>NC_089266.1:12697895-15097895 GCF_963930625.1 Muntiacus reevesi | reverse complement strand
CTTTGAGATAGTGATTATATTTCCTTTTGGTATATACTCAGAAGTAGGTTTGTTGGATCATATGATAGTTCTATTTTTAATTTTTGAGGACTCTCCATTACTGTTTTTCATAATGGTTATACCAATTTATATTCCCACCAACAATGTATAGGGGTTCCTTTTTCTCCACATCATTGCCAATACTTGTTAGCTTTTGACATTTTGATAATAACTGTCCTAACAGGTGTGAGGTGGTATCTCATTGTGATTTTGATTTTTGTGATTGATGATTGTTGATGTTGATTGCTTTTTCATGTGCCTGTTGGCTATTTGTATTTATTATTTGGAAAATATTTATTCACATCCTTTGCCCATTTTAAATTAGGTTTTGTTTTTGTTATTGAATATGGGTACCTTACATATTTTTAGTATTAACCTCTTATCAGATATTTGGTTTGCAAATATTTTCTCCCATTCTGTAGGTTGCTTTTTCATTTTGTTGATGCTTTCCTTTGCTGTGCAGAAACAATTTAGTTTGATACAGTTTCACTTGTTTTTATTGGTTGTAGTTTTGATGTCAAATCCAAAACGAAATCATTTTCAAGATGAATTTCATGGATTTTTCCTCCAAGGTTTTCTTCTAAGAACTTTATGATTTCAGGGCTTACGTTTGTCTTTAGCCCATTTTCCATTGATTTTTGTATGTGGAATCAGACAAGGATCCAGTTTCACTTTTTGCATGTGATTATGCAGTTTTTCCAATACTGTTTATTGAAGAGACTGTCCTTTCCCCATTATGTATTCTTGGTGCCCTATCAAAGATTAGTTGACCACATATGCATGAATTTATTTCTAGATTCTCTGTTCTCTTCCATTGATATATGTGTCTGTTTTTATGCTAGTACCAAGCTGTTTTACTACTGCTTTGTAATATAATTTGAAATGAGGAAGTGTCAGCTTTGTTCTTCTGACTCAAGATTACTTGATTACATTAGCTGTTTAAAGTTTTTGTGAAAGATTGTGAAGGAATTTTAGGATTTTTTTTTTCTATTTCTGTGAAAAAATGTCATTGGAATTTTTATAGAGATTACATTGGGTCTGTAGATTAGTTTGGGTAGTAAGAACATTTTAATAATTATTACAGTCCATTAACACAGGAAATCTTTCCATTTATTTATATCTTTAATTTCTTCATGAATATCTTGTAGTTCTCCATGTACAGATCTTTTACTTTGGTTAAATATATTCCTAAGTGTTTTAATCTGTTTGGTGTTAAGCATACTACTTTAAATTCTGTTCCTTATTGTTCTGTGCTCCCTCTGAGACTGTTTATTTTGCATGGTCTTTCTGACTTGCTTTTTTCATATTATGTTTCTTTGTTATTGTTAGTTAAGGGTCAGATACTATATATGAAAATGGTGGAAATAATCTGAGACCTATGATGATGTTAGCTTCCTCTGAGAAGATTTATGTTTGTTCCTGGCAGGCGCAAGCAATCTGAGATTGCCTTGATTAAATTTTCTGGTACACATTTGGAGCTGAGCTTCAGTCCTGTAAAGGCCAGTCTAGTTTTGGTTTATACTCACTCCTAGAATGTAGCCCTTTGGGGTTCCAAACAAAGTGTTGGAGTTTTACCAGCTCCCTCTTAGAAACTTGGTTCTCCCAGCTTGTCCTCCCAGCTCTGTAAAACGGTCAGTGACTTCTTAGCCTTTCAGATGCCACTAAATGAAAAGTGACCCCACATACCAGGTCTCAGTCTTCTTGTACTTCTTCATCATGCTGTTAACTCTCCAGTGCCTTTAGGAAGATTTTAAAAACATACACAGTTGTAGTTTTCGTAGGGCAAAATTGGTCTGAAGTATGTAATCTGCCGTTACCAGAAGTAGAAGCCAACAGCATATCCGTGGAAGTAAACAACATATCATTTACTCTTTTTTTAAATGTTTGGGCAGATTCAAAATTCACCATATAATGTTAGTCTTACCCACTTGTATTTTCATGTGCAGTCTTGGAGAAAGAGAATAAGAAATAGTTACAATGATCCTACCAGGAATTGCACAGATTGCATTGTCAAGCAGGTGAATATCTTCTTTCATGTTGGTCTTATCAGGGACAATTGAAGATTGTTGTTCTAATTATAACACTTGTTGTGTTGTACTATAATTATTATTTTTAAAAGATTTTTTTTTATGTGAACCATTTCAAAGTCCCCATTGAATTTGTCATAATATTGCTTCTGTTTTATGTTCTGTTTTTTTGACCATGAGGCATGTGAGACCCTAGCTCCCTAACCAGGGATTGAACCTGCACCCCACCCCCTGCATTGGAGGTGAAGTCCCAACCACGCGCCCACCAGGGATGTCCCCTGTAATTATTGTTTATGTGACTATGTTGCTCATGAAACAGTGAACCCTTATGAGGAGGAATCCTATCTTATTCTTGTTCAGTTTCTTAGCGCTAGACCTCAAAGTAAGTACCCAGTAATGGAGAAATGAACGAATGTGTTGGGAATACCTTATTTGTCTTTTCAGAGTGAAGAATCAGTATCAGTGTACCCTGTGCTGAGTCATCCAGAAAGGTCAGTTTTAATAGAGAAGAATTTTAGGAGGTGAACCTCTTCTCACCAGCTCTTTTGTCCTGTCTTCTCCTGTATCACAGGTGGCATCTCCACAGAAAGCGACTGTGCTTTTGAGCCAGACTACGCCGTCCCACCACTTCCCGTGAGTGAAGGTATGCAGCACATTCGGATTATGGAGGGCATGTCTCGCTCTCTTCCATCCTCCCCCTTACTCACACATCAGTCTATCAGTGTTCGGCTCCAACCTGTGAAGAAGTTAACTGGTAAGGACTTTACCTACGTTGAGTATGTTTAACAGGAAACCTAACAGTATGCACTCTAGATCATAGCAAATATGTTTATGTGCATCTCTAGGTTTTTCCTCTTTGGCCTTTCTAATGTCACAGACTCTTGGAAAGTAGAGCTCCCACTGATTTTAATTTAGGAAATTAGACGAGTGCTCCATTTGACAGATTGATGTATTTATTTTCTAAATGATCCATCTGTTGTGGACATATTTTTCCAGGCTTTCAGGAAATTTCTGGTTTTGTGAGAATATACTGTTGTTCTGATTGCATTTATCAGCTTGTTCATGTCAGATTACCAGATGGAGATACTATAATTTTAGAATAATGAAAGCTTCATAGTTCAGTAAGGGTACATATTTTTTGTTTGAAATCTTGATTTGTATTTTTCATCCCTATTTTTAACAGCTAATTTAGATGTTTACTTCTCCATGGTACTCTCCATGTTTACCTCTCCAACTTCTTAAAATATTCACTATAGTATAGGTTGTGAATGATTGACTTTAACATGATCTCACAGTAGGTATTGTACAGCCAGATCAAGTTGTTAGGTATCAAACTGTGCCTTTATTAAATGAAATTTTATCTCTTAGAACTTTTTCAGGAAAGAAGATTTAATATGTTAAATGATACTTATGTGCAAAAGTATGTATGCCTGGGTCATTTTGTTAGATTTCCTTTAACGTTATTAGTTTATATCCAGTATCAGTAAGTTGACTGGCACTGAATGGATTATGAGTGTATGGAGGCAAGAAATAAAGTCATTCCCAAGGGATATATTGACTTCCTCCTATGTGTCTGGCATTGAGTTATACAATAGAGTTGATTATCAAACAACAGTACAAAAGAAAATAAAATGATGGGGGGAAATGAAATTTTCAGACTCTTCCGTCTATTTTGAATGAAACTTGTATTACAGTGTTTATAGTTTTCATTAAAATGATAGCATTTATTCTGTAGACCTGCAGAGCGTAAGTTATGCTCTTATATTGCTTATTTTTGTTTTAGTCATCTTCAAGTGTCTGACTCAAAGTCTGTTTTGATTCTTGGATTAGGTAAAAATCAATAAAATATCTTAGTAGCATTTTACTAAAATAGTTATTCCTTCTGTTATCTAAAAATAGGAAAATTATATGTAATTGGTCTTAAATAAAAATTTCAATGCTTAGAAATTTCCCCTTTTTCTTACAGTTTAAGGTATTATTGATTACTGAAAATGCAAATAACCAAATCTGATGGCTGCCAAGTGATGTGCTTCATTTTACCTCACATATGGGAAGAAATAGCAAGAAAAATTATTTCCTTATAGAACTTAGCTGTATTGCCCAAGATTTTAGAGATACCACTTTCCTGTCCCATTTGACTACCCCAGTTTGAACTTCAGTTTAAATAGACAACCTTTAGGTAACCCAAAAGATAAGTACATATAATAACAAAGTCAACAACCTGCCTGAAAACAGAGAGGTGGTAGAGGGAAGCAGCAATAAGTATACTTGGTTTAATTACATGTATGAACTATTCAGGTTTAATATTACGGTACTTGAAAGGTAAGTATCCTCTCAGATAATTTTGTTTTATTCACTGAAGAGATTTTCAAAGCCCTAAGAGTTTAAAGTTTGAAGATGCATTTTAAAATATTTGAACAAAAGAAATCTATCTCCTGAAAGAGGATGCCGTGAAAACTTTTCTGTGACAAATTTTCTGCCAAGTGAATTAGGTGATAAAAATCTTTTGGTTTAACCCAGAATGAAATTACTTTGGAATTTAAATTTAAAATATTATTTAGTAGATTACTCATCAGTTATCTTTCCTTTCCTAATTATATTTTGGTATAAATAAGTGAAAAGAACATTGAATGGAAAAAGATTAGCTGACCATAAGGGAATGTCCTCCAGAGAGTTGTTCTTAACAAAATACATTGATTGAATATGGCCGTTAGGGCTACACATACTAATTTATCCATTTCCATTCATTTAAACTTCCAGCTACCTTATCTTGCTTGTATTCATATTACAACCAAACTGAATAAGTATGTCCGGAATAGTCATCTTTTTCTGTTTTCTTTCTGACTTTATCTAATATTTAGTCCCCTGTCTCTATTAGCATCAAGGTAGTTTGCTCATTATTCTGTGCTCCTTACTTAATCATTAAACAAATATCTGTTTAGGACCTACTGTATCAGGCACTGCTCTAGATAAAGTAAACAGCATGCAGGAAAAAACACTTGAAGCCCCTGCCTTTGGAGATGTTTATATTCCAGTTGTGAGGGAGCTGTAATAAACATAATAACCAATAAATAAATAATTTTAGATAGTAGCAAGTACTGTAAGGGTAATAAAGTAGGAAAAGGGAGAGAGAAAGACTGGGGTAGAGGTAGGTTTCTCTCTATGGAGTGATTGGGGAGAATCAGAGGAGGAGGCATTTGAACTGAGGCTCAGTGATAAAGAATATGCCTGCAGTGTAGGGGCCCCATGTTCAATAGCTGGGTCTGGGAGATGCTCTGGAGGAGGGCATGGCAACCCACCCCAGTATTCTTGCCTGGAGAATCCCATGGACAGAGGACAGAGGAAGATCTGGGGTTAGAGCCTTCCAGGCAGAGGGAACAACCAGAACAAAAGTCCTAAAGCAGAAATCAGTGCTGGTGAGTTGAAGAATTAGAGAGAAGGCAGTGTGACCTCAGCAGAATAAGTCAGAGGGGAGGGGTGTATCAAATAGTTTAAGACATGGGCAGAAGCCAGAGTTTTTTATGATCATGGTAGGGAACCTACTCTGTAGGATTTTTAGCAGAGCTGGAATGGGAAATAATATGATCTGATTTACCTGTGTATCAGAACTTGATGGCACATGTGTTATGAGTGGCCTGTGAGAGTCTGGAGCAGCGGTCCGCAACCTCTTTGGCACTGGTTTCGTGAAAGACAATTTTTCCACAGACCAGGTTGAGGGGGTTGGTTTAGGGATGATTCAAGTGCATTATATTGATTGTGCACTTTGTTTCTGTTATTATTACATCAGCTCTACATCAAATCATCAGGCCTTAGATCTCAGAGGTTGGGGACCCCTGGTCTAGAGAATCCCACATTGATTAACCATGTGTGTGTTTTCCAGACCTTTAACAAGTCTTTACCTTCTAACAGGTTAATAGAGTATTGAAAGACAATCATTCTTTTTGTTTGTTTTATCCAGTAAAACATAACAGAGTAACATTTCCCTATTACTGTTTTTTTATAACCTTTGTACTTTCAACCTATTTGTCTTAGTCCTTCACACAGTTGTATATGAAGATCTGTTTCCAAATACTTTGACTTATCTTTAGTCTCACGGGAGTGAGAATGTGGAAAGGCCTGCTCAAGAATAAAGATATGTAATTTGGAGCTTGAAAACTAAGTGTGTGTGTGTGTGTATATATGTATATGTTTAAAATATATATAGCTCTATCCAATACAAAAACAGGTTACAGTAAAAGTGGTTAAGAGAGGAGTGGGCTCTGTGGTCATGCTACTTGTGTCTGTATCACAGCTCTGAGACAGTCACTTAACTACTCCCTGCTTCTGTTTCTTCATCTGCAAAGTGGGGTTAACGATCACTCCTACCTCATGGATAGTCAGACCTGTCCATTGACGGTTACCAGTTGCTTAATACATGCATAAATACATGTATTTGTTATTGTTGCTGAGTTGTGTCAGACTTTGTGACCTCATGGACTGCAGCACACCAGGCTTCTCTGTCCTTCACTATTTCCCAGAGTTTGCTCAAACTCCTGTCCATTGAGTCAGTGATACTATCTAACCATCTCATCCTGTGCCGCCCCCTTCTCCTTTTGTCTTTAATCTAAATGCTCAGAATGTGTGAGCAGTTATTGTTGACAAAGTCTGTTTAAATTTGGTGAGAAGTTCTTAAAAACTCTATTGAACATTAGATACCAATTTGGAACTTTAAAATTTGTCATGTTTTAAAAATTATACTTTTTAATGAGTAATAGTAATAATGATAACAATTCTCATTTGAGTGCCTGTTGTGTGACATACCATATAAACACATATTCTTCACTGTATCTCCATTTTACACATGAATAAATGAAGCCTTAGAAAGGTAAAATGTCTTGCTCAAAATAATACAACTAAAAAGTGATCAACGCCAGAATTAATACCTAAGCCTTTAAACTCCAAATGAGGTTCATTTTACCAATGAAAAAGTTGAGGTTTATAGAATTTACCCAAGGCATCTGGTATATCAGTTAAGACTTTCTGTTTAAAAAAAAGAAAGTAACAAGACATAGCCATGGTTTAAGCAATATAGGGAAACTAGAAGACCTGTAGGTTGGTCATGCCTCAAGGTTCATTTGGCTTAGTTGGATGTTGCTTTGCTTTGCGGGGAGGCAAGAGAGTGCAGAGACACACTATTGGCCCTCATTAACTGTGGTAACAGAATTGCCACTGTTCTCCAGCTTCTTATTCAGTGCTCTTTCCAAGATGTTTTTGTTCATAATATCATAAAGTCCCTAAGGGTGCTTCTTAAAATGTAGAAATTGGAAGTGACAGTGGTTCATTCATCAACACTTAATGAATTTACACTCTTAAGTTTAGTAGAAGTTAAATTTTGAGTATTCATACTATTAGTAGAGCTGTAAATCGGTGCACTGTTTTTGTAGGACAGTTTGAAATAGGTGTCAGAATTGTAATGCTCATCATCTTTGACCCAACAATTTTATTGCTAAGAGTTTATTTTATAAATAAATTTGAACAAATTTAAAAATTATGTGTGTATATGTACTATTGTTTATGTAGTAAAAAAAAGACAGTCTAAATATTTGTCAGTAATAGTCATCTATTTATGTTTTTAAATGATATGCAAACATATACATATTGCACATGCGTTCATTTGGTGGTGAAGTGGAGAAATGATAGCTCAAACTCAGAAGCAGGGGGAGGAAGACATGAATTTTGTCATATGCCCTTCTGTAATGTTTGTTTTTCTATGTGTAAAACCCATTCTCAAGAGGCAGTATAACAAAATGGACCCTGACTGCCTTTTCCTAATTGTGTCAACTTGTGCAAAGTTGCTTCAAGTCTCTATACTTCAATTTCTTTGTTACTAAAATGAGGATTAAAATAGTATTTACCTCATAGGACTGATAAGAAAGTTGGATGGGTTGATTCTCGTAAAGCTATTAAGACAGTGTCTGGCATAGAGTAAACAGTCTAGTAAATATTAATAATGATCATTATTAAATTTTAAAATAGATTTGGATGAAATAAATTATAAAATAGATTTCTATCAGCTGTCAAATATGAATTCTGAGTCTTTGAAACATGACTTTCAAGTAATTTATTTAATTGCCTTAAGTAAGTCCCTCTCCTGTTGCAGGGAGTTAAGCTTAGCATACTGATGTCAAAAAACAAAAAAAAATACTGATGTCAAATGGATTAGTAGCTAGCCTCTGGGAAAAGATTTTTTGGCCTGATTTTTAAAGTATTTGCTACCAATAGGTTGTAATGACCATGTGGCAGTCCAATTTAGATGGTAAATAATTCACAATATCCAGTACAATCATGCTGCAGCCTAGTTATTTTAGATGCTAGCTAAGGCCAAAATATTGTTTTCATTATTCATAAAATGAAATTATTAATTTGTTTCTGAGACATCCTGGGAAAATTGCTTAAAGCTATTTTGACATTAAAAAGAGCCTATATAGTTAGCCTACATAGTTGGATATATTGTAGTGTACTTACGATATGTTCTTTGCAAAGGAATAATTGTCTTGCAATTTTTAGAACCACTGAAATTCAGGGTGTACATTAGTTAATTTTATTAGAAAAAAAATAACAGGGTTGCTATGAAAATTAAGATTTCTTAAACATACAACCTAGCTAGCATATAATAAGCATTGATAAGTGTTACTTTAATTTTATGCCTTGATAAAGTGGAAACATAGTTTGAGAAAATTATTGAAAAGCCACTTTGGAAATATAAAGAGCCTGGAGAGCATGTTAGTCTCTGTAGTCTGGTTTATCTCCATGCACTCATGCTGCTATAGCGTAAGAGTAAATAACTAGGTTATAACTAGGGCGTTATAACCGAGGAGCAAGTTGGGCAGGGTAGCAGTGGATGAAAAACTCCTAAGAGGAGAAATCAAGGGTAGGGGAACTCTTGCTGAAGATCTGGGTAATTAGATACCAAGTGTGGGATATTCTTGCTGAACTGACTTCATAGGATTCTTGCCTACTGCTGGGCTAAGCTGAGGCCTTGTCAAATAATTGGGTTTGACATCAAACAATAGGGATTGGCTACAAGGGTGTATTGTACAACACAGGGAATATAGCCAGTGTTCTGTAATAACTATAAATGGAGTGTCACTTTTAAAAATGGTCAGTAGGTAGATGGATGGCTACCTACTGATGGCTCAGTGGTAAAGAATCCACGTGCCAAGCCGGAGACAAGGGATCGATCCCTGGATCAGGAACATCCACTGGAGAAGGAAATGGCAACTCACTCCAGTGTTCTTGCCTGGGAAATCCCATGGACAGAGGAGCCTGGCGGGCTACAGTCCACAGTGCTGCAAAGAGTCAGACATGACTTAGCAACTGAGTAGCAGGTAGGTAGGTAGAGGACTCAGAGCAGCCTGGTTACGTGTTAGTTAAGGAGAGAGTCTCTGTCAACATATATATTTTGAACCCCTAAATGACAACATACATTATCCAACAGAGTTCTTTATTTGGTGTTTGCACATACTAGATTTGCAACATGATTAAATTTGCTCTTTAGATTTTTATAGAAACATAAGGTAGGAGTTTGTATTAATATATAGCAAATACTTTTCTACTAATTTTTGCATATTTGAATGGAAGTCACTCATACAGAATAAAAGCATTATTTATGCTATCATGGTATTTACTTATAGTGGAATTATGTAAGGTAGTTGTAGTATTGCTGTGTAAATTCCACTGAAATATAGTTGTTCTCTCTTCCTCTCTGTTCAACCACTACTAGGTGAGGTTTGCAAAAATGACAAAATGTCCCTTTATGGAGAAAGGGCCAAATCTTCTGGTGAGGATCGGCAATGTAAAAGAACCTCTGGACTCAATTACTCAAACATTTAGGGTCAAAGTTGACTTAGCCAAGTATATGCAAAATTGTAAGAAACCATGATAGTATTTTTCAATAGATCTCTTGTCAGTATTTACCTATGGGAAGTCGTCCCTTATAAACTTGTGCTCGGTTTCCCATTTCCTTGTATCTCTCTAAATGCTCCTTGCCTCCTACAATGTATTCTTTTTTGTTTGAAGATCAATACTTTCTAAAAGAAAATAGTGCCTTCCTAGGAAAATTACAGCATATACTACAGATAAGGATAATTCCCAGCAAGATGTTTTTATAATTTTCCTGTGAAACAGTTATTATTAGCCTTCATCTGTGTTTAAAAAAAAAAAGATTCCTGAGATGTGTTCTTTTCTTTGATGTAACTAGTAAGCAGAGGAGCTGATTCGCTTCTTTCTTTTTCTGTCTTAGCATTATTAGTTGTTTGGTTCTGACTTTGATTGTAGAAAACTGAGTCACCTTGGCTAGTCTAAACAGAAAGACTTTTAGTAAAGGTTTATGATGGCTTTCAGAATCTTCCAAGAAGGCCTGGCTGCAGTCAGAAACTTCACCACCCTACAGTCCTAAAGGAACAGCATGAGAACCTCTATCACAGTTGCCCTGGAGGAACCAGTTGCCTCTTCACCGCAGAGTTTATCATATACTAATGAGTCTTCTTTTTCCCAGTGTGCATATATGTGTATATGTATGTTTGAGTGCTTTTATTAGAAAACAAGAAATATTGAAAGTGAATTTACTGTTCATGTAACTCAAGGAGACAGAAGAAGCATAAGTAAACATAAAAGAAGTAATCAGAAAAAAATTAAAAGCAAAAATGAATACAAGTAAAGTGCAAAATAAAATTCTTGATCAGTGAAGCTGCAAACAAGTTCACTGAAAAGATTAAGAGAGTAGGAAATTCTTTGGACCAGTATAGTTTTCCATCATAGTGGAAAAGAGGAGAGAGAGGAGTTAAATAACTCACAGGGCCCATAGAGCAAGAAGTGAAACAGCCACTGATAATAATGTTCTTTGTTAGAATATGTAGTATACAGGTTTATAGTAGGACCACATAAAAACTAGATAAATGGAAGAAAACAAATTGTAAAACTGACTCAAGTAAACAAAAATATGACTAGCCCAGTAACCAGAGAAATCAAAGAACCCTAAGAATCAGCAGGTCCAGATGATTTTGCAGTTTTACCAAACTTTTAGGTAATAGTAATAATATATAATGTTTATTGAGCTGTTTCTGTGTTCCAGACAGTATGAAATGCTTTACATAGTGAGCAGATTTAATTTTCATGGCAATCTTAAGTGGATAGTCAGTGGCTTCTACGTCAAAACTTTCAGTAATGGCAAACTTTCTGCTTTGTCCTTAGCCTGTTCTTTGGTTGAGTAGTTTTAACCATCAATTTTCTATTTAAAAGTGAAAGTGTAGTCACTTAGTCATGTCCAGCTGTTTGCAACCCCATGGACTGTAGCCTGTCAGGCTCCTCTTCCGTGGATTTCTCTAGGCAAGAATACTGGAGTGGATTGCCATTCCCTTCTCCAGATCTTCCCGACCCAGGGATCAAACCCAGCTCTCCTGCATTGCAGGCAGATTCTTTACCGTCTGAGCTACCAGGAAAGCCCCATTTTACATATGTACAAATACCCTCTGTTGTTTCCACCTAGTACTTCTGTTCATTTATGTCATAAATGAACTTCCTTTTTCACATGGCAGTCCTTTATATCCTGGAAAGCCATTTTCATATCTGCTTTCTCTAGCTTAAGAGACTTCATTTAAGACCTATCCAGTATCAAGGTGGTACTATATCTATGTTATTTTCTTTATCTTCTAGTCTGATAATTATATCAAAATGGACATGAGATTATTTCAGAATTACTTTCCTTTGTGACCCTTTATTGACTCTCAGTGAGTGTTTTTCCTTATTAAGATTTTGTAGAAGCTATTATGATATTCATATTTTCTCACTTTCTAGTCCTATAGTCCTAACTTCCTGCATGGGTTTACAAAGATTTCTATTAGTAGTTTCATGTTCTGTGCTCATGTTCTTTTAGAACTCAAATGTAAACTGTGTGGTCCTGGATTTCAGGTATATGTTTTTAAACTCATAACTTGGACTTCAGTGACTTCTTAACAATGTTTACTTTACCCTTTTTAGTTTAAATGTGGTTAATGGAGAAGATTAAAGCAGAATAAGGAGTGAGTAGTTGTTCTGTCTCTTGCTTAGAGGCAGTATGTTAAGCATGACAAACTCTGCAGTCAGATAATACTTGTTATACAGGGTTCAAGCCCTGACTTTGCCACTTATTAGCCGTATGACCTTGATCAAGCCACTTAAGTCCTCTGAGCATGTTTTCTAATCTGTATTATAATGCTATCATTATTCTTATTATTTCTGCCTCACAGGGTATTGTACGGATTAAATAAGATAATATGTATGGTCAAGTACAGCTGATTGATTCATAAATGGAAGCCTAGAACAATATCATTACATTTATTATCTTTTCCATACATTCAAAAGAAATCCTCTCAGTGAATCTGGCCTTCTCATGTTTATTTATGTTATTTATTATTATTATTATTTATTATTCTCATGTTTTCTAAAAATATCCAGACCTTTTTTTTTTGTTGTTATCTTAAAAACATAGCTCTTCTCATTAGGGACTCTATTCTTCCTTAACAATATAATTAGAGGGTTTTCCACTCTTCATCTTTGATTATGTCCTTCTTTCTTTGTATGTTTCTATTCTGGACACAAATCCATATTTATCAGAGAATTCATGGTATGCCCATCTTTCTTTATATTATTTCGTACATTTGTGGTTGTGCAAATTCCTTTTTAATTTTTAATCTGTACTCTCAAGCTGGCTTCTCTGTTAGAATTACTGACTACTGGCTCACAACTTCCTTTCTGTGCTTTTTATTTGGAAATCTACTTGCCTAAAATCTGAAGTATAGATCTGACCTTTTCCAGCACTCCTGTTAGAGTGGTGACCCAGTACAGAGATGTTTGTATAGATAAATTTCTCTATGTGTCAAGCAGTTACTGTGTCAAACCTGTAAGTATGATTTAACAGTTACTACCATGAAGCCCTGTTACATTCAGTACTGTGCCCTGGATGTAATTCTCAATATTTGAAAGAGCCTAAAATAAAGTGTACATTTACTTGTCATAAATTATAGAGGCTAGCTTATTTTTTTTTGGATGAAATTATATCACCTTTTCTGTGATCAGCTTGTGTTGACTTGAAACTCCAGTTAATAGTTTGTTATATCTGTCTGAATTAATAAATAAAGATTTTGGCATATAAAATCTCTTAAAATTTAAGTCTGTGGAGGAAAAATAACAAAAGGAATCCTGACAGGTGAAAAAGTTGACAATTACTTGGTTGATAATCTCTGATACTCTTTTGAGCTAGTGTGTGGTGTTTCTCAGAACTAATGTCACTTTTAAAGATGGTAGTGAAGTTTATTTAAAAAAAAAAATCCTTCATTGTCGAAGCTTCCTTTGTGATTTCCCTCAGAAAACTTACCACAGTTTTCTGGCACAGTTCCTAGGAAGTGTATTTTTAAGCCTAATTGTCCCTGTTTCCCTACTTTTCCCACCTACTCTGCAATATGAGCAGTTCAAAAAGTGTCAGATGTTGAATGTAAGTACTAAATAATATTGTTCGTTAGTAATACCCTTCAGTCACAAAGTATCATGAAAGACAAATAAGTAAATATCCATGATTCAAAAGAAATCCTCTCAGTGACTCTCCAGACAGGAAGTAAATGACAGCATGGGATTATGTAATGCTGGTGTGCTCTGTGTGCTCAGGTGTGTCTGACTCTCTGCAGCCCTGTGGACTACTCTTCTGTCCATGGAATTTTCCAGGCAAGAATACTGGAGTGGGTTGCCATTTCCCATTCCAGGGGATCTTCCTGACCTAGGGATTGAACTTGCATTTCTTGCATCTCCTGTATTGGTAGGTGGATTCTGTACCATTTTGTTGCCTGAGAAGCCCCTTTTAAAGCTTAGCAGAGAATATATATTCACTGTATAATAACGGAACTTATTATAATGCTAAACTGTTTTTTCTCATTATAGAAAATTATGTGCCCTAAATGATGTATTCCACTTGTAAGAATAATAAATACATTGTTGCTGTTCATTCGCTCACTCATGTCCCACTCTCTGTGACCCCATGGACTGAGGCATGCCAGGCTTCCCTGTCCTTCACCATCTCCCAGAGCTTGCTCAAACTCACATCCATTGAATCGGTGATGCCCTCCAACCACCTCATCCTCTTCGTCTCCTTCTCTTCCTGCCTTCTATCTTTCTGAGAATCAGGGTCTTTTCCATTGAGTCAGCTCTCCACATCAGGTGGTCAAAGTATTGAAACTTCAGCTTCAGCATCAGTCCTTCCAATGAATATTAAGGGTTGATTTTCTTTAGAATTGACTGGTTTGATCTCCTGGAAGCCCAGTGGACTCTCAAGAGTCCGCTCCAACACCACAGTTAAAGAGCATCAATTCTTTGGCGCTCAGCCTTCTTTATGGTCCAACTCATGGCAGGACAGAATTCTCCCTCTTTGAACATTTTAAACACCAGAGGGCAGAGTGTTTCAAAGGACATTTTCTTTATCATAAATACATTATCCCATTATCATTCATTCTTTCATGTCATTGGCTGCATATTAAAAAATAAGAAATACGGCCGTTTGAGAATCATCTGTGTGTCTGAATGATCTGTTTTGTTTAGACAATATCATGAGTGACATTCGGATATATATGAGTTAGTTAATCTATGTTTTCCCTCCCTTTCTAGTTAGAGTCTGTATTTCTGGCTTCTGAAAGTGACTGTTTTTTAAGCCATGTGTACATCTATTATCATTTAGTGAATTTCATAAATTCAGGATTTACTTAGTGAATTAAGTAAATTGAGAGAAAGGAGATTGATAAGTATACCTTTTTAGTTCTACTTATCCATAAAATCTTTCTGAAAAAGCCCACCTGCCAGCTAATGATCTTTTTCAAATATTGGGATTGTAATTTAGAGATCACATTGAGGAAATTTTATTCAAGGGTTAGGTAATAAAGTCAACATATCAAGTAAAAACTGTATATAATAAAAGTTATCCCCAGAAATCCCTTAAGTACCATTCATAGCATTCATTAAGCAGAAATACTGCTTCTCACTATGTCCAACCTTGCCAGTTTTTAAAGCTCCTTTATTGACCACCAGATGAATAGTTGGCTCATGGGTAGAGGCTACATTATATGACTTTTAAAAAATATGTTTCCTTTCTTTTCTCTGTTAGTCATCACTCTTCTCTTAGATGTTGAAGTCCTAATCTGGAGCAGTAGCCATTCCTGGGAAAGAAAAAAACCAAAATTAGAATTTAGCCAAGGCTTAAGTTTTCATAATAAGTAGTGTGAATACTTTCTTCTGTGACAATAGAGAGTTCATATATTCACCTCTTCATAAGTATTGCCCTACCTTTAAGCACTATAGGGTTTAGCACTGATGTTTACTCCT
Organism: Muntiacus reevesi; assembly: GCF_963930625.1. Taxonomy (NCBI): domain Eukaryota; kingdom Metazoa; phylum Chordata; class Mammalia; order Artiodactyla; family Cervidae; genus Muntiacus; species Muntiacus reevesi. The sequence continues at coordinate 15,082,449 of NC_089266.1, read as the reverse complement.
TAGCAAAAGCTTATCAAGGGAGATGATTGGAAAAAGAATAAAAAGAATATAAAACTCTGTGTAAGGTTTAGAATGACTTAGCTAAATTAATCATAAGGGAGTTAAAAATTAGTACTCAGGGGAATAGCTTAGTCTCTTAACTCTCTTCCTACCCTTAAATTAAACCTAATTTAGAATAAAATACTTAGGAGTATATCTACCTAAAGAAACAAAAGACCTATACATAGAAAACTATAAAACACTGATGAAAGAAATCAAAGAGGACACAAACAGATGGAGAAACATACCGTGTTCATGGACTGGAAGAATCAATATTGTCAAAATGGCTATTCTGCCCCAAGCAATCTATAGATTCAATGCAATCCCTATCAAGCTGCCAACAGTATTTTTCACAGAACTAGAACAAATAATTTCACAATTTGTATGGAAATACAAAAAAATCTCGAATAGCCAAAGTAATCTTGAGAAAGAAGAATGGAACTGGAGGAATCAACCTGCCTGACTTCAGACTCTACTACAAAGCCACAGTCATCAAGACAGTATGGTACTGGCACAAAGGCAGAAATATAGATCAATGGAACAGAATAGAAAGCCCAGAGATAAATCCACGAACCTATGGACACCTTATCTTTGACAAAGGAGGCAAGGATATATAATGGAAAAAAGACAACCTCTTTAACAAGTTGTGCTGGGAAAACTGGTCAACCACTTGTAAAAGAATGAAACTAGAACACTTTCTAACACCATACACAAAAATAAGCTCAAAATGGATTAAAGATCTAAATGTAAGACCAGAAACTATAAAACTCCTAGAGGAGAACATAGGCAAAACACTCTCCGACATAAATCACAGCAGGATCCTCTATGACCCACCTCCCAGAATATTGGAAATAAAAGCAAAACTAAACAAATGGGACCTAATGAAACTTAAAAGCTTTGGCACAACAAAGGAAGCTATAAGTAAAGTGAAAAGACAGACCTCAGATTGGGAGAAAATAATAGCAAACGAAGCCACAGACAAAGGATTAATCTCAAAAATATACAAGCAACCTCTGCAGCTCAATTCCAGAAAAATAAATGACCCAATCAAAAAATGGGCCAAAGAACTAAACAGACATTTCTCCAAAGAAGACATACAGATGGCTAATAAACACATGAAAAGATGCTCAACATCACTCATTATCAGAGAAATGCAAATCAAAACCACAATGAGGTACCATTACACGCCAGTCAGGATGGCTGCTATCCAAAAGTCTACAAGCAATAAATGCTGGAGAGGGTGTGGAGAAAAGGGAACCCTCTTACACTGTTGGTGGGAATGCAAACTAGTACAGCCACTATGGAAAACAGTGTGGAGATTTCTTAAAAAACTGGAAATAGAACTGCTATATGACCCAGAAATCCCACTCCTGGGCATACACACCGAGGAAACCAGATCTTAAAGAGACACGTGCACCCCAATGTTCATCACAGCACTGTTTATAATAGCCAGGACATGGAAGCAACCTACATGCCCATCAGCAGACATAGATAAGGAAGCTGTGGTACATATACACCATGAAATATTACTCAGCTGTTAAAAAGAATACATTTGAATCAGTTGTAATGAGATGGATGAAACTGGAGCCATTATACAGAGTGAAGTAAGCCAGAAAAATAAAGAACATTACAGCATACTAACACATATATATGAAATTTAGAAAGATGGTAATGATAACCCTATATGCAAGACAGAAAAAGAGACACAGAAGCACAGAACAGACTTTTGAACTCTGTGGGAGAAGGGGAGGGTGGGATGTTTCGAAAGAACAGCATGTATATTATCTATAGTGAAACAGATCACCAGCCCAGGTGGGATGCATGAGTCAAGTGCTCGGGCCTGGTGCACTGGGAAGATCCAGAGGAATTGGGTGGAGAGGGAGGTGAGAGGGGGGGATCGGGATGGGGAATACATGTAACTCCATGGCTGATTCATGTCAATGTATGACAAAACCCACTGAAATGTTGTGAAGTAATTAGCCTCCAGCTAATAAAAAAATTAAAAAAATAAATAAAAGCAAAACCTAGGTACTTTGTCTTTTAAAATATCTTAACTGCATCCTTATCCCTATCAGCTCCTACACAGCATAAACAACATTAAAATGAAAATCAGTGAAAAAATGTTTTGTTACCCAGGTTTGCATTTTTTTCCAAAAGTACTGTGGGATCTAATGTGTAAATCAGCTCAGCATGATTTGGGGGAGCAGGGAACTTTCCCTCTTTTTCCTGAATTACTGAGTTACTGGTATTTTAAAAGATACAAAGAGAATTTCCCTTAAAAATAACCACTGGGGCAAAAAAAATTTTTTTTAATTAAAAAAAAAAAAAAGACACCCTAGGTAGATTAGTCTGTCAGGGAAACAGAGAACAGAGGTATGCTATCCATGAAACTTTCAAGTCTTACCTGTTAGTGTTAGTTGCTCAGTCATGTCCGACTTTTTGTGACCCCGATGAACTGTAGCCTGCCCGGCTCCTCTGTCTGTAGGATTCTTGAGTCAAGAATACTGGAGTGGGTTGCTCTTTCCTTCTCCAGGGGATCTTTCCAACCCAGGGATAGAAGCTGTTTCCCTGAATTGCAGGCGGGTTCTTTACTGTTTGGGCCACCAGGGAAGCCTTCACATCTCACATAAATGCTCGTTTTTAAGTTTGCCTTATAATTTCCTGGTTAACTGAGAGAATTTCCTGGTTAACTGGTCTTTAGTATTACTATTCTATAGAGGTTGCTTATACTTCTTTATCTCCAAATTATTTTCTAAAGATGCTTATAAGTTATGTTGGGGCAGTAGAATCACATGATTATTTTAATACACCATTAACACTAGTCCATGGAATCTCTGTTTATCATGATTCTAAAATGAAATTTTGTTGTTTTTATTTGCCAGGTTATGTCCAACTCTTTTGTGATCCCATGGACTATAGCCCACCAGGTTCCTCTGTCCATGGGATTTCCCAGGCAAGAATACTGGAGTGGGTTGCCATTTCCTCCTCCGTGGAATCTTCCAGACCCAGGGATTGAACCCACATCTCCTGCATTTGCAGGCAGATTCTTTACCACTGAGCCATGTGGGAAGCCCCAGATGAATTTAGCTCCTGCGGCAAATATGCACAATGTGCTGACACCAAATATTCAAACATAAAAACTAGCCTGAAAAAACATTTACTCTTTTTTTTTTAGTATTTACTCTTTTAGACTATTTTTCATGTCTGTTGAGTTCTATTGAAATCCATTTTTCCTTTTCATCTTTGCTATTTTGCTTAATTAAGTATTGTAAAATAATATGACATAGATTTTTAGTGTTTCAAGCCTTTGCATTGCATTATTTTATTTCCACAGTAACTTTAGGAAGAAAGTAGAAAATATGTTGTTACCTACCCATATTTTACTGATAAAGAATTTGAGGGTTGGAGTTAAGTGACTTACCCAAGGTTATATCTAGAAAGCAACTGAACCATTATCAAAACACAGTCAGAAGACTGTCCAAGTGCCTTTCTACTCCATTGCAGTCCTTTTATTCACATTTTACTGAGCTTATCATCATTTATGGAGAGTAATGCACCATAAATTGATGACTAACAATAATTATACCAAAATTATTATTACAGTGTAAGGCTGCCCACATAAGAGAACAATATAATAAAACAATTATCTAATTGTTTTGCTTTACTTTGTTTCTGAACATTTCATTAAATATGTGGTGATGGGAAAGAAACCCATACTGATATGATACAGAACAATTCCGTGTAGAATTGCCCTATCTAAAATAGATGTGTAGTACTAGTGAACCACGCTGCAGAAGACTAGTGAAAGATTTTTTTTCTCTGAACAAGTGAGTTCAGAACCTTGTCTCCAGTACTGCAGAGTGCCATTACCACTGCTGAATCCAAGCATTGACACTTGCCCTAGCTCCCTCTTCTCCATGGTTCTTTTTTGAAGCTCTTCTGCCATCCCCTAAAAGAAAAGGGACTTCTCTGGATTGCAGAGAGGTGAGGAGAAGCTGTGACAGGAGAAAAGTTCTCCAGGCTCAGGGCAAGGTCATCAGAAGCATGAAGTGGGATACTAACCCTTTCTCACCAGTGACTGACATAGGTAGGAATTTCCTTGATCACATGTGAAGGTTGTGAGCATTTTCAAGGCAGTTAGTGTCTTTTGCACCTTTCTCTATCATAAGGAATACAGGGGGTAGTATGCCTCTCTTTGAAATTGAAAGCATGGCTACTATATTAGTCAACTGATGATTCTGCAGTTTTGATGTATCTGGATGCTCCATCTGAATGGAAGGCATTTAATCGGGTTTTTAACATCTCTGTTTAAAAATAAATTTTCTGCTATCTCACATTTTAGTTCCTTATTTATCACTGTCTAATTTTACCATTTAACCCAATAAAATGTAAAGGTATTACAGGCCCATATTCACTTGCTAAAGTATTACTGATCTATTTAGAAACCTCAATATGCAGTTTTTTGTTCGTGTCTATTTAGTTACTGTATTTTGCAATACATATTCGCATAGTTCTGATTTAGGAATTCAGAAGAATAAGATCCAAGGAGGAATCAGTAAGAAAGGAGTTTATTGCTTTAAGGCATGAGGAGCTTACAGCTCTTTAATATAAATTGTTCCCAGAATCCATGTCACAGCTCCTTATATGGCGCTGCTTTTTTCCCTTCGGTTGCTATGACAACAGCAGCACTGCACCATTCATCAGCTCTGGACCTGGGCTGCATTGCTAGCCTTCCGTGTTACTCCTGAATGTTAAGAACATCCGTGAATCATTCACTATGTTAACGCTGCGCCATTAGAAACCTAAGAACCAGTTCTTCCAGCAATTTGCTCTAACCGAAGGATAAAGTAAACTGCGCCACAGAGAAAAATTATGTGAAAAATTTTTTTCCTAAGAGAATCTTACAGTCTATATTTGCTGCAGTATTCTGAAAGGATAAGCTTATATCAGGCAGTCTAATGAAAAGAACTCGTCTATGTGATCTTTCTTGAAATCATTAACTGTTCAAAACAAATACCACCTTGCATCTCTGGATACAGGAAGAAGCAGGTGATGTTGTTAGGGGTTCTAAGGTCCTCTGGGAGCATCACTTGTGCTTTGGGACCATAACCAGCATCTGCTAGAAGAAGTATCACCTGTAACGCACAGTAAGTTCTGGGCAGTGTGAATTGCTGGCTGGAGGAGATTAAAGTGTGGATCGTTACTGATGTGTCAGATCTGATAACAGCATGACCAGTGAATAAAAAGAAGCCTTTCAGGTTTTCAGGAGAAAAGACTGTATAGTATTGACTAATGAGGAAGAAAAACTAAAGCCTGTGAGTATGATGAGTAGAGTATTTGTGTGTTACAGGGAATTTGTGTGTTACAGGGGTTTCTGAGCTGTGAGGCCTACTTTGAGCTTTGTAGAAAAAGAAACGTAACCTAAGAGAATTTTACACTTAGTTTTCAGGGAAGCCATTAAGAAATATCATTAGGCACATTATTTAACTTTCAATTGTGTGTTCTTTTACTTGTGTGTGTATATATAAAAATCTTTTTAAAATAGTTTTGTATTTTTAAAAATAATATTTCATTGTAAGGAAAGCTGTTTAAGTTAGTGTTTTAATGGAATATGAAGGTCAGGTTGTCTTTTTATGTTGTTGTTAGGTTGTGATTCCAGAATAGATTTCTACTTCCTATTGCAGTATCTTGTAAGTAAATGCACCTTAAAAAATAACAGTATGGAAAACTAGAATTTTGTAAGTGTATTTCCTTAGTACATCAAATCTTTCTTATTTCATTAACTGGAGTGTTTACAGATGGATGTTCTTGCATAGTTTAAGGATTTTTTTTTAAACTTGACCTTATTTGTTAGTTATGTTGATTTATATTGTCTGTTTTCCCAGGTGAGAGGGGTGAATTAGAGAGTTACCATTCATACTTGTATTTTTAGACCACTTGGTAATTATCAATTTTAAGAGAAATTGGATTTATAGATTAAATTTTCTCAAAAGACTCTGCTCATCTCTGGCTTTTGTTTTCTCTTTTTAGTTCTTTAGCTAACCATGACAACTTAGAAATGTACTAAAAGTAGGAACTTGATTTTTCAAAATTAGAATATTTAGACTGATCTTCAGCTACCTCACAAAAGAAAAAAAACATTTCATCTGGGCTTATTTTTTCAGTTATTTATCTTCTTAAATTGTTCTTCTTAAATACATGTTGTTCAGAGTAGATAGATTCCAAAGACATAACTGGTTTCCTTTATTTTAGATTAAATTACTGTAAATCTATACTTATGACTTTGCCCAATGTTTAAGAACCTTTAAGTAGGGAGAATTAATATATTAAAGGATAGTGAAAGTACCGATCACTTATACTTACTGTCATTAGTAGTAATATTTTACTTCTATTTGAAAACCTGTAATTAATAGGTTAAATTGATTCACATTTTAATCATTTCCATGTAAGAAAATATGAATTTTAAAATGTATGTTTAGTAACTCTGTACATTGTAAGTTAACACTCCTTTTTGACTAATCTATCCTCATAATTGTATATATACAAAGGGTTTTATATTCCATTGTCTCTGAAACCATAATTCTCATTAATAATAACAAAGACTGATTTGGATATTTTTAATAAAGATAGCATTTTTAATAACAGATTTACTCATTTTAAAGTAATCTCCCTTGGCAGATGCTATGATTTTTTTCTTTTTTTTTTTTTTTAATGTTTGGGTCCTTGCCTAATGGATATATTCCTGAAAGATTGTATGTAAGTGTATTTGTTTGTAAATTGTCTAATTTAAAATCTGCTAGTGAAGCTCCTTATTTTGAGAAATTCTGCAGTTGATTTGATGAATCTGTATGTCATATCCTAGGTTTTCTTAAAGTAAGAGCCGCCCAATTTATTTCAGTATCTAGGGTTTCAACTTGCAGATTTAACTGGCAGCATTCTGTGAAAAAAATTAAACTTCATGCTTTGGACTTAAAGTTTAACCCCTCAATCTCAAGACAATTTGACATCTTCAGGTTTACTTACTGAAATCCTTTAAAGTCTTTACAATATTTTTCATATAACAGATAACTGGGTAAAATTTTAGTTGAAAGTAGGCATTGCTTTCATTTGGGGGGGGAAAGTTCTAGTCAATAAATAATATATAAAATTTATAAATATAAAAGGCTTAGGTTTCTTCCCTAGTTTCCATTAACTAAAATTTGTCATCCTAATACCACTTCTGAATGTTTGGAAAATTGTTACTACCACTAATAAACTTTTACTAGAAAATAAGTTCCTTATTTCTCTCAGGATCTAGATTAAGACTGAAAGTCTCATATTGGCGATAAGTTATTTTAAAAGAGTTATTCCTAGTTATTTCTCATGGGCATCAGTTCTAATATATCCGTGATAAGTGTGTCTTCTTTCCACCCCAACATTGTATGTTAAAGCATTTGGGGGACTTCCCTGGCAGCCAGTGGTTAAGACTTTGCCTTCTAATCACAGGGTGCTGGATCAATCCCTGGTCAGAAAGCTAAGATCCCACATACCTCTTGGCCAGAAAAAACCTCAGAACATAAACAGAAGCAATATTTTAACAAATTTAATAAAGACTTCTTTTTTTACGTTTTAAAAAATTAAACATTTTAACCACTTTTGTAATCTCTGCAGCTTGGAACACTTTTCCCTCTCTGAAGTTTCTCTTTTGTAAAATTAATGAAATAATGCCTTTTGTAGTGTCATTGTTGGCATTAAGAAAGATGATATATATGTGAAATACCTAGTATAGTAATTAGCACAAAGGAAGCATTTTCTGAGTAATAATTCTCTACCCTTCCTCTTCATTGTCCAGAAGTTCTTAGGCTTTTCCTTTGGGGGTACCTCAGGACATAAGAATTTGAATGCACATCCAAGGGGTCTGGGATGTAGCCTAAAGGGACATATACAAAGCAAATCTGGAAATTTCACAAGAGTCTCATATTTTACCTTTTATAATAGTCTACGTTCTATATTTTAAAATCATAAAAATGTTCCCCAAAACATCTTTGAGTAGAACTCAACTCTTCAGGAAAATATGCCACATTTTCTCCTATAAATTTGCATACCCCAACATATTGCTGTCTGTCCTTAGGAATTCCCATGTTTAGAACATACTACTCAGATCTCTTCATCTGGGTATCATTTTATTAGGAAGTAAAGATCATTTATTAAAAAACACATGTGTTTCTCTGGAGATACAGATTAAGAATCAAGCGGCAGAGATGAAAAATGAATCTGGTAAAAGCTGAAGGGCCATTACTCAGTTCAAAAGAGCAACTAGTGGTCTGGAGCTGGGTCGAACTGTTGTGGATGAGAATGGAAGACCTTCATGTCAGAAATGAAGAACTCTGATGGAGAAATTAACAATGTTAGCATTTTTAAAGCTGCAAGAAGTCCTGAAATGTACTTATTTAACTGCTTAATCTAGCATCTCTGAAACTTACATCAGACTCCCCCTTTATTCATAAACTCCTACAAAATCATGTGCAACAAGTAAGTGTTCTAAGGAGTACATTAAATAAGTGATCAAAGCAAAGTTATGTCATTTAGAAGGAAAGAAGAATGGATAACTGGGGATTCAGGTTGTTTTATTCAATGGATAATGGAACAAAGTATGAAAACAATCATCTGAGCACTCCAGATGATTATGGAAAAGTTACATTTTATTCAAATTCCCCAGATAAGTTGTGCTTAATATTTCAAAGAATAGTATTTTTTTTAATGAGAGAAAAGGTATTTATCATGTGTATTAGAAAGTGAAATGATAAAGTGTCTTGAGTGAGAACTTGAAACAAGAGTGTACAGGACACGTGTTTGTCTAGGCAGAGTTTTCATAAAAGATACTGTGGAAGAGAAAAACAGGCCTGGATTTGAGGAGGCCTTTGGTTTTGTAAACTAAGGTGGTAGCAGTGGAAAAGGTACAAAGAGAAGGTTTTGAGGAATAAGTACATTGGTGACTGACCAGTTATAGAATCAAGGAAATATGAAAGATCTGTCCAAGATGAGTCCAAGACTAAGAATGGAATTAGTGGCCTCATTAATAGGATCAGAGAGATTAGGGCTGCTGGTTTTGAGAGAATGAGACACTTGGAGTTCAGGTGATGAGATAATATGGGTTATGTAGTTACAACACTTATCAAGAGTAAGATTTTAAGATGTGAATTTGGAAATTATACCCATAGAGAGTAGTTAAAACCCTTAGAATAGGTAAACATCTCTTAAGAATGAGAATTGAACAAGTAAATAGAAAAAGAGGGGGAATGAGTATTTTACAAGCATTCACCAAGCATTATCACTTTAACTCATTTGAACTTTTCAGTGGCAGTTTGAATTATTATGGCCATGAAAGCAAGACCTAATCAGCTTCACCATTTAGCAATTTAGGCGTTAAGAGATCAGTATTCCAACTTTGGTCTTTCTCTAACTATAGTTCCTACTCTGAGGAATGAAGAAGTAAACCTTAAGGAATACTCCACTTAAGGAACCAAAAGAGAAAAAGTCATGTTAAATAGACAGATGAAATGAATAAGCAGTAGTCTAAAAGACGTTGGGAGAACCACAGTGGTATAACTATTACAAAAGCTGAGGTTTGAGAGGGTTTTAGGGAATATTTAATCACTATTTTCAAATTCACTTAGAGGTCAAGAATACAGGTTCACATGGGGCCATGAATCTGTTTTTATGTGATCTGCTTTTTGCTTTCATGAACTGGAGCTCAAACTCCTAGCTGCAGTGGTCTGTATTAGGCAAATAATTGGATTCAGTTTCTTTACAGAGGAGAAAGGAGAAAAAGCTGTGTAACAAAACAGGTGGGAGTGGAGCTGAGAGAAGGAAGTATCTAATGAAAAGTTCACAGCCAAGTGCACTTTTAGAGTTCTAGTAGTTTTTTGGTGTCTTATACATAGTCACATACAGGACTCATCAATGCTTTTGAAGTTAAAATGTTTCTCTTTAATTTAACATCTTTACTCCAGTAAATTTCCCAGGAATTGAACCAGAGTCTCCTGCATTGCAGACAGATTCTTTACCAACCGAGCTATCAGGAAAGCCCTTAACATACTTAAGCTATCCCTCAAGCAGGGTGACTGTTTTCCATTAACTCCTGTGATATGGTGTAGTAGTTCAGGTTCTGCCACTTAACTAGTTTTATGATACTGAATGTGTTAATGTAACCTGTGTTTCAGTTTTCTCATCTGTGAAATAGATGTGTAACAACTCCTGTAAGGTTTGTAAGGATTAAGTGAGTTTTTGTAGGTAAAATGCTTACAGTGGCCTCTAGTAGATAGTTAAGTACTGAATAATAATAATTGATGCTAATGTCACTTATTGGCAGTTTCAAGACCTGATTTATCTCTTTTTGTACCTCTTTTACTTTTCCAGTTTTTCCTTTAGTGAGAAGGGAAGCTGTTTTCACTACTACATGTTAGGTTGTTTTTTAAGTGAGTTGAAAGTATTAATGAGCATAAGGTTTAAAGCATAACTGGATTTAGAAAACATCTTGCTGTCAAGAGCAGTGGGTACTGGTGTTGACTTCTCTCTGTAACATTGATCCAATAACTATTAATGTGCAGAGTATTTCATTATGAATTTATATTACTTCCAATGAAAACTAGTTTTGCAGTCAAACAGAAACAACTGAGAAGTATATAATTTCCCTGTCTTTGTTGAATTTAAAAGAACCCCTTTCCAAAAATGTATGAATAAATATGTTGTCATATTACTATGATATGATGGCAAACTTAGAATTATGGTAACATTATACATTCATTGCCCAGTAGGTTTTTCCATTTTAGCGTTTATTATAATATAAGTTATAAACTATTCAGCTATGTGGTGGCGGTGGTGGTGTAGTTGCTAAGTCATGTCTGACTCTTGTACTCTCATGGACTGTAGCCCACCAGGCTTCCTCTGTCCATGGGATTTCCCAGGCAAGAATACTGGAGTGGGTTGCCATTTCTTTCTCCAGGGGATCTTCCTGACCCAGGAATCGAACCCAGATCTCCTGTGTTTCGGGTGGATTCTTTACCATTTGAGCCACCAGGGAAGCCCCATTTAGCACTGTAGTAGAAAGGCTGTATATGACATACTGTATAATTTTTGTCGACTTTGGAGCCAGACTGTTTGGATAAGAGTCCTGACTGACACTCGTTCTGTGTCCTTGGGCAAGTAATTTAACCTCCTCTGTGCCTCAGTTCCCTCGTCTACAAAAAGCAGGTAATGATAGTATCTACTTCGTAGGGTTATTGTGAGGATTCAATGAGTAAAATACTTGAATAGTTCAGATCCTAATTGCTCAGTCTGTTACCGTGTTAGTTAGTATGTGTGTAATTTATCTCTTGTCTCCTTACAAGGCAGAAACAGTATTTATCCTCTTTATTATTATATCCTCAATCTTTAATATAATGCCTGGTATGTAGTAGATGTTCAGTACACATTTGTTGATCAGTAAAATATTCTGAGCTTACCTAGGGCCTCAATAATAGTCTTAGCTTGAATACTTTCAGCCAAGCAGACCAAAGCAAATAACTCATGTAATGTTAAGAGCCTTTGTTCACTGAGAGGTTTTTTTGTTTTTGTTTTTTTTAGATGAAATCTTGAGAAATCACCATTTCGTTTATTGATCATACTTGTGCCAGTAAGCATTTTTGAACTGAGGCTGGCAGTAGGTGTGACAAATGAGTGAGGCTCCTTCTCACCTTCCTGATTCTTAGGATTCTCTATAGACTTTATAATGCCTAGAAAAGGAAGAAATAGCTTTCTTCATGCCAATTTTGACCCAGTTTGAAAATATCTTGCTGAAAAGTTGCTCCGATGTGTGAAGTCAGGTTACCTAGGCCTGAGGTTGGAGACATAATCTAGGTATGGCAAAGTTTCTCATTTTTAAGTACCATAAAAGGTCAGATATAACTTGGCAAAACTGAGGTTGAAATCTGCTCTTATTTTGTTATGCTCCCCATTAGGTTTTCTCTGTTGTGTTGTGGAATCTTCTTCATTGTACCGTTGTACAGGATGCAAAGTGTTTGCTACTCACACCCATTCTGAGGATAAATCATTCCTTTAATGAGCAGTTTCTATATCCATGTCAAAATCTAATCTACTCAGCATAGATTATTTTAAACGATATTTCTTTTGTGTAGGCAGTGTAATGTGGAACCATGGGCTACCTCTTCTATGTTGAATTTAATTTTAACTTTAATTCATATTTCCTAGATTATGCCTTGGGTTTTGAAAAGTCATGTTTTTGGCCAACATCTATCTGTCTGAAATGGCTTTGTTTTATGTTTCTAGTATTGCTTTTGATCCTTTACTTCTCAAATACTTTATTGTTAAGAATATAGCTAGTAGAATGTCATAAAATAGTGTAGTTTTAGAGAGTGAAATATGACAAAGTATAAGCAACTCACTCTATGGCAATGTATTCATGTTTTAATTTCGCACTCCATCACTGTCTTTTGAATTATTAATCACCACAAGGGATTGGCAGAATTTTATACTCTTGTGTTTTATTTTTCAAATCTCAGTTTTGATAATCGGTGCCTTACAGGCTTGGTAATATCTGAAGATGTTCAGTTAGACTTCTGAGTCCAGTCTTATGTTCTCATCTGCATTCTGCATATCATTTGCCCAGGGCAGGGTAGATTAGCTCTACCAGTTACAAGAGGTGGCTCCTTAACTGACCTTCACCTAAACACTTGTAGGGTTAAAGTTCTCCATTCCCTTTTTTGACACCTATTAACTGTTGCCAGGGCAAGGTGGATTTTATAGGCCAGTAGGCTACCTTCTGATATACCTACATACTTCTGTTATCCCTGAAGTGGCATGTACTGAAAGTGAAAGTCATTCAGTCGTGTCCAACTCTTTGCAACCCCATGAACTATGCAGTCCATGGAATTCTCTAGGCCAGAATACTAGGGTGGGTAGCCTTTCCTTTCTCCAGGGGATCTTCCCAACCCAGGAATCAAATCCAGGTCTCCTTCACTGCAGGTGGATTTTTTACCAGCTGGTTGACAAGGGAAGCCCAAGAATACTGAAGTGAGTAACCTGTCCCTTCTCCAGTGGATCCTCCTGATCCAGGAATTAAACCGGGGTTTCCTGCATTGCAGGTGGATTCTTTACCAAATGAGCTATCAGGAAGTGCTTACTGAGAGGCAGTTAAATTCATGGCCATTGTATGTCCTATTAGGAACACATGATTAAATTCTATACATTAACTAATAAAATACAAATGTAAGAAGGAAAGCATTTATAAAGTTATCTTTCCTACTAAATTATGTTAAAAGCTTGGGGAAACATCAATTAAAATGTCAGTGAAGGTACTTTAAAAAAAAAACAAGACAAGTGCTGTAATGAACTAGTGCAAAAACACTATGGGGGGGTGGATAAGATTGTTGGTATTTAAGGGTAAAAAATTACAGTGAGTAGTAACAGAGAGAGCTAACGCAGAGTATAATGAATATAGATAATAATACTGTACTATAACCCTAGTGGCTTAGACAGTAAAGAAGCTGCCTGAAGTACAGGAGACTCGAGTTTGATCACTGGGTTCGAAAGAGCCCCTGGAGAAGGAAATGACAATCTACTCCAGTATTCTAGTCTGGGAAATCCCATGAGCCAGAGGAGCCTGGCAGGCTGTAGTCCATGGAGTTGCAAAAGAGTCCAACACAACTTAGTGACTAAACAACAAATGTACAAGTTTGGTGTATGGCACAATAATTTGACTTACATACATGATGAAATGATTATCACAGTAAGTTTAGTAAACATCTATCATCTCAGATACAAAATTAAAGAAGTAGAAGCAAAATTTTTTCCTTGTGATGAAAACTCAAGATTTACTCTCTTAACTTTCATATCTAACAGTGTTAATTATATTCATCATGTTGCACATTATATCTCTAGTACTTACTTATCTTATAACTGGTAGTTTGTACCTTTTGACTACCTTCATCCAATTCCCCCTCCCACCATCCCCTTCCTACCTCTGGTAACCACAAATAGAGATCAGTAAACTTTTTTAAAGCAACAGATAGTAAGTAATTTAGGCTTTGCAGGCTAATAGTCAAAATCAAAGGTGTTATGTAGGTACATAACCATTTAAAATGTAACAATTTGATATGGTAAAATCCATTCTTAACTTGTTATTCATTCACTAAGTTGTGTCCCGCTGTTTGTGACCCCATGAACTGTAGCACGCCAGGCTTTCCTATCCTTCACTATCTCCCAGAGTTTGCTCAAACTGGTGTCCATTGAATCAGTGATGCTATCCAACAATCTCATCCTCTGTCACCCCTTTCTCCTTTTGCCTCCCATCTTTCCCAGCATCAAGGTCTTTTCCAGTAAGTTGGCTCTTTGCATCAGGTGGGGAGCTTCAGCCTCAGTCCTTCCAATGAATATTCAGGGTTGATTTTCTTTAGGATGGACTGGTTTGATCTCCTTGCTGTCCAAGGGACTCTCAAGAGTCTTCTCCAACACCACAGTTCAAAAGCATCAATTCTTTGGTGCTTAGCTTTCTTTATAGTCCAACTCTCATATCCTTACATGACTACTGGGAAAACATAGTTTTGACTATACCAACCTTTGTTGGCAAAGCGATGTCTCTGCTTTTTAATACGCTGTCTAGGTTGTCATAGGTTTCCTTCCAAGGAGCAAGTGTGTTTTAATTTCATGGCTACAGTCACTGTCCACAGTGATTTTAGAACCCCAAAAAATAAAATGTCACTGCTTCCACTTTTTTCCCTTCTATTTGCCATGAAATGATAGGGCCAGATGCCGTGATCTTAGTTTTCTGAATGTTGAGTTTTAAGCCACCTCTTTCACTATCCTCTTTCACCTTCATCAAGAGGCTCTTTAGTTCCTCTTCACTTTGCCATTAGAGTGGTATCTTCTGTATATCTGAGATTGTTGATATTTCTCCCAGTAATCTTGTTTCCAGCTTGTGATTCATCCAGTATGGCATTTTGCATGATGTACTCTGCATAGAAGTTAAATAAGCAGAGTGACAGTATACAGCCTCCTTTCCCAATTTTGAACCAGTCTATTGTTCCATGTTCGGTTCTAACTGTTGGTTCTTGACCTGCATACAGGCTTCTCAGAAGACAGGTAAGGTGGTCTGGTATTCCATTTCTTTAAGAATTTTCAACAATCTGTCGTGATCCACATAGTCAAAATCCTTGTTCATGGGGTTCTTGAGGCAAAAATATTGGAGTGGTTTGCCATTCCCTCCACCAGTGGACCACATTTTATTAGAACTGTCCATTTTGACCCATCCATCTTGGATGGCCTTGCACAGCATGGCTCATAACTTCACTGGCTTATGCAAGCCCTTCTCCATGATAGGGCTGTGATTCATCGAGGATTCTTAGCTTACAGGTAGTAAAAATACAGCCAGGTGGCCAGATATGGCCCTCAAGCCATAGTCTGTCAATCTTTGACTTATGATATAGAGAGGATACTTAGGTATTTACTCTTCATATTTTAAGATGGTATAAGTCAATGATATTATAGATTAATTATGCATTTCCACATAGTATATTTGATACTGTAAATTTGGTGATTTTTTTCCAGAATATTTTTTAAAAATACAAACATTCCTTCTTTACATAGTTAACAAGCATTCCAAATTGTAGAGTTTAATTTCATAACACTTTGCATTAATAAGGAGTAAAAAAGATGGGTTCTTAGAGGCCCTTTAAAATAATTTTCACATACTGTCTATAGTACTGAAAGAATTATAGACAGATATGAAAATTTACATCAGTTCATGAATAAGAAACCCTTAAGAAATTTACAAGTGAGAGAATGGGGGAGAAAAGAAAATGCATGATAATGTGAAGAGAAATTAGTTGTGTTTTATGAATATGTAGAAAAATTCAGCAAAGTTTGAAATTCTTTTACTCTTTAGAATTTCATAGCCTAAGCTATGCATATGCTATTTTATCTTACTGCATAGGAGGAAAGAGAGTTATTGGGGACTATTTCTTGTAATATTTTGGAAAAATTACCCAGTATTGACTTATTTACTGAAGCAGAACAGGATAGGGACAAAATATGCACAAATAGGAGGCTGGGGCTAATCTTAACCATAAGTCATGAAAGGATATCTCATTACTTGAGAAGAATGTGGTATTAGAAGATCTCTCTCTCTGCCCATTCTGTCTCCCAGTTGATCTAATACATTTTGATGACTTTAAAATATCATCCATGTATTCCTATCAAGAACTCAGAAATGTCTTATTATTAATAAATCCAGCTGTTTTACTGACAACTCTGTATAGAGTGTGTCAAGGACTTGGTATTGAGGAAGAAAAAGCAGATTTTGATGCCTGTCATAATGTCTTGCATACCAAAATTACCCAATAAATACTTAGTAGTCTCAGAATTCTTAGATGGGAGGAACATTGGTTCCCTAGTAGTTTTACGTGTGTATTCTTATCTTAATGAAGGTATAAATATACATGCTTCTCTAAAAAATCAGTTTGTACAGAAGGATTTGAAATGAAAAGCTACAATCCCCAGACTCATCTTTATTTTCCTCTGAGGGACAGTTACTTAAAATTTTGCTATTTAGAGATATATTCATATCTCTAAATTATTATGCTTCTGCTGAAATTCCTCGATTGAACTGGTTAAATATGTCTCATGAAACAGTAAGCTTATTTGCCCTGTCCCCTATTGTCCTCCCATTGTAACTGTTTTTTTTTATCGATTATAGCTATAAATACTATTTCTTCTTCTATCAAGTATAAACAGTATTACTGATTTCTGCTTTATAAGAAGATAACGTTGGCACCACTGCACACATAGTTTCTGATGAGAAATTAAACATCACTCAAATTGTTGGCTCACGTATGTTTATGTTATTTTTCTCTGTATACTTTTTAAAATTCAGATCCGCTTTTCTTTGGTTTTCAGCAGCTTGACTGTGACAAGCCTAATGTTCTGTTTCTGTTTATCTTGCTTGGGGTTTCTGGGCTTCTTGATATAATATTTAGCTATCATTTCTTCAGATATTTTTCTGCCCCATTTTCACTTCTTCTGAGACTCTAATTATATGTATATTTGACCGTTGGATATCGTCTTACATGACTTAAGGTTTTTTTAGGTGGTTTTTTTTTTCCTTTTAAGTTTGTTCTCTGTAGTTCTCAGATTTGATAATTTCCATTTATATATCTTTGAGTTCACTGACTTATCTATCATTTTAAACTATCTGCAATGTACTATATATTTCTATGTGTGTACTACATATATGATATATATATCTATACACAGTCATTAATTATCATGTTTATAGATTTTTTTTATGGTGAGCACACTGTAGGATATACAGAAATAAAAATATAATGTTGTACATGTGAAACTTAACCATAACCCAGTGGTATCCTAATTAAAAAATTGTCTTGTTTAAACACTTAGATGTATTATTAAACCCATTCAGTGATGTTTTTATTTCAGCTATTGTGTTTTTTGTTCTAGAATTTCTATTTATTTTATTAAAAAAAATTTTTTTTATTAGTTGGAGGCTAATTACTTCACAACATTTCAGTGGGTTTTGTCATACATTGACATGAATCAGCCATAGAGTTACACTTATTCCCCATCCCAATCCCCCCTCCCACCTCCCTCTCCACCCGATTCCTCTGGATCCTCCCAGTGTACCAGGTCTGAGCACTTGTCTCATGCATCCCACCTGGGCTGGTGATCTGTTTCACCATAGATAATATACATGCTGTTCTTTCGAAACATCCCATCCTCACCTTCTCCCACAGAGTTCAAAAGTCTGTTCTGTACTTCTGTGTCTCTTTTTCTGTTTTGCATATAGGGTTATCGTTACCATCTTTCTAAATTCCATATATATGTGTTAGTATGCTGTAATGTTCTTTATCTTTCTGGCTTACTTCACTCTGTATAATGGGCTCCAGTTTCATCCATCTCATTAGAACTGATTCAAATGAATTCTTTTTAACGGCTGAGTAATATTCCATGATGTATATGTACCACAGCTTCCTTATCCATGTCTGCTGATGGGCATCTAGGTTGCTTCCATGTCCTGGCTATTATAAACAGTGCTGCGATGAACATTGGGGTGCACGTATCTCTTTCAGATCTGGTTTCCTCAGTTTGTATGCCCAGAAGTGGTATTGCTGGGTCATATGGCAGTTCCATTTCCAGTTTTTTAAGAAATCTCCACACTGTTTTCCATAGTGGCTGTACTAGTTTGCATTCCCACCAACAGTGTAAGAGGGTTCCCTTTTCTCCACACCCTCTCCAGCATTTATTGTTTGTAGACTTTTGGATAGTAGCCATCCTGACTGGCGTGTAATGGTACCTCATTGTGGTTTTGATTTGCCTGTCTCTGATAATGAGTGATGTTGAGCATCTTTTCATGTATTTGTTAGCCATCTGTATGTCTTCTTTGGAGAAATGTCTGTTAGTTCTTTGGCCCATTTTTTGATTGGGTCATTTATTTTTCTGGAATTGAGCTTCAGGAGTTGCTTGTATATTTTTGAGATTAATCCTTTGTCTGTTGCTTCGTTTGCTATTATTTTCTCCCAATCTGAGGGCTGTCTTTTCACCTTACTTATAGTTTCCTTTGTAGTGCAGAAGCTTTTAAGTTTCATTAGGTCCCATTTGTTTAGTTTTGCTTTTATTTCCAATATTCTGGGAGGTGGGTCATAGAGGATCTTGCTGAGATTTATGTCGGAGAGTGTTTTGCCTATGTTCTCCTCTAGGAGTTTTATAGTTTCTGGTCTTACATTTAGATCTTTAATCCATTTTGAGTTTATTTTTGTGTATGGTGTTAGAAAGTGTTCTAGTTTCATTCTTTTACAAGTGGTTGACCAGTTTTCCCAGCACCACTTGTTAAAGAGGTTTTGGCCACAACAATCAGAGCAGAAAAAGAAGTAAAAGGAATCCAGATAGGAAAAGAAGAAGTGAAACTCTCACTGTTTGCAGATGACATGATCCTCTACATAGAAAACCCTAAAGACTCTACCAGAAAATTACTAGAGCTAATCAATGAATATAGTAAAGTTGCAGGATATAAAATTAACACACAGAAATCCCTTGCATTCCTATATACTAACAATGAAAAAGAAGAAAGAGAAATTAAGGAAACAATACCATTCACCATTGCAACAAAAAGAATAAAATACTTAGGAGTATATCTACCTAAAGAAACAAAAGACCTATACATAGAAAACTATAAAACACTGATGAAAGAAATCAAAGAGGACACAAACAGATGGAGAAACATACCGTGTTCATGGATTGGAAGAATCAATATTGTCAAAATGGCTATTCTGCCCCAAGCAATCTATAGATTCAATGCAATCCCTATGAAGCTGCCAACAGTGTTTTTCACAGAACTAGAACAAATAATTTCACAATTTGTATGGAAATACAAAAAAACCTCGAATAGCCAAAGTAATCTTGAGAAAGAAGAATGGAACTGGAGGAATCAACCTGCCTGACTTCAGACTCTACTACAAAGTCACAGTCATCAAGACAGTATGGTACTGGCACAAAGGCAGAAATATAGATCAATGGAACAGAATAGAAAGCCCAGAGATAAATCCACGAACCTATGGACACCTTATCTTTGACAAAGGAGGCAAGGATATACAATGGAAAATAGAATTTCTATTTAGTTCTCTTTTTATAGTTTCCACTTCTCTCCTAAGATTTTCCTCCATTTTTTAAATTAAGAGAATATATTTCTTTACCATGCTGAAAATACAATAGCTGCTTTAAATTTCTCATCTACTAATTACAGTATCTGGAGTGTTTTAGGGTTAGTCTCCATCTTTTCTTTGATAATGAGTCATATTTTCTTGGTTCTTCTGTATTGATTAATTAAAAAAAGAAACAATTTTGTATTGTATTGTGGACATTTGATTTAGTGGATATTTTGGATTTTGTTATATTCCTTCACAGAGCATTAATATCTTTCTTTCAGCAGGCAGTTAACTTGGTTTGACTCAATGAAAACTTCTGTCTCTTGGGCATCAGTTCATTCAGTTGTTTTAATGTTAGCCAATCTGTTCCATATGTACATGGTTTAGGAGTCAGCCAGAGATTTGAATGAAGTTTATGCACAGAATCTGGGCTACCTTCTGTAGCTCTCTCTGTTTTCTGGAAATCCTCCTCCCCTCATTTCTCAGAGACTGTTGTTGCTGCAACCTCTGTCTTTTGATACTTCAGACTAGAAAAACTGTAGGTTTTCTATTGGAGTTTCAATGATCCCATCCAGTGATAACTGTGGGCTGCTTTTAAACCTAAAGCGGAAAGTCAGAAAAAAAAGAGAGAAAAACTAATTCCAGTCTGTTTCCTCAGGGTATATACCCAGCAGTGGGATTGCTGAGTCATATGGTAGTTTAATTTCTAGTTTTTTAAGGAATTTCCATACTGTTCTCCACAGTGGTTGTATCAGTTTGCATTCCCACCAACAGTGCCAGAGGGTTCCCTTTTCTCTGCACCCTCTCCAGCATTCATGTTTGTAGACTTTTTGGTGATGGCCATTCTGACCGGTGTGAGACGATGCCTCGTTGTAGTTTTGATTTGCATTTCTCTATAAAAGAGCAATGTTAAAAAAAAATAAATAAAAGAGCAATGTTGAGCATCTTTTCATGTGTTTATTAGCCATCTGTATATATTCTTTGGAGAAATGTCTATTTAGGTCTTCTACCCACTTTTTGATTGGGTTGTTGGTTTTTTTGGTATTGAGCAGCTTTCTTGCAATTGTCAGCTCTCCTCCAGAATCTCTCTATTGTTTTCAATCCAGGGGCCTTGAGGGTGATTGCTTTTTGTGTTTTATCCAAGTTTATAGTTACTGTCTATGTGAGGGTCCATCTGATAGAGAGTCTTACTTGGCTTTACAGAAACAGAACCTCCTTAAATAAGATTTTGACATTTTTATCTTTGATTAATACTGACCTTTTCTCAGGTTACTTATTACTAACCATAGAAATATTTATGTGTTAGGGAGCTGACATGTAGTTTTTTAATACCAAATTTTATAGAAACTCTGATTTTTATGTTCTTTTCCTTACCTCTTATGGTTACATACTTACATATTTTCTCCTCTCCATACATCCAGTGAGATATATTATTAAAGTGACAGAAATCATAAGAAAAAATGTATAAATGTTTTAATGTCAGATTACTTTTTGGCTTCTGTTCCTCTTTACTGTATTACATAATAGTGCTTCTTACTAACAAACAACCAAGAAGAGTAAAGGAAACAGTATTTCATGCTTTTGTTTATTTAGAGAAACCAGAAAAAAAAAATCTCTGCTGCTGCTTCTGAATCAAAGCCTTGCCTGGTAGAGCAGTAGTTCTGTTCTTCCAGCAAGGAGATCCAACCAGTCCATCCTAAAGGAAATCAGTCCTGAATATTCATTGGAAGGACTGTTGTTGAACCTGAAACTCCAATAATTTGGCCACCTGATATGAAGAGCTGACTTATTGAAAAAGACCCTGATGCTGGCTAAGATTGAAGGCAGGAGGAGGAGAAGGAGACAACAGAGGATGAGATGGCTGGATGGCGTCGCCAACTCGATGGACATGAGTTTGAGTAAGCTCTGGGAGTTGGTGATGGACAGGGAGGCCTGGCGTGCTGTGATTCATGGGGTTGCAAAGAGTCAGACATGACTGAGGGACTGAACTGAATTGAATTGAATTTGCATTAGAGGCTGCAACTCATCTTTCCATACCCCGTTCATCTCAGGAGTTAATCATCTTATTTTCCTCTCTGGTCCTTCCTAGTCAGGTGATCCCAAGGTTTCAGAGTGATGTGAAGCAACTTGCATTGTTGCAAAGACTGGAAATTGCTGACAGATAATCTAAGATAGAAAAAGATGGTGATTCTTTACCTGCAGTTAGTGGATAGTGAAGTATTCTGTGTTGTGAGTTCTTTATTATAAGATCAATAGCAACTGTACACTCCAAAATCAAGCCTGAAGGTTATTGGTTCTCCACACTTAATCTTTGAAAATGTCTCCGGAGTCATTCTTGTCCATGGGACAAAGACTCAATTTGTTGTTTTCTGTCCTTGTAGAATTTTATTATAGTCTAGCCCAGTGTTTCCTTTTATGGCAGATTACAGCAGTTATCTGCCTTCCCCATTGACTGCCTAGGACCTTCTTCAGCATACTTTCCTGAAGTTTCATAAAAGAAAAAAAAACTGATTTTAGTTTCCTTTCTTTAACTGTTAATTTTTTGAGTTTTTTAGTTTTTATTGGGGATAATTGCTTTACAGTGTTGTGTTGGTTTCTGCCATACAGCCGTGAGGATCAGCCACAAGTATATGTGTACCCTCCCTTTTGAACCTCCCTCCCACCCCCCATCCCTTCGCATGTCTCTAGATCATCACAGAGCACTGGGTTGAAGTTCCTGTGTTATATAGCAACTTCCCAGTAGCTATCTCTTTTACACATGGTGTTGTATCTGCCTCAGTGCTACTCTCTCAATTTGTCCCACCCTCTCCTTCCCCCACTTTGTCCACAAATCTGTTCTCTGTGTCTGCACCTCTGTTCCTGTCCTGCAGATAGGTTCATCAGTACATTTTTTTAGATTCCATGTGTATGCGTTAGTATACAATATTTGCTTTTCTCTTTCTGACTTACTTCATTGTGCCTAATAGCCTCTGGGCTCATCTACCTAACTAGAATGGACTCAAATGCATTCCTTTTTATGGCTGAGTAATGTTCCATTGTATGTATGTACCAAACTTCTTTATCCATTCATATGTCCATGGACAACTAAGTTGCTTCCTTGTCCTGGCTATTATAAATAGTGCTGCAATGAACATTGGGATCCATGTGTCATTTTGAATTATGGGTTTCTCAGGATACATGCCCAGTAGTGGGATTGCTGGGTCATATGGTAGGTCCTTTCAGAGAAGTCAATTTAGAATTGTCAGAAATTGATGGCTTACCATTGTTTACATGATTACTATTCAAATCTATTTCTCTCCATTTCTTAAGTGTATGTGAAACTATTTTTTCCAAGGAATTTTATGTTGTTGCACCTTGTCAGTGTATTTTCAGCCACTACTGGTAGTTGATGCGAGATGGAAAACAGCAGTGTAATGGCATTATGCATCATTCTCAAAATACTGTTCTGAGATAATTATTCTGCAGTCCCTGCCTTAAAAGAGTCATAATAGGGTTTCACAATTCAGACACAAATAATAGAGGGATGGAATTTGTACTTCAAATTTATGATTTCTGGATCCAATAATTTAACACACTTTTAAATTATACTTTGTAAAATGTTGAAAAGGAACCAACCACTAGCTTTCTGATATTCTAAATACCACTTTTTCAGCAAACTATGCCTTTCCCCATCATACAGGTAAGAGGACCTATACTAGTACTCTTGTTATAATTCATATTCCAGTAAAGAAAGTAACTTCACCCATTAAAAAGCTTATGTTTTTGGGGGGTGCAGAACAACAGATGAACTGAGACAAGAAGCATGAGTAAATTAATTCTTGTACTTGGACATCATAAACCATCGCCTCTGGATACCAAATTTTGATCAGCCTCTTAAAATTTACTTTGTGTATCTCCATGTTCCTCCATTACTTGTCACATCATAATCATCATCATCACAGATACTAATAACAATGACAACATCCAGTATTGAGCACAGTTCTGTATGTAAGCCACTGTGCTAATTGCTTTGCAGAGAAGAGTTCATTTAAATCTTTACAGTAATCATGAGGGTAAGTGGCATACTATTAATGTTACTGTGATTTTGTAGGCCACTTAGTTCAGAGATGTACAGAGCCTCTGCTGTGGCATTATGGTTGATCCATAATGAGTCCAAGATCCACATTTTAGTTTCTGTTCCAGGGATAGCTCTGTCTGTGGCCTTGAGCAGCACATTTTGTTTCAGCTGCCTATTTCCAAAGAATAATAAGTATTAATGTCTTCTTCTATCTGTACTTTATTCTTTAAATTTAATCTGTATAGCAATTCTAAGAGAGAGATTATGGATCACATTTTAAAGACACAGAATCCAGGCTTGGAAAAGGTTAAATAATGTGTTGAACCATATAACATAGGCCCTGTAACATAAGTCCTGCTTTAAAGCTCTTTCTTTTAATCAATGTATTCTTTTTTAATCCTGCTTCTTTCTTCCTACTTTATCATAGGTGTATGATGAGAAAATATGAATTATACAGATGTAATACTTCTATCATAAAGGTGCTAGAAGAGATACATGTCTCCTCTAATTTGGGAGACATGGCGTCTAATTTTTAGATATAATTTTCAGAACATTTACAAGTACATCTAACCTTTTGCCTTCCAGTCTTATCACATCTGTTCTGTATTATTGCATAAATTACATATATGTTTCACATATAAATGCTGTATTTTCAAGTTACATATGTAAAATTTGTTTGAAGCATTTTTTATTTGAGGAGGTATACCTTTAGGATAGGAAAATAGGAAAGACCATATACTCTGAAACTTTAATAGAGGTAGGATTCTGATAATTTTTAGTTGCATTATTTTCACTGCTTGTAGTTTCATATTTTCCTATGACAAAACATGTTTGTGTAATACTCTAAATTTTAATGTTGTTATATAATCTAGGTACTTTAAAACCCAGAAGTTGGCCTGACAAATATATAGAATTGCTTATATATCAGTAATTATACATAAGCCAACATACTGAAAATTTTTTAATTTGGAACTACTTTTCATATTATTAAAAACCTAGCCCTTCTTCAGATGCATGGAAATGAAACCTAATATCATTAAACTAATTGGCATTTGAATATTGTGTTAGAATATTTAAAAGGATTTTCTGAATTCTTGATTATTTGCATATGCAAAGATATTAAAATGGGCATTTGACAGCTACACTCCATTATTTTATCTAAACACACTAAGTTTTGCCATTCACTACTGTAAAGAGATGGCATTTACAGAGTGAGTTGTAGGCTGTAATAGTTTGCCTTTTTCTTTGTAATAATACTGTGTATGATAAACAAGGAATTCCCTGGTAGCTCAGCTGGTAAAGAATCCGCCTGCAATGTAGGAGATAAACAAAGATTTAAATCTCAATGTCTTATTGAAATGAGAATTTCTACTTAATATTATTAAAAATTCCATTGAAGTAATGTTTTATGGGAATGTCCTAAAAGTCATTGCCTTCATATTTGAAGTAACTGTTCCTTTGGTGCGCCATGTTGTCTCCATATTTATTGCTTGTATAGTCTATCTAAGTATCAGTTTGTCTAGTATATCTCTTTATGTAGCATAGCATAATTGCATGAAAATAGAACTTATGTGGGAGTTACCTTGGATACAGCTTAGAATCACCAGTTTTCATCACTAGATGAATGATGAACATAAAACAGATCATTATACCTCCAAAAATATGTAGATAAGCATAGTTAATTCATTTAACAAATAATAGTACTTGCTTTGTGCCCTACACTATTACAAGCATCAGTAAGGCTACAGACAAAAGTTCTGCCTTTTGTCAGCCACATTATGAATACTAAACATCTGGAAAATGCAAATGAAAATACCATAAGAGACTTCTTCCCATCATGATGGATTAACCAGTACCAGACTTGCCCTCCCACTACAAACAACTTTTTTCAGATATTGGACAGTTGACAGCATAGTAATGTGGTGGAGGAAGAAACTAGGTGAATCCTGGCTTTTTGCCTAAAGGTATTCTCCTGATGATGAAACTCAAGCAGAGAATGGCAGTCTTGCTGAACTGAGGAAACAGAGATCAGAAATTGGGATTGGTTAGATGTAAACTATTAAATACAGAATGGCTAAACACCAAGGCCCTATTGGATAGCACAGGAAACTATCCAGTCTCCTGGGATAAACCACAATGGAAAAGAGTATTTTTAAAAAAGAATGTATATAACTGAGTCACTTTGCTGTGCAGCAGAGGTTGGCACAACATTGCAAATCAACTGTACTTCAATTTAAAAAACAAAAAAAGTGGGAGTTTACAGAGTACTGAAGAATGGGGAGCTTAACAGAAACAGAACTACGAAATTCTGCATAGGGGGCCTTTTGAGTCTTTAATGTAATACTGAATTGCACATAGGTGGGTAAGACTCCAGGAGGCTGAAGAAAGAATAAATCCCTAACTGTTCTTAGGGTTCTCCCAGAAATGGGAGGTTTTTTTCATTCTGACCGAGCAGACTGTAGAGTTCTCATGAAAAACCTGGAGTATTCAGTAGCAATTGAAGAAAGGACTTACTTTGGCAGTAGTGCTAAACATCTTCAGAGTAGAGGGTTACTCCAGACCTGCCTAATAAACAAAGGCTTTAAAATAAGGCTCAAGAAGATCAGACTGATCAGCCAGGGACTGATATGCCTTGGAGGGTCAGAAAATAGCTGCTTAGCCTTCCTGGTGAAAATCAAGAATAAAGAGGATGTTGACTTCCTTTGTTAATGCATCCCTCAGATATCCCTGAATGTGGAAGAACTTGGACACAGCCAAAGTATCCTTTCTAGTGTTTTTCTTTTAACTCAACTATGTTCTCAGCATATTTTGTTGGATATTATTTATGGAAAGTAAAGCTGGAAATTAAATAATTATAGTCTAATTATAATGATGATTTATACAGTGTTTGTTTTCTGGAAGTCTCAGTCTCTCAGTGAGATGATTTATAGTGTGATTAACTTTTATATTATCCATGAGTGCTTTTTAAAACTCACATTTTAAGACATTTCTTTTATTAAAGCTATTATTTATAATTCCTTCTTTGCTTTGATTTTCTACTGTATATATTCTTCACTAGCAAATAATTAACCAGATACCGTGGGTACTGCAGTATTTTAGGCACAAAGTCTAAAGAATTGTGCATGAATGAAAAGAATTGTGTATATTTAGGCTGCTCCTAATTCTTAATGATGTATGTGCAGCCAATTAAAAAAAAAAGGGAAGGGGGCTAAGTTTATATAGAGTGTTGCTGCTTTGTTCATTAGTTCTGCATCTAATTTGTATGAGGGCTTCCCAGGTGGCTCAGTGGTGAAAAATTGGCTGCCAGTGCAAGAGACCCAGGAGATATGGGTACAATCCCCAGGACAGGGAAGATTCCCTTGGAGAAGGGAATGGCAACCCACTCCAGTATCTTGCCTGAAAAATTCCATGGACAGGGGAGCATTGTGGGGTCACAGAGAATTGGACACAACTGAGCATGCACGCATTTAACTTGTACGAATTTCAAAGCTATTTTGTAGAATATGGCAAAGAATACTACACATTCACCAAAACCTATTCCTCTTTCCTCCTGAGCACATAGTAAACTATATATCCCAGCCTTTTTTGCAGATAAATGTGCCATGTGACTGAATTTTGACTAACATGAGTGGAAATAATGTATACCAATTCCAGACTGGGCTATAAAAGCTTTACACATGCAGTTGTTTTCATCTTGTAACTTCTGAACTTCTTCAGAAGAATTGAAAGATAATGGAGAGGGAATAACATTGTAGCTATTCCATTAGGCAGAATAGGCTAGACAATTCTGTCATAACAAAAAAACCTTAAAAATCTCAGTGGCTTAACACAACAAAGGTCTATTTCTAGTTTAACCAGCAAGCCTGGGCAACTCTCTCAGACAGCTGCCATTTATGCAATAACACAGAAACCCAGGCTGCTTCAGTCTTGCATCTCTGCCATCTCAACATGATACCTCTTTATGACTTTTATGCCAGAGGAAGAAACAGACTGAAAAATCATATAGGGACTGTGTCACCTCTGCTCTTATTTAATAAGCCGGAAGTAGGCATGTAGTCATCAGAAGCTGGCAACGGTAGTCACACCTGTGCCTAGAAAGGAATGGTGCCTGCAGGGTGCTGGTGGGCACCAGTGAAGTCTACGGTACTAAGTAAGTCAGTTTCCTGCCACTTTTACAGATTATGTAAAATCATCTCTTCCTAAAATGAGTGCTGCCTTTTGAAGGACTGTATTCAAGTGTGAATGAAACAATACAGTGTTCTGAATCAAAAGTCTGTAATCTACCACTTGAATACTGTGATCTTGGGCAATAGATCTTTTTTTTTTTTTTTTATAGATCTTTTGAGACTGTTTTCTCACTTGTTCTTCATGGAAAATTATGAAGGTTTAATGAGTTAGGTATGGGCTTCCCTGATGGCTCAGACAGTGAAGAATCTGCCTACAATGCAGGAAACCTGGGTTCAATCCCTGGGATGGTTAGATCTCCTGGAGAAGGCAAAGGCTACTTATTCCTATATTCTTGCCTGGAGAATTCCGTGGACAGAGGAGCCTGGCAGGCTACAGTCTATGGGGTTTCAAAAGAGCTGGACACGACTGAATGAGTAACACTTTCACTTTGCAATGAGTTAGGTAAAAATATAAATAAAGATGTAAAATAAACTGTTATACACATGTTAGCTGTTGTGTTATTGGTTATTGTATAGCTTTTCAAAAGTGAGCTATTTGTTTTTAGAGCTGTGTACACAGTGTTAGAATTAGGCTCTAGCAAGAAGTTAATTTCACTAACAGAAGAGGCTCTGCAAGTCTCAGACAAAATTACCCTTCCCACTGATCTTTCTAAAACAAAGTTTAAGCATATTTTTCTACTGTTAGAATGCTCTTTCTACGAAATCATTTTTACTCTTTTTTTAATTTTTACTCTTAATTTTGCTTTGCTATACCAAATAAGGTCAGAGCAATATTATATTTTTTATAAAGCTTTGTAAGAAAATGATTATCAATAGATATAATATTGGAAAAAGCTTAGTTTTTAAACTTTTTTTATTTAATAAAACTTAAAATGCTATCATATCAGCTAATTTTTAAAACAAGGCAAAATGTGATGTTATTTATTTAAGTGCTTAAACTAAATATGAATAAACTAAATTCATAAATAAATATCACTACAGATTTCTTGTAGACTGTTGGTACAAATCTAGCCACAGGTACCTTAACTAACCTTTTTTAGGTCTCTTGCTCTTGTCACAACCTCCTTCCTAATTTTCTGATTGAGTTTGTAAAAGAGTACTATTAACTTCTGCTTTTTTAAAGTATTTGATAGAATTCACCAGTGTTGTCAAGTAGAATTGGGCTTTTCTTTATAGGAAGATGTTTAATTATTAATTCAGTTTCCTTGCATGTAAACAGTCTATTCAGATTTCCCATTTCTTAATGAATCAGTTTTGACCATTTGTGTCAGGAATTGTCCATTTCATCTAAATTGTCTGATTTCTTGACATAAAGTTGTTCATAACATTCTCATAATCTTTTTCATTTCCGTAGAGTTGATAGTGATGTCCTGTCTTTCGTTCATAAGTTTTGGTAATTTTGTCTTTGCTGTTTTTCTTAGTCAGTCTGGTTTAGAATTTTTCAATTTTTTAGGTATATAGTCTTTTACTTTTGTAAAATATGAAATTTCTATGTATCTTTAAAATATAATGCATCCGTTTTGTTTGCTTTTTGTTTGTTTATTGAAGTATAGTTGCTGTTGTTGTTTTTCAGTCTTTCAGTCGTGTCCGACTCTTTGCAACCCCATGGACTGCAGCATGCCAGGCTTCCCTGTCCTTCACCATCTCCTGGAACTTGCTCAAACTCATGTCCATTGAGTCAGCGAAACCATCCAACCATCTTGTACTCTGTTGTCCCCTTCTCCTGCCCTCAATCTTTCCCAGCATCATAGTCTTTTCTAATGAATTGGCTCTTCACATCAGGTGGCCAAAGTATTGGAGCTTCAGTGTCAGTCCTTCCAATGAATATTCAGGATTGATTTTCTTTAGGATGGACTGGTTTGATCTCCTTGTAGTCTAAGGGACTCTCAAGAGTCTTCTCCAACACCACAGTTCAAAAGCATCAATTCTTTGGTGCTTGGCCTTCTTTATAGTCCAACTCTCACATCTGTACATGACTACTGGAAAAAAATCATAGCTTTGACTATACGAACCTTTGTTGGCAAAGTAGTTTTTCTGCTTTTTAATACGCTGTCTAGGTTTGTCGTAGCTTTTCTTCCAAGGAGC
Organism: Muntiacus reevesi; assembly: GCF_963930625.1. NCBI lineage: Eukaryota > Metazoa > Chordata > Mammalia > Artiodactyla > Cervidae > Muntiacus > Muntiacus reevesi. The sequence goes on along the minus strand of NC_089266.1, from coordinate 15,052,390 downwards.
AAGTGTCTTTTAATTTCATGGCTGCAGTCATCATCTTTAGTGCTTTTGGAGCCCAAGAAAATAACATCTGTCACTGTTTCCATTGTTTCCCCATCTATTTGCCATGAGATGATGGGACCTAATGCCATGATCTTAGTTTTTTGAATGTTGAGTTTTAAGCCAACTTTTTCACTCTGCTCTTTCACCTTCATCAAGAAGCTCTTTAGTTCCTCTTCACTTTCTGTCATAAGGGTTGTGTCATAGTTGCTGTACAATATTATATAAGTTATAGGTGTATAATATTATATAAGTTACAGGTATACAATAAAGTAATTCACAATTTTTAAAGGTTATGTACTCCATTTATAGTTATTGTCAAGTAATGGCTGTGTTCTCTCTGTTGTACAATATATGCTTGTAGCTTATTTTATACCTTATTATGGGTTGACCAAAAGGTTCATTTGGATTTTTCCATAAGATGGTACAAAAACCCCGAAACTTTGGCCAACCTAATAGTCTGTGCTTGTTAGTCCTCTGCCCCTATTTGTCCTCTCCTCTCTTCCCTGTGTCTGGGCTTCCCTGGTGGCTGCAGTGCGGGATGTGCCTGCAGTGCGGAAAATCCAGATTGGATCCCTGGGTCAGGAAGATCCCCTAGAGAAGGGAATGGGCCCTCCTCTTTTTCCTCTCTATGGGTAACCACTAGTTTTTTCTAATATCTGTGAGTCTGCTTCTTTTTTGTTATATTCACTGGTTTCTTATATGTTTTAGATTTCACACATACAGTGTTTGTCTTTCTTTTTCTGACTTAGCATTATTGCCCTTCAAGTCTGTCCATCTTGCTGCTAGTGGCAGAATAGTATTATGGCTGAGTAGTATTCTGGTGTGTGTAGCGTGTGTGTGTATGTGTTTGGTATACCACATCTTGTTTATCCATTCATCTGTTGATGGATGCTTAGGTTGCGTCCATATCTTGGCAATTGTAACACTTCTAGGAACATTGGTATGCATGTATCTTTTAGAATTAGTTGGTTTTTTTTTTTAATATATACCTGGGAGTGGAGTTGCTAGGTCATATGGTAGTTTTCTTTTTAGTTTTTTGAGAAACCTCCGTACTGTTTTTGACAGTGACTGCATTGATTTACATCCCTATGAACAGTGTACAAGGGTTCCGTTTTCTCCACATCCTCACCAACATTTGTTACTGTGTTCTTTTTGATGATAGCCATTCTGATGTGTGTGAGGTGATATCTCATTGTGGTTTTGATTTGCACTTCCCAGATGATTAGCAGTGTTGAGCATCTTTTTATAGGCCTATTGGCCATTTGTATTTCCTCTTTGGAAAAAGTCTATTCAGTTCTCCTGCCCATTTTTAAAGATTTTTCATTTTGTTCACCTTTTCAAGGAATTCTTAATTCATTACTGTCCTCAGGTTTTTTATTTACTATTTAATGCTTCTGCTCTGAAAAAACATTTAGCCCTGATATCACATCCTCTAAATTTTGGTCAGTAGACAGCTTTATGAATGTATTCATGGTATCCTTTGACTTTGAAGTTATTACTTGCAAATAAATACTACTAATGTACTATCTAATGTCTAGGTTGGTCATAACTTTTCTTTCAAGGAGCAAACATCTTTAATTTCGTTGCTGCAGTCACCATCTGCAGTGATTTTGGAGCCCCCCAAAATAAAGTCTGTCACTGTTTCCATTGTTTCCCCCATCTATTTGCCATGAAGTGATGGGACCAGATGCCATAATCTTAGTTTTCTGAATGTTGAGTTTTAAGCCAACTTTTTCACTCTCCTCTTTCACTTTCATCAAGAGGCTCTTTCGTTCTTTGCTTTCTGCCGTAAGTGTTGTGTCATCTGCATATCTGAGATTATTGACATTTGCTCCTTGGAAGAAAAGTTATGACCAACCCAGACAGCATATTAAATAGCAGAGACTTTATTTTGCCAACAAAGGTCTGTCTAGTCAAAGCTATGGTTTTTCTGGTAGTCATGTCTGGATGTGAGAGTTGGACTATAAAGAAAGCTGAGTGCCAAAGAATTGATGCTTTTGAACTGTGGTGTTGGAGAAGACTCTTGAGAGTCCCTTGGACTGCCAGGAGATCCAACCAGTCCATCCTAAAGGGAGTCAGTCCTGAATATTCATTGGAAGGACTGATGCTGAAGCTGAAACTCTAATACTTTGGCCACATGATGCAAGACCTGACTGACTGGAAAAGACCCTGATGCTGGGAAAGATTGAAGGTGGCAGGAGAAGGGGCCAACAGAGGATGAGATGGTTGGATAGCATCACTGACTCAATGGACATGAGTTTGAGTAAGCTACAGGAAGTGGTGAAGGACAGGGAAGCCTGGGGTGCCACAGTCCATGGGATCGCAAAGAGTCGGACATGACTGAGCGATTGAACTGAACTGACTATCTAATATACCATCTCAAATTGCAGGTTTTGTTACCTCTCTGTAGCAGTTGGCTGTGTTACTGTTCATAAATAGTTGTTCTGTACTTTATTGAATTATTTATTTAAAATTATTAATGTCATTTCAGTTATCTAGATTTTAGTTGTTCAGAGTTTGTTTCGTTTTCATTATTAGGAAGTTGGTATTGAAGTCTTTAGGTGATAGATACTTTCTTTAAAAGAATTTACTTTGGTATTCAAATCCCTAAATTTTCAACAGACTGAGTATTTTCTCTGTACTTAGATAGCTGCTGTATTCTTTGTGTTATGTTCAGGTGAGCTTCTCCTTTTCATTGGGACCATATTGCTGTAAGTTGATGCTGATAGCTACCTTTCAATTTTTTTAGAAAGTAGATATAGTTGCTGTTAGTCTTGGAAATTGTAAAACTACATAATATTGCTTTTTTGCTCAAATAAAATGAATTCTGAATTTCTTCTTTTTAAAGCTGTTCACTGTGATCAGTGGAGATAGGGAATGTTCATATGAAAGTCCATCATGGATAACTAGTGGCCACACACTGATATTTGTATTGGTAAACACAGTTGACTTCACTTTGCCACACTGCACACATTTCATATACTTACGTTCATACAGGTTTCAAAGAGATCAGATTTCAAATAGTCTGTTGTCAGAAATATGTATATTGTGTTTCTAACTATTAATGTATCTTTATTCAAATTTAAAATAAATGTGTTCTGATTATTTGATACTTCACAGAATAGCATGGGTGTAAAACAACATGCAGTCTTTTTGTTTGTAGTTTAGAGTCAGGAGAATGGGGAGACTAAAGAAGGTAGCACATGGTATTTGGGGAAGAAGCAAGGAGAAATGTATAAAACATATACTTCATTTTTTATACTTTATAGATGAAAAGAGAACCAGAAAGGTACTTTACCAGCTTAATGTTAATTTTGTAATTGGTTGGAGCAGTAAAATTTTATTTTTCATTATAATGTGCCATAAGCTCTTTCTATAGTGGACTAGCCATTATTTGATAAAGACTATCCTGTCACATTTTAATTTCCTCTTTCTGGGTTGCATCTGAGGGTGTTCATTTCTTTTATATGTTTTTTCTTTTCTATAAATAGATACTTTCTTCTTGCTAAAAAACAGGAAACTATATGAATTACAGTTCTTTCTTTTCATCTGCTTTTCACTTATATCTAGCCGGTGTCAAATTGTCAGATTCTATTGGTTTTTCTCTCTCAGTTCTTTTAAACTTGTTTTTGATCCCTCTGTTTTAGGGGATTCATTTGTTTTTTGTTGCATAACTAACATAAGTTCCTTGGCATTCTTCCTTTATTCATGGTGTGGTGTGTGTCACCATTTAAGCACAGTTATGAGAAGAGGTTGATCAGGATAGATTGGAAGGATACTATTCTCACCATTTCCCAGTTTTAAACCACCATGAGAATGGGGGTTAAGAAGGAGGAAATAAAGAGTATCACAATCTCTCTCCTTCTACCCTTCCTTCCCACCCTTACTCCAGGAAATCCATTGTTACTCAAAGGTTTATTTTTCTAGTAAATGTTTAGGAACTAAAATATTATGAATGTTATAAGAGTCTGCCTATGAAAGCTCTGTTAAAAAGTTTTTTAAATGCAGTTTTTTCTTTCCAAATAAATTTTCCACTGTCTCTCTCTACTTAACAGTTAAATGGTTCATATCTTTCCTCCTAAGTTTTCTTCTAAGAATTATATAACTTTAACTTACATTTAGGTCTTTGATCCATTTTGAGTTAATTTTTGTATTTGGTATAAGATGAGGTTCCAGCTTCATTGTTTTGCATACACATATCCAGTTTTCCCAACACCATATATTGAAAAAAATTGTCCCCTTTAAATGGTCTTAGTATACTTGTCAAATCATTTGACCGTAGGTTTTATTTCTGAAATCTCTATACTATTCTGTTGTCTGTGTGTCTGTCTTTATGCCAATACCACACTTTTAATTCTGTAGCTGTATAGTGAGTTTTGAAATCATAAAATTTAATATTTCCAACTTTGTTCTTTTTAAAATTATTTTTGCTATTCAGAGTTCCTTGAGATCCATATGAATTTTAGGATGACTTTTTTATCTATGCAAAATAAAATCTGGGATTTTGATAAGGATTGCATTGAATCTATGGATCACTTTGGGTAGTATTGCCATCTTAAGAGTACTAAGTTTTACAATTCATGAACAAGGGTTTTCTTTCCACTTACTTATGTCTTCTTTATTTTCTTTCAGCAACTTTTTGTAGTTTCAGTGTCTCAGGTCTTTAGCTTCCTTTATTAAATTTATTTGTAGGTATTTTTTGTTGCTATTTTAAATTGAATTGTTTTCTTAATTTCTTTTCCAGATTGTTCACTGTTAGTGAATTTTTGTATGTTGATTTTGTGTAGTACAACTTTGCTGAGTTCATTTACTGGTGGAGTCTTTAGGATTTTCTATATTTACGATTTTGTCATCTGCAAACAAAGATAATTTTGCTTCTTTCTTTCTAATTTGGACGTCTGTACTTCTTTTTCTTGCCTGTAACTAAAATCTTTTTATCCTCCTTTCACATCTGACAGTAAATTTTTCTTTAGATTAACCTTACTAAGTATGCATTTAATCTCAGAACCAACTTTGTGAAAGTACTTTCTTGGTGCTTTATGTTCCACTCATCTTTATATTTATCCTTCAGTTCTCATTTTCCTGGTCCTTGCTTTGTTTGATCTGGGTCCATACCATTCTCCCATGAGTATCTGAGTCTTATGCCAGTTTCTCCATAGAAGTTCCCCTCTGCTGTGAAACATTTATTGAAGACAAATACTTAAGTAGTTATTAAAATTTATATTTTAATGTCTTTATAGTTGGTTGGGGCTTCCCTGGTGACTCAGCTGATAAAAAAAATCCACCTGCAACATGGGAGACCTGAGTTCAATCCCTGGGTTGGGAAGATCCCCTGGAGAAGGGAACAGCTATCCACTCCAGTATTCGAGCCTGGAGAATTCCATGGATAGTATAGTCCATGGGGTCACAAAGAGTCAGACACAGCTGAGCGAATTTCACTTATAGTTGCTTGAGCAAGGTGTGCTTCAGCATCATCTACAGCATCTCAGTTTACAGAGGAGCCTCCATAGATGGATTTTCTTTTTCACCATTAACATTTCTTTATGATCTATCTGATTGCTCTTAATCCCCTGTCCCCTACCCCTCAGTGATCTTGGTAAAAATTAATGAGTACAGACACATTGGTCTCTCTTCAAAAGAGGCTTCGAATGATGGATACTTTGTATCTTGGGATTGCTTTAAAAAATAAATAAATAAACCCATAGCTTGAGAGTTGTAGTGCTAAAAGAGTGATTGAGAAGAAATCCTAACTTTTGCCCATAGATGTTAATACTTTCAGAAATGAGGCCTTGATTTCTGTTTTGTTTCAACTTTTTTCGTTAGATGATGTCCTTTAGCGATCCATTTTCATGAGGTTTATAGATATCTCTCTCTAATCTGGTGTCCACAGCGTTTAGTGTGCTTTAGAATTACTTGGAGGGTTTGCTAAGCACAGATTGCTAAGCCTATATTGTCTCAAGTTTCTGGTCCTTAGCTGGTTTGACATGGGGTCTGATCATTTGCATTTCTAACAAATTTCCAGGTGATGCTTTACTGCTGGTCCAGGCACCACAGTCTGAGAACTAGCAGTGTAAATCATACTATTTAACTTTCTATACTCACATAATTCTCTTTGTCTAACCTAGACCATTTTGACTTGGGTTTTCTGCCACTTTCTAAGTTATAGCATGTTTTCTTCAACATCATTTCCTTCTCAGTTTTAAAAACCTAATTGGTAATATCGCTGTTCTTATCATTCCCCCATGGCATCTTAGACATCTTTGTTTTACCCCTCTGTCACAGACAGTTCAGACTTTCCAAAGCATGCTGTATCTGTGATGGTGATGATGATGATAATAGCAGCAGAAACAATGATAAAAACAGCTAGCATTTATAAAGGATATTCTGTGCTGGGCACTTTTCTAACCATTTTATTTGAATTAATTCATGTAATCCTTGCAACTGTCCCATGCTGTAGCTACTGTTATTAACCCTAAGTAACTGATGAGGAAACTTAGGCACAGAAAAGTTCTCACAGCTAGGAAAAAGTGGAAGAGATGGGATCTAACTTAGGCTTTCTAATTTCAGGGCTCAGATCCTTCGTTCCTCTGTTATCCAGTCCTTCCCTCCTATGCTGTTGAATTGACCAAAAAGTTCTGTTGGGTTTTCCAATAAGATCTTATACCATGTTATACTGCCTCTCCATTCTCTGTCTTGAAACCAGCTGCTTATTTTGTTTTCCATAATCATAGCCTCTTTGCCCCAGGCCTAGTAAGGCTAACTTGCCCAGTTTCTTAGTATCTGTAAGTGCTAGAGCTACAGCCTCAGTCTCTCAAATGACTGAGCCCATACTCTACTAGGATTCCCCGGTGGCTCAGACAGTAAAGAGTCTGCCTGCAACACGGGCGACCCGGGTTTGATCCCTGGGTCAGGAAGATCCCCTGGAGAAGGAAATGGCAGCCCACTTCAATATTCTTGCCTGGACAATCCCACGGATGAAGAAGTCTGGCAGGCTACCGTCCATGGGGTCACACAGAGTCTGACATGACTGAGCGATTTCAGTATACTCTAATCAGTATGCATCCTCTGCATACAGTATGCATCTCAACTCAGCCATATACCAAACTCAAGTCTCTCACAGCATAAGAATCATATACCCAGTATTGGTTCAGATTTCAAATTAGTGGTTTCCTGTTATCTCTTATATCACAACAGAATACCTGGTTTGGTTTTAGAGTCCCCTTTGTTGTTGTTTAGTTGCAAAGTTGTGTCTGACTCCTTTGCAGCTCCGTGGACTAACCCACCAGGCTCCTCTGTCCATGGAGTTCCCAGGCAAGAATGGAGTAAGGTGCCATTTTCTTCTTCATTAGAGTCCCCTACTCATCTTATTTCAACCACTTTAAAAAAGCTATTTGGTAAACCCTTTGACACAGAGTTCTTTTACCCATCTGATTCATCTTATGTACCATTTATTTTACAGTAAAGTGTATTAGCATTCTAGGCTTCCAAACTGCTATGTCCCATCTTTCATGTTGACCAATTGTGTTCTCCACCAAGTAGTGTTAAGCATCTTGGACAATCTGTCATGCTTGAGATTGTACCTCCTGTGTGTGTTTGACTTAAGATAACACTGCTGCTACTGCTGCTAAGTCGCTTCAGTCGTGTCCGACTCTGTGCGACCCCATAGACGGAAGCCCACCAGACTCCACCGTCCCTGGGATTCTCCAGGCAAGAACACTGGAGTGGGTTGCCATTTCCTTCTCCATAAGATAACACTAGTTCTCTATAATTTGAGTGAGAGCAATGTTATAATCTACCTTATAAAATAACATAAATTCATTATTAGACATGTATAGTGTCCCATAGATGACAGTTAGAGATGAAGGTAGAAAAGCAGAATTAAATGTCCACTGTGAGCTATAAAGGTAACAGTTCGAACTCCCTGAGAAAAGAAAATAGAGAAGTCTACATGGTATTGAATTTTCCAGATCTCTAGGATCTTGATTTTCCCGCTTGACTTCATCTCATAATTCTTAAACATTCTTCCTACCTCCCTCAACTTCTCCTGCCATCCTTCAATTTCTTTCTTACATATCTACCCTCAGTTGCTGATTTCTGTCTGTCTACTAGCCCCAAATTTCATTATAAAAATTGTTACTAAAATTTTTAGATGTATAGGGTCCCTTGAGCAGGGACCAGGGCTGTCTTTGTCAGAACTCAGCAGGTACAAGAATTATTCTACTGCAATGATAAAATAATAAAATTCTAGGAAAGTATTTAAGAGATTTAAGAATTAAAATATTAATAATTTCTCCTATACAAAGCAATATTGGATAAATAAAATGTTTTATTATTTTTGAATTCGTGAGATTACAATGAAAGAGGTTCTAATATTGGCTGCAGATAAAGTAGCCTGCAGATATGCATATGTCACTTGAGATCTCCATTTGTGATAGTGATTTTTTAAAAATAGGCTTAAGTTTTACAGTTAACAGAGGTGAGAATTCTGCTGTTCCAAAGCTTGCTTTTGGCAGAGAACCATTCTGTTAGCACCCTCAGTCTTGGTTGCCATGGAGACAGTAGACTTTATTTTAACATACACTTAAAATATACATACATACCCTGAGATTTAAGTGTGATTTAGTTGACTGTAGATTTTGAGTATCAAAAATACTTTCTATTTTTTAAAGACTTTATATTTTTGACCTCCAAAGAAAATAGAGTAGAATTCTGGTCATGGTAATGACAAAGTTTTACATTACTTTTTACAGGGTGTTTTAGGAATAACTTATAATCCCCCTGTGAATCAGTAATGGATGAGGATTTTGAAGAACATGCCGAAACTTTTGATAAAAGAAATGTGATCTTAAGCACTCACATGTCTGGAACACCTATAGTTATGATATAGTGTATATAATGCATACAAATCAATTTCAGATTTGGCTAGTACTTTTGCCACCAGTGTTATACTAAGCACATTCATCCTATTACAGTTTATTTCATAGAATTCAGTTTAAAAGTACCAAAGCAGTCTTCATAATTTTAACTTTTAATATATTTAACTATTTAAATGTATATCAATAATGTTCCTTAACATTTTTGCCTAAAAATCATTAAATAAAATTCACACTAGCTTTTAATATGAAAACTTTCAATTCATGAATTATGCTTTTTTTGTTCATTCATTCCTTACAAGATTGAGTGAATTCCATGGCATGGAATATTACTGTTCCATAGACCTCATAATTATATTTGTAATCAGATCACATCTCTTTATCTTTAGCAGCCAGTTGCAAAACTCTCATGGCCTAGTTAATATCTTAGTCCACTAGCAGTTTTGACTTCTTACCTAATAGCTGAGCAGTTAGGTAATTGATTTCCTTGTTAAGCTAAATAGGTTAATCCTACTTAAGGTAGTTATCACAACCCAGTGTTGTATTGATAGTTATTTATGGATAAAGAAAACTTTTGGTTACATTTATTATAAACAAAATCTTAAAGCTTAGTCCTATACTTTAGTCAGTTAATACCTGCATTTAATGGCAAAAGAAGACAAAATCAGAAAGCTCTTTGTTTTATAAGGAAAGAGAAAATAGCTAAAGGTAATAGACTTGACAGGTACAACTTATAATAGTTTTGATGATTAGATTTTAGTTTTTCCAGTTTGCAGTGACTTTTTAACAAGGCCCATCTCCTCTATGAAGAATGCAGTCAATTTTTTTCTGGCACAAAAAAAAAAAAAAAAAAAAATAGGGTAACCTGATCTGAGTCTGACAGAGTGTGTCGTTCATTTAAGTGCTTCCATCTGTTGCCTGCTGTTCCCCTTACTCATGACCCCTCTATGTTTCTCTTTCCTTTCTCTTTCCCTGTTCCTTTCCTTTTTCTTGTTTTCCTCTCTCTCTTTTTTTCCCCCCTCTCCCTCTCTCTCTCTGTCTCTATTTTTGTCCTTAGCCCCTCTGAGGAAGGCAAAGTTTGTTGAGAGCCCACGAATTCCAGAATCCGAGCTTGGCTCACCAACCCTCACTTCAGCTCAGAAACTGGACGTGGATGCATACTGCCCTGGTAAGCATGCATGCAAAGTATCTGCTTTGAAAGAGGGAGGTTTGGATTAGGCCCATCCAACAGAGCAGTGTTTTGCATGTATATTATTCATAAAATCACAGCTGTTATCTCTTGTGCAATTGACTGTGTATTTTCCTTATTAGAGCAGTTTCTACTGAACATCCTTTTTGATTATTGATATAATTATGTAGATATTGAAAACAGCTTCAAGGATAATTTTCAAAAGAACCAAAATAATTTGGTAGATACATTCTCAGGGTGATTTGTGTGACCTGAGATACTTGAAGAAATTTTGCTTTGGCCATGTCCACTCAGCAGTGTTCAAGTGTGAATAAAAATGTCAGTTCAACCCGAATCCTTTGCATATGATCTTTTTTTTTTTTTTTTTTTTTGCCTTAATCCCTGTTGGTTTTCTGAACAGTTATAGAAAATAGTTGTGATGTTGGAAACATTATACTTGAATTAGGAAAAAAAGTTACCGTTTCCTGATTTGGACTCCTGGACACTCACTGTTAGAAATACCTCTCCCCATGAATGGCCTGTAAGCACATGTGGGAGTTCACTAAAACCCTTCTTGTGTGGGAGCCAAGCTGACACAGACTCATTATCAATGCTTAGATTCTTCCAAACTTAGATGAGTTGCTTGGCAACATCCTTTACACTTACTCTACAGTGAGTCTATAGAGCCATGTTAGAAATGTTCACAGCTCTAGTTGAGTATACAGATCAGAGCTTCAGTAAAGAACTTTAGAAGACTTTGTTTTAGGTCTGTTGTTTATTCCTGCTTATTAAAATCAATGTTAAACCACAGTGGATACAACTACTGCATATTTACTGTACTAGAGATTAGCAGAATAAGGTGATTTCTAGTTCTAGGTAAAATATCAGTAGCTGTAATCTGAAATGTCAGGCTAATATACCTCTGAAGCCAGGTAAGACATGTATTTTTTTTTAAAAAGACAGGAGGCAAAAAACTTGAGGCAAACCTAATCAGAGATATTTGATTTTATGAACCAGCGTTGAATATTGAAGGACCTTGGGGATTTCACTTTCAAGTTGCAGAACCTTGGTCTTCATCCACTGTTGTAAATGACTTTCATTTTTAAATCAATCACAGGTAGGTGTTAGAAACTAGCTTTTCTGTTTCTAAAAGGAACAAACTAGTGTCTTAAAATGACACTGTAGCACTTTGTTAAAAGAAGCCCTGTTTTGAGGTATTGTCACATTTCTTGGACATTGGAATATTATACTCTGCATTTCTTATGCAAATTTTAGTATAATAAAGTAAAATAATTAAATGCACTAATTCTCTGTTCCTGCATTGAGTTTTGGAAGAGAGGTTTGGAAGAAAAGAGAGGTCTTTTCTTTTTCAGATTTGCAAATCAGAATTAGTGTGGGGGGACTAATCTTTCACTTCCTGATTGCCCTATCTGACATCTTTAATCTAATCTAGTGATTGTTACTGTCAAGAAGCAAGGGAGCTGCTGTTATTTAGAATGCCAGTGCTGAATCACTGTGAAAAATCTTGTCCATGTTATTACTTATGAATATTTTCCACAAACATGAATCTTCGCTGAATTGGAATTGAACCAAACTAAACCTCAATTAACATTTTCAGAAAACCAGGAAGAAACTAAAGCACATTGCCAAAATGTTAATTGCCATGCTCTACAGTCTCTCCTTTTCTTATCTGAAGCAGATTTAAGGCATAGACGCTTCTTAGTGATTTGTTCTTTTATAACAAATTCTGTGAAAATAAGTTTCTGCTGAGATAAGATTAGTGACCTGAGGGTTGAAGCTGTAATCTTCTACATAGTACCAAAAATTAACAATAAACAAGTCAATTTAGTATACTCATAAAGCAAACAAATAATCCATTCTTTCTGAATTTCTCTTACATAGGCTATCCTAACAGAATAATGATCATATTAATATTTTATGATATACATAATAATGCCATTAAAACTAGTGATCTGATATCTTCCTGCTTTATTTATTATCACATGCAAATTTGGAGAAAGAGTATATGTCACAGAGGCAACAAGCATAAGCTAAAGGTTAAATGAGCACTGGTTCTCAAATTTTAGCGTGCTTCTCTGGTGGCTCAGTGGTAAAGAATCCACCTGCCAATGCAGGAGGTGCAGGTTGAATCCCTGGGTTGGGAAGATCCCCCAGAGGAGGAAAAGGCAACCCACTCCAGTTCTTGCCTGGAAAATCTAATGGACAGAGGAGCCTGGTGGGCTACAGTCCATGGGGTTGCAAAGAGTCTGACATGACTTAGCGACTAAACAACAACAATACCAGCAAGAATTACCTGGAGGACTTCTTCAAAGGCAAGTTGTGGGACCCGACCCCAGAATTCCGGGTTCAGCAAACCTGGGTGGTTGAGAATTTATTTGCTTCTCTAACAAACTTTCAGCTAGTGCTGGATGAGGTGCCACACTATGAGAACCAGCTGGGTTACAGGGTGGCTGCAGGCTGCACCCTTCAGGCTCACTCTGCTGTTGACTTCTGAGGAGTAATTGGTGATGTTGTTTCTTTATTATCCAGACCTCAACATTGTGGTGTCTGTATTTTAGGTGGGAAGAAGAAAGCTTTTGTTTCTGAGAAATGGAAATGTATTTTCCTTGGTTTGTGTTTTGGTCCATGGTATCTGAGTACCTGTAACTAGTTTTCAGTGTTGTCCTGCCAGGAAAAGGAAATTGTGGATCAAATCAGAGCAAGTCGTTGATGTTTGGTCTACCGGGACTAGGGAAGGCTACAATGGGATATAGATATTGATCCAGATTATTTGTCTAATAAACTGAAGGATTCAGTCTATATAGCATTAGATTTTAGAATACCTGTTTTACTGTCCCTCAAATCAGATTTGTTGTATGCAGAAAATGTGAGGAACAGTACAAGTAAACAGTATGTTTTTGTTCTGCAACTGAAACCATTGAGATGATCGATGATGTTACATAACTGAACTTCCAGAGGCAGGGGGAGGTCAAGCGAATTGTGTTTGATAATCGTCTTACAGTGAGGAAATTAGGACCTAGAGAATTTGAGTGATTTGTGTGAGGGTATAAGCAGGATTTATTGTTGAACAGAAATACAGTGCCTCTAACTTTATTACTGTGTAAAATTCTATAAGCATCCCTTGCTTGACCCTTAAATTAAAAAGTAGAAAATTCAGTTTTCAAGTATGAGACAAGACTGTATTCTCTTTTAGGGTAACCAGCTGATATTAGTGATTGCAGTAAAACAATTGCCTAAATAAGAGAACACACTCATCCTACCCTCTAACTTTTCTGCCTACAGCATTGGTTATTAGCTGTGTGATTTTAGGCAAGTCACTTAACTTGTCTAAGCTTCAGTTTCCTCATCTCTAAAAATGGAAATGGTAATCTTAAATCAGATTAATAAATACAGAGCACATAGTAGAATGCTTGTTTTATAGTAAATGCTTATAAATGTTAGCTAATTTTGTTATTATTATAGTGATGATCCTGAGTGTATAACACAAGATCTTAAAGTGTTTTTTAACAGGAAATACAAGATGTAAAGGTTTATGGTCATTTTTAGTTGGAATGTATCTGCCTCTGTTTCAATTACAGTTTTCCTCTTAGTAGTTTTGTGATCTTGAACATGTGTAATTTCTTGGTGCCTCAGTTTCCTATCACAGTAGCATTACATATAACATGATGTTACTTGATAATTTAACAAAAAAAATATATGTTTGCATAGATACATGGATACACACTCAAAGGGGGAAATGTCCAGAAGAATACACCAAAGTAACCTTGGTTGCCTAAAGAGGGAGAGAATTGGGATTCTGTTTGTTGTCAGAGGAGAGAGTAGCATTCATGAGCTAGTGTTCATGTTAGCAGTGGTTGTAGCTGACTGGTGGGATTACAGGTGATTTTTCTTTTCTTTATTGGGCAGTATGTGTTAGTTTCAGAGAGCTCAGGTTCTGAAATTAACTCTGCATTTAATTCCTGACTCTGTCACCTACTAGCTGTGTGACTACATGTAACATTCATAGCCTTAAATTCCTTGTAGGATTGTGATTAAAAACAGCTCTTTTTTTTTTTAATAATAAATTTTACTCATGGAGTTGTTAAGATTAAGTAAAATAATGTATATGACAGATGCTCAGCTCAGGTGAAATAAATAAGAAATGTATTACCCTTCCTGTTGTTCATCATCATCATTATACTTTTCTTTTCTAAAATTTCTGCAGGGAATTTGTATTGAGATTTTTCAGTAATCAGATGCTACTAAAGGATAGCAACATTCCTTCTTAGTTTTTTCAAGCTTTTTATGTTGCACATTATAACAACACATAATTTCAGGTATAGAAATGAACCTTGATACAGATGGCAGGCCAAGTTGACAGTTTTATAGGACTTTTGATACGTGTGCAAGGTTAAGAGCCAAAGTCCAGACCAGAGTTCTGAAAATAGACAGGCTTTTATCCACAGCAGATACTTTCAGGAATTTGAGATTAATCTTTCTGTAATAGATCCTTTTGAATCTCTTTAAAAATGGCACTGTCCTTCAAAGGACAATGTTATTTAAGGTGACAACAAAATTAGGATGTATTTGAAACTCAGGAATGGAAGAGAGTTTTATGATACTTTCTTACTTGAAAGTGCATATTCATATTTATATAGTTTTTGAATTCATAAAAGACTTTTCATTTGGATTTCTTAACAGCATTGTGTATTCTATAGCACAAGTGCAAACCACTGTACATGATGAAATATTTCACATAAAGTGAGTAGTTCCTTGATTCCTCTTTTCCCAGCTCCTGTGTAGTCATGGTCATTCCACTTAGAAGAAAAGGATGATCTCTTTTCTCATCTTCCGTTGTTTGTTTGTTTGTTTTTCTGAAAACATTATCAGATGTTACCTTTATTCCAAATGGTTTGGCATTCTTCTTTACTTTACTGTGAATTTTATACTTTAGAGATAAAACCTTCTGTTTGGTTTTTGATTGGCTTATGGGTACCAGGAGCCTTTTTCTTGTAATTCACAGCTTCTATTATGTTGTATTTGTATTTCTTATGTCTACTGTGTTGAAAACACAGGTATACTGCAAGATTTTTAACCAGAGTTAAATTGGTGAGTTATGGGTGAAGGGTTTCTGAACCCCTTAAAATTATATACAAACACTCTTCTACATGCACCTATGTACTTCTTTCTGTTAATATAACAGCTTCTCAGAGTGATCTGTAACACATCTTTCCCTACTACCCACCCCCAAAAAGGAGGAGAAAAGAAATGCTGTTATAAATGTTGAAATAAAATGAAGGTTGTTAATGGTACAACTGTTAGAACAACAGCAACAAAAACCCCACCTAAATGTTGGGTAGTAGACAGACTTATAAATCAGATGAAGGTAGAAATGAACTGCAGTGCTGCCCTAACCAGGATGTGAAACAACTAGAGAGAGGGAGCAGAGAGATAAACAGGAATGATTTCAGTGTATTTTTTTTGTCTTTCTTTTTTTTTTATTAGTTGGAGGCTAATTATTTTACAGTATTGTAGTGGGTTTTGTCATACATTGACATGAATCAGCCATGGAGTTACATGTATTCCCCATCCCGATCCCCCCTCCCACCTCCCTCTCCACCCGATTCCTCTGGGTCTTCCCAGTGCACCAGGCCTGAGCACTTGTCTCATGCATCCTTGAGATGGATGAAACTGGGGCCCATTATACAGAGTGATTTCAGTGTATTTTAAGCATGAGAGATACTGCCTGAAAACTGATTATGAGCATAAGCCCATCAAAGAGCTAGAATAAGAGAATGAATAGCTTTTCATCCACATACTCCTTTATCAACTAATAAGTTCTTAACATATTAGAAAGTTCTTTCAGTGGACAAGTGCTTTATTGAATAGAACTTTTCACTTTGAACGTTTTCAGTTGTTTTCTTGATTTACATTTTATCATTATTTAAGAAATTAGCCATCTTTTTAAATCGAGATATAGTGAATTTACAATGTGTGCTAATCTCTGCATACAGCACAGTAACTCAGTTATACACATATAGACCTTCTTTTTGTAATATTCTTGTCCATTATGGCTTTTCGCAGACTATTGAATATATAGTTCTCTGTGCTACAGTAGAACCTTGTTGTTTATCCATCCTCTGTATACTAGTTTACATCCGCTAACCCCTAGCTCCCAATCCTTCCCTCCCCCATTAACTGTCTTTTAACTGACCTTTAGATTAACTCTTCTCAAGGTGTTTTACATCACAAATTATAAAGACTTGGCCTGTGAGTATGGTGCTTAGATCTGTAATTTAGTTAGGTATCCAAATGGGAGTTTTTTTAATTAACTCTAAAATCTGTCTTAACTTTGGGTTTTTTTGAGGCAGTGAAATGCACTAGTTTAGACTGCAGACCTGGGAGCCAGGCTGCCTGCGTTCAAATACTGAGTCTACCACTTTGTGCTTGTATGACCTTGGGCATATTACTTAATGTAAGAATGATTAATTTCCTTATCTGTAAAATGGGGATTATAATATTACCTGTATCGTAGGAAGGCTGTCAAGATGTAATAATTAAAATATACAAAATAATGACAATTATGTGGTCCAGAGTTAGTTTTAATAAATCTTAGCTACAGTTAAAGTGTTCCACAGCCTTTACTACTTTTCCTCTAAGAATGCTATGTGTGGAACTTTCCTGATGGCCCAGTGGTTAAGAATCTACCTCCCAATATAGGGGACATGGGTTCAGTTCCTGGTTGGGGAATTAAGATTCCACATGCTGTGAGGCAACTAAGTGCATGCAGAACAACTAGAGAGAGGCCTCTGTGTCACAACTAAGATCCAGTGCAGCCAAATAAATATTGAAGAAATGCTGTGGGTAATATTATCATTATCCTTTTTATGAGAGCATTTCACAAAGAGGATAAAATTGCACCTATAACCTGCTGTCACTGGCCTGTTTCCATAAGCAGTCTATGTATAGATACTAAGCTTTGTGGGTTTTGGTGTTTTTTTTTTTAATGAAGGCAGTTTTTCATAGTGATAAATAGCCCTGGGATCATATAAACTTGGCTAAGTCTAACCATGCCACTTACTAGTTGTATAACTTTTATTATTTAGTTTTACTGATTTTCTGGTTCTTCATCTGTAAAGTACAGAGAGTAATATCATGTACTCCATAGGGTGTTTGTGATGATTAATTAAGATATAAGGTACTTATTAGCACAAATTTCTGGAGCATCAGTTATTATGATGAATAACATCTCTCACATATATATATGTTATTATAAATTTATTTCTGAAAAAAAAAAAAGCAGTTTTATGTTCTTCTTTCCCTATGCAGTATGTATATATTCCTGCAGCCCAGTATTCATGAAAAATTCAGTGGAACAAAGAAGAGACGGAAAGATATTCTTGACTTGTGTTTTGATACTTAAGAAACTAGAGATTTTGTATTTGATGTCACCACTGCCATCCTTCATCTCTAAGTCACTTGAAATCCTCTTTGTCTCTCTGTTTTTCCTTGTTTAGAAGTTGTTTGTTATAACATTTAAATTTAGGGAATTCCCTGGCAGTCCAGTGATTAGGATTTCATGCTTTCACTGCCAAGGGTCCAGGTTCAATCCCTGGTCGGGGAACTAAGATCCCACAAGCCACCAGGATCATCCAAAAAAAATTAGTTAAAAAGCAAAAATGACAGCCTAGGCTGTGGTCATCTCAGGGTTCAACTGGAGAAGGCTCGTCTTTCAGATTTATTATGTTAATGTTTGTTGAAGGATTCGGTTCCTCTAGGCTGTTGGAACAGAGGGCCTCAGTTCTTTGCTGGCTTTTATCAGAGGCCACCCTCAATTCCTTGCCATGGGTACTTGTCCACAGGTAACCTCACCCATGGCAGCTTGCTTCCTCAGAACAAGCAAGATGAGAGAGACAGTTTTTTATAACTTAGTCTGAAAAGTGGCATCGTGTCACTTTTTGTTGTATTCTCTTCATTAGATGCCAGTTCCATCTCACACTCATGGGAGTCAATTGAAATTTTAAAGAAAGTTGTTTAAGTGAAGCAATGAATTCTCCTTGCTTTTTCTGTATATTGATACATGCTATTCTGTATTCTGCTTTCCTGGTGGCTCAGATGGTAAAGAATCTACCTGCAATGCAGAAGACCTAGGTTCGATCCCTGGGTTGGGAAGATCCCCTGGAGAAGGGAACAACTACCCACTCCAGTATTCTGGCCTGAAAAATTCCATGGACAGAGGAGCCTGGCAGTGTACAGTCCATGGGGTCACAAAGAATAGGACACAACTGAGCAACTTTCACTTCACTTCATCCTGTATTCTGGAAGCACAAATCCTCTCATCCTTGTCTCCATAGTATTCCTAGTATCCCTCCCTTTTATATTCAGAATTCCCTTGCTGTTCTTCTAATAACTGTTTATAGGTCTGTCTTCTTGCCTAATCTCTACTGTTTCGGTTCAGTGAAGTACTTCTTCCTAAAATCGTGTTTTTCTCTTTAAGTCTTGAGTAACTACATCACATTATTTCAATGTGCAGATTCTAGAAAAAATTTCAAATTTGGAAGCCAACAGAGAATACATTTGCCATGTAGACAAAGTTGACTTTTGACGATAATAATTTTCCTACTGTAATCAGTATACAACTGCCTTGCTTTCCACATTAAAAAACTGTATGATGGGTAAGGAAATCCAGGTCAATAGGGGAATAATATGGAAATATTTGTATTACACAAGTAATGCATTTTTGCCATGTTTTGTATCTCACATGTATGTCTATTCAAAGCAGTTATTGGAAACCTCAGTTTAAAACCCAAAGGAGCATTCAGTGATGAACAGTCTTACAGGTTTTAATGAAACATTTAAAGTTCTTTTAATACTGCTTTTCATTTCAGCTAAATAGTCATCATCATACATAGATGTCCACATAGTATGTCTCAGCATTGGAGGCAGTTATGTAGCAAGGAAACGCAGTGTAGGAGTTGCCAAGCAGTGAGTGCTTTCTGTCTCTCTGTCCTGCCTCTGCAGTGATTCTCGCTTCCAATGGGAGAGAATCGGAATAGTGGGATGTTGTAATGGAGGATTATAAGTAATTTAAAAGCCTCTTCTCTAAGCTAAGTGTCCAACTAATGAATTTTTCAAAATGCAGAAAGTCTCTAATCTTATAAAAATTTTGTCACCAAATAGCACAAGGGAGAACCACCGTGTGTGTGTGTGTGTGTGTGTGTGTGTGTGTGTGTGTGTGTGTGTGTGTGTGTGTGTGTGTGTGTGTGTGTGTTCAGAGGATTTTTCCCCCCATTTGTTTCTGTATGTCTATAAGTTATTAGTAAAAAGAGTATAGGATTATTAGTAGATAAATTTACTTTTTAGGCAGCATTTTTTCCTTATCCAGCTTTATTGAGATATAATTTACATGCAATATTGTGTAAGTTCATTGTGTATAACATGATTTTTATGTATATGGATTATTGAGGAAATTTATGGAATCTCTCCAGAAAATTGTACCCACATACAAAATTTTGCATATTGTCTGAGTTTTGAAAAAATTCAACTTTTGGTCTGTTTGCCATCTGTTAACAGTTTTTTCTGAAAACCAGTCTAAGCAAACCAAAACGAATAAGAATCCATGAGTAGAATTTTCCAAGGAAAGTTACGTTACTGCTAACTCCTATTCTGTACCCTAAAACTAGGTATCTAAATACTGCAACTGGAGAGATGCCCTAAAAGCAGATTCTTTAACTTAGATTCTAGGTGAGTTAATTTAAAGAAGGCAGGAAGAAAGTCATTAGGAAGAAAGTGGGTGAAAGGAAGGGTAAATAGGAGAAATTCAAACACTTCTGCTTCTAAGACATGGAGTCCTGTGATTATAAGTTCCTTAGATTTCTCTGCACCTGTCTCAGCTAAGGCACTTTTTCCCCCTCAGTTGAGGATTAACAGTAACTTGTGTCATTGGTGCCTGACTTGGATCTCGTTTTCCCATCCACCTCCAGGGACTTTCTTCCCCACCTTTCTGCCCTCTAGACCCTCTGTATTGAGAGGTGATTCTCACCTAGAACTATGGAAAACATATCAGACCACTATCTTAACCTCTGACTTACATTTAATTTTAAAACAGACAAATTTTTCTAGAGAAGGTATTCAGAAACTGTTTAGCAATCACATTAAAAAGAAATAGAGTGCTTTCAGGCCAGTCTGAAACTGCAACTCATCATGCTCTTCATCATTCCTACTGCCATTACTGCTAGCCATACCAGGTATATTAAAATTGCTTATATCCTGAAGATATTTGAGTTTGCAACCTCTGCTTTGGGTTTCAGGGAGTGGTTACATTTTCTAGGAGGTGGCAGACCAGGTGACTCAGTGGCAAAGAATCTGCCTGCCAAGCAGGAGACTCGGGTTCGATCCCTGGGTTGGGAAGGTCCCCTGGAAATGGCAGTCCACTCCAGTATTCTTGTCTGGATAATTCCATGAACAGAGGAGCCTGGTGGGCTGCAGTCTGTGGGGTCGCAAAGAGTCAGACACAGCTGAGCAACTGAGCGTGCGCGCTCAACACACACACATAAACACACACACACACACACAGAAATGGATGATGAAAGAATGACAATTTCCCTTACTCCCTCCCTATTAAACATGCAATTTCAGGAGATTCATAGACTTCCAGGAGAGTGTGAATCAGATGATCTCATGTCAAGAGTTCTTGACTTAGACCCTTCAGTAGCTTATATATGCTACCATTTAGCATATGGTTTGTAATTGGCTACTATGGTTTAGCTCTACCAGAAGAAAGTATTGTGCATGACTGAACAATTGAAATCTCATGTTAGTTTAAAAAGAAAAACACTAAAGGAGAATTTCCTCAATCAATAACCTCTAGTGGTGTTAGGGAAATAGTCACCTTCTCCAAAACAGTGATCATCAAATGTAACTCTTAATTTTGTAACTCTTCCTGTGTGCTCACCTTCCTCCATCTCCACCACTCATCTCACAGACTCAGCTCTTTTCTACTACATTTTTGCAGTATTATATTAAGAATAACCTGAAAAGATTGCCTACACTACTCTAATCCTATGACCTTTACCATGATTTCTTTTGTGTATTATTCTGCTAATTCTCTTGCCTTTTCATACACCTAATTATTTTTGGGTGCTGGATTTAATATTTGAACATATGTATAGAAATGATCTTTTTTTTTTTTTTTTTTTAATCCAGAGAGGGTTTTCATTTCTTCTGCCACCTGTGAGCAGTTCAATCCAAGTTCTGGGTTGAAAGTTTTCTAGGCCAGTGAAATGACACAAATCAGGACTGCAGAAACTATTTTACTTCTGGTTGATCTTTACCCCTAGCATTTAGCTCCTAAGGGTCTCAGGAATGGGGTGTTTTACTAGAGTTCCCATTCTTGGCAGGTCCTAGACTCCAGTTTTGTTCCCTTGACCTTGTGAGACAGCTCAACGCACAGTTCCGCTACTCAGTTATTTCTTACCTGTTAACAAATGCCCCCGTGCTAAAGTGGCCCTCTGTGCTGGGCAAGATCTCCATTTAGGATTTTCATCTTCTCCCTGTTGTTATAATGATACTCATCACCTCCTTGTTGGGTCTTTAATGTTTTTAAAAAATTTTTTAAATACATTTTACCCAGTTTTTATTAATTGTTATCAGCTGGAAGGTCTCCAATTACTGAAAAGTGTCTCCCACCATTATTTCCTTTGGGGAAAGAAATTCTAGCATTTATATTTTTAGACTGTACATACATCTAAAAGTATGCGAAAGAAGCGTTTTTATTTTTCTGTTCTGTGCTTTCCATGATGCTACATGGCAACAGACTGTACACTAGTTAGTCAGTCTTAGAATACTACCTCTTTGGACAAACCAGTCTCTGTAAATTTTGGGAGCTGTTTACTAAGAAATTGAAATAATATTATTAGCCAGTTGATTAAATACAAAGAAATTCTCTTTCAAACGAACTTTTAGAGTTGGTTCATGGACCATCTCTTTGAGCAAGTTGTTTCTTATTTGGACTTGGAAATTAGAACTTTACATCAAAATTTCAACAAGTTTTGCATACAGTGGTTATGATATTACCCATGATACTGAATTGTTGAAAAACTCGCCTTTCTGCCCCTGATCTCGGTCTTGTGTTATTTGACCTGCTACCATTAAATTGGGGAGGAAAATGTCTGCTTCATCCAGTAACAAATCCTACGTGTAGTTCATAGATCATCGATTTAAGTTCAACATTATCGTTTTCAGCTTTTATCTTACCCTCTACAATAGCCATAATAGTTAAATTATAATTCTGAGTGGATGAATCTGTTTCTATTGCTGCCAGAAAAAAAATTAAATAGGAGATAGGAGTCATCAAGCAAAATGATTGGAGAGTTTCTTTTAATGTTTGAAGAGGATCATGAGACCCAAGTTTCCTACAGTCTGACTTCTATTTCTTGGCTCTGTTGCAAACCAGTTTTAAAAGGAATGGTCTTATCTCTTGGTTAATGTTTCATTAAAACATTGAGTATCAAAAGCTGTGTAATACGTTTTTTGTGTCTACCATAAAATGCCTAGTGCATATATTAAAGACTCAATCTTCTTTTAATACACATAAGTCATCTTTGGTACTGTAGAACAGAAGGCTACCCTTAAAATGTAAAGGTATTATTTATTTTGTGTAAATAATTTTTCTAAGTCTTAAAAAAAACGAAAGAACTCTGGTTAGAACTCATTTGTATACAAATAAAACTTCTGTTATAGTCAAGGGCATAAAATATGTATGCTATTTTCTGGTACCTTACCAGAGAAATGATGTTTATTTTCTTAGTTAAAATTTATTCTACATGATGAATTCTCTAGTATAGCAAATGCCTTATCTGTTCCCTAACCAAGTAACATTTTATTATAATGACCCAGGATGATATGCTTTGTGGCTAAGAGAGAAGAAAGAATTAAGCTATAAGTGAATCATCACAGCATTTTTCTGGTGAAAGTTTTTGAGTAACAATTTTCCTAAGTCGTTTCTTCTCAAATATCCAAACAAGAAAAAAATAAACACTAAAATGATCAAAAACACTCATCTGGACAATGTATGCATTTTCTCCTTTATGCTTACCACTGTGTCCACAGTGCATTAGTGTAGTGACTGACTAATACATAGTAGATGTTCATTCAGTGCGTGTTGAATGAATGAAATGAAAAATGAACCTAAAAAGTCAGAGGAAGGAAAAATGAAAAAATTTAGTATGCTATAAATATGTGTAAATTACATAGTTTTCTCTTTACTTAAGAATGTGTCTTTTCTGGGAATTCCCTGGTGGTGCAGGGGTTAGGACGCTTGTGCCTTTTTTACTGAGGGCCTGGGTTCAGTCCCTGGTTGAGGAACTAAGATCTGACAAGCCAAGTTGTATAGCCCAAAAAGAAAGGAAGGAAAAAAAAAATATGAAAGAACTACAGCAGAGACAGTACCATTGGGCTAAAGAAGAGGTTTCTGCCTTATTTAAAATATATAAATAAATACCCAACTAAAATAGTGGTATTGTCAAATATTCTTTTTAAAAAATGTGTTTTTTCTTTCTAATTTACTGCAGAGGTCTTTGCACGCTTGAAAAACCAGAACCATGATTTCTTATCTGTTCTTATAACATAATTTCACTATGATGTTGAGAAAGAGGGAGTGGTATTTCTTTCAGTGTTTTTTTTTTTTTTAATGTATAGTATCCCATTTGTTTTAAATTCATAAACTTTCTCCTCCTATGGAAGGAAGACTACCTGTCAGTGTGACTAGCATATGGGAAGGGGCATAAAGCTTCACTGGATCAGAATTCAGCCATGGCAGCCAACTGAGATCAATCAACTTTAAGTGAACGGTAATAAATGTAATTTGAGAACATAATCAGTTAGTATAAAACAAAGAATGAGGATTTCAGAAAATCCTGCTGGCCAAACGTGACACATGTGTGTGCACTCAGTTGCTCAGTCATGTCCAACTCTGCAACCCCATGGTCTGTAGCCCACCAGGCTCCTCTGTCCATGGAATTTTTCAGGCAAGAATACTGGAGCAGGCTGCCATTTCCTATTCTAGGGGATCTTCCCGACCCAGGGATCAAACCCTTGCCTCCTGCATTGGCAGGTGAACCTGTTTATCCTCACAGGTCAGGAAAAAGAAAATAAATACATGAGTAAATTTAACACTATCCTTTGAGAAACTGAATATATATACAATGACCAGACCATCTATAAAAATAGAATTCTGACACCCAATTTTCAGCAAATAGCCTAGGAACACAGCTTATATCTACAAG
Source organism: Muntiacus reevesi (assembly GCF_963930625.1). Classification (NCBI taxonomy): domain Eukaryota; kingdom Metazoa; phylum Chordata; class Mammalia; order Artiodactyla; family Cervidae; genus Muntiacus; species Muntiacus reevesi. The sequence continues at coordinate 15,028,025 of NC_089266.1, read as the reverse complement.
TCAGACATGTAGGAAGTAAGATTACCATCTCAAGCAACCAGTCCAAGAAGCCAGCAGTAACCCTTGTAACAACTGGAACTAAATCACCAGGACTTGATTATTAACTGACAGTTTCCCTAGTATTTGCCCTCACTTCCAACTTAAGACTAATGAGAGAAAGCTAAATATGCACACTTAACCTGTCATATAAGATGCCCACTTCTAGTTAACCATCTTCAGCATCTCTGTTCCAGGTGCCTTCAGTCGGCATACCTGAAACCTCTCCTTTCTTCCACCTATAAAGCTTTTCCACTCCACTGCCTGCCTTTGAGTCTCTGCCAGATGCAAGTGATGGTAACTGATGCACTTGCAATAGCAAGCTCTGAATAAATAAATAAATATTTGGGTCGTCGTCATTTATTTCCATGCCTTTTTTCCCACATAACATAATTATGGTATTCTGACCTAGAACATATTAATATATGACTTCCATGCTTGGGTGTAAACAAAAACACACAAAAGAAATGCTTTTTTTTGATAAGACTCAGATTAGGCATGTAAAAAGTGAACGGATAGAATTAGATTCCTTACACATCTTGAGAACAACAACATGGCATTTGTGTTAGTTATAATGGTATTTCACCTGGAACATCATGGCTGCTGTCGTCCCACTGAGCAGGTGATCTCTTTTCCTGATCTGGGTCATTTATGCCTTTGTCTCAGCCTCCCCCTCGACAGCCACTTGAGCCATTCTCTCATCTGCACTTTGTGACTTACGTGGCAGCTGCCATCCCGTCACTCACAATGACAAAGGCAGATACTGACATGGCTCTGGAGTCTGTTAAGGCCTGGGTGACGTATCACTTTCCACATTAATTGATTTTGACTTAGTCATCTCGTGGCCCTGAAGCTATGCTGTGTGAGGTAAAGCACTTTTCTGGTATACCAGTGTTACAGCTTCTGTCAGACTTCTACAGTAGAATTAAGTTACCCTTTCAGTTCTTTACTGTGCCCCTAGCTTTGTAGCTCTTTTATCAGTGTCATTTTCTTACCCTCTTACTTTACCTCCACTCCTCTTACTTTTATCCCCAACTAGAGTAACTCAGAACCAGGTTCCTGGAGTTAAGTTCAAAAAACATTGTAAGTGGCATCTTCTCTTCCACCCCAAATTGTTTTCCCTAGGAACTCTTTAAAAAAAAAAAAGAAAAAACAAGTTTCTGTATATAGTTAGAGACATGCCTGAGGAGTTTAGGATATAGTCATAGACTTTCCTGTCTAAGAATCCTAATGGCAGAACTAGCTAATTCCTGAGTGTCTCATCATTGTTCCTCCCAAGTTTGGTGTAAAGCAAGCCTCTGATGAGCTGCCTTGATATATCAGTGTTCTGTGTGGATGTGGAGATTCCCTCCCCAGCTCTTAACTACCTTTATTTTATTTGTTAATATTTTTTTATTTACTTATTTAATTTTTTGGCCACACTATGAAGTTTATGGGATCTTAGTTCCCTTTCTGTCTGTAGTCCGTAAGAAGCTCAGTTGCTTGTAAGACTATCCTTAGTCGCTCAGTCTTGTCCAACTCTTTGTGACCCCATGGACTGTAACCCACCAGGCTTCTCTGTCCATGGGGATTCTCCAGACAAGAATACTGGAGTGGATTGCTGTGCCTTCTTCAGGGGATCTTCCCAACCCAGGAATTTAACCCAGCTCTCCTGCATTGCAGGTGGATTCTTTACCATCTCAGCCACCAGGGAGCACAAAGGGATACATAGTTGGAAGGATTTGAACCTGCGCAGGGAGATCCCTTTGGATTTCTAGTTTATCACCTATCACTCGGCCACAACTAGTTCCCTGACCAGGGATCAAACCCAGATCCTCAGTAGTGAAAGCTTGGAGTCTCAACCACTGGACTGCCAGGGAATTCCCTAACTACGTTTGTATTGCATCAGTCAGTTCAGTCATTCAGTCATGTCCAACTATTTGCGACCCCATGGACTGCAGCACTCCAGGCCTCCCTGTTCCATCACCAACTCCCAGAGCTTACCCAAATTCATGTCCATCAAGTCGGTGATGCCATCCAACCATCTCATCCTCTTCTGTCCACCTCTCCTCCCGCCTTCAATTTTTCCCAGCATCAGGGTCTTTTCCAGTGAGTCAGTTCTTCGCATCAGGTGGCCAAACTATCAGAGCTTCAGCTTCAGCATCAGTCCTTCTGATGAATGTTCAGGACTGATTTCCTTTAGGATGGACTGGTTTGATCTCCTTGTAGTCCAAGAGGCTCTCAAGAGTTTTCTCCAACACCACAGTTCAAAAGCATCAATTCTTCAGCACTCAGCTTACTTTATGAGTAAGGACCCAACTCATACATCCATACATGACTACTGGATATGTTTACATGCTAGCAGAGTAATACACAAACACAAACTGGTATTTGCAGCCTACTTTCCCAATAACATTTATATAAATGTAAGTTTAAAAGAGGAGACAGTAAGGTCATTATATAAAAATCAGTATTTCTATATTCTAGCAAAGAACAGTTGGAAAAGTAAATCTAAACACAATTTTACCTACAGTAACATCTGGTCCCATCACTTCATGGGAAATAGATGGGGAGACAGTGGAAACAGTGTCAGACTTTATTTTGGGGGGCTCCAAAATCACTGCAGATGGTGACTGCAGTCATGAAATTAAAAGACGCTTACTCCTTGGAAGGAAAGTTATGACCAACCTAGGTAGCATATTAAAAAGCAGAGACATTACTTTGCCAACAAAGGTCTGTCTGGTCAAGGCTATGGTTTTTCCAGCGGTCATGTATGGATGTGAGAGTTGGACTGTGAGGAAAGCTGAGCGCTGAAAAATTGATACTTTTGAACTGTGGTGTTGGAGAAGACTCTTGAGAGTCCCTTGGACTGCAAGGAGATACAGCCAGTCCATCCTAAAGGAGATCAGTCCTGGGTGTTCATTGGAAGGACTGATGCTGAAGCTGAAACTCCAATACTTTGGCCACCTCACGCGAAGAGTTGATTTATTGGAAAAGACCCTGATGCTGGGAGGGCTTGGGCGCAGGAGGAGAAGGGGACAACAGAGGATGAGAAGGTTGGATAGCATCACCAACTCGATGGGCATGAGTTTGAGTGAACTCCAGGAGTTTGTGATGGACAGGGAGGCCTGGCGTGCTGCGATTCACGGGGTCGCAAAGAGTCGGATACGACTGAGCAACTAAACTGAACTGAACGTTAAAGATCATGAAATATATTGGGATAAATTTGATAAAATGTGTACACTGAAAGTTATAAATAAAAGACAAAGATCCAAATAAAGGAAGAGCTATATCGTATTTATGGATTAGAAGATTCAGTATTGCTAAAATAGCTATTTTCATTTAATAGAACCCCAAGAAGAAGTGTTATTAGAATTATATAAAATTTACATGATTGCAAATTTAGATATTTACATGATTTTAAAATTCTTATAGGAGTCAAATGACCAAGAGTAGCCACAGCAAGTTTCCAAAAGAACGACAAAGCTAAAGGACTTCCATCATTCTTCAGTAAAGGTGTCAGAGAAATGAACATCAACCCTTACCTCTTACCATGCACATAAGTTCACTTAAAGTACCATAGACTTAGGGGGTATTTTTACCCCCTATAGTGTATGTATGGCTGATTAACTTTGCTGTACAGTAGAAACTAGTACAATGTTGCAAAGCAGCTATACTCCAATAAATTTTTAATAAAAATTTAAAGTAACAAAAATAGTACCATAAACTTAAATGTAGAGCTAGGCACAAATATCTGCAATCTTAGAGTAGGCAAAAATTTCTAGGCTAGGCCATAAGTGTGAGCTATTAAAAAATTAAAAGTTGGTCTTTATCTAAATTTAAAACTTTCACTCTTCAAGACACTTTTGATAAAAGGAAAAGGCAAGCCATAGTATAGGAGAAAATATTAGCATATATATGTCTGACAGATTTGTATCCAATATAAAGAACTCTTACAAATAATAAAAGAATCTTAGTTTTTTTTAAGCATAAAAAATTTGAGGAGATAATCACAAAAGAAGATGTAAGAAGGGCCAGTAAATAAATGAAAAGATGCTCAATATCATTAGTCGTCAGTTCAGTTCAGTTCATTCGCTCAGTCATGTCCAACTCTTTGTGACCCCATGAACTGCAGCACTCCAGGCTTCCCTGTCCTTCACCACTTCCTGGAGCTTACTCAAACTCATGTCCATCGAGTCGGTGATGCCATCCAACCATCTCATCCTCTGTTGTCCCCTTCTCCTCCCACCTTCAATCTTTCCCAGCATCAAGGGCTTTTCCAGTGAGTCGGCCCTTCGCATCAGGTGGCCAAAGTATTGGAGTTTCAGCTTCAGCATCAGTCCTTTCAATGAATAGTCAGCACTGATTTTCTTTGGGATTGACTGGTTGGATCTCCTTGCAGTCCAAGGGACTCTTTTTTTTTTTTTTTTTTTTTTTAATTAGTTGGAGGCTAATTACTTCACAACATTGCAGTAGGTTTTGTCATACATTGACATTAATCAGCCGTTAAGAGTCTTCTCCAGCACCACAGTTCAAAAGCATCGATTCTTCAGCACTCAGTTTTTTTTATAGTCCAACTCTCACATCTGTACATGACTACTGGAAAAACCATAGCTTTGACTAGATGGACCTTTGTTGGCAAAGTAATGTCTCTGCTATTTAATATGCTGTCTAGGTTGGTCATAGCTTTTCTTCCAAGGAGCATTAGTCATCAGAGAAATGCAAAGTGAAACCTTGAAATACCACTGTACACCCTTGGTATGGCTAAAGTCAAAGTGGCTCACAATACCAAGCATTGGTGAGAATATAGAGAAACTAGAACTCTTAGATACTACTTGAGAGTGTGAACTGAACAATCACTTTGGAAACAAGCAATTTCTTATAAAGTTAAACTTTTAAACTTTATAGCCCAGCCATTATACACCTTTGTATTTGTCCTAGAGAAATTAAAATATATAGCCACAAAAAGGTGGGCCTAGTTGCCAGCAACATGTGGGATCTTCTCGGACCAAGGATTGATGAACCCATGTCTCCTGCATTGGCAGATAGATTCTTTTTTTTTGCCTTCATCCATGCTTTTTTTTTTCTGGGTTTTTTACTGGGGTTTTTGTGTGTTTTTTTAGTTAGTCTATTGTTTTATTTATTTTAATTGGAAGATAATTACTTTACAATATTGTGATGGTTTTGCCATACACTGACATGAATCAGCCACGGATATACATGGGTCCCCCCCATCCTGTAACCCCCTCTACCTCCCTTCCCACCTCCCTCCCCACCGTATCCCCCTGGGTTGCCTCAGAGCACTGGCTTTGGGTACTCTGCTTTATGCATATGCCAAACTTGCACTGGTCATCTGTTTTACATATGGTAATATGCATGTGTCAGTGCTATTCTCTCAAATCATCCCACCCTCGCCTTCTACTACAGAGTCCAAAAGTTTGTTCTTTACATCTGTGTCTCTTTTGCTGCCCTGCATGTAGGATTATCATTACCATCTTTCTCAATTACATATATATGTTATTATACAGCATTTGTGTTTCTCTTTCTGACTTCACATTGTATGATAGGCTCCAGTTTCATCCACCTCATTAGAACTGACTCAAATGTGTTGCTTTTTATAGCTGAGTAATATTCCATTGTGTATATGTACCACAAATTCCTTATCCATTCATCTGCCAATGGACATCTAGGTTGCTTCCATGTCCTAGCTATTGTAAATAGTGCTGCAGTGAACAGTGGGGTGCATGTGTCTCTTTCAGTTCTGGTTTTCTCAGTGTGTATGCCCACCAGTGGGATTGCTGGTTCATCTGGCAATTCTGTTCCCAGTTTTTTAAGGAGTTTCCACACTGTTCTTCATAGTGGCTGTACCAGTTTGTATTCCTACCAGCAGTATAAGTGAGTTCCCTTTTCTCCATACCCTCTCCAGCATTTATTGTTTGTAGACTTTTTGATGGTGGCCATTCTGACCAGCATAAGATTCTATGTCATTATGGTTTAGATTTGCATTTCTCTAATAATGAGTGATGTTGAGCATCTTTTCATGTGTTTATTAGCAATCTGTGTGTTGTCTTTGGAGAAATGTCTGTTTAGTTCTTTTGCCCAATTTTGATTGGGTTGTTCATTTTTCTGGTATTCAGCTGCATGAGCTGCTTGTGTATTTTGGAGATTAATTCTTTGTCAGTTGTTTTATTTGCTGTTATTTTCTCCCATTCTGAAGGCTGTCCTTTCACCCGGCCTCTAGTTTCCTTCATTGTGCAAAAGCTTTTAAGTTTAATTAAGTCCCGTTTATTTATTTTTGTTTTATTCCCATTACTGTGGGAGGTGGGTCATAAAGGATTTTGCTCTTTTTTATGTTGGAGTGTTCTGCCTATGTTTTCCTCTAAGAGTTTTATAGTTTCTTGTCTTACATTTAGATCTTTAATCCATTTTGAATTTATTTTTGTGTATAGTGTTAGAAAACATTCAAGTTTCATTCTTTTATATGTGGTTTTCCATTTTTCCCAGCACTACTTGTTGAAGAGACTGTAATCTCTCCTTGTATATTTCTGCCTCCTTTGTCAAATATAAGGTGTCCATAGGTGCATGTATTTATCTCTGGGCTTTCTATCTTGTTCCATTGATCTATATTTCTGTCTTTGTGCCAGCACCATACTGTCTTGATGACTATAGCTTTGTAGTATAGTCTGAAGTCAGGAAGGTTGATTCCTCCAATTCCATTCCTCTTTCTCAAGATTGCTTTGGCTATTTGAGGTTTTTTGTGTTTCCATACAAATTGTGAAATGATGTGTTCTGCTGCTACTGCTGCTGCTGCTGCTGCTAAGTTGCTTCAGTTGTGTCCTACTCCATGCGACCCCATAGACGGCAGCCCACCAGGCTCCGCCATCCCTGGGATTCTCCAGGCAAGGACACTGGAGTGGGTTGCCATTTCCTTCTCCAATGCGTGAAAGTGAAGTCACTCAGTTGTGTCTGACTCTTCGCAACCTCATGGACTGCAGCCTCCCAGGCTCCTCCGTCCATGGGATTTTCCAGGCAAGAGTACTGGAGTGGGTTACCACTGCCTTCTCCGTGATGTGTTCTAGTTCTGTGAAAAATGCCATTGTTAGTTTGATAAGGTTTGTATTGAATCTATGGGTTGCTTTGGATAGTATTCTCATTTTCACTATATTGATTCTTCCAATCCGAACATGGTATGCTTCTCTATTTGTGTCATCTTTTATTTCTTTCACCAGTGTTTTATAGACTTCTATATACAGGTCTCTTGTTTCTTTAGGCAAATTTATTCCTAAGTATTTTATTCTTTTTGTTGCAATTGTGAATGGGATTGTTTCCTTGATTTCTCTTTCTGATTTTTCATTGTTGTTGTATAGGAATGCAAGGGATTTCTGTGTATTAATTTCATATCCTACAGCTTTACTATATTCATTGATAGTAATTTTCTAGTAACATCTTGAGGGTTTTATACATAGAGGATCATGTCATCAGCAGAATGGATCCTTTACTACTGAACTACCAGGGAAACCCAGGTGTTGCTTTTATTGTTGATCACTGGTAGGCAGTGACTTAAAATCAGGATCTCAGTTTGGGGAGGATGTGGAAGAGCTCCATGTCAGCTCTAGAGCTTACTGTGACAGATAACAGCCACTATTTATCAGTCACCAGTTTCTAATATTCATCAGAAGATCGGTAACTCACTTCCAGTTTCATCAGAAAAGAAAAAATTGAGGTTACCATTTAAGAGCTAGGAAATGAAAACATGACCAGGTTTACTTTGGCAATTGGGCTAAGCTAATCATAGGTTTTGTAACTCTGTTAGAAAGAAAGCATGGGTTTCTTTATTTGATTAAATGTGGTACAAATTTCTGAGTCTTGAAATAGATGAGAACAAGCAGTTTATAATTAACAGATCATAAAGGAAAATGTAAACAGCCCGATGAGAAAATGCTAAGAGAATGCTGAGAATTAAAAGTCTGTGGAACTGTTCTGTGTGTAGCCTGCCATGTTAGGAATACAGATTAGTGATTTGGATACATTAGCTATTAGACATTCATTTCTTGGCACAGTTTGTCATCATTTAATCCCTCTGCAGTTTGAGAACTTTAAGTAGAAGGGACTTTTTGCAGATGTTGTGAAGTTTAAACCACCTCTGAAAAGAAAATTCAAATCATCCAGAAAAATGAACACCAAAATATTTGAAATATTTGCCACTTGCTTTTTTGCAGCATCCTATTTTTTGCCTGAGTTATATTTCTGTGTTTAAATTACTATGATTAAATCAAATTACTTTCTTCTTTTCTACACGAGACTATAAGCTCCTTAAGGATATAGACTGTGTCCATTGTCCATAAATGTGTGTCTAATACCTCACAGAGTGCTAGACACACAGAAAGTACTTAGTAAATATTTATTGAATTAATTCTTGCTTTCCTACATTGTCTGTGGAAGTTATTCTGCTGGATACCATTAATAGATAAGATAACCATTTAAACAGTTTGTACTTAATAATCACATATTTCCTAGCCACATAATGAATCCAACATCCAGGCAGCCTGTACTTCAAAATTGACTGTCACTACATAGTTCAGCTGGTAAAGAATCCATCTGCAATGCAGGAGACCCCAGTTTGATTCCTGGATCGGGAAGATCTGCTGGATAGGGGATAGTCTACCCACTCCAGTATTCTTGGGCTTCCCTTATGGCTCAGATGGTTAAGAATCTGCCTGCAATGCAGGAGATATGGGTTCCATCCCTGAGTCGGGAAGATCCCCTGAAGAAGGAAAGGCTACCTACTCCAGTATTCTGGTTTGGAGAATTCCATGGACAGAAGAACCTGCCTGGCTACAGTCCATGGGGTCGCAAAGAGTCAGACACCACTGAGCAACTTTCACTTTTTCACTTTCATGCCTAACTCTTGAAAAGGGAATGGCTACCCCCTCCAGTATCCTACTCTTCTTGCCTGGAGAATTCCATGGACAGAAGTCCTATGGACTACAATTCCATGGAGTGATAAAGAGTTGGACATGACTAAGTGACTAACACACTGTCTTAACTCTGTAACCGTGGTCAAGCAAAAACTTAGATGTCTTTGTGTACCTTACTTTTACTATCTGTAAGATAAGGAATGTTGTGAAAATTAAATGATTTAATATATGTAAAGCACTTGAAAAAGTACCAGAGAGTATTATTTCAATAAGTTACTGTTACTATTACTACTAGTACAGAAATACAACACTCTTTTAAAACAACACTAAATATGCTGTATTTTCAGTTTTGATCTTGGAGTTCTGTCTTTGTGTTGAACTGGTAAGTCATACTGAACTTGAATCTGAAAATCTTTCCCTCTTCTCTTTTTCCCTCACTCTGTTGTTAAGAAATCAAATAAGTATTTCAAGTATGGCCTCCTGAAAAAACCTACTCTCCTCCTTTTCCTCCTCCATCCTTCAAGGACAAGTGTAATTGTTTATTTCTCAACTCACTATTCCTTTAATTTACAGAGTATTTCTTGCATATATTGGCTTCTTTCTATCCTTATGTCATTTTTCCACATTAAGTTATTAACTGGTATAAGAGAGAGGGAGAAGGAAATGGCAACCCACTCCAGTATTCTTGCCTGGAAAATCCCATGGACAGAGGAGCCTGGCAGGCTACAAAAGGGTTGAACACGACTTAATGACTAAATAAAAACAATGTACGAGAGGAATGGGCAGGTAATTTTTTGCGCTAAATTTTAACTACAGATGGCATTGTTTAGTTTTTCAGTAGTTGTAGATTTCTTTCTTGAAGGAAAAGAAAGTATTGTGATTACTGTTTCATTCTCAATCCCAGTGTCCTGTGACATGAGTACATTTTCTATCATATTTAAAAGTTAAAATATAACATAAATACAAAAAGATATCAGAGACAACTCATTGGAAAAGACTCTGATGCTGGGAAAGATTGAGAACAGGAGGAGAAGGGAATGGCAGAAGACAAGAGGGTTGGATGACATCATTGACTCAGTGAACATGAGTTTGAGCAAACTCCAGGAGGTAGTAAATGACAGGGAAACCTGGTGTGCTGCAGTCCATGGGGTTGCAACGAATGGGACATGACTGAATGACTGAACAACAACAATTCAAATAATAATTATGCATCTCTGTGAAATTATATGACATGAACACCTGTATAACCACTACCTAAATTCAGACACAGAACGTTCCCAGCACCTCAGAAACTTTTCTCATGCTTCCTCTGCATCATATTCTACTCCATGTAGGTGTGACCTTTAATCTGACTGCATTATCATTTGTTTCCTTTAGCAGTTTTCAAACTTTACATAAATGAAATCATTTAACCTATACTCTTTTGAACCTCTCTTCTTTTGTTTAATTGTATATTTGTGAGGTGCTCTTTTATTGCTCTTTTAATTGTATATTTGTGAGATGCTCTTTTATTGTTTCATTGTATGTCTACTGTTGATGAGCATTTTCAACTTTGGCTGTTACAAACAATTCTATGAACGTTTGCCACGTCTGTTTCAAAGCTCCTGTGTTTACTTGTCTTTTTGATATATACCTAGTAGTGGACTTGCTGGGTCATGGGGTTTCAATATATTCCATCTAATTTTTTTTTTCCAAATTTGATGCTACCAATTTACATTCATACCAAAAAAACAGGTTAACTGTCCTTTTGCCCCATATTCACTTCAGTCGCTCAGTCATGTCCAACTCTTTGCGACCCCATGGACAGCAGCACGCCAGGCTTTCCTGTCCATCACCAACTCCCGGAGCTTGCTCAAGCTCCTGTGCATCAATTCGGTGATACCATCCAACCATCTCATCCTCTGTTGTCCCCTTCTCTGGCCTTCAGTCTTTCCCAGCATCAGGGTCTTTTCAAATGAGTCAGTTCTTCCCATCAGTTGGCCAGAGTATTGGAGCTTCAGCATCAGTCCTTCCAGTGAATATTCAGGACTGACTTGCTTTAGGATTGATTGGTTTGTTGTGGCAGGCCAACAGACTCTCAAAGAGTCTTCTCCAACACCACAGTTCAAAAGCATCAATTCTTCAGCACTCAGCTTGCTGTATAATCCAACTCTCACATCCATACATGACTACTGGAAAAACCATAGCTTTGACTAGATGGACCTTTGTTGACAAAGTAATGTCTCTGCTGTCTAGGTTGGTCATAGCTTTACCTCCAAGGAGTAAGCATCTTTTAATTTCATGGCTGCATTCACCACCTGCAGTAATTTTGGAGCCCAAGAAAATAAAGTCTCTCACTGTTTCCATTGTTTCCCTATCTATTTGCCATGAAGTGATGGGACCGGATACCATGATCTTAGTTTTTTGAAGGCTGAGTTTTAAGCCAACTTTTTCACTCTCCTCTTTCACTTGTATCAAGAGGCTCTTTAGTTCTTCGCTTTCTGGCATAAGGCTGGTGTCATCTGCGTATCTGACATTATTGACATTTCTCCCTGCAGTCTTGATTCCAGCTTGTGCTTCATCCAGCCCGGCATTTCGCATGATGTACTCTGCATATAAGTAAGCAGTGTGACAATATACATCCTTGATGTACTCCTTTCCCAATTTGGAACCAGTCCGTTGTTCCATGTCCAGTTCTAACTGTTGCTTCTTGACCTGCATACAGATATCTTAGGAGGCAGGTAAGGTAGTCTGGTATTCCCATCTCTTGAAGAATTTTCCACAGTTTGTTGTGGTCCATACAGTCAGAGGCTTTGGTGTAGTCAATAAAGCAGAAGTAGATGTTTTTCTGTAACTCTCTTGCTTTTTTGATGATCCAGTGGATGTTGGCAATTTGATCTCTGGTTCCTCTGCCTTTTCTAAATTCAGCTTGAATGTCTGGAAGTTCTTGGTTCACGTGCTGTTGAAGCCTGGCTTGGAAAATATTGAGCATTACTTTGCTAGCATGTGAGTGAGTGCAATTGTGAGGCAGTTTGAACATTCTTTGGCGTTGTCTTTCTTTGGGATTGGAATGAAAACTGACCTTTTCCAGGCATGTGGCCATTGCTCAGTTTTCCAAATTTGCTGGCTTATTGAGTGCAGCACTTTCACAGCATCATCTTTTAGGATTTGAAATAGCTCAACTGGAATTCCATCACCTCCACTAGCTTTATTTGTAGTGACACTTCCTAAAGCCCACTTGACTTCACATTCCAGGATGTCTGCCTCTATGTGAGTGATCACATCATCGTGGTTATCTGCGTCATGAAGATCATTTTTGTATAGTTCTTCTGTGGATTCTTGCCAGCTCTTCTTAGTATCTTCTGCTTCTGTTAGGGCCATACCATTTATTTCCTTTATTGTGCCCGTCTTTGCATGAAATGTTCCCTTGATAGCTCTGGTTTTCTTGAAGAGATCACTAGTCTTTCCCATTCTATTGTTTTCCTCTGTTTCTTTGCATTCATCACTGAGGAAGGCTTTCTTGTCTCTCTTTGCTGTTCTTTGGAACTCTGCATTCAGATAGGTTTATCTTTCCTTTTCTCTTATATCTAATACTGTGGGCAAGAAGCCCTTAGAAGAAATGCAGTAGCCCTCATAGTCAACACAGGAGTCTGAAATGCAGTACTTAGGTGCAATCTCAAAAACAACAGAATGATCTCTCTTCATTTCCAAGGCAAACCATTCTCTATCACAGTAATCCAAGTCTATGCCCCAACCACTAATGCCGAAGAAGCTGAAGTAGAACAGTTCTATGAAGGCCTGCAAGACCTTCTAGGACTAACACCAAAAAGAGAAGTGCTTTTCATCATAAGGGACTGGAATGCAAAAGTAGGAAGTCAGGAGATACCTGGAGTAATAGGCAAGATTGAGTTAAAGATATTCTTCCCATTTTGTGTCTTGCCTTTTTACTGTTTTAGTGGAATCTTTGGGGAACAGAAGTTTTTCTTATTAATAAACTTGCCTATCTTTTTCTTTTGTGGGTTAGTGCCTTTTGTGTCCTATTTGAGAAATCTTTGGCTAGTCCTAGTTCATGAAGACATTCTCTTAGGCTACCTTCCAGAAAATGTATTCTCTTTTGTATTTGGGTCTATACTCCACCTGGAATTGATTTTCGTGTATGGGATGAGGTAGGGACAGGTTTCATGTTTATTCTGACAGAGATCCATCACCGATTATTGAAAATGTCATTCTCTCAGGGTCACCCTATAATGTATGAGGCCCTGTGTGAATATTTTTGGTGGGATTTTTGTCTATATATGCAATTTAGTTAAAACACATATTATAAAATTAATGGGTCTACTTGAAGCACAGTGTTTTATCAATGAGGATTTGGAGTAATGGATAGAGATATATACTTATGTATTTGTTTATTGTTTCATCATTGTACATAAAGAGTCTTCATAGTAGATGAGCACCATCACTTTATGTTAATGTCCAGAAGGTATCGCTTTACAGTCTTTATTGTCAAATGTGCCATTATTGTCAAATTTCATATTACCCACTGCAAGTAAAATGTAGCATACTCATAAAAAAAAGAGAGAGAGAAAATGCCAGTCTCTTACTAAACAAGTGCAGTGGCATTGCTGTCCTAAATAAGGTGACTCCACTTGTATAGATATGTTTCTGGATTTTTTATTCTGTTCTCCTGATCTTTTGGTCTATGCTTGTACCATTCATACTGTCTCTTAATTATTTTAGCATTAGATTAAATCTTGATGTTAAGTAATAGCAGTCATTCTTCTTCACATTTTCTTTACTATCCCCAGACCTTTCCATTTCCATGTAAATGTTAGAATATTTAGTTTTATGGTGCTGTCTTCCTCATTCAGTCAAAACCTATTGCATAAACACACTGCTTCCAAATAGCCAAGATAAATTTCAGTAGCTTTAATCAACAAAATGTATAAATGATATATAGTTCATTTTGTGTATAATAGTCTTACAGCGATTATTTTTAACATCCTACCAGCCGTCTTGTTTTGTGTATCATATTCCAAGTTCATCGTTACTAAAGAAGTCACACTAGGATCCCACTTGAAGAAAGTGCTATCTTTGTTTAGGCTCATACCTTCATTGGGCATGTTTGGTTAGGAAGATGACACCTCTTCACGTTGCCTGAATGGTTATGGATGAGACAGAAAGATAGGTAAGGTATTCAGTATAACAATTTCAGAGGAATTTTGAGAGTTTTGCACAAATACACTCGGCAGAGGGGAGGTAGGAAATGATACCTAGCAACATTGTGAGAGGCTGGAATCAAGGATGACAGTAGAGCTTAGAGATTAAGAGCCTGAGGTCCAGATCCAGATTTCTTAGTTCAGTTACTTAATAGTTTATAAATTTGAGTAAGTTACTCAACTCTGTATGATTCACTTTTCTTATCCATAAAATGGGGATAAGACTGCCTACCTCATAGGGTTGTTATAATCATTAAATGAGTTAATGTATATAAAATGCTTAGAAATAGTATCTGGCATATAAACTAATCCCCATATGTGCTGGATGTTGTTATAATTTTAAAAAGATAGTCTGAAAAACCGAGATATATTTTTAGTTGCATTTACTTGTTCTGTGTCATGATATAATCCCCCACCCTTGACATATATAATATAACACCAATAAAGTCCTGTCCACACACCATTGGCTTCCCAGGTCACTTAGTGGTAAAGAATCCTCCTGCCATTGCAGGAGACCCATGTTCAATCCCTGGATCAGGATGATCCGTGGAGAAGGGAATGGCAACCCACTCCATAGACAGAGGAACATGGTGGGCTATAGTCCATGGGGTTGCCAAGAGTTTAACATGACTGATTAATGGAGCATGCATGCACACACCATGCACCGTAAGACTAAGATTCATTGAAGACTGAAAAGATTATAGCAAAATGTAGTAGTGCAGAAAACAAACCCTACACCCAGGAAGGAAATGGTCCAAAGAGTAGAAATGCATAGTAAGTTGGAAATTGAAGCAATTTTATTAATAAGAATCCTCAGAAGTAGCAGGTTGGGCACTTGTTTTCCTGCTGTGTTGCGTTCATTCAATTTGATAGATTTTTAAAGGATAAGGGATTTCAAAGAGTCAGACACTACCTGGCAGCTGAACAACAACAAACGATAAGGCGATTCGAGCTATTTCAGGGTTTTTCAACCTTAACACTATTTAATTTCTTTCGGGGCTAGATAATCCTTTGTTGTGGGGAGATGTCCTGTGTATTGTAGGATGGTTAACTCCATCCTTGGCCTCTACCTACGAGGTGCCAGGAGCAACACCCCTCCCCACAGTGTGACAGCCAGAAATATCTCTAGTCGTTGCCACATGTTCCCTGGGGGCAGAACTGTCACTAGTTGAGAATCACTAAGTTATTTAAAAGAAACTTCCCTGAATAATTTTTTCTCAAAAGTTCCAAATATTCACAGTGATGGAGAATAGAATGATGCACTGCTATGTACTAACTTCCTAGCTTCGATAATTTTGACAACTTGTTTTATCTATATCTTCTCCCATTTTTTCTGTAGCAATTTCAGCAAAATCTGGTCACTATATCATTTCTCCCATCAATCCTTCGATGTATATAAAGGATATGAACTTGGAGGATTCTTCAAAATAATAAATATTAGTAACCTTTAAAAGAAGTATTTAGGAAAACAATTAGGACACTAGAGTGACATAGTAAAAATAACTGTAACATGAGTAAAAGAGCCTAGAAGACAAAGGAAGAATTTGGTTTATTTTTCTTCTGGCCTCTTAAGTGAGTAACACTTGGACTTTTGTGAATAATGCATGAAATGATAATGTAATTATAGTCTCTGCCTGCCATTTGTATGTAGTGTAGTAGTATGTTGTGAAATCTGAAGAGGTCAGGGACTAGTGCATTTTATTATAAATATCTTCAAAATAACTTTGAGCATTTTACCCAGCATCTATTTACTTTTGATTTCATATACTATAAGTATTCTTGTTATTGTAGTAGACTTTGATAAATTTTAATAATATTAAATAGATGACTTAGTAGTTTAGAACTTCCACACACTATAGTAACAAAATGAAAAATTCTTTTTAGCAAGGGTTTAAAGGTGGAAATTTGCTTGAATGAAGAGAGGGAATTTGTTTGTTTTTATTGAAGTATATTTGACTTACAATACTGTGTTACTTTCAGGTTTACTTACATAGTGATTATTTTTGCAGATTATACTCCATTATAGATTATTATAAGAAAATGGGTGTAATTCCCTGTGCTGAACAGTGTATCCTGTTGCTTATCTGTTTTACATGTAGTAGTTTGTATCTGCTAATCCAATACCCCTGATTTATCCCTCCTCCCTTCTCTCTCCCCTTTGATAACCACAGGTTTGTTTTCTCTCTCTGTAAGTCTGTTTCTGTTTTTTATATACATTCATTTATGTTATTTTTTAGATTTAGGGTACTTGTTTCAAAGATGCATTTGCATATATAACAACTTTTTCCTGAGATTTTGTTAGCGTACCTTAGTTGGGCAGAGGCAGAAAGAGAAGGAACTGTTTATAATGTTGCACATTATAGAGGTAATAAAGCCCCAGGGATATCTTTCTGTTCGGTGGCAGAGAAATCCTTTTTTGTTGTTTCTTGGAGAGGAAATGGAGAAGGGAATATATCCTGGTTTTCTACTCTGACATAAATCCAATAAGAATTCTATATAGATTTTCCACACTTTGAGTTTAGTAATGCTTTACAAAAATGCGGGGCTTCCCAGGTGGCTCAGTGGTAAAAGAACTGCCTGCCAATGAAGGAGACACAGGGAACATGGGTTTGATCCCCGGGTCAGAAGATCCCCTAGAGTAGGAAATGACAACCCACTCTAGTATTCTTGCCTGGAAGATTCCATGCATAGAGTAGCTTGGCGGGCTACAGTCCCCAGGGAATTTTGGGGCTAGATAATCTTATTTTCTTGGCATTTGGAGTGATTTAATGTGTAACACAGACTATCCAAAGAAATTAAGCTATTGTGCTTTAGTATCAAACCATATGACACTATAGTTAATGCTCGCTATGGTGAAAGGATAGCCAAAAAAACAAACAAAAATTTTGGTAATACCATATACAGGATATGTGCTACTGTGAATTGTTATAAATATACTTGAACATAAAACAAAACCTGAAAAAATGTTAACAATGAATCAAGTTCACGTAAACAGATAAATTCAGTTTAGGTAAATTAGTTCTGCATCAAATTTAAAATAGATCATCTTGAGTTCCCTGGCTCTTTTTTATATCTGTAAATTTCTATAAATTCTTTATTTGGAAATAAATTTATTTTGACGATGAGGCTAAGGAAGATACTCATATTGGCTTTGTTCAGCAGCCCTCAGAGAAAAGGTATGAAAAAGAGCAATATCTGTAGTTGGTTACCCCTGAAAAATAGCCTAAATACAGAAGCTTAAAAACTAATTATATGGAAAGAAGATAACAGACTGGAAACAGAATTACAATGAATTCCAGAGATCAAAAAATTTAAGGGTCTAAATTTCAGGGCAAAAAAGTGAACCTGAGTGGGGTTTCTTTTTGGAGTGATGAAAATGTTCAGGAATTAGAGTGGTGATAAACTTATGAATATACTCAAGCTGTATACTCTAAGGGGGAAGAGCTTATGGTATATGAATTATACATCAGTTTTGAAAAAATAACCTGATTGGGAAAGTGATAGCTCAGGGTAGGAACCCAGCCAGGGTGAGTGGAGCACCTGTGTGCAGGGTAGCAGTGAGCAGCAGTGAGATTTGTCACGTGCAAGGAGAATAGATGAAATAAGTAAGGAAAATAAAGATCGGGTTTTTCACTGTTGCAGAAAAGTTACGACCTTGGAAAGGAAGAAATTCAGACTTAACCCTCTGGTATTGAATTAGGGCTCAGCTGTGAACTTTTGGGGGGTGTTTATATATGGATTTACAGATTAAAATGAATATAGAACTGTGTGTCTGTGTATATGTATGAACATAATTGTGTAACTTTGCCCACATGGTGAACCTGCAAGGCAGTGACATCCTCGTCTGATGAGCATATCTGATATTCGAAATACGTTTACCTTCTTAAAAAAAAAATCAGGCTTTCTTGGAAAAAAGGACTGATTCAAGGGCTAGGGCAGAGAAAGTATTTGAGGAACCTGCAACATCTTGTGACAAAAAGCAAAGAAGTACTCAGAAAATGACAGGGATATGTCAGAAGGTTACAGCAGCCAAATTGAAAAGGCTTGCCTGGCCAACTCTGGGATGATTTGAGCAACAAAATAAATAATAACAGTAACAGATTATAACTCATTGAGTAAAATAGGAGTCTTTGAGTTCAGATAGTTAGGTACATAGATAGACACATAGATAAAGGAAAAGAAACTAAACTGTAAAAGAGTGATGGATTTATTAAAAATTACTGTTTGGCAAACATGATAGTAATTAATTAAACTGGGAAACATTAATGGATGCTAAAAATAGTGGGCAAAAGTTTATTGAGGAGAGATTCAAACTGCTATTGTATACCAGTGTCCATACGATCATTACTTATAATATCTGGTAGGTGGAAACAGCTCAGGTGTCCCATGTGATGGACAGATGACTAAATAAATGGTTATGTATATAAAATAGAATATAATTTAGCCATTACAAGGAGTGAAATTCTGATACATGCTATAAAATGAACAAACCTTGAAAATGTGCAAAGTGAGATAAGCTAAACATAAAAGGACAAATACTGTCTGATTCCACTTATATTAGGTGCCTAGAATAGACAAATTCCTAGAAACAGGAAGTAGAATAAAGGTTACTAGGCGTGGGGAGTTTTGTTTAGTGGATGCAGTTTCTTTGGGGGATGATTAAACCGTTCTGAAAAATGGAGATGGTTGCACAACATTGTGAATGTACTTATTGCCACTGAATTGTATGCTTAAAAATGGTTAAAATGGCAAATATTATTACATGTATTTTTATCAAAAATTTTTTTAATTTAAAATCTTGGTGAGGAATGGGATATTTATATATTCTCAAAAGTATCCCCCCACAAAACACTTATTAATTATGAAGAGAAATTGTATAATTTTAGAGTGGAAAACCTGCCAGACACTACCATAACCAAGTGATCCAAGTTAACACAGCATTAATTTTGTGAAAGTGCTGCCAAAAATGCTTACTCTGAATTAAATCATGAGATGCCATGAGAAAAGTTGAAATTGAGGGACATGGTACAAAATGTCTGACTTATAATCTTCAAAAGTGTCAAGCTCGTGAAAGTTAAGAAAAGACTGAGGAACTGTTCAAGATTTATAGAGTCAAAGAAAACTGAGAACTAAATGCATTGCTTAATCCTGAATTGGATCTTTTTGCTAGAAATGACGTTACTGTATAAATATCAAAACTTAAATGGGATCTGTGGATGAGATCATAATGTAAAATGTTAGGTTCCTGATTTCTCTGTTGGTATTGTGGTTATGTAAGAAAATGTCCTTGTTCATAGAAAATGCGTACTATCTGGGCCTGATGGGGTAGCGTGTCTATATTTTAAAGTGATTAAGGGAAAAAAAATTGTTCTTTGTGCTAGTCTTGAAACTTTCTTGTAAGTTTGAACTGATTTTAAAATAAAAAAGAATATTTATACAAACTAAGAAAAAAGAGATAAAAGAAGCTGAATGAAGGCAGTGATTGTGGCCAGGAGCTAAACCCCAAGACTAGGACTTATATTGGAAAGCCAACTGCCAAAGAAATGGGAAACTTCTTTTGAGTGAGTTACAAAAACATTCTCTCAAACTCAAGGGTTTCAAATAAATATATTGAGAATTCTGAGTAGACTGTCAATTGTAATATGTAACAGTGGAAAAATAAGCTTCTGGTCAGGGACCTGGTAATTTTGGATTTAGAATGTGAAACAAAGGAAATGCCCAAACAGAATGTAAAAATAGATGTAAAACTGGCTATTTAATTTTGAAAGGCTCAGGTGTTTCGATGTCTTCCTGTTACAGGTGATGCTGAACAGGAACTTGGTCCCCCTCCATCTGTAGATGAGGCTGCAAACACACTCATGACTCGCCTGGGTTTCCTCCTTGGGGAGAAAGTCACGGAAGTTCAGCCAGGTGACCAGTACAACATGGAAGTACAGGATGAAAATCAGGTAAACTGCTTCCCATCAACTTAGTGAAACGTGGGATGAATCGGCCTATTATAACCAGGAAAGAAAAAGTGTTGCAGGGTGTGGGTGTGGGTCTTGTCAGAAGAATGATCCCAAGTGTCAAATGCCTTTTCAGGCCTGGAATATAACTTCATTTTCCATAATCACTGTATTGCTTCAGTTCATGGAACACCTTTTAGTTTCGTTAAGTTTAAAAAGCCACTTCAAGGTTTTGATTCCTTTATTGAATGAATGAGGAAATAACTAAATAAACCAACAAACAAGACATGTGTGTGTGTGTGTAACAGAATGCACATTGTTTTCAGATACACATGGATTATTTAGCAAATTTACAATATGCTGATTCATAGACCAGATCTTGACAGATGTAGGGCTTCCCTGATAGCTCAGTTGGTAAAGAATCCACCTGTAATACAGGAGACCCCAGTTCAATTCCTGGGTCAGGAAGATGTGCTGGAGAAGGGATAGGCTACCCACTTCAGTATTCTTGGGCTTCCCTGGTGGCTCAGCTGGTAAAGAATCTTCCTGCTATGTGGGAGACCTGGGTTTGATCCCTGGGTTGGAAAGACCCCCTGGAGAAGGAAAAGGCTATCCAAACCAGTATTTTGGCCTGGAGAATTCCATGGACTGTATAGTCCGTGGGGTCTCAAAAACTTGAACATGACTGAGGAGCTTTCACTTTCACTACTTTAGTAGAATTAATCGATTATAAAATAACTTAGAAAATGATAGCTGAAAGATAACATATAGAAAATCAAAATCCCCACGTATTTGGATATTAATATACTCCTAAGTAGCCTTTCCACGATTGCAGCCATGGAATTAAAAGACGCTTACTCCTTGAAAGGAAAGTTGTGACCAACCTAGATAGCATATTAAAAAGCAGAGACATTACTTTGCCAACAAAGGTCCGTCTGGTCAAGGCTATGGTTTTTCCAGTGGTCATGTATGGATGTGAGAGTTGGACTGTGAAGAAAACTGAGCACCGAAAAATTGATGCTTTTGAACTTTGGTGTTGGAGAAGACTCTTGAGAGTCCCTTGGACTGCAAGGAGATCCAGCCAGTCCATCCTAAAGGAGATAAGTCCTGGGTGTTCATTGGAAGGATTGATGCTGAAGCTGAAACTCCAGTACTTTGGCCACCTCATGCGAAGAGTTGACTCATTGGCAAAGACCCTGATGCTGGGAAAGATTGGGGGCAGGAGGAGAAGGGGACAGAGGATGAGATGGCTGGATGGCATCACCGACTCGATGTGCATGAGTTTGAGTAAACTCCGGGAATTTGTGATGGACAGGGAGGCCTGGTGTGCTGCGATTCATGGGGTCGCAAAGAGTCGGACACGACTGAGTGACTGAACTGAACTGAAGTAGCCTTTATGTTGGAGAACCACAATAAATTAGAAAATATTTTAAACTGAAATAATAGAAACAAAATATAACAAAACTTGTCTTATATAAAGATACGCATTTAAAAACTTTAGTTTGGGATACATACCCAAACTAATTTTAGAAAAACCGAAAATCTGAAAAATTAATGATCAAAATATTCATCTCAGTGCAGGAGACACAAGAGACTGGATTGGATTTCTGGGTCAGGGAGGTCCTCTGGAGTAGGAAATGGCAACCCACTCCAGTATTCTTGCCTGGGAAATTCCATGGAAAGAAGAGCCTGGTGTGCAATAGATAGTCCATGGTGTTGCAAAGAGTCAGACATGACTTGGTGATTGAGCACACTCGCATTTACTGCTGTATCCTCTGCACCTGGGACAAACTCTTCTATTAGTAAGTGTTCAATAAATATTTACTGCCTGAATAAATGGCCTCCTAACAGGGCTCTGCTTCCACTTTTGCCTCCTGTGGTCTGTTTACACAGAATCCAGAGCGACCCTTGTAAAATGTGAATCTGGTCCTTTTATTGTGTTGCCCAAGAAGTTTGTTCAGATTTTTTTTATAGGCCATTGTAGAAAACCTGAACAAACTTTTTGTCCAGCCCAGTATTTTTCTGCTCTCAATCTTCCACTGTATCCCCCAGATTTAACAGTAAATCTGAAATCCGTACCATGACCAGACAGGGGCTACCTGATCTGACCCTCGCTGCCTCTCCTCTGCCTGTCCCTCTCCCTTTCACTGCAGCTCTCCCGCAACACTGGCCTTCCTGTCATTCCTCAGACACATAAAACATTCATTTATACTGGAATGTTCTTCCACATAACTCACTTCCTCACTTCATCCAGTGCTCCGCTCAAGTGTTCTCTCCTCAGTAAGGCCTTCCTTACTTATTTTATCTAATAGCCCCTGCCCATCACCGTATCCCCTTACCCTGCGTTATAGCTCTTATCATTAATTTATTATATGATATATTTAGTTGTGAGGGGTTGTTTGATCTCACACAAGAAGGTAAGCTTCATGATGACAGGGATTGATTTTTTTCTTTTCATAACTAATTTACATTGTAACCATGTCAGTATCATGTGATCTGAATAGAAAATGGAAATAATATATGTTGGGGGCTTTTTTAAAATTGGTATAAATAAAACATCTGTTTTACTTGTGAGTTTTTGATATTCATGTCAGGTTAAAATATGACTGCTATAATAATGACCAAGCAACATGACATTACAATCTGAGAATTTGCCAAGGACCCTATTGTTTCTAAAATGCTACATTTCTTCAGGTGCTAAAGTTTATATTGGGTTGCTTTTGAGATGCCTTATTGTCACAGCATGTTGCAGTGGTTTCTGAATTAAGTCACAAGTCAATAGAGTGTGTCTTATTTGTGCATTAACTACATGATTCATCATAGAATAAGTAAATGAGTAGTATCATTGATTTAATGTAGCTAAAGTGATGTCATAATAGAAAAGTCACCGAACCAGGAGATAGAAAATCTGTGTCCTGATTCCAGCTCTACCACCTACCATTTTGTAATTTTGGACATGTCGCTTAACCTCTCTCAGCTTTAGGTTTTTCAAAGTTAATAGTAACTAACAGTAAATAAGTGTTTAATACTGTGTATAATCACTGTACTAATTGCTTTATTTACCCTGTTTCATTAACATTTCCTTACAACTCGATGTGGTAGAGACCTTCTATATTTCAATTTTCAGTTAAGAAAAAAAGAAACACTGCCAGAAAGTGATGGAATAGTATTCAAATCCAGGCAGTCTGCTTTTACAACTTATGTTCTCAATAGCTACACCATACCAGTCCAGAGTAAAATGAAATCATGACAGAATTGTTGTGAAGATCAAGTTAAATCATGACTACAAAAGCACTTTGTAAGCTGTAAAATGTCATGCAAACAAAATATATAAAACAATATGTAATATAATTAGTATGTAAATGTATTCAGAAACTGTATGAGTTGGAGGAAATTGCTTCATAGCTTTTACATTTAGTGTAGTTTTTACACCTCATACTTGGTTGATAAGGAGAAATGAGGTAGTAACATTTAAAAAAACAACTTTAACTTTGAAACATTAAACAAATTAAGATCTTAATAATAAAGCTACATGATAGCCTGCTTCAAATGTAATATACCATGACACTGTCTTGGAACCACCTAAGAAAGTGGCTGAATTGATCACTGGAATTTCTAGTCTTAGGAAGATTATTAGTGACTTCTGTGCTAAAGCGCATACTAACAAAGATAGTTTGCTTTAAGAGGACCCTATAGTGTTGGTGTCCTCAGAACAGTATTAATAATAATGGAATCCAGCACATGCAAGTTAGCATATATCATTTTTTTGCAAAAGACAAGATATTCAAAGTGATATTCAATTGACCACTGTATTTTCTTTTCTCTGTAGTTTCTGGAGTATTAGGATGTAGGACCTTGAATGATCCAGATTGGGAGTTTGGGATCCGATGGGATCAATGGGAAAACCACCAAAAGGTTTTAGAAGTAGAGTGGCTTAATTAGGTGTCCATTTTAGCCTACAGTATGGCGAGTAAATAATGTTGTCTTTCTGTGCCTAAAAGAGATTTCTGTATCTCATTAACTAGCCTCCTTAAATAAATATAAGGCTTGCCTTTAAATTCACAAGCCGTGAAACAAATTTCCTGCTTTCTGAATGAGTTGATCTTTAAGCTTTGCTTTTACAGTTAAAGTTTTTAAAGCATACATTCTGTGATAAATGCTTTATTTTCCAGAAAATAACTTACAGTAAAAATTACATGTCATTTGAGCTTAACCTTCACTTTTGCTGTATTATGCATATAATAGTTTCCTTTCTCAGAGAACAGACTGAGAATCTTGTCTGAAAATGGAAATGAGTTACCATAGAAGTAATAGATTCATACCAAAATGAAACTTTTTCAATATGGAATGACTATAGATATATCTAATATAAAAAGATTCTAGTACAATTCTAATAAAGTACCCACATGTTTCTTAAACTGAGAATGAGGCGGTTAAGAATTGCTATGCCAGATTCTAACTAGGGAGGATTTTAATTTAGTAAGACTGGAGTGGGGTTGAGTATCTGTCAGTTTTGTAATGAAACTTGTTTTTTACATTCCACAGGTAATTCTCCTACAAGCCCTACTCATGCTCTGATAGACTAACATCACTTTGTAGAAATAGAGGCAATTACAAAGAAATTGAAACTCCTCCCTCCAATGGTGAAAAATTATGTAGAAGAAAAATGGCATAGATTTGAGGACTTATTGTATTATTAAGAAGAATCAGTTTCTAATATTAGTTATATGATTGAAAAGATTTACTTGATTGCAGTGTTCTGAGAATGTCATTTATGCTTAGTTGAGTTGCATGTATCTTTTATATCCTGGTTATAGCATGTAAATTAAAATCAAAACCTGGATTCAGCATAGATAATTAAATACAGGGGATTGCATCTGGCACTCATTTGGAGATGAGTCAAAGAGTCTTAATATTCTCATATCCAGTGATCAACATATTTTCTAATCAAGTTATAAAATGTAACTCTTCAATTTATCAAAGAGATTATGAGTAGACTCTGTATGTAAAGAAATTGAAATGCTTTTTTTAAAAATGTCAAATTTATCATTAGTCCTCCTTCAAGTAATTCTGCCATTGACCAGTTACTGTTTTGAAAAGGAAAAAATTTCTGAAGTGTTCAAAACAACATATATACTTTCATTCATTATTTCATTAATTTATTTGGGTAGAAAGAGCTAAAGAAAATGAATTGTCATTAAACTAGGTAAACCAGAATATATTACCATCAGTCTTTTTTGTGATTAGTCATTGCATCCCATCAAAAATGTAAAAAGGAGGTAACTTCAGGTATAAGAGTCACTCAGTGATCTGTCTGTAATCAGTTTTTACAGAGAAATTATTTTGTTTGTATTAAATTAATATTATTCTACTTCATTTGACAAACTTTTAGATAGGCATTTTCCCTACATTCATTTATTACCTCTGAGAAGCCACCTATGTATCAAAAAAAGCCCATCTATATTTGCATTAAGAACTTTAGTTTTATTACTCCTTGGCTGCAAAGATTTTTTTTTTCTATCCAAAGAAAATTATTAGCAAGACCAAGTTCTAAGCCTTTAGAAAATTTTTGTTGATTGAAAACAGCAAGAAAAATTTTTGATGAATAAAAAAGTCATCTATTAATTTATAGCAATAATAAAGACTACTTGTCACTGTAAATTTCCTAGGCAGAAAAAACAGACCACAGTCTCTGCTCATGTTAAATTTATCAAGTTTCACCTTAATTATAGAACATAGAATGCTTTATCCTGGAAAGCAAAAACAAACAGAACCTAATAGCTGTAAAATCTGTGCATGTAGATTTTTTTTTCTTTTTGTTATCAAAGCATATGTTTTACCATAAGATACACTTTCACTTAACAGCTGATCAGCTTATCTTATTTTTCATTTCAATTTTTCAGACCTCAGCAATCACCCAGCGGATAAGTCCCTGTTCCACGTTGACTAGCAGCACTGCCTCTCCACCAGCCAGTAGCCCCTGTTCCACCCTCCCACCAGTCAGTACAAATGCAACCGCCAAGGACGGCAGCTATGGGGCTGTCACGAGTCCAACCTCTACCCTTGAAAGCAGAGATAGTGGAATCATTGGTGAGTTGGTTTATATACTAATCATTTTGTCTTTTTTCTTTTTGTAATAATTACACAAGCCTAAGGTTTTCAAAAATTCTGCTCTTGAGTTATTGAGATATACTTATATATATATTTATAAAATATGTGTCCTTTTCTTTTTAATGTTGCTGTAGATTGACATAAAGCATTAAAAAAAAAATAGAGGTCCCCCTCCCTGCTTAACCAGTCCTTTAAAGACATTATCTCACTGATCGTACAAAAGTCCAAGATTGTCTACTTTATGAAAATAAAATACCCTGAATGAGCAAAAAGTAAATAAATAAAGATACTATCTGGTGAAAGAAGGGGTGAATAGAAAAAGTTCTTCCTACTGCTTCTTGTAATTTCACTTACATCATCCATCTACCGACAGCAGTCGTTCAGAAAAAGTTCACTTCTCACTAAACTAGTAGAGTTTCTTGGTGTTTCTCAGTTTGTCTTGTACTTACTGCCTGTTGTGTGCTTGTTAAGGGTAGTCAGTCATGTGGAAATGAGGAAAGTTTGGGAAAAGAATCTGAGGAAAGAAATGCAAAGGAGGGAAACAAGACTGAGCACAGAATCTTAGGGAACATTCTAATTGATCAGGGGGAGGTGAGAGGTATGAGAATGAACCAGTGGATACAGAAATGGAGCAATCAGACAAACAGGAGAAAAATCAAGGCAGTATAATGCTGCCAGTGCCAGGGAAGGTAAAGGTTTCAGGGAAGGGGTGAGGAAATGCTGCTCAACAAATGACAGATGCTGAAGAGGGCAGGAAAATGGAAATAAGACCATAAAATATTTTTTCCTCATTTGGCTTGCTTCTAAAGGTTATCAAATCAAAATATTTGTTTAGATGTTATGGCAAATAATTTAATGCCATGTCAACTAAGCATATCTCTTTCACTTAATATATTTCAGCATGTGAATTTATTCATTTTAAATAATGAGTCAATAAAAATAATATTTTTACAGGATGCAAGATTAACATACAAAAACCAGTTGCATTTCTATACACTGACAATAGATAACCAAAAAACAAGTTAAGGTCACAATTCCACTACAAGAGCATCAAAAAGAAAAAAATACTTAGGAGTAAATTTAACCAAGCAGGTAAAAGACTTGTACACTAGACATTATAAAACATTACTGAAGAAATTTTAAAAAGACTTAAATAATTGGAAATACATCCTGTTCATGGATTGTTAAAATGATAGTATTTCTCAAAGCAATCTATAGAATCATTGAAATCCCTATCATAATCCCAACAAAGTTCTTTGCAGAAACACCCATTCTGAAATTCATGTGGAATCTCAAAGGACCATGAATAGTCAAAACAGTTTTGAAAAATGGAACAAAGTTGGAAGTCTCAAACTTCCTGATTTCAAAACTTACTCCAGAGCTCCTTAAAGGCAGGGTTCCTATCTATTGATTTTATATGCTCTCAGTATTTAACATAATT
Organism: Muntiacus reevesi; assembly: GCF_963930625.1. Classification (NCBI taxonomy): domain Eukaryota; kingdom Metazoa; phylum Chordata; class Mammalia; order Artiodactyla; family Cervidae; genus Muntiacus; species Muntiacus reevesi. The sequence continues at coordinate 15,000,400 of NC_089266.1, read as the reverse complement.
TCTAATTTGTGATTTCTTTATATGAGGAGTGTTTATGAAGATACTATCATTAAAGAGCTAAATATTTAAACAAAACAAAATACATAGATAAAATATGAGGAAAAGTAGCCTCTTTTCCTAATCTCTGAAATAATTTGTAGAAAATTGGAATTATCTCTTTCTTGACCATTTAGTAGGATCTCCCATTAAAGTGGGCTTCTCTGATGGCTCAAGCAGGTAAAAAATTCACCTGCAACATAGGAGACATGGGTTTGAGTCCTGCTTCGGAAAGATCCTGATATTTTCTTCATGCAGATTTTTTTACTACTACTTCAATGTATTTAATACTTTAGGACTTTAAAATTTTTTTCCTTCCTGAATCTGTTTTCCTTAATAATTTTTCTTATCTTTTTCAGATTTACTTGCATAAAATTGTCTAAAATATTCTTATTGTGACATCACTATCTACGCAGGAACCCAAGCTAGAAAGACAAGGGGAATCCTTGCCTCCTTCCTTCCCCTGTATCTCTCATCCCTATATTTTCTTTTCATCTCTCCTAGCATTGCCTTCATAATCCTCATTATCTTAGACCTAGATTAATACAGATCTAACTCTTCTCTCTGCTTTTTTTGTGTGTCCTTTCTAAGTCTGTTTTTCCCACAGACACCAAGTAAATTAACTGAAAAATGATTACTACTTTGATTCTGTTATCTGTAAGGTGCAGTAATCTACCTGGAAACCAAATCTGATCAGATCACTCTGGATCTTTCCACAGCCAATTTCTCCAGCCTTTAATCCCACTACTAGAGTCTAACATTAGATTTTGTGGTAACCTGACACATTCCAGTTTTTCACCTCTATACTTTTGCCCATATTGTTCATTCTGCCTGTAATCTCCTCTCTCCCTCTTAAATTTGATTAACTCCTACATACTTTTTAAGAATCACCTTAGGTATTCAGTCACCTCTGCCACCGCCACCTCTCTTCATTTCTCCACTCCGCCTCCTCTCCAGTACATACTACTATTCCATGTTCCCAGATATAGCGTATCTGTATCATTGCATTTAACGCTAGTATTATAATCCCTTTGAGAGCCTGCTTTTCATCCTTAGACAATTTAATTTCTTGTTAGGAGAAAGTGTGCCTTATTCACCCATATCTGTAGCGCCTAATCCAATAACTGAAAATGTGGTAGCATGGTAGGCGCTCAGTAATATTTATAAAAAGGAAAGAAAGCTTAAGAGGGAAAGGATGGGAGATGAAGGATGACTGACCTGGCACTTGTAGTTACTTTTCTGACAGTGTTTGGAGTGACCATTGGGTACAAGATGGAACATTATTATTAAATTTTTTAATAAATAGTAGAGTTTAGAATTCTCCACTGACTATTCTAAGTTCTTTTTATGATTCATTTTGGCGCAGTGACTTTTACAATCTCTAGCCAAACCTCTTCCTGGGTTCTTCTGTCGGTATTATTAGTATCTGTAACTGCATGTCATCAATATTGCCATACCAAAAAAAATTACTTTAGAAATATATTTATTCAAGCAGTGGGCACGGTGCTGACAGATTGGACAAAATCCGTTTACAAGTACATTCTAAGTGGAAGCTTAACATGTCAGTGGATGTTCAAAATAAATGTTCATAATGTTCTGAAATTAAAAATGAGATTCCCACTTTGACATATAACAGTGTTCCTCATTTTTTTCTGGTATATTTCCAAAATTGTGTTCCTTGTAAAAGTAAGTACCTTTGTGGATAACAGAGCTAATTTGGAGAATAATAAACTTCTATTATTTAATGTATATAAATACTGAAACAGATTTACTTACAAAATCACGAGACAAGAAAGAGAATAATGTCTTCTGCTTCTAAAATTACTTACATTGTAGAGTAGTTATCAAATTATATATGTGCAGCTTATCTTGAGAAACAACTTGTTTCTCTTTAGTTTTTTTTTTTTCATTGCATTTGAGTTAGAAGAAAATTGTATGTGGCATAAGTAATAATAGTCAAAGATATTGTTATTACCTTGGAAATCTCAAGGCTCGCCTTAACCGTTTTAATATGTTTTGTTTAAGTATTTTCCCAACTGATTATAGAAATGTCTGCTTTTCCAAATTAAATATTGCTTACATTATTTCAAACAATAACGTCTATTGTTTGTTAGTGTACCATTTTTAAATCTTGCCCCATCAGCAAAACACAAAAGCTATTAAAAGTTATCATTTGAATTATCCATTTTTATTCCTTTATATATCAGTCAGTTCAGTGTGAATTCCTTTTGATTACATTTTGTAACTATAGCGATCAGAATTTTAGTGATTCCTGCCTGTATCACTTTCACAGCTTGCCAAAATATGTAGAATTCTAGTTATAAAATCAGAATATTAGAAATGCAGGTTTCCTGAATTTTTAAGTCTTATAAGGGTAAAAAGTTCCTCTCTTGGATTCTAAAGGATTGGAAATAGCTATGACTTCTTATATTCTCTGTGATCTGAATTCACCCCATACGTGATTTAATTTCTACCATAGAAAGCATTCTCTGTAACAGTCATAGCTTCTCTCTCTCCAAACTCACAGCTTTCTTAAATATGTGGTAAAATATCACTGACATGGTTGTCAGGTATTTACAGTATAATTTCATATTTATGACTATTTTATTGGTATTAATTTAATGGTATAATGCCCTTATGTATGTGCCTAGGTAGATACCACTAACTATGTATAATCTATCAGCTATACATAGCTTCAAGCAAAAATCCTGATAATCATAAACTCTGTGAAATACACATCATTTTTCTAGCCTATCCTCTTTCATTTGAAGTTTTAATAGTGGTCTGTTTTGACATGGTGTTGTTTAGTAAAACAAAATTAAGCATAGATCCATTGTGTTTTGGCCTTTTGTTTATTTGGAGATTCACAGTTCCTTCCAGAAAGGTATAATTCTTGAATTCCCCCTTTTAATCAAATCTCATGGGTTTTTTGTTTTTTTTTTTTTTTTTGTCTTTAGGTCCTAATTTATTGCCAAATTTGGTCTTACATCTTTTAGCCTTGTATCACTTGTTCAGTGATTTTTTTCCCCTAATATTTCACATTAGTAACTAAAAAGCAAAATCAGAAACTCCTCATCAAAGACCCTTGTTCCTTTAGTAACATATATTCCAGTAGGCAGGGCTTCCCAGGTGACACAGTGGTAAAGAATCTTCCTGCAATGCAGGAGACCTGGGTTCGATTCCTGGGTTTGGAAGATCCCCTGGAGAAGGGAATGTCTACTCACTCCAGTATTCTTGCCTGGAGAATTCTATGGATGGAGGAGCCTGGTCCATGCAGTCACAGAGAGTCACTGAATGACACACACACGCACACACATTCCAGTAGGGTGTTGTGTGTTCTCTGGTCCAGATTGTCACATTTAAGAAGTCACCCTTCTGAGTCACAAACTGAGCATTAGATAATTTTTCATATTTTCTACAACCTGTTTTCAGAAATGTGCAACTGTATCTTCACTAAGTTCTTCCAGTTATTGTGCTAGTGACTCTGTCATCCTTGGTGGTGGTTTAGTCGCTCAGTCGTGTCTGACTCTTTGTGACCCCATGTACTGTAGCCCACCAGGCTCCTCCGTCCATGGGATTTTTCCAGACAAGAATACTGGAGTGGGTTGCCATTTTCTTTTCCAGGGGATCTTCCCCCGCCAGGGATCGAACCTGATTCTCCTGCATTGCAGTCGGATTCTTCACCAACTGAACCACCAGGGAAGCTTCACCTTCTAACTACTTAGCACTAATAAATTTTGGTAGTTATATTGCATGGATATTTGTTGAAGATGTCTGTCTGGACATTGCCTATTTAAATGATCAAGAAGACCAGAGCATTTCCCTTGCATGATTGACCTAACTAATGTAATAATAACAATGACAACAACCATTATTGAATACGGAGTATGAGGCAGGTTGTTGTTGTTTAGGCAGGTACCATTATTTAATTCTTACAGTCATCTTATAAGAAAATAGAGTAAAGAGTCCCCAGGATCAAATAATTGAAAAGACACATAAGACTCCACAGAAAAATTCTTAAAAAAAGCATTTAGTAAAGATAAAATCCAGCAGGCGAAAAGAATGCAAGTGAGCACAGAGGACCCAAAACCCTCCCAGGTAGAGCTCTCCAGGTTCCTTTTTAATCAAATAGGATGGATGTGCCCTGTCCCCAGGGTGTAAATCACCAAGATTTGTATAAGGAATCTTGGTTTCAGGAGAGCTCCCCAAAAGTTGACAGTGAAGCTTTTTATCCATCTCTGGTCCCATGACTAAGACAGGCTGTCTAAGTACTCCAGGTGTAAGCTGTCAATAAACAACTAGACCTAGGTGCTACCTGGGGAATTTCAAAGTTTAAACAGCAAATTATAAGTCGTTAGTTATCCCAGTTGACCTTATCTTGGCTAAGAGTCAGTTGCAGACTTCCAGTCATCCCTAGAGATAAGTATAGGGCTGGCCCAGTCTAGCTGTAAATTAACTCTGTCTTACATAATAGTATAATAGTCTTTCTTAAACTTAGAAAACTGGGGTTCAAAAATAATTGGTCCCAGATCACACAGATGTTAAGAGGCAAAGCTGAGATTCAAGTTCAGGTCTGTATAACTTCAAAACCCATGATCTTAATTATTACAAAACACTGCATAGTTCTAAATCATTCTCTAGCAGAACAGATGACCTAAGACCATTATCCAGTATTAAAAATTTAGTCTTTATCAAAAAAAAAAAAAAAAAATTTAGTCTTTATCAACAAAAGCAGAGTAGTGAATCAGGATAAAAATGATTACTATCAGATTAAAAAAAAATGATTACTATTGCTATTACTGGAAACATGATTTCTGGGCCCCTTAGGACTGACACAGATGCCAGAATAAGGAATGTTAAGCTTTTTTGAAAACTTATTGCTGTCAGTTTTTAAATATTATTGGCGACAAGCAAATGTGCCTATATCCATGTATCAATCTGTTTACAGAGGGTATATTTTGTGGTATGTAAATTATACCTCAATAAAACTTTTTAAATGTATGGAGTTAATTTTATTCACAATGAGCCTGTTGATAAGCCTGTGGTTCCCACTTCCTCACACTGTCTTCCTGTCCTATACTGCCATGTCAGCACTTCTTTATACTGAGATGGCAATTTTTTTTCTATATCAAGGAGAAAAAGTGCAGAAAGTCTCAGAAACATCCCTTTAGTTAGTTACAACTCAATATTTTCCCACCATTCTTTGTTCTACCTGGAAATGACTAACTCTAAAGAATTAAAGTAGGGACAGAATAGGTCTATTGGAAAACAGATACATATATTTTTCAGTGAGAGGCCATGTCTTCCTCTTCAGCTCCATTCATAGAAACTTTGCCGATACGGGTTGTTAATTCATATAGGCCAACATCTGATATATAGATTGTGTGGGCTTTAGACTTTTGAAATTTTTAGTTACCACGTGAATCAAAAATATCATTGCATTCTCTGATGCTTCATTCACTTTGGCAACTTTAAATTATATGATATGGTCTCACTACAGAGGAATAGTTGAGTAAAATAGAAGCATCCATTAAATGATATATGGATATTAGCATGTTTTTATTAAAAATAGCATTTCATTTTGTGACTCTTCATTTTTTTTTTCTTTGTATGGCCTCTTCTGCCACAGAATTGTCCTTTTTCTGGGATTAATGATTTAGGACCTATCTTGTTCACCACTGTACTCTGACACAAACTAGTTGCTCCATAAAATTTTATTGACTAGATAAGTGAATGAAATTAACTCAAAGTCACCATGCTCTGGGAAAAGCATCAATGAAGCAGAAATGTACAAAATTCCTCAGTGGGAATATTTACCCAGAGACTCTTAACTTCTGGTACTTTTTGTGAGTTGTCTGTTTTCACTCTAGTCCCCAGTGGTTCTGGACCATTGAGCGTTCGATAAAACTAAGTTATTCATTCTCTCAACAGATATATGTTGATCATAGTTTCAACTGTGTGCCAGAGCCTAGATACATTTCTCTTTAGTTAAAAAGTACAGAGGATACTTTGGGTTCAAAAAACAAATGAAGTATGAAGTTAATCAGGTTTGGTTTATGCAGATAATACAATTGAAATGCAAAATGACATCAGTGTTCTTCTTACTTGGGAAACTGGATGTCTTCCTTGTCTTTTCTTTAAATACCATGACCATAGATGCCCTTCCTTATTGTAAGCGTCATCATTTAAATGATAAAATAGGGTCCACAGGCCACTGAATATTTCTGTCTTTGTACCATGAATTCAAAGTTTCTTGGATCTTTTCACCACCAATGAAGACTTTCATAATTTTTATTGATAGACCTCATGTTTTTGAAAAACTTTTTGACATCGCACTGTGCATCATCAAATAGTTTATATCTCATTTTTATTTATCAAGCATATATATATATGATATGTTCATGTATCATGTTGTTGTTGTTATTGAATTGCTCAGTCTTGTCCAACTCTTTGTGACCCTATGGACTATAGCCCTCCAGGCTCCACTGTCCATGGAATTCTCCAGACAAGAATACTAGAGTGGGTAGCCATTCTCTTCTCCAGGGGATCTTCCTGACACAGGAATCAAACCCTTGTCTCCTGCATCCTCCTGTTGGTGGGCATATTCTTTACCACTGAGCCACCTGAGCAGTGGTATCATATTATGTGTATATATACATATGTGTGTGTGTGTGTGTGTGTGTGTGTGTATGCCAAAATTTCTGTTCAACATGTAGATAACTAGTGTTATCACCCCTGATGTAACTGCAGCTAAGTTTATAGAATCTTGACGTTTTAGTTAGCTGGTCGCCAGTAAACATATTATTTCTTATAAATTATTTGAAATATTGAAAATAGTGAAACCAATTACTACCTTATCAGAGCTTTAAAAAGTGTAGTGTTTCAGTGTTTGGAACCTACTGAATGTGCTCATGGTTTATCTGGGGAAAAGGGCTCTATTTCTGGAATATATACCAGGGTAAGACCACACAGATACAAGTGAACCTTAGCCAACTCTTGATTTGGGCCCTAAGGATAAAAACTCCTGCTGGGACATACCAAAAAAAAAAAAAAAAAACCAGACGTGAAAGGCAAAGGGTTAAATAACAGACACTTTCCTTGTGGATGAGTCTTTTAGGAGACAGAAGTTTGCATGCTCCATCTTTCAGTATACTGACCCTGGCAGCTGTGTGAACTCCAAGCTTCTAGCTCAGAATACAAAGTCAGATGAATCACAACATCTTTATCCCAAACGAAATTATACTTCAGTCAGATTTTTCTGAAAGAAAAATGTTGAAATATATTTTAAATGAGACAGTTTCCATAAATTAGGATAAGAAACATGCATCTGTTTAAAAAGAATACTCACAGACACATAAACACATAATATAAATATACACTATATACTATCACTGAACATATTCAGAGATTATAAAATATGCTGTAGAATCCATAAAATCTCATTGGAGAAGGTGTAATATTGTTTTTGGCAGAAAGGCTGTGATCCATTGGGCTATTTATGATTGAAAGTCTGAATGTATTAAATGAATTTTTAATTAAGAATGGAGGACTTACAGCATACTAACACATATATACGGAATTTAGAAAGATGGTAACGATAACCCTATATGCAAAACAGAAAAAGAAACACAGAAGTACAGAACAGACTTTTGAACTCCGTGGGAGAAGGTGAGGGTGGGATGTTTCAAAAGAACAGCATGTATATTATCTATGGTGAATCAGATCACTAGCCCAGGTGGGATGCATGAGACGAGTGCTCGGGCCTGGTGCACTGGGAGGACCCAGAGGAGTCGGGTGGAGAGGGAGGTGGGAGGGGGGATCGGGATGGGGAATACGTGTAACTCAATGGCTGATTCGTGTCAATGTATGACAAAACCCACTGAAATGTTGTGAAGTAATTGGCCTCCAACTAATAAAATAAAATTAAAAAAAAAAAAAAGAAAAAAAAAAAAAAAGAATGGAGGAGAGGGTAGCTATTCAAGAAGGCTGTATAGTGTTTCCTTATTTAGACAGATTCTTTCTCCTGTATTAGGTTCTACTTAAGGACTGTTTATATTTTCTAATTCTATGTTACGTGTAAATGGCCAGGAAATGATTTAAGTGAGGAAAAATACAGGATAAAAAGAGTATAAAGACCTTTTTGATATCTCTGACACTGTCCAGCAATCCACAAAGTATGTAAATTTCCTTTTGATGGGATCCTGAAGTTTTTACCATTGATAGGCCCTAGTTGTAAGTCCTATAGCACTGATGTATGAATTTCTTTAATTCATTCAAATAAGAGTTGTTAAAGTAAATATATTGGAATCTATGTGAAAGAAAGTTATATTTTGGTTTCAATTATTTAATTTCATGATGGAGAGACTTCCCTGGTGGTCCAGTGGCTAAGACTTTGAGCTCCCAATGCAGGGGACCTTGGTTTGACCCCTGGTCAGGGACACTAGATCCCACATGCCTCAACTAAGAGTTTGCATGCCACTACTAGAGATACCACATGCAGCAACTAATGATCCTGCATGCCGAAACTTAAGACCCAGTGCAGCCAAATAAATTTTAATTAAAAATAAATAAATTTCATGTTGGAGATGAAATGATCATCGCAACTTTTTAAAAATAATGTTACAAACATTTTTATAATCTAGTCATGCTTTTGGTTAATTATAAACAGATTAATCTCTCGGTTTTCATTTTACTCTTTTTCAGCTACCTTGACAAGCTATTCTGAAAACATGGAACGCACAAAATATGTTGGGGAAAGCAGTAAAGAATTAGGATCTGGAGGAAACCTAAAGCCTTGGCAGTCTCAAAAATCCAGCATGGATTCCTGTTTGTATCGAGTAGATGAAAACATGACGGCATCCACCTACAGTCTGAATAAGATACCAGAGAGGAATTTGGAAACCGTTTTATCACAATCAGTACAGTCTATTCCTCTTTATCTTATGCCACGGCCAAACTCAGTAGCAGGTGAGTTTTATTTTTTTAAATCACCATTTTACTGGCATATGTACTGAAATGAAGATTAATTCTGCTCTTACAATATTTAAATTTTCTGTTCATTTTCTTCAACTAAGCTATTATTTTGTGTTTGGGTAATATACTTGTGTATATCTTTTTGAACCTGGGGAAAGGTTCGTGTTCCTTAAGTGACATTTTAGTTCTGCTTCCAAAATACAGTTATAAAATAAAAACATGCATAAAATCAAAAAGGGGCTTCCCAGGTGGTGCTAATGGTAAAGAACCCGCCTGCCAATGCAGGAGACATAAGAGACGCAGATTCGATCCCTGGGTCTGGAAGGTCCCCTGGAGAAGGGCATGGCAACCCACTCCAGTGTTCTTGTCTGGAGAATCCCATGGTCAGAGGAGCCCAGAGGGCTTCTCTCCATAGGGTTGCAGAGTTGGATATAACTGAAGTGATTTAGCACCCAAAATCTAAAAGAGAATCTATAAAGTATACTGTCAGACTCTTCAGTCTTTTCTCACATCAGAAGTCTTTTGAAGGATTTCAGTTTGAGATTTTAGGTTTTAAAAACTTTGGTTTTAAAAATATTATGTGGAAATTCCCTGGGGTCCAGTGGTTAGAATTTCACACTTTCACTGCCAAAGCCCAAGTGTGATCCCTGGTCGGGGAACTAAGATTCCACAAGCTGTGCAGTGCAGCCAAAAAATAAAAAATGTTATTAAATTGAAGCATATTTCAGTAGAATTTAGATTATCAGAAATCATCACCTATAGTTTGAGAGTGTGGCAGGCAGGCAGCAAGAATTAACTTCCCTATTCAAATAGCTAGGTATTTTCGCAGTACTCTGGCTGTATTATCATAGTAGAATCGCCAGGTACCTACATTGCCTGAGAATAACTCAAGACACTGCTAGCAATCTCAGTCATAAGGGGGTGATACAGAAAATAAGTGGCTGGAATATGAAGCCATTATTCTTTAGCAGCTGTTCAAAACTACATCAAGGGATCATTTTAATCCAGCTAAGTTGCTGTCTAATAATTGAGACCAAGACTTTTGCAGAACAGTCAGGCACTCTGACATTATCAAAATGAACCATCATATCCGGACCTGGTCCAGGCTACAAAGTCAAAGTTATATTTGTCTCTCTTAGTTACCTGATGAGTGCCTAGATAGGTTTATCTCACTGACACAAGATAATAAAATACTTATTGTAGGCAAGAGCTCCTATTTTCCAGATGAAATTATTTATGTTATGCAGATGATAGTGTGATACTTCTTCCCCATCTCCCTCTGAACCTTTTCTAAGCCAATACTCTTTGTTCCATCCTCTGGGAGACCATCAGCATCTGTCATCAGATGTGATTATGAGGAGAATGGTTCATCCAGAACATCAGTGACTGTGGAAGGTGTTAATACTCATTTCTCAAAAAGTATTCACTTCTATATAATGACAAAATTTTCTCTCCTACGTTCTTTTAAATATGATGATCCCCAGCCATGATGTCATTTTAGAATCCTAGAATGCTATAACTTATGAGAAATTGCTAGGTAAATTCAGTCTGTCCGAAAGAGAAGCATTTAGATCCTTACTTACATAAAAATGGAAACTATAGCTACCAGCCTTCATGGTGCATCCCAATTTACTTCTTAACTAAGCTGCAGTGACTCCTAAGAGAATTCTGGCTCTGTTGAGAAGGTCACTGAGCACTTCATAGGAAACAGAAGTATAAGCTTCTTTTGTTCTCTTTTGAGTTTACTGAAGAGACTATAAATTATTTCCCTTCTTGAGCATACATGCCTGTTGAGATTCATTATTTTACCCAAGGCAAATACTAACATTTGTTGTTGTTGTTTAGTTGCTAAGTCGTGTCTGACTCTTTTGCGACCTGGTAGACTATAGCCTACCAGGCTCCTCTGTCCATGATATTTCCAGGAAAGCAATACTGGAGTGGGTTGCTATTTCCTTTTCCAAGGGATCTTCCTGACCCAGGGATCAAACGCATGTCTCCTGCAAAGGCAGGCAGATTCTATACCACTGAGCCACCAGGGAAACCCAATATTAACTTCAGGTTTTACAAAAAGTTGCCCACATGTCCATCAACAGACTGGATGAATGGTGTACAACAAAGAAGAATGTACTACCACTGCAGACAACATCATGGAGAGTGCATACTTTTTGAAGTACATATATTTATATAAAGTTCAGAAAAACAGCCAAAGCTATGGCACTTCTATGGTGAAAAACTAAAGTAGTGATTACCTTTGGTGGGAATATCAATTAAGGAAGCCTTCTTTATATTGATCTGAATGGTGGTTGCCTTGGTGTATACACAATAAAAATTTATTGAGCTAAACATGTAAGATTTATGTACTTTATAAACTATACCTCAACCTAAATATATATAAAGTATATGTTTAGATTCTTGTCTTTCTAAAAGGGTTTTCCCTTGTCTTTGGTTTAGAAATAGCAGTCCTAGGTGACATAACTAGATCTTTGAAAAAATACCTGCTTTTTAGTGCTGATTAAAAATATTCGGATAATTTCAACAACTGGATGATTTACTTAAAGCTATCAGAAGTTTCTTTCTTTTTATTGCAAATAGTATTCCATTGTATACTTATAGCTCATTTTATCTGTCCATCCCCAGTTGATGGACATTGAGGGGTTTTTTGTTGTTGTTGTTGTTGTTGTTTTTCATTTTTTTGCTATTCTGAATACTGCTGCTATAAACATTCTTATGCAAGTCTTTCAGTAGATACATGTTTTCATTTCTCTTGAATAGATATCTAGGATTGGAATTGCTAGATCATAGGGTAAATTTATGTTTAACTTTTAAAGAAACTGCCAAAGTGTTTTCCAAAGTGTCTGCACCATCCACAGTGTCTGAGGGCTCCTGTTTCTGTACCTCCTCTCTGCCATTTGTTACTGTCTTCCCTCTTATTATGATTATTCTAGCAGACGTGAAATGCTGTCTTGTTGTGGGTTTAATTTGCGTTTTCCTAGTGACTAATGATGGTGAGCTTATTCTGTGTGCTTTTTAGCTATTCATATGTCTTCTTTGGTGAAATACCTATTTTTTAATGGGTCATCTGTCTCCCTGTTATTGAGTTGTAAGAATTTGTTGTGTATTCTGTATACAAATCTTTATCAGAGATATGTTTGCAAAATATTTTCACCCAGTCTGTTGCTTATCATTTTGTTTTCTTATTGGTATATTTTGAAACATAAAACTTTTGAAATTTTTATTCCTTTTTTGAAGTATAGTTGATTTACAGTGTTTCTGGTGTACAGTAAAAGTATTTCAGTTATTCATATATATTTGTATGCGTCCTTTTTCAGATTCTTTTCCATCATAGGTTATTACAAGATACTTAATATAGTCCCCTGTGCTATACAGTGGGTCCTTATTGGTTATCTATTTTTTATATAATAGCGTGTATCTGTTTATCCCAAGTTTCAAATTTTCCCCTCCCCCCTTTTCCCTTTGGTAACTGTAAGTTTGTTTTCTATATCTGTAAGCCTATTTCTGTTTTGCAAATAAGTTCATTTGTATCACTTTTTAGATTCCACATGTAAGTGGTAGCATATGGTATTTGTCTTTCTCTGACTTCACTTATTATGATCATCTCTAGGTCCTTTCATTGTTGCTGCAATGGCATTATTTCATTCTTTTTTATAGCTGAGTAATAGTCCATTGTGTGTGTATACCACATCTTTTTTACCCTTTTATCTGAAACACAAAAATTTTGATGACATCAGTTTATCTGATTTTTTTCTGTGGACCATGCTTTTGGTGCCATTTTTTTTATCACTTTAATAGAAAGGAAACTTTATATCAGGTGTCATAACAGTGACTTTTCTTTGTTATTAAGGTTTATTTTAATTTGAATATTGAAAATTATTCACTTACATACTTAAATGCTCTCTCCTATCTTCATTTCCTTCTCCCCTCCCCCATGTTAAAACATAAATAAAAGGGATAATATAAGTCTAAATTGTTGTTCCTATAAACCTTAATTATTATGTTTTCATCTATCACAATGGTCATCTCGTAACACTGGCTTTTCTGGCTAGCAGAGATTTTCTGGTTCTTAAGCAATACTAATCATGCTTCTTCAATAGCTCTGTCCTGGGATTAGGATTAGAATAGGGTTTATACTGTCTGAGTAACATTTACTGTGTTGAACAAGATACTTCATTATAGAGTTATTTTCTTGTCAGTGTTGAATGTAATACAAACTGACCACTAGTAACCTACAAGGCAAATCATAGGTCAGAAGTAGTTTGTGTTGGGTTGTTTTCTCTATCTGGAAACCATGATTTCACATCCTCACACAGAGGGAGGAGGATAAACCAGATTTCTCAGTTATTTTCAAAACTTAATAGGTTATACATTTAAAGTGTTTCCAGAATGTAGAAAGACAAATTTACTTCTACCTGCTAACTGTGTGATGTGTGTAAATATTTGATAAATCACAGTTTCTAGTAGTTTTGTGTGATTAGATCTCTAAATCAGTTTTTGAAGTATATTTTCTTAGCTCAGGAGGGTCCTCTCTTCTCATTTTAGCTCTAGATATACATGTTTTGGACTTTCCCAGTGGCCCAGTGGGTAAAGAATCTCCCTGCAATGCAGGACACGCAGGTTCGATCCCTGGGTTAGGAGATACCCTGGAGGAGGAAATGACAACCCACTCCAGTATTCTTGCCTGAAAAGTCCCATGGAGAGAGGAGCCTGGCAGGCTACAGTCCATAAGGGTCACGAAGAGTCGGACATGATTGAGCAACGAAGCACACAAAGCAAATACATGTTTTCCTTCACTTTCTAACATGTACACAGAGGCGGCTCCCCAAGGTGGTGGAAAAGCAGATGCTCAAATCTCCTTGGTGAACAGGAATAATTGAGGATTTCAAATACGGGATGACCTTGAAATAGGGGGAAATGTTAGTATATTATACTTACTAAATTGTTCTAAGCATATGAATGGGATGGGGGTGATGAATGCCAAAAATAAAAGACTTTATTTCAAACCCAACTTTTAAATTTCCATTGTTTTTTTAAACTTTATCTCAGTATGACTGATGTAATTATTTATTTTAGAGATTAATTAATGATGAATAATGATATGAAAATACCATTTGCATCACTAAAAAAAACCTGGGGGGGACTTCTTGGTGGCCCAAGGGTTAAGAATTCACCTTCCAATGCAGGGGAAATAGGTTCAATCCTTGGTCGGGGAACTAAAATCCCACATGCAGCAGGCAACTACTGAGCCTGAGCGCTCTGGAGTCGGGAGCCTGTGAGCCACAACTGGAGAGAAGCCTGCTCGCTGCAACAAAAGACCCCTTGTGCTGCAAATAAGACCCACTGAAGCCAAATAAGTAACTAGATACATTAAAAAAAAAAACCTGGGGGATTAATTGTTTGATTGGTCTTTGCTGTGTTATAGACTTCTCGCTTCGGAAACGAAACATCCTCTTTAGCCTGAGCTTTATGCCATCTCTGTAGGACCACATCTGTCAGGACCAGGAAATTGTCAAGGAGTTATTTGAGGCTAATGCAGGATTGAACTCTAAAGAATAAAACTGTTATTCGTAAGATTCTTGAATTTGAAAAGACTTGGAAAGGATTTGTGGCTTTTATAACACTTTTATTTGCAGGGAATAGAGTCAGCATGTATAAATGCTTGTGGTGGGACTTGCCTGGAGTCAGACGATTACAACTCCACGCTTCAATGCAGGGGACACAGGTTTAATCCCTGGGAGGGAAACGAAGATCCCACATTTTTTTAAGTAAAAAATATTTTAAAAACAAAAACCATAGCCACTCACAGTTTTAAAAAGAAAAAGATGGATAAACCACTTTAAGAATGTCCTTGATGACACAATAAAAAAAATTTTAATGTTTATGGTGATTAAAAAAAAATAATTTTGAAGATTTTCAACTCACTACAACATAAATTGAAGAAATATAGGTAATAAAATTTTTCGAGCAATCATGTCCTTTTTATTAATTACTAAAATAGGTCTGATTAAATAAATATATTGGTCAGTTAGACTTAGCTATAGAAACATAAAGATTCTTAAACAAGTGAAGTCTAAAGTTAATGTACCAATTGAAAGTTTCATATGCCACATATGAAGATAGTACTATTGATAGTACTATTTAGTGAAAACAGAAACTTTTAACTT
Source organism: Muntiacus reevesi (assembly GCF_963930625.1). Taxonomy (NCBI): domain Eukaryota; kingdom Metazoa; phylum Chordata; class Mammalia; order Artiodactyla; family Cervidae; genus Muntiacus; species Muntiacus reevesi. The sequence goes on along the minus strand of NC_089266.1, from coordinate 14,985,212 downwards.
GAATAATGAAGTGATAAAAGGTGAGTTTTGACAGTCTAGCATTAAGGCTTGGGTTTTTCCTGGAGCAACTCTGTTTTCTGAATATAAATTTAGATGTTTATGCAACTTTAAATTAAAATTCTAAAATAGGAAAAAATAAAAACTGTCTTTTATTGTTTTCAAAATGTAAATTGCTATTAACATTTATTTTTAAGTCTGTTGTGTTGGAAGGAGGTAAAGAACTCTCGTGAATTTGTGGTTGCCTGGCAGAAATTATCACAGAGTAGGCTGTCTGTGGTCATCCTTGATGTCTTAAAATGAGATTGGCAATGAATTGGAGGGATATGGGGAGCAGGAAATGTTCACTTACAACAGCTGTCCTCAGTGCTTTGTGTGAAAATAAAAGAGTATCATGGAAACATCCAACAACAGAAGTCAGTTAAAATATAAACTCTCACCATCAACATCTTAATGTTCGGAGCTGCACATTTTCCTAAGGAAAGGATCTTAAAAATCAGGTAAATGCAAAATGGGAATCTGGGGAATTTAAATGAATCCAGTCAGAAACTGGTGGCTCAGATGGTAGAGAATCCGCCTGCAACACAGGAGATCAGGGTTCAATCCCTGGGTCGGGGAAAACCCGCTCGAGAAAAGAATGGTTACCCACTCCAGTATTCATACCTGGAGAATTCCATGGAGAGAGGAGTCTGGCAGGCTGCAGCTCATGGGGTCGCAGAGTCGGACACAACTGAGTGACTAACACTTTCGTTTTCAATCAGAAACTGTAATAAAGATTTTTACAAAAAAAAAGAAATCAGAAATGGGCTTTTCCATAGTCAGAATGTTGGCTTTATGAATCAGTGGTGTTGGGACAGCAGAGTGGCGTCTTGCCCAGGCTGTAGCAAACATAAAGTATCGTTCCAGGCTCCCTGCTAAGGTCAGCCAGAACGGCAGTTATGCTACTAAAGTCCGTTTGTGTAAGTGGCAACTGATATAAGAAGAAACGATTTAAACTGATTCCAAACTCTATAATAGAGAGTTGCCTCTGGAATGTCTTGTACCAAATGTTGTCTGCTGGATTTTTTCCCTGCCCACTTGTGTATTAAATTCAAGAAGTATGTCAGTTAATTGTTCAGTCAGTGAGTCAGCTGTTCCAATCTGATGAAATCCCAGGAAAATATATGCTCCCTTTTCCACTTCCCTCTTCCTTCTCTGAAAACAAGACTTTCCTTTTAGTGACATAGTTTTATGGGCTTACTTTTTAAAAGCATTTTCTTTGCACATAAATTTTTTTATTGTTGATTTGGTTTTCTTCTTTTGTCAATTCACTTCAGCTATTTATCTTTTTTTTTAAGCATCGACATATATACACTACCATGTGTAATATAGATAGCTAATGGGAAGCTGCTGTATAACACGGGAGCTTAGCTCCATGCCCTCTGCCAACCTGGGGGGATGGGGTGGTGGGAGGAAGGGGTTTGAGGGAGGCTCGAGAGGGAGGGAACATGTATACTTATAACTGATTCACACTGTTACACAGCAGAAACCAACACAACATTATATTGTCCCTTCAGTTAAAAACAAAAAAAAACTAATTATATTTGTATCTGTATTTGTTCATTACATATTATAGTACTAATTTAATTTGACAAAATTATCTCGAAAGAAATCGCCAGGACAATTTCACAGTAAAAGTGGCACTATGAAGTGGGAATATGTATGTCCCCATAGATCTATCACCAGTGTTCATTTAGAATGATGATGTGCAAGATACTGTTGCTGCCAATCTCTTTCATCCTTAGCTTTCAGATAACCCAGGGAGACAAAGCCAAATTTGTTATTCATTGATTGTTTAAATATAGCCAAAACACAAATGTGTCTGTTAAACACAATCATTTAGTCATCATACTAGCACTTATTTATGCCGGGCACTCTTCAAAGCACTTGAGAATTATCAATAAACAAAACAAAGACTCTCACCTTCATGGAACTTGCATTCTCACCAGGGAAAGTAAAATAAACATAAACAAGTAATTTATATAGTACAATAGAAAATGATATGTGTTCTAGAAAAAAGTAAAAGGTCAGCAGTATCTGAAGGAAGATAGTATGAACGTCATTGGAGCCAAGCATGTTAGCATGGTGATGTCTGCTCAACATTAAGCTGAACAGTGAGGGAGGTGAGGACAGAGCCAGACAGATCTCTAAATCTAAGTAGGACTAGCCTGGAATTTAGTTCTGTATGGAGCATTATTGCAGGGCTCTGAATTTAGAAATGGAGTTATCAAAGATGAATCAGACATTGCCTTTTTATCCTCAGGAACTCACTATAATCTAGTAAGAGAAGACAGACATGTAAACAATAAGCTGAATAACACAAGTTCTAAGTAGCCATATATGTATGTGATTGCTGAAAGGGAGAAGCAGTTAATTCTGACTAAGGCAGCTGTCAAGGAAGCAGAAAAAGGGTAGCCTGAGCAAGTTCTGATGGTGAGATATTTGACAATGTATGACAGCGACTTTTTCTCAGAAAATGGCTTGCAAATGGAAAAGATTCATGTGACTGTGCTGAAGAATACAGGTCTGTACAGTTGGTGAAGCAAAGGCCACCAGCACACAGTCTCCTGGCTGATCTTCCCGATATTTGTCTCACATGCCTCTAAATACTGTATTTGAAGGATAAGAATTTTGAAGATGATTTAGCAGAAAGAAACAAAATAAGACTAAGGAGAATAATTTAGTAAGGAAAAAAGTAAAGAAATTATTTTGGATTATTTGATCAAATAGCGATGGATTCAGAGGCCAGCAAAAAAAAAAAAGATATTAATTGCTAAAATAAGAAAAGCATTGAATGTTTTAATAGACTTCAGTCAATTCAGTTCAGTCTCTCAGTTGTGTCCAACTCTTTGCAACCCCATGGACTGCAGCATGCCAGGCCTCTCTGTCCGTCACCAACTCCCAGAGTTTATTCAAACTCATGTCCATTGAGTCGGTGATGCCATCCAACCATCTCATCCTCTGTCATTCTCTTCTCCTGCCTTCAATCTTTCCCAGCATCAGAGTCTTTTCAAATGAGTCAGCTGTTTGGATGAGGTGGCCAAAGTATTAGAGTTTCAGCTTCAACATCAGTCCTTCCAGTGAATATTCAGGACTGATTTCCTTAATAGATTTGGGTAACCATAACTTAGTTGCAGTCCATATTAAAACAAGTTTCCCACTGGTTTCAAATCTCAGCCCTGAATCAGGACTTGAGAGCTATTGTGCCTAATATTGAATATCTCTGCTTTTCCTTAGTTCAGTTTGCCTGTAAGTATTTGGACTTGTAAAGGAATGAACTGTTATTCAGTTCAGTGATTACAGTATTTTTTCTTTTTCTTCTAATGTCTTCTGTCTGAATTGAAAAATGTGCTCATTTTTTGTTTTGTGAGAAAAAAACAATAGAACAACTGATGTTTATTTTCTAGGAATTACTGAGGTAACGCTTAATTTAATAAAACTTGTTAAGTTCACACTAAACGTTTATATTTTACAAAAGCTGCCAGTAACTCATCACTGAATTTAAGAAATTGAACATGTAAAACAAAAGCTATGCCAAAATATTTTTCTTAATACAAAGTAATTAAAATGGATTATATAACTGTTACTTAGTTTGAATCTGTACTCCATGTATAGATCTCTTGTAGTTTAAAAGATTCATAGATGGATATAGTGTATAAAAAGAAGAGATTTTATGTTTTTAACAAAACTTTTTGCTATACTTCATGTTCTGTGTTTCTGTTATCATTCTGCCTACTATCAATGAAATATACATTCTCTTTTTATTAAAACATGTCAAATCATTTTAGTGTGTTAGTACCCCAGTCGGGGTGGTGTCATTGTCCATGGTATTTTTAAATAAGAGGTTAGATAGTTATCTATTCTGGATAGTTTGGTTTTCAGAATGCATAAATCAAGATTATTTTTTATTCTTCTGATATTCTCTTCCTCCCTCTGGTATGTAATGTAGCATTTGTCTTCCCTTTTGATTCAAGTTCCTTGGGCTGACTTTCAGAGACTTATTTCTTTTTAAAAACTATATGTGTAATTTAGATAAATTCCTTTTGTCTGAGTTTCTAGTAGATCCAGGTAAATAAAACAGTTGCAGTAATTGAAGAGTGAAGGGGATAAATGTCTCTTGCACTTATTTTTGCATTCTCTTCTCTCTTCCTCTCCCTCTCTTTGATTTTCCCCATCTTTTTTTCAGCTCATGGAACACTTTGTAGCTTTCTCTGTGCGCCTTTTCATAACCCACCTTATGGTTGTTTGTGTCCTAACCTTGCTTGGGGACGTGGACAATGCTTCATTGGAGCTCAGCGGTCGCGAGGGGTCTCACTGTGCCTCCTCTCACCCCCTCTGTGTAGAACAGTCACAGAGATAGACTGGCAACAAAGCCAGTGAGAACAAAACCTGGCACGTAGAAGGCTCTCAGTAAATTGTTGTCGTGGAATTACTGAACCCTACATAGTTGGCAACAGACTGAATTAACAGTTTTTTAAAACATATGTTTTTTACAATTTTATTTATTTAGGCTGTGCTGGGTCTTTGCTGCTACGTGGACTGTGGTGAGCGGGGGCTTCTCTTGTTGCTCAGCATGAACTCTGGGGCACAAAGGCTTCAGTTGCAGCTCCCGGGCTCTAGAGCACAGGCTCAGTAGTTGTGGTGCACGGACTTAGTTGCTCCATGGCATATGGGATCTTCCCAGACCAGGGAGTGAACCGGCGTCCCCTGCATTGGCAGGCAAATTCTTAACCACTGGACCACCAGGGAAGTCCTAAACAACCATTTTCTGACAGAAGTTTTTTTTGTTGTTAAAAACTTTTTTGTCTTCAGCACTTCCTGATTCTTTTTTTTTTTTTTTTTACTTCCTGATTCTTGATTTCTTCACTTTTCTCTTCATTGTGAGTGGACCCAACAGCTCTCAGTGTATAGCAGTGGCAATACATTCCCACTCTCTTCTACCATTTTCTCTATTTTGTGGCTAGGTTAGAGGTTAAAAGATTTACAGATGCAGTGGGACGCCATTATCACTTGATTATCTTCAGAGAGCAACAAATGTTTTTTGGAATTCAGGGACATTGGCAGTTCCCTAAATGCTAACATTTCCATAACATCCTATTGGGGGAAAAAAAACCTGAATGAACTTTTTTGGCCAGCCCAGTATGTGCAATTCTTTGTTCATTGTCCCAGGTGTCCACCTTTCCGTTATATACATACATATACACACGTAAAAATTATTTTCAGTGTTTTCATATTTCATTCTTTACCATGAAGGGAAAATGTCAAAGATAGAGTTTCATGATCCTTTTACAACTTAATATAATTTGGAACAGATTTCTCCACTGATGGTGTTTACAAAAATGGGTTTGTGACCCAAAAGAAGCAAACACTAATCATCTGTGCTGTCAGGTAATGTGTTTGCCAGCCTGTTGCAAGTATTCTTCATAAACTAAGCCATTTGATAGTGAAAAAAGAACTTTGGACAACTCTTGACATGTTTCTCCGGCCCATGTTTCAGACATTGTTGGGGACTTTGAGTTGAGCAAATTCTCGGTAAAGTGTCTGCTCTCATTCCAAAGTTTGGAGATACAGACTAACTGAAAGTTTTCTAAACTTCTGTCTTCTGACTAAGCTCTTCTGTCTTATCAGCCACAAGCTCTGCCCACTTGGAGGACCTCGCTTACCTGGATGAACAGAGACATACACCTTTGAGAACTTCTCTTCGAATGCCAAGACAGAGCATGGCCGGTGCTCGCACGCAACAGGATTTAAGAGGTTAGAACCACAAAAGGGCATTGCATGGGGGTACCCAGGGGAAAATGGAAATGCGCGGTAGGCAAAAAGTTCCTTTAGTTCCAATTTTCACACTTATGTAAGCCTCCCTTAAGATGTGGGCATGTCACCAGTTCACTTCTGCTGTATCTAGAGAGAAAGAGGAACACATACGTTGTACTCATCCTAGAAAGGCAGTGGGATTATCAACAGTTGGAAGCATTGATTCCTTGAAATTCTGAAAGAAAACAAGTGGAAAGGGCTGGTGTTGATGGGGGAAAGTCTTTTAAGATCTTGGATTTTAGAAGTAATTATTGATCAATTTCAGCCCTCACCCTATTTCAGGTGAACTTGATGCTGATAATTATGTGTTTGACTAAAGAATGCATCTCATTTACAGTCTAGTGGCCATTTCTAGTTAAATAAAATGCTTTTATTTTCTTAGAATTTTAGTGCCTCTAGTCCTGTTCTGGCAGCATGTAAACAATTTATCCTTTCCCACTCAGATACCTGTTTCTTTATGCTCTTTGTGCTTCTGCAATCAGACACCTGATCCTTTTGAAGACTTTTCATTTTGTTAAAACCACAGTCTAGTTGAGAAGCCTGTTATTGGTATCTCTGCTTGTGCCTCTTGTTTACACAAATGAACCAATCTGTGATAGTCTTAACAAATGGTCTCGCTTTTTCTCGTATCAAGTAATCCATAGCTCTACTACATCAGGTGCAGCTTATTTTATCTTCAGACTGTCTTCATCTTTGCTCTGTTCTCCTCACCCCTGTCCCATACCCTGCTGTAATCTGAGTAGCACCAATTGCATAGTTCACACAAGAAGGGACTCAAAACACACATGCCTACTGTCCATTCTGGAAGTCATTATACCGATGGTTTTTCACTGATGGCTGGGCAACTATAAGCGTGAAGTAATTGGTTGTGTTGCTACAGTTACCATACCTGTCATCAACATAGTTTTAGTTCCCAATCCTGTCCATCTTGTTTTTCATCATTTCTTCAGTTAGCCACATACTAGTTGCTTATCCCAGAAAGTGGAATTATGTCAAGTACTATTTTAATGCTGGTAGATTATGTCCAAAGCCTGAATAAATTTAGTCAAAGAGCAAATAAATTATTTGTGCCAAGGCCGAAATGCATGGCTATAATAAAGAAGATTGGCTACAACTGTTAATCTTATCTAGATCTTCAGATTTGATTGAAAATCTGCCACATTGGCATAACCTTGCATCACATTCTGAAAAACATACTGATATTGTTGATAATATTTTCTGCTTTGCTAGTCATTAAATAATGGATTTGACACTACATCAAAAACAAAATTAATGATGTGTATTTTTTTGTATAATACAGCTGTGTATTTTTTGATAGTGTACTTTAAAAAATTTTTTAATTGGAGAATAATTGTTTTACAACGTTGTGTTAGTTTCTGCTGTAAAACAAAGTACCTCAGCTGTACATATGCATACATACCCTTCCTCTCGAGCCTCCCCACTGCCTTCCCCGCCCCCCATCCCACTCCTCTAAGTCATCAGGAGCACTGAGCTGAGTTCTCTGTGCTATACGGCAGCTTCCCACTAGCTATCTGGTTTACAGATGGTTCAGCTGTGTGTTTTTGAGACCTCTTCATGTTGGGCTGGAGAAGGCAATGGCACCCCACTCTAGTACTCTTTCCTGGAAAATCCCATGGGCGGAGGAGCCTGGTAGGCTGCAGTCCACAGGGTCGCTAAGAGTCGGACATGACTGAGCGACTTCACTTTCACTTTTCACTTTCATGCATTGGAGAAGGACATGGCAACCCACTCCAGTGTTCTTGCCTTGAGAATCCCAGGGACGGGGGAGCCTGGTGGGCTGCCGCCTCTGGGGTCACACAGAGTCGGACACGACTGAAGTGACTTAGCAGCAGCATGTTGGGCTCCACTGATACTTGATGGCACATATCTGCTTTTAGTATCTAAAGATTTAGTAAGATCTTTGACAAATACACCCTGGTGAGTTTGATGTTTATACATAGATATCAGCTGTGTAAAGAATACAATGAAAATCTTTTCCATTTCACTGAGCTTCAGCCTAAAGTGAATCCAAAGATTTTTTCCAAAGCATACCTAAGTCTTTAGGAAGCTCTCCACCTGAATAATGCATTCCTCACAAAATGAATATCCTGTCCCTTGCAGATAGGGTTTCAACTTATTGTTTACATTCATACTTAAAGATGGAGTTTGTCCACTATAGGGAAAGAGCAAATCAGCCAAGATGGCATGGTCAGCCTCCCTCGCCCCACACTCTCTCACTTTCGCCCCACATTTTGTAAATGATAATTATGTAACAGCTAAGATCACTTATAGCACCGCACATGCACATCACAAGGTACTCGCTTGACCACAGGCTACTTATGTTCTGTAAGCAAATATAAACTCCACCTGAAAAAGTCTCTGCGACTGCATTCTGGTGGTGAGGCTGCATTAAGGCTGTGTCCGCTGGGTCAACCCCAAAAGGAGAAGATACAGCACTGTCTGCCACTCCAGCTGCTGTGCCACTCAGGAGAGAAGAAACGTGTCTGCAGTTCCTAGGATTCCTTGAGTTTTCTTCTAGCTTCCCTGCTCCCACCTTGCCTACCCTGGGCTCCGTGAACAGTGTACACAGTGAGATACAGCGAGACAGTTGGTGTAGTTGACAGGATCAGCGAGACATCCATTGATGAAGATGCTACGGTATTATGATATTAGTGTTTCAGTTCCTTAAAGTTGTCTTTTCTTTCGCATTTTAGCAGCCAAAGGTTGAAACCTGCCATCCAGATGAGTGCATTAATCCATGAGATGAGTGTTTACTAAGAAGTATTTTGTCTTCTAAAATTAGTTTATGTTAATTTAGAACTTTGAGGCCCTAGACAATAGCCTTCCCTCAAAAACATGTTATCTTGATTACTGTTTACAAATGAACTCCGTAGCTTAGACATTAACAAGAAAGGAAAGCAAACAGGGACAGACTTCCTTGTGTTTCTGTAGACCTGTTTGGCAAGCCTTTATATTTTGTGATTGTTATATCTAAAGCATTACATTTTGTTATAGAAACAGAATCATATTGTTTTCCTGGCATAATTTTAAAAAAACATGTCACGTCACATTTTCTAATTTTATTTAAAGGAACATACAAATTGCAGTTGTATTTCAGTTTTATATCTTTCCCTAACTCTGGTTATGATTGAAGTAAAGCAGCTTTACCCCCCAAAAGTAATAAAGTCATTGAAAACCTTCTTTAGTGCACATTAAGATACATCTTTCTATATTTTAAAGTGTAACTCAAACAAATCCTGTTAGATAGTTTTAAAATCACAGTTCTGGTTTTAAATGAACCTGAATCTTCACAGAAGGTAGTTAATGGTCATGTACAATGTAGGATATCCAGTAGGTATTAAATTTATGGACAGATTTCAAGTATAGAGATTATCTGAAATAAAATCCCTTGAATATATGAAGAGGTGGCAAGCATTGGACACTTCATACAGGCAGTCCCATACTAGTTTGTTTAGAGCAGTGATTGGCAAGCTTTTTGGTCCCAGGAACTCTTTACACCCTTAAATTATTGAGGACCCTACAAAGTTTGTGTTAGGTGAGTTATATCAATTGATATTTACCACATTAGAGATTAAAACAGAAATACCTGCTATCTTTTTTTTTTAATAGTAGACCCATTGTGTGTTAACATCATGTAAGCTCTGAAAAATTCCACCCTACCCTTGTGAGAGAATGAGAGTGGGAAAAGGCAAATAACCTCTTAGTATTATTAGTCTTGCCTTTGTGGACCCCTAAAAGCGTCTTAGGAAGCCCCAGGGGTTCCAAGATCACACTTTAAGAAAAACGAATTTAGAGGATACCATTGTAATTCACAATTAGTTTTATGCCTTTAATGATCACAACAGCCTATTTGCAGAAATATGGAAAAGTGTAGTTTGTGAGTTGGTTAGAAGTTATTCATGGACATAGTTTAATAGTAGAGGCATAGTTCATTTAGCAGTTACCTTAATAATAACTGCAGTTGTTTGAACATAATAATAGTCTTTTGACTGCTTGAAGCAAAAGTTGCTGGGATAATCCACGAGCTATAGTTTGGATCTTCAAGTTGGGCATTAGTATTAACATTTGCTTCAGTAGTAAAAAAAAAAAAAAAAAGAACCTTTTTTTTCCTTCACCTCTCATGACAGCTGTTTTGAACAACTGTTCTAGCAAAATTTATGTTTCCAGAGACCCAGCCCAACAATGAGAAGGAGGTCACATGAGTGCACTGGTCAGAGTCTTAGTTCAGCAAGTTAGTAGTTTCCTAGCTGGCAACCATCCTAGAGCTTGAACTCTAATGACAAAAGAGTTACAGTAGATTGTGTCCCAGTGCAGAGTATGCAGCTGACTAACCTACTGCAAGTGCCTTTCCGGTCCCAAAGCCTGAATGTCCTAAACAGATACTAATTTGAAACCTTCAAGTGTTTAACTCAAGTCTTAAAAATTGTTTTGAGGGTCCACTTTTAATTTAATCACACTTTGTAAATGTGGAGTTTCATGCTAGACCTGAAACTTCTCACTCTTTCTGACCATCCTAATGGAATCTGTTTTTACCCAGAGAAAGACAGAAACTAAGTTTGCTGTCCAGTAAAAGGAAAGAAGAGGGTGTTGGTTTTTATGCATAAATGTTGTAAATCTTATGATGGAATATATAAATAGAACCAGGGGCATTAAAATACGCAGAGCATACCATAGCATAATGACTTTGAATAGTGGTAGCTACTTGGGGTAAATTAATAACAGATTATTAATGATAAGATGCTGGAACCTGCCTGATATGAAATCATAATCACGCTGTTCTGCTTAAAGAGATTATATGTTCCTTATTAAAATTTCGTTTCTCGATATGTGTTGGTTTCCTTAGGACTTTTGCTAAATCCCATTACATAAATGGCCATGCACAAGCATTGGATTTAGGTAATAGCAGCTTTAATAGATTCTAGTTTGGGGGGCATATATGCAAGTGATAGTCTTGACTCACTGGCAGAACTGATGTGAAATTGACCCTGCCACTGTTAACTTGGCTTTGTCAAAGCAAATAATTGAATTTTTATCAAATACAATCAGGGCTTCTTGCCATTTGTGAGTCCCTTCCTTTTCCAAAACAATGACTCCTTTCTAGAGATGACTAAGATGTATGTCATGAAGCTCATCAGCTTGCATTAAACCAGTGAGTCACACATCCCTGAGGTTGCTTAGTCATCTTCATCATTGCCTGGCTCGCTCTCACATTTACAAGGGGATATTTCCATCAGTCTTTTCTGTCTCATTGTACATTGTTTTATTTTTACAAGATTAAATTTCTTTCTTTTTTGGTAAGTTGAAAATCCAGCAATAAAGTTGCATGCACATAACTGCCTATATATAAATATTCGAGTAGGTTGTAGGTTTTGGTGTATGAATTGATGCTCTCACCCCTAGCCAGCTCTTTTGCATAGTACCCTAAAATTTGAAAATGCAGTGCTCAAACTGGATGTCTTTGAATGTCTGCTAGAAACGGATTTGTACTTTTTGGAGTAGTAAAACTGTAATTTTTTAAAATGGATCACTACTTGTTAAAGTAGCTACAGACAGGCCCACAGGTCTGGTTTTTATGTAAACCAGCTTTAGTTGGTAAGTTTTATCTTAAAATTTGAAAGCCTGAACAGTGGCTAATATACACCAAAGTTCCCCAAGAAAGACGTGAAAAGAGAGAATTAACCTTTGAGAGAGAAGAGTCTATAAACCATTTAGTCTTTTATCAGGCATAGATCAGCCTCTTGCATTAAGTAACACACTGCTGAAGAAAGGCTTCAGGGTAACATGAAAGGAATTCCAATCGTGATCATCAATTCTGCAGAAATAAATCACTGAAAATGTTTTTAAATGCCTTAAGTGCAATAAAGAAAAATAACCATTAAGCCGTTTTTATGTTTTGATCTAAATTAGATTTAAAGAATAGCTTCCCAGTTAATCTTTCTATTTATTTTCTCCAAAGGTGACTAAATCTTATTAAAGTTACCATAATGCCAGGAAATTTATTTAGGTAACACTTTGTAAAACATTTTTGATTCAGTAAAATGATCTTAAGCGTTCCAACCTTGCAGTATGTAATCAAATATTTTTTATGGGATAACTTCCCCAGATACTAATAAAATATAGCACTAGAGAATTTCCTTTGTAGGGTCATAGCTATTTCATCACTGAGTGTTCAGTCTAAAAATGTTTAATCTTAAATTTCAAGTAATTAGCCAATTCTGATTTCCCAGTAAAAATCTCACCTTCAAGACCAACAATCTAATAACAAAAAACAATGTTGATATAGTTATATACTTTTTATCAGATGTTTCACATTTTAAAATCTTTACTGTTTTTATAGTTTTCCTACATTTTGAGGTATTAAATGTGAGGAAACATGTAAAAATTGGCAACATTAGGGAGAGTTGGATTTTCCCTATTTCTTTTACTGTTTTTCAAAGATCATTGTTTCCTTCCTGAAAATTCCACTTAGTAATGACTCCAAAGTTTTTCTCAACAAATGTTCTAAGACCAATGTCTGAAAGCTGAAATTTAATATTCAGGTTATTTAAAGACCCAAAATATTATTTCCCAGAGTGAAATAAGCCTTTTACCTTTTTTATCCTCACATTAATAGAATACAATAGACTTCCCAAAACACTTGAGACAAATGCTGAGAATAGGAAACTTTTAAACAGTAAACAGCAGTGTGTTACTATCATAACAAATGATAGCTTACATTTATTGGGGTTCTTATTCTTTACAGACACAATGCTAAGAGTTTTAAACATGTTTAATCCTCATAACTCTGATGCAAGTGGTAGTAGTAAAGAAACTGGGACTTTGGGAGGTTTCTAACTTGCTTAGAGTTACAATGTCTAGTCATTGGCAGTGCGAGGATTCATTTCATATCTGGTAGACTCTGGAGCCTGTGCTCTTAACCACCGTGCTATCTTATGTCAGAGACAATATAATATAAAAATCTTTACCTTAAAAATAGCAATACAGTAGCTTATTGTACATAGTGCAGTACACTGGGGTGTTGGGGATGGGACACAGCTGTGTATAAACGCTTAATTGCCAGATGATGGTGGCCAGGGCCAGCGGGGAATGGGAGATGGGGCGCTGCTTTTCAGTGGGGATGTGAAGTTTGAGACATGCAAGATAAAAAGGTTCTAGGGATCTGCTGTATAATATTGTGCTTGTTGTTAATCATCTCATATGATTATTGGCCATCAAATATCTTTTTTAGTGAAGTGTCTATTCAGATATCTAGTCTGCTTTTGTGTTGGGTGGTTTCTTTTCTTATTAGTGAGTTTTGAGAGTTTGTTATGTAATTTGGATGCTAGTCCTTTCTCAGAGGTGCACTTCCCTCATGGCCCAGTGAGTAAAGAATCTGCCTGCAGTGCAGGAGACCTGGGTTCAATCCCTGCATCAAGAAGATCCCTTGGAGAAGGAAATGCCTGCAGAAGGCAACCCACTCCGTATTCTTGCCTGGAGAACCCCATGGACAGAGGAGCCTGGCAGGCTACAGACCATGGGGTCACAAGAGTCGAACACGACTTAGCAACTAAACCAACTACCACCACTTTACAAATATGTTTTCCCACTTTATGGCTTGTTTTTTCATTCTCTTAACAGTATCTTTTGAAACAGAAGTTTTTAGAAGTTGAGCTTATGAATTTTTGTTTTTGATGGATTGTTCTGGCATGTATATAAGATTTCTTTGGCAAACCAGAAGTCACAAATACTTTCTCCTATATTTTCTTCTAGACATTTTACAGTTTTAAGTTTTATGCTTAGGTGATTGATTGATTTTGAGTTAATTTTATATGTGGTGCATTGTATGTATCAGAGTTTTTGGTTTTTCTTTTTGGCATATAGATTTCTATTTGTTCTAACATCCTTTGTTGCAGAGACTGTTCTACTGAATTCCTTTTGCACCTTTGTACTGTCAAAAATCAGTCATCCATATATGTATGGATCTGTTTCTAGACTACTTCTGTTCTATTCATCTTTGTCTATTTTGATGTTAATACCACATCTTCTTGATTACTATAACTTTATAATAAAGCTTAAAATTGGGATTGTTAACCCTTCACTGTTACTATTTATTTTCAGGGCTTTTCTAGGTTCTTTGTATTTCCATATGAAACTTGTAAATTTCTACCCAAAAAGCCTGCAGGAATTTTGACAGGGATTGCATTGGATCTGTAGATCAGTTTGGGGAAAACTGACTTTTTATCATTGTTGAATGTTCCAGTCCATGAATATAGTATGTCTCTCTATTCATTTAGATCTTCCTTAACTTCTCTCAGAAATGTTTTCTCATTGTACAGATGTTGAAAATATTTTGTTATATTTATCTTTCAGTATTTTGTATTATGCTATTAAAAATAGTATTGCTTTTGTTCTGATTTCTAATTGTCCATTGCTAACGAACAATTATATAAAAGTACTATTAATTTTTTATTTTTGTATATTGTTCCTGTATCCTGAAACCTTGCTAAACTCACTTGTTATTTTTCATGACTTTTTTATAGACTCTGTAGGCTTTTCTACATAGATAATAATATTGTTTGCAAATAAAGATAGTTTTATTTCTTCCTTTTTCTTTTTCTTGCCTTATTACTTTGACTAGAACTAGTGCAATGTTGAATAGAAGCAAAGAGAGCAGAAATCCTTGCCTTATTCTGATCTTTGGGAGGCAACATTCAGTTTTTCACTCTAGGTTTTCAGGAGATGCACTTTATTGGATTGAAGTTGTTCCCCTACTTTTGTTAGTTTGCTAAGAGTTGTTTGATTATTTTTTTTAATCAAGAATTTTGTGTTGGATTTTGTCAAATGGTTTTTCTGTATATATGTGGAAATAATCATATAAGGTATCTTTTTTACTTTGTTAATGTAATAAAGTACATTGAGTTTTCAAATGTTAAGCCAACTTTGAATTCTAAGTGTAAAATCCACATGATCATGATGTATTTTTTTTTAATATTGGCCTCAATTTACTATAATTTTGTATATGTTTTTTGCGTCTGTGTTCATGAGATATATTGGTTTGTCGTTTTCTTGCAATATCTTTGGCTTTAATATCATAGTAATGAGAAAGTATTCTCTCCTTTTTAGGTTTATAAAGAGTGTGTGTAAAATAGATATTATTTCTTCCTTAAATTATTGGTAGAATTTGTTCATGAAGCCATTAGGGTCTGGCATTTTCATTATGGGGAGATTTTAGCTGTCAATTCAGTTAGTTTATTAGATATACATTATTCAGACTATGTGTTTCTTTTTTAGTGGGTTTCATTAGTTTGTGTCTTTAAAGAAATGTGTCTCTTTTATATAACCTGTTGAAATTTATTGGTGTAAAGTTGTTCATAGTATCCCCTTACCCTTTTAATCTTTAGTCATGTTGCCCATCATTTTTTGTTCTATTCTTACTGGTATTGTATGTCTTCTCTCTTTCCTTATTAGTCTGCTTAGAGGTTTATCAGTTTTATTAAGCTTATTGTAATCTTTTATTTTCATTAATTTTTTTCTGTTGTTTTTCCATTTATTATTTTATTTCCACTCTAATTTTTATTGTTTCCTTCTGCTTACTTTGGGGGTTTTTTTCTTTATTTTCTAATTTGCTGAGGTAAAAGATGAGGTCATTGACATAGACCTTTCTTCTATCCTAATATAGGCATTTTAATGCTATAAATTTATTTAGTAATGCATTAGCTGTATTTCACAGATTTTGTATTTTCACTTTTAAAATACTGGTTTGCTTTTTGAATTTTTCTTCAACTCATTGATTTTTCTCAGGAATTTCCAGATATATTTCTGCTATTGATCCCTAATTTAGTTGTGTTTTGGTCAAGACCATACTTTGAACAGCATGAATTCTTTTAAATTTATTCACAATTTTTTATGAGCCAAAATATGGTCTCTCTTGATTAATTTTTCAAGACATTTATAATACTTGTGTTTGGGGTGCCCTCCCCCCAGATTCACTGATTGACTAGAAGGACTCACAGTCCACAGCATATAGTCATTCCCATAGTTATGCT
This sequence comes from Muntiacus reevesi, assembly GCF_963930625.1. Classification (NCBI taxonomy): domain Eukaryota; kingdom Metazoa; phylum Chordata; class Mammalia; order Artiodactyla; family Cervidae; genus Muntiacus; species Muntiacus reevesi. The sequence continues at coordinate 14,969,316 of NC_089266.1, read as the reverse complement.
TTATTACAGTAAGATGATACAAAGCAAAATCAGCAAAGGGAGAAGATGCATGGGGCAAAGTCCCGAGGAAACCAGACAGAAGCTTCAAAGTATTCTCTCCCACTAAAGTCACACAGGATGCATGTGATTTCTCCAGCGAGTTGTGACATGTGTGAACATGAGAGCTCATTAGAGATTCAGTGCCCAAAATTTTTATTAGGTTCTGATCATATAGACCTCCTTGCCTAAAATATACCAAAACTCCAGACTCCCAGAAGAAAAGCAAACATTCAACATAAACAGTATTGTTTGTACAAACAAATTAGGCACAGTGAGCCATTCTTTTTAGTTCTGGGAATCATGGGAATCCTCTTGAAATCTACATTCCCAAACTTCAGGTAAGAACCAGCCTTGCAAGCAGGCTTTCTCAAGGGTAGCAGTCTCAAGCTATGAACAGTTATGGTAACTGTTTTGTTTGCCATAGTATAATTTTGTTTCTCTCCTCCCAGCCTGTATGTTATTATTGTGAGACAGTTTACTTATCTAAATGTTATAACCATCCCCCCCCCCCGCATATAAAGGTCAGTTATCTTTTAGAGTTTTTAAAAAATCTTATATGTTAATCCACATAGTTCCCATTTCTAGTGCTCTTCATTTCTTTCTTTGTATTTTTCTATCTAGTGTCATATTTATTCTGCCTGAAGGACTTCTTTTAATATTTCTTATACTATGGATCTGCTGGTGACTAATTATTAATTTTTTTGATTTTAAAGTGATATTTCACTGTTATTTTTGAAAGATATTTTCAATGGTATAGAATTCTAGATTGACATGTTTTATTTTCTTTCCATAAATTAAAGCTTTAGGTCTACTACCTTTTAATTTGCATTGTTTTTGACAAGAAATCTGCTATCATTCTTATGTTTCTTCCTCCATACTTAATGTGTCTTTTTATTCTCTGACTGCTTTTAAGATTTTTTCTTTACCACTAGTATGAGCAGTTTGACTAGGATTTGCCTTGGTGTCATTTTCTTCATGTTTCTTCACTTGAATCTCATTGAGTTTCCTTGATCAGGAAATTTATAGTTTTTGTCATTTTGAAAATTTTATAACCATTTTTCTTTAAATGTATTTTTTGTCCCCCACCTTCCAAGACTCTAATTACACTTATTATTTGACCCCTTGAAGTTGTCTCACTGTTCACTGATGCTTTTTTATTTTTTTTAATAATTTGAAAAATTTTATCTGTTTTCTCTGTGTATTTTATTTATTTGTTTTTGGTTGCACTGGGTCTTTGTTGCTGCATGCAGGCTTTCTCTAGTTTTGGCCAGCGGGGTTGCTGTTCACTGTGGTGCACAGGCTTCTTCTTGCAATGGCCTCCCATTGTTGAACACAGGATCTAGGTGTTTAGGCCTCAGTAGCTGTGGCTCACAGGCTTTGAATGCAGGCTCATTAGTTGTGATGCAAAGGCCTAATTGCTCCATAGCATGTAGAATCCTCCTGAAGCAGGGATTAAACCCATGTCTCCTACATTGGCAGGCAGATTCTTAATCACCGGACCACCAGTGAAGTCCCTCTCTGTATATTTAATTTTGCATAGCTTTTTTACTGTGTCTTTAAGGTTACTCATCTTTTGTAATGTCAGATTTCTCACAAATCTCATGTAGGTGTTTTATTCATTTCTGATTTTTTTTCTCTAGAAGTGCAATTTGGGTCTTTTGTATCTTCTATGTCTCTTTTGAACATGCTGAATATAGTTATAATCATGGTTTTTAATACTTTTCTCTGCTTATTCTAACACCTGTGTCAGTTCTGGGTCAGTTTCAATTGATTGGTTTTTCTCCTAATTATGGTTCATATTTTCCTGCTTCTGTGCATGCCTGTTAGTCTTCACTTGGATGCCAAGCATTATGAATTTTACCTTATTGGGTGTTGCATATTTTTGTATTCTTCAACTTTTTTCTGGAATGTGCCTTAGTTATTTGGAAATAGCATGATCAGTTTGGGGTCTTGTCTGTAAGATTGGAGTAGAATCAGAACAATATTTGCAGGTGTCATTATTCTGTACTACTGGGTCAAGGTCTTCCTGGATATATCCAGTGTCCTGTATGTACATTGTGAGGTTTTCCATTATGACTGGAAGAAACGGGCACTATTCCTGGCCCTATGTAAGCAGCAGGTACTCTCTTTAATCCTCACACTTGTGTCAGTCAGTGCTCCGCTGATGACTCAAGGGTTACTCCACAGGTCTCCAAAATTATTTCTTTATAGCTCTTTGTCCTTTGAACTGTCACTGCCTTAGTCTCCCTGGATTCTCAGCTCCGTCTACTCAACTAAGGGAGTCTGTCAGTATCTGACTGGATTCTCCCTCCCTGCACTGTGGTCTAAAAATTCTGTCAGTGTTGTGAGTGGTCATAGCATTGACCTCATTTGTTTTCCATCTCTCAGGGATTATTATTACTCATTGCCTATGTCTAGTGTCTTAAAAACCATTGTTTCATATATTCTGTCTAGAGCTTTGTTTGTTTATCTTGGTTTTAGGTGGGAGGGCAGATCTAGTCCACATTTCTTCATGTTGGCCAGAAATAGAAATTGGATGCCAGATTTTTAAAATGAAAATTATAGTTGAAATGAACCAAAGCATCAACCCATCTTTCATCAGAAAATGACTGTCTTGAATTGGTTAGAATTGGGTTTTCTGTAAGCTAAAATACATATTTTACCTATAATAATGAGGAATTTTAAATATAGTTGTTATTTACACAAAATAAACCCCATGTGTCACATTAGCAAGACATTAGTTACTAAATGGATGTGGGTGGCATCAGTCTTCTCAGTAACTTTTCAAAAAGAAAAGGAAAATAGTCTTTAAAAATATATATAATCTATCCTCTTTGGACACTAACTCTAAAGCACATTTTCTTCCTTCTCCCAGTTTCCTGTGGGAATATGATTGTTTGATTATCAGTGTCTTGGCCAGCATCCAGGCCTTGCCTGTGATATGCACAGAGCTTGGAAAATAACAGTTTTTCTTCCCCAAATGTCTTGTTACTTAATGGCCCTCTTGTTTATGACAGTAAACTTTAAATAAGAATTTATCTCTGACCGGGATGGGGAATTTGTGTAACTCTATGGCTGATTCATATCAATGTATGACAAAACCCACTGAAAAATAAAAATTTAAAAAAAAAAAAAAAAGAATTTATCTCTGAAAGGTGGAAAACAGATGATTCATTTATTTTTGTTATCATTGTACAGTTCAAGTGATTTTCAAAGACCTGGGTTTGCATCCTATAACTGTCTTCTTGTAGCCTTCCTGTCCTACCAAAGACAAGTCTGTGAACATTTCCCTGCAGTTGAGAATGGAAAATTCATATTCACCGTTTTCATTCATGAATTCATTTATTAAACATTATTGAATGTACATTCCCTATGACAAGAGCTGCCCTAGTTAGTAAGGACTTACCAGGTTGGGTAATTGTGGTAGGGTTAACTTGATGAGATGGGCCTCCCTGGTGGCTCAGAGTTTAAAGCGTCTGCCTGCAGTGCAAGAGACCCAGGTCCGATTCCTGGGTTGGGAAGATCCCCTGGAGAAGAAAATGGCAACCCAATCCAGTACTCTTGCCTGGACAATCCCATGGACGGGGGAGCCTGGTAGGATACAGTCCACGGGGTCGCAAAGAGTCGGACACAATTGAGCGACTTCATTTCACTAAGTTGATGAGATACAAGGATAGAAGTGTAGGTGCTGACATGATTTTATCAGATACATATAGTTCATGGCCAAATACAGGAAGGATGTGTGGGATGTAAGGTTATTCATTTAAAAAGCTTGTTGAAGTATATGGTGAAAAGCAAAAGATGTTGAGAATCTGAACTATATGTCACTCAGTTGAGGATTAATTAGGTTCTGAACTAAGAAATTAATGTGAATTTTGTTATTTAGCCTTATGAAATAGATATTCTTATTATTCCCATTTTACAGATAATTAAACTGAGGGCTTAGAATGATCTGGAAGCTCCTCCAGAGGTTATATCACTGTAAATAGCAGTGGAATGGGAAAAGAAAACAGGAAATATATCTGAAAGAAATTCCTCAAGAATCATTGTTAGGTCCTATGACAAATCAGATATAAAGGTCCAGAAAGAAGAAGTCCTGATGAGTCCCAGGTTTCTATCTTGGGAGACCAGACAGATGGGGATATTTAATTCACTGAGACGTTGAATGGAAAATAAAGAATAGGTTAAGGTGAATGAGATCACACTTTAGTTCTAAACATTTTAAGTTTGAGACATCTACTGGAAATCCACAGAGAAACTCTTATAAGTTGCTGAAAATGCTATATAGGAGTTTAGAACTGGGATCTGGAAGAGAAATATAAGCCATCACCACTTAGATAGTTGTAAAAGCCATTAGTCTATTCCTTTGAGATTACCCAGGAAGATCATGAAGAAGAAAAAAACAATAAAATATAGAACCTAAGATTGGTATTATTTCAGAGAGAGGCAGAAGAGAAGAATCATTGAAAAAGAGGAAGAGAGGGCCCAAAAAGAACTAGAAGAAAGTGTTACTGTGTCAAACCCAAGAAGGGAATATATTTCAAAAAGTGGGGATTTGTTAAAAGTATTAAGTACTGAGCTGTGGTTAAGCATAAAAACTAAAAATAATTCACTGGACTTAAAAGTTAGAACGTCTTTAGTGTCATTAACCAAAACAGTTCAACAGAGTAATGTGGGAGGAATCTAGACTAGAATGAGTTACTATTACGGAACTGAAGACAGCAAGTGTGGCTCTTTCAGTAGTACGTATATACCATGGAATAGTACTCAGCCATAGAATGGAATAAAATTGAGTCAGTTTATGTGGATGAACCTAGATCCTGTTACACAGAGTGAATAAGTCAGAAAGAGAAAAACAGATATCATGTGTTAATGCATATGTATGAAATCTAGAAAAATGGTATTGATGAACCTATTTGCAGGGCTGGAGTAGAGGCGTAGATGTAGAGAGTGGATATGTGGACACCGGGGTGGGAAGGAGAGGGCGGAATGATTTGAGAGAGTGGGGTTGACATACATGATAACACTACCGTGTGTGAAACAGCTAGCTAGTGGGAAACTGCTCTACAGAACAGGGAGCGCAGCTCGGTGCTTGGTGATGACCTTGATGGGTGGAATGGGGGGTGGGGTGGGAGGGAGGCTCGAAAGGGAGGGGATATGTGTATTGTTATGGCTGATTCACGATGTTTTACAGCAGAAACTAACACAACATTGTAAAGCAGTTATATTCCAATAAAAGTTTTTTTTTTTTTTAATGTTGGGGGGTGAAAGGATAAAGGGATATAAGTCAGCAATTCAGAGGGGTGAGGGCTCTAGGAGAGTCCACATGTTCTCAATATCCTTTTCATTGTTTTGTTTTAAATAAATGTGTGTGGGAGGAAGGTGATTAGGTTACACTGGATTCTTTTTTGGCTTGATGGTGTGGACAGAGGTACCCACAACCGCAGTTAACCAACAGACTCTGTCCTAGGCACACTTTTGTAGTAACTTGCTTTAATCCTCTGATGTCATGATTATCCCTGATTTAAAGATTAGGAAAACTGAGAGATCAAGAAGATAAGACACTTTCCTAAGGTTGCACAGCTAGTGAGTAACAAAGACAGGATACCAACTGAAGCAGCCTGGCTCCAAGTCCAGTTTTACCCACTCTGCTATAGGTTTCTCTGCTGACCCCAAAAGTGACTCTGCTTTATTTAATCTGTGTTTTTTTTTTTTTAAGCAGAAGTTATCTGAAATGAATATGTCTCAAGCTGTTATCTTTAGATTGTTTTTTAGGACCTGCTTCAAATTGCTTTACATTTTTCAAAAACTCCATTTCCTTGGGTAGGAGGACCTGCCTACTGTAGTCCTTTTCTTGAGGGCCATAAATAAGCAACAGACCCTAAAGAGATTGACTCTTGTAAGGGAGCGTGAGCCTTCCAGAAACTCAGTGGGACGATGAGCCCTGCCTTGGCTTCATAAGCATACTTAAGAAAAAATTAACGTGTTTATTGACTTATGTTGGGTGCTGATGTGATGCCAGGTTTTGTCTGAAGCACATGTGTTTTTCCTGTGCTGTATGGAGAATAGCATGCGCAGCCTGAACCCTGAGGATAAGCCTGAAATTATCTTTTTGTTCTGAGGAACAGAGGTGCTTCCAGGCTAGACTTTACAGCCATTGTGGAAGAATGTGAGGAAACACAACCCTACTCCTGTTTGCACCAGACCTTGGCTGTATGACACAGACCTTTTCTTCTGCCAGTCCTGTGACTGACTTCTTTTCAGATGATTCATGGTTGTTTTCCATGAGTAAATATGCTTTAGTCTAAATCCAGTTAGAGCGCTTTTGCCCCCACTTCCCCTTCCCCTTTTCCTCTGGCTGCAGCTGTTTATATTTGCATTGGGACAAGCTGGTCTATTAGCCCTAATGCACTTTTGTTTGTTTTTTAAATGTTTACTCTTTGCTCTAGCTAAAGAAAGGTCCATTTTCTCTGTAAGTCTAGATGCATGATTATTCATATTGATGGTCTCACAGAGACCGTTTCCTAGAGAGCTTTCATTTGTCTGTCGAAAGCCTAATTTGCATTGAAGAGATGTACACACAGATCTGAGTCTTGAGTGGTTATTACATTTCTTAAAAAGAAAAGAAAAAGTGCTTTCCCAAACTTTTCGTGTTTGTGTACTCTATTGGAATGTTTTTCCTTTTGGTGCTTTTTCTTTCAGCATTTTATTAGCAAAATTTTCAGATATGCCCCAAAAAAGACAGTTTCACAATAAACACTCATATACTTGCCTTGATTATGTCATTAATGTTTTTTTATTTCTATCTATCCATTCTGCCCTTCTCTTCAACCACACATCATTTTTTTTTTACAAATTTCAAAGTAAATTCCAGATGTCAGTATACTTGGGAATGTTTTGAGAAGCATGGGATGTTCTTCCTGCTCTCCTGCTGCCCTGGGACAGCCGCTTCTTGGGTACCAGGGCTTAGAGAACTGAATCTGTTGCTAAATGTATGGTTTAGCTCAGTTTTTTCCCTTGGCTCAGCTACAGTTGCAGTGGTCCTTTCTCACTGGATTATTTCAGTGGTTTCTGCTTTAGAAAATCTCTTGGAAGCCAGCTGATCTCCTAAACAAAGAAACATTTATTTAGGAAGATGAACGCCACAGAAAGTATTCATTACCTCCGAGTCCCACAGCGCGGGCCAAAGCGCCTCCTTGTTCATATGCCCTAAGTTTATTGTTGGTGCGTAGAGTGTGACTTTCTTTTGCCGTATTGGTCTGACAAAAGCCTTCACTTCTGAGGTGCAGAAATCGTTTCTGGGCTGTTCCTGGCGTCTGCAGTTGTTTTACCGTATGCTGCTGGGCTAATTTTGTCTGTTCTTCCCTTGAGGCTTTTGTGAATTGATTACATTTTTAGAAATTTTTTAAAATAACTTTTCAAAATGTCAAAGCTTTCTCAGTAGAATAAAATATGATGAGAGATTACGTCAACGTGAGAACAAGTTATCTTAATAGAATTTTTCTCAGAAACTTCAGCATTGAAGTTGAGTCTGTACTTACCCTGTATTATAAATCGGCATTGGTCAGATTCGTGAAAGCCCCTTTTGAGACAAAATGTTAAGTAATCTTAGACCTGAACAGATAAGTCTGTCAGTCTAGAAAACACCTGAGTGTCTCAGAAGCTCTTCTGTCTCTCTCTGGCCAATCATGCCATTTCTAAAGGGAAGCATATAGGTGATTCCCTATATGAGGTGAAGGAGAAAGAAGCTAGCCTAGCCAGTCAGCCAAGTCTGCTCTGTTCTGGTCATCAGTGATGTAACTGTTGACCAGATTTCAAATTTAATACTGATATGCTATAGAGAAACAACCTAGTATAATTAAAAAAATAAAAAAAAAAACGTGGATTTTGGAGTCAGAATTAGGAGTTTTTTTCTTTATTTACCAATTCTTTTTAATGGGAGTATAATTGTTTTTCAGTGTTACGCTAGTTTCTGCTTACAACAGTGTGAATCAGCCATGTGTATACATGTGTCTCCTCCCTCTTGAGCCTCCCGTCTCACTCCCGAGTCCCAGCCCTCCAGGTCATCACAGAGCAGCAGGCTGAGGTCTCTGTGCCAAGCAGCAGCTTCCCCTTAGCTATCTGCTTTACACATGCTGGTGGGCACATGTCAGTGCTCCTCTCCCAGTCCATCCCACCCTCCCCTCCCCCATCCCCCAGGTCCACAAGTCCGTCCTCTATGTCTGTGTCTCTACTTCTGCCCTACAAATAGGTTCATCAGTACCATTTTTCTAGATTTTATATATATGAGTTAATTTACAATATTTAAAAAAAAAAAGACTTGGGTTTTGATTCTGGTTCTAAAACCAGCTGTTTGTGACCTGAGATCTCTTCTTGGACTCATATCAAGCCAGTTGATCTTCTGTTCTCTCCTTCTTCTCTGGGAGTCCTGTGATTGCTCAGCCAGAGCTCAGCAGGTCTGTGTGAGTGTCTGCCCACCAAGGGCACTCAGCTACCCAGGAAACCCCTTGCATGGTGAACAGCCCTCTGCTGTCGTGTGACATAATTGGAAAGGATGGAGTGAGGAGCTCCAAGGATCAGTCCTTCCACTGAAGCAACTGTTAAGCTGGCGAGTCTGACAGAATCCACTTTTTCAGAACTTTGGAATTGCTAAGCAAAGTGAGAAAAGCAGGTTATGAAACAGTATCTATAGTACGATTTTTGTTTTAAAAATAATTTTCTATTGGTACAGACAAAACTCAGGAAAAAAGTGAATTGTGTTTCTCTCTGGCTAGTGGGAGTAAGATTATTATTCTGTTTATCTGCTATTCCTAAATTTTCTGTAGTGAATATGTATTACTTCCATAAAGAATAACAAAACTAAAATAGAACAGTTTGGCAGTCTCTCAGGAAGCTAAAACATATAGAGTTTCCATATGACCCAGCAGTACGTTCAGCCGTACTGCTCCTGGAAATATACCCAAGAGAACTGAAAACACGTGTACAAAAACCTGTACATGAATGTTCACAGCAGCAAAAAGTTCACACAGCCAAAAAGTGGAAACAGCCCAAATGTTTGTCAGATGATAAATGGATAAACAAATGTGATATATCCATATAATGGAATATTGTTCAGCAATAAAAGAACAAAGCTCTGATACGTGTTACAGCATGGATGAATCTCAGTTCAGTTTAGTCACTCAGTCGTGTCCTACTCTTTGCGAGACCATGAACCGGAGCACGCCAGGCCTCCCTGTCCATCACCAACTCCCGGAGTTTACTCAAACTCAAGCCGATGGAGTCGGCGATCCCATCCAGCCATCTCATCCTCTGTCATCCCTTTCTCTTCCTGCCCTCAATCTTTCCCAGCATCAGGGTCTTTTCCAATGAGTCAGTTCTTTGCATGAGGTGACCAAAGTACTGAAGTTTCAGCTTCAGCATCAGTCCTTCCAATGAACACCCAGGACTGATCTCCTTCAGGATGAACTGGTTGGATCTCCTTGCAGTCCAAGGGACTCTCAAGAGTCTTCTCCAACACCACAGTTCAAAAGCATCAATTTTTCAGCGCTCAGCTTTCTTCACAGTCCAATTCTCACATCCATACATGACCACTGGAAAAACCATAGCCTTGACCAGACAGACCTTTGGTGGCAAAGTAATGTCTCTGCTTTTTAACATGCTACCTAGGTTGGTCATAACTTTCCTTCCAAGGAGTAAGCGTCTTTTAATTTCATGGTTGCAGTCACCATCTGCAGTGATTTTGGAGCCCCCAAAAATAAAGTCTGACACTGTTTCCACTGTCTCCCCATCTATTTCCCATGAGGTGATGTGACCAGATGCCATGATCTTAGTTTTCTGAATGTTGAGCTTTAAGCCAACTTTTTCACTCTCCCCTTTCACTTTCATCAAGAGGCTTTTTCTTCACTCTCTGCCATAAGGGTGGTGTCATCTGCATATTTGAGGTTATTGATATTTCGCCTGGCAATCTTGATTCCAGCTTGTGCATCTTCCAGCCCAGCGTTTCTCATGATGTACTCTGCATATAAGTTAAATAAGCAGGGTGACAATATACAGCCTTGACGTACTCCTTTTCCTATTTGGAACCAGTCTGTTGTTCCATGTCCAGTTCTAACTATTGCTTCCTGACCTGCATACAGGTTTCTCAAGAGGCAGGTCAGGTGGTCTGGTATTCCCATCTCTTTCAGAATTTTCCCCAGTTTATTGTGATCCACACAGTCGAAAGCTTTGCCATAGTCAATAAAGCAGAAATAGATGTTTTTCTGGAACTCTCTTGCTTTTTCGATGATCCAGTGGATATTGGCAATTTGGTCTCTGGTTCCTCTGCCTTTTCTAAAACCAGCTTGAACATCTGGAAGTTCACGGTTCATGTATTGCTGAAGCCTGACTTGGAGAATTTTGAGCATTACTTTAGTAGCATGTGAGATGAGTACAATTGTGCGGTAGTTTGAGCCTTCTTTGGGATTGCCTTTCTTAGGGATTGGAATAAAAACTGACCTTTTCCAGTTCTGTGGCCACTGCTGAGTTTTCCAAATTTGCTGGCATATTGAGTGCAGCACTTTCACAGTATCATCTTTCAGGCTTTGAAATAGCTCAACTGGAATTCCATCACCTCCACTAGCTTTGTTCATAGTGATGCTTTCTAAGGCCCACTTGACTTCACATTCCAGGATGTCTGGCTCTAGGGGAGTGATCACACCATCATGATTATCTGGGTCATGAAGATCTTTTTTGTACAGTTCTTCTGTGTATTCTTGCCACCTCTTCTTAATATCTGCTGCTTCTGTTAGGTCCATACCATTTCTGTCCATTATCAAACCCATCTTTGCCTGAAATGTTCCCTTGGTATCTCTAATTTTCTTGAAGAGATCTCTAGTCTTTCCCATTCTGTTGTTTTCCTCTATTTCTTTGCACTGATCGCTGAGGAAGGCTTTCTTATCTCTCCTGGCTATTCTTTGGAACTCTGCATTCAAATGGGAATATCTTTCCTTTTCTCCTTTGCTTTTCACTTCCCTTCTTTTCACAGCTATTTGTAAGGCCTCCTCAGAGAACCATTTTGCCTTTTTGCATTTCTTTTCCATAGTGATGGTCTTGATCCCTGTCTCCTGTACAATGTCACAAACCTCCATCCATAGTTCATCAGGCTCTCTGTCTTATCAGATCTAGTCCCTTAAATCTATTTCTCACTTCTACTGTATAGTCATAAGGGATTTGATTTAGGTCATACCTGAATGGTCTAGTGGTTATCCCTACTTTCTTCAGTTTAAGTCTGAATTTGGCAATAAGGAGTTCATGATCTGAGCCACAGTCAGCTTCTGGTCTTGTTTTTGCTGACTGTATAGAGCTTCTCCATTTTTGACTGCAAAGAATATAATCAGTCTGATTTCAGTGTTGACCATCTGGTGATGTCCATATGTAGAGTCTTCTCTTGTGTTGTTGGAAGAGGGTGTTTGCTATGACCAGTGTGTTCTCTTGGCAAAACTCTATTAGCCTTTGCCTTGCTTCATTCCGTACTCCAAGGCCAAATTTGCCTGTTACTCCAGGTGTTTCTTAACTTCCTACTTTTGCATTCCAGTCCCCTATAATGAAAAGGACATCTTTTTTGGGTGTTAGTTCTAAAAGGTCTTGTAAAAGGATGAACCTCAAAAACATGTAAAGTGCAAGAAGCCAGATGCCAAAGGCTATCATATGGTAATATATATGTGAAAGGTCTCAAATAGGCAACCCTGTAAAGACAGAAAGTTTTTGGTTGCCAGGGGCTAGGGAAATGGAGACTAGAGAGTGACAGCTAATGGGTAAGTGGTTTTCTTTGGACAATGATGAAAATCTTTAGGAATTAAATAGTGATGGTTGTGCAATTTTGTGAATGTACTAAAAAACCACTGGTTTACATACTTTAAAAGGATGAACATTACAGTATGTGAATTATAGCTCAATAAAATAATATTTAAGAAAAGTAAAATTGAAAAGTAAAGTAGTATCTATTTAACTGTAAGACACTAGAGTTAAGAATATTTTTAGCAGGTCAAAGTCTAATTTTCACCCAATTCTGTAATTATATATGTAACCGTGTATCTATATCTCCACAGCCTTTTCTTTTTTTAAGTGAAAATTGGGGACATTTTAAAACTGACATAGGAAACTATTTGCTTCTATTATTAGAGTTTGACTTTATATTTTTAACTTTTGTACTAGTTTTGGAATTAACCTTTTTTAAAATGCTCAGTTATCATTCAAATGGCTTTGCAATAGTTTTAAATGAGAGTATTTACATGTGTGTGTTTTTCTCAAGTAAGCTGCCATCTCCAGGTTCTATATTAAGATGTTGGAATGGTTTAAGTATGTTCTAGAATAATATAAGCAGTATAAGTAGACCTAATTTCCACTTTTATGATTTCCTTTCTCCCGTCTCATCCCCTTCCCACCTCTGACATTTATTCTCCAAAATATAATATGGGGTTAGAATGTAATGCTTTGTTTTTAATTAAATCTTTCAGTAAGCATGTATTGAGCCCCTACTGTGTGTCAAGGTACTGTGCTAAGGTTAACAATACAGAAATGAAATTTTTAAAAATAAATAATAATATAAAAATAAATGATACATCTTGTTCAGTTGCTCAGTTATGTCTGACTCTCTGCACTACCATAGATTGCAGCATGCCAGGCTTCCCTGTTCTTAACCATCTCCTGGAGTTTGCCCAAATTCATGTCCATTGAGTCAGTGATGCCATCCTACCATCTCACCCTCTGATGTTCCCTTCTCCTCCCGCCTTCAACCTTTCCTAGCATCAGGGTCTTTTCCAATGAGTCAACTCTTCACATCAGGTGGCCAAAGTATTGGAGCTTCAGCTTCAATCCTTCAGTGAATATTCAGGATTGATTTCCTTTAGAATGGACTGGTTTGATCTCCTTGCTGTCCAGGAGACTCTCAAGAGTCTTCTCCAACACCACAGTTCAAAAGCATCAATTCTTCAGCACTCAGCCTTTTATTATTGTCCATCTCTCACATCCATACATGACTACTGGAAAAACCATAGCTTTGACTTGATGGACCTTTGTAGGCAAAGTAATGTCTCTGCTTTTTAATATGCTCTCTAAATTTGTCACTGCTTTTCTTCCAAGGAGCAAGTGTCTTTTAATTTCATGGCTGCAGTCACCGTCCACAGTGATTTTGGAGCCCAAGAAAATAAAGTCTGTCACTGTTTCCATTATTTCCCCATCTATTTGCCATTAAGTGATGGGACTGGATGCCATGATCTTTGTTTTTTGAATGTTGATTTTAAGCCAGCTTTTTCACTCTTCTCTTTCACCTTCATCAAGAGGCTCCTTAATTTCTCTTCACTGTCTGCCATAAGGGTGGTGTCATCTGTATATCTGAGGTTAATGGTACATTTAGAACTACTCTTAAAACAATTAAGAAGACATTTAACTCAGATATGAGAGGTCAGGCAGGACTTCTTTTTACCATCGGTTTTATTAGGAGGTTGATCATTGAAACCAAGTCATATTATGGGTTTTTAGAGAACCATTGCACATAGAGCTCATGCTTGACACTTACCACATCTCACAACTGCATAAGCACAGAGAAGAGTCTTGAGGAAAGCAATAGGGATTTGTCCCCAGTACATGTGTGTAGAAGCCAGAAATCTTTTTTAATTGTTATGAATACAAGCAGTACAGGTGCAGAGATGTTAAGTGGAAGTTGAGTTTCTGCTTTCTTGACTACTTAACATACTGAAAACCTTTTACACCATCAGAACTTTTACTTCCCCTAATATGCTTGCTATTTTTTTCTTTAAATATCATCATGAACTTAAAGGAATCACTGTTTTTTACTAGTGTTTTTAAAGAAACAGACAGGTTCTCTTCACATTGCTTTCCATGGGACCAATGTGTAGTAGTGTAGTCGTATTGGTGGTTAAATACTGAAATATGACCTTGCAGGTTGGTAAAGAACTTATGCTGTCAGCCATCTGGATTCCCTGCCACACCTCAGCCTCTCCCAAGACTCCAACCCTACATATCCCGCAATCCAGCATTTTAAAGGTTATCCCCGGGCCATGAAGGAGGCTTGAGGGACCCTGCGTTTTTACTACTGTTCCTAATTTCCAGCACCTGGGCCAGCCCCATTGTTAAATCATTTTGAGTATGACACTGACTTTCTGACTATAACATAAGTTACTGCTGTTTTAACCATGTTTGTGTTCTGCCAGCTGCAGTCGCAAGTAGCTCTAGCTCATGTATCATTGCCTCTCTGTACAGAACCAAAATTCAGAGTTTTCTTATTCTCTGAATAACCCAGAATACCCTCACAGTGTAACTCTCAATGGTCTTGTAAACCATACTGCTTTTTTGCTCTTCATTTCTCTCAGTGTTGACAGTTTGGTCTGAGTCCCCTGTTCTCTTATTGTTCCTTCCAGTCCGCTTTGCACCTTACAGACCTCCTGATATCTCCCTGAAGCCCCTGCTCTTTGAAGTGCCCAGCATCACTACGGAGTCAGTGTTCGTTGGTCGGGATTGGGTTTTCCATGAAATAGATGCTCAGCTTCAAAGTTCAAACGCCAGCGTGAACCAGGGAGTCGTGATCGTGGGAAACATTGGGTTCGGCAAAACCGCCATCATCTCCAGACTGGTGGCCCTCAGCTGCCATGGAACACGGATGAGACAGATCGCCTCTGACAGCCCACATGCCTCCCCTAAACGTGAGTACCCCCCCTTTTTTTTAAAAGAACTCTCTGCTACATGGCTCTGAAATTTCTTTTCATCATTATATTAAGTCTCAGATCCTTTCATTTTCTGATCTGCAAAACCTGATTTGCATGTGAGGATCTTCAACTCAGAGTTGGGAGAAGGAATGTGATACTCTGCTGACATTTAGCCCACATAGCCGACAATCACCTGAGTGTAACAGAAAAACCCTTTCTCTCAGGATGAATGTACGAGTCTGCCCTCCTGGCTGGTTGGCCCGTCCTTTGGGTGATGACTATAGCTGTTGCCTGCTAGAGCTGTTTGCGTCCATTGCCGTCAGCTTTTGCTCAGCCTGTGCCCAGCCTCCTGGCACAGCCTGTTTGCAGCCTCCATTTCCTTGCGATTGGTGTCTGTTGCGCTGCTTGGGTGTGAATTTCGTTGTGTCCTTGAAGAGTTTCTCCTGCTTCCTTGTGAAGAGATGCTGAGATCTCATTATATATTCACGCTTCTTTAATCACAGGCAGGGTGCAGTTTAACGATCACCATCAGGATCTTGTTTGTTTTTAAAATACTTACATGGTCCTTAGTGCCAGGTGCTCTCTAAGAGTTTAACAAATATTAGTCCTCTCAGCAACTCACGTGAGGTAGTTCCTGTTATCTGCCTTTCACAAATAGGTGGTTTGAGGCTCAGAGAGGTTAAGTAAGCCTCCCAGGTTTCACAGCCAGTAAAGAGTGAAACTAGAATTTGCGCCTAAGCAGTCTGGTTTCAGAGGCCAGTCTCATCCATTTTGCTGTGATCCCCTCTGTTTATGCCTGGAACTCCCATGAGTTGAGGAGCTAAAAGGAAATGTATGGGTATTCTTATACATAGTATATGTAGAGAACCACAAATTAGATGATCTTTAAGATTGATTCCTATGCTAAAATCACACTCCTATGTGATTCTAAGATGTCTTCATGTTTAAAAGTAACTGTTCATACCTATTCCAGTATTTTCCTTAGCATGCTTACATATCGCACCAGACTACTACTTATCTGAGTCATCCAAGAGGTTAACTGTTCGAGTGTGTCTACCTGGCCTCTGCTAGTTATAAGAGAACAAAAAGAAACTATTGCTCTGCTAGCCCAAATGAGTAATCTAGCTCATCATAGATTTCTAGACAGCAACTACTAGAAATGATTGGTTTGAGGTCATAGTAGCTACAGAGTCTAGCACAGTGCTGTGGAAACTCAAGAGAAACTCACTGAGCATCCCCCAAATATCCTGGCTTCTGTTGACATTAATTAACGTAAGCAGATCGCCTCTGGTAAACTTACAGATAATCTGACATGTAGAAGAACTAGTGTCTAGAAAGAAAACCAGTTGAATCAAGAGTCCCTGTTTGCCTGGGTGTAGTAAGAATTAGTACAGAAGAATTCATGTCTTAAGAGCCATATCATGCTTAGTTTCTGGATGAAGCTTTTCTGAGGTAGATTGACAGAATGTCTGAGGAGTCAAGAATCCACAGATTGAGTCCCAGTGCTCAAATTGACAATACTTTGTAACCTTGAGAATCTTACTGTAATTCTTTAGACCTCAGTTTTGTCACCCATAAAATGCATCAGTAGGATTTGGTGATCTTTAAGATCCATTCCTGTGCTACAATTCTGTGATTCTAAGATGATGTCTTCATGGCTAAATGTAACTTGTCATACCTATTTCAGTGTTTTCTTATTTTTTTCCTTTTTTTTTTCTTTTTTTTGGTATAATTTTTTTTTTACTATGTTAGTACACAAGTTGTTAATTTTTAATAGACTTTATTTTTTTAATTTATTTTTTTGAGCTGAATCTTCATTGCTTTGCGCAGGCTTTCTCTAGCCGTGGCAGGTGGGGGCTGCGCTTTGTTGCAGTTCAAGAACTTCTCATTGCAGACGCTTCTCTTGTTGCAGTGCATGGCCTCTAGGTGTGCGGGCATCAGTAGTTGTGGTGCATGGACTTTGTTGCTCCCTAGCATGTGAAATCTTCCTGGACAAGGGATTGATCCCATGTCCCCTGCATTGGCAGGCTGGTTCTTACCTGCCGTACCACCAGGGAAGTCCTATTTCAGTATTTTCCTTAATGTGTGTACATATTACACCAGACTACTACTTATCTGAGTTATCCAAGAGGTTAACTATTTGACTGTGTCAGGAAGAAAACCAGAGGTGATCGTCTCTCTGACTCCTCTGTATGTCACTGTGGCAGATAACAGGATGGTAGAATCATGACTCAAGGGCAAGAAGATCTGCTTTCTCTGAAAGCAAAAGTACCTTGGAGTGCCCCCCTCTAAGCCTGGGAGAGCAGGAGTTAATAGAAAACAACCATGTGCTCCCCAAGCAGAGGTTCTCTAAAGGTAGTTCATCAAGTTATTCTCTAACATCCATTGCCTTTTACCTCCAGAGAAACTCTCAAAATACCAGAACACTCCCATTCATGTGATAAATGTCCACGTGTTAGATTGGAGATTTGATAACTTTCACAACTTGAAAAGGTGTTAAAGGGATAGAGTGTGTGGCTATGTATTTATCAGAATTGCACAGAACCAGCACTGCCTTGTTGTAATCTTTGATGTAGTAATTTTTGTTGTCATCTTTGATGTTCAAACCAAACCACTACTCCTTAAGAAGGGCCAGGAATAAGTGGTTGATGTCATTTGCTGGTATTTAAATATTAACTCTGAACAACAAAATCAACTCTTGGAATTACCCCAAAACTACACACTTCTATAAAATTTTCATTTTCTGTCATGCAAATGATTAATAATAAAATGTAACATCAGTTTGTTTTAGAACTGTCTCTCTCATTAAATTTTCTAGTTTTGAGGGCATATGTTTTGTCTTTCTTGTATTATTATCCTCATGAGGTTTTGGTTAAAACTTTTCAAGTATTGGGGCTCAAAAATACTACTTTTAAAAAATCAGTGATCTGTATGTTTTTATTTTATATTTCTGTTATTTCTGTAAACAGATATGAATTGAATATATATTAACCAATTTAAAGGTATTTCTTTGAGGAAAAAAATAGATTAAAGAACAAGCTGTTTTTCAGTATCAATCTTTTACTATAGGAGCCAGCACTGGAAATGTCACTGGCAGTAACAGAATTTTTTTCATTAGTGAATAAGGATGATGTCTATAGAGAGAGAATTGAGTTCAGTTTTTACAGTTTATTTTACATTAAACTTTGATAGGTGTATTCGGAATCTCACTGGCCTTCCCAGCCCTCAGTCTGTGATGTAGTTGTAGTAATGATGAAAATAGGTGAAACCTTATTGGAACTCCTGGCCTTCATCTCTGCATCCTGTGTCGTTCTTTTTTCTGTCTCTGCCTCCTCCATGCTGAGTAGCACTGCTCTGGAAGATGTGAGCAGTCTAGCCTGCAGCACTGCATTGCCTGGCTCTGTCCTTCCCCCACAGACACCCAGCCCCCAGCCGCCCCCTCCTTGTCATTTCCCTGGGAAGGCGCAGAAAAGCTGTCAAGGCAGGCCCTAGCCTGTCATCCTGTTTTCCACCTACACCCCTTCCCAAACCTTACTCCCCCGTCAGTCTCTACCACCACCATCATCACCCACCCCTCAACACATACACTCTTCTAAGAATAAAAACATTTTGTGAAGGTGGACCTGTTGTATAATTGGGGTATTATCACATGAACTGCAAAGATACTCAGTACAGCCGTTAGGGAAGTTCGGTCTAACACAGGACTGTATTCTCCTGTCCCTAGAAGTCTCAGTGTAGTTATTGTTTGGATTTGACATTTGCCAACAGCTGCCGTGCCCCCAAATAGCTGTGCAGTGAGTAGTTCCTCCTCTCCCCACCCTGCTCATTCCAGAAGTCCGTTTTGCCAATTTGCTGTGCACACCGGTGTCTCTTTCCGATTCACTTGTTTTCTGTTCTCTGAATACCAAGCAGAAAGTAAAGACACCCAAACAGAAAGGAGGGCATCTCCAGAAGGGATCAGCTAGAAGACAGAAGACCATAATTACCCACAAAATCAAGTACCAGATAAAGGGAAACGGGGTGGAACATGGGAGTGAACAACAGGCGTGATACACTGACAGTCGCTGAACCCACTGTTTCTTCAGTCTTTCACTGCCATCTCCCACACCTCCCCTCCTACAGTGTATTCAGAACTCTAGGCGATGGCCAGTTGGATGGAAGAGGTCTCAATTCAGTCCTCCTGTTAGGAAGCTACATGAAAACCATTTTCCCTGTTCTTCCTCCTTTTCAATAGCTGTTGACCATTCAGTAACAGCCTACTTATTTTGTACTCCTTGTTAAAATATTATCTGTATTCACAAATGTAGTCCATGATTTCTAGTAGTAGTTAAGATATTACCTAAATAACATGAATAAATGGAATTTTTAAAAAACAGGTTTATTAAGCTACAATTCACCTAACCCTGTAATTCACCCATTTAAATTGTTCAGTTCAGTGCATTTTAGTGTATTCACTGAGTTGTAAAGCAACCACCATAATCTTAGAATGTTTTCATCCCCCCCTAAAAGAAATCCCATGCCCGTTAGCAGTCCGTCTTCATTTCCCTGATAAGTCCCTATTTCCACCCCTAGGTAACCACGAATCTGCTTTTTTGTCTCCTGTGGATGTTCCTATTCCGGGCATTTCACATAAATAGAATCATACATTATATGACCTTTTGCAACTGGCTTCTTTGAATGAGTGTAACATTTCCACAGGTTATCCATGTTGTTTTGAATGTGTTGGTATTTTATTTCTTTTTATTGTCAAGTAACGTTCCCTTGTGGGACTGAACCACATTTTATCAGTTCATCAGTTGATGGACATTTGAGTTGTTTCCACTTTGGAGCTGATATGAATCTTGCTTCTTTGAGCACTTGTGTACAAGTTTTTTCATGGGCATACATTTTTAATTCTCTTGGGTACACACCTAAGAGTAGAATTGCAAGATTGTACAACACATTGAATTTAGCCAGTCTTCAATCACTTCAGAGTTTTACGATGATCTGATGCAAACATCTCATCTTTTTAATCCAGATGTGGATGCCAACAGAGAGCTGCCACTCACACAGCCACCGTCAGCCCACTCTTCCATCACCAGTGGAAGCTGCCCAGGAACTCCAGAAATGCGCAGGCGGCAGGAGGAGGCCATGCGGAGACTAGCCTCACAGGTACGAGAGGATCCCCATGCTAGTGCCATTTTAACATCAACAGAACAATGGTAGGGAGACCCCAGCAAAGTAAACAAAAGTAAACAAAAGACCCCAGCAAAGTAAACAAAAGTATATATAATATATATTATACCATTAAAAAGCCGTTCCTAGAAAAATACTTTGTTATTTTGGAATCAGAAACTTGCTGTTGGAAGGACCCTTAGAAATAACCAAAGTCCCATAACAAATAGATAAGAAAGTGGAGACTCAGAGTTATATCATTTACCCAAGATCACAGTATAAGTAATCAATATAGTTTTTAAATTTTCATTCCTAGCTCATAACTTCCTGCTGTACTGCACTATCCATAAATTTTTTATATGTTGCATTGTAATTCTCTTTATTTTTGTCAAAGCGATATACACGCATAGTTCAGGAAATCAAATAATGCTCAAAGACTTATAATAAAAACCAGGAATTCTTTTCTCCTCCCCAAGCCACCCTCTCCCCAAAGGCAAACACTTTCAATGTTTAGAGATATTTTTCTGATCCATATCTCCATCTTTGTAAATAATATTTATGGACTGCTATAACTGTTTTCATCAGTTCTGTACATTATCTATTGCTTCTTATTATGTATGGTGAGAATTTTGGCTCTTTCACCTTCCTTGCTCTGTCCATCATGTCACTACAGTTATATC
This sequence comes from Muntiacus reevesi, assembly GCF_963930625.1. Taxonomy (NCBI): domain Eukaryota; kingdom Metazoa; phylum Chordata; class Mammalia; order Artiodactyla; family Cervidae; genus Muntiacus; species Muntiacus reevesi. Next base: position 14,948,741 of record NC_089266.1, on the reverse strand, counting down.
ATGATTTTTGTCTGAATCCATGTTATATTATTTTCAGTATTAATACTGGGCAACACGGTTCACTGTGGAACCAAGAATAACATTTCCTTCTTGAGCAGTTTTGTTTTTCCCAGGTTATGAAATGCCTCATTTTAAAATTTGCTTCTTTTTCTTCAAAACGATGATTGTCATTCCATAACTCTTAATGCTTTGTAAAATGGCTCTCAGTACAATTTTCCACATCAATTATATTCACCCCCACACACATTCTGGAAGCCCCAGAGTTCTCCATCAAACTAACCTGGACCTCAGATGCTGTCAAGGCTTAACACCTACTTATTATCCTGGAAATTCTGTTACTGCTTTTCTGTGTTTGATTCCATGTCATTATCTTTCTTGATTATATTCCTTTCTTTGATGGAGCACATCCTCTAGTAGCTCCCCAAGAAAAAATGCCAAGGAGGTAAATTTTCCAAGATTTAATGTTCATAAAAGTGTCTTTATTTCATTCTCATACATTACCATTTGTTTGATATCATAAAACTGGAGTTTAAAAATTGTTCCCCCTCAGAATTTTGAAGGCATCCACCTCTTAAAAATTTTTTAATTTTTTATTGGAGCATAATTTTTTTGCTCCAAATTTTTATTGGAGCATAATTGCTTTAGAATGTTGTGTTAGCTTCTACTGCACATAGCTTGGATCAGCTATACGTATACATATATGTACTCCCTTTTGGAAGACATCCATCTTGAACTTCCAGTATTACTATTTAAGTAATATGGTTTTCTTGTTGTTCAGTTGCTAAGTCATATCTGACTCTTTGTGACCCCGTGGACTGCAGCACACCAGGCGTCCCCTCCCTTCACTATTTCCCGGAGTTTACTCAAACTCATGTCCTTTGAGTTGGTGATACTATCTAACCATCTCATCCTCTAATTCCATACTAATATGGTACTATTATTATTCCTAATTCTTTATATATACTTTTTTCCCCTCCAGAAGCTTTTAGAATCTTCTTACTAGGTCTTTTTTTTTTTTTTAATATTCTATTGGTGCCTAGTGAACCCTGGGTATATTCTTTGATTCAAGGAAATGCTTTTGTATTATTTATTGCTAATTTCCTCACCACCACTTCCTCTGTTATCTCCTTCTACAACTCGTTTTAGTCAAAAATTAATTTCCTATGTTAATACTCTTCTTCACTTCGCTGTTTCCTATACTTTTGTTTTCCTATTTTGATTTATGATCCACTTTTAAGAGATTTCCTCAACATCACCTTGCAATACTTCACACACACACACACACACAAAATTGGCTATCGTAGTTTTAATCTACAGTAGGTCCTTTTTTCCCCCAGTTGTTCCCCTCTTTTTTGTAGCATACTGTTTTTGTGTTATGCATGTGTTATGTTCTCTTATCTCTCCCTTAATAGTTAGGTAATGAAAACCTGGTGGAAGCTTGTGTATGCGGAGAGCTTAACTGTAGAGAATTAAGATGACCTGTCAGCTTTTACTGGAAAACCCCAAAGTCAATGTCCATAAGTTTTTTTCTTGCACTGTTCATCTTATCTAGCAGGGAATCCACCAGTCTCCTGGAGGGCGTATATCCTGGTTGCCAGCATTCTAAAGCTAGTGAGACAAAGTGAAGTTTCATCACTTAGATTGCAGACTCTTACGTGAGCCCCTTTTCAGCCCTGCACCTGCTCCTCACCTACCCTGTGTCTGGTGTCGCTAAGCCTGGATTCTCTTAGTTTCTTGAGTGAATATAATCCTCTTTCCTGTGGGTTTTGGGGAAGGTAGTCACCCAGCTGGGCAGGATCGGAGGGATATCTGGGGATCCAACTGCTCCTTCCATAAACGTCAAATAATTTCTGTGTTTTCAACTTCCTTCCTCACCCCTCTTCTTTTCTGAGGTTTGACAGATGATTTGGCCTATATCCTCAGCTAGCACTTGCTTCACCTTCTTCTGTTAAGCCATTTAATCCTACATTCATATTCCATCTTTGTATATTATAATCAGAGATTAGATATTTCTCATCAACAGAATTTGCATTTCTGTTTCTTTTTTTTTTCCCCCAAATCACTCTGTGATAATCTTTTCTTTATTTTGTGACAATTATTTACTTATTTGACCGCATGGTGGGATCTTAGTTCCCTAAGTCGGGATTGAACCTGTTCCCCTCCCCCACCCCTGCAGTGGAAGCACGGAGCCTTAACCACTGGACTGCCAGGGAAGTCTCCGCATTTCTGTTTCCTGTTCTCCTTATTTTGGAGGAATGCCATCTCCAGTGTTTGAAAAAGTCTCTTGTCATGATTAATTAGTAATGAAGAACAGGAAGGCATCTTCACTGTCATAAGCTTCTAATTTCTTCATAGAAATCCTGTCCAGGTGTGAGCCAAAAATAGCATGTCTCCCCCAACTGCGTTTTCAGTTGTCCCCACTTAGTGGTACACACCCATGTATAAATGGGCTTCTGAAAACAGTTTGCAATCTCCCTCATTTCACTGCTAACTCAGTGCAACTTTAAAAGACATCTTTGTTTTTTCTTTTTTCTAAATATCCCATGTAAGCCGACTCCAGCCTCTTCTTTAGAAAAATCAGAATAAATGTCATCTGGAAATACACAAATGCTGAAGAGCTTTCATCATCACAGTCATTTATTTATTCATTTGGAATAGATGTTTGGAACGCCTGTAATACAAGATTGAAGCTAAAGCAGTGAACAAGACATGCACAGTCCCTGTTATTAGGTAGCCTACGTTTTTGTGGTGGGAGAAGGCCAATAAACAAACAAATACGTGGTCTATCAGATGGTGATGAGTGCTAGAAAGAAAGTCTTCACATGTTGTCACTTCTTAGTCTGTCATCAGGAGAAAAGTCCCAGGACTTCCCTGGCTGTCCACCCATTAAGACTGCACTTCCACTGCCGGTAACACAGGTTCAGGTATCTGATGGGGAACTAAGATCCCACATGCCTTGTGGTGCAGTCAAAAAGTTAGAAGAGAGAGAAAGAAAAAAATCCCAAGACTCTATATGTTCAATATTTGGAAAGTGTTATTTATTTTTAGTAGGAAATTAGTAACTATACTTACTTGAAAACTGATCACATTTTAAGTTCCATGGTTGTGCCTTTCTTAAGCACAATATAAATAAATCTCTTTTGTACCTAGAAATGGGATATTTTTTAATTTATACTAAACCTTCTATACGAAATGGCCCCTTAGATTAAAGTTGATGTTGGATTCAATATTTTGAAGATGTTAAATGTTAGAAGTGAGATATACTAGTCATTATTTACACTTAAGGAATATATTTAAAGTTTCATGCTTATTTCTTCCTTAAGCAAAATATAAATACCTCTGTTTGTACGTAGAGATGGAATATCTTAAAGTTTACACTGAGCATTGTGAAACAAATGGCCCCTTAATTAAAATTGAATATTATCCCAGTAATTGTGCCACATGTCCCAGTTCAGACACAGCTTTGTGCTGTAGAAGCATAGGGCAGAAGTCAGCAACCTTGTTTCTCATCTGTGACAAAATGATGAGATCTTTTTAGATCAGTTAGTATTTTGATAATGCAAGCTATTATATGAAAATTAAAAGTACCCTTGAAAAACTTCTTGATTTGATAGAGTTCTTAGTATCAGTTCTTGTGTATCATTCATTATCATTGATATTTCATAGTATTCTTGAGGCTTCTTATGCTTCTTCGTAATTGAGACCATTGAAGAGTTCTTGTCACAACTTTAGAGCAGTTTTACTTATTGAAGAAACACTTTCCACTTGAAGTAACAGGTTTTGCTAGGTCTAGATCTCTTAATGTATTTCCAGTTAATATTATGTATTTCTTCTGAAGTACAGTTGAGGTATGTGGAGATCTCGTTCAGAGCATTTCCTGGATGTGTGACTTTAGAACAACCATCACTTTTCCAGGTTTTCATTCTGTTATCTGAGTGGTCAGACATGCAGAATTCTCCAGACAGAGAGACTGACTTCTATTTACTGTGCGCATTACACACATTGAGCTTAGTACTTTTTACATTATATTTGTTATTTCGCTTCTTCATTCTTACCTTGAACCTCTGAAGTGGTCATTATCATCCCCATTTTACAGGTGAGGACACTGTGCTTCAGTGATAGTTCATTTTTCCAGTGTCTTCCTGTTAGTAAATAGCAGAGCTTGGATACAGAGTCAATGCTCACCCCAATAAAGTGAATCACCTTCTCCCCATTTAACAGATACAGAAACTCGCCTCACACTGAGGTTACATAACTCACCAAGATAACTAGAACATGACTTGAAACCACGATTTAAACTGAGGCAGGCAGGCTCCAGAGTCCAGGCTTTTAACCACTGTACTGCTCTCCAGTGCGACAAGAAGGATTTTTGTTTAGTGTTCTTTTGGAAAAATCTGTCGATAATTGAAAGTGGCTTCAAAGCAAGAAACAATGAAGGAGCACCTTCCAGAAATTTCGCTGACCTCAAATTCTTTCTTCAAAAAGTTGTCTTTTTCAAAAGTGACTAGAAGCTCTTGTCACATTAGGTTAAGTTGTCACTGGCTTAATCCTTAGATTAAGAAGCTAATATCTCTTAAATAAGCTAATTAGAGAAACTAGCTAATTTTAAGAAGTGTCACAGAGACACAAAAAGCAGAGGATTTTTACCCCCTAAGGAAATCTATGTAAGGAAAAAAAACTGAAATGTCATCCTTGCCAGGAGACTAGTTCTGCACTAAATCAGGATGATGTCAGGTGATCGTGGTTCCTGAGCTCGTTGCTGCTGCTGTTAAAGGTATCGGCCAAGAAGGTGATCATGTCAGCAGTTCAGAAATGTGTGTTGACCATGCTAAGAGACTTACACCACACATACACACACACACTCATAGGGAGACAGGAAAACAAAAAATAACAACACCTAAGTATGAGATTTGGAAAGAGAAAAAAAAAAGTATGAAATTTGGTTTAGGTTCCAGTTGGCTCTTTTTGAAAAGACTTACATTTTAGGAGAAATGTGATCCAAACTAAACAGCAAATAACCTATAGATGATGTTTTATAAAATGTGTCTACGGTTTTTTTCTCTCTAAAAATTAACATCGAAATTTTATAGTGAGACCCAGATGCGTCTACACTCAGGATACTGAATATGGAAACAACCTTATTTATTCATTTCTCAGTTTTGTTTTTTTGCTTTTTAATCTTGTCTCTTCCACTAGATGGGTCAGTATTTAAATAATTGTTCACCACTCTTATCACCAGCTCCTAGCACAACGCCTAGTACAGAAGTATGTGTTAAATGAGTGAATAAATTGTCTGTTCTCTGTACTGAAGCCTGAGTAATCTTTCTAAAACATATTTCTGTTCTTGTTACTTAAAATCTGTCAGTGGCTCCTCCTTGCCCTTGAGTGGAATCCAAGCTCCCTTCTTGAAACTTGACTCTTATCATAAAGGACCTTTACACGCACGGGTATTAAGTTGCTTCATCTGTATTGGTATGCAACCCCATGGTCTGCAGCCAGCCAGACTCCTCTGTCCATGGGATTCTCCAGGCAAGATACTAGAGCGGGTTGCCATGCCCTCTCCAGATCTTCCTGACCCAGGGATCGAACCCAAGTCTCCTATGTCTCCTGCATTGGCAGGCAGGTTCTTTACCACTAGCACCACCTGGGAAGCCCAGAGGGCCTTTACATTTTCTATCTAGCTCAGGGTTTCTCAGCAACACCGTTGACATTTGGGGCCAGATAACTCTTGGTCTGCAGGCTGTCCTTTTTAGTGTACTATGCTTAGAAGTATCCTTGACCTCTGCCCACTATCCAGTGGTATCCTCCCACTCACAGTTGTGCCGACCAAAACTGTCTCCAGACGTCACCAAATGTACCCTGGGGAGCAGAGCCACTCCAGATGAAAGCCTCTGCTCTATCTATCTGCTCATATCTCCCGCCTCTCCCCACTCATTCGCATTCTAGCTGCACTGGAGGTGTAAGGGGATTCACACGTGCTGTCTTCCTCTGCCTGGGACACACCTGCCCCAATCGCTTGTCATCATCCTTTAGATTTCAGCTTAAGTTTCACCTCTAAGAAGGCTTTTCTATCTCTCCTTAGTTCCTTAGATGGCCCCAGCTCATGTTACACCTGCATCTTGTATTTCCTATCTCATCTTGCTTTTCCCCAGTTCTATTGAGATTAGCTGACATAGAATATTGTATAGTTAAAGATGTACGGCTTAATGATTTGATATGTGTATAAATTTAGTTAATAATCATCACCTCACATAGTTACAGAATTGTTTGTGTGATAAGAACTTTTAAAATCTACTCTCTTAAGTCATTTTCAACTATATAATGTAGTACTGTAAACTGTAGTCACCAGGTAGTACATTATGGTAATAATAATAATAATATTCCAGATGGATACTGAAACTAGTGGGTAACAATTTGGGGAGGAACAGGATTTGCACTGACTCAAAGTATCTCCTCTAAGATATTTAACTATGAAGGGTAAGATAGTAGCTGTATAGTAGAGAAACCTGGCAGAAACCTTTACCTTAGCCAAGCAATCAAGGTCAGCACCACCAGTATCCGGACGTGTCACATCATGAACCCTGTGACATGATCCACTGAAAAGGACAAAACATCGTTTTTGTGGTTTTCTTGCCAAAAAAATCTCAAGTGGAACATGAGGAAAACATGAGAGGAACTCACACTGACTAATATTCAACAAAGTAATGGATCAGTGCTCTTCAAAAGTGTCAAGGTCATGAAAGACAAAGACTGGGGAGCTCTTACAGACTGCAAGAGTCTAAGGAGAAATAACAACTGGATAGAATGCTGGAACAGAAAAAGGTCATGAGTAGAAAACTGACAAAATTTGAATACTGCCTTTAGTTCATAGTGTTGTGCCAGTGTTATTTCCTGGTTTCAATAATTATGCTATGATTATGTAAGATGTTAAGGGAAGCTGGGTAAGGGATATACGGAAACACATCTTTTTGCAACATTTAAATCTAAAATTAGTTCAAAATAAAAAGTTTTTTAAAAAAAATCCTACTGCAAAAAAAAAAAAGAGCTCCAAGCTGGAAAATAACTGAGGCCGAACCCAAGTCTTGAGCTATTCCTAGCTGCCAGTCCCAGGATGCAGATTACAGCCACAGTTGAGGGACAGGAGAAAGGGCAAAGAAAATGTTTTTACCCTGAGCTTCGAGGTCACTAGACACAGGAAAAGCCAAACTGAAGTATTGGGAGGGATGTGCCGAGTAGGAAATCAACCAGGTGGTAGTGAGAGAGTTCAAGAAAGACTGATGAGAAAGAGACAGTGAATAAAAAATACCAGAGCATGAAGGAAGGTCAGCAGCAACATTAGAATTTAAGTGATGCTGGGACCTCCCTGGTGGTCCCATGGTTAAGAACCTGCACTTCCACTGCAGGGGGCACAGATTCAATCCATGATCAGAATCCTGCATGCCGTGTGGCATGACCCCGAAAAAAAAATTTAAGTGATGCCAATGACAGCTGATGTGAGAGTTGGACCATAAAGAAGGCTGAGCACCAAAGAATCAATGCTTTTAATTGTGGTGCTGGAGAAGACTTAAAGAGTCCCTTGGACAGAAAGAAGATCAAATCAGTCAATCCTAAGGGAAATCAACCCTGAATGCTCAGTGAAAGGACTGATGCTGAAGCTGAAGCTTCCAGTACTTTGGCCACCTGATGTGAAGAACTGACTCATCAGAAAAGACCCTGATGGTGGGAAAGATTGAGGGCAGGAGGAGAAGAGGGCAGTAGAGGATGAGATGGTTGGATAGCATCACCAATACAATGGATATGAACTTGGGCGAACTCCGGGAGATGGTGAGGGACAGGGAGGCCTGGCATGCTGCAGTCCATGGGGTCACCAAGAGTCAGACAACTGAACCACAACAACAATGGCAGTCATTATGTAAATTAAACTTTTATGTCCAAATGAATTCTAGATATTCAAATCTGCCTTTTGTTTTTAAGAGATTGGTTTAATCCTGTCATAGATGATTCGTTTCATGTAAAACGTAGCCTGGAACTTTTAATACAAGCCCGACAGGTTGGCTGTCATTCAGTCATTTGATTAGGGTGTTTGATGAGGAATATGCTTAGTTGTATCATTCCCCATGTGTGGCTTTAAATCAACACCTCTCCCTATCCAAGGCTATACTGACCTCCAGTCTTTTTTTTCTTTTTTTTTTTTTGTATAGTCAGTCTGCAGACCTGTCCTTTTATTCTTCCTCACAGGAGTAATCTAAAAGTTACCCACTGTCTTCTTCAAAGAATTGATACAGTTCTAGTCATATTAGATATATTTTGCATAGAACTGTTCTAGTCAAAAGTTGAGGGGGACTTCTCAGGTGGTCTAGTGGTTAAGACTTTGTCTTCCATTGCAGGGGCATGGATTCAATCCCTGGTTGCCAAAAAAAAAGGAAGCATTATCATAACAAATTCAGTAAAGACTTTAAAAATGGTTCATGTCAAAAAAAATCATAAAAAAAATTTTTAAGTTTGGGCATTTAACATAAGGAAAACTTGAGATGGAAAAAAAATTAATAATGTAAGAAAAACACAGCTGAAAAAGAAATTTCAGCAAGTCATTGTAAGAGACAGGAGTTCACCAAGGAGAAAAGTTTTACCTTCTGATGGGGTGGACTACTTCTGAACCATTCCCAGGAAGTTGGAATCAGTCAGTTCAGTCGCTCAGTCATGTCTGACTCTTTGCAGCCCCATGGACTGCAGCACACCAGTTCATCACCAACTCCCAGAGCCTGCGCAAACTCACATTCATCGAGTTGGTGATGGCATCCAGCCATCTCATTCTCTGTCATCCCTTTCTCCTCCTGCCTTCAATCTTTGCCAGCATCAGGGTCTTTTCTGATGACTCAGTTCTTCACATCAGGTGGCCAAAGTATTGGAGCTTCAGCATCAGTCTTTCCAATGAATATTTAGGACTGATTTCCTTTAGGGTTGACTGGTTTGATCTCCTTGCAGTCCAAAGGACTCTCAAGAGTCTTCTCCAACACTCCAGCTCAAAAGCATCAATTCTTGGCGCTCAGCTCTCTTTATGGTCCAACTCTCGCATCCATCATGACCACTGGAAAAACAATAGCTTTGACTAGATGAACCTTTGTTGGCAAAGTAATGTCTCTGCTTTTTCATATGCTGTCTAAGTTGGTCATAGCTTTTCTTCCAAGGACCAAGTGTCTTTTAATTTCATGACTGCAGTCACCATCTGCAGTGATTTTGGAGCCCAAGAAATAAAGTCTGTCACTATTTCCACTGTTTCCCATCTATTTACCATGAAGTGATGGGACTGGATGCCATGATCTTTGTTTCTTGAATGTTGATGGGTTTTTTTGTGTTTTTTGTTTTTTTCATTTATTTTTATTAGTTGAGGCTAATTACTTCACAACATTGCAGTGGGTTTTGTCATACATTGACATGAATCAGCCATGGAGTTACATGTGTTCCCCATCCCGATCCCCCCTCCCACCTCCCTCTCCACCCGATTCCTCTGGGTCTTCCCAGTGCACCAGGCCCGAGCACTTGTCTCATGCATCCCACCTGGGCTGGTGATCTGTTTCCCTATAGATAATATACATGCTGTTCTCTCAAAACATCCCACCCTCGCCTTCTCCCATAGAGTCCATAAGTCTGTTCTGTACATCTGTGTCTCTTTTTCTGTTTTGCGTATAGGGTTATCATTACCATCTTTCTAAATTCCATATATATGTGTTAGTATGCTGTAATGATCTTTATCTTTCTGGCTTACTTCGCTCTGTATAATGGGCTCCAGTTTCATCCATCTCATTAGAACTGATTCAAATGAATTCTTTTTAACAGCTGAGTAATATTACATGGTGTATATGTACCACAGTTTCCTTATCCATTCGTCTGCTGATGGGCATCTAGGTTGCTTCCATGTCCTGGCTATTATAAACAGTGCTGCAATGAACATTGGGGTGCACGTGTCTCTTTCAGATCTGGATTCCTCAGTGTGTATGCCCAGAAGTGGTATTGCTGGGTCATATGGCAGTTCTATTTCCAGTTTTTTAAGAAATCTCCAGACTGTTTTCCATAGTGGCTGTACTAGTTTGCATTCCCACCAACAGTGTAAGAGGGTTCCCTTTTCTCCACACCCTCTCCAGCATTTATTGCTTGTAGACTTTTGGATAGCAGCCATCCTGACTGGGCGTGTTATGGTACCTCATTGTGGTTTTGATTTGCATTTCTCTGATAATGAGTGATGTTGAGCATCTTTTCATGTGTTTGTTAGCCATCTGTATGTCTTCTTTGGAGAAATGTCTGTTTAGTTCTTTGGCCCATTTTTTGATTGGGTCATTTATTTTTCTGGAATTGAGCTGCAGGAGTTTCTTGTATATTTTTGAGATTAATCCTTTGTCTGTTGCTTCATTTGATATTATTTTCTCCCAATCTGAGGGCTGTCTTTTCACCTTACTTATAGTTTCTTTTGTTGTGCAAAAGCTTTTAAGTTTAATTAGGTCCCATTTGTTTATTTTTGCTTTTATTTCCAATATTCTGGGAGGTGGGTCATAGAGGAGCTTACTGTGATTTATGTCGGAGAGTGTTTTGCCTATGTTCTCCTCTAGGAGTTTTATGGTTTCTGGTCTTACATTTAGATCTTTAATCCATTTTGAGTTTATTTTTGTGTATGGTGTTAGAAAGTGTTCTAGTTTCATTCTTTCACAAGTGGTTGGCCAGTTTTCCCAGCACCACTTGTTAAAAAGGTTCTCTTTTTTCCATTGTATATCCTTGCCTCCTTTGTCAAAGATAAGGTGTCCATAGGTTTGTGGATTTCTCTTTAGGCTTTCTATTCTGTTCCATTGATCTATATTTCTGTTTTTGTGCCAGTACCATATTGTCTTGATGACTGTGTGCAGGTTGATTCCTCCAGTTCCATTCTTCTTTCTCAAGATTACTTTGGCTATTCGAGGTTTTTTGTATTTCCATACAAATTGTGAAATTATTTGTTCTAGCTCTGTGAAAAATACCGTTGGTAGCTTGATAGGGATTGCATTGAATCTATAGATTGCTTTGGGTAGAATAACCATTTTGACAATATTGATTCTTCCAATCCATGAACACAGTATGTTGAATGTTGAGTTTTAAGCCAACTTTTTCACTCTCCTCTTTCACTTTCATCAAGAGGCTCTTTAGTTCTTCATCACTTTCTGCCATAAGGGTGGTGTCGTCTGAAGTTATTGATATTTCTCCCGACAATGTTGATTCCAGCTTGTGCGTCATCCACCCTGGCATTTTGCATGATGTACTGTGCATATAAGTTAAATAAGCAGGGTGACAATATACAGCCTTGACGTACTCCTTTTCCTATTTGGAACCAGTCTGATTTTCCGAGTCCAGTTCTAACTGTTGCTTCTTGACCTTGACCTACCTCGGGAGGCAGGTAAGGTTGTCTGATATTCCAGTATTATTATTCCAATAATACCAGTTGGTCAGGTATGACTGGAATAATAGTGACTGAATATAGGCCATGGTGACTTCCTCAGAGCTGTAGGGAGTGATCTGTTACCCTTCACTGAACACTAGCACAGTGAGAGGCTGAAGGAAAAAAAAACTATTTGTTTCCTATTTGTGTATGTGGGGAAAGCTGTTGATAATGTCAACAGATAATTTGGGAGAAATACCAAGTGTTTTTGACAGATTATTTGTGCATTTACATACCATGTAAATGCCTGGAAATATCTAGTAAATGACCTATTTTGAGTCAAAGTACAAATTTCATGAAGATGTTGAATGGTCTTTCTACCTGAAGTCTGCAGAGGAGTTAAGATTTTATATTTGGAATACCTAAAAAATTTTAAAGTCAAAGAAACAAATGCAGCCCCAGAAGGGGCAACTTTTGCAGTGATCTTTGTTAGTTGAAACTTCAGATAGCCAAGCGTGCGGATGATTTTTAATGAAACCAGGGCAAGAATCCTCTTCCTAAATGTTAAACTTTTTATCTTCAAACTTGTATCCCATTACTTTAGGTAAAAGGTAAGTTATAGTTGATTTGCTCAGCTGTGCTTTGCCTCGACATGGGAAATCAATTGAGATAAAATATGATGAAAGTTCATATTGATTCAGAGATTTACTGTTTTCTTTTTATAAAGTGGAGATTTGTGTCCTTGTGGACATAACCACTGACTTTCACTGTTCATTGAGAGGGCAGATCAGTTGCTGTCAAGTTTTCTCTTTGGGTTCCTTACATTGCGTTTAAGATTAGTAGTAAAGCAGTGATCAATCTATCTACAGAAGAGAGTGGAGATTTCTAAGTACACCTCCTCATTTCCATTTCCACACTATGCTCAGACATCATTGCTTCACTTGCAAACAATTCCTATCCCTAGCTTTCCATATGTAGTAACATTTCCTGTGTTGTTCAGTTTTTTAAATGCTAATGAGAAGGATTTCAGATTTTTTTTTTAAAAAGTGATATTTCCAGCATTTGTTACGGAGCTAGGATGACCATACCTACAGGTTAGGAGTCATTTCAAAGCAGAACACTTTTGTGGATGATTCTGTTCTTTGAGAGCTGGGGTCCCAGTAGTATATCTGCGTATGCTCCTAGGGCAAATTTCAAATGCTTGAAGGTACAAACGCAGTAGATGAAAAGAAGAGAGTGTACAGAACCTTGATGATAACCGTGATGATGATGGAGAGGAAGAAGAGAAGAGGACATTGATGGTGGTGGTGGTGGCAGCATCCGCTAACATGACTGTGCACTTCCTATGTTTTGGGCACCATGTCAAGTGTGGTCTGTACATTCAGGCTGAATCTCCCCTGCAGTTTCTTGTTATCTACGCAGGCCCATCACTTTTGTAGGTAGTACTGAGCCAACAGAGTGGTCTAGATTAAAATCACCCTCTGCCCTTCTTGCCCTTGAGGCAAAAGGAACAACCTGAAGATACAAGCAAACACTGCAAATTTAAACAAACAAAAAACAGAGCTTAAAATTGCACGTTCCAGCCAGACTGGCTAGACCCTAGATGATATTAAGATGCATGCATTTTCTGAGTTCTTTGAATTTAACACGTGCATCTGACAAAAATCTCACTTCTTCTCCCTATTATCTTAATTCTGATCCTCTCTGTCTCTAGGTGCTCAGAAAACTATTTAGTGATCATTCTTGAGTCTGAGTTATTTTATTTTCTATGAGACTGATTATAACACAATTATAATTTTTTAAATATGCCTTATAAACATGTGTTTGTTGAGTCTAACATATGGTATTTCTCTGGTTATTCTATTGCTAATGCTTTGTTACAGTATCAGATTGTTTCATGTACTACTTCATGCTGAATAAATATTAGAGAGATTAATCTTTATTCTCAGGCCTACTTCCTATTTTAATCTAGAGGAAAAGCTCAGTTTGTATTTATAAGTTTTAACCATGAATTATGGTACCATACACATACAAGAGAAATATTGGGTCAAGTTTCTGACGTTAGATAAATCAGGGTGATTTCCGAGTTAACAGCTTTTGTTTTCACTTGAAGAAGTTGAGGAGTGGGGTGACAGAAGACAGTGTTAGAGAATAACCATGCAGTAACCATGACCACCTTAGTGACTAAACACACACACGCACGACCCTGACTGCTGCCCTTGCTACTGATCAGCCTGTCTCTGTGCTCACCTGTCTTTCTTAGGTGGTTGCCTATCACTACTGCCAAGCAGATAATGCCTACACCTGCCTGGTGCCTGAGTTCGTCCACAACGTTGCTGCCCTGCTCTGCCGCTCCCCTCAACTGGCAGCCTATCGGGAGCAGCTTCTCCGGGAGCCTCACCTCCAGAGCATGCTGAGCCTTCGGTCCTGCGTTCAAGACCCCATGGCCTCCTTCCGGAGGGGAGTGCTGGAGCCCCTGGAGAATCTCCACAAAGGTATAGATGAGGTGCAGGGCAGGTAGAAGGTGGAGGCTCTGGAGCCCAAGTTCACCTGGGGGCATGTTATAGAAATTATTATTTTTATCACACTGCCAAAACTTAAATGTTCCTACAGGGTACAGTCAACAAATAAAAGGTTTTACTCAGGGGAAAAAAAAAATAAGAAATTCCTCTAGGAATTGGTACTTCCTCCTCTCTGCGTAAAAATTCTCATTCTCATTTCCAAATATAATGCATTCTTCTTGAACTAAAGACAGTTGAGCTTCCAGTCCTTTCTGTGGAGTTCAAATAGATCACTAGAGCCATGGCTCCCACTCCATGCCATGGAGTTTCTATGGTTACAAACATCCTCAGTCTTTATATTTGCTTTTTTTTTTTTTATTACTCCACAGTCAGGTAAAATGAAAGGGTTACATAACTATGTGTATGCAAAAAAAATTACTTAATCATGCACTAAAAGGTATTAAGATATTTTTAAGAAGTGGGGGGAAGTGATCATGTCCATGACTTTTCTTTGTTTTAACTCTGCAACTCTGGTGGTATTGTTTTTCAATTGTGTCTGACTCTTTGCAGCCCCATAGATTGCAGCATGCCAGGCTTGCCTGTTCCTCACTATCTCCCGGAGTTTGCTCAAACTCATGTCCATTGATTCGGTGATGCCATCCAATCATCTCATTCTCTGTCACCCCCTTCTCCTGCCCTCAATCTTTCCCAGCATCAGGGTCTTTTCCAATGAGTCAGCTCTCTGGTATTGGCCGAGGCCTAAGTGTAACTACCTCATTCTTCACCTCTGCCCCTTCCCCAGCATGTTCTGTCTATGCTGGGATCTGAAGAAAAGGACCTGAGTAAGCATGAGATGCCTGAGCAATCCTGTTTATCCCAAAGACTTACATACTTTCCTTGAGCATTTCTCAGGTACTCGTATAAGAATTTGCATTCTCCTGGCCACTGTCTCCAGTTATGTCGACTTCCATGCTGATCACTGTGTATCAGAGTTTTTCTTCCTGACTCCAATGACTTCTGTCTATAGCTCTGCTGCCTACCAATCAGCTTTCCCACACCCTAGACTTTTTTAACATTGAGATTTCGCCACAAATATTTTAAACGTCTTTTCTGTCCATTCAGTCAACCTTTAGATCCCATTAATTGTGCCTTCTTGATGTTTCTCACGTCTGAAAATCATTCCTGCCACTGTCACCCTAAAGGCTGCTCAGCTGCCTGTGGCATCACGTCTGTGTTGCTGCCCTTCCTGGTCTTTGGTCTTCTGGTCTAATGCTGTGTTCACATCATAACACATTTGGAAAATTATTCAAATGTATATAGCACACAGGGATAAAAAATCAAGACTGCTCATGGCTGGACATCTCTGGCTCTGAGGCTACAGCTGCATGGAGCTCCTGATGCCCAGAGGGCTGAAGGAATTCATGTTTAGGCGCATCTCTAACTCATTCATGGCATTCCTGGCGGGTAATATCTGCCCCAGTCTCTACAGTCTTCTAGACTTTACGTACTGCTTCCAGATAGAGCTTTGTAGAACAGTGCTCTGGTCACTGAAGTTCCCTGTTTGGAAACCTCCAGTGACTCCCTGTTACCTCACTGAATTAACTTCCAGCTCCTTACTCTGTCATTTAAGGTATTTAATGGCCTGGATCCAACCTACTTTCCAGCCATATGATCTACTTTTACCCTTATGAACCCTGTGTTTACATATAAACCAAAATTTTCACAAATCCCTAAATACTTCCTTACATTTTCCTGCCTCCATACATCTGCTCATTGCTTCCTTTTCTTGATATGCTTTCTCCTCACATCTCAGAATCCTACTCATCTTTCATGGACCACCTTAAATACCACCTTATTCATGAAATACCTGCTGATCCACCTGCTTCCTCCAGTAAGTTATGGTGTCCTTCCAAATTGACATTAGGGTTTTTTTTATATCTTACTTATGGTACTTCATGTATTACTACATGTTTAATAGAACTTAAATTTTTGTTACTAAAATTTATTGAACTTTTATTATATGTCAGATATATTTTGTCCTTTATAGGAATTAGTTATTTCTGTACTTATTCCTTTGTCTGAATTGTATGCTATTGAGGCTAAGAACTTATTCAGCTTTTATTCTTCATGGTGATTACCTCAACCATGAATGTAGCAGACATTTCAGGACATAAATTTTGAACAAATAAGTGAAGATAGAAATTGATCCCATATATGGGTACCTTTAGGGAAGGTTAGTGATACAGGATCTACATCTTAATGCTAATTTAAGGAGAATATTCAAATGCTTGCAGGCTCAGCTCTAGATTCTCAACTGTAATTCATGTGTTTTATAATTTTGCTACTAGATATATTTGCTGCTCATTTAGGTCTCCACAACCAGCTTTAGATATCCCCATTGATAAATGTTCTCTGAGTGAATTTAATTATTCTATCAAATCACCATGTTCTTACCCTGAAAACAAAATCACCATTATGAGCAACAGCTGAAAACACAATTTGTAAAATAAATGAAATACTGAAAATTATTTGATTAATCCCAAAGAAGACTGGAAAGAAAAAACAGAATATTTATATATTTTTTTAGTATGGAACAAGCAAAATGAAAGACTTAAATCAACTGTATCAGTAATTACATTAAATTTAAATGGACCAAATAATTCTGTTAAAAGGCAGAAACCATCAGACTGGATTATAAAAGCAAGACCCAATAATATGCCATGTGCACGAAAGGTTATTTAAAGACACAGACTCAAAGTGAAAGAGTAGAAAAATATATACCCTATAAATGTGGAGCATAAGAAAGCTGGAGTGAGTATATTCATGTGAGGAGGAGTGGACTTCAAGACAAGGAGTATTACCAGAGGGGTATTTGATAAACATAAAAGGACCAGTTCATCAAAAGATAAAATAATACTAAATGTGCATGAACATAATAGTGAAGTTTCAAAATACATGAATCAAAACTAATTTGAATCAAAAACTAATAGAACTAAAGAGCTACATAGACAAATAATTATAGTTGGAGATTTTAACTTCTCTGTCTCAATAACCGTTAGCACAAATAGACAGAAAATTAGTAAGTATATAAAAGATTTTAACAACACTGTCAACCAATTTGACCCAGTTGGCATTTATAGAATACTGTCAATAACTGCATAATACACATTCTTTTCAAGTGCACAAGGATTGTATCTGGGCCACAAAATAAGTCTGAATTAAAAAACTAAAATCTTACAGAAAATGTTCTCTGAGATAATGGAATTTAGTTAGAAATAAATACACAGAAAATCCCCAGATATTTAGGAATTTAGCTGTGCACTTCTAAACAACCCATGAGACAAGGAAGAAACCACAGAGGAAATTATAAAAACTTCAAACTGAGTAGTAAAAAGTCAGTGATTAAGTTTATGACTTAATAAGCTAGAAAAAAATGAGGAAAATAAACCCAGAGTAAGCAGAAAGAAATAATAAAAAGCAAGAGCTGCAATTAGTGAAATAGAAAAAAAATTAATATTTTTAAAAATTAAAATTTATAGCAATAAATTCAACAACTTAAATTGGGCAAATTCTGTAAGAAACACAACTTACACAAAAGTGACTCAAAAGGAAAGAAAAAAATCTGAATAGCTCCTATCTGTTTAATTTATAGCTCTTACCTATTTAAGTTCAAATGAAAAAAAACCTCTAAAAAGAAAACTCCAGACTCAAATGGTTTTATTACTGAGCTGTATCCAGCATTTAAAGAAGAAATAATATAAATAAGTGTTTTCAGAAAATGAAGGAGAAGAGAACACTTCTCAGTTTGTTTTATTAGACAAGCGTACTGCTGAAACCAACATATGGTAAGGACCATACAAGAAAAGAAAATTACAGGCAAGAATTCCTCATGACCATAATAGCAAAATCCTGGGAAAAACAAAATAGCAAATTGATTAGTTCTACTTGATCAGGAATATAATGTTTAACATTTGAAAGTTAATTAGTGTGACTCATCATACTAGCAGAATAAATGAGAAAATCTATGTCTTTATATAAACATATATTTATAATCTCAATAAATGCAGAAAAATAAAATTACAATTAATAGTAAAAACGGTCTGCAAACTAGGAATAGAAGGAAACTTAGTCTCATAAAGGACAACTCCAAAACATATACAATGAAATGTTAAATACATTTCCCCTTTTATCAGGAACTTGGTGACTTACTTTCAGAATTCCTCAGTGGTCCAAGCTAGCACAGTTAAGAAAACAAACAAGCAAAAATAAATAAATAAAAATAAAATAAAATACAGATTGTCCTGGAAAAAATAAAAATAAATAAAAAAAAATAAAATTAGCACAGAGATAAACACTCTAAAAATAAAAAAAAAAAGAAAACAAGCAAACAGTATGAAGACTGGAAAGGAAGAAGTAAAACTTGCTTTATTTGCTAATGAGCTTGTTTACTGAAACACTCTATTGAACCTACAAAAGAAAAGAAAAACCTACTAGAATTTGTAAATGTAGAGCTATCATTGATATGGTCAATATGTGATATCTATTGGGTTTATTTTGGATGACATCACCAACCCTATGGACATGAGTTTGAGCAAGCTCTGGGAGCTGGTGATGGAGTTGGAGTTGCAGCCTGCCGTGCTGCAGTCGGACACAACTGAGTGACTGAACTGAACTGCATTGTGTTCAATTCAGCTGAAAAGTGAAATTTAAAAAGTAGTATGGCAGTTTTAAAACATGGCTGCAAATTCTTTGACATTCCTCCCATCCAGAGTTAGGGTGTGTTATCTCCTTGCCTCGAATCTTAGCAAGCTTGTGACTGCTTCAACCAAGAAAATATGACAGAATGATGCTGTGTATAGTTGAGGCTAGGTTATAAATGGCCATGCTGCTCCCATCTCATCTACTGAAACACTTGTGTTTGGGAGATGCATTGCCATGTCGTGGGCTTCCCTGGTGGCTCAGTAATAAAGAATCCGCCTGCTAATACAGAAAATGCCAGTTCAGTTCCTGAGTCAGGAAGATCCCCTGGAGAAGGAAATGACAACCCACTCCAATATTCTTGCCTGGGAAATCC
Organism: Muntiacus reevesi; assembly: GCF_963930625.1. Taxonomy (NCBI): domain Eukaryota; kingdom Metazoa; phylum Chordata; class Mammalia; order Artiodactyla; family Cervidae; genus Muntiacus; species Muntiacus reevesi. The sequence continues at coordinate 14,929,765 of NC_089266.1, read as the reverse complement.
CATGGACAGAGGATCCTGGCGAGCCCATGAAGTCGAAAAAGAGTCAGACACAACTCGGCAACCAAACAACAACAATCACCATGTGAAAAGACTGCCTACTTTGAGTTTATCAAGAAGTACAGACCACATGTAGCAGCCATATTTATGTAAGTTTTCCAGTTGACTGTTATAGTCAATCAAGTCATTCTGGCCCTGATACCAAACATGTGAGTTTTTGTTGCAGATGATTCCATTTCCCAGCCATTTGAGTAACAGCTTTTTGGTGCACCAGTAGATAACTGGAGCAAATACTATTTTCTATAGAATCAAAATGCCTAAGAATAAATTTAACAAAAGGTGTGTCAAGAGTTCCACTATGAGAACTACAAAACATGCAAAGCAAAATTAAAGAAGTTAGTAAATGGAAGAGATATGCCATGTTTGTAGATTGGAGTTTTTCCCCAAACTGGTCTATAGATTCAACATAATCCCAATCTAAATCCCAGCAGGATTTTTTTTTATTTACAACTTTCAGAAATTCAAAGAACCATGAATAGCCAAAGCAGTCTTAAAAAAAAAAAAAAAGAATTGGAAGACCAACAGTTATAGGCCAACAGTACTGGTTTCAAGGCTTAATATAGAGCTCTAGAAATCATGACAGGTAGTAATGTGTTAGTAAATGTTTAACAATCAGCCCAGGGATAGGGGCCTGATTTGACCATAAAAAAGTTAACAGTCAGCTCTCATGAACCAACTTGAGCTAGCTCTAGCACTCCACTGACAGAGTGGTATGCCGACAAGGAGAGAGAAATAGATCAATGGAACACAGTGGAGAATCCAAAGATAAGCCCACAATATGGAGTCAGTTGACCTTCTTCAAAGATGCAAAGATAATTTGGAAAAAAGAATTTTTTGTCATCAAATGATGCTACAACAACTGGATACCAGTATGGGAAAAAATGAATCTCAATCCTTTCTTGCATCATACACGAAAATTAACTTGAGATCGTATCCAAAATATAAAAGTGATATCTCTAAAGCTAATAGAAAAAACTTAGAGTATCTTCACAAACTTGGGGTAGGTAAAGATTTCTTAGATCCTAAAAATCGTTAATCATGTAAGAAAAAATTAATAAATTGGACTTCATCAAAATTTTTAATGTCTGCTCAACATAAGATACTACTAAGAAAAAGGAAAAGAAAATCACAAAGGGGAAGAAAATAAGTCACTCTCTGTGTCATGTGTGTATGCGACATAGCTTATATCCATGGTATTTAAAGAATTTCAGTAACTTATTGAAGAAAGGATAAAGCAGTTCTGAAATGGACAAAAGATTTAGTGCTTCACAAAAGAAGATATATATAAATAGCCTACCAGCACATAAAAAGGTATTTGCCATCATTAGCCATCAGGCAAATACAAATTAAAATCACAATGAGATAGCACTTTACACACACCACAATGGTTAAAATTTTAAAAGTTGAGCATCAAATGTTGATGAGGTACACAGCTAGAACCGTTACATTATCACTGGTGGGAGTTTAAAGTGGTACAACTACTTTGGAAAACTAGTTGGCAGTTCCTTATAAAGTTAAATATGAATCTGCCTTATGACCAAGCAATTCTAATTCTTATGACCAAGCAATTTCAAGCAAAATACGTTTTAGGTAAATGTATTTACCCAAAAGAAATGAAAACGTATATCTACAAAAAGACTATGCAAGAATGTTTATATCAAAGATTATTCATAGTTGTTAAGAACTGGAAATACCCCCAAAGATCCTTCAACAAAAGCATACATAAACAAATTGTATATTCATTTGATGCATATTAAGTGAATTCTTAATATGCTTCTTAGTAATAAAAGGAACAAATTAATAGTACATTTCAACAATGTATTGATAAGATGAATCTCAAAAACTTTATGTTAATCATAAGAAGCAAGTATAGTCAATGGTGATGTGAATCAGAACAGTGGTGCCTGTTGAGCACTGGACCTCTGGGGTGATGGAGATGTTCTATCTTTGCTCAGGATGTTAGTTACAAGGGTATATGTGTTTGTCAGAACTCACCAATGTGTACAGTTTAGATCTTCACAATGAACTGTATTAGTTATATATTAATTTTTATCACAATAGTTTTTAAAATAGGGAATATTTTAAGGTAACTGGAATTTTCTTTCCAGGAAGGTTCAGTAGAAACAGCTTCTATTTAAATTCAGGAGCTACATTTCAACTTATATATTTTTCTTTAAAAAATGAGAGTCAACATTTTTCACATTTCTTTAAGGTTCTACAAGTGTGGTGACTAAAACACAAACACAGATACATATAAAACAAATGTTTCAAAGTTTCTTGATAAACTTTTGCTTCGGCCATCAAGATAAAACGAAAGGTGATACTTATTTGTTATCACAACTAGAAGGAAGTGCAGGTAAAGTGCAGCTTTTTTGAAGAAAAAATGTTGTCTTATGTGAGCCTTCTTTTCATCTTTGAGAATCCCTATATAATACACGAGTAATATTAATACAGTAGAATCTCATGCACTAGGATCCAGTTTTGCCTTTAGTTCTAGCTGTCCCCTCTTCTCTTGCAGTCTCTTTAATTCTTATTTCTCTCAGGTATCTAGGGAGAATCTTAGAACAGGACTACTAAGGAAGACAGTTCAAGTATATATTAAGCATATATGTACGTGAGGGCAGTGGGGCATCCCTGATGAGTACATATGTACAGGGAATTTAAAACAAGAGTTAACGGGCTTCGGAGACCTTTCCAGAGACTTGTCAGCCAGAACAGTGGCTCCTAAGCATCAGTCCATTTAAAGTTTTCATTGGTTCATGACAAAATAAGTAAATAGAAACAGCCTAGAATTTGTGTGGATGTAAAACACAGATGCAGTTTTGCATAGACATATATGTAAAAGTTAGATAATATCCCTCTTCTTCTAATGCTAAAATATTTTTTAGTCTATGAAATAATGGTAGTAGTTGTACTGTACATGTTCTTACATGGCAAATTATGAACCAGATCCTTCATTGATCCCCAATTTTTTAAAAATTTTCATTGATAAAATCTTTTAAAAGCTACTGAGTCAGAGTATGTATTTAAATATACAAAGTTTGAAATAAGCAAGCATTCTTGTAAGGCTGGTTGCATTTGAAAGGCAAAGTCTAAAGATTACTAAGGTCTCACTTCTTAAATTTATAATTGAGAGACTTCATCATTTAGCAAAAGAAAAGGAAATTTTTTAGGTTTAAGTGAGTCACAGTTTTTAAAAAAGAAATGATATATTGTCTAGTCATGGGATGAATATTATAGTCTACTGGGAATTTATGGAAATGAAAATTTAATTTAATTAGCATTTGAGTTATTTCATTCATTAGGATGTTGAGATGATAATTTAGAGCATGTTCTTGATCTTGATGCTTGAAATGTTTTCCCAAAGAAAATTTCAACAGATGCGTGCATTATCATCAGCCTTTTTCTCCACTTGATGATCACGGCTTTCTTACGAAGGAGCCTGGGTGAAGTTAAAGGAGGTCTGACTGAAGTGGTGGAGACAGTGGTGTGCTTGTAAATTTTAACAACCAGCTGTAGGAAGGAGGGCTTGTAACATTTGCGGTTAAGAGTTAGACACAACTTAGCGACTAAACAACAACAAATTGTGTAAATAAATAGTCCCACTTGGACCAATTTGAAGCTACCAGTTGCTTAACAACAAACTCCTGAAAATATTTCAGTGGATTCTCCTGAACCAGCACAGGATGGCTCCAGCACACCACGGGGTGGGGTTGGTGATGGTACTCACTAACTGAGGACAGCTGTAATGTATCTGCCAAGCAGATTGCAATAAAGACATGATTTTGCTTAAAGGAGCCAAGGTCTCAAAGTCAAGAACTTAAGAACCCCCCATTTGCTGGGTAAATTCCAATTTGTTCCAACCAGCTCCTCTCTCTTCCTAAATTCTTTTTACTCCCTAAAGGAACCGTGTATTTTCTTAGCTCTACATCATCTAGATGACATTTCATTAATAATCATTGTTAATAGAGCTGAAATCCATCATTTCTCTTCCTAAAGTCACCAGATGAAAGTAATACTTGAAACTTCATAATTTGAGAACTGATTTATAAGTACTTAAGCTATTGAAATTAAATTTCTTTATGTAAATCTAGTACTTTAGGGGGGAAATATAGTGTTGTATTAATCATGCAAAAAATCTGCATACAATTTGAAAGAAAAATATATAGAGTTTTGATTGGTTTTGACTCTTTCAAAGACTAACAGACCCAATGTGGTACCAGAGTCCACAGACTTCCTTCTGTCCCCATCTTCACCTTCTTTTTCTTCCTCACATGTTTCCTGCTTCAATCATCCCATGACTTCTCTCTTTCTTCCCCCCTGCTTTCCTCTTTTCAGAACCTCTAAGTTCAGTTCAGTCACTCAGTTGTGTCTGACTCTGCAGCCCCATGGACTGCAGCACACTAGGCTTTCCTGTCCATCACCAGCTCCTGGAGCTTACTCAAACTCATGTCCATCAAGTCGGTGATGCCATCCAACTATCGCATCCTCTGTAGTCCCCTTCTCCTCCTGCCTTCAGTCTTTCCCAGCATCAGGGTCTTTTCTAATGAGTCAGCTCTTCGCATCAGGTAGCCAAAGTATTGGAGCTTCAGCTTCAGCATCAGTCCTTCCAATGAACATTCAGGACTGATTTCCTTTAGGATGGACTGGTTGGATCTCCTGCAGTCCAAGGGACTCTCAAGAGTCTTCTACAACACCACAGTTCAAAAGCATCAATTCTTCGGTACTGAGCTTTCTCTATAGTTCAACTCTCACATCCATACATGACTACTGGAAAAACAATAGCCTTGACTAGATGGACCTTTGTTGGCAAAGTAATGTCTCTGCTTTTTCGTATGCTGTCTAGGTTGGTCATAGCTTTTCTTCCAAGGAACAAGTGTCTTTTAATTTCATGGCTGCGGTCACCATCTGCAGTGATTTTGAAGCCCAAGAAAATAAAGTCTGTCACTGTTTCCACTGTTTCTCCCCCATTTGCCATGAAATGATGGGACCGGATGCCATGATCTTAGTTTTCTGAATGTTGAGTTTTAAGCCAGCTTTTTCACTCTCCCCTTTCACTTTCATCAAGGGGCTCTTTAGTTCTTCACTTTCTGCCATAAGGGTGGTGTCATCTGCATATCTGAGGTTATTGATATTTCTTCCAGCAGTCTTGATTCCAGCTTGTGCTTCATCCAGACCAGCATTTCGTGTGATGTACTCTGCATATAAGTTAAATAAGCAGGGTGACAATATACAGCCTTGACGTACTCCTTTTCCTATTTGGAACCAGTCTGTTGTTCTGTGTCCAATTCTAACTGCTGCTTCTTGACCTGCATACAGATTTCTCAGGAGTCCTCCTGCCTTAGAACCTGTGAAGGCCCTGCCAACTAGGAACTGTCACTTGTTCTTTGCAATTCATTTATACTGCAATGTTCATTCAGTCTGGAGATTTTTTAATCTCTAATTATTCAATATTGTTTGAGAATCAGTAAGCATTTCATGGGAGTAGAAGCCTGAAATCTTACCAGATCTTCTTCTATAGTCCAGCCAGCCCTAAAGATGAGCTGATTTTGTCAATTAGGGTAGTATAAAGTCCAGGAGGGAACAGGAAACAAAAGGGGCAGATAGTTGTCTTTTCTACATGACTCCTGCCCTGGGAAAATCACATTGAGGGTCTGGTCTCATTGAAGCTGCTTCAGATGTAGTCTAGGAAGCTTCTAGTTCTGTGAGATCTCAGAATCCAGCCTGCCTAGTGTAGGTCTGTCTACTGGCTGGGATTCCTTTTCTCTGTCCCTCCATCTCTTCCATCCCACTGCATATTCATATATAATCCTATATACTGCTTTGTACTTCAGATTAAACTTTTTACTTATTTGTTTATTTTTGGCAGTTCCGAGAGGAACATGTGATATTGTTCTCTCTAAGACTGTCAGAAGGGTTGGAAAAAAACATTCTTTTCCGGCTTTTTCAAGTGTGTGAGAAAAATGAATTTACGTGTGCAGATTCTCATACATGCAGTGCTCAGACTGTCTCATAGCTGATAACATGGGAGAAATGTTGATGATGATACATGTGCTTTATAGATTATTCATGTGACAAATGTGTTCATACCTGGTGAAAAACAAAATGAACTCACTAAATGAATTATTCCGTGTCTTTATAATAAATTATGTGCGCTGAGCATTCACTAAACACACAGAGACCTTTTTAAATTTTTTCTTCCAAATAGATACATGATCAAAGACCCAAAAAGAGCTCACTTATATACTTGGTAATTATTTAGTAATTTGTTTCTTTCTGTCTCAGAGAGAAAAATTCCAGATGAAGATTTCATCATCTTAATTGATGGATTAAATGAAGCAGAATTTCACAAACCGGATTATGGGGATACAATTGTATCATTTCTAAGTAAAATGATTGGAAAATTTCCTTCCTGGCTCAAACTAATTGTAACAGTTAGAACCAGTTTACAGGTATGTGTTTGTTTCCTTTTGGACCCATAAATCATTTCCCTTGGAAAGTGCTTAAGCTGAAAAAGTTTAGGTCCTTGTACCCTTAGTAGTGAGCTTTTCTAAATCTCTGCCATGTTTTAGAGTACTGGCAAGAGTAATTCCTGAAGAGAATATTCTGAGAGTAAGTGGTACAGTCTAGAGAGACCGTTTTCAGTATTTGACTGTCTTAGCTCAAATTCCCATTCCCATTGCTCTGGGTAAGTTTTAATAAAGTGTCCCTCAAAATAGCATGAAAAGAAAGTCCATTTTTCTAGGCTTTGTCCTGAGGATAGCAAAGCAAATAGATCCTCTAACATGTTTACTGTTTGACGTTTGTTTTATATTTTTTATCATTTAATGCTAGGCAAAATCCAGTTCAGTGTATAGCATAGAGTCAGATTTTCGAGTTCTTCCTTCTAGTTCTCAACTTTTCATAGCATGAAGATGCACTTTCTTCTGTATATACCTTTTTCTAAGAAATACTGGCACTATTCAGGCTTTATATTAAATTTAGTACCCCTGGGAGATAACTTTTTTAATTACCTTTTCTGTTTACTCACTGATCACTCATTTTATGGCCTGGAATAATGACTAGGAGGAATGTTGGAACTGAATCTGTAGACACATGGGCTAAGGATAAATGAAATGACTCCACCTTCTCTACTGTTCACAGTATATCTGAGTTGATATTTTCCATTCTTTACATATTCACACTTGGTTTGAAACAGGGTTTCTCAATTTTTTTTCCCCCAAACCATAGCTTCTTTTGATGAGCATTAAAATCTCACATTGGGACTTCCCTGGTGGTCCAGTGGCTAAGACTGCACGTTCCCAATTCATGGGGGCCCAGGTTCAATCCCCTAGTCTGGGAACTAGTTCCCATATGCTGCAACTAAGAGTTCATCTGCAACTATGCTGCACCTGCCACACCTAAAGATCCCATGTGCGGCAACAAAGATCAAAGGTCCTGAGTGATGGAGCTAAGACCTGGCACAACCAAATAAATAAATTTTTTAAATATAATAAAAATTTAAAATAAAATCTCACATTATATATCCATCCCACTATTTTGATGCAACACCCTTATATCAGTAGTCAACATACAGAAAATAGCCTCAATGCCCTCCTTTTCCCCTCTCTCAGGCACTTAGTATTTTTCCTGCAGATTGACCAGTTAAGGTCAATCTGCCTTCCTTGATCAGAAACTGTACTTCTAATCCTGACCATGAACTTGCAAATATTCATTATTAAGATCTTAAAGTAATTTGAGTTAAATTAAAATAAATCAACATAAATGCATCTTTATAACTAAAAGTTATGTAATCTACCATTATTGGTCAGTAGCTTGATTGTTAAAAGATGAAGGGTGAATAAAATAAACTTCCAGGAACACAGTCTGACTAGTTTTACTAAATATACACTTAGATAATATCTTTGCTTATATTTTTACATTATGCCATGTGCAATCTCAAAAGATGTTTTAAGTATGACTTGGTAGACCAGATGACTAACTTTTTGGCTGTGCCAAAGAATGGGAAAAGTATTATGTTTGAAAAGTCAGTATCTTCATAAATCAAGGCCAGCAATAACTTTTCAGATACTTCATTCACTTCAACTCATAACCTTTTTTTCTCTTTCTTTTTTAGTTTTTAAATTATGAAAGTATGATAATGCATTTACAGGAGACTTGGAAAATACAGAACAAGGTTACATATAGTTCCACTATATATTACAATTATTTTAAGTAGCTAAATTAACCAGTAACTTTTTAAAATTATTTTTATTTAGCTCTGAAAATGAAATAATTCACAAATCTTTCAAAATGAACCCTCATAATTGATCATTCATTATTTCCACAAACATTTATTAAGTATATCAAGTGTAAAAGCTTATTTCTAAGAACTGAGAATAGGACAGTGAGCAAGATGGACAGTATTCCTGCCCTCATAAAGCTTATTTTCTAGTGAGGAACACAAATAATAAGACAAATTAGCATATGTTAAAATTTAGGCAGTGTTAGTGCTATGAAGATAGATAAAACAGTGAAGAGATAAATGGGGATGACAGTTATTTTACATAGAACAGATAGGAAAGGCCTCTCCAAGGAGCCTTGTAATGTGATGAAATCTGATTTACCTTTTTAAAAGATTTCTTTGGCTCCTGGCTATGTAAATAATAAAATGTAGGGGATCAAGAATGGAAGCAGAAGTGTAGGTGAAAGGTGATAGCTTAGACTAGCATGGGAACAGCGGAGATCTTATGAAGTGGTCATATTTGGGCTGTATTTTGAAGAAGACGGTGATGGGCTGAATGTGGACATAAGCAAGAGAAGAGCTTCATGGATGAATTGTGGGGTTTTGGTGAGCAATTGGGTAGATGCTGGTTTGAGGAAAAGATCTAAATAGTTCCTTCTCAGCAGAGATCCTGTGAAGTGGTCATATTTGGAGTATATTTTAAAGAAGATGATGATGGGCTGCATGTGGATGTAAGCATGAGAGGAGGTTCAAGGATGAATTGTGGGATTTTGGTGAGCAATTGAGTAGAGGCTGGTTTGAGGAAAAGATCTAGATAGTTCCTCCTATTTGATGGTAGGATCAGTGGTGATACTGTTTATTGACATGGGAAGGTTTGTAGTGGGGGAAGTTTTCATAGTTCTGATTTGGTCACAGTAAGTTTGTCTATGAAACATCCAAGTGGCAATGTTGAGTTAGTGGATATATAAGAAGAGAGCCCAGGAGAAATGACCAAGCTGGGGATATAAAATCAGGCATCACTCATGTATAGACTATATTTAGAACCATGGGATCCAGCTATTCTAGGGAGTGAAGGTAGCCAGATAAGAGGAAGAATGGAGACGGGAGCCCTGGGTGAACCGAGAAATGAGACAGGACCCAGCAGAAGAGGCTGAGTAGGAGTGGCCAGTGTGCTGAAAGGAAAATGAGGGGAATGTGCTGTGAAAGCAAGCTGCAGGAAGGGACTTGAGAAGCGAGACGTGATCACCTGTGTCAGAGACTGCTGAGAGGTTGAGGAGGATGAGAAATGAACCTCCATTATTCAGGAAGGTGCAGATGACTGATCATCTTAACAAGGACCATTCCAGTGAAGTGATGAGATCGAAGCCTGATTGCAGCAAATGGAGGAGAGAGTGGGAAAGGGAGGAATGAAATACAGTAAGCAGAGAAAACTTTTCTGTTAAGTTTTGCTAAACATGGGATCAAAGATACAGTAGTTAGAGGGAGGAATATTGAGTCCCATGTCTGTGTGATCCAGGAGAGAAGAAGAAATTGCTGCAGGAGAGGGAATGGATACTTACAGGAGCAGAGTCTGTAAGCAGATAAGAAAAGATGGATTCCAGAGCAAGAGAGTCACCCCAAAGCCCTGTCACCTTCCCCCAATATAATTTCCAAGCAGATCACCAGGGTGCCAGGCTTCCCACTGTTAAAAGATTTTTCCTTTGGGGTGAGGCATTCCAAAAGACCCCCATTAAAATAAAGTCATTTTATACTTATGGCTGATTCACATTGTTATATGGCAGAAACCAACACAACATTGTAAAGCAATTATCCTCCAATTAAAAATAAATTTTAAAATAATTTTAAAAAATAACGAGGGATAAAAAGTCAAATTCTGTATGACATTTTTTGAGTCTTTTGGCATTCTGTTTTCTGTTTTAGGAATGTTAGAATATTGACCATCCAGTCGCTCCTAAAATACCCTTTATGAAGACTCATAAAAGTTATTTTAAGTCTTAATTTTAGGGAAAGTTGTGTCCCTTTTAGGCAACTACTACTGTTTTAATCCTTAGACACTAATACGTCATCATATTTCCCTCTTTTTTTTGGCCACTCAGAAGTTCAGAATAAATTTGTGGACCTTGCAGTTTATCACAAGAGTTAGGGGAAACTGAAGGTCTTTCTGTCTCTCTGTCTGTCTCTCTCCATCTGTTTTAGGAAATTACCAAGCTGCTGCCTTTCCATAGGATTTTCCTGGATCGACTAGAAGAGAATGAAGCCATAGACCAGGATCTGCAGGCCTACATCCTGCACCGGATACACAGCAGCTCAGAGATCCAGAATAACATTTCTCTTAATGGCAAAATGGACAATACTACATTTGGCAAACTCAGCTCTCATCTCAAGACCCTCAGCCAAGGGTCCTATCTGTACCTGAAACTCACATTTGACCTCATAGAGAAAGGCTACCTAGTGTTAAAGAGCTCTAGCTACAAAGTAGTTCCTGTTTCGCTCTCTGAGGTTTATTTACTCCAGTGCAATATGAAGTTCCCAACCCAGTCTTCCTTTGACCGGGTGATGCCTCTCCTGAATGTGGCAGTGGCATCTCTCCACCCACTGACTGATGAACATATCTTCCAAGCCATCAATGCTGGCAGCATCGAAGGCACACTAGAATGGGAGGATTTTCAGCAGAGAATGGAGAACCTCTCAATGTTCCTAATCAAGCGCAGAGACATGACTCGTATGTTTGTACACCCTTCTTTTCGAGAGTGGCTCATCTGGAGAGAAGAAGGCGAGAAAACCAAATTTCTCTGTGATCCCAGGTAAGCCATAGATCGGTAATAAGCAATTGTGAGCCTGTTTTGTATTTACTGCATGGAGCGTGGGAATTGGAAGCAGTGAGAAGTGGTCTTCATGGAACATTTCACATAAAGGAGACATCACCTCTGTTTCTTCTTAACATAAGGCTATGATGACGTTAACTTGTTTTGTCACAATTTTACTTCCATAAGACTCAAAATCTGCATAGATGTTTAGAATGCTCCCTACCTTCCCGTATTTTTCTAAATAATTTTCTCTGATTCCCCGTTCAGAGAAGTCCCCTATAGGGATCACAGGCTATAATTTAACCTTTCAACAAACTCCCTTAGTGCTTTTCAGAAAGATTTGATACACTGTTCACCTCTTTGACTCAGAGCAGAATTCTTTTAAAATTGTGATTGCCCATTTAAAAGCCAGGCCATTGTTAAAGTCACCAGCGACTGACCTCATTAGAGCCCAAGCTGGTCCTAAGATTTACGCTGGAAAATGGGATCTTAAACCTTATATCTGAGAAAGACTGGAAGAGATCAGCTCATCTAGCCACTCTACCTTTAGATAAATTAAGTGTTATTATCCCCAGTTTACTATAAAGGCCTTAAAATGCTGAATCACTTGCAAAAAGGCATAAAGGTAACAGGGGGGAGAAAGAAAGAGGGGCTAGAAGAGGAATAACAAGTGGATCATAGGTACGGCTCCTCTCCTGCCCCCTACTCCCACGGCAGATGTCACTGACTTACCTCAGTACTCTTTCCCGATGCGCTTGACTGTGACTTAAGAATCTTTCTCAGTTCTGCAAACCACACTCCATATGAGACTATTTCCCATCCTCTTGGGTAGAACCTAGATCTCTAGCATCCTAATGAGGTGTGCTTTCTACTCCTCCCCACACATAATTCTTTCAAAGAAAAGAATTATTCCTTTAATTAAGTCGATGTTATCAAAAGCAGGTGTAGTCTTGATTTCCTAGAAACGAAGAAGACACCAACAACATAGCTGCCAAATACAGAGCTTATTCTGGCTCAGAAAGAAGATAGGCCACATTTGACTTCTTCTGACTCATCAGAGAGGCTGACCATCTTTGTCTATTCTGGGGTTTTGTTGTTAACTCCTGGGGCATGTTCTTCACCCTTGTTAGAGACACCTGTGCTTGTGGGCACTCTCAGCCTACTTCCTGCCGACTCATTAGAAAATTAGTTCCAGATTCTGGTGATGATATTAAGCCAGGCAGATTTTGTGCTATCTTCCCTAAGAGTTAAACTTGTTAAAGAAACATTCTGTAGTGGAAAGAACATGAACTTTTGAGTCAGATGACTTGCTTAATAAGTCCTACCTTTTCTAGGAACTGTGTGACCTTTGGAAAATTATATAATGTTTCTGAGACAGTTTTCTTACCTACCTAAAAGGAATAATAATTCCTAGAACTGTTGAGAATTAAGTGAGGTCATGTAGCATAACGCTTAGACTTGTGCACAGTACAAAGAATGGGGTTGGCGAATGTTCTTTGTCTTCCCTTTGTGAAGCTGCACACCTCAGATTGGGGCTTAAACCCACGTGCTGGGACTTGAACATGGCCAAAACCCAGTCTTCCAACTGAGATCACACACTTGATTTCAGGACTTAATGAAGCTCAGGTTCTTGATGTCTCATCACAGAAGGAATTCAGTGAGAGACAAAGTGATAGTTAAGAAGTAGATTTATTTAAAAAGAAACACACTTCACAGACAGTGTGGGCCACCTCAGAAGGTGAGAGTGGCCTTGAAATGTGGTGTGCTTAGTTTTTATGGGCTGAGTAATTTTATAGGGTAATGAATGGGAGGATCATTCCAACTGTTTGGAGGAAGGGGTGGAGATTTCTAGGAACTAGGCCACCACCCACATTTTGGTCTCTGACGGTCAGCCTTGGAACTGTCTTGGCGCTCATGGTTATATCATTTAGCTTGCTGACATGTTGCAGTGGGCAGTACGAAGGATTAAAGTCTAGTGGAAGTCGACTTGTCTGCCATCTTAGACCCGTTTGGTTCTAATCAGCTTGTCATGTCCTTGGGCCATGTCTTCTTTCAGAGACTGTGCCCTGCCCCCCTCCCCTCCTATTTCATGTGCAGCAGTAGGCCTTTCAGGTTTCCTTTAACTAAATCCCTGTGGCTAACTGGATAGGTTGCAACAGTCTTCTGCTATTAGTATTTGGGGGCACAAGATTTTAAAAAAAGAAAAAACTGAGTCTGAGTTCTCTATGAATTGTATGTGATTCCCAAGAGGATTTTATTGTAAATCCTGCTAGTACTGCTGCTGATGTTAATACAGAGTTGGCAATGACATATTTAAGAAAAAGAGACCAATCTAGAATTGCCTAATCAACACTGAAATCAGTTTCCAGAGGAACTTTGCTGGTTGATCTGCTCTCTCATTCTGGAACATCTCAAGGGATTGAAAATTGAGGTCCAAGGCAACCAGACTAACCCTGAATTCAGAGTATCCTTACAACAGATAAAAACCCTCAGGCTCCCAAAGGAGAAAAGATGGTATATATGCAGCCACATCATGGCTTCCAGGCTTACCTTCTCAACGTTGTTTATTAACTAGGATCACTTTGGCAAGACGCTGATGCACTGGGACAAGAAGAGCAAACACGTCTAACTTCAAATGCTGTGTAGTCTATTCCCTGGTGATTGGGTAACACTCAAGAAAGACTTCTGAGGGATCATCATATATCCCTTAATGGCAGAGAGTAAACAGGACCAGGAGTTATCAAAAAAGCTTCCTTACATCTTTCATCTCAGTTGGAATTCAGCCTTCTGTGCAGCACTGTCTGGCACCAGCTTTGTTACTAAGTTATTGATCTCAGAGCTTGAGGCCCCCTGGGTCAATGAGATGGAAATTCACTAAGAATTTGATGTCACCGGCAAAGCCCAGGCTGGCCTTTCAAAGAAGCTGGCTCTAATTGCTTCCCGTTGTTGGGGAGTCTGGTTAGCAGGACTCTTCTCCACCCAGGGTTTGCCTGGGAGGCCCTCAGCCTCTACTTCCTGTATATTATTTCCTGCTCTGTTCTCTTTCTCTCCAGCTTCTCTCTGGAGCATTTCAGTAGACCAGGGAAGGCTAGCTCAGTGCCTGTGAAATCACAATAAATAGTGCAATGCCTGACAAACTCTGCGTATGGAGAACTTTCAGAAGCTACAGAACGTCTCTTCTGGTCCGTTTTTCTGGGCTTTCAACACTCACTTCTTCACCCTGAATTTGTTGACCTTATTAGGGAATTAGTCACAGATGAGAATATTCTACTGATGCCAAAAAGTAGTTGACCTTCATCAGAAGTAGGCCACCCAGGGCAATCCTTTCTGCTAAGTGAAGAGAGTCAGTAATCTGAGGATGGTGCTAGAAGAGGAAGTAGCAGAGCTGGAGGTCAGTGCTTCAGCTGAGATAGGGTTTTCCTTATTTTAATTATCAGACTGCCTATTGTCCCAGAATCAGGGCACACAATTAACATGCCGGAAAGAATGACCTAAAGTTGCATACGCATCTGACTGCCACAGAAAGAGATGAGTTATGAATGCCTTTTCTTGGCTTGGTAATAGGGTAAGGGTATTTGTATATATACACATGTTTATGTTTCCCAAACTGTAAGCAAATTATAGTGCAAAATATTTTATTACATCAAAACTTGGAAGAGTTTAGGTTTGCATTCTAGATAGAACTTTGCCCCTTGAAGCACTCAGAAGCCTCAGACTGCACCACTTTATTCTGCCTTCTGTTTCCTACTGTTCATCACTGTCATATTCTGTCATACTCTGAAATTAAACTGTCCTGTATGTTATTCCCTTGGGCACCGAGCTATCAGATTAACTCACTAATAAACTAATCTCTGCTATTATGCTAATAAAAGGGAAGTAGAAAACTTTTGAAGCAACTTGTGCATTTTAAGTAAGGCATTTGAGAGATGTCACCAGCCTTAATAGCTCAGTCGGTAAAGAATCTGCCTGCAGTGCAGGAGACCTGGGTTCGATTCCTGGGTCAGGAAGATCCCCTGGAGAAGGAAATGGCAACCCACTCCAGTATTCTTGCCTGGAGCATCCCATGGACAGAGGAGCCTGGCAGGTTACAGTCCATGGGGTCACAAGAGTCAGACATGACTTAGTGACTAAACCACCACCAACCTTTATAATCCAGCCTATTGATGCCTTTGATTGTTGAAATGTGAGGTTGATAGACAGTTGGGGGCCACCAGGTACCTTGTGCTGCTGTCCAGTTACTGCTTAGTATTTCTACATAGCTTTAAGCTAGCCCTGAATGAATCCCTGCTCTTTTTTCTCTGTTTCCTTTCCTGTTATCTCTGTTCTCATGGTATTGTTAACCTTCCCTCCCAAGGAACAGCTCTCAGATCAACATTTTGTTGTATGTATATGTAGTATTCCAACATAGAAATTAGAAGACTCTGCTGTCTTATTTTTAACTGTTCAACTAAAACGTTGTAAACTTTCACAAGTATTGAGCTGTGCAGCCTGATGAGGTTTGATTTGGAAGCCTATTTTGGGCTGACCTGATTTCCTCAAACTCAAGAGAATCAAATTTAGGCTGGAAGGAAGGGGGAAAAGTCTACTCAAGTCCTACCTGTACCTGTAGGAATAGTTGAGAACTTACTCGATTCTTTGTGGCCAGAGCTGAAATCTTACAATAAATGTTCTTTAATATTTTTAAAAATCATTTTTACTGTGTTGGTCAGCAGATTCCATGTTGGAGACTGGGTGCTCTAAAATCCACATCACAAAGCAGAGTGTCAGAGAAGAAGCAGCTTGTCAAAGGGCAGGGGGAAAAGAGGGCATTCTCCCTGTAAAGGAAAACTAATTTATGCTAGGGACTTGTACAGCCTGGCTTCTGGTAGAATGCTTAAGTCTGAAGTGACCACAGAATGGTGAGTTGAGGATTGTGGTGGTTTTATTTATTTGGTTTTTTAATCCACACAGGAGCCTCCCAGCAGGGTGACCCTTAACCTTCATCGTCACGGAAACACAAACTTGAAGTGACTACTTCTCAGAGCCATCGCAGGCATCCACAATAACCCCTTGAATAGGTGGATGGATTCTGCTTTCTAAAAGCAGGGATGAATTCAGCAAAGTGATAGATCATGGGAAGAAAAAAAAGGCTTGTGGAGTGAAGTCAGCCCTTAGGGTTTGGAAGAGTTAAAGCTGAGAGAAGAGAGATACACCAAACACCTTTTCCTAGCACGTGACCTTTAGTAGAATGACCTTCTGATATCATGATTTTGCTGTGATTTTCATTGATCTCTAGTAATTGCAGAAATTTTTCTCATTTGCTGATAAATATTTTCCCTCTTTATTTAAACCAGTTTCTAACTCCCTGTTAGAATCAAGAATAAATTTTATCAAGAATCAAATCTGAGATTCAAGAATAAATTTGAGACACAAAACTCAAAATAATAATGGAATATTATTATTATTATAGAATATTAATATATTATTCTAGTGAACCAGGTCATGGTTTCATAATATAATGCAAGGGGATACTGCATGAAACCTAATGTGTATCTTGGAATGTGTCCAGTTTGCCCATGCATAATGGGCATGGCACGCATGCCGTTAAACTTTACAGATTTGTTTCTCTCAGCATAGATGATAGAACCCACATCTATTAGTCAAATAGGTAAATTGTTCCCATTGCTAAAACTCTCGTATCTTCAAAGATGGGCAGCAGTAATGTGTTTTTTTTCCTTTTACAAGTCCGAAATCAAGTTTGGAAAAAGTTGGTAGTCAGAATTCTTCTCCAAACCTATTTAAAACTGAGAGCTATTTATTTTTACTGTCATATAAACTCATGTGAAGTTTGCTAAGTTAATAAATATATGGAGAAGTAGTCCTGCTTATAAAATGGAGAGAAGGCATCATTTTAGGACCTTGACAGGCATGCAGAAGGGCCAGCTAATGAAAACACAGAATGGACTTGTACTCTTGGTTTCTTGATAGGTTTGTAACAAAATACTTGATTTTGTTACAAAAATAATATTGCTTCGTATATCTAAATTATATATATATTTATGTATATATATTGCTTTTTTAAAGTGGATATGCCCAGTCTAGCAAATACTGGTTAAAGCAAATTCACCTAAGTAGTTGAGCAGAGAAATTTTAAGGGAGATTTCTGGTACTGAAAGTAGCATAGGAAATAGAGGCTCATTTGTCCTGCTAAATGAGTCTCTGAAGCAACACTGGCTGAATGAAAAGGTGGGAATCACACAGGCTCTCCTAGATTGTCAAACCAAGATCCATGGCAAAGCATTCAGGAGTTCCTGCCAGCTTAGTGGGATATGATAGCACTTTTTGTTTTTTGGTGTTTGGAGCAACTTCTTGGCTGTCTGCAGACTTTCAAAAGCAGCTGGAGCTCCACATTTCGTAAAATCAACACCAATGGCCTTCTGTTCGCCCAACCATAAGAACCCACAGCTGTAAGACATGTATTCACTGTGGCCATCGGCATATCCAGTTGCTTCTACCACCCAAATTTTGCTTCTAAGTGTCCACTTATTTCCACCTCTACTGACTGCACCCTAGGCTCTCACATGGACTGGTTTAGCGTCTTAATTGGTCTCCCTTTCAATCCATTCTCCACCAGCACCTGAAATGATTCTTAAGAATATAAATCAGACCATGTAACCTCCTGCTGAAAAATCCTTCAGTGGCTTCTTTTTGTGAAGAATAAAATCAAAGCCAGAGTCTTCAAAACCCTGTATTATATGAAGATAGCTTCTGCCTACCTCTCTAATGAAGTTCATTCATTCTCCCTGTTAGTCACAGTATTCTGGTCATAAATGGTCATCTATCATAATGGCCAGTTCCTAGAATTTGCTAAGCTCTCTTCTACCCCTGGCTCTTTGCGCTTAATAGATCCCTCCGTCTGGAGCGTGCTCTCCCTCTGTTATCACACAACATAATCTCTCACTCCTTCCAGTCTCAGCCTAACAGCTACCTCCTGAGACTTCCTCATGTCACATATCTAAGAAAGTCTTTCCTGGCTTTACTAGTCATAGCAATCTTCTTCCTTTCTAATCTTTTATCAATGTATTGTCTGTGAATACTTGTTTATTGTCCACTTTCCCTTCTAGAATGTGAGCGAGCTCCATGAGGACAAGAACCTTCCTATCACGCTCACCTTGGTGTTCCTAATGATTGATAGAGTTCCTGGGACACAGTCAGCACTCAGTAAATATTTTGTTTAACAGTGAATTAATGAGTGAACAAAGAAGTGATCAGTTCAGTTGCTGAGTCGTGTCCAACTCTTTGCAACCCCATGGACTGCAGCACTCCAGGCCTCCCTGTCCATCACCAACTTCCAGAGTTTACCCAAATTCATGTCCATTGAATCGGTGATGCCATCCAACCATCTCTCATCCTCTGTCGTCCCCTTCTCCTCCCACCTTCAATCTTTCCCAGCATCAGGATCTTTGCAAATGAGTCAGCTCTTCGAATCAGGTGGCCAAAGTACTGGAGTTTCAATTTCAACATCAGTCCTTCCAATGAACACCCAGGACTTATTTCCTTTAGGATGGACTGGTTGGATCTCCTTGCAGTCCAAGGGACTCTCAAGAGTCTTTTCCAACACCACAGTTCAAAAGACTCAATTCTTCGACACTCAGCTTTCTTTATAGTCCAGCTCTCACATCCATACACGACTACTGGGACAACCATAGCCTTGACTAGACGGACCTTTGTTGGCAAAGTGATGTCTCTGCTTTTTAATATGCTGTCTAGGTTGGTCATAACTTTCCTTCCAAGGAGTAAGCGTCTTTTAATTTCATGGCTGCAGTCACCACCTGCAGTGATTTCGAAGCCCAAAAAAATGAAGTCTGCCACTCTTTCAACTGTTTCCCCATATACATGCTACTAGTTTTATTTATTTTAAAAATTTGAAAAATTTTTGAAGAAAAATTTTGAAAATTTTCACACAGTTCAATATAATCCATCTTGTTCATCCTGTTACCATACATCAGGAGAAAACAAAGACATGCATGTCAGCACACATCCACTGAACATATATTAAGTAATATATTCAAGGCTCTGTGTTAAGCACTGCAGGGGATACACATGTGAGTAAGATAGATCTGTCTACCAGGACTTACAGGTTAGTGGTTTTAACAGACACATTTATAACCAGCTATAATTTAAGACAGAGTGCTGTACTAGAGGTACAAACAAAGAACTGAGGAACGTGGAGAAAGAAGAACTGATTGATCTTCCTCTGCCTGTTGTTGGTGTTTCAAACTATGACAGTTTGATTAAGTCATAACTCTTCTGCCTTATAAGCCCTGCCAACTGCCTGAAGACTTCATTGGCAGAGGAGAGGCAGAGAAATGTCCATTCTCCTAGGGCCAGTTCTGCCTTAATAGAACAGAAGAACATTAGGAAACCGTGGAGCCAACTGAGAGAAAGCAGCAGAGTTCTACCTGAGTTCTGTGTTTAAAAAGAAATTATGTCGTTCCTTCCATTTCTACAAAGGTACATCTTGGGCATACTTCTAGTCTCCTACTTCCCATCAGCTCTCTCATTCCCACCTTGAATGTGAAACAGCAAGACAAGCTGACTGGAAATGGATTTTGTATTCCAGTTCCATGAGAAAGCCACGAAAAGAGCATGCCAAGGCAGTTACTAACTGATAGGCTAAAGATGGAGGCAAGCATTTTGTAAAGATGTGGGTGCCACTTGCAACAGGCCGACTGACTGTAAGGCATCAACCCCCAGAGTTTGAGTGCAGGCAGAATTTTTAAGATGAAAAAGATCAGGATTGTCAGTCTGTTCTCAATATTTGAGTCATAGTCACATTCGTTTCACAGTTGATCAGTGGCAACAGAGATGCCTGCAAATTCAAGGCTGAATTGAGTAGTGAATTAGAAAGTGGATCTGGAAGTCTTTGTATTGCTCTTCCTCAAACCCATCTACTTGGTATTTATTTTCATGAAACATCTATTGAACTTTACTGTACACCAAGGACTATGCTATACACTAGAGAAACTTAGGTATTTAACATAACCCTTGACACTAAAGCCATTATCAAGGACAGTCAGCTACATAGCAACCAATAACAGTACCACAATACAAAGTACCATAGGAACCTAGACAAAGAGAAAGTAACTTTTCAGGGACTACCCTGGTGGCCCAGTGGTTAAGACCCACCTTGCAATGCAGGGAACATGGAGTCAAGTCCCCAGTCACTGTTCGGGGAACTAAGATCCCACATGCTGCAATACAACTTTTGAGCCCACGCACCCTGGAGCCCGCACCACAACTAGAGAGTTCATGCTCTGCAATCAAAGGTCCTGCACAATGCAGTGAAGATCCCACATGCTGCAACTAAGACCCAGTGCAGCCAAATAATTTTTTTTTTTTTAAAGAGAAAATAGTTTTTCAGAGCAAGTAACAGTCAAGTTCAGCCTTGAAGGATGAGTTGATTCCGTTTAGCTGCAGAGGAGCAGGAGAACACCATAGGGAGGCTAGAGAGCAGAATGGCAGGAGGAAAAGCAAGTTGAAGATATTAAGTGCCCTTGAGGAATTGTGAGAAGCCATAACTAGAAAATAAGACATGCAGTCAAAGAATGATAGGAAGTGTCACTAGGAAAAAAAGTCTCAAAAGTTTAAGACTTCTCGGTTTATTCTGTAGATAACAGGGAGTCTCTATAATTTTTGAGAAGAGAAGAGAGAGTGGTTAGATAAGTCTGATCAAGTGCAAAATAGCTCTGACAAGTAGTGTATGGAAGATGGGTTGCAGGAGAGACTGGGCAGGGAAACTAGTTACAGGTCTAGAACAGTAGTCTAGTTGAGAATTACTAAGACTGCAATGTGAGAACAGAGAGCTATGTAGACATTTTAGAGATACTCAAAAGCACCTGGTCTTTTTTTGTGTATGGGAGGTAAGGGTGGAGGAATCAAAAATGACTTCAGAACTTATCTTGGATGATGGAAAATAGTGAAGCTGCTGATCGACATAGAGCATTCCGAATGGGGGAAGACTTCTAGCATGAGTGAAGGCAGGAGGAAGAACAGGCTTCTGGAGAGAGGTGAGTCCTATTTTGGACATATTTATAATGAATTGCCTCCAGGGGAAGATGCACAAATGTGTTTAGAAATATGACCATGGAGAATAGGAAAAGAGAAAGTTGAAGGCATGAGGTTATGGATTGAGTAGTTACCAGCAAGTAACTGACAGTAGAAGCCATAGTAACTTAACAAGGTTATCCAGGTTAAAGAGCATAAAGCAGAAAGTTTGGATATATGGAAACAGAATAGGTTTTTTTTTTTTAACTGAAGTATAATTGCTTTATAGTGTTGTGTTAATTTCTGCTATACCAAGTATAGCAATACCTGCTATACCAGGCTTTAGATTGTACAGCCAAGTGATTCAGTTATACATATATATGCATTTGTTTTTATAGTCTTTTCCATTATGGTTTATCATAAGATATTAAATATAGTTCCCTATGCTATACAGCAGGACCTTGTTGTTTATCCATTCCGTGTACATTAGCTTGCATCTTCGAACCCCAGCCTTCCACTCCATCTGTTCACCAGCCTCTTCTCCATCGGCAGCCACACGTCTGTTCTCTATGTCTGTGCATCTGTTTCATGCATGCGGGCTAAATCACTTTATCGTGTCCGACTCTTTGTTACTCTAAGGACCCACCAGGCTCCTCTCTCCATGGACTTCTCCAGGCAAGGATACTGGAGTGGGTTGCCATGCCCTCCTCTGGGGGATCTTCTGTTTCATAAGTAGGTTCATTTCAGAATAGGTATATTTAAACACTAGAAGAAAATGGTGAGCAAAGTAATAATTTACAAGAGTAATATTACAGTTACAGAAACAAGAGAAAGTAATAAGGTTGTGAAATCAAAGATGAAGATTTTTCTGCTCTAGATCTGATGTGATGAATATAATTTCTGCCTATGTTCCATTAGCCAGAACTCGGTCACATAACCCCACTTGAATGTGAACACAAGGTCCCTGGCAAAGTAACTGCTTCCAACCAACCACCCTTGACTGTGGACAGGAGCACAGACCTTTTGTAGACAGGTATTCATCTCTGCCCTGTAATTCTAATCTCACTAGGTCTCTCCCTAAATAATTCCCACATGTACCTCTATAATATAAAGACATTCCACAGCAGCACATGTCATTTCAGCCCACACTGTAAGATAGCTAGGACAGGCTTTAGATTGTATATAGTTGCTCGCCAGCTGGCTGTCCCTGTTCCACTTTATCACATCCTAGCACCACACAGAAGAATATCAGAACACTTACGTGTTGTTTCTCTGAAATGCTGAAGTGTTGTATATTGAGTTTGCCCTCCCAGGAGCTGATGACATCTATGTGACCACACATAAGTGACTCTGACTAGAACAATGGAGGACCCTTCCATGCTGGAGATATTTGAGTACATTTGTTAGTACTACAGGTAGAGACTTTAAGATCACTTACTCTCTGGGTTGCTAAGTGACAATCTATTAGAAAAACAGACATAGTACCATTGTATAGTTGCGTAAAACTAAAACGGTTGTATAATAACTGTTAGGCAATTTCCAAACCAGTAAATGGGTGGAGGGTAGGGATGGTGATTCTTGCCTTAGAAAGCTTTACCTGAGAGACTCCACAGCTCTGAATTCTTTGAGGTACTAGGGCATCAGGTAAGAGCAGCTCCTCATTGTCTTATCATCTGTAGTTGTCCAAGGGTGAATATCACTTGTCTCTGATAATTCCATGTCAAGGGGCTGCTGAAGCCTGAAGCTGGAATTGAGATTGGATCTACCCTGTGTTGTGCTGGGTACGACCTTCCCTGCCTTTTGTTGGGAGAGAGGTGAGGGGAGAATGCTGGGGGAGGAATCTTCAACTCTGACATGTGATTGATTCTCTCCTAAAATATGTCAAAGCAAATCTGTCTTAAATGTAAGGCTTATATCCTCCTGAAAATCTCTGACGGACATGAGAAATTCATATTCCTCCTGTTAGCTTAAGTTTTACCTTACTTCTTAGGGTCTGGTTAGCTCTGTTCTTGTCCCCATTCTGTGCCTGAATTGACAGTACCGGGTTTTCCTGCACAGCTGACTGTGAATGGCACTCATCCCCAATCATTTTCCCCTGATCCCTGGGCTTCTCTTCTGGCTGTAAAGGTAGAGTGAAGTTAGGTGTGGAAGGGCAGAGATTGGCATTAAGGATAGGGTATCACGTTTCACCGTCCCGCACACTTTAAAACTCTGAGCACACAGTCATCCTCTTACGTGTTTGATGTCTTCTGTGATTGCTGTTCATTCCTTTAGTTTAGCACTGTGCTAGTGACTATGGAGGATATAGAAGAAATACAAAATACCTTCACCTAGTATCTCTCACTTGATTCCCACCCCAGGCCTGAGAGAGAAGTGTTACTCTCGGTCTTACAGAGAGGTTCGAAAGCTTGTCCAAAGCTGAAAGCTTGAAAGCGACAGAACTGGAATTTGACTTCATTTCAGGGATAAGGAAGCAATGTTGTGAATGCAGATAAGGAGTCTGCAAGGTGACTGAATCACAAAGTGACCTCATTACATAAACTATGTGGAAATCCTAATACTTCTACCCTCACCATGGCCACCGCTCACTGGTCTCTATAACCACATATGAGCTCACATGAAAGTCAATTTTTATCACCATCATCTGTAATTATAGGGGGAAACACAGTTGTGTTCAGTCATACGTAAAATGTCACATAGACTCTGGCTCTCTCTATTTCTTAACTGCTGTCTCCCAAAATGCTAATCAAAAAATGCCAAAATCAACAGTTGCCGATTTTGATTGTAAGAATTCAGATTGTGTACTATAAAAATGAACGTGCTCTTCTTTATGTTTTAATCTTATCAGTGTGGCAGTGGGGCAAGGTTTCAGAAGACCCTGGGTTCTCATCTCTTTATGTCCTAGCCACATGAGCTGGAGTCTGTTCTTCAGTCTTGCTGAGTCTCAGCCAGTCTACCACATTAGTAATGTTCACACCTGTGCCCATAGTAAAGGTGTACGGGGGAATCTAAATAAGTGCTGTAGTAATTTTGGAAACCATAGGTAGTGCACAAATGTACATTTGTACAAAAGGGGCTGTTATTCATTCACTCTGCAAGTATGAACTCCTGTTAGCTCAGAGAACATATGTGAAAAAGCATAGCTTCTGTCCTCAGTAGAATCTAGCAGGAAGACTGATGTGCAGACACACACAATGCATGGCTGTAGCAGGTGTGATGGTGGAGCGGTGTGCCGGATACGTCAGAGCCTCAAGGAAAGAACTGCTGACCCCATCTGGGGGACCAAAGAAGACTGCACAGAGGAGATGCTGTGAACTGAGGCTTGAAGACTGGGAAGTGGTTTGCCTGATGAGTTACAGGCAGAGGGAAAGCATGTTCGAAACTCTGATTTACTCCATCTGGAATTAGAAGTACAAGGTTAGGAGGTGAAGAAACAGATAAGGGACAGATTATGGGGAGGCTTTGAATACCATGTTTAGATTTACGATTTAGAGTTTAGAGTATGTATAGGAGGAAATATAAAGCCATTGAAGGATTTTGAGGGGATTTGATGAGGTTTCCACTGGATAGGTATTGGTACGAGGCAGGGAGGAGGCCGTGGCAAGAGTGAAGCTCTTGCAGTCATCTATGAGAGGTGATGTCCAGGGAGGAGAAAACGACTGCTTGGTGTCATGCCTGAGCAACTGGAGGTGTTTTTTTTTTTTTAATAAGCCTTAGGGGATTTGGTTTTAAGGGAAATCTTCAACTTCAAACGGCCATCGTTTGACAGGTCATTTGGAGATAGCGGAATCTGCCGGCAGCTAGAGAAGCAGAGTAAATCTCAGAGAGCCAAAGCTGGGAGTCGAGGTGAGGGCTGCCTCTGAAAGACGAGTAAATGGGGAATAGAGCAAAGAAGTTATGTAACTGAAGGGAAGTGGAAGAAAAGCACCAGGGTAGTGTCTTAGATGTCAAGAGAAGAGACAGTTTCAAGGGAAACAGTCCACAAGACCTAATGCTGAATGGAGAAGGAAAAAAAAGGAAAAACAAAAGATCAAAGGCAAAAAGAAAACCAATTAAGTGGCTGCTGGTGATCTTAGAGAATACTGAGGCTAGAAGTCAAAAGGAATAGGGCTCAGGAGTGAGCAGATAATAAGAAAAATAGGAATAAATGTAGACAAGCCCACATATAGACCCATTCAGACTGGGTTAGCCAGTGACATCGTAGTTTGTCAGAACAGTAAGGTATGAATGGGAATGCCAGCATGTAATGGAAATTGCTATTTTATTTTTCATGTCCTCAACACCATAAGCTTTGAGTCCAGTGAGCTGATCGGAATCATTCTTTCATGAATAATACAACAGCTTGTATCCAAAAAGAAGGAAACTACAGTTGTCACCATCTTTTCCTTGACCTGTGTGGCTTGCTGTTTCTCCTCGGTGCTTGATCAATAATAACAAAAGCAAGCACTGTCCTGTGGGTGGCTGCAATGCATGCTGGAAAGGTGCAGAGGCATCTTCCCAGGGTGTCTTGGTCACGGTGGTAAAGTGAAAGCACTGGGGCAGTCAGGTCTGTGTCTACCTGACAGCTCATGGCCTTGCCCTGAGCTTTTTCCTTAATCCTCATAGGCATGGGTTCTCCTTAATGGCCTGAAGCATAAATGATGGATCAGAGGCCTGTGTTCAGGAGTTCTTGTCTCTATGGACAATCAGAGATGAGTCATTTAAAGTAATAATTCTTATACCAGGGACGCTGCAATCCTTTCATTGTTAATAACCAGATAGGATTTTGAAAACTTAAGTTAGGGCGCTTTTATAAATGGTTCTCATTAACTTCTGTTAAAATAGCCTGTGAACTACACTGGGCTTTCAAGGGCTATGTAAATGTTCAGTAGCAATTTCTGGGTTTTGTGAGTGCAAAACAATTCCAGGCTCATACCTTCAGATGACAGGCTTCCCTGGTGGCTCAGCTGGTAAAGAATCTGCCTGCAATGTGGGAGACCTGGGTTCGATCCCTGAGTTGGGAAGATCCCCTGGAGAAGGGAACGGCTACCCACTCCAGTACTCTGACCTGGAAAATTCCATGGACTGCATAGTCCATGGGGTCTCAGAGTCGGACACGACTGAGCGACTTTCACTTTCACACTTACACCTTCAGATGACACTGATGATTCCATGCAGGATACAGTTGTCTGAGACATTCTCTCAATGAAGTAGCTCTCTTTCCTTTATGGTCAGCTTTATATAATCAAATAAGATGACCTGGTATCCACTGGAATCCAGAAATTCTATGAAGCCAAAGGTTAGAACATGGTAGAATTTCTTTTTGAAGCTTTATAGGATGATTCCCACCTAAGTGGGTAGCCGTTCCCTTCTCCAGGGGATCTTCCCCACCCACGGACTGAACCCAGGTCTCCTGCATTGCAAGCAGATTCTTTATCATCTGTGCCACCAGGGAAGCCCACCTAAGTAAGATGGCGGCTATCTCATTTTCTGTTCTCCAGGTTCTTTACTGAAACTTTATATTTATGAAGGAAGAAAGGAAGGACTTGTTTGTTTTTTCAGTCTTCAGTTTTAGACATCTTCAAATGTTAAACCTGGCAGCATAGCCAATGTTAATTGTGAGAGAAGATCTTCCGGTAGACATTTGGGCCTTCTCTCGAGTAGATGTCACCAACAAAAAATTCAGTTGCTGTTTTTCCTTCTGTTTGATGAATTCGTTGGGCTTGAAACTGAGATCACAGTTTGATTTCCCTCCTTTGTGACACTCCCAAGTGAAAGGAGTAAAAGCTGGGTTATCAGTGGCACACAGAACTCTGCTGACTGCTCACCTGATGGGGAGTAGGAGACAGTTGTCGCTCTGCAGTGTTACAGTTCCCACAGACTATAGCAGGGTGGTAAGAGGGCAGAACCCGGAAGTGACCCAGTGTCCTTCGTTTAATGTCTAATCTTGCTTTGTGAAGAGTTTATTGAGAATTTTTATGTGCCATACACAATGTTTGGCACTGTGGAGAACATAAGCAACTCAAGATTTCTGTCATAAATGTAAATAAAGAGATATACAACCCTGTATTCATACATATACTTCACATGTATACACATATATTAATACATTCACTTACACTTAAAAGAGTATATCATTAGGGTACTTCAAGCTGGAAGAAATAAAAAACATCAACTCAAATGGATTAAGCAGTAAGGAAATTTATCACTTCATATAACAAGGAGTCCAAAATTAGGACAGATTCCGACACTATACAGTTCAGGCCCAGGCTCCATGTTTTGTCAGTTCTCTTAGCTTAGCCTCTCTGTTGGATTGGTCTTCAAACCAGCTGAGTGTGTGATTACAAGAGGCCTGTGGCATTTCTGAGCATCGTGGGCAGATAAGACAATGTGCAGAGGCAGAGAGAAGGGTTTTCTGTTTCATGAACAGATTGGAGATTTGTTGGCAAGCAGATAGGGGCTGGGAATGATTGCTGTCAAGAAGCTTACAGTCTAGTAGAGGAGAGGGCTTGTAATAGTGTGGTAAACCCTGTTCTAAAGGTTTATACAGCCTATGATGTAGCACCAGAGAGAGTACTCCCTTCTCAGCTGGAGAAAAAAAAAAATGCTAAAGAGAAGGAATAGAGGCTTGGTAGAGGCTGATCAGAGAAGACTTCCCTTGAGGAGGTTTTTAGTGCAGTTTGGGACCCACTGAGTTTAAGGTGCCATTGGACCTCTAGGTAGAGAAATCCAGTAGGCAGTTGGATGTACATTCAGCTAAAACTGAGACATCTAGATAGAGGAAAAGGTAACAGGGTTTGCTACTGCTACTGCTAAGTCACTTCAGTCATGTCCGACTCTGTGCGACCCCATCCCTGGGATTCTCCAGGCTAGAACACAGGGTTTAGGTGGTGGCAGAGGCTCTGAGGATGGATGAGCTAATCCAGAGGACAGACTGGGACCAAAAACAAGATCCTGAGGAAGCAACACTGACATTTAAAGCATGGGTGAAATAAGAGGAGTTGACAGAGACAGAAAATAAAAATGGATCTTTTAATGCCATCTGTGTGTGGGAAGGGTGTAAGCCAACTAGAAGCGACATTTTATGATATTCACACGTGTGATTTGGGTAAAGGACCAGGAAAAGCTCAGAACCTTTCAGAACCATGACTTGCCCAGGAGCAGGTGCCCTTCCCTAAGAAGTTGGGTGAACAAAACAGAGTTTCACTGGAGGTATGGCTCGATGTGAACAGTCCTCCACCCACAGGAGAGTTGGAGCATTAAATTTCCTAAAATGAGTCTCTCTCTTGCAGGAGTGGTCACACATTACTTGCCTTCTGGTTTTCCCGCCAAGAGGGAAAACTAAACCGACAGCAGACAATTGAACTGGGACATCACATCCTCAAAGCACACATTTTTAAGGTAATTAAAGAAGTTGGAGGCGTTTTTCTTTCCATTTCCAGCAGGCATTCCTTTAGCACTGTGTGTATGAAGCTGCCTGCTATGTCAATGTGGTCCCTGAGATTAGTTTGTTGCAGAGTTGGTCCATCTCCTAAAATGTCTGGCCTGTTCCTCCCTAGGACTTTGGAAAGAAAACCACATTTGTCATCTCCCAGTTCAGTGGATTGCTAGGCTTTCTAGGAAATGTACATGTATAATCATTTAGGTAAGAGGCATATAGTCATGTATACTTCATACATCAGAGGTCCCCGACCTCTGGGATCTAATGCCTGATGAGCTGAGGTAGAGCTGATATAATAATAATAGAAATAAAGTACACAATAAATTTAATGTGCTCGAATCATCCCAAAACCATTCTCCCCACCCCAATCAGTGGAAAAACTGTCTTCCCCAAAACCAGCCCCTGGTGCCAAAAGGCTGGGAACCACTGTCATGTGACCTGCCATCTCCTGAGAATAGTCATACAGCATTAGTTATAGGTTTTCACAGTATTTTTTAAAAGTCTCTGAGAACAGTTACTCTTTCCGTGTTCTTATAATTGTCTTGATGATGATTTTAATATCCCTGGTGCTGTGAATTTCAAACTCTCTCTCTAGAACCAGCTGTAACCTTCCTTTAAGCTACTCTCCCCATTCTGTTTTGAAATTATAATCCCAGTTTTTCCCCTGAGTCGTTTCAAAACTTTTAAGAACTCTAAGCATCAGCTTTCTTTCTTCCAGCATCCACACAGCTGGGATGGAGATCCCATTTGTTTGTTTATTCAGTGCTTGCTGAGGCATTGTACTTGGGATACAAAAATCAAAAGTATATACAGCCCCTAATCTCAAGGAATTTATAGTCTAGATAGCAGTTGTGGGACAGAGCACAGAAGTTGAGGAAGAAATTTGTTCTCCTGGTTTTTGTAGTCTGCAGTTTGCTATTGCATCTGCCACCTCCAATCCCAGTCTCTTCAGACCAATTTTGCTGCCTCTAGACTGAGAAATGCAGGGATTTTAAATAGTCCTCTGGCTTGGACTTCCCCCCAGAGATACTATTAAAGATAAAACAGTTCTCTTCAGAGAGAAAACAGCATGAAGGGCAACTTTAAGAGCCTAACGAATTCTCCCCAGCATATAAGCACATAGCTGGGGAAGGCTTTTCATCAGATGGACAGAATTGAAGCCTACAGTGGCAAGTCCTATATTTGAATCATAATTGTCTATCTAACAAATCCCTGTACCCAGAAATGACCTTACCCAGTGACCTTACTTAATGGGAGCAGAGTGAGACTATTTTAACAGGCAAGGTGTCTCATTCCTTCTTCAAGTGGACCAAAAAGTGCCTGCCACTTCTACAGACTCTGAGGTGATTATCCTTCAGTTACATGGGAAAATAGCTTCGGTATTAAGCATCATGACTTTAATCACTTAAGCTTTTAGCATCACCTTCTGCCTGGGATCAGATGCCAAAAAGTTGATGCCTGTCTGTATGCCCTGCACCCTAAAATAAATACCACATGAAACAGATAAATGATATGATATTTCATTTGATCCCAGGTGACTATATCCAATACATGGACACCAATGTTTACTTATTTTTTTTAGATCCCTATGACTTGTTTATTTTATAACTGAAAGTGTGTATCTCCTAATCCCTTTACCCATTTCATCTTCCCCTCAGCCTTCTCCTTCCTGGCAGCCACCAGCCTGTCATGGAGACCTGCACTTAAATCGTACACTCCTGTCATTGACACAGCGTTATCTTATTTTGCTGCAGACGACATGGTCGCCTGAGATATGACTGGCTCCCTGTGTGTTTCAGGCCATAAATACTAGGGTGTATAATGTGTGGTGATGACATGACTGTAAACTGAAGAATGTGGACTTGGACCATGGTTTCCCTAATGCTGCACTTTTCAGGGTCCTTTAAATGCAGGGTGCTCCCTACTGATTGACTTTACCTTCTCCCAGACTGCTAGAATTCTCAGTTCCTATCAGCTGAGTGTCATGAAAAGGCAGAGACAGACTCAGTGCTTATAATCAGCACCACTTAGAATCGCCAGTCAGCAGTAACATATAGTCCAGTTTATATTTCTTTCCAATTAGTTTTAAATTTCCCTTATTTTACCTTTGTTCATGAAGAATTGCATATGATGTCATTAATTACCTTAAAAAATAAGGTTGGGGGTCTGTAATTCCGGATATTTGGTATATTTATACAGTTATATAATTATTACCACTATTAGTACATTTCCATCACCTTAAAAATAAACCTGATGGACCTCCCTGGTGTTCCAAGTTAAGAATCTGCCTGCCAGTGCAGGGGACATGGGTTCTAGCCCTGGTCCAGGAAGATCCCACATGATGCAGAGCAACTAAGCCCACACTCTGCAGCTAGAGAAGGCACCACAATGAGAAGCCTGAGTTCCACAATTGGAGACTAGCCCCAGCTTGCCACAACTAGAGCAAGCCCTCGTGGCAGAAAAGACCCAGCCCAGCCATAAATAAATAAACATTTTTTTAAAGAGAAAGAAGAGAGTAAAAGTCTGTTCTGTACATCTGTGTCTCTTTTTCTGTTTTGCATATAGGGTTATCGTTACCATCTTTTTAAATTGCATATATATGCGTTAGTATACTGTATTGGTCTTTATCTTTCTGGCTTACTCCACTCTAGGGATGGGATGGAGAGGGAGGCGGGAGGGGGAATCGGGATGGGGAACACATGTAGATCCATGGCTGATTCATATCAATGTATAGCAAAAACCACTACAATAAAAAGAAAAGAAAGAAAAAAGATAATAAAAAAATAAATAAAAAGAAAGAAGAGAGAGGTATTGAGTAGGTTTGTTGTCACAGACTGCTGAGGTAGATACAGTTTAGTTAGCTTGTTCCTACAGGACCAGTCTATGTCCCCCTCAGTAGACTGGCTTTGTTATGCCAGATAGCATTAGAGCAAGACTCTATTCTCATTTGTTAGTATCACAAACCTTGAGGCTCATAACTTACTGCCGAGGGTACTTTTTAGCTGGGCTGATCCCTTAATTGTGTCTCTGTTTCTTTTTCAGGGTTTGAGTAAAAAAGTTGGCGTATCATCCTCCATCCTCCAAGGCCTCTGGATCTCCTACAGCACAGAAGGTCTGTCCATGGCATTGGCATCTTTACGAAATCTCTATACACCAAATATAAAGGTAAGTGCATCTAAGTTACAGGCAGATTGAAGAATTAACTATGAAAACATAAAACTCAGAGGACATTTAAGGAGTTATTTGATTGATCTTTGACTCTTTTATTAATTAACCTTTTATTAATAGTTTGATATATTTTAAATTGTTACATTTTATTCTGTGAGTTGAAAACCAAACCTGTTGATCTTCTAGATGAGTCTGATTTACAGAATAAGCCCTGCTCCTTCTAGGGAGTAAAGCATTCTTAGATCACTTTTTTTTCAATAGAAGTTCTTCTGACCAACAGTTCACTTAGTGGAGACTGCACTACAGTATGGGTGGTGTTTACTCTAGTTCCTGGTAGTTTGTATAAAGGAGACATGTCACATCCCTTTCCAAAGGCAAGGTATTAAAAAAGGAACAAATAAAGATTTTAACATAAAGAAGTTACCCAGTGTTTCTGGGCACTTATCGAGGGGTCCTAGGTGATTTAAGGCTTCCCAGGTGGTGCTAGTGGTAAAGAACCTGCCTGCCAATGCAGGAAATGTAAAAGATGCATGTTCAATCCCTGGGTCGGGGAGATTCCCTGGAGGGGAATACATGGCAACCCATCCCAGTGTTCTTGCCTGGAGAATCCCATGGACAGAGGAGTCTGGTGGACTGTGGTCTGTAGGGTGACAAAGAATTGGACACGACTGAAGCAACTCAGCATGCATGCATGCAGATGACTTAAGAAAAGGTGACTGATAGGATATAACTGATATATTTGTGAGTATCATTTCTGTTTGTTTTCTTATGACTAGGTCAGCCGACTGCTGATTTTGGGAGGTGCCAACATTAATTACCGGACAGAAGTTTTGAATAATGCTCCAATTCTGTGTGTCCAGTCTCACCTCGGTTACACAGAAATGGTGGCCCTGCTCTTGGAGTTTGGGGCCAACGTGGATGCCTCCTCTGAAAGCGGCCTGACCCCCCTGGGCTATGCCGCGGCGGCAGGCTTCCTGAGCATCGTGGTGCTGCTGTGCAAGAAACGGGCCAAGGTAACTGCTGCCCGGCACTGCGGCTGGTTCTTCCCTCCTGTGTCTTTCTTCCCGTCTCAGACTCGTCCTTATCGCCTGTGTTGCCTGAGTGTAGGTAGAATATGCCTCAGATCCTATTAGGAAGCAGATCAAAGGAAGAACTGGCTCTGATTACATCCTACTGTTTGCCTGCTTGCCCTGGGCCAGTTCCAGGCTCCCTCTGGACACAGTTCTAAAACTTTTGAGAGATGCTTAGGAAACCGCATTTATCAGCAGCCACAAAAAGTCCCTCGCTCACAACTAAGAAATTCTCTCCTGAACTCAGAGTGAGGAAAGTGGAGTCGGGGAGCAAAGAGTCTGCACTGTGAGGTCTAATCTGAATGGCGCCTGCGAACTCTCAGCCTTTCATGTTAGTCGTGGACGTAAGAGCAGAGACCAGGCACCCTCATCTACCCTTGGAGGCACCCCTGTAGACATCTGAGATGACTGTCTGACCAGAAGCACTCAAAAGGGTTTCTGTTAGTGTATTTTGATTCTCTCAAAACATTTCTTTAAAATATATTTGCTTTATAGTACCTCAAGAGTCACTGATAATGATAAAACTCATTTTCAAAATATTGATGGGAAAAAAAAAATTACCAGGGGGCTTCCCTGGTAGCTCAGTGGTGAAGAATCCACCAGCCAATACAGGAGACACGGGTTCAATCCCCAGTCCGGGAAGATCCCACATGCTGCAGAGCCCCTCAGCCCATGTGCCAGAACTACTGAGCTTGTGCCCTAGAGCCTAGGAATCACAACCACCGAGCCCATGCGTTGCAGTTGCTGAAGCCTGTGCACCCTAGAACCCACCCTCCATAAT
This sequence comes from Muntiacus reevesi, assembly GCF_963930625.1. Classification (NCBI taxonomy): domain Eukaryota; kingdom Metazoa; phylum Chordata; class Mammalia; order Artiodactyla; family Cervidae; genus Muntiacus; species Muntiacus reevesi. The sequence goes on along the minus strand of NC_089266.1, from coordinate 14,896,212 downwards.
AAGAGAAGTCACTGCAATGACGAGCCCATGCACCACCACTGGAGAATGGCTCCTGCTCTCGCCGCAACTAGAGAAGAGCCCACACAGCAGTGAGGACCCAGCACAGTGAAAGATAAAATTTTTAAAAATAAGCATTTTTTAAAAAGGAGAAATGCTGGTCTCAAAAATGTAGACATCTATGGAACATTTTATTTCCATTCTGAAAACAAACCCAGGATTTTGGTGGGTTTGCAGTGAACTGTAAATAATGTGCAACCCTGACTAGTCATTGGAAGGACTGATGCTATAGCTGAAGCACCAATACTTTGGCCACTTGATGCAAAGAGCCGACTCAATGGAAAAGACCCTGATGCTGGGAAAGATTGAAGGCAAAAGGAGAAAATGGCGGCAGATGATGAGATAGTCAGATAGCATCACTGACTCAATGGACATGAACTTGAGCAAACTCCAGGAGATAGTGAAGGACTGGGAAGCCTGGCATGCTGCAGTCCATGGGGTCATAAAGAGTCAGACACGATTTAGCCACTGAACAATAACATAAATGACCTAATTCTGAGGTGTCCAGTGTTCTTACCAGGGAAGAATTGGGTCTGTCTCCCAAGACTCTTTTGAGAGCTGGGACCTGGGGACCTCAGGGAAATCCCTGAGCTGTAAATGCTAACTGTGACACAGAAATGGCCCACCTGTAATGTCCTTGTCATTTGGATAAACACCTCTAGAAACAGCATAACTTACTATCATTATCAGCCTTGTTATTATTGCTATAAATTCATATTCTAATCTCAGCTATGTCTTTCCTGTTGCTCAGCTATCATTTTATTTCTCATTTTCCCCAGAGCAGATACATAAGTCATCTATGATCTTCTTCAGACCCTGTCAAAACTCTTTTGCCCTCCTACAGTTACCAAGATTGTGTTTATCTCACTGTTCCTCTATCTCAAAACTCTGTTAATCCTTACAAACTTACTTTACTTCTGCCTCAGAGAAGGCAGTGTTTACCTTCTTTATCAAAATTATTGCCTCCTGTATATATATATGTATGTATATACATATACATATCAAAATTATTGCCTCCTGTATATATATGTATGTATATACATATATATGCATATACATATATAGGCACATATACACAAATATACATATGTATACACACACATAGGCTGCACCACAAGGCTTTTGGGATGTTAGTTCTCCAACCAGGATTGAACCTGTGACCCCTGCAGTGGAAGGATGGAGTCCTAACCACTGGACCACCAGGGAATTTCCCACCTGTATTTTTTAATCTCTGTATGTTGCTCTTTCGCTAACATCATTTCATTCTCTTTCTAAATTCATGCTTCATTTCTTCTTAGTTTCTACAAACCTACAAATGTCTTCTCTAACCCTAAAAGAGAGACTTTCCTCTCTCCTAACCAGAAACCACTATCCCATCTCTTCCCGCCCACATCCACTGAGCCTGTCCTAAGAGTCCTCTCTACTTGCTACCACTGCTTCCTTACTGCTCCTTAACCTCTTACAGTCTGGCTTCCATGAGAGAGGGGAAGCAAGTCATCAAAATCGTAAACTTTGGCGTCAAGCACAATGTGATCAAAGCCTGCGTTGACGCTTGCTTTCTATGAGGGCTTGGACAAGTCATTTGACCCCTTTCAGCCTCACTTTGTTCATCTAGAAAAAGGATGAAGAGCACCTTGCACACAGTAGGCATTCAGTAAACATTTGCTATTTGGATGGCTGGATGGAACTAAAGCTGGAGAGAAACAGATGCAGAACTTAGGCTTCACTTGCTCTAATGAACACTGGAACATACCTTGCCCACATGCCAGGAGAGGCTGTTCATCTATTGAGACTTGTGGCTAGGGACCCTCTGGTAGCTTGTTCTTAATCAGGCTCCTCTTTCAGCCTAAACCTGTAACCAACACCACAACTGTAAAAACTGCTGCTGGAACGTAGTCTAGCATTAAGTTCCAAGTCCTTCCAGCCATTTTGGCCAAATCGTCAAGGTTCCACCCTCCCATTGGAAGAAAGAAGTGGCATCTGCCAGAACTTAGTGGTTAACTGTGTGATTCATGACATGAGATACTTTGCTTCTTTGGAACACCAGAAAATTTAAGCTTCAAGATGTTTTTCTTCCCTTTCATGATTTCAAAGACAGTGTTTTGTGCCAGTAGAGCTTATAAGCCTTTCAGATTTGAGTCTGAAAAGACCTATTTGAGGACAAAGGAGAGTGTACCTCAGGAAAGCAAAGCTGGAGTTTGGGGTAATTGGGGGATATTTTTGGTTTCTTTTGATGTGAAAACAAAAGCCTGACGTTATACAAAGAGAGTCTCCCCAGAGGAGCATCTGCCAGAGTTGTAGCTCAGTGAAGATCTAGCCTGAGTAAGAGAATATCACCTGAATATTCTCAGAAAGTGGTCCAAGGAATATGGGAGAGGGTGAATCTTCGTGGTCCAGGCTGCACTCACTGTGCAGTGAGTGGATGAAACGAGACTGGGGAGGCAGCCACAGGCTTTTTCACACAGGTTTCTCTGTCCCCTCCGCAGGTGGATCACTTAGATAAGAATGGGCAGTGCGCCCTGGTCCATGCCGCACTCCGAGGTCATCTGGAGGTCGTCAAGTTTCTAATTCAGTGTGACTGGACGATGGCAGGCCAGCAGCAGGGGGTGTTTAAGAAGAGCCATGCCATCCAGCAGGCCCTCATCGCTGCAGCCAGCATGGGTTACACTGAGGTAAGAAAGCAGCCAACAAGGCTTGGTTTGTTTTTCGTTTTTTTCAAGCTATGTCTTAAAGGAAACCAGGGAGAAAATAGTTGCATTATTACAAAATTGCCAGGTTAATATGAAGTAGCTTTTTGGTCATTGGTCTGAGAAATAGGGAGATGCCAGGGTACCTAGGATGATGTTGGAAAGGACCTTGGGAATTATCTAATCTGATTCCTCCTCATCTTCCACCCCTGTTTAACAGACAATGACACTGACTGAGCTTGGGGGTTATTTCTTGACCTTTGTTCATATGGGTGGGCAGAGTGGAATAGGGAGTTGGAATATCAGAAGGACCAGGTTTGAAGCTCAGCTTTCCTCCACATTGGTTTTGGGCAATGTAACTCATCTCTTAGAACCTTAGTCTCCCACCAGTATAGTGAGGCTTTCTAATAAATTCTTTTTCATAAGGTTGATATGAAAGGTGCCTTGTAAACTGTTAAACACTGTGTAGATGGTATTTTTGCTAAGTTATTTATTAATAAAAGTAATGTAGTGGCACAATATGTGGAATTGGTAGTGTGCTAGGAAATGTTTAACAGCCAGCCTTGGAGAGGGGAGTAGAATGCAGACGGAGTGTTTTGTGTGTGTGTGTGTGTACATACAGATTTAAATTTATTATAAATTTACTGATATAAAAAAACACGTCACACACAGTTTACAAGTAATAATGAATTGTGTAATACTCTTAATTGAATGCTTTTGTCAATTTTTGCTAAATTTATATCCATACCCAACCCTGTGGTTACAACTCAATTGTGGTTTGATAAATGAAACTGCACCCGTTTGCTCTTTTCCCAATAATTTTGTCTTTAAATCTGGTGTGTGATTCACTGTCAAACTACATTTCACCCTCATACAAATTATATTCATTAAACTGGAACCTCTTTCAGCTTTGGCACTAAATCAAATCCTGATCTGCAGAATTTGCCAATTTCCAGAGTATAGAGTTTGAGCAAACTCCAGGAGATAGTGAAGGACAGGGAAGCCTGGCATGCTGCAGTCCATGGGGTCACAAAGAGTCAGACACAATTTAGCAAGTGAACTACAACAGCAAATACCCCCACCATGACTGATTTCAAGCTACCTACACTGAACACAGAGGAGCACACCATTATGTAGAATTGCCACCATGCAGACGCAGTCAATATAAATAACCTCACAAGCATAGGTAATAGTAAAATGTAATTTAATAATTAGGGGGTTATGAGATTTTATATTTTAACCTATTGATGTAGTTTCTTTCATTATTATTTAATTTTTTTAATTTTTTTTCTCTGGTGCTTGGTTTGTGGGATCTTAGTTCCCTGACCAGGGATCAAACCTGGGCCCTGGCAATGAGAGCACTGAGTCTTAACCACTGGGCCACCAGGGAATTCCCATCATTGCTATTTAATTGTTTTTAAATCCCTCCCTGTTATTTAGTTTTAAATAAACAGCTTTGTTTGACAACCAGCTTGCAAAACTCTGAAAATTGAAGAGTCAGCTTTCATGGGCCAGGACAAGCTGGTTCACACTGCATGGGATGCTTCAGTGAGACAGCCACCTCTTCCACTGACCTGATATGTCCCCAAGGGAATATTAAGTAAAATTGGAACTTTTACTATCTGTGGAAGGTTGTTTAGCACTCCTTACAGTCAGATTCCTGAAAACAGAGCTATCACTTGCCTTTGTTGTTAGCAGCTTTTCTCCTTTCACTGTCCCCAAACAGTCCTTGTAATTCCAAGAGATAAAAAAAGAAGATAATAGCTGTACTCTAAAAAAGTACAGGCCCTCAGTTTTCTCCATATTTATTTTCTACTTTTTGCTTATTGATTTTTTTTCTGTTTATTTCTGGTAGTTTTATTAGGAGGAAGAGGGATTGCTTTTTTAACTCAATGTGATAACTGTGTAATTTTTAAAAGTCACATACTGTATAAATTAATTGTGTTCAAGGGAGACATGTAAACTGTACCTGGTAGAATGAATGCTCTTCTTGGCAGCTTTGCACTCTTTTGTGAGGACAATCTGTTCTGACGCCTATGGTGTGCAAGAGAGAGAGTGGCACTGGGTTATCCAGCTATCTTCCAACCTCACAGGTTCACAGTATCAGTGTATAGTTTTCCACCTGAACTTCGAGCTGACACAACTTCTTGTTTCAGATTGTCTCCTACCTACTTGATCTTCCAGAAAAAGATGAAGAGGAGGTGGAGCGAGCACAGATCAACAGCTTTGACAGTCTCTGGGGAGAGACAGGTACCTCTCGTGGACAGCTTTTTCTTCTCACGAATGTACTGTTTGGAGACACTCTGCATCTCACTCCCAGGTGTTCTCTCTGCCAGACCTTTGGCAGGCTCTGTCTTATGGCTCTTGTACTGGAGACCAATTCAGCCAAAGTAAAAAGTCAAGCAATTTCCTTCTTTCAATCCTCTCTCCCTTTGGATGCACCATGCCATTAGCCCTGGAGTCTTCTTTCAAACAAAACTTTCCCCGGTCTTGTTTCCAAATATTTTAAAAGACTGAAAGTTTCCTCCCAGTGTGCCAAACCAGAACAGAAAATAGTTGTGGACTTTATGTGTGTGTGTGAGAGAGAGATCCTTGTAGTAGTTAGGAATAAATATTTCCCCTGTAATCATAAACCAAGAAGTTAAATTTTTATGGACACCTCCAGCTTAATGAACCAAGTGTTACCATGGTAGAGGGAGTGGTACCTGACCTGATTAAACTGATACATCACGAGAGCAATTGGTATCAGGGCGCAAAATGAAGGTCCTGCCCCCCATAGGGTACAGCCCTGCACAATCTCTCTCCATCTGTAGCAAAGCTATTTCTATATTGCTTGGTACTTACTCCATAAACAGAAGCATCTTCCTTGTGTCCTTTGCAGGAAATGTTTGTTGTCTTTCCCCCAAGTCTAAACTGGAACATCTGGAAAAACATTAGTAACCTTTTATGTGTTTTTATGAAACCAGGGCAGTGAAAACTGTAGTGTCGCCACAGAAATGTGTTATATTTGCCAGGAGAAGGAGACCAGCATTGAGACGGCCCATTTAGGGAGGATATTTTACTAAACAAGAAGGGGGATACATTTTGGTTTGGGTCAGAATGTTATTAAAAATCAAAGAAGATGCTTGAATTCACTCCAAATTTATAATTACCTATTGAACTGGGATGTTTCCACAATGGCAAAAATCTTACATGGGTTTCATGGCTTCCTCAACACCGTGTGGAATGGTCCAAAGCTCAGGAATTTGCTTCTCAAGCAATCCTTCCCTCTGTCAGAGCCAAAGGGAGCAGATGCCAGGCAGCTGCAGCTTAAGAGCCCGTGACAGATTAAAGGAAAATGTGCAGCTGGAAACAGCTGCTGTCTCTGGGGCTCCACCCTGAGGGAAGCCAGAGGACACACTGAGGGGAAGGGGCTGGCCGGGACAACGGCCGTGGTGTCCCGAGACCCGGAGCTGTGGGAGGGGCATGATGGTTCAGGCCCCATCAGTGCAGCCTCCCAGCACAACGCAGCCATCCCCCCAGAGTCTCCCGTTCTAAGCCACGCGTGTGTGACCACTGTGGAGGGCAACAAAAGTAGCGGCCCAGTGGTGATAATGGGCAGAAATTACAGACTAACAATCGCCTGCCAATGCAAGAGACTTAAGAGACTTGGGTTCAGTCCCTGGGTCGAGAAGATCTCCTGGAGGAAAGCATGGCAATCCACTCCAGTATTTCTGCCTGGAAAATCCCATGGACAGAGGAGCCTGGCTGGCTACATACAGTCCATGGGGTCGCAGAGTCAGACATGACTGAAGCAGCTTAGCTCGCAATCATAGTGATGACTATCACACATATTCTAGTGCTGTCCTTGAAGGAATTCCTTCAGAACGTTCAAAAAGGGTGTGAACTCAGACCTTTTGGGGGGAATTAACCCTGAAATGGAGTTTTAACAAGAAAAGTAACTTCCTGAAAAGGAAATTTAAACCATACTACATCCATTGCCAAAAGTAAAAAAACATACAATTTAAAAAAAAACAAACACAACTCTTGTAAAAATTATGAAGAGAGGAACAAGATCAGTGGTTGCTAGGTGTTGGGGAAAATGGGAAAGGGTGAATAGGTGGAGCACAAGGATTTGAGGGGCAGTTAAAAAACACTTCATTTGATACTGTAACAGTAGATACAGGTTATTATACATTTGTCCACACTCACAGGATGTGCAACACCAAGAGGGAGCCCTAATGCAATCGATGGACTTTGGGGTGATTATGACGCATCAGTGTAGCTTCATCAGTTGTGACAAGTGGGCAGCTCTGGTTGGGGTGTGTACAAATGTGGGGGCAGTGGTGGGGGAGTTTCTGCATCTTCCCCTCAGTTTTCTTAGCCCATTAAACTGCTCTAAAACAACAACAACAAAGGGCCTGAACTAAGTGGAAGACTTACTTTTATTGATATGAATTTCTTATTAGAGTAAAACTTTATGGCCTCAGGACTTTTAAAATATTTCCTGCATTAAAGTGTGTAATAAAGTTTGTTATATTAATTTTCTTAATAGGTACCATATCTCAAGATTGTATAAAAAATTAATTTCATGTCAGTTTGTTTGTGGTCAGAATTGTGTTGTGCTTAATTTGATACTTAGCTGCACTAATTTCAGCATTATAAACATAAGATGTTATTTAAATGAGTTAGAATGAAACGCATTTGTCGTATAATTTGTAGAGCTATAAAGTTATTCGACTTCAGAAAACTTTCTGAAAAATCATGTCTTCGATGTGTAAGGCATGTCTGTGGAACTCACCACTGATGTAGAATAGGCTCTAGTTGCTTTTCTCCTGACTGTGCTCAGCTGCTCAGTCGTGTCTGACCCTTTGTGACCCCGTGGATTACAGCCCGCCAGGCTCCTCTGTCCATGGGATCTTACAGGCGAGAAGACTGGAATGGGTTGCCATTCCCTTCTCCAGGGGATCTTCCCAGCCCGGGGATAGAACCAGAGTCTCTTGCATCTCCTACACTGGCAGGCAGACTCTTTACCACTAGCACCACCATCTACAGTGATGGCTTTACCAAGTATCCATGTTTCTTTCTAACTTATAGCACATAGTCGTTTAAAATTTATCATAGCCCTTTGACTCGTGTGTCCTCCAATGGCAAAGTCTTATATGTTTCCCTTAAGTAGAGAGTGAAAGTATGTGACCTGCAGCCAGCTGGTTAGGGTCTTATATCTGCAACCCTGGCCTCAACACACAATATGTATTAATACATATTTGCTTAAATATGGTGGTCATGAAGTTTCCAACAGTTTGTATCATTTACTATATTACTGTATAGCCATTATTTTATGTACCATTCCAAAAAGAAAAACTCTCTGCCTATTAAACTGACAGAGTTCTTTATTATCACATCAATTATAAGACACATCCTGACTTCGAGATGTTAAAATGCAGAGGGAAGAAAGTGCCTCTTAGAGTCAATGAAATACATCCTAGCATAGAGTGAAATATTTTTTGAGATGTAATTTTTACATATCAGATTTTCTAAAAGCAGATCACTAGAATATTCTGTTTTCATCCTACTTCTATGGCCTTTTTGTCCTTCCAAAGAGCGTCTGCCTACATCGAGCTTTTACCGTCTGACTGACCCCCTCCCATCCTGCAGGGTTTTCACAGATTTCTTATAGAATTACACAGAAGACCAACACTTAAGGTGACAAGATTGTTCACTGGTCCCTCCTCTGCTCTGTCTCAACACAAAACCAGCATTAAAAAGCTTCTAACAACTCTGGAGAACCTGAGCCATCCCATGGCCCAAAAGTAGCAGAAATTCAGAAAATAAACAAGATACCCTTAAATCACACCTTTATCATCTTTTGTCTAGTTTATTGCAACTACCTTCTAGCTGGTCTGATCTCAGGCCTTACCGTTTTGTGACTTATCTGGCAGACTTCAACCAAATTGATATTTCTAAGCCACAATCTGTCCATGTCACTCTCCTGGTTACCACCCTTCATTGACCACCTGTAGCTTTAATGTAGCATAAAGAGACTTCCCTGGCGGTCCAGTGGTTTAGACTCCATGCTTCCATTGCAGGGGGCACAGGTTCAATCTGGGGTCAGGGAACTAAGATCCTACATGTCATGCAGTGCAGCCAAAAAATAAATAAATAACTAGCATAAAAAAACAGTCATGATCTCTAGCCTCCTCTGTTGCCCGTCTTCTCCAGTAACGGTAAACGTGCTGTCCCCACGTAGGTGCCTTTACCGGTGCTCGCCCTGTGCCTAGAAAGCTTCTCCATGCCCTTGCCTATAAGTCTCCTGTTTCTCTTTCAGCATCTGGCTCAGATTGTCAGCTCTTCCTGGAGACCTTCTCAGACACTCTTGCTCTGTGTCACTTCCAGACAGTCCCCATGGACTTATCTCTTTTGTGCTTATCACACTGTATAGCAATATATTTGTTTATTTGTCTCTTATCCTTATGCAACCCTGGGTTCCTTGAGAGCAGACAGGATCTGACAAATAGCTCCATGAATGCTTACCTAATGAATGTTGTTTTGGATAGCAGTGATCAGTTTATGTCTCCCCCACCACCTCCAACCCATTGGTCTTACATGACCTGTCTGTGCTGTAGTCTTTCAAGGTTGACAAAAGATAAACAAAAGAACCGTTTGCTCCTCTGCCTTCTATTTAGCATCAGCATTATCCCATCCAAGCAGACTTTGGCTGTTTCCTCAACTCTGAGCTGCATCCTGTCTGTCTCTTCAAACTCCTTAGATGTTTCCCTTTGAAAAAGGACCATTTTGGTCAGATAATCTCATCAGATGCTGACAAGCCAGGGAACAAATTCCATTACTGGTCTCTCAGGAAAAGAGATTGGGCTCCCAACTGTTAATGTTTGCTCTAAGAAGCAGTTTATTGTTTTACAGAACTGGCTTTGCCTTAATCATCTCTCTTTCAAAAAGTTTTAACAGTTTCTGATAAGACTCATATAAAAAATCCAGCCAAAGCAACTCCTCGCTCTTGCATTTTGAAAAGTACAGACCCAATTTTCCATAGTTGTGTTGTTCTGAGATGAAGTTGGCCAGCTGTGTTAATGACCATGTCCAGCTATCAGCAGGAGATTCCTGCCAAATGACATCAGAACTTAAGCAGCAGAGATGATACAAGGAGAAAGGCCAAATGGAACATTCCCTCTCATGTAATGTGTTGTCCAGTGGGTTGAAAGAGGCCAGTCCCAACAACATAACTCCAGATTAGAATGGACAGTGTTAAGTTTAATTTTCAGGACAGGCACTGCTTGTGAATTTTCAGCTATGTTCTGTGAACCAGCATCATTGATGAGAGGCTTGATTCCGAAATACTGTCTGTATTTTCTCCAGAGTGCTATAAATTCTTTCGCAAAAAAGAATGTATTTGCACACGTGTGCACCACGCAATATACAAGACATTGAACAGAGATTTGCTGCAACTCTGCCCCCAGTAGCTGCTTTAAACTTGGGAGAGTTAGAAATTTTTCAAAGTCCTTGTTTTATGTACCAACAAGATGATTCTTATGGTTCCTAACAAGCATCAAAGCCAGTCAAGTTCTTTCTCCCCCCGATCCCCCGCTTTAAGTTAGAGATATAATTGACATACAGCATTGTGTAAGCAAAAGGTTGAGGGCAGGAGGAGAAGGGGAAGACAAAGGATGGGATGGTCGGATGGCATCACCGTCTTATGAGTTTGAGCAAACTCCAGGAGATAGTGAAGGACAGGGAAGCCTGGCGTGCTGCAGTCCATGGGATTACAGAGTCAGACACAGCTTAGTGACTGAACAACAGTGTAAACGATGTGATGATTGTCAGATTCTTAAGCTACTCTTGTGTTCTGACCCAGGAACTGAACGTTTTTCTTTTTCCCTCAACTATTAGATATGTGAACTTGAGAAAGAGGGAATATCTCTTTGATTTAAAGAACAAGAGACAAAACTTCTCTGTCAAGTAAACAGTCAAACCCATCAGTACCTGTAGCTCAACTTGGAAATGACCCTCACCTCAGACAGAATGAAGCCTCTGCCCTTCAGAACAGAAGTACCTACGTTACGCGTGCCAAAATAAAACAAAAAATACACATAAGACAAGGCCTACATATATCTAGGTTGAGAATGAGTATATCTTCTAAAATTGTCACATTTTCTTTCAGACATCCTTCTATCCTTGAGGAAGGAAAAGATTACTCTTTGCAGGTTTAACTTAGAGAAAATTACAGGTAGTTTTGCTTTTGCATATGAGTCACTTGCAGATAAATTTGGCCAGGCTCAAAGACAAAATGCCATAATTTGTGCTTAGATGAAAAAAAGTGACCATTTGATTTGAATTTCAATTGCTTCCCTGATTAGATCCCAACATTTGCAAACTGAAATCCTGTCTGCACCTGCCAAGTATTATCTTCTTCTGATTTGTCACTGGAGTAGGTGGCCCTTAGAAGGGAAGAGCCTGCTGATCACCACATCAGGTTTTCAAGTCTCGGGGAGAAAAAAGGTCTCCATCCTCTTTGTTGAAAAGCACAACTCCTGCCATTTTCTGACAATGTTTACCATCCTCCCTACCTTCATCCATTTAAAACACTAGGTGTACACATTTGAAATCCCTGGTTAGAAAGAGACAAACACATATTTGTTTAAATATGGACTTAGTAGAAGGTATACCGACAAATTCCTCTTACTACTGTTGAAATAGCACTCAAAGGATGAAATAAGCGCTCTTCAGATCTCCACTCCATCAGAGATCATGAACATGGACTGGAGCACAGAAAGAAGAATGTTTACGCTTCTTCCTGCACACGGAGTATCCTTTTTCCTCCCTATAGTTGCTTTTTATCTGCGACTCCATTATTCTGTCTTCAGAAGAAAAGAGCCTTTGTCATATTTCTTCTCTCATCTTTAAGACTGTTACCCTGAACAGTTTTGACCTTCATATAAAAATGGTTACACATGTACTAGAAACATTTATCTCAACTGATGAAGAAACGGAATGAAAACTGGCCTAAAACTTAGACTGAAACTTTTCTTTTTTTTTTTTTTAACAGTTTTTTATATATTTTTATTGTAAAAACTCCCTTAAAAGCAACACAGGAAACTGTTATTTAAGAAATCAGCAAAATTAAGGCTGCCATTTCTAACTTTGGTTCTCTGAATTTGAGAGCCCAGTAGTAGAAATTGGCCCAAAAGTGGTTCCTAGCTAATTCTAAAAAAAGCATTCTTCTGCAAAGACCCTTCTTTCTTTAGTCTTACCCATGCACATACCAGTGAAAGTTTTGTACCTGGAAGGAGGTACCAAAAAAGAGATAAGTCAAAGGCTGAAAAAAGACAGTCTGGGTAGGATAAATGAAACCAAGTAAGTTTTGGTCGGAGGTGATTTTTCAATAAATTTATTATCATAATTGTCTCCATATATGTAAGCCCTTTTAAATGTGATTTTATTCATTATTTTTCTTTGAAAATTTCCTCTCTAACAAGAGTAGCCAGAATCATCATTCTTGGAGGTAAAGTAGCAATTACATCCATCAGACACAGGTATGCTGCCCTCTCCCGGCAGAAGGCTAGAGAGGGCGAGACCCCCTGTCCTCACTCTGCGTTCTCTACCCTCAGCCCTGACAGCTGCAGCCGGAAGGGGCAAGCTAGAGGTGTGTCGTCTGCTCCTGGAACAGGGGGCAGCTGTGGCCCAGCCCAACCGCCGAGGAGCCGTGCCCCTCTTCAGCACCGTTCGCCAAGGCCACTGGCAGGTAAGCATGTCGCTACTTTAGACTGTCAGAAAGTCAGTATGCAGAATCACCCTGATGATCTGTACTGGATAGAAGGACTGGCTGCTTTTGACTGGTTATTTCATAGCATCCACAGGTTCTCTGGCAGGTTCAACAGATGCCTGACACCACTTACTTGCAGGAGTCTCTAACTTACAAAAAGAAAATGTGATGTGTGTAAATTTGCAGAAAGCCAACTCATTGGAAAAGACTCTGATGCTGGGAAAGATTGAAGGCAAAAGGAGAAGGAGGCAGCAGAGGATGAGATGGTTAGAGAGCATCACCGACTCAATGGACATGAAATTGAGCAAATTACAGGAGATAGTGAAGGACAAGAGGAGCCTGGCATACTGCAGTCCAGGGGGTCACAAAGAGTCAGACACAATTCAGCGACCAAAAAACAACAAATATAAATTCTATTTATAGTTATGCAGTCTTTACAGATGTTTAAATTCTGGGTAGGACAGAAAAGAAAGCATATTGGTTATAATCTTTGAAAAAAATTTGAGTAGTCCTAGGCGCCAAACAGTGCTGAAGAGTTGTGAGAGGCACTTTACTGCATTCTGTTCAGTGGTAAATATTCACTGCAGGCAGCTTTGCAACCCCTGGAAGTCAATAAAATGGCCCTGACGTAGGCAGTGACTCCTGTTGGTGCTTCCATCATGGGGTTGTTTAGTCTACATCTTGGCCTCTGTTAATCTTGAATTCTTTTTTACTTAGTGTCTGAGCCAGACATTTAGAGTTGAGTTCTCATTTGGCTCTCCCTAAGAAAGTCAGTGATCAAATCCCACAGTACTAGACCATGCAGGAACTAGAGGGGGTTCTTGCAGTGGCAAGTTTCATTAGAGGTGATTTGCAGGGAATTCACGTGGTGTGGGGGGTGGCATGCTTCCTGGCTCATCTGTCCCCCTTTCTCTGCCCCTGTAGATCGTTGATCTTTTACTCACCCACGGAGCTGATGTCAACATGGCGGACAAGCAGGGCCGTACTCCCCTGATGATGGCGGCTTCCGAAGGCCACCTGGGAACTGTGGACTTTCTCCTTGCTCAAGGTCAGTCCTAGGACGCCAGAGCTTGGTGGTCAGTACCCATCATAACCCAGAACTGGTGATTTCCAGGGCTGGATTCCAAGAGGTGTTAAGAATGAGTATTCTTAATCCACTTGATTAGAAAGTGAAAGTCTGTCTCCTCTCTTCTCTTCTAGATTCTGATGTTCTAATTCTAACTTGGTGCCTTTCTAACTCTTATATTCTCTATTTCTTTATGGCTTGAGGGGTTTTGGGTATCCTAATCAAATTTACATCGTATAAGTTCTTTAATTCAAATCAGTACTCTCCCAACTTTGAAGTTTTTAATATGCACTTGATAAATGTTCATCTTCCAGAGACTGTATTCTGACTTTAACTTTGTCAATTCTTTTGTCAGCCTGCACAACTAATATTTTTCTTGTATCAGAAGGAAGCAAATGAAGGTTTAAACGATTGCTGACCATGGGACCCTATTTGAGGAATCAGGGTATTAATATTATCCTCCTATTGTAATAAATTCCCTTTAACATTTACCAGCATTCACATATTCCTGGTGAATGAGAAGTAAGTTAAAGGAGATTGTGGTCACACCATCCAGAGCATTCCAGGCTCCCCTCGAGGGCTGTGACTTGAGTCACCTCTGCAGACCAATGATGAGTGATGCGGGAACCTCTGTAGTAGAAAAGCTCCAGTCGCTGACTCTGCAGTACCACCTAGTGGAGCTTGAGTGTTTCATTGAAGCTGGAGGTTGTGTGACTGTGACCAGACTTGACTCCCATCCCAGTGAGCCTCCCTCATTCATCATTAGTATCCACAAGTGCATATGTTTCAAGGAAAACAAGCTCCTGAAAACCATGCCCAGGCTGGAGCTGCTGAAGGGTAGTTGATGTGGGAAGAAGGCAAGGTTTGTTCTCAGATTTCAAATTACAGCTCAGTCAGACTTACTGGATCTTTCGCTCTCACCCCCGAAGATGTGTCTTCACTACCTCGGACTCAAAAAAGTCAATTCGAATCAGAGAACAGTTTTCCCCATGTGCAAAGTGGGTCTTGCTTCCCCAGTACAAACCACCGGACCAACCTGGTTTCACAGTATCTATCCTTCATTCAGAAAACAAAGATCATTACATCCAGTCCCATCACTTCATGGTAAATAGATGGAGAAACAATGGAAACAGTGGCAGACTTTATTTTTTTTTTGCTCCAAAATCACTGCAGATAGTGACTATAGCTATAAAATAAAAAGACACTTGCTCCTTGGAAGAAAAGTTATGACCAACCTAAACAGCATATTAAAAAGCAGAGACATTACTTTGCGGACAAAGGTCCTTCTAGTCAAGGCTATGGTTTTTCCAGTAGTCATGTATGGATGTAAGATTTGGACTATAAAGAAAGCTGAGCACCGAAGAATTGATGCTTTTGAACTGTGGTGTTGGAGAAGACTCTTGAGAGTCCTTTGAACTGCAAGGAGATCCAACCAGTCCATCCTAAAGGAGATCAGTCCTGAATGTTCGTTGGAAGGACTGATGTTGAAGCTCAAACTCCAATACTTTGACCACCTGATGTGGAGAGCTGACTCATTTGAAAAGACCCTGATGCTAGGAAACACTGAAGGCAGGAGGAAAAGGAGACGACAGAGGATGAGATGGTTGGATGGCATCACCAACTCAGTAACTCAATAGACATGAGTTACTCCAACTCAGGGAGGCCTGGGGTGCTGCAGTCCATGGGGTCACAAAGAGTCGGACACAACTGAGCAACTGAACCGAACTGACTGATCTTTCATTCTGCTGACATGGGTGTTGGGGAGCAAGGGGGATATGCCTGGATACTCAGGATAAGACACAGCAGGAGTAAATGTCCCAGAACACCCCAAGTCTGCTGGAAAAGGGAGACCCTTCACCACAGATAAGCGGTAGATGACTGCCCAGGGTCTGCCACACACCCATAGAAAAAGCTCATCAGTTGTCGGTGTATGGCAGAAACTGGCACAATATTGTAAAGCGATTATCCTTAAAGCAATTAAAAAATGAATAACATTTTTTAAAAAGAAGCTCATCAGACACAGATTTCAGAGAGTTGTCCTCCTTCACTGCAGGCATTCTGGTCTCCATACTGTTTCATTCTTTCACGTTTAAATCAGAGACTTTCTCTCAACCAATGAATTCTACAGATGTGTATTTAGCTTACATTATTTGCAAAACACTGTTCTAGGAACTGTGATCTTTTTTTTAATTAATATACTATAATCTGTGTCTTCAAAGGGTCTATAATCTGGCAAGGAGGGGATGAAACAAAGATAAGTAGCTGCCTTAAAAAGCAGATAATCCTGAGTGTGCTGATAAAGGTATTTGAGTTAGAACAAGACAGACTTTGAAATTTGAGTAGGTAAAAATGTTCTGTATTCAGGGAGGGGATATAATGTAAATGAAAGGTCAGAGAAGAGGAACAGGTATACAGTAAGACTGGGGAAATATGCAAGTTGTCCAGTGATGTACATGAGGACTGTTGGAAACGTATATGGGAAGAAATTGAAAAGGAAGAGATTGAGGCTTCCCTGGTGGCTCAGTGGTAGAGAATCCAAATCTGCCTGCCAAGGCAGGAGACATGAGTTTAATCCCTGGTCCAAACGGATCCCACATACTGAGGAACACTTAAGCCCATGCGCCACTACTATTAAGCCTGCACTCTAGAGCCCAGGAGCTGCAACTACTGAAGGCTGCCTGCCCTAGAGCCTGTGCTCAGCAACAAGAGAAGCCACCACAATGAGAAGCCTGAGCACTGCAACCAGAGAGTAGCCCCCGCTCTCCACAGCGAGAGGAAAGCCTGCCTAGCAACAGAGACCCAGCACAGCCACAAGTAAATCAATAAACTTACATAAGGAAAGGAGCAGACGCAAAGAGTTTGGACTTCTCTGAAGGCAATAGGGAGCCTTTCAAGATTGTTTTAAAAGGGAATCAATCAGTGCCAGAGTTGTGCCTTAAAAAAAGAAAATCTGGCAGTAGCGTGAATAGTTTTGTTGATGAAGAGATGATAGTGGACCTGGGGATCAATTAGGAAGCCGTTGTCGTTAAATAGATGAGAGGCGATGCCAAATACAGGTGCAGTGGCCGTTAGCATAGAACAGAAGGGCAAAGTGCAAAAAAGATTGTGGATATATATAGATTGATCATACGTAGGACATATGGATAGATGAGTTGACGAGAACTCCACAGACTTCTGAAATTGAGGCTTGGTCTGGGATGGACCTCTACACACTGCTATATTTTAAATTGATAACCAACACAGTCCTACTGTGTAGCACTTTGAATTCTGCTCATTGTTGTGTGGCATCCTGGATGGGAGAGGAGTTTGGGGGAGAATGGATACATGTGTATGTATGGCTGAGTCCCTCTGCTGTCCATCTGAAACTATCATGACATTGTTAATCAGCTATACTCCAATATAAAATTCTTAAAAGTTTCAAAATAATTAAATAGATGTTTGGGAGGACTGATTCTATTAACTGCTGGGAGAAGGAAAGAGAGAAGAAGAAGGTTTCAAATTGGATTTTCATAGTAAATTGAATAATATGTTTATATATCTCCTTTTCTTAAATTCCAGCTTCCCTCATCTTCGTAAAAATCAGTTTATCTGTAATTTATATCCAGAAGCTTCTTTTTCTGTTTATTCAACCCCTGGAGACTCTCTCCAGGAAATTTATAGATGCTGCATCTGAGAAACCTCCTTAGATGCTGTCCCATATTCAAATTCATTCTGTGTTTGAATCAGCGTTTGGGTCCTAAACTAGAGGACCCAGTACATAGATGACTCTTCTCAGGGTTAGGAACATGGTACCATTCAGCCCTTCATCCTGTCGCGGGAAGCCAGAATCTGGTTATCTGACGTCTCAGGACACAGAGGGGATAGGCCACATGACTGCCGAGGAGCTCCAGAGCCTAGTTGTGGCAGGTCCCAGGCTTAATCTGACATCCGAATCAGATCTGACATCTGAATCTGACATCCAGTGAGGAGGCAGCCTGAAAAGTATACTGTGTGTGCAGTAAGTTGATCTCATTTTGTTAGTGAGCATGACACACCAACTGTGTGGAAATAGTCACCTTAGGTACTCTTCAAAACCCACAAGGGAGTGACAGGCTCTTTGCCACCCAAGTGCTTACAACCTAGGCTAAGGACCAAATATAGATTGAATTTTAGACTCATTACAAAACAGTGTGTCAAGTATGCTTGCTCCTAGAGAAATGCTGAAGAGAAAAAGATGCAGAATATAAAATAGGCAAAGCGAGTGGGATGGAATTGTTGAAGGCTGACTAGTTTAATTGAACTCCTAGTTCCCTTCCTGGCCTGGGCCCAGCCTCTTCCCCATGAGTCCATTTCCCTCCCACTCTAAGGAGGGAGAAGGTGGCCTGGTGCTATCATCAATGATAAACATGTTCTGAGCTCCTTATTCTATGAGAATCTCTCAAGGAGTTTATACTATTAAAAATGAAAGACTTTTGCTGAGTTTAGAAAACATTCCGTGAGAATTTATAATATATAAGTGGCATACATTAAAAAAAAAAAAAAGATGAATAACAGAATAAGGTGACGTGTGTCAAGCAGATTCAAGATGAGTAACAGTGAACAGGAGAGGCCTCTTGGAGACAGGGAGGTTTGAGATGGAGAGAATGGGGGGAAGTGAGGCAAGTCCCATATGGGGAAAGAAAAGGTGTCCGCATGTGGGACCAACATAACCAGAAGTGAGGGTACAGGAACACTTGCGGGGGACTTTCAAGGCGGGGAACACATCCATTTTGGCTAAAGTAGAGGATTCTCACAGGGGAGTAGTGAAATTTCAGGAGAGACAGTAAGGTTCAGGAGAGACTGTGCAGAACCTAGGATGCCCACAGAACTGGACTCTTCTACTGACCACTCCTGGCAGCAGTTTTGTTAGCAGCTTTATTAAGAGGTAACACCCCAGAAGCAGAAGCTGTGCTTTGGCCGAATATACACCCTAAATGGCTCAGTGGTAAAAAAATCGGCCTGCAATTCTGGAGACCTGGGTTGGGAAGATCCCCTGGGGGAGGGCATGTCAACCCACTCTAGTATTCTTGCCTGGAGATTTCCATGGACAGAGGAGCCTGGCGGGCTACAGTCCATGGGGTCACAAAGAGTCGGACCCAACTGAGCACACTCGCACACCTTAAAACCCAGCTTTCGCTCCTGCTGTGAGTTCTCCTGTTGCTCCTGTTTCCTCAGCCCTGTGATGTGCTTGCTCTGTAGGTGCCTCCATTGCTCTCATGGACAAAGAAGGACTGACCGCCCTCAGCTGGGCTTGTCTGAAGGGTCATCTCTCGGTGGTCCGTTCTCTGGTGGATAACGGAGCTGCCACCGACCACGCCGATAAGAACGGCCGCACCCCGCTGGATCTAGCCGCTTTCTACGGTGACGCTGAGGTGGTGAGTGCCTTTAACCAGCCCCCAGGGTGGGAGGAGGAGGGAAGGCTCTCCATCCACAGTGTTGTCTGGGGTTGATGATTCCTGATACAACGTTCTCAGATCTGTACTTGCTTGAGCTCAGGAATATTCCAAACACGACTGCAAACCAGGCCCCGGGGTCTGGCCCTGGAGCACCAGCACTGTCCCGCCTGGTTCACACCTGTGCTGCGCTCAGTGGCTTCAGTCGTGTCTGACTCCACGTCCCCGTGGACTGTATGCTGCCAGGTTCCTCTGTCCGTGGGATTTCCCAGGCAAGAATACTGGGTGGGATTACCGTTTCCTCCTCTGGAGGATCTTTCCGACCCAGGGGTCAAACCCACGTCTCCTGCATTGGCAGGCGGGCTCTTTACAGCTGCACCACCCTGGGTTCACACCAGCAGTTGATTAAGGTCAGGCAGCAGCTGGAGCCTCACACCCGGGTTGACCATGCTGCTTGATCGTGTCCTAGGTCCAGTTCCTGGTGGATCACGGGGCCATGATCGAGCACGTGGACTACAGCGGAATGCGCCCTCTGGACAGGGCTGTGGGGTGCCGGAACACTTCTGTTGTTGTCACCCTTCTGAAGAAAGGAGCCAAGATAGGTAGGAGAAAGGAGGAAGGTGCTGGCCATCTGTGCCCAGCGGCCAGACTGGCCCAGTGGTCTGGCTGCCCTGGGCGTTCGGTGTGAACGTGTATAGTCTCCCCTCTGCCTGGGCCCTGTTATTATCCAAGTGAACAGAAAGACTCTTGGCCCAGAGAAGAGCCCTCGTCTACACTACCCCGTGTCCAAAGTCACGTGGTTATCTGCCATGCCCCGAGTCGCCTTAGCCGGGAGGCTGCTCTGACCTTAAGTGCATCTCGGCGCTGTTGCCTCGGCAGCAGCCGTGCCCTGTGAGCACCCTGGAACCCTGTGCGAGCCTTCGCTTTGCCCTGCTCTGTATGTGCTTCGGACCCTCGGGTCCCTGCGGCTGCTGCCCCCTCCGCTGCCCCTCCCACGGACCCGTAGACGAGGGTTGGCTGATAAGCTGGCTTTTTTGCTGCCTGCCTCTCACTGCTGCTTTTTCCTTCTTTTTTTTTTTTTCACCTTCATCCATTTTTTTTTTTCCTCTCCTACAACTTTTTGTTTTCTCCTTTCTTTGAAGGTTGTCAGACGTTACCGAGTCGCCCACGAGGTATATTTCACCGCTGTCAGCATCAGGCGTGGTCTGATGGCTTGGTCAGCTTTGCCTTCTCCTCTTTGATTTAGCCTGCATGAGTCCCCAACACCTCTAATCTTTTAATTTACTTCACCTTAAAAGAAGATATTTTTTTTTAAGTGACTGTTGTAGAGAATAACTTGAACTTTTGATAACTAACCCAGAAAAGCTTAGTTGGTAAATAATTCAGGCATCTGTAAACTAATCGAGTTAACCTTTTCTTTCTCTTTGTGGGTAGAGTGGTCCTCTGTCACGATGACTTGTTTCACACTGGAACAGTCCAGTGTGAATCCCAGGGGTCCCATTTGGTACTTACAAATTAAGGGAGCCTTTAGAAGTGTTCATGGTTTCCCTTCTCCAGAGTACATGCTTAAAAATTAAAGAGACTGAACAGCTGGGGGTTTTGAGTCCCAGATTCTGAAATAAATTACCCTTTTTGGATTTTTTAAAATCCTATGGTGACATTTAACATAAACCCTTTTCTCCCAAGTTCCTTATTTAAAGTAACTCCAGACTAAGCATCGCCTGCCTGAATACAACACGCAGGCTCTGCTGCCCTCCGATGGTGCAGACTCTGACCGTTTAGAGATTCTTATTTTAAGGTGAATACAAATCCAACGCGGCTTCTTGGCAGTGGGAGGCGCTGAGACACTCCCAGTTCTAAAAGACGAGGCCAATGTTGTGGAGCAAGTTGTTCTCTCAGCAGAAATCCCCCCCAGGGTGTTTTTTTCACCTAGCTTCCTACCACCCTTACATTGTATGAGTTTTTTACCCATCATGCATCCTGTACACTACAGGTCCAGCCACATGGGCGATGGCCACCTCCAAACCAGACATCATGATCATCCTGCTGAGCAAGCTGATGGAAGAGGGGGACATGTTTTATAAGGTGAGGAGAAGGAGGTTTCTCCAGATGGCCGCTGACTCTTCCCTGCAGGTAGACTTCACCAGAGTCTTGGTAGAGTGGCATGCTGTCAGTTCTGCTTCTTGGTTCTAGAGTCATCAGGAGAATGCCATCCCTCAGTAGAGGGCTCATAAGCTGAGGATCCCAGGTTTTGCTTTCTCAACAAGGGAGCAAGAGTAGCCTATACGTGCCCACAGCTGATCAACCTAAAGACCTGGTTTTTACCTGGTCGCTGATAGGCGGTGCCATAGATTCTACATGGAATCTGTTTATCGGAGCCTGAAAACCATGGGACAAGGAGAAGAAAAATAGGTAGTGCAGATATTCCCAGTATGTGGGCAAGAGGCACTGATTTTAGCTTTTATGTTTACTATATGTGTAGACTTAAAAGTCCGTAGTAATAATAGCTTATCAGCCTCCCTGAGTAAGATAAGGAAACCGAGACAAAGAGCAGTTACAGACTTACTTGAAATCATTCACTGAATGACAACCGGAAAAGATATGGAGTCTTGTAGTCACAATTCAGGCTGAAGGCTCCATACCCTAACACACACACTCCCAGGGGCTGTAGGAAGAGCGTTAAGAATGTTCCATGTCAGAGTCATCTCATTGTATGAGGACTTGCTGAAACTTCTCCTCCTGAAGGTAAATGCAAATCCAACCCAGCTTTTGGCAGCGGGTGTCACTGAGACATGCCAGGCCAAGAGATGAGGAAATGACTGTGACACACATTATTTCCGCCTTATGTAAGAAGTATACAGAGCTCCTGTGAGCTGAGTTGTATTTCCTGAGGACCATTGCGTGAAAGCTTGATAATCTAGGTCCCTTAGGCTTCTGGGAAGCTTGAGCTCTGGCCCAGTCTTGATTTTACATGACTTCATAGAAGGGCCTCTCTAGGTGTCGTGTTGATGGACTTGAGAATGGCAGTGCTGTCCAGAACCTAAGCCCGATTTATGACATAACTTCTGGCATCCTGAGACATGGTGTCCTGCCTCCTAATGAGAACAGCCAGAGCTACTCCTGTTCCCACCCAAAATTCTGCCTTGGAAGACTCCAAGTCTGTCCTCAGTGAAAGAGAAAATACAAGCTCAGGATCTCTGGCTGGAGTTACAACTACACAGAAGGAATGGAAGGAATAAAAAGATGAGCTAACAGAATGGAAGGTGCCTCCTGCACCATTCTGGGCTCAGCTTACAGATTTTCAGAAGAAAAATTTAAGAAAAGTTCAAGGTCCCTTGACCCAGGTCCCTCGGTGATTCATAGAGTTACTTGGAAAATGCCTACTACCTAGTCAGGTAGAATCACAGATTCTCAGTTCCACTTCTCTAGCACCACTGTGCCCCATGCCCCTTCCAAAAACAGAAAGACTCACTGAGACTATTTTATCAGTAGTATTAGAGAAGCAACAGATAGACTGGTTTAGCTCACATCCTCTGTGAGGAAGAGCATGGCCTTTTCTAGAGGACTGGCAAGGTGGAACAAAAAGAGTTTTCCAGATAAGCCAAAGGTCAAGAAATAGTGATAAACTTGGAGCAATCGGGACTAGGAAATGCTGTGTCCCAGGGAGATTAGGCCAAGAACAGGCTCCTTTGGAATGAGTACGGTCAGTCGTTTGGGAATCCTGTTGGGAAGCTGGAGCCCCAGGTCTTTCATTTGCCAAAGCTTTGTGCCTCTGGCTTGTGTCTTGGGAATCTCCCTCACTATGCCTTGCCTGCCAGGTGAGCTTCCAGTGGAAGAGATGGGACCTTGTCCTTGCACCACTGGGGTGGAGGTGGGGAGGGCTTACCCTGAGTGGTAACCGCGGACAAAGGACGGGAACGGGAACAGACCTCAGCGGCTCTGCAGACCAACAGTGTGTTTTGCTGTCTTGTGCCCCCACTAGAAAGGTAAAGTGAAGGAAGCCGCCCAGCGCTACCAGTATGCCCTGAAGAAGTTCCCCAGAGAAGGGTTTGGTGAGGACTTGAAAACCTTCCGGGAGCTGAAGGTGTCCCTCCTCCTCAACCTGTCTCGCTGTCGCAGGAAAATGAACGTAAGTGCCTCTCAGCCCAGCTCCTTTCCACAGCCCTGAGAGTTGATGATCCATGTCACACCCTGGCTTTTACCAGGCCCCTGAAATCCTTGTCTGCCCCATTTGAAACTTGGTTGTCCTTCACAGAGCACTGACATTTGCAATTTGAAAGAAATCAAGACTTAAGCATTACAATCTGTATCTCAAACTGTTAAAAAAAAAAAAAATGAATTCTGTGGGCACTTTGTAGCTTTCTGAATTTTCCTGATTCCCACTGAAAGTAATTTCGAATACTCATCACCATCCTGCCCTGCCCCCAAGTCAGGTTTTTGGTCTTTGGGAAAAGATGAGCGCAGTGGACCCTGGAACTCCCAGCTTCAGTTAGATTCAATTGTAGTCATTCCCTTCCTTTCTGGGAGACCCCCTCATCATTTAAGGAAGGGCTGAAAAGAGGGCCCAGGACCACGGACTTCAAGGTTTAATGTGTAAGGCTAATCTTAAACTTTCACTTCTTTCCTCATCCTTTCATTCTATTTTTTTTTTTTTTTTTTTTTACAATGTTTCCTCTGACAGGTTACAAGACAAACACCCAGTTTGCCTGAGTTTTAAAAGGTTATTTCCTTTGCCCCACTTGAATGTCATCCTTTCATTCTAATGTGCCAGGTCCCTTCTTATCACAGAAGGAGTCTCAGAACTCCTTCTGGTCCTTTGGTTTGTTACTTTAGTCCCTAAGTCATGTCCAACTCTTTTGCAACCCCATGGACTTTAGCCACCAGGTTCCTCTGTCCATGGGATTTCCCCAGCCGAGAATACTGTAGTGGGTTGCCATTTCCTTCTCCAGGGGATCATCCTGAGCCAGGGGTCAAACCCGCATCTCCTAAATTGGCAGGTCCACCAGGGAAACCCCTCCTGGTCCTTTGTTATCCCCTAAATAGCCCTTGGTTCTTCTTGCCTGCCTAGATACAGCCTGTGATGCCCTCAGCTGCTGCCCTCTTGATATACAGACACTGCTGAGCCAAGAACCCTCTC
The DNA here is from genome assembly GCF_963930625.1 of Muntiacus reevesi. Taxonomy (NCBI): domain Eukaryota; kingdom Metazoa; phylum Chordata; class Mammalia; order Artiodactyla; family Cervidae; genus Muntiacus; species Muntiacus reevesi. The sequence goes on along the minus strand of NC_089266.1, from coordinate 14,872,097 downwards.
TCAGATCCCTGGAATAGCCAGGCTCATATCAGGAACCTCTGACATCCACCAGCCTGAGGTCTCAGGTTCCTCAGGAGACAAAAGTAATCCTAGCCAAACAGGAACGTTTGAATAACAGAATAAAGAACTCAGGTGTCCAGCAGTGACCTTACAGCCTCTGTGGCAAGAGATCTTCTGTCAGCTCCAGAAAAATGACCTTTTGACCATCCATCTAAAAGCTGGCAGTGAGAAGAGCCCTGATAAATAAGCAGACGTGGGTGTCTCAGAGAGCACAGCGATGCCCTAAGAGGCAGAGTTTTTCCAGGTGCTGAGGAATACAGGGATACAGTGGTGGAGGTTCTCAGGGGGAAGCAGTGAGGTTTTGACGTGGAACAGGAGGCAGAGCACTGAGGGTCTGCTAAGCTCCAGCTGGTGAGCATGAGACGAAACTCCAAAGCTGCCACCTACCTACTGGCCGCTTTATGCCTCACAGATGCTCTGCTTCTTAAAAAAGTTCTAATTACCTCAGAAATAATGATCATTGCAGAAGAAAAAATTAACGGGTTAGGTTGAAAATAGTAGAGCTGGAAGCCGATGCTATAAGATAGGAGATTTTCTCTTAGGCACCACATCAGATTGCCTCCCAGGGCCACCTGAAATCTGTCAACTTTGGTAGAAAGTTGCCTATAAACTTTTTTTTTTTTTTTCATTTTTACCTCCACCACAGGGCCTTTGCTCTGCTTTAGGAATCACAAGCTTAAGCAGAGGCTACTGTGCTGTCCTATGGCTTTCATATTAGAAGAGAAGAAAACCTCCCCCTTTAGTGTGTAAAGCTGTCTTGAAAATGATGGCTTCATTGCCGTGGTTCCTGTTCCCAGGGCTTCTTAGGACCAATGGAACCGTGTTCCTCCAGGGAACCTCAGTGATCGAGAGATGAGGTGACAGCAGAGACCCCAGTCACAGCCCAGCTTCTCTTTTGTTTCAAAATTGTTTTTTTAACTTTAAATGTTTCCTAAGCAAGGAACAAGTTAAGAGAAGGAGCAGGCCCCAGAAGCCTCTGTGAAACAGAAGGGAAGCTGCCGTTTCTTGAGCATCTCCTGTGTGGGGGGCTTTCAAATGCTCTGTTGCTCTTAGTCCTACCTGGGAGGTCGGTACAGATGAGCAAACACACGGGCTTACAGAGCAGAACCGAGAATTGAACCCAAGCCTGCCTGACATCCCTCCTCCATCCACTGTCCATGGCCAGTTAGTTCTTTTTCACACAACCCTATCTTCCTGGATTTTTCTTACCCCTTTGAAACCAAGGAATAGTGGGGGAGGCAGGTAGATGGGGGGTAGGATGAGGGTCCACACGAGATGCCAATGTGTGTGTTTGCCTCATACACAGGTGTGCAACAGGAGTTCAGGTTTCCAAATTCAGGAGCTTCTGTGGGTTGACATTTGGCTTCTGGGACAGAAATAACATTGTTGCGGAAAGAGGGCAGACAAAAAGCATTTTTGTTCTTCAGGGCAGATAAATTCCCAGGAGCCACTGCAGAGCCACACAAGGCAAAATGCCGAAGGAACTTGCATTTGGGCCACGTGGCTAGAGCCACGCCAGGCATGTCGAGAACCCCAGGTGCCCCATCCATAAATGTCAAAGAAATGTACCTATAATCTGTTTTCTTCCCAAGCTGTCTATTTCTCATATCTCTTCAATGACTCATTTGCACACCTATTGTAATGACAGGATTTTGGAATGGCGGAGGAATTTGCTACTAAGGCCCTGGAGCTGAAACCGAAATCTTATGAAGCTTACTATGCGAGAGCAAGGGCCAAACGCAGCAGCAGGTGAGGAGAGAGAGAGAGGGTGAGGAGCAAGAGGTCTCTTTCTGGAAATTTGGCCGAGGTGACATCGGCCACCCTGGGGCATTTGTACCCACTGTGTCTGTCCCCGAGGACTCTCAGGGCCAAGCTTTGGGGACGGCCCCCCACCTACCCCAAGCACAGAGCGCATCTTACAGCTTGCACACCTTTGGGGCTGTGGAGATAGAGCATTGTACTGTGGGAGAAAAATACCTATTCACTGTTGGAGAATGGCACCTTCTTCCAAGAGGCTTCTGCCATCTCTCAGTCACTTTTTTTAACCCCCAAAACAGACAGCACAGAGACACCAGTCTCTTGAGAGAGAGCAGAATATCCTCCCAACCCTTTTAGAGGGAAATGTAGGACGGGTCACGTATGACAGACTCCTCTTTCTTTGCTTAGAGGCATTTGGGGGGGTCCCCTGATCACTTAGTCTTCCTTCTGGGGCTCCCCTCTAGTCTGATGGCATCAGACCTCCTTCTCACCTACCCGCCCCTCCCAGCACCACACCATAAATGCATGGAACACAGGAGCACCTGGGGCCAGGACTGCGAGGGCCCCAGAGAAACCCATCCCTCACGCCCAGGGGGCAGGAAAGGCTCCAGAAAGATCTAGACTGCCATCAGTGATCTTTATAGATCATTGATCCCTGTCCTTGATGCCACCTGCCCAATGCTCTGCCCTTCTCCCCAACTCTGCCTGTCAGAGAACTGCTTCAGATTCATGGCCATGACCAGGGAACTGTTGTCCTGGAAATCAGACCCAGGTTAAGTCTCGAGATGACGGTGGCAGTGATCTTAGTCTTGGCTAAGTGGGGCAACAGAGGCCTTACAGAAGCTGGACTATCAGATTCTCTTTCCCCTGGGATGGTTCCTTCCTCACAAGGCCACTGCCCCTTTTCTGGGCAAGGTTGACAGAGCAGAGGGGAGTATCTGTGACAGTTTGTATCCTTGTTTGTAAACGATAGTCTGAGTTTCCTCGTCAGCACACCTGATACCTGCCCAGCTCTGCCGTAGCCGGGTGGAGGAGCCACAGTGCAGCGGGGCAAGAGGTAGACAGGGCAGAAGAGGACAGGGTCCTTGCCTGGGATGGAACAGGCCTGAAAATTGGAGCCAAAATGTAAAGAAAAAATTCTGCTGGATCAGCAAGATTCTTTAATATCGTAGTTACTGATTTGTTCCTAAGCTAATTGACAGTGTCCCTGTAAATGACAACCCCACCCAACCCTCAGACTACCTGATGTGCATTTGAGCACTAAGAGACACTTCCTGAAGGGCCTAGCTGGACTGAACAAAATGGGGACATTTCTCCACTGATCCCAGAGAGGCCAGAAGGAAGATGGAGGCTGAAGGAGCTAGGGAATCATTCTGGGCTCTTCCGGAATGACAGTCTGCCTATTTCCTTCCTTACAAATCAGACACAACGAAAGCCCCCAGACGCCCCCCGCCCCCAACCCACCCCACTCAGGCGCTAACAGTTCTCTAAGACCGTGACTAGGTCCTCAGCTCCTGGTGATTCCTGTGATTCAGAATAACTCCAGTTCCTATGTTTACATTTCGTCAAGCAGACAGTTTGCAGCAGCCTTAGAGGACCTGAACGAGGCCATCAAGCTGTGTCCAAACAACCGTGAGATCCAGCGGCTTCTGCTGCGGGTAGAGGACGAGTGTCGACAGATGCAGCAGCAGCCGCCAGTGCAACAGCAGCCTCCACAGCAGCAGCTCCCAGAGGAAGCAGAGCCTGAACCCCAACACGAAGACATCTACTCCGTACAGGACATACTCGAGGAGGAGTTCTTGGAACAGGACGTGGAGAACGTGTCCATCGGCCTCCAGACAGAGGCTCGGCCCAGCCAGGGGCTCCCCATCATCCAGAGCCCACCCTCCTCCCCGGCCCATCGGGACTCAGCCTACATCTCTGGCTCGCCCCTCGGCTCACATCAGGTTTTTGACTTCCGGTCCAGCAGTTCCGTAGGTTCTCCCACCAGGCAGAGCTATCAGTCCAGCTCACCCGCGCTCTCTCCAACTCACCAGAACTCACACTATCGGCCTAGTCCCCCACACACTTCCCCGGCTCATCAAGGCGGCTCCTACCGCTTCAGCCCGCCTCCTGTGGGAGGGCCAGGCAAGGAATACCCAAGCCCGCCCCCTTCCCCTCTCCGCAGAGGCCCCCAGTACCGGGCCAGCCCTCCAGCGGAAAGCATGAGTGTCTACCGTTCCCAGTCAGGCTCCCCTGTGCGCTATCAGCAAGACACAAATGTGAGCCAGCTTCCTGGCAGACCGAAATCTCCGCTGTCCAAGATGGCCCAGCGGCCCTACCAGATGCCCCAGCTTCCCGTGGCTGTGCCCCAGCCTGGGCTCCGGCTCCAGCCGGCCAAAGCCCAGATCGTGAGGAGCAACCAGCCCAGCTCGGCCGTGCATTCAAGCACTGTCATCTCCACAGGGGCCTATGGCCAAGTGGCCCATTCAATGGCCAGTAAATACCAGTCTTCCCAAGGAGACATAGGAGTGAGTCAGAGCCGGCTGGTTTATCAGGGGTCAATTGGGGGGATCGTGGGGGATGGGAGACCCGTGCAGCACGTCCAAGCCAGCCTGAGTGCGGGTGCCATCTGTCAGCACGGAGGGTTGACCAAAGAAGACCTTCCCCAGCGACCTTCCTCCGCCTACCGGGGTGGCATGAGATACAGCCAGACGCCACAGATTGGGCGCAGCCAGTCCGCGTCGTATTACCCAGTGTGTCACTCGAAACTAGACCTGGAGCGTTCCTCCAGCCAACTAGGCTCCCCTGACGTGTCGCATTTAATCAGAAGACCTATTAGTGTCAACCCCAATGAAATCAAACCCCACCCACCAACTCCCAGGCCACTGCTGCACTCCCAGAGCGTAGGCCTGCGTTTCTCTCCATCTAGCAATAGTATCTCATCTGCCTCCAACCTAACACCTACCTTCCGGCCATCCTCCTCCATCCAGCAGATGGAGATCCCGCTGAAACCGGCATATGATAGGTCATGTGATGAGCTGTCGCCAGTGTCTCCCACGCAGGGAGGTTACCCTAGTGAGCCCACCCGATCCAGGACCACACCATTCATGGGGATCATAGATAAAACAGCCCGGACTCAACAGTACCCCCACCTTCACCAGCAGAATCGGACCTGGGCGGTGTCGTCCGTGGATACCGTTCTCAGCCCCACGTCTCCAGGCGGCCTGCCCCAGCCTGAGTCCTTCAGCCCACCATCGTCCATCAGCAACATCGCCTTTTATAACAAGACCAACAATGCACAGAATGGCCATTTGCTGGAGGACGATTACTACAGCCCCCACGGGATGCTGGCGAACGGGTCCCGAGGAGACCTGCTGGAGAGAGTCAGCCAGGCTTCCTCATACCCCGACGTGAAGGTGGCTCGGACCCTCCCCGTGGCTCAGGCCTACCAGGACAACCTGTACAGACAGCTGTCCCGGGACTCTCGACAAGGGCAGACATCCCCTATCAAACCAAAGAGACCATTTGTGGAGTCTAATGTTTAAAAGACGTGTGTTGGAGTGAGACCCATGTTTTCACTGCACATCTTCAGGCTTGGTTTCCCACATCCGAGGTAGTTCTCTGGCTTAATTTCTCATGTAATTTCTGCGTGGTGTTCGGAGGTGGCAGCCCACGTGCTGAAATCCTTTGCATGCAGCCGACTGAGAAGCTGGCCTCCACGGAGCCGGGACTTGGGTTTCTTTCGTCCGTGCCCCAGCCACACGCTCTCTCCCTCTCTTCAGACGCCAGCGAGGAGATTGCTGTGCCCGCGTGCTTCAACCCAGGGAGATCAGACGCACTGGTCGGCTTTTTCCAGGAGACAATCGCTTTCACTGATGTTCTTGTTGTGTAAAATGTCTTTCTCCTTTTTTACGAAAATGAGATGAGATGTTCGCGTTCGTTTTATTCTAGGAACTTTTAGAAAGAGTGTGACGCCCCTCTGCCTTTGCATTCTTATCCACTGTTATCCAGATAGCAGCCCCCGAGCATTCTTGTGCCGTGGTCTCCTCCCCCCAGACCACCAGGTCCCTGCGGCTGTCAAGTCTAGAATGTTCATTTAGATTATTGCTGGTGTTCCTATGGGGATAAAGGATCGAGGAGAAAGAAGAAATAAGAAAAACACCAACACAGTTATTTGAAATGTCACTCCATGGATTGCCCAAGAGGCATGGTAGGAACATTCAGGAAACAACCAGCTCTTTAATATTTCAGTCAGCCGAGGAAATTGGATGAGAATCATACATATTTTTAAAATACTTCACTGCAAACTATTCTTCTTATGGTTTTAGCCAAATTAACCATTAAACGCTACTGATTTTCCATGGGTGGGGGAGAGAATAAATAAGTATATGGGGGAGAGAGAGAGAAAAACTGTTCTGGACTCTCAGTGAAAGGCTGTAGAAAGTTCTTGTCTTGGAGAAATCTACTTGTTGGGTCCTGATGCGTCACTGAGTGTCCACGCAGAGTACATATACTCTCCCCAGAGATTGACTGGCATGGTAATCCTGTTAGTTGGATCTTTGCCTCAAGCCAGATTTTGTTCTACTGGCCCTCTTTTTTTTTTTTTTTTAACCCAGATTGTTTAGTGAAGAATTGGTTCTTTAATAAGGAAATTGAATCCTCTGGGGATGCTAAGACTGACTCCCAGAGCTTGCACCCAGGGCCATTGCATTCCATGGCAGATGTGGTCGTAACTCCACCCACCATAGTTTCAAGATCTGTAGTTTCATTATCTGTCATTACAGGAATTGTTTATTTTTTTTCTAAGTAGGAGTGTTTGGGAGAGGGGATGCTTTTTATTTTTTTTGCCACTTATCACGTGGCATCTTAGTTCCCCGATCAGGGATCGAACCCGCACCCTTGCAGTGGAAGTGCAGAGTCTTAACCACTCGAATGCCAGGGACATCTCAGGAGTGATATTTAAAATCCAGACACAGTGAAGTGTTTCAGGGTGGAGAAAGACCCCTTTCAGCCCTCTGTAGGAGAACGTGAGATGGACAGTAAGCCTTCTGACCCCATGACCCTGTACCCATCGCCTGTGTCATGGTCATTTGCTAACCAGTCCTTTTGAGTGACCGAGGCCAGCATGTGAAGGACAACAAGAACCCTGGAACCAAAGCCTTAGCACAGACCTGGTAGCAACTGTGTATCAGCTCTTAAATTAACAAACTAAACAAAAGGGAATCTGTTCTCTGTTACCAGGAATCATTCTGCTCTTGTTAGTAAAGGGCTACAGGAAGGGCAGTTTCCTGAACAGAAATCCAGATGTGACCAGACCTGTTTGTAATACTAAGTGTCCTCTGAAAAAATCATTAAGTCATGGGGACCATGAAGCTGAAATCAGAAACACTTCTGTACTAACATAGGTTCTGCCAAATAGATGCACCCCTCCACCCACCCTCCCCAAGCCTGGAATAGGCCAGGATGTGTGTGTCTCTGTGCTGGAAGTAAATGGCAGGCCTGGTTCAAGACCCAGACTCTGTCCACTCTGATTTTTAAGGACTATCTCCCACTCAACTAGCCCAGAGCGGACATCCCTGTCTCTTTTCTGCTCTCTCTCTCTCACCGAGATGATGAAATGTACGGCTGTAGCATCAGCCCATGACCAGGAGCCCAGCAGCCTCTCAGCATTTTCTGTCCAGGTCTCAACCCTTTTGGGCTCTTTGCATCTCACCCTTCTTAACCACCTCTCACTGAGGAACTGCTGCCGCATTTTGAAAATTTCTCAGTTTCTGTTAGAAAAGTGCCCCTGTTTATTCACAGCACCACACGTACCACCTGCTCTTGCCTGAGTGGGTGAGCAGGTTCTGTAGTTTTATAAATATGCCACTGATGCCACTTCTTCTGAGCATGTCTCTTAGGATTTTCTAGGGCAGACAGGTTTAGGGTCCATGCCTTATTGGACAAAACACCTAAACTATCAGCAGTCAAAATACAATTCTTTTGTAGGCATTGTAAGAGGGAGTGAATACCACTACTGGGCGCCAGTTGTTTTTGACTAAAAAATGCCAACTGGACCTTATTGGAGCAGGAGACAAAGTTTTTCTTTATAAGCAGACTGCCTGTGCCCTGTTTTGCTACTTCACTGCCATGGGATGATCTTAGTACTGTATGTTAGAGATGCCCCCTCACTTGCTGGCCTCAATGTCTGGCTTCGGGGCGGGGGGGGGGGGCGGAGTTTTTCAGATCAACCTGGTAAGTTCCACTCACCCACTTCACATCACCCTGAGATGGAGACAGCGGTGACAAACTTCAGCTTACAGGTTTCTCATCAAATCGTACCTTCCACTCACCCAGAATTCTTGCACTAATGGGTTTCCATCACATCGTGTCTATAATGGGTGCACTTTATTGTTTGAATTTGTAACTCTTGATAAATAACTGGATATTTAAGTGTGAGTAATGTCTTCATTAGAAAATAGCAAAAGCGCCCTTGTCTCTTAGTGTATTTTTCAAAGGGATAAAAAAAGGAAAGCAAGCAAGCAGTGGATCACAACATTTATAGCACAAGAAATAACTTGTATATAAGCATCAAAAAGAGTAAGACTTTTTAAAGACAAAAAAAAATATTTGCAGTGATTTTAAAGTGCTTTTCCAGCAATTTTCTTAGGGACTCCTGAGACATGGTTACTTTATTTACTGGATCAGTAAGGCACACAATTAACAATTAAAAATTAATGTTTATTTACAAAGTAAAGGGAAAACCCTGTGTAACATGAGAATTTGGCATGGACAAAATGGAGACCATTTTGTATCTGCTCTTGTATCTTCTCCGGGTTGCAGACGTGCGCTATTAAAAGTCCCAAGTTAATAGAGCACAAACCCTTCCCGTCCCTCTCCCACATGCCCTTCTTTCTAGACGTGTTTAACTTGAAGGCTCAGGAAAACTCCACGAATTAGAATCATGTACAGTACCCAAGGTCGTTGTCCAGAGATATGAGTTTGCTAATTTAGTTAAGCCTGGATTATTAAATGCTTTTCCTAAGTTACTGTAAACAGAACAGCTTAGAGAAAGGTATTCTCGGTCCTTATATTGTACAGTAGTTTATGAACCCCCATCTCTAAATATTGGTATTTTTATATCCCAGAGATGTACCCAATAGAAAAATGAATCCGTATCTAATTTAATATCCATAGGTATTTTCCTTAGATTTTAGTCACAGTGGGGTTTTTTTGTGGATGTCACCTTGCTTCACCACACTTCACCACTAGGTGTCACTGTGGCTCTGCACCAGGCTTGTCTGGTAGCAAAGAATGGCAGCATCTCCGGAAGCCACAGCCAGGCCAACAGGCAGGCCCGCAGGCTCAGAGGATCCAGGAAGGAGGGAACAAAGGCCTGGAAAGGGGTCTTCACACACCTGTGCCAGTTGCGGCAGGATACGCTCTTTGAACACTACCTGCTTTGGATCTTCAGCCAGGCAGAGACTGGGGGTAGGCTGACCAGATCTCCCTTGCTCTCTCCGGTGGATGGATGGGAATGTAGAAGACCCCTCCCTTCCCCATGAGCACCCCTCTCAGTTCCTCTCGGCCTCCAACTTTTATAACTCCAGAGGTGTCACAGTTGGATGGTTCGATTCAAAGATAGTTATTTTTCTACTGCAGAATTGCCTTGGACAACACCCGTTGCTCACTGAATCTTTGCCACAAAAATAGAACAGGCACCCCCATGGGGCAGGGTGTGCCCAACCCCATCCCAGCCTCAGCACCCCAACCCCCACCCTGCCTGTCTGTCCCTGGGCTGCCCACTCCTCCAAAAGTCACCCCGAAGAGGCAGCTGCTGCTGCTCCCACACCAGGCCTGTGCTGCCTGGTGGCGGCGGTGTGCGCGCTGGGAGGTAGGGCTTTCTCTTCCTTCTCTAGGAATTCCAGACTGACCATCTACCATGACTAACAGCAATGAACAAAGGGCTTAGGGGTAGGAGCTACCTACAAAGACGTGTCACGGAAACCTTCACCATGCAATGCCTTGAACTCAGCTCTGGCTGCTCCCAAGACGAGGTGGCTGGCTGGGGGCCTGGACGCAAGCACAATGGGGCTGGTGGAGCCGCTGTGCAGAGGTACTTGAATACTCACTGGGTCTTCATCAACTTTTATAACACAGACCACTCAAGGGCTGAAGTGTTGGTAACCTGCATTTCTGTGTCCAATGCCTCGCAGCAGCTGAACCACCCTGAGATGCTTATGGCCAGCTGATGGCCACAGTCAGAGCTTTGAAAGTCAGTACCAAATGAACACGTTAATTGGACACCAAAAATCAAGTGTTACTTTCATGTTTCCTCACCCGTTTCATCTCATTTCTTCCTGCTGACTCTGTGGTATCTCCGCTAAGCTGACCTGTCAGGTTTTTGCTGGACACACACAGGTGCAGACCAGCATCCCTCTTGTTTTTTTTTTACGCCTACTCTGTGGAAAGGAAGGAGCCTAGCTGCTTTGTTGTTGTAGCACTCGCTGGCTGGATTTTTCTTTTGCCTAATCACTAACCAGAACACCTGGTTAGGGAGACTCGACTCAATCCCTTTGGTTCCCAGGACCAGACAGAGTTATTTCTGGAAAATTCAGTACTTGAATGTACCTGCCTTATTGTGAACCAACTTACTGGAAAAAAAATTAGGAATGCTGGCTCCAGATCTCTTCATCCTTCACAGGTTATTCTGGAAATCCTGTAAGTTACACTTCCTGTTCCAGTTTGGGGTTTTTTTTTGAGGGGGGGAGGTGTTGTTTTCATTTCTTTTTTTCCTCTTTGGCTGATTCCTGCTGAGTGGGGCCAGTTCCTCGTCAGGCTCAGGGCAGGTGCCATTCTCAGGCATGGCCTCCTTTCCATCCAGCATAGCATCTTTGTCTCTGTTCTGTCTCCTCCAAATCCAAGATGATTTTAATTAGTACAGACCTGTACAGTCTACAATTAAAGAGTGATTTGTACTAACATGATTTTGATTCTTCCTCCTCTTTGCTGTCCTTTCAAGACACTTGCTGGAAAAAGCTTTAATGCACTTAGTTCTCCTTTAGGTTTTCTATAACTCAGATGTAAAGGACTTTCTCTGTACAGTATATTATCCAATGCATGTTTGTTCTTTACCCTGATATATTGAACACCACACGGTTGTGAACTCGTGCAGTGGGGATGTCCCACACCCAACAGAGGCATCTAGCCCCCTGTGTATAAGGAAAGACATTTTCCTTTGCTGTACTTGCTTGAGCAGTTTTATTGTCTGTACATGTGAGCTGTGTGAGATAGATGTGAAAAGTTAAATGAATGCAATTTCCTGCCCATGTATACAGATCGCCATCTGTACAATGAACTGTATGTATGAAAGCAAATGTACTTATTTATAAATGGGTAACACTTGGAAAAACATGGTGGTGTGGTGCTTTCTCCTTTCATTACAGTACCTCTCCAGGAGCTGACTCGGGTCACCGTCACTGAGGCCCACCATGCTAAGGATGCCTCCCCAGGGACAGCTCGCAGGGGCCCAATTCCTCATGATTTGGCTGGTCGTTTATGGGAAATTTAGAGTCACCCCTTTGGGCTCTTGTTCATTCAGAGAAGTTACAGAGCTCTCTTGAGAGCTGGACACTGTGAGGGGCTCAAGAGAACTGTGGCCAAGACAGTCCTGAGGGCCCATCAGCCAAGGCCCACTGCGCTCATTGAGACAGAGGAGGCTCTTTCTCCCGTGGAAGAGGTCTCTCCAGCCAGGCCAAGGGAACACTGAGTTCCTCCTTGTTTGATTTTAATGGCTGAGGCTACACCTGAGCCCAGTTACCATCCCAAAATCCAAGACTGCCCATCAGAGCTGTTAGATTGAGAGACTGCATGCCCGAGGCAGGGGGACAGCACCAGTTCTAGTTCCCAAGGCTGACTTGGTTAAAGCTGGAAGCCCACTGCTTCCAGTGACTTTTTGTTTTTCCCCAGAAGTCCGGCCAAGGGACTTCCCTTTGGTCTGGTGGTTAAGAATCCAGCTGCCAGAGCAGAAGACACATGGTCAATTCCTGGACCTGGAAGATCCCACGTGCTATTGGGCAACTAAAGCCCGAATGCCCCAGAGCTCCTGCTCCGCAACAAAAGGAGCCTCTGCAATGAAAAGAAAGCCTGCGCACCGCAACTTGAGTAGCTCCCACTCGCAGCAACGAAGACCTAGCGCAGCCGAAAATAATAAAATTCAATTTTAAAAAAGAAAGAAATCTGGTCAGAAATTTCCAATCCTCACCATATAGGGAATTAGGCAGCTGCACTATGGAGAGTTTACAGATTTCCGGAACCTGGCTGGAGACTCAATACCTTTCCTTAAGGACAGAGTCATGGGTTTTTCCCACCCACCTGCGACCTGTCTGCCTGCTTCAGGGACAAGCAAGGAAGAAGACCACTTCCTCCCAACACCAGACTGTGATGAACAAACATTTCTGCTGTGTTTCTACATCCATTTCACTCAAATCACCCAACTGGGGAAACAGGAGAACACCATGTGTGCGGTCATCCCAGTCTGGATACTAGAGCTGCCTTCAAAGAGCGGAGAACTCTGGAAGCTCAGCCTGAGCAGAAAAGATAAGTAGCTAAGTGGCTGGGAGGGGGGGGGGAACAGATTTTTCAGGATTCCTGAGGCAGTGGATAAAAGGTAAAAGGAATTCCTCTGAAGCTAATTCTGAACAGCTGTTGGCTCTGAACCAGACTAAAGAGCCACTCCAGCAGCAGGAAGCACTGCCCTCAGTACACTCCTGTAGGTCTTCCCCTTGCTGTTTTCATTCCCCGACAGGTGCTCTTTGTAGTTTGACACACCACTGTGCACATATGCACATGGGCCCTCACTCCCACAGGCCGAGGCTGAGTGGAAACGTAGCATCATCTTCTTTCACCTTTAAAAATGGGAGCTCTGAAGTTGTGTTCCTTCGGAGACACAACTGTGCCATGGGCAAGAGAATTCTGTGACCTCTCGGAGTTCCCAACCCAGTGGGAAGGTGATCTCCCTTGGAGAGAGAGGCAGCCTGGAGTCTGGCATCATTTGAATATTCAAGCACAGAGACCCTTAAAATTCAGAAGCTGGTGCAGAAACCATGAGAGATGGCACACACACTGGGTCAGGATGCCTCTGCCCTCGAAGACAGCCTCTCCTGAACCTGACCGTGAGGTCACCTCATGGCATGCAACAGGCCACACGGTACATATGTGTTCAGGCTGCTAAGCAGATGAAGGTCCACACAGACCCCTGATTCAGGAGGCTCTACAGATGTATCAAGCAAAGACCTCTCAAGCTCTGGCCCAGACATGCTAAACACCAGATTTGATGCAGAAAAGAAAGTGCTAAGAAGTAAGAATCCATGTCACCAAAGGATGACTTCACCTTATCAGAGGATGTGCTGTAGGGTCCCTTCAATAGTGAGCCCCCGAGTAAGTTTCCATTAAGTGACAGGAGCATGTGGTGCTTCATTGGAAACACATTTGTCTGACCCTCAGGGATTGATCTAAAGTGGAATCTCAGCTTGTTCTCAAAGCTTTGTTCCTCTTCTTAAGAAATGAAGAGACATATTTTTATTTATTTTTTGAGACATTTTTAAAACAAAAAAGGTTAATGGAATATGCAGGGCAACTTCTTGCCAAGGTCACGTCAGGCTCTTGTGGTTCTACCCCCCAGAACACCCTGTCTGGGAAGAGAATTTCTCTAACCCTTTGGAAGAGTCTCCCTCACTGGGTCCAGAGCGAGGACCATTTCAGAGCCCGTAGTGCTCTGAAGTGATAAACAGCATGAGTCACTTTCTGTGCCCAGCCTGGGGATAGGCAGTTTCTCTCGACCCTGGTAGGCAAACTTCACCTATCTGCTAAAAGAGCTGGCTCCTTTTACTGCCACAGGAAATGAAGATAACAGGCCAGAGATCTGCTGTAGACATTTATTGAATCATCTGTTGTACCAGCAATACACTGTACTTCATTGAAGATTGGCCACAGGCAAAATAAAACAAGCCACCACGGATCAGCTTGGCTGGGGGGGGCGGGGGGCGGGGGGCGCTTTTTGGCTCATTAGTTATCCAACATATGCTTTGGCAAACAGGCCAGTGTTCAGACTTTTTTTTTTTTTTTTTTTTTTTTTTTGCAAATCCAAGGTTCTGTTTCTCTCTGTGCCGTTCTGACAAGGGAGATACACAGTCCTAACCTGGTAGTTGGTCTAAGGTGGAGTTTTCCCACGGGTAAACATCCTATAGCAGGTGATCAAAGAACAGTGTAAACGGCGCGGGGTGGGGGTGGGGAGCAGGCAGCCCTGCTGGGGAGGGCGCCCACCACCGCCGCCTGCCCTGAGGAGCGGCATCGCCTGAGGCAGGACCCATGGCAAAGGCCGAGTTGTAGGAATCTTGAGTATTAGAGGCGATAAGCCCCCTTTCTCCAAGGCAGCATTTAGCTGGGAGAGGCAGCTGCTGAAAAACGGTAGTCAGAACTTGAAATTTTATTAATGTCTTAACTCTGTCTTGTCTGAAACTGCGTCATGTTCCTCAAAGCCCAGAAAATGAGGAAAACAGGAGACAGCATTTGCCAAGTCCAAGAAGCACAGATCAATGCTCTAATCACGTTATTTCTAGACCGAAGGCAAACAGCGACTCAGCTAACAGCGTTCCACACTCACGGGGCGGGGATTAATCGGATTCCGTCTTGGTCCCAACTTCCTGCAAAGACCCACCGCAGGTAGGGGAGGAGGAGACGGTCCTCCCGAACCCTCCTCGGGGAAATCGAAAGGGGGCACCTTATCCTTTTCTAGCGGCAGCTTTTGGTTTAACGGGGAAAGGCCATGGCCTCTTGTCAGAGCAGCTTCCCGTGAGCTCCGAGGGTCAGGAGCGGAGGCCTGGGCCCTCGGGGACAGAAGCCCCTGCAGGCGGCCCAGCTCCCCCCAGGCCCACCTCCAGCCTCTTCTCTGGGCTGCCCTCTGAAGGGGCTCAGGGCAGGTTTGCCCCAAGTCTATGGTCCCGAAGGCAAGCCGCCCCGGGGCTTAAGGGTTAAAGAGAGGGAAGGCTCCAGAACGCAGCTGGGCCGAAGCCTGGGTCCAGAGAGTCCCAGGGAGTCCCTCCCCTCTCCTGGGGAACCTGGCCCTGATACCAGCATATTTCACATATAATGTCACTAGCTCCGCTGCCAGAGGCTGGGCCCCTTCAGAGCGCCGGTCCTCCGGGCCGCAAGACTCCTGGCAGGAGTTCGGGGTCACACAAAGCAAGTCTCAGCTTCGCTGCGGCCTCGAGGAGGGAGCGCCCCCACTCTCGGACCCATTTAGGCCCAGAGCCTTACCCAAAGCCGCTCCATCTTGGGAAGGAAGTCGGGTGGCAACAGGGGCGGGGGGACGCGTGCTCAGGACTAACAACCGCAGCAGCCGCAGCGCGGGGCGGGACGCAGAGGGGGCCTGAACCCCGAAAACCTGCGGTCAAGGAGCAGGACTGCCCACCCCCCTCCTCCGCTGTGCCCAGCCCTGCCCGGACCCTCAGCGGCGGTTGCGGGACGGACCCCCATCACTGGGAGCTGGGGCTGTCGCCCTCCGTCAGCGTCTTGAAGTCCATGGAGAGCGCTTGCTCTTCCGCCTGGAGGGGCCGCTTCCAGTCGGCGCGGGTCAGGATGTAGAGCACGACCGTGGCGAAGGCGGCCAGCAGCAGGCCCAGCACGTTGGCCAGGACGCCCTCGGGCTCGAACGTGCTGTACTTGGTCCTGCGGGGTTGGGGCGCCGCCCTTAGGCCCGGAGCTGTGCGCCCCAGCCGGAAAGCCGCCCTGGGGTCCCAAGCCCGCGCCCGCCGCCCCCGGGAGAAAAGCCCGGCTCGGCGGCCCCGCACAGAGCCGCCGGGAGGGGGCGCTCACCCGAGCTCGAATAGCAGCGCCTCCTTCAGGCCCAGCAGGGCGGTGGCCACCGAGAGCAGGAAGATGGCGGCGCCGAAGAAGACGTGCTGCGGGCGGTAGCGGCTCCGCAGGGAAAACGAGGCGCCCGGGAACAGGAAGAAGCTAAAGCCCACGAGCCACTGGGAGGAAAGGCGAGGTGCTGCCGGAGCCCGAGCTGCGCCCGCTCCGCGCAGCCCGGGGACGCCCCGGGCGCACACCTGGCCACGGCCGGTCCGGGCCCTGCTCCCCGCCCCTCCCGCCGCCGTGGGGCCGAGGACTCACCTGCACGAAGAAGAGCGCGAAGACCAGGATGCCGCACCAGCTGTGCAGGCTGTACAGGTCGGCGTAGCCCTCCTTCCTGTGGTGGTCGAACACCGCCACCAGGCCTGGCGGGAGGCGGGGGGCGCGTGAGGACAAGGCCGACGGGGACGGAGGGGAGGCGGTGACCCGAGGGAAACCTGCCTGGCCGGGACTTCTGGGCTCCAGTCCCGGCTCGGTGGCTGCCAAGACCCAGTGTCCCTGCCTGGGGGGTGGGGGGGACTGGAGAGTGAAGCAGCTACTTCCCCAAGTCAGCAGAGGTGGAGGAAGAGCGCGCCGGCCCCCAACTCACCCACCAAGGCGATGACGAAGGCGAAGACGTGCAGCAGCCCGTGCAGGACTTTGGTGGTGCGTTTGGCCTCGTTCCTGAAGACGCGGTAAACCAGCAGGGCTTGTGGGCCGTGAGAAAGGGAAGGTCAGCGCGCTAACCCCAGCCTGCAGCCCTCCGGCCAGGGCAGCGAGGAGACACACCCCCGGCTGAAGAGGGAACCTGAGTCTAGGGCTTGTCCAGGTACCCCAGCCACAGGAACCGGAAGGAAGCAAGGCTCCTGTGCCCTCCCGCCCCCCCACCCCGCCCCTTCTTATCATCTGTCCCCGGGTATTCCAGGCTGTGTTTTAGGCTCATCAAGCAGGCACTCCAAGGTGCCACGTACTTCTGAGTTCACCCCTGAGCTTTGATGGTCCTCAGTTTGTCCAGCACTGAAGCCTGATCACATATCCACTAATTTAGCAAGCAGGCTCCCTGGTTGGGAAACCCCTGGTTCTCAAAGCAGAACCTTGTGATCCCAAGTGAATTCCCCCTCTTCCCACTGAGGTGATCAGGGCCAGGGGGCCTGGGGAACACCTCTTAGGAGTCTGCTGCTGAAGGGGTTGCTGACACCGGGACCACCTTGAGGAAGAATGCATAGATCCAGCTTTCTTGATACTAGAAGGCCATGGCCCCCTGGCTTTGAGGGGATCCTACTCCAGACAGAGGAGCTCTAGCTCTGCCAAGTTCATCATCTACACACACACACACACACACACACACACACACACGCTGTCTTGCTCACAGCCCAGCACACGCGCGCGCGCACACACACACACACACAGACATACACACTGTCTTGCTCACAGCCCAGCACGCGCGCGCACACACACACACACTGTCTTGCTCACAGCCCAGCACACACACACACACACACGCACGCACACACTGTCTTGCTCACAGCCCAGCCCCTGGGCCTCCCTATATGAAGCACACACACCCTTGGATGCTCCTTGCTGAAGCACGAGGTGAAAGAGCTGGGAAAAGTCAGAAAGGAGTTGCCACCCAGCAGCCTCGGGGGACCCTGATTTGGATTCCCAGTGTCCCCAGGCTCTGAGCCAGCTTCTGGGGTGAAAGGGTCCCTCAAAGCCGCTCCCAGGTGGTATCAGCCAGAGACTCACCATCTCCCTGCAGGAAGACCAGGCCTATGATCATGCAGAGGGGGTGCACGTTGAACTGTAGGGCGCTCTCCCAGGCAATGCCGCCTCGGTACACACCAAGCCAGGCGCCAGTCATGGCCACCACAATCAGGCCCAGCAGCTGGGAGAAGGCCACGTAGTAGGGCAGCGCGCCGGGGGCGGGTGCTGGGCTGGCAGGGCCCTCCATGCTGAGGCGGCTACTGCGGAGAAGATGGCAGAGCTCAAAAGAATGGCTCACAGCTTCCAAAGATACGCCCCATGCCCAGCCCTGCCGCCTCCCTCTCAGCCCACTTCCCTGGCCTCTGTGCTCTTGTGGCCAGCGCCCAACGGGAGGGGCCTGGCTTCCTGCAGAACCGGACCGCACCTGGCTGCGCTTCCACCTGCAATGAGGGTGCAAGTCAAGGTCCTCCACGTTCTGGGCAGAGCAGGAGGGCCCCATGGCAGTGCTTTGTTTCATGAAGCCCTGCGTTTTCTCAAGTCAGGTTCATGGGTAAAATACAGAGAAGTAAGCACATTCCTTGAAGATGCAGGAAATTTTCCTCCAGATGAACCATAAAGGGCACCTGGGGTGAGAAGTGGGAGCCTGACTCCCCCTTGCCTGCTGTTTCAGCCCAGCCCCAGGTGAGAAGTCCTGCCGACAGGGCAGCCCCCAGCGGCGTGGCAGCAGCCAGTGGAGGGACGTGCTCTGAGCTGCTTCGCCAGGAAGGACCTGGGAGACAGGAGCCTTCAAGCAGCGCTTTGGCTTCCTGCCTCCACCTGCTCCTCCCGGCCACACCTGGCGCAGTGGGCCTGCACTGCTCCCAGGCCATGCTTCCTGAACTGAGCCCTCCAAGGTAAGAACGGACTCCTGGGGTCACGTCGCTCACAAGGACTCAGTGAGAGAGCATGCGTGTCACCGCTCCATCCAGCAGACAAGGAATGGGGGCAGGAGGGAGGGGAGAGGTCTCAGTGGGGCTCGGGGAAGCCAAGCTCAGGGACCATGGGAGGCATTTCCCGGCTCCTCTGTGCAGTCCTCGGTGTCGCCAAAGCCAAGCCCCAGCTCCGAAAGGCCTGTGTGCCAGCTCTTCACCCGGAACCTGCTGGTTCTTCCCACACTCGGGCGGGAGTGGCAACCAGGGGGGATGGGAGGAGAGGAGGCAGTGGATAAGCAAGTATAGCCTCGGTCCCAGCATCCTGTGGCCACAGAAAGGCTCCGCCAGGGCTCCCAGGGGGCCCAGCACTCCATTCCCCTGGCTCGCCTCTCGCACTACCCCAGCCTCTCCCCGTGGCCCTGGAGACACCCTCCTTCTCCTTATTACCGGCAGAGAACAGCAACTGAGCAGAGAGGTTTGACTAATACGTTGTGGGATCCCTCCTAATCCGTACTGAGCACAGCGGGTTCCCTGATGGCTCAGACAATAAAGAATCTGCCAGCAAACCTAGGTTCAGTCCCTGGGTGGGGAAGATCCCCTGGAGAAGAAAATGGCTACCCACCCCAGTATTCTTGCCTGGAGAATCCCATGGACAGAGGAGCCTGGCAGCTATAGCCCGTGGGCTCGCAAACAGCCAGATGCGACTGGGCGACTGACTTTTCACTTTCACTGTTCACTGCACCCTGTGCAGCTCAAGAGAGCTAGTGTCCGGCCGATCAGGCCGTGTCCTCCTGGTGAGCGGACTGTCTTTACCCCCACTTCCCTCTGCCACCTTGGACTACTGTCGGCAATGCCACCGTTTTTTAAAGGGGGGCGGGGGTGGGCAGGCAGTGTTGATAACCCACTCCCTGTAGTAAAATACAGATAAGCAAAAAAAAAAAAAAAAAACCACAAAACAGAGAAATTACAAGTAATCAATGTTTTGATTTATATCCTTTTCATACTTTCTTTTACAGAAACATGACCATACCAATTTCTAACCTTTTATCACTTAATTCTAGACCACGCACATCTTTTCGTGTCAGTGAACATACATCCACATCATGGTTGTCTTATTACACGACAGTTTCATATTTTAACCAATCCCCTATCTCCTGTTAAATATTTAGCCAGGTTTCAACTTCTCACTAGGTAAGCAACACTACGTTCTCATCTCTGCACACCTGTCTTAATTCCTAAATGGGATCCTGAGCAAGGGCTAGATTCTTTTTTTAGATTTTGGATACATTCTGTCAAAACACCTTCCCAAAGCACCCCCACTGCAGGTGGGAACACCTGCTTCCAGAAGCCCTGGACACAGTGATGCCACCCTTCAGGAACTCCTGCTTGCTCATCTGTCACCTCGACCCCTACACTGGAGGCTGCTGAAACTACTGCCAGTCTGCCTCTCCTCCAAATTTGAACCCCATTTCTGGCTGTCCACTAACACCTCTACCTGGACATCCTCCAAGCACTTCATGGTCAGCACATCCAAAGCCACTTGCTCTCCTGACCTCCCAGGTCACCAGTGTGGCCGCCTCCCCCAGGTCTCGCCATCACTTCCCTCCCAGCCACCTTCATGGCCACCACCCAGCAGGGCCTGGAACTTCTGCCCCCATCTCCCTACCCTCCTCGGCCTGCCTGACCCTCAGGGACGGACAGAGCCAGCTTCCCAGTCGTGCTGCTCTCCAGGCACAAAGGGCCGCCAACACATGATGGTCAAACGCCAACTCCTCAACTGATCCCCTCCAGGTTTCCACCCGCAGCCGCCACCCTTTTCCTGCCAAGTCCACTGGCAGGAGATGCTCCCGGGCCACGGCTCTGACAGCACAGCCTGGTGGTAACCCCTCCACCTCACGCTCCCCCACACTTCGCCCCACGACCTGAAATGGGCGTTTTGTTCACCCCTTCGTCCCCTCCTCTGCGTCCCCAAGGCTGGCCTAGGGCGTACTTACCCCGGTCCTGCCCTGCGCTAAGCCCACGTGGGCCTCTCTGCTTCCAGCCCTGTGAACTCCCTGCAGGCAGGGACTGCGTCCGCCTCCCCCTTGGGTGTCCTCAGGGATCTGATCCCTTGCGCTGACTCCAACAGGAAAACTGTTCTGAATAAAGAGATGCTGTCCTCCTCTCCTTTATTAGATTCCTCTTGAGAGCCTGGGGCACAGTCAGAATCTGATTAGCTCTGAATTAGGAAGAACGGAAAGAATGGGCTCTGCCCCAGCTGACCTGCCAGTCTGCCTGCCCATTAGATAGCGAGGACAGAGGGGGGCTCAGGGCTGCAGGGAACGGCACTCCTGGGCCCCGAGCCGCTACGCCGGGGCGCAAGCCACAGCCAGTTTTTTCCCTTCCCAAGTTGTCTCATCATGAGATGGGCAGAAGTGGGAGTTCTCTTCTTAGCCTTGGCACTCTGATTTATAATAAGAAATGTATGCAACAGAGCGTCTAAAACCCTAGGAATTTTCAATGTGAAGAAAGCTGTAAACGTTTCTTTTGTTATGTTAATATTACATTATGTTAATAAAGCCCCTAGAAATCTGGGGAATGGTTACCAGGGGAACCAACCTCAGGACTGGAGGGTTGGAACTTTCAGTCCCACCCTTAACCTCTGGGGAGGGAGCGGGGCTGGAGATTGGGTTCAGCAAGGAGTGTCCAATGATTTAATCAGTCGGGCCTGTATAACGAAGCCTCCTTGAACCCCCAAAGGGCAGGGTTTGGAGAGCTCCACGTGGTTCCTCGGGGACAAGCTTCAGTGCTCCAGACCCTTCCAGATCTTGTCCCACTTACCTCTTCATCCGGCTGGGATTTTTTTTAATAAACCAGAAATGTAGCAAATTTCTCTGAGTTCTGTGAGCTGCTCTCCCAAATTCATTGAACCCGAGAAGGGGGTCACGGTAAGCTCTGATCTGTAGCCTGTTAGTCAGCAGCACAGGTGACAGACAGCCCGGACTTGCAGTTAGCATCTGAATGGGGTCAGGGGACAGTCTCCAGGGACTAAGCCCTTAACCTGTGAGATCTAACCCTGTCTCCTGTTAGTGTCAGTGCTGAGGTAACTGTAGGACAGGGACTTCCCTGGCAACCCAGTGGTTAAGACGTCAGGCTTCCAATGCAGAGGGCGCAGGTTTGATGCCTGGTTGGGGAACTAAGACTCTTCATGCTGCAAGCTGTGCCCGAAAAAAAAGAAAAAAATTGTAGGACCCCCAGCAGCGTCCGCTGAGAAATGGAGACTCACCTGGTGGTGCTGAAAACACACGGGAACAGTGTGATGACAAGACGTGGCTTTCATGTCCTCACTGAAACCTTCCTGAGTTCCCTTCGGAGTCTGAACCCCAGTGCTGTCAGCCCCCCAGTGCTGTCTGCACCCTGAGGTGGTAGCCTGGAGATGTGAGCTTTTGTGCCTCAAGGGCGGGAGCCCTGCTCTACTCAGCTCTTCCTGAGTTCTCTCAGTCTTCACAGTAATCTGTGATGATAACAGGATTATTACCCCCATTTGACACGTGAGTAAATTGGGACTCAAAGAGGATAAATAGTGAAAGTGAAGGTGTTAGTCACTCAGTCGTGTCTGACTCTTTGTGATCCCAAGGACTGTAGCCTGCCAGGCTCCTCTGTCCATGGAATTCTCCAGGCAAGAATACTGGAGTGGGGAGCCATTTGCTTCTCCAGGGGATCTTCCCAACCCAGGGATCGAACCCAGGTCTCCTACATTGTGGGCAGATCCTTTACCATCTGAGCAACCAGAGAAGCCCGAGGATTTTGTTGCAGGTGATTTTGGACAAGAGGATAAATGACTTGTCCAAAATCATCCGCAGCAAAGAACTGCTCAACTCAGTGGTTTATCAAGAGCCTGCAAAGCAGTTGCCACACGGCTGGATGCTGGAACATAGAGACGAGACGTGGCCCCCGCCTTCCGGGGCCTTGCAGACAAGATGCAGAGCAGAGGCAGATTCTAGAGTAAAGGGCCCCTGAGTAAACTCCGCTATGCATGCTGGATCCGTGCTGGAGTGGCCATCCTCAGGGGAGGCCCGTAGGGCGGTGGCTCCGTGCTTCCTAACGCCAGCAACCAGGCGAGAGTGGACAGCTTCCTCAGCACTGAAGCCAGGATTCAGAGCACCTGACTCTGTTCGGAAGCACCGCCCTGGGACAGCCTCTCCCTTCCCATGCCACCCTCCTGGGCCCTCCTCAGCCCCTCGGGGACCCACTCTACGGCAGCTCACACCCACCATGACCTCAAGCATTGGTGTCCCCCATGGGCTTTCTGGGGAGAAAAGGCTACAGGTAGAAATGGGCGGGTTAGAGAGAAGAGGTGACGGGGACAGACTACTGCAGGATCTTCATGACAGCTGCTCCAGAGGCATCTCTCCTGGTTACTTCGCCCCAGTAACGAGGTATCCCAGAGGAAGTCAGAGATAAAGAATGACCATGGACTCACAGAAGCCTAAGCAGTTTCCCCTGTAGACCCTTCCAATCTGAAGGTGATTCTAAACCTGAGTATGAGGGATGACAGGAAAACACAAAGGAGAAAGGAACCTGTAGGTTCCCCTCAGCTGAACTCACAGCCAATAAGATCTAAGTGAAAAAAATCCAGATATACAGAAAAGACAAAGCATCGAGCAGATTCTGTGCTTCACGGAAAATGAGCTGAGACCCCTTCAGCAACGTAACTGCCTATCATGTCTTCGGTTCAGTGTAACTGACAGCACATCTCTCTGCACAGATGGGCTGCTTCCAACGACGAGGGGTGCAGAGAAGATACAGCAAGGACCCTAGTTGGAATCCGGCTCACCCACAAACACGGGTGCATCTGCTAACCCTGAAATCAGTTGGGATTCACTCCCTAGTAAGCAAATACCTTTGAATCCTAGCCCTGCATTTCCTTCCCTCGCTCTTCCCTCTTTCCTAACGGTGGTACCTCAGAACACTGGCAGCTTTGGGGCCTCCTGTGTTCCCAGAGCAGCCATGGAGGCCGCAACGTCAAAGGCCTGGAAGCAGCCCACCTGCACCCCAAAGGCTTCCTTGGCCCACCAGACCGAGCGCCTGTGCGAGCTCGTGTGGGCCTTTACCCGGCTGCCCTCCTTCCCGTCAGAGCAAGGATGGGGATTTGGGGTCTCTGGCAGCTTCTGGAACCTCAGGCTGTGACGTCACCCCACCCTGCCCCCGCACACCTGCAGCCAGACCCCACTTAACTTGATCAACCAGGGCCAGGAGCTGCTGCAGGGTCTGAACGTGCCAACAAGCATCACTCTTCCCTCCCTGAGCCCGGGAGGGGCTTCATTGAAAGGCCACCAGGCCTAATCTCATTATGAGGACCAGACACCGCACACGTCCACAGCCTGGAAGCAGGAGCCTGGCCTGGCCACAGACCTTATCGGCAGCAGCGTTTTAATTGGGTTAGAAAAGATTTTGTTGGGGGCGATCTTTTCTTGGGTACAAGAAGATCAATTGTCTTAGAATGTCCCCAAATGTGATGAAAGACAAGGCAAAATGAGGGCTGGGCTGTTAGATGGGGCCCCCTCTTACCACTGGCACCCAAGTAACCCCCAGGAAGGAAGCTTGAGGTCAGATACCGAGCCCAGTTCTCCACTAGGTCCCCCGGCTCAGTGTCAGGGCTCTCACTACTTGTAGGGACTCACAAAAAAAGGTGTGGATTTCTGTTAAAATCATAAGAAAAAACAAACTTCTAGGATTGAATAAAATATTTTAATTTTTAGTCCAGCCTGGATTATATTTGTCTTTATACTGATGTGATTGTAAATACAATTCTATTTATTTATTTATTTATTTTAATGGAGGAAGGAGAATGTCACAATGCAGCCCTGTTCAGACGGATGTGATTTCAAAGCCCGCCCCACTGTTCATGACAGGGAGCCAAGAGCCTTCTTTTTTTTGTTGTTGTTATATATTTTACTTTATTGTATACATATTAGATACATAGTTAAAAGGAATAAAAATCCTACTCTCTAGAACATGAGGCAATAAATAGAACAAAGATTGGCACTATTATATAAACGGAATTCATGAACATAAATAGGTAATGTGATTTTTAACTATATTCATATTATGCAGTTTTAAAACTAATCTTTTACAATGACCAAATCCTTACTTGAAACTGTAGGGTTGATAAAGGATATATGCCACTTAAGTATTAGTTTGGAGACTTACAAAACAGTTTTAGTGGTGGTATTTATGTGTGAAAAGAGTCCTACTACTGTGTATGATTATCATGTTTTAGGAGACATGATTTAACAGTGAAGTGTTTATATTAACATTACAAGGAAGAAATCAGTTTTAAGTTATTAGTTATTTTAGAAATACTACTTAAACTACAATGACATTTATGAAATAGTATATATTCCTTCTCTAATTCCATTTTAATAGTCTATATAAACTGTTATCAAACAAAGCGATGGGGTTAAAAACTTTTTAGCATTTTACATAGTAAAGTTAGAAAAGGAACTTAAGAAAGGAACTCAGGTTTAAAGTTCCAAAGACCCATCAGCTATGAGCCCGATTCCTCTTCCAAAAGGTAGGAGCATGTTGAGATCCACCTTACTGGCCTGTAGCAAAGACGAAGCAGAATATGTACCAGGGCTAGCACACTGCCCGCCACATAGTAGGCATTCAGTTAAATAGCAACCTCACAAAAACTAAATCTTTTTCTAAGAGCACCTTAGGAAGAAGCAGACATCAGAAGCTGTTGACACATGAGGTTTGGAGCTGTAAACAGCCAGATGGCAGCAGACAACATGACCCCCTCTAATAAATCCACACCCCCACTTCTGCCTACCATGAATCCCCACACTGGGCAGAAAGCCCTGGATCTGGGGTGAATTCCTCCACCAGAATCTTCTAGCATTAGAACCACTTTGTACTAGAAGCCGCCCAAGGGAAGATGACGCAGGTAGGGAAGCAGTGGGACAGGCAAAGGCTCCACTCAGGTCCTGGAGGCCCCTCCTGCCCAGGGGTGGGGTGGGAGGTTGTAGCAGGCCTTTCTCTGTATGGGGCTCCCCTTGGCATTTACAAGTTGCCTGTATTTTCTGCCTCAATCCAATTACACAGAAGAAATCAAGATATGTATGAGAAGGCAGCAAAGCTTTGTGGGTTTTTTATTTGCTTTTGCTATGAAAACAAAGGAACAGAACCCAGATAAGATAGAGCTTCATTTAATGAGTCTTAGAAAATCGTCAAAGCCAAGGTGGCATGAGAGAGGAGAGGGGCAACCCGAAGAGAGAAAGACCTGGGGGTGCCAGCCTCTAAAGATGTGGCTGAGACTTTGGGATCCACCTGGATCCTCCCCTCTGTGGTGCCCTAGGGTTCAGGGCAGGCAGGGGGGGCGGTGCCCCCTATACCCAGGTGTCAAAAGCAGCAGCAGATCCCTTCCTCCTCTTAGTTCTCCAACCCCTGTACCCACAGTTCAGGGCCTACCAAGGGCAACCGGAGGAGAAAGGATTTCCCAAAGGGGAGACTCCTGCTTGCCCACCAAGAGGCTGGGGGTGTTCCAGAAGAACAAGGAAGGGACCTCCTAGCTAGACACCTCACCCCAAAGGAAAGAGGCAGAGGGAGGAGGGGGCCCGGCCACTAGAAGCAGTTCGGCAGCTCCATTTCAGGTTTCAAAAGCACAGCCGTGGCAAATGTTGGTTGATGCACTTCTACCCTACCTAGCTTCTGGAATATGGCAAAACATTAGCCGTGTATCTATGCATAAACTTGGGGGTCCCCTGCCGCTCCGTTCTAACTTCCAAAGAGACGAGGCACAGAGGTAGACCGGGACCAACGGCCGACAGCTCCAGGAAGGAGCGAGTTGAGCTCTTTACTCGCAGGCCGGGTTCCGTGGCTCAGAGCCCAGGGAAGCAGGTGCAGTGAGTCAGGTTGGCGGCGGGAGAGGACCGGAGAAAGACCGCCCGGATCCTGGCCTGTTCCGGCGCGGGTGCGGTCCCGCCCCAGGCCCGGCACCCCTGAACCCACGGTGCCCCGGCACAGAGCCGGGCCCCCTCCCCACTCCCCGCCGAGGCCCGGCTCGCCCTCTCCGGCCCGGGCCGCCTACCTGGCCGGACGTCGGACCCGGACCTCGTCCTCGCTGCTCCGCGCCGCGCCGCCGACTGGCCCACGAGCCGCCCGCGCCGCGCCCGGGCTGCCCCGCCGGTTCTGCCGGCCGCGCTACCACGTCGCCATGGCAACCGGGCGGCGGCGGCGGGTTGGCAGCCAGGCTGGCGACGCGGCGGGCGGGGGGCGCGGGGACCGGAAGTGCTCCGGCGGGTCCGCGCACCCGGGACCGGGCCCGGCCCCCATGGTGCCTGGTCTGGGGACAGGGCCCCGCCAGGCCCGAACCTTGACGCCGGCAAGGCAGGGACTGCGGCGCGAGACCCGCGGCTACAGCGACCCGGCCTCCGGACCCGAGCTCGGGTAACCTTCGAATGCGGGCCTCGCGACCTGGCCTCCGGGGTCCGGTGCGTTCGGGGGCGTACGGGGCTCTGCTGCCCCGCGGGCGCTGGGGCCGCCTAGTGTAGGCCGGACTCGGAGGCCGCGGGCGACGCTGAGCGGGGGTGGGCTGCCTGGTCCGCCTAGGCGGGACCCGGGGCAAGACGGGAGGGGGAGTACCGGTGAACGGCCACCCTCCTCCGGCCCGGTCTCCGCGCTTCCAAATGCCCTCGCTCCACGCCCAGCCTTTCCCTCCCACCTTCATCCCTCGCCCCGCCCAGGGCTCAGGTGGCCACTAGGTGTCAGACGTGGCCCAGGGCTTGGCCCTCCTCGCCGCTCCCGCAACCCTGGGGACTCGCCCCTTCCTGGCAATCTGGAAGGTGGAGGTGTCACTCTGCAGGGAGGCTGGGTTCACTGCCTCCCCAGTTCTGCAGCACCCACACCCCTAACACATACACACACACACACACACACACACACGTGCACACAGACACACACTAGGTGATGTGCCCCCTTTTCCCAAGCCAGGGACCTTTCCCAGACTATACCACCTGCCACCCCACCCACACCCATACACCCCCCTCTCCCATCAGCAGCCTAAAGGTAAATAGCAGCTCTCACCAGTCTTTCACGAAGGTCTAGACCTTGCCTCTGCAGCCTCCCCAGCCCCAGTGGCTAAGAGAGGAAGGAACCAAGGCCAAGACAGGGAGCCAGCCCCTAGCACAGCCCCATCCAGGCCCCCCTATCCAGGAAGCGCTGAGAGTAGATAACAAGTCCAGCCCAGGCTTTCTACAAGCTCAGAACAAAAGGTTCTTTCCTGTCCGATGCCTGGCACGACTCACCAAGCGCCTGGAGGTAGTAGTGAAATGGGGTTTCCTCCTATAGAGACCTGAAAGAGCCTCGGCGAAGGGACACCACCCCACCCCCCACCCCAGCTCTGTGGGCTCCCCATGGGCCTGCCAAGGTGGCCTTGGGGATCCCGTGCCTTGGGGATCCAGTGCCTTGGGGATCCAGTGCCTTGGGGATCCAGTGCCTCCTTACAGATAGAATGTGCTCTCAAGCCCTGACAAGACACCTAAGTGTGCCTGTTGCCCTGGGCACACCTTCTGATGAGGCAAACACGGCTGGGCCCACCCCCTCTGAGTGACCAAGCTTAAACCTGCCATGAACAGAAGTTTTGTTGGGGTAGTGCTCCAGCCAGAGGGAGTTAATGGACATTTTAAATTAAGAAACAGCTTCCTTCACATGCCAACAGGCAAACAGCAGGCCACAAGTACCTTGTGAGTTGTGTCCTTGGAAAGGAGCCACTTCCCATTGTTTGGCCTGTGTATTTGGGTTTGGAGGCGGGGGACTGAGGCGGGCAGGGCTGCAGAGAGGAGCAGAGCCTCCCTGGGGACCTGATTTGAGCGTCCTGGTGTAGGGCTGGAAGCCCCTTGTGAAGCCCGGAGAGGGTCGCTGAGGTGGGAGGGCCCTGTGGCCTGAGCAGCAGCACCTGCCCCTTAGAGAGGAGAGCACACGGGGCCCCGGCAGAGCTCTCAGGAGGAGGTGGAGGTGGCTGTCTGAGCGAGGCAGCCTGCCTCCACGGGGACCAGTCAGGCAGGGACTAGCTCTAAGGACGCATGTCTCCACCACTGTAAAGGGCAGATGATCACACCACGCCGCAGTCAAACCGCGTGGCCTTGCCACCGCTGCCAGTATCCCTGAGCCCGGGTGATGGATACTCACTCGCTTCCTCCCCCGTCCCTGCTGCGGAGGCCCTCAGCCTGGGAGGCCAGAGAAGCATCCACCCTGCAGTTGGGGGGTGGTGACCAGCAAGGGGCACAGCCTTAAACCCCTTCTTGGGGACCAAGGTTTCCCCGTGCAAACCCTGCCTTCCTACACTCACTACGCTGCACTAACCTCTGTGGTCCTCAGACTCACCAAGTTAACAGGCCACTCTCCTTCAGAATGTTCTTCCCCAATCATCACTTGGCTTATTCCTTCAAATCTCAGCTCAAATATCCCCTCCTCGGAAAGGCCTTCCCTGACCATCCAGTCCAGTAGCTGGGGTCAAGGGCTGAGATGCAGGGAGATGCCCTGGATTACTGTACTAGCGACAGCCCTGGGAAACCACACCTTGAGTGTTCCCTGTTCTCTGGCCAAAAGCATTCAAAGAGCAGGAAGAACCCAGACTGAGCAGAATGCACATTATAAAGGGAGCTCAGATCCCCTAGCAGCTGGTGGGTCACATCTGTCTTACTACGGTTCCCAGAGTTAGAAGGAAAATACCCCCAGGGTGCCCTGTTAAATTTAAATTTAATTTTTTTTTAAATTTTTTGGCACAAATATGTCCCACATATGACATTGGAGAAGGAAATGACAACCCACTATAGTATTCTTGCCTGGAGAATCCCATGGAAAGGGAGGCTGGAGGTCTACAGTCCATGGGGTGGCAAAGAGTTGGATACTACTGAGTGACTAAACCACCACCACCACATATGACATATGATATACTAAAAATGTATTAGCTGTTTATCCAAAATTCAAATCTACCTGGCTATCCTATATTTTATCTAGCAGCCCTACTCTTGCTCCTGTGTGGGAAGGACAGAGGGGCCTCCCAGCAGTGCCCACCCTGCCCCCACCGCCGCCAACAAAGCATCCTGCCCCCAGCAGACTGAAACACCAGTCACCTCCTCTTCAGCACGTGCCTTGGCAGAGGCCTTGACCTTGGGCTGCAGGGAATACCAAGTCAAAGGCAGTGGAGATGGGTTCCCCAGTTCTAAGTCACTGTAAGATGCAAACACACATAATCCATTCACTCTTTCCAGTTTTCATCAAGTCGCTTCAACATGCCGGGTGACATTGGGATGTAAGAATGAACAGGACCGGCACAGCCCTGTTCTCTCCAGGCCCTCACAGTGCAGAGGAAGGGCACTTCACCCAGATGTGAGGGTCACAGAGGTTTCTAGGACGTGGCATAGTGTCAGAGCCGCAGGGCGAGCAGGGGTTAGCCTGGCAAAGGGGCAGCCGGGAGTGAGCAGGGGTGTTGGCTGGAAGGCAGGCAGGTGGGGAGGCCCATCCAGCACTGCTGCAGTGGGGATCAGGGATCCGCATGCCAGATCCAAACCCCATGCCAGCTCTGGGAGGTAGGCCTGGCGCTCAGGTGGCACATGGTCGAAGGGCACACCCTCTAGGAGAGTGGCCTCCAGCCAGGGGCGGCATCCTCAGACCTGCTTCCTGGGGAACTTGCCCCAACTTCCTGGAGAGAAAACTGGTCTGACTCTGAAAGGCCATGGCTACTTTGATGAGTTTTGAACTGAACGATGATCATTCAGCGGGGAAATCCTCTCTTCCACCCCCGAGAAGCAGGGGTGGCCAGAAAGGCAGCAGCCAGAGCAGGAGCAGCCGGGCATCCAGCAGGGCCGCAGTGATGGTGGCGGAGCGGCAGCACCGAGGCAGGGAAACTGCAAAGCTTCCAACGAAGGCAGTGAGTCATCTGGGACCGCCGGAAGGCGAGGGGAAGGGGCTGAGGGACGTCATAGGCTATGGGTCCCGGGTTGACCCCAAAGTTGGTCCAGTCTGGGAACACAAGACTGAGATAAACAAGAGTGAACTGTCCACGAGCCAAGAGAACACCGCAGGCTGAATGGAAAAGCCATGAGAACTGGGACGGTCAGGCCAACTTTCATTTCTGCCGCTCCGAGCAAACAGGATGTGGGAGGCACAAGTGACTGGGGACCGGCCAGTGCTGGGACCCCAAGTTGGGGGGCAGTGGACGGGGTGGGTTTTCCCAGCCTCTGTGTGATCTGCATAGCCCTCGGGGTGCAAGGGGTGAGGATCAGGAGGAAGACCATTTTTCCTTCCTTTCTTTCAACAAAAGCTTATTGGGCTCCCACTTATGCCTTACATTGTTCCAGGCCCCAGAGAGACAGTAATCCGTAAGACAGACATGGTCCCTGCTTTCATGAAACTTACATGAAGTGGGGGAGACAGATAATTAAAAGATAAGTGAGCGACACACACATGAGAAGCATAATTGTGTGTAGTAACAGGTGATAGGAAGAAAATTAAGCAGGGGAAGTGGATGGAGTGCCCCAGAAGGGAGGGCTGTCATAAAGGGGTGCTGGCAAAGGCTGTCGGAGGAGAGAGAAGTAAGGGTGGAGGGAAGGCCCAGGGAAGTGACTCCAGCCGAGGTATCGTGTGGGAAGAAGGGCAGAGGCCCGGGACCGGAATGTGCAGGTTGTCTCCATCCCGCCTCCCCACTGCCCCGGCCCGCCTCATCCCCCAACCCAGGCGATGTCAGCCACGCGTGCAGACAGAGGAGAAAGGAGGTCTCAGGTCACTTAGAGGGCAGAGGTTGAAGATGTGAGGTGTGTGGCAGAGACCCCACCAGAGGTTCCGGGGTTGTGTCTGGGCACTGACCGTGTCTGTCATCCACTGGAGAGTCCAGACATCAGCCCTGATCATTAGGGCGCCACTAAGCTCCCCCGGCCCAGCCCGTGTTTGCCTGTGGCTGCTGGTACAGCCTGAGCAGGAGGCACTGGAGCCCAGCCCCAGCATGACCCCCACTCAGACCAGCACCCCCTCCCGCGCCCCCTTCGTGAAACCACAAGGAAGTGTGTGTCCCCATCGTGCCATGAGCCCCACCTCCCCACTGTGCTCCCTGAGCCCGTCAGGCGTTGAATCAGTCAGCAAACGCTGAAGACCTGCTATGTGAGTGCGAGGTGCATTGTGGAGAGTGGGAAAGACATCGGAGGAACTTCCCTGGTGATCCAGTGGCGGAGACTCTGGGCTCCCGATGCAGGGGGTCTGGGTTCCATCCCTGGTCAGAGAACTAGATCCCACATGCCCCAACTAACACCTGGAACAGCCAAATAAATAAATATTTTAAAAATAGAAAGACCCAGGAGAGCAAGGGTGTAAGGCAGGGGTGAGGACTAGCCAAAGCTGGAGTGGTGTCAGCAGAGACAGGAGGAGGAAGGTATGAGCTACCGATAATGACAGCCATCTAATCACCTCGGCTAACCAGCCATAAACCGCAGGACTGGGCCTCCTGCACTTTGTTCAGAGCCTGTGACAGCTGAGCGCTCATCTTGGCTCCTTAAGCTGCTGCAGCTCTGGCCCCACAGCCCCAGGTGCCCAGCCGAGCTCCTCATGCCAGGAGCGTGGTGAGGATGTGGAGGCCTCTGAGTCAAAAGTGCAAAGTGACCAGGCCACAGTCAGGAGGATGCCCTGAGCACAAGATGGGCCAAGGCTCAGGCAGTGATCCCAGCTGTAGCTCTGTGATGACCCGCTTCCAGAGCAAGATGCAACTGATCCCCAAGGAGCAGAAGGAAGGGGCAGACAGACCAGGCATCATCCCTGATGAGTGCACCAAGGCTGGTGGCTCTTCCATGGTCAGAGCAAGTCAGCCGCCTGCTTGTCCTGAGTCAGAGGTTTCACGTCACCCCTCTCTGCCCTGCCCCTCCCCGCATCCTTTTTACTTCTCTTGACCTGGACCATCGCCTCCTGCCTGAATGCTCCTATCAGGCCAGCTGATAGGGGTGGTGCTCCTCTCAGGTCCTTGATATGAGAGCAGATTAGATTAGACGGTACCTTGACCTTAGCCCTTGGACTGCAAGGAGATCAAATCAGTCCATCCTAAAGGAAATCACTCTGAATATTCATTGGAAGGATAGATGCTGAAGCTGAAACTCCAATACTTTGGCCACCTGGTGGGAAGAACTGACTCATTGGAACAAACCCTGATGCTGGGAAAGATTGAAGGCAGGAGGAGAAGGGGATGACAGAGGATGAGATGGTTGGATGGCATCACCGACTCGATAGACATGAGTTTGAGTAAGCTCCGGGAGTTGGTGATGGACAGAGAAGCCTGGCGTGCTGCAGTCCATGGGATTGCAAAGAGTCAGACACAACTGAGCAACTGAACTGACTGACTGACTGACCTTAGCTCAGAAATCCCCTCACCCAAGAAGCCACATTTCTCGGATCCCTCCCAGCCAGTGGGAGACCCTAAGAGGTAGGCAGGTGCCAGGGAGAACCAGGGCCCTCAGCTGGTCCCCTTGTCTCTTGCCTCATGGCCCCCTGTGGGGCAGTCACGCCGCCTGCTCTTGAAGGGATCCCAGGGGCCAGAGCCAGGCCCTCCTGCTCCTTCAGTAACCAGTAGCTCAGGTCTTCTGGGGAGCTCACCCCAAGCTCCAGGGCCCATGAGTGATGACCCTGAGAGCCATCTCTCAGGCCCCACAGACTAAGGCCGTAGGAAGGCAAGGAGACTCGAAGTCATCACCATCCTGACATCCCTTTGTCCTCTGTGCCCTTCACAGCTTGGAAGGCAAGGTCAAGTCTAAACGGATGTGACTTCGAGTGCTCTCATCCATGTTGAGTTTTTCTCACCTTCCACAGGCCTGTCTTCATCTGATAAACCCAGGCACCTCTGAAAGCTTAATTTGGCCCGGGGCTCAGCCCTGGCTTCACTTGTCCAAGGAGTCAAGACCGGTGGGGCCATGCCAGTGAGCCCAGCTTCTAGGCCCTTAGAGACTCTGTGCTCTGCTTCCTGCCCCTGTGGCATCCCCACAGCATCCTGGTGAGCAGGTCAGTGGCAGTCATGTGCAGTGAACAGCACTAGCTTCTCCAACCCCCCCCAAGATGACTGGGTCCCACTAGGCCTGCCCCATCCAGGTTCCTCCATGCAGAAGTGTCTCCCCGGAAGCCCCAGCACCTCCCTTGCTGGCTGACCATCACAGAAGGTCTGCTAAGATAAAAGGGAATCGGCTCAGGTTCTTTCTTCCTCTTATGTACATTGGTCAACCTACCCACTCCGCTGTCCAGGGAGGTGACCTGAGGGGGCCTTTGCCCAGCCACAAAAGGCCACTACCTCTTCTCCTCCACAGACTTTGTGCTTGATGTCTGCATGAAAGGCCCCCTGGAGACATCTGCTCAATGTCTCCTAAAGCAGGGAAACGACTCCAAGGTGAGCAAAAGACAAGGTGTTGTTTTCTCCCCTAGGAAGCCCTCCTCTCACCCACCTTTGATGCCTTCCGGGGAGTTTGTTTATGGAAGGGTCCCAGGGGAGGGACATGGTGACCAGGCTGGGGGCAGGATGCTGCTGAGACAGGCAGTGGGGCTGGAGGCCCTTGGGGGGCCCTGGGTATGTCAAGGTGCAGGCAGACCCCAAAGGTGCACAGCCCAGTGGGAGGCTGGCCAGACCCTGGTTCCAGGCTCCCACTGCCCACCGTTCTGATGGCAGCTGTCCTCCCAGCCCCCGTCTCTGCAGCTCCCCACATTGCCCTCTCTGTGGCCACTGCAGGCCTTGTATTTCCCTCTGAGTCTGTCTCTCTCAGCTTCTCACTCGGTCTCTCCCCCTCCCCTCCACCCCTGTCTTCTGTCTGACCTGAGAGACCCCAGGCTTCCAGGAGAGATGATCTCCAGGCTTCAGGGCATGGGCGGTTTTACCCAGCTTCCTGGCCCCTCTGGGGACAGTGAGTTAAGGTCCATTAGAATCCTGAGCTCCAAACTGGGCCCCACTGGAGTTGGGGAAGTGTCTCTGGCACCCAGCGGAGCCATCTGAGCAGGAGAGAGCTGGCCGTGCCCTGGTCTGACAGCTGAGGCCAGTGGAAGCGTGGGAACGCCCACCCACGGCCCCTCACCACCACACACTCCACTTGCTGCAAAGAAGGCTGCAGTGCCTTCGTTCTAGTCAGGCTCTCAGCACACCACCCAGGCGCATAGGTGGCTGGGCCTGCAGCGGGCTCTGGAAATGCGAACGTGATGATGGCACCGCACACCTGCCTTGGGGGAAGGAAGGACCGGCCTTGGGCGACAGTGGTGATAACCAGCGTTGGGGACTGTGAGCATTGCAGACAAAAGGAAAGAATGGCAGGAAAGACTCGGGAGCCCAAGGATCAGGGTCTGCTTCACAAGCCAGTGGGGCAAACTTCCGTCAACCCTTGAATTGTCAGCATATAAAAGGAATCTGACTACAGTGGTAAACATGTAGTTTGCCACATGAGGACATTAAAAAAAAAAAGTCATCATTTTTTTCCCAGCACCGATTTATGAGAGAAATATTTGAACTATTAAAAAATAAAGGATAGAACACTTAGAAGATACTGTGACCAAGATAGGGCAGCTGGCAACTTGGCTGATGTGTCCTGATCGATTTTCTGTATCTCACTGTCCTTTGATTTTCTTGCTTTATTGCTGACTGCTGAACACTTTATCAAGGGCCAGACCCGCCAGGGGACTGGCCCTCTGGGAAGCGCTGATAGAGGGGCCTGTGCAGGTGGGGTGAGAGCCGGGGCCACACAGGAGAGACTCTGGACCTCACACTCCAGAGTCCAGATTTTATCCCCCAGCCGATGTGGAGACAGGAGGGGCTCCCAGGCGACGGATGCAGCGGTCAAGTCCCCAGGCATTTATTGCCACAGCTGTAAGGGTAGACCGGAGGGAGAGAAACAGGGGAGCCTAGGGGAGGGGGCTGGTGGAAATGATGAGGGTCTGGCCCACGGTGGGGACAGTGGCGGCCGGCCTGGAGAAAGGGGCGGAGCCAGGAAGAGGAAGGTGTCCTCCCGCATTCACGTAGGACCATGAACAGAGAGAACCTTGGGAGGGCAGAACCTGGAGAAGTGGGCTTAAGACTAAGGATTAAAAACAAGAACACCCTGACTGGGAGGAACGTAGCAAGTGACACTTCGGTGAGAGTGGACCAAGGCAGAGAGCGTTCCGCAAGGTGGAGGAGTGGGCAGCAGGCGGCGCTTGTACTTGGGGTCCACCTCTTGTCCCACTTTAGTCAACTCATAACCTCTCTGTGCCTTAGTTTCCTCATCTGTAAAATGGGGACCAAATACTAGCTGACTCACAGGGTTGCCGGGAAGTTTACATTAAAGATGTGTAGAGCGCGCAGATGCCCTGCTCCGTAGGCATGGCCTGACATTAATATGCATTGTCACATTATCCCCCAGCACCCACACAGCCCCCAGAGCACAGAAGGGATTACTGATTTTGGTGATGGGGGCGCAATCAGGGCAAAATACTAGGCCTGGCTTCATGGGAGGCCCCGGGCTCAAAGCCTGCCTTCTGGGGTCCTGGGCAGTGTTTTGACCACTCCTGGGCTCCCTTGGGCAGCTCTTACCTGCCACTCCCACACACGCACCTAACGGTGACCAAGATGGAAACTTGCTGAACTTGTGACAGCACTGGTCCCAAGAACAGAAGGGACTCACACTCCCTGGAAGGTTCTCTGGGGAGGATGCCCAGTCCACCTACAGGAGGCAGGCCGGGAAAGGGGGGCAGAGGGTCTGGGGGCCACAGGAGGGAACGCGGATTGGAGGAGGCAGGAGCGCCGAGCTGGCTCCTCAATCACTCACCTCCCTCCCGCAAAGGACCAGCGCCCTCCAGAACCGAATCCTCGAATCCTCGTCCCCTGCCCCCCTCCCCAGACCTGCTGCTCACATGTTTGCCACCGAGGAACGTGCCTTCCAAGGCACCGTCACCCCTCAGCTCCCCCACCCGGCTCCATCCACTCTCCCTCAGTAGACCTTGAGTCTCCCACTTCCCTTAGGCTCTGTGGGGCCCTGAGCCCTGTCTCCTGCCACCTCTGGGCCTCCAGAGTTTGCTAAGCACATCTTCACTGAACACCGTGAAACACAACTGTGGTCTTGGCACCGTCCAATGCGAGCCCTTCCTTAGGAGGAAGTCTGACCGCCCACCCTGACTTGGCAGCCGCAGCCAGCTCACCAGCCCCCGCTCACTGCCCTGTGTTGACCCGGGGAACTTGCTTTCTCTTTCTCCTCTGCTTCAAATGCGAGTCCTCCAGAGACTGGCCTGCTCAAGTCCTACCCCTCCTGTCAGGGCTCAGCCAAGCGACACCTCCAGGCAAGGCTCAGGGCTTGTCGCCGCTCTGGGAATTGCTTGATGAACATCCAGGGAGTCTGTGTTGGTGAGACCATCTCCAAGCAATATGCCCGCACCCTGTGGTCTCAGGAATGTGCAGAGAAACCAGCAAACAAAAGAAAAGGAGGGAGATATTTTTAATGCAGACCAGGCAAGATTAGGCAAGAGGAGACAGGACAGATGTGAGTCAAAGATTACTCAGATGTTCCTGGCCTGGGAGGCAGAGATGGTCGTCACTGTCCACGGCCATGGCAGAGCTGGGCCTCTGCCTGGACCTGGAGTGACACAGGGCACCTCCCCTTTCGCTGCTTCCTGGGGCTGGGGGCCTGACATCCCAGAGGTGGAGCGCAGCGGAGACCGGGGCCACAGAGGCTTAGGGCATCTACAGGACACAGTCCTTGGGATGTCAACATTAAAAAAACAACAACATCTTGCTAAAATATAAACAAGTAAAACAAAACAAAAGTTTGCTGACCAAGTATGTGCTGTACATGAAACCGAAGGGAAGACCTAAAAGAAGACAGGAAAGTTAAAGTTTCCTCAAAGGATATGATTGCTGAGTCAAAAGCAGTAAGACTGAATTCTGCAGATATTCTGCATTTAGACAAGAGGGAAATCAGATGCACATAAACAAACTGGTAATTTTTCACATGAAAAAAATCTAAGGGTTTTCATCAACTCCCAGGCTCAGGCTGAGCCACAGGACAGATAAGACTGCCAGAACAGCCATGGCCCTCAGGCTACACCAACAAACTCACATTAACTGGGTTAGGACCCCTCTGTGCCAGCTTTGGGGTCCTTCCTCAAACCTGGGAGTGAGATCTACCAGGAACATGGAAACTGTGGTCCATTCACTAGCAGACGGGCAGGTATGAGGGGTCTGGGGACCACCTCTTCCCAGGAACCACTGAAAGTAATGGACTTCTTTTGGAGAAAAAGAGACGTGGATAGACAGACCTCTCCTGTTTGAGGGACGTTTTCTTTGCCAAAGACAAAAAACAGGAAGTGTTTCTCTGGAGAGCAGAGAGAAGAAGCATAAATGATAAAGCATCAAGATGATCAGTGATGATGAGACTCGTTAATGATCAATCCTGCCATTAGCAGGAGAAAGCAAAGAGTCCTTCGGACAGCAAGGAAATCAAACCAGTCAATCCTAAAGGAAATCAACCCTGAATATTCATTGGAAGGTCTGATGCTGAAGCTCCAATACTTTGGCCACCGGATGCAAAGAGCCGATTCATTGGAAAAGACCCCTGATAGTGGGAAAAATTGAGGGCAGGAGGAGAAGGGGGTAACAGTGGATGAGATGGTTAGATAGCGTCCTTGACGCAATGGACATAAGTCTGAGCAAACTCCAGGAGATAGTGAAGGACAGGGAAGCCCGGCGTGCTACAGTCCACGGGATCACAAAGAGTCAGACCCAGCTTAGCAACTGAACAACAGCAACTTACTTGAAGTAAAATGTATCCCATTTTATTTTATTTTTTTTTCTTTTTACTGTAATCCTGAAGCACAAAAGGTATTAATAAGTGAGAAGAGGTGGTTTCACACTGTATGTCTTCACCATCAGTTATATTTTTGATTTGATATATTTTGATTTATCAACATGATCATGAGAGATGATTTTGGATGTGTTCAATTGGAACTTCATGATTTAGCCAATCTGTTCACCAATCTGCATTGTTTCAGAACCCTGATGAAACCCTCACAAAGCTTAAGGTCACCCTGGTTCTGGACGTGTGCCAAAAAGAGTTTCACCTGAAAGAAGCATGGGCCATGCTGCTACTGCTGCTCTGACAGCTGAGTTCCTTGAAGCTCCTGGTAAGTGACGGCAGGCCTTGCAAACTTCCTCCTCCAAAGCCCCCAGTGACGACCCAGAGTGTGACTCCTCCTCCAAAGCCCCCAGTGATGACCCAGAGTGTGACTCCTCCTCCAAAGCCCCCAGTGATGACCCAGAGCATGACCCAGAGTGTGGCAGAACACAGAACCCACAGCCACGCCGGCTGCAATGGCATGGCCATCAGACCTGGCTACTAGGGAGCAGCAGTAGGGGAGCCCACAGCAGATGGCGGAGCCACTGCTGGTGGCTGAGCTCTGGGTGCTGGCCTGGGCACAGCTCTCATCCTGTGGTGTCTGCTGGCCAGAGGGGCCATGCTGAAAGTGCAGCTTCTAGAAGAGCAGCACTCTCAATGTATCTGAATTTTCACGAAAAATGTATCCCATTTTAATAGTCAAAAACCTATGTACTGGGACTTTAGTGGCTAAGACTCTGCACTCCCAATGCAGGGGACCCAAATTCGTTCCTCGTTCAGGCAACTAGATCCCACAGGCTACCACGAAGACCTGGTGCAGTCAAATAAATAAATATTTAAAAATAAAATAAACCTGTGTACCGTTAATCATCTGATCCTCAGCCTGGCCAGGCCCTGCTGACCAGAGGAAGGAATGCTCCTATGAAAAGCAGGCTGTGCCTCTCTTTCTGAGCCACCACCTTCCAGTAACTCACCAAAGTGACCAACAGCAGAGTGGGGAGGAGAGGCTCCTGGTGTGCGCTCTCCAGGCCTTTTAGAAACGGGGAGCTGCTCCTGTGGCCACATTTTCACCTGAACCTACGAGAAGGGGGTTGCTGCAGACGTCAAGGGAAGGGGCACCATTTAACAGGGAACACCAGTGTCCCCATGACAAACGGGAATCGCCTACAACGTACACAGCATGCAGCTGGCACTGTCGGAAACAAACAAGATAAATTCATTCTTGCCAAGAGAATTAAGGTACACACTGCACTCAGGAATTACTCCACCAGCCAAGATAGCTTCCTGAAACATGTGAAAGAATGTGATCAGAAAAAGAAGGAAGCAAAAAAGAAAGTTCTCTGGGTTCAATTGCAGTGGCAGCCTGCTCCACCCGGAGAATCCCAGTCTGTGAGAACCAGTGACAGGGAGGTTGCGCTGCCGGAACCCGTTCTCTGCGAAGTCGTGGCTTGATAGCTATAAAAAGTAAATAAATAAAGACCTCTGTGTGTGGAAGCGTCAATCAGTTCTGTCCAACTCTTAGGGACCCCGTGGACTGTAGCCCTCCAGGCTCCTCTGTCCATGGAATTCAATACTGGAGTATTCCCTCCCCTAGAGGATCTTCCTGACCCAGGGATCAAACCGGGATCTCCTGCATTGCAGGCAGATTCTTTACCATCTCAGCCACCAGGGAAGTCCCTAAATGACCTCTGGACGGTAGGGGAAAAAGAGAGAAAGAAGAGAGGAAGGGGGAGGGGCAAGGGAAGAGGAAGGGAGAAGAGGAGCTTGTGCCAGAGCTGAAATTTGAGGAGCGTCAGGGTTCTACAAGCAAATGAAGGGAAGTCTTTGCAGCCAGGAAAGACTCAGGGGTGAAAACAGAAGCTTCAGAATAAACTACTGAGTGTAAAGTGGAACTGAGATGAGGCTGGAGGTAGGCGGTGGTCCATGCTCTGCTTCGGAGCCTATCAGTTCAGCAGGAGCCACTCAGAGGCTTCGACTAGGAAATCGGCATGGTCTGCAAGGAGCCAAGAGGTGCTAGCCAAAAACGGATAAATGGAGTAAATCCAGCCACTTTAAAAGTAAGACCTTCTCTAGCTAGGAAACCCAAATGAGTTACCACCAGGAATACTTTCTGCACCATGTTTAAATGACACAGGACCAACGCCCAGAATACATAAAGATGGGGGTGGGGGGCAAAGGAGACAGCAATAGCACAGACGAGGAAGCACAGTCGCCCCACAAACATACGAAAAGATGCTCAGCCTCATTAGCAACAAAGGAAAGTCTGTCTTGCCCACATTGGCATAAATTTTAAAAATAGGAGACTCACTAAGCGTTGACGAAGGTGTGGAGCAATGTGGGAACTCCCACCCACTGCCGTCCCGAGCTCAGATCAGTACAACAATTTTAGAAATCAGTTTGACATTCGGACACGCTTAAACTTTGGCATGTCTCTGAACATCTGCATATCCTTGGCTCAGCAATTTTAACTCCCTAGAGCCATATTTCTCAATGTTGAGGAGCAGTTTTGGTTTTTCATTTGTTGGGGGAATAATACTTTTGTAAAATATGGTAAAAATGAATTCCAAAAGATGAGGTGAAAATAGACATACAGTATACAAGCCCGGATATCTTATTATTAGATTCAGTAGACATCAAGTTACTTATGTATATCAAGGAGACGCACGAGAATGCTCCTGGCAAATTGTTTTATAGGCACAGAAACAAAAAGTAACTCACATGTCCGATCACAGGATTAGAGCTTGGAGGAAAAAATATGGAATAATCACATAATGGATTATCACAGACTATGATAAAGTTATGAAAATAAATGAACTGTAACCCTGCAGCAACAAGAACAATAAACTTTCAGAAACTTAACTGAGAAGAGAAAAAACAAACCTTAGAAGACTCTAATATGATGCCTTTCATTTAAAAATATATACTTATGTGTTTATTTGGCTGTACTGGGTCTTAGTTGTGGCACATGGGATCTTTGACTTTCCTTGTGACGTGCAAACTCTTAGCTGTGGCATGTGGGACCTAGATCCCTGACCAGGGATCGAACCTGGGCTCCCTGCATTGGGAGCATGGAGTCTTAACCACAGGGAAGTTCTCTATGATGCCTTGTTAAAAAAACAGCTTCATTAAAGTGTAATTTACACTTTCCTGTTGTTGCATAATTCACTCATTTTAAGTGTACAATCCAATGATTAATAGATTATTTGGAGAATTGTGCAGCTACCACACTACCTAATTTCAGGGCATTTCCATCACCTTCAAAATAACCCTCCTGCCCATTTTCAGTCACTCATCATTCCCACCCCCAGCCAACCCCTGATCTATATTCTGTCTCTGTAGATTTGACTTTGCTGGGCATTACATATAGATGGAATCATACCGTATGGAGCCTCTTGTGTCTGGGTTCTTTCACTTAGCATGATGCTTTTGGAGTTCATCGTGTTGTAGCATGCA
Source organism: Muntiacus reevesi (assembly GCF_963930625.1). NCBI lineage: Eukaryota > Metazoa > Chordata > Mammalia > Artiodactyla > Cervidae > Muntiacus > Muntiacus reevesi. The sequence goes on along the minus strand of NC_089266.1, from coordinate 14,830,504 downwards.
TCAGAACTTCATTCCCTTTTATTGCCAAGTAATATTCTATTGTGTGGATCTACCATGTTCTGTTTCCCCATCCCCTGGCTGATAGACACTTGGGTTGCTGCCACCATTTGACTCCTTTGAGCAACACTGCCCTGCATGCAGGTCTTTGCACAGACAAGTTTTCGTTTCTCTTAGGTACGTACATACCTAGGTGACACTGTACTTGTAATTCTCTAAAACAAGCAAATTAAAAAATGCGATGTTTAGAGATACATATAAAGTACTGAACCTGTCCTTCACAAGAGAGAGAATGAAAAAAAAACAGCACTCAGGGGCATGTGGGCGTGGGGCTGGGAGATGAGAGGGGAGGATGGGACACAGCTAGACAAGAGTAATGGTGGGTAGAGGACTTATGGGTCTGCATTCTATTCTGCTTCATAACTTACATGTACATTAGATATCATACACACACAGTTTATATTCTACATGACACATATATTGCATAATAAGAAGACACTAAAAAAAAGAAAGCCTGTCTCCAATACTCAACAATCCCACTGGGTTCTCATCTCAGGATAACCAGGCTCCCATTCTGGCCACCTGTCCACACTCAGCCTATTCTCAGCTCCCTCTGCTCCAGCTGCACTGGCCCCTTAGCTGTTCCTCAAATCAGGGAACAACCCTTAGAGGGAGAATGGGTAAAAACATTTGTAGCTGTTTTACACAAGAGGAAACTGAGGCTCAAAGAGGTTATTTTGCTCAGGTCATAAGGCTTTTAAGTGTGGCCCAGATTTTTCTGGCCCCTGGTCCAGTGCTGTTTCTCCTGCAGCTGGCTTTTGGCATCCATGTGAGTTAAGGCTGAATAAATATCGAGAGGTGAGGTTAGCATGAGTTGAGGAGCCAGAGCTCTGCATGTTAGCGTGCGTGTGTGTTAAGTCACTTCAGTTGTGTCCGACTCTTTGCAACCTTATGGACTCTGGCCCGCCAGGCTCCTCTGTCCATGGGATTTTCTGAGCAAGAATACTGGAGTAGGCTGCCATGCTGTCCTCCAGGGGAATCAGAGGAGTGAATCGAACCCTGGCCTCCTATGCCTCCTGCATTGGCAGGCAGGTTATTTACCACTAGCGCTACCTGGGAAGCCCCTTCTTGTTAGAGGCAGAACTTGAACTGGTCATTGAGAGATGAGAGGGTTTTGGTTAAGCAAAGAGGACCAGGTAGGTATCCAGTGAGAGAACCCCTGGCTTCTCTGAAAACCAATCAATAATCACAAGATTTCTTGATAAACATAGAATGATGGAAGTCAACATTTGGGCATTTTAAAAAAATTATTTACTTTTTAAAAATTGTTTTCAGCCATGCCCCACAGCCTGTGGGATCTTAGTTTCCAAACCAAGGATCAAACCTTGGCTTCTGGCAGTGGAAGTGCTGAATTCTAACCACTGGACTGCCGGGGAATTCCAGGGAATATTTTTTTAATAACAGCTTTATTGAGATATAATTTATGTGTTATAAAATCCCCACTTTTAAATTGTATGATTTGGTGGTTTTTAGTATATTCAGAGTTGTGCAACCATCACTGCTAATTTTAAAACATTTTCATCATCTCTTTAAGAAAGTCCACGCCATTGGCAGTTGCTCTCATTCCCTCTCCCCCAGCCACTGGCAATCACTCATCTACTTTTTGTCTCCCTGGATTTGCCTGTTCCAGACATTTCTTGTAAATGGATTTATACAACATGTAGCCTTTCCCTTAGCATCATGTTTTAAAGGCTCATCCGTGTTGTAGCAAATAGTCATTTCTTTTTATGGCTGAATAATATTCCATGGTATGAATATACCACATTCAGATTATCTATTTCATCGGGAGATGGACATTTAGATTGCTTCCCATTTGGGGCTATTATGCCTAGAAATGGAATTGCAAGGTCACATGGCATCTCTAACATTTTGAGGAGCTGTGAATTTTTTTTCCAAAGTGGCTGGACCATTTTACAATCTCACCAATGAGTCAAGGGCTCCCGTTTTTCCATATCCTCAGGAGCCTTTGTTGTGGTCCATCTTTTTGGTTTTAGGCCTCCTGGTGGGTGTGCTTCCCCAGGTGGCACAACAGTAAAGAACTCGCCTGCTGATGCATGAGACATGGGTTCGATCCCTGGGTTGGGAAGATCCCCTGGAGAAGGAAATGGCAACCCACTCCAGTATTCTTGCCTGGGAAATCCCATGGACAGAGGAGCCGGGTGGGCTTCAGTCCATTCGGCCCTGCAGAGTCGGACAAGACTGAGTGACTAAGGATGCACATGCACATGGTGGATGTGAAGTGTCTCATTGTGATTTGATTTGCATTTCCGTGATGACTGAAGTTGTGTGTCTTTTTATGTACTTATTGGTCAGTTGTGTTTCTCTGGAGAATATCTATTCAAATCCCCTGCCCAGTTATAGTTAGTATTTGTCTTTTTATTGTTGAGTTATAAGAGCTCTTCGTACTTTCTAAACACAAGTCCTTTGTCATACTGACGCTTTGCAAATATTTTCTCTCATTCTGTGGGTTGTCTTTTTTTTTTTTTTAGTCCACACGGTGCGTCTTCCCTTACCAGGGATCTAAACCCAGGCACCCTGCAGTGGAAGCACAGAGTCCTAACCACTGGATTGCCAGGGAATTCCCTCGTGAGTTGTCTTTTCATTTTCTTGATGGTGTCCTTTGAAGCATGATTTAATTTTGATGAAGACTAATTTGTCTAATTTTTCTTTCATCATTTATACTTTTGGTGTCATATCTAAGAAGCCATTGCCTACTCCAAAATCACAAAGATTTATACTTCTTTCTTCTAACATTTTTGTGGTTTTAGCTCTCCCAGTTAAGTCTGTGATTCATTTTGGGTCAATTCTGTAAATAGCATGAGGTAGGGGTCTAACTTCATTCTTTTGAGTGTAGAAATTCAGTTGTCCCAGCTCCATTTGTTAAAAAAAGACTTTCTTCCTTTCCCCCTACCCCAAGAGTGCCATTTAAATTGTCCTCATGTCCTTGTCAAAAATTGATTGACCATAAATGCAAAGGTTTATTTCTCGACTCTCAATTTTATTTCATTTTTGGGTGTATTTTCTAAGGGATTTTTTTTAAAAATAATTTTATTTATTTATTTATTTAGTTTTGGCAGCGCCGAGTCTTCATTGCTATGCAAAGACCTTCTCTAGTTGTGGCAAGCAGGGGCTACTCCAGCCATGGTGCACAGGCTTCCCTTTGCAGTGGCTTCTCTAGTTGCAGAGCATGGTCTCTAGAGCATGGGCCCAGCAGTTGTGGTGCATGGGCTTAGCTGCTCCGTGGCAGATGGGATCTTCCCAGACTAGGGATCAAATTTGTATCCCCTGCATTGACAAGCAGACTCTTAACCATTGGATCACCAGTGAAGTCCCTAAGGGATATTTTCTAACTGTGGTGATTGGTGACCTGTCCTTCCCCAGAAGAGCGATGCAAAGATGGGGAGCTCTCCAAAGCAGACTGCATTTCCTGGATTGGTGAGGCCCTCGTGGCATAATCACATCCTCCCCCAGGATTCGGAAGAAGGACAGTGGCATTGTTTTGTTGGCAGCTAGGCAGTAGCTGACTGAGCTAAGGGCCTTATCTCTTTACTACCTCTTAAGGTTATTATAAATACCAAATAAGATCATTTATACAAAAGAATTTACAAAGGTCTATAAAGGTATCCAAATGTAAATTGTGTGTACTTTTAGATCATCTTCCAACCCCTTCAGACTTTACTTTTATGGTTTTTCACGGAGGCTGAGGCTGTTCCGTGCTAAACTCAGCCCCTCACCCACATGTTCTGTAGACCTGGTCCCCAGGCCACGTGTCTGACCTGAAGCTGGAACACTTGCCCCCCAGCCTCTCAGACCCGGTGCTCAAGAGCTCCTCAGAGATGAGGCCCAGCTCAAACCTGCCTCCCTCCTGCTTTCCACACTTTCTTTCCTGATAGAAGAGAAGGACTCCCTGGTTTCAAGATAAGCCTCAGACTCCTTATTCTCTCTACCCTTCCTTCCACTCCAAGACCCCTGCTTTGGGGCCTGAAGGGGTACCACTCTCAAAATCTCCCCCACTCAAGCCTTAGCTGGCAGAGATACCGTTCCCTCCTGGAAGACATCAGCTCCCTGCGCACACACGACCCACAGCCCTCCAAGCCTTAGGACCACTGGATCGCGAGCTGGCGAGCTCTGCGGAGGAGAGGCCAGAGCCCTGCTATCAGTGGGGCTGCTCTGATCCCAGGTGCCCACTTCGCCAGTCCTGAGGTGTCCACTGGTATAAAGGAAAGCGAGGGCCCCAGCCCTCCTCGCCCCTTCTTCCCCTCCCCTCCCTCCTGCCCCCCTCCACTGACAACGCCCTGCCACCCCCTCCTCCTAGGCTGGGGCAGTCACCTTTCTCTTCTCCCCACCTCCTTCCCCCCACCTCCATCCTCCTCCACACATCTCCCTGGCACCATGCCGCCTGACAACCCAGCATGGACTAGGGCCCCTCGGCCTCCTGCACCCACTCCCCAGGTGCGGCGAGCCCACGGCTGCAGAACAGGTGGGGGTCTCCTGAGCAGCTGTGGCCGGCTTCCCTGCTCCCTCTGCACAGCCTCCACTTCCTCCGTCTCCCTGTCCACACCCTTGTCGGTGTCTGGTCCGTCCCTCCCACCTCTGGGAATGACACCGTGATGCTGAGGACTCAGCAGCCTAAGGGGAGGACCCGCAGCCTCCACAACCGCCTCAAGAGGATGCCACTGTCCTTCTTCCCCCGTGCCTCTCACACAGGGACACTGGATGAGGCAGGGAAAGACTGATGGGGAGTGGAGACCTGGGGTGACTGGGAGCAAGCTATTCAAGCTGGGTCTTAGCATCTTCCTCTGTCATCTCTGTTGTCATCTTTGTAGCGCTCCAAGTTGGCAAGTCTGTGTGATTGTTCCTGCCTGAGCGAATGACAGCATGTGTGAAGGAAGCAGGTGTGCCTGTGGTTCTATGCCTCCCCTCCCAGAACAGCCCCCCCATCCTTTCCCCCATCTAACCCACCCCCCCACCCCCCCCACCCCCCGCCAGTCCCCAGGTGAACCGGGATCCCTGAGCTTCCGCCCAGATGCCTGCAGAAGCTTAGGCTTTCCCCGACCCACGCGGGTCACACCCTCTGCCCCCAAGGCCTCGTGAAGAAGCGGGACCGGGTCACGGTCATTAAACCTGTCTCGCGGCACTAGCGACTCTGAGGACAGCTCCCCCACCTTGTCACTCCGAGCCCAGAGAGCCCCGGGCGGTAAGGCTGGAAGACTGAGCGTCAGAGGCCGCTGGGCTCCGGGTCCCTGCACCGAGGCTGATGGAAGGGGAGGGCACGCCGGCAGGCTGGGGTATTCCAGCAAACTGCTGGGTCTCTCAGCTTCATAGGTGTGGGTGTGTGTGTGTGTGTATTGAAGGAGGAGGGGTTCTCCTTTCTAGCCTCCCCTGCGAGAGCCTGACCTAAGGCCCGTCCGCCACTCCCTCCCACCCCCACCCCGGCTGCATCTCGCCGGGGACCGCCTCGGCCACTCCTCGGTCCGGTGCCCCTGCCCGGGGCGGGCCAGGAAGCCTCGGTCCCCGCCCCACTCCGTTAGGCCCGCGCGGCGGCCGGGGGACTTTGGAGCAGAGGAGGAAGCGCGGCAGGGCGGGGAGGTGGGGGTGTGTCGGAAGGCGCGGCGGCGGCCGGGTTTTATAACCCGCAGGGCGGGCGCTGCGCGGGAGAAGGGGCTGCGCTGCGCACCGCACCATGGGGGCCGCGTCGGGTCGCCGGCGGCTGCCGCTGCTGCTGCCGTTGCTGCTGCTGCTGCCGCCGCCGCCGCCCGTGGTCCTGGCGCTGGACCCGGCGTTGCAGCCGGGGAACTTTACCGCCGACGAGGCCGGGGCGCAGATCTTCGCAGCCAGCTTCAACTCGAGCGCCGAGCAGGTGCTGTTCCAGAGCACGGCCGCCAGCTGGGCGCACGACACCAACATCACGGAGGAGAACGCGCGGCGCCAGGTGGGCGCGCGGGCCCGGGGCGGGGGCGGGGGCGGGGCCCGGGCGGCCAATCACAGCCCGGCAACCGGGCGCTGGGGGGCGGAGAGTCCCCGCCCCGCGCGCGCGCCCCCGGCCCGGGAGCCGCTGGGTCCAGGCGGGGCCCGCCTGCCTCCTCTCCAGCCACCCCCTCTCCCAATCCCAAAGCGGTCCCAGCAGACAGGCAGTCGGTTCCCTGGCCCGGTGCTGGGCCCATGGTCCTGCCCAAAAAGGAACCGAATGGATGAGGCCGGCCACTCTGACCCCGAGTCCTCCCAGGCGGCGGCGCCGGGGGTGACGCCGGGCTGGATCCGCGGCGGTCTCCGCTGAGGGTACCCGCTCTGCTCTGGGTTCTCCCCCGCCCTCTGGCCGCACCACCTTCCCCTCGCTCCCTGTGCCTGTCACCGCTCATCGCTGTCTGATCACCCTCTCCTCTCCCTGCCTCTCTTATGGCGCGTTTCTGCTCCACCGCCTCCCTGAGGTAGACCCCCCCCCCCCGCCCCGCCCCAGGTCTTCACCCCCAGGGCCCAGTTGAAGGGAGCACTGCTCCAGAAGTCCCGGTCTCCAGAAGTCCTTGACCTTCCTCCCCTGCCCCAGCGCCATGCCTCCCCTGTTTACCCTCTCGTGCCCTCCTGGTGCCCACAGGAGGAAGCAGCCTTGCTCAGCCAGGAGTTTTCAGAGGCCTGGGGCCAGAAGGCCAAGGATCTGTTCGACCCGATCTGGCAGAACTTTACCGACCCCACACTGCTGCGCATCATCGGGGCCGTGCGCACCCTGGGCCCCGCCAACCTGGACCTAGAGAAGCGGCAGAAGGTGGGCCTGAGGGGTGGAGGCAGATTCGCCCGGGTACCCTCCCAGTGCCCACGGTGGTGGTGAGAGGTGGGGGTGTCTGGCCAGGAGGGACCACAGGACCTCTACTGGCCCTGACTGCAGGGGAAGCCCCTGTGAGCAGAGTGGATTCCTGAAGTACTGATTTCCCTGGAGATGAGGTGAGAGACGTTACTTTATATTAATGCAAGTGTCATGGAGTAGAAAGCAAAATTCAAGTAGACAGTGAAAGATGAAACAGGGGTTTTCAAAGTTTCTCCATAGGTGGTTTGGTTTAAGGACTTCCTCCGAAAGGTGGAGAGGATATCAAGGTCAGGGAATGAGAGGGATTTGGTCTCAGTCAGGTGGTGGCCGAGCTCAGAATTGAACCCTGCTCCCTAGTTCTCAGGACGCCAGTTTCCCATCTCCACAGGCGCGCTCCAGTGGTAGCGAAACCCGTCCATTCACGTTCAGATATGCTCCAAGTGCCACAAGGCGGCCTTGTCCAAGCCACATACCCCTCTCGGGGCATCTACCCTGTTCCTCCCAGCAAAAAGAGGAGGGGGCGGCCAGATTACCTCCGAGGGCCGTTCATCACTAACATTTTCTCAACTCTTAACTCCCCAGTACAACGCTCTGCTAAGCAACATGAGCAGGATTTACTCCACGGCCAAGGTCTGCTTCCCCAACAAGACTGCCCCCTGCTGGTCCCTGGACCCAGGTAACAGGCCTGAGTCTCCTGTCTTCCGGGGCTTCCTGCCCTTCCCCGCCACCCCGCGGCCCCCAGGAGGATGGCACGTCTCTGCAGAGAGGCGGGGTAAACCCAAAGGCCTGAACCTCTGATTAGGACCAGAGTGCCTGATGCCCCCACACCCTGCTCCTCCAGGCCGACTGACTTCTGGAATCTCCAGCCTCCAGCCCTGACCCCACCCTCACCCTCACACCTACTTTTCCTCTCCCATTACAACTGGCCTTCATTGTCACCAACTAGTTTTCCCTTAATGGGCCCTCTCATCCCCGCCAAGAGCCCTCCACAGGCCTTAGACTGCCCCCCCCCCCCGCCATGGCTTTCCTTACAAACCTCCTCCTATATTGCTGACTTCGAGGCAGCAGTCTCTGAACTCACCCTGCCCGCCTGTGTCTCAGAGCTCACCAACGTCCTGGCTTCCTCACGAAGCTACGCCCTGCTGCTGTATGCCTGGGAGGGCTGGCACAATGCCGCGGGCATCCCACTGAAGCCCCTATACCAGGACTTCACTGCCCTCAGCAACGAGGCCTACAAGCAGGATGGTGAGCACACCCACCCGGCCTCTGTGTGGTGCTACCCTCCCGTCTTCTGTCTCCACTGGGCCCGAAACACACAGGGCGGCCGTTACGATGCCTCCCTACACTGGTGCAAGGCCACACAGATGGTGGGTGGCCACGCTGGGCTTTAGCCCCGTCAGCCCCATGCTGCCCCTCCTGGCACTCCTCCCAGCTGTAGGGCTCACATGTGTCAGGATCTGTTTAGCTGGAGTTGGAGCAACCGTAGTTAGAAAACTGACAGCAGTAACACCCAAGCTTTCCCTTGCAGTGAGCAGGCAGATACACTGGCCCTGAGCCAGGAGAATGGCCAGGTGATAGCTGGGGGGAGGTGCCAGAGCCTGGGGCCTGAACTGCACCCCCAATGCCACCCCCCCCAGGCTTCTCGGACACAGGGGCCTACTGGCGCTCCTGGTACGACTCTCCCACCTTCACGGAGGATCTGGAGCGCCTCTACCAGCAGCTGGAGCCCCTCTACCTGAACCTCCATGCCTACGTCCGGCGCGCGCTACACCGCCAATATGGGGACAGATACATCAACCTCAGGGGACCCATCCCCGCTCACCTGCTGGGTAAGGGCCTGGCCTCACCTCCACACTTGGCCAGGGTCAGCCTCATCACGTTTCACCTTTCAGAGTATTGCATTGCTCATTTGCCCGCACGTGAACCCATACAGTCGGTGATCCTTCTCATGATCACTCCTGTTCAGATGGGGGCTTAGGGCGCACGAGGGATGTGGCACAGGGCAGAGAGCCAGTAAAATGCAGAGCCAGGAGCCACCCTGAAGGCTCTAGCTCCAGTGGAGGAGGAGAAAGAACCCCACTTTATGTCCCAGAAAGCCGGCCCCGTGGGCCCGTGTCAAGGTTGGGGGAGGGCAGGGACCTGGCGCTGTCAGAAAGGACCCCAGCCGCATCACCTGGGCACCTTGGCCTCTGCCAGCCCCAGGGAACGCCGAGCACCCGGGAGTGTGGGTGGGACTGCTGTGTGAGCCAGTCAGGCGGGCTGTGGCCCCGCAGCGCCCCAGGTCCAGACAGCAGGGGTACTGTTCAGTAACGCCTGCGGAAGCAGGCGCTGGCTGGGCTGGGCGCCAAGCTGTCGGCCCCCCTCCTCTGTCTAGGGAACATGTGGGCCCAGAGCTGGGAGAATGTCTACGACATGGTGGTCCCCTTCCCCGACAAGCCCAATCTTGATGTCACCAGCACCATGGTGCAGAAGGTAAGCTCCGAGTCAGGCCCGGGCGGGGGCCACGAGAGGGAGGCAGACATGAGCGGAGGAGCCGCAGCCTGGAGTGTGTGTCCCCGCCGTGCGCTGGGGCCTGTGTGCTCGCTGAGGTGCCAGTTCTTCCCTCAGGACCCCGCCGGGAGGGGAGGGGGGCAGTGAGCAGCAGGCCACTTTTGTTTATCCAGTAGCCAGTAGGGTCCCAGCCTCTGGGAAGGGAGGCTGCGGAGCGGAGGCGCTCTTTGTGAGCAGGGAACTGACCTGAGTGGGGGACCCCAGACGTGCCCCCGGGGCAGCCGGGGTGGGCTTCAGCAGCTGGCCCCTGACCCGAGTGTGCCCCTCCCCACCCCTCCACCCCCAGGGCTGGAACGCCACACACATGTTCCGGGTGGCAGAGGAGTTCTTCACCTCCCTGGGGCTCTTGCCCATGCCACCCGAGTTCTGGGCAGAATCCATGCTGGAGAAGCCAAGCGACGGGCGGGAGGTGGTGTGCCACGCGTCCGCCTGGGACTTCTACAACAGGAAGGACTTCAGGTCTCGATGCTGGAGGCGGCTTGCAAGGCTCCCAAAGGCCGGGCAACCGGGCCACAGGGAAGCCAGCTCCCAGGCCCACCTCTATCACAGCTCCGAGACTGGCCGGGAGGCTGGGTCTCTTCCAGGGCTGCCAGTAGGCTGCTTTCACTAGGCAACTCTGACAGGCAGCCAGCCTTGTACCTTGGAATGGAGGGGAAAGGCTGGGTGTGGGCTGGGGCAGGGTGAAGGTCTGCCTGTTCGCACCAGTTCCTTGGAAGCCCGGGACAGTGCCCGCCTGGCTTCTTTCCCTCTGGCACCAGCCTCCCCATGTGTTCTCTGGTCCCTGTCCTGCGCATCCTTTGCCCTCACACACGCCCTCTCCCTGCCCCAGGATCAAGCAGTGCACGCGGGTCACTATGGACCAACTGTCCACAGTGCACCATGAGATGGGCCACGTGCAGTACTACCTACAGTACAAAGACCAGCATGTCTCCCTGCGCCGAGGCGCCAACCCCGGCTTCCACGAGGCCATTGGGGATGTGCTGGCCCTCTCCGTCTCCACTCCTGCCCACCTGCACAAGATCGGCCTGCTGGACCAGGTCACTAACGACACAGGTATGCGGGGGTGGAGAGGACCCAGCCCAGCCCACCCAGACCCCACTGGGTCCCCCAGCAGGACCCCACTGGTCGCTGCTCCCATCTGCCCTTCTCGTTTCTGCCTCCCTGCCCCACATTAAGCAGGTCTGGGGATCCACCCAGGCCTCAAGCTCCCGAGTGCTTGGGACTCCCAAGCTTGGGACTCAATCGTGGGACTTCCCTGAGTCCCAGCTCCACGACCCAAGCATCCTCTTCCAAGCAGGACTCCATGGTCCCAAAGGCTGGCAGTCCTTTCTCTGCATCTGCCCACCCTGCCGGCCTCTCCCCCAGGCCCCCCTGTCCCAACTGGATTCCCCTTCTCCCTCTGACCTCTCTCTTATCTCATCTCCCAACAGAGAGTGACATCAACTACTTGTTAAAGATGGCACTGGAAAAAATTGCCTTTCTGCCCTTTGGCTACTTGGTGGACCAGTGGCGTTGGGGGGTCTTTAGTGGGCGAACCCCCCCTTCCCTCTACAACTATGACTGGTGGTATCTTCGGTGAGCAAAGAGGGATGGAGAGGGGCCTCATCCCAGGGGCCCTCACCACCTTCCCGGATACCCTGCCCGCTGCCTCCCTCCTCTATAGGAACACCTCCCCCTCCTCCTCACGGCATTCTTTCCTGCCTAAAACTGTCGGACAGGTGGTCGTCCCCAGTTCTCCAGGATGGGGAGGGACGGCCAGTGGGAATGCCTGCTTGGCAGCCTTTTCTGCAAAGGGAAAGTTAGCCTGTGTACAACCCTCAGGTCCTAAGACAACTTAACCACATCCTCTTCCAGAACCAAGTATCAGGGGATCTGTCCTCCGGTTGTCCGAAACGAAACCCACTTTGATGCTGGAGCCAAGTTTCACGTCCCAAATGTGACCCCATATATCAGGTATTGCCGCCAGTTCTGGCACACCTTACTTTCTTCCCCCTGCGTTGGGCCCCCACATCCCAGGCTTGTCCCGATACTCCCCTGGACCCCCCACAACCTGGAATTCGAGTGGGCCTCTCTCCTGAGCCAAGCTTGGTTCTCAGTTCTCCCCAAAGGCAGCCCATGATCCAGCCTCTGCCCTGTGGAAGCTAGCTGGGCCCCAGGCAGGGGGCCTCTGCCATCCCCCTCATGCCCACCCTGTGCCTGCAGGTACTTCGTGAGCTTTGTCCTGCAGTTCCAGTTCCACGAAGCGCTGTGCAAGGAAGCAGGCCACCAAGGCCCCCTGCACCAGTGTGACATCTACCAGTCCACCCAGGCGGGGGCCAAGCTCCGGTGTGTGAGGGCTTTGGGGGGCAGGGGAGAGCTCGGTGAAGGGTGTATTGGGTGGGAGCACCACCACCACCCCAGTGGAGGGAGCCCTTCTCCACTCCCACTCCTTTTCTCTCTCTCATCAACTGCTTGTTGAGTGGGCTTTCTGACTGGCATGCATGATAAGTCACTTCAGTCTTATCCAACTCTTTGCAACCCCATGGCCTGTAGCCCGCCAGGCTCCTCTGCCCAAGGGATTCTCCAGGCAAAAATACTGGAGTAGGTTGCCATGCCCTCCTCCAGGGGATCTTCCCCACCCAGGGATTGAATCTACATCTCTTACATCCCCTGCAGGGGCAGACAGGTTCTTTACCACTAGCACCACCTGGGAAGCCCCTCTGGCTGGCCTGGGGCAAGACAAATGTCCCCCTTTCACAGAGCTCCTAGGCCCTGAGACTTAACACTGCCATTCTTGCCACCCAGTGGGGAGGGAAGTGGCCAGAGGTGGAGCAGGTGGGCCAGGGCAGCAGCCACGGATCCTGGCCTGAGAGCCCTGTGCCCATGGCACCTGCTTTGCCCGGCAGGGCGCTGCTGCAGGCAGGCTCCTCACGGCCCTGGCAGGAGGTGCTAAAGGACATGGTCGGCTCAGACAACCTGGACGCTAGGCCGCTGCTCAGCTACTTCCAGCCGGTCACACAGTGGCTCGAGGAGCAGAACCAGCAGAACGGCGAGGTCCTGGGCTGGCCGGAGTATCAGTGGCGCCCGCCGATGCCCGACAATTACCCAGAGGGCATCGGTAAAGCCTGGGGCAGGGTGCTGCGGATTCTCAGTTCTGGGATCGGGACCCAGGCCCCCAGGTCACCGTTCCCGATCAGCTTGCCCAGCCAGGCCCTGGCGCCCTGCCTGGAGGGTCAGACAGCCCCCTGAGCACTCGGCAGGGCCCTGGGGTAGAGTGGGCACATCTTTCCAGCCTCCTGGGGAGGGCGTGCCCAGATCTGAGGCCCAGGCTGGGGGGCTGGCTGGCGGGCACACTGCTCTATGAGGTCACACTGCAGGCTCCGCTCTTATTGGTCGGGGGCGGGGGCTGCAGGGCTCTGCTCTGCTGCGGCCATGGGCCATGGTTGGGCTGCTCCAGGACTGCCTCGCCTCCTCCTCCTCCTCCTGCTCTGCTGTGGGCGCCCCCTGCTGGTCCCCGGTGAGGGGACCACCGGCCAGGGGACCACCAGCCAGGGGACCACCAGCCAGGTGACAGTCAACCAGGAAACAACCAGCCAGGCAACAAGCAGCAGTCAGACAACCATCCGCCACTCAACCACCCACCCCTCAACAACCAGCAGTCCGAAGAAAGCCCAGAGCCCAAGTGGGATTGGCTGGGGGGCGGGGCGGGGCGGCCCGGGCCGTGGTGGGAGGGCGAGGGGAGGCCTGTCTGTGTCCCTCTGCTCCATCCCGCAGACCTAGTGTCCGACGAGGCCGAGGCCCGCAAGTTTGTGGAGGAATATGACCGGAGATCCCAGGTGGTGTGGAACGAGTATGCCGAGGCCAACTGGAACTACAGCACCAACATCAGCGCGGACAACAGCAAGTTGCTGGTAGGGGCCCCTCCTCCCACCGGGCCCATCCTCTGAAACCCAAGGCGATGCAGGCCACCAGCCCATCCCCAGCATCACCCCAGTGGGGACGTGCTGTCAGAATTTGAGAAAAACCCCTGTGGCATATTGAAAAGTGTCCGATTTCAGGTTTGGGTGGGCACACGCCCAGTGCCTAAACAGGTTGTCTTTCGTTAACAATCTGTTGTTGGTAATGGAATGATTTGTGTAGAAGTAAGTGATGCCAAAGTCAGTTTTTAAAAAGACTGAAGGCTCCTGTGTGCCACCCATAGCGAGAGCTACATCTGCCCCCCGACCTCGACCCCCTCTGCGTCTGTGTGGCCGAGCAGAGATCATAACCACGGTGAGCCACAGAGAACTAACGTTTCATGAAGACCCATGTGCACTGGCCACTGTTCCTTGGCACTCGACACCTGTTGCCTCGTGTATTCCTCAACAGTCTTGCAAAGCCAGTGACCTTATTCCCGTTTTACAGCTGGGACCCTGAGGCTCAGAGGCCACAGAGAGAATGTCAAGCTGCCTCTGTCCCAATAGCATTCAGGATACGGGGTGGGCTTTCCTTCTCTGCCTCTGCCATGCGATGTCTTGCTGGCTGAGGGCACGTGTGCTGCACACAGGACGTCACAGACAGTCCGGGCTGCAGGTCTTTATGGGCAAAGGCAGCAACTTGATAAAGCCGCCCCCCGACACCCAGCCTCTTCGACTCCCGCACGATGGCTCCTCCTAGGAGTCCTTTCCAGAGCTCCTCCTGGGCCTCATGATACGGCTCCCCCTGTGCCTGCAGATGGAGAAGAACTTACAGATGGCAAACCACACCGTCAAGTACGGCACCTGGGCCAGGAAGTTCGACGTGACCAACTTCCAGAACGCCACCATGAAGCGGATAATAAAGAAGATTCAGGATCTAGAGCGGGCGGCACTGCCCGTCAAGGAGCTGGAAGAGGTGGGAACTTGGAGGGCAGGGTGGGGAGAGGGGGTGGGGGACCCCAGACCAGGAGAGGGTCCCAGCTTGAGGGGCGGCATGTGGCCTTCATGCTGCTTCCCCCGCCTCAAGTTGTCAAGTCCTGACTTCCGCCACTTCTGTGCATACCCCCAGACTCGCTGAGAAGGGAGGGCTTTGGGAGCCCCCTCCCCAGCCCATAGCCCAGCAACCCCCCACCCCCACCTCCCGCCCTGCACAATGAACAGGAGGCCGGGTCTGTAGCTCACTGCCCCTCTGCTTCCCCTGCAGTACAACCAGATCCTGCTGGACATGGAGACCGCTTACAGCGTGGCCTCCGTGTGCCACAAAAACGGTACCTGCCTGCGACTCGAGCCTGGTGAGCACAGTGGGCTGTGAGCGGGAGGCCCGGGGAGGCTGGGGTGCTGGCCGCGAAAGGGCGGCATTCAGTTCTGACTCGGGGGTCCAGCATACCCAGCAAACGCGCTTCCTTCTTTTCCACCCATGGGGCTTCTCTGCCACTGCTTAGAACCAGCCCGGCTTCATCTCTGCACTGGTCCCCCAGCCGGCCCGGGGCCCGCCCCCCGCTCCACCCTGTGCTCCGCCCTTCAGAGCAGGTGTATCTCAAATATTTCTCTCAGGGGTTTGGACTCCCCTCTAGGCACCTACTCCCCTCACCCTCTTCCCTGGCCCCCACCCCACCCAAAAAGTGAAGCCTCAGCCTGCAGAAGCCGTTCCCACCTCATTCCCTCCAAGGCCGGCAGGAATGGACCAGCTCTGGCGAGTCCTCTTCCTCTCACAGGAGACGGGCCGGTCCTTCTTTACCTTCCCCCTTCTGAAGGAGCTCAGCCCCGACACCCCAGTACCTGCACACAGAGACATCCCCGGCCCCCTCTGACTGACCGCGCCCCCATTCCCAGGGTCAGGGAACCAGAGACATAAACATTTTTCCTGAGGAATCTCCACCCAGAAACAGTCTCTTCCTGGCCCTCTGCCCAACTCCCACTTTAGAACAATCACAAATAGAAAGGGAAATGGAAAATAAACAGGAGAGAGAAGCAGTTTTCCTAGGACACGGTTTGGCCTGGGGGTTGTGTATGTGGGTAGGCACGCAAGTGGGGGTGGATATACATGTGCGTGTGTTTGCTTACGGACAAGAGTGTTAGAGGGAATGTGGCCTCCACCCCCCATCACTCAGCCCCTTGATTTGGGGCTGGGCTGTCGGATTGCTGCCGGTAGTAACAATAAGAGCATCCCCCAAAACAGAACACTCACATCAGCAGAGGACAGATGAAAAATTCTCAAAATGTGTTTTCTCCCAAACAAAGTTACCTTGAATGTACTTCCTCTGTGTAAAGTGGACAGCGCGTAGCACGTCTCAGAACAGAGCGCGGGTCAGCGAGGGGTGGATCACTGCAGGCCTCCGTCTCAGGCCAGGTCAGGCAGGAAGCGGGGCCCCCTTCACACCTGACCCACGTGCTCACGGCCTCCTCATCCCAGCTCTGCGAAGGCCATGTCAGCCCCATGTAACCCATGACCCAGGAGGCCACGCATCCAGGCATGGCTTTGACAGGACACGGATCCCAGGTGGTGCTTGAGTGGCTGTCTGTACTTGGCCCGCACAGCGGTTATTCAGGTGATTCAGTTACAATGTGTGAGGGGCACCCTGGGCTTGCGAGGACACAGAGATGAAGGAGGACCAGTCCCTGCTCAGGGTCGTCCTGCCCCCAGGCCGGCATTATCCCCATCTCACAGACAGAGAGAGGTCAGGAGGAAACCGACCAAGAACCCCCATCTTTTGGCCTGCAGGCTATTTCTCCCATGGAGGGGTTGGTAGGGGACAAATGGGGAGCAGCAGCTCCGGGGCCTGGGCCCTGGGTTTGTGCCCCAGCTTGGCCACTTCCTGGCTAGGAGACGCAGCCATGTCACCAACGGTTTGTGTGGAAAGAGGGTCAAGGGCACCCCTCATGGGGCTGTGGCAGCCCTGTAGTTGCCTGAGGTCACGTCCGGGCAGCGCCGAGCCTGGGCCTAGTACCTGTAAGCCCCACAGAAAGGGCACCAGCCTGTCTCCAGTTTTCCCCAACCTGTGCTGCCCCTTCCCGTCTTCTCCCAGCTCTGGTGGAAGTGGGAGGTGAGCCAGGAGCTGGGGGCTCAAGCCATCCCACCCCTCCTGCCCAGATCTGACCAAGCTGATGGCCACATCCCGGAATTATCAGGACCTGGCCTGGGCATGGAAGAGCTGGCGTGACAATGTGGGGCGGTCCATCCTTCCCTTCTTCCCCAAATACGTGGAGCTCACCAACAAGGCCGCCAGGCTCAATGGTGAGTACTCCCTGCAGGGTCAGCAGGGCCCTCAGAGGGGTCCTCTGAGACCCGAGAGGTGAGGGGGGTAGTCTTTGAAGGAGGGAGTGCTGCAGGGATGGTCAGGTGTTCAGAGAGCCTGGCTGCACCCCACCCCCACCCCCGCAGGCTACCAGGATGGCGGGGACTCCTGGAGGTCCATGTACGAGATGCCCTTCCTAGAGGAGGAGCTGGAGCAGCTGTTCCAGGAGCTGCAGCCGCTCTACCTGAACCTGCACGCCTACGTGCGCCGGGCCCTGCACCACCACTATGGGTCTGAGGTCATCAACCTGGAGGGCCCCATCCCAGCCCACCTGCTCGGTGAGCGCCAGCGAGGCGGGAGGCGGTCCGAGGGCAGAGGGCGGGCTGGGGAAGGTCTGCAGGGGACACTGGAGCCCGGGGCAGGGGAATGTTGCCAGGGCTGGAGTGGGGTGCGGGTTGGGGGCGGGAAGAAGAGCCCCTACTTGGACTTGGTGCCACGTTTGCTATGGATCCACATGGCCCCGGTCACCAGGGATGGGGTAGTGCGCAGAGTTCACAGGCCTGTCCTGGGGAGACCGCCTCCCAGGTCACAGCACCAGGCAGCATGAGGGTGGGGAGGGGGCTGGGAGTGGGAGCTGAGAAGGCCTCCCCAGGAGGGGGCTGTGAACAAAGCCTTGAAGGGCGAGAGGTTCTGACCGCTGGAGAAAGGGGTCATGTCAGGAGAGAGAAGGGTAGACATGATGTTCAGGCAAAGGAACTGGGAGGGTGTTGCTGTTGTCCACTCAGTTGTGTCGGACTCTTTGAGACTCCATGGACTACAGCACGCCAGGTTTCCCTGCCCTTTACTATCTCCCAGAGTTTGCGCGAACTCATGTCCATTAAGTTGATGATCCAACCATCCCACCCTCTGTCTTCCCTTTCTCTACCCTCCTGCAATCCTTCCCAGCATCAGGGTCTTTTTCAATGAGTTGGCTCTTCTCATCAGGTGGCCAAAGTATTGGAGCTTCAGCTTCAGCATCAGTCCTTCCAATGAATATTCAGGGTTGATTTCTTTTAGGATTGACTGGTTTGATCTCCTTGCAATCCAAGGGACTCTCAAGACTCTTCTCCAGCAACACAATTTGAAAGCATCCCTTCTTCGGCTCTCAGCCTACTTTTATGGTCCAGCTCTCACATCCATACATGAATACTGGAAATACCATAGCTTTGACTGTATGGACCTTTGCCAGCAAAGTGATATTTCTGCTTTTTAATATGGTTTATTCTTTTTAAAACTAGGTTTGTCATAGTTTTTCTTCCAAGGAGCAAGTGGCTTTTAATTTCATGGCTGCAGTCGCTGTCCACAGTGATTTTGGAGCCCAAGAAAATGAAGTCTGTCACTGTTTCCATTGTTTATCTATTTGTCATGAAGTGATGGGACCAGATGCCATTGTCTTAGTTTTTTGGATGTTGAGTTTTAAGCCTGCTTTTTTACCCTCCTCTTTCACCATCATCAAGAGGCTCTTTAGTTCCTTTTCATTTTCTGCCATAAGGGTGGTATCATCTGCATATCTGATATTATTGACATTTCTCCTGGCAGTCTTGATTCCAGCTTGTGCTTCATCCAGCCCGGCATTCTGCATGATGTACTCTGCATAGAAGTTAAATAATCAGGGTGATAATATGCAGCCTTGATGTACTCCTTTCTCAATTTGGAACCAATTTGTTTTTTCATGTCCAATTCTAACCATTGTTTCTTTACCTGCATACAGGTTTCTCAGGAGGCAGGTAAGGTGGTCTGGTTTTCCCATCTCTTTAAGAATTTTCCAGTTTGTTGTGATCCACATAGTCAAAGACTTTAGAGTAGTCAGTGAAGCAGAAGTAGATGCTCTTCCGGAATTCTCCTGCTTTTTCTATGATCCAATGGATGTTGGCAGTTTGATCTCTGGTTCCTCTGCCTTTTCTAAATCCAGCTTGTACATCTGGAAGTTCTCGGTTCACTTACTGTTGAAGTTTAGTGTGAAGGATTTTGAGTGTTACCTTGCTAGTATGTGAAGTGTCCCCTCACTGGGGACCCTCATTCTCCAGGGGTTGTAAACTCAGATGCCCTGAGTGCATGAAGTGGGCAGTTGGAGACAACAGGGGGTGGCAGGGACTGGGCAAGCAGAGGCCACTGGGTTCCTGTATCTGTTGGACCATCGGGCCCTGTTCCTGGGGGGCTCCTCACTGTGAACAGGGAGACTAGATGGGGCCACACACTGTTTACAGATCATGAGGGTGACCCCCTTCCAGCTTTTGGTCTAGTTCTTTGCAGCTCAAGAGACCAGCCACCCTTGGTCCCTCTGTGGTGAGACCAGAGAATGCCAGCTCATTGGCCGAGAAATACAGACCCCAGGAAGGAAAGCAGGTGCCTGTTGGCCTGGGAGCTGGGCTCAGAGCAGAACTTGCACCCCCATCCCATTCTGTCTTCTCACTCACTCTGACCCTCACTGACTTGCACCCATAGGCTCCACTTGACGTCAGCTCAAACTTAGTCTCCTCTGGCCATGAAGGTGTTAGTTGCTCAGTTGTGTCTGACTCTTGCAACCCCATGGATGGTAGCCCACCAGGCTGCTCTGTCCATGGGATTTCCCAGGCAAGAATACTAGAGTGGGTTGCCATTCCTTTTTCCAGGGGATCTTCCCAACCCAGGGATGGAACCCGGGTCTCCAGCATTGCAGACAGATTCTTTACCATCTGAGCCACTTGGGAAAGCTTCTTTACTCTCATCTTGCCCTAAATGCCGAGGCATCAACCTCTCCTAAAGGAGGGCAGTTGGGTGATCCTTTTTTTTTTTTTTTGGTTTTGTGCTGGGTCTTTGCTGTGACACAGGCTTCTCTAGTTGGGGCTCACAGGCCCTAGAACATTCAGGCTCATTAGCTGTGTGCAGGCTTAGTTGCCCCATGGTATGTGGGATCTTAGTTCCTTGACCAGGGATCGAACCCACATCCCCTGCATTGGAAGGCAGATTCTCAACCACTGGACCGCCAGGGAAGTCCCAGGAGGGTGGTTCTTGCCAGCTGACTGCGTAAACTGACCTCAGGTGACGTGGACAGGACACAGAAGTGGCTGGTCAGGTTATGATCAGCAGGACTGGGATCTGGTCCCTCACGCTGTGCGATGGTGCCGAGCCTAAAACACAACACTGTCTCCCCTCTCTCTGCATCTCATCCTCTACCTGCCTCCAGGGAACATGTGGGCACAGAGCTGGTCCAACATCTATGACTTGGTGGCACCCTTCCCTTCAGCCCCCAAGATGGATGCCACGGAGGCCATGATAAAGCAGGTCCGCACTGGCTCCCTCCTCGCACCCCTGCTCCTTCAGGGCGGCCCCAGGGTGTGGGGCGGGGAGCCCTGCCCCAGAGGGAGAGGGCCCCCTAATTCAGGAGCTGCTTCCAGCTTGGCCCTCCCCCAGGGCCCTCCCACGGTGCACACAGTCCGTCCCCACCGTCCCCAGCTTCAGCAGAGCTCCGTCTGTTTGCAGGGCTGGACACCCCTAAGGATGTTTAAGGAAGCAGACAATTTCTTCACCTCTCTGGGGCTGCTGCCCATGCCCCCCGAGTTCTGGAACAAGTCGATGCTGGAGAAGCCGACCGATGGGCGGGAAGTGGTGTGCCACGCCTCCGCCTGGGACTTCTTCAACGGCAAGGACTTTAGGTGCGTCCGGGGTGCAGGTCCTGAGCCCAGAGGCCAAGGAGACAAGTCCAAGTCCGACCTGGGGGCGGAGGGTTTGGAGAGGTGGACCTGGCCTCAGTGTGGCCACCAGCTTGTGGCAGGGGAACCCCATCCACCACGCAAGGGTCTCCTTGAGCGCTGACCAGCTGCATCAGCTCAGGGTTCCAGCTCACAGACCTGGGGGTGAGCCTTGTGTGAGCCGCCAGCCAGCCTCCCTCTCGGGCAGGCCCTGTGCACAGCGGACCCTCTCCCTCCTGCCTGTGCCTTGAAACGGGGAGACACACGGGGGTGTGGGGGCTTCACATCACACAGATCTACTCACCTCTGACAGGGCTCAGGAGCTGTCTTCATTGGTGGACAGTATTTCAGTTACTGCTGTGTATCACACCAGCCCAAAACCCAGGGCTGTAAAACCACCATTTGACGCTCATGATTTTTTAATTATTATTTTGAATGTATTTATGGCCATGCTGGGTCTTTGTGGCTGTGCAAGGGCGTTCTCTCGTTGAGGCAGGCAGGGGCTCCTCTCCAGCGGCAACGTGTGGACCTCTCACTGTAGTGGCTTCCCTTGTTGCGGCTCACAGGCTCGAGAGTGTGGACTCAGTAGTTGTGGCTCATCAGTTTAGTTGCCCTGTGGCATGTGAAACCTTCCCAGCCCAGGGGTCAAACCTGTGTCCCCTGCATTGGCAGGCTCGTTCTTAACCACTGGACCACCAGGGAAGTCTGCTCGTGATTCTATGGGCCAGGGATTCAGGCAATGCACAGTGGAAATGGCTCGTCCTGCCTTGCAGTGGTGGAGACCTCTGCTGGGGCAGCTCTGATGGCTGCAGACCGCTGGCATGGCTCAGCGGGGTTTCGGTCTGGGGCTGTTCTCCTGGCTGTCGGCTGCCTTCCTCAGTTTTTCTGCGTGGCACGTGCGGGCGCAGGGACACTCACATGGGCTCCTGCATTCACATGCTGGGTGCCCAGGCTGGCGTGGCTGAAGCAGCTAGAGTCTGACCGGACGTCTCTCTCTAGGAGAGCTTGGACAGCCTCATGGGGTGGCAGCCTTAAGTAGTCAGATTTCTTACGCGGTGGCTGGCATCTGCAGAGCAAAGGCAAAATCAGCCAGATCTCTTAAAGACTAAGTTATTCCAGAACTGGGACAGGTCACTCCTGCCACATTTGATAGGCTAAAGCAAGTCACAAGGTTCAACCAGTCACAACTCAGGTTCAAAAGAAGATAAAGAAGTTTCCACCTCTTGGGAGAAGTGGCAGAGGTGGTGAAGTATCTCTGATGAGAAGAGTGGACTCAGAGGTCCTGGAACAAAGCAGGCAGGCTCACTGGCTCACCTGGCCTTGGGCTCTTCTTTCAGAGTCATGGAGACCAGAGCTTCAGGGCTGGGTGCAGACAGATAATCTCAGGGGTGAGGGCTCCTTGGGGAACCTCGCTTGTATAGGGAGTCCTAACAGAAGGTGGGCAGACCCCAACTGCATTGTCACTGGGGCAGCTCTTTCCCCTAGCCATAGAATGACAGAAAAGGGTCCACTGAGCTTAAAAGCTCTGGTTAGATCCAAGAGTGAATTTCCTTGGCTCACAAAAGATGGAAAGGGACGTGGAGCCCCTGCTCAGACAGCTTGGCAGATGTCCCGTCATTCCTGGCCCTGAGAAATCCTGGGATGATCTGCCTGCTGGCATTGGGCACGTGGGATGCAGAAGAGCCTGGACACTGTTGTTTCCATCAGGAAACCTGAGACTAGGGAGAGACAGAACGTGAGAAGAGGAACCACAGGACCAACATCCTAGAAAGTCACTGACCGTGACTGAGGGTCCCCATGCCTCCAGAGCACACACCTCGCACAGTTAGAAAGCCACACACAGAGCAGTGCAGGCTCGAGGTGTGGAGCTGGAGGCAGGGGAATGGCCTGGAGGACTGTGCTTTTCCCAGATTGCCTCCATTGCTCCTTCTGGTTTTCCTCCCCGTGATGCTGTGTTCCTTGCATGTGGCGGTCCTGGGGGTCTGCTCTGCAAACAGGGTTGGCAGGTGCCTTTGCCCCGGGGCTCCTTACTGTCTCTCTCCCACCCCCATGTTCCAGGATCAAGCAGTGCACCTCGGTGAACATGGAGGACCTGGTGGTGGCCCACCACGAAATGGGCCACATTCAGTACTTCATGCAGTACAAGGACTTGCCCGTGACCTTCCGGGAGGGAGCCAACCCTGGCTTTCACGAGGCTATTGGGGACGTGCTGGCCCTCTCTGTGTCTACCCCCACGCACCTGCACAAGATCAACCTGCTGAGCAGCGGGGACGGCGGCTACGGTAAGCGAGGAACGGGGGGATTCTGGCGGCCAGAGGGGCTGAGAAGGGGCAGCGAGCTTGGGAGGCAGAAAGGAGGCTCCATGGGCCACAGGCAGCACCAGGACAGAACATGGGGAGCCAGGGGACAGCCAGCAGGGAGAGCAGGAGGGAAAACCCATCCCAAGAGGCGGGTCACAGGACCCAAGGAAAAGCAGGTCACCCTGTCCACTCCACCCACCGCACACCCGCTCAGCCCGCTGCTCGGACATGGCGGGAGGCAGGCCTGGATCTGACATTGGACTCCCTTCTCTTGACAGAGGAGGACATCAACTTTCTGATGAAGATGGCACTCGACAAGATCGCCTTCATCCCCTTCAGCTTCCTCGTCGACCAGTGGCGCTGGAGGGTGTTCGATGGAAGTGTCACCAGGGAGAACTACAACCAGGAGTGGTGGAGCCTCAGGTTCTAGAGCCCTTCTGTGGGGTGTGGGCCGGGGTCTCCATGGGGTGTGTGCCGGCGCCTGTGTCTGTGTGTACCTGGTGTGTCTGTGTGGTATGTAAGTGTGTGTCTGTGTGTGTCCCTGCATCTGTGTGTACCTGGTCTGTCTGTGTGTATGGTATCTAGGTGTGTGTGCCTGCGTCTGTGTACCTGGTGTGTCTGTGTGGTATGTAAGTGTGTGTGTGTGTCCTTGCATCTGTGTGTACCTGATTTGTTTGCGTGTATGGTATCTAGGTGTGTGTGTGTGTGCCTGCGTCTGTGTGTACCTGTATGTCTGTGTGGTATGTAAGTGTATGTCTGTGTGTCCTTGCATCTGTGTGTACCTGGTCTGTCTGTGTGTATGCTATATAGGTGTGTGTGTGTGTGCCTGCATCTGTGTGTACCTGGTGTGTCTGCCTGTATAGTGTCTAGCTGTGTGTGTGTGTGCGTGCCTGCGTCTGTGTGTACCTGGTGTGTCTGCCTGTATAGTATCTAGCTGTGTGTGTGTGTGTGCCTGCATCTCTGTATACCTGGTGTGTCTGCCTGTATGGTGTCTAGTGGTGTGTGTGTGTGTGTGTGTGTGTGCCTCTGTCTGTATGTACCTGGTGTGTCTGTGTGTACCTGGTGTGTCTGCTTGTATGGTGTCTAGTGGTGTATGTGTATGTGTGTATGTGTGTGCCTCTGTCTGTGTGTACCTGGTGTGTCTGTGTGGTATGTAATTGTGTGTCTGTGTGTCCCCCTGCATCTGTGTGTACCTGATTTGTGTGTATGATATCTAGGTGTGTGTGTGTGTGCCTGTGTCTGTGTGTACCTGGTGTGTCTGCCTGTATGGTGTCTAGTAGGGTGTGTGTGTGTGTGTGTGTGCCTCTGTCTATATGTACCTGGTGTGTGTGTACCTGGTGTGTCTGCCTGTATGGTGTCTAGTGGTGTGTGTGTGTGTGTGTGCGCCTCTGTCTGTATGTACCTGGTGTGTGTGTACCTGGTGTGTCTGCCTGTATGGTGTCTAGTGGTGTGTGTGTGTGTGTGCGCCCCTGTCTGTATGTACCTGATGTGTCTGTGTGGTATGTAAGTGTGTGTCTGTGTGTGTCCTTGCATCTGTGTGTACCTGATCTGTGTGTATGATATCTAAGTGTGGGTGTGTGTCCCTGCATCTGTGTGTACCTGGTCTGTCTGTGTGTATGGTATCTAGGTGTGTGTGTGTGTGTGCCTGAGTCTGTGTGTACCTGGTGTGTCTGCCTGTATGGTGTCTAGTGGTGTGTGTGTGTGTGTGTGTGTGTGTGTGCCTCTGTCTGTATGTACCTGGTGTGTCTGTGTGGTAAGTATGTGTCTGTGTGTGTCCTTGCATCTGTGTGTACCTGATCTGTGTGTATGATATCTAGGTGTGTGTGTGTGTCCCTGCATCTGTGTGTACCTGGTCTGTCTGTGTGTATGGTATCTAGGTGTGTGTGTGTGTGTGCCTGCGTCTGTGTGTACCTGGTGTGTCTGCCTGTATAGTGTCTAGTGGTGTGTGTGTGTATGTGTGTGCCTCTGTCTGTATGTACCTGGTGTGTGTGTACCTGGTGTGTCTGCCTGTATGGTGTCTAGTGGTGTGTGTGTGTGTGTGTGCGCGCCCCTGTCTGTATGTACCTGGTGTGTCTGTGTGGTATGTAAGTGTGTGTCTGTGTGTGTCCTTGCATCTGTGTGTACCTGATCTGTGTGTATGATATCTAGGTGTGTGTGTGTGTCCCTGCATCTGTGTGTACCTGGTCTGTCTGTGTGTATGGTATCTAGGTGTGTGTGTGTGCCTGCGTCAGTGTGTACCTGGTGTGTCTGCCTGTATAGTGTCTAGTGGTGTGTGTGTGTGTGTGTGCGCGCCTGCCTGTGTGCACCTGGGGTGTCTGTATATACGGTATATACTGGTGTGTGTGTGTGTGTGAGCGATGGGGTACCCGGGGGCAGTGACCCACAAAGGCACAGCTACATCTTGCAGGAGTTGTCAGCACCCAGGGCAGGCCCAGGGCAGGCACCATATTGCCTTGATTCTCCCCAAACAGTGAAAGTGTTAGTCACTCAATCATGTCTGACTCTCTATGACCCAATGGACTGTAGCCCGCTAGGCTCCCCTGTCCATGGGATTTTCCAGGCAAAAATACTGGAGTGGGTTGACATTCCTTTCTCAAGGATATCTTCCCAACCCAGGGGTCAAACCCAGGCCTCCTGCATTTTTGATGGATTCTTTACCGTTTGAGCCACCAGGAAGTGCTGATTGTCCCCAAATGCTCCCTCTAATGTGTCTTCCTCCTCCACAGGCTGAAGTACCAGGGTGTCTGTCCCCCACTGGCCAGATCTCAAGATGACTTTGACCCAGGGGCCAAGTTCCACATTCCTGCAAGTGTGCCTTATGTCAGGTAACAGGAAGGGGAGGAGGGCGTCAGGAGGGGCAGTGCCCCCGCGTGGTGTTCAGACACCTTTGCTACCCCTTCCAAGAGCTACCTGCTCCAGGAGCTACCATCAGGGCGACCTGGGGACCCGTGCATGGCGCACTGTGTCTGGGCCACTCACCTGTAACCAAGACTGAGGTTGTTTCACTCTTGTGATACCATGAGAGCCCCCGCCCTCCAGACAGTTGAAAACAGAAACTTCACTATAACCGACTAATGGTTACAAGACCTTGGTTAGTTAACATGAACCATGACTCACGGCCAGACCATGCCCTGAGCACTATTTGCTCATTTTTACAGCATTCTGTTCCCTTATATGTATTGAACATATTTCCTGTGACATAATTTGAGTTGCACTTGGGATACCTTCTACCCACTAGAGCTAGGATTAGAGGCCCAGCTGAATGGAAGACCGTATTGTTAGGGGTACAGGGTCACAGCCTTGGGATTAGACAGTACAGGTTCAAATCTCATCTCCATGACTGTTCCCTTGAGTAAATCCCTCTGTCGCTGCAAGCAACAGCTTCCCCACCTGTGGAATCCTGTTGCAAGAGTTCACGTCTTAGCATAGTCTTAATTCAGAACACGCTTGGGAACTGGTGGCCATAACCTACCATCATTAAATCACTGTCTTAAATGGAATGCAGAAACACAGCAGCGCCATCAGTCATGCAACCACCGCATGCATGCGCCCTCTCCCTCTGGGTGCTGCAGGGGAGCACTGACTGAGGGCTGGGAATGGTGATTAGAGGAGCTGGAGCCCTCCCGCGAGGCAGGGATATCTGGGGCAGAGGGCCCCTGTGCTCCCTGGAAGGCCAGTGAAGGAGGGCTTATGCCAACCATGCCCAGCCTTCCACCCCAGCACCTTGGCGCAGTGTCAGCAGTCAGAACCTAATAAATAAGCATGAGGTGGGTGAGCTCTGTGCCCGAGTCTAGGAAGGAAGAGAAAGTCTACCCAGAGGCTCCAGGGAGCAGCGGGGGGAGCAGGGAGCCACGGAGAGTCAAGGGCACCTCCACACAGGCCTGACCAGCCCGTGCGCCAGGGTGACCTGCGGAGAGACCCTCCGCCCGCCTTCCCAACAGGTTTCTGAGCTCCCGAGCTGGCACTCACTTTCACACAGAAGCCGGCCCACGTGACAGCTAGCTTCTGGGCTTAGCACAGATAATTCTCCAGGAGGGAGCGGGCAAAGGGATCGCCCTCCAGATTCTGACCAGCAGCCTTGGCAAAGCTCATACAGGAAAGGCCAGGAAAGACAGTGCACGTGACCTGTGCCCAGCCTTCCCGCCTGCACTGCTGGTTCAGGGCATTCAAAACCTCCCCACATTCAGAGAGGCTGCTCCTCCTTGACCGGCAGACTTCTGCAGGGAATTCCCACTGCTCTGGGATAAAGGAGGTCATTTGGGCTGGCTTCCCTGCCCGGTCAGAGGCATGACCCTGTAGGCAACACTTCAGGGACCGAGACATCGTTTCTGTGTCCAGAGCAGCCCGCCACATCTCTGATGGTCTCTGCCCCACCCCGCCTCGCCCATGAGCATCCCGCACTCTGAGCGGCTCTCGCAAGGTGCTCCATGCGGAGGCAGCCCTGTGGTGGTAGGCGGGGAAGGAGGCCTGGACGACTCTGCAGGCCAGGACGGGCTCACCCTGACGTCATGGCAGGCAGCGGGAGGCAGGGTGGCTGGGGTCGGTGGCACTGCCCCCAACCCCTGCCCCAGGCCTCGCCTGCCCTCCTGCAGGTACTTCGTCAGCTTCATCATCCAGTTCCAGTTCCACCAGGCGCTGTGTCAGGCGGCAGGCCACCAGGGCCCCCTGCACAAGTGTGACATCTACCAGTCCAAGGAGGCCGGGAAGCTCCTGGCGTGAGTCTCCTCTGGCCTTGCTCTGACCCCTGTCCTCCCCATGATGACCTGCTTCCCAGTGGAGCTCTTCCCGGAACACCTACCATGCCCTTGGCCCGGGTCACCCCTTCCCCAGAGCCCCAGACCTGCCCAGGCCTCTCAGTCCCCGGGGGAGCGGAGGCTGGGAGGTGGGGTAGAGAGAGCCGTTGTGAGACTGGGATGGGGGCAGGGAGCCTCCCCGCCTGTCCCTCTGACTCGGTTCCCCTCCTGGGGCTCCCCCAGGGATGCCATGAAGCTGGGCTTCAGTCAGCCGTGGCCCGAAGCCATGCGGCGGATCACGGGCCAGTCCAACATGTCGGCTGCCGCCATGATGACCTACTTCAAGCCGCTGCTGGACTGGCTCGTGACGGAGAACGGGCGGCACGGGGAGAAGCTGGGCTGGCCTCAGTACAACTGGACGCCAAACTCGGGTACCGCCACCCACCCCCCCGGGCCCCAGGGCAGCCCCGGGGCTCGCTCAGGGCTGGGGCCCTCCCACGCTAAGGCATGCTGGAGTCCGGCCTCCGCGCTCAGGGCTGGGGAGCCCGCGGCGTGCCCGGCCCCGCCCAGCGCCCGCTCTCCTTCCTCCCCGCCCAGCTCGCCTGGAAAGCTCCTTCGCGGGCCCCGGCCGCGTCAACTTCCTGGGCCTGAACCTGGAGGAGCAGCAGGCCCGCGTGGGCCAGTGGGTGCTGCTCTTCCTGGGCGTCGCCCTGCTGGTGGCCACGCTGGGCCTCACCCAGCGGCTCTTCAGCATCCGCCACCACAGCTTCCGCCGGCCCCACCGCGGGCCCCAGTTCGGCTCCGAGGTGGAGCTGAGGCACTCCTGAGAGGAGACCCGCGAGGGGCCCTGCGCTGCTCCCACCGCTCACCCCAGCCGCCCCCTCCTCCTCCTCCTGCCCCCTCCCCTCGCCAGTCCTCCGGACCTCGGGCCACCATGGCCCCTGCCGCCTGGTCCCCAGAGACCCAGAGGCCCCCTCACGTGGAACCCTCTCCCCGTCTCCCTGTGGATACAATTAAAGGTCCTGCCTTCCCATCTGCGTCTGTGTCCCTCACGGGGAAGCCAAGGACAAGGACGGGGAGGCTCCCTCGCTTCCTGCCAATCAAGGGGGGTCACTTCTCGGGGGTCTTCATCTTTTTCCAAGAAGAGGCTGGAAAACGCCCCCGAGCTCTGGGCCCAGCACCGCCCAGCGCCCAGGCCAGTCCTCCGTCCAGCCCGGGCAGCTGGCCCCCATCCTGCTGTGGCAGGCAGGCCTGGCCAGGCCTGGGCACTGGCCCAGAAGGGCCCTGGGCGGCAAAGGGGGAGCAGACATTCTGGGTTGCTGGAGCCCTGCCCCAGCTATTCCCATAAATGGTCCAGGCCCCTGGACGGAAGGCTCCTGGCTGGCTTCTAGTTCCCCAGGGGGGAGCGCCTTGCCGGCTGAGGGTACAGAACTGGCCCGTGCCTGCCCCAGCTCCGTGTCCACTCGCACTCGTGCTCAGAGCCACCGGAGTACTGCCCGTGGAGCCCAGGGTCAGGACCCTTAGCCCCAGCTGGGCAGAAGCGGGTGCCCACGCAGCGACTGACTGCGGGGACCACCCCTGCCCCTGCCCCCAGCACACACCCTCACCCCGAGCCTTCCTCAGAGGCCAGCCTGGTATTGAGGGAGTATCATTTTGAGGGACATTTTTAAAATCTTTTATCTAGATGTTTATCGTGGAAAAGCTAAAAAATACAGAAATGTGTAAAGAAAAGCCGTTTATATCAACACCAAAAGATAAGCACTGTTGACATTTGGTAT
Organism: Muntiacus reevesi; assembly: GCF_963930625.1. Taxonomy (NCBI): domain Eukaryota; kingdom Metazoa; phylum Chordata; class Mammalia; order Artiodactyla; family Cervidae; genus Muntiacus; species Muntiacus reevesi. The sequence continues at coordinate 14,801,406 of NC_089266.1, read as the reverse complement.
ACATATTGCCAGCCTGTTTTTCTCAACACATATTTTAAATCTGATCACACTGTATTTACAGCTGTGTAACCTTTTTCCAGTTAGCGTGAGTAGACTGTCTTTTTCTTAATATTTAAATGCCAAACCTAGAACCTGGCCAAAGCCTGGCCCCCCTGGGAGGACCCTTGGCCCTGTGCCTCTTCTTGGCTTTGCAGATAAGACTTGGCCCAACCCTAGTATCTGTCCCGCTAGTATCCTTTAGTTCCAAGGCTTCTACACCCTGCCATTCTCCAGCTGCTATTGTGTCAGTGTGTGTGTGTGTGTGTGTGTGTGTGTGTGTGTATCTGTGTGTGTTCGTGTGTCTCTGTTAGTATGCGTGTCTGTGTGATCATGTGTGTACCTGTGTCTGTGATTGTGTGTGTGTGTCTGTGTTTATGTGCCTGTGATTGTGTGTTTGTGATTGTGTGTATTTGTGTGTGTGTGTGGCACATAGACACAATCATGCAGGCCTATTCCATGGGTCAGGATGTGGAGTTGAGGTATTCCGGATTTGCAAGAGGGTGGAAGTTTATGATTACTTGAGACAGTGGAATTTATAAACATAGCCTCTAAATAGTTCCAAGCCTTCTACCACCGAAGACTTCTTTAATGACCCCCCCTCCCCAGCCTGATGTTTGTTTTGTCAGACAGAGGTCATTGTCACATGACCCCCTTCCTATCTTTATAAGCTGCAGGGGTTCCTGCTGTCTGTCAGAGCCTGTGGGCAGCATTCAAAGGTCTGAGCTGCAAAGACTTAACAGCCTTATCCAGGAGGGCTTTTGAAATATTAAGAACGTTTAGACTCCTGTTTCTGCCGCCTCGGATGATCAAGGCGAGGCCATGCCTGCCTGAGGATAGCTGAGGAGGTGGTGACAGCGGGAAGGGGGCCATCCTGGCATTTTCTCCTGGTGACCTGAGAGCTGAACCCCGCCCAAGGCTGCCCGTCAGGGAGCAGCGCTGACCCACGGGGGCCAGAAGTGATGACGGTTTGTCCAATCTCTGCCCTCTGCCTCACGTGGCCCACTCTGGCTCTATAGGGAGTCCACTGACTTTGGATTAGGCCTAAGTCAAATCCTACCCCTGAACTTGACCTTGAGCAACTTGCTTTCATTTTTGGAGCCTCCAATTTTATGCCTGTGAGATGGTTCCTGTGATGGTTCTTAGGAACCCTCTCATGATCGCTGCAATTGGTCAGATGAGATAATGTAGAAATTCCTGGTGCCTAGTTTCCTGATCATCATCTCCTGATAAAGATCGCTTCATATGTGCCTCCCACTTCAAGCATCCCCTCAAGTCGCAGACTGAGAGAGCTGGAAGGGCAAGGTTAGACCAGCCCCTCCCTGGAGAGATGGAGAAAACCGCCGGGAGCGACTCACTGCGAGCCGGATAGACATTCTTCACGATTCTTTCCTGTCTCCTGGGATGTCCTCCCCCTGGGAGTGCAGTGGGCTAGTTCATCTCTGGGACTGGGCTTCCTTCAGTTCTGGAGACATTCAGCTGTCATCTCATCCTTTTCAGTCTCCTCTCCGGGACTCCTGCCAGACCCTGCTGGGAGCTTCCTACTTTGTCCTCTATGTTTCCTCATTCCCGCTCGTATTTCTCATCTCTCTCTGTCCTGTGCTCCAAGCGATTTCCCTGGCTATATCTTAGCCTGTGTGTTGAGATGACTACTTTTCCAATTTAGTAACCATACTTTTTATTTTCGCACTTCTATTAGTTTTAGACCTCCAGTGTCTTCACAGAAGTCTATTCTTACTACACAGATCCTGTTCCTTCTCTCATACTTTTAAAGAAAGACCTGCTTTTTTTTTAATTGTTGTAATATATACATACAATTGTTGTAATATATACAATAAATTCATAGCATTTACCATTTAACTTTTTTATTTTTGGCCATGACACAGCATGTGGGATCTTAGTTCCCCACCCAGGGATCGAACACATACCCCCTGCATTGGAAGCACAGAGTCTTAACCACTGGACTGCCAGGGAAGTCCCCATTTTAACCGTTTTGAAGTATATAGTTCAGTGGCATTGAGTATATTCAATTGTTGTGCAGCCATCACCATGTCTATTCGAGTCCGCTTCTCTTGGGTACACATCCCAAATTGAAATTCCTGGATCACAAAGTAATTCTATACTCTTTTCCACAGTGGCTGCACCATTTTAGACCCACCAGCATAAGTGTTCCAATTTCTGCCTGTGTTGGCCATCACTTGACGTTTTCTATGTTTTGTTTTTTGCATTTTTTTGGTAACAGTCATCCTAGTGGTATCTCAGATTTTGATTTGTATTTCCCTAATGATTAGTGATATTGGACATCTTCTCAAGTATTTATGATCCATTTAGAGATCATCTTTAGAAGGATATCTAGTGAAGTCCTTTGCCCATCCTTGAATTAGCTTGTTTGTTTCTTCACTGTTGAGTTTGGGGAGCTCTTTATATATTCTGGCTATTAGTCGCTTATCAGATCTAGGATTTGCAAATATTTTCTCCATTTCTGTTGCTTGCCTTTTTACTCTGTTGTTAGTGTCCTTTGATGTGCAAAAACTCTTAATTTTAATGAGGTCCAGCTTGTCTGTCTGTTTTTTCTTTTGTTGCCTATGCTTTTGGTATCATATCCAAGAAATCATTGCCAAATCCAATGTCATGAAGCTTTTTTGCTATGATTTCTTCAACGAGTTTTACAGTCTGAGTTCTTATGTTTAGGTCTGTATTCCATTTTGAGTTTATTTTTGCAGATGGTGTGAAGCCTAGTATTTTAAGTCCCTTTCAGATTTCCCTAATGTCTGTCCTTCCTTGGTTGTGGTCTAATCCATGCCTGTGTCTGAAGTTTAGCACAGACTCTGGAGCCAAGCTTTGTGGATTTGAGTCCCACCTCCACTGTTTGCCAGCTGTGTGACTATGATCAAGCTTCCCAACCTCTCTGTCCCTCCTTTTCCTCGTCTATAAACTGGGTGTATTGATCACAGTACATGCCTCGTAGTTTATTGTGAGGATTCATATCCCCAAACCCCTCAAAAGTCCCTAGCCCCTGACAGTGCTTAGTGGTGGTGGTCATTGCTAACACTAACTGCGTTGGATTTCCTTTTGCACATGGTATTCTTGACCTATGAGCCATCTTCACTGGAACAGCCTTCCACAGGGAAACCCTTCCCATGTGCACACCAGGTTGTGAAGGTGTCCTCAGGGTTGGTTTCATGGTTGTTTCTTGCAGGGTCCTTTTAGAAAAGAAGCCATCCACTGGCTCCCTTGATGGAGGCATTACTCCCACTGTGGCTGACTGTTCTCAGGTAGGCGCTGATGCTGCAGCCCTTTGGGCATGGATGCACTTTGATTGCTCACATGGGTTCCCACTCACTGCTGCATGAGCCCTCCTTCTCTCCCAGGCATCTGAATAGTTGCTTTTCTTGCTTTCCATCTCAGCTCTGTATTTTGCATTTTTAAAAATACTATATTTGACCACAAATAGCCAAAGCAATCTTGAGAAAGAAGAACTAAGTTGGAGACATCACACTTCCTGATTTCAAACTTTATTACAAAGCTACAGTAATCACAACAGTTTGGTACTGACATAAAAACAGACACATAGATCAATGGGACAGAATAGAAAGCCCAGAAATGATCCCACATGTATATGGTCAATATATTTATGACAGAAAAGTCAAGAATATCCAATGAGGTAAGGATAGTGTCTTCAATAAATGGTGTTGAGAAAACTGGATGGCCACATGCAAAAGAATGAAACTGGACCCCTGTCATATGCCATAGACAAAAATCAAAGTGGATTAAAGGCTTCAAAGTAAGGCCTGGAACCATAAAAATCCTAGAAGAAAATACAGGGAGTAAGCCCCTAGACACCATTCCTAGCCAAGATTTTTTTTTTAATTTGACACTAGAATCAAAGGCAACAAAAGCAAAACTCAGCAAATGGGTCTACATTACACTAAAAGCTTATGCACAGCAAAAGAAGCCATCAACAAAATGAAATGGCAACTCCCAGACTCAGAGAAAATATTTACAAATCATATACTATCTGATAAAGGGTTAAATATTCAACATACATGAAGAATTCATAGGAGTCCAAACAACAACAGAAAAAAATTGGTTTAAAAATGGGCAAGGATCTGAATAGACGTTTTTTCAAAGAAGATTTACTGATGGCCAAGAAGTACATGAAAAGTTACACATCACTAGTCATCAGGGGAATGCAAATCAAAACCCCAATGAGACATCACCTCCACCTCTTAGAATGGCTGTTATCAAAAAGACAAGCGCTATTAAGTGAGAGCAAGGATATGAAGAAAAGGGAACCCTTGTGCACTGTTGGTGGAAATGTAAATTGGTGCAGCTTCTTGGAAAACAGCATGGAGGTTTTTCAAAAAAAATTAAAAATAGACTACCATCAGTTCAATTCAGTTCAGTTCAGTTGCTCAGTTCAGTTCAGTTCAGTCATGTCCAACTCTTTGCGACCCCATGGACTGCAGCATGCCAGGACCCCCTGTCCATCGCCAACTCCTGGAGTTTACTCAAACTCACATCCATTGAGTTGGTGAGCCATCCAACCATCTTATCCTCTGTCGTTCCCTTCTCCTCCCACCTTCAGTCTTTCCCAGCATCAGGATCTTTTCCAATGAGTCAGTTCTTCACATCAGGTGACCAAAGTATTGGAGTTTCAGCTTCAACATCAGTCCTTCCAATGAATATTCAGGACTGATTTCCTTTAGAATGGACTGGTTTGATCTCCTTGCAGTCCAAGGGACTCTCAAGAGTGTTCTCCAACACCACAGTTCAAAAGCATCAGTTCTTTGGTGCTCAGCTTTATCGTCCAACTCTCACATCCATACATGACTACTGGAAAAACCTTTGACTAGATAGACCTTTGTTGGCAAATGATGTCTCTGCTTTTTCATATGCTGTCTAGGTTGGTCATAACTTTTCTTCTAAAGAGCAAGTGTCTTTTAATTTCATGGCTGTGGCCACCATCTGCAGTGATTTTGGAGCCCCCGAAAATAGTCTGTCACTGTTTCCACTGTTTTCCCATCTATTTGCCATGAAGTTGATGGAACCAGATGCCATGATCTCAGTTTTCTGAATGTTGAGTTTTAAGCCAACTTTTTCACTCTCCTCTTTCACTTTCAAGAGGCTCTTTTAGTTCTTCTTTGCTTTCTGTCATGAGTGGTATCATCTGCATATCTGAGGTTATTGATATTTCTCCTGGCAAACTTGATTCCAGTTTGTGCTTCATCCAGCCCAGCATGTCTCATGATGTACTCTGCATATAAGTTAAATAAGTAGGGTGACAATATACAGCCTTGACATACTCCTTTCCCTATTTGGAACCAGTCTATTTTTCTATGACCAGTTCTAATGGTTGCTTCCTGACCTGCATACAGATTTCTCAAGAGTCAGGTCAAGTGGTCTGGTATTCCCATCTCTTTAAGAGTTTCCCAGTTTGTTGTGGTCCACACAGTCAAAGGCTTTAGCATAGTTAATGAAGCAGAAGTAGATATTTTTATAGAACTCTCTTGCTTTTTCGATGATCAAACGGATGTTGGCAATTTGATCTCTGGTTCCTCTGCCTTTTCTTTCTTTCTTTTTTTTTCCAAATCAAGAGTTTTTATTGTCTCTTTAAAATATCAAAAATATGGAACGCTTCACGAATTTGCGTGTCATCTTTGCGCAGGGGCCATGCTAATCTTCTCTGTATCGTTCCAATTTTAGTATATGTGCTGCCTAAGCGAGCGCCCTCTGCCTTTTCTAAATCCAGCTTGAACATCTGGAAGTTCATGGTTCTACTACTGTGGGCAAGAATCCCTTAGAAGAAATAGAGTAGCCATCATAGTCAACAGAAGAGTCCAAAATGCAGTACTTGGATGCAGTCTCAAAAATGAAAGAATGGTCTCTGTTCGTTCCCAAGGCAAACCATTCAATATCATAGTAATCCAAGTCTATGCCCTGACTACATGTTGAAGAAGCTGATGTTGAATGGTTCTATGAAGACTTACAAGACCTTCTAGAACTAATACCCAAAAAAAGATGTCCTTTTCCTTATAGGTGACTGGAATGCAAAAGTAGGGAGTCAAGAAACACCTGGAGTAACAGGCAAATTTGGCCTTGGAGTACAGAATGAAGCAGGGCAAAGGCTAATATAGTTTTGCTAGGAGAACACACTGGTCATAGCAAACAGCCTCTTCCAACAACACAAGAGAAGACTCTACACATGGACATCACCAGATGGTCAATACTGAAATCAGATTGATTATAGTCTCTGCAGCCAAAGATAGAGAAGTTCTGTATAGTCAGCAAAAACAACACTGGGAGCTGACTGTGGTTCAGATCATGAACTCCTTATTGTAAAATTCAGACTTAAAGAAAGTAGGGGAAACCACTAGACCATTCAGGTATAACCTAAATCAAATCCCTTACGATTATACAGTGGAAGTGACAAATAGATTCAAGGAATTAGATGTGATAGAGTGCCTGAAGAACTACCATATGATAGAGCTATTCCACTCCTGGGTATGTATCCAAAGAAAATGAAATTACTGTCTTGATATCTGCACCCCCAGGTTCATTGCAGCATTATTTACAATAGCTGAGATATGGAAACAGTCTAAGTGTCCACTGATGGAAATTAAAAATGTAACACACACACACACACACACACACGTGCATGTGCATGCACAGGAATACTATTCAGCCATGTAAAAGAAGGCATGCTTGCCATTTGCAACAACATGGATGGAACTTCAGAGCATTATGCTAAGTGAAATACGTCAGACAGAGAATAGCAAATACTGTATGATCTCATTTATATGCAGAATCTAAAATACAAAAGCCTGCCCTGTGGCTCAGCAGTAAAGAATCTGCCTGCAATGAAGGAGACACAGGAGATGTGAGTTCAATCCCTGAGTCAGGAAGATCGTTTGGAGGAGGAAATGGCAACCCACTCCAGTATTCTTGCCAGGTAAATCCCATGGACAGAGGAGCCTGAGGGGCTGCAGTCTATAGGGTCGCAACGAGTCAGACATGACTGAGCAGCTGAGCACACACAACAGCAACAACAATAAAAAACCTAAAAACACCCCCAAACTAAACAAAACAAAATTGAACTCATAGATACAGAGATGGTGAATGCCAGAGGCAAGGGTGGGTGGATGAAATGGGTGAAGGCAGTCAAAAATTATAAACTTCTTGTTGCAAGATAAGTAAATCCAGAGGGTGACATGTATAGCATGAAGATAATAGTAACCAAATAATAACCAAGCAACCAAAAATTACTTTTTTTTTAATCCTGATAGATGGCCCTTTACCTTTTGTGCCTCCTGACAGCAAACTCATGGTATAGGGCTCTCCCTTGAGAAATAGGTGTAAGGACAGTGAAAGAGGAGTAGCCCAGGGTCAACCATACATCCCTCAAGAGACAAAAAGGTCAAAAAATGTGAACATAGGTGGTCAAGTCAGAAGAACATGGAAAGACAACTGTGCTTCCAGAACCCAGAGGCCCAGAGAGGTCTTTTCCTTCCGTCTATCCATTCATCCATCCTCCCACTCACTGGCTCAGAAGTAACGCCAGCCTGTGGAGGGAGGGGGTTCATCAATCCCTGGTCAAGATCAAGGGTGGCTCCAATGCCAGGGAGAAGTGACCAAGTCGGGTGGGACAAGCTCTGGTCTAGACATTAAGAGCCCTGGTTGTCCTTCTGGCTCTGCCACTGACCTGGTGTGAACCAGGTAGTACGGCTAGAGCTTTCTAGACCTCAGTCTCCTCACCTGTAAAATGGGGACGGTTGGGCCAGAAGTTAGGTGGGGAAAGGCCGACCCTTTAGCCCCTGATGTCACGGCTGACATTCCACGGCTGACCCTTTAGCCCCTGATGTCACAATATGGAGCTGGACCGTGATTGGGCCACAGCCTCCTCCAGCGCTGCTGTTCTCTTGGTCATGGGATCAAGATGGACTTGCCCTGGACCTTCCCTATTTGTGCTCTTCTGTTGTGCCATGGCTCAGGGTGACCGGGACTCAGGTGGGGCTGGGACCCGAGGGAACATGGGATCAGACCAGGGGACCAGGCAGGGGCAGGCCCCTCCCAGGACAATTGATGCCCATCTCCTTCTCTGCAGACCAGCTCTACAATGAGACTATGGCAAAGGCCTTCCTGCAGTTTTACGAGCAAACAGCCCAGGTTGTGTGGAACCAGTTCATGGAGGCCGCCTGGAACTATGTCACCAACATCACCAAGAAAAATCAAGAGGAGATGGTGTGGTACCACTTCCACCCCTGCCCCTTCTCCCCTTGTTCTTCTCAGGGGTCATGGTGCAGGGATGCTGGGGGGCAAGGAGTCACACCTTTTGCCCCTCTTCCAGAGCTGGATGAGAGAGGGAAGCCCCAAAGCACATGTTGGAACAGATGTCAGGCTCCAGGCCTCCTGGAGCCCTGAAAGCTCTCTGGGCTAGAACCTCTAGCTTTCCTCTTGTAAATATCACCTGCTTGCTTTTAGGGGCCAGGTTCCCTCCCTTCTCGCTCTTAGCAAAGTTTAAATGATTCCAGACCCTTTAAAGGGGCTTTGGAAGCAGGCTGTGGGGCTGGGCCCTGGAGTTCAATGTGACACCCTCACCCTCTCCTTCACCCTCGCACGACAAACATGGTGATCGTCCTTCCAGTTGTACAAGGACGTGGAAAAGTCCCAGCACACGCTGTACTTTGGCATGCGGGCCCGCCTGTTTAAGATCGCCAACTTCCAGGACCCGGACGTGAAGCGCATGCTGAGTAAGCTGCTGAACGTAGACAAGGCGGCCCTGCCCAAGGAGGAGCTCCGGGAGGTGATGGACGAGCCCCCAGGTCTCCAGGCATATGCTCCCCACCCCAGGGGTGGGCAGGCCGCCGGGTGGGGAGCCGCCTGGGGCTGGAAGGAGGTTGGGGGAGGCAGGGCCAGAGCTTTCTCTGGGTGGGTGGGGGAGGTGAGCAGAGGCCAGTGCGAAGATGGGACCATGCCTTGGCCAGGCCTGCCTCTCCCAGCTGGTGGGACTAGCGCTGGGGGTGGGCGCATGGCTGCAGGCCTGCCCTGGGTGACACCTGTCCCCCCAGTACAACCAGATTCTGGCCTACATGGAGACCGCATACAGCATGGCCCAGGTCTGCCTGAATGAGGGGCCCTGCCTGCCCCTGGAGCCTGGTGAGCACCCGAGCCCACCCCCACCTACCCCAGAGTCTCAGCACAGCCCGTTCCAGGAGCCTCCGGATTCCCACCTTCCTCCCAGCCCCAGCTGCGCTTGGGGAGGGGCTGCCCACGGCGGGAGAGGGCAGAAGGCCGGCTGGAGTGAGGTCCCACCTCGGCTCCTTTTCTGGGTACAGACCTCGAAGAAGTCATGGCCACCTCCCGAGACCAGAAGGAGCTGCTGTGGGCCTGGCAGGGCTGGCGGGATGCCGTGGGTCGCCAGCTCCGCATGACCTTTGAGCGCTATGTGCAGCTCAGCAACAAGGCTGCGAAGCTCAATGGTGAGGCCCCTCGCCCCGCACCTGCCAGCCCATCCAGCTGGGCAGACTTCGTCTTGCATGGGGCTCCAGGCAGTCCTGGGAAGGGTGCAGCTGAGTCTTGGTAGGATCTGGAGGCAGGAACCCTGAGCCCTGAACCCTGCTGCTGGGGATCCCAGAGGTGGGTCACTCGTCATGTGGATCCACAAACAGCAACTGATCACTACGACTGGGGTGTGCCACTGCTGGGGAGGGTCTGAGGATGCACAGGTGGAGAGACGGGGAAGGTGCCCACCCTCCCCGGGCTTACAGGCCTCTGGGAGACAGACGCTCATTTCCAGTCACCACCCAGGATACGTGCTGAGAAGGATGGGGCTGCAGAGAGAGAAGAAGGGACCCTGTTTCAGCCAGGTGGGCGGGGAGGGCCTCGATGACATTCATCCAAGGCCTGAAAGATGGAGCAAGCCGGGCAACAAGAAGTCCTCGGGAGGATCTGAAGAAAGGCAGCGTGGGTGGGTGGGGCTCCAGGTGGTGAGAGAGGAGCAGACCCTGTCCGCCCAGGCCCGGAGGATGCTCAGGAGTGCCTTTCCATCCCACTCTCATCCTATACGGATGGTGACCTTGCGGGGTGTCTTTCCTGTTTGGCAGATAAAGACCTCTAGAATCTAGGAGGTCAGTTGGCTTCCCTAGCAGGTGCCTGGGTCTCCTGCCAGCCAGGCCAGGCTGAAGGGTGGGTGGGGGTCACCCCTGAGCCCCCTCCCCTGTCCTAGGTTACCAAGACATGGGGGCCTTGTGGCGGTCCAAGTACGAGTCCGACTCACTACAGGAAGACCTGGAGCAGCTGTTCCAGGAGCTGCAGCCACTCTACCTGAACCTGCACGCCTACGTGCGCCGGGCCCTCTACCGCTTCTACGGGCCCGAGCTCATCGACCTGCGGGGGCCCATTCCTGCCCACGTCCTGGGTAAAGCCCCAGCTGGCTGCAGAGGCGGGCAGGTGGAGTAGGCCTCCCGAGCAGGCGCTCAGTCGGTGGGGAGAGACGGTCTCCTACCTCCTCTTAACCCTTCCCCTCCTCTTCCAGGGAACATGTGGGCTCAGTCCTGGGTCAACATCTTAGACCTGGCCCTGCCCTTCCCGGAGAAGCCCCCCGAGGACATCACGAAGATCATGCAAGGCCAGGTCAGCGCTCGGGCCCCTGTCTGCCCTGCCCCAACCCCCAGTCCCCTGGGCGGGGCCCCACACGCTTCCTCTTCCCCACAGCACTGGAAGCCTGAGAAAATGTTCCAAGAGGCTGAAAAGTTCTTCACCTCCATGGGGATGCTTTCCACCCCGCCCGAGTTCTGGACAAACTCCATGATGGAGAGGCCGACCGACGGGCGGGAGGTGGAGTGCCACGCGTCTGCCTGGGACTTCTACAATGGGCAGGACTTCAGGTGTGCCCCTGCGGCTGGCACTGGCCCCTGCCTCTGCTCCTGCTCTCCACCAGCCTGCCTGTCTCAGCGGGGTGGCGGCCGGGGCTTGGGGGCGGTGAGCTGGCCACCTGGGGGAAATGAGTGTGAACGCCAAGGGCCTGGCCACTGCTCGGATGTGGCACCTGGAGTACCAAGGGCACGAGGCCCTGCTGGTCTCCAGCCCGACCACCCCGTCCCTTTAACGGAGCCTGAACAGGGAAATTTCTTCTCCCAGGGCATCCCCATGCTCCTTGACCCCTGCCCTTTAACCCTAGGATAAAGAAGTGCACCGAAGTGACCATAGAAGACCTGCTGTCCATCTTCCACCAGATGGGCCACATCCAGTACTTCCTGCAATACAAGAACCTCTCGGTGATTTTCCGCGCAGGCGCCAACCCAGCCTTCGAGGAGGCCGTGGGGTCGGTGGTCACCCTCTCAGCCTCCTCCCACAAGCACCTGCTCAACAGAGGCCTGCTCAGCCAACAGCACCAGGATAAAGGTGATGGGGACCAGGAGGATCCCGGGCCTGGGGCCCCCCGGGCAAGGCCTAGGGGAGGCGGGACCAGCGCCGCCTCCTGACTGCCCCCCCTCCGCTTTCTCCAGAGGAGGAGGTCAATTTCCTGATGAGCGTTGCCCTGGAGAAGATCGCCTTCATCCCCTTCGCCTACCTGATGGACCTGTTTCGCTGGAAGGTCTTTGATGGCACCATCGAGAAGAACATGTACAACCAGGAGTGGTGGAACCTCAGGTGGGGAGGACCGCCATTCGGGCCCCTCTAGCCATGTCTGGACTAGGGTGGGCTTTTGGGGCAGCCTCAAGGGGACCGCCTGCTCCCGAAGGGCACCACCGTCTCGCCTCCGGGGGCAGAGCTGGGTGTGTGACGCTGCTAATCTGCGGCCACGGGAAAGCCCTGGGGTGGCACTGGCTGGCTGTTGTCCCCAGACAAAAGGGTTCCTGCTGAAGTGGGTAGGGCCGGAGCGTGAGTCTTGGGGGATTGTGTCGAATCTGGCACCAGCACTCAGCAGGCTTATAGCCCCTCGGGGGATCCCTGGAGGCCAGCAAGTTCGCACGGTGGCCGCACTTGGGCCCTCCAAGAACAGGATGCTGACCACCAGGCAGGCCGTCCTGCTCCTCCCCTCCCTTTTCTGTCTCCCATTGGGGTCAGCAGAGCGGGTGTTTGGGGTCTGAACTCTTTCCTTCTGGTGGAGAGTCCTTATATGACAAGGGCAAGCCCACTGCCCCCTTTCCTATTATCCCGACACACACACAGACACACACACACACACACACACACACCTGTCTCTGACTGTGTGTCCCCAGGTCTGTCTGTGGGCAGGATTGGCAGTGAAGGAGCCCCCCAGCAGTCAGGCAGCATCAGTCTTGAGTGAGGGGCACCCGTGTCCGTCCCATCACCGACCCCTGGCTGTTAGATTGGATAATAATTGCCCATGGGCAAGGCTTCCCTTCTCCACCAGGCCTCAGACCGACCACTTCAGGTCTGCCGGCCACAGGTGCTCCCGAAGGGCCCACCAGTTCTGCATCAAGCCCTTAGGCTGACTTGAACCTTTACAATGACCCATGGCCACTCCCAGAGGAAGAAGAGGTGACCAGCCTGCGGTTACACTACCACCCAGGGATGGCAGAGCGGGCTGCCCCTCCCTTTGTCCTCTCACCTTCCGACTCCCACCCCGAATTCAGGACCGGACCTCACTGGGGGGATTGGCAGAGCCTTGACCTTGTGTCCCCTCCAAGGGCACCCCCACCAGCCATCTGGACTGAGGGAGGTCGCCCCCTCCCTCATCTCCCTGATCTCTACGCTTCGGTTTTCCTCCATACCACAGGGATGGTGCTGTGTTTTCTTCTCAGCACTTCTTACCAGATGAAACCACTTGGTTGGTGGGTCCATGGCCATCCCCCATCATTAGGATGAAAGCAGGGACCCTGCCTAGCCCATTCCCTCCCATCCCCAGAGCCAGGATAGTGTTGAGGGAGCCAGTATGGAGAACTCGGCACGGTTCCTGCAGAGAGGACATGCTCGATGTTAACTCCTGTAATTGTTTAATTCTCTGATTCCCAATCCCATGTGTTTTCAACTCATTTATTTAATCAATAAAATGCATTAAGTGTCCTCCTCATGCCAAGTCGCTGTGATAGCTGTGCAAATGCTTCAGAAGGAAAAGGGCTCTGGAAATCTTACCAGGTGGCACTTTCAAGCCCTGGATTAACACCACCACCCCCCAGGTTGAAGTACCAGGGCCTGTGCCCTCCCATCCCTCGGACAGAGGAGGACTTTGATCCAGGCGCCAAGTTCCACATCTCTGCCAGCTTGCCCTACATACGGTAAGGTCTGGGCCACTCCAGCAGAACTGGCCGGGGGGCTGGGGGTTGGGGGACACAGGACCCAGGCGGAGGATTTTCAGGAAGGCCCCAGACCCAAATGTCCTCCCCCTGCACACCTCCCACCTCCTCCCGTCGGACGGCACAACCTCCTGAGGGCCTTGTCCTGAGCAAACTGAGTTTTCACATCAGCTCCCCTGCGGAGGGCAGCGTGATGGGAAAGCATGTCTGCTGTCCCGAGAGGTGAGCAGGAGTGGGGTGGGGGCGCGTGAGTCCAGAAGGAAGGTTAGGAAGGAGAGACCCTGCAGTATCCCAGGGCCAGCCTACCTGACAGTGACCCGCTGACCCGAGCCCACCCCTGCCACACCCCCAGCCGGCCTCGCCTTCCCTCCCCAGGTACTTTCTCAGCCTCGTGCTCCAATTCCAGTTCCATGAAGCACTCTGCAAGGCCTCGGGCCACATGGGGCCACTGCACCGCTGTAACATCTATAACTCCAAGGAGGCTGGGAAGCTCCTGGAGTGAGTGTCCTCCCCCTTCCCTTGTCCTTCCCCACCTTGCTGGAAGCCTGCCCCAGGCCTCTCTCCTCACCTGGCTCCACCCTATAAGCACAGAGCTTATGTTCTAGTGGAAGTTTTTCCCTCTGTCTGACTACAGTCTCTCCTATGTTAATCAAAGCCCATTTCCTCTTATGCAGCCCCTGTGGTCAGAGAGACAGTTTAACCCCTCCTGCTAACATGCACACACACACGTACACATGCACGCACTTGCTCACATTGTCAATAAATCGACTGTCCCAGATGGGAAGCCGGTGTTGGGGTCTCACCTCTGCCTCCATCTTCCATCTGAATCCCCTTATTCTTCCCTTGCAAGGTGCCTGCCTAGCTTCTCAGCAGCACTTGATGCATCCTGGGGTGCACTCTGCTTTGCCTGTCTTTTCTCCGAGGTGCCTGAACCCAGTTCCCAGGCTGATCCAGGTTGCTTTTGCACCAACCTCTTGGCCAACTCGGATCAGCTTGTGGTCTACTTTGACCCCCTACCCACAGTCTTTTTTCCCCGCGCTTGGTGTCTAGTCCATCCTTTCCATCCCTGCCTCTGTAGCGCAGGTTTCTGGCCCGGAAGGAAACCTGGAGTGGGGTGAGAGGCTGACCTGGGCTGGAAGCCTTTACTGCCACAGGCTGGCTCTCTAACAAGCGCTCTTACAGTGTTCACGTTAGCAATTCATAACTTGCAAAGTGGATTTTATTATCCATGTTTCATAAATGATGAAACTGAAGCTCAGAGATGTATAATTGCATGTTGCTGATCTAGGAAGTGGCAGAATCATGCTTTGAGGCCCAAGGTGACTCCAGAACACATATCTTCCACCCTGTTGCTTCCATCAGTTATAAAGGATGCTGTTCTGGTGAAGCTAGACCAGGGTCCTCTGGTCCCAAGGTCAGCACTCCAGTCTCTGGGATATGGAGCCCGCCCCACTGACGTAATCTTTTTCTCATTGCATTTCAACCGATTTCAGTAGGTCCATTACCATAATCGGTCAAGGTCATGTTGAGTTTTATTCCTGGTTCCCCAGAGGATGAACAAAGCCACTCTTTAGTATCCTAATAATTATCCACAATAATTTAGCATCCTTTGTAAAGGTAATGAGCACGTTCGTGATTCTACCATGCAGCTTGTCAGTATCCATGAGGCCAGACAGAGTTGCAAGACTGATCCTTGCCTTAGCTCCCAGGAGGACTGCACCTGACATGCCTTCTTGTCTCCCTAGTCTATTTGCTTTTTCATCTTTTCATACTCCTGGGATTTATCCTAGCCAACTGCCCAGGTTTGAGCTTCTCAGAATGTGTGGAACAGAAGGGGCCTCTCGGCTCCCTGCGTTCATGTATCTGGCTGCCCATCATTTATTCATTCAGCAAACATTTACCTGTGCACAAGCCAAACGGCCTGCCCTGCGTCCAGCAGGGGGCAATGGGCCACAGGATAAATCAATAACCACATGGCAAGAAAGGAGCTGGGGCAGCAGGAAAGGGATTTGGTGAACATGCAGAAAGGGTAAGGAGGTCTTGCCAGGGAACCAAGGAGGGAACTCTGCCCCTCAACACAAGAGTACAAGAAATAGCAGACTTCCGTTTTCTATACAACTCTTTTTTTAAAAATACACTTTAATATTCATTGGATATTTTCAAGAGTACTCTTAAGTTTTTTTTTTTTTTAATAATTTTATACTTTTGGCTGTACTGAGTCTTCGTTGCTGCTCAGGCTATTTCTCCAGTTGTGGGGAGCGAGGGGCTACTCTCTGGTTGTGGTGATAGGACTTCTCATTGCCATGGTTTCTGTTATTGCAGAGCCCGGGTTCTAGGTGCTCGGGCTGCAGAAGTTGCGACACGTGGACTCAGTAGTTGTGGCTCCTGTGTCCTAGAGCACAGGCTCCGTAGCTGTGACCCACAGGCTTAGTTGCTCCACAGCGTGAGGGATCTTCCCGGATCAGGGATCAAACCCGTGTCTCTTGCACTGGCAGGCAGATTCTTTACCCCCCGAGCCATGAGGGAAGCCCAGCATCAACTCACTTTTGACTCTGAGCCTTTATGCCACTTGACCGGTGAGACATTTGACCTCAGTCTTTCTCATCACTTCTCTACCCCTCTCCACCCAGGACATATAAGGCTCCCAGGGTCTGACTTGGTACCAAAGCATGCCAAGGTCTTGCCAGTTATCTCTAGGCCTTTTGTGGAAGGATGGGGCAGGCAAGCGCTTGTGGGCGAGAAGGGGAAGGCAAGATTCTTGGCTGCTCTTTTCCCTAATAGAGCTTAAAACTTGATTTTGCTACTTTTGACTCATTTTCCTAAATGTGATTGCCCTGGGGCAGCCTCTAGGTTGGTGCCATTGGGAATGGAAGGTAGAAGTGGACTTGGTCCAAGTTCCCAAATTCCCCTGCCTCACCATGCCATGAGGACCTAATCCTATCCACGGGCCCTCTTCTGCCACCCTGGAGTGGAGGGCTCCAGACAGTGCTCAGTCTGGAGTGCCCAGACTTTGCAAGTCTCATGTGCTGCCCGCGTCAAACCTCTTGTCCCACCCAGCCTGAAGGACTATTTCTGAGTAGGCAGACTCTCAGTGGTTGAGACTTTCCCCCACCAGGTCCTTCCTTTTTCACAGTACCTGCCACTTCATAAAATCCTCTTATCTAAAAGTAGTTATGGGGTTTCGATTGTTTTTTTCTCCTTTCTATCTTGATGACTTTTCTCCTCCATTTCTCTAGGATCCTAACTGCATTTTCCCCCAGTGGTCTCTGCCACGGATCTACTGACCCTTAGTTTCCCCACCTTATTCTTTCCCAGTTGTTTATTAAGCAATGCATATAAGACTTGGCAAGCTACAAAGCCCTCTTTGCTGCCGTTCTGTGTCTTCATCCTCACCACAGTGAAATGCAGGTATTAATGGGGGCCAGTTTTACTGATGAAGAAGCTGAGGCTGAGAGAGAGGTTAAGTTGATAGTCTGTGGCTGTGAGCCCATAACTAGCACTGCTGGGTCTTGAACCTGAGTCTTGACAGCCTAGATTTCATACTCTAGGCCTCTGGGCCTCTCAGCCCCACCTCTCTCCAGGTCAGATCGGGGAGGCAGGTTGAGAAGTATCAACATACACCTCCTGCTGCCTCTGCGGGGGACGCTGGGGTGGAGGAGCCCGGAGCCTCGGCTGCAGTGCATGCTGTCCCCCTACCTGAGTGCATGGGCCAAGCCTAAGGCTAGACCCCCTGCCGCAGAGCACTGGGTGAGCCTCGAGACAGCTGACATTTCTGCAGTGCCGCTGGCAGTGCACAGAACACATCCCACGCTTGCAATCTCGCTAATCCTCGCAAACACTCCCTGGGAGACCGGAAGGGACTGAAAAGCAGTCTCTCTACTGACACTGAGCACCTCATGGGAAAGAGTGTTTCATGACTTTAGGCTTATTTGAACCCAGGATAATAATTCTCACGGTGGTAGTACTAGTAATAATAATAATAGTAATCAGACATTTATTGCCTACCTAATTATGCTCCCAGAATTGTGTTTATTTGGCCAACACAACCACCCTAAGAGGTAGGTACTATTATTTTCTCCATTTTATGGATATGGAAATTGAGATTCAGAAATGTTAAGTACGTGCCCAAGGTCCCACAGCTGAGTCACAGAGTCAGGATTCAAACACAGGTTAGTATTATTTCAAAGTCTGAGATTTCTTTTTCTTTTTTTTTAACTGGAGGATAATTGTTTTACAGTATTGTGTTGGCCTCTTCCATACAGAGCTTGTGATTTTATCCATTATGCTGAATATCTGTTGGGAGAGTCTGGCTAACAAAGTCAGCCTCTAAAGGTGGGGTTGGGCATACTGAGGGGTCCCAGCAGCATCAGGCGATGCCCCCCCACAGCCTCACAGCCGTACTTACCCTCCCAGGGATGTCCTGAAGCTGGGCTCGAGCAAGCCCTGGCCGGAGGTCCTGGAGAAGATGACGGGGGAGACCAAGGTGTCTACAAAGGCCCTCATGACCTACTTCAAGCCCCTGCTGAACTGGCTGGTCACTGAGAACGTGCGGCAGGGGGAGATACTGGGCTGGCCAGACTTCAGCTGTTCCTTTGAAGGTTTGATGATCTGACCCTCGTCCCACCTCTGTTCCAGCTCCAGGCCCGACCCTAGCCTGCCCTGGGCCAGCGCCAACCACAGCCCAGCCTTCATCCCTTGCCCATCAAGGTCCTTGCAGTATGACCCTGTCTGCACCTGATGCAGCCTCGGCCAAGACCACAGCCCATGCCCTAGCCACTGGCTCGGAGGCTTCCTTGCCCATGTCCGGCTAGACTGCAGGGTGGATCTGAGCACGGGGTGGGCATCTTACCCCTTGACCCTGCATGGAGCCACTGCTGGGCTCCACGGGGTACATGGCCATACCTGTGCCATCTGCTCCTCCTCCTGCTCCTGCTCCTCTTTCCTACCCTCCTTCCAGGGCAAGGCCCTCAGCTTTGGAAGGCAGGTGCCAGAGGCTGGGGGAGAAGGCCTGTACCCGTCAGATCCCCTCTGGTCACCATGAGGCACCCTCCCCAGCTTCACCTGCTCTATGTGTTTCCTGTGTCTTCCACAGAAAGAGAAACCGGCAGGGCAGCATTCCTGGGGATGGAGCTGAACCCCGACCAGGTCAGATCCGGGCAGTGGACGTTGCTGGCCCTGAGCTTTGTCATGTTACTGGCCGTCCTGCTGCTGTGCCGCAGGCTGTACACCCTGGAAAAAACCTCACTGACCCGAGACACCAGTACACAAGACACCCGGTCACAGGACACCCGGTCCCAGGGTCCCAGGTCACAGGACGCCAGTGCCATCGAGCCAGCATCCAAAACCTACTTCCTGGGCATAGCCATGGAGCCCCACCAAGTTGTCAAGAGACAGTGGATGCTGCTGGGCCTCTGCCTCCTCCTGATGCTCTGCTCCATTGGCCTCATCATTCGGATTTTCACACAGCACAACAGGAAGCCTCCGTGGATGCGAGATGAATGGGGGAGCTGGGACTAGACACCAGTGCAACTGGTGAGGTTTGGGGGCAGGAGGAGGGTGGCCAAGTGGAGAGGGGGTGGGGGGGGAATGCTTGCATGCATAGCACCCAACTGCTATTGGGTGCAGCCGTGGCAGACCAGGGTACACGGGCAGTTGTGCGTTTGTGAACTCATGTGTGTGAGGCCACGTGCACAGGTGACTGTATGATTCCGTGTCTGCCCTGGGTTCCAGACCAGCTTCCTTCTCCTAGGGTTCAGGATCCATAGTTTTAGTTACCCAAGGGCTGTGTCCCTGTAAACTAGCCCCTCACCCCAAAACTGGTTTTTCACATAATGTTTTCTTCAGACTCTACTGTGGGGCTGGACAGGGGCTGCAATACCCAAGGAGTATCTGCCATGGTTAGAAACAGGACACTGCTTCAGTGCCTTTATAAGATGCATGCAAGTAAAACCAGACACTCCTGTACATCAGTGCTCAGTTCATGAGCACTGAACTCTGTATACTGGCCGGCACTGTGTTGGGCTGCATAATTCAGCCCCCAGAAGCTGTCTGTCAGCTGTCTGAGATGCAAGTAGCCTTACAAACTGCCCTGTGGCCCATCCCTGCCCTAGGCCAGGTCCTCCCAAATGCAGACAGTGGGTAGCTGGGCACCCAGCCAGGCTTGATTAATGATTGACTTCTTTAATATTTAAACAAAGCTCATCTCCAGCCACTCCACTCCAGAGATGGCCTTGTTCAACACACACACACCTGCTGCCTGGCCTGTTGCCCTGGGGATTGAGCACAGGGCAAACAACACCTTTCCAGGCTCAGTGGAGGAGGGGAGGATGGGGAGGGAGAGCTTTAAGAAGGACATTGGGGAATGAGCGCTCTAGGGACAAGCCTAGGAAGAGAAAGGGAAGGCCTCTGCTCCTGCCTCTCTTCCCCCTTTCTTTCCAGCCTGGGTCTAACACAAGAGGACCACACCCGGTGTATGGGAACTTACTGAGTTTGGACTGAGGCCCCAAGGGCCCCCAGGGAGACTGAAAATCAATGTCTGTCGGAAATTAGGGGAACCTTGAGAGGAAGTAACATCACAGCCAGAAACCACAGAGGAGGCATCAGGGCTGCAGTTGAGCAAGCGGGAAGGTGGCCAAGAGATGGGACTGGCTCTCTCTAGATTAAGGATCTGAGCCCAGAAGTCAGGGATCAGGGTACAGAAGGACTGGGCCGAGATCTCCATGGAGCCTACCTCTGTCCAGGTTTCAAGAGTTCTTCTTGAGTTCTGGCAGAGTCTGAGCACTTTCTGTTCTGACCGCAGGCTCCAGAGCACCCTCCTTTGATGTCTCCATCACTGCTGTTACTTTGCCTAGCGGTGATGTCCTTATTTGTCCCCATTACTAGCTGTCAGCTCTGTAAGGTCAGCACACAGTGAAACATCTGTAGACCACACAGGCCATGGCACACAGTGGGGATTTGGAAAATGTTTGAGTGAGTGAATGAGTGTCCCACTGCCCAAATCCCTCCTCAGAGCTCAGCACCCCATGCCCTGAGCCCATGAGAAACAGCCCCACCTTTCCTCCACAGCCAGCCTATCACCCCCAACACGGGGCCAGCCAGGACAACTCTGCCCCCCCCCCAGGAGGCCACACTTGCAGCCCTCCCATCCCCCAGCCACAGT
Source organism: Muntiacus reevesi (assembly GCF_963930625.1). Lineage (NCBI taxonomy): Eukaryota > Metazoa > Chordata > Mammalia > Artiodactyla > Cervidae > Muntiacus > Muntiacus reevesi. The sequence continues at coordinate 14,780,949 of NC_089266.1, read as the reverse complement.
GGCCAACGAGATCCCCATCAGGCATTGTGGCTCTGCATGGCAAAGGCACACGCAGCCCAGGACTCCAAGCCTCTCACCTGGACTCCAGCAAAACTCTCACTGAACCTCCATGTCCGTCCTCCCTCCCCCACCCGCCATTGTAAAGTTTCTTTCTTTGGACCTCCATTGTAAAGTTTCTTTCACTGGAATATTTCCTTCCTGTCTAACTACTTAACAACTTGGTTGTCCATCAGTTAAATCTAGATGTTCAAAATGGCATCTGAGGGTCTTTGTCATTCTCTTTTTCTCCCACCTCCCAGCTCAGCCCCTTGCACTGATTCCATCATCAGCCTTTGCCTAAAGTGCATGCCCTATTGAATGCTTGCCCTCCAAGGCTGGCTCCAAACTGGCTGTTGGACCTTCTGCAAAGCTTCAAGTTCACCAAGATGCTCAGTGAACAGTGGTCTCCTTCTCCCACTCCTCTCCAAGAAGGCTCTTTCAGTAAACCTCACCCCATCGCCATCTGCTTATTCTATTGTATTCATTTTCAACCAGTACTCAGACACTTTTATCAGTGTCACTTGCTAATATGTGGTTTTAAATCTGTTCTTCTCCCAAGCAGTATCTGTGTGCTAAGAGCTCTCAGGCCTCTAAAGAAAACACCTCATTGCATATTCCTTGTGCATTACAATGCCAGTACCAGGTCCTGGATGGGCTTGCCACTAGGAGTTCTGCATGGACACTGGGATTCAGTCCAAGGGCACTTGGTAAGGATGGGCAAAAGGTCTATCCATACCATTGCCCGAGTCCAGTCCAGTGGTCAGATCGGGAAAGAAACCTTCAGCAGAAGACCATTTGAGGCCTCTAACAACCCCTTCGGCTCCTCCTCTCCTCCCCTGCTTGAGAGAGACGGCCTGGCAATGTCCAGATTGGCCACCTGGTACCTGAAGCGGGCCTGAGAGGGCCGAGGGCACAGTCCATTGGGACGGAGCAGAAGCTCCTCAAAGAGGCCCTACCGGATTGATTTCTGGCGCCGGACTCCCGCCCAGCTCCGCCCCCAAGAGTCAGGGCCCCGCCCCTGCCCCGTTGAGTCCCGGAAAAGTTGCCCCCGCCCCGCGGACCCCGCCCCGCCGCCGCTGCCGCGCGGCTCCTTTCAGCACCGCGGCGCGGACAGCTCCCGGGCGGCCCCGGAGGGAAGGACGCGCGGCGAGCGGCGGGCCGGGGAGGGCAGCAGAGGGGTAGACGCAGGCGGGCGGGCGGGGCACGAAGCCCTGCGGCCCTCCCCGGGGGCGGCGCCCACCGAAGCCGGACGCCGCTGAGCCAGAGGACAGGCGGAGAAGCAGGGAGCCGGGGCGCTGCTGGCTCCGGGCAGAGGCCGCGGCCGAAAGATGCCGGTCCGCAGGGGCCACGTCGCGCCCCAAAACACTTACCTGGACACCATCATCCGGAAGTTCGAGGGCCAGAGTGAGTGTGTGCGGTGGGTTGGGGCATGATCTGGAGCCCTGGTTGGGTGGCAGGAGTGGCCGGACCCTTTACTAACTTCGAATGGAGCAGGGTGGGGGGTGTCTGATGCCGAACGCATATCCTTCCCTTCAATGTCCGGGAAACACTTTCTCCTCCAGCGAGCCCCTACTTTTAGCTCCAACGCCACCCTCCTTTCCGCTGCACGGTGGGCAAAGTGCAGCTCCCGGCTTCACCCCTGAGTTGTTTTCCTGCCCGTTCTAAGCCCTGACCTCCCCTTGTATCCCTGCCATGCTTCCCTCCTGACTCCCCCACCCCGCCCCCAACTTCCTCCAGAGGTTTCCTTTTCGCCCTCCGTTTCACCTCCTGACCAAGCCACTCTGGTCTTTCTAGAAGCTCACCCAGGCCGGGCCGCATCTGGTCACACCCCTGCTCCCTCTTGCCGATCCCTTTCCCGGCTCCAGGAAGCCTTGGGTCTCCCTCCCACTTCACTGACCCCATTACTGCGCTGGTTTTCCTACAATTCCCAGGCCTGACTCCCCTTCCCCCATTTATCTGGTCACCGTCCTGCTTCCCCCTCCTGACCATCCCCTCATTACTCCCAGGAGCCCCATGGCCTTCCCCCATGACTCTGGCCTTCTTGGTCTTCCCACCCTCCCCAGACCTGACTTCCCCCTTCCTTCATTTTGATCACGGCTCTGCCTGCATCCAGATCCAATCCCCCCGCGCACACACACGCCAACTGCTCCCACAAGTCCCTATGATCTTTCCCTCCCTACTGCCTGGTCCTAGTTGCCATGGGCTCCCACCTCCCGCCCCAGGTCGTAAGTTCCTGATCGCCAATGCTCAGATGGAGAACTGTGCCATCATTTACTGCAACGACGGCTTCTGCGAACTCTTCGGCTACTCCCGAGTGGAAGTGATGCAGAGACCGTGCACCTGCGACTTCCTCACAGGCCCCAACACCCCTCGCAGTGCCATGTCCCGCCTGGCGCAGGCCCTGCTGGGGGCCGAGGAGTGCAAGGTGGACATACTCTACTACCGCAAGGATGGTGAGGCACCCTCAGGCCACAGATTCTGCGAGGCAGGCTTGGCCCCTCTCTTGTCCAGGCAGAGCGGTCATGGGAAGGGCACCGACCCCGGGGACCAAAAGGCCTGGATGAATCTTGTCTCCTCTCTGGGCCTCTGTTTCCTCAGCTGTATGGAGAAAGTGCTGGACCCTGGGTGCAGTGCCTTCCGAGGTCCTTTTCAGGGGCCAGGGACGAGGCTGAGCCACCAACTGGTCCTGGCCCCATGCAGGGCCTCCCACACCATCGTCCCTCCCCCGTGTCCCCGGTCTCCTGGCTGTCCACTCTGTCACTGTCAGCCCCAGCTGTCAGGCAGCTGGGACGGAAATTAACCTTTCCTCATCTCCGTCTGCTCTGGGGATTAGGGGAGGAGTCACCCCCTCAAGGCCTCTGGGGCCAGGCAAGGCATGGGGGCGGCTGGCTTGAAAAGAGGAGTGGGTCTGTCTCAGGGACCCCAGCTCCTTGGGGAGACAGGACCCGGAGTTGGTGCTGGCCCTGGAGGCTTGTCCAGTTTGGGATATTACTGCCAGCCCAAGCTACTGCAGACAGAACAGAAGCATAGGGTGGGGGCTGAGGATAAGAAATTCTGGAGCCCTTCAAGCTCCTCCCCTTAGTACTTCAGTGTCTCCACTGGGTCTGTGGGGGGAGGAAAGAGATGGGTGGGAACTAGGGTCCCCAAAATCCCTTTGAAATCACCTGGATCAGTGGCCCCCTCAGCCTGCTTCTGCATCAGAATTACCTGGAACTTGTTTTCCAAAACACACCTTCCCTAGAGAGGGGCTGACTCAGAAATGTGTGTGAAGTGAGGCCCAAACAGGTGTATTTGGAAAAATCTCCCTGGCAGCTTAGCTGTTCTGTCAGGTTTAGGAACCACTGGCTTAGATTAATCGCTCATTTCATAGATGAAGAAACTGAGCCCAAAGAAAAAGAAAGAACTTGGCCAGGATTCTACTGTGTGGGTCCTAGCTGGGACCCCGAGTCTCTGGATTCTTCCCTCAGATATATCTGGTCTGAATAATCCCAACAGCCTCTGTGTTCCGAGGCGGAACTTTGGGGGAAGGAAGCCCGAGAAGAGGGCCCTCCCTGGGGAAGAAAGCATGAGGGCCCCTGGAGTGCAGGTAAAGGGCAGGCACCTTTGGACTGGGGCTGACGGTCCCGGTTGCAGGGGCCTGGTGTGTGTGTGGGCAATGAATGTATGTGTAAACCTGAGTGTATGTGTGTGTGTTTAAGGTGTTTAAAGTGCTTCTTGGGCAGGTCCTGGCTGTCCCTCTGGCTGTCCCCTGCTGCCTCCACCCATGTGAATGCAAGGGTAGTGATTAGGGGACTAGGAAGAACCTGACTTACTTTGGGAGCACTCACAGGGTTAACAAAGTCAGAATATTTTTAAAAGCTGTGACCTCACCTCCTCACATCATTGCAGAGAGGAGGTGACAGTCAAAGGAGTGAGAAGGGTCCCAGGGGAACAGGATGGGACGGGAGGAAATGACGGAGGACAACAGGTCCCTCTGTCCCTCTCCTTGACCTCAGAGCCCTACCTGGGCCTGAGAGGGGTAAGAACTGATCATAGATTCCTAGTGATGTCAGCTCAGGGCTCTTAGGGTCTCCTCAACACCCTGTGTCTGGGCTGGGAGCCGAGGTCAAGGTCAAGCCTTGACCCTCTGAGATCCTCAGATCTTCCGAACTCTGTTGGCGTCTTCTAGCAGTCAGAAGGAGCCCTAGAGACCTAGTCTTAGAGGTTTTCTGTGGGTGAAAATGAAAAGTTAGCCACATACCTGTGCATTGTGCTTAGTCACGCAGTCGTATATGACTCTCTGCAACCCCATGGACTGTAACCTGCCAGGCGCTTCTGTCTCCCACACTGCAGGCAGATTCTTTACCATCTGAGCCACCAGGGAAGCCCATCTTGACCTATTATAGTCCAAGACCTTGAGCACCTTGGACCTGCCTGAAATTGGTGTGAAACCCAGAAAGGGGAACCTTCTGGCAAGCACTCCCCTAAGAGAAAGATGTGATGCTCAGATAACTTAGGTACACCTTCTGGTCCACTCTAACCACATGATTGTTTTTTTGTTTTGTTTTTATCATATTCACATGGCTCTTATAGTTCTGCTGAAGGGCATCCTAATGGTTATTTTTTTCCTTCCTCAGGTCAATACCTCCTCTCCCCCATCTTCCATTGATTAGAGGAGGAGTCACCCCCTCACCCCCTACAGAATTCTAGCTGATTTATAATCCTCTTCTCCTCTAAAGGGGTAAACCACTGACAGTTCTCCAAGTTCAAGTAAAGAGTCTGTGGCCATACACCTCCACATTGTGCATCTGTGTTAAGCTGGGCTCAAAGAGGCCAGGGCATTTGACAAAAATTACCCCATGAGACAGGGCTCAGAGACCCCTGAGAAACTGGCTCTGCTGCCATCTACCTTCACTAGGAAAAGTTAAGAACCTAACAGCTAGGAAGCCTGGGGATGGCCACAAGACTTGAGCTAATGAGAGTCTGGAGGGAGGCCTGGAGAACAGTCCTACCACTGCCCCCACAGGGGACCTGCCAGAGGGGCCCAGCCCTGCCTGCCTGCCTTGGCTGAATCGTCTTCTCTGATGACCCCAAACCAGAGAGTTCCTTAATCTCCAAGCCAGACTCGAGGGAGCCTGGGGCTCCTCCAGTCCTCAGCTCCAGTTCAGGAGGAAGGACATGGGCGGAGGTCTGAGGTCCCCGTGTCTCCTGTACACTCAGCCATGAATGCCAGAGATACCCGGCGGGGAGGCAGAGTGGAGCAGCCGCACTCCTAGTGGCGGCCTTTGTGGCACCAGCTCTTCCCTGAGGGCTCACCACAGGCCGGATGCGGGTGCAAAGAGATGGGGGTGATAGACAACAAGACAGCCTCCACGGGGAGGGGCGGGACTATGAGGAACTGAAGGAAGGGGCGCATCTAAGAGGCAGAGAAGAGCCGAGAGCAGTGCGCTGTCTGAGGGGAGGGACGAGACCACTGTCCAGGGTCAGAGAGGTGGCCCCGAGAGGAAGCCCTGCAAGAGAGGGCGAGCAGAGCCTGTCGACCACCCTCCAGGATCAGGGCGAGGGCACAGGAACACTACCACTCCCAGGCACCCCCTAGGGTGAAACACTCATCCACTTCTGGTCACCCACACCCACTCACTCGTGAGCAAGGACATGAGTGCTGTGCTTAGTCGCTCAGTCATGTCCGACTCTTTGCGACCCCATGGACTGTAGCCCGCCAGGCTCCTCTGTCCATGGGGATTCTCCAGGCAAGAATACTAGAATAGGTTGACATGCCCTCCTCCAGGGGATCTTCCCAGCCCAGGCATCCAACCTAGGTCTCCCGCATCGCAGGCAGATTCTTTACTGTCTGAGCCACCAGGAAAGCCCAAGACAGCTTAGGGATCAGGAAAAGAATGCTCTGATCTCATCCGAATCCTCCTGTCTCCATCATCCCCAGGCGGCGAGTGTGAAGGTCGGGTAGGGGGTGTTACATGAAGCCGCCCTCCAGCCCTCACTGCTCTGATGGGCTAGTCTTTGGTTCACTCTCAGCTTCAGTTTTCCAAAGATAGCATCAGTGGGTACAGGCTGGGCCTTGGCAGCCCCCAGAAGCATAGAGCCTGGAAGCCCTGCCCAGCTCTGCCAGCTCCCCACCAGGCCAGATTTCCGCAGTGCCAGAGAGAGTGAGAAGAGAGAATGGCCTTGCGGGTGGTGTTTCAGGCCACTGGCCAAGGAGGCTTCCTGGGTGGGTCCCAGCACCCAGGCCTTGCCATGCCCTGGGCTGATGAAAGTGCCAGGCTCTGGTCTGGGAAGCAGGCTTACAGCCTCACGAGCCCAGGAGTGGGTCTCAGAGGCGAGCGGGCGGCCTCTCCTCGGTGTGGATGTCTCCCCCGGGGCCAGCGCGGCAGCTGGCAGATGGCTGCCTGGTGCTTGGGAGTCCGGGAATCTGATCCGGGAGATTCTTGCTCCAGGGAGGAAGGTGGGAGGGAGGATGTGGACAGCTCGGCTGCACCCCAGCACTGAGGGGGTGAGAAGGTGCCCAGGGAAGGGAGCACCAGAGGGTGATGGGGGAAGAGGGATTCTAATGGACCCCAAAGTAGTAATAGCCTCCCACCCACTCACATTTACACTCATTCTTTCATTCACCCAGCTAACAAACAACACCTGGGACAGGTCCTGGCCTCCAGCAAACAAGATAGACAAATCTGCCTTCTGCTAGTCATGTTTACCCAAGTCCCCTGCCCTTAGTTAGCATCCTTGGACCTGACACCCATCAACATTGAACTGAGACTTGGGATGACCGGGTACCATGGAGCGGGGCTCACAGGCGTCCGCCCAGCCTGCTGCCTGGGCTCTAGGGAACATGGCAATTTCAGCTTGTTTTGTTCCATTCACCTATGGGAGAGGGAGCAAGACCCTGGAGCAGAGAAAGAGGGACAAAAGGGCCAATGGCTGGGTCTGGGGAGCCTGCGGTGGCTGGGCGAGTGGCAGGGGAGCCTGTCCCACCCCCACCCTGCCATCTACCTCCCTCTCCCTCTGCAGCGCCCAGGCCAGAGCCCCACCTGCCTCACCCCTAGTCCCAGCACCTCTGCCTTGAGACCACAGGCCCCTTCCTGGTCTGGAGCTGCAGCCTGGCCCTCCAGTGTCCTTGGCCCAGACAAGTCCCCATCCCTCCGTTGTGTATGAGAGCGCAGGGCTCCCCGCTCCATGGCCCCAGCCCTCCCTGATGCATGGCCCAGCCAGTTCCGGCAGGTCAGTTTCTCAGAAGCCCAGGCCCTGCAGAACAGGGGTCCGAGGATGCCCTCCAGGGCTCCGCCGTGCACCACCATGGAGCTTAAGGCCTAAAGTGCCAGCAGGCTCAGTGCCCAGCTCTGGGTGTGCTCTCAGTGAGTTCCCTCCAGCATCAGGGGAGCAGGACATCTTTGGGGAACAGGAATACAGGAGCTGAACCCAGGGCCAGCCAGAGCTACATGGGGGTAGGAGACTCGACCTCCCCTCCCCACTTAATCCACCCCCATCTGCTCAGCTTTAATTACAGCAGAAGCAAACCTCAAGGTTAAGCCCCGAGCTGAGGGCCGAGTGTGGACTTGGGCCCGAGGCTGCATTATCTCCTAATGAGGAGCTTAGCGGCTTTCTCCACCTCGGCTCTGTGGGTGGGGCGCTGCTGGGCAGTGTCACCAACAGCTCTGGTCACTCTGTGGGTCTCCTCCCCCACCCACGGCTGCTCTCAACTTGACCTTAACCCAACCCCCTGCCTAGCTTCCCCAGGCCAGGTTCCTGCAGGAGAGGACCCCTCCGGTGACATCCCATCCTCCCTTCCCACGGTGTTTGCAGCCTCCTGCTTCCGCTGCCTGGTGGATGTGGTGCCCGTGAAGAACGAGGACGGGGCGGTCATCATGTTCATCCTCAACTTCGAGGACCTGGCGCAGCTCCTGGCCAAGCGGGGGAGCCGCAGCCTGTCCCAGCGCCTGCTGCGACAGAGCTTTCTGGGCTCTGGTGAGGAGGGGAACAGATGGGGGGGAGGGGAGCAGGTGGGGGGAGGGGCGGGAGCAGGGGGCGGGGCGTGGGAGGGGCGTGGGGAGGGGCAGGTGGAGGGGCGGGGCAAGGGGAGGGGTGGTGAGGGAGCGGGGAGGGGGGCAGGTGGCGTTTGTGGGCGGCAGCATCAGGTGTCGCATCGGGTCCCCAGCCCTGACTGCTCTGACCCCGGCCTTGGTTTCAGACGGCTCTCATGGCAGGCCGGGGGCGCAGGGACGTGGGGCGGGCAGGGTCAAGTACAGGACCATCAGCCAGATCCCGCAGTTCACACTCAACTTTGTGGAGTTCAACCTGGAGAAGCACCGCTCGGGCTCCACCACGGAGATTGAGATCATCGCGCCCCACAAGGTGGTGGAGCGGACCCAGAATGTCACCGAGAAGGTCACCCAGGTGCGGCCTGCAGGCCAGGGTGGGCGGGGCCGTGCTGGGCCCCACAGTCCCTTCTCAGGCCCAGGCTCCGGACTCCTCCCGGGCTGGGGGAGCAGAGGGAGCCGGCCTGCCCAGCCCTGGTGTCTGGTCTGAGCTCCAAGCCTCTTGTCCTGCTAGAGTCTGATTCCTTAGACCTGAAGGCCCACCCTGAGATTCCCACCCTGACTCCCAGCTCCTGGAGCCAGGGGTGGGTGGGTCAGCAATGCCATATCCTAGGCCTGGAGGACCCGGGAGGGGGAACCTGCAGGACACCTTGGGGCCCGCCCAAGGCTCTGCCAGTCCCAGAGAAGGAGAAGCAGAGAGAGGAGGTATCAAGGGCATACTGGGAAGAGGGTGGGGAGCCCCAGCCCTGCTCCCGCCCCTAGCCTTTGAGGTCGCAGCCAGCCCCTAGGACAGGATGCTTCCGCAGTCCATGCAGCAGGGTGGGGGGTGGGAAGCCTGGCATCTTCAGCTCACTTGGCGCGGGTCCCTGGGGAACAGCCAGAAAGCCCTCAGCCCCTCCTTGGCCAGCCCAGGGCAAACTGCCCTGGGTCCTCTGTTCCAGCTGACCACACTGTCCCTCCTCCTGGAGCCTAATGCCCCAGTCCCCAGCTGACCTCTCCAGACGGAAGTGCAGAGAACACTGCCCAAGGTTCAGGGGCCCTGCCATTGCCTGCTATGTGATCTTGGGCAAGAGACCTGTGCCTTGTCTGGACCCCAGGGTCCCATCTGGAGGAATGATTTGGACCACATGGTCTCTGAGGACTCATTTGACATTGAGGGCGCTGGCCCTAGGAGACGCTGAGAGGTGCCTAGGCCAGGACTGAGCAAGGGGGTGCAGAGCAAGATCAGGGGCCTCCTCCAGCTCCCCTGGGACTTTGTTCCCTGAGGGGATGGAGCAACTCTTTGCCTCCCTCACCCTTTCACCTGAAGCACCCTCTGTGCTGGAGCAGGTGGGCTGGAAACTCCTTGTGACTCAGCCACTCACCAAGTGCAAGAGTCCTGGGGCAGAAAAGACCCCAGGCTGTAGGGCTGGGCCGTTAGACATCAGGCGGGGTGCGGGGGGCCAGTGACCTGGGAAGCCCACCTAGCTGTGCGCCTGGGACCCTCAGGTTGGTGACGGGGTGTCAGGCTGGAGAGTTGTGTGTGGTCCCTGCCCCCACCCAGCTTGTCCTGCCCCCTACCCCAGCCCCTTTTGGCTTTACTAACCCACCCCATGTTGCCCCTAAGGAGGGGAGGAGCCTGCCAGAGCTCAGGGGAGGGGCTGGCATGGCCCAGAGCAGGGAAGTCACACGGGCCTCAACCAGAACTCAAAGGGCCTAGAGGGCCATGAGCCCATACCTGGGCTCCCACGTCCTGACAGCTCTGGAGTCACTGGGAAGGCCCCGGGTGCTGGCCCAGGAGGCGGTGGGAGACTCCGGAGATCTGTGGTGGGGGCGGTGGCACCCCGACTAGAAGCCCCTAGGACGGGGACACTTCTTCTGACCCCGCCCTCTGAGTTCTGACCGCCTCCCTCCCTCTCTGCGTGTTCTGCTGTTTCTGCCTGGTTGGTCTTGAGCAGCCAGGGGTAGATGTCGTCATGACGACACAAGTTCAATGCTCATTCAGCTCCCCTTAGTTGAGCCCCCACGTGGACACAGAGAGGGGCATGCCGGACGAGGGAGCTGCTGCTGTGAGTCAGTGGAGATAACTGTGCTGTCAGGGCGTTTACAAGGAGGTGGGAGAAAATTAAAAAAAACCTGGGTCAGGTCTGTGCAGGGTCAGAGGAAACTTCCCAGGGAGGTCAAACAGGAGCTGAGGCCAAGGCTGAGCAGGAGGTCCCTGCAGGGTGAGGACACTGTGGCCCCTCCCAGGGGTCTGGATGGCAGATGGGGGACCGTGTGGTTGAAATCAGCCTTTGGGTGGATCTTCCTTACTGTGATCCCATCTGCTAATGGATCTGGCTGGCAGGGCCAGAACCTTATGTCGCAGATTTTCTTAAACCAGAACCATCTGCAGGGCCCTATCCTGTCAGGGAGGGGCTGGGATGATGATCCATGGGACACCTCTCAGGCCCCATTCTTGTCAGGGCAGTGTCTGACACTGGATGAGCAGAGAGGTGTGATTATCGAGTGTAATGGCATGTGCCATCAAGATGCACTAGCTTGGGACTTCCTTGACAGTCCAGTGGTTAAGACTCCGAGCTTCCAAGGCAGGGGACACAGGTTCCATCCCTGGTCAGGGAACTAAGATCCCACATGACGCGTGGTGCTACCAAAAAAAAAAAAAATGATGCACCAGCTCATTTACTTGGTACAGCCAACAGCCCCGTGGTGTTTGTGGTCCTTTGTTGTCCCCTTCTGCCAGTGAGGGAACTGAGGCTCATAGAAGTTACAAAACCTGTCCCAAGACAAACAGACAGCAATGTCAGACCTGAGATCAACCTGGGAGGTCTGGCTACAAAAGGCAAGCCTTCTGCTCCCAGCTGTCTCTTGTGTTGAGCAGCTGGGCAGAGCTTGGGCATGTTAGGCTGGGTCCTGGTGATTGTATGTTGGCCGAAGTCTCAGAGGTGGGGTTCTGAGGGGCAGAGCAGAGGGGGTTCAGAATGTAATGATCAACCCCTCCTTGGACATGTGCAAAGTAGTCAAGGCCACCAGTATCCAGACCCATCAAGGGTCCAGATTAACTATACACCCCCAAAATTTGATTCCTTCTGTGGAAGGCTCTGAGAGTTGGCCCCAGGCTGGGCCCTCACTGGTCCAGGCCCCAGAGGGCTCTCAGGAATGAAGAGGCTACTTTGGAGGTGACTTGTTCCCATGGGAAACCTGACCACTGGAAACTTCCCAAACCCACCAGACAGACTAGTCACCCCCTCAATTGGCCTGAACCTGGCCCTCCCCTCTCCCCTCCCCCAATCCTGTCTTCACCTACTCCAGGCTGGCCTGTTTATGGGGGAGTTCAAACATGGGGTCACTATTAGAGCTGCCCCCCTCCTCTGGAGCCCACCTCCTCTCGTCAAGTCCTCCCAGCACTCCTGTCCTCTTATGAACTACGTGTCCGTGTCCTACGGGCCACACCCCCATCTTTGCCTCATCCCCTCTCCCCTGCACCGCCCTGCCACCCACCCTTTCCCACATCTCCCTTCCTCGGCCTCATCCCTGCATCTCCACCCCTCCCAGAGCCATCTCCCCGGCAGGGGCCACCCGGCTGACCTCCGCCCGGTCCCCACCCCCAGGTCCTGTCCCTGGGAGCGGACGTGCTGCCGGAGTACAAGCTGCAGGCCCCTCGCATCCACCGGGGCACCCTCCTGCACTACAGCCCCTTCAAGGCCGTGTGGGACTGGCTTATCCTGCTGCTGGTCATCTACACGGCCGTCTTCACGCCCTACTCGGCCGCCTTCCTGCTCAGCGACCAGGACGAGTCTCAGCGCGGGGACTGTGGCTACACCTGCAGCCCGCTCACTGTGGTGGACCTCATCGTGGACATCATGTTTGTGGTGGACATCATCATCAACTTCCGCACCACCTACGTCAACACCAACGACGAGGTGGTCAGCCACCCCCGCCGCATCGCCGTCCACTACTTCAAGGGCTGGTTCCTCATCGACATGGTAGCCGCCATCCCCTTCGACCTGCTCATCTTTCGCACTGGCTCCGACGAGGTGAGCGAGCCCCGTCCAGGCTGGCCCCCGCCGCGGTCCCCTGTGCCCCGGCCCTGGGTATGGGGAGTACTTGGCATGGGGCACCTTTGCCGAAGCAGGTGGTGGTGGGAAGGAGGGGCCTCAGACATCTGTCACCTCCCAGCCCTGGAGAAGGAGTAGCTGGGGCTTCCCGTAGGTCTGGATGCCCTCTCTCTGTTCCCGAACCCTGCCCCTTCTGGGACGGGCACGCCCATGCGGCCCAACCGTCCTGCTGATTTCTAAACCACAGTTACCCTGGAAATTCACAGGCTGCCTCTCAGGGCAGCCTGACTGCCTCCTCAGCCCCAGCCCCACCACTCCACCCACTCTGCTTCTCACAGCTGACGGGAGGGCATTTTCATGCTGTTCTCGTAGCTTCTAGTCCCACTCTGTCCTTTCGCCCCATCTCCTTGGGATCAGCTTTTTTGTTGCTGTTGTTTTAATATTTATTTATTCATTCACTCATTCATTTATTTATTTGGCTGTCGCGTCTTAATTGCCACCTGCGGGACCGTCATTGCATCATGCGAGATCTTTCGCTGTGGAGTGCGGACTCTCACCGACTGTCTCGTTGGGGCTCTTAGGCATAGGAGTTGTGGCTCGAAGGCTTAGTTTCTCCACAACATGTGGGACCTTAGTTCTCTGACCAGGATGGAACCCGTGTCCCCTGAATTGCACTGTGGATTCTTAATCACAGGGCCGCCAGGGGAGTCCCTTGGAGTCAGCTTTCCACTCAAATAGCTTACCTCCTGTGTTCCAGTCACACACCAGTCACCTAACCTGTCCAGCACGGAGTGTCCATCGTGACTGCGTGCTCCCATGCCCACCCACCCACTTCCAGCAAATCTATCCCCAAGTCCTCTCCCCACCCTTTCCACCTGCACTGGCCCTCCCTGGACACGGAGTGGCCTTCCCACCGCCTCTGCCCCAGCCCCACACCTGCCAGCCTCAGCCCCTGCACACAGGAGCCAGAGCAAGTTTCAGATCACTTATCTGACCTGACCCTCATTCAATCCAGTCTTCAGAGCTTTCAGTTCTCCCCAGCAGCTTGGGATAAAAGCCAAGCTCTTTGAGGAGCCTGTGGCCGCAGCAGCAGCCCCTGCCCACCTTCCAGGCTCATTCCTCTGTGCTCCCACCTGCAGCACTACCTTTGGTTCCCCAGGTGGACTGTGCCATTTCACGGCCATGCCTTTGCTCATATTGCTCCCTGTGCCTGGAATACCCTTTCCCTCTCCCTCCTGTCTGAAGACCCAGCTTCATCTTTCAAGACTCAGCTCCTGTGTCACCTCCTCTAGGAAGCCTTCCCTGCCCTGTCACTGCAGACTTTTCCTCCCCTTCCTCTGTGCTCCCCTTCAACTTCTGTCCTGGCAAACCATAAAGCTATTTTGAGCTTTAGGCTGAGAGCTCCTTAAGGTCCTGCATGGGGTCCCACTGCCGAGAGCCTGGCCCAAAGCAGGCTTTCCATAAGTGTTTGTTGAATGACTATGTGACCACACCCGCAAGGGAATAAATGTGGTCCTACGCGCAATCTCTCAAGGGCTGACCCCAGCCCTGGGGCCCCCTCCCTGCCTCTCCAGACCACAACCTTGATCGGACTGCTGAAGACAGCGCGGCTGCTACGGCTGGTGCGTGTGGCTCGGAAGCTGGACCGCTACTCTGAGTACGGGGCGGCCGTGCTCTTCCTGCTCATGTGCACCTTTGCGCTCATCGCGCACTGGCTGGCCTGCATCTGGTATGCTATCGGCAACGTGGAGCGGCCCTACCTGGAGCCTAAGATCGGCTGGTTGGACAGCCTGGGCGCGCAGCTCGGCAAGCGCTACAACGGCAGCGACCCAGCCTCGGGCCCCTCGGTGCAGGACAAGTACGTCACCGCCCTGTACTTCACCTTCAGCAGCCTCACCAGCGTGGGCTTTGGCAACGTCTCCCCCAACACCAACTCTGAAAAGGTCTTCTCCATCTGTGTCATGCTCATTGGCTGTGAGTGTCCGGGGCCTTACCCACCAATTCCAGGTTGAGTTTTGTAATGAGATATAACACAGTAACAATTTCTGTGATTGGCAGGTCCTAAGTTTGCAGCACAATGAATTTTTGCATGTGTGTACACTAACTGTGGGCTTCCGTGGTGGCTCAGACGGAATCTGCCCGCAATGCAGGAGACCCAGGTTCGATCCCTGGGTTGGGCAGAAGGAAATGGAGAAGGAAATGGCAACCCACTCCAGTATTCTTGCCTGGAGAATCCTATGGACAGAGGAGCCTGGCGAGCTACAGTCTATGGGGTCACACAGAATTGGATACGACTGAGTGACTAACACTTTCACACTAACTATATACAGAATCTGTGGCCCTCAATATATACCAGGGATCAGGGCCAACTGCCTCTTTTTCAGGGCCTCGTGCAAAATGAAAGTGTGGAGCCCTTTGTTTAAAATATTATTAAGTATTTCAAGACAGCAAGAGCAGAGCACTAAACCAAAACCCAGGGCCCTTCTTAGCACAGGTCCACATCTATGAAGTTCTTGCCAGGCACTTTTCTTTTCAATATATGTTTATTTGGCTGTGCTGAGTCTTAGTTGCAGCATGCAGGATCTTTAGTTGAGGCATGTGAACTCTTAGTTGCAGTATGTGGGATCTAGTTCCCTGACTAGGAATTGAACCGGGGACCCCTGCTTTAGGAGCATGGAGTCTTAGCCCCTGGACCATCAGGGAAGTCCCTGTCAGGCACTTTTCTAAGTCCCGATCAGAGGTCCCTGTTTTGTTCTCATCACTACTCCATGACAGCCATAGTATGAGCTGTTTATAGACCAAGAAATTGAATGTCCTAACTTGCCAGGGGTTACAGAGAGACCCAATTCCAGCCCAGGGGACAGACTCCCAGAGAACCAGCTCCCAGGGCTATGTACTGTCAAGCCTCACATCCTGCTTCCTGCCTTTCAAGACACGCGGCCTAGGAACAGGAGAGGCAGTGTGGAATGTTACACCTAGATTAAGTTGTCATGTTCAGAGTATTTAGAGATGTGAAAGCCCAGAAAAACAAAAACAACGGGGGGAAAAGGGTGAAAACAAGAGACCAAGAGTTTTCCCTTTATAACATTTTTACAACTTGAAAGAGAAAACAAATCTGAACTAAAAAAAACCCATTGCCCTAGTTCTTTCTTCTCAGAAGTTTAGCCTATGGGGCCCCGGAAGCTGCCAAGAGGCACAGGGTGGAAGGAGGAGGGCAGAAAACCCAGGGGTCTTTGATCCACCCCCCACCCCCACCCCCCGCCCCAGACACCCTGGCACCGTCCTGGACACTTCTGACTTTGCCCTGGACAGAGGGGTCCCTGGCAGGGGGATCCCAGGGTGGGGGACGCTGGAGCAGGCCTTGGGGTGGTGTTGTGACCTGGCGGAGATGCTCTGGAGCTCAGCCCCGCATCCCGCCGCCCTGCCCCAGCCCTCATGTACGCCAGCATTTTCGGCAACGTGTCGGCCATCATCCAGCGCCTGTACTCGGGCACGGCGCGCTATCACACGCAGATGCTGCGGGTCAAGGAGTTCATCCGCTTCCACCAGATTCCCAACCCGCTGCGGCAGCGCCTCGAGGAGTACTTCCAGCACGCCTGGTCCTACACCAATGGCATCGACATGAACGCGGTGAGCCCCTGCCGCTCGGGCCCGGGTGGGGCGGCCCACCTCGCTCAAGTCCCAGCTCTGGCGAATGCCCCCGGAGCAGGGCGGTGGGGGGAGACCAAGGTCCCGCAGGCACTGGGCGTCCCCAGAACCCTCCTTACCTCCCGCTCCCCCAGCCCCCGGCCCTGGCCGCACCCCGCTGGACGCCCCTGCCGCCCCGCAGGTGCTGAAGGGCTTCCCGGAGTGCCTGCAGGCCGACATCTGCCTGCACCTGCATCGCGCGCTTTTGCAGCACTGCCCCGCCTTCCATGGCGCCAGCAAGGGCTGCCTGCGCGCGCTGGCTGTCAAGTTCAAGACGACGCATGCGCCGCCCGGGGACACGCTGGTGCACCTCGGCGACGTGCTCTCCACGCTCTACTTCATCTCCCGCGGCTCCATCGAGATCCTGCGCGATGATGTGGTGGTGGCCATCCTCGGTGGGTCGGGCGGGGAGGGCCGGGCTGGTGGTGGGTGGGGTGGGGGAAGTGTCCTGTCTGGACCAGGCTGTTACCTGGGACGCTGATGGCACCTGCCACGTGCTGAGCATGGGCCACGGGGGTGCTTGACGCCCAGCTCACGGAATCCTTCACACCAACCCCGGCCACAGGCCCCATTTTCGTGATAGGCAAGTTGAGGCTCAGAGAGGTCTGGTAGGTGGACAAGAAGGGATTCCAGGGCGGGGGAAGTCCAGGCAGGCTGCGACTTTCTCCTGCCCTTAGGAAGCTTGGGGTGAGAAGTCAAGGACTTGTCTCGGGTGGAGGCGGGGTGGTCCCTGCAGCTGCAGGGATAGCTGGACTTCGGAGGAAGGATAAGGAGCTCTGGACAGGGGAGAGACTGGGGGCCCACATAGCCTCTGCCGCTCACCTTGGGCAGGTCACTCATCTTCCACGCCTCCCCCCTGCACCCCAAGTCCGTCAGCCTCCCCATCCCCTGGTTCCTCTGGCCAGGCTCTCCTCCACCCAGTCCTCTCCCTCCAGCCTGCCCTCGCTCTCTTCTTCCACTACATCCTCACCTGGGCCAGCTCCTTGCTCTCATGATCTCAGCCTCACCTATGCCACAAGGACCCCCAGAGCTCTGTCCTGGCCCCAGTCTCTCCATAGAGAGGAAAATTCCATTTGTCTCCAGATATGGCCATCGTTACATTCCATAGGCAGACCAAACAGTTTATCTCAATCTGAAATCATCATCTTCCCTCAAAGGCAGCTCCATGGGCATCCCCGTCACTGTGAACCTCCCACTGCCCGGGCCAGAGACCTGGGAGTCAGCCAGGGAAGTACCCTCCTCCTTTCCTGGCCCACCCCCACCATCCAGGCAGCCACAGAACCCTGTCTGTTCCCTGCATTGAGATCTCTCTGTCCCATACCTGTCTTCTTGTCCCTGCCTGGGCCCAGTCCTTAGTATGTCCTTCATGGGCAGGTGTCAGGAGCTCCTTTCCTGCAGCCTGAATCTAGTGTACCCCAGACTCCATCTTCCACCTGCCAGTGACCTGAAATTCACATCTGGGCGCAGTCTTCTGCTCAAAATCCTTTCGTGGTTCTTCATGACCCATGGGACAAATGTCAACCCCTGTGCACGGCCCTCCACATTCTGGCCACCCCTAGGTCCTGCCACCGTCCCCCTGGTGGTTCATGCTCCAGCCATCAAACTGCTTAGTTCTCTACCCCTGCCCATCTGTCCCACCCCTGTGCCTCTGCACATGCCACTCCGTTCAGAGCACCTGCCTCGCGCCCGTCCCGGCAGGCCCCAGGCATCCTTCAATGCTGAACTCAAGCTCAGCTCCTCTGTGAGCCCGTCCCTCATTCCCAGCCAAGTTTAGAAGTGCCATCCAGGTGGAAGAGATATAATTATTATTAATAATTAAGAAGCCAGTCCAATTTAAGTTTCAGTTAGAGACATGAACTCTCATTTTGTCCTGAGAAGAAATGGACATTAGGTCATAATCCTTCATGTACTGGAAAACCATCACTTTATAATGTTGCCCAGATTTCTAGCTGCTGGGTTTCATATGTGACCCTGGAGAGTCCCTCCCTTCTCTGAGCCTCCTCAGTCCCCTCCTCGGTAAAAGACCTTTTATCCTGTTCTCCTGGGGGCCCATGTCCTGGCCTTCATCCATCATTGAGCAAACACTTAGCACTCCTTGTGCAGAATGGCCAGGCTGGGGGCTGGACTTTCCTGTGGGAAGTGGCCATGATAATCATGGTCTGTGGCACTCTGGCCCTGGGTTCTCTGCCCCGAACCCTGACTGTGCTGCACAGATCACAGCCTGCTTCCTCCATCCGATTGCCTTTTTCCTGGAAGACCAGTCCTCCTAGACTCTCACAGCCCACCCTCCCCTCCAGTAGCTCTGTGAGACCCCTCCCTGCCTCCAACCAGTCCTGGTGGAATGAACCCCTCCCTCTTCTGTTGTCCCATTGCTCTTGGCGCCTACTTGTTCTGAAGCTCTAGAGATCATTCTGTAATCTGTCTGTCGGGGATTTGGGGGCGCTCCTTGTGGGTGGGACAGAACCCTAGTCATGTTTTTATCCTGTGGCTAGCACAGTGCCTGGCACCAGAACGGCCCAGCACCCTCACCACTTGTCCCTGTATCCAGCCCAGGTCCACCCTGTGACATCGTCCATCCTAACACCTTGCATCTATCTGTCTGGTGCCTCTTGCTCTTCGAGGCACTTCCTCTAGCATCACCTTTGCTCCTCTGGACCACCCGGGGTAGGGGCGGCCAGGGCAGATATGGTTATGGCCATTTTAGAAATGGGGACACTGCGGTGCAGAGAGGGCCATGCTGGTCACTTGGCCCCACAGTGGGAGTGGGAACCGAAGAGAGAGAAGCCTGAGGTGCTGTCCCAGGGAGCTGGGTGCTTCTGACCCCTGGTCCCCGCCACTCTGCAGCTCTGTGGCCAGCCAGAGAGGAAGAGGTTGGGCAGGGAGACTTTGGTGTCTCTTCTGTCTGCTGTTCCCTGGGTAGGAGTATAGGGGCAGTTCCCAAGCAAGTGGGAAACAGGAAGGAGATTCTGGTAGAAGGTGGTCTCAAGGATCCTGGAGATAGCAAGGGGACCCACAGGTTGGGGTGGCAGGGGTCTCTGCACACTCCCTGCCCTCAGCCAGCATGTCCAGCCTTGTTCCAGGCCCCTGCCTGGCAGGAACCCTGAAGCTGGGCAAGATCAAGGTTAAGAGGTCCTCAGGGAGGCTCCTCAGAAGAGAGCAGAGAGCCAGGCCCTGGAGATTCCCCCGCCCCTCTGGCTGGCAGGAAAGAATGACATCTTTGGAGAGCCCGTTAGCCTCCATGCCCGGCCGGGCAAGTCCAGCGCAGATGTACGGGCCCTGACCTACTGTGACCTGCACAAGATCCAGCGGGCAGACCTGCTGGAGGTGCTGGACATGTACCCTGCCTTCGCAGACAGCTTCTGGAGTAAGCTGGAAGTCACCTTCAACCTGCGGGACGTGAGTCTGGGCTGGGTGGGCCGGGTCGGGGGTGGCCCTCGGCCAGCCTGTAATGGGCCATGGCCAGTCAGCCTGCTGAGCGCTTGGCCTGCTTGGCTGGAGAGGACCCGTCTGACCGCTTCCCTTCTTTTCAACCCCCCCTCTTCATCCTTTGTCATAATCACTTCTGTGCCTCCCATGGCCAACATAATGCTAAGTATGAAGATAGCTACCAATTACGGAGCACCAACTATGTGGTAAGCACTGGGCTCCTTCTACATGATTTCATTTAGTCTTCCTGCAGGTGGTGTTATTATCCCCATTTTGCAGATGGGGAAACTGAGGGTCCTAGCAGACAAATGTCTAAAGCCACACAGTCACACAGTAAATCATATATTCAGTGGTGCAGCCAAAATGGGACTCAAGTTTGTGCATCTCCATAGCTCAGGCTTTTCCCACCACATCCTTCCAAGCTGCAAGGGGGGCAGTGGGGGCGGGCAGCAGTGTCTGCCATCCACGAGCTCACAGTCCAGATCACAGAGGTGTAAGCAGTGATAGAGCAATCTCTCCTCTCAAATTTATCACTCAGTGGAGGAGATTATAATAACTCAAAAAGAAGAAGAAAAAAAAAGAAGAAAGAGCTAAATAGTTTTCTTTTTTCTTTTTTTTTTTTTTTTGGCTTCAGCAAGCAGCTTGTGGGATTTCGGTTCCTTGATCAGGGATTGACCCTGGGCCCAGAATCCTAACCACTAGGCCACCAGGGAACTCCCAAGAGCTCCATAGTGAAGAACCAAGGCAGTCTCAAGGGTGTGCAGTGAGACCAAATATCTGTGGAGCTCAGGGTGGCCAAGGTGTGGGACAGCCAGCACAGAGTGGAAGTGCCCAGAAGGGTCTGTGTGCCGGGGAGGGTCAGGAACCAGCTAGTGGGAAGGAGGGGGCAGGTGCACCTGGCAGGGGCCACAGTGGCTGAGGCCCGGGCACTGAGCCCCCAGCCCTGGCCTCAGGCGGAGGGTTCCGCTGGCCCAACCCCGCACCCAGCGTCTGGAGGTGGAGCTGAGGCAGGCTTACCTGCTCCAGACGGCCCTCCCCACCCTGCCCTATGCTGTCCTCCCCTCCCCAGGCTCTCCTCTTCCTGCCTGGCCTGTCTAGGAGGCCTCTTGTGAGGACTCTGCCTTGGTGTGGGGCAGGGGGGAGGGGGTGCCCAGCTACTAGGAGACATCAAATGGCCCAAGTGCGCAGTGGCTGGACACTTGAGCAAGAGGGCTGTGGTGTCCATGGCCTGGGACATCTGCAGCCCCCGGGTGTCCCCAAGTCCTATTAGCAGGGGGGTAGGTTGCCAAGGGCATGGATGAGGGCATCCCTGAAAGGATTGGGGCTTCCAGACTTCCACCCCTCAGGGGGAATTGTCACATTGCGGATCCCAGGGTTCTGAGGAAATGGAAGGAGAACAGCTCCCCTGCCTCTCCCACCCCCACCTTGCTGCTCAAGGCAGCCTCTCGCAGGACTCCTTGGGGTCTGCCCGGCCCTAAGCCCCTGGGCATCCTCTGCCAGTCCACGCTGGAGAGGAGCTGCTGGGAGCACGCTGGGGGGGCCCAGCTGCCTGCAACCACCCTCACCTAGTTGCCACGGGGGTGGGGGAGGGGAGAGAGGCCCGGTCCCGGTTGTGTTCCCCATTACTTGATGCTCTTGTTCCCCACAAGGCAGGCGGTGGTCTCCAGTCATCACCCCAACAGGCTCCAGGCAGTCAAGACCACCAGGGCTTCTTCCTCAGTGACAACCAGTCAGGTGAGCAAAATCGGCCCCCGCCAGAGTCTGTCCCTCCCGGGCCCGAAAGCCCTGCCCAGCCTCCTGGCCCTTGGCAGGTCCTCCCCATCCTGCCTCTCCTAGGAGAGACCTCCCCAGGCTCAGCACCGGAGGCCCCTGCGCCCCTCCCCCGGGTCCTCGGAGCCTGAGTGAGGGCTGCCCCCAGGGGTGGATACCGGCCCATCAAGGTACTATGGGCCCCGCTAGGCGGCAGCTCCCTGGACAATGAGGCCGGGGCTGGACATCCCCACCCGGTCAGCCCCCCCAGGCTGGGGCCCTACCCCTACTGCCAGGGCTACAGCCTTTTGGGTCCTAGAAGCCAGGCCTCTTATGGGGGCAGGACATCCAGGGAAGAAGATCCACTCCTTCCCACTCCGTGTTCCCATAGCAGGTAGGGAATGGGGCCCGGGCTCTGCTCGAGAAGGCCCACCTTGCGGAACCAGCTGGACCTTGGCTCAAGCTTCCCTCTCCACCCCCTGCAGGTGCAGCCCCTTCCCTGAGCATCTCAGACGCATCTGGCCTCTGGCCTGAGTTGCTGCAGCAAGTGCCCCCCAGGCCAAGTCAGAGCCCCCCAAACCCTCAGGGAGACTCAGACTGCTGGCCTCGGGAGCTAGGCTCCAGGCTAGAGCAGCTCCAGGCCCAGATGAACAGGTGGGTGACCTGTGGGCAGGGATGGGGCAGCCACAGAGGGCAGGCCTGGGGCAGGCTAGGTACGGGCGCCCCCTCCTGGTGCCTCGGGGACATCGCTGGGTGTCCCGTGGGTTTGAGAATGAAAGCGAAAACCTGAAAGTGAAAGTCACTCAGTTGTGTCTGACTCTGCGACCCAGGCAAGAAAATACCTGAGTGGTAGCTGTTCCCTTCTCCAGGGGATCTTTCCAACCCAGGGATCGAACCCAGGTCTTCCGCATTGCAGGTGGATTCTTTACCAACTGAACCACAGGGGAAACCCAACGGTTTGAGAATGGCCAGCCCCTTTTAGCTGCAGACCTCCCCAGCCCTCTCACTGAAGACAATTTCTTGGATGACTTGTCCCAGCAAACCTGGAACATGCCAAGAGGGGAGAGGGGTGTGTAACTTCATGCTGAAACAAATTCTGTGGACCCAGGATTTCCTTGGTGGTCCAGGGACTAAGACTCCATGCTCTCAATAGGGGGGGCCTGGGTTCAATCCCTGGTCAGGAAACTAGATCCCACATGCTGCAACTACGAGTTCTCATGCCGCATCTAAAGATCCTGCATGCCACAACTAAGACTCAGCGCAGCTGAATAAATAAATATTTACATATTTAAAAAAAAAATACCATGAGCCCTTGGAAAGGGGTTGTGGCCTGTGGATGTCAGGGCTGTGTGGCAGAGTGAGGGCTTAGGGGCAACACAGTCCTGGGTTCAAATTCTGGCTTGGTAACTTAGCAGCAATACTGTGTATAAGTAACAACCACTCTGAGCCTTGGTTTACCCTTTTGTGAAGTGGGGGTAACCAGAATACCTGTGTTGAAGCTTCATGATGAGGGTAGAATGTCTCTTTCATAAGCACCCTCTGATAAACAGTGATAAGGAGAGCTGAGCATTAGGCTGGTTTTTTGTAACTGTGGAGTGGGGGTGGGGTGAGTTCTCTGGTTACCAAGGCAGTACAGGCGTGTTTGGGTTACCTTCACCTGTTCTATAAGTTGTACTGAAACATCTACTTAAGTTCTTTCCTTAGTACCATTCCGTCAAATTAAGTAATTTGGTACCCACCCTGCCCCCTAAAAAAACTTCACTCTGAGGACTAAATGATGCGTGCAGCTGCCTGATCACTGTGATTATCAGAGTCAGGAATGTACTAAGGGGAATTTGGGTGGAGGCTGTAGATTGTAGGGGATTCCCTGGTGGCTCAGACATTAAAGAGTTTGGTCTGCCTGCAATGCAGGAGACCCGGATTCAGTCCCTGGGTTGGGAAGATTCCCCTGAAGAAGGAAATGGCAACCCACTCCAGTCTTCTTGCCTGGAAATCCCATGGACGGAGGAGCCTTGCAGGCTACAGTCCATGGGGTCACAAAGAGTTGGATGTGACTAAAGTGACCTAGCATTCACGCATGTAGATTGTAGCGGGGAAATGGCTTCATCCAGCAGGGACAGCCTGCAGCCTACACAACTGATGGCTGCCCTCAGGCCCTAAACTGGTCTTGCCAACCCTGACCCTGACCCTGACTGTGGGGTCTGCCTGGCAGGCTGGAGTCCCGCATGTCTTCAGACCTCAGCCGCATCCTGAAGCTCCTTCGGCAGCCCCTTCCCCAGGACCACACTGGCTACGTCTTGGGAGCCTCCGCCTCCAATGACCTGGCCTTGTTCCCTGCAAGCTCAGCGACTCAGAGTCCAGGAACCCAGCTGCCCCGGGGTGACCCACCCCCGGCACAGGTGAGCAGTGGAGGGGACCCCCAGGGGCTTGCCTGGCGGCGGCTGCATGGCTTCCCCCACCCTTACCTTGGTCTCAGTGGTCATCTGGCCCAGGGCCTTTGTGGCCTGAGAGCAGCTGTGACTTCTGCTGTCCTCCCGTATGGTCTGAGTCACAACAGGCAGCCTGGACAGGTGGCAGCAGAGCCCAGACTGTGACAATGGACTCCACACCAGGGGCTGGGGCAGCAGGATACATCTCCTGCTGGTTCCCAACCCCGAAGTCAGGACGGCCTGGGGAGGCTCCCCACCCTGCTTGCCCCCCTCTTTCTTGACCCCCCAGATGCCCAGCTATGGTGACATGGATGAATGGAGGCCGGAGCTCAGGAACTCTTCCTCTAGGATGCCCCCCTCTGCCATGGAAATGGACAGACTGTCTTCGGAACAGAAGCAGCCCGAGGGGCTCCCGTCACCCCTGGTCTCCCCTCTGTGTCCCTTGGAGGTACAGGGGCTTGTCTGTGGGCCCCGCTTCCCCTCCCTCCCTGAACACCTCAGCTCTGTGCCCAAGCAGTTGGAGTTCCAGAGACATGGCTCAGATCCTGGGTTTGCAAGGAGCTAGAGCCTCTGTGCCCCAAGATTAAAAATAGAAAGCACTATGAAGGAACTGAATGTGGGTAAGGTGATAGTTAAGGATGTGGGGGAGGCAGACAGCCTCTAAACTAGCCCTTCACCTAGAGTAGCTACAAACTGCCAATCCAGGTGACCCCGGATGGTGCGGGTGAAGAGGCTCGTGACTTCCCCCAGTCTCCTCCAGGGCTCTCTTTAGACAGCAGGGCTGGTGGAGGGTGGATGAGCCTCAGGCGTGGAGGTAGCTACCAGGACAGAGAGCTTAGGAAAGAAAGGAGACGTTTCTGATCTTTTCTGTGTGAGAGCCTGGCTCTGTGCAGAGTCCAGTCACCTCCCACCTCAGAACTCTCCCCCACAATGCAGCCAAGCCCCCAGGGTTGGTCAAGACCTCCTGCGGAGAGCCTGTGAACCAGCTAGAGATGGGAGTCTCCTCTGCAGTGGACGCATCAGGGCCCAGAACTCCAGCCCTCAGCCACCCTGCCCTTGATGGTTCTGTGATGACCTTTGGGACCTAGTGGGCAGTAGAGGGTCTCAGAGCTAATAAAGTCTGCATACTTCACGTTGGGCTGGGTGTGTAACTTGTCTGAGGGTCATCAGGTCCTTGATGGGGCTATAATCCTGACAGTTGTGATCTTCTTCCGAGGAGCTGTGTGTTAGGGACCTGAAGGTGACTCCACCGGGTCTTGGAGCCCCCGGAGTAAGGGGCTCTTAGCCAGGCTGGGGTGAAGGGAAGCAGAGAGACACTGGCATGATGGCCACAGGGAATCATGACAAGAGCTAACACTTCCAAAGCACTCTTCTGTGTTAGGGGATATTGTGCTGGCTGCCCTGCAGATATTGTCGACTCTTTGCAACAAGCCTATGGGGTCAGTATTATTATCTCATTTGAGAGAGAAGGATCAGAAGTAGAGAATCGCTAAGAAATTTACCCAAGCAAGAGGGGAACTTCTGGGGTGCTGGTACTCTTCTGTTTCCTGATCCAAGTGCTGATTGTATGAGTGTGTTTCAGGTTGTAAGAATATGTGCACTTTGTGTAGATTATACTTTGATTTTAAGAAAAAGAATATTTCGCAAAAATATATCAAAAGGAGGACATAATTTCAACCCAACTACTCCACTGAAATGGGTTGTTGTTCAAAAAGTCACAGGTCCTGTCCTTTTTCCCTAAAAGAATTTTGAAAATGTATTTCTCCTTTATACATTTTTAGTTGACATCTGAAGTACTCCATGATAACTTTAAATAGTTGCAAACGACATAATTGCCAGTGTGTTGTAAATATTGACACTTTATAAACTGTTGCATTTATATTGATCCATTTAGATCCAAATAGCAGTGATTCCAGAAGCCAATATTGGGACTTCCCTGGCAGTCCAGTAGTTAAGGCTCTGCACTTCCAATGAGGGGGTGAGGGTTCGATCCCTGGTTGGGGAATTAAGATTCCCACATGCTCTGCTCTGCCCCCCACAGAAGTCAGTATCATTCATTTTAAAAACGGGAAAACAAGTTCTTCTTTAACACTGTTCCTTTTTCTCTGCTCATGTGTGTGCTGTGCTTTGTCGCTTAGTCATGTCTGGCTCTTTGCGACCCTATGGACTGTAGCCCTCCAGGCTCCTCTGTCTGTGGGGATTCTCCAGGCAAGAATACTGGAGTGGGTTGCCATGCCCTCCTCCAGAGGATCTTCCCAACCTAGGGATCGAACCAGTGTCTCCCACATTGCAGGAAGACTCTTTACAGTCTAAGCCACCAGGGAAGCCCTTTCTCTGCTCATAATTTCACTCTATTTCATTCAAAGTTTACCCAACATGTAATTTATTACCATGCTTGAAAGTATATTATTGATAACCTTATCATATGTGTTTGTGACACACACACACACACACATATAGTTTTTAAAAGTAATTGTTTCTAACCTTACTAAGGCTTTAAGGGTTACACTTATTAGTACTGGGTTTTTCAAAACAACATAAATACTTCTATTTAAATTTTTATAGAAACTAAAATTTTATTGACATACACCTCTTAAAAGAGGGAATTTTTCTCTCAGTTCATGTGAGTGGATAAATATTTTTTTGTTACAGTAAAACATAAGCCCAGAGAAACCTGTTCACATAAGGAAGCAGATGGGACTTTAAGGGGGTTGTTATATATTTAACAGTGGCACTCACTTCTTTGAATTCTGAGTTGTGTTAACAATCACATCATTAAAAACTATACTTAATGATGTGTTAAGTCGCTTCAGTCGTGTCTGACTCTTTGCAACCCTAAGGGCTGTAGCCCGCTAGGCTCTGCTGTTGATGGGGTTTTCTAGCAAGAATACTGGACTGGGTTGCCATTTCCTCCTCCAGGAGATCTTCCCCACCCAGGGATCGAACCTGAGTCTCCTGCATTAACAGGCGGGTTCTTTGTACCACTAGCGCCACTTGGGAAGGCCCATACTTAATGTTATCACCTAACAGTTCATCACAATTCTCCTTTAGTTGTGTTGAAAGCACACCATTGGAAACCATTTAAATTATAAACAGATGTTACCTAGAATCGGACCTTTCTCCATTTCAAACTTTAGACACAGATACAGCATTTAGGGCTGTATTAGCAATTGCTTTGGTACTGCTAGCGGGAAGGATGAAATGGGTGGGAATAAACACTGAGAGCCACGCTGGTGTGGCTACCGCCTGCTGAGGACCGACCCTAGAACTGCGAACATTTTTACAAGGAGAGCGCACGAAAGCCGGACTGTAGCTGGGCCTGGGCCCGAGCACACATCGGTGTGTCCATGTGAAAACGGTGTGTTCGCGGCCTGCCCTTGGGGCGCTGGGGAACAACATTACGGCTTAACTGGGACGTTGGCACGAGCGGGAAATTAAAGAGGTTCCCGTTCCGGCACACTCCAGGCAGCCAGGACACCGAGCTCAGAGCCCTGAAATACAGCAGGTCCTCCGGTAAAGGGAGAATTTTCATTTTTACTCGACAGCGTGAAGTAGCCGCTGGGAATAGCAGCTGCAGTGGGGAAATGAAAGCAGGTCACACAAAAGGTCTCACTCTCAGACACTTGGCCTAGAACTTGGAGGCCTGCTGCCTGGCACGCCAGCCACTTCGCCACACCAGCCGCTTCGCCACCCACGCCCCCATTCACCCGCACTGCGCCGTTATCTCTCTGACTGATATCTTTGTCAGCCAATGATCTTTGGGATTGTGTAAGCGCCTGCCCCGCCTCCGGAGTTGGGCAGGGCAAGTAACTGAAATGACAAACACTTAGGCCAATAGCAAGGAGGTATCAAAAGCTAAGGGCACAGTAGCCAATGAGGGGAAGGAACCGTTCGAAAGGACGTGTCAGGCAGCCAACGGCCAGCGGCGCTGCGGGGGTCGCGTGGCTTCCGTTCCTAGAGGGCGGGGCAGTGTCTCAAACGGAAGGTGGTTGTTGTCCGAGCCAAAGCTGGTTTGAAACTGGGGGTCGGGCCCGGCAGTCGTTGTCTGTTGCCACCGCCCCGCTTCCGGGCTAGGCCGTCCCTGCCCGCCCCCGCCCCGCCTCCCTTCTGACCCCTGGGTCCCAGGCCAGGTTCCCTGCCGGATTTGCGCCCGGCTCGCAACAGCCCGCTCCCGTCCCGGTCCTCACTGAGGCTCCTTCGCCTCCACCATGTCACTGCACGGCAAACGGAAGGAGATCTACAAGTATGAAGCGCCCTGGACCGTCTACGCCATGAACTGGAGCGTGCGGCCCGACAAGCGCTTTCGCCTGGCGCTGGGCAGCTTCGTGGAGGAGTACAACAACAAGGTGGGCCGGGCAGGGGCTCGGAACCCGGCTGGCGGGGAGCGGGCCCCGGGAGCGCCCTTTCTGGGCCGGAGCCCAGACCCTAGGACCCTCCTGCGGACTTGCCTTAGCGCCACGGAACGGTTCCTCTGTGTCTGGTCCTGTGCAGAGAGTTTCGCTCTCTTTATCGCATTTAATCCTTGAAACATCCCTGGGTAGTCAGGAGTGTAGTTACCCGCATTTTACTGATGGGGAAACTGAGGCACCGTGTTGCAGCTTTACCCGGGTCAGTTATTTCTTGACGGAAACAGGTCTCAAACCCAAGTTTACACCCCAGAGCTATGCCATCTATCACTGGTATCCGCTCCCCTCCTGCTGCACTGCTTCAATTAGGGGGCAGAAGAAGGATGAGGGAATGATGGCTGTGAAGAAAATGAGCTTACGATGGTCATTCACTCCTGGCCACACTAGATTTCTGTTAGGTCTGGTTATTGCGTAGGCTTTCCCGCCCCCTACACCCACCCGCAGGTACTATTATTGATGGATTTGTCGGGATTTCCATCGCTGTTGCGGCCTCGTGTTCCTCCTCTTCACAGCGATCTCCTTTTGGAAATCTTGACCAGTGACTGTGATCCCGCTGTTGTTTTCCGAATAGAGAAGGATGTTAACTTGCTGTGTCTTTTCTTGGCATCTTTCTTGCTAGTGCAAATATGTAGCCTTGAGTAGTGAGTCTTCCTGGACATACGGAATTTGAGAATCCTTCATAGAAGGTAGTAGGAAGAACTTTAAGCTGGTAGTGCAGTATAAATTTGTTTTTGAAAGTTGTTGAATAAGGTAGTGAGAAGAATTTTCTTTCCTTTGCTCTTTAAATCTCTTCCATTTTGTATTAGAGTAAACGTGGTGATTTATCATAGTCAGAGCGACCAAGAGCCGTGCTTAGCAGTTTTTAAAGCCTGTACATCTGCTTGACACCATGATCACTGTGACTTAGGAAGAATAGCCTATGTGGATGGTGACAGGCATGGTGCAGGGAAGAAAGGCAGGTGCTCTAGGGTTGGATGTCCTGTCTAGTCCACTGACTGGCGGTGGGGCACTGTGCAGGTCAGTTTTATTATTTCTCACCCACAATTTGTTGTAGGCAAGTTCTTTTTTAGACATAAAGGTCCTGTAAAAAACACTTGAACGTTGTAACTTTGTTTACAGATTTTCAGGAGCGCATCTGTTTCTCTGGAGTTAAGTCTTAAACTTTCTGGAATCCCCTTTAAGAAATTGATGAAAGCGATGGACTCTCATTACCCAGACATGATATATACATAATTTACAAACAAATCCCAGGGAATATGCACTGATCTTGGGGCCCATCCATTGCCCACAGAAAGCAGAGAGTCCTGGCAAGACTTAGCTTTAAAAGACATAGCTTTATTTCCTTTTCTCGGGTGCCTCTTTCTTCCTAATGGCCGGTTAATGCATAGCAGAGTGGGGAATGGAATTCAAGGTACTGATGTGTGAAGTGGAATAGAACTGTTGTCTTAAGAATACATGTTGGGAAGAAAAAAAAAGTAAAACGTATCTTTCAAAGGGCTTGAGTCTTTCATACAGATTTTTTTGCTTTGCAAGTTCTTGCAGGGTCATATTTTGGGGGGCGGGGGTGCGAAGTAGAAAAGAATATCTTTATTGCTTTGTCAAGGCAAAGGGGCGCAGTGGGCTAATGCCCTCCTAACTGTGTGTTCTAACCTGGAGGGAGCAGTGAGAAGTTTTATAGAAATGGTTCAAAGAGAAGGTGATCAGTTTGTGGGCATTCTTCCGATGGGTTGTGATTGGTCAGTGGTGAGGTAAGTGGGAGTCAGCATCATCAACCTTCTGGTTCCAGCTGCTCTGGGCTCTACATGCTTGTGAGAGCATATAGTCAGCTTCATCCACCTGGTGGGGTTTCAGTATTGAGCCCCAGGTTCTGGATGTCTTATCTTAGGAAGAATTCAGTGAGAGACAAAGTGATAAGTAAGAAGTGGATTTATTTAGAGAGAAACACACTCCACAGACAGAGTGTGGGCCATCTCGGAAGGTGAGAGTGGCCTCGAAATCTAGTATCCCCATCTCCAAGAGGGGAGAAACTGGGCTGCACCATTAGGCTGCTGGTGGAATCAGTGGAGTAATTGGTGTCAAACCTCGGTTGCAGGAACTACACCCTAAAGTTTGTTCTTCCATTTAGTAACTCTATGGAGCTCCTTCTTTGCCAGGGCACACAAGCAGTGCGGTTTTAGGGAGATGCAAACTGCTGATCCCAGGAGTAACAGGCGAGCAGTTACCTCTGTCTTCACTCACTTGCATGGTGTAGGCAATGCAGCATCTTGCCTTCTGTTTTTGTGTCCCCACCAATCTAGGTTAGAGTTCTTAACGTGTGTGTGTGATGGACACCTTTGGCACTTTGAAGCCAACAGACCTCTGTTCATAATTATGTTTTCAAATGCATAAAATACATAGGGTTACAAAGGAAACCATTATATTGAGCTATAGTTATTAAAAACACTTTTTAAAAAGTGGTGGGAAAAAAAAAAGTGGTGAAAGTTGCGCAGTTGTGTCTGGCTCTTTGTGACCCCATGGACTATACAGTCCATGGAATTCTCCAGGCCAGAATACTGGAGTGGGTAGTCTTTCCCTTCTATGTACTTTAAAATTAACTCATTAGATGACGTCATCCATTAATTTTGAAGTAGTAGCATTTCAGGATGTTCACTGTGGTGTGATATGAAAAAAAGCAATGATTTCTTAGTGACAAATCACAGATATTAATGCCATGGTGAGTAACTGCCTCCATTTATAATGGAAGGAAATGGTAAATTTCAGCTAGAGATTTGTGAAAATATAAGTGTGATTTTCCAACTCAAGTTCAACTCAGTTTTCAACTCAGGGTAAGAAACCCTGTGCCTCGGGGCTGGCGGGCGGTAAATCTAGCTACCACACAGTGATTATCAGGCTCAGTTTTGGAAAAACCTGGCCATAGAGGTGCCAGACTTGATGTTTTCGAGGAGCTTTAAAGTTATTGGTTGACATTCTCAGACCGTTGATTCCTGTTTGCTGTCAATAGTGATTGCTGGTGGAGGGTAAAATAAATTGACTCAGCAAATTAACATTGATAAAAAAGCTGAGAAAGGGTCTTTTTTTTTCCTACTCTGAGACATTAAGAAAACATGATAATAATTTAAAAAAATTTTTGTATTAATGTCATCATACTTTCCTGTAGTAAAATTATTTGTAGTTTGATAGAATTAAATCTGTTAGTGTTTCAAGGACAACTTGACTTCTAGGTGTTCCATCGCCTGGATAAATTTGGGAATTGCTGCAGTGTAAAGAACTAAATTCTATCATCTACATCTGGATTAAAGAGTCCCATAATTGATGACAATGTTTTATGTTCTTTTTTGTGTGTGTGTGGTCTCTGCTGGGGGATAGAACAGCACTGGTGTTGGAGAATGGTTTTCTAAAATTTAGCGTGTGTGTGACTCCTCTGAGGGACTTATACCTTCCTGGTCTTCACTCCTGAAGTTAAAAGACACCCAGGTGATTCAGACACAGGTGGTCCAGGTGGCGCTGCAAGACCATTTCCCTAGAGTTACCTTTCCATTTCCTGACCAGAGGTGGGAATCATTTTTCGTATCTGCATGTGCCTAAATATTGATTCTGCCCTTCCATCCCATGAAAAGTTCAATCACCAGATAGCCTCTTTGAAGGGGCCTGAGTTGAGATCTCAGTCCTGCTGCTTCCCAGTTTCTCGTGGCCTTTGCCAAGTGAAAGCCTGTGCCTCAGTTTCCTCATCTGTAAAATGAGGGTAGTGAGGAAGATGAAAGGAGTTTTAAATATGATGGGTTTAGGAACTCTGCCTGGCACATAGTGATCACATCACCCCTGTACCTGTAACTGAAATATCATCTAGGAGAATTATATGAGGGTTTAGTAAATTTGACTTCTGTATTTTCCAGAGAGAAATCAGGACCTTAGGTCCGAAAGGAACGATGAAAGGTCATTGTGTCCATTCTTTGACTTTTAAAGACCTGGGAGGGGGGAAATCCCTTGGTTCCTTTGAACCACACCTATTTTGTGGTCTAGAAGCTTCTTGTTGTTGGACTCGGAGTACCATAATTTGCTAGTTGAAGCCCATTTTCTCATGTTCTACCTGGCTTAGACAAGTAACTGATAGAAGAACTCTGGCATTTCTCCTGAGTCTTGACAGTATCTGTGGTCTTTAGACAAGTGGTATTTCCCTTGTTTTATGGAGAAAGATGACTAGCAGTTCCTGGGCTTCTGTTCCACTTAGGTGTATATTTCAGGGTTGATTTTGACTAGAACTGGCAGTGTCATTGGGATTTATTTTGCACTGATAGTTAACTAGCTGACCATTTGTGCTTTAAGATATAGCATCAAGAAAACATTTTTGAGATTTTGAGGGGAGACCATAGGTATACTTCCTGCTTTTTGAAGACTATTGGTAGTGCATCTGAGTAAGACTACCTTGTAATTCAAATTCACATGGGATGAATGCTTGCCTTGTCAGCCTGTGTTGATTCCTATGAGATCTTTAATGCTGAGTTACTTTATCTGTTTGACACATAATGATTTTGACCCTGGCATACAAGTTTTCATTTCTCAGTAGTTCTGGCAGCCTTTCAGGATTCCCATTCATTTGTTCATTAATTCAAGAAGTATGTATTGTGTTTTAGGCACAGTGATGATACTTGGTAATCTTCTGTATACTTTTCAGCAGATGTGAAATTGGCAGCAATAAAGAGAAAGTTTGGTACACATAAGTGTTTTTGATAACTACTTAGAATTTTGCAGTGCTCCATCAGTCTCTGGCAAGACTGCCAGCAGGAGAATTTAAAGTATCAAGCTCTCTGGTTTTAACTTCCTTCTTTCTTTTTT
Organism: Muntiacus reevesi; assembly: GCF_963930625.1. NCBI lineage: Eukaryota > Metazoa > Chordata > Mammalia > Artiodactyla > Cervidae > Muntiacus > Muntiacus reevesi. The sequence continues at coordinate 14,748,316 of NC_089266.1, read as the reverse complement.
CTATACAGTGAGAGCACTGATTCCTCCATGAGACAACTAGATAAAACTGCTGCTGCTTTACTGCTTTTTGCCCTGACCTGGCTCACACAGGCTTCCTAGAGATGCTGTGACGTGAGCAAGGGGTGAATCTGCGTCCTGTAGGTAGTCTGTCCCGCCTGGGGCTGGTGCCAGAGCTTATTGGTTAGACTCTGAGTCAGGGGCAGAAGAGGTGCTGTGCCAAGGCAGAACCTCTCTGCAGACACTGATCAACAATGATCAGTCAGGAACAGGCTTGAAGGGAGGACAAACGAAAAAGATCAAGAAAAGCTGGTTTATTCTGTCAGAATTTTGCCTTTAGCTGCTTTTGGTTATACTAACAATTGTGGGGAAACGTGCCACTGATGAGGTGGTATTATTGATGTAGATCACTTTTTTTTTTTTAAACTAAACACATACACACACATGCATTCACCTTTGTGTTCTAATACTAGCACTGTATGTAATTAAAGAGGAATTCACAGTTTCCTCCATCAAGATAGACACAGCAACTTTTAAAATTTTTTAAAAATATAAGGTATGAGTAATGTGAGTAGTAATTTATGTTGTTATTCATGAAAGCAATAGAAAGTGAAGATGTGGTCATGCCTCCAAGGAATAAATACATAATGTTTTATACCCGCTTCTTAGGAGATATCTGACATAGTCATCTTTACAGTTTAAAAAACAAGTAAAAATGATCTTGTTTCACAGGGTTTTGTTTTTTTTTTTTAAGGGCATTTGTTTCACATGCTGGGATAAAGTGTTGTGAAGCAAATAGTCACAGAAGGGTAGTCGGTGTGGGAGATAGACATTTAGCAGGAGGACAGAGAAGACTGGAGGAAAGAAAGGGCAAAGGCGTAATAACTTCAATGTTGACAAGACGATTAAAATTGTACTTTTTGGTTATGCTCCCACAATAAGGGAGGAAGGATGGCAGTGTAGTGAAGATCAGATGGGTACAGTACAGGAAGAGGCCAAGACGATTCAGACTCAGAAGAGCAGAGTTCTCCAGAACAGGGTTGTGATGGGCAACATCAATACTCCTTGGTTTGGGGCAGTGGGAGAGGGTGCATGGCTGGCAGCAGGAGCTTCTCCAGTTCCCCTCCTTGACACCCTTGGATAAGAGGAGAGCTTAGCTGTACAAGGAGACAGACATGCCATCGTCTCTAGAAGCACTGGATTAGGCAGGTTGGAAGAGACTGAATTATGAGCAGCTTGACAGTTCCTCATCTCTCTTGCCTGGTAAGATGCAAAAACTTCATGTGTTTATGCTAACTTGGAACAGTCCTGGCCTCTTTCCCTTAAAATCTTCCTTAGATCATCTAGAAGGAACTTGCCTCATTCGAAAGGAATCAGCATAGTAGCAACAGCGAGATACTATAAGAAAGAGGGAAAATGGGAAACAGGTGTAAGGTAAAGTATCCACACTAGAAAATATTTTCACCTTAATTGAACATTAATGGCCAGTCCTCCCGCCATGCATTCAGAGAACTTAAAGAACTCCAAGCAGAGGTACAGGAGGTCAGGTAACATGAGACGTGGTGACAGGAGAAAATGGAACCACCAGCAGGTAGAGCCCAGGAAAACAGGAGAAGAGAAAACAAAAATTATCGCAGAACTAAAACCACATTGGAAAGAGAATAAAAATGAATACAAACTACTGAAAACAGTGAGGATTAGGGAAGACAGGTTGAGAAAATGAAGTGGAAATGAACAATTAGGAAGAATATAATAGATGCAGAAAATAAAGGATACCTAACTTAGGTATAATTGGTGTCTCTGAAGAAGACCAAAGAAATGAAACACAAAATCTCAAATGTGTAGTTAGACTATAGAATAAAGGTATGAAATTTATAATATGCCTTCATATTATATATCTCAAGAAAAACGGACACAGAACACTTGGCACTAAAAACTGTCTTAGGAAAATAGATAAGGGTGAAGAAAGAATCCTTCAGACATCCAGGCAAACCGATCTCTTCCTCTGAGAGGGGAGGAGGAGAAATTAGGCTAGCCACAGTTGACAGAAGGCTTGGAGCAATTTGTACAAATCTGCCACCGTCATAGATTGTGCTACGTAAACACTGAGCATATACTTATGAGTATATAAGATTACATGGGAAAAGGAATATACTTTTTAAATAATTTATAAAAATTGACCATATATTAAGAAAAAAAACCATTTTTTAAGTTAAGGGAAATCAGCTGATTGGTAAAAGATAATACATATCAAAACGTATGGGATGGGATTTCCCTGGTGGTCCACTGGTTAAGACTCTGCACTCCTAATGCAGGGGGCCCAGGTTTGATCCCTGATTAGGGAACCAGATCCCACATGCCACAACTAAGACCCAGCACAGTCAAATAATAATTTTTTTTTTTTTTTAAAAAAAAACCTCAAACTTATGGGATGTTGGGGAATGTCAGGCCCAGACATGCTAAGTAACTCTCCAGAGTGACATGGAAGGTAATAGCAGGGCCAGAACTGAAATGGTCTGTCTCCAGAGTCTCGACTATATACTGATGTCAAAAAAAAAAAAAAAAGATTGGGGGGAACAAAAAAGAATGTTTTGAAAAGAGAGGGGAACACTTGCCTTACCAGATCAGAGTAAACATACTGCAGTTGGTATAGTTATAGCCAGTAAATACCATGTATAGTTGATGCAGTCACACAGAATGTTCCAAAGCAAATTTAAATATCTATAGGAAAGTAGTTAGTGATAAAATTCACTGGGGAAAAAATGAATACATTCTGTGGTGTAATTGGCTTCCCAGGTGGCACTAGTGGTAAAGAACCTGCCTGCCAATGCAGGAGATATAAGAGACTCGGGTTTGATCCCTGGGTCGGGAAGATCCCCTGGAGGAAGGCATGGCAACCCACTCTCTTCTTTCCTGGAGAATCCCATGGACGGAGGAGCCTGGCAGGCTACAGTCCATGGGGTCGCACAGAGTGGGACATGACAGAAGCAACTTGGCACTCATGGCATAATTAGTTGTCTACCTGGCAGAACACTTTAGAGTCCTCTATTACATGTCATATTTGTTGTCATTGTTCAGTCATGTCTGACTCTTTGCAACCCCATGGACTGTAGCACGCCAGGCTTCTCTGTCCTTCACCATCTCCCAGAGCTTGCTCAAACTCATGTCCATTGAATCAGTGATACCATCCAACCATCTCATCTGTCACCCCCTTCTCCTGCCTTCAATCTTTCCCAGCATCAGGGTCTCTTCTAATGAATTGGCTCTTCACATCAGGTGGCCAAAGTATTGGAGCTTCAATTTCAGCGTCAGTCCTTCCAATGAATATTCAGGGTTGATTTCCTTTAGGATTGACTGGTTTGGTCTCCTTGCTCAGGGGACTCTCAAGAGTCTTGTCCAACACGACAGTTCAACACCACATGTTATACATGAAAATCAATTCCAGATCAAGTATTTAAATGTAAAGAAAAGTCCCACAAACATAGTAGAAGAAAATTGAGTAGGAAACTTGTTCTGGGGCAGTAAGGAGAAGAGGAGAAGGCAGACTTTAAGCCAGTCATTAAATCCAGGGTCAACTAAGGCAAAGATGGACAGGTTATAGTACAGTTGACCCTTGAACAGTGCAGGTTTGAGCTGCACAGGTCCACATAAATGGACATATTTCAATGATAAGAACTACACAAGGCCCATGGTTGGTTGAGTCCAAGAATGCATAGGACTCAGATACTAAAATATACACAGATTAACCACCCCCTGCCTCGTTTTGTTCATGAGTCAGTTGTACATACAAATTTTTTTGTGGAAAGATGTGGAAAAAAATCAAAAGACAGATGGTAGGCCAAGGAAAGATACTTTCAAAACCTGACAGCTGGTAGGAGCTAATTTACTTACTGTGATAGCAAAATGAACAAAGCATATAAATAGCCAGTACATAGTAGAGAAAATGCAAGTGATCATTAAACAGGAAAAGAGATCACCAGCCCAGGTTGGATGCATGAGACAAGTGCTCAGGGCTGGTGCACTGGGAAGATCCAGAGGGATGGGATGGGGAGGGAGGCGGGAGGGGGGATCGGGATGGGGAACACATGTAAATCCATGGCTGATTCATGTCAATGTATGGCAAAAACCACTACAATATTGTAATTAGCCTCCAACTAATAAAAATAAATGGAAAAAAAGAAAAAAAACGAAAACTGCAAATAGTTTTCCAATACAAAAAGATTTACATGATTGTATTCAAATGTATAGAAATTAAATAAACTGTCAACTTAAAAAATAAAAATAAACAGGAAAAGATACTCAACCTCAGGTAGTTAAGGGAAATGACCCTGTGATGTTTTTTCTCCCTTTCAAATCTATAAAAATTAAGTTTCTTCTTCTAGTATTGCTGAAGTATAGGGAAGTGATCACATTTGTGATCCTGGGCAAGATACTCAACATCTCTTTTACTCAGTATCTTAATGAAAGTAGAGAGGATAATAGTACCTACCTTATGGATATGTTGAGAGGATTAAATGAGGAATGTGAAGCCTTAAGCATAGTGCCTATACCTGGGCCATTTTAAGCACTCGAATATTAAAAATGGTTCCTCAGAAGTAAAAATAATAAACAAGTATGCTCAGCTTCAGTAGTAAAATGCCATTTTTCTTCTATCAATAGCAAAACGTTAAAGATTCTTTTCAGTGTTTTCAAAGATATGGGGAAATTGGCACTCATACCCTGTTAAATGAAAGTGTAAACACATTTATTATCTTGTAGTTTCTGTGGTGTTAATATCTGAAATGGGATGCAGCAGTTACACTTCTAGCAATCTGTCCCAATAGCAGCTTTTTCACATAATGTACAATGTATTGTTTATAACAGCGAAACAATGGGTTATAACCACAGGAACTATGAATAGTTAAATTATGGTGTGCTCACCACAGTTGGCTGTGGAAGAATGAGGCAGAACTGTTTGTACTGACAGGAGATCTCCCAATATGGTGTTAAGAGCAACTCGCGGAATGTATTTTATGGTCCAAGCATGTCTGTGTGTTCTTGTTTTAACCCACCATATACACACATATATAGTTGCAGAGAGAATCATTTGGAAAGTAGTTCATGTCAGACTGGGTTGAGAGTAAGTAGAATTGAGGGTGAAGTTAATGGGAGACTTTACTGTGTCACTCTGTATTATATGAACTGAACATTCTCTTCCATTAAGTTTTTAATGATAAGCCAAGGAAAAATAGTTACAAAACATGACCATTGGTAGGAGCTGACTGAATAACAGTGAAAGCTAATTGTTATTCCTGTCAGTACTTGGTTGGCAACGTGGTGCAGAGGAGCTGAAACAAGTTAGGCTGTGGATGAAACTCGAGTCTGAGCAAACACATGAAGTCTCTGGGAAGATCAGGAAACATTAAATCCCAACCATTTCCTGACTTCTTCCCTGGCTTAGGGACAGTTGTGCAGAGGTTGTCAAACCTGGGTGAGTCAGATCACTGGGGAGGTTCTTAAGAATCTAGACTCACGGGCCCCAGTTGACACTTGTTGAATCAGAATCTTGGGCTAGCGGTGGGGAGCCCAGGCCTTGTAAAGCACTCTTAAGTAAATCTGATCACCAGATTTGGAAAGCATTGCTGATGGCAGTACAAGCAGGAGTCAGACATAGGCCCTGTTTTTATGGCATTTACTAAGTGAAATAGTGTAAGACAGTCATTTACTAAGTGCAATAGTGTAAGACAGTCATGTAAGGGTTTTCATGAGGCAGTGTGGGATGAGTGATCAAACGGATGGAATAGATGAGTACCAAGGGCTTCCCAGGTGGCTCAGTGGTAAAGAATCTGGTTGCCAAGCAGGAGATGCAGGATATATGGATTCTTTCCCTGAGTCAGGAAGATCCCCTGGAGGAGGAAATGGCAACCCACTCTAGCATTCTTGCCTGGGAAATCCCATGGACAGAGGAGCCTGGCAGGGTACAGTCCATGGGGTCGCAAGAGAATCAGACAGGACTGAGTGAGCACGCCTGAGAGACCACTGTGTTAGATGGTTTGTGAAGGAGGTGAGATGTAATAATATTAAACGCTCATACACTAAGGAAGGCACGATGCTGAGCAGTTTACAGACAAAGGTGTTACATACAACTCTATGCGTAATGGGAATATCCCCACTTTACATGGAAATAGGTTTGGCAAAGTTAAGCAACATGTCCAAGGTTCCATGGCCAGCAAGTGGTGCGTAAGGAGCCCTGAAGCCTGATGCCCGTGCACTTTATTAACACTGGGCAGACTTGGATCGACAGAAGGACATACGAGGGTCTCAGAGCATGAGGGCAGGGTAAGGAGAGGAATGGGAAGCACTGACTAGATCAGTGAGAGTGAAGATCATGTGGGCTGGTCAAAGCCTCAAACACCTGGGTAAGTGGATCCTAAGTGGTACATGTTCCCAGGACCTCATATTTTGAGGTTTGCAGAGAAATCTCCAGTGGCTTGAAAAGCACCTTTTAGAAGTAGCAGCATTTTTCTCTGCTAATTTAGCCTTACAGTATTACCTGCATGGTTAGAGAGAGGTTTTTTTCCTTTTGTGCCACAGTTAGAGCAGTGCCTGGCACCTGACAGTCACTTGGTAAATGTTTGAATAAATACCTGAATGCAGTATGTGGCTCAGAATCTACACGAGAGGCTTATTCTTTATTCTGCCCAATGAGCCACAAAATTTAGCTTCTCTAAAGCTCAATTTTAGAGCTCCCGCACCAAGTCTGATGCCAGTTTTCCCTGTCCCATCGTCCTTTATGTTTTGTTCTCTGCAAAGGTCAGAGTGTCAGCTTTTTAATTCCTTTAAGAACTGTTCCTTCTGCCAAATTCACTCTCGCGTCCATCTCTGGTTATCCCTTGCCATTCTCACTGCCAGTCACCATAGGACTTTAACTTGCCCACCTGTTCCTCTGTGGGTCTCCGGGCTGAGCTCCCCACCTCCAGCCTCTTCGTGGATCCGGTCAGTCCTGCCCAGCATTGCCAGGCCCCGTGCTCAGAGCTCCGTGGCCCGATGGTCCGGCCTTTCAGGCCTTGCGCGAGCGGGACCCCACCCCCGCCCTCAGTCTTCTCTCGGGGCTCCCCGGCCCGCTCGGGGCACGTCTCCCAGCGTCCTCAGCGCGGCTGTCTCAGGCGGTTCCTCTCGCTGCCCCCGGCCCCAGGGGATCATGCAGTGAGTTCCTCTGCCCCATCTGCCAGTGATGCCTTCCGTGTCTCTGCCTCCTCAGAACCGTTCCACAGACCTTTGTAGACTGCTCAGATCCCAGCTTCTCCTCACTTGTCTGCTTTCAATTATTACTCTTTCCTCTAAACGTCTGTTTACATCTGTGCTATGAATAAGCAGCTAATTGTATATTACCTGTGACATCACTTGTATTGTCCTAAGACAGCCTTGGCAGGGTTGTGTTTTCTGGCCATGAGTTTTCTATCCTTTTACATCTTCATACACTATCTTCCCTGGCAAATTACAGGAGTTTTGGAAGTCTGTAGGTGCTCTGTAAAAATGAATATTTAGTATTAGTTGTCATATGGATTTTTAAAAGTCAGACATGGATGGCTCGATCTATCAATGTACATAGAAATATGCTTAGGAATCTACAAAACTACTAAAACTAATAACTAATTTGGCAGAGTTACAGGACCCAAGATTAATAGGCAAAAATCAGCTGTATTTTTATATAGTAGCAATAAGCTATTGGAAATTTAATTTTAAAAGCCATTCCATTTATAATAATATAAAAATACTTAGGAATAAAGTTAATAAAAGAAATGGAAGACTTGTATATTGAATACTTCAAAACTTTGGTAAGAGAAATTAAACAAAACCTAAACAAGTGGAGAATAGGTTCTGTTTGTGAGTTAGAAGACCCAATACTGTTAAGACAGTAGGTTTTCAAAACTGATTATAGATTCAACACAATTCCAATCAGAATCTCAACTTTTTTTTAATATATATATATGCATAGAATTTTACAAGCTACTTCTAAAATTTACACAGAAAAGTAAACATGTAAAATAGCCATTTTGAAAAAGAACTGCAAAATTGGAGAACTGACACGATCTGATTTCAGGGCTTTCCTAGGAAGCTGGTGTGTAGCCAGGATGCTGTGGTCATGGTCAGTGGACAGGCATATGCATCAATGGGACTGAATAGAGTCCAGAAATAGATGCTTAAATACGTGGGCAGTGGATTGTCAACAAGGAGACCAAGGTAATTCATAGGAGAAAGGAAGAGGAAAACACAGGAGAAAATATTTATGAGCAGGAGGGGGCAAAAATTTCTTAGCTCGGACACAAACATGAACTGTAAAAGAAGAGAAATGATAAACTAATATCAAAATTTAACATTTCTGTTCTTCAGTAAATACTGAAAGAAAATGATAGAACAGCCATGGACTATGAGAAGATATTTGCAAAATAGAAAACCAGGGACTTGTATCGAGACCATATGAAGAACTCCCCAAGCTCAATAAACAAAACAACCTAGTAAAAAATGAAGTGAAAGAAACTATTCTATATGATACTGTACAGTGTGGCTGCATGTCGTTTTACATTTGTCAAAACCTAGAAGTTGTACAACACAAAGCGCGAACTTGAATGTATAAGAGAACTCTACTTTCTTCCCAGTTTTTCTATGAATCTAAAATTATAGTTTTGGAGGGGACTTCCTGGTTGTCTAGTGGTTAAGACCCTGAGTTTCCAGTACAGATGGTGCAAGTTTGATCCCTGACCAAGGAAATAAGATCCTGCATGTGGCAGGGCCAAGAAAAAAAAATGTTTGTTTTTGAAAGGACATAAGATTTAAAGAGAGAGAATAAATATGCATGGCAAACAAGTACATGAAAAGATGCTCAGTATCAGTTATTAGAGCAGTGCAAATTGAAATACTACTTCACGCCTATTAGTTATTAGAATGACTTTTAAAAAGCTGGCAATACCAAGTGCTGACAAATATATGTGAAACTCATACATTGTTAGTGAGACTGCAAAATGACACTGCCACTTTAGACACTGGCAGTTTATTATTTTTTTCAAAATAGAATTAAACATATGCTTACAATATGACCCCAGAATTTCACTCTTAGTTGTTTAGCCAAGAAAAAGGAAGGCTTGTCAATAAAACAAAAACAAGGCCATTGTTGGCAGTCCAGGGGTTAAGACTCTGTGCCCTCAATGCAGGGTGCACAGGTTCAATCCCTGGTTGGGGAACTAAAATCCCACATGCCACAAGGTGGGGCCAAAAAAAAGAAGCATTAAAAAAATTTTTTTACACATAAATGTTCAAAGCAGCAGTATTTCTAATGGCCTTAAGCTGGAAGTAACCCAAGAGTTCATCATCTGGTAAATGAATAAATGTGGATAAACAAAATCCATATACTGCAGTACTATTCAGTGATAAAAACATGACTGAATCTCAAGAGCATCTTGCAGAAAGTAGCCTGTCCCAAAAGACTCAGCACCACGAATCCATCTATGTGATGTTACAGAACAGGCAGGACCATAGCCAGTGTGGCTCGTGGGGTGTGGACTGACTGCAGAGGACCCCAGGAAAATCTTTGGGGATGATGAAAATATTCTGTGTTTTTCTGTGGTTTTTTTTTTTTTTGGCCCTGCTACATGGTTTGTGAGATCCTAGTTTTCTAGTCAAGGATCGAACCCAGGCCCCCAGCAGTAAAAGCTCAGAGTGCCAACCACTAAACTGCCAGGAAATTCCCAAAATATTTTATATCTTAATTGTTGTGGGAAGTTATACAGCTCTATACATATATACATTCCAACTCATGGAAGTGTACACTTAAAGTGAGTAAATTTTATTGTATGCAATTGAACCTAAATAATATTATTTTAAAAAAAAGCATAGGAAGATACTGGTATCTTGAGACAAAAGTCAGAAAGACAAGAGTGGAAGGAATTCTGTTTTTCTTCTGTATGGTTAGTGCTTATCCTCTTGTTTATCCTTCCTACCAACCCGTTCCATCTTCCACCAGGTGGAAGTTCATGAACAAATGGATAACAAGTGGCATTTCCAACTGAGCCAGATCAAGTTTGACAACAAAGTTTGGAAGTTAATATTGGTCCAAAACTGACTCAAAGAAAAGGTAGTCAGAACCAGGTGGGACTTTCTCATCAACAGCACCCACTTTTTTGCCCATTACCATGGTTTGGGTTCTCAGATGCTCATTTGTCACACTGTTCTGTGTAAACACGTTACTAGCCAATGGGGGCAAAGGCAGGGGCGGTTAGAGGAGGAGGCAGTTCATGTAAGATTGCACTTTTAAAAGCGTTTACTTATTTTTGTCCGTGCTGGGTCTTGGTTGCGGCATGAGGGATCTTTTCATTGAGGCACGTGGGCTTCTCTCTAGTTGAAACCTGAGGCTCAGTAGTTGTGGCACGTCATGTGGGATCTTGTTTCCGGACCAGGAATCAAACTTGCATCCCTGCATCGCCAGGTGGATTCTTAACCACTGGACAGCGACCAGGGAAGTCCCATAATTGCCTTATTTTAGGTGAAATGTTACTTTGTCGGATGGCACTAAATGCCCCCAGCACTTCTAGTCATGGAGTCACTAAAACCACAGCTGCACGTTGTCAAGGGCCTTGGGTTGCGGGAGAAAAGTGTAAGCAGCCGGGCAGATAGTGGCAGCTCTGTGGCTCAATCAAGAGTGCAGAGAGTTGGATTCAGGAAGCCTGTCTTCAAATTTGGTCTCTGCCCTCTACTAGCTCTGCAGTCTTCAGTGTGACTCGGCCTCTCCGAGGCTGGGTTTCCTCGTGTGAGCAGCGGGTCATCTGGACTCGATGCCCACCCGCCCAGTGGTTCTTGACTGTGCAATGAAGGGTGGTACAGTGTTAGGACTGCTGATGGGCTCTGGGTACTTGGCATCCGAGAAACAAAAGTTTACGTGGCTCTATTTTGTGGTGTTACAGGTTCAGCTTGTGGGTTTAGATGAAGAGAGTTCAGAGTTTATCTGCCGGAACACCTTCGACCACCCGTACCCCACCACCAAGCTCATGTGGATCCCTGACACGAAAGGCGTGTATCCAGACCTGCTGGCGACGAGTGGCGACTATCTCCGCGTGTGGAGGGTGAGTGGGCGCTCGACTGGCCTCGGGTGGCAGCTGTGGACTCACAGAGAGCAGGCCGGGGCTGGAGGCCGGGTCACTGCAGCCAGGAGAAGCGAGTGGTAGCAGGTGTGGACTGAGCTTGTTGGGCCAGCAGATGTCTTGGTCAGTCTGGCCCAGATTCCTTGAAGTCCGGCTGCAGTCAGCCCTGGAAACTCAGGACTCAGTGAATGTGATATAAGGACGAGAGCCTTCTGTGGGGGTAGGGACACCAGTGGCCTCTTATTCTGCTCACAGCCAGGATATTTTTTAGTACATTGGACGAAATCCCGGGCCACTGGTTCTATTGCAGCATGGGAGTGGACGGTGGACCTCGCCTCCCCTCGGCTGAGCCGTCACTGCAGCCTCTCCTGTAGCTGGAGGTGTAGCACCCGACCAGGCGGGTACAGACGCTGATTCGGGCAGGATGAGAAGACCTCTTGTCTTAGAAGGATTTGGGGGTGAAAATTTGGAAAACAGCTGGGCAGAGGAGAAAGCTTGGAAAGAAGTAGCATTCAAGTCATTCCTCTGGGTTGTATTATTCTTCATGATAAAACTGTCTCCACATGTCTTACATTTACTAAGGTGTCATCTGAAAGAGGCTTGGAAGGTTTTTTTGTGAAGCTAAGACTGACTGAGTTTGTAAAAATTATTGTTGCTTCAGGTTGGCGAAACAGAGACCAGGTTGGAATGTTTGCTGAACAATAACAAGAACTCGGATTTCTGTGCTCCTCTGACTTCCTTTGACTGGAATGAGGTGGATCCTTATCTTTTAGGTAAGGGAGCCAGGGAGGGAGTATCCCGGTGTGAAGAAGCAGAGGTACGTGTTCTCAGCTGTCACACTGGGTCTTGAGGTACGTGCAGCCTCCTAAAGTGGGGCTGAGTGGGAAAGAGGCCAAATAAGGAATGTGGTTATTAATTCCTCCCATGGAGTTGAGCTTCCCACATGTGCGAGTCTCATCTCTCCAGGCAGAGGCTAAGGCCCTGGGGTGAGGATTGAGCACATGACGCTTGGGTTCTCCTGGTACCCTCCCTGCACTCAGGAAGTGCTTGGAGCATGTCTCCTGGGCTCACAGACGAACAGGCACAAGGAGGGAGGCTGGCATGGGACCTCAACCCCGTCAGCCGCTGACTCACACTGGTTGTTTGCAGGTACCTCTAGCATCGACACAACGTGTACCATCTGGGGGCTGGAGACCGGGCAGGTGTTGGGGCGAGTGAATCTCGTGTCTGGCCACGTGAAGACCCAGCTCATCGCCCACGACAAAGAGGTACTGATGCTGTTCTGCAGGTGCTTTCTCTGCCTTAGTGTGAGGTCAGGCTGTTGTCTTCCTTTTTTGCAAGTGACCTGGAAGATCATTATATAATGCTGATGTCTTCTCATCTAAATTGAAAATGGTAATATATCAGAACAGTGGAAAACAGTATGACGTGAATGTGTTTTTTTTGACTCATATAAACAAGTTATTCTGTAGTCTGTTGTTTTTCTTTTTGTGCCAGAGATTGCTGATTTTTAATAACAAAATCCCTTAGAGGCAGACTTGGACCTGATGTGATTAAAAAATAATCTTATAATAGAGTCACACTAACTTGAAATATATTTACTTTTTTTGGGAGCAGGAAGGCAAGAAGAGGGGAAATTTCCTGGCAGACAAAACTAATTGGTTAACTCTTCTGTAAACTTGATGCGTGAATTTCTAGTATGTTCACTTAATACTTACATGTGTAATACTATTTGGAATTGAATGTGGTTAATTTTGATGGTGATATTTCTCCTATGTGTATTGGAAGGGCTGAAGGGAGCGGCCTCTGATTGTGTGCACAGAGCCTTCTTCTGAGTGATTTTGTAAAACGGTCATAAATCTTTTAACTCCCAGAGCCACTGCGTGCTGGTCCCCTACCAGGGCAATCACAGGATGTTTCCTGTGGGTAGTGTTCCTTTTCTGTCCCACTCCTGCACAGCGAGGAGTATTAATGTCTGTACGGACTAAAAGGATGCCTCGACATTAGGTGAGAACCATGAGGTTGTCACAGAAGTTGGGGACCAGGTTATCATTCTTGGCGCGAGGTCGTTCTTCAGCTTTCTGTGCTCCCAACACCAAGATCTGTTGGTCTGCTTGACTTGGTCCCCGTAAACCAAGGGGCAGAGGAAGAGCTTGACCTGCCGAGAACAGCAGTGAGGGCGTTCTGCACCCAGTGGAACAAGTTGCTACATTTTGGTTCTGTGACACTTAGCCTGTCATTTTCCGTCAGGGTCCAACCCGGAAAACTAGAGCTACTCCGCATGTTTAAGCTGAGGGGATTTAATGAGGAGATGGCTCACACAGATGATGGTAAAGCTGAGGAGCCACACTGGCCACAGTGAGGTCGTCTGGACGAGCGGAACAGCGAGTTTACCAGCCAGCAGGCCCTGAACCAACACCCTGGCCTCAAAGAAATGAATCTCAGGATGGTTGTCCGGAGAGAAACATGAGACCTCCCAGCACCTTTGATTTTCATCTCTGTTGAAGTGAAGACTTGCTCGGAGGTTCTCGTTGCTGCTGGCGAGTTGGTGCAGAGCAGGGTAGCGTGTGTCTGGGAGTTGTCGCCCTCTCTTGGCTTCTGATGAAATATGTGGGTGGAACATGGAGGAAGGAGCAGTCAGAGCTGGCTTTACACGCTTGGCTGTACTGCCTGTGGGCACCTTATTGCTTAGTGATGCTGCCGTGGTGTCCCTGTCCCTGGGAGTCAGCCAGCCGTGGGTGCACATGTGGATAAACATGGCCCAGCCCTGATGCAGCTGGCCAGTGCCTAGGTCTGTCGGATCTTGGAATGGCCAGCCTAGTTTCCTGTTGAACACTCCTCGTTCCCACCATAGAGAGAGAAGTGCAATTTCTTCATTGTCAGCCAGAGGAAAAGCAATTTGTGGTGTTGGTTAGAAACAGATGCTTGTTTGTCAGCGTCCCCCAGTAGGTAGACCCTCAGGAGGGCTGGAGTCACAGTGTGAGGGAGAGGCTCCACTCACGTCTCCCCAGAAGTCAGCTCTTACGGTCCTTGAGCCCAGGAGATGGGTTTTGTTTGGTATTTTGTTTTCCTCTGTTCAGCATTTTGTTTTTCTTTCTCCTCTCCCCCCACTTGTCTGGCTCTAGTTTGTCGGTCTCTCTTCGTCCCTTTCTTTCTTTGAAGCCCTCTCTTGCTCTCTGCCTGTTTTCTCCTAGACATGAGTGCAATACAAAGTTTGCAGCAGGTAGTAAAGGCAGAAGACAATAATTCAAAACCTAAGTTGATACACTTACAAACACAAACCAACTAGGAGAAGAAACAGCATTTCCTAGGAGAGCGGTATTAACCCTCTGAAAATAAAGGAATACCCGAGCCTCCCATGATTCAGAGTGGCTCTTACCTCTTTCTTTCACATGAGTCTCAGGTCCAGGTTTCACAGCAGAACTATGGTTAGAGGAGGGCTACTTCTGCCTCTCAAATTGATGACCTCAGCCTTGATGTGGTCATGGATCTGCTCTGATCATACATAGATGAAAGCCACAAGGGCCAGGAAATAAATGTCTCAGTCTCATAACAGGGTGGCAAGAGATAGCCACTGGTTCTGGCTTCATTAAGCCTGTCCAAGCCGACCGGATAGAATACTTGCTGAGTTCTTTGTGCTCTGTTGGACAGCCAGGTATGTGCTGTGTTATCACGGGAGGTGGAGGAAGAATACTTGGAAGGCAGCAAGTGAGAGGAAACCTACCGGCCTCCACCGTAGGGTGATCATCACTCTTTGGGTAATCATTGGTGTCAGCACTCTTGGTTTCTAGTCCTTACAGGCGCCGTGTGGCTTTATTTACCTCCTTCCAAGTCATGAGCAGGAGTTTAGATGAACCAGGGGACAGTAGGTTTCCCTGTGACATGAAAAGGAGGTAACTGACCTGAATCTGACTGTTGCTTGTCACTCACCAACAGGTCTACGACATTGCATTTAGCCGGGCAGGGGGTGGCAGGGACATGTTCGCCTCCGTGGGTGCCGATGGCTCGGTGCGGATGTTTGACCTCCGTCACCTAGAACACAGCACCATCATTTACGAAGACCCACAGCATCACCCACTGCTGCGCCTCTGCTGGAACAAGCAGGACCCCAACTACCTGGCCACCATGGCCATGGATGGAATGGAGGTGAGAACCCCACTTGAGGCTCACCGAGGCCCTGCCACTCCGCTCTGGCCCTGCTTAGTGGATCCAGGAGAGCGGTTCTCAGCTGGCGGCAGTTTTCTCCCCAGAGGATTTTTGGATCCACCTGGAGACGCTTTGGATTGTCCCAACTTCGGAGGGGGTGGGGGGTGCAGGAAGGGGTGGTGCGCCTAGTTTCTGGGAGCTGGGGGCCTGAGACGCTGCTTGCTGCCCATGCTGTGGTGCCCCCCGCTACACACAGCACGGCGTTAGCCTGCCCCGGTGTCAGTAGCGCGGAAAGCGAGAAAGCCCGGTCTAGAAGAAGGGCTGTGTGAGCCAAAGGCAGCAGCATCTAAGGAGTCAGCCAAACCATTCATGCTTCTGGTGCTGAGTAAACAGGCAGTTTTCGCTCTGTCGTCTGGGCAGAGTCTTCCAGCCCTAGTGAGTAGATGGGGAAATGGCAGCTGTGTAGCCTATTGTTTCATAGAAGCAGTCAGTTGTGGGTGGACATGATGCCGTGATGAACTGTATTTTGAGGAAGCCAGTAACTTTCAGATTTTGCCTTGGGGCTCAGGGGAGAGGGCTCTCTTCTGTCCCGCTGAGCAGGCACAGAATTCTGAGCACATGCACCTAATGGCACGTGGTGGATTATTCACATTTGTGTTACCTGCCCCTCCGCGTCCCCTGCAGCCTAGAAGCCCCATGTGGCTAATGATACAGACTATAAATGACCCGTGCCTTTGTCTCTTTTTTCCTCAATCTTATAGTTACTTTGGGAACCCCTCTGTCTCTAAGAGTCTTTTAAGTCTACAGATGAGCAAGTTATATGTACACATTTTTTTTTTCCCTTGTGTAGTATCTTGTTTTTTTTTTTTTCCCTGTCACCCACTGGGGTTTCTTGTACTTTCTGCAGGTAGTGATTCTGGACGTCCGAGTTCCCTGCACCCCTGTCGCCAGGTTAAACAACCACCGAGCATGCGTCAATGGCATTGCGTGGGCCCCACACTCTTCCTGCCACATCTGTACTGCAGGTAGTTACTGGAGGGGGGGAGGGGAAGGGAGGGGGAGGGAGGTCTTCCTGTGGTCTCCTTAGCATCGTAATCTGCACTCCATCCCAAGGAGGGTTTGAGAGATTTACAGAGTGGTGCCACTGAGAACCTCCCTCCACTAGTGCAGCTGAAACAGTCTGACCTCCCAGATGACCTTGTACCCGCAGTGATACCAGAGAATCTGAATACTGTCTACATCGTAGACAGTTCCAGGCTTGTGTTGCCCACTGTGTGTCCCCAGAATCCCGGCTTGCACAGGAGGCGCATTCAGAAATATAAGAAGAGAGGCAGTCTCCTTGGCTGTAACCCCCCCACCCGTCCCACGCCCCTGCAGAGCTCTGGGTGCATTGAAGGGCCCTGCAGAACCCGACTGGATCTGCAGCATGTGATGTGTAGTTCCCATTTCACCATCTGCTAGACCCCTTGAAAATGTGCTGGCCGTCAGAGTTCTCTTATCGTAGAAATAATGTCTGGTTTTAAAAATTAAACGACACTGAAACAGTGCAGAGGTGTGTGAAACAGGAGGGTGAAAGTCCTCTTCCCTCCTTCCTTTCCCGTTTCCACCTTAGCAACGTAGTTTGGTGGTTTGGGGCCATTTCAGCTTGAATTCGAAAGCACGAAGCTTTTCCTGTTGGGGCCTCTGCTCATGCCTGTCCATGTCGTTGAGAAGCAGCCAGAGGCCCAGGCCCACCCCCTTCCTCTGAGCCTCAGGTTGTGGCCTGCCTTCGTCACTGTGGCCCTCACTGATGTATGCGTGTCCATAGGATGGGGGAAAATCCCATTAAATAATTGAATCATCGGAGAGGGATCTTTAATGACTCAGGTACTTTCAGTGGCTGGAGATGCCACGTGTGGGATCCCATCCCAGCTTTCTTCCCTAATGTCCGCCTCAGAGGAGATGAGGTGTCGGTCTGAGTCCCTCCGCCATCCCCCGCTCTGCCGTGGTGAACGGGCCCTGAGACACAGGGGAAGGGCTCTGCCACTCACTGGTGCGGAGCCCTGTGGCGTGGGGCCCCTGCCTTAACATTTCCTCGTCATTAAAACCTCCCTCCATGGGCTTTGGGTGAGTGAGTGCTTTGTAAAGTGTGCCCCCCGCCCTGATGCAGGGCTCATGATCCTCACTGCCTGAGTGGTGACCTTGCCTGCCGGCTCTCTGTGTCCCCAGCGGATGACCATCAGGCCCTCATCTGGGACATCCAGCAGATGCCCCGGGCCATCGAGGACCCGATCCTGGCCTACACAGCCGAGGGGGAGATCAACAACGTGCAGTGGGCGTCGACCCAGCCTGACTGGATTGCCATCTGCTACAACAACTGCCTGGAGATCCTCAGAGTGTAGTGTCGGCGGCGCCGAGCCCCACGGCAGGGGCTGGTGCGTCCCCGCCTCTGCCCCGCCCCCAGAGTAAGAAGACGCGCGTTTCCGGTGGCCAGTACGGCTCTCATTGCTTTGCACCCACTGTTAGCAGAAACTGCTCCAAAGTCCCCGGCCAGTCACCCACCGCCCGCTGTGCCGGACTCAGGGCCGCGTGGCGCCTCCTCAGCCCAGGGCTGAGTTTTAAGGTTTCTCTCTCCTTTCCTCATCTCCTTGGGTTCTGCTATTAAAAATGTCTGTGTATCTGTTTGTCAGCCGTCGTGTTACTGAGCTCTGTGGCCGGCGGCTGTGTCTGCATTCGTCTGTCGCAGATGTCTGCCCAAGACAGCAGCCTGGGTCCTTGTCCGTGTGAGCACTTCCTGGGAACAAACACCAGTTTGAAACTGTCTTTCTTCATGTTATCCGTGTCTCTTAACAAATTTCAACTTTGTATATTTTTTAATCTATTAGGCTAATTTTTTAACGAAAAGAATTTTACTCCTTGGCCTCTTCCTTGGTTTTATCGCCCTTCCTGTTGACACCTTCCTCTCTTCCCTCCCTGCCTGGATCTGGCCCCAGGCCCCTGACCCTCCGAGCAGTTTGCCTTCTTGAATCACTGCCTGGGCGGAACATACCTGACTGGGAGTCCCAAACCTCCTCGGTGCTCTGAAGTCGGCTGGCTCTTGGCCTTTCCTTGGCCTGGCTCTTGTCAAGGGCATTCTGAGCTCCAGAATAGACGTGTGACCCCTGCTCTTATTCCCCTTAAGTACATACGCCTGTCCAGCCCCTCAGGACCTGCTGAGCTAGCCAGGCTGATGGGGGTGCCTGACTCCCAGGGGATGGTGGCAGGAAAGCTGAGCTTAGAGCATGTTTCTGGTCCACAGTTTAAGAGTCTGTTTTTCTCCCCACATATAAGCCCCTGACCATTCTCTTTCATGTCTTGAACGATAGGCAGGAATGATGTATCAGCTGAACTTCAGTATCTCTGTCTGTTTAGTTCACTGTGACTGGTGGTAAATTGGCCACTCTCCTGATAGAGAGGAGAGAAAGCCCTCATTGGCAGGCACACAGTCTGAGCATCCATCCCAAACAAGATCTCTCTAGAGTGTGGGAGACAGTCAACTCTTGCAGAGGATGGACTCAGGCTGGGGTGATCCCAGGCCATCGATTAAACAGAGAGCAAGAGAAGCTTCAGAGACCCAGGGCCAGCCAGTTCAGAGCCCCACGAACCCATCAGCCACCCTGCCCCAAGTTCTGAGCAGTATTGGACATGGAGGCGGTGGGTGTCTGTTTCCGTTAGATGAATGAGTTCCAGGGAGAGGTCTTGTGTATGACTCTGGTGGTAGGCGACTCGTTGGGCAGGCAGAGTTTGGGACATGCCCAGAGTCTGGGGGGAGTTTGGTTTGCTGCGCTCTGCTAAGTGCCTGAAGGTTTCTGAGACCCTCTGAGTTGAGCAGCTAGAAGTAGAGAGAAGCAGACCTTGACGCCGATAATCTTGTCCACTTGGGCTCTCACCTGCTCCTGAGAAACAAAGCAGTTAGCTTTGTGTTTCTGGGCCCTTAAAGTCTCTTGGTTGAGTCTACCTTTTCAGAAGCAGATGGATTGGTATCCCCAAAGTCATAGCTCTTTGCTTTCATACATGGGGGCTTTTCCCAAAGAAAAAGCCTCTTTTTTCTTTTCAGTCACGGTATTTCCCCTCCTACCTTTATTCTTGCTTCTGATTTTGGGGCTCTCCAACTGGCCGTCCGCTTGGCCAACCCTCCTGCGTTTACCGCCACCTTTGCCCTGCATCATTTTTGGACATGTGACACGAACCAGTTCTTGGTCAGAACCCTCCTCTGCTTGTTATTGTGTTTGATGGTTCCAGGGTCCTTCCCTCAAGGGTAGAAAGGCTAAGTTGAATGTCGCTGGCTCTGGGAGGCCGTCAGTTCCTTCCTGTGGAAAGGGTCTTGAAATGGAGTCTCGTGGGAGAGGTTGTTCTAGGGACAGGGTTAACTCCACTGAGTTCTGAGTTAAGGTCCCTTCCCTGATCTGCACTTTTGTGGTCTGAGTGGTGAGGAGATTTGTCACCTGGAACTTGAAAGCAACCTGGAGAGAAAAGTTAGTTACTAGGAATGAGGATATTTTGGACAAAGTTGCTGTTTACCGTGGAAACCAACAACTTTTGATTTTTTTTTTTTCCTTTGCCCTGTGGACTCTTAGCCCTGTCACCCTTCTTAGGCCCTGTGGTGTGGTCCTCTTCCTCCCAACATCCCACCTGGGCCCAGGTGAGACTCCGCAGCTCCCCTGGGGGGAGAGAGACACATGCATGCACGCATGCGCACGCACACACGCAGTAGCTGGGATGCTAGAATTTTGAAGCCTCCTTCTCCCTCCCTTCATGCTCTGAACCAGATGGCCTCCGGACCGAGGAGGGGATTTCTGTAGTCTCAGGATTTAGAAAGCCTCTTAGTCAGCCGCGCTCTGGGAAGCAGAGATCTGCTATAGTTTCAAAAGCAAGTGTTGGTTTAATTTGTTTAGGTTCTCAGATTGCCAGCTGGAGAGAAGAGGTGGGAGGTGCTGCCTCTGTCCTCCTTGAAGGTGAGAAGAGCCCTGGGAAGGCTGCGCTGGCACCTCTGGGCTCTGGCCCTCCCGGCTGTTGCCCTTTGACCTGTTCTTGGCCTCCTGAGCCATAGCCACCTTTGTTTTCCTTGTCCTCCCTGAGGGGAGGCGGGTGCTGAATACGTCAAGCTTCAGGCTCCCCGTCAGAGAGCTGGTGAGTGGGTCCAGGTCTTTGGAAAGCTTGAGTGTTTATACCGAAGAGAGTCAGAAGCCTCTCTTTCCAGGAAGGAACCAGGGGTAAGATGAGAACTTGAAGAGAGAAGATGTTTGATGATCAGGGGAGAATCTCTTATCAGAACCAAGATCGGCTCTCAGAGAACTGATTAAGATTTGAGAAGAAACAGAAAAAAAAACTGAGACTCCAAGAAGTTTTTGATGACAGCTGTGGCTGAAACTTCCGGAGGAGATTGAGGGTCAGGGGGGAAATCAGTGATGGTGAAGGAGAAAATATTCGAGGGTGGTCCAGGTCTGAGGTGAGGATGCGGGCAGGCTGTCATGTGGCCGTGGGGTGAGACTGTTCTCGGACTGTGTCAACCTTCCAGGACCGTTTAGCGGTGTCTGTGATGCTGGGGACAGGGTGGCAGAGGGAGCCAGCCCTTCCTGCTGCAGTTCAGCCCTGCTGTTGTTTGGTGGCAGAAATCTGCAGGAGTTGAGCCCCTCGGTCCTTCCAGACCATGGCTCTTCTTGGTTGTAGGTTTGTAGACAGCAGAAGCGGAGGTTGCAAAGTCATGCCGACTCCCCACCCCCCTGTTCTCTTTCTCTTCCTCTTCCCTCCCCACCCCTTGCCCCTGTAGAGCTCTCTTCCTGCTGCAGCCTGGGCCTTGAATTCCCAGCCTGCGACATGTAGAAGCTGCAGTGTGCCAGCCATGGGAGGCCCACCTAGTACCTTCCCTCCACCATCCCCAGCTCCCTTGACTGCTCGACTGGAGAGAGGGAGACCATTAAAGCAGAAGCCCCAGAGCAGACTCTGTCCTTTCCTGTCTGCGCCCTGGACTCAGCAAGGAAGGTCATGCTGGTCACTTCAGTTGGGTTTTCCCTGGGAGGAGAGCGGAGCCGAGCAGTCAGCTGTGACCCCTGGGCCAGGCTTTCCAAGAAGGGTCAGCCCTACACTGGCTGGGCCAGCTACTCAGTGTTGCGGAGCCCCGCCCTCTTTTCCCACCGTGTTATTGCTGCTAATGGTCAAGGTCAAATACATGGTCACGTGGAATGGGCCAGGTCCTCTCAGGCTCCTTTGTGGATGTGATTTTTTTTTTAAAGAATGGAAACATGCAGGTGCCTTCCCGAGAGGCTTGGACTGGTGTCTCCAACCAGAAACAGATAAGCTAATCAGAATGTGAACTCAAGAGGAGGGATGTCAGCGGTCCGTGTAACAGCTGGAAAACGTCCACGTACCGGCCTTTAGGACAACCCAGGGGATCAGAACTCGGGATCCCTGCTCTTTAAAAGAACGTTCTCACCTTGGGTTGATAATGCAGTGTGTTATGAAAACTTGTGGAGCTAAAGCTTGGACTTGCTGGAGTCGAAGATGGATCATTTGATGTGGTTCCTGTGTATGTGATGACCCCTGTCAGTGACCTTCCAGCCTTCCTCCCCGAGTGTGAATTTGTAGCATGATTGTACAAATCTCTCTGTAGAAAATGGAGGTTTCTTGTTCTCTGAAGTGTTAAGCTCTAGCCAATCAGTTTCTGTCCCCTTTAGCCTAGTGTGTCTGAACTTAATTTCTCACTATGTATTTAAACTTTTCCTCTGTATCATAGGTTTTGTGGCATCCCACGGTCAGGTGGAGAGGAAGCTGCCCCTTACAGAACTGTACTGTAACCATTTTTTAAAGAAACATTATTTTCACAGGACTGATTATACACAGGGCTTGTAAAAAAATTTTTAACACTGTGCTGTGAAATCACGATGGTAAATCTCCATTGAAGGCTACTTCAAAGTCACCTGAAAGTGGAGTGTTATATCTATGACTTTATTTCTTGCTTCCTAAGTATATTAAACCTAATTTTCACCCTTTCATTCTGTTTCAGCCTCCTGTATAAGAAGTACCGTATTTTCTGCCCATCATACTTTGTAATAAAACTTGAACATGTATAGATTGACTGAATTTCTTCTTGTGATAAATTCAGTTCTTCCCATTCTGCCATGATGGTCATGTTCCAGAGACACAGGCCGGGGGATTAGACTCCACCTCAGCCCACCACACTATCTGATGGCCTAACTCATCACCTGTAACAAAACGCAGAGCACCTACTGCCTGCCAGGGGTTGCTTGCAGGGGCCGGAAGAGACATCCATGTAAACAAACACTGGCCATGTCCTGTGCAGTGATTCAGGTTCAGGTTTCCTGGTGGCCCTGCGGAGGAGAGGATCACCTGTGCCTGGGTGGGAGTCACAGGGGATCAGGGAAAACTTCATGAGACAAAGTTGCTTGAACTGGGGTTTGAAGACTGAGTTGGAGTTTTCTGGGTATAGAGAAAGGTATTTTAAGACAGAACATCCATGTACAGATCTAGAGAGGGTAGATTTCTCCCTCAGTCTAGTGGTTAAGACCTCACCTCCCAATGCAGAGGACGCGGGTTCAGTCCCTAGTCGGGGAGCTAAGTTCCCGCATGCCTCCTGGCCAAAAACAAAACAAGAACCAGAAGCAATATTGTAGCAAATTCAAAAAGACTTTAAAAACTGTCTACATAAAAAAAATTTGCAGTTGCTGGAGGGAAGGGATGGTTAGGGAATTTGGGATGGTCATGTACACACTGCTGTTTTTAAAATGGGTAACCAACAAGGACCTATCATAGAGCACATGGAACTCTACCCAATGTTAGGTGGCAGCCTGGATGGGAGAAGGGTTTGGGGGAGGATGGATACATGTATATGTATGACCCAGTCCCTTCACTGTACATCTTCAACTATCACAACATTATTAATTGGCTATACCTCAATACAAAAATAAATTCAAAAAATAAAAACCTAAGAAGTCAGTGTTAAGGTACAGACATGTATGAAGGGTTATGTGAAAATGCAGAGGAGGGCAGCTGAGCCCAAATGGAGAATTTGGAGAGTTTTCCTCTGGCGGGAAATGATGCCTGAGCTATAAATCTTGAAGGAAAGACAGACTAGGCAGAAGTGAGGTTGAACAGCAAAGACACAGGTTTGTGCTTAATACAAGAACTGGGAGAAACAATCTGGCATTTCTACATAAACTGCAAAGTACAGGGAGGAGAGGGCCCAGCCCCAAGGAGCTTCAATAAAAAGAGAAATAGAACAATTCATAAATGTACTATGGGCTTCCCTGAAAGCTCAGTTGGTAAGGAATCCACCTGCAATGCAGGAGACCCTGGTTCGATTCCTCGGTCTGGAAGTTCCACTGGAGAAGGAATAGGCTACCCATTCTAGTATTCTTGGGCTTCCCTTGTGGCTCAGCTGGTAAAGAATCTGCCTGCAATGCGGGAGACCTGGGTTCGATCCCTGGGTTGGGAAGATCCCCTGGAAAAGGGAAAGGCTGCCCACTCCAGTATTCTGGCCTGGAGAATTCCATGGATAGTCCATGGGGTCGCAAAGAGTTGGACACGACTGAGCGACTTTCACTTTCACATAAATATACTATTAGTTACAGGTAAAAATTCAAAGAACTCAAGATCGCTTTACCTGAGGTGGTGACAGCTGAACTGGGTCTTGAAGCATAATAAAGATCTTACCAGCGAGATAGTGACGTCACTCCAAGCAGAAAGGTGCAAAGAAGTGATAACTTCTGTTTAGAGTACAGTGAGTAGTAATTTCCTCCAACTTGACTCTAGTGTTGGGACACGAGACCAGAAAAATGAGTAGATCTGAGTTTATGGAGATTTTCTATAGTAATAAAGTCTATACCTGTGTATTTTATCCATTATTCCATTTAATCCTAGCAAGCCTATTCTGGCCTCCCTGATGACTCAGTGGTAAAGAATCTGCCAGCCAAATGCAGGAAACTTGGGTTCCATTCCTGGGGAGGGAAGATCCCCTGAAGAAAGAAATGGCAGCCTTCTATAACATTCTTGCCTGGGAAATCCCATGGACAGAGGACCGTGGCAGGCTATATATAGTCCTCGCTGTGGCAAGAGTCAGACACAACCTGAGACTAAACAACAATAAGGCTATTTACAGGTCAGGAAATTGAAATAAAGGAGCTTGCCCAAGGTTACACTAGTAATAAAAACAACTGGGGTTTGAACCCACCAGCTCAAACCAGAGGCCACAAGTTTAAGCTGTTCAACACACCAGGTCCTTTGGATTTAACCTCACCAGCTTGGGGGCCACTGGGAAGGTGTTCACAGCCGCTGGCTTCGTTTCTTCTATACCTTCTCTTCCTAATGGCCTCGGTTTTTCCTCCTGGGAGAGCAGAGGGAAAACACAGAGGGGAATTTGGCTGTTGAAAATTCTTCTGATTTTCCTCCCTCTCTAGGATGGCAAGCGTCAGTTACTTTTAGGGACTTTGTCAGTATGGTCATCTCTGCTATTTACATAAGACTTTATTACTCTAAGGGCTTCCCTGGTGGCTCAGATGGTAAAGAATCCTTCTGCAATGCAGGAGACCCAGGTTTGATCCCTGGGTCGGGAAGATCCCCCCTGGAGAAGAGAATGGCCACCCACTCCAGTATTCTTGCCTGGGAAATCCCATGGACAGAGGACCCTGGCGGGCTGTAGTCCATAGGGTTGCTAAGAGTCGGATATGACTGAGCGATTAACACTTTCACTTGCTTTAAAGCTCTAAGGGCTTACTTTGCGTTTTCAACCCTCCTACGTTGGTAAAGCAAGTAGTAGCATCCTTATTTACAGATAGTGAAGAGGAAGTTCAGAGAGACTAAATGACTGGGCAGATCACATCTCTGCCGACGATTTCCTTACCTGTAAAGTGAAGTGACTTAGCTATCTCTTTGCAACTACAATACATTTATCATTCTAGACCTGCTCAGAGTTGGGAAGCCATTCTGAAACAGAATCAGTTTCATAACCCAGATACATCTCTAGTAGATCGTTGTGGGACGTAAAGTCCGGCGCTCCCCAGGCAACCGAAGAGATTGAGCACAGGGTTGCCTCACGTAGGTCTGGGGTCTGCTCAGCGGCTATAGAAAAGCACGTACCAAGCGGCGGAACGGCTTTTGCGGGCGGTGGGGACGCGTTTTTGGAACGGACCAGGGAAAGGAAGTGTGTTACACCATCGATTGTACCCACTCCCGGCTGCTGAGGGGACGGTGAGGCGTCCTTGGCGTTCCGGATGTCCTGGGCGGGCCTGAGCCTTAGGGTCTCCGGTGACGGGCAAAGGAGGCTACCGGCTCTGGACGGGCTCGTTTCGGTGGCAGACTGGGAGGGCTGACCTTGGCCCAGGGTCGGAGCCGATGGCGGCTCGGGCTGTTATCAGCTTGAGCAGGGCTGCCGCCCAGTGCTTGTGGGCGCGAGGCCCCGGGGTCCGGGTGGCTCTTACGCGCTCCGCCCTGGCTTTCCAGCCTGAGCCCCCGTGCTGTAGCGCCGCTGGGGGCCGGACGCTGCACCTCACGGCCGAAGTCCCCGCGGGGCACAACAAGTGGTCCAAAGTCCGGCACATCAAGGGTCCCAAAGACGCAGAAAGGAGTCGCATCTTCTCCAAGCTCAGCTTGAGCATTCGCCTAGCGGTTAAAGGTGAGAACCTGGCGGTCACCCACCGCTGGCAGCTACCACCCTCACTGTGCCCACGCCCTCACTTGCCTCCCAAACCCCTATCCCCGGCCTTTCATTTCAGATGAACTGAAAACGTCTTTCCCAAAATACTTACCCAGCTTTCATTCAAACATCGGATAAGGTGTCCTAAATGAACCGAAGTCTAAGCGGTGACTTGTCTCTCTTGGCTGATGGAGGGGAGGGGAGGGCGTGGATGTCCCTTTTTTCTCTCATGTCTTATTGAGATGTCTATGCTTACTCTTTTCTATCCCAGAAGGAGGCCCCAACCCTGAGCTCAACAGCAACCTGGCCAGCATCCTAGAAGTGTGTCGCAGTAAGCACATGCCCAAGTCAACAATTGAGGCAGCGCTGAAAATGGAGGTGTGTCCTCGGTTTGACCTTCCTGTTATTGATCACAGCCCCTACAGAGTACATGTTTGGAAGGCCACCACACTTTAAATTATCAGAGAAGCAGTGTTGTTGACACCTTCAACTTAGAGCCTTCTGGTGATTCTTGGCCATTAGTTACGGGAGCACAGTCAGGAATAGGATGTATAGATGGTGTACAGAACTGTAGCCTAAGACTATTGAGCTGAGTTGTGAGGAGCTGGGGGGAAAAGAAAGGGCAGAGTATGATGTTAGGTTGAGGAAGGGTTTATTTTTCTGATATTGATGCCTTAAAGGAGAAAAGCCAGTAGAAAGAGAGAAGGTGCAGATGATAGTGATGGTGGGAGGGGCTGGGGTGTAGAACTCAGGTGTGGAAATTATCTTCAAGTCCAGGTGAGGAGACACCTCTTCTCTGGGATGGGTGGGAAGGATTTGAGGAAGTCGTAGTCATCTTAGTATAGTTATTGAGTGTTTACTCCAGGCCAAGTTCTTTTTATTTTTTTTCTGGCTGCATCGTGTGGCTTGTGAGATCTTAGTTCCCCAACCAGGGATGGAACCCATGCCCTCTGCAGTAGAAGCACAGAGTAGAGTCTTAATCACTAGACCACCAGGGAAGTCCAGAAGCCGAGTTCTTTGATAAAACTTTGTATGCATAATTTCACTGACTCCTCGGAACAACCTTAAGTTGGAAACTGAGGCACAGAAAGATTAGGCGACTTGACCAAGTCACACAGAAAATGACAAACTGGGAACCGGACAGACCCCAAAGCCTATTTTCGAACCATCCTACACACCGCCTTCATATCAGGTGTGTGCAGATGAGGCACACACCTTTCCCCCATCTGGTGGTCCTTTATTTCCTTTGTGAAAGAGGGAGAGAGAAGTCATCAGTTGAGTGTTCCTGGGAAGACGGCCGGGCAAAGGGACAGAGAGAGAGAGGTGAAGATAGGGTGTGTGGGCAAGGAATGAACAGAGGCAGCGTGGGATGTCCCCGTGAGATTGTTCGCTGGAGCTTTTGATTGTTTGAATTTTGAGGCCATGCTGTTTGATGAGGCCCAGGTGTGTGATTTCTCTTAGCAATACTCAGCAGCCCAGGGATAGACTCACAGGGGTTACATGCAGGATAAGGTATACGAGGATGAGTTTTAGTAGGAGTGATGAAGGGGTGGATGTGGGATTCAGCTGGGAAGGGGAGGAACCAAAACTGGGAGATGAGTGATTGATTGTTCAGGGACAAGAGAAACAGACTGCCTTCCAAGGAAGGGGTAGGACTTCCAGTTACCTCAAACGTTGATCCCAAGAGCCTCCTCTCAGAGAGGGAGGACAGAATTAGAGCCCTAAGAGCCTAGGCTTCACTACAGAGAGCGCATTCCATGGAGTCAACTTTGTGGTGTTTGTGGTGCCTGGGCTGGCATGGAGGAGGGAATTAGGAAACAGGAAAATGTGTTTGTGTTATCTATTGCAGAAAACCAAGGGCATTTATTTGTTGTATGAGGGCCGAGGCCCCGGTGGCTCTTCTCTTCTCATTGAGGCATTATCTAACAGTAGCTCCAAGTGCCACTCGGACATCAAACACATCCTGAACAAGAATGGGTAGGTGTGTGTCTGGGGAGAGTGGAAGGGGTAGAGTCTCTAGGTTCTGATTCTGGGCGAGGTAAGTACTGTGGTTCCTGGTGGGGTTTCAGGTTTTACACACATGTCATCTTTAGCAGAACCCACGTGGGATCGTTTGTTCTCCTTTGATGTGTCCTGTAGTGGGCAGGACCCGAAGGACAGGTGGAGAGGAGTGCTGTGTCCTGTTGTCTCATCTGTCCACAGAATGTCCAGGTCTTGAAATATCCCGCCAGCAGTGTACTCTCAGTTGGACAGGAATTGATGAGCAAAGTCTTGACAGCCTCCAAACTCCAGTCGGGGCAGAAAATAGAGGGTTGGGGACTTCCCTTGGTGGTCCAGTGGCTAAGACTACACGCTCCTCATGTAGGGGGCCTGGGTTCGATCCCTAGAAGAGCTAGATCCCACATGTCACCACTAAAAGGTCCAGCATGCTGCAACTAAGACCTGGGCAGCCAAATTAATTAATCAAAATAAAACAGAGGGTTAGTGTTATGTTCAGATTATTCCCTTGCCCAGAGGTAGCTGCATCTTCTTCAGGAAGAGAGCTGCTCCATGTCTATTTATACTCCGGGGGTGGGGTGGGAATGAGTGCTGGGCAGTGCTGTGTGGAGGCTGAGTGTCTAAAGGCATCTGTTCTGGCCCATTTCCTCGCCTGTTAGGGGAATGATGGCCGAAGGAGCTCGCCACTCCTTTGACAAAAAGGGGGTGATTGTGGTTGGAGAGGAGGACAGAGAGAAGAAACCTGTGAACCTAGAGCGTGCCCTGGAGCTGGCAATAGAAGCAGGAGCCGAGGATGTCAAGGAGACTGAAGACGAAGAGGAAAAGAACATTTTTAAAGTGAGTAAGAGGCCTTGGTGTCTGGTGTACTGCCGAGAGGGCCCTGATAGACACGTTAAGTATTCTTCTGTCAGTCTCTTCTGTCCTGTGCCCGGGGGACAGGTGAAATGAAGAGCTCACATATTACACAGACAGTTTATTAAGTGAATACTGGATAGGACTTCCTCTCCTGAGGACAATGAGAAGGATTCAGGGCGTTGAACACTCTGTTTCTGCCAGTGAAGACTTAAACCCAGTGATACATTTCAGGAATTCCATGCAGGTGTTTGCAAACTTCTGTCCAGCTTTGTCCTGTTATCTCCTGGCTCCTTACCTCCTGACTTTGCTTTGTCCCTAGTTTATTTGTGATGCCTCTTCACTGCATCAAGTGAGGAAGAAACTGGACTCCCTGGGCCTGTGTTCTGTGTCCTGTACGTTAGAGTTCATCCCCAACACAAAGGTGCAGCTGGCTGACCCTGACCTGGAGCAGGCTGCCCATCTCATCCAGGCGCTCGGCAACCACGACGACGTGATCCATGTCTATGACAACATTGAGTAGCCAGACTGTATGTGCCTCCAGGTGGCCTATTCTGGAGCACAAGCTTCTGCAGTGTCCCCTGGGACTCAGGTTGGGGGGGGGGGGTGCCTAGAGGTTAGCAAGCATAGACCTGCAGCTTTGTGGTCAGCTGAATCCCTGCACGTCCATGAAGCCTCTTTGTCAGTTCTCCTGGTGTGTGAGCCTTCCTGGGTAAGTCCCCCACATCCTTCTCGATGCGGGGGGTGTGGCCATTCAGCTGGTCAAGTTCTGATCTCAGGAATCTGGCCCTTGGGACAGTAGGTGCCCTGAAGGCCCATGTACTAGAAACTGCTCTTCAGTAATAACAGTAATTATTGACCTGAATAGCTGGCCTGCTATTGTGTGACTTGAGTTTTCCTGGGTTTGTGTCCAGTTGGTGGGACCCTCTTGACTTTCTTTTAAGTCTGTAGGCTTAGTTCCACTACTCCAGTCCCAAGACTGTATTTTTTTGATTGACCATAGAAACGTGACTCCCTCCAGGTGCTATGTGTTCTAGTGCTGGTCTAATGGCCTAAATCTGTCGTTCTTTCACATACCTAATATCAATCAAACACCTACTGTGTACCAGGAATTGGACTTACAACCTGTTCAATTGATCCCCCGTGCTGGATCTGCTCTAAGACATTGGACCTCAGGGAGAAGACACAGGATCTCTCTCTCCGGGAGCTGTCCGAGGGCAATGTGAACTGCTGTGCATGCATCCTTGTTCTCTTCCTGTGGCCTCTGTATCCTTCTGCCAGAGAGCTTAAGGCTCTAGCCCAAAGGGTGCCAATGTAAGGGACTCCCAGGCCCTGCTTTGTCCAGGTCCCTCTGTGTTCTGAGTGCTTTCACTGCTGAGTGAACCTATCAGTGGGCTGCACTCAGGAAAAGAAACACCAAGCTAGTTTTGAAAGCTGCCTCATGCCCAGAATGTCCAACTCTGGCCCCTCTTAATCCCTGATGCCAGTTGGATGATGAGGCACTGGGAACTGGAAAGGAAATGAGAACAGAAAGAAGGGTGAAGAGCTGAGTCAGGAGCCTGGCCAGATGGGAAATAGGAGCCATGGTGCCTTTTGCTCCTAAGAATCACTTCTAGGTTTAGAGACACCAGGAGTGCCAACCACCTGTGCTGGAGCCCATCAAATATGTGGGGTCTGGAGTGGCTTTTTGATCTCTGTTATTCACCTCCTTATAAGTTGGTTAAGGCACTTCTGAGCTCAGTGTAATTTCCTGAAGGAGCCTTAGGTAAATTAGGATAGAAAAGAACTAAAACCAAATTGGCTGTTAAGTGATAGCTTCACTTTCTAGCAAAAATAGATTACTAATTTCATGATGACTTCAGCTGGAGAGTGAAGACTGCTGGAAGAAAATTAATTAAATAACCCATTATGGTGCCAAAGTATGTGCTCTTATACCTCATTTCATAATGGTGGTACTACCTGGGATTTTTAGTTTTTATAGGAGATAACTCATCTAAATATCTGAATAGCACATCATTAAAACAGGGCAACGTAAAGTTTAAATGCAACTTCCTAATTTATAAGATACTTTCATATTTTATTTATTCGACTTTCAAAACAAACCTATAAAATAGTCAGGCCAAGTATTTTACGCACAGATGATCTCATACCAAGCAGGTGAAAACTCTGTCTTGCATGTGCTCGCTTTGGCAGCACATATACTAAAAAACTCCGTCTTGCATTCATAGACCTTGGTTTGTAAAATAGCTGTTTTGTGAATGTTGAATATAGATTAATTTGAAGAAATGTGATCATTTCTGATATGAGTAATCTTGTACTAAGGAAACCTGCTCAACAAGGGAACTTGGTTACCCATGTGGATAGTCCTCTGATCTAATAGATAGGATTTGTTACTGCAAATTCTCCTGTAAACCGGTTTGTTTGCATCAAGACATACTAGACAGCTCTGCACTGACCCCTGGTGGTGCCCTACAGTCTTCCTGGAGTTAATATGGAAAAGGCAGAAGTGAAAGCTTACTCAGAAAGTTCTGACTCTAGATCTGATAAAGAGATCCTTAGCTACCTAGGTTAAATAGTTAAATAGCTATTTAACTGAAAATTTAAGTAAAGATGGTATGAGCTGTTTTGCCACTAGAAACTATTTTTTAAAGAATATTTTATGTCAGAGAAAACATTTACAATATAATGTTAAATGAAAAACAAAGATTAAAAACTGTGTGTATAGTGTGGTCCAGATTTTAAAATATATACGATGCTGTATATATGAAATTTTAAGAAAAGACTAGAAGGAAGTATACCAGAATAGCAAAACTGGTTATCTCTGGGTGGTGATATTATAACTGAGTTTTATTTTCATGTATTACATTTATTAGGGAAGCATTTTTTAAAAAGAAGAAAATTAGTCACATTATCCTCCTACTAAGGAGACAACATGTGAGGACCTGGGATTTAAGTGCACCTTGAAGTCAAAAGAATGGGGTCTGGTCCTGGCTTGCCTTATCTTTGGTTAGTGTCTTAACAACAAAATCATTTAGCACCTTGAGCTGGCTTGGGCTCACTTTCAAGTGTCCTTTCAGTGGGATGGAAGTGTCAGTGACAGGCTTTGTCCACAGCCTTGACTCTCACTGGGAAACACTCACGTAGGATGTAGCTGCTGCACCTCTGCCAGGGGCCCCAGCTGAATCAGACTGGAACAGTGAAGGCTCTGCCTCCAGCTAACCATGGAAATTCAGTCATGTGGTTACTTTTTTTTTTCTCTTGAAAACATATAACATAGATGTCACAGAGTTGTCTTGAGAACTGTTAAATAAGTTAATATATGCTAAACACTTAAAACAGTGCCTGGCAGTAGTAAGTATTCAATATATGTTGGCCTTTTTTCCCACTAAGTATGAATGAACATTTTTTTTAAGCATTTTTTATTTTATATTGGACTAGAGTCAATTAACAATATTGTGATAGTTTCAGGTGTACAACAAAGCAACTCAGCCATCCATATACATGTATCCTGAATGAACATTTTTAAAAGTTGAAACGTGACCACCCTATATATATATCTGCTTTGTAACCTGTCCCCCACCCTCTCCTTCCCCTTTTACAATATATCCTAGATGCCTTTTGGTATTGGGATGGAGAAGTCTACTTCTTTCTTTTTAGTGGCTACATAGTATTTTATTATTATTAATTAATTTTATTTTTAATTAATGTGTCATAATTTATTTTATTTAATTAGTCTCTATCAATGGATATTTGGATTGTTTATCTTACAGAAGATGCTACAATGAATACTTTTTACCTTTGTTCTCTAGCAAAGTATTCTTCGCAATAAATTTATAGAAGTGGAATTACAGACCGCAAAGCAGTTTTTCTTTAGACATAAATGTCAATATGTAAAAATGTAAAGATGTAAAAATCTATTTACCTCCTTCCTTAACAAAGCAGAGAACCTAACTGATTGAACTGGTGATCTGAATATATTCTATGTTACCTTTGAATTATAAGAATTTTCATCAAATCAGGTGATAGGTTTTTTGGTTTGTTTCCCTGTTTTACACCAAGTTCATTGAGCTATCCCTTCAGAGAATTTCAGTTCAGTTCAGTTCAGTCGCTCAGTCGTGTCTGACTCTGCAACCCCATGAATCACAGCACTCCAGGCCTGCCTATCCATCACCAACTCCATCACCGGAGTTTACTCAAACTCATGCCCATTGAGTTGGTGATGCCATCCAGCCATCTCATCTTCTGTCATCCCCTTCTCCTCCTGTCCTCAATCTCTGCCAGCATCAGGGTCTTTTCCAATGAGTCAACTCTTTACATGAGGTGGCCAAAGTATTGGAGTTTCAGCTTCAGCATCAGTCCTTCCAGTGAACACCCGGGACTGATCTCCTTTAGTATGGACTGGTTGGATCTCCTTGCAGTGCAAGGGACTCTCAAGAGTCTTCTCCAACACCACAGTTCAAAAGCATCAATTTTTCAGCCCTCAGCTTTCTTCAGAGAATTTATTCATTGGTATTTGTTGTTCCCTGTCATGTGTCCTGTGCTCTTGAAAAATGAAAAGGAATGTGTGCAGCTGGTTGTGAGTGACTGCTTAGTGGGACCAGTACCCTGAGGCCCTGAGCTCTAGGGTTAGGTCATGAATCTTGAGGTCAGGGATGACTCAGGTGCTTAAACAGAAGCACCTAGTCAGTGTACAACTAGGGTGATAGACCTGAGAAGGCCTGGCCCAGTTGGGAGGCTTCACATGGGGAAGATGTAGGGGGAGGAGAGAAACAACATAGAAAGGGAAGATAAAATACAGAACTAACGGAAATAACAACAGTTAGCAACATCCCCATCAGAGGTTCACTTATTCATTCAACAGATATTTGTTTTTTGAATGTGCCATGAAAGATGGTAGGCCATCTTATTTGAATGACACAGCTTCTAATTTTTTGTTGTTTTTTTTTTTTTTAGAAGATAGTACAACTCCTGAGACATGGGAAGGGGCCAACCCCAAAGGAGAGGCCCAACTTCTGTCTTTCTGCTTACTTTCTTAAAGGCAGCTACAGTAGAGTAAGACAAGTGCTTTGATGAATAAAGTACTAGGTGCTCTGGTGCCCAGATTTAGGGCTTTCTGCCTAGAAAGGCTTCCTGAAGGGAGCAGTGTTTAGGCTTACTTCTTCCCTGAAAGAATGAGGGTGGGGGCAAGAATGGAGGAGAGGGATGTTCAAGGTAGTGAATATGCAAAGGTTAGAGGCAAGAGAGGGTCATATTTGAGGAACTACCAGTGGTTCTGTGTGGCCAGAACAGAGAATTTGAATGATGGGGTTGTTGGAGGTGGGAAATGGAAAAACTTATGGTCGGAGAAGGAATGGTTTCAGGTCCTTCTTAACTACATTGATGTATTCGACTTTTCCTAAGGGTGATGGGGACTGTAAAATCTTTCAGGAGATCATGGCAGGATCAGGGATCCATTTTAAAAGGTCACCCTGTGATGGGAGTGATCTTGAGAAGCTGTTACACTAAATACTCCAAGTGGTAGACTTGGGAGGTTTGAACCAGGATGGTGGAGCTGGGACAGGGAGAGGAGTGGACAGATTGGAGACATGGTCAGGA
Organism: Muntiacus reevesi; assembly: GCF_963930625.1. Lineage (NCBI taxonomy): Eukaryota > Metazoa > Chordata > Mammalia > Artiodactyla > Cervidae > Muntiacus > Muntiacus reevesi. The sequence goes on along the minus strand of NC_089266.1, from coordinate 14,713,948 downwards.
TCAGCTGTGGGGGAAGGGAAATGGAGAGGAAGATCTCTTCAAGTTTGATAACCCAAAAGCATCCAAGTTGGGGAACCTATGATGGAGAGAGCAAATGAGAACCACGGAGGAAAACAATGAGATCAGTTTGGACCTGTGGAATTTGAAGTACCTGCAGAATACTCAGTGGGTGATGCCTCTGAAGCTCAGAAGAAAGCCCAGTAGGATGGCCGCAGCGTGGGGATGTTTGAGATGGCTGGTTCAGTGACAGACAATGGAAATGGAGTCCTCAGAAAAAGCAGTTGCTGGGAATGTAGAGGAAGCATCAGGAGGCTCTTTCCAGCTAAAGACTTATGTTGCTGTATTGCATGTGCTACTATGTGTGAGGCACTGTTCTAAGTGTTGGTGACAGGGCAGTGAACAGGACATAGTCCCTGCTTCTACATGGCTTATGTTCATTGTAGTCGGAGGAAACAGTGTATAATTTCAGGCTCTACGAAGAAAAATAAGGCAGCATATGGAAATATAAAATGTTGGAGGGGAGAGGGCCTATTTTGGATGGTGTGGTTAAGCACTTTTGAGAGTTGACATTTGAGCAGACCTGAATGAAATGGAGGAATTAGCTGTGGGAAGAGCATTCTAGGTGAAACGAAGGGCAAGGGCAAAGATTCTGAGCCTGGTAAGTTCAAAGTGTGGAAAGAAGGCCAGTGTGGCTGGAGTGATTGAGGGAGCTAGAGAGGTGAGGTGGGAGAGGATGGCGGGGGCCAACTCCTGTTGGGCCCGGATGGCCATGACAGAGTTTGAATCTGTTCTGTGTGTTGATGGGAAACCTTCAGAGGGTTGAGAGCAGGGAGTGACATGTTAATTACATTTTACAAGGATCACTTTGGCTGCTGTGTGGAGCATCATTTGTTAGGTGATCGCAGAGGAAACAGGGAAACAGTTAGGAGGCCAGGGCAGTCACCCAGTATGTAGGGTGGTGGCTTGCACCAGGGTGGAAGTGGTGAGAAGTAGTTGGATTCAGATACATTTTTAAAGGAAAGCTGAAAAGACTTGCTGGATGATTGGATAGAGGAATGTTAGAGAAAGAGTGAAATGAAGGAAGATGCCTCCTAGATGTGTATTTTTATGACTGGGAAAACAGAGGAGCAAGGTTTTGTGGGGAAGGGGGAAAGAATCAAGAATTCAGTGTAAAACATGTTAAACTGGAGTTGTATTTTAGACATTCCAAGATGCTGCTGAATACAGGTAAATATTCCTAAATCTAAGAGGTGGATTTAAAGAAAAAGGTCTAAAGTAATTCTTAACAGATTAGATACCCGAGGCAAAGCCACCACTAAAGGTTCTTAGTTGACAGTTGAAAGTGACATCAGAGGAAGATGTTTTTGGTGTCTGATTTATCTTACACTGAACAGGGGCCTGAGGAAGGAAGCCCAGATTGTGGCGGCCTTGGAATCTGAAGATGGAGGTGTATAGCATGCTGAACAGTGGAGGCTGGGAAAATTAATTATGGTCATCTCTATTTTGAAATGTCATGCAGTCAAGCACAACTGTTTTGGGACAATATTAAGTGGCACGGGAAAACAGGATAAAATTTAACCACACTACAAAACAATATGAAGCCGTTTTTATCAAACGCTGTATACTTATGTAGGAAAGAGACAAAATACCTCTGGGGTGAAATTTTTAGTTTTTTCAATTTTAATACACAGAGCTTGTGTTGCTTTTATGACCAGAAAGAGTTTTCTTCCCGAAAGAACCTCACTTAATGGTTTCGGCCCTGGCCAGCAGATTCCTAGGACCCACTTCCCGGCATTACCCCAGCCCCTTGGGGTGTGTGGCTGTTGAGACCCAGGAAAAGGTAGGCAGTGGTAAACCGCTCCTGCCTCCCGGCAAGCGCAGCCTCTGGACCGGAGGACTTGCTTGGGGTTCCGGCGGCAGAGGTGGCCACACGCCGGGAAGCGCTCAGAGCCAGAACCCTCCCCGCTTATTACGCGCTGGTGTGGGGACACGGAGGGGCAGGACGTCAGCCTCAGGAACCGCGGGGAGCTGGAAGGGCGGGAGGCAATGGGGCCCCTCCAAACGTCTTCCTAAACTCCAGCCCCAAAGTAGCCGGCGGGGAACCGCGCCAGCCCGCGCGCCAGCCGAGACTAGGGTGACTGACGGGAGGTGGGAATGTGGGCGGAGCCTCAAGCGCGAGCTGTGATTGGAAATACCCTCACCTCCCGGGAAGAGAGGGCGGGCAAGTCTGCGAGGGATGCGCAGAGGAGGGTGCTCAGAGGAGGGTGCTACGGGATTGGCTAGCAGCGGAGTGAACCGGGAGCTGTTCCGATGATTGGCAGAGGGTAGACAACCCTCCGAAACTGCTTTGGCTTCGCCTATTCGCATCCTGCGAGAGTAGGCGGGATTGGTTCATCGAGGGGTGCCGTTGATTAGCTGGCGGCTGAGAGTTAGGGTGTTGGAGAGAGCTGGGGGAGGAGGGGCGGCGGGGGCAGTGACTTCCTCCTTGTTATTGGCTGGTGAAGTGAGTGAGGGGTGGCACCAAGGGCCAGCGGCTGGCTAGGATTGGCGGATGCTGGGATGAGTGACAGACAGGGGGGCGAGCTGCGCGACCAGCGGTTTGTTTTTCGGAGCGTTCCTGAGGTGGAGAACGGCGGCCGGACGGAACGACTTCGGGACTGAGGGACTGGCGGTCGGGCGGGCCGAGCGGCGCCGCCGAGGCCGGGCTGGGCCGAGCCGAGGAGCTCCGGGGATGTAGCGGGCCACCCTGCCCATGCCACAGCGCCCGGCTGCGGGCGGAGCCGGAGCCGGAGCCTGGGGAGGCGGCGGGGGCCCGGAGCAGAGCCCGCGCCCGCCGCGCGGAGCCAGGCCCGCTGCCGTCCCCGCCGCCCGGGCCCCCGGCATGCAGCTCCGGCTGCGGAGGTGACACTCGGGCCGGAGCCGCCGCCGCCGCCATCGCCACCATGGGTGAGTGTCGCCACCGCCCCGGCCTGTGCCCGCGCTGCTTCGCGTCGCCCCGCCCCGGGCTGAGGGGAGGAGGACCCTGGGCCGCCGCCTGACAGGCATGGACAGCCCGCCCGGCCGGGGCTGCGGACCGCCGGCGCCCGCCCGCCCCGCTCGCGGCTTAGCGGCTCCGCGGCCCGGGCGGGGGTTCTGGCTCCCCCGGCCTTCAAGGGCGGCCCCGTCCCGCTGAGCCCACACGGCCGCCTCTTTCCGGGCCGCGCGGCCAGCACATCCCGAGGAAGCGGCGGCGGGTCGAGGGCCCGTGCTTGGCGGAGCAACCCGCTCCGGGCCGAGCGAGTGGGACCCCGAGCCCGAGGGCGGGGGAGCGCGGGCGCAGTGTGGGGCCCGGGCTGGAGGCTGGCGCGGGCCTAGCTGCTGGGTCTTTCCCTTGGTTTGCTTTTTTTTCCTGCCTGTGTCATTTCCTTCCCTTTGCTCACACAGGCCGGCCTGTGAGAGCTCCCGGGGCTTGCTCTCGAGCCCTGTGCGCGCCCCAGCGCAGTGGGGAGGGCGAGAGGGGAGACGGGCCGGGAGGTGATTAAAACGGCAATCACTGTTATCAACCGCGCGGTTGAGAAATGCAAGCTGCACGCAGATTGCTGGAGTTTAGGAATCGACTGCCAGTGATAATACCCATCCTACTTTTTGAAAAATCTCCTTGCAGTGTTTTTACATCCATTAGTTTAATCTAGCAGTCTCCCTGAAATTATGTAACTTTTGAAAGAGAGAAACATTCACTACACAAAAGAATCTCTGTGAAATCATTTCCTTTTTAATCGATAGTTGCAATTTCTGTTGTGAAGATGTAGTCTAAGGCACGCTTTTAGTGTCTTCCACACGCAGCATTTGAACTGAATTATATATTTCATGTCCTTTGTGGTAATCTAGCAGACAACTATTGGACTACATTAAGTAGCAATAACATGTTCGATGTACTGAGCTTCTCTTATTGGATCAGTTATTTTGATACGGTTGTCTGCAGTGGCAGGTTTTGCGAAGTATTTGGCATTGCCCTAATTAATCAAGGGGTAAACTTCAGTAAAGGGATCATTTGCACAGCCACTGATTCCATCTGTGAAGAGGGAACATTAATGTTTGCTTTGCCCTATGGCAAGGTCAAGTCGTTTTTGTACGAGGTTAAGTGTTTGCTGTGTCACATTGGGCAGTTAATCTTTTGTGGCCCATCTTTACACTCTGGCTTTGAATGAATCGCCTTGTTCTGTTCCACGCTGCCCCTCTACAGTAAAGAGTGGGTTCCTTCATTTATTGGGCTGTTTCCTTCCCATGCTTTATTTCAGAAGTGCTTGCTTTTCTGGGCAAAGTCTGTGACAGTAAGCAGAAAAGGAACTCAGTGAGGCCTGGTATTTATTGAATAAATACGTAATTCAGCAAGTACTCGTTGAGCATTTACTGTAAATGGGGAACATAATTCTTGTCCTCCCCAGGTTTCACACATTCATCTTGTGCTCTGGAATTTGATGATCACACTAAATCTTTGAATTGATTTGTGAACCTACATTTGTGATAGTTTTTCTAATCAGTCTTTCCTTTTTATAGTGTGGGGACAGGCTTAAGTCCCAAAGGGGAGTGTGAATACTTTAGGGTGTGCAGACCTCCTATTTTCCACTTTCTCGACTGCTAAATTAGTGTCCAGATGTGTTGACTACATCTCGTGCCTAATGATAAAATAGAGGTCAGCCTGTTTTCGCATTTCAAGATCATTTCAAAAAGTTTAAATGTGTGAGTATATGGAGAGACAATGGTGGGAAGGAAAGGAACTATGTAGATAGGGTCCAGAGACCCAAAGGAAAAAGGACCCAAAACTCAATATCTTCTCATTTGTTCCTATGTCAGTTTTTACCTGAAGAAAGTGAGACAGAGAGGGGAAAGTTAACTTGCCTGGTGGCTGCAGTATATTAATCGGCAGACAAGCTGATGTAAGAACCCCTGCCTGGCTTTCTTCTGCACTCTTCCCTCATACCATTCTCACTTTCTTTTAAGTAGATGACCTTGACATGCGCTTAGAACTACTACTGGATTCTCTTAGAACCTGACCTTCAGTTTGCTTTGTATAGGGCTCAGCAAGGGTGTCTGTACAAACACATACACATGGAGTTTCTCTCCTAAGTACTCGTTTCCATTTTGGTGATATAAACGATGAAAAGTCAGATTCCCAGGTTAGCATGCGTTAGTTGATGTATGTAGTCCTAAATAAGTTCAAGGGGTAATAAGGGAGAAACATAGACTTATTAATATTTTTATTATACTTGTTAAACTCCAGCCTAGTGAGGAAAGGACTAAAACTAATTTGAGTCCTTGGCCTTCAGGTTCCTTGGTTAACAGTCATATTTTCCTGAGCTGTTCTAAGCCCCAGACTCAAGCTTGTTTGACAGCTTAGGTTGGTAATGAAAACAGGTCAGATTTTATATTGGCAGTTAACCCCAGTAACTTTCTAGTGGAAATTACACTTATCCTTATAAATAATAGGAAATACTCTTTTTGTTTGTTTTTGGCCTTTTTTTTTTTGGCTTTGATATTTTGTGGTTATAAAAAAACTGGAAATTGACTGGTCGTTTTTTCTTGGTCACACCAAAATTCCCTCCTGGTTTTAGTAATCATAGTGGCAAATGCTGCTAATTACACCTAAGATTAATTTGCTAGTGCTTACTTGGGACATGCTCTATAAATGCAATCTAAAATTTGGTGGGAAGTATTAACTGAAAAATATATAACAACTTGGAAACATTACAGGAATGGGAACTGAGTGTAGGATTTAGGATGGTGTGGTTCTGGTTTGATAACTTGGTTTGAAGTCAGAATTGTTTCAAGGCTGTTGGAAGCTCCCAGTTAGACTAATCTCAGTTCAGTTTGGCTAGAATCTGACTGCCTGTGTAGATCTAAATAGTTGGCAACTGTTTTTTAATTGAAATTGGGATCGGAGATTAATGACTCAACATGGCTATGTCACAACTAGACTTCTGATGTTTTACAAAATTATGGTTGTCTTTAAAACTGAATTTTAGGCATTTATAAAAAGTAAGTATCAGTCCAACTGAGCATGATTTAGTGAAATACATAGAGGATAAGAAGCAGTTTTCTTGGTTCTGACTATCTAAGCTATCCATTTTTCCTTTGCCCCTTTTATTGAACATCTCTTCTGTGTCAGATACAGTACATGTCCCTGTACATGTATTTATCCTGTATTTAAGAAGTTATAGTTAGGTAAGGTGAACCAGAAACAATAAACAAATAAGCGGTGTTATAGATACCTTGTCAAAACTGTAAAGATACATTGGATGGAGAGATCGATTCTGTAGTTTTGAGATTGACATACATTATCTATAGTCCTCAGGCCTCAAAGGTTAATTTCATTAACTTAAAATATAATATGATGGTGATATATGGATTCTTATGAGGAAGCAATAGCTTACTTTGTAATATGTATTTTTAAATTTTGAGTTATCAACTAATATTGAAGGACTGTTATATCACAGAAACAGAAAAATAAACCCCAGAATTTGACTTTGCGACCTAGCAAAGTTTTCTACCAGGGCCTTGAAGGAAAAAGGAAAAATGTTTGTTGTGAATTGAGGATCAGACCTTTTTGCTTATACTTATTATACTAGGAGATGATGTTTGCCTAGATGGACAGGGTGGGGGAGAACCGTGCGGGTATGTAACATGTCATGGACAGTAAGGTAGTAAAATCAGACTCACAGACACTGAAGCACAGGATCTCCCGATTGAGCAGTGTGATCAGATGATCTGACAAAAGTTGGGTAGAGTAGAGCATTGTCAAGATGAAGAAATCATTTAAATGAAAACAGAGATTAAATTTGGGAGTTGTATGTATGGGAAAAAGTGTCTGGCATCATGCAGGACAACAGTGTTTATCCAACAACATGTTGCTTCTGGAAACTTTTCTGGGGTTTTAGCCAAGGGAATTCATAAGTGGGAGTGCCTTAAGACCCTGCTTTTAGATAGAAGTAATAGCTTAGTCTGGAAGAGTGACTTCCTGCTGGGGTTAATGAACGAGGAGTGTGTTTGCCTGGCAGCCCCCACGCCTTAGGTCAGGATATCAGAAGAAAAAGTACTCACTGCTGGATAATTATGGATAGCTATCTGCCTGAGACTGCTGACAGAGCTTCCACTTTTTAAGCCTGAATTGTAAACCCTGTTTGATAGATCCCTTCTTTTTTTTTCCCGTATGAATATTCCTCACCCCTAGATCTTTAACCCCCTAATCTCTAGAATTAACTTCTTCCTTTGTGCTTCTTTCTGGTAGCTTTGAGGTATGTCATACCACCCCCATCCTTTGGAAGTCTTTTCAAGGTTATAGCATACTCTTACCTCTGCCTCAACTTGTTCACGTGTGAAGTTCATAAAGGAATTATTGATTTCCACTACTTCCAGTTTTCTTTTAATCTTCAGCTTCTCGATTCCCTGTCAAGAAGTTTCTGCCTCTATTACCCTATTGGACCTGCCTGCCCCTGCTCTTCTTTGGTCTTAGCTTCTGTGGTGTCACTTTTTGTTTGTTTGTTTATAGTTCTCTTAAAGACTTCTGTGCTCACACGTCTTCTTCCTACTCTTCTTGTTGACATGAGTATTCACTGGCATCAGTCCCTGAGCCTCTTTTCTTTTCCTCCGCTGTTCACTTGCTTTCATGTCCCTTCTCCTCCTAAGTTCATTTATAAAGCTCTCATCCATAGCTGGAACAGCTTTCTTTTTTTGAAAAAAATCTTTATTCTGTAAAATTATCTATATAACCCCTTGCTACTCACGCTGTAAAAAAAACTTTTACACGTGTGTTTATGTATCCTGTCTAATTCGGTCTCTTTATTTGCATAACCTTGTATTTGTGTGTCATTTGTCTTTTTACCCCTAGAATTTAAGTACCTGAAAGTATCTTTCGAAACTGTCTAATGTATAATACATGATAGGTAGTCAGTAAATGGCTATTGTTAATGATTAATAAAAATTCTAAAATAAAGTTTAGGATAGATTGTGGCCTCCAGTCTTTTCCCATTAACCTTTTTTTCCCCATTGATGATGATAAGAGCCAGCATTTTTTCAGCGTTAGGTACCATGAGGAATAATTTGTAAGGTTTTTTTTTTCCCCCTCTTAAGTCTCACAGCAGCTCTGTGTAATGATACTTTTATTATGTACATTTTACAGATGAGGAAATTGAGGTTTAGGGAGAATAAATGATTTGTCTAAGGGCTCCTTAAAACCCAAGTCTTTCTGACTCCAAGGTCCATATAACTGCTGCACTCTAAGAAAGCTATTTGGTAATTTTTTTTTAAAGGAATGCATATGGTAGCACAGATAATTCAGTTAAAATCCCAATCCAGGAAGAAATGCCTGAGAGAACCACTTGATGTGCATCCCGTCTTTATCCATCTCCTCAGTTTGAAGTATCAGTTTAAGAACCAGTTTGCCTCTAGAAATGTATGCAACTCTGACAAAACAGCAGATTCTATAGCTATATTTCACTTGTGTCAGTTGTCCTGGATTCCAGGAGATAGAGCCAAACCATTCCTTCAGTGTGTTCTCAGTGCTGGAACTACCAAACAAGTTTATCCGTTAAGTAATGCCAGGAATTGGTTAGCTTCCTGGAAACAGAGTTTGTCAACCTGATAAACTAGCTCTTATAATAGCATCATCTTATACAGAATTAGAAACAATTTCTCTAATCATACTTGTCACAGATTTGATTTGAAAAGCATGTGTGTATCTGTGTATGAATATACACATCCATTTTGTTTCAATATCTGAGTTGAGACAACTATTCTCAATTCTAAGGCAGGTTTCCTTAATATTGAAAATTACATGCATTCTGCTGTTAGGACTATCAAGGGATGCTCCTCAGAAAACACCCATCTCGTGCCATCTAGTCATAATCATAGTGATCCCAGTTTACTGTTAAGTGTGTGCATGTGTCGCTCGGTCGTATCTGACTGTTTGAGACCCCATGGACTGTAGCCCACCAGGCTCTCCTCCAGGAGATCTTCCTGACCCACAGATTGAACCTGCGTCTCCTGCATTGGCAGACGGATTCTTTACCATTGAGCCACCTGGGAAGCCCCCATTTACTATTATAGTTGGTCCAATAATTTTATACATATATAATAATTAATAATATATAATTTTATACATATATTATTTATGTTAAGTTTAACATCAGTGCATGTGTGTATGCTAAGTTGCTTCAGTCGTGTTTGACTTTTTGCGACCCCCTGGACTATAGCCCACCAGGCTCCTCTGTCCATGGGATTTCCCAGGCAAGAACACTGGAGTGGGTTGCCATTTCCTTCTCCAATATAAATGCATATATTTATATTATATGTATGTAAGCCTGTCATTATAGTTTAGGTGTTATACTCTAGTTTTAAAATCTTGGTTTGGAGGTTAAAAAACAAAAACCAAGCAAGTTCTCTTTCTTTAAGGAGCCTACAGGTAAATTGTGAGAAAATATAAAATAATTGATGGGATGTATGAGTTTTAATTTTTTAATAAGTGTCTTTGTGTAAATACCTGCTTCGTCCTCATTCGTTACCTTATTTACTTCATTCTTTTTGTACTACAATTGTATCACTCGTACTTTTGTATGTACTTTGAAGTGGAATTAGAAAGGAAGCTACTCTAATGGTGTTTTTCTTACAAGTCTTAAATCTAATTTTACTTTTCTGAGCAGGCAGAGATCTCTTCATGGGTACCCTTCTCCTTCCTTCCTGCACCTCCTCAGAGGGCAAGTAGGGCACCCGAGCAGATTTGGTCCAGGACAAGGGGAGAGGCGAATGATGCCATTTACTGTCTATGCTCCATGCTGGTCTTTCCTTTACACAGGGTATTAGAATATTTTCAAGGGACAGTGATAAAGGGCAGAAGATAGGCACAGTCTATGGGTGGAGTCTTGAGCTTGCTTCTTTTAAGGTGTGCCCCAAGTCCTTAAGTGACTCACTTGTCACGAAAGCAAGTATAACAACTCATTCCTAATGTTCCTTTGCAGATCAACAGAACTGTTTATTTTTAACCTCCCACTGCTATTTGAGTGGACAAGGATCTCTTGAAGGACCTGGGAGAATTTGGCAAAACGTGGAATTGACCTGGTTTTAGGTTCTCGGCTTTGGCCAGTTGTCTTCAGTGCATGAGAACTCTAGTGCTCTATGCTATTTCAAGAAAGGGGGATTAAAAGTAATACCAATAAGGCAGAGACAATGCACTGCTTGCTTGGTTAGGGAAGAAAAACAATAGAATTGCCTTTCGACTTCCCCGTGGGAAGCAGAAGGCCTATAAACTTGTAAAGAGTTGGGAAGGGGCATTCGGAGGCTAGGCTTGTGAAACAACTTCTGTTTAAAGCAGCAGCCTTGTTTGGTACCTTTTAAACATGCTTTCCTACAGTCCTTGAAGGGTAAGTCTGTGACGGTTTCCGCCTCATAGTTGGTTCTCCGTGAATTCATCTTGTTACTCAGCACGCTGCTGCACTGTACTGTGTTGTTTTTCACTTCACTCCAAGTTTTCGTCTATTTTTCCTGGTTGAGTTTCTCTGGCACTGGAAGAATTGGTTTGTTTGAATACCTCTCTCGGTCCCAGTGAATAGGTAGATATTGCTGCCAGAAATCTGATTGGAGAACTGTTAGAATCCATTAAAATTCAATTCGCCATAGTCTGATCTCAGTTATCCTCTTTTCACAGGTAGCAAATTTATGTCGCTTAGTTACAGGGTCTGTCATTCCACCTGGGCAGAACTCCCTGAGTGTGAGTCATACAACTTGTGAAACTACTTCTTTTGTGGTCCATTTTAAAGTGTCTTAGCCCATGTGCTCTCTTTCTTTGCAGACGAGCAGGAGGCATTGAACTCGATCATGAAGGACCTGGTGGCCCTCCAGATGAGCCGACGTCCCCGGGTGCCTGGATATGAGACCATGAAGAGCAAAGACACGGGTCACCCAAATAGGCAGGTGTGTGCAGCTGTGGCTGTTAACTAACTTTGTTGGGGGGTTGGTTTCAGATGGGAAATATGTGAGAAGCCAGTGATACTCTAATATAGGTTGAAATGCTGTTGGCCCCTTCCTTTCAGTCTGTTGAATGGTAGGTAAGTGATGTATAACCACCAGGTGTGGGTCATGATCTGGAGTCCCAGTGCCTTGTGCATCTGACCTTGTAAATAGCATTTCATTTGTGGAAAATAAGAGTAATTTCTTATGGGGACAGTACTCATAGAATTTTTCCTTTACTGATCATTTGGCAAATATTTTATCCAGACTCTTGATCTCTAGCTCAGAAGGTCTTTAAGCAGTATATTGTCAGGAAGAATTAATTGATTTTAGTTTATTTAAATGTAATTAGGAAGGGAAATGTATTTAATAAAACATCATATATTCTGAAGGTAAGAATGAGTGATTTTGTTATTACTGCTATTTACAGCTGTTTCCCCTCATTAACTCAGGTAGTTGAGAGTGCCTGTTTTACTGAGAGCTGTGTGCTTTCTTAGGAATGCAGTTTCTCTTTTGTTAACATCTCAGCATGTGCCCTGTGGAGAACTTTCTTCTCCCGGTCAGTCTTGCTGAGCTCCTTGTTTCCCGGGTCCTTTGGCAGCAGAGAGGAGTGAGTGAGGGGGAGCCTGCCTTCCTAGTGGGCATCAGAGGGTTGTGTTCAGTGTGGTTGATGATTTCCTCCTTGGTGGTTCTCTTGGTTGTCAGCTGACCTTCTCTCTGCTCATCTGCACCTTGTCTACCAGTTCTTCAAAAGTGCTCTTGGTTCCTGGAGAAAGTAGAAGGGGCTGGAACTTTTTCTGTCTGAGGTCTGCTAGATGTAGCCTCCCAGAGTATTTCCTGCCTTTAGGAAAACTGGGGACCCCAAGTCCTTTTGTTTCAGTTATAGCGGAAGGAATAGTTTAAAGAGCTGCTTTTATTTTTTGTGGTTACCTTATAGAACTGGGGAGCAATAGAATAGGGCCCATTCTTGTACTGCTTTCATACATTATTCTGATTGTGTGGGTTCTCCCTTGCTGTAACATTTCTATTCAAAGCTGCTTTTGGAAGGAGCATTTTACCAGAAGTGAATCCCCTCCCCCAGGCTTGAGCCTAATGACCTCACTTTCCTTCCTGTCTTCCTATGTGGAGTGTGCTTGCTAATGCTGCTCCAGTCAGCTGATCCTTCTCCAAATGGGACTGTTAGCGTGGATATCAGTTAGTAGGTGAAAAGGGGAAGCTTTCTTGAGTTGGAAGGCCCGAAAGAACCCGGCTGAGGGGTGAAGTGGTCTGTTACTGTTTAAGAATCCTGCTTAGAGGATACTAAAGCTACTATTAGAAAATCTCGATCTTTTACTGTGCCTATTGCTGTGCTTTTGGAGTGAAAGCCGTGGTTATAGAAGTAGAAGGCTGTGAAAAGGATTGACTACTATCAGGAAATAATCTTAGCAAGAAATACTAGCTGTTTGGATCCACAGTTTACTTGAATATCATCAGACTTTTTCTGCAGCATGAAGGATACAGATTATTAACCTCAGTTTTTTTGTTTTTAAAGAAAAAGCACAACAGCAGCAGCTCAGCCCTTCTGAACAGCCCCACAGTAACAACAGGCTCATGTGCAGGGGCCAGTGAGAAAAAGAAATTTTTGGTAAGGAATAAAATTACCCATTAAAGGTGAAATGTGCTTTTAAATCTTGCAGTGCTCGAAGTGTATAGAGTTCATTTCTTGGACACATTGTCTTAGTGGATTTGTAGGGAGCACTGGTTACTCGTTACCTGTGTTCTGTCACCATTTCTCACAACAATATTATTCATACGCAGCCTGTACCACTGCTGAACAGTAAATTTCTGTGGTGATAGAAATGGTCTATGTTTGTGCTGCCCCGTGTAGTAGCCACTGGCCATACTCCTCAGTGGCTGTTGAGCAACTGAGGAACTGAATTTAAATTTTTATTCAGTTTTAATTATTTTAAATTTAAATAGCAGCATGTGGCTATTGGCTGTGGTCTTAGCACAACTTTATATAAGGGACTTTTGATTTGTTGGGCAAGAAATTGAGTACACGCTTGGAGATGTGTACATTCATCCTCCATGGACAGGTCATGAGTTCACGGGTTTCTACACATTGTGATAAACTCATCAGTGGGAAACCTATCTAATAGTCTAATCCAGGGCCATGGGGTTCTGGGGGGAATGTGAAGCCGTGGAACTGTCATGGCTGTTTAGAAATTGAAGCTCAAAGTTTTATGCTAACTTTCGGTAAAAGGACAACGAAAATATCAGACTAGCTTCTGCTGTTAATAAAGTCAAGGTTGTAGAGTGGTCTCTTCTGGGAAGTGTAACAGATGTTCAGCTTCTGACCAGGAGAAATATTCTTCAGCAAAATCCTGAAAGCAGAAGGAGAGAGAAAGTCTTAGTGAATGCATTTCCGAGGAAGTGTGAGTTGGGGTGAGATGGGGGTGGTGAGAGCAGTTGAGGGGAAAAGTGTTTACAGCCTGATATAATGAAAAGAGCTCAGCCTAAGAGTCTCGAGATGTTAATAGTTTGTTACTGTAGGACTTTACAGTTTACAAAGTGAATTCCCTTTTTAAAAATTCTTGTTTTTGTTTGCTTGGGCCTAGGATAGGAATAAAGTTTTCTCATTACCACTTCTTCTGCCAGAAGGTCCGTGCTTAGGAGGAGAGAGGGCTGAAAGATCAAAAACCTAATGTAAATGGCTAAGAGATGCCAAATTGGTCTAAGAATTGTCACACTGGACTAAAGATTCAGGTTGCAGAGTCCTGGTTGAAAGAAACCAAGTATTTTGGCCGGTAGGAAAGGTGGTTTGTTTGGGGTTAGATCGGTGCTCGTAGGGGCGAGCAACGCTTCAGGGTGAGAAAGGTAGAGCTGAGGTTGGCATAGCCTCCTGGGGCTCAGGCTTGGCACAGCAAGGAATGCCGCGGGAGCTGGGGCTTCACTGACAGAACTGTTTGGGACCGAGGCCTGGAAGAACGCGAAAGCCTAATTTAATATCTCTGCTTGGCAAGACTTCAGACATCCTCTTCCCTGAGTAAACAAACTAGGCGATTAATTGGAAAAAAAGAATGATTTGAGAACAGCTAAGCATTCTGGGCAGCTATGGAAGCACAGGGGCATGACGTGCTTGGTTATCCACCTGTTGGCTAGGAGTTAGGATCTGTGCGCTTTCTGCTTTCCCATTAGGTCCCTGGGAGCCTGCCGCCTGGTTAGAGCTGGCTGCACGTTTTTGGATCGGTGTGGCGCATCTTAGGTGTGACTGGGGCCCATAATGGCTCTGTAGGCCATAATGTGCAGACCCTTTAGAAGTCATCACTTGCAGTGCTTTAGCAACAGGTCTGTTTCTCCAAGTTGGCAGCTTAGTGTACTGAAAGGAGCACTGGCCCAGAAGTCATTGAGTTGTTAATAATCCATTAACATGGAATTTTACAGTTTGGAGAGTGCTGTCAACAACGACAATTAACAACACTAACAACAATATAAGCATGTGTGTTATACTTTAAAAATTCTCAAGGTGCTTACACAAAGGTGTTAAGTAGAGCCAGGAAGCAAACCCAGGCCTTCTGACCCCTGGTCACAGTAGTTTTCCCACGTGTAAGTCTGATGACCTTTCTGAACCTCAGTTTTTCTGTTTACCTCTGGAAGTTGTGAGCTCATAAACAGAATATAAAGCACTTTATATGTTGGAACACAAGGTATGGGTGTAAAGCGGTAGTGACTCCGTCACTTCTGTTGTCATGGAGCTGAAAAGTTTAAGGTTTTCTGCCTTTATTGGATTGACATTACTATCAATCAGATGGTCCTTTGCAGACTTCTGCAACTAACCTAACATATGAAAATCCCCATATACACCATGAAATATTACTCAGCCGTTAAAAAGAATTCATTTGAATCAGTTCTAATGAGATGGATGAAACTGGAGCCCATTATACAGAGTGAGGTGAGCCAGAAAGATAAAGACCAATACAGTATACTAACACATATATACGGAATTTAGAAAGATGGTAACGATGGCCCTATATGCAAAACAGAAAAAGAGACACAGAAGTACAGAACAGACTTTTGAACTATGTGGGAGAAGGGGAGGGTGGGATGTTTCGAAAGAACAGCATGTATATTATCTGTGGTGAAACAGACCACCAGCCCAGGTGGGAGGCATGAGTCAAGTGCTCGGGCCTGGTGGGCTGGGAAGACCCAGAGGAATCGGGTGGAGAGGGAGGTGGGATGGGAGACCGGGATGGGGAATTCGTGTAACTCTATGACTGATTCACATCAATGTATGACAAAACCCACTGAAAAAAAATAAAAAATAAAAATAAAATTAAAAAAAAAAAGAAAATCCCAGTGAAGGAAGAAATAGAATCCTTATTACCCCAGATTCCTGTTTTCCTTGAATCTTATCACAGAGGTAGGTAGAGGCTTGAACGGAGATGTTCATTAGTTGGTACTTGAGAATGAAAAAGTTGTTTTCTTCATAGCAGGCAGTAGAAGGGCAGGCTCTTGGTATCAGCTCTAAAGGAGGAGAATTCTAGGAGCTGTGCTGCCAGCAGGGTCAGGGACTGAGCAGACTGTCTTTTGCTTTTACTGTGATAAACCTGACTCTTCAGGACTTCCTTTTTCTTTCAAGAGTTATTGATAAGATAGGCTGGCTAGTTTGAAAATAAAACACAATACAGTGTACAAGTCTCATATTCTATTTCATAAGAAGCTTCCTTTTCTGTGGTATTTTATTAAGTAACAGTAAATAATGAATATGCCATTTCATCATTGATTTATTTATTCACATCCTCACTGAATGCCTTGCGCAGTGCTAGGACTGGAGACTGAGAAGGAACTGAGGCAGGGAAGACAGTCGCTTTATAGTCACCCCTTCCACTGATCTCTTAGGACTTCTCTGAGTTACACAAATAAAATTATTTTTGGTGCTCTTTTCTTCTCATTTATTTACTATCTTTGGCAAAATAAGGACTCCAGTCCAAAGATGTGGGAGCCAGCAAAGGTACATAGCAATGTGGGGGAAAGGGAGCGCTGCAGAACCAGAGAGAGGGTGCCAGAGATACTGGCTCATGGGGCCTTTGCCAGGTCAGAGGTTCACAGACCTTTGTTTAATAAACACTTTGATTTTTTTTTTTAATTCTCGAGAATCTTCTCAGATTACATGTTCAGTTGTTGAGTTCAGACTTTGAGAAGGTCTTTTCTACTTAAGTTTGGTATCATTGGTTACTCCTATTGCCCCTGTGGCATTCCCAGTTTGCAGCTCAGCCTGGAGGCCTGTGTTGTCTTCTCCTATCTGTGGCTCTTACTCTTCCTTTCACCACACTAGCTCTGGTGAGGAGGGGACTTGAACCTACCTAGACCTGAATTTTTGTACTGGTGCTTTTTTCTCAGCAGCTGTGGCATCTCTCTATTCAGTTCAACATGAGCTTATACTCAAGCTTCTTAGACAAAAGAAATATGTTATATTCCCTGTATGCTAGGAATCATGTAGTCTTATTATAAATGAGAAACATGTGAAAAAAAAGAAACTAAGGTAGGATGTGACTGTGCCTAAATACATGGTACAGATTCTGAGAGGCAAAGGAGGCCAGGAAAGTGAAAGGTGAGCTTGGGCCGAGGAGTCACAGAGTCATTTCCGGAGAAGGTGGCACTGGGGGCAAGCAGTGAAGGATGTGTAGGAGTTTAGTCAGGAGGAAGTACAGCACTCCAGGGTGGGAAACTGCATTGTTAAAGGCCTAGGGGAAGGAATGCACATGGCATATTTCAGGAAATAGGGTGGGCATCGATCTGGCTGGAGAGAGGGTTCCCTTTGACAACAAACAATGTGAGATGATTAAACTAAGTAAGCATAAGTTCCAGGGGGCTTTGAATAATAGTTAATAACTTAGACTTTATTCCATAGGTCATGGGTATCGCTGATTACTTTTTGAATAAAGAAGGGATGTGGTGAAAGCGGTGGCTAAGATGATTGAGACTGTGGAGGCATGTGGAACGTGCTGGAAGAGGGGAACTGAGAAGTGCAGAGAGGCTGCTTCAGGAGTTGAGAGGAAAGGGACTCGAGGCAAGTGAGAACTGAGAGAATGGGAAGCAGTCTCATCCGGGAGTCTCTGGAGGGGAAAGTGGGGTCTTGCCATCTGCTGAGGAAGGGAAAAGAGGGAACGAATCAAACAGAGCTCAGAGGTTTGAACCTGTAGCCAGTATTATAAGTGGCACCGTTGAGAAGGGGGGATTAGTTAGGGAGGGTAGCTGATGCAGACACGTAACTGGGTTGACTTTGCAATTATAGTGAAAGACTGAGATTGTGTGCGCAGGTATGTGTGTGCATTGCTTTTGCAGTTCTGAAATCCAAAGAGTGCTGCCAACTAAAAGGTGCTTTTTAAAATTTATGTATTTTAAAATTTCCAGCAAACTCATTTGGCAACAAAAGTTGGCCTGAATGGACACGGGGCTATTTATAGTCTTTATTTATTGCACTTATTGTGAATATTGGTACTTTTCAATACAGAAACTGACTTTTGCTGTTAGCAGGTAAACCCTGAACCTCAGTGACTGTACGGCCGTGTCCAGTGCAGGGAAGGAGGCGACAGTGTTCCCCACGGCCACGTCAGGACCCTGATTGAGGGTGGCTCCTCTGACCTGGAACCTGTGGCTGCCAAGGAAGAGAGTGCAGAGCTCAGCTTTGTCCCCAGTTATCGGTCAGAACTAGCTACAAAGCCCCAAACTAACTTCCAGAGAGGCTTAGCAGTGTAGAGGAGGGCACGAAGTGTTTGTGTGTGTTCTGCCTCTGCTGTGGGAGCGCCGCCTGACACCCTCCCCCCGGAGGGGCGTCACTTAACAGACACCGATGTTCTGAAACACTTTTGGCTCCAAGGGTTTGGCTAAAGGAGAATGGACCTGTATTATCATTTTTTGAACACGTGTGTCAAGTACTCTTCTCATATCTTTCCCCAATTGTTTCATTTAATTATTTTGATAATTCCACAAGACAGATTATCACTGTTTTCACTTTGCAGATGAGGAAACTGGGTCACAGAGAGTCATGTTCAAGGTTACCACAGGGAGGTTATAGAGCCAGGGTTTGAAGCCAGACAACTTGACTCTAGTGCTCCATTCCTTATAAACGACTTACCTGCCTCGTTTACATGGCGGATGGATGACGTTTTGCTTGAGAAGATGGGGCTGGACATAGAGATTTGGGAATCTTCTATTTAGAGGTGACCTGATTTTTTAATTCCTACCAAGGAGAAGATGTGAGGAGGAGGAGAGAAATCCAGAAGCCAAAAGTTCAAACCTTGAGGCACAGTCACGTGTTGAGGGGAGGGGTGGGAGAAGGCACGAGGAAGAGGAACCAGCAAAGAAGCAGAAGTGGTTAGAGTGGTGGCAGGTTCTCTGGCTTGAGACAGAGTCACAGAGGCAAGGAGGACACAGCCACCAATGCGAAATGCCTCAGAGAGGCACAGAGAACGGTTGGCAGGAAGGAATTGAATCTAGTGAGCTTTAGCGGAACTTTCTTGTCCGTGGCTTGTTCTAGTCAGCCTGACAGGGGAAACCCAGGGTTGGGAACTTGGCAGATTTGGGCACACCATGTGGTACATGGAAACCAGTCACGGGCCTGCATCCTGCTCTGGAAAGGCCGTAGCCACATCAGACACAGGACTCAGAAGACTGGGCATCTTTGTTTACACTGCTTGCTAATCACAGGCTAGGTTAGTCCTGAGTAGGAGTGATTTGTGGTTTGAGGCAAAAGTTTAATTCCCTTTCTGACTGAATTCACGTCGAATAGCATTTGGATTATGTCCCATCATGAAATAAATTTAGTTCCTTTAGTCCCACAAAGGGACGGAGGGAGTTCTTTCCTAGGTTCATCTAAATATCGTAAGTCCCCCACATATGAACTTTCAAGGCGTGAGCTTTGACAGGTGCGAATGTGCCTTCCCATGTTCCCATGTTCATGTGTTAGTTCATACGCCTAGCGCACCTTGTCACGTGCGTGAGCCCTCGACACGCGGTTGTGCTTTTGTGTGTTATACAGTACTGTATACAGTAGGGCAGTATCTTTATTTCAAGCCCCGGATGTGCAGAAACAAGTGTAAACGCAGCGGTGATGTAGCTGCTGCTACTGTACTTCTCGAGGTACTCTACTGTAAGATTAAAAATGTCTTATATTTTATGTTTTTTACATTATTTGTGTGAGAAGTATTAGAAACCTACTACAGTACGGACTATATAACTGATTGTGTTAGTTGGGTAACTAGGCTAACTTTGCTGGACTTGAACAAATCAAACTTACGAACGTGCTCTTGGAACGGAACTTATTGGTATATAGGGGACTTAACTGTAATAATGTTCTAGGTGAAAGGAGTGGCACCCTACCTGTAGGGACAGACAGGACTGCACACTGTGGTGAAGACGTGGGGTCCTCCAGAGCTGGTGTGAAATTGGACAGTTTGGGAAGCTGGAGGTGGCATGTCTGAGCGTGGCAGTGTGATGCAGACACTGTGCTCTGGAAGGCCCTTCCATGGGAACTTCAGGGGAAGGAGAAAAGGAAGACAGTGGCAAAACTGCTGTCACTCATAGAACCTTGAAGTCGCACAACTTCCTCTGCAGTGTGCCACGTCTTTCCATGTGTGCATGTGTACGCTCACACTCACACACAGTCTCTCTCACCTAGAATGCAGACCAGGTGGGGCACCCTGCCTTCCCATTCCACCTTCTCCACCTCCAACCACGCACAGCCTCAGCCAGAGCCTCCGCTTACTGGTTCCCCAGGCCCCATAGCTTCCCGCAAGGTTGCCACCCTGATCTGATGCTGACTCGATTATTACTCCCATTTCCTCCGTGAGTTCTGAAAAGTAAGGTTTCAGAAGATCCTGTGATAGTTTCTTTCTTTCAGTGTTCCCATTGAAGCCCTGCATCTGTGAGTAAAATAAACCTCCCTTGCCTGTGTAACACTTAAGTTGTAGCCTATTTAGGCTTCTTTTAAAGCATTATGATCTTGAGAGAATTTATTTAACTTCACTGTAACTCAGTTTCTCCTGTAAAATAGGGATCGTAAGACTTCCTGTTTTGAGGGTTATTTTAAATGATGCATGTAACATACTTAGAACAAGGCTTAGTATATAGTAAATGCTCTATAAATGCCAGCTATTGTCATATTATTGGTAATGGATAAAGTGGTCCATATGTGAAATCGAAGGATGAGTGGGCTGTATCAGGGTTGTATTTTGAAGAGCTATCACAGTGCAGGCCTGTTACTCCAGGGAGCTTTGCTGTCCACTGTTTAGTATGTGAATTTTGGGGGAGCATGAAGCTCTTTGAGCCTCCATTTCCTTGACTTTAAAATAGTGGGTTAAAGGCTATACTTATATTTTAATTCAGTGACTCTCAAGGTGTATTCTGGAACCCCTAGCAGGTTCCCAAGAACTTTTCGGGCGTCCCTCAGGTTAAAACTATTTTCATACTAGTACTAAGATGTTCTTTGGCCTTTTTCACGCTCATACTCTTAAAAAGTACACTAGAGTTTTCCAGAGGCTATATGACACATGTTATCACAACAGTTTGAAAGCAGAAGCTGATAAGAGAATCCAGCTGTCTCCTATGAAGCCATGCATTAAAGAGTGCCTACTCTCTTGCTTCACTTTTTCTTTCTTTCTTTCTCTTTTTTTCTGGTATTTTGGCCGCACTGCGTGGCACAGAGGATAGTCCCCTGACCAGGAGTTGAACCTGTGCCTCCACAGTGAAAGTGCCAAATCCTAACCACTAGGCCACCAGGGAACTCTATCTCACTTCACTTTTTAAAAAACATACAGTTTTTAAAATGTGTTTATGTTAACGTATAATGACTTTTAATTATTTTTAGATGAATAAAATATAAGTTTCCTTAGTCTTAATTTCTAATAAGGCAAATATTTGTAGATATCATATACATAAGCAAAAGCTTTTAGGGGTTTTTAGAGTGTAATTAGAGTCTTTAGAGTGTAAATTTTTAGCGTATAAGTTAGAATCATCAGTCTGGTTCATTTGACTGGAAGAGAATTCTAGCCCTCCCATCTCTTGGGAAGGGGAAGTCCTTTGTGCACTTACCCTACCTTTCAGCTTTCTCCTTTTTCTGTCATCTTCTCTGCCTGCTCTATGTTCTTCATCTTCAGATATCCTGAAACCCTCTTTTTTCTTCAAAGCCACATCTTTTGTGTGTCTCAGTATTATTTTCATTCACTGACTATGAACTCTTTCTTACCTTTATCTCTATTACTTGTTGGTTTCCTGACAATTTTAGTTTTCTTTTTCCTTTGGACCTGTTCTTCTAGAATATCTCTTCTCTTTTCCTGTCATTTCTAACTCCCTCAAGTTATTTATTTGACCTTTATAGTATCTCTTCCTCCCTGATTTGTTCTTAACCTTCTAACACTCCTTCTTTTTCTTGTTTCTGATACTTATACTCTGTTTTTCAATCAATGAATTCATTTAACAAATATTGTTAAGCAGAAAGATTATATACCATTACGTTTGCTTGTCCCTGGAGCTACGGAATTAAGAGAGGCATGATCCCTGTTCTCCCAGAGCCTATAGGGTACCCTGATGGTCATCTAGGGTAAAACTGGGGACAGTTATGAGGTATTTGTCCAGGGTGCCACTCTACTCCCACTTAGGGCAGCCGTGATAGGATAGTGGAAATCATTGGTACCAGTGGCAACCATTTATTGCATGTCTACTATGTATTAAGTATTTTACTTACATTTTCTTGTTTAGTTCTCATAATAACTCTGTGAGTTACGTATATTTAGCCCTATTCTGCAGATGGAAGAACTAAGAGTTACAGAGGGTAAGTAACTTGGTTGTGGTCGTATAGCTAGAATTATCACTATGAAGAGTTCTTTTTCTGTTTGGTTACGTCAGCCAAGAAGGAACGGTATCCTGGCCCGGAGGTGGTGACATAGTGGGAGCAGCTCCAGAGCCAGTTGTGGAAATAGAGCTTGTGAACTTAGAGATGACATGTCATAGCAGAACTCCTGGGCTGGGCACCCCCGAGGGTTCTTGTCCCAAGAGCTTTGTTGCCCCGGAGGTTAGAACTCAGTGACAGGAGTGCCTGTCGGGGCAGAGAAGCTCCAACAGGAGCCTTCAGGGATGCTGCCTAATGTTGCTGTCTGAGGCTACCTGGGTAGGGGAGGAGTGACACAGGCCAGAAAACACCCTAACCTGTCTATCCTTTCTTTGGCAGAGTGACGTCAGAATCAAGTTTGAGCACAATGGGGAGAGGCGGTAAGTCTGCCTTCTGATGAGTGGATGTGTCACGGGTGCCCCATTTCTCAGAAAGCGTGCAGCTTGTGGGAGCCATCTCCCTGGAGTGATTCCTGTGGGGTCCCTGGCTGGGTAATGGGGTTGATGGGGCATAAAGGGGAATGTTTCATCCTTGGTTTGGCATATTGACTGAACCTTGTTTCTGGTCTTAAAGCATCAACTGCTAATGTTTTACCCTTCTGCTCTTATTCTGCTGCTGTGAGGTCCATCATTGTGCTGGGGGAGGAAGTCAGAGCTCCAGCTCCACTGAGTCATAGCTTCCAGACACGCTGACCCTGTGCCAGCTGTGGGCATCAGAGGGAGAGGAGGCTTCTCTTGTGACGTGCTACCATTCCTGTCCTGAAAGAGTGTCCCTGGTTTTGTCCACATCAGGGGTCATGTTGGGTGAATTGGAAGTTTCTTTAAAATGTCTCTAGGTCATGGGAAGCTACATTAAGTCCCTCAATTGTGAAAGATTTCAGCTCATTTGAGGACATAGAAAGAGAGAGTTGTCAGTCTGCATTCTGTGTCTTACCTTGGGGAAGTGAAAGTGCTGTTACAAAACCCTTGTATCCTTTTTCCATCGTCAATATTAAGGTTTTTGTAGGAAGTCAAGATAGAAGTTCTCAGTGGAGAAAAATATGACTTCACTTAATTTCTCAAGTTGTTTTAAGGAAAATCTTTAAGAAAGCATATAGAACTCCGGTCAGGGGATATTTGGGACACTGTGTATGGCATGTATACGCACAAGCATGCTTTTCAATATCTGTTTCTTGCTCTTTGCCTTTCTCCCTTGTTGATAACTGCCCTGCCCTTTTTCCTTTGCTATGAGCATTTGGAGGGCAAAGAGCACTATGAGTGTAAGATCCTCCTGCTTTACCAGTCAACAGAGGACCCTGCATGCGTCCTCGGTCTCTTCAGTTGTGTCCAACTCTTTGCAACCCTGTGGACTGTAACCCTCCAGGCTCCTTTGTCCACGGGATTCTCCAGGCAAGAATACTGGAGTGGGTTGCCATTTCCTTCTCCAGGGGATCTTCCCGACCCAGAGATCGAACCCACATCTATTTCGGCTCCTGCATTGCAGGCGGGTTCTTTACTGCTGAGCCACTGGGGAAGCCCCCAGAGGACCTTAAGTGCCTTCAAACGTTTTTGTCCTGGAAGTTGTCTGCTGCTGGCATCTTTCAGCCCTCTCTGAAACTAGCTCTGGAGCTCTAGAGATCTGTGGCTCTGCTTTCCCTTAAAAAGATACATTCAGAAGCCTGCAAGTTGGTCAGAGGTGGAAACATTGTGCAAAGGGCGGTCTGCAGAGCCAGGGCCTGCTGCTTCTAGGTAAATTCTAGGGCTGTTCCAGGCCGGGAGGGAGGAAGGTTTTCTGAGCTCTGTCCCCAGCTGTTAGTTCTAGGACCTGCCAGTAGCACGGAAGTTAAATTGTCACTTCATTGTTGCTGCTTTTCACACTTCTGACCGGACTGGATTTTGGAGGGATTGCCAAACTTAGAGCAGCCGAGAGTTTTCAGAAGTAGATACTAAATCAAAGACTTGATTGTGTCGGAGCCTAATTACGCAGTTACGCTCTCCTGAATTCCTGTTCACTAAGTGGTATGTAGTTACAGTGAGTGGACTTACACTGAGAAAGTGTGTGTGTTTAGTTTCAGAGATGCTGCCAGATCGAAACCACAAATATTTAAGGTGGTCAGGCAGGAATGGCCTTTTGAAGCCCCGAGCAGCAGTGTTGGTATCAAGGTTTTGAGAACTGCATGGTCTTTTTATGGAGCTGTTTTCTGGAGCCGTGGTGTTTCACTGTTCGTGTACTGTGTGTGGAATTGAGGACTTTATAAAGTCTGTGCAGCACAGCCATGTTCAAGCTGCTCTGTGCCAGACAAGCTCTGGTTTTATGTATGTCGTATTTTAAAGATTTGGTTGAAAATGTTTCTGTGGGCTTTCTTTACTTTTTACAGGACTAGGAATAGGATCTATTTAAATGTTGTAGGCTCTTACAGACTTAGAATTTACAGAAAAGAGGAAAGTAGTGACTTTTCACCTTCGTCCTTGCCAGATATCTATTCTGGTGGGCTGACTTTCCCTTTGGTTTGGATGGGTCGGCATCAGACTCTGAACTTTCCTCCCTCTTAGCCTCAGGAGGGCAGAAGAGGACTGTAGACTAAGATCTCCCTCCTTGGAAATTATATTGTTGAATGGATTAGTTTATATCCACCAGGAAATCCATCCATATTGTAATCCTTGTATTCCCTCCCTATCTCAAATCAACCATCCCAAGCATTAATCAGGTGCTGTCTTTAAAAAAGAGAGAGAAAGTGAAGTGCTACCTAGATATGAGTTATCTAGATATGGGTGTTTGATGGATTCTTTTGAGAGAATACCTTTCTATTTATTCCTTATAGTAAATCATATCCCGTTCATCAAGACCTCAGCCACAGTTCTAAAGGGGCCTGCCTTTTGAACTGGTGGGGATGGTTGTGCTGGGTGTTAGACCTGTCTTTAAAGTACTAACCTGAAAATGCCAGTTATTTAAGGTGACGGTGGCAGCTTAGATTTTAACTAACCTGAGAGTCCTGGTTTCTTGACCTTGATCAGACTTTTGGGCTGCTTTTAAATGGTTTTGGAAGTTTTAAATGGTTCATCACCAGGCCAAACACAGGAGAATTTATCTCTGAGCCTGATCTTTTTCTGACTGTGTTAAGGATATCTGAGTGATCTGGTATTTTATTCAGAAAGGCAGACCTCTTTTGAACCGTTGCTGAAGTCCTGATGAAGGGGATATGTAATTAATCATTATGGAATTTAGTAATTCCTTATTTACAAAAGAATTAATAGAAAAGTATTCTCTCAAAAGAATCCATCAAACACTCATATCTGGGTTATCTAGATAGCACTTAATTTTTTCTCTCTCTTTTTTTTAAAGATAGCACCTGATTAATGCTTGGGATGGTTGATTTGAGGGGGGATAATATAAGGATTACAATATGGATGGACTTCGTGGTGGATATAAATTAATATATTCAGCAATATAATTTTTAGAAATGAAGGTAGTGACAGATGAAGGAAAAGTTATAGAGGAATTATCTTCCTGAGATATTAGGCTTTGTATGAAGGATTATACTTATAGCCTATCAACGTTGTTCAGCAGAACTTCGGCTCTAATAGAAACGTTCTGCAGAAATCCCTTGGTAGCCGAGGAAATTGGTTCCAGGGCCCCCTGTGGATATCAGACTCCTTGGATGCTCAAATCTTCTAGATGAAATGGTGTAGTCTTTGCATATAACCTACGTACATTTTTGTGTATACTTTAAATCATCTCTAGATTACTTATAAACCTAAGACAATGTAATTGCCATGTAAATAGTTGCCAGCATGGGGCATATTCAAGTTCTGCTTTTTTGGAACTTTCTGGAAATTTTTTTTTCCAGATATTTTTGATCTGCAGGTGTAGACCTGGGTATGAAGAGGGGTGACTTATAACCGTGTTCTCCAGTATACTAGTCACTAGCTACGTGTATCTAGTGAGCACTTGAATGTGCTGATGGGACTTAAAGAGCTGATTTTAAATTTAATCAATTTAAATTTAAATAGCCACATGTGGCTACTGGCTACTGTATTGAACAGCTCAGTTCTAGATATAATGACTTTCATGGTGCCCACTGATTTCAGTCAGCCAGATTTCATGAAAATCCAATGGCTTACCTATCAAATTACCCATGACATTTTTCACAGAACTAGAACAAATAATCCTAAAATTCATTTGGAACCACAGAAGGCTAAATTGCCAAAGCAATCTGAGGAAAAAGAAAACAGGAGGCATCACCGTCTCAGACTTCAGATAAATTTAAAAGATGCAGCCATCAGCTGTTTAAATTGTTGCTGTCAAGTTTGTCTTCTTCCTTTTGGCTTCTGTATTTTATGTAATTTTATATAATGCTTATTAGGAAGACCTTCCCTACGCCAACATTTTTTTGTTTCTACATTTTCTTATATACATGTACATATGTAGTATACATATGAGTTTCTTTTTTATATTCTGTTTATCTCTTTGTTTATTTTTGTTTTAAATAAATTTTAAAGTATTGGGTTGGACCTATATGATATGGTCACTTTTATATGTCAAACATTGTTGACTATCCCCAGTATCCCTAATACATTAAAACTTTTTATTTAAAAAATGTCAAACACACACAAATGTGAAACTGAGCCTCCAAGGATCTGTCACCCAGCTTCAACATTATCAACATTTTGCCAACCTAGTTTCATCTGTGCCCACTTGTAAATTTTGTTGTGATATGTAATGACAAGTTATTTTAAGACCTCTTTGAACATGTTCCTACTCTACCATGTGTTAATATTTATAGAAATTGTTCTTTGAACAGACCTAGTGAGTCTCTCTGGAAAAGCATCAGTATCAACACTACTTACAGGCACACATGTGTCACTGGTTAAGAAAACTGATCAGGCGTATAACCAACTCAAGGGGAATTCCTGTGACTTGGTGGTGGGAAATGTCAATTCTTAGGATAATCACCATTGAGATTCCTGTGGCATCTCAAAAATGAACAGTAGAAAAGACCTTTTCAAGTCCTGGATGTGAGTCATTTAGGAGTTAAGACCATGTTTTCAGGACTGCAGTTCCAGTCTCCAGGTTTTCTTCCTAATAGGAATATTTGGAACATAGTTTTTAAACCCAGGTGTCCTGCGGTGATACTGAACTGTCATTGACTGAAAGATCTGAGCTGAAGTGGTAGGACAATGATTGAGATTGAATACCGCCTGTGGGTACTATTGAAAAACCTGAGAGATGCTCAGAGAAAGGGTGAAAAGATAAAGGCAGATAAGAGAAGAAAAAGAAAATACAGAGAAAGGCAAGCTGTATGAAAAATAAAAAGAACTCTTGAAAAGAAAGGAAAATATCACTCAGGAGTCATAACTTCTAAACCCTGCATTTAAAATGTACAGTTACCCATGCTTCTGTTCTGTCTCAGAATTATAGCATTCAGCCGGCCTGTGAGATACGAAGATGTGGAGCACAAGGTGACAGCAGTGTTTGGGCAGCCTCTGGATCTACATTACATGAACAATGAGGTGCGGAAGTCAGGTGGCCTGGGGATGTGGGGCGCACCTTGCCTACCCATCTTTTCTCTGCTTAACTGAGGATCTCCTAGTTTGTTCTTCTAATGTCATCTGCAGGTTTTCATTTTCTGGAGCCTCTTTTCTTAATTACAATAATTTTGGGATTTTTCTTTTTTACTGTGTGGAAGATTGCACAGCTATTTCCATTCCCTCTTTCTAGGCCAGTAGCTCTAATAACTCCATGGTGAGGTCAGGTATGGGGATCAGGGTCAGCGCTTAGCGTTGCCTTGCTATAGCAGAGGATTCAGCAGGGCTGGGGATGTGGGGAAAACTGGTGGGTAGGTCCTCTACTGACAGTCATAAATGTTGGATTCTTCTCAGAGTTTCGCTTCTGATTGTAGCTGGTGTCAAACATTAGCACCTGCTCTAATCATTTTTTTAAACGCTTAATCCTCCTAACCCCACCCAATGGTCCTTATTTATGCATACTTTGAACATCACCCAGGAAGGAATTCTTTTGAATGTCAATTACTTGGCTGCTTTCCCAGCTCCAAGGAAGATACTAGAGGCTGTAGTCTGCTTGGGTTGGTGCTTTGCATTAGTCTGAAAGGCAATGTGTTTGTGCCTAGTAAAGAGCCTGCACTTTGAGGGGCTTACCTGGTGGTCTAGTGGTTAAGAATCCATCTGCCAATGCAGGGGACATGGGTTCGATCCTTGGTCTGTGAAGATCCCACATGCTGCGGAGCAACTCAGCCCGTGCATCACAGCTACTGAGCCTACAGTCTAGAGCCCAGAAGCTATAACTGCTGAGCCCATGTGCTGCATCTGTGGAAGCCTGCATACCTAGAGCCCATGCTCTACAACAAGAGAAGCCCTTGCAATGAGAAGCCTGCCTGCTGCAACTAGAGAAAGCAATGAAGACCTGTTACAGCCAAAAAATAAAATAAATTAAAATCTTAAAAAAAAAGAATTAAGGATTGATTCATCCCTTAGTTGAAAATAAAGGCTTTAAAAAAAAAAAAGCTTGCTCCTTGAGGGAACTAAGTTGAGGGGAATAGACAGGAAAGCTGGGCAACCTCATGGCTCTTTGAGAGGTCTTTCCTATGTAGTTTTATTTTAGTGGTTGAAAAGTTAAGAATTTCCTCCAAACTCTGGGGCTGAAATCCATAGACGCTGAGATTCGTTGGCTAAAAACTTTCTGGCCCTCTTTAAACAAAATGTACAGCCACAGTTGGGTTATGTATGCTTGCTCAGTCACTTCAGTCGTGTCCGACTCTTTGTGATCCCAAAGACTGTAGCCTGCCAGGCAGGCTCCTTTGTCCATGGAATTCTCCAGGCAGGTTGCTATGCCCTCCTGCAGAGAATCGTCCTGACTCAGGGATCGAACCTGAGTCTTCTGCATTGCAGGCAAATTCTTTACCACTGAGCTCCCCAGTTGGGTATATGCTGCCATATACCTAACAAAAATAAGACCATCTGATCTTTTGCTTTTGGGTAAATTTTAGAAATACAACAAATTTAGAAAGTCACTAACACTATGGTTAATAAATAAAACAGAGGTAAGCATTTCAAAGTATGCAAACTAACACATTTTAAATACAGGGTATGAGAACCCCCAAAATATAAGTGAAAAATCCATAGAACACTTCAAACATCCATGACTGTATGAGAAAACGAGGCTAAAATCAGCTAGCCATTCAAGAAGGTGTTCTTTAGTTAGGAAATATTTTTCTGGATGATTTAGTACTACTTATTTCTCTTTCCATTAATATTTCCATTAAGAATTCCGTATGTCCCAAAATCCATTTTCAAACTCTTTTTCCAAGGAAGTGACTGCCCAGAATGTTGGGCATTCCTTTATTCAAATGTTTATGCAGATATTGATTCTAAACCAAATATATTTTTTAAGAGTCCGTGAAGACTAATGTATTTGAGCATTTATTTTTCATCACTTTTTTACTGTTGTTGTTGTTTCTGTTTTTGTTTTTTGACCTTATTTCCCAGACCAGGGATTGAACCCAGGCCATGTCAGTGAAAGCCCAGAATCCTAACCACTAGGCCGCCAGGGAATTCCCATAATTGTTATTATATTAAATCATGTATGTTTTTCCATACTCTGCTAATGTCAGTGACTAAGAGTTGACTAATTTATATCTTATTAATTTCAACTCTCTCAACCTATTTTTCTTTGCCCTCTAAACCCTGCCTTGTCAGGACTTGTGAGCCACAAATGAAAAATCTTTGATTTTATTTATGTTTATATTTTTGTTAAAATAGCTTTTTTGAGATATAATTCATCTACCATATCACTTACCCTTTTATTTTTAAATTTATGTTTTTAAACTGTACAATTCAGTGATTTTTAATATATTCCGAGTTGTGTTAACTGTCAGTACATGATTCCAGAACCTTTTTATCACCCCAAAGAGAAACCCTATACTCATTAGCAGTAACTTCCCATTCCCCCTCCACTTCCTAGCCCTGGGCAACTACTTATTTACTTTGCATCTTTCTGGATTTGCCTATTCTGAACATTTTATGTATATGGAATCACACAGTATGTTGCCTTTTGTATTTGGCTTCTTTCACTGAGCATGTATTCAAGGCTCATCTATATTGTAACATGTATTGGACTTCATTCCTTTGTATGGCTGAATAATATTCCATGATATGGGTATAACACATTTTTGTGTATCCCTTCATTCACCTCTTGATGGACATGAGTTTTTCCACTTTTGGCTGTCATAAATAATGCTGCTATGAACATTTGTGTACCAGTTTTATATGAGTAGCTATTTTCAATCCTCTAAAATATACCTAAGAGTGGAATTGTGGGTCTTGTAGAAACTCTGTATCTAACTTTTTGAGGAACTGCCCAATTATCTCATATTGACTGGTACCACTTTACTTTCTTACTAGCAATATATGAGGGTTGCAGTTTCTCCACATTCTCACCAGTACTTGTGATTATTTTTTTTTTCTTTTTAAAAAAAATTATAGCCATCCTAGTATGTATGAAGTGATATTTTATTGTGGTTTTAATTTTCATTTCCCTAATGACTAATAATATTATCTTTTCATGTACTTATTAGTCATTTATTTATTTTTCTTTGAACAAATATATATTCAAATCCTTTGCCCGTTTAAAAAACTGGATTGCTTGTCCTCCTTTTGTTGAGTTGTAAGAGTTCTTCACATATTCTGGATACTAGATCCTTATCATACATTTGAAAAATTGTAGCTTTTTTTTAAAGTTAAAATATACTCCAGTAATTTCTTTATCTTCTTGTATCTCCACCCAACACTAGCCCTTATTTATCCTTACTTTATGTATTAGTCAGAAATGAATTCTTTAATGTGATATGATCTGTAGAATTTCATCCCATTCCATGGGTGGTTTTGAACTTTTATTTTAAATACTGTTTTTTACTATTTGTTATTTCCTGGCCTAGGATTTAGAGTTCTCATTTCCTTGTATTATAAATTGGGAACTGCAGAAATTAATTGGATTTTTGCTTTGTGTTTGCCACAGATGTGTAAGATCTGACATTATTTAGGTCTTAAGGCATAGCATACTTCTGCATCTTTTAATACTAAGTACTCATAATATTTCAGAAAACTAAGATCATGGCATCTGGTCCCATCACTTCATGGCAAATAGATGGGGAAACAGTGAAAACAGTGGCTGACTTTATTTTTGGGGGCTCCAAAATCACTGCAGATGGTGATTGCAGCCATGAAATTAAAAGATGCTTACTCCTAGGAAGGAAAGTTGTGACCAACCTAGACAGCATATTAAAAAGCAGAGACATTACTTTGTCAACAAGGTTCGTCTAGTCAAGGCTATGGTTTTTCCAGTAGTCATGTATGGATGTGAGAGTTGAACTATAAAGAAAGCTGAGCACAGAAGAATTGATGCTTTTGAACTGTGGTGTTGGAGAAGACTCTTGAGAGTCCCTTGGACTGCAAACAGATCCATCCAGTCCACCCTAAAGGAGATCAGTCCTGAGTGTTCATTGGAAGGACTGATGTTGAAGCTGAAACTCCAGTATTTTGGCCGCCTAATGTGAAGAGCTGACTCATTGGAAAAGACCCTGATGCTGGGAAAGATTGAGGGCAGGAGAAGAAGGGGACGATAGAGAATGAGATGATTGGATGGCATCATCGACTTTCAATGGACGTGGGTTTGGGTAGACTCCGGCAGTTGACGATGGATAGGAAGGTCTGGCGTGCTGTGGTTCATGGGATTGCAAAGAGTCGGATAAGACTAAGCGACTGAACTGAACTCAGTATCTTCTGCTTTTTAATAGTGAATAAGATTTATCTATATCCTCGAGAATCTTCTCTTTAATACTTCAATGGAATGAAAACAGAGGAAGTCATTTTTGGTTCTAATTATGGATTTTGTTTTTAACCTTTAAACGTTAAGATATTAAACCCTTCTATGTGGTCTAAATTTGTGTTCTTACTTGAGTAATGTTTTCATCCTCAGCCCGCCCCCTCCTCCTCCTCAGCCTTTTCTGCTTATTTTGTTAACGTCAGCACAGAGTAGGGTGGGACACACTTCTACTGCTGGAGTTGGGAAGAAATATGGGGGCTAAAACTGTTTGGGACTTGATGCTTTGGAGTAGAGAGTATTTTGGGAGAGGAAGCTCTTCTCAGAAAATATCTTGAAATAAAGTACTAATGTGGTACAGCATGGATGAACTAAAAAATACTAAGCAAAGTGAAAGAAGTTGGATGCAAAAGACTATGAATTGAATCAAATATATATGAATTATGTGATTTCATTTATATGAAATGTCCAGGAAATGCAAATCTCTAGAGACAGAAAGTAGATTAGTGGTTCTCTGGGGTGAGAAGTAGAAAAGAGGAGTGACTGTGAATGGGCACAAGAGATCTTTTTAAAGTGGTGATAATGTTTTAAAATTGAATTGTGGTGATGGTTGCACAACTATGTCATTTTCCTAAAAATTATTAAATTTTACACTTAAATGAAAAAAAAGAGAAAATATCTCTATGGCTTCAGTTAGGTCTTTGAGGACTCCAGTGTATGTATTGAGATTGTTTTTCTCCAAATTTATTTTTAGTTTTTGTTTGTTTTGCTTATTTTTGCAGACTAAAGACATATTTTATATGATTTCCTTTTTCTGTGTCATGTGTCACAGCTCTCCATCCTGCTGAAGAATCAAGATGATCTTGACAAAGCAATTGACATTTTGGATAGAAGCTCAAGCATGAAAAGTCTTAGAATACTGTTGCTGTCCCAGGACAGAAACCATGTAAGTAGCCCCTGCCCTGGACTGACAGCTGAAAACACAGCTTGCTGTCCTTCAGGAGTTCACGTTCTTCCTTGACAGAGTTTTGTGTTCCACTGTCACCACTAAAGTGAGAACATAAGTGCAGTCCAGCCCACTGGGTCAGTGGCCAGCTAGCCTTCTACATTTGATTTTACTGCACAGCCAGATCATCAGTGTTAAAGTTGCAGCTAAAGGTTACTTGGCTGGTGGTGTGGGAGGAAGGAAAACATTGTATGATAAAGGAGAGAATTCTTTTTCTCTGTAGTTAATGTGGTTTTTTTTGTTTTTGTTTTTGTTTTTTTAAAAAAACTAGATTTGGACCCCAGCAAGGGAGATTTGCTTAGCGTGGGGGTGCTGATTAGCAAAGACTGTCAAGGATTTGAGACTGTCATGCTTTGTGAACCCAACTCCTACAACTCCTCAGCAACTGTGACTTTCCCTTGGGACACATAGAAAACACACTTTTCCCTTCTGTTCAGTGGGAAAAAGGCCATAGACTAAAGGGCCTCTTGTAAATTAGCATCTGCTGCCTTACCAAATGGCAACAATCTTAGGGGCCTTCAGAACTGAGGGATTTTTCCTTACACAGTTTCCTTTCCTAAAGAATCCCCAAGGGCCTACATTTCACAGGAATGCTTGTAATCTGTATCTGTCTTCTATTTGATTCCTCTACCAGTTTTCTTCACATACATGTTCCTGAAGGTTTCTTTGGTGTTCTTTCCTTTCCATGTGCTTGAAAACAGCCAACTGTGGACAGCTAACATTACTGCCTGAGAACTGTCGATGCCCTATACCGGACAGAATTTAGAGGGAATGGTGCTTTATTTTTAAAGAGACTTTAGAATGTCTGTTGATTAGGGAAAGACACAGAAGAATGTAGTTAGGAAGGCTTAGAATAAAGAAGATGTTTTCTAATAGTACAGAAGTGTCCTTGAGCATGAGGACTGGTCTTCTCTTTCCCAATGTCTTTTTTTTCTGGTTATGTTTTGGGAAGTATTCTGAAGTAAAATATAAACTTTATTACTTCATTTCTCTGTTCGAGTTACTTACCTTCTCCTTGCAGTCCCTTCTCATTGCCTGTCATGTGAGATTTAAATGTAGCCTATCTCCCAGAATTTTTCACTAACTGTCCTTCTTTCAGCTCCCCAGTCTCATCTTTCCAAGTTCTTCAGCATACTTCCCTTCTTCTACAGTTCTTTCTTCTTCCTTTTTGCCAGACCATGGTTGTCAGCCTTTTTTTTTGGTTCTAGCTTGATTTACCTGCTACAGTTTGGTCAGTATTTTTGACTGAGGACATATTGATTATTTCCCTTTCTTTTAGTCTTTGGATATAATTTGCACACTAGTTTATAGGTTCCTTAGTAATTGCCCCAAAGTTGTTGTGTATTTGTAAATTTTATCCCAAAAGATTGTAAGGTCCTTGAGAACTGGAGCTATATCTTGTTGTTCTGGAACCCATCTTCCTAAGAGAGCAACAGTGACAACTTGAAATGTTAGCAAGAGTCAAGTAGAGACCATATTTAGCAAACCCCTTCTTTACAGAAGAAGCTGGAGTTGAAATTTAATAACGTGATGGTTTAACTGGGAGCCACCAACCCTGATGGTGATCCCTCCACTCACCTGATGAGAAGCTTCAGACAACTGGTTCTATACGTTTGCCTCCGCATCCATCAAAGGGTGCACTCAGCTGCAGGTGCTGCTGCAGCACCCAGAGCTGTGTGAAAGATGACCATCTGATCTCTGACACTCAGGCATTACATTAAATGTTGCATGAAATAAATGCCATATTGACGCCTCTCTTTCTAAGGGTGTATATTTAAAAAATTATAAAGTCAGTGTAACTTACTGTAAAGTTAAAATAATAAAAAAGGATTGTCTTACATAATTCTAGCACCAAACACATTGATTGATTTTTGATATGTTTCTCTTTGGCCATATGTATACACACTTTAAGTGTTGTCATGGTGTTTATGCAGTTTTCTTATATAATTTTTCACTTATTGTCATGTACATTTTTCTGTTAATATACAGTCTTCATGAT
The DNA here is from genome assembly GCF_963930625.1 of Muntiacus reevesi. Classification (NCBI taxonomy): domain Eukaryota; kingdom Metazoa; phylum Chordata; class Mammalia; order Artiodactyla; family Cervidae; genus Muntiacus; species Muntiacus reevesi. The sequence continues at coordinate 14,679,286 of NC_089266.1, read as the reverse complement.
TATAATTTATAAGGATGCAGAAGTTCCTTGAGTGGACATACCATAATTTTATTCAGTAACCAGTTTTGCTACTGTTAGAATGCTTAAGCTGCTCCTATTTTTTGGCATTTATGAAGATCTACATTTAAGACTAACAGTAGTACTGGTGGTGATGAAATCTTTCCTTGGGGACTTCCTCAACTAGACTTCAGGCTTCTTTGTAAACAGAAGTATCATGATCCAAAATTGCTATGTGTTTAGGTGTCCTACCTTTAGAAGAGTGCTTCTCTGTTTATGTTGAAATATCACTGTTGTTCTTCTAGTTTCCAATCTGTCATAGACCAGTTCTTCTTTAAAAACACAAAAACTGAAAAGTGGAAAAATTAACTAGAGACATACAAAACACAAGCCCCCAGTTTTTGTTAGATTCAATAGGCATAAGTCACTATGCCAAATTATTACCAAAGTGTTTATTAGCAAGTTACTCTTCACATTTCAGTACTTAAATTGTAGAGGACTGGTTCACCACAGGTTGGAACCTGGCACCAGCCCTTAGATCACACTCTACATATACTTCTTCAGGACACCACATCACCCCAGTCTTCATCCCCTCTTGATGATCACTGTCAGCCACTTTGTTCCTATAGTTTCCTTCAGTTTTAGCAGCCTGTCACCTCATTAACCTTTTGTTACCATCTGAACCTTTACTTACCTTCTTATTCTTGTCTTTAAATGTATGGTCTCTTCTCTATGGATTCCTTTTTTATTGCTCTTTCTATGACAGATTTTAGCCTTTCCTCTGTCTTCATCCCTCAGCAAGGTGGATAGCCATACTCCTCCCATCACACCTGGCCAAAACCATGTCTTAGACTTCAGTATTGTTTTCACTTGAGAACACTTGGATTTTGGTAATCACAGAACTTCTCTTAGTCTGAGGAACCTTTCTCTAGCCTTGATTTTACTGCCATTTTAAGATACTTCACCACCTCCTTCAGTAGTTCTCATTGCCCTAGACCTCTGCCTTTGGCCATCAACTCTCAGCTGTTTGCTGTTACAGACTGCTTTTCTAAGTGTTTGTTTATCTAACTCTTAATTTATCTTTCTAAAGCTCTTGACGTTCTTATAAGTTTCCAGATTTTCCACCATCATAACGTAATCTCAAGCTCAACATTATCTTGTCACTTGTACATATGATAAAAACTAAATATCCAGGATAGTCTAAATGATAATTCTTTTTATTTTTCTAAGAATAATGGGGCAAGTGCAGGAAGTTAGAACTAAACTTGGTGGGCAGAATATCTTTAGTCTGGCCCCTGTTTAAAAATCATTACACATTTGGGAATTCCCTGGCAGTCTTGTGGTTAGGACTCCATGCTTTCACTGATGAGAGTGCGGGTTCAGTCCCGGGTCAGAGAATCAAGATCCCACAAGCCAGCAGCACTGCTATCAGATAAATAAAAATTATTACATTTTATGTGTCTAAGGTACTTTCTTTTCTCATTTGAATTTTGTGACTTTGAGGGATCCTGGTTATTGCTGGTCTATACCTAGGGAAACTGAGGCCTAGAGTGATTTGCCCTGGGTGAAGCAGGTAATAGTGACAGAGCCGGGCTAGAGCCCAGATGTTCTGACTGTAGTCCAGTACATACGAGACACCATCCAGGAAAAGGATCTTAGAATTATTGTAAGGTCCTTTATTATTAGGATTATTATAGTAGTCTTTGGAAATTACTGTAGTTTTGGAAAACCTCACCCAGGTTCTTCCACAGTTCGTTAGAAGCAGAACAGGAACTGTAATGTTGCCCATGAGGAAAATCTGTGAGATGTGTCATTTTCTCCCCCTTTTCTTCCTTTCTCAACTTAGAAGGGAACTGAGCTAAGAAAGGTCCAAGACAAGACAAATTTTTATGAAGTTGGGATCAGTTTTATACATGAACAGCCTAAAATGCCTGGAACTCTTTAGTCAGGAAAGGGAGCTGAAGCATACATACCTTTAGGCAAAGTCTGTGTAGCACTGAAGAGTGGGGACAATAAAAGCAGATTTATTCACCTCATCTCAATTTGAATGAACCCCTTGAATATGAGGATTATCAGAGAACAAAAAAGAAATAAGAATTTGTATAAGAAACATAAACATGTCATCCTTTCTTCAAGTTGTATAGCTTCAAAGCAGATTTTTTTCAGACTTTTAATAAATTTATGTGTGTTAAAAGCTGTGAATTTATTAAATAATCTGGATGCTTCCACAGTGATCATAACTATCACGGTCTTTCATGCAAATGTCTCTTGGTGCCACCATTGAAACAGAGGACCGCTGAGATCCAGAGAGCCACTTCTCAGCTCACGTTTCCATGAACCAAACTAAACCAAACACATGGATACCCCTTTTTTTCTCTCTGCATCATTGAGTTCAACTGCTCCTTTTGTCTGATACCACCAAATCTTTTATCAAGATAATTTGTGGGTCACCTTTTATAATCTTTTTTTTTTTTTCTGATCTCTTAGTTTCCAGTGACTGCAGTCTTTGTGCACATGGTTCCCTGGTGATATTTCATGTTGTTTGTGTCGGCCACAGCACACTGCTACCCACAGAGTCTTTCAGTGAGGTTTTCACAAAATGGTTGTATGCCTTCTATTTGCTGTCTCTAGAATGTTCTGCCATCTACACACTTTGCACCCATTGGGACTCCTTTCACTCTCTACAGGCACTTTTATTTTTTCCTAGTCCCACCTTCCTCCTTCTCTTTCCCACTTCTAGATCTTATTTGAGGTTCCTTGAGTCCTTGCATCAACCTCATTTTTGTTTACCTTGTCATTATCTTGTCATTCTCAAAATCAGGGTTTTCCGAACTTGACCGAATATTACCAACACTTGGGGGAGATTTTAAAAATACCAGTCCTTGGGCCTTACCCCCAGAGAATCTGCTGCAGTTGGTCTGAGGTGTCAAAAACCCCACAGGCAGTTCTGCTGGGTAGATGGGGCTGAGAACTACTGCCTTAAACCAAATATGACTCACCTCCCAGGACCTCGCTGCTCTGAGTGTGGTTCATGTACCACCTCATCAACATCACCTGAAAGCTGGTCAGAAATGCAGATCCTCAATCTCACCCCAGACCTCCTGAATCAGAATCTTGCATTTGAACAAGGTCCCAGGCGATTTGTGTGCACGTAGCAATGTGAGAAGCCCTGCTCAGAAACCTTCGCTGATTCCCTTCATCTGTTTTCCAACTTGGTGCCACAGTCAGCCTTTCCTCTTAGAAACCTGTGCTTGTACCGGCTATTGAACTTCATTTCCTGTCTCAGCTTTTAGATTTGAAAATTGAGAGATTAGAATTTATATTCTTTGGTAATTTCAGATTGTGTTGCCAAGATGTATGAGTTCCCACTCTGCGTCAGGCCCTGTCCCAGCAGGTGTCCTTGAGGTGCTCAGCACAGCTCTTCTCTGTCTGACTGCAGGGCTGTAGCCTTTGCGTGCCCCTCACTGACCTGCTTCCCCAGCGTGTGGCTTTGATTGTTTTTTCCTTTCTGACCCTTGGCAGAGAGCTATTGCACATCGGAGGCTTCAGCAAGAACACTCACTTCCCCTTGGTTCTGACTTCCCGTTAGAGCAGGACAGTGTGTCAGGACAGCCGGCATGTGATCAGGTCTGGCACGGGGAGACCAGAGTCGGCTGCTTGGCAGCTGGACCTCCCCCTGAGTGCGCGCAGGAAGCGTTTTTCCTGGAGGACAGGCTAGAGTTTGTTTTGGTTGCACTTTTTTTTTTCCTTATGGGAGGTGTGTGTAAGAGAGAGAGAGAGAAAAAGAGAAACAAGTAGAAATTTTGACCCAAGTTATTTATAAATTCTGAGCTCCCACTCTCCATAGTGCTCTCCTTAATTATGAGCACAACCTGACATCACTTGCTCCCCTTCAGGCATCAGTTGTAAACTTCCTCATGCAGGGCTCCCCTTTTTTGCTTTGTTTTCTCTATAGGGCTCACCTTGTGGCCTAACTGAGTCAGTGCAAAGTGGGGTGGATGTAGCAAGGCTGCTGACCCTGTCCTGAAGTCCTTGACCTCGGGCAGCATGGTACCTGTGATAGTCTTTCTGAGATGAACACAGTCCCAAGATGGTTCACATGTAAGCTCCAGGAAGATGAAGTAGCCAAGCTCATTGTACCCTCATTTTCAGGGAGCAATGATGATGAGGGAAGAAGAAGCATATCACATTATTTTTAAAATGTTTTATCAACCAGAGTTTTTGGTACAGAGGTGGCCATCATTTTCCATGCTGAACCCCCACACAACAGGTGATCTTGCTGCTGAGATAATCTGCTTTTCCTGCTATTCTACCCAACCCTTCAGAGAGTTTTATGAGAGGATATGTACAGCTGTTTTCTGTTTGGCACATTACTACAGGAATGCCTGGTATTCCTGTGTGTCTAGGTCGTCACCTATTCCATTGGAGCACTGGGTATCGGTGCCCTCTATCAGTGAAACTGTAAAATGAATTGAGCAGATAGCAGTGGGCCACATCTGATTGAGGAGTGAGGTTTGAGGGAAAGCTGCGAAGCTCATGCACTGAAGGCATGAAGGTGGCTGAGAGCATGCTGCGGGAGGACCTTTCTCAGCCTGCCTCCTTAGTGAGCTCAGCCTTTTTCCTCTTGTCTTGCAGACCAGCTCCTCTCCCCACTCCGGGGTGTCCAGGCAAGTGCGAATCAAAGCTTCCCAGTCTGCGGGAGATGTAAATACCATCTACCAGCCCCCTGAGTCCAGGGGCAGGCACCTCTCTGTCAGTGAGTATCTCATCCCTTTTTTTCCTCTTACCTATCTGGCTATTTTTTTTAATATTCTTTTAAAAAATAATTATTAATTAAAAAACAATCATCAAACATTATTGACTGCTACGCTGTTTGGAATAATCTTCCATGCCTTCCTTTGGGGAAGAGAGAGAGTGATATGATTGGGATGGAGTCCTAACCCTTATGCTGTCATGCTGTGGTGGGGTAATCAGGTCCTTTTCAACAGCCCCGAAAAAGTGATCTCAAACATCTGCTTGACGACCTTCAGTGGCAGTGGACCCTCACTTCTGACCATACTTTCCCCAAAAGACTGGGAACTTGTGGAGTTAGAAGTCAGGTCCAAGTTTGAGTTTTGATATCAAGCCTCTTGCTTATGGTTCCTGAGGAGTTCTGATACTTCATGAAAGATGCAGACCAACAAAACTACTGGAGTGTCTAAGTTGTCTGGGAGGACAGGAGACTATTGACGTAGTATATACAGTTGGCTCATTAGTAAGAAACATATGTAGCTGCTGCCAGGCCTTCCTGGGAAAGAAATCTAAATCAGATCTGTGCATTATACCAGGCAGTCCAGTTTTGCTTTGGATCCCTTTTTCCACATTTGAGGAAAAAGCTCTCTTTTTGAATTGTGCAGTTTGTTTTAAGGGGGAAGTCTGGCCTCGTCAGCATCTGCATTGAGGTTGCTGCCCTGATGTTGCTGGAACCCCTGCTGCTGTCCATACAGGTTCTCTCTGGGCAGGTAGAATTGCATCAAACTGAACTGCTCTCTGGAGATCTGAAGCTGAGCTGGCGGCATGGCGGGGTGGGGTGGGGGGCTGCATTCTGAGCATCAGTCCTGTCATGGAGCTTGTGTGGGAATGAGAAGCCTCCCCAGGGAGCAGCAGAAAGATTGTGCTGCTGAGGCACTGACTCTGCCTCACTGAGTAATTTCTGGAGCCCGAGCAAGCCCTGGTAGTAAGTGTTGCCAAACTGGAAGTCCGTATATGCATTTCATGTTTCCCTAGCCTTGTGGATGATTGGTGGGTATGTTTACAGTAAACTGGTTGAGGGGAGAGCCAGCACCCCAGCAGGGAGACCTTATCCAGAGCATCTCTGGCCCTGGAATCCAGGTGTCCTGGAACCTGGGTATCTCTGCTAGTTTGGCCTCTGTTCTAGAGCCCTTGTAGAGACCAAGGGGCTGGAGCGGGGCAGCGCTGCTCCTTTGTGGAGGAAGCAGTGAGTACTGATGTTGGGCAGTGACCTGGCCTCCTGCTCCTAAGCAAGTGCCTGTGACGTGTGTGGAGATGGGGGCTACATGGTTGGCCATTGTCGTAGGGACCCCATTTGGAATTTCCTTGTCTGAGAGTGCTGAGGAGTAAAATTTCTACAAATGAGTTCCTGTCTATATAAAGAATGGGCAACACAGCCTCCCATCATGCACAGATCCTGGGTTCCTCCCTTCAGCCAGCACTGTATCTCAGGCTCTAGGCTGGTGTGGGGGCTATAGTGGAGGCACCTGGAAGGCCGAGGGTGGTGTGGGGACACACAGGAGGCAGAACCAGCTCCACCCAGGACTTTGCTTTCACAAAAGAGAGGGAACATCAGAGATGACAGATGAGGGGAAGATTTACTGAATGTGAAATGTGGACAGATATTTTGGGCACAGAAAGGAGCATCTGCCAGGCACGATCACCAAAGAAGATGGTGACTTCTGAGAACACCGGATGGTTCTGGATTATGAGAGAGACTCGTAAAGCTGGGATGTGGCAGAGGCTATGTCTGACGAGAATGACCTGGGACGTGCACCCAGTATGAGCTGGAATTTTAGAGGTTATGGAGGATTTCCATAGGCCAGGATGACAGGAGAGGGCATTTCAGTGATCTGCTGGTGGAGAGCCCACATACCCTTCTGACTGGGCTGATGTATTTGAAGGAGAAATAGAGACAGCTGAGAAAGGATGTCTGCCGTGACCAAGGAGCCTCAACTGCACATGGACTCGCTCTGTAGGCCTTGGGCAAACACTGGGAGTGGTGACCCCTGGTACCCATCTCTATTCTAACGCTTATCACATTATCTTATGGTATCTCTCTCCCTGTCAAACTGCATTTTTACTCATTTATTCATTTAGGAAATAATTACCTGGAATATCTGCTGTGTGCCAGAATCATGGAAATCAAAGCACAGTTCCTGTCCCTGCGGCCCTTACATACCTGTAGAAGGTCATGTGTCACTTGTCGTGATGTGATTCATCTCTAATTATAGGCTCTGACCAAAAGGTGTGTGGTGGTGTGAGCACGTATAACAGAAGGATGTGACCTGATTTCAGGGCCAGTGAAGCCTTAGGCTGTGACCTAGAGCATGAATGGGAGTTATTCAAAAGGACAGGGAGGAGAGTTCCTGGCTTCCCTTGCTGAGGCCTTTTGTAAAGGGGAGTGCCATGTATTTCAGAAACAGAGGGAAGCCCTGAGGGCTGGAGAGCTGAGAACAGGGCTGAGGAGGAGGGGCCGAGGCTGAGGATGGGGGGCAGAGCCCTGAGGACTGGCAGGTAGATTTCGGTCCTAAGTGAAGAGGAATGGGTGACGTATTCGGAGTTTTATTTTGAAAAGATTTCTCTAGCTACACAAGGGTTGAACCGATCCAAGGGGGCAAGCATGGCTCCAAGGGAAAGGCGTATTAGCCTGTGTGGTGGCCCATGCGAAAGAAGACAGAAACGCGGGTTAGACTAGTGACGGTAGGTAAAGAGGAAGGACCAGGTGGGTCTGAGACGTTTAGAAGGTAAAGCCTTTAGAACATGGGGGAGATGTTGGGAGGTCCCTGAGATCCGTTTAGGATCTGCAAGGTCAGAACTGTTTTCATGATAATACTAAGACATCGATCGGCTTTTCACTCATTCTCTCACAAATAGAGGAATTTTCCAGAGGTCACCTGCTTGGGGTAATGTCATTGCTCTGTGGCTAACGGAATGTGTGCCTGTGTATCAGTGTGTTTTAAACTTTTTGACCCTAATTTCTAATACAGTGAATATCAATTGGTTATAACCCCCATAAATAAAAGATCTTCGGTGTCCTCAATTTTAGAAGTGAAAAAGGGTTCTAAGATCAGAAGGGTTAAGAACCACTGTGGTATTGGATTGCATTTTCAGGTGTTGATAGAGCAGGGTGGTAAGTTACTGGTTTATGGATCTGGCAATGCGTTTTACCAAGACAGAGATTAGAAATGAGCCTGGTTTCAGGTGCTGAGAAGGGCATGAAATTTTAGGCAGGTTGAATTGGAGATAGATTTGAGTCAGCTAAGAGAAGACAGCAGATGAGCAGCTAACTCTGCAAATCTCTAGCTCAGAGGGGAGAAAACCAGCGGTAAGAGGAGATGGATGTTGTCAAGTTGAAGTCTTGGGTCCAGATGAGAGTTTCTAAACAGACTCTAGAGTGAGAAGAGAAGAGGGCCTAGAACTGAGCCTTAGAGATCCAGACAGTGGCCAGTTAGAGGGGGATAAACCTGTGGAGGACATAGGAAAGGAGTGACCAGAGAAGCAAGAGGGAGAGGATGCCAGGGTGGGAAGGAGGCCCTCCTGGCGCTAGCCAGGTTGGAAAAGGACCGACTTAGAGGAAAAACTTGGCGTCTGCATCCACACGTCTGATTGCTTGCTCTGCTGCTATGGGGTAGGGCCTTCTGGAAGAGAAGGAAACAGAAAGAGAGGAGTTAAGGTTTAAGCGTGAGGAATAGGAGAAGTCCTAGCCATGCAAATAGGGTCAAATGAGAAGCCTTAGTGATGCAACCCCCACCAACAGGAGGGGCTCTTGGCCTGCCTTCCCCACCAACATTATCATACCTGTGCTATTGAGCGGAAGACTGAACATGCAGGTCATTCAGCTCCCACTGCAGCATTTTCAATAATGAGGAAGTGCAGCAAAGCCCAACCCAATTTGAGACAACTTTCTTTATTTGAGATTAGTCCTTATTTTGAGTTGAGCTTCTGCCTTCTCTCACTTTACCCATTGGCTCTAGTAGTGCTCTCTTGAGCAGCACAGATAACATCTTTCATATGACAGTTTTTCAGATGCTTGAAACCAGCTATCATGTTCACCTTTGGTTTTTTCCCATCATAATATACATACCTTGAATTCCAGTTTTTTTCAATCCAGTTAGCTTAAAAAAAAAAACAAAAAAACAAACCACTCAAACCAAAAATAAAACCTACTAGATAGTATGTTAACCCAAAAGAGAGACCCCTGGGGAAGATCTCCAGACAAGGCAAATGGAATTTCCCTATGTGAATATCCCCTTCTTTGTGTCCTTGCCTCTGGAGATTCTACCCACCTTTGAAACTGAAAGCTCGAGCACTGTTTCTTCCATAATATGTCAGGCGATGCCCTCAAGTAAAGGACCCATCCCTGCCACATCTGACTCTAATTTTCCTAGCACATCTTAAGTGCCTTTGTCTCTGTTCTCATTCCATCTTGCTCCTCTTCTTGCCACTGCAACTTGCAGTGGGCAAGCCAGATTGCAACCCCTCAGGAATGGGTAGCTGATGAGTAGAGGCAATCAGTTCTTTTTCAAAGGGTTGAAAAAGAAAAAAAAGAGGTGGGCTAGTGGCTTAAGGGAGTGGCAGAAATAAGGTCAGGCTATTTTTAGGCTAGAGATCTGAGCTTGTTTATGAAGGGAGGCACAGAGACAGCTGAAGAGGAGATTGGAGGAGGTAAAGAGGGGACCCTAGGAAGGGGACCCTCCTGCTGGGAGTCAACGGGGGAGTCCAGGCAGAGGGCTTATAGTGCCTGGATAAGGAGGAAGGCAGCCTGCGTCCTCAGAGAGGAGAGGTGGAGAAACAGGAGTGTTGAAAGGATGAGGTGCCTTCTAGTGACACCTGGACAGTAATGAGTTAGAGAACTGCACAGTGCGGACCTCCAGCCCTGGTACAGATCTGCAGGAGTGAACTGCAGAGGTGGTGACCACAAACACAGAGACAAAACGGTCAGCTTCCTTCGCTTCCACAGGTTTTTTCTCCCTGCTTAAAATTCTGCAATACTAGATGAGACCAGAAACGGTGTAGTGGCAGTAGCAACTTCAAAATAAAACGGGAGGTTTGAAAGTTGAAACAGGATGTTCTCAGGGTCTTATGGGATGACAATATCGAGAAGCTCTGTTCTGTACAGCCTGGTCTAGTGTGAGGAAATGGGGATATATTGGTTAAGATTTTCCATTGATGAAGAAAAAAAAGATTGGATTCCTCCCCTCATCAGCCCCCCAAGAGAGGACCGGGTTTAGAGAAAATAGTTGATGGCCAAAAACAGCTATCTCTTTCTACTTGTAGTGACCTGCACATTAACACTGACCCAAAGCCCTAGAACTCCCTGTGGAGGCAACTTCCTGACTGCATCAGCTTCCTGACAGGAGTCTCCTATGAGAAGGGCTCAAGTCTGGGAGCCTCTCTTTCAGCTTTGAGTCAAAGAACAGAGCAAAAGACTCAGCCATATCCTGGGGTATGAGTTTTGCTCCAGCTCTGCTGCCCTGGATCAAGGAGGAATGTGGCCAGCCGGTAGCGTGAACCCCTGTGTAGAGAGGCTTCGTGGGAAGCTACGGCCACCCTGAACACAGGATTATCAGTCCGTTCTTTTGCTTCAGCTGGTGATGACAGGAGCCCCCTTGACATCAGGGGCCTGATGAGGCTAGAGCAGGAGCAGGCTGGAGTGCCAGGGGAGGGTGGCCCAGGGAAGCCACTCTCCCTGCTGTGCCCGCTGGGACTGGGTTGACTGTATCCGGCATGGCACTGTGCTCATGCTGCCTGGCTCGCTGCGGTCCAGCTGGTAAACACAGGAGCATCAATGAGTCTCTGCGGTCAGTATCTTGTCCTGCTCTGGTCCCTGTCTCACTCATCCTCAGCAGTTATTGTGTGTGTCATTAGCCCCTGATTTCTGAAATGAAGATAAAAACAAAACTGAAAATGCCCTGGAGCAGTTCTGCCAACTCCTGATTTTTCCATTCGCTTCCTCTGATAGCCATTGGTTTGGGGAGACTTCCCTTTCCTGCCCCAAGCTGTGGGCCTGTGCACAATAGCCCCTGGCCCACTGCCCATCAGATAACAAGGCTGGCTCTCGGCAAGCAGCAATGTGTATTGGAAAAAGTGAAAGTCTCTGGCTGGAAATAAAAGCTCAGAAACCCTCTGCTGTTTTCCCCCAGCCCCTCCTGGGTCTGTAGTGCTGTCTTCGTGTGAGCTAGTCCCATCCCACCTGCAGAACCAGGGGAGAGTTCAGTGGTAGCTGGTGGAGGAGAGAGAATGGGTGTCGAGGGGCCATGGATCTTTTGTCCCAGGAGGTCTCACCCTAGACACTCTGTGTGACAGACTGAGGGTACTTCAGCCTGTCTTGGGATAGTTTGGACCAATGTGTGGGATTTCATCAGTACGTAAGAGTTTTTCTTTCTCTCTAATCATAAGAGACATCTTTTGTTTTAGGTCAAATATGTAATACCTTTTCACTCCAGAATATATTGGTCAGGGTTGAGTTGCACAGAACAGAATCCACTCTGACTAGTTTCAGGAAGAAGGCATTTAAAGCACATTCTGGCTTATAAATCACAAAGAGTGAGAAACAGACTCAATAAGTCTAAAAATGCTACAGAGCTTCTCTTCCTCCTATAATGAGGAAACCACCAGATCCAGAATCAGGGCCCCTCTGTTCTGTCCACACACCACTTACATGGGGATCCCTGCACCTGTGTCTTGACATCAGGAAAACTGGGAACCACAGGTGAGGCCTCTACTGATGCTACAGCAGAAAAACCAAGGCTTCTGGGACTGTGCCCAGAAACAGCAGGAATTTCAGGAAGCCATCTAAGTCTACACAAGTGCATCAACTGGCTGAACCTCAAGGAGGTCTTAGAATTAATAGCTTCTAGCTGACTAACTCGGAGAAGGCAATGGCACCCCACTCCAGTACTCTTGCCTGGAAAATCCCATGGACGGAGGGGCCTGGTGGGCTGCAGCCCTTGGGATTGCTAAGAGTCGGACATGACTGAGTGACTTCCCTTTCACTTTTCACTTTTGTGCATTGGAGAAGGAAGTGGCAACCCACTCCAGTGTTCTTGCCTGGAGGATCCCAGGGAGCGGGGAGCCTGGTGGGCTGCTGTCTGTGGGGTCGCACAGTGTCGGACACGACTGACGCGACGGAGCAACTGCAGCCGATGAACTTCTGAGGCACAGGAAGGCCCACTGGAATGGCATCATGTGTTGTGAGTCTAACCCGTTGCCTCCTCCACACAATGAAGGAAGCAAATGGGACTCTAGCATGTGGGTGTGTACCGGTGCTGGCCACATTTCATTTATAATTTCCAAAAAAGGCAATAAGGTAGAGAGTTCTTCCCATTTTCATAAGTGAGGAAATTTAGGTGAGAGTTTAAATCATTCAGCTAATGAGTGACAAAGCCTGCTCTGAACCTCTGCACATCTGATTTTCAAGCTTAGGCTTTTCTCACTATATCTTGCTTACCTCTTGAGGTTGCTTCTGCTGCTGACAAATTGTTGCCAACATAGGGATTGGATTTCCACAGGACTTGTGGGCTACTAGAATGTTATCCAAGGCCGGAAGTGGGAAGCAGGCCCTTGACTAATGTTTGTAAGCCAAGTGTTAAAAATGTGAACTGTGCTTTGGGGCATGGTAAGGCTTAAGAAAGCCATCTTTTTTCCATGGTTACATTGGAATTTTATGGTACAGTGGGGAGGGAAATGGCCGGCTGCCTGGATCTTTGCCATCTGACCCTCTGAAAAATGGAGTAGCTTTCTTATTCCCATTTGATTTCCTCTTACGTCCATCTTGTTGTTGCCTTTGAGCCCTCCTTTGGCATCTTGCATCCAGTTTACAAGTGACCCTGGACAGAACAGCTTGGAATCTGAGTGACATAAAATTTGGCCCTGTGTTTCTCTTGTGCTGTCAAGGAATCCCCATATTAGCCTCGCTCCTGCTCCTTGCAGAAAGGCAGTCGCGTTCCCCCATGGGTGGAATCTCCCCAACTCCTCTGTTTGGATTGCTTCTGGGGAATGTATGGCCTGGCCAGCTTGGGGAGAAGTTTTGCTTTCCATCTCTGTGTTGAATGGTATGCCTGCCCTTTCTGGAAGTAAATTACAGTCCCAAACTGTACTGGGAGTCACAAAGGCTGTTTGCTGGCTGCAGCACCACCGTTGAGTCACTATATGACTTCGGGCCTTGGCTTCCCCTTCTGCACACAGTGGATAAACATAGTGCACCTTCACTGTAGGAGTGTTGTGAGAACTAAAGGCAAAGTAACAGGATAGAAAAGAAAAGGAGGACTTTCCTGATGGTCTAGTGGTTAAGACTGTGCATTCACTACAGGTTATGTGGGTTTGATCCCTTGTCAGGAAACCAAGATCCCACATGCTGTGCGGGTGACCAGAAAAAAAAAAGAAAGAAAATGACTGATTTCTTTGCTCTGTTAGTTGATGGCACAGTATCTCTAAATTTCTACTCTGAGCAGCATCAATTTCTGCCAGGGCTTAGAAAGCTTGAGCAGACTCTTTCTTCCATGGGTTGTTTGAGATCATTTGAAAGGCATGGTTTAGACACTGCCTTATCTCAGAATTTGTAGCTGTGAGTGAGGTGTTGAAAGTGGAAATCCAGCATAATTCTACACATGTTTTCAGAGCAGTTTGGTTTCTAGTCTCTGCTTTAGAGTCAAGTGGGGAAGCCAGGTTACCAAGAGTCTCAGGTGCTTCCCATCTGAGATAACTAATCCAGGTGGTTCTTGGAGAGAGTGTGAGTTGATGCCTCCAACAAGAGATTGGAATACCAACTCCTCTTGGTGGTGAATTCATTACAATATCTTCCCTACAAACTGAATGATCCATATATTCTGAATGAGTGACTTTGTGTAGAAGAATGAAGGAATCACTTGTTTGAAGGACGTTGAAAATAGTAGTTTTAAACTCCTCAAAGACTGTCTTTCAAAGAGCAAGCCTACCACCATTCTTTGACTTTTCTCTTAAGGAGTTTTCTTCCTTCTTGGGGTCCTTGGATTAGGGGGAGAAGCTGCCTGGTTCAGGAAGTTTCCCTCAACCCCAGCACTTTGCTAGGAGGAGGCCCGCCCTCTCTTCCAGGATGTTCAGAGAGCCAAATGGGCTCTCCACCACCAAGCAGATGCTGGATCCAAGCTGGCCTCGTGTCTGCTCCTCTCAGGCTGTGGGTCGTGGGCTCTCCCATCAAGGATCTTGTTTCTGTGCTCTAGGCTCCCAGAACCCCGGCCGAAGCTCGCCTCCCCCTGGCTATGTGCCCGAGCGGCAGCAGCGCATCGCCCGGCAGGGCTCCTACACCAGCATCAACAGCGAGGGCGAGTTCATACCCGAGACCAGCGAGCAGTGTGTGAGTATAGTCTGGCTTATATATAGAGGGTGTGTGTCTTGGGAGGTGTCAGACCAAGGTTATAATGGGGGTTCCTCAGTGGGCATGGTGTGCAAGTGAGGGACTTGAGTCCCATCCAGTAGCTCTTTTGTAAACCAGGCCTGCCCAGGTATGGATATTTCCTTTCTAAGGGCCAAATATCAATTTCTACCAAAGACAGGGCTTCCCTGATAGCTCAGTTGGTGAAGAATTCACCTGCAATGCAGGAGACCCCTGCATTCGAACCCCAGGTGCGATTCCTGGATCAGGAAGATCCACTGAAGAAGGGATAGGCTACCCACTCCAGTATTCTTGGGCTTCCCTTGTGACTCAGCTGGTAAAGAATCCACTTGAAATGTGGGAGACCTGGGTTTGATCCCTGGGTTGAGAAGATCCGCTAGAGAAGGGAACGGCTACCCACTCCAGTATTCTGGCCTGGAAAATCCCATGAACTGTATAGTCCATGGGGTCGCAAAGAGTCAGATACGACTGAGCGACTTCACTTTCACCAAGGACAGGATCTAAGCTACCTCGCCTCCTCAGTGCTAGACATGCGTTTGACAGCTTTTCCCTCCTCTGGTCCTCTCACTGGTCTCACACAAACTGCAGAAACCACCCTGCTGTTTGTGTGCTTCCTTTCAGCAGTTTTAACATATGACCAGTCCTAAACACACATTTTTTTTTTTTCCTTTTCCATCAGCCAGCTTTTAGTTTTGCTATTGCTTTATGAAAGGTAGGGAGTATACCAGTCCAGAGTAGGACTGGCTACTTTGGGTGAACTTTTATGATAGTAGACAACTATATTAGTTATCTGTTGCTATATAAAACAACCACAGGCTTAGCAGCACAAACAGCAGACATTTATTATTTTACAGTTTCCTGGGGTCTAAGATCCAGGCATGACTTCGTTGGGTTCTCTGCTCAGGGTCGCACAAGGCTGCAATCAAATGTCAGCCAGGCTGTATTTCTTCCTGAAGCTTGGGGTTCCGTTCTAGGTCCACATGGTTGTTGGTCAGTGTCTTGTGGTTGTAGCATTGTGGCCCCTGTTTTCTTGCTGGCTGTCAGCCAGGGGCCCCTCTGAGCTCTTGGAAGCCACCTGCAGTTCCCTGCGGTGTGGCCCTCTCACTTCCAGGCTACCAGGAGAGTCTCTTGCTCCAGTCTGCAAAGATGGAGTCTCACGTAGTATAACACAGTTAGGGGAATGAATGTCCTATCCACTTTGCCATGGTCTGTCGACTAGAAGCGAATTACAAGTTCTACCTATACTCAGGTGAGGCAGTTATGAAAGATTGTGACTCACTGAGGGGAGCGGAGTTGGGGGGTCATCTTAGGGTGTGTTCACCACAGTATCTTACCCATTTTGATGGCTGGCTTTTTAAACTTGTGGCTCACTTGATGAAAATGTCACTTTGGCTTAGTGAACTCAGCAAGAATGAGATCTCTGGCTTCATTCTGAAGTTTTTTCAGTGAGCTTGCTTTGATTGCAAAGAAAAAGATACGTCTTCTAAACTTTTGGAATTTGATCTTCAAAGGGGAAATGTCTTAAAACTAAAAGCATCCCGTAGAAGGCCAGCACCAACACATGGGGGGTTTTACCAAAAAAACCGATTCTTACAACTTTTCCTAAAACTGATTCTTATGACTTTTCCAGCATTGTTTCACTTGTACAGGCTATGAGAAGCAGTTTTACATTGCTTCTGCTCTCTTCTGTAGTCCTGCCTTCCAGATAAATTGATGTTTAGAACAGTGACCTAGAGTACTTTTATCTATAGAGTCCCCTCTTGGTTATCTTACTGACCATCCTTTCCTTTTTCTCTAACCAGAGTGCTTCCAGACATCAGCTGTACGAGGGGTAACTTGGGTATAAAACCTCAGAGGTTGTTAATGAGTTTGGTTGCCTTTGCTCTCTATCCTTCCCCATGGTCCTATATCCTGGTCCTTTTACTTCTTTATGTTACCTTCATGGCCCTGGAAGGCATGGGAGTATTAGACTTGTAGTGAGGAGAGGCCTTTAGGAAGACCATGGAAGGTGGTAGCAGGGCAATGACTAGGTCCTTCCTCAGTGCCTGTGTCTTTAGTGGAAAATTGCTGCTGGTAATGGGCCATTCAAGATAAATCTACTCAACAGAGACCAAAACAGCATGGTATGTAGTGAAAGAATATCCAACTGGGACTTTCTTGAAAAGTGGAACTAAGAGAAGTTTGTTTTATTTTTTCTTTAATCAGATTTGAGTAATGGCTGCATCTATTTGCTAATTTTCAGAATGAACAAAGCATGGTTCAGGCTAGGTTTTTTTTTTTTTTGGCTTGATTTTTATAACAGAATTTTGCTAATGCAACGTAACTTCCTTCCCTTTGACTTCTGCAGCACTGTCATAAAGAGGGTGTTTTTTTTTTTGGCTGAGCAGCATATGGGATAATAGTTCCATTGGGGATCGAACCCATGCCCCTTGCAGCGAAAGCACCGAGTCTCAACCACGAGACCACCAGGGCAAGTCCCTAAAAGAGGGTCCTTTTAAAAAAAAAAACAAACAACAAAAAACAAAAACAGAAACCTTCACAGGGTTCAGTGTGTTTTCCAATGGCCTCTCTTGAACCTTTGGTATTCTTCCTCCTTCATCACACCTGTCATGTTGTTATTCTTGCTCATTTTCTCTTCTGTTATCTGATCTAACTTTGCCAAATATGTACTTTCTGGATTGGGAGCAATTCTTTCCCGTGTTGGTTTTATCCACTTGGGGAAATCCTATCTCCTTAGCAAGATTTGGGGGATTTTACTTTGCAATTAGTTTGCCTTGATTGGCAGTTTAAAAAAAATCACATGACAATATACGGGTGAAATTATAGGTGAAATGGTCTCCAGCATTAAATGGGAAGAGATCATTTGACTTGGAAACCAATTTTATAAAAGTTGTTCATGGATTTTCATAGTTCTGATACTCTGCTTCCCTATGTAATGCTTGACTTTGGATCTCAGATAATGAATTCTTTAACAGTGAACACTACACCCCACCCCCAGGCAAAATGAAGGGAGATCAGTTGGAGAAAAGGCTAATCTGAAGGCTTTTTGTTACTGCATTTGACCAAGAGCCAGAGAAACATTTCAACTCACATAGATACCTGTTGGCCCTGCCTGAGAACCAGGAACTGGGAAACTTGTATTCTGTGTCAGTTGTGCACTGACTTGTTTCATGACTTCAGACAATACTCCTCCCCTTTCCAGACCTGCGGTGGCTCATCTGTGAAACGAGGACACTCCTTGTCTTTGTAAATTATAAATTGTGGAGTATTTACACTCCATACACAGAAGTATCACCTTCCTGCCCACACACACTGGAAGCCTCTGCAGGGTAGTACCGTCTCCAGCACCAGGCTTCAGCTTTCACAAGCCAAGAAAATGCCAACCAGAGAAGCAGCGTCTCTGCTTTGCTCTCCTGGCAGAGCGCCTTGGGATGCCAGCCAGGCATTTTTCTCACTCCTGGAAACTTGCCTTTCAGACTGTGGGGGAGAACGGTACCTGCCTAACCATTCTTCCCACTGCCCAGGCAGAGAAAGGGCACTTTCATATTTTGGGGGGAAAAAAAAGGACCTTTTGCTGGTCTTGGCTGGGTACCTGGCTCGGGCTGGGGCTGGGGCTTTACTGTATACCTTGCCTTGCAGATGCTGGATCCTCTGAGCAGTGCTGAAAACTCCTTGTCAGGAAGCTGCCAGTCCTTGGACAGGTCAGCAGACAGGTATGGGACTGTGGCTGGTTCGGGAGTTGGTACACAGGCATTTTTGGAACTGATGAGCTGAGGAAATAGAGTTAGCTAGTGTGTGTGTCCCTGAACTAGACACTGGTCTGCAGGCCCATGGCTAGAACCTCATGCTTTTGGAGAGAAACCTCTCGCTAGCGTTCCGAGCCCTCTCCTTAATTTTCCAAGGAGAGTGTTCTGTTTGTGTAATTAGATGGATGTAATAGGTCATGTAGCAGCTCACAGGGATAAATGCTTGCTCCGTTGTTTCCAGCACTTTTTATGTGTTTTGACTTCCCACATAATACATGCTGCCCTTGGCCTCATTGTACCCCTGGCCTCATTGCTGAGGTCTGGACTGAGAAGCAGTGGACCTTCAGTGTTTTGGGGACAAAATTGAATTATCACCTGTAGGTTTACTTTCATTTTTTTCTTTTCTCCAAGTATTTCTGGTGGAATAAGAAACTGGGGTCTAAAAACCTGAAAACAAAATAATCCAGACTGCCTAGCTTACCACACTGCCCACTTGATGTGTAATCTTACGCACCAGCTGTGTTCTTATTACACTTTGGGAGGGAACAAGTGCTGTCCTTTACACACCCCACAGTCTGTGGAGCTGGTTCGTCAGTCAGCAGGGGTGTTTAGAGATGGCTTTGGCACTGATCCAGCCAGTCTCTCTCCTTGACCTCATCATGCCCAGGAACACATTTTGACCATGTCTGGCTTGGCTTAGGGCTGTGGTCAGAGGCTACCGAACAGTTTGGAGGATTTTCTTCTCTTTGTGGAACTGATTAATTGCTCACACGGGTAATCACCTTGTGACCCTGGCCAGATCTGTACTGTGTCTCTTCTAACAGACCTGTGCTCTGGTGAGTGTGGTCTCCCTCCAGGCGTCATAGAACACAGTCACAGTTGCTGTTGGCATCCAATTTGCAGCCTTATTTTAGACTTTCCAAGCAGAAGAGCAAGAAGGCACTGGTAAAAGTGCCAGAGTTGTTACTGTGAACTGAGAGCTCTTCCAGGACAGGGACTGACTATGGCTTTGAACTCTCTTCTGAGTTTTGTGGCCACGCTGGTGGGGGCGGGGAGGTGTGGGGCAGGACCACAGAAAGTCTGGTAGTTGGGAAGTAGAGGACAGTTCCTGTACCACTGCCTTGAGAGTTTCTGAGTTTTGAGCTTCTCCAAAGGCACTCACACATGAGGGAAAAGAACCATTCAGGTGGATGCTTGTAAAGATGACTCTCTTGATTCTTGAGTTTTTCCTCTGGCCCTCCAGTGGTTTGTTTTCATCTCCTTGGGAGTCAGACTCAGTGACCTGGACTTACTTCCTTGGGGCCCAGCATAACCGAAGGTCAGAGCTTTCATCTTCCCTTCATGGGACCTGGAGCCATTAGACCCAACCCCACCAAATATTAGTCGAATAGCTTTGGACAAGTCCATTAACCTCTCTGTTCCTCAGTTTTCCATATCTCTAAGAGGGAATAGTGGTGATTAGTCTGAAAGGAAGATCCTGGATGTTATTACTGTTTTTATGACTGCCCTGAGCAAGGGATCATTCGCAGTTCTTCTGTTCCCAGAGTGGGAGGAAAGGGTAAGATCCAGCACTCTGCCCCACTGTGGAAGTCGGGAGCACTGGAGGGCCTCATTATGCAGGGTCCTGTCAGCTGTGGGCCTCAGACTAGTGAAGGGAAAGTAGGAAGCTTAGGAAAGGTCTGCTTCTCTTGAACTCTGCTTCCTACCATATAATGACATGTGTGGGAAGGAGTTAGAAAAAGCAGTGTGTCTGGGTATCCTGCCCTCTGACCTGGTGAGCTGCTTTGGAGGGACCCTGAAGTCTGCTGTGTGATTCATTTTGTTTTTCTAGCCCATCCTTCCGGAAATCACGAATGTCCCGAGCCCAGAGCTTCCCAGACAACAGACAGGAATTCTCGGGTGAGTTCTCCAGAGCCTGGGTAAGCACTGCAAGGTGTCCAGGCGGGGCTGCCGGCAATCTGCCCTGGACGGCTCAGGGGGGAAGAGAAGCCAGGGCTGTATTTAATCTTCTGGGGCCTGCTGCTGTGAGGTCTCAGGTGACCTGGAGGCTCACCTGGGCCTGTTGAGAAGCCAGTGACCCCTATCTTTCCTCAGATCGGGAAACTCAGCTCTATGACAAAGGGGTCAAAGGTGGAACCTACCCCCGGCGCTACCACGTGTCTGTGCACCACAAGGACTACAGTGACGGTGAGTGTGCCTGCACGCTGCCCCCTGCCGGCCACCTCAGGAGGGCTGGTGAGCGCTCTGCCAGGAAACGCTACTGGAACGGGGCGGCCCAGGCACTCCAGGCCCCACGTTTCCTTTATTCCTGAGGAGCTGCATGCAGGCTTGAGGCAGCAGAGTCAGGGTTTTTTTAAAGAGGAGGATGGTATTGTAGATGGATACTGCCTCCAGGAACTCATTCCTTTGTCTGAGGGCACTTTGTGCTCCAGGCACTAACTCTCCACTGCCCTCTTCTGCCTCAGGCAGCAAACGGAATGGAGCTTCCACAGAAGTGTAGGATTAAGATGCCAAGGAAAACAGAGCAGCCATGGATTGGCCCCACGGGTGTTGTGGGGCATGAGGGCCAGCCCTGCACTTTCCCTTTGGCTGGCTTTCCTTAAACCCCCTGGCTGCTTGCTGATTCCTGCTTTTGTCCTGATCCTCAGGATGCTTGAGACATCAGCCATTCTGGCCAGAGTCGGGTGGGAGGGAAGAGAAGATGGACTGGAGCTGGTGTTATGACCTGGTTGGCACATTTGGCCTTGCAGTCAGGGCGCTGACTTGCTCTACTCTGGCCCCTGCACCCCTTCAGGCAGAAGAACTTTTCCCCGAATACGGCGTCATCAAGGCAACCTGTTCACCCTGGTGCCCTCTAGCCGCTCCCTGAGCACAAACGGCGAGAACATGGGCCTGGCAGTGCAGTACCTGGACCCCCGAGGGCGCCTGCGGAGCGCCGACAGCGAGAACGCCCTCTCTGTGCAGGAGAGGAGTGTACCCACCAAGTGTGAGGAGTGGGCCTGGCTGGGGAGGGCCTGCCTGGGGGATGCTCAGGGCCGGGGGCCAGCGAGTCCCCTGGGCTGTTGGGCTTGGCGGGTGGCTGCCCTGGCCCATCCGTACCCAGGGGAAGAGCCTGAGGGGGCAGCAGATCCCCTGGACCTTGGTCCTCACTCCACTGTTGTGTGATGAGCCACTCCTCTCTGGCCTTTAGTTTCTCCATGTTTAAATGAAGAGCAATCTCCTTAATCCCTGACATAATGAGCTGTCTGGGGGCCTTGGAAGTATAAAGGTGTTTAATCAGTTCAGATAAGCATTTAACTGTGATTTTAGCTAGTCCTCTGCTTATCAGGGTGTGGGCCTAGAGGTCTGATTGGCCAGGGCCCTGAGCCTGTTCCAGGTGAGGGTGGAGATGCTGTGCTGAGGTGTGATGACGCCTGGTGAGGGGCAGCTTGGGCCTTCGGACAATGAGGTGGAATGTCGGGAAATAAGTGCATGAACTCTAATGCTCTTTCCTACTGTTCTCCTGCAGCTCCCAGTGCCCCTATTAATTGGCGCCGAGGGAAGCTCCTAGGCCAGGGTGCCTTTGGCAGGGTCTATTTGTGCTATGACGTGGACACAGGACGAGAACTTGCTTCCAAGCAGGTGCAGTTTGACCCAGACAGTCCTGAGACAAGCAAGGTACTGCCTTCCCTACGGTCTGACTTCTAATTCCTCCTTCTCAGCAAAATGCCTGTCTTGTTGCACAGACTAATTGCTTGAGATGCTACAGGTTGTTTCTCCCATCATTCTTCCTCCAAAGCTCCTTTACCATCTACCCCAGTCCTAGGAAGAGATTAGTTAGTACCTAGCTGCCCAGACTGGCTTGGATGGCCAGTGCCACAACAAGCAACTCCTGCCCCCCAACCCCCCACCTCAGCAGACAGATGCCGCTCTCCCAGCCCCTGAGCCAGGAAGGAGCCTGTCTTTGGAGCTTAGCTTTGGCTGTGGCCTTCACTCCAGTTTGAGTGGACAAATTCAGCAGTTATCTGAACTCCTTAGCTGCACCCACAAACCCATCTCCCACCCCACCGTCTGCTGTCTTCCAGCATGGGAATGCCCCATCCCACAGCTTAGCCAGCATTGTGGGCAAGGGCCAGACAGTTGAGACATTCCCCGTTTTCTTCAGCCGAAGTTCCACGGCACATGGGCTCCTCTGAGGCCACTGACTAGGGCAAGCTGAGCTGATGCCAGGCAGGTAGAACTGAGGCCTGCAAGCCTCAGTGACCACTGGGCCCCTTCCCAGGAGGTGAGTGCTCTGGAGTGCGAGATCCAGTTGCTGAAGAACTTGCAGCATGAGCGCATAGTGCAGTACTACGGCTGCCTGCGGGACCGTGCTGAGAAGACACTAACCATCTTCATGGAGTACATGCCAGGGGTATGTGCCCTGTGACGCAGACGGACATGCAAGAGAGGGACTGTCATGGGGCTGGGACTCTGGAGGAGGGGTCCCTTTGACATGAGTCTGGTTACCTGAGACTCCAGAGGCTCCAGGGGAAAAGTAAGGCAGGGGCAGGACATGGAGTCAGCAGGCCCTGCATCTGGCTGCAGTGATGGTGTGGGGTGAGAATTGTCCCAGGCTCCCCTGACCTGAGGCTTACAGGGCAGCTGTACTATCCAGTAGGTACTGCCTTTACCTGGAGCACACAGACCTCCCTTCTGGGTTTGGGTCACCCTGGCGTGAGGGAAGGGCTGTCTCATACTTTTCTCCAAGCTGCCTGACAGCCCTTAGCATGGTGCCTGGCCTGCATTAATGGGGACTGGACGTCACTCCCTTGCTGAACGTTGGGGGCTGGAAATAGCCTTGCCCTCTTCCCTCCGCCTTCCTGCAGTGACCGCTCTGACTCCTGTGACTTTAGGGTTCAGTGAAAGACCAGCTGAAGGCCTACGGTGCTCTGACAGAGAGCGTGACCCGGAAGTACACCCGGCAGATACTGGAAGGCATGTCCTACTTGCACAGCAACATGATTGTTCACCGGGACATCAAGGGTGAGCGGGGCAGGCTGTGGGCTCGCCATGACCTAGGAACTCGGGGACTCTCCACCTGGTTGTTGTGAACTTTCTGAAACATGAAATCCTAATGGCTTCCTTGGGGGACTGGTGTAAAGATCAGTTCAGTGATTTGGAAAAACACAGCGAAGGGCTCTGCAGATGCTAGCTGTGGTGATGACTGTTCGCTGCTGTAGATGCCTCCCACCACTAGCCTGTTAGCTCTGTGTGGTTCAGTTCCAGCTCACGAGGCCCCCATCCTACCCAGCAGCCCTTTGGACTGGGAGGGTGGGACAGAAGGAGGATGGCGGCAAGTGCCAGGGGTCCAGGGCTGCAGCCTCTGCCCTTTCATGCCTTAGGAGCCAACATCCTGCGAGACTCTGCTGGAAATGTGAAGCTGGGGGACTTTGGGGCCAGCAAGCGCCTGCAGACCATCTGCATGTCCGGCACGGGCATGCGCTCAGTCACTGGCACTCCCTACTGGATGAGCCCCGAGGTGATCAGCGGTGAGGGCTACGGAAGGAAGGCAGACGTGTGGTGAGTGTGCTGGGGACATGCTGGGACCCCCATCTCCTGGTCTGGGCTTTAGTGGCTCCAGTTTAGAAATGGGGCTGAGGGCTCTGCAGTGTGGCAAGAGTGAGGATTGGCCTCTGGCCAGCGAGGCCAGGTTGCAGGCTCCATGTGAGCAGGGGTGGTAGAGTCTGCAGCAGTACACACAGCAGATGTGTTGTGTTTTCACTCTGAACAGCAACTATTCTTGCTGAGAGCTTAGGCCATGGAAAACATCCCTGAGGTGTTTGCTAAATGCTTGAAAGAACTCGGATCCCATTTGAAGGCCTGGATGGGTCTCTAAGCAGTAGTGGTAGGCTTCGGCTCCCTTTCCTAGTGCTCAGATGGCCTGCAGCTGCTCTAATTTTGCGTCCATCCTCTGAAAGGGCCTGAAAGTTATGAGAGCATCACTTCCTCTTAGAATGTTACTGTGGGGGGGCAGAATAGTGGTCCCTGAAGATGTCCATACCCTAATCCCAAAGGGATGAGTTAGTGTTACCTTATGTGACAGTAGGGCCTTTGCAGACATGATTTTTAAGAATTTTGAAATGGGGAGATGATCTTGGATTATCCAGATAGGCCCAGTATACTCACAAAGATCCTTTTTATAAAAGAGGCAGTAGATTAGAATGAGTAGTAAGAGGTGTGACAAAGGAAACAAGAGGTTGGAGTGAGACCAGAAAGGAGCCATGAGCCAAGAACACAGGCAGCCTCTAAGAGTGGGAAGAGGCCAGGAGACGGGCTTTCCCCTGAGAGCCTCCACAAGGAACGGTCCCGAGTGGCACACTGACTTCAGCCCAGTGAGACTGCCCTTAGATGTCTGATCTCCACAGCAGGAACACACCTAGGCTGCTTTTTTATGCCACTGGGTTCATGGTCACTGTTAGATCAGCAGTAGGAAACCAGTACTGTTATTTCAGAGCACTTTCTGCACATGCTCAGTGGTTCCCCCCTGATATCAGGAAGCAGCCGGGTGGGTGCAGGTTGATGAAGCCCACGTGGAAGAAGTTAACAGGACTGTGAAACCTCTTCTGGCTGTGGGGGCCCTCTTCAGGGGTGTTCACCCCCAGCCTGGCCCATCCCGCCTCAGTGTGTTTCGAGAAAGGCACCTCCTTTCACAACTGTGTGCGGGGCGGCTGGGAGCTTGGGGCTGGCTGTGGGGTGACGCGGGGGTTCTCTCTCTCTCCAGGAGCCTGGGCTGCACGGTGGTGGAGATGCTGACAGAGAAACCACCTTGGGCAGAGTATGAAGCTATGGCCGCCATTTTCAAGATTGCCACCCAGCCCACCAACCCTCAGCTGCCCTCTCACATCTCTGAACACGGCCGGGACTTCCTGAGGCGCATTTTTGTGGAGGCCCGCCAGAGACCTTCGGCCGAGGAGCTGCTCACACACCACTTTGCACAGCTTGTGTACTGAGCTCTCAAGGCCACACTGCTGCCGGCCGCCCCTTCTGCATGGGCGAGGGGCTGCTGAGGGGCTCAGCAAAGTTGGGCCATGGACCATGGAGCTGAGTCCAGCCAGCGTTGTCTGTGCCCTTTTGCTGCTGGGGCCCGGAGCCTGGGAGGGCGGCTGCAGCCTCACGGACTGGGAGCCCCCAGCCTGCCAGACCCGAAGCACCAGCGTCCTCAGCTCAGCCTGGAGGGGAAGGAGCTGGAACAGTGTGCGAGGCACCCAGGGCCCCACCCTCGGGGCTGTGTCTTGACATGGCCATCAGCACCAGACCCCAGAGAGTCTGGGGCACAGGATGGACACAAGGGTCTGAATAGTGTTACTTTCATTCAGAGTGTTACTTTGTTTCTCCTCCCCATGTCTGGAGACCACCAGGGCATCTCTGGGCTGATGAGCCCACCCAAGCCTGAGGTAAAGCCCAGCACCCCACAGCCAATGGAAAGCTGAGGCCTGGGCGGCCCTCTCCCTGGAGCCCCAGGCCAGCTTTGCCAGCCCCTGTCCTTTACCAAAGATGAATGAAGCAACTGTTATGCTGCCTTATTCAGGGAAGGAGGAGCCTGTCCTGCCTGCCCCCATGACCCTGCCCCCCCACCACACACCCTCAAGCAGGGGCCTGAGATGTGGAACTGCCCCCACTGAGGGGAGACCCAGTTCTGTCAATGCAATTGTCTGTGTTTTACAAGTTGGAGTCACTCTTAGGCTGTACCCAGTTTCTAAACTGGCGACTTCGTGTGCCCTCTGGGATCTTGAGTATCCCTGCTGGGGGCTGGGGCCTTCGGCCAGATTGGAAAGAACTGAGGGTCATGGCCCCAGGCCTTGTGCTCCTGGCTGGCACCTGTTCCCCCACCGGAGCAGAGAAGGTGACAGGCAGTATGGTGAGGGCATCTGAGCCGGCTGGCTACCCTGAGTGGTGCGTCCCGCAGAGCTGGGGAGTTGTATCAGGCTGTCTGCGGGTTGTGACCTGCTAGGCCAGAGCTCTGCCTGGTAGAAGGGAGAGCCTGTGTGATGCCACCACCTGTGTCGGGAACCTCCAGCTCTGTTCCTCCGTGGCCAGCCTCGCCCATCCCCACAAGGTCTCAGCCTCTTTCCCTTCTCGCTCCCCTGGGGGTGGAATGGCAGCAGGGCTCGGGGAGCCAGTTATCTTCAAGCAGCTTAGAGTCGGCCTTACTTACCTCAGCCTGGGCGCTGGTCCTTTCTTCCGGCCCCTCCCCTCCAAAATGTGCCTATTGCTAGAGCTCCTCCCTCTCAACACCCAGTTTCCTTGGGAGTTGTTGTTAAAAGAGAAAAAAAAAAAAAAGCCAGTGCCCAGGGATGGGTGTCTCCAAGGAGCTGGGGATTCGCGCCAGGCAGCTCATTGCCAGCCATGCCCACTCCCCCACGGGCACCAGAACAAGCCAAAGCCTTCGTTGTATGTTGACGATGCACTTTTATGAATGTAGTTTCTATCGCTGTTTTTAGCCTTTTCACATCATGTAATGTGAGGCCTTGTACTTGTTAATTTATATCTCAGATCATATTTGATGGTTTTTATATATATCAATTCTAGACTGTTACAGGTGATGGACGCCTCAAGAGAGAGAAGAGCAAACGAAAGCAGCTGGTTTTGCAGGAATGTGTGTTGCACGGTGCCAGTTGGGCCTGAGCCTCTGTTTCCATCCTCGCCCCCAGGGGCCTCCGTCAGGCACCCCAGCCGGGCCCTCTGAAGACAGTGAGTGTATGCTCCTGCCTCCACCTCGGCTCTTGCCCAGGGAGGGGACCGGCCCCTTGTCTCGACCAAAGCTGCTGATTGGCAGCTCGGCCTCTCCACAACCCCGTCCTGATGGCTGTAGCATTCTTCTTGGGCCCACACCCCAACCCCCAGTCCCCGACCCCAACAGGAAAGCGGTGCCGGTGCCAGATGAGACGACTCTGTGTCCCAGGTTCAGGCTCTCACAGAGCCCCACCCCCGGGGTCTTACCTCACAGGGAATGTGTTCTTAAAAATGAATTTGCCAACAAGCCAACAAATCCTACACTCCAAAAAAACGAGACCCTGATTTTTCTTTTTTGTGTGCCAAAAACTGTGGACATGCTGGCTCAGCATCCTCAGGACCAAGCTGTTGCTTAATTTTAATTTATTGTTGTTTTTTTTTTTTTATTAAATAATCCAGATGAAAAGTTGTGGGGCCTAGGATGGCCTGGCCCAAAGGATCTGAAGGGCCATCTCCTAGCAGCCCCAGGCTGGCTGTGGGAAGGGCCATGCCACCATTTGCTTATCATTCCGTGGGGTATTTCGGCCTTGGCCAACCCAAGATGGAGAGGCCAGGGCTGGGGACAGTCCACTCTCCACTGCCCTCCTGCCCACCCCAGCTCTGTGAGTCTGAATTGTGGATCGTGCAGAAGAACCTGCAGCCATAGTTATTTGACTATATCTTGACCGAGGGCTTGCAGTGCAAAGCCAGGCCAGTGTCGTGCATTACTTACAATAAAAGGGATCATTTATACCCAAGGGGTCCTGTGGCAGTGCTTTTGGTTGTGGGGTGGAGGCAATAAGTGTTTACCTGGGAGAAGCCAGGTTATGCTGCCTGTCAACAAGCTTGCGTCCCTCAGCAGAGAACTTGAAATGATTCCCAGAGGGGTCCTGGGCACTGCTAGCTCAGAGGTGGCGCCCTCTCTTCCTCCCCAACTCCTCGGCGCTTTACTGAAGGTGGTCCTACCACAGCTGACTTCCTGAGGCGACACTGTCAGCTCACCCGACTTGAGCGTCACTGTGGCTCAGCTCCCAGGACCTCTGTGGGATCCACTAGTCCTCCCAGCCCCGGGAAGTCCTTGCCGGCCGAAGTCACATCCTTGCGAGGCAGGTTACCGCCACAAGCCACCTCTGCTGGCTCTTCTTGGGTGAGCTGATGCTGTTGCTTAGCTCTGGGTAGAGGAAGACCAACCTCGTCCCCAGCTGAGGCCTCTGGTGCAGAAGTTAGAGCTGCCCTGAGTGAGGGGCTCCGCATTCCCCTCATGCTCTGAGGACCCAGGCTCAGAGTGCCAACCCTGCTTCCTGTTGGCTCTGTCACTTCCAGGGCAGCACAGCACAGAGGCCTATCTACCACCGGATAGGCCCTGCTTCCTGCCCTGTTCTGTGGGCACGAGGTCACTTAGGGACTTAAGGACTTGTACAGGGTTGGGGTCAGGTAGTCCCCTAGGAGTCTGCCGTCTTGTTCTGCCAGTTTACACAGTCCAGTCAGCTGGGGGGGACCAGGACAGTCCCGACTTCCTGTCTGTGTTCTCCTGAGGGGTGGGGTCTTAGGTTCTCCTTGTTTGTGTCACTGTAAACTGTTGTCCCCAAGAGAAGAAGAGCTGTTTCTCCTTTGACTGCTTGGGATGGTGACCATGACTGCCCCATTCCCTGGAGCTGGAAAAGTGGAAGCGAGACCCTGAAGGGGCACACTGGCTCCTTGCTGGGGAAAGGCACAGAGGCTAAGCCCTTGGACACAACTTGTTGGATCCCCTGGTTCGCCCATCCCTTCCTGATTTCCGGGACAAAGAAGATCTAGGTAAGGACTCAGCACCATCACCTGCTCACGGCCCGACCTTGGGCAGCACAGGCTGAGACCCAGTGGGGTTCAGTCCTCAAACTCGCTGAGTGTGACATGGAGAGACCTGGTTGGGAAGAACACCCCCTTTTCTCAGGCTGCCTGATGAGACCCCTGACACCCATCACCCTAACCACCACCCCCGCCAGCAGTCAAGGCCAGGAATGTGTTGGCCTGATGCTGTTCCCCTTCACCTCTGTGTGGTGTGTCCTTCCTGCCGCAAACCGCGCCCCTCCCCCCCATCGGCCATATAATAGACTCAGAATCTGTCGAAACATGTTTAAAATAGGATTGATTACAACAGTCAAAACCGGCAGAAGTGGGAGGAGGGGGAAATGTGGCCCCACCAGCACCCCCCCAGTCCCTGTGGCTCAGCCTGGTGGAGGCTTTCCCTTCCGCTGCTTCTGCACTGTGGGATGGTCCCGGCCCTGACAGGCACGCCCTGCCTCACCTCTGCAGGTGGAGGGGGCCCAGAGCTGTTCCAGTTCCCCTCCCCCTACACTGGGCCCTGGGGGACATAGAGGCCCAGCAGGGGGCACCCTGGCACACCTTCCTCCAGTCTCCATGGCTCAGGACCAGGCTAAGGGCAGAGGTAGATGGGGAGACGTGGGGGCCACATAGGCCCCTGGGTGGCAGTGAGGGAGCTTGGGACCCTGAGGGGGCATGCTGACTCCTTGCTGGAGAAAAGGCACCTAGATAGGGAAGCTGAGTTTGAGGGCCTCCCAGGGGGGCCCTGGGGTGAGGTGGGGTAGGCTGAAAGAAACAGGAAGTAGGGTGGTGAGCAAACCCCAATCCTGGTTCCCGAACCCCCACCGGCTGAGGAAGAAGGAATCCGGGAGCAGAGCCCTGCCCCTGCAACCCTCTGCCTGAGCAAAATGGCCTCATCCCCTTTCCACCCTCACCCGGGGCCCGGCCGTCCAGAGGGGCCTCAGGCTGTCTTGGTGCCAGGGTCCACCTCCTTGTGGGCCCAGAGCTCCTTGTGCTGCTTCCGGCCGAAGCCTTCGTCATAGTTGCCTTTGCTCTTAAACAGCTGCTGAAAGTGGGGCTTGCAGTAGAATTCCCCGTGCAGTGCCGCATAGCTGCCCAGGCTGCAGAAGCAGAACACTGTGGTCAGGTCAGGCCGGGTCAGGAGGGCTGGGGCGGGGTCAGGGCGGGGGTGCACCTGAGCTTGGTGTGGCAGTGCTTGCAGCAGAAGCAAGAGCTGTGGAAAATGAGCTTGTCAGCCACCAGTCGCTCCATGGGGTACACGGTCTTCTGGCAGGAGGTGCAGGTCTCCTTCACCTGAGCCCGAAGGCTGAAGGACTGTTCCGGGAGAGACCATCAGGGGCCTGACGGGCGCCCACCCCTTCCTCCCCGCACAGCCCAGCCTCAGGGCCCTACCTTGGAGCGCTGAACCGTGCTGCTGGAACCGCCACCTTTGGCTTCCTGAGGGAGAGGGCGGTGGGGCAGGGTCAGCTGAGGAGGGCCCTAGACCATCACCAGCCCAGATCCCAGGGACACTCAAGGGGGAAGGGGAGGGAGGCCGGCAAACAGGCCGCTCCTCGTCCCTTCAGGCTCGGGCCAGACACCTGCGGGGATGGAGTGCCCTCCCACCCCGGCTGATCACCTACATGGGAGGGGGTGGCCTGGGCGGCGGCTCCGGCGGCCTGGAACATGGCTCGTTGGAGGCGATGGAGGCCCCGAGTGGAGACGCGGCACCCGCTGGGTTCTGCAAGGGGAAGTCGGTTGGGAGGGCCCTACAAGCCCTTCCCAGCCCGCAGGGTGGGGGTAGGGGTGTTTACAGGCAGGGGGCTGGGGGGCTGTGGTTGGGACTTTCCCTAAGTCATTTCCTGTTGCTCTGGGTCTTGCCACTTCCGCCCCTCACCCACCCCCCGCTTCGCCCGCTCGGGCCCCACGCGGCTCCCCAGGGGGCAGGGGTCCCTGAGTGGAACCATGTGTCCCGGGAGGAGCGGAGTTAGCGGGCAGCGGCTGGGGGAGGGGCTCCGCGCAGTCGCCCGAACGCTTCGCGGACCCGGACGCCGCCTGGCGCGAGGGGAGGTCAGAGGAGGGCAGCCCCACTGGGGCCGCAGCCAGAAGCGGCTGCCCCGGCCTGACCCCGGCCCGAAGCTGCCCAGTGCGGGGCCTCGGCTACGCTCCGTTCGGCGGGCCCAGCCCCTGGACAGCGCCCGCGGGCTGGGCCACCCGCCCCGCCCCGCCGAGCCGCCGCCCGCTCCTCCGCTCCGAACCCGCGTGGACCGGACCCCAGACCCAGGACCCCGGCGGGCCCGGCCTCAGGGACCTCGGCCCCGCCCGGGGGGCGGACGCCAGCCTCGGGACCCCGGGCGAGAGCGACGGACAGAGACGCTCGGCGTCGGGACCCCGTGGGCGGCGGCCCTTGCGCCCACAGCCCCCACCTGGGCCGTCCGAATCGCGAGCCGGAGGCCGGCCCCTCCCCCGGCCCGCCCGCGGGTCTCACCGGGCCCCGGCCTGGGCCGCGGGGCGGGGGTCGGTCTCCGGGGGAAGCCTCGGTGCGAGGAGCGCGCGGGGGCGAGCTGCCGCCGCTGCCAGTGGTCCCTGAGCGGCCGCGGCCGCCGCCGCCTCACCGCGGCGCCGCCCCCGCCGGCCCCCGCCCCGCGCCCGCCCATTGGCTCCGCCGCGCCCGGTGCCGCCTCCGGGGCCCCGGCGCCGCCGCCGACCCCCTTTCTGCGCTTTGTCTTCCCCTCGCTCGGCGTCCCCCGCCTTTGTCTGCCCCCCGCGCTGACCCCGCGCTCCGCACCGCCCCTCGGGCTTCGCGCTCGCTCGCCTCGCGAAACCCGCCGCCCCGTCGGCCCGCTCTGGACCGATGCAGGGACCGGGGCCGAAGGGTCCGCGCCGGAGGCCTCGGGGCAGGGACGAGTACAGGTGGAGACGACTCGC
This sequence comes from Muntiacus reevesi, assembly GCF_963930625.1. NCBI lineage: Eukaryota > Metazoa > Chordata > Mammalia > Artiodactyla > Cervidae > Muntiacus > Muntiacus reevesi. The sequence goes on along the minus strand of NC_089266.1, from coordinate 14,647,933 downwards.
GTGACAAATGGCGCTCCCGACGAGGCGGCGGCAAAGTTTAACTGGGCGCGCCTGGGCTTTTGGCTGCTTCCATTTCCCAGCTCCGTGGGCCCTGCCGGCGTCCCCGCGCGGCTCCCACGCCCCCTCCGGCGCCGAGTCTGCCCGCTGTCAAGGGCGCCCCGCACGGCCGCCGAGATGGCAGGGGCGGCCGGGCACGCGATCCCGCGCCGCGAGGCTCGGCCCCGCCGCAGGGAGGGCCCCCTCGGGCACCAACCCGCAACCCCTTCTGGCGCCAGGCGGCCTGCGGTGCCCTTTGCTGCGGCCCTTGAGAGGCCGCCGTCCCAAAGCGCCTCTGTGGCTCGACCTTGTGGGCTTAGTCACCCCCACTCCCGGCTCCAGCGGGAACCCCCTCCAGGGAAAGATTTCCATCCTTCAAACAAGCAAACCTGGGTTCGTCCAAACCTCATCTGACACAGGGAGCGGGGCCTGAGGATTTGAAGTGGCTTGTTCAAATAACAGAGACGAGTGGCAGGGTTGGCGTCAAGAGGCTGGACCTCCGGACCCCTGCCCCGTGGCCAAGCTGGTGGGCACCGCAAGTCCCGGGTACACGAGGCCAGGCGCCTAACTCCTCAGCCCCGCGAGGAGCACAGGGGAGCCTGTCCCCGTGGCAGTGGCATCTCTGCAGGGACACCAGGGACTGCTGAGCCGCGCCTGCCATCCCGCTGGAAGCTGTTTCACAAAGCACAGCCCTAAACATAGCTCCTGCCCACACGGTGGCAGGAACAGAAAGAGCGGCTCCACAGCGAGGCCCACACACTTGCGCCCCAGCCCCAGGCTGTTCCCATGGCTGCCTCAGGGCGCCCTCCCTGTGGTTCGCTTTTCTCCTCGGCTCGTCCCTCTTTGGAGAAAGATTTACATTCGAGTTGAGCTGCAGCCCTCAGGCCTTCCCGGATGGGGTGCGTGAGAACTGAAACTGTTAAGGGGCCTCTCTTTTCCATCTGAGTTTCCACACCTGTCTGTCTTCAGATTCTCAAGGGGGTTGGGGTGATGTGAGAAAGGTGAAGCCCGCGGAGGTGTGGGGAGCAGCGCTGGGCTAGCCCCTGGGCACCGCCTGGCCCCTTGGCCCTGCCCAGGACCATCCGTGTGCTGAGCTGCAGCCGTTCCCACAGAATCAGCACTCTGCGTGCTGAGGATGAGCTGACGGCAAGGTGAAGCAAGCAGACCAGAGGAAAGAAAACAAGCTGATAATGGTGTGAAGAAAAGGGAACTTGAGGTTTAAAGAAGAAAAAAAAAAAAAAAAACCGAACTGGGCAGGAGGGTTGGAAATAAATGTGAGCTGGCCTGCTCACTCCCTCCATTTCAGGGTTCCCCACTCCCTCCAGGGTCCTGCCTTCTCCTTAACCCCTGTAACTGGGGAAGAGTTTTTTTTTTTCAAAGTGGTGTTAGTTTCTCAGGAAAGGGAAAGCGAGGGCATATGATGGAGTGAAGCAGCTACAGGCAAGAGGAAGGGGCACTTCCTTGGTCTGACATTTGAAGTGCTGGAGCTCACTAGAGGGGCACCCACCCCAAGGGATGGGGATGGGTAGGGGAAGGGGCCCAGCCCGGGTGCATGCAGGCCAGGAGGAAGCACCGTGGAGGAGACCCAGGTCATCCTGACCCCTGGCCCAGACTCCTGGCCACCAGCCAGGATGGAGGGGAGGACCAGGTCTGGGTCTTAGGTTACCTGCTCTCTGAGTATTGGTTTCCAAGGTAAGGAGACACCACGAGTCCTGTTGCACAACAATCCCATTCACCTCCTTTCCTGCCAAAAGGGAGCCTCTTCTGCCTGGCCTTCACTGGCCCAGACATGGTCCCGAGGAAGAGCCAGCACTCAAACCTCAGACCCTTCCTGCTCCAAAGTGTTTTGATGGCTACAGGCTAAAATGGTCCCAACATCAGATAGTTAGAGACAAATCTATCATGGGTTTTAAATGAAATGTGTATTGTGAGGCTATCTTATGAAGAAGGTCACTGCTATGGCTCCATGGGCATGCGTGGAAACGCTCTCAGATGGCAGAACCCAGGGCGGGATGACTTGTGTCTGAGCCTGCGTGGCCAACGCACAATGATGTCACTCTCCAGTGGATTCTCTGAACTTTTTAATTTGTTCTGGCAATGAAACTAACATGGCATAAGAACTTAAGCCCCTCAGGCTGGGCAGCACCAAGGCAGCCAGCAGGGTTCAGTTAGATGGACTCCTGGTGGGAAAGGAAGGAGCTACCCAGATGAACCAAGGGAAGGTTTCCGGGGTCAGGGACTGAGTGAAAGGAGGATGGACCACCCCAGCCTTAATCTAGTGCTTAAAGAGAAAAAAATACCCTGTCCTTCAGTTATTAGGGAGAGACCTGGGGAAACAGGGGGGTGGGGTCCCTCCATGGACCTATAGGATCTGAGAGTAGGGGAGAAGAATGGAACTAGGCTGATGGGAGAGCCGGCATGGGAATAAGTCGCACAGCTCCCCAGGCGAGTCTAACCGTGGGCTTGAACTTCACAGCCCCCATGGCCAGGCCAGGCCAGGCCAGTGTCTCTTCCTTCTGCAGAGGTCATGTCGCCTGAGCTCATAGGACAGGGAATATTAGATTTCTGGCCCCTCCCGATCCCTGGGTGTTGGGGCTCCCTCGTGTCTCAGAAGCCTTGAAGCAGTAAAGTTTCTCTCCAAGAATTGCCTTTCCAGTCCCTAAGCAGCCAACTCTCCTGGTGGAAATGTCCTTTCTGCCTCATCTGCCCTCAGGAGGGTGGGAATGTGGCCAGCCCTCGGGAAGGGTCCCAGAGGCGCACGCAGCCCAGGATGGAGAACGTGCACCTTCTTCAGAGGCTCAGAACTCCCAGTCATCCACCTCCAGCTCTTCCAGGTTTGTTACCAGGCCGAAGATCCCACTGTGATCCTGAGACTGTCTGCCTTCAAAAGTAGTGATGGGGGTGACAGGTCGGAGTAACTCAGGCAGAGCCTCTGAGGCACGTCGCTTGATCTGGGGAAGGAGAGAGAGTTGAGGGTGGATCCTGTTGCTTTGAGCCTCAGGACATGGTGGGGCAAGGGACCATGGCTCAGGGACAGACAGGCTGCTGAAGGCAGCAGGGGAGAGGAAGGAGCAGCGCCTTTAATGGGCTTTAGAAACATGGTCATGTCTGACCCGTCGGGAAAATGAAAGTGTTATGCAGTCATGTCTGACTCTTGCCACCCCATGGACTGTAGCCTGCAAGGCTCCTCTGTGCATGGAATTCTCCAGGCAAGAATGCTAGAGTGGGTAGCTATTCCCTTCTCCAGGGGATCTTCCGACCCAAGGACTGAACCCGGGTCTCCCACCCTGCAGGCAGATTCTTTACCATTTGAGCCTCCTCCAGGGAGGAGGAGACAATATCTAAAGACCGGAAACCAAGGGGACTGAGGGTGGCTGGGGCCACAAGCAAGGCGAACCACCATGGGCCCAGGGAGGCTACTGCACCTGCTTGAAGAACGAGTGGCCCAGGAGCGCGCTGGCGCTTGGTCTGCGGAGGAAGGAGAGACCAGCATCACCCCATGCCGTTTCCAGAATCCTGCTGCCGCCGCCTTACCTTCAAGTGCCCCCTCCTGCCCTTGGCTCCCCAAAAAACAACAGCCAGAGTGACCCAGGCCGGCTTCCTGGCAAACCCTGTGCCACCCGCTCCCGCTGTGGGGACTTCAGACTCCTGTGGGGAACCCAGCCCTTCCCAGGACAGAGGCGTCCTCTCCAGCCCCTGCTGGCTTCCCCCAAGGCCCACCCCGAGCCCGGCAGGAGCACCTCATGTCCGGGTTGCGCTGAAGGCACTGCTCCACGAAGTGGTGGAAGTGGGGCGAGAAGGTGCGGTGGTAGGGGTGGGAGGGCGAGTCGCCGTTGGAGGTCCTGGGGGTGCTGGGGGCCAGGCTCTCGCTCAGGCCCGAGTTGGCCGCCGAGCGTGAGGTGCTCATGGTCAGCTCCTCGGCGGGGATGGTGCTGGTGTCCAGCAGGCAGGGCACCGTGCCGTTCAGCTTCTCCAGCAGCATCTGGGGAGGACAGAGCCAGGGCCGGGCTGGAGGGGCCCCTGGAAGGACCCCAGGGTTCCTTTACAAGTCCACTTTTCCCCACACGAGTGATTCGGGGGCAGCAAAGACAGAAGTGGGAAAAGGCCTGTCACTGTCTTACTTTGGTTTTCTCGACTCTGTACCTAGACAGACATCCATATCCCCCTGTCCAGTTCACCACTCATCCCTCTGCGAGACTCACTTTTCTGAAACATGCATCTGATGCTCCTGTGCTCAGAAGCCTTTGACAGTGCTCCACATGCCCTAGGACAGGAACCCAACACCCTGGCCTGGCCCACAAAGTCCCTCGTGACCTGCCAGGGCTTCCTTCTCCAGCCATGCCACCTGGCAGCCCTGCAGAAGCACTCATACTTTCAGCCATACAACTATCTCCTGTCCTCAGATTCTGTTCTTTCTTGACTGGGTCTGTCACAGGCTGTTCCCTCTGCTGAAAAGCTTCCTTCCACTGGAAGCTCCCATTCTTCACCTGCTGCTGCTGCTGCTAAGTCACTTCAGTCATGTCTGACTCTGTGCGACCCCATAGACAGCAGCCCACCAGGCTCCCCCGTCCCTTGGATTCTCCAGGCAAGAACACTGGAGTGGGTTGCCATCTCCTTCCCCAATGCATGAAAGTGAAAAGTGAAAGTGAAGTCGCTCAGTTGTGTTCCACTCCTAGCGACCCCATGGACTGCAGCCCACCAGGCTCCTCTGTCCATGGGATTTTCCAGGCAAGAGTACTGGAGTGGGGTGCCATTGCCTATTCTTCACCTAGTTAATTCCTATTTGCCTTCAAGTCTCAAGTGTCCCCTCCCTGAAGCCTCCCCGGGTTCCCTCCTCTAGAGCTGCCCTCTGGCCACTCTCCAGTCGCCCCTGTCCCCACGGGGCAGGCCATCTGTGGGTTCAAGGAGAGGCTTACTCAGTGGGCACAACCCCCCCCCCCCCAGGTCTAGATCATGTTCCAGGAACTTGGGCCCCAGGTAATCCTTGCACAAACAACCCAAGTCCACTTCCTAGACTTGGCAAGACCTGGATAAGTCTCTTCCCTGAGTCCAGCTCCAAGGGAGACAATGCAGACTCCTGGCTGTACGTGTGCCGAGAAGCCAAGGGAAGCAGGCAAGTTCAAAGGGGCATGAACAGGGTGGGAGGTGGAGAGAGGCTCAAGAAGGAGGGAACATGTGTACACCGACGGCTGATTCATGCCGATGTACGGCAGAAACCAACACACTATTGTAAAGCAATTATTCTCCAGCTAAAAATAAGTAAATTAAAAAAAGCGGGGGGAGCATGAACGGAAGGAGGCTGAAGGTTGCAAAGGTATGGAGTGGAACGTGGTAGCACTGAACCTGAGAAGTCTAATTCTGAATTAGAAATCGGCCTTCTACACTATCACCGACTCAATGGACATGAACTTGAGCAAACTCCGGGAGATGGTGGAGGACAGGGAAGCCTGGCATGTGGCAATTCATGGGTTGCAAAGAGCTGGACATGAATTAGTATCTGAAGAACAACAGCTTCCAGGTATACTGATCACAGTGAAAAAACAAAACATATTTTATAAACTTAAAAAATTTCTTAGGAACTTTCCTGGCGGTCCAGTTGGTTAAGACCACACTTCTACTGCAGGGGGCATGGGTTCAACCCCTGGCTGGGGAACTAGGATCCTACGGGCCATGTGATGCAGCCAAAAATTGGGGGGAAAAAATGTCAGCTTAAAAGTAAAAAAAGACTCCTGGTATGTGGGCTCCAGGCCTGTGATTATGAGCAGTGCTTGCTTCTGTTACCCCCACCTCCCAGGCTCCATTTCCATCGCAGCTATCACAGACACAAGTAAATGGTTACACAAGTTACACAACCATCCCCCCTGCCCCCCCCCAGACACACTGGGGCTCTTGAAGGAAAAGCCTGGGTTGTTCATCCTAGCATCTCGGGCTGGTGTCCAGAGTGTGGCAGGTCCTCAACAAGCGTTTGTGGGAGGCAGACAGGAAAGGAGGACAGGAGATCCAAGGCTGCAGGCTCACCTGGGTGGCAGGCATGTCTTTAAAGGGGACGTGGCCATTGGCCAGCTCACAGGCTGTGATTCCCACGCTGTAGATGTCAGACTTGGCATCATAACCCTGGAGATTCTGTATTAGGAGAGAAGAGCCACAGGTCACTCCACTGGAGCCTTGGTCGTTGTTCTTAGACAAAGAAGCAGGTGGAAACTGTCCCCAAATCGGGATGAGCTGCGGGGCTTCCCTCACCTGTACACTCAGGAGTTGCTGCTATTTCAGGAGGAATGAGTGTCTGGCTGAAGCCATGTGACAGCAGGAGGAAGTGCTCTGCTTAGCGTAGGGATGCAGAGAGAGCACCAAATGCTTGAGCATTTGGTGCTCTCTTCCCGTAAGATGGGAGCACCTCTGAAGGGAGTCTGAGAGCAGCTCAGGAACCCCAGGGGTAATGACATCACCTTCCAGGGACACAGCACACCTGTGCTGCGAGGGGCCTCCCAGGTCTACCGGCCAACAGGGGAGCCCACTCGGCTCAGAAGCAGAGGGCACCCCCCATCCCTAGAACTTCCTGAAGGCCTCCTTGGGGGGGCGGTATCACGAGTCAGTGGGGGCGGGGGCTCCTGAGATCCTGGGCACCGACCTGCTGGAGAACCTCCGGGCTGAGCCAGGGCAGAACCTTGATGCTGTACTTGGGGAAGTCGTGGACCACACGCTGCCGCTGCCCGTGGCTGATCATGCTGAGGTTGCTGCGTAAACCCGACAGGTAGACCTTCCCATCGGCAGAGATCAGAACGTGGCTGGCTTTGACGCTCCTGGGGGGTAGGGGGTGTGTGTCACCAGGCGGCAGAGGAGTTCCTCACAGCACAAACCTTTGTCTTCACACACTAGACCCAGTCAGCTCTCTCCCCTGGGGCGTGTATTATACACATACATATAGATTATTGCTTCCCTGGTGGCTCAGAGTTAAAGAATCCGCCTGCCAAGTAGGAGACTCAGGTTCGATCCCTGGGTCAGGAAGACCCCCTGGAGAAGGAAATGGCAACCCACTCCAGCATTCTTGTCTGAGAAATCCCATGGACAGAAGAGCCTGGCGGGTTACAGTCCACGGGACTGCAAAAGAGTCGGATGTGATTTAGCCACTAAACAAAATATACATACATATGTGAGTACAGATATACATACATATTATATATACATGAACGAACATGTATTTTTGTGAAAAATTTCAAACATACGTAAAGAGAAAAAACATCATGACCCCATTTACACATGACCAGGTTTTAAAACTTATCTATGTTTTGTTTAAGTTCTCTTTTATGCTCACAGACCACTGCTTCCTCTAGTGTCTTCCTCCACTGCCTTTAATCTGTACTTTCTGTTTGTAGGTGTTCTCATAAAGTGGATTACTGTTTCGCACGCACCTTCTGTTCTGACCTAATGGTCCTGTGTTAGGCAGCCCATGTTTCAGGGTTATGTTTCTGAGCCCCGTTGTGTTGCCAATGGTATACACCTCACTGTTGCTTTTAATTGCTACCAGCACTCTGGAGTGGGGTCTGACATTTACTAATCCATTCTCCTAGGAAGGGGCACTCGTGTTGTCTCTAATCAGCACGAATGTGAAGACCCTGACTGGCTGCATGCGGCCACCTTCTACCATGAGGATGGGAGACCCACCTCCTCACCGCACTGGTCCTCACCCAGCCTCTGAATCCCTGCCAGACCCCCCACAGGCACAAGGTGACATCACCTTGTTTTCATTTGATTTTCTGATTCTTGTTGAGTCATGTCTGACTCTTTGTGACCCCATGGGCTATAGCCCGGCAGGCTCCTCTGTCCATAGGATTTCCCAAGCAAGAGTACTGGAGTGGGGTGCCATTTCCTACTCCTGGGGATCTTCCCAACCCAGGGACCAAACCTGAGTCTCTTAGGTCTCCTGCATTGGCAGGCGGGTTCTTTACCACTGCGCCACCTGAGAAGCCTCGCTAGAGTGTCTGTTCATATGACCATTATTAGTCTTTTGGGTATTCTCTTGTATAAACTTCATATCCTTTGCTCATTTTTCTATTGCTTTGCTATCCTTTTCTTATGGAGTCACAAAATTGGTTTTGGACAAGATGAACAGTTTTCACACTCTAACTCCTTTCTTAACTTTGTCCCTGGTGCCCTGTATTGGAGAGAAAGCTTTAATTGTGATATAATCAAATCGAATCCATCCTTTTTTTTTTTTTTACTTAATATTTTGTGTGTATAAAACATTTAGAAGTTATGGTACGCCTCAGGTCACAAAAATATTTCCTTGCATTTCCTTCTATGTAAGCCTAGAGCTTGCATTTAGGCCTTGAAAACATCTGAACTGCTTCTCTGCATGTGGAATTAGGGAGAGGTCCTGGTTGTATCATCTTCCCTACCCCGAACTGCTTCTCCCCGACACCATCTCCTGAGCAATCTGTCTTTTCCTGAGCCTCCAAGCTGAGGGCTGACTCGGGGGAAGCACACCGCTGGGGTGCTCCAAGGAGGGAGGGGGTGGGTGCAGAGGCCCACGTTGGGTAGTCGGTCCCCTCACACAGTACTCAGGAAAAAGCTGCTCGGTAAAGAGAAAGTCAGCAGCTTCGCACGGACAGGGCAAATGCTCCGCGCCCCCAGCAGAGGCACGGACAGGGCTCGCTGTCGATTTAACCTCTGGCCTCACTGACTTCAACCTTCAACCGTTTCTTTGGGGGCTCACGACCCCAGACACCGCTCGTGTAAAGGGTGAGAGGCCTGCGAAAGCCAGCACCTGTGCACGTAGCCCATGTGGTGGATGTAGTCCAGGGCCTTGAGCGCCCCCTGCAGGATGTAAGCGATGGCCAGCTCGCTCATGCCGTCCATGAAGTGCGTGCAGATGAGGTCCTTGGCCGAGCCTGAGGAAGAGGGCGGAGGGGACAGGGAAGGGCGGCGGCGCATGAGCGAGCTGCCGGCAGAGCGCTCTGAACCCCTCTCCGTCAGGACCCCCTGCCCACTCACCGTATGCCATGAACGACGTGACGACCCACAGCTCGTTGTCTGCAATGAAGGTGGCTCCGTAGGGCAGGATGTTGGGGTGGCTGAAGAGTTTAGAGACGTGGAGCTCCCCCTGCAAGCATTGGTGAGCCGCAGTCAGAACCAGGGGGCAGCGACTGCCCTGGTGGTCCTGTGGCTGAGACTCCACACTCCGCAACGCCAGGGGCCCAGGTTCGATCCCTGGTCAGGGAACTCAATCTCACATGTCGCAACTTACAGTTCACATGCTGCAACTAAAAGAGGCTGCATGCTGGAACTAAGACCTGGTGCAGCCAAACAAATATTAAAAAAGAACCAAGTGGCACCAAGGAGAACACGCAACATGATGGTGGCAGCGTGGACACTACAGGGACCTAGAATCCCAGGAGCAGCTGGGACTGGGATGAGAGGAGCCAGGCTCTGCTGTCTCTGCAGGGAAGTCAGCCCAGCTCCACCAGCTTCTGCCTAACTCTGGCTCTGCCAGCCAATCCTAAAGGGCCTGAGAACCATTCCCCACCGCCAGGGCAACTGCTGAGCCAGCAGAGGGTGGCAGCGCACTGCTTCAGAAACATGAAAAACTGCAGACTGGAGACTTGGGAAGTTAAAAGCTTAGCTCAACTTCAAGGGCCAAGGCACAGAACTCCTCTTTAAGATAATAAAACAACAACAACAAAACATGTTTTCCTATTACAAAGGAAAGTGTTGTTAGAAATGGAAACACAGAAACAGCACATTAAGAACAACTACTAAACATTAGAAGAGATTTCTCCAGCGACCTCAGGTTGAGAGCTCCCTTCCTCAAAAGCAGCTATAGAAAGTGTAAGACTGATGGAATTCTAAAGTAAATGTGGACAAAAGATGTGAAAAAAAAATTGGACAAAAGAACTGCAGAAACTCCAGGGTCCTGGCCTCTGGGAAATGAACCAAGGCCAAACAGCCAGCCCCTTCTAACCTATCCACAGCTCTACAGAATGAAGAAAAGAATCACAGAGCCCAATGCGCTCTCAAACAAACTCAGGTATCTTTTTTTTCAAATAACTGAGCTAGGATTGACTTTCTGTCCCACCCTGAGACCCACAAAACTACTCTGAACATATGAACTGGTATTAGAGCACCTTCGGATGAGTTGAATTCAGAAAAACACTGTAATTGAAGAAGGGGAAGGGGCCCAACCAACTGTACTTAAAATACACTGACTCAGGCCCTTGTCCCTGCACCAGAAAAGACTGTCTGTGTGTGGAGCTTGTCACTTACTAGTGTGTGTGACCAGGGGCGAGTTACTTAGCCTTGCTGAATAATAGATACATGAATAAATGAGCCACAAGGAGTCTCTAGAGAAGAGGGAAATATACATCGGGCTGAGCAGTGCTACAGAATCCTTAATACCAGATGTCCAAGATTCACTGAGAGCTTCCTTAACTTCTTGGCTTGGTCTACCTTCATTTCCTGCCAGCTATTTCAGAAGACAGATGTAAACATGCCTTGTAATGACTACTGGGACTAAGAGCCCACCCTCCAAGTGTCAATCATTTCTGATTACCTGTAAGAACGTCACCATCTCATTGGAGCAAGCCTCGAGGTCAATCCTTCGTACCGTCACATACTCCCCCGTTGGTCTGTACCTCGCTAGATTCACTGTCATCAGGTCCTCGAATCCTTTGCCTAAAAGAAAAGAAGGCCGTGAGCAGGGACAAGAGCAACACCAGCTTTCATCTTCTTTAGAGAGACTTGATTTTAGAATGAATGCATGTATGTGAGTAACTGAAGCGCTTTGTTGTACACCTGACATTAACACAACACTGGAAATCAACTAGTCACCAATTTAAAAAAAAAAAGACTTGATTTTAAAAGAAAATTCAAGTTAGAACTTTCACTTCTCTTATGTCTTGATTTTTTCTTCTTTTATCAGTTCCTTCTCAGACAACTATTCTAACTGATGATGGCCCAGGACACCAGGAGTGTGCAGGAAAAAACTGAAAAAGAGCTCCTCTCCTGAAAGTGTGATTGATCTCTTTCTCCATACCTTGAAGGAGAAAACCACAGAAGACCCTGCCCCAAAAAGCCAGTTTTGTCACCACACATCCTGCTAACTGGCTGACAGCTTCTGGCACACATTCATCTGAGAATGCTGAAAAGACCACCGTGGTCCCCTGGAGCATGACAGTCCTCTGGACATTACCTATAACAGTGAGCAGCTCATAACACCCTCCCTCTGGCAGGAAGCTACTCATGATCTCCGGCTTAGAGAAGGATGCTATCGACTCTGAGCTCGCCTCATTGGTCTAAAGGAAAAGAAAAACAGGTTAGTGAGAGAAACTTGGGGGCAGGGGCGGGAGTGGGGAAGATGGTAATTCAGACCCACAAGGAGACTGGCATCTAGACAAACATACAAATTTGGACTGTGGAGCAAAGAAATAGTTCCAGCACTGTTTGGTGAGAAAGGTAAAGTAAAACCTCAGCAGTTCAGTGCAGTCACCAGCACTAATATTAAGAGTACGTGAGAGGGCTAACTACAAATAGGGGTGGGGATGAGGGCCAGGTGTAGTTGACAGTTGATTTGCTTGTCCTTCCCAACAACTGGCTCATCTCATAGCTAAAAGCTGTGGCTTTAGCTGGCTCATAGCTAAAAGCTCTGAAGTTCTTACCTGGGAAAAGATGTCCAGAGAAAGGCTTATTTAGAAAAGAGAAGGGAGATGGGTGGGTAGGGGGTTCTCTTGGATGTCCAGCTGCAATAAGGGCCCTATTTTTAAGATCCTGATGAAAAAAATTCCCAAAGATCAAACGTTAAATCTTACTACTGCCCATAAGAGGCTCCTTCTTTAGCAAACCAAGAGGCCAGCCAAGGGAGTTCCCTGGCAGTCCAGTGTCTAAGATGCCGAGCTCCCAATGCAGAGGACCCAGGTTCAATCCCTAGTCAGGGAACTAGATCCCATAGGCCACAGCTAAGAGTTTGCATGCCACAACTAAGACCCCGTACAGCAAAATAAATTAATTAAAAAAAAAAGAGGCCAGACCAGTCACTCCCTTCCAAGGGAAGCTAGAAAACAGCAAACACATGGGCTACGGGCAGGGCACAGAGCCATCAGGTCTTGGCCATCATCCCAGGGAGCAGAAGGGACCCATTCCCTGGGCCCTGTGCACTTCAGCTGCAGATGAAGCTGGGTCTCAGCCACTTTGGATGCGGGCATGACAGGTGAGGTCCTGATGGGAAATGCCCAAAAAAGTAAACGGCAGGCCAATAGCTCTTCCTTCAGTTCAATAGGCTCAGTGTCCTTCTTCCAGATCTAAATTTATCTGTATGATTTAGGGACTATCAGTACTTTTCTCCTGGATCCTCTTTTCTTTTTTTTTGGATCCTCTTTTCTTAAGATGTGTGTCTAACTGAAACGAAGACTCTTAGACCAGCTCATATTTCATAGGTTGTATTCATAAACCTGCCCTCTGGTTAGGAAAAGGTCTTCGAAGACTCAGAGGCTCTTGGCTCAGCATGAGCCAGCAGAGTGTGTGAGCTGAGAAACGTTCTGGCATGCTGGTATCACCTTGTGGAGGGTCCCTGACGTTTGAAACACATCTGCTTTCAAAACAACTGATGCTGCCGATAGGGCAAGAAACCAAATGGGGTTTTTTGTCTCCAGCAGCGCTTACACTAAGAGGAACCCATTCAAGCAAAGTTAAGCCTTGTCAGCAACGTGTAGTTTTCATTTCATCGACTTTATATTTCTAAGATTCACTTATATTGTTGTATTTAACCATACTGTGTAATATTCATCTTATGAACAACTTCAGTCTGTCCTTCCAATGCTGATGGGCTTTGGGGGTTACTTTTCAGTCTGCTATTATGAACTGTGCTACTAAAAACACACTCGAATGGGTCCCTTGACACATACATGCAGCAGTTATGCTAAAGCTTATACTGATGAGTGGAACTGGAGGTCAGAGAGTATATGAACATTTGACTTTAGGAGAAAAATGCCAAACTGGTTTCTAAAAAGGTTACATCAGTTTACACTCTCGTCAGCAAGACTCTCCCTCTTGTCGACCCAGCTTTTCCTCAACACTTGGTATATTTGGATTTAATTTTTGTCAGTCTCTCTGTGGGTTTGATTTACATTTCTGACTGCTAATGAAGTTGAGCATCTTTTCATGTATTTATTGGCCATGTGGATTTTCTCCAGAGTGAAAATGCCTGTCTCTTGTCCATTCTTTTTTTCCCCATTCTTCTACAATTTTTTGATTTCCCCAAAGTAGGCCCCATGGAACACTGATCCTGGCAGTTAATGCATAAAAAACAGTCTACACATCCAGTTAAGTTACAACATGCAGCATACTCCTTCTCATGGACAATCACAAGGGGTGCATGCATGTTAAAGGCTTTGAGAAGTTCTGTAGTTTGACAAAGACTAACACTGTTTAACCTAACATATTTCTCAAAGATGCCTTGTGTGTCTCACATCTGTTAAATCTGGGGGAAGATAATTCGGGGAAGGGAAGCAAAACATATGGGATAATGCTAAGACTCAAGGCTTAGGGGCCAGGGAGAGGCTGAACTTGACCTCAGTCTGTCACTTGTGCTGTGACCCTGGGCAAGTCCCTCTGACCCCTGGGATCTCCGTTATCTCATCAGTGGAATAATTCCCACTTCACAGAGTTGCTGTGACAATGAGAGGAGATGAAATGTACAGAGTTCAGCGCTGCTTGGTGGATCACAGGTATTCAGTAAACATGAATTCTATTCTCCCTCTCCTGCTGTCTACTTGTTGGTTATTCTCCTGTTCTACAAAGAAGATGGAACAGAGAAGATGGAGAAAACAGAGACTCCTAAATAGAGCTCAAGCTACGTTAAGGTTGGTTTGCTTTTGGTTTTTGCATGTAGCTGTGCTTTCAGATACTCTGAAAACAGATTCCAGGATCACTTAACAGCCACTGCAGCTTCTTCAGAGCCTCATCTGCAGACCAGACAACGGTTACTACATGCCAGGTGCCTCACGCAGCTGAGAGATTCAGACCATCAAGGAACAAAACGGAGTAGCAACCTGAGCCAAAAGCCTGAGTGGAGAGCTCCGAGGAGGCGACCCCCAGCTGTGGACAATCTCAGCGGCAGGGTGCGCTCATCAAGGAGACAGTCATCATAACCTTGAACCTGGAACCCGCTACACATATTCTCACTTTGCTTCACTGTTTTCTCAAGTATCAATCTACCCTCAGGAAAATCAGCATCGCCAGTTAACAGAAAACCCAGGGGGTGCTTTCAGACCTAGCCCCTACTCTGGCTCCGAGGACCCACCTGACTCAGCCACCGCCTACTTCCCTGGCTTCGTCCCACACCTCACTGCCCGCGCTGCGCCTGACCCCCGCGAGCAAATGCACGCCAGCCGGCCCTTTGTCTGGGTCACTCCTGACCTGCTCCTTCCCTGCCCTCACCATCTTCTCGTCGATGCTTCCTCCTCACCTCCGAGGCTGCAACTCAATGTCATCTATTCTAGTCAAAGGAAAGCAGGCACCCAGTCACTTTATCATGTCATCGCGCTTCATTTCTCCCCACTGGGATCACTGTGATTTTCTCTGTAGTGATCACCGCAGTTTATTTTGTCTACTGTCTTGTCTCCTCTGCTCGAATACAAGCTCTGTGGAGACAGGACCTGTCTCTTCACTCATGTATCCCCTGATGCATACAACTATGCTGGCATCTACTTAAAAAAGAATCATTTATGGGACTTCCCTGGTATGGTGGCCAAAAAAAAGGGAAAAAAAAAGAAAATTTAAGCCAGCATTTGAACTCAGGAGGTTTTCTGCCCATGACCTTGTTATTCCCATGGGTTGAAGAGGAGAAGCAAACGTACCAGCCCGTTCCACTGGAGACAGTTCAACATACAGACCTAGACTGCGAACGCTAGTCCTCCTATGACACACTCCCTAGCTGCTCTGTTACCGGGGGAACTTTACAGATCAGAATCTGACACCTGCATGAGAGAAAGTACTGTGTATTTTAGCAGCTAGCAACATGGCCCCAATGAGAACAAATCTAGAATGACTGTGTTTTAAGGTCTCTCCTCTGATCTCTATGCAAAACGCCTTATGCTTCTCTAATTTGAAAAAGAGGACTATGAAAGACAGTTGAGTCCTGAGATAAATTTTTTTTTACACGCATTTTAAATAATTCCCTTTGGAAAAACTACCGACGGGATACCTTTTCTTAAAACTACCCATCTCTCCTTTTCTTGCCAAGAGTGCATATAAGACATACTATCTATGCACTAAAGTCAAACTTCTGTTGAGCCTAGGTAAGGAATGATTCATTTAATTACTGCTATGATTAGCTTGTAACTTGACAAATGTAGTATTTCAACTGTCTTTGTTGACTACAGAAAAGTACCTTGGAGTGTTTTAGAAAATGAAATTCTCTAGGTAACTGGGAATATGAGTGAGTTCCCTGGGCAGTTTGGAGTTTTATGAAATGAACTAGTCCTGATTGCTGTGGCCCCTCTACCATTCTGTCCCCAGCTCCCTGGAAATGACCCTAACATGGAGGCTTTCTGCACTGTGCATGTTCTACGGTCTGAACTCAGGGAGAAACCGATCTTTATTTAGGAAAACAAACAAAGGCAGTAATATTTCTAAAGGAAGAGGTTTGGTCTGATTTTCCCACAAGAAAGGCAGGTTAGTCCATTATACTGTTTCAGATTTAGACAAGGTCAGAATTCAGATGAAAAGGATGAGATATGAAGTCCATTCTCTTTAAACATAGCATGCCATAGTTTTATTAGTGTAATGTGTAATCTCAAATTGCCTGGAGAAAGAACTAATTCTATCAAAGTCTTTTCTTAGTTTCCCCTACCGTGAAAAGTATTTTGTTCATTCTGAAGCATTTGAAAAATACGTAAGCTACTGATATCGAGAAATGACCATTAAATAACTTTGTTTAAAGAATATAAAACAATGAAGTAAAGCACAGAGACTAGTTATCTATGAAATGCCCGGCAAATAAGTACATCCCACCCCCCACAGGTTTCACACAGGATGAACTTCTGGTATCAAATCAGCAGCTGGAGAAATATAAAAACTATACACACTGGCACTGTACTCTGGAAAAACACCTAACTGCTCGTGCACGTTTTTGGCCTCCTGACTGGAAATATTCGGATCTGATAGACAGGCACTGCCAAGCAAGCTTTACTCAAAGATAAACTCCTAAAAAAAATAAACTAGTCAGCAGCATTATCTTTCACCCGCCTAGGAGCTGCTTGCAAAAGGCACAAAGGTTGTCATTGGAAAAGAGGAAGAGGTCTATGGAGAAAAGGGCTCTGATCTCTCTGCATAAGACTCTGATTCACCGTATCAGAAACAGCTTGGTCTGCTGCTGTTATTCCCATTGGTAAAATAAACTAGAAGAGTCAGAAGTGGGGCAGGACTCTTAAAACTTCTGCCAATAAAATAATACATTTTCTGTTTTCTACGTTAAAATCTGGGGTTTTGTTTTTAAAGTAGATTTGAAGTCCTGCCTTATAATCTAGACAGAGATCTATATACTCTCTGTGGACTGAAATCTATTATTAATTGACTAAGGACAGAAAATATAGTACCACTAGTTATTGCAAGATAACCACATTAGATTGTTGAAACTTTCTCTCTCTCTCTTTTTTTTTTTGGAGAGGGCGGCCAGGTGATTGGGAGGGCTAGGAGAGAGAAAAAGTGCCTGAGATGTTTTTTCAGTTGTCAAAGTACACATCAGAATCTCTCCGGGGTGAAACCTGAGTCCCCACAAGAAGAATGATATTGCAAATAAAACTCAAGGGCAGATGAGCAGAAATGTAAAATGATAAACCAACCAAAAAACCAAACAGAGCTCCACAAATCAACTCCATGCAACAGCCATGGTACAAGAGCCTAGGAAATCACTTACTTTTCTCCGAGTGTCACCCGGAGGCTGCTCTGGAGTAGAGAAATTGGTTGTTGGCATTTTGTGTTTTTGGCAGAAGACACACCCACATGCAGAACAGCAATTACTGCTCTTAAGACTACATTTATTAATAGAAACCACTTAAGTCATTATAGCAAATCTGCCTGCAGTGCTACATATAAACACACACACACACAGATCCACAGTAAAAATGCTGCAGATACATGGGCTTTTAAACATCAATCTTTGGCTCTTCAAAACTTGGCAAGACTCTTATTCTACGGGTATTCTTTACCGACTATGACTCAGCTGCTATAGTTTCAGTTATACGATTACTTTCCATCAGCACGCAATATTACTTTCAATAGGCTGGTTTCAGAGTCTTACACTTTTATAAAAACTCATTATAAAATTATAGACATTGTTGGTGATTTCCCAGGGAGTAGAGGAAATAAAAAATAGATTTGCAAAAAAAAAAAAAAGCAGTTTTAATACAGCAACCTGTGTTTGTGGGACCATTACTGAATTTGATTCTTCAGTCAGATACATTCTGTTCTGAATGAAAATAAAGCAGGGGCTTTTGGGCCCTCTGCTATGCCTGGTGAACATAAACAAAGCAAACGACAGCTTAAATAACTTTCTGCTCCAAAAGACGACAACTTCTGTATGTATGCTTTTTATTTTCTCTATTCTGAAAAATAATCGAAGTAAAGATTCTAACTGTCAAGGACTGGAATGATTACATGTCTCCAAAGTATCTGCAGAGTAAATTAGCCTCAATTTATCAAAATAAGATTTGTGTGTGTGTGCCATGGATCAGTTTCCTGGTATACAAATGGCAGGAATGGTTGCTTAAGACAGGCTTCTTACAGTCAGAGATAAGGAGCCAGGTGAAGGGAAATGAAACCCAGTATTCACAGAGCAGAAGGCAAATCCCAAGCTGTATCAACCTGAATATACACTTCATTAAGCCGTAAACGATATATAGAACAATTTCTTCATCCTCCTCAGACCAGAGACTAGGCAATTATCAAAGGACACCCAGAAATCCTACACTCAAGACACGGAAATCAAAATCCATTCATCTAATTCACATAACTGGAATATTTTAAACTAATGTAAACTGGACTTTCAACTAATTTTCATCAATGCCAGTGTTTACTTTAAAACCATCGTGTTATCATTAGTGATGGGAAAAAAATGAGAATAAGAGCATTTCTGTTCCATAAGCCTTGCCTTTATTGTGTAGATTATTTTTATTCTTTACAATCAAAACAAAAATAACTCGTTTTTCTAAACTCTCATTTGTCTTATATACAACCCTTCGACAAAGTTCATGAATAATTCAACTACAGAAGTTTTCTGAGTGGCATTAGGGAAAATAAATTAATAGGTACCACCTGGGAACTAACGTGTTTTGAGTTTTCAATTACTCAAGCCTTTCAGGGTATTTTGGATCAGTTAACCAACACACAATCTGATAAGCCATTTCTTTGGCTGCTGCTGCTGCCGCTGAGTCGCTTCAGTCGTGTCCGACTCTGTGCGACCCCATAGATGGGAGCCCACCAGGCTCCCCCACCCCTGGGATTCTCCAGGCAAGAACACTAGAGTGGGCTGCCATTTCCTTCTCCAGGGCATGAAAGTGAAAAGTGAAAGTGAAGTTGCTGTCAGTCCGACTCAGCGACCCCATGGACTGCAGTCTACCAGGCTCCTCCGTTCATGGGATTTTCCAGGCAAGAGCCCTGGAGTGGGGTGCCACTGCCTTCTCCGTTTCCTTAGCTATAGGCGCTAAAGTGAGTATCTGTGGTGTTCAGACACAAAGAATGGGGCTTTATTACTATTATTTTTATAGAAAAGGAATCTTCCTTGCCTTCAATTAAGATCACAGTTCCCAAAACAGCTCAGTTTGACCAAAGGGAAGGGGTTGGGTCTATTAAACCTCCAAATTGCAAATCTACTTTACTTTGAATCAACATTTAGAATTTACAATAGGAAGTTTGTGCCTTTGTCCTGACAGATTTTTTTCTTTAGTCTCTTTTTAAGTCTTATGAAAAGATGAGTCAACTAGATTCATCAGTAAAACCATAACTTTTATATCACTGCTACCTCTGTCCTGACCATAATTTTATTTTTTAAATCTTCAAGGCTAGAGGCTTTTTTTTTGTTGTTGTTTATTTTATTTATTTTTTTTGTTTGTTTTTGGCTAGAGGCTTTTAAACACCTACTTTTTTCCTTTTAAGTACTTCAACTCGACAAATACTTAAGAAGAAACACGTGTGCTTTTAAGTAAATACTGGCTTTTTAACAATCAAGACAGGCCAAGGACAACTAACTGCTAGATTAGCCCTCAGATTTGGGGGAAACCATGGATTCAAAGAAGAGCCAAAAAAATATAAAAGTATAGCCAAATAAATATAACAACTTGCCCTTGGAATCGCTAATGTCTATAAATTGATTTTAATCAAGAAAAGGGTAGTGATATTTATTCTAAAGTGATGGCTAAAAGCCATACTGTACTTACCTCCAAATAGTTCCAAATCTCTTAAGCCCTCAACAATGAACTTTTCCGAGACCCACCGCTAAAGAGGAAAACCCCAGAGAGAATTAGTACTTCTTCCAAGCCACAAAAAATTAGCGATCAGCCATTAGAAAGACAAAAATACAACTATGAAAACTGAATCATGCAGTATAGTTAGGCTACATTACTAAGGAAAAGTTTTTAAAAGAAACCGGGATTCAAATCGGCTGAAAACAATAGATTAATTTCTTGCTCTATTCTTTTCTAATTTGGTGAGCAATTCTTAAACCTGACAGATGACAGGTAGCACTGGCCCTAGTAATGAGGGATGTTTTCATCCTTCCTGTATATAAAACTGCCTTTGGGTCTCATCTTAGTCAGTCCACGGCTGTCTACTATAGATGCTTTGGGTCATTACTGCCAATGTGAAAAAAATATGATGAATTCACAGCACAGAAAACAGGGATGAAACAGGTTTTCACAAGCTCCTAGTAGTTTGTAAAAGGAATCAGTCAGCTACACATTCTTTCATCCGGTAGGAGTTCTAAAGACATCATCAACATTTAAATTTTCTACCAAGTTTATGAGGACTGAACTAGCATGACTGATGTATGGTTTACATCACTGGCCTATTTCAAATGAGTATGGGTTTCCATCATACCATAATCAGAGGTCTGGTTTCACTTGAATCAGGTTGAGAGAAAAGCAGCTCATACATAAAAGCAAAGGGAACAGGGCTGCATTTCACTTAAGGGCTGATATTACTTTGACTCAACATTTAGAGCTTACAATAGGAAGTTAGTGCCTTCCTGTGTGTGTGCTCAGTCGCGTCTGGCTCTTTGCAACCCCATGGACTGTAGCGTAGTCCGGTAGGGTCCTCCCTCCATGGAATTGTCCAGGCAAGAGTACTGGAGTAGGCTGCCAGTTCCTTCTCCAGGGGATCTCCCCCACCCAGGAATCGAACCCACATCTCCTGCACTGGCAGGTAAAAATCTTTACCACTAGTGCCACCAGGAAGCCCACTGGCTTGAGGGTATTCTTTCCACTGGGTAGAGTTCAGGCCAAGGAGGGATTCTGTAATCTTTTACCCTCTTAATAGCAAAGTTTATTCTTTCCAATATAAACTATTCTTACCCACATAAACAGAAGAAAAAAGAAGGAACATTCAGAAATAAGTTGCAAAAAAAAAAAATCGCATAATATGGACTATGAATTGAAACTATACCATCATTCTCTATCCTTCTCTGTATCAATTTTTTCCAAGTAAAAAAGCAACACCCTAAATAAAAAACTCGATATAAAAAATTCATATGCACTGTACCACAAAATATAATTTACACCTTAATACTTAAAGTAGTATATTCAGGGAATTCCCTGGTGGCCTAATGGTTAGGATTCCAGGCTTTCACTGCTGTGGCTCAGGCGCAATCCCTGATCAAGGAGCTGAGATGCCACAGGCCACAAAGGAGGGTGGTCCATTCACAACGTCTCATATTACACATACACTGTTAAAGAATTTAAAATGATTGCTACCGCATTTAAATACTTGATAATAAATATGACAGTCTTTTACGAAATCATGGACACTAAACCCAGTATTTGTTCCTGAGGTCATTTTAGCTAGCAAAGTTCTCAGGTGTAATAAAATTTTTCAGAGTCTTCAGTTAAAACCTATGATGGCAGTTCCCTGGCAGTCCAGTGGTTAGGACTCTGTGCTTTTACTGCTGATGGCCTGGGCTCAAAAAAGTGTTCCAATGATTACAATTTGATGCTGATTTTTAAAACCCACAAACTCTCTGATAATGCATAGGAAACAGGCAGATCATTAGTGGGTGCATATCTACGATGAAAAAGGCCAGCAACTCATTTAATGTATGACTGATACTCATAAAATAAGCTACCTTGTTTCTTCTCTATCAGACAAGCTGGTGGGCATATTATATTCTGTGTCTCTGGTCAGCCTGTGCCTGCAAGTTCTGTTCTTTGGAGTGGAGGCTGCAATACCTGCTTGACTTTCTACACCTCTCACTTCTATATGATTCTGAGCATCACATTAAAAAAAAAAAGTCTACAATATCTGCTAAAACACACTGCTTTTCAGAAAATAAAAAATAGTAAAGGCAGAAGAAGAGAAACACTCACCCTAATTCGCTCTGGTTTACTTACAAGAAAAGACATGAGTTCCTAACGTGTAGACCTACTTCAATTTCAAAAATTTAAACCTAAAAGGAAAATAGACACAAGTTGTTAGTCAAGTCTGCTTTTGTAGAAATATTTGTTGATTAACAAAAACTGAGTCTACTATTCAAAGCACTGAACTAAACCTACAAATTGCTAGACTGTAAAGACATTTTAGAGAAACTTTCAGTGACAATAAACCTGGATATACTATGGCCAAATACATTCCAAAATACTGCATCTCTGTAAGGAAAATGAAGTTTGTTATAGGTTTTTTAAAAAAATTTTTTTAATTTCTCTTGACCCCTTTGCAGAAGAAATTACCTTTAATTATTTTTAATCATCATTTTTACATGTTGTTTACATGTGATGACATACCCATTTCAGACATTTATCTACTAACTTTCCACCATGGTAGGTGAAAACTAAGCTCTCCTGTATCACCTGCACCCTACTTTCCTGCCTTCATTTTCCCAACATAGTTCTGACATAATTTTTGGTTAAAACCATGGTCCAAATTTACATTACTATGACTATACCAACATGGTTCTTGCATGCTAAGTTGCTTCAGTCGAGTCCAACTCTTTGTGACCCCACGGACTGTAGCTGGCCAGACTCCTCTGTCCATGGGATTCTCCAGGCAGGTATATTGAAATGGGTTGCCACCTTCTCCTCCAGGGGATCTTCGTGACACAGGGATCGAACTCATAAGGAGTCTCTTATGTCTCCTGCGTTGGCAGGCAGGTTCTTTACCCCTAGTGCCACCTGGCAAGCCCAAGGACTTGGTTCTTAGCAGAGGTAAACAGTTAGAGATGACTGTTTTTTGTCTTATACACTCGTTCTCCCACCCCACCCCCAGCAGAGTTAATAATTGCCTCATTTTTTCACTTGCTTGTTTTTCCATTTAGTTATTAACTTTTTCAAAATTTCTGCTATTAGTCTTATCAATGTATTTTTCCACACACTCAAACTCATTCATTGCAATTTTTCCCTGGAGACTGCCTTCCTGAGGCCCTCCATCCTCCAGCTATAATCTAGACTAGCTGAAAAGTTGGTGGCATTCAGTCTTTTTAATGTGGAAATGTGGGTCTTCCAATTCTGGGGAATATTATTTTTGTAGCAAGAAATAGCAACAGAAATTCTAATAGTTAAAGGTGTATTTCTAGGATTATCCACTAAAGTTATATTTCACTCCTACTTTACAACTTTCTACTTTCCAGGAAACTTCTTCAAACTTTATTTTCCAACCTTTTTGCTAAGTTTTATATTTTTGTTACCCATTCCCAAGACCTCTTGCCACTTCTCAAAAGTATGTTTTTTCATGTCATCCTGATTTTATGTTTGCTATTTATAGTTAAGAATTTATATCTAGAATGGCTAAAAGCATAATACATCATGACCAAGGAGGGTTTAGTTCAGGAATAAAAGATCAGTTTAACATTAAAAAATGAATCAACATACACAAAACAGTTTTTGAAGCTGCTTGCAAATAAAGAACCACCAATTTTAAGGCATTTTAAAAAATGATGTAATTTTATCTTACTGAGTAAACAAGTAAAAATACAATCATTTCAATTGATGGAGAAAAACCATCTAACAAAATTCAACACTAAGCCCCAAGTTTAAAAAAAAAAAACTCTTAGTCAACTAGGAATAGTCGAAAAGGAATAGGATAGAAATGGGATTTACCAAGTCAAATTGGTAAAAGATACGTATAAAAAATTTATAGCTAACATCTATTAATAGTAAGAAGAATGAACGAATTTCCTCTAAGGACAGAAATAAAGCAACAATGTTCTTATCATTTCTTTTCATCACTGTACTAGTTGTCTTGGCCAATGCAAAAAGGCAAGAAGAAATAAAAGGCATACAGATGGGAAAAAAGGATGTAAAATTCTTTATTCATAAACAACAAGACTGTATACATAGAAATTTAGTGGAAGTCGCTCAGTCGTGTCCGACTCTTTGCGACCCCACCAACTATACAGTTCATGGAATTCTCCAGGCCAGAATATTGGAGTGGGTAGCCTTTTCCTTCTCCAGGGGATCTTCCCAAGCCAGGTCTCCCGCATTGCAGGCGGATTCTTTACCAGCTGAGCCACAAGGGAGGCCCAAGAATACTGGGGTGGGTGGCCTATCTGTTCTCCAGATCGTCCTGACTCAGAAATTGAACTGGGGTCTCCTGAATTGCAGGTGGATTCTTTACTAACTCAGTTATCAGGGAAGTCCTACATAGAAACCTACGTATTCTACAAAAAAAAAATCATTATACTTAAGAAAGTTAATTTATAAAGATCAATTATAAAACCCAGTTGTATTTCTATATAGAGCAACAACCAATCAGAAAATGAAATTTAACAAATACCATCAATAAACCAATGAACACATAAAATGATTAGGAATACTTTTAATAAACTATGAGTTAGACTTGTATGTTTAAAATGATAAAACAGGGAGACCGGGATGGGAAATTCGTGTAACTCTATGGCTGATTCACATCAATGTATGACAAAACCCACTGAAAAATAAAAAAATTAAAAAAAAATAATAATAAAATAAAATGATAAAACACTGCTAAGAGAGATTAAAGATGATCTAGATAAAAGATATGCCATGTTCATAAATTGGAAGACTCAATATTATTAAGATGTCAATTCTCTCCAAATTGATCTACAGATTCAGTGCAATGCTTATCAAAATCCCAGCAAACTTTCAAGAGAAATTGATAAGCTCAGGCTAAAACGTACATGGAAATATGAGGGACCTAAAAGAGCCAAAATAATTTTGAAAAAGAAAGTCAGAAGACTTTTATTACCTGAACTCCAGACTTACTTTATTGCTATAGTAATCAAGATGGTGTACTTTGGTCTAAGGATAGATATATGGGTCAGTGAAACAGAACAGAGAACCCAGAAACAGACCCATGCATATAAGGTCAATTACTTTTCAATCAAGAGAATGGCCAAAATAATTTTATGGGGAAAAACAGTCTGGATACAACTTGATATTTATTTAGAAAAAAATGAACCTCAATGCTGACTTTATATTGCACACAAAAATTAACTTGAAATGGATCACACAGCTAAAGAAAAAGTTAGAACTACTAAAGAAAAGAGAGGAGAAAATCTTCATGATCTTGGGATAAGCAGAGATTCAAAAATAGACTGTCAAGAGCATGAAACATAAAAGAAAAATATGACAAATTAATCTTTATCAAAATTTAAAATGTCTGCCTTACAAAGACACCACTAAGAAACTGAAAAGATTGGGAGAAAACATATTCTGTGAGCATGCATGTGTATCTACAAAGGACTTTATATACAGAATTTATAGAGAATTTTAAGACAACCCAGTTTAAACAATGGGAACAGATCTGAACAGGAGATAAAGGAGTGGCCACTAAGCACATGAAATGATGTTCAACATTACTTGTCATCAGGGAAATAAACATAAAGCCACAATGAGATACCATTAAACACCCACCAAAACCGCTAAACATTAAAGACTGACAATACCAAGAGTTGACAAGGACATCAACCAGCTGGAACTCTCGTACAATGCTGGTGGGAATGCAAACAAGTACGGCCCCTCTGGAAAATGGTTTAATAGCTTCTTTCTCAATAATTCTGCTCTAGGTCATCTACTCAAGAGCAATGAAAACGTATCTTCTCATTAACTTGTACATGAATGTTCATAAAAGCATTATTCACTATAGCCCCAAGTTGAAAACAATTCAAGCATCTACCAACTGGTAAATACATTTTAAAAATGTGGTACAGGTCAGGAAGCAACAGTTAGAACTGGACATGGAATAACAGACTGTCTCCAGATAGGAAAAGAGTACGTCAAGGCTGTATATTGTCACCCTGCTTATTTAACTTATATGCAGAGTACATCATGAGAAACGCTGGGCTGGATGAAGCACAAGCTGGAATCAAGATTGCTGGGAGAAATATCAATAACCTCAGATATGCAGATGACACCACCCTAATGGCAGAAAGTGAAGAAGAACTAAAGAGCCTCTTGATGAAAGTGAAAGAGGAGAGTGAAAAAGTTGGCTTAAAGCTCAACATTCAGAAAACTAAGATCATGGCATCAATCCCATCACTTCATGGCAAATAGATGGGGAAACAGTGGCAGATTTTATTTTTCTGGGCTCTAAAATCATTGCAGATGGTGATTGCAGCCATGAAATTAAAAGACACTTACTCCTTGGAAGAAAAGCTATGACCAACCTAGACAGCACATTAAAAAGCAGAGACATTACTTTACCAACAAGGTCCGTCTAGTAGTCATGTATGGATGTGAGAGTTGGACTATAAGGAAAGCTGAGCGCTGAAGAATTGATGCTTTTGAACTGTGGTGTTGGAGAAGACTTTTCAGAGTCCCTTGGACTGCAAGGAGATCCTACCAGTCCATCCTAAAGGAGATCCGTCCTGAGTATTCTTTGGAAGGACTGATGTTGAAGCTGAAATTCCAATACTTTGGCTACTTGATGCAAAGAACTGACTCATTTGAAAAGACCCTGATGCTGGGAAAGATTGAAGGCGGGAGGAGAAGGGGATGACAGAGGATGAGATGGTTAGATGGCATCACTGACTCAATGGACATGAGTTTGGGTAAACTCCGGGAGTTGGTGATGGACAAGGAGGCCTCGCATGCTGTAGTCCATGGGGTTGCAAAGAGTTGGACACGACTGAGTGACTGAACTGAACAGACACCAATGTAATACTACTGAGCAATAAAAAGGGAGAAACTGCTGACATAGACAACAATTTCAGGTTAAGGGGAAAAAGTCAGACACAAATC
This sequence comes from Muntiacus reevesi, assembly GCF_963930625.1. Lineage (NCBI taxonomy): Eukaryota > Metazoa > Chordata > Mammalia > Artiodactyla > Cervidae > Muntiacus > Muntiacus reevesi. The sequence continues at coordinate 14,621,489 of NC_089266.1, read as the reverse complement.
TACATACTGTTTCTATTTGCATAAAATTCTAGAAAAAGCAAAAATATGACAGAAAGCAGGTCTTGATTGCCTGAACCCAACAGTGAGATGAGGGACCAACTTCAAAGAAAAACACAAGAACTTTTCAGGGTGATGAAAAAGTTCTGTATCTTTACTGCATGGTGATTATGTAACTATACTTGTCAAAACTCAACAAACTGTACATTTGCTATAGGTGTATTTTGTTACAGGTATATTATATCTGAATAAAGCTGATTTTAAAACTAAAATACTAAAATACTCAGATGTGCTTTTTAAGAATCTAGAAAAAAATCTGCTACATTTCCATTCTTTTTTTTCAGATGGGCTAGGCTTATGAGGGGATTCCCTGGTTCTCGGCTGGGAAGAGAAGAGGATGACAGAGGACGAGATGGTTGGATGGCATTACCGACTGGATGGACATGAGTTTGAGCAAGCTTCGGGAGTTGGTGGTGATGGACAGGGAAGCCTGGCGTGCTGCAGTCCATGGGGTCGCAAAGAGTCCTACACGACTGAGCGACTGAACTGAAGGTTGTGAGGGGTTGTGTAATCTGCAAAGAGATGTGAGAGGAGGGAGGTGAAAACAACCCAGAGAAAGGAATGTTAGTTAGAATCCAGTATAATGAAAAAAAGAAAAAGAGGGAATACAGTTATCCTGGGCCACATCTCTGGTGATAAGAACCTGTGGAAGAACGAATATTGAGAAATGGATGGGGATGGGTGGGAGGGAGGCTCTAGAGGGAAGGGATACATAAATATAGTTATGGCTGATTCGTGTTGTTGTAAGGCAGAAACCAACACAACATTGTAAAGCAATCAACCTCCAATTAAAAAAAACAGATGGATAAGGAGAAAGAAAATGAGTTAGTAAGGACACCATAAGTCATTGAGTCCATCCTCCACTCTTTGGAAGAACAGCTTTATAAACACCTGGATATAAGGTTATCAAGTCTCTGCTTCAAAACTTACTACCTAATCAGGGAACCTGTTCTACCTGTGAACAACTCTGATGACTTTTTTATTTTTGGTGCCTGAGTAACTGCAAAGAGTAGTGTATCAAAGACAAACTAGAAAATGTCAGAGATGGAAGTTATTTTGGTTGGAAAGATGAGTTTGTTTTTAAGTTACGCTGCAACTAAGAAAACAGTTATATATCCCAAGTGGAAATAGCATTTAGTTAGAAAAGTAAGACTGATGCTTAAAAGAGGGGTTAGAGATGGCTATGCGGACTTGGGAGTCAGTAGCTAAAGCTCTACGAATGACAGAAATTCACTTTAGAAGAAAATGCTGAGAGAAAAGCAGAAAGCTGGGAAGTAAGCCTTGTGATAAGTTCATATTTAGGACATGGAGCTTCTTAAAGGACATGGAGCATCAAGGCAACGGACTTCCCAGGTGACACAATAATAAAGAATCCGCCTGCCAATGCAGGAGAGGAGGATTTGATTCCTGGGTCGGGAAGATCGCCTGCAGCAGGAAACAGCAACCCGCTCCAGTATCCTTACCTGGAAAATTCCACAGACAGAGGAGCCTGGCGGGCGATACAGTCCATGGGAGTCACAAAGAGTTGGGTATGACTAAGAACAACTTCAAAGGCAGGTAGGAAATGGAACCCAAAGGAAAAACTTTAAAGATCCTGCTTCCCCTTGTGGACCACTTACACTTTCCAATCTATTCATCTTTTGCCTGTCCTTTTGCTAGACTGCCCCACTCCACTTGGGTTAGATGCTTGGCCTCTGTACTCAATCCTTATATATACCACTCTCTCAACGGCCTCTTTATCATTTTCCGTCACTAGAGAGTCTGAGAAAGCAGGGAATGCATCTTGTTTACTGCTGCATTCCAGGGGCTACTGTGACCAACACTTAATATGGACACTCTTGTGTCTGTTAAATTAATAATAGTGAAAATAATCAAAGCAGCAGACACTTATGGTGAACTTAGCATGTGCTAAATGCTTCATGGAGATCAGCTCACAATAAGTTATTATTGATCCTCGTTTTACAGATCAGGAAATTAGGACTAAGAGAGGTTAAATGCCCAAATTACACAGACATGGGACTTCCTTCGCGGTCCAGCTGTTAAGACTCCCTGCTTCCACTGCAGGAGGAGCAGGTTCAATCCCTGGTGGGGAACTTAAGATTTCACATGCTGTGTGACATGGCCAAAGAATAAAAAAAAAAAAACACAAAACAACAACGAACAATTGAAGTTACACAGGCAAGTAATAGAGGACTGATTAGGTCTATTCCAAAACCTGTGCTCTAGAAGCTGTAAGTGATAACAGAGAAACTTAGGGAGAAGCCTCAAGACTGAGTGTAAAGATGTGATGACTGAAAAGGCATCATCTGATTTGACAACGCTGACCAGATGCTAAATGGTATAGAAAGGAAAATTTATTTACGTTATCAATTTTTCTTCCCCTATTTTTGTCACTGATTTTCTTCTTCCATGTCTGGGATTACAACTATAAACACTGCATTTGGGTCACAACACCTCTAAGAAATCTAGTTAAAGGGCAAACAGATTTAACCAGTTCAACACTTTATCTTATGGCTGAATAGGCTCCTGGCTTGAGGCAGATAATCAGAAAAGATTTGGTTTCTTCAACTTTCAGGGACAAGACACAGTGTTGGCGATCTCTAAAGAAAAGCATAGATCAGTCAATGAAAAAGTGTCTTAATGCCACAAAAACATACTGGAATTCGGTTCTGCCCCAACAAATGTTACAATAAGAAAAGGATCAATTGGCACGTCTTTTCCTCTTTGGAAAGAAGTTAGGTTCGAAGATAGTAAAATACCTTAACAGAAGGCTGGGCAGAGAAGTTGGTTCCCCATTTCCTGAAAACTTGAACAATTTTATTTAACCACTCCCCTTCCCGCGAGCTCACTTCCCTACCCCCATCCCGCATCTCCACCCCAAGGTGCTGCGGGCACGTAAGCATTTTGGAAAACAAGACAATTACAAGCTCTATTTAGGCTGATTCAGGGAATACCTGAGCTCTGTCCTTACGAGGGCTTGACCTACTGCTGCCTGTCCCGCCTGGGAAGAGATGCGGATGCGGGGGGCGCAGATGGGGTGCGGGGAGAGGATATGCCTCCTCTTCGCTACATCAGGGCAAACTGTCACCTGGGCCCCAGGTTTCCCGCCTGGAAATCAGGGGGGAAGGGGAGAGGGAAAGCAGGCGTTCCGCCCGGCAACTCCGCTGCGGTCTCCGGGCCAGGCCCAAGCCTATTCTCTTCTCGGGCTACAGCCCCTCATTGCGTGAATCGAGAAGGATTCGGGTGCAAAGGGGGCCCGCGGAGGACGAGGGAGGCGAAAGGTGGCCGCTCTGATGAAGGCCCGCCCCTGAGGAGATTGAATCGGCGTCAAGGCGAGGAGGAACTGATCCCCGAAGCGCACCAGGCGGCCCCGCCAGCCCGGTACCTGGTCCTGGAGTTAGCAAGCAGTCCCGGCCCAGTCTCAGCTCCGCCTCCTTGGTTTAAGGCCGCGCGGCCGCCAGGCCGGTTGCTGGGAGGGAGGTACGCAACGTGCCATGCGCAGTAGAGGGACGCGGGGAGGGCTGGTAGAGGAGAGCTCCGCCCCGCCCCGCCCCGGCTGCCTCTGCCCGGGCGCGGTAAGTGGGGAAGCCCCGCCCCGCCCCGCGCGGGAGAGGAAGCCCCGCCCCGCCCCGGCGCGGCCAGTGGGGAAGCTCCGCCCCGCCCCGGCCCCCTCGACCAGGCTGAGGCTAGTGGAGAAGCAGCGTGGTTCTCGCGTGTCGAGTGCGGTGGGGTTTTTCTTAGCAGCTACCTCGCACAGAGCGATTCTCCAGTTCTGAGTCACCTGATTACGCGCAGCGCAAACCTGAGGGCATTCGGTCTCCAACAGATGGGACCTGTGTCCCGCGCGTGGAAGCCAGAGACCTAACTTGTCCTTGATGTGTTCTTCGGGGTCTGAAAAGGGCTCTGTGAGCCTCGGTCCCGGAAGGAGGAAGGAAGTGGGGTGATTTCAATAATGAAGAGTCAAGGGGACTAGAGGAAGGCAAACCAACGCTGGCTGCTGACTTGGCTACTTTTGGGGGGTTCTTTTTCCTTTCCTGTGGTAGGACTTTAGTTAAAAGATCAGTCTCGCACTTTCTTTGAAGATATCTTGAACGCCCCTCACTTTGGCCTTTCGGGCACCAGACTGACAAGCTACAAAGGGGAAACCCACCCTTTCTCTGTGCCGCCTTCTATAAAGGGAGGAAAACAGCTCAACTATCCTTTTTGTCCCTCTCAGGATCTTTTGTCCTGAATCCTTCCGTACCCACGACTTTGAGACATGTACTGTTTGCAGAAACCTGTGAAGTTTGCCTTTCTGGGGAGGCTAGCCTCAGCCAAGGAATGCAGGGCTTGAGAAAGGATGAAGCAATGAATGATGGAGCAAGACTTCCGTGAGCCTGCGTTTTTTTCAGTTACTTGCTCCGCTCACGGAGGCGGGGGTGGGGGTGGGCTGGATCCAAAATTGGGTCTACACCATTCAATAATGAACACTAGCCCTTCCTGGATAAGATCCTTGACACAGATTTATACAGGTTTAACTTTCAAGATGGGTGCGTTCAGCTACATTGAAACAGGGACTGATGGAAATTTGATGCCTAAAGTCAATGTGAGCTCTTTCCAGTGCATCTCAAGATCTTATTGAATTTTACACACATCACTCTGATTTGTTGCTTTAGCGCTCCCAAGCAGTATTCTCACTATTCTCATTATCAAATAAGATCCTTACCCAGCAACGAACTTGGTAAATTGACAAAGCAAGATAGTAGCAGAAAGTGAAGTAAAATCCTTGTGATGTTCTTTGGAAAAGATCATTTTCCCATGTGGTCTTTGGAAATAGTACTGGAGGAGTCAGTGCCTGAAAAGATGCCAAATTTAATGCAGCCACCAGGATAGGGAATTTAAACACAGAAGTACTTCCCATCTGATACCCAGTCCTGTAGATATGTCATTTTCTAGCTGGATGTCAGTTGGTCAAGGGGACTAAAAGATCTCACCATCTTCACGACTGCCCACAAAAGCTAGTTTGAGAATCTTTGGGCTAGACTGTTTAAAGGAGCAAATTTCCTTGCAGAAAGTTCTCCTAAATCCAGATAACTTAGAAAATGGTGTAATGCAAGGCCTACTTTGAGTTTACAAACTCAGTGTCTTCTTGCTTTGCTTTTGACTTATGAGTTCTGGGGTACACAAGCTCCATTATGCTTCTCATTTATGTATAATAAGGGGTAGGACTCTTCAAGATTTCTGGAGCCTTCTGAAATTTGCTTGAAGCCTAGAGGAATGGAGATGGACTGATGAGCACTGAGTGCACTGCCCTCTTCAAGATAGCACATAAATTAACTGTGGGAACAGTAAAACTAATTGCCTAGAATACTTGAGTGACAGCTGGAAATGCTTATGATGTGTAGTTTAACAAGTTGAGCAGGGTTATTTAATTTATAGAGCATTTTATATGTCAAAGCACTTTATGTGTGCTAAATTGCTTCAGTCGTGTCTGATTCTTTGTGACACTATGGATTGTAGCCTGCTAGGCTCCTCTGTCCCTAGGATTCTCCAGGCAAGAATACTGGAGTGGGTTTCCACGCCTTCCCCCAGACCAAGGGATCAAACCTGCATCTCTTGTGTCTCCTGCTTTGGCAGAAGGGTTTCTTTACCACTAGTGCCACCTGGCAAGTCCTGAGCACTTTATACCTATGATCTAACATGATCCTCTGAACAGGCATTTCAGAAAGGTGAGTAGATGATGCCCACTTACAGATGAGGAAAGAGACTTGTCACAGCACTATGACAGCACCTGGGTCGTAACCCATGAACACAGGACTCTTTCCTGAAGCAGGAAACTGGCTTCAATTCTAGCTTTGCTTCAACCTTGGAAAGTAATATAAGTATGTGCAAGAAAAAGGCAAAAGCTATTTAAGCATTTAGGTTGAAAATGTGATAGGAAAGCAAAGTTGATACAACAAATAACCTAAAGACTTACATGGTACTAAATACTTTAAAAGGCTTGGGTGTCTTTTAAAGAAATAAAAGTTATGCTATTTGGAAAAGCAAATAGGTGGAATTAAAGAGGACAATTAATTTTAAAAGATGAAAATAAAACCTCGTAATATCCATTGAAAGCAATACAGTAATAGACATGAAGTTTTTCCTTATGGGGGGAAAAAAACACATACAACTTTTTTTCTGAAATTTGTTATCACTTCTCAGGTCACAGCTGAGATGATGACATTCAACTTGCACAAAGATAAAACCATCACACTTAGCCAAACGCAAATAAATCTTTGGCCCATCACCAAATTCCAGAAACAAAGAAAAGCAGTATTTTTCACTATTGTTTTAGCATTCTGTAGTAGAAGCCACTCTTACGAGTTTAACTGTCTCCTCTCTCTTACCTCTTTTCAAATCATTTAAAATGAGGAGAGGCCAGAACTTAAAGAAAAAGCAGCTGGAATGATAAAATATAGTATTTTGCCCCTTGCATCAAAACCAACTGTCCCATTAAAAAAAAAAAAGTTTCACATTGGTGCCTGACAAGGAAAGGTTCTATGATTAAGGAAACAGAATTATAAACCACCCACCCCCCACCCCAATACTGTCATGTTCTGTGTAGACACACACATTATAGCTATAACTTAAGAGAACTCTGAAAGCATCTGCTTGGTTTCCACGGAGAGAAAGAAAAGCAAAACAGAATAAAGCAAAAATACACCACTAGGAAAGTTAACCTAGATGATACACTTTTATAGTGCTGTCATTTACAGGAGAATTTTGCACATATTACCTCTTGGTGTTGACCTACATGTGAGGCAGGTAGAGAAAATAATTACTATCCTTACCTTGTAGAAGGAAGAATGAGACTCAAAGAGGTTAGTGACTTACCCAAAGTCAAAGGATTAGTAACTGGTTTTGCTGGCACTAAAAACCAAGTCTTTATCTTCCAGTCCAGCAGTTGTTGTGGTACTGCTAAATGCCCAGGCAATGCAGACAAGACTGGAGGGCTTAGTGGTTTTCTAACATGTGACAGTCAACAACATTCTCCTTTCTTTGTCCCCTCAGTCACAGGAGAGACAATGGTGTCTTAACTTTAGTGGGGGACTTTGAGGGAGAAGCCTATTAATAGGGCTATAAAAATAGAAAACATTCTATAAACAGCTGGTGGGATTTACCAGGGGGGTCCAGTGGTTAGGACTCCACGCTTTTGCTGCCAAGGGCATGGGTCTGATTCTCAGTTGGGGAACTAAGATCCTGCAAACCGTGTGGCAAGGCCAAGAAACTAAAACAAACTCCAAAACCAAAACCTGCTAACAGTTATAGGGAAGCCTGGTGTGCTACAATCCATGGGATCACAAAGAGCTGGACACAATTTAGCAACTAAACAACAGAAGGATTATTGTCAACGCCAGCTCTTTTGAGGGAAAAGCATTTCAGTGCTTACTTTTACTGAACAAGAGGGACATTCCTATGGGCTTACACTCTTGTAGGGAAACCCCAGAAAAGTAAAGGCGGCACTCTGAGACTTTTGTCAATTAGTTTAATATACGTTCATAGGTAGTTCATATTAATGCTTAAATTACAAAATTAGCTGCCATGGTCCAAATGTGTGGGATTTTAAGAAAGCTTTTATTAATCAAAAGATAGCTAAGCATATCAACTTTGATTTCTAAAATGCAGGTCAAGTGTTTGTAAAACAAGGCTAATTTGAGAAATATATAGCATTAAAGTAATTCAACTTTATTTTATTTTTATTATCTTTAATAACTTAATTTCATGAACTGTTAAAAAAAATACTATATTTGCTTCTCCCAGTTTACACATTTCTGCATTGACCTGGAGAAAAACCCATGTGGAGAGTTTCCATGCAGTTACAAAGGCAGCAGCACATGCTGTTTTCACAGCAACTTGTTATTGCCTCGGAACACACTGGCACATAAAGCATCAACAAAAAATACCCACCCACCCCTCTCCCACAAAAAACCCAACCCTTTCCCAGCCCCAGCAAAAATTACCTGGTACAAGCAGTGACTTAAAAAAATGCTTTCTTAGTAGGAAGCATTTATAAAATGCAGAGATCTGAACAAGCTAAGTGCTCGTGCAGAACAGATGGGCCTCTCCCCAAAGAGTTCCTTCCTCAAGAGGCAGGAAGAACTCTCTATAGTTTAGGAAAGCTCATGTTAAAAAGTATATTTATGCATATTCATGGCTACTTCTTTGAAGAAATATACCCAGCCTCAACTGTGGAAGAGATAAAAGCAGAAGGAGAAGCATAGGGACACAGCCATAACAGAGTACAGAGCTTCTCCATGAACATCCGACAGGCTGCAGCAACCAAGGAGAACGTTTGTTGACTTCACGCAGACCACTGACCTCACCTAGGCGAAGCAGGTAATTTTTCATGCATTTGTTACTCAAGAAAACATACAGCCACTTAAAATACAGCATTCACATTGTCATGAGCTCATTGTATCAGGTAAGGAGAAAACCGTGCTCTTATCTTCCTATCCCTAGAAGTTTCCGTGTACATGTAAGTATCCTAAAGCCTACAGATATCCTATGATACTGTCATAAGCACCTCCCACCTATAAACATATACTGAACTAGACTGTTGAGTCCCTGAAATTTCAATACCACATACAGTGTTCTAAATTTTATTTTTTTTCACAAGTTTAATGTAGACACAGAAGAGAACACCAAGAAATGTTTATTGTGTAATTCCAATTGTTATTTGTGGAACTGTGGTTTAGAATCAATCTTCATAGCCATTTCAACTGCCTAGCTTAAACAAAAAAGCAACAATCTAATTATATATCTATAAATTTCATGATATTTCTTCAAATATCAAGCACTAAAAGTACTGATGATTCATGTTATAATTTTTTAAATATTTTAAAACTACACAGATTTCATATATCATTCCTTTTATAAAATAATCAAAATAATTTGATTATCTGGAAGAAAATGACTGAAACAGACTCCTTCCAATGTATCTATAACCTCTGTAAAACTCCAAGCCAAAACAGAACAGGTGATGAAATAAGGACTTCTCAGTCACTGGGAAACTTTAAGATGAGAAATAAACTGGTAGCTTTTGTTTCCTGTGAATTTTGAACTTAAAGGTGGCATCAGGACTTAGCTTTCTGGGATGGTTATTACATGGCTTTCACTTTGATTTGTTTCATCTTCATTTGCTTCTTCTCCAATTTCTTTTGCTCACGCCTCAAAGCAGCCTCCTAAAAAGAAAGAGGGAATTCAAACTAAGATTTAAGTACTTGTTAAAAAAAAAAATCAGAACTGAATACTGCCTATACTGCTTAGGCTAACACCACAAAAAACATTTCAGAAGATAGTTATAAGAATTGCTAATACGTATGTTGGTTAATGAAAATTAACTTGAAGTAAAGTGAAAGTGAAGTCGCTCAGTCGTGTCTGACTCTGCGACCCCACGGACTGACTATAGCCCACCAGGCCCCTCCGTCTATGGGCTTTTCCAGGCAAGAATACTGGAGTGGGTTGCCATTTCCTTGAAGTAAAAGTAACTAAAATCTCTAGAGTGAAATTAGACAGTACACTTATGCAGACTTTGTTACATAAGAAAAATCAGAGATTTTTCCCAAATATAAGAAACAGTAAAAAAAAAAAAAAAAAAAGAAACAGTAGCCCAACTTTCATCATAACGTATGTATCTGCAAAAGCTTTGTATTTCAGTTCAGAAAATCTTAAGATCTTGTTTGATCAGGTTATTAATTATAAATCTCTTCTTATTGGCATAGCCTTTACACCGGAGCCCAACACCTTTCAATCCATAATGTCTGATTGAGAATTTTTATATTTTTATTTAGGAATTAGGAGTATGCTTGAGTGTATGCTCGGTCACTTCAGTCGTGTCCGACTCTTTGTGACCCTATAGACTGTAGCCTGCCAGGCTCCTCTGTCCATGAGATTTCCTAGGCAAGAATACTGGAGTGTGTTGCCATGCCCTTCTCCAGGGGATCTTCCTGACCCAGGGATTGAACCCATGTCTCTTGAGTCTCCTGCATTGGCAAGTAGGCTCTTTACCACTAGCGCCACCTGGGAAGCCCCAATATCTGGGTATATGTTTCTCTATATTTTTCAAATTAAATATGGAACAAAACAAAACAAGCAAAGCTCCAGCAGCAGTGGCAAAAAAGTCAAGATCACATGTATACATGAGCCATTCAAGCCAGAAACTCATTACAGGATTTTTTTTTGGTGGGGGGAGGGGGGGGGCAAGTCCTTTCCCATTTAATTCATTGGATCTTCTCACAAGATACCTAGGCCTAGATATTGCAAAGTGGTGGTTCTAAAAAGACATGGTTTATACCTACAAGCAACTTACAATCTGACTTAAATTCTGGGCCCCCCTTTATCTTAAGCCTATTATAGTTTCAGACCCTAGAAATATTTGGAGAACTTTTTTTTCATAGAAAAATGAAAGGCATTATCTATTAATGAGTCCATGTAGATTCTTCTTGTGTGTCTATTAAAAAGTCAACTATATTTATAAAGAAGATTGCACAAACACAGAGCAGTATTTTCAGGGGAAAAATACCCACCAACTAAACCAAACCAAATCAAACAAAAAATGGTAACAAAAGATACGATGAGAGGAGGCCTGTGCTATTCTGGTCACTTCACTCGATGGCATGAGTCTTACTGGCAACTCAAGTACCACACGAGGGCTCACTTTTTCTTGGCAGCTCCACTTCCAAGTATTTTCTTCAATCCTTGAGGTTATTCTCATTAAAATTCACATTTCCCAGGACTCTGTTTTTCTCATTTTTTGACTAGCCATTTACAAGGTTTAAAATTTTACAGCTGGACTATGGCATCTTACTTCACAAAATATGAGAACATGCTAATGTTTGAAACACAACATACTACAACCTAAAAACAGACATTTCTCCAAAGAGGACATACAGAAGGTCAAAAAATACATGAAAAGATGCTCAACATCACTCATTATTAGAGAAATGCAAGTCAAAACTACAATGAAGTATCACCTCACACTGGTCAAAATGGCCATCATGAAAAAACCTACAAGCAATAAATGCTGGAGAGGGTGTGGAGAAAAGGGAACCCTCACGTACTATTGATAGGAATGTAGATTGATACAGTCACTATGGAGAACACTATGGAGATTCCTTAAAAATCTAGGAATAACATAAAAAAAAAAAATCTAGGACTAAAACCACCACATGACCCAGCAATCCCACTCCTGGGCATAACTGAAAAAACTGTAACTGAAAAAAAAACTATGTACCCCAGTGTTCACTAGAGCGGTGTTTACAATAGCTAGTACATGGAAGCAACTTAGATGTCCATTAACAGATGAATGGATAAAGAAATTATGGTACATATATACAATGGACTATTACTCAGCCATAAGAATGAAAGCATTTGAGTCAGTTCTAGTGAGGTACATGAACCTAGAGCCTGTTATACAGAGAGAAGTCAGAAAAAAACAAAATTTCATATATTAACACACATATATGGAATCTAGAAACATAGTGCTGACAAACCTATTTTCAGGGCTGGAATAGAGCCACAGACAGAGACAGCAGGCTGTGGACACAGCGGGGTAAGGGGGCGGCCGGGTGAGAGCAGCAGGGAACCACGTACACTGTCGGACGCAGAACAGACAGCAGGCGGGAAGTGCTGTGCAACAAAGGGAGCTGAAGGGGGGACTCGGTGACATCCTGGAGGGGTGGGATGGGGTGAGGGAGCCCCCGGAGGGAGGGGACACATGCATATTTCTGGCTGATTCATGCTGCTGTGTGGAGGAAACCAACATGATGTTGTAAAACAATGATCCTCCAATTAAACATAAATTAAAAAAAATCCTAAAACAAAAGCAACAAGCAACTTTTAAGTTTGAGGTTCTAGCTGTGTACAAAAGAGAAAACAAAATACAAATAAAAAATATTAGAATTCTCTAATCTATAATCAAAATAGAAATTTTATAAAACAAGTTTATTTGGACCACAGGTGCATGTGTCGGCTTCTATTAAAATTCCTAATTTTTTTCTACCTCAGTATGTGTTTGGCCTGGAAGATGATAGTGGAACTTTCAGAAAGGCCTTGTGCTGGGAACAGAATAATTCATATCATTCACCAGGATCAAGACTCAATCTAACACGGTTTGAACAGGGAAGATTATTCCTCCTTTTTTTCTATAGTGATAACTGTCCCAAATGCTAAGAAAATGCTAAGCTTTTAGCCTGTGCACATGCCTACACAGAATCACATTTAATAGCCAATATGGCGCCAACAGGCATCCCCTTATAAATGTAAGAAAAGTCCGTCTTACCTCCAGCCTGCGCTGCTTCTCAGGATCCTCCTCATTCATGATTCGCTCCTTCTCGGCTCTCTTCTTCTCCTCCCGCCGAGACTGGGCTGCTTCCTGTCTCTGCACATGTGTCAGCTTCAAGAAGTTCTCCTCCACTCGAGCTCGGTTCTTGTCTGCTTTTTGTTTGCCCTTTCCCCAGGAAACAAAGCAATTCATCAGAAATCCATTTCAGTCCAGCAGAAACAAAATCCCATTCAGTATTCTTTCATAAAACCACTCCCACCGAGCAGTTTCAAGCCAGCAAGCAAAAATAAAATCACTGAAGTAAGCAAAAGATGACCCCCTCCTCCCCGCTGCCCCTCAACAGGGGGAGGAGAACAACAAAAAGAGGCTCCAACTTATAATAAAAATAAAGTCTTACTTCTCTGTTGAGTCGGAACTTTTTGGCTTTATCAATAGAATAAATCACCATGTTCATCAGGGGTAGTAAAGCCTCCATATCCTTTGGGTAAGTGTTACCTGAGCCAGGCACTGGAAAACAAAACCATGAGTTAATGGCAGCATTCAGACTTCTGGTATTAACTTTTTATTTTTATATTAATAGGCTCCTTTCTCCAAGTTTCTTAGACAGCTAAAATGCAGCAGCAAATAGAAATTAAAATATATACAAGGATCTTTTATTGAAGAAACCTAATACCAAGATGCTGGCATGGGCTTAGTTTTAATGTAGTTTTTTATTGCTATCTTTTAGAAAGAAGCCATACTCTCCTTAAAAGCATCTCACAGAAAACAAAGAACTCGGGAAGCAGAACACTTACCATTAAATGTAAACAATAGTGTCCTCTTAGTGTCAGGCAGCTTTAAAGGCTGACCCTCCCTGTCATAAAAGAAAAGGCTATTTAGAAAGAACATAAGAGAGAGACTTTCCATGCACATAAGTCACACAATTCACTTAGATGAACAGATACCTGCAAATAATCAGCACAGTATTTGTCTTGGCATCCCCAAGTCAAATACAATCTCAGAGACCGAAGGAGCTTTACAGGTCATCTGGTCCTCTCGTCTATCTGATGGATGCATTCCCAAGTGATCTTTATCCTATCCTTGAGCACCTCCAGTGATGTCCCCTCCAGGCAGGATATATTTCATCTCACCTGGGGAGCCAGAAATGAGCCTATATTTAAGTATGAGGCCCATATTTTAAAACCTTTTTATTTTGGTGGATTTTTAAGTTTTATTTCCAACTCTTTATCTATCTTCCTATAATGAAGGCTATTGTTTTTGAGTCAAGATCAGAATAAATTTAGAAATAATCTATTGTAGCATATAATTCAGTTCTGACTCACCAAAGATTCCTCTTGTAATCTTTGACTTTCAACCTTCCATACCCTCACCCCATATAAGATGCTCCATGAATCCGCAATGTGATACTTTGCCCACAGTATTATTACTCAGCTGAGCAAGGTAAGGATGATGTAATGCTATCTAGAGGCATAAGCAATTTTAATTATCTTGGTGATTTTGACACAAAACTAAAATCCAAACTGGCTTTTTTAACTGTACTCAACTCCACTGTCCTTAGCCAAAAATTGAGGTCAGAACCAATTCTACAAGGGTAAACTTAAATGTGCTCTCCTGAGACCAGGTGTGAAATCAAACAACAAATTTAAGTCCTAAATATGTATGTCTGAACAATGTTTTTATAAAGCCAGAAACTTTACAAGCATTAATGGCGTGTCTGATAATATACTAGCAAGAATATATTCACCCCACCATTAAAGAAGGAAGCCAGAAAAGGCCATGAATTACAAAATGCTTACATTTGCAATCAATCAAACACAAGTCAGACGTCACAGATTCACATCATAAATTCAAAAAAAAAGACCCTCGACTATAAAAGACAGAAATTACTAGTCGTACTTTCTTAGTACCAGCCAGTCTGTGAGATTCTCCTTTACCTGACTGAGGGGGCGACGCACACACGCAGTGACACATGCAAACAGAGCGGGTTGATTTGATCGCTTCCCAAAGGTTTTCAATTACCTTCACGACGCATGCAGTCAAAGCAAAGGAAAACGCATTTGGGAAGGGTATTGCAGAAGCACCTTGCAGGTATTTCAACACAGAAAGCTAGTGAAGAAAACTGATCAATATTTTTATCTGATACGTACTCTTGCATAATTTTTGGACCAGAGAACTGGTCTGAAAAATGAATGGATTCAATCTTGTCAGCATAGTGTGTAAGAAAGTGAAGCATCTGAAATAAAGAAAAGAAAATTAATTTTTTTAAAGTAGGCTTGATGCAACTCCCTTTTTGCATAAAGATACTCATTCTTTAATCCTCCTTACTTTTGCACAATGTCATGAAGCCTAAAGCTTTACAATGAAACTAGTACCTTTTTTAGTCACACCAATGATCGAAAGTCTTGCTACTGAGTAGCTGAAAATTTATCCAAAATAATGTTCAAAATACAAATGAAAAAAGCAACCATACCCCACCTCCCAAAAAAAATAAAGAAAGAAAAATATGAATGAAAGCATGAACATAAAATCTAAACTGTTTTCAGGGATTCTTCACCACCATATTACCCAGAACTTACATTTAGAACTGTCTTTCAGCTATCTTATATTTTATCTTATATGATAGTAAGATGTGCTGCTACCATATACAACCAAGAGAAAAAAAATATAGTTTATTTCTTTATTTATTTGGCTGTGTCGAGTCTTAATTGTTGCATGCAGGATCTTTAGTTCTGGCATCTGGGATCCAGTTCCCTGGCCAGGGATTGAAGTCAGGCCCCTGGGGACTGGGAGCACAAAGTCTTAGCCACTGGACTACCAGAGAAATCCCTATACTCATTTTCTATTTTAACTGAAACTTTAAAAAAAAAAAAAGGTACTAAATGACATGGTGATAAGGATTAAAGTTGTAGTCCTTTTCCAAAAAGCCTAAATGCCATTAGCAATCCTAGGGACAACTGATTCTTGGTTTAGAGAGAACTTCTTGGCTAATAAAATTGCCTTTTTGACAAGTGAGCCTAGTGTTTTAAGGAAGGTGTTTTAATGCTTGTGTGGAAAATGAAGATAAAATGATTTGTACAGTGGAACTTTCAGGGAAACAGCCCTATATATGGCCAAGGTCTGCAAATGTATGTTTCTATTGTCTTTACCTTTGTGTCCATCATTCCGTCTGTGACTTCTCCCATCTCTGACAGGATGGCCAAGGAGTCAGGCAGTCCATACTTCGCTCCTGACTTAGGTTTGTCACTACAAAACTCACTCTAGAGGAAAAAGTGGTTGAAAGTAAGACATATTTTATTACCCACAGGAACTTCTTTTCTCAAGAGAATAGGTACTGACCTGTTTCAAAGTGATACAACTGTTCAAGTTATATAATTATCTTATGCCCTGAAGTTGAACTTTTATGTAATAAAGAGACACAGTTTCTACATATTATTTGAGTTAGAAGAACCTGACATACCAGATCCTGCATCTCTTTCTGTAGTCGCACCAAGGCCTTCCGAGTGCCAACAGCAAACACATAGGTATCCATGTCTTCATCATTCATAGTTACTTTTATTTGCTTAAAAAAAAAAAAACAAAAAAAACCTCACCTATTAGGTTCTATGATAGGCAGATTTCTAAGACAGCCTCCAAGATTGCTGCCGACTGCCACATTCTCCCCTTGAATATGAGCAGGACTTGGGAATGTGGTATTATTGCTCCCATGATATTGTGTTACTTGGAAGATGGTTCCTAATCAGCTGACTCAGTTAATCAAAAGGGACACCGCCCCCCACCCCCAGGTGGACTGACATAACCAAGGGAGTCCTCAGAAGGGACTGGGCCCTACTTGAAGAAAGACTCAAAGTGTGAAGGGCAATGGGGCGGGGGGCAGGGGAGGGAGGGGTGGGGGCCAGACCACAGGGCAAGTGCTTGAGAATGGCCTCCAGGAGCTACGAACGGTTCAGCAACAACTAGCAGGAAAATGGGAACCTGGAAGCACAGGGAGCTGAATTCTGCCAAAGCCTGCATGGCCCTGGGAAGAGGGGCCTAAGCTCCAGAGGCATGGAAGCTCTGTGTATCATCCCACCCCCAGACCTTGCCCCACACCTCTCTTTCATTTGGCTCTTTCTGAACTTCATCCTTTAGAATAAGCTGGTAAGTGTAAAGTGTTTTCCTGAGTTCTGTGAGCAATAATTCCAGCAAATTATTGACTCTGAGGGGAGGGCTGTGGGAACTTTATAAATTTATAGCTGGGCAATCAGATGTCCGGGTGGCCTGATACCTGCAACTGGCATCTGAAGTGTGGGCAATCTTGTGGGTCTGAGACCTTTAACTTGTGGGTCTGGCACTAACTCCAGGTAGACAGTATCAGAACTGAACTGAATTACTGGTCACCCCACTGGCATCTGGAGAGTCAGAGAACTGGCTGCTAGCGCTGGAAACACCCCAGAAGCAAGTTAAACAGTTTTTAATACTCTACGTTGGACCAGAGAGATAAAGTTATAAGGCTGAAGAGTCTGGTATGATAAAACAAGGTCCCGTTTCTTTTATTAACTCTTTAAAAGTTTAGGTCAAAATTTACCAGTATATATGAGGATGAAGGAAATGTTAATGGAGGGAGATATGGCAAAGACCTGAGGAAGATGGCAGGTGCTAAAGAAAAGGTTTTCTACCCTTTGATCACTGAGGGGAAACTACACAAAGTAACACCCTGAGCAGAATCCTCCTGATAACAGGGCTTAAAAATATAAAGAATTTCATGTTTGCTGAGGTTGTTTATCATTGCAGGGAGAAAAATAAAAAAACAAAAAATAACAAAAAAAGGTAAAATGCTGCCTGTCTCAGAGGAAAAGCAAAGATCAAAACTTCCTCCTTTGAGTTTTAATTGATAAGACTCTAAAAATAAGTGGATTAAATCATCTGCAGCCATATTAGAAAAATTATATAAACAAACAGGTTTGCAACAACAAAAAAAGAGAGCTTTTAAATAACAATTGAGTTTAAGTCCAATAAAAATATACAAAATATTGTATATTACTGATACAGCCCTTATTAACCAGATATTATTTGTAGCTCCTGGGTCACCCCCGCACCCCTAGTTGCAACTGCACGTTGAATGGAACATGATCTGTCTAAACGGAAAAGGTTCCATTTTGGAGGGGACAAGGGACACGAGTTGTCACAAAGTCCAAGTATAATCCAGGCAAGAAATGGAACAAGCTCTAAGATGTGAAGAAGCCAATCTGTACAGAGAAAACCAGGGGACGAATACCTACCACTTGATCACTCACTGGCCTCATCATCCGGGCCAGGACATTCAGTAAGTCCTGCCTCTTGAGGAACTAGAAAACAAGAAAAAAGAAACCCAAGAGAACAATCGCAACTTCTACTTGCTATAAGGAAAAGACCTCAGGAGGGAACTCACATGCTTCATAAAATACACGCTACATTAGCCAGTCAGTAAGAAGACAATACTTATAGTTATTTGCTTGCACGATCTTAGCTCCCTGACCAGGGACTGAACCCAGGCCCCCTGCAGTGGAAGCACGGAGCCCTAACCACTGGACCACCAGCTAATTCCCCAAAGATGACTTTCAGATCTCACTTTAAGTCAAGCATGAAGAAACCAAGACACTGAACTTACAGGCTTTGAGAACACGCTGGAAAAAATGATAGGAATACATACACTGCACCGGAAGTTCCCCACTTACCCTCAGCTGGATAAGCATCCCCTCACAGCACACCCGGCCAGAACACCACAGGTTGTAAATGTGCTCATTCTCCTGGTTCAGCTTTCCTGTGCTGGTGGCTTCCTTGTTGGTTCCATCATCCCCTGGGGGTAAAACCACTTACCATGATCCGCTGGAAATGTTGGGCCTAATCACCACACTCTCTCCTACTCTGACCCCAACATGACGGTAACTTTAGGTGAGCAATACTTTGCTATCTTACAGAACTCTCCTTTACACATAGATTACAAGAGATGGGCATTATTTCTTTTACTTCTTATTGTCGCCATTAAAAAATTATGGACTCTAGCCATTACTTGTGTGTCCTTATCAATTAATGACATCCAGCTTGGAGTATAAATATCTCAAGAATAGGTACAAAATGGAACAAAGTCAATTTAAATGTCTGTCAAAAGCTTTTTAAAAAGAAAAAACAAAAAACAAAACCTATGTACTGAATAAAAAATATCATTAATACTAACCAGTCAGCACTCTCTCATTTGTGTCTCCTTTCAGTTAACTTTATCCAAGTTTGCTTTTTCAGCAGCAAAATAAAAACGGTATTAAGAGTTGTATTTTAGAGCTAGTGCGTTAAACTGTTACTCAGTCGTGTGGGACTCTTTGTGACCCCATGGACTGTAGCCCACCAGGCTCCTCTGTCCACGGAGTTCTCCAGGCAAGAATACTGGAGTGGGTTGCCATTTCCTTCTCCAATTTTAATAACTGAAAAAAGCTCAAATTCTAGTCATTTCCTCTCTTCATTTAATTCATTAAGTGTACCAAAAAATGTGTCCAACCTTACAAGGTAAAGCAGACCGATACACCAACTAAAAACACACCAGAGGAAGTAAAGTGCTTTATTTTTCCTAATTTCCAGGTCAAAAAGTACTGAAAGAGTATACTATTGTGGAGAGCATGGATTTTGGAAGTAGGTTGACTAGGTTCTAATATATCATGGCTGCAACTGAATAGCTTAGACAAGTTTTAACATCTCTGGACTTCAGTTTCCTCTTTAGGAAAACAGAAACTATATCCAACTGACAATTTTGTTCTAAAGATTAAATAAGAAACAATGTACGCAAAGCACTCAGGAAACATAGTACACAGTCCCACTAAACAGCAGAAGAGATGGATACTGGCTTACTATCAAAGGGAAACAAAGTGGTTAAAGCCAAACAGAGGTCAGGTGGATGAGTCCACCTTACCCCCACACCACACAATGACAGGGCCTCCTCTAAGGTACTCCAGTGTACACCTCTACACGCATGCATGCATGCATGCTAAGTACACCTCTGCAGTGGATCTCAAACCAAAGTGCCTAAAACCTGAAGGAATTCTGAAGGACTTCTAAAAGATGAATTGAAAGCATTTCACAAGCTACCAAAAATGTCAAAACTCTTTGCTCTTGGCTAGATTTTTATCAACTTGCTTTGATAACACTGATTACCTCAATTCTATCTGAAGCTTCATAGCAAATCATAAATGCAATGTATTCATTATGCAAAATCTAACAAAAAAGGGATCCTTGAGAGAGGAAAAAAAGCATCCTCTTTGCAGTGCAGGAAAGCAGTTAGATGCTGATACTGAGAGCAATAAGCAGTTCTTAGCACGCAGTTTTGAAGCAGGTGGCTAGACCTGTATTAGCTTAACTTACCTACTAAGGTAAAGTTGCTCTCCAAAAGCTCCCTGTGAGTGTTAAACCAGGCCTGAGCAAGGCGACTGTTTTTATTCTTCCCGATGATATAATTCATGATGTACGCAAGCAGACCAGTCACCATCAAAATCTCTAGATAATAACTCTCCCAGCTGTTCTGGAGGTGTGCAGGAACCTGAGGAAGGACAGTCATTCCACTTAATGTTGCCTGAGGCTTTGAAGGACAAAGTTAACTCATGGGATGAAGGAGAAGGAGAATATCTATACATGGAAGTGGATACTTTAGATAACTGTCACTGAATATGGTTATACTTTGAAAAATAGGCCCATTTCGGTGTTTTAGGTCATTTTTGTAAAAGAGTCTTTAAGGAAATCTGAGGATAATCAAACAGAATGAAAAGCTGGAAACCCCTCTGTACTTATCTTGATTCTGAGCCCCATTCCCTAAATAAACCCAAAGTCTATCCTCTTCATTCCTTGGTAAATAAAACTAGGAAGGCTAAAATAAAAACATAGGGTTTTTTTCTCTATGTGCACAGTGTTATCAGAGGAACTGATGTCAAACTCTTTCACCGCTCCCAGAATTATATCAACGCCCAGGATTACATCAGCTGCATGTCACTAATTATATTTCTGAGATTAATGACAGGAAGATATTTTGTTTGTCACTTTGGGATTCAAAATCTATATACCTACATCAACAATTGTTATTGGGTCTTTACTTTTGCTAGAAGAAGTATCTGGTTTGTCTTCATAACCTTCAAATTCTTCATCATCATATGGTTCACTCTCCGTATCTCCCTCCTACAAAAATGAGGCACAATCTGTTTCCCCCATAAATGTCATGAGCAATTTTATCTCATTTTTACAGGCAACATTTGTAGAGGAAAAGAGAACATGAAAACAGCAAGCACAGGACACAGAGATATGACATATTTTGAACAAATGACAACTCTCCATGAATTTGACCCCTGGGTTCTAAATGACACAAATTCCACCCCCCCGACACACCAATACACATCTAGCCCACTCCGTCCCCCGTCCAGGCATTCCATAGAGGAGAAAAATACAATTTATTCTTTGTTGAATATAAAAGGTGGCAACGAACCACAAACATTTAGAAGAGCTCCACCTGCTGAATAAAAACGAACATACCAGAGAGTAAAGGTCTCCCTACGTGCTAGTTACACCATGTCCCACCCTTCCAATTTCCCAAGAAATCAGTGAAAAAGCAGCTTTACCTGGGTATCTGCATCTTCAAAGTCTCCTTCTTGGCTTTCATCCTGCCCTTCCAACTCCACAGTAGTCTCATCTTCATCATCTTCAGTGGTGATCACCCGTTGAGGAGATTCAGTGACAGAATCTTCTGCGACATCCTCAAATTCAGCAAAGTCATTATCATCATACTCTACGATGTCTTCCTCATCCTCAAAATCATCAAACTTGGCTTCAGAGACACTCCCAAATATCAAAAGGACAACACAGAAAGCATGGAAGCCTTTCATTGTACCTTAAAAATGAGTAAAAAAAAAAAAAAAAGACAAAACCAAAAAACCCTAAATGGACTGCTTTTCTACATATACTGATCACATTTTGTAAACAGTTAAATCTAAGATCCTCCCACTTTTCTTATTGAATACTACTCATTTCAGATAGCATTATATAAACAACAATAAGGTGAGGCTCAAGAGGCCTGGGTTCTAGTCTGGGGTCTCCCACTAGTTATCTGTAAAATCTTGGACAAGTCATTTAATTCCTTTAGGTTGGGTTTCCATTTATGCTGTGTATTCAGGAAGCATTTTTTTGAGTGCTTATAAAAAGTTTTATATAGAAACTGGAAAGAGGAATAATAAAAGAATGAGATGCAACTATTTATTAGTTGTAATAAAGATAATACGTAAATAGAAAAGCTCTTCAGCATTAAATCAACTTTATATGTGCAAATCATCATCACCATCAAAGCAAATGTTTAAGACACAAAGTGCTACACGCTGTCCTAAAGGCTTTACAAAGAGCAACTAATTTAATCCTCTCAACAACCCTCTGAAGGAAATAGCTTTATTAACAGGCATGTTAATTTCATATAATAAAATCTGACTGGCAAGAAAAATGTGCCAAATGATATGAAAATATGAAGGATAATGAAATCATCTTACCAAATGTGTAAGGTTTTACAAAACGGGGGAGTGCATGTGAGGCAGTTTGAATAGTAGCTAGATTTCAATCACCAAATATATTTAGGCTGTATTTCTAGTCCTCTCTTTTTATCTAAATACCAGCCCTACATCACCAAATGTCTAACAGACATGTCCATTTTGATGCCTTACAAACTTTTTCTGTATAGTATAGTAAATATCAGGTAGTAAATATCATGGGCTTTGTGGGCCACATACCTATCTCTGTTGCATATTCTTCCTTAGTATCAATTCCATATTTCTAGTTCTTTCTTGTTGAAAAGAGCAAGACACCTAATTTCTCATCTTCTTTTCCCTTTGAAATCTAACCAATCACCAAATTCTGGTGTTTCCTTCTTAGATTCCCAAAGCCACCATGATAACCCAAGTTATCACCACCTACTCAAGAAACACAGTATTATCCTAAATGGTCTTCCCTGTCTCAACTCTCTCCCTACTTCTAAAAACTACCATTCTTCTTCTCAGACATGACTATTGTTTTATAAGGATTCAATAACCAACAAAGGCTAACCAGTTCCTGTAGAATAACATAAAAACCCCTCTGGCTTTCACTACTTTTCATAAAATGCTCCTACCAAAGCAAATCAAACATACTGTCAACAAGCACATCACTGTTTCAGATGCTACGCCAAGAGAATCTAGCTTTAAGGATATGTGTTACAGCATGATAGGAAAAATCTGAAACTAAACCATGCATATATACAAATATAAGCTTACTTTTTGTTCATTAATGAATGAAGTTAGAACCCAACCCATGTTGTTTTAGAAGCAAATACTCAAACAAAAAGGTCTGGAAGGTTACACATACATCCACATATAAATAGTAGTTATTATGTATGATAGGAATATGGGCATTCTGCATGATTTTTCTATTTTTCTAATTTTTCTAAGATGTTTTTGTAATAAAATTCTTTACAAAATAAAAGGATAGTTCTCACACTCAAGAAAAGGCACTGTAATGTGAGAAACAGCTATAGCACAGAGGCAGGAAGCAGCACAATTTAGAAGTCTGGAATGATAGAACATTGGGTTTGCAGACCCAAACGGGATAAAGGAGGCTAAACAGGCCAGCACAGGCCAGATCAAGATGACGTTGCTGTTGAGTGGCTAAGTTGTGTCTGACTCTCTTGCGACCCCATGGACTGTAGTACACCAGGCTTCTCCCTCCATGGGATTTCCCAGGCAAGAATACTGGAGTGGGTTGTCATTCCCTTTTCCAGGGGATCTTCTAAGCTGGGGAATGAACCTGAGTCTCTTGTGTTGGCAGGCCAATTCTTTACCACTGAGCCACCAGGAAAGCCCAAGAACATGATGGTTCTTATTTAAATACCACACTAAGACGTGTGGATAATGAGAATCAACTAAAGGATTTAAGTAACAGAGTGCCACGATCAGATCTGCAATTTAACCCTGACAGTTCATACAAAGGTGAATCAGAGAAGGGCACCTGAGGTGGGAAAAACTGGAAGTGGCTAAGATAGATGGAAGATAAAACATGACTGAACCAGCAGTGGTATTGGGAATGAACAGGAAAATAGATCTGACAGGTATTTAAAAATTATATTTGTCAACATAAAGGGACTGAACATAAAGAATGTGGGAAAAGAAGATCTTGGGTGATTCCAAGTTTTGGCTTGATTAACAGCTGGACAAAGCCGTCCTTAAAATAAAGAACAACAAAGGAGGGGAAAAAAATTGGGGGGAAGACAATAAATTAAATTTAGTACCGGCTGAAAGGTTTGGAGTGTTTTCAAGCAGTATGTTAGATGATTAACGTTTATCTCTTAATTTTCACAATCCCAAAAGGCATTATAACTTATTTTACAAAAGAAGAAAAGGAAGCAGTTTGAAATATATGCCTGGAATTCAGGATATGAGCCTAAATTGGAAATAAGATGGTGTGAGAATGGATCAGATTCCCAGGGAGTATGAAGAGTTAGATTAAAAAAAGAAGAAAAAAACGCCAAAACATCTTGAAACAAATTATTACAGTTAAGAGTTAAGAGGTGGGCTTAGTAGGGAGAATTCGAATGCAAAACTAAGGAATGGGTGGACAAAAAGAGACTTTGGTTCAAGTGCTATCATATTACAGAAGCCAAAGGAGAAACCCATCTCTAAGGAAACAGAGGTTGGTTTCAACTGCAGCAGAAAGTTCAAGTAAAATATGGGCCAAAAATTTCCAAATGTTAATGAGGAAGTCGTGATTGGCAACTGCAAGGAAGTGGTGCAGGATGCAGGCAGCTGAGCACTAAGAGTGAACGGGTGGCAAACGGGAGTATAGACTGATCGCTCAAGGTGCTCTGGCATCATGAATATTCTGTATCTCATATTTACAACACCATAAATTCATAAAGGAAATTGGTTCAATATCAAAGGCTATTGCCCAATATCCTCCAACTCATGGCTGTTCGAGCAATAGTCTTAGAATCGGACGAAGTTCATAAATTTTGAAAGGCACAAATGATTTGAGAAATGCCACCAAGGATACGTCAATATTCTATCCTTTCCAACATTTGATCTTTGAGGTTAGTGCGATGGGCTTCCCTGGTGGCTCGGTGGTAAAGAATCCATCTGCCAATGCAGGAGACATGGGTTCAATCCCTGATCGGGGAAGGTCCCACATGCTTTGGAGTAATTAAGCTAGTGCAGCACCACTATTGAGCCTGTGATGGAGAGCCTGGGAACTGCAACTACTGAAGCCCGCAGGTCCTAGAGCCTGTTCTTGGCAACAAGAGAAGCCACCGCAATGAGAAGCCCAAGCACCACAACCAGAAACAAGCCCTCCCAGTATCGAAGACCTAGCAGAGTCAAAAATAAATAAACAAATAAAATTAAAAGCAGAACAAAACATCAGCTCTACCATTTGCCAGCTGTATGATCTTGGGCTAATTACTTAAATCCCTGTTTCCCAGGTACAAAAAAGGGATGTCCATTCACTCCATGCCTCGTAGGGCTACAGTGGATGTGACAGGAGATAGGTGCTTGGCACATGTAAGGCCCGCAATAAATAGCAGTTCCCGTTACTTCCTTCCACTGTGCCTTATGAACACCCTGTAAGATGTAAAAATACTTTATTTTTAGTATTCCCTTATAGATCTGTGTTTGAAACTTTTTCAAATAGAGAAGCAAATACAGGTTAACATTGGCACAGTAAGCCTGACTGCCTGCCAGCCAAAAGGTCTGTGAATTTCCACTTAGAATGTTTACACCAGAAGCACTTCTAAGATAACTCAGCACTGTAACAGAGCCCCTTTAAGAGTATTTAGGTTAAAATTATCCAAGCCATCTGTGCCTTGGCTTTCAGTCTCAGAAGTCTCTCTGCAGGCACCTGTCAACTCATTTCTCAAATGCACAAACCCTGCTGGAGGGGCAGACCCAAGACTCCCTGGACAGGGCACAGTGGCACTGACAAGTCCTGTCTGATTTCTTCTCCAGTTTATTTGGCAGTCTCAGCGGTTGGTTTAGTCGCCAAGTCGTCTCCGACTCTTTGCAACCCCATGGAATGTAGCGCCAGGCCCCTCTGCCCACGGGATTTCCCAGGCAAGAATACTGGAGTGGGCTGTGGTTGGGTCAGGACTTAAAAACGAAAGATGAGTATTAAGTGTGGAAATCATTCCTTTTGGCATTTTAGAGTGGGTCTTTCTGACAATGGCCAGACCCTAAAGCTTGGGAAATCATGGAGATATTTCAACCTGTCTCCTTCCACACGCTGGATAAAAATGTCTTATGTTAGAAAACTGCAGAGAAGATTCACCACCGAGGTTGCTGCTTCTGTTAAACCAGCTGGGTCTAGTCTCTTCCCCAACACGGAGAATCAGTTCTCAGCTCTATTATTCCTGCCGCACGCTCCAACTTTGCTCTGCGGGTTGGCATTTGCTCAGAGTTCTGCAAGTTGCCCAAAACCGTTAAAGTCACCCCGAACAGCACTCCCAACAGAAAACAGGGACTCGGGATTGACAAAGTTTGGTATGTTCTTAAGAAAATCGGGAAAGGCGAGAAGGCGCGGGGATCGAAGCATGTGACCAAAAAGCTGGACTTAGGGGTTGGACTGGGAATAGGGACCCGGCTAGGCCACGCAACTCAGCGTCACCGCTCGGCCCGGCCCGGCCCCACCGACCAGCGCGTCACGGCCCGCGCCCTACCTGCACCGGGGGCTAGAAACCGGCCCACTACTCCTGCGACCGCCGCCTCTATCCCGCCTGCCTCCGGTCCCGGCCACCGCCTGCCGGGTCACCGCGATTTCACTGCCCCGACGCCTCTAGGACACAGCCTGACGAGGCAGCTCGGTCACGCCGCGCCACTCTTCACGTAGCCTCCGCCAGCCGTTACGTAGAATGCGTGAGGCTGGCCCGCGCCTGCGCGCGGCGCGGGGCCGGGACACAGCCCTGGGGACTGCGCGAGACCGCCTGCTCCCCCGCCCCGCTGAGGCGAGGTGGGGCGGCCGGGAGAATTACATAAGCACCGCCCCTGGGCCGGAGCTGCCGGCGCCTATCCCAGTGCTCTCCGCTAGGGTTCAGTCTAAGTGTCATCACGCTGAACCCGTGCTCCGGAAGTTAAAAGTCACCATGCTCTACGAGACCACGTGTCCAGGGGCACGCGGAGAAATGTCGCCCAGGTCGTATTTGCTAAGGAGCAGAGTTTAGGGAATCGGCAATTTCATGTGGATGTGTTTTCCACTAAAGCCCCTTTTGGGGGATTTTTTTTTTTTTTGGCGGTCCCCTGCCACTACTACTTTCTTCACTCCCAGACCCACTCCCTATACGGGCCATAAACACTACTCATTCAGCAGCAATGGCTGTATGGCTCTGAGGCGTTTGTGAGGTATCCGGGAGCCTTGAGGCCCAGAGCCCGCGGCGCCTTCCGGGAGCCGTAGACCAGGCTCCGCCCTTCGGCCCGCGCTCTCCGCACTGCGCATGTCCGGTTTTGTTCCCCTCCCCCCTCCGTCAGCAACGGGCCAAGAGGCGGTGGCGGCGGCGGCGGCAGCGAAGGGGGCGGAGAGGGAGGAGCGCGGCAGGACGGGGCCTGGACCGCGCGTACTGCGGGCCGTGAGGTTCTCTCCGCGTCGGCGGTAGCAACAGCTGCCTCTGCAGCCAGAGTAGCAGGTTTGCGCGAGGTGGGTCTGGACGCGGGGCCGTAACCCCTTGGGGGCACCGCAGGCAACTGCGGGGCCTAGTGAGGGCCAGGGAACCGCGGCCTGTCTTAACAAAGAGTCGGCGGAGCTTCCAGGAAGCCGAGGCGCAGGGGCCCGGGGAGGGGTAGGAGTGCGGGACTGAAGACTCGAGGAGCCTTTCGAAGCCTCGTCGCCCGCCCGCTTCTCCCACAACTCTTAATGAGGCCCAGTTGGCGGCTTTCCGGAGGCGGCGCTCGCCTGTCCGGGAAGGGATTTGCAGGGTGCTGGGCTCCGGGAGGCATCGGCACGGGGAGGATTCTGACCCGAGCCAGCAGCAGTTAGCAGATGCTAGTCTCCAGATCGGGGGACCTGCCAGGCCAAAGTTGCCAAATCTGAAGACAGTGAAAGGCATAGTCGGTGATCTTTGTGTAGCTTTGAGTGTATCTCTGACTGGCATCAGCCTCCTCACAAAACTTTTCTGCGGCCTGCTAAAGAGCCTTTCTGATGTGGGTAAATAATTTATATGGAGTTGCAAGCTTACACACCAACAATATAAGGAAGAACAATCATACTAATCGAGAGTTCGGGGGAATCGTAGCTTTCTTATCATCTTAGCGGAAGCTTTGCCCCCTCACCCCTTTGGGCGGTCATTCAGATTCCTCTAGTTTCCCATACATTTTGGTGTTTGTGTGTTGTGTGTGTGTGAATGATCTTTGTATATATCTATTTTCTGTATACACATCACCGAACTCCTAAAGAGCAGAGATTCTGTTTTAATTCACTTTAACTTTCCAGAGCCAAGCCCAGTGGAAGGTCTTTCATACCAAAATTCATTTTTAGACTTTAAGTGGTGAAGGAAAAAAAAGTGTATATTGTATTTTCCTGTACCCAGATGGGACATACTATGGCCTAATCTGCAGTTCATTCACTCAAGAAATATTTTTGTTGATAACTTCTGTGTGCCTGTTCCCTACCAGTGTTCTTGGTTTGTGACCTGACCCTCATGAAACGTTGTAGTGAGGGGAAGAGAGAAAACAAATATATAAATTATACTGTATGTTAGAAGATGATTAATGCCTTAGGTGAAAAAAATAAAACTAAAGAGAGGAATGGGGATATTTTGCATTTTTAAGCAGCATGGTCAGGGAAGTGTTTACAGACAAGCTGATGTTTAAGCATACTAGATAAGGAGGTGAGGGAGTGAGCCCAGCTAATTTCTGGAGGAATGATCCTTCCAGGCACAGGAACCAGCTAATATGAAGACCTTGAAGAG
The DNA here is from genome assembly GCF_963930625.1 of Muntiacus reevesi. Lineage (NCBI taxonomy): Eukaryota > Metazoa > Chordata > Mammalia > Artiodactyla > Cervidae > Muntiacus > Muntiacus reevesi. The sequence continues at coordinate 14,593,185 of NC_089266.1, read as the reverse complement.
GACAATGCTGGCTTCTTAGAGGAACAGTTAGAAGACCAGCATGCTTGGAGTACTGTGAGCAAAAGGAGGAATTATTAGGAGATAAGGTCAGGGAGGGGAACAAGGCGTTGCAGGGAGCACCAGACAACCAGGACCTTTTAGGCTGTTGTGAAGATTTCATTTTTCTTCTGCCTGAGATGGAAACAGAGTTTTGAGCAGGGGAATGATAAGATCTGACCTACACTGTTAATAATTTAGTGCAATTTGTGAAAGAGTACAGTTCTTTATGTTTTAGTTTTATCAGATCTTTATGTAGTCAGCTCTTTGTTTCTTTAAGCCAGCAGAGAAAAAAAAGAGATGCTTCTAAAACAAGTGTAATCTAGCATTTACTTATTTTGGCTTTAGAAGAATGTGTTGAAATTCTTGGGTTTTGTACAGATTCTTGCTAAAGAATCAGATTTATAGTGTGTGAGTTTTTCTCAAGGCAGATTATTAGAGTAGATGGTGATCAACTGTCACTAGACATCTTTCTCCTACTTCAAAAACACAGTGTTAATGATAATGAAAAAGTAACATTTTATAATCAGTTGTTTTTAGTCTACTATTTTTAAAGTCATTTATATCTTATTTTCCACCATTTCTCAAAACATAAACTAGCCAAATTATCTTCCTTATGTTCCTACACTTTTTCGAATTTCCTAGACTTTGCTGTTTCTAGCTTTCCTCCCTTTTTAGCTTTCCTCCTTCTTGCATCATATTTCTCCAGTCAGCTTACATCTTTCCGTGTAAAAAAACTCATCTTCTGGGTGCTAGCTCTCTTTTGAAGCCTGTCCCCATTTGTCAACTTGTAATGATCTCTGACATCTTCAGTGTCATGTGGCACCAAGGTATGGAATCTCTTAAGTTGAAAGAAACTTGAGAAGTCTTAACTTGATATTCTCCATTTACCAATGGAGAGATTGATTTCTGGGAAAAAAAAATAATAGTGATAAGCATGACAACTAATACACATTGTGTCCCATTTGCCAAGCTCTATTCCAGGTGCATTTTTGTGTGTGAATTCAGTTTTTCACACCAACCCTATGAGGTAGGTGATAGTCTCACCATCCTATAGATGAGGAAAGTAAGGCCAGAGAAGCTAAACAACGTCCGTGAAGTTCGCATCAAGTTAGTTGGCAAAGCCAGTGTTTAAACGTAGGCAGCTTGGCTCCATGGCCTGTGCTGCTTTACTGTGCTGTTAAGGTTTTCTACTAAATCACATTTTAGTGCCTAAAACAGGACCAAGTAGGTATTGATACTTGATACTCTCCTTAACTTTTCTCGTTGGCCAAGTTATGAATCTCCCTAGGTCTCCTATATGTTGAATAAACATGAATGATGAGTGTATTCTCTGGAAAACAAAAGAGAAAAGAATAAGCCTGCTTTTTTAGCCATAGAGCTTGTAACATGGAGCTAGAGAGAGAAAAAGAACACAGATAGTTTTGAATAGATGTTGGGTGTTTTAAGACTAGAACGGGAGTTTAATGAAGGAAGTAGCTTTTCTCTGGGAAATCATACTCATGTCATAGTTCTAGGGGTTGGTGTTTGAGATGAGCTTTGAAGGATAGGACTTTGGTAGATAGATATAATGAGAGATCTGGTGGGAACGGAATGCAGGTAGAGGGAAGAGCATTCACCAGAGTGCATGTAAAGCAGTTCATTGCCATAACAGAGGGTCTCATTCCAGCCTGATTGAGTAACTGGAGAGCTGTTGAATTGAAGGGAATGACAGGATCAGAAGTGTATGGCCAGAAGGTGAGGGGTCAGGATCTGGAGAAACCCTGAAGGAGGTTTGAGTGCTCGCCTTTGAGTGTGACTTTCCCTAGTTCCAAAATATTAACAAACACTTGCCAAAAGAGGTAGGAATTCTTATTTTCTCTTATTGCTATTTATTTTTGATCCACTGTTACTTCATTTAATACTTTACCTCATAGGGCTATTTCCTTCACTTCTTGTAGGTAAAGGGAAGAGAGAGATGTTATCCCTCCATACTAGGCACATAACAGAAAGTGATTATTGGTCTATATAAAACATGTTTGTTGTTTCTAAGACCCAGCCCACATTGTTCTCTTTAAAGCAAATGCTCATACATTTTGCTTATGGTTCTATTAGCCAGTTCTTTTCAAAGTAAATGTTTTATTTTAAAAAGCACTATTTTTTAAAGAGAAAAAATGTAGCTGAGATCTCACAAGTATATTTGCATTTTAGAGTAGAAACTGAAGTCTGGACAGCATCATTCTCCCTCATAAACCAGATAAAATAACAGTCTAAAAATACCTGTGTGGTTGAATGCTGATTCTTTGATTTTCAAGGGTGGTTTTTTTTTTTATTAAACTGTTGTAAAATAACACATGAAAAATCGAAACCATTTTCAAGTGGACAGTTTACGGATGTTAAGTACGTCCACATTGTTTTGCTACCATGAGCACCATAGTGTCCACAGAACTTCTTTGATGTTAGAAAACTGAAACTCTCCCCCCATTAAGCAATAACTCCCCATCCTCTCTCCTCCTAATTCCTGGCAGCCACCCTTCTACTTTGTCTCTGGGTTTGACTAAGTACCTCATGTAAGAGGAATCATACCATATTTGTCCTTTTGTGACGGGCTTATTTCTTTTATTTATTTCTGCTGGACTAGGTCTTCGCTGCTGTGTCCCGGCTTCCTCTGGTTTCTCTAATCGCGAGGGCGACTCTTTAGTTGTGTGTGGGTTTCTCGTTGGGATGGCTTCTCTTGTTGCAGTTCCCAGGCTCTAGGCACAGGGGCTCAGTTGCCTCAGGGCATATGGATCTTCCCGGACCTGGGATCAAACCTGTGTCCCCTGCACTGGTGGGTAGATTCTTATCCTCTGTACGACCAGGGAAGTCCAGCTTATTTCCTTAACTTGATGTCCTCAAGTCTCATCTGTGTTGTAGCATGTGTCAGAATTTTCTTCCTTTTTAAGATTGAGTACTATTGCTATATATTTATCTTGCCACATTTAGTTTATTCATCCATCTGTACACACTTGGGTTGCTTCCACCTTTTGTCTTGTGAATAATGCTACTTGGAACATGGGTGTAACAAATGTCTGTCCCTGTTTTCAGTTCTCTTGGGTATGTACCCAGGAGAGGAAATGCTGTATCATATAGTTCTATGGTTAGTTTTTTAAGAAGCCACTATAAAGGGAGCTTTGAGAAGACCCATGAATGGTGGACTACATTAATTTTTTAATATCCTCACTATGTTTTGACTTCCTTATTAACTATTGAGTAGATTTCTCTTCTCCAGTGTTTGCCTAGAGAATGCAAATTACTTTTCATAGACTTATAACCTAAGCAGAGGAGGGCTCATTAAAAAAAAAAAAGATAAAACCAAATAGAGGTTAGGTTGGCCATCTTGTGCTGCTTCTATCTGCTGCAGTCCCTCAGACTTCTGATTGTTAAGGACTGTAGCCGTACACATAGACTAGTAGGCAAACTGTTCAAGAAAGTCAGAATCAGTGGTGTCTGAGGGTGACCTGGCTTAGACTTCATCAGGACAGCTGGCCGGCTCGATAGCAAGGCTTGTAGTAATAGGAGATGATGGATTTCACAGATACTGGGATGAATTTTGAAGAGCCTGACGAAAAATTTATCCATTCAACGAAAAATTTTTGAGTACGGTATAGACCAGGCACCAAAGGTACTGTGTTGGACAAAACAAGAAAAGCCCTCGCCCACGTGGCGCTGACGCTCTCGTCAGTGGGTTGGAGAAAGCACAGTTGTTCGGCATTGCTGGAGACAGTTAATTGGGGAACATGGGCAGTGTGACCTAGATCACACTAGTGAAAGGTGTGGGGGCACTTCGTCTTTTGGTTGACCCACATCTTGGAAGAGTTAAAGTGTTGCATATTTTTAAGCTATTAAGCAACTCTCACCTGCCCAAGGTCACACTGCTTGCCTGTCTGCAGAAGTTGAATTTTTAAAACCAAGTATTTGATTTATTTCTCTTGTAATTTGAACCCTTTGGTTATTTAGTAGGATTAATTTATGCCCATCCTTTTCTCCTGTCCTCAGCCTAGGGGGAAGTGTCCTTTACTCCTTGTTAAAGGTTTTGGTCTTTTCTCTTCAGCTCTCGGCAACACCTGTTCCTGTGATTTTTCCTGTCATCCTCAATCTTCAGTTTTTCTATTTGTGTTGGCCTTTCCTTTTTAACATATAAATATGGTTAGATGTTTTCCTTAAACAAAAAGCAAAATTCCTGTAGTTAACACCTCACACTCTTTTTCACATTGGTAAACAGCCTAGAAAGTAATCTGTACTCCTCTTGGCCTTATCTTCAGCCTCTACCCCTTACCAATCATCACTTAACTTTTTCCCTACTGCTTCAACAGGGGCTTTTCAGTTCTTACGCCCCCCTCCTCTTTTGTTATTAACATTGGATATTTCTTTCTGCCTGTAAAATTTCTCACCATCTATATCACTGTTCTCTGCTGTCCTCCCTCTCTCTCTGTTCTTTGTCAAGTTTTCACGTGAGCTTCTCTTCCCCTGATCCTTCCTAAGCATGGACCTCTGCTAACATGTCTCTTCTTGCTCTGTGCCCTCTGTCTTATCTACATCAGTAACCTCAGATGCGGATATCTTGTGTGGGACCTATAACTCCTTCACAGATCTCTCTCTGCAGTCACAGACCTTACTTGCCAGCTATCCTGAGTGCTCCCATAGGTACTGTGAACTGATCTCACTTTCCACCTGCTTCTCCACCCTCTGGGTTTCCATCTCTGTTAGTGGCACCATCATTCACCCAATCCGTAAAAGCCAGAATCCTCCAAAATTATTCTAGACTCTTCCTTCTGCCTCAGCTTCCACGTCTGAATTGGTCATTCTCCCCAGTTGATTCTTCCTCATAAATACCTCAGTAAAGCATCAGGTCTACACCCCACCCTTCCTCATAGCCACTTCCTTAGTTTTGTAGTACCTTGATGTGTTTTATCTACATTTTTTATAATAATGTCCTAACCACTTTCCTTGTGTCCAGCTTTTCGTGCCATCTCTCATCTGATCTCTCTAAAATGGTGATCCAAAACATGCCCCCTTTTTTGCTTAAAATTAATGATTCCTTACAGCTGGCAGAGTATATTTTTGTATGGTGTATTCTCAGCATAGTATGACAACCCTATATCTGGGCCCTGTTTGTCTTTCGGACCATGTGCCCTGCAACTTTCCCAAATGTCCTAGAGAACTCTAGCTGCACTGAAATGTTTCCAGTCCTCAGTGGTAGCATTTACAGTGCCTTTGATCTAAAATTCTCTCTCCGACACTTCTTCCCTGGTCTAATGCCTCTTTGGGTTTAAAAAATTAACACCACTGTCATCTCCAGAAAAACTGTCTTGTCCCCCATTCATGGTAGGTTGGATACTCTTCTCCTGGGCTGTCGATGAATGCACTTTGTGTAATACCTCTACACATCATTTCTTTTTGTAAGCTTTCTAAAACTACACTGAAATCCTTGAGAATCAGACTGTATCTTTCACTGATAAATGCCCAGCACCCAATACAATGTCTGAACTTTCACAACAGGCTTTCAGTAAGCCATGAGATTGTTCATGTAATTCTTAAAATCTACCAACATTTGTTTTTTCCATCCTTCCTTTACCTACGTTTTTCAATGGCTTATTTATTATTAGCCTTTTATTGTGCATTATATACACAAGGAAAAAGGATAAAATTCAGAATCCATAATTTAATGGCTTAATTATTATTAGCCTCTTATTATGCATTATATACACTAGGAAAAAGGTTAAAATTCAGAATCTGTAATTTTTGTTGCTTAGGAACAGCTCTTGGAAAGCCAGGTTCACAGATTGGTTAAACAGTACTCTCAGATGCTAAAATTTTCTGGCTTGTAAATCTTCTAACTAAATATCATCTCACTAGAATTATGTTGATTCCTCTTAGGGGATTCCAGAAGAAGGCAGGAAATGGTCTTACTTATGTTTGAGTAAGCTATTACTTATAAAGTGCTTACCCTAACCGTGAATATTTTCTACAAAAGGTCCAAAATGAGTAAAGACAGCCCCTAACTGGAACTAAGGGTAGAGACTGACAAAGCATAAATCAAATTTAATACTAAACAGACTGAACTAAGCACTGTGTAACAGCGGTAAAACCGAACCGGTGAGCGGGGTATAGCACCGGAGAGCAGAGCGTGTTTTCCTGTCCTAGTCACTTCAGCAGTGCCATTGTAAAAAGCAGTTTTTGGAACCCTTTTCACATTGACTTCAGAGTCTTTTATAAACATATAAACTTTTCTTATTAATGATAAACTAATACAGAGGAAAAAAGTAAAAAATAATTGGTATTAACATTTTGATAAACAGCCCTCCAGCTATCTTGGTACAGGTGACACATATTTTTACATTGAATCATACCACCTACCTTGTTTTATGCCCTTATCATGTTACTCAGTGTATAATGGACACTTCTCCACAAATGTGAAACTTAAAATGCACATTCCCCTTTGATAAGCAGTTGTGTTTTTAAAAAAATTGAGCCTAAGGAAATAAGAGTATGGACAAAGATATGTGATATGTTTAGCAACTTAAAAAAAACAGAAACAGAAGTAGAGGAATATATTTACTGACACAGACAGTCATGTGTATCATATGGTGAAGAAATCAGGAAAACAATATGTACAGTATGGTTTCAGTTTTGATCTTAAATCTGTGTGTGTGTGTACACACATATGCATAGAAAAAATAGCAAAATATATCAACAAAATTGTGTATTTGGGAGAGGAGTGTCAGGTAGTGTTAAATTTTGTTCTTTTTTGCTTTCTGAGTTTTCTGCTATTCTGTGAAACTTAGGTAACTTGTGTCATTAAAAAATGGTTTTTTGAAACCAAGGCTAATAAGATAAAAAGTTTATTTTTAAATGAGTTTGATTGATGCTCAGGAAATTTCTTTGTAATCTTTAACAGTAGGCTAACTGAATAAGATATTCAACTGGCAATCAAATCTTTTTGAAGGGTATGATATTGAATACTAAATTCCTGTTCCAATTGAGATCTCAGTAAAATGAATTATAATGTCTTCCATGTTTCAGAAAATGTGACCATTCAGGGGGAGAGGAAGGGAGCTCAAGAGGGAGGGGTATGTATGTGTGTGTAAAATTATAACTGATTCCCGGAGAGAAAGGGGGCTCAAGATGGAGGGGGGTGTGTGTGTGTAAAATTATGATTGATTCCTTTTGCACAGCAGAAACCAGCAATTTTGTGTACAATTTTACACACAATTTTAAAGCAATTTTCCCCCAATTAAAAAATGTGTATAAAAAAAAAAGAAAATGTGACTGTTTTATTAAGGTTAGCATATTGCATATCTGAAGTCCAAAGTTAAAAATTTTTTAATTGAAATATAATTGATTTACAGTGTTGTGCCAAACTTTTTTGTACCAAAATCAAAATTTTAATTGAGAGGCAAATGTTTAAAATTGTAGGTAAAGATTGGAAGAGACATAAACATCAATGGGCTGTTTACTTTTTATATAAAGTTAAGTTTGTATGTGTGTCTTGTTCCTAACAGATCAGTCACTGACACCATGAACTGGAATAAAGGTGGCCCCGGCACCAAGAGGGGCTTTGGCTTTGGAGGTTTTGCCATCAGTGCTGGAAAGAAGGAGGAACCGAAGCTCCCACAACAGTCCCACAGTGCCTTTGGGGCAACCAGCTCTTCTTCTGGCTTTGGAAAGTCGGCTCCACCACAGCTCCCTTCTTTCTACAAAATTGGTTCTAAACGGGCCAACTTCGATGAAGAAAATGCGTAAGTGGTAATAATATCTGGTAATTTAGCAAGGTTAGGTTTTGAGATATTCATTCCATCAAAAAAATTGAAGCAAAGAAACCATTTTTTTCTCAGATAACATGACTTCTTTGGTTATCTCACTGAATTGCATTGTTCCTAACAGGTTAAATTGTTACGTTCACTCGTAACAATTGTTACTGTAACGTTATGTTATATTCATAAGGAATATAATACTTGTGTGGTCCTTTATTTTTCCTTGCTCCAAAACGGATTTGAGGCCATTGAAACCTAAATATGGCTAAGTGTTTTATTTAAAATTAAATTATTTAATTTACATGGCTTTTGATGGTCTTTACTGAAGTTTTTTATTTACACCATAGAAGTTGTTTGGTAAACACAGGCATTTGTCAGAACTGGTAGAGACATAGTTTGATTCAACACCAAAGTCTTTAAAACTGTTAACCTGTTGTGTTGTAACATCTTATAGTGGTAGGAAAATCTCAGATTTTTGCTCACAGTTTTCAGGAACCATATTTACCAGTTACCTTTTCTAACTTGATTGTCTAATAAGGGGATTGTTGAAAAACTGAGGTTTGAAAGTTTGAGCTCTAATTCTGTATAGATTTTAAGTTCTTTTCTTTTTTTTAACCCTCAGGGTCACAGTTTTTAAAGTATTTAGCAGCATTTTTAAAAATTGGTATATTATTTAGCAATTAAGTTCATAAGTAAGTCCAGGATCATTATTCTAGAAAGCAGTTTACCAGCTCAGGGATACGTTAAATGAAACTACCGTATAAATAAATATGCATTTGTGTGTGTGTGTGTGTGTGTGTGTATAACACGTAATGGTTAGAGCTTTTAAAATGAAGGCTTGAAATGCTTTGAAGTTTAGGCTGTAGTTTTGATCTCTTTAATATTCTATTGTATTAATCTTTCATTTAATTCTGAGGTAAGCTCTAAACAGTGTTTTTGTTTTGTTTTAGTGTATAGCTATATCGATATACTTTTCTGGGATATCTGTTAGAGGGAAACATTTTCCAGATGTCGAAGTTGTTTTCTGAATACTTAGTATGGTGAGGAATTGTGGTTCATGTACAATGTTATATAAGTTTTGAGTGTACAGCAGAGTGATTCACAATTTTTAAAGGTTATAAAATATTGGCTATATTCCTGAGCATTTATTTTCAATTCTAGAAGTTTTTTTGTTGGTTCTCAGAAAAAAGCCCAGAACTTTTTAAGAAAATCTCTAGCCTTATGAATTTAATCTCTAAAAGTTTTTAAAGGGTCGTGAAGAATAAACTAGGCTTTTGATATCTCATACAAAAGTGTTTTTTCCATATCATATGCTTTAATATTTGCTGTATCTATTCAACAGTGATATGCTGTTGATAATTTTGTATTGGAAACACTTCCCTTTTGACAGAACTGGAAATGTAATTTTTAACAGACACTACTGAAATGGGGAATCTGCTGTGGTTTTTTTGCAGTATTAGAATTTGGCGTATATCAAGTGATACTTAATAATTAGGTCCTAAGCCAAAGGACCAAAATCTCTTAATGGTAACATATACCATAATAAAAATTTTGTTAAAGATTCACCCACCCCCAAATTAAACATTCACTCTGTCAGTCATACATCTTAATTTTCAGATATTTTGAAGATGAGGAAGAAGATTCTAGCAACGTTGATTTACCTTACATTCCTGCTGAGAACTCACCTACCCGCCAGCAATTCCATTCCAAGCCAGTAGACTCTGACAGTGATGATGATCCCTTAGAGGCATTCATGGCTGAAGTGGAGGCAAGTATTAACTATGTTAACATTTTTAGCCATTAGAAACAGGTCAAATTAACCTAGTGCTTTAGTCCTCAGACAGAATTTGTTTATTGGCCCTTTGTTGAGAGAATTTTGCTCTTGTATTCCATAGTTTCTTAAATATACTTCCATGACCCTGTAGCATTTTCAGAGATTGGTGCCTAGGAATTTGAACTGTAACCCTTGAACATAGTGGCTCAAGTGTGTGTGTGTGGTGTGTTTTATTTTAATAATTCTTGGTATAGTCTTAAATGGAATGAATATTATCTTAATCTAGCTTTTATTGAATACATATTTATGTAAGATAATTAAACTTAAGGGATTTGCTAAAGTTACAGATTCTGTATTCAGTACCTCTAGTATTTATTTTTTTTATCCATGTTCGTGACCTTGTAGAAATTGAGACTTGTGACCTCTTCCTCCTTAAAACTCTTCTCTCTAGCTTTTTGTGATTTTGTATTTTGTTCTTTTCTCCCATGTCTCTGACTTCTCTATTTAATTACTTTGTGTTATGAAAAATCTCAAGCACGTAAAGTAAAATAATAAGATGAGTCCCGTAGACCCTGCACCCTGCTTTATCAGGTAGCGCTTTGGCCAGTCTTTCGTTATCTGACACCTCCCACCCCCTTTTACATTATTTAAAGTAAATCTCCGACATATCATTTCATCTATTGGTATTTCTGTATCTTTAACTCTTAAAAAACAATCATACCATATGATTACACCAAAAAAAAAAAACTTTACCTAGCCATGTGACTGTTATCTGTCATTCTTGTGATTCTCTTCCAGTTTCTCATGATAATTCTCCTACTGTTCTCTATTTTAATGTGCTATCTTCAGGCTTTATACATTCCTTAGTGACCTCACCCACTTCCAAAATTAACTTCTGTGTGAATAAATTAATATCTTTAGTTCCATAGTCTCTCTTTAGTTTCAGCTCTGCTTTTCTAGAAACATATTGGCCATTTTTACATGGGTGTGTCCCCCTGGTCCCTTTAACTTTTTTTTTTTTTGGCTCCGATAAACAGCTTATGGAATTTTAGTTTCTTAACCTGAGATTGAGCCCTGGCTCTCCACAGTGAAAACAGAGAGTCCTAACCACGGGACTGCAAGAAAATTCCCATATTGGCTTTAATTTCTTCCTTTAAATAGCCCCTCTTTTTTTTTTTCAGTTTTATTAAGGTGTAGTTGATTTACAGTGTTGTGTTAATTTCTTCTGTACAGCAAAAAGTGACTCAGTAATTGACTGAAAAATTCCATGTACAGAGGAGTCTGGCAGGCTACAGACCATGGGGCCATAAAGAGTCAGACGCAACTGAGCATAGCACACAGCACATATACTCGTCAAAGATGCTGGCCTATACTTTTTGGTAGTGGCTTTGTCTGGTTTTGGTTTCAGGGTGATAGCGGCTGCATAGATAGTGGCTTCACTCCCAACACTCCTTTGGGAGTGTTCCTTCCTCTTCAGTCTTTTGGAAGAGTTTGGGAAAGATCAGTGTAAGTTCTTTGTACATTTGGTAGAATTCCCCAGTGAAGCTACCTGGTCCTGAACTTCTGTTTGTAGGGAGTTTTTTAATTATAGATTCTATTTAATTTCTAGTGTTTGGTCTGTTCAAGTTATGTGTTTCTTCTTCATTCAGTTTTAGTGGGCTGTATGTTTCTAGAAAGTTGTCCATTTCTTCTAGGTTATTGAATTTGTTGGCATCTAATTGTTCATAGTATTCTCTTACAACTTTCTTGTTGTTGTTATCAGTTGTGGTTTTTTTCTCTTTCATTTCTTATTTGGGTTTTCTCTCTCTCTTTTTCTTTTTTGCTGTGTGGTATGTGGGATCTTAGTTCCCTGGCCAGGGATGGAACCTGTGCCACCTGTATTGGAAGGCAGAGTCTTAACTACTGGACTGCCGGGGAATTCCCCTCTTTTTTTTTTTTTTTTCTAGTAACTGATCAAGCATGTTCATGACTTGCTTCATTTATTCCTCAGAATAACAAAGGTGAATAGGCAGAAAAACTATATAAAACTTCTTAACTAATAAAAAAAAACTGAACCCTAAGGTAATTCAAATCACTTCTCCAAACCACATTGGTACTGTGTGGCAGAGCTGGGGTGCAAATCTAATTTTTCTTGCTTAGTAGTCCTGAGAACTGGCTCTTGTTCAGAACATAGTGCTGCCTTCCTCTCATCATTTGCCAGTTCTGTCAGTCTTTACAGTATCTCTTGCATCTATTTCTGTTTCCTTTATGGTCATCTTCCCCTGTACCTTAACTCTTACCTGATCTAAATTAATTCTCTCCCTTCTTGAGGCTCTCTGCTCTCCTGTTCATGTAGTGTACAGCTACAGAGTAATTGGACTGAAGCATGTTTCTTGTCATATTACTCCTCTTGCTCAGAAACTGTCACTTTATTGTTTATGAAGTAAAGTCCTTTTAGATTCCTCAGTTACTTGTTACCTGAAGTCTTCAGCCAGAATTCATCTCTCCTCTAAGGAAGTAGGGGAGAAAAAGAATCCATTAAAGATGTGTTTTTGTTTGGTGTAAACGATGCTTTTTAAAAATAGTCAACATTTTTAAGATCCAGATACTAAAAAAAAAAAAAAAAAAAAAAAATCCAGAGATTTTTGTCTAAAAGATCAGTCTCCGGAAAAGTGAAAAATGTGGCAAGACTAGGACTGCATTCTTGTGTGGCAAAAAACCGGCTGTTGCTGACAAAGTAACTGCCTGCTTGGGGCAAGGCAGACTTTTTCTACTTCACCCATCAGTCCCTATTGTCTTCTTGACACTGAGGCCGTTGCTTAGTGCCTTTTGCCATCATATTTGTGTTGTAATTTTCTTATAGTGGAGAAGTAGTTTTCCTGAGCGTGGGTCTGTTGTCAAATATCTGAGAGTAAAACTCAGGGCTATGTGTTAAAAGAAAAATTAGAGCATGCTTCTTTAGAATATTCAGGGCTTCCTCTGGTGACTCAGTAGTAGAGCATCTGTCTGCCAAGCAAGAGATGTGGGTTTGATTCCTGGGTCAGGCAGATCCGCTGGAGAGGGGAATAGCAGTCCACTGCAGTATTCTGGCCTGGGAAACCCTGTGGACAGAGAAGCCTGGAGAACTGCAGTCCACGGGGTCACAAAGAGTTGGACACAACTTAGGAGCTAAACAAAAACAGCTTACTAAAGTGCAAGCAGGGCGTGTCTGTGTCAGAAGACTAGAACTTTCCTTACCTTGGCTCACTTCATTCATTGTGAAGTTGCTACCTGCTGAGTATTTTGGGCTTCCCACATTTGATTTAGAATAAATTACTTTCCGAAGAATGTATACCTAAAAAGTAGCAGAGCCAGGATTCAACTCCAAAGCCCATGTTCTTTTTGCTGTATCATTCAGCATCTGAGTTCTTGTGTTGTGTATTTCTGTATAATGCTTACCAGAACTACTCAGAACATACCTGTGCTTTGCAAGATGGTAGCAATTTTGTAAATATAGTGTGTTAAATGATTCTCTCTAGAAGTAAAGGCAAGGGATAAATGGTTTGTTTTGTTTGAGATGTCATTACATATTGGTTTAGGTTTTTTTTAATCTTCGTGACACCTGAACGTTTCCCAAAGGGCTGTGTTTCTCATCATTTTTTCAGATCCCTAGTGATGAATTAGAATAAAAATCAACTCTTGATTTTTGAGGTTTAAATTTAGATTTAATTTTTGGTAGTGCAAGCTGGAATAGCCCTTTTTGAATAGGAGTATCCAAGAATGGTCCAAATTCTCTTGCTTGGAATTTCAAGTAGTTGAAGCTGTTTGGAGGTTAAATCTTTTTGATATAACATCGTTCTTCCAGATATTTTTTGCTGTAGTATCCAAAGGCGTTTTGCTGATATTTGGACAGAGGGATGGATATTATCTGATCTTGGAGAGAGTATTGTTGCCAAGGTATTGCATTAATCCAAATTAAAGAAGTCAGAAAAACTCATATTGCTTTACAACAAGAAACAGTTATGCAGAATGTGTTTTAACCTTGGCAAAAAGTAGTTAATTCTTCTACCCTTGATTTTCATGTGTATAAAGCAAAGAATTAATTTAGATCAATAATTATCAATTTGCCATTTAAAAATAACCTATGAAAAATGGAAAAACTACATGTATTTAAGTCCACCCCAAAGGGTTCTGATTTAGTAGATTTATTTGTTGTTTTTCCGTCACTAAGTTGTGTCTGACTTTGCAACCCCTGGACTACAGCATGCCAGGCTCCCCGTCCCTCACTGTCTCTTGGAGTTTGTTCAAACTCATGTCCATTGTCAGTGATGCTGTCTCTCCAACCATCTCATCCTCTGTTGCCCCCTTCTCCTGCCCTCAGCTTTTCCCAGCATCAGGGTCTTTTCCAGTGAGTCGACTTTTCCCATCTGGTATTGAGGTTCAGCGTCAGTCCTTCCAATGGTTATTCAGGGTTGATTTCCAGCAGGATTGATTGGTGGTCTTGCAATCCAAGGGACTCTTGAGAGTCTTCCCCAGCACCACAGTTCAGAACACCAGTTCTTGGGTGCTCAGCCTTCTTCATGGTCCAGCTCTCACATCTGTACGTGACTATGGGAAAAGTCATAGGTTTGACTATATGGACCTTTGTTGGCAAGATGATGTCTCTGCTTTTTAATATGGTCATAGTTTTCCTTCCAGGGAGCAAGCGTCTTTTAATTTCATGGCAGCAGTTTATTTAGCGCAAGGTTTTTCAATCTAAGGGCATTTAGGGCTGGATAATTCTTTGGTGGGCTGTCCTGTGCATTGTAGGATGTTTAGAGGCATCTGTGACCTTCACCCACTGGATGTTAGTAACAGCTCCCCCCACCCCAAGTTGTGCCAACCAAAAAATGTGTCCTGATATTGCCAGATGTCCACAGGGGATAGAATCATCCAAGGCTCAGAACCACCTTTCTAGAGCCAGATACAGAGATCTGCATTTTTTACTAGCCCCTTTGGTAATTATATCATTAACTCTTTTAAAAAAAAAAAAGTGATCAATCAAGCATTTTTGCTAGTTTTTCCACACATGGTATATTTGCAGATAAAAACTATGGAATCTGCATATATAGTCAAGTTTTTAGAACATGGGTATTTCTCTCTAAAAAAATAATTGTCAAAAAACAATTTGATTGCATCAAACTGCAGTTGTCAAAATGCATAGCTAAAACTGTGATGGTGCTTGTTTGAATCTAAAAATTCTTTATAAAGAAATTTTCCTTTCAGTGTTTTTAGTTGGTGATTCCATACGGCCTTTTGTTTCATTAGGATCAGGCGGCTAGAGACATGAAGAGGCTTGAAGAAAAGGACAAAGAAAGAAAAAACGTAAAGTAAGTTGTTTTCTTCTCCTTCAGAAAGGTTACATGAAAATTGCTACATTATTGCAAAGCCTGTTCCCCCAAAGTTTATAAAGAAAAATTCAACTACACAAATGTCCTGACTTAAAGTTATTACCTTAAATAATATTTCTGTAGGTAATAGAGATGACTGCATTAGCAGTAATTAAAAAGCATTCTTTTTGGTATTCAACTGTAAATAGTTTTTAGTAACCACAAGAATGAATTACACAGGGAAGCAAGAGAGCATCATTACTAGTTTGGGTTCATTTTTCTGAGTTTTGTCCCCATAACTAATATAGGTTTATGCGTATGTGATTGATTTTTAAGATGTAACAGTAATTATATACAAAAAGCTATGTTTATTATTAATAAATCACAAAACCTGATTTGAGGGTGACATGCTTTAGCAACTAGTCAGAGCTTGAAATACTTTGTTTTCTAGGAAAGAGAATTCTCCTCTTTCCCTTGCTGAATATACTTTTCTTACGGCTTTTGCTGCCAAGCCCAGGAAGGCGGGTTGGACTTTGCCCTCTGCTTGGCAGTCAGTGCTCAGCCCCTCCCTGAGGCTCCTGTGCCGGGGGAGGGTCTGCCCTCTCTTGGGGGCTTATCGTGTGTTGTGTCCCCTCCAGCTGCCCTCCGCTGGTGGTGTTGCTTGCCTTAGGGGTAGCAAGTGCTCTAGGGTAGGCAGAAAGTCTGATTAAAAAGCAGTGGTTGTGGGAATTAAGCAACTATACTTTTCATAGTTCCTGAGAGATGCAAGTGGTGAAGGTCCACTTCTCCACGTGAACTGTTTTAGTTCCAGATTTTAAAAAGAGTTGATGTAGTTTTTCTCTCTGTCCCTGAGGATTTTGGCTGAATGCAGTTACTCAGAGCTAAAAACTCTGGGGCACAGTAAGACAGTTGTGACCATCTTTAGTGTATACAAAATGCAGGTGTTCTTCTTGTTTCTGTTTTTTAATACAAAGTCCTTTTCACAACTGCATTATGTTTGTTGTGTGGGATATACAAGGCTAGGGCCCGTGGGTATCTCTCTTCACAAGTTTTTACTCCCTATATTCTCGTTAGTATTGATATATTTGATGATTCTGGGGGTCCCACATCATCCCATTCAAAAGAAATGCAAACTGCGGCTTATGGTGTGAAATCAGACATACATGGTGAATGGATGGCTTCCAGTGTGCTTACTGCTGCTTCGTTACTGTTAGTGTTGAGAGTTCCTGTCCTGTATGGAATTCAACACTAATGTGCTATAAGTATGGAGCTGGGTATGTGGAACATTTGCAGGGAAGTTTGTTTCTCCGCTTGTTTTTCCAGGGGTATTCGAGATGACATTGAAGAGGAAGATGACCAAGTGAGTTCCTATGCAGTATTTCTATCTTTTACTTTCACCCCACAAAGTCTGTCCTGGGGACAAGCTAGAACTTGTCTTCACTGAAATGGCCATTCCTGATGTTCAGCAGGGAATGTCATTTGATTTGCTCCTTTTCTACCTGTGTGACCAGTTGGTAATATAAAGAATTATGTGGCTTTCCCCTGTGTTGAAGATGGAAATTTCGGTCAAGTACGATATCAAAAACAAAGATGAGCTTTACTCAGCGTGATTTTTTTTTTTAATCCAAAATTAATGTTTATTCTGATAAATCAAGAAGTAGAATAGTGTGGGATCTACAGACAACCTCTAGTAACACCTAACTTTGACCTGTTTCTAAGGGTTCTGTTTGTGATTCTTGTGTTTCAAGATGAAACATTGGTTAAATGACAGTCCTTTAGTGTCTTTCTTCCCCATTCAGTTGTGGGATGGAGAGAAGGGACCCAGAGTGAGCCCTTTCTAGGTGGGTGACCCTTCTCATCAGTGTCAGCTTCCAGAGTTGGGTTGGTAAAGCCACAGCATGTGTTCCACAGCTCTCAGCAGGGTAGGTAGGAGACACCCCACCCCAGGAAGGCTGTGGAACTGACAGTTTTATAAGTCTTCTGTTAAGCAAGCTAAATCACTTTATGATAGTAACTGTCTCATTTCCTCTGATTGTTCCTCTGAATACTGCTATTGTTAAAGGAATCATTGCTAGTAAGAGTCTTGTCTTACTGGGTAGGTATGTAAATTGTGCAGTCATCTGGTAATGCTGTGCGCACTAATTACAGAAGCAAAAATATTCTGTTATACTTGGGTATGATTATGATCTTGTGCTTTCCTGCAGGAAGCTTATTTTCGGTACATGGCAGAGAATCCAACTGCTGGTGTGGTTCAAGAGGAGGAGGAAGATAATTTGGAATATGATAGTGATGGGAATCCAATTGCACCTTCCAAAAAAATCATTGATCCTCTTCCTCCCATTGATCATTCAGAGGTACAGTATTTCTTGCTGAATTTGACTCTTCTCTAAAGCTGATGTGGTTTTCTTCAGCTTTAATATTTAGGTTTTCCCAGTATCAGAGTACTCCTCTGATTCATACACTTTATTATGTCATGGGAATATTTCTTTGGGATTTTGTCATATTTGCCAAGTGATTGAATCAGAAGGTGACTGAATGGTTGAGACTTTGTAGCCTGTACTATTCAAGGCACAGCTGAGTGTCTTGCTCACATTCAGTTTTAGGTGAATTTTTTTCAAGCAATTGTGCTTGTTTTCCATACCGTCACTTACCATCTTCCTTTCACTGTGGGTCCCTGGGCCTGCATTTGCTTTTTAATTGCTGTAAATCTTTACTGTTTCTCCCAGATCTGGGGCAGATGAAAGGCTGTTCTTACATCAGGAAAAGGAAATGAGGATATCAGTGTACTCACTTGGGGGAAAAAAAATCAGTATTTCATCCAGGTTAAATATCAGACTAGAGCTTGCATACCCTAGTGATTCTAGATCTAGAGCAGTGGTTTTCACAGTGTGGTCCAAGGACACCTAGAAGGATCTTTTCATGGAGTCTACAGAGTCAAAAGAATTTTCACGGTAATGCTAAGATTATTTGTCCTCTTCACTGCGCCAGCATTTGCAGTGATGACTAAAGGCAGTGCTGACACGTTAGCCTGAAACGGGACAGTGGTATCAGTTGTTCCGGTAGTCACTGCCTTCTTCCCTGTGTGACTGTTACAGTACCAAAAGTAAAGCCAGCTTCACTTAAGAATATCCTTGATGAAGCAATAACAATTATTTATTTAATCTTGACTCTTACATTACTCCTATGTTCCATGTAACAAAATGGGAAAGGGTAGGTAAACATTTGTATTGCATGCCAAGATATGACAGTTGTCTCACAGAAAGACACTTAGGTGTTCAAGTTGTGAACTGAGCTAGCTGCTTTTTTTCATAGAATACCATTTCACTTGAGAAAATGAATGATACATCAAGGAAAACAGAAGTGTCTCTTGTCAGTGATAGAAACTCAAGTTTTCAGGCAGAAATTAGGATTTGGGAAACTGAATGCATCACAGTGAGCTTGACAGCTTCCTCTCTTCCAAGTACTAACCAGGCCCGACCCTGCTGAGCTTCCAAGATCAGACGAAATTGGGTGCTTTCAGGGTGGTGGCTACAGGTGACAGCTTTCTATCTGTTGATAATCAGCCATGAAATGTGTATATTTTTAGTTACATAGTGAAATGTTTTGGATGATCTTCAAGCCATCTCAGTGAACCAGTATTTTCAGAGAGCCAATGCATGATGTTACAGAATCGTGTGTGAGTAAAGGGCCCATTCAAAGTGCAGGATAGACCCATGAATTATAGTGTGACAAAATGTGAAAGTTCGTCTATATGATTTTGGATTACACAATGAAAATAACCTTTAAGAAATGTGCACCTGTCAAGGCAGAGTGTAGTGTCAAGAGTAAAAGTCCACAAGCATCTGAAAAGGTTATTAATAAATACTCTTTTCCCTTTTCCAACTACGTATCTTTGGGAGGCCAGGTTTTCTTCCTTGGCTTTAATCAGAACAACACATTGCAATAATCTGAATGCAATAGGAAATACAAGATTTGGAAAAATGTGAAGCAGTATTATAAAATAAACTTATCTTTGAAAAGTAAAGTCGCTCAGTCGTGTCCCCATGGACTGTAGCCTATCAGGCTCCTCCATCCTTGGGATTTTCCAGGCAAGAATACTGGAGTGGGTTGCCATTTCCTTCTCCAGGAGATCTTCCCAACCCAGGGATTGAACCTGGGTCTCCCACATTGTAGGCAGTTCATCTTTATTAAAGCATATGTAAGTGTCATGGGGTTTGTTATTTTAGCATGAATTATAAATTTAAAATTTTTCTTATTTTTAATACAGTAAATAACACTAGATATAGCCATTTTTTAAATGAAATCTCATTGTATATTTGTTAAGTGTAAAGGGTACCTGAGACCAAAAAGTTTGAGAGCTACTGGTCTAGACTAGAGTGTGGGTTATATTCAGTTTTTTTAATTTTCCTTTTGTGCAGCTGTTACCACTTAAGGAATTGGCATTTTACATGTGGCAAATGAAGCTACATAAATGAAACCTATCTAGGAGGCTGCATCTGTGATAAAGAGTGAAAATATAATAAGGGAAAAAATACAAGTACTTGAAATAGTTGTCTAATAAAATATTTGAGATACTTGACAGAGTACTCAAGCTTCATCCTGCCTGGAGTGTATCCCATAGTTGTCCTAATGTAATGAAAAGTCTGCCAGGAGAGACCAGAAATGAAGAAAGAGTACCCTTTCTTCACAGTCCTTTTGTTTTTTCCTCTTGTTTGGAAACCAAAAGAAAAGTGTGTGTGTAAAAAAAACTTAGATATTTGTAGATTTTTGTGAATAAAGACAAAAACTGTTACCCTCATGGAGCTTCTGTTTTGATAAGAGAACTGAAGAAAAGGGCTTGGTGCAGCATTGTGGGGAGCATAATAAAAGGTCCTGTTAATAATGCTAAAGGAGAACTTAGTCCTTTCTCTTTGTTGATAGTAGCATAGAACGATAATTAATTTTAAGCTGTATCTAGAATTATGAAATTTTTGACCACTTATCAAAGGCTTAAGTTCTCCTTAAAAAGTAAATAGATTTATTGTAGACATACCTTGTCAGAAAGAGAATCATTTAGCCAGATTCGTATGTGGTAATATGCTAGTGCTTTGTATTCTTAGTACAGTAAGCTATGAGAGGAGTAGCAGAAATGATTCTTCCCTCTTTGGAATTGGAAATACTCGACAGTACATTTTTTTAAAGTTAACGTAAACATTTCCATGTTTTTAAAAAGAATGGAACTCCTTAGAAATATTATCAGAGGCCTAGATCTAGGTGAACAGCTTACCGCAAAGCATATTAAATGTTACAGGGTGGAATATCTGAGTCCTTTGGCATTAGAGATTCCTTAGTCTGCATCAAGGCTGTTCAGACAGGAATGGGAAAAAGTTCTGGTTGTACTTTCAGGATTTGTGTCATGAATGAGTGAATTCCTTTTTTCTTTCTAGCTGGTTATGGCTTTACTTGTATAGTATTTGTGAAAGGTGATTTTGCATTAAAATCAAACTTACAGGATTGAATCTTGAATTCTAGACTAACTTTGAATAATTGGACCTGCAGATTGACTATCCACCATTTGAGAAAAATTTTTACAATGAACATGAAGAGATAACCAACCTCACCCCACAGCAGCTAATAGATCTCCGGCATAAGCTCAACCTCCGGGTAAGTCAGCTATTAAGGCAGAGATTCATATTAATGCTAATTAGTCCAGGATTAGTAGTATTGTTTATCCATACTGAAATAATCTTGAATTTCTTCTCCAGCAGTCCCTGAACTGTCTTTGATAGAGTAATAATTATACCCCTTGGACTCTTGTGTCTTGATTTTACTGTTTTAGTTTTATAGCTATTTTAGGATAGAATTTTTTTAATTTGATATATACACATGAGTGCTATATATGTATATGTTCAGTCAACTTTGTGTAGTTTTTTTTTTAACTGTGTGTTGTGTTGGAACAATAGGTCATATGACCTTAAAACTAATCAGTAAGTGTTTCTGATTGCCATGAGAGCAGTGTGCTATTAGGAACTGTGTTGGGTGGGCTAAAGGCAAGTGGTCCCCATCTTTAGGAAGAGGAGACAAGATTAACTGATGTGAACAATATGGGAAGTCTTAAATATTTCAGGATTAAGATGCACTTGCTTTTCACATTATATACAGCACGGTTTTTTAATTAGATGAAGAAATTAACAACTTCACGAAATACGCATGCACTAATATCAGAATAATAGTTTTAAACTGTCCACTAAAAAGCTTTGGTTGTACATCGGCCACATTTGTTTAAGGTGCTGCTAGACATTAAGTGAAACACGCAAGTAGTAACATGATGTCTGCTCTGGTGTGGACAGCTTTCTGGCCGTGTCAGTTGCTACGTGATGTTTGAACTTGTTTCGTGAGGGGTCGGTGGTTGAGTGATTTTGTGTGTGTGTGTGTGTGTGTGTGTGTGTGTACATACTTGTCTGTTTTCTAAGAAGTATCCCTTTAAAAAAAAAATTTTAAGTGAAACGCTGATTGGAAATATCAACATCACCCCAGAAGCATTGAAAGCTTAGCACTGTTGGAGTCAGCATGGAGGTGGAGGCCCATTCCTCACCTGGGTGCAGTTCAGACAGTCGGACGTTTAGCAGTGTCTGCATCAGCCCTAAGCAGGACACTGGCTCCTCAGGCACGACTGAGGTTGGAGACAGTAGGTAATAGCTTTATAACCAGTGGGTTATAGGTGTGTCTGGATTTGGAGCTCATTTGCACTCTATTTCAAGAGTAAATTTTATTTTTTCTACCACTTGGTTAATAGTTGTACACATGGAAAAAAATATATTGACTTTTTCCAGTTTTTTGAACATGACTTTTTAAAATTTTTTATGAGAAAATTAATTGTGATTGAAGAGATTTCAAGGCCCGTAATCATTTAAAATAACGTGGCCATTATTTCAGAAATATTTATTTTGGAGTTTTTTCAGTGTGAGATTTACATCCATTATTATTTGAATTTTACCTTTTCACACATTGTAAGCTATTAGGTATAGACTTAGGTTTTCACTCTTCACATTCCAACTAAACACTGGAGAGCTACAGGTAAATATTGTTGACCTTCTAGTGCTATTTATTTTGAAGTACAAGTCATTCTTGCAAGTCATCTTTATCTCTAGGTTTCTGGTGCTGCACCTCCTAGACCAGGAAGTAGTTTTGCTCATTTTGGGTTTGATGAACAGCTTATGCACCAGATTCGGAAATCTGAGTACACACAGCCCACTCCAATACAGTGCCAGGTAAGTAAATATAGGTCACAAAGAGTTGGACATAACTGAACTGAAGTAAATATAATGAAAGAAAAATGAAGTAGAATGACATTGTGATCTTTTTTTTTTAAACTGACAAAACAATAAAACACTTTAATACAGAACTGTATTGACATGGATAGAACTTTTGAAGCCTTTAAAAATTAAAAAAAAAAAGAGCAGAAGTGAATATTTTACCAGTCTTAAGGTATTGACTGCTATTACCTTCTGCGATGGACCACATTCTGTCCGTGAATGTGAATCTCTCTAAATAAACTGCTTTCACTTCACCATGGCTCACTTTTGAATTCTTCTCTGTGCAAAAGCCAAGGGCCCTCACTTGGTGACCCGTCTTAGGAACTCAGCTGAGACCTGGGACATGAGATGGTCTTCTCCCCTTCGTCACTTTTCTTCAATTATAAAAGTGCAAGCCCACTCTGTTGGGGCAGAGCCCTGTTATCTGACCACTGTCTCTTTCACTAGTGTACTGTGTTAATAAATCTGCTTCTTACCTATTTTTAACAGTTGCTAAAGGACTAAGTGTTCTTTTGTTTCTGATGAATGTCTTGAAAATATGATCTGAAGAAAACTGTTCATTAAGCCTAAACTAAACAAAGGTTTGTGTGTGGAGAAATTTAGCACTGTCAGTTAAGAGGATTCCTTTGTCCGTGGCCTGAAACTTCTCATTTATAACTGAAAGTAATAGCTTCTGTTTCCCATTTATAAATGGATTTTATTCTTTTCCACACAGTTCAATATATGGATGAGACATTCTATACCTTCATGGTGAGGGGGGACAAATTTTTTTTTAATTTAGCAACAATAATGTTTCCTACAAATGAAGTTTATGGGAATCCAAATGTTTCATTCTTTTTTCCCCCCAGGTATTTCTTGTTATTCCATAACCAATGTGCATAGCCTAGGACATTTTTGTCCCATTGAAAATAAATGTCATTGTTAGTCATCTGTCCTTTCTCAGAGTTGCCTTCAGTTCATCTTTAAAATTGAAAGTTTAGAGTGGATATTACTTCTCTTTTTCCTCTAGGGTGTACCTGTGGCATTAAGTGGTAGAGACATGATTGGTATTGCCAAAACAGGCAGTGGGAAAACTGCAGCCTTTATCTGGCCCATGTTGATTCATATAATGGACCAGAAAGAATTGGAACCAGGTGATGGACCAATTGCAGTGATTGTGTGTCCCACTAGGGAGCTCTGCCAGCAGGTATGTGCTTTATGTAGAGTGCCCCCTTCCATATATCAACTAATGAGGACTAATCAATGGGTAGAATCACCAGGAAACTTTTTTTTTTTAAATAATTGTGTGAAATACACAAAATTTATTATTTTAACCATTTCTAAGTGTACAGTTCAGTGACATTAAGTAGATTCACATTGTTGTGCTCTCAGGAAACTTCTGGAAAATATTACATGTTATGTATTTTCTATATAACCAATTGATTTGGGAACTGTATTGTAAGCTCCCGGTGTTTTCCTCCTAGGTTACTTCATTTTGTTCGGTGAAAGGTAATAACAGGGTTAGGAAGAGAAGTGAAAAAGAAGAATCACAACAAGATTTTAGATAGCCTGTTAAGATGTGATAATGGTACCCTGTTCCATTTTCTTTATGAATAAAATTGTGTTTGTATGTTCTAGTTTTTTATTTTCTATTGACATCACATTTTGTGTGTTTTTCATAACTCCTTTTTGGACTGTGGCTGAGGTTAGTGTCACAGAGGTATTTGTTCATATGTCATTATGTTGCCTTTGCAGATTCATGCAGAATGTAAGCGGTTTGGGAAAGCATACAATCTTCGATCAGTGGCTGTGTATGGAGGAGGGAGCATGTGGGAACAGGCCAAGGCCCTCCAGGAAGGGGCAGAGATTGTTGTTTGTACACCAGTAAGTATGTCTTGAGTTTAAATAGCTTATCAGCCTTTCTCGGTATGGAAAAAATGTCAGTTGTTGGAGGGCATTTCCCCTGAAATGTGGTGAAGCAGGGTTGAGAATACTCTGAGGCAGTGATAGCTTGTGGCTTTGGTTTAATTTTGGTTGCTAGACTAAAATAGCAGTCTAGTAAGATTCTTTATATGCTACAAATTTCTGTCTGCATCAAACAGTTTTCCTTAACACTGTCGTGAAAAATGGGCCCATGCTTATGAAGAGCCTAAGTTCAGAGTATGGTCAAAACTGCCTTGAAGATTGTAGTTTAAACATTAAGACCCGTCAGTAAGGCTTTAACTTTGGTCATTTCAGAAAGCCTCACAAAAAATAGTTCTCACCATCTTTCTACAGTTTAAATCACAATTAATGTAAAGGAGGAACCCAGTGAGTTTTCAGATTTTCTGTTCTTTTGAGTGCTGTAGTGCATTAAATCCAAAGCTGTCAGACTAGTGTATATTGCAGTCTGAAACTGGAGTGTTATCATTTTTGCCAGGAGCAGAACTCTAGAAAATTCTTGTAAATACATTTAATTAAACAGCCCTCAACATTGGCAGGTTTCCCTGTGGGATCCACCAGCCAAGGATTGAAAATATTCAGGGGGGAAAAAGTCAAGAAAGCAAACTTGAATTTTCAGTATGTTGGCAACTGTTTATGTAACATTTACATTGTGTGTTATAAGTAATGAAGAGATGGTTTAAAATATACAGGAGGGTGTGCATAGGTTCTATGTGCAAAAACTGCTTAATTTTTTTTAAGGAACTTGAGCTTCCTCACGGGGCATGAACCTGTTAGATACTGGGATGGCTTGACTTACTGCTCATTTTCTGGCTCTCATAGGGTCGACTGATTGATCACGTGAAGAAGAAAGCTACCAACCTTCAGAGAGTCTCCTACCTTGTGTTTGATGAAGCAGATCGAATGTTTGACATGGGGTTTGGTATGCTTTGAATATTAGATTCTTCTGTCTGTCTCAATGACACTAGTTTTTTCCATGTCTTTCTAGACTTAATTTTTTCTCTGTGTGAGAAGCTAAAAATACTCCTGGGTAGGGTTGGACCCGTAGAGATAGAGCTAAGACTTTAGCTATTTTTAGGAGTTCTTTCAGGAAAAGTATGTTAGGCTTAACTGGGTTGAGGACGTTTGAAAGTGCCTGTGAATATAGGGAGAATATTCTAGGCTTTATTTTTATTCATCTGCCTTTGATTGTGGAGGTCAAGGTCTGTGTTATTTGGGAGGTAGGTGTCATATCCTTCAAGGCCTTTGTGTCCTTGTGATTTAAACTGTGTTCCTGTCCTCCTTGACTTAACCAGTTGTGTGAAAATTCTGAGTAACTGTCTTTGTGGATTGGAACACCACTGCGCCTAACCCAGCTAGGTGTTGGGCTAAGTGTTTCTGAGTTTCACGCTGAGTGACAAGTCTGGGAGTTCCAGAACTTCCTTAATTCTTATAATATCTTTATAGAAAGATTATTGCTATTAATAAAATGATTTTCCAGGTATCCCAAACTGTCATGCAGAGTTATAATACTGATTTTATTCTTCTATTTCTTCCAGAGTACCAGGTGCGGTCCATAGCAAGTCATGTCCGTCCTGACAGACAGAGTACGTATGAAGCAGTTTCCTTAAGCCACATTTGTACTCAGAATAAGCACCTATTTATTTTATAACTCACAGTTATGGCAGTAAAAATAATCATGTTTGTAATGGCGAGGAACCATAAAGGGGAAGATAATGACAGTTTATCTGAGCTAGACAGGACCTTAGAGATCACCAGATGGAACTCACTCATTTTTACAATGATAGTACCAAGACTGAGAATTAAATCACGTGTCACAGTTCATAACGTTTTATCAATGGCTAGAGGCAATACACAGTGCAGATCTGCTGACTTGAAGTCAAGAGCCTTTTTCTGAACCATACTGACAGCAACATCTGCCTTAACTGAAAATGTGTAAAATGATGGTACTTTTTTTTCCTTAGTGAATTTTTAAACTTCAGTGGGCTTCCGTTTTTTTAAAAACTGAGCAGTGAATGTCAGTAGGAAGCTTAGTGGGTATTCAAAAAAGAAGCGATACTGTTTCTTTAACATAGTTTTACCTTTTAGCTCTCTTATTCAGTGCAACTTTTCGGAAAAAGATTGAAAAGCTGGCCAGAGACATCCTGATTGACCCTATTCGTGTGGTGCAGGGAGATATTGGCGAGGTAAGCCTGAGCAGGGCAGATGGAGTCTCGGTGGGTTATTTTTCTTTTTTTTTTTTTTTTTTTTTCGGTGGGTTATTTTTCACACTGGTGATATGGATGTCATTTCTCACTATTGAGAGAGAAAACAGTTACCGCACTCACAGATGAGGCAACATGTTGCAAATTTGCTTTAAAAGCACAAGGGTTAGGGCAATAGGCGAAATATGTTTGGCAAAATGTTAATAATTGTTGAAGTCTGGTGATGATTACATGGGAGTTGATTTTGTTCATTTTATTCATTTTGAATGTTAAAATTTTTTCCACAATAAAATGTTTCTTTTAAAAAATTTATTTTTGGGAAAAAAAGAGCAAGTCTTGTCTGAAAGATGCTGGTCGGTTTGCATGGAAGTAACATCTTCAGTCATTGTGTGAGGTGGCCTGCACAGTGTGGTGCGGGGAGATTTAAAAGGCCTGTTGAATTAAGTTTTTGTTTTCCTCACCTGTACATATGCCCTATGTGGAAAATTTATCTGAATTTTGATTAGGAAATCAAATAAGGCAGCCTTGAGAATTCCTTAATATGCTTAGTATGCCAGTAAAGTTCTGTGCAGTTAGCTTGTAAACATTGTCCACCTTTGATTCCTGAGTGCCTTCTATGTATGGGTATGAATTGTACTAGGAGCTCTTACTCTACTGGGAATAATCCGGATAGGCATGTAGAAAAGTATTGCAGAGTATTGGGGCTTAGAGATTATTTAGGTATATGTACACATGTCAGCGGAGGGCTTCCCAGGCGGCACAGTGGTAAAGAAATGCGCCTGCCAATGCAGGAGATGCAGGAGACGCGGGTTCAATCCGCGATTGGGAAGATTCCCTTGGAGAAGGAAATGATAACCCACTGCAGTATTCTTGCCTGGGAAATCCCGAGGACAGAGGAGCTTGGTGGACTACAGTCCATGGCGTCGCAAAGAGTCAGACACAACTGAGCATGCATGCATACACACACATCAGGGGAGGGAGAGCACTGTGATTTGAGAAAGGATGTAAAATTTGAGTTGCACTTGACTTGCTGAAGGAAAGCCCAAGGATACAGGGGATTATTCATGGTTCTAGACGCGGGTGGAAAGTGTGGTGTCAGGTTCTTACTCAGGTGCCCTGTGGCACAGATATTGCTGTCATCTTTTTCATTTCTTTTCAGGCAAATGAAGATGTGACTCAGATTGTGGAGATTCTCCATTCTGGACCTAGTAAATGGAACTGGCTCACCCGGCGTCTAGTGGAGTTTACCTCTTCAGGGAGTGTCCTCCTGTTTGTTACTAAGAAAGCCAACGCTGAAGAGCTGGCCAATAACCTTAAGCAGGAGGGTCATAATCTTGGCCTGCTCCATGGTGACATGGATCAGAGTGAAAGAAACAAGGTTATTTCAGACTTTAAGAAAAAGGACATCCCCGTCCTAGTGGCCACAGATGTTGCAGGTAGGGTATGCATTTCCCCAGTAACCCTTGGTTCCTATGTTGTATGGGTTGCTCCATCTGGCTGTGTAGACCTGTAATATCTGAAGAGGCCAATTGAAGGCACTCTGCTGGCCTGGCTGTCCATGCCCCATGAGGCAGCAGTTCAGAGCATGGTGATCACAGTCTGGAGCTCTGAGTACCACTTCCCACTTAATATTCCTCTCTGAAAAAAAAAAGAATTCCTGCAATTGGAAGACACTTGAGGATGAAACTGTTAACATAGGTACATCGTAGGCTGTGTCCCTGAATATAGTAGATATCTTAGTTTGATTATGTAGTTTGACATATTTCACTCAGGATCAGAAAAAAATTTTGAAGTGTGATTTTTGAGTTTGTTCTGATGAGTTTTAATAGCTACACTTAAAAGCTTGGTATTTTCTCCCAGAAAGGTGATCACTTCGCAGCCTCAAGACACATGTGATGTTGGTTGTGAATTTTTTTTTTCCAACGTATTTCTGGTCAAGAGAGGCCATGGCAGGTTACTGGTAGTAGAAGATAGATGTCTCTACACGCTAAGTTTACCTAGCGTTGTAGGATCTATAATAGTAGCGTTCCTTTTAGAAGGGTGGCTCACATACCTGCATCTCAGCACATCACACCATGTGCTCTGCTTAGATAAGAGGAATGTAGCTTCTTAGGAGGTCAGCATTTTGGGTGACTTTGGTGTTTTGACTTCTGATAAAGAATAAAAGAATTTGGTTTTTTATTTCAGCCCGTGGTCTGGACATTCCTTCAATTAAGACTGTCATTAACTATGATGTGGCACGAGATATTGACACCCATACTCATAGGATTGGCCGCACAGGACGAGCCGGTGAGAAGGGCGTGGCCTATACCTTGCTGACACCCAAGGACAGCAATTTTGCTGGTGACCTTGTTCGGAACTTGGAAGGAGCCAATCAGCATGTTTCCAAGGAGCTCCTAGATTTGGCCATGCAGGTGAGTGACTGGACACACTTCAGTGAAAAAACTTCAGTATGCCGGAGGCAGGTAACATAGAAACATGACAATAAAGTTGGGTAGGCAGCACTTACAAAGTATAGATTGGTATTGTAGGACGTTAAAACGCATCTGATTTGCCTTATTCTCTCAGCAACATACATGTTGAAAAGCTATTCCTTTCTTGTGCTAAAATCTGTCCCTCAAATTTCTTCCTTCTTGCCACATATCACACTTGTGAGCAATTTTACTGTCAAAAGTTATTATTCCCCTCACTGCCCTTTACCCCAGTTTTTTCTATTGGGGGCTAAAAATGTATGATGTCTTTTTTAAAAAAGCATTTCACTACTTCTCAGACCTTTGACTACACTGGTTGTTGATCCAAAACTGAGAGGCATTCTACTGAATTAAATCTTGAGTCATCTTGATACACATGTTCCCAAATTGCCAGTATATTTGGGATACATGTTCTAATAGTAGAGACTTCCATGTTTTTCAGACCCATAGGTCAGCCTACAGAGCTGTTCACCCATAATGCAGTTGTACTGTGGTACTACTGCCCATGCTTCCCGCTCTGGGAGTAAAGGACCAGCATTTGAGGGGAGAGTAGAGTGATGTTTCCTTCCCTCTTGGAGAGCCAGTGCTAAACTGTTTTTGAACCAGATATATTTTGTCTTTGGTGTTTTCCTGCATCTCATTGTGTTTCAGGCTTTCTGTGTTGTCAGACTGATAAGCTTCTCTGATCAGTACCTTGCCACCTTTCCTTCTCCTGGGGAGCCAATCCTAAACTAAGTTTTTGAACCAGATATATTTTGTTTTTGGCATTTTCCTACATCTCATTGTGCTTCAGGCTTCCTTTGCCCTCAAGATTGATCAGCTTCTCTGATCAGCACCTTGCCACCTTTCAAGTACTTTTGACTGTAATTTGTGATAGACAGATAAAGCTCTAAGCTCCCCCAGAGATGTTACATATAGATTGAGAAATAGAAAATAAATTCATTTTCCACGAGGTAGTTAGGAATGGCCAGAGGAACTGCTCTGCATTTGAGGTGTATTGTAATCATTTCCCTTCCTGGAAGCTCTGAAGGAAGAAAGGAGCAGTGAAAGAAAGGAAGCCTTAGCTAAAGGCTCCTGACAAATCTGATGGATTAAGCTACCAAAAAGAAGCTAATCTGTGGTTCCTATGAACAGTTCCTCCTTTGCTGTAGATACATTGGCTAAAGTTTCTCTCTCCTGTTTAGTTTCCTCTATGACTTTGTTCTCTTCCTCTGGGTGCGTCTTCCTCCCGTGACTTAACCTTGAATTGTGTTTGCTGCAGAATGCCTGGTTTCGGAAATCCCGCTTCAAAGGAGGGAAGGGGAAAAAACTGAACATTGGTGGAGGAGGCTTGGGCTACCGGGAGCGGCCTGGCCTTGGCTCTGAGAACTCGGTGAGTCTAGACTCTAGCAGTGTCCTTCAGACTGGCCCTGCGTCTTTCATGACGTTAGGACTGTTTTCATTTACCTGAGTCTCAGTGAGTTCGAAATGCTGTCATCTGCTGACTTGAGTCAGTACAGCACTGGTTCTTAATGTGACTTTATATTAAAGAAGAAACTGTGTGTCCTTGATTGACTAGGTGTACTCAGGAAATCATTGTAGATTAGCAGTGGTTCCCAAAGGTGGTCCCTGGACCTGCAGTGAATGCAGTCTCATGGCCCACCCTAGACCTGCTGAATCAGACTCTGGAGGTGGGGCCTAGCGGTCTTTCTACACGCCCTCCAGCATTGGCCTTGAGCCAGAGGGTCCCTCTATAATTCAGCTGTATCTTGTAACTAAACGCACAAACAATACTACACTCTCTGGGAAATTGGTTCAGATACAAGAGCTAGCTTTTTTCACAAACCAAGTAACAAAAGCTCCCCCTGCCTGGCTTTCTTAACTTTCTTGTCACTTGATTCTTAAGCCAAGGAAGAAAGCTGTCAGTCTGCGTGTCTGGATCACTGTGGGTAACTTGGTGTCTTGGTGAAGTAGACTGTCTCCACATTACAGTGATGCTGCTGCTGTGGATCACGCAGGTGATAGTGGTAATACCGAGCACTTAGGATGTGCCCGGCCAGTTCAAGCAGCCACACACGTTAACTCCGGCTTCACAGTCACTCGGAGTAAATAGAGCTGATAGACTGAGGCACCAAGGTTACACTGTGGGAAGCGTTGAAGAGGAGGTTCAGACTCTTCAGGGTTTGGATGTAGAGCCTGAGCAGTTGTGTGTGTGCTGCACTGCCTTGCGGCCTCTTCAGTTTTAACGTAATTTTTACCCAGTTACATAAACGTAATGTTTATGCCTATGAATAATACCAGGTGATCAGCTTTGGGCATAATCTGACCTCATTTCTGATTGTTAGGGTCGGTTCTCAGAAATAGATTTAATGGGTTGAAAGGCATAAAAAGAATCCCACACCTGTTTCAGCTCCCTCTTGTTTCCAGCATATTGAGGCCCTTCTATGGCAGTGGGCTTCCCTCTTACTCTTCCTTTCTCATTAGTGTGTTTATTTTTTAGGACCGAGGAAGTAACAACAATGTAATGAGCAATTATGAGGCCTACAAGCCCTCCACGGGAGCCATGGGAGACCGGCTGACGGCAATGAAAGCGGCTTTCCAGGTGTGAAATCAAGCACTTGGGGCAGTGGTGAGGGGCACTGATCTTCCTGAGATGGTAGCTGGCCTTGTACACTAGGTGCTGGATTTCCCGAGGGCCTTCCCCCATTTTCAGTTCTGAATATCGGCTTAACTGCAGCTTACCTAGAGCTGCAGGTGTAGAGGCTGGACACACCCCTGTTGCTGGTCGTCTCCTTCAGGCACACTCAGGGCTCTCGTCCTACAACAGTGTCAGTGTTCCCTCCCTGCTCTACCAGCTGTCAGGGCGCCAGGGCTCTTGTAACCTGGTTGAGAGTGCTTGCCGTTGTTTAACGAAGACAAGTTTGGTTCCGTGCCTCTTGTGCCCTGAGCTGCTCCTCAGCCTTCTGTACCTCCAGTTAGCTAGCTGGGCCATTAGGTTTCTTACACTTCCTGTCTCACCCACTGCTGTTGTCTCTCTCTTAGTCACAGTACAAGAGTCACTTTGTTGCTGCCAGTTTAAGCAACCAGAAGGCTGGAAGCTCTGCGGCTGGGGCGAGCGGATGGACTAGTGCAGGGAGCTTGAATTCAGTTCCAACTAATTCAGCCCAGCAGGGCCACAGCAGTCCTGACAGCCCCATTGCCAGCGCCACGAAGGGTATCCCAGGCTTTGGCAGTACTGGGAACCTCAGCAGTGCCCCGGTGACCTACCCTTCTGCCGCAGCTCCGGGCGTCAACAACACAGCTTCAGGGAGTAACAGCCGAGAAGGGACTGGGGGTGGCAATGGGAAAAGAGAGCGATATACTGAGAACCGGGGTGGAAGTCGTCACAGTCATGGAGAGAGTGGCAATCGGCATGGCGATAGTCCACGTCATGGAGATGGGGGTCGCCATGGAGATGGGGGTCGCCATGGAGATGGATACCGCTACCCAGAGAGCAGCAGTCGTCACACTGACAGCCGCCGTCATGCTGATGGTCATCCTCACGGAGAGAACAGGCATGGAGGGGGCGGAGGCCGACACGGGGAGAGCCGGGGTGCCAGTGACGGTCGGAATGGTGAAAGCAGGAAGGAAAGTTGTAATCGTGAAAACAAGATGGACCCCAAGGTGGACAGCCCCAAGGTGGACAAGATGGACAGCAAGACAGATAAGACTCCTGATGGTTTCGCTGTCCCTGAGCCACCCAAGCGCAAGAAAAGTCGATGGGACAGTTAGAGGGTATGTGCTGAAGCGTGAAATCAGTTGTCTTTAATTTTATTTTTAGATTTGGTAACTAGGTGTCTCAGGGCTGGGTTGGGGCCCAAGGTATAAGGACCCTGGGCCCTTAGTGGACAGCTGGAGTTTGGAGACGTGACCCATTCACCTAGGGAACGTTTCAGGTATTTACTTGGGAAGCTGCTTTCGTCTTAGAAGCAGCCAGAGTCGGCAGCTTCTTTTGGCTCTGGGTGAGTGTCACGAGGGTCAGCTGAGGATACCTTGGGAGAAGGGGCCTTACAGGGCACAAAACTCACTCTAGGTTTATATTGTATGTAGTGCATCTTTTTTACTAAAATGTCACCTTAAAAACATCTACAAATTTTTCTGTGGCCAGGCAGTCCTCATTTGAGGCTGGAT
The DNA here is from genome assembly GCF_963930625.1 of Muntiacus reevesi. NCBI lineage: Eukaryota > Metazoa > Chordata > Mammalia > Artiodactyla > Cervidae > Muntiacus > Muntiacus reevesi. Next base: position 14,560,234 of record NC_089266.1, on the reverse strand, counting down.
TGATTCTGCAGATCAGTCCTTGGAGGTGTTGGGGATGTGCACTAAAGCACTTCCAAGCCTCTGCAGGGGAGGTGGGGGGCGGGGAGGGGCCTGATTCTACGTGAGTTGATATTCAGGTTTCCCAGCCAGGTTTGTGTCCAGCCCTGAGACAGGAAGCAGCAGCCTGCCTGACCCAGAGTTCCTGCAGCTGAGGGGAAAGACGATCCTGGAAACAGGACTGCTCTGGGCCTAAACTGTTGCTAAATTTAAAATGAAAAAAACAGAAACCCAACAACAGCTTTTAAAGTGTCTTCTATTTCATTGTATTTTTTTTAACTTGCCACAATGGTAGAAAAATCTTTTGCTGAAATGATTTTGATGATTTTTGTTTTATCTTGTTTATAAAAGGAAAAGAAATATACATACTTCAAATTTTGTGACTTTGTGAAGGTTTCTTTAAGATGTGCATTCCTTTCTGCTTGCTCTAGTAAATGTTTTACTACTGGGACCTGTGGATTGCTTGTCATTTCTCCTTCACCGTGAGTTGGAACATACAAATACAATTTAGAACAGTGCACAGGGTGTGAACACCCAGGTGTTTTGGAGCTATCAAGTTCCCAGGAACTGAACTGTCAGAAAAGACATCTATGCTTCTGCTTTTATTCAGATGATAACGGGGGAAGACTTGAGAGTGTGCCCAGGCAGACCGCAGTGACTGCCACTGTGGTAGCAAACTCCCCTGAGAGGTGATTTACAAGCGGTGAGACTTCCTGCCCGGCGCCCCACGTCCTTCAAGGAAGGGTTGTGGGCGCTGATGGCACCGACAGGGCATGTCTAGCAGGGCTTTGATGGGAGCCCTTTTCTTCCAGTCAGCATGCTGCCCCCCTCACTGCCCAGGACCACAAGAGTGCAGGTAGCTGGAACCTGTCTTACAAAGGCTGAGGCAGGCAAGGGCAGGGCTGCACCGAGGAGGTCAGAAGGGGCACTGAATCCCCCCTCATCCACACAGTCCCTCAGAGGCCCTGGTGGCCCCGCTCACTTCCTCTTGTGCTTTTTCTTCTGCTCCTTCCTCTGCTGTGCTCTCTGGTCCTTTTTCATCCTCGAATCCACCACCTTGAAGTGACCTCTGACCCCAGCTGGCCGGCGCACTTTGCGCCCCACACCTTTTTTGGCTACAACGTAGGTGACCTGGCGTTTCTCCTTTCCAAGCCCGGCTTTCTTGTAGAGACTGTAAGCGGAAGACACAGGTTAGAGGCTTCCTGCTGCTCCCTGATTCCGTGTTCCTTTGTGGGTGACCCCCGGCCCCTCACCTTCGAAGCTGTGCCACTTTCTCCCGTTCTGAGATGTCCACCGTGTTAACCACAGCTTCTGCCTTCTTCTTAGTCTGCTCCAGCTTCTTGAGCATCTGTCGGGGGACCTCAGTCAGGCCAGCCTCTTCTCCTACCCCTGCCCAGCCCACCAGCATCTCGGCAGCCCCATGCTCACCCTCCGCTTCTTTCTGGCCTTGGCCTCGGCCACTTTCTTGATGGGCCGCGCGTTGATCTCCCGCCAGCGTTTCCGGTAGTGCTCCACCTCCTTCTTGTCGACAGGCAGCTGTCGTACCCTGTGCTGCCTTTCCTCCTGCACAAACCAGTCCGGAAGCTCCCCCTCATCCTCATTGAACGTGTACCTAGGTGGAGAGAACATCAGATCAGGCTTTCGCAGAAACCATCCCTCCCACCCCCTACCCAGGTCGATTCTCATTACTTCCTGGCCCCTCACCGGCTGAAGGAGTCATCTATAAGGTCTCTCTTGGCTTTTTTGGAAGAGGCAATAACTGCACCTAGAGCAAGGCCTTCAGGGTCCAGGATCCGATGTTTCACTAGGGAGGGAGGCAGAAGGTCACAGCTCAGCCCCCAACACCCACACCTCCAGGTGGTGTTCCCTCCCACTGGGTGCAGAGCTCTCACCTGGGTCCTCGATAGGCACCACCTCAAACCCACCGTCGTCCTCTGACCTAGGCCCGCGGCCTCGCTTCTTCCCGCGCTGTGATTTCCAGCTGTGGAAGAGGGGAAGGATGTGCACCCATGTCCCACTGTAACCCACGCCACCCAGACCCAACCCTAGTTCTTAGTTAAAACTGCCTGGGGAACTTCCAGAAACCTTGCCCCTCAGGTCGTACTGCAGATCACTTAAACCAGAACCATCTGCATTTCTCCATCTCCAACCCAGCTTACAGAGGATGGGGCAGAACCACTGCTTCTCCATGAGCCCTTCTGTCAGTCGCCACCACTCACCTCTCCTCGTCCTCGCTGCTGCCGTCGCTGTCGGAGCTGCCATCGCTGTCGCTCTCTTCCTCTCCAGGCCCAGGGACGACCTCTGACCCCTTAGGAGCCCCTGCCCCCTTAGGGGCCTCACCCTGGCACGGGGGAGGCTTGCTTTCCGTCTCCTCATTGGAAGGCGGTGGTGGCAGCTGCTGCCCCTTGCGATGGCTCTCATATAGCAGCTGGGCCTGACTGATCTCCAGGGCCTCGTCGGCATCGTCCTCAATCCCGCTGAAGCCGTCCTGCGATGAGGGAATCGTTAGGCACCCCTCTCTCTCCCGGGGAACGCCAGCCCTGGTGTGTCTCGGCCCCCAGCCTCTGCTTACCTTGGAGAACCACAGGCTGGCCTGTTCTTCCTGCAGCACCGCCTTTTCCTCTAATGGTACCAACAGTGGATTCTCTTCTTCCTCCTCTTTATCATCTTCCACTTCAGCAAATGGTACACTGTAGCCCCAAGGTGAGTGGGTGGGTAAGTGCTCTGGAGGGCTTGCTGCCCCCAACTCCCACGGGGAACTTGAGCTGAGGGTGCCCTATAGACACTTCCCCAGACACCACCCCCCCGACACACACACACACACTCCTTACCACTTTTGGTCCTTTAGACTCTGAGGTTCTTTGACTCCTGCCAGCTCCTCTGGATCCAGGTCACTATCTAGAGATGCATCGTCGTCGTCCTCACCATCCGATATGTAGATGTCATCTCTTGGCAGGTCAGACAAAAATGTGTCTGCAGCACTCATGTCCCCCTGTGTTACCTCCTCTAACAACTGAAGAGCGACAAACAGAGGTCAAGGGCACTGACAAGGAACATACTGCTGTATTCCTCCCTGTTCATCATCTTAGCTTATTGTCAGCAACATCAGAAAAAACACTGTGGCAAGTACATTACCTCCTTTTATAGACAGGGAGGTGATGGGGTTAACTGTTTAAAACACCCCACCCTAGGCCACGTCACTCAGCATTCTCTTCTTCAATTAGTGGAAGGAATAGGTTTATGGAAAAGCACCCCATGGCCTAACTGGTGTCAAACTTCAAAATGTTTTAAAATCACTGGTTTTCAAATTACTCAGAAGGCACCTTATCACTGGAGAATATCTACAATTGTTGTTTCCATTGAATAAAGGAGCCCAGCAACACACATCTAACAGGAAGAATTGTTTCACTTATAAATCACTTGTCAACTCCAAAATCTGTTCTCATGGCAAAGACAGCTACTATTTCCTGAATTACACACCAGGAATCACACCTAACCATCGTTGTTTATTTCTTCCTAACACCCTAGTAGGTGGTTTCTGTTAGTATCTTTTACAGATGAGGAGACAGGCAAAGGATGCGAAAGTGGTGGTCCGCCCCAGGACCACTGTGCTCTCTGGCTCCTGTACGATGTGACCCAGCTGTTACCTTTACACCCAAGAGCCACAGAAGCTCATTTTATTTGTGATGCTGCTTTTACCAGAAAAAGCCGAGTCTCTAGCATTCAGCAGAAAGCCCTGTCCAACAGCCGAGAGTAGACAGGTGCTAACTTGGTCTCAGTGAACTGAACAACGCTGCGCCCTGCCTCCCCGAGGGGAACCCCCAACATGTGCTGGTAACCCAGGCACCCTGGCTGCACCGCCTCTCACCTAATCTGGCAACGAGAGCCTCGTGGTTCTGATGCTCTACTTCTACAAAGATAAACAAATCTACATCACACTCACAAAACTTCCTACTCTGCCATTATTTTAGGTGTACGTTCCCTCCTGGTCTTTGAAATATAAGGCTGTTTTTTTCCCAGCCTCCCCTCACCAAGTCATTTATGGGCGAGGACAGCAACCAGGAGCCAAGATCATTCAGCGTACTGAACCAAAGGCCTCCAGGCCCCCACCTCTGAATGCCCACGCAGGTCCTCCCGTCTCCTGCGTGGGCCCCACCCCGCCTCACCTGGTGACCCCGGATGGTGCGCAGGGAGAACATGCCAGTCTCCCCCTCGTCTGCAATGGAAACCCCGGGAAGATCCATCTTCAGCTCCACGCGCTCCCGCTGCTTCCTTTGCTCACGCAGCAGCTTCTTCTTCTTCCTGAGGGGCCGGGTTGAGGAGTTACAGATGCCCAGCTCTGGAGATTCCCTAGTCAGGCCTTCCCACTCCCCCACATCTTCATCCACTGAGGGACTCGGCCGTGGTGGTCCCCAGCTCCCCTCACCTCTTTAATTCTGCCACCTCCTGGGCCTTCATCTCCGCCAGGGTGCGGTTCAGCTGCTCCTCCTCCTCCTCCTCCTGAGATGGCTGTGGCCCAGTACCCGCTGCAGACTCCTCCTCCTCTCCTTCCTCTTCCTCCCCTGAGCTGAGGCTGAAACAAGTGTCCCAGGAGCTGGTTATCTCCACGGACACCTCCCGCCGACACCCGCTCAGCGCCTGCCCTGGCTTGGCTCCCTCCTCACCTGATGTCCAGTGCCTTTGCCTGCTCCTTCAGCTTCTTGGCCATGTATCGCCGAAGCTTCGTCCTCCAGTTCAGTAGGGACCTGCCCCAGAAATACCATTCCTGACCCTACTGTCTCCGTCTGTCAGCCTCCATCGACCTCCTCCTGGTTTAGGACCATGCCCCAAACCTCAAGTGTGAGCCACGTAAGTCCGAGGACTCAGGCCCCCACCCCGGACCTCCAGCACAGCAGCATCCTGTTCCCCGAGATCTAGCATCATGTCACTCCCAGGCCTCCCCACCGCCCTCGGGGCCCCCAGAACTTCTGCCCACCCCCAGAGCAAACCTGAGCTCCTTGCGCCCCAGCACCTTGATGTCCTGACAGCACACCCGTATGTCCTCGGTGGTGGCTGGATGCTGTGCCAGCTCGTTGTCATCTAGCGAGATCTGTTCAGGGGGGAGAGGAATGGGGAGATGCTCAGGCCCTGTTTCTGGGGCTCCCCCACAGCCCTCGAGTCTGGGGACTCACTTCACTGGCTTTGGAGAGGAAGTCAACAGGGTTGGCAGCTCGGAGGAAGTCAGTGACGGAGGTTCGGTGATAGAGAGTAAGGTCGCCCTCAGCATAGCCTTCAGCCTTAAGAAGAGAGATAATGAAGGTTGAGCAGTCAGTCCCTTCCAGGGTGTCTGTAGGACCCACCAGGCCCAGCCTCCCCAAGTTCCAGGACCTGAGAGTGGCCCCACTCCCCTAACACACCTTTGGTTTCTTCTTAGTCACCAACTCTGTAACAGTCTTGGCCTGAACTTCGACTTCCTTGAAGGCAAACTTGGGGTCAAAGAATTTACTGTCAACCTTGTCAGGAGCCAGGAAACCTAAGGTAATAAGATTCATGAGCAAGTGTGCTTTGGTAGGTAGGAGACTGACTAATCAAGAGAACAAAGGAAGGTACACCCACCCTGGCAGACTACGAAGATCTCCGCAGATTCATGACGAGAGGCTTGGGGCTTGGTGGCCTGGACACGGCGGAAGAGCTGCTGGAAGATCCACAGTAAGGGCTGATAGTCACGAGAACGGAAAACCTTTGTGATGAAGCAGCCACCACGGCCCAGAAAGTCACAAGCCAAACGCAGAGCCATCAACGTCAAATGGGCTGTGGGAAAGAGATGGTAAGCGGAGGACCTCCGCAGCCTGAGAGGGCATGCCTGCCTCCACCCTCATCTCCACGTCCTCCAACCCCAGCACCTTGTGAGTAGGCATCATGGGCCCAGCTGGCCCCGACGTTGGGGGCCCCATCATTGAGCACAACGTCAACCTTCCAGGTTTTCAGCTCCTTCCTCAGGGCCTGCAGAGAAGGAAGAAATGACTGCAACTGAAATCCACACATGGCTATGAACAGAATCACTGGTTCAGCCATCTGTCCACCCAATCATTTGTTGAGTGCCCGCCACAGGCCAATTCCTGTGCCATGGACAGGGAATAGAATGATAAGCAAACCTATTTGTCCTCATACAGCTTAGTCTACTAGAGAACCTGCTGGAAAGGATTTCATGGAAATCTCTGTACTTCCTCCAACTCCAAAGCCTTCTTTCCTGAATAAACAAAGGCTGGATGGACACACTGTCTTTTGGGCCTTGTCATACAATGTGTGGGCACTGCTTAGTGCATGGTAAGCAGGAAAAATGTGCCTTCAGGGGATCCAGGTGGGAAGAGGGATGGATGCAGATGTCTACATATTAGAAGGACAGGAAAAGGGAGGTTCCCATTACCTGCCTACAGCGTTCCGTTGTGATGTCCTCCTGGAGTGTCACCACATTGGGAAGAGGCTTGATTGGGACCAGATCCACTCCTGGAAGAAAAGAGGGAAGAGGATTCCAAAAGGCTGCCTCAAGCAGGGAGGAAGGAAATGCAGAAACACAGTGTCTCACTCTCCACCCCCCTGGAACATCTAAGAGAGCCACCGATCACTCACCCACAATAAGGCTGGATACAGGCATAAACTTGGCAGCCACTTGCAGCCTATAAAAGAGAAGTAAAGATTAAAATACCCTCAACCACCCCTCCCGCTCCCTTGACAATCTGATCTCTCAGCCCCTAGTGTTGGGAGTCTCTGGGACCTTTTGCTGCAATGTTTGCACTTGAACAAACAACTCCTCAAGTAATAAAATACAAACAAACCACAAATGACTAAAAATAACCGTATGCATGCCCAGCTTGGGTGAATTTGGGGCAAGATACAAAAAGACCAAAAAACAAACAAACAAATCCACTGCCACTTATGAAGGGCTAGGAGCAAAAGCACTCACCATCACCAAAGGGGTGAGCAAACCACCTAAGCCACTCCTAAGGCTGGGCTTCTAGACACAGCAAACCTCACCCCATATAAAGAAATCAGCTCACACCCTCTCCAGGTGCTAGCAAGCAAGGGAACTTGTTACTTGTTCTCCTGCCCTCCTGCTGCATCAGGGGCCCCAATAAAGCTTTGCCTGAATTTCCTGTCTGGCCTCTAATTAATTTCTATTGACTGGGGAAGGCAAAGAACCCTGGTCTGGGAAAGACTGAAGGCAGGAGAAGGGGATGACAGAAGATGAGATAGTTGGATGGCATCACCAACTCGATGGACATGAGCCTGAACAAGCTCCAGGAGTTGATGATGGACAGGGAGGCCGGGTGTGCAGAAGTCCATGGGGTCGCAAAGAGTCAGACACGACTGAACAACTGAATGGAACTCAAGAACCCTGGTCAATACCAGCCAAACATATGTACACGTTCCAAATCTTCCCTCCTGAAGCTTACAGTTCTGGGGAGTACAGAAATATGAGGCTGGTATTACTGTATCCCTTCAGCCCCTCAACGCAATTCTCAGTCATCCAAGGCTGGAACCCAGAAAGTTTCCATAAGGAGCGTCAGGTGCCAGGTGTTACCCACCATCCACCCGGTGCAGCGCACAGGTCCAGCAATGCTCGGGCTTTTTGCAGAAATTGAAAGCGGCGATTCAGCTGGATCAGCTTGAACGCAGAGCGAGAGCGGTAACCTGGGGGCGGCGACAAAATACTTTCACAAGGTCCGCGAAGCGCTTTCCCCACGGGATTTCTGCGGCCTCCCGACCCACTACCCCTTCTGCGGAAGAGAAACTCAATATTCGGAAAGCGGGGCGAACCGACCGAGGTCGGTGGCTCGCCTGCTCTGACAGCACGAACCCTGACTCACCGGTCTCCTTCGCCAAGTGATAGAATTTGTCCCGCCGGCTCTTCCCGACTTTGCCCTTTTTGCCCATGGTGTAACGTAGGGGCACCACTCAATCGGGAGAGAAAGCAGAAGTTGGAACGTCTCTTTCCGGAGCACTAGATTCCGCTTTCCGTTCCCCACTCGCCGTCGCGGAGACACTCAGCGTCTCACTCCACACTACTCTCCGGCAGCCAGCACCGGTTTTCTCCACCCTCTGAGAGGCACATGTGGGCAGCAAACGTACTTCCGCTTCCGCTTGCGTCGCTCGCGTCCCGGCTCCAAGTTTTCCGCCATTAAGAGCGTGGCTACAAATCTTTTCTCTGTAATCCTTCCCCAGGTTCTGTAAGTTGGAAGCCGGCACCAGGAGAAAATGGCGCCAAAACAGAATTTCTAGAGAGTAACTTTAGGAGTTCTGTGCCTTTTACACCAAATATCCTGACCTCGCGTACCCCTTTATGGCCCTTGTTATTTGTTACCGTCCGTTCTCACATCCCGCCCATTGACCCGGAACTGTTCTCTGCCGACTCTTTGCCCGCCCCCGCCCCAAGCTCCGGCTTTGCGCCTGCGCGCCAAAGCGGCTCTGATGCCGGCGGTCTCCGCGGAAGAGGGAAAATGGCGCTTGACGGACCAGAGCAGGTATGGCGGCGGCGGCCGGGCAGGGACTGGGGCTGGCTGAATGCGAAGCAGGTGCTGTCCGACGTGGGCAGCCGACCGGGGCCAGCGGGTTGGGGGAGTCCGGGGTGGGTGGGCCAGTCTAGACTGGGCCCTGCCTGGGACCGGATCTGCTGTGTCAGCGCCGCCCGCGGCGGGTCACGGCAGGGCCGGGAGTGGAAGACCGGGTGCAAACGGATTTAGTGAGGAGCGGTGAGAGCAGTGGGAGCGTGAACCCACCCTTGCGGGAGTCAGGGGGCCCGTTCTTCCTGCTGGCTACTCCTATACAAATAACATCTCGGGATTGTGTAGCGTTCCCGGGTGCGCTGTTTCTTGATCCTCCTCCTGAAAGTCTTAAGAGGTAGGCAGCGTTCTCATACTGTTTTAGTTTAAGTCTTAAGGAAATGGTTGTGAAGAGATGGAGTGAGGGATCAGAACACAAATCTTAAATCTCCGAAATCAACGTGGAAGTAGCTTTATCCCTTGGATGTTTAGCTTTTTGGTTAATAATTACACTGTATCCTCAGATGGAGCTGGAAGAGGGGAAGGCAGGCAGTGGACTCCGCCAATATTATCTGTCCAAGATTGAAGAACTCCAGGTGAGAACGGACTTCAAAGGTCCAGAGGGAGCTAGAAGGGAGATGAGCAGATCTCTACAAATCCATGTAATTCCACTGGGGGCGCAATGGAAAAAGTAGTATTGATAACAAGTTAATAGTATAAAGTATATGAAATTAAGTGTCTCGTGTTCCCCTCAAATTCCACCTTTTTGAAGATAATTAATATTCACAGTTTCTTACACATCTTCAAGAGTCAAATTTTAACATAAAAGTACCCCCCAGCCAAAAGTCATTCCTTTTAGAAGCCTGAATGAGAGTTTCTTGTAAAGAGAAGACATAGGGTCAGGAAGTGACATTTATCAGAGAAGGTTGGGGCAGAGTGAGAGAAGACAGAATTGAGGAGTCTGGAAAAAATTGAGGAGTCTGGAAAATGCTGGTTCCATGGGACTGAGTGAAAGAGGAACTGACCGCCCAGTGCTCTAGCCTAGAGAAGCAGCAAGGACCACAGAAATAAGGAAAATAACGTACATTGCATGGAGATGCGCCACAAGGGAAAATTCTGAACTTCAGGTATATTCATGGGTATCATATCTGGTTTGTCATTTTTGAAATGCTTTATCTGTGTGACAGAGGTCCATATAGTCAAAGCTGTAGTTTTTCCAGTAGTCATGTACAGATGTGAGAGTTGAACTATAAAGAAAGCTGAGCACTGAAGAATCGATGCTTTTGAATTGTGGTGCTGGGGAAAACTCTTGAAAGTCCCTTGGACAGCAGGGAGATCAAACCAGTCCATCCTAAAGGAAATCAACCCTGAATATTCATTGGAAGGACTGATGCTGAAGTTCTAATACTTTGGTGACCGGACGTGCAGAGTCAACTCATTGGAAAAGACCCTGATGCTGGGAAAGACTGAGGGCAAGAGGAGAAGGAGGTGACAGAGGATGAGATGATTGGATGGCATCACTGACTCAGTCGACACGAATTTGAGCAAACTCCAGGAGATAGTGAAGGACAGGAAAGTCTGGTGTGCTACAGTCCATGGGGTCACAAAGAGTCAGACACGAGTTAGTGACTGAACAACAACAATATATGCTCTCATTTGTTCCTCATGTTAATCCTGAAAAGAGCCAGGATAGGGGTGCTATACCCACTTGAAGTTTGGTAACAGATCTAGACCTTTCTCATGGTTTTTATTGGCTTTACTCAGCTGATGATTGCCAGCAATAGTTGGAACTTAGGATTCTGACTCAGAAATCTTCCCTCAATACCCAAGTTCCCACTCTGAGAAACTATGTAGATCAGCTGTTACCTTGTCTCCATTAGGGTTTGTTATTCCTAGACCAGTATCAGACAGGCGGCTCCCCCCCAACCCCCGCCCCCCGTGGTTGTCCTCCACTCCAGAGGCACTCTTGGAGGGCAGGTAAAGGTTAAAGTCATACTGGAGAATCTGAATGGGGAATGCAGGTGCCCTGTGCTTTCCTCACGCAGCTCATATCAGCCTATGAAGATCTCGGCCAAGATTTTAACCTCCTCCTGTTTTCCACCCTTTGCTTCTTGTTCTCCAATAGCTGATTGTGAATGATAAGAGCCAAAATCTCCGGAGGCTGCAGGCACAGAGGAATGAGCTTAATGCAAAAGGTGAGGAGGGAAAGATGGGAGGGCTGCATGGAGGCAACTGGTGTGAGGTCTGAGTGTTCAGTCTCCTTGAAGAAGCGAGCCTTCACCTAAGTGCCCATTGCTTTTTCCAGTCCAAGGTGATGCTCTGTTCACATGCACCTCTCTCCTGAGTTTCATTGTAATCTCTTTAAAAATGTGAATTCTTGAGTTTCTTTTAGAGTCCTTCCCTTCAAAATTTTAAAATGGTGTTTAGTTCATGCATGTTTAACCGAGTCACGGGGGAGGGACATCAAAATCTGACTGATCATGGTATCTGCTTCCCACCTAGTTCGCCTGCTGCGGGAGGAGCTACAGCTGCTGCAGGAACAGGGCTCCTACGTGGGGGAAGTAGTCCGGGCCATGGATAAGAAGAAAGTGCTAGTCAAGGTAAAGGCAGCAGGACCCGGCACCAGCCCCACCTGCCTCTGCAGTCCCGTACCTTTGTGCGCCGTGAGGACATTGTTCTCACCTTAGTGTAAGACTCACGGGTCTTCTGGGTGAGGTTGGTGATTTGGTAACTGTCGGGGACGGTCACGCACCCTTGTTTCTGTAGGTACATCCTGAGGGCAAGTTTGTCGTCGACGTGGACAAGAACATCGACATCAATGACGTGAGTGCACCCCGGGAGGTGGGAGGTGGGGGTCAGCTCTCACCACACCACTTCCTGAACCTCTGTCCCTTGCCCAGGTGACACCCAATTGCCGGGTGGCCCTCAGAAATGATAGCTACACTCTGCACAAGATCCTGCCCAACAAGGTGGACCCGCTGGTGTCGCTGATGATGGTGGAGAAGGTGCCAGACTCAACTTACGAGATGATTGGTGGACTGGACAAGCAGATCAAGGAGATCAAAGAAGTGATTGAGCTGCCTGTGAAGCACCCCGAGCTGTTTGAAGCGCTGGGCATCGCGCAGCCCAAGGTGAGCAGGGCTCTGGGCGAGGGCCATGCTGCTACTGTACACCCGCCCCAGCCTGGTAGACTGAGCTTGCTTCCACTGGTCCTGCTCACCCCAGGGCTGGGGGAAGACATGCTCCCAGGCCATCGAATGGTTTGGGTGTAAGCTCCTTAAAGGACTTCGTGACATTCACTTTTTTAGCTCTAGTATCTAATGTGGGATCTAGCACTGTGCAAACACTTAATGTTCCTTGAATGAAACATGGGGGCCAGCTTCCTTCCGAGCCCCACCCTTGCTCTCTAGGGGGTACTGCTGTATGGACCCCCGGGCACGGGGAAGACGCTGCTGGCCCGGGCCGTGGCGCATCATACAGACTGCACCTTCATTCGTGTCTCTGGCTCTGAATTGGTACAGAAATTCATCGGGGAAGGTAACTGTGGTCAGAAACATAAAATCTGAGGAGGGGAGGGGGCTGAGCTCACTCGCTCGTTGACACCCGCTTGGTCTCCGCACAGGGGCGCGGATGGTGAGGGAGCTGTTTGTCATGGCCCGAGAACACGCTCCGTCTATCATCTTCATGGATGAAATTGACTCCATTGGCTCCTCGAGGCTGGAGGGGGGCTCTGGAGGGGACAGTGAGGTCCAGCGGACTATGCTAGAGCTGCTTAACCAGCTGGATGGCTTCGAGGCCACCAAGAATATCAAGGTGCGGTGGGATTGGCTGGGGCAAGGACCATGGGAAGGCCCTGAGTGAGGGGCAGCCTGCCTTAGGAAGGGCTCAGCTGATGCCACCTGCTTTGTCTACTCAGGTTATCATGGCAACTAATAGGATTGACATCCTGGACTCGGCGCTGCTCCGCCCAGGACGCATAGACAGAAAAATTGAATTCCCACCTCCCAACGAGGAGGTTTGTAATCAGCAACACTGGCAGCAGCCCCGGCTGTGGGGGTAGGCCCTGGGCTCAGGCTTTTCCTCTCCCATCGCTAGGCCCGGCTGGACATTTTGAAGATCCATTCTCGGAAAATGAACCTGACCCGGGGGATCAACCTGAGGAAAATTGCTGAGCTCATGCCAGGAGCGTCAGGGGCTGAAGTGAAGGTAACAGGAGTGGCCAAGGGATAGGGGGCAGAGGCAGGAAGCACTGGGTTCAGGGCACAGCGGCAGCTCCGCCTTCTCTCCCTGCTCAGGGCGTGTGTACCGAGGCGGGCATGTATGCGCTGCGGGAGCGCCGAGTCCACGTCACGCAGGAGGACTTTGAGATGGCAGTAGCTAAGGTACAGGGCCACACCTTTCGGCCTCTGCTGGCAGTGGCTCTGGAACAGTGGGGTTGGGCACGTGTTCACTGGGTCTCTAACTCAAATGCTTACTCTCCCCAGGTCATGCAAAAGGACAGTGAGAAAAACATGTCCATCAAGAAACTATGGAAGTGAGGCAGACGTCCTTTGTGTGGATCCCTTAAATAAAGCTCTGCCGGTCAGGACCTTGAGGACTTGAGTCTGTTAATCAGTGGCCACACTGTTCAATCACCAGGTCTGGGTACCACCAATAAACAAAGATTTATTTGGAAATTTCCAAACCTGCCAGAAGTGGCGTTTGCCAAACCCTCGGCCCACCCTCCTTACCAGGCTCCAAAGGGCAACAACAGTCCTCCCCATCTCCCACTGCCCTCCACCGAGCACACACACACCCACGCCTAGGGCCACACCAGACAATTACGGTGCCCTCTCCCTAGGAGGCATTACCCTGGGCTCAAGAACCAGGGTGGCAGCCCTCTGGCATTGCAGGAGATGATGGCGGCCGGAGCCGCTTGCATAGATTGAGAAAAGAAAATAAGGAGGGACCCCCAAGTAGGGTTCCCTGAAAACCCCCAACACACCCCCATAAAAAAAGTGGCTCCCGCATAGAAAATCCTGCTCCACAAATAGTGCAAATAACCCGAAGGAAAGGAAATTACCAGCAGCAAGGCTGGGCTGGTAGGAATGGCAAAGAACTTTGGTTTGGAAAGGTTGGGAAGAGAGGGAGCCATGCCCCTCTTCCTCGCCCAGCTCCCTGGAGCCAGCATGGACACTCACCCCAAGGGGGTCTGTAAACAAGCAAAGCCAGGGGCCTTTGGTTCCGAAAGGTCTTGGTTACAATGTCAAAGCAGAGCCTCCAGGTCCTTCTCGGGCCTGCCTGCAGGGGGCAGAGGAGGCCTCTCTTGTGAACCCAGTTAAAGCCAATGTGTAAGTAATAAGGCTTTGAGGACCAAGCAACAAGGAATCCTATCGCTACACTTAAACTAAAGCCGGGGAGCCGAGGGTGACTGGAGATGCCCCTCACCCCCTCATTATCCTACGTGTCTGCGCCCCAGAGGGTGGTCCCCTTCCAGGCTGAGGGGGGTGTGGCTTCAGGCTGGGAAGAAAGGAAGGGGTCCCTGAGCAGTTAGGTCAGGCGGATTCCCAGCACCTGTTCCAGTTCCTGCCTTCGCTGCTGCACCTGGAGGAGGGACAGACCAGCGGCTCAGGCCTGGTTGCCCACCCTGCCCCTCCAGTGTGCCCTCCAGTTCAGCCAGGGCAGAGCCACCTCACCTTGGCAAAGATGTGCCTCCCCACTGCTTCCTGGGCCCAGGGCTGGTGGTAGAAAGCTGCTCGCCTCTCCTCCTCCGGGTTCCCAATCACATCAGTGATGATCTGTAGAGCACCCAGGGGAGAGCTGAATGCAATTCCCACCTCTGAGCGGGAAGGACAGTACTGGGGGCAGAACCCCCAGAGCTTAACGTGGGATCACCCTCAGGAAAAAGGGGCACACCTTGAGGTCCCGGCGCTGGGAACGGAGCCACTCCTGGATGAAGTCCTGGGGGTCAGTGCTAAAACTGAGCATGAAATCCCTCTGAGTCTTCAGCTGGTTGATGGACTCGATGGTCTCGTGGATCTGGGCAAAGGCGTACGTGTCAGGCTGGCTCCCACCCCTACAAGGTCTTGGAGCCCCAACCCTAAAGGCCTCAGGTCCCATCCCAAGGTGCTACATAAATGAAAATGCCCGACACCCGCCCCGCTCACTGGGGGCCCAGAGGAGGCCGGGGAGGTTGAGGGCCGACCTTGACGTCAAGGGAGGCTATCTCCTGCTGATTGGTGGTAGAGGCCAGAAAATTGCTCATCTGGGCCTTGAGTGGGTCATCCACCTCCACGTCAATGTCGTAACAGGCTGTCTTCTTCTGGTCGTTCGGGTCCACGCTACAGGGCACATGGGAGAGGGAGCTACTTCCCTCCCTCCCAGCCGGGCCAAACCACACACACCCAGGAAGCGAGAAACCAATCCTGCTTCGCTTTGGCTTTAATTCAAGTCAAAGGTAAACTGTCCTGAGAGCAACCTTCCTTCCCCTCTTCCCGTTTACCTGATGACGTGGTTGATGACAATGGGGTCTGGATGCTGCAGCAACCCCGCCAGCTTCATGGGAATCTCAGAGAAACGGAGTCGGCCGCAGCTGAAGATCTGGGGAGGGCGCCAGAGGGTTGGTGACGCCCTGGCGGGCACACGGGGCAGTGAACCGCCCCAGGGCAGTGTGGAGAACACGGCAGAGGACTAGCCTCGGTGGGGCTGTGGAGCTGCAGGCAGGGCAGGGGCCCGGAGATGAGGGGGGCGGTGTCCCCGCTGACCTGGCGGAAGTAGCGGTTGCAGTTGATGTACTCGCGCTCGTGGCCGTCCTGCAGCTGGTTGTGTTTGATGTACAGCCACAGGGCCTGCATGATGGCGGCCCTCGTCTGAGTGTGCACCCCCAGCAGCCTCGCCAGGCGGGGGTCCAGCTTGTACTGGGGGGGCTGGGATGGACAGACGGGAGTCAGAGGAGGGAAAAACAAACCAAAGCAGACTGGGGTAGGGACAGGAAGGGTTTACGATAGGCACCTGCCCCCAGCCCCAGACAAGAGTCCCCGTGACCCCAGACGTGGCCTCAGGGCACTTGTCACCTGATGATCCAGCATGAGCAGGAGGGTGCACTTGACGTTCAGGTCTCCGGGCCGTTTCACCTGGAAGCCGTCTGTCTCCTGGGTGGTGGGCATCCGGTGCCACTGGCAGGAGGAGGAAGGGGAGTCAAGCTCATCACCAAAGGGGTGGGCGAGAACGTACGCACCCGGCCCTGCACGGGGACTGAGGCCACTTCTCTGCCCGCCTGGCGCGTCACCCTCTGCTCCCGAGCCCCAGGCCCCTGCTTACCTCCACCAGGTGGTTGTCAGGCCCGTACAGTTCCTTGTCCAGCTCAATGACGAGGCTCTTAAAGAAGGAAGAAAACTTCCTCTTCTGTTTGCTAGGCTGGGGATGTAAAGGGTGAGACAGGGGTGCCAATGAAGGCTCAAGCCTAAGCCACATACTAAGCCCCGAACAGGAATACTGTTTCAGTCCTAGAGCTCAGGTACTGAGGATTCTCAGGCCCTGAAAGAAGCGGGGAAAAGTGAGACCTGAGGCACGGACAGGGGCCCTAGGCAGCCCCGCTGTCAGCCAGTAAAGGACCGGAATCAGCAAGGGCGCCCCTTCCTCAGGACACTCTACTGCCATCTGCAGGAAAAGCGCGGTAACAACCACACAAAACCTCCCACCTCTGGCCTGGGAGCCGTGCCCTCTCCCTCCGGCAGGATGACCCCGGAAGTGCCCGTGTCTGGCCCAAGTCTGAAACCCACACAGACCACCGCCCCTCCAGACACCTCCTTCCCCAACTCACGTCGTCCAGCAGTTTTCCCTCTACTCGGAGTTCCCAGGAAGCCACCTTGTCCCCTGCGGGGGTTCCTCCGGGGGTCCCTGTGGTTCCTGCACTGTCACCTTCTGCCTTGCTGGGACTGAATGTATTGGAAATATAGATCCGCAGCTTTCGTTTTTGCTAAAGAAAGACAACAGGTTAACTAGACAGGGACCAGCTGCTACCCAGTCTTCCCATCTGAACTCATTTCACACCCATACAGAGCGCTGTGGGCCAGGCCCCTCCCTAATGAGGCCCTGGGAACCAGGCGAGGAAATCTCATCCCTGACCTTCAAGGGACTCACAATTTTATGGGAAAACAGATGCAGTACCAACAGGTCCAACACAGGGGGATCGGTGGTGTGACAGAGATACACAGAGGGTGCTATCAGAAGTCGTTGGCTCATAGTTTAAGTGAAACTCAAACACCTATCATGGCCACAGAACATAGTCTCCTGGAAAGCCTCCACCATTCAAGGAACTGTTCTCTAGATAAAGTTTCTCTAGGGAAGGGGAAGAAGACAGGAACTATCCTTATCTACCCTCCAGCTTTGCCTTTCAAACTTCTGACTATGATGTACAATATTAATGTTTTAAATCATGGTCCAAGATCTGCACATATATGCAAATACATGAAACAAAAATGTCATAATTCCTTTGCTCCTGTGAAGAATTATCATTTCTACAACTCTAATGTTCCATTAAAAACAGGCTGGCTCCACCACATTAAGTGAATTCATGCTAAACGGGCTGTATCCTACAGTGTGAAACATTCTGCTCTAGCCCGTCAGACCCTCACTTGGCCCCTGGAAAACAAGGCCAGGGAGAGGCAGAGAAGCTTGGCGAGGCCCAGGAGCGGCTGGGGCTGCACACACCGTCAGAGGCTTTTTGATGGCCTCCTGGATTTCCATCCGCTTTCGAGCAATGGTCTGGTCCAGCTTCCGTTCAAAAGCCAAGAGGTCCATGTACGCCTGAGACTCTGGGACAAGCTCCCGAATCTGGAGGTAGGGAGGGAGCAGGGATCCATCAGCTCATTTCGGCTGCAGCTCTGGCTCCTTCCTCGCTTCCTCCCTCGCCCCAGGGAGAGGGGAGGCTGAGTCCACCCTCAGCCAACTAGCCCCTGGGTGGGCCTCCTAGGCCCTCTCCACATACTCACTCGCTGAGGTAGAACTTTATCTGCCATCTTCCTCCTCTTTAACCTGAGAGGACAGAAACCCAACGAAGAGGTCAATGGTCCAAAGGACCTGCCCCTCCGCCCACCTTTCCAGTGCCCAGGACCTTCCCAAGAAAACCAGGAGTCTTCCTCAGTCACTGCAGCCCTAGGGCACAAGGAGACCCGCTGTTACTGCCAGAGCTACGTTAGACGGGGTGGAAGAAACAGGATGGTCTTACCCCCGGCGCTGGGCAGGCATCGGGGGCTGGGCCTGAGGCACAAGCAGGCGTTTTCGGAATGGGTCCATCATGGTGGGTGGCATGCCAGGTCGAAGTGGAGCAGCTGTGCCAAAGGGGGAGCCGGCAGGGGGTCCCACCTGCAAGCCAGCCATGGGCATCCGGCTCCCTGGGGACATGCCAGGCCGCTGGGGGAAGTGAGCCAACGGGGGTGCATAGGTCAGGGGTGGGGCCCAACGGGGCCCGTAACCCATTCCTTCCATCCCGGGCCCAGTCCTGAGCAGCACACGGCGGGGCCGCCGAGCTCGGGCAGGAGTGCCAGGAACAAAGGGGAGCAGGAGCCTGAGAGCAGAAGTGTAAACCACACCTGCCCCGCCCCCTCAACCGCCCTGGCAGCCGTGCCAGCAAATGAGGCCCGCAGAGCCCAGGGGGTGGGAGGAGAACCCTGCCTGTAGGGAGGAGAAGGGCCTGGGGGAGTTTTGCAGGGCCCATTGCCACTTGCAACCACCTCCTGGCCCCAGCAACACTCTGCCCGGCTCCCTGGACCAGCCCGCCTCCAGGATCTCAGACGGTCCCACTGAGCACTCCATCCTCTCCTCCCCCAGCTTGAGGCAGAGGCTGGGGGCAGTGTGGTAGCCAGGCGGCGGGCTGTGCATGTGATGCGGGCAGGCTGACGGGGCACAGCCCCAGTGCCCGTCCCCAGCCGCCGGCCTGGTGGTGTGACTGAGCAGGGATCGGCAGTCCAACGGGCTGGCAGGCGCATCGGCAGTGGCACCCCAGGTGAGCAAGCTGCAACAGGATGGCTTGGAGCCTGTCCCGACGGGTAGGGGCGGCCTCAGGCG
The DNA here is from genome assembly GCF_963930625.1 of Muntiacus reevesi. Classification (NCBI taxonomy): domain Eukaryota; kingdom Metazoa; phylum Chordata; class Mammalia; order Artiodactyla; family Cervidae; genus Muntiacus; species Muntiacus reevesi. The sequence continues at coordinate 14,541,632 of NC_089266.1, read as the reverse complement.
GAGTACACAGACCATCTGGTCGCCATATGGCCCCTACTCACCACCCAGAACTGGACCCTTCTCTCACCTCCCTGCTGCCCAGCCCCCAACCCCTAAGCCTGGAGACCCCAAGGGGAAGCTCTGGATCCCCAGTGGTCTGTGGAAGGGAGAGCAGCTGGCACCTGGCCTCTGCCTGCGGTCCACGCACCACCTGGTGGCTGGGGCTGGCTTGGCAATGCCAAGCTGGAGAATGGAGAGCAGATTAGCCTGGGCTGCAAGGATCAAAGTCTTAGGATCAGCAGAGGAAGCTGGGTGGGCGGTGGCTTCTTCCAAAGCCTGCAGAAGGGACTTCCCACCGAGGTCCGGCTCCCCAACATTACTGTGGAGCCCACTGGGGAGGAGCCCCCGCCCCCTTCCTCGTGGCTGCTGCTGCCTGCAAGGCCTGTTTGGCAGCTCTGCCTCGCACACACTGTCCCTGGCAGCTTCACAGGGCTGGCCCCAGGGCCCAGATTATGCAACCAGCACAACCAGCCAACCAAGCCAGGCTGGGTGGGGATTCACACCAAATCAAAGGACCCCCGCCCCCCTCCCCCCACATCACAGAAGTGAGATGAGATTACTACTCCGACTCTTCATCCAGCACTCGTTCCACGTTCTCACCAAGGAGGGCCAGATTCTTGACCAGAGGCAGACACAGAGAAAAACACAAGAAACACGACCCAAAGACAGGGGGAGGGGAAAAGGAGTGGGGTGGGAAGGAAGAATTTGGGAGGATAGGGTTCAATGTGGGGGGCTCTGTCTGGGACCTCTGGAGTCCTGCCACAAGTCTCCTCATAAGGAGGAGGCTCCTCTGAGCTGCTGGGAGGCAAAGACAGCCTGCTTCTCTGCCTTAATGAGCCATAGCTACACAGCTAGAGATGCTAGGAAAAAAAACTCAGGGTGACCACAGCTGAGAGCCCGGCCCCCTCGCACCCTAGACACGAGTGTTTCCCGCCAGCGCCTGAGCTGAGGGGGTGGGACGGCTGAGGCAGGGCGCCTGCAGAGTGGGAGGTCCTGAGCACCGCGCAGCCCCGCCTAGGCAGGTGCTCCCGGAACAGGAAGTCCCCAAACCAGGCGGCACACGCCGGGCCTGCGGGAGGCCTGCGAGGCCCCCCTGGCTCGCCCAGGGCCCCAGGCTTCTCCCAAGGGGGGAAGGGGCCCAGGGAAAGGAGGCTTACAGTTCCTGCAGTCCCAGCTCAGCCTGGCCAAGCTCCACACCTGGGTTCTGAAGCACCAGTAATTCCTCCTCTTCTAAAAAACAACCCAAGAGTTTAAAAAAAAAAAGAACAGAGCCCTGATCTCTTAGGCTCCCTGACCCCTTTCCTGCAGCAGGGCTAGGGAGGCCTGGCTCCACGCCCTGAGCCTCAGAAGTGAGCAGTAACCTCCTCTCCCTCAGCCCAGCAAAGCCCATGTCCTCAACTGGACTCTGGTTCCACCGCCCAGGACAGCAGGGGTGGGAGGCCAGGCTGAAGATGCCACCTCCAGTCTGGCCCCTGGTGCCTCTGAAGGCTGGGCCCAAGGACCAAGGAGAAGAGAACCTACCTCTGCAGACGTAGAAAATATCTTCAACTCTCTGCCATGAACCCAGCAAATCTGTGTTCTTGGCGGGGGGCGGGGGGGGGGGTGTTGTGGGGTTTTTTTTTTATGTTGTCTTTAAGCTCCTTAGTAGACCGTGACCCACAGCTTGAAACACTCTGTAAGGAGGTGGGGTCATAACTTCCCTTCCATCAGTAAGCTCCCCTATTTGCCCCAAGTGGGCTTCAGAGCCTCGCTCCTGCAGCTCACCTCACACGGCCCAGCAAGAGACACACCACCTGCTCCTCAGATCTCAAGTCCCTTCTCCCAGAAGTCACATAACTGGACTTGGAAAGAGGCCACACAGGATCCTCCTTGAAGTCAGCAGAAGTGAACTGGGTCCTCCCTCCCCCGACATCTATCTTTACTTCTGCACCCCTCCCCCCACACGTACACACATCCCCGTTCCCTGGAAGAGAAGGAGACCATGAGAAGCTGGAGGGGAAGCAGCTCTGCCCAGGGAAGCAGAGGCTCAGTGCCTTCCTCAAGGTCCCCACTCCTAGAAGCCTGGGGTACCCAGCCAGTTAGCTTAGCCTTGCCACCGGTCCAAGGCCACTCCCTCCAAATCACTCTGAAATCCATCCTCTCAGGGCTTTCCCCAGGCTTAGGAAATTAGAGAGGCTCCTATCTGGTCCTTGGAGCCTTCCCGGGGACCAACGGCCCCCAGGGAGGCTCCTCAGCTATCTCACCTAAGAGCTGGAATAACAGACACAGGGATCCCTCAGTGACACCCTGGGCCCATGAATCCCCCGGAGTGAGAGCAAGATGGGAAAGATGAATCCCAGCTGGAGTCTCGGGGACCAGGTCTGTCTCTGTCAATACCCAGATCCTTGGTTCAGAGAGAAGAGGGAACATGAGGAGCAAGAAGGAAAAATCACTGTCCCAGTGAAGCATCTCTTCACAAAGTGGGGACCCAGGGCTCCTACTCTTGAGGATCCACTTAGGGGACCTCTACCTGGGGGCGAGAGGGAGAGGAGACAGGAGAATCTCCCAGCTGCCCTGAGAGATTAGCAAGACGTCAGTGTCAAGTGCTGGGGCACACAGATTGGGATATGTCGTTTAGAACCTAAAGGCTAATTAAAAGTGGAGAGGACGGCGGGAAAAAGGATGAGGGCAATTCCCAAGCATTCTGAGGCAACCAGAAACAATGAACTTGGGGACTTGTAAACCCCACCCCCAGTGTCAGGCTGAGTTCCTCACACACTGACCCCACAGCCTCTCGACAGCCTTTGAAGCTGCAACCCGAGAAGTCCTCTGCAAAGCCAGACCCAGAAGGGGTCAGACAGAACCCTTTGAAGCAACTTTCTGCAGGCTCCTCCAGCCCCAGACCAGCAGTACTCAGTGGAGCCTCTCTGTTCCTCCAGACTAACAACTCCTGGACACTATGACACCAGGCAGAAAGCCAGAAAGTCTGTCCAGAATGGGCTGGGCTTTCCTCCTTCCTCAGGCCTGTCCACCACCCTCTCTGATCTAACCCAAAGGCATCCCTGTGTGAAGGTGCCAGGGCCTGGCCCAGGAGCAGATTCCCCTTGCACAGGCTGCAATCCCCATCCTCTGCCTTCTGTGCCCCTGGGAAGCCAGGCCCTTCTTCCTCCTCCTTAGCAGCTGGGAGCCATCTCAGACACGCTAAAACTCTGCCAGTTCCCAACTAGGGGGAGAAAAAAAAAACACAGAGCAGACTTGGAGTAGGGCCAAGACCAATGCAGGGTAACCCTGCTTTCTCAATGAGGGTTCTTTCCCAAAACTTTCTCATCACTTCCCAGGACCCCTTACCCGAGAATCTACACTAGATTTCTCATTCCACCCGTCCAGAACTCACTAGCTTCGACTACGCCTCCATCTCTCAGTTACTCAGAATCCCTGTTCCAAGGAAGACCCCCAGACGCTCCCAAATGCTTCAAACCCTCCACCCGAGTCGCTCTTACCTTCTCCCTCAAATCCTCCACCACCACCTGGCCGAGCCCGAGGGTCTCTGGCCTTGCCCCCCACCATGCCCCGTGAAATCCGCATGCAGAGCCTCTGTGCCCCCTATTCAGGAGGCTGCCCCAGGGCCCTCACTGGCGGCGCCGCCCGCCCATCCGCCCTCCTCACCTGGTACTGCGCCGCCGGGCCCGCGGGGCCCATGGGGCGGAAGGCGGCGGCCCCGGGGCCCCCCACGCCTCCAGCCGGTCCGGGCCCCCTGAGCGCCGGTCCGGGCAGCATGCCGGGTCCCGCTGGCGGAGGCGGCGCTCCCAGGGCCGCGGCAACCGCGCCGCCGCCAGGGCTCAGCGGGGGCAGCGGGAACCCGCCCGCGCCACGGCCCGACATCGCTCCGTCCCGTCCGGCGGTGTCTCGGTCCGGACTCCAGGCTCCGCGCTGAGTTCGCTCCGCACTCCGTGCTCCGGGACTTTCCGATCTAAATTCCGGGTTCTGGGGTTTGTTGATCCGGATTCCGGGCTTTCCTAATCCAAGTTCGCGAGTTCCTCAGAAACCCACTTTGGGGCAGGGCCGATCCTGATTCCGGTCCTGCACGGAAAATTCCGGATCCGGGATCTGCTACGGGCCCGCTGCCTCCCCGGACCTCCGGAGGTTTGGCAGCCAGCGTCCAGTTACCCAGAGGCGGTAACTAACTCCCTGCCCCGCCTAACCCAGCCCAGCACTAAGCCCCGCCTATACCTAGTCGCCCAATGCGAGGATGTCTCCTCAAATCCCGCCCCTCGCGAGACCCGCCCCCAACAGACACCGCCCCTAACCGCCGGGCCCCGAAGCCCCGCCCACTTCCCTTGGGTCGGCCCTCCACCGGAGGGGCGGGAGCGGAAGCTGCACACGGAAATACGGCGTGGGGGGGGGGGTGGTCATAGGTCGAGGGTCAGGAGGTAAGAGTACGGTGTAAGAGTAGTTGCTGATTTCTTCTCGGTGCAGCGGAATCCCCGAGGTACTGGATCACGCTCCCTGAAAATAGTTTTGTCCTCGTTTCTACGTTTTTAGAATTAAAGACAACGAGCTGCTCTCTGCGGCAGAGCAGCTGCCAACTTGACTTTAAAAGCCAGAGCTGCCAACGGACTTGGCTCCTCCGGACCCGATCCACTGTGTGAAGGGTTGAATTGGCCAAGCGCCGAGCTCTTATCGCATATTTTGAATGTGCCTCTGCCTCCCATTAAGGAAGCCTAGTAATACTTTACTCCACAGGAGATGTTTCTAGGCAAAGGAATTTTGCATTCCGAGAAGCCTCCTACAGTTAAATAAGGTCTTTTTCCAAGATTTATAGCGACTTTCAAAAGTTCAGTACCTTTTCAGAAGTCCAGTACCTTTTCAGACATCAGCCCTATGTCAGAGGTACTCAGAAGTGCTTCAGCCTTGCCAGGTGTTCTGTGATTTTCTCTCCATGATACAGACCAGTGCTCCTCAAACACTAAGGAATATAAGAAACACCTGCGCTTTTGTTTAAAATGCAGACTATGATTCTGTAAGCTTAGGTTCTAGGCTAAGGATCAAGAGTGCATTCCTAATAAGCTCTCAAGCAATGCTGTTGCTACTCAGTACACTTTGGAGTACCAAAGATAGACTTTTTCATTATATAAATTCTGTTTTATGTTTTCATCCCCAGCCATGTCTTGCACCAAAGCACCCCAGATCCTGTTCATAGTGCAACCCTTTTTGATTAGTTCTGCCCATCTCTACTTCCTGATATCTTTATTCTTCAGTGATTGACCTTGCTGTTGCTGCTGCTGCTCTGCTGTCTTCTCAGAGATCCCTATCCTCTTTCTCCCTAAAAGTGGGTTACCTGCGAGTCTGAGAACAAACCACTGGAATTGTTCCACCAGGGCCCCTCTCCACCACTGCAAAGTGGGTTAAGAATACTTGACAATGCAGTTGATGTCCATACAGCCCTTTCAAGCTGCTAGAGCAACAGCAGTTCCAGAGGGAGTAGTAGGGGTGAATCCCCTGGGGAGCTATTCCAAACTAGGGATGAATCCCCTGGGGAGCTATTCCAAACTATCCTTGCCAAGCCACCCCCCTACACATAGACACACACAACCACTGGATCCCTGTGCTGTATTTAAAAAAATACCTCCCAGGTAATTCTGGTACAACCCTCTGTGTATGTGTAAACAAGTGAATGATCTTCAAGTGCAATAAGATAAAATGATAACTTCAGCAATGAGTTAACTGCTATGAAAAAAATATCCTCAAGGTTTTAGGGGGGAAACAGATATCTAAGACATGGTAGAAATTGAGAAAGATTTCCTAGGCAGAGAGTAGCTAACATTTATTAAGCATTTACTACATATTACCTCATTTAATCCCTACAATGTATATAATGTAAATACTACTTTTGCCCCTGTTTTAGAAATCAAGGCAGAGAGATTCAGATACTTGCCTGTTCTTCCTGTGATGGTGCTAAAATTCAAATCTGCTTCTAATCTGGCCTAAGAATCCACAATCCAGGCACTTACCCACTGTATATGATTTCTTGTTGGTAGTTGTTATTGTTCTATTACCTCTGGTCTATTATTACCTGCAGAGAAACAGTGCTCTCACATCTGTGTCTTCCATCACCTTCACAAGTGGGTTTTAAACCCACTGGGGTCCTTTGGGTTTCTCAGCGCTCTTGTGGAGAGCTGAAAGTGAGGTTGAGAGGGCTGAGCTAGGAGTTCCTTGCCCCACCTCCATATCCCTGCAGTAACCAAAGAGCTCTACTTTTATTGTTTTTTTATGTTGAGTGACCTTGAAAAGATATCTTTGGCAGAAAAGGTTCCTAAAATGTTAAAAGCCAATGGCTTACAGAAGCGTCTATAAACATGGCACAGTCGACTCTCTGTTCTCTGTCCTCCTCCTATCTCTATAGTTTTATTCCCCACCAATATCCCATAACTTCTACCATCAAACCACACTGAACCTGCCCTTCCCTGAACATACCTTTCATGGTGTGGTTCTTCTACGATATCACTAAAATGTAAGCTGGTTTAAGGTGGGGACTTTTTCACTGCTGTGTCCCCACTGCCTGGAACTATACCTGGCATAGGGTAAAGTACTCAATACATATTTATTAAGTGAGTAAGTGTTCTTCCACAGTTCCCTGCTATGCAAGAGTCTGTTTATTCTTCAAGACCAACTCAAATGTCACTGCCTCTGGAAGTCTCCTTCATTTCTGATCCCCATCCACCAACTGCAATTGTCAATTTGCTATTCTCTTTTCTGTTTTCCACAGCACTCTAAATCTGTCTAAGAGTGCTCAACCTATTGTGCTGTGACTTTTGTTTGGGGCTCTGTCTCCATCCACACACTCCTGCATTGTGAACTCCAGGACCATGCAGAAACAACTGCCTGCTCAGGAAATAACTCTGATAAAAGTTACCTCTGCTTCCCCATCCTAGAACTATGTTTCAAGTTGTTTCCAATCAGGAGATAATCCATCAGGACAGAAGGTTAAAACCAGCTTAACCATAACAGTTCTGAAGGCAGGAGGAGAAGGGGATGACAGATGGTTGGATGGCATCACCAATTCAATGGACATGAGTTTCAGAAAGTTTCGGGAGATGGTGAAGGACAGGTAAGCCTGGCATGCTCCAATTCATGGAGTCACAAAGAGCTGGACACGACTGAGTGACTGAACAACAACCATAACAGTTAACTTTGACTCTCAAATCTTTCTTGAACTTTACAGTCTCACTCCCTTGGACGTATTGTATTGACTTGTGACCCTCCACCTGAATTCCTGGATTTTTCTCTGTTTACTCCCTACTTAGATCTTATCCTTACCTTGACACTGATGGGTCGCCAAGGTTGATTCACTTCATACTAACTCCTGATGTTCAACCCTTAATCTATACGCTCTTCTGATTCTGGTTAAGGCTATATTGATCCTAACTAGCTATTTAGCCTCTATTAACAAGTTGCCCTGAGTCAGGTATTGCCAGTCCCTGGAATAAAAAGCAGGTAAGGGAGAAAGAGGGGGTTTCCCAGGTGGCTCAGTGCTAAAGACTCTGTCAGCAATGTAGGAGATGCAGTTTCAATCCCTGGACTGGGAAGATCCCCAAGGAAATGGCAACCTACTCCAGTATTCTTGCCTGGGAAATCCCACGGACAGAGGAGCCTGGTGGGCTACAGTCCATGGGGTCACGAAAGAGTTGGACATGACTTAGCCACTAATCAACAACAGAAGGGAGAGAGAGTCATGAGGGATCAGGGAGGCAGCAAATTTGGAGAACGCAGAAATCAAGTGAAAAAGTAGTCAAATGACAGACACAGGTACAGGAAAGGATAATTTGCTAGCTGGGGTTTCTTCTGCTTTTGTCAGATTCAGACTTGCTGCTTCTATAACCCGGCCCCATGACCATGAACTACCTGGACCAAAGCAGTTCTACATCTGAAGGAATAACTTCTCCACTTCCCTAGGAAAGCACCATTCATAAAAAGAAAGGGTGGGCTGGAGTGAGCTCACTTGCCAAAATTCAGTTCACTAAGTGATCATTTTATAAAATTATCAGAACTTTAAAAACAACTATATTTACATGATACAGCTATTTTTATTACATGGGATTATATAAACAGCCTTAAACATGTTGAAGCTTAAAATTTTAATTGAAGAAATTAAAGTTTAGGATGATATGCTGCTGAGGAAGAAGCATAGTAGAAATATAAGCATATGACACTATAGAAAATGACATTCAAAAGTACCTGAAAAAAATAAGCTGAAAAAAATTCTGCCAAATATAAGTGCTGAAACTTTTATTTCTCACAAGCAGTTATTAGGATGTTGACTTGGTAGCACTTTGCAGAAAGAGTTTAACATAAATGAGCAAAACGACTCAAAGTCACAAAAGAGAAATGAGGGTGGCTTGAAGAGGTTACTGTGATAGAGCTTATGAACTAACCTTACATTTGATATGCATTAACCAGGAAAATAAATTTGTAAAGGACCAAAAACAAAAAACAATGAACATGCTAAAAATTAGGTAAAGGAACAGAAGCATCACATCACAAATACATTTTGCTAGAAATAACATACTAATGTGTTATAAAACTGAAAAAACATTCTCACATGAAACTGAAATTTGTTTACTAATTCTGAAAAAAATTAAGAGTTTTAATGTAGAATATTAAGTATTTCTATGTGCTAAGTCGCTTCAGTTGTATCCAACTCTGCGACCCTATAGACTGTAGCCAGCCGGGCTCCTCTATCCATGGGATTCTCCAGGAAAGAATACTGGAGTGGGCTGCCATACCCTCCTCCAGGGGATCTTCCTGACACAGGGATCAAACCCGAGTCTCATGTCTCATGCATTGGCAGGCAGGTTCTTTACCACTAGCACCACCTGGGAAGTTCCAAATATTTCTATAATGACTTTTTAAAAAGTTTTGTTGAAATATGATTGACAATCAACTTCACATATTTAAATTGCAGTTTGATAACTTTTGATATATAATCTATTTTCATAAACTCTTTAAAAATACTTATTTTTTTAAAAAATTTACTTATTTATTTAGTTGCACTGGGTGTTAATTGCGGCACAGAGGATCTTTGATCTTTGTTGCCTCATGCAAACTCTTTAGTTGTGGCATGTGAACTCTTAGTTGCAGCATGTGGGATCTAATCCCCAACCAGGGATTGAACCCAGGGCCCCTGCATTAGGAACGCAGAATCTTAGCCACTGGACTACCAGGAAAGTCCCTATTTTCATAAGCTCTTTAAGTTACTGTATCACTTCAGACAAATGAAATATTTCTTAAAATATTCCCAGGAAAATAAAATAGAAACCTATCAATGAAAACTTCTCAGAAATCTCCAAACGCTTTTAAAACTAGCTCATACAATAGTAATTGTTGGGAACTTTATGAAGAGGTAAAAGAAACACTTTTTTGAAAAACAATGTTAGGGATCATCCCCATTTTGGCCTTTTGAGTCCTCTGGGTTAGGATAAGTTGAAGGTATGTGTCTGACAAGCACAAATCTTCCACTCTCTCCTACTGATGGAGGATACCAAGGGTGGGGATGATGCACCAAGCTTGTTGCCTAAAAGAGGGTGGTGGTGATATCTTTTCTAGACAGATCCAGATTCTCATCCTCGCCCCTAGCTTTGGCAACAATGGATGAAGAAGCAGAAGGAAAATGGAAAGCAGTCAAAGAGGCAGGCGTCATAAAACTAGAAATCTTATGAACGAGTTATGTCACACCTCCCCACAAAGAAAATTAAGGTATGAAATCACGACTCTTCACAGACTCCTAGCTCACTCAATTACTAAGTATTTATTTAGTGCATCCTATGTGGAATCATTGTTCTGGGTGCTAAGGTGACAGCAGTAAATAAGATAGATGACAATCATGCCTTCCTGTTTTGACACAAGATTCTAGAGAGAGGAATTCCTTGGTGGTCAGTCCTGGGTGTTCATTGGAAGGACTGATGCTGAAGCTGAAACTCCAATACTTTGGCCACCTCATACAAAGAGTTGACTCATTGGAAAAGACCCTAATGCTGGGAAGAATTGGGGGCAGGAGGAGAAGGGGATGACAGAGGATGAGATGGCTGGATGGCATCACTGACTCGACGGACATGGGTTTGGGTAGACTTCAGGAGTTGTTGATGGACAGGGAGGCCTGGCGTGCTGTGATTCTTGGGGTCGCAAGGAGTCGAACACGACTGAGCAACTGAACTGAACTGACAGTGGATAAGAATTCACTTGCTAATGCAGGGGACACGGGTTTGATCCTTGGTCAGGGAAGATCCCACAAAGATTCCACATGCCACGGAGAAACTAAGCCAGTGTGCCACAACTACTGAGCCCGCTCTCTAGAGCCCTCAAGTCACAACTGTTGAGCCCATGCACCACAACTAATGAAGCCTGTGTGCCTGAGAGCCCAAGCTCTGAAATGAGAAGCCCGTGCACAGTGAAGAGTAGCCCCCGCTCATTGCAACTGGAGAAAGCCCTGGTGCAGCAGTAAAGACCCAGCACAAACAAATAAATTATAAAAAAGATTCTAGAGAGAAAATAATAAATAGGTAAACAATTAGATATATATGGTGGTGTACTAATGTTTACCAACCATTTCTCAGAAAAAAATAATCAAACCCTAATTTGTAACCTCTAACAATTTCAGTGACATATATTATATATACTTATATATATATATACTTATATTTATATATACATATATATATATACTTCCACCATTATAATAGGCCATAATGGAAAAGAATATGAAAAAGAATATACATAGTTTATTCTATATACATGAATATATCCAGAAACTAACACATTGTAAATCAACTATGCTTGAATTAAAGAGCTTTTGGTTTTCAGGTAACCAATCAACATCACTAAATGCAGACTTGGGAAGAGAACAGCTCACCCATTTAAGTTGGCCGCTGGATATTTAGCTCAAAGTCAGGCAGTGGTAAGTGTTATAAAGAAAAATAAAGCTCGGCAGTTTTAGAGTAATCAGGAAAAGCCTTTTTGAGACTGGAAAAGGAAAAAACTGATGACCATTTATTGCACACCTATGTTTAGTGTCAAAAACAATGGTAGGCATTTTCATATAAACAAACTAATGCCATTTCTGTTGGCAGAGGAGGACACTGTAAGTTACCTACATTTCCCATAGTCCTAAAGCTAGTAAGACATTCATGGACAAAATTGTTTAGCCTCAAAACTTCTATTCTATCCACCATTCCCCCTGAAACTGAGTAGGGAAAGAGAGGAGGTAGTGGTACTAGGGTACTAGAGAAGTAAGCACTCGAAAAAACATTCCAAATCTTCTCATTTCACTCCATCAAGAAACTCAGCCCATGGCTTAGGATCAGACCAGCGGTTACAGGGGAGCCAGAGCCGCAAAAGGATGTCGGAGCAAATGGCCTAATTTCGGCTCAGGGAAAGGATTTTGAGACACGACCCTCCGGAGACGTTCCACGTGGAAGTTGACAAAAGGTGGAAAGAGGCAACAAAGATTTATAAGCTCGCCCCAGTTTTTATGGCTTATTGATAGGACCTGACTGGTGCAGGGTGTGAATCAAGGGCGCACGCACATTGGGTAGGAAGTGAGGCCTAAACCAGTAGTTCTCTCATGCGTGTTACTTCTGTGTGTGGAGTGGGCTACAGAAACGGGGACCGGCAGTGGCAGGGCATCCGTTTCCCAGTCCACCCAGGAAGAGCCGGGAAGAATCCCAGTTGGGCTTCGTGCGAGTCACTCTAACTTAGACACAACGCCAAGCCCGCACTGAGGCCCAAGGCGGGAACAAAGCTGCGCGCGCAGCCCACTCCTGCGGGGAAGTCTCACCTTTTCAGGCCGCACCACCCCTCGAACAGGCAGGGGTGCCTACAGTCCCTTGTTTTCCTTATAGGGCCATTACTTGCTACAACCACAGCTTACCTTTTGTTTTCACGTTGTTTTATACAGTAAGCATTACCTTGAGTCAAATATGTGCTCTCTGTCAAGCAGGATACAAGCCACCCTACCCTCATCTTTTCCGTAACCCCCTCCGGTCGTCTTAGCTTCCCGCCCTCCTCCCTCGCCTCAGCCAACCCTCGCTAAGCTTTTGCGCAAACGTCACGAGTTTCTAGGCAGAATAGGCAAATCTTCCGGCTAGGAGAGTCGTCTTGCGCCCCCGCCCGGCAGTGCCTACCAAACGGTCTCAGCGCGTGGCCGACTCTTGAAGGCGTAGCCGGCGAAGCCGCGGAGTGGATAGAGGAGTGGCTGGAGCCGTGAGGAGCGACCCTCAGTGAGATTTTAGGTCTTGTTTTCTTCGTTTAGATTCCTGCCGGGGTCTCCTCCCGGCTTTCTTGTCAAGTCTGTGGGGGTCTGACCTCTTGGCGGGCTTTGCCTCCTCACACCCGGGAATCGTTGAGGAGTATTCACTGAAGTATGTTTCCCACATAGTTAAATTTTTAAAATACTATATGCTTTTAAAGGCCTTGAGGGCCTGTGGGGCAGTGCACACGCTTCTCGGGAAACTCCATCTGAGGCAGAGCTGACCTTTATACTCTCTGTCTAAACGATGGGCACAGCCCCTCACTCATATATTTGTCAATATTTTATTTAGTTCATTCACTCATTTTATAGTCGGTGAACGTCTGTAACCGTTCTGGGTGGTTGGGATCCATCAGTGAAAAAGGCCCTGCCCTCAGACGGGCCTTACAGTCCAGGCTGGAAGTAGGCCGGACTCCCAGGCATAACGGATCAGGAGGAGTGTGTTAGAAGGTGGTGCTGCTGAGGGAGAAGATAGCAGCCGAATTGTCCGAGAGTGTGCTGGGATACAGCCTTGTTGCAGAGATACATTGAACTGAGTGAAGCAGTGTTCAGAGAGGAAGAAGTAAATTCCAGGCAGAGGCAAGGGAGAGTGATCAAAGATTAGGATGTGATTCAATCTGTATAAGAAACTGCAAATACCCTTGGGATATAAATGGATCGTGAGCATCCCAAACTTGGGTGGAAAGTCCAGTTCAGCTACACAGCCAAAGCCATCCAACATCCCTGAAACTCTGCACTGGAAGGGTGGAGTACTAACCACTGGACCAGGGAAGTCCTGCCCACCATTCTCCTTGCAGCCTTTTTAGTGGCTGGAGTACCTGGCTATTGTGCTCCCTCCCAATAGCGCTCAGCAGAGTATATTGTTATTTGTATTTACATTTGTCTTTCCCACTAACTCCCAGGAATTCTTATGTAATAGGATAAATCTTGGTAACTTCAACACCTTACTACAAGCCTGGTTCAATAATTGTTTGCAGAAAGAATGTATGAATATGAATATAAGTAGCCCCAGTTGGGGATTTTGTACTTTTTTCACAGAGCTGTTATTACTCAAAACTCTTGTTTTGAGATTTCCTTCACAGTCTGATGTTACATTATTATCTCTTCCATGATAGGCGATCTTCCTTTGAAAGAGACGTTAAGTCACTCAAAGTTAAGTTTGGGGAATAAGATGAGTGAATATCACTTTTGCACAAAGAATAATAGAATAGCTTAATAAAGAGACTGATTTTTCTTATGTAGCTTAAAAGCCAGTTCTAGAACACCTTCCAAAAAAAATTTGAATAATGGTGTCATTACTGGATTAAATTTATAGCCTGCAGAAGTGATTATTTTGAATGATAACGTTTACTTGGGAGGGTAAATTTTGATATGCCTATTGTTTTATGTGTGAATAAAAGAGACCAAAAAACCCCCTCTTTCAGACCAGCATACAGGTAATAGAGTCTTGTACAAAACCTAATGTATGAAAAAATGCAGAATTATAGGGCTGTCATTCGTTTATGGAATATGCATGATGTGCTAGATACTGTGCTAGGTGCTGCAGAGGCAAGGTAATAAAATGATCTTTTGTTCTTAAGGAATTCCTAGTACAGTTATGATTGCATCATTAAAATAACCCACTGAGGTGAATTACATTTTAAGGTAGATAGCTTCAGAAATCACTTTTGGAATCAAGTGTACAGAAATTGTGTAATAAAGGATTATGAAGTGAAATAGCCTTAGTCAAGAAATTCCTTTCTTAGAAGAAATTAGCTTGAATTGGATTTTGAAAGAAACACTTGGTATAGATTGGCAGAGAAAAGAAGTGGACATTTAAGACTTGACTCAGCCAAAGTGTAATCGAAGTGTTGCTTGGTGAGCCTGGAGGCAGATCAGAAAGATAGATTATTTTGAGGGATATTTCATGAAGCCTGATGAAACATTTCTCCCATAAGAAAACAAGACTCTAGTGAACATGTTTTCTTGATTCAGGGTCACTTTCCATTGGACAGTGCCAGATAAACACTGCCAAATTTCATCTCTCTAAACCTCATTTTTCATATTTCCATGCTGACAGCCATTTTCTATTGACTCAAATAGAAGCAAACATGTAAACAGATAAGTGCAATACAAACTGATACAGGAATCTCACTTAATCTAATACCCCTTCATTATTTCCCATATTTTCCTGTTTGTCTTTTTGCTGTGCACATAAACCAAACTCAAATAGATAGATGAAAGAATTTCTTTTAATACAACCACAGCATTGATACTCTTGATGCAGTCTCTCCAGACCAGTATAGGTTTTCAGGAAAGGAGGTTACTCAAAGAAAGAATTTCCTACTTTCTTTTCCTCTTTATTTGGTCACTTTCTCCAGCATTGCTGCCTTCTTTCTTCCTCTCCAGCTTTTGGCCCTTCTCATAAGGAAATGCTACTGTTTGGTGTCTGGGCCCTGTTGGCCTTGATCCCTGACCCAGGTGAGGCTCTTTGGGAAGGTTTCTTTAGCTTCTATGGGCATGATTTTTAGCAATGATGTAGTTTCCATAGGGACATTAATGGAGAAATCAATACCCAAAAGATGATGAGAAGGGGGAATGGTGACAGAGTCAGGATTCTGGCTTGTTCTTTCAGGGCCCTTTTCTTGTCCTGTCCCCTGTTCCTGTTTATTCAGAGTGGGTTTCCTATTCTCTAACCTGTAAATAGATAGACTAGGCTCTGTATTCTCTTTAAGTCTTGTGGGCCTCACCAGAGACTTTGGCATGTCTGGTTGACCTTTTCAGGAGCTGCAGAGGAGCGATTTGAGGTTTCTGTTTGGCCAGATCAGGCCCTTGTAAAGTATGGACAGTCCCTTATGGTCAACTGCAGCACTAGCTGTCCAGACCCAGGACCCGGTGGAATTGAAACCTTATTAAAGAAAACCCAGGTGGGCAATGGGCCTCAGTGGAAGGAGTTTCTGCTGGAAGATGTCACACAGAATTCCATCCTGCAGTGCTTCTTCTCTTGTGCAGGGATCCAAAAGGACATAAACCTTGGCATCACTGTGTACCGTGAGTAGAGCTGAGGGCTGGGGAGGAAGGGAAGTGTGGGGGAACATGACTACTATGCCTTATATAGGGAATAGTTAGAGAATTTCTTTTAGGGGAGAGACTTGGGGCCTTTACTAAAGATTTTTGTCATACTGTAGGGATTCTTGAGCCAATTGTTTCTGTTTCCCTTTGGTGTAGGCTTTTAAATTAGGAGCAGACCATAGAGTGCATCCTGGCATCTGGGCTTG
Source organism: Muntiacus reevesi (assembly GCF_963930625.1). Classification (NCBI taxonomy): domain Eukaryota; kingdom Metazoa; phylum Chordata; class Mammalia; order Artiodactyla; family Cervidae; genus Muntiacus; species Muntiacus reevesi. The sequence goes on along the minus strand of NC_089266.1, from coordinate 14,526,056 downwards.
AGAATATGTTCAGATACAGGAGGCATATGCTAATGATGCTGATTTGTAAATTACCAAAAAAAAGTGTAAAATTAGTGTTGAATTGTCACAAATTCTTAGAATAAATAGGGATTAGAGAAAAGAGGGTTTTTGTAGGCTGGGGTAGTTGGAGAAGTCTCCACAGAAAAGGAGGCTCTTAAACTTCACCCCTGCATATGGTTAGGATTTGAAGTGATGGGAATGGGTAAGGAGAATCTTTCAGGTGAGCAAATAGCATCAGCAAAGATGTAACCATGAGTGTGGCCTCTGGGGTTGGAGCTTGGTTAGCTGTGGTGGAATTTTCATGTGATGCTCAGGAGCTTCTCAGATGCTGCTCACACCTCTGAAGCACTTCTGGTAAGAGAGAAAGGCTCTCCAGAATGGGAGCAAAGGGGCCCCTCCAAAGCAAAGGGGCTCTCCAAAATGGCAGTCAAAGCAAGGGGCCTCTCAGCAGTCACATGTCTTGGCTATGACTTTAGCTCCCTTCGATAGGAAGAAGCAGCCTAACTCATCTCATCCAGGGCAGAGAGCTGATGCTATTCATCAGATGGTTTAAGAGTAGCAGTCCTACCTTCTATCACAGGCTTCCTGTCCTCTTACTCTTTCTCTCTGGAGAGGTGAGTATCCTTCGCTCATCAAACCTACCTCTTTGTCTTAAAGAGCCACCAGAGCAAGTGATCGTGGAGCTGCAGCCTGCGTGGGTGGCCGTGGATGAAGCTTTCACAGTGACATGTCATGTGCCCAGTGTCACACCCCTGGAGAACCTCACCCTTATCCTTCTCCAGGATAACCAAGAACTACACCGGAAGAATTTTAGGAGCTTAGCTATGGCTTCCCAGAGAGCTGAGGTCACCATCAATGTCAAAGCCCAAAGGGAGAATGACAAGTGCAATTTCTCCTGCCATGCAGAACTGGACCTGAATTCACATGGTGGGGGGCTCTTTCACAGCAACTCAGCCCTTCAGGTACTCCGAATCTTTGGTGAGTCAGAGCCCAGGTGTGGAGGGGAATCCTGAGGCTCATTTTCCTCATCTTACCTTGGTCTTTAGGACTCATTTCCCATAGGGTTTAGGATGCAGTTGGAAGGGTATTTGAGTTCCTTTACTTGAGTTTTAAACTCATTGTGGGGAACAGAGAGCTTTTATTCTCACTCCCTACATTGTGGGGTCCTATACGATTTATCATGGCCTTTCTCCTTTCTTCCCTTCTCCTCATTTCTTGGCAGAATTTTCTCAGAGCCCCAAAATCTGGGTCTCTTCACTTCTGGAGGTTGGGATGGCAGAAACCGTGAGCTGCGAGGTGGCTAGGGTGTTCCCAGCTGAAGAGGTGATGATCCACATGTTCCTGGGAGACCAGGAGCTTAGCCCCTTTCTCTTCTGGGAAGGAGACACAATATGGGCCAATGCCACCGTTCGGGCCATGGAGATTGGTGATCAGGAGCTGTCTTGCCTTACATCTCTGGGTCCAATGGAACAGAGAACAAGCCAGCTAGTGCATGTCTATAGTAAGTGACTTGCCTCTTCCCTTCCCTTGAAGGTTCTCTCTGCCATTGAAAACTTCCATAGTAAAGGCTTGGTTATTCAACTGCAGGTATCCCCATGAACCTTTGTTTAGTATACTCCAAAGTGAACACTGGTCTTCATCTTTCTCAGATAAGTGCAGGGATGCATTGAGGCAGTAGTTCTATCCAGCCTTCACCCTGTTTCCTTAGACCATCCTACTGACAGAGTGATTATGGACGCTTGAACTTATTCCTAGGTACACTGATTTGAGGTGAGAAAGAAATCTGTAAGATGAAAAGACATCTTGTTCTCCTTGCCACAGAGGCACAGCCAAATAGGCTCATGTGGCATTTGTTATGGAGAAGCTCTCAAATTTCCAAAGCCATCTCATTGCTCCTGCCAGTCAGCATAGAAGCAGTAATGGTATCCATAACCTTTCCCTTCTTGTCTGCCTACCCGAGGGGTACCACCAGCAGCTGAGTACAGAAGTTGCTGCCAGTTTTGAGAAATATGTTTGATTCTCTTTTTCCTTTCCTTACAGGCTTCCCTCCACCAATCCTGGAGATAGAAGAAATGAACCCATTGGCAGGGACAGAAATTAACGTGACCTGCTCAGGGCATATTTTAACATCCCCCAGCCCTACTCTGCGGCTTCAGGGAGCCCCAGATCTTCCTGCGCCTGGGGAGCCTGCCTGGCTTTCACTTACCGCCAGTGAGGAAGATGATGGCCGGAATTTATCCTGTGAGGCCTCTTTGGAGGTTCAGGGTCAGCAGTTGAGCAAAACCACTGTGATCCAACTCCATGTCTTGTGTGAGTAGAAGCCTGATCTTTCTTGTCAAAACATGGATTGTTAGTCTCACATGGATTGTTAGTTTCCAGAGATCTTAGCCAATAGCTTCATTGTTAGAGTTGCCACACTTTTCTCATTAAAAAGAAAATCAAAGGAAAAAATAAAAAGTAAAGCTCTGCAAGCTTACCTTACCCATGGGAAAGTGAGTAGGGAGAAACCTGGGGGAAACTGGAACAAAAGAGAAGGCGATCAGGCTGAGGGTCAAAGGCTGAGAACATAGGGAGTAAAAACAGCTGAAACCTATGCTGAGGAGGGTAATTTCTTCATGAAAACTTGTATTTTGAAAAGTAGAAAACTCCTTGTCTCTGGGTTCACCCCTACCCATGATATCCCTCACAGAGAAGCAAAGATGAGGAGGAGGGACCCCAAGACCACCACTGAGCAAGCTCATTTAGTATTAACCCATTAAAATGCCCTGTTGCATCTCAGATTCATCCAAGGAGGAAAAAGTGTAGTTCAAAGCAGGGAACCGATAGTCCTCCCCTTGGGGAAAGAAGCTGTTGAGTGAAGGGGACACATCATCTGGGTTAGGGGAGGGAGAGGTAGCTAGTGCGTGGCACGCTGACCTGACTCCTCTGGGGACTCTCTTCTTCCAGACAAGCCACGCTTTGAGGAATCTGGTTGCCCTGGCAACCAGACCTGGCTGGAAGGGATGGAGCAGATGCTTGCCTGTGTCCCAAAGGGAAACCCGACACCGGTCTTGATGTGTACCTGGAACGGCACAGTCTTTGACCTTGAAGTGCCACAGAAGGCAACCCAGAACCACTCTAGAACCTACTGCTGCACAGCCACCAACCAGCTGGGCTCCGTCAGCAAAGACGTTGCGGTCCTTGTTGAAGGTGACTGTGGCTCCCCTGCGGCCAGGCCCAGGGTGGAAATCCCTCAGGGGAGGCAAGAAAGAGCTCAGTGGGCTGGGGAGGGGGAGGCTGACACATAAGCCTGGTGGGCTGGGGTAGGGTGATTCTCCTGCCTGCTAACCCTCCCAGTTCTCTTGTCTTCTGTGCTTCGGCAGGACTGGATGAAGGAGTGAGTTCCACCATCTTGGTGATTATTATTGTCGCCCTTGGAGCGGGCATGATGGTGATCACCGTAGCACTGTATCTAAACTATCGGTCCTGCAAAAAGGAGAGGAGGAAATTGCCCTATAGACAGAAGGAGAAGAACAAAGAAGAGGAAAGCCAGTTTACTGTTCAACAAGCAGGAAAGTACAGTAAACATAATTGTTAATTAGAAAGTTACTTGGTTGAAGACAACCTCTACCACTGGGGTTTCCTAAGGGAGGGAAGGAGGGGGTGGAAGAGAAAGGGAGACGATATCTTCTGTTCTGTGGTATCATAAAGCAGTATTTCTGGTCCTCATATCCTGTGGATCCAATCCAGCCACAAGCCCAACTCCTGTAAGAATCCAGTCCCAGTGTTCAACTAGTGAGCAGGCCTTTTGCTCCTTGTGTGTTCTTCATCAGTCCACTCTCAGATTCAGAAGTGCCTTGCCATCCCCATTTCCACTGCCCTTTGCTCCCAAACATCAGATGGAAGAGATAGCCAGAAATATCTCTGAAATACAGTGCATTTCTCATGGTTTCCTCATGACTAAATGGGAACCGATATCTTAGTCTAGCGAACAGAGTTTGAAGGTAGTCAGTACCCAGCAAAGGGCTAGAAATCAAAAACCAGTTCCCACCTACATATTACACATTCTGGGCTCCGCTAATGGGGAATTCTGGAATACTGGCTCCAGAGCTGAGCTTGGTAACATCATTAAGGTTCAGTGGCTAGTTAGGCTTCAACTCCCTAACCATCTGTTGTGTGCCCTAGAAGAGTATACATATCATAAGAAATTCCACATTGGGTCAGACAAGCAGCTTTCCTAGCCCAGTGTTCTGTCCCTGAAGTGGAAGGTAGAGTTCTTCCTTGAAATTGGGCTCTAAACATCTCTGAATTACTCTTTAGAAATCCATTATAGAGTAAATCATCTGAGTTCATATTAAACATATTTTTTTACCTGTACAAGCTCTTAGGGTAGAATCCCAATGTTTATTCTCCTTTTCCATATATAAGTATATATTTTTATATGTCTGCAAACTTTCCTTTAAGCTTCAGGAGGACTCCTCATATGACAGTGTTCACCATATGATTGAGCTTCCTTTTCTTTTCATTGGAAAGCTTATATTCAACCCTTAGAGAAGACACAAAGATTTCTAAAACCAATCTTTTCTCCCAAATCAGTTATGTATGGGTCATTGAAGTGTTGGATATGATAAAAATAAAAGTGATTTTATGTTATCTGAAAGTAGTTTTCTTCTGTGTGTGAAAGTTTTTATTAAGTCACGTAGTTGCCTTTTGAGTAAAATTTCTAAGAAAAGAATGTTCACAGCATAACCAACCAGCCCAGGGCAGGTGGCACAGTAGTTCAGGAAGTAGCATTTTTAGCTTGCCTTCAAAACTAAAGTTCAGACTTCCAGATAGAGGGCCACAGCCTTCCCCAAATTGAAAGCACCACCTGGAAAGAATACAGCAACAGGCATCAAAGTAAAAATAGTCTCATTCTTCCCAGACCTTCCCTGAGTCTGAGTTGTGGATTAGGTATAAAATAATCCTTTGGTTTTAATACACACAAAGCGGTGGGGATACACTGGTGAACAAAGCCCTGTCCCTGCCACTAGAAGCTAGAGCTTGTCAACAGCAATGCACAGTCCTGTGAATGGGGACGCGAAGACCCTTGGGAGAATACCTAACTCAGGGTCCAGGAAGGCTTCCAGGGGAGCTGGGAAATGCTTTGCTTGAATTTGTACATCAGCAACCCTCCAAATGATCTCTGCTTCCATTTTTCTAATTAGTAGGCACTGCTCTCTCATCATGTGAGTAATAGCAATTATCCACTTTTCTGAATTGAGCGCTTGGGGAAGTAAGTTAGAAAACAGGTTCAAGAAAGGAGTATAGAGTTACGTCATCCAGGAATCTTTACCCACTTCAGTGTCTTGACATCAGCTGCATCAGGTCTGTAGCTGTCATGTGCTAACCCCGCCTCATGAACCCAGAGCTCCATGGAACAGTGAATCCTAAACGGGAGGGAGGAAGGGTCTTTCCGGCTCTTCGGTCCACCTTAGAGAGCCTAGCCTGCTCCTGCCTTTGCTTCTCACTGCCACTTGGTGTCACTGTTGACAGCGTCCTACCCAGCTCATACAGATCCAGTTCCTGGTGGGCTGCCGCTGATCCTCCAGGGAGGATGACCTACTGTTCAGCTCCAGCTTAGTGGACAACTTGCATGGGGTTCTTAGAGCAGGGTACTTTGTATGGCTTATTCCCTAAGTCTCCTCAGATTTGGGTAGGCTCTTCCCCTTGTAGATTCAGAACTATTTCCTTTCTCTCCCCAGAGGAGGCATCCCTCCTAGTCAATTCTTAAAGCACAAAGGATCTTCTTACATTTCTTTTCCGGAACAATTGAGCTGGTCTCTGCTCACCCTACTAAGAGCAGTGTCTCCAGGAGACCCCACTCCCTGGAAGGTTTTGATCATACTTTTCTGAAAATAGAGCAACCAGCTCACACTTAAGTGCATTTATCCTGATTTCCTCCAGGTGAAGAGCTACCTTTAATACTCCAAAAATTTATCCTGTTAGAAAAGTCAAGGCAACTTTCTTTTAGACCTGAGAAAACACAAATCTTCAGTGAAATAATAACATTTATGTGGTATACAACTATATTTGGAAAGAAATGACTTAGTGCTTATAAATACACTAGCACGGTGTCATATATGTGTATTTACAAGTATTAGTTTGTACTATATAATGATGGTGATAATCATCATAAACTGAAAGCAAGAATCAGAAATCCATGATAACCACTGATAATGTGTATGAGCAGAAGTCATACACATCATCATTACTTTCTTACTCTTTTTTCCACTGTGTTCTCTCTTCCTCTTTTTCTACTCTGTTTTCTTTCCTCTACTTTTCCTTTTTTTTTCTAAGTTTATGTTCCCTAAGATTTAAGACTACTGGTAGGATGACCAGTTGTCCCAGTTTGCATAGAGCTGAGAGGGTCCTGTTACATGGGTCTTTTGACGCTAAAATTGGGAAAGTCTCATACAAACTGGGAAGATTGTTCATTCTAATACTGCTCCTGCTGCTGCTGCTGCTGCTAAGCCACTTCAGTCTTGTCCGATTCTGTGCAACTCCATAGACGGCAGCCCACCAGGCTCCGCCGTCCCTGGGATTCTGGCATCCCTCAAAATGTTTCTCAGCTTGCCAGGGCATTCTGACTCAAAGAAGCCACAAAGAAGTATCATTCTTGCTTCTCCCAGAAGCCCAGGGCCTGTAAATCTGAGGAGGACTCATGAAGAAAGGGGAAAGTGTCAGTTCTCTCAAATGTGTATAAAAAGACAAGGCTCACTGTATGTATTTCAGCAATAATAATGGAAAAAATTCAGGATGGCCATTTCAGGTTAAACTTAAAAGATTAAATAAAGTCAGAAAAACATTATTCCAAAGGGTCTAGGATTACTGGAGCTCTGTCTATTGAATTCTTTCTTATGCACATCTCACTAATCGTAGAGAAGTTGTTTTCATTAAAAAATGTTTTAAACATTTTAAAATTATGCATTAGGATGTAATATACAACATAGTAGCTATATTTAATACTGTATTGCATATTTGAAAGTTGCTAAGAGAATGGATCTCAAAAGTTTTCATCACAGGACTTCCCTGGTGGTCCAGTGGTTAAGAGTTCACCATTCAATGCAGGAAATTTGGGTTTGATCCCTGATTGGGGAGCTAAGATCCCACATGCCTAGTGGTCAAAATACCAAAACATAAAATGGAAGCAATATTTTTATAAATTTAATTAAGACTTTGAAAATGATCCATATAAAAAAATCTTTAAAAACAGTTCTCATCACAAGAAAAAAAAGTTGTAATCATGTATGCTAACAGATATTAGCTAGACTTACTGTGGTGATCACTTCACAATATATACAAATATGAGATCATTATATGAAACATACATATAGCTTATGTATTAAAAACATATAAACTAATACACTATTTGAAACTAATACAATGTTTTATGTCAGTTATACCTCAATGTGAAGATTTAAATTGAGGTAAAATATACGTAACATTTACGCACACTCATATTGTGTAACCCATCCCCAGAACTCATTTTCATTTTGCAAAACTAAAATTCTGTTAAGCAGCTCCCTGTTGACCCTCCTCCCAGTCCCTGATAAACCAGCATTCTACTTTCTGTCTCTATGAATTTGACTACGCTAAGTACTTCATATGTGAGGACTCATCTAACATTTGTCTTTTCACTCCTGGCTTATTAGAACCTTTAAAGTTGACTGGTTATGGACTTCCCCGATGGTCCTGCCTTCCAGTGTAGGGGGTGTGAGTTTGATACCTGGTCAGGGAGCCAAGATCCCACACGCCTCGTGGTCTACAAATCAAAACATGAGACAGAAGGAATATTGGAACAAATTCAATAAAGACTTTAAAAAGGATTTTTAAAAAGCCTTAAAAAAATAAATAGAAAATAAAATGAACTGGCTAGAACTGGAAACAGAAACACTGAAACTGGCCCAGGTCTCTCATCTCCTTTTGTTCCTTTTTACCAAGCGCACTTGTGCACATGTGCAATTCATCTTTGTGGTTCCAACTCAGTAATTCTCAACCTTCTCAGGGAGCATTTAAAAATTCTCTTGTCCATGTTCCACTCCCAGATTCATTAAAGTTAGAATCTCAGGGAGTGAAGGCTACTGCAAACATCTCAGGCATTTCTAATTTGCATTCAAGATTGCCACCCAGTGCCTAGCTGGAGAGCTGAAAAGGCAGATGTGTATGTGTGTTCTGTGTGCTTAGTTGCTTAGCTGTTTGCAACTCTTTGCAACCCCATGGACTTCAGCCCATCAGGCTCCTCTGTCCATGGGGATTCTCCAGGCAAGAATACTGGAGTGGGTTGCCATGCCCTCCTCCAGGGGGTCTTCCCAACTCAGGGATCGAGCCCAGGTCTCCCGAATTGCATCGGATTCTTCATCATCTGAGTCACCAGGGAAGCAGATGAACAGGTGGCAAATCAGAGAGTTTAGGGCAGATGATCTTTAAGGTCTCTTTTTTAAAAATTATTTATTTATTTATTTATGGCTGCACTGGGTGTTCCTTGCTACATGGGCTTTTCTCTAGTTTCAGTGAGCAGGGGCTGCTGTTCCTTGTGTTGTTCAGGCTTCTCATTGCAGTGGCTTCCTTCTCTTACTGTGGAGCCCAGGCTGTAGGCGTGCAGGCTCAGTAGTTGCAGCCCCCAGGCGCTAGAGTGCAGCGGACTTTAGTAGTTGGAACATGTGGTCAAGTTCTTTTTAAATTCAAAAATTTTGCAAAATCAACTAGCATCTTTGTAACTCTCAACCAGCAATGGTTGAGTTGCTTCAGCTAGACTTAGAAGGAGATGAACCAAAGCTGTCTGGAGTGTGGCTCCCCCTACAGTTTACTGCTGTCTGGACAAGCCCACTGTCCTGTCCTACTCTTTCCCACGCCATGGACTGTAGCCCACCAGGCTCTGCTGTACATGGAATTTCCTAGGCAAGAACACCAGAGTAGGGTGCCATTTCCTACTCCAGGGGATCTCCCCAACCCAGGGATCGAACCCAGGTCTCTCGTGTCCACCTGTGTTACCAGGCAGGTTCTTTACCACTAGCGCCATCCGGGAAGCCACAGAGAGGCCTCTTACTGGTGGCTATAACACCCCTCTCCTGCCACATTCATCCAACACACACTTCTTAATATGGCTCACTTTCCCTTTAAAACACTTATTCAAGTAATAGATAATAGTATTTGTGCTCAATACATCAACTTCTAAAAGACCTTGAGATTTGCAAATAATTCTAAAGTCAAATGGGGACATTACAGGGATATTGATTTCAGCTGAATGTAAGAGAAACTTTACTGAAACCTGACGGGCTTAATAGAATAAATTGCCTTATGAATAGTGATTCCCTTGACACCAGTGCAATACAAGTGAGTATGACCTGTGAGAGGTACTATATCGTAAGAATCCTAAATCAGAAGGAAGAAGGATGACCTGTGAGGAGGCCCTGTGCATGTATGCTATGTCGCTTCAGTCATGTCCGACTCTCTGCGACCCCATGAACTGTAGTCCCCCAGGCTCCTCTGTCCATGGATTCTCCAGGCACGAATACTGGACTGGGTTGCCATGCCTTCCTCGAGGGGATCTTCCAGACCCAGGGATTGAACCCTTGTCTTCTGTGGCTCCTGCATTGCAGGTGAATTCTTTACTGCTGAGCCACCGGGGAAGCCCCTGTGATGCCCTCCTAAATCCAAACTTCCCTGATTTTTATTTATTTATTTTGGTTGCAATTTATTTATTTATTTATCTTAGTTGTGGCATGTGGGATCTTTTTAGTTGCAGCATGTGGGATCTAGTTCCCTGACCAGGGATCAAACCTAGGCCCCCTGCATTTGGAGCTTGGGGTCTTAGACACTGAACCACCAAGGAAGTCCCCAAAAGTTCATGATTTTAAACTCAGACAATTAAAGATTGACCTGAAGCAGAGGGATGGTTTCTGAGCTAAGAAATGGAGCTCCAGGGTTCTGATTATTCCAACTTTCAACCACTCCCCAAGTATATTTACATTAATGACTAAATGTAAGATATCCCAAGTGAATACAAGTGTGTCCCATTTGGAAGAAAATTCATTACAGCATGTAAAAACTTCCTAAAAGCTTTTTAGGAAGATTTGCTGATTATTTTCATTGTAAAAGAATTATTGATTTTGTAACATCATGTTTTACAAATATGGATAGAAATAACAACATGTAAGAGAAAAAAAAGAAGAGATAAATTAATCTGCAATTTTATTTGGAGATTTTAAAACTCATTTTTCAGTACTTATGAAAGTAAATAAGCTTCCTCCCCTAAAATCGTCTTTGTTTTTAATTTCTTAATTTTCATTAGAGGACATCCTCCATATTAATTCAATGTTGTTAAATGCTTTGATACTTGTTTATGTTCCTGAAATACTTGGAAATTAAGCAACATAAGTCTAAATTGCCATAGTCAAAGAAATTTGGAAAACATTTGAACTCGAGGATAATGAAATCACAAAATATCAAAATTTGTAGCATGTAGCTAAAGCACTGATTAAAGGAAAACTTATACCTTTAAATCTTATATTTGAAAAGAATAAAGCTCTAAAGTTGGCAATCTAAAAATCCACTTAAAGAATATAGAAAGCTTTTAAGAATAAAACTTAAAGTGAGTAGTAAAGTAGAAATAATAAAGATATGAGCAAAATTTAATGGATAAAAATTAAAATTTAACAGAAAATAGAGTTAATTTGAACATCTAAGCATTAATTTGTGGATCACCAGTTACTTAGCCAAGGTGCTTGGGTGACTAAAAACAACTTTAAAACTGCCCTTTGAAGTGTATTTAGAAAGAAAAAAGAAACATTCAAGTTGCCATTAAGGAAACAGAATGTGATTCAATAGTGAGCATTTAAACATTCCTTTGGAAAAACACAGAGCACCCTACAATGCAAAAGCAGCTGAAGCTTCTCAAGTGCTGTAATGTGTCAATCACTTTAGAACACTTTTTTCATTTGCTCCTCACCCAAACCTTATAAGGCAATACATTATTATCTCTATTTTGTAGGTGAGCAAACTGGGTCTCAGGGAGGTTAAGGCATTTCTTCCCGAGCCGAAGTTCAAGTCCAAGTCTTCCTGATTCTTTCTCTTATTCCAAGTTATCCCAATCCATTCCTCTAGTATTGCTCACTGACAGCTTGAAGAGCAAATGTGATTGGGTTAAATTTTGCCCTTAAAATGTTTTCAATATGAATTAGTTGCCAATGTTTAAATATTCAATTTTACATGAAAGTCTGGATACCCTGTCTGTCTTGAAGAATCAGAAGATCTGGCACCCCTGCACCTGAGCTTTTAAAAAAAAAAAAAAAAATTATTTATTGGGCTGAGTCAGGTTGCAGCACTTGGGATCTTTAATTTCAGCATGAGGGTTCCAGTTCCCCAACCAGGGGTTGAACATGGGCCTCCTCCATTGGGAGCACAGGGCCTTATAAGCTGAACCACCAGGGAAATCCCCTGAGGTCTTTTTATTAAAATAATATATTTAGTTTTGGCTGTGCTAGGTGTTGGTTGCTGCAAGAGGGTTTTCTCTAGTTGCAATGAGTGGGGACTACTCTACTTTCTAGTTGTGGTGAGCAGGCTTCTCATAGAGTGGCTTCTCTTGTTGCAGAGTGCAGTTCGAGGGCTTTGGTAGTTGTGATGTACAGGTTTTGTTGCCCTGAGGCATGTAGAATCTTCCCAGATCAGGGATCAAACCCGTGTCCCCTGCATCGGCAGGTGGATTCTCAACCACTGGGCCACCAGGAAAGTCCTCCTGCAGTCCTGAATGCAGGACAAGGCAATGTAACAAGGCTGGATGGGCTGCATCCTTAGTTGGGGCCTGGGTTCTTTAGGTTGCCCTGGTTCCCACCCCTCTTGTGCTGTATCCTTCACAAACAGGCTAAGTGCTAGTTGCTATTTCTCCCTTCACATGTAGACCTTGCCACTTATGTACATAACCAACCTGGTACCTGTTGGCACTGAATTTGGAACCCCTCAATTAGAATTGGGTTTCCCAGGTGGCGCTAGTGGTAAAGAACCCGCCTGTCAATACAGGAGACATAAGAGACACTAGTTCCATCCCTGGGTCGGGAAGATCCCCTGGAGGAGGAAATGGCAACCCACTCCAGTATTCTTGCCTGGAGAATCCCATGGACAGAGGAGCCTGGCGGGCTGCAGTCCATGGGGCTGCAAATAGTCGGATGCGACTGAAGCAACTTAGCGTGTACACGTGCATTTAGAATCTCTCTTCCACTTCCCTTGCCCCAGTTCAGATCCCAAACATTCTGGTCCTATTGGTCCCAAAGCCATTTTTGCATGGTTCCCATTTCCCAAAGGGCTTCCCTGGTGGCTCAGAGGATTAAGAATCTCCCTGCAATGCAGGAAACCTGGGTTTGATCCTTGGGTTGGGAAGATCCCCTGGGGAATGGCAACCCACTCCAGTATTCTTGTCTGGAGAATCCCATGGACAGAGGAGCCTGGTGGGCTGCAGTCCATGGGGTCACAAAAAGCTGGACACGACTGAGTGAATAATACATACACATTTCCCAAGGGTAGTTGGGCTGAGCGGGTAGTCACCTTAAAATTTCTGCACAAAACTAATTCTGTGATTTCTCTCATTACTTCCTCACACGTTGGAGGCATTTTCTCTACCTCTGTACTTAATAGCCTGTCTTGCTTTCATTTCTTCCCATTCTTGGGGGATAGGTTTGGTTTGGTAGTGCTGTTGAGGGGGGGAGAAACCGTTCCAAGTACTTTAGCAGATGGGATTGAAGGCGGAGCCGTCCTGAGCTACGAGTATCCTATGAGTGGAGCTGAAACTAAGGCCCAGGGGCATGGACAGGGTGTGTCAACGAGAAGGGGATGTGCCTGCTTCTTTCTGGCCCAGGAGGAACCGGGTCAATTATTCAGCATCTGGGTACCCATAGAGCCCACAGGATCCCTGCTATTGTCTTCCCAATCCTCCCCCTTGCTGCCCTGCCCCACCCCACCCCCCAGAATAGAATGACCCCTACTCAGACAACGTGATGCAACCTCATTTTATTAGGGAAGGACAGTGGGCACTGGAGCGGCACCTTCCAGGGTCTAGGAAGGCACGGGGGAGGGGTCGCAAACAACAGATGGCTGGCAACTAGAAGGCGCAGCTGGCTTCCCCGAAGCGGCGACACTTCATGACCCGCAGGTACGTCTCCGTCTTGTGCAGGTCCTTCCGGAAGCAGGAGAGCAGACCGTAGTTCTTGAGCAGCGCGTCGTCACTGCGCATGTTCGTGTCAAATTTGTCATAGGTCTGCTTGAGGATCTGTGCAGCCCGGGGGGTGCCATCTTCCAGCTCCTGCCAAAGGAGGGAGAGACAGAGAGGCCGAAGGGCCCTCAGGAGCGGCTCCCTCCTGCCCGCTCCATTTTCCACCCTCCCCTCTGGGCTTGGAGAAGGGCGAGGAGGGAGGATTCAAAAGGGGAAAAGGTTTCTTCTGGGTCAAGGCTGGACTGCTAGGAAGAGAGAGAGAGCAGGGATCTCTCTCCCCCCGTCCTTGCGTGTTGCCCACCTCTGGGCTAAGCCAGGATAGGGTTGGCATGGCCCCCAGGGTGGAAGGGACCCACAACGGCATCCCCACCCTCATCAGGGCCAGGATGCCCTCCTCCAGGTCCTTCAGCTTCTCATAGACGCGGTCCGAGGTGCCAAACACCAGGCTGTTGGTGAAGACTCTGCTGAGGAACTGCAGGGGCCCGAGCCACGACTGGATGAGGAGCAGCGAGATGCGAAGCAGCTCCAAGTCCTGCTGGCAGATGGGTGGTTGGTGGGCGCTGCGGGCTCGGGGCGGCCCTGCAAGGCCAGCCTCTGCCCGAGGACCTCTTGCCACCACCGCCAAGCACCACCCTCCACTGCCATCCAACACCCTCTGCACCTCGGGGAGAAGGCCGCCCCAGGCCCGGTGCGGAGAGCTGGGGCAGCCTCCTTAGGATGAAGGAGGTCCCCTGCTCCTCAGTCCTAGGTGGCCACTCACTGATTTCTGCTGGGCCTCGTTCTTGCCCGTGGGGGCCGGGATGGTTTCAGAGAAGCAGAAGGCAACCTGGGTGTTCTGGATGGAGTATCTCTGTCCCTCCGGGATGTAGGTGCGCTCCTGGGGGAAGAACACGTCCACTCAGGTCTAAGTTGGTGCGCGGTTCCCCTCACTGCCTTATTTGGAACCCTCCCCACCCCACACACCCCTGTTTCTGCTCCCCTGACCGCATCCTCACTTCGATAAAATTCCACTGAACTCCTCAGTGTCCCCCCACTCTGTGGAGGGGGCGCGGATTCACCCCTTCCTGCCTCCCCACCCCTAGGACGCATCCCTGGGGAGCTTACAAACTCTTTGAAGGTGTCAGCAGCCAGCTGATGCAGGTGCTGGGCCCGGAGCACGGCGTTGGCAAACAGGCCGGACAAGGACATGGCCGGGAAGGCACCCACCACCTGAATCCAGGGCAGGCAGAGCAGGGTGAAGGCCAGGAGCAGGGAGGTCCGGAGGCCTGGGGAGAGACCAGGAGGGCCGCGAGCAAGGGGCCCAGGGAGCTAGACGCCTGATCTCCTGCCAGCCCCTGCCTGCCCTTCCCTCCAGGGACTGAGAACCTTTAAAACTTGCCTGGGGGTAGATACCTATGTTCACATTTGGAAGCCCTAAAACCCAAAGCTGTGGACACATCCATCGGCGGGGCCCCCCGCATCACCCCTTTAGGACACGCTAATGGAGGGGATTTTAGCGAGCTTACCTGCCGCCATCATAGCTGGTGAGCTGTCCACAGGACCCTGAGTCGTCTGCTGAACTGGGTCCTGGGGTCCTGGGATTGGTGCCTGCTGGGCCCTTTTTATACCGTGGCCTCTTCTCTCTCTCCCTTTCCCCCCACCTGTGCGCTCTATGCATTTATGCAAGGACCACTGGCAGCCGGTGCTAATGGATAATTTAGAACCTCCTCTCACTTGTCCTGTTCCCGTTCCTTCTCTGGGGTCATGTCCCCCAGGCCTGTCATCATCCCCTCTCCACTGCCACCAGCCTGAGGGCTGTGCACACAGGGTCTCAGCTTGAGAGCTCACCCCACTGGTTTTCTTTTAAAGGGGGAGATAGCGGAAGCAAATGGGCTTCCCAGGTGACTCAGCCCTAAAGAATCTGGCTGCAAATGCAGGAGACTCAGGTTCGATCCCTGGGTCAGAAAGATCCCCTGGAGAAGAGAATGGCAACCCACCCCAGTATTCTTGCCTAGAAAATCCCAAGGACAGGGGAGCCTGGTGGGCAACAGTCTCAGTTCAGTTCAGTTCCATCGCTCAGTTGTGTCTGACTTCTTGCGATCCCAGGAATGTAGCACGCCAGGCCTCCCTATCCATCACCAACTCCTGGAACTTGCTCAAACTCATGTCCATTGAGTCGGTGATGCCATCCAACCATATCAGCCTCTGTCGTCCCCTTCTGTTGCCCTCAATCTTTCCCAGCATGAGGGTCTTTTCCAATGAGTCAGTTCTTCGCATCAGGCGACCAAAGTATTGGAGTTTCAGCTTCAGCATCAGTCCTTCCAATGAATATTCAGGACTGATTTCCTTTAGGATTGACTGGTTGGATCTCCTTGCAGTCCAAGGGACTCTCAAGAGTCTTCTCCAACACCACAGTTCAAAAGTGCCTCTTTTGAACTTTGGCGCTCAGCTTTCTTTGTAGTTCAACTCTCACATCCATACATGACTGCTGGAAAAACCATAGCTTTGACTAGACGGACCTTTGTTGGCAAAGTAATGTCTCTACTTTTCTGTATGCTGTCTAGGTTGGTCATAGCCTTTCTTCAAGGAGAAAGCATCTTTTAATTTCATGGCTGCAGTCACCATCTGCAGTGATTTTGGAGCCCCCCAAAATAAAGTCTCTCACTGTTTCCATTGTTTCCCCATCTATTTGCCATGAAGTGATGGGACCGGATGCCATGATCTTCGTTTTTTGAATGCTGAGTTTTAAGCCAACTTTTTCACTCTCCTCTTTCACTTTCACTTTTAGTTTTTTGACTTTTAGTTCTTCTTTGCTTTCTGCCATAAGGGTGGTGTCATCTGTATATCTGAGGTTATTGATATTTCTCCCAGCAACCTTGATTCCATCCCCAGATGAAGTAATCTTGCTTCATCCAGCCCAGCGTTTCTCATGATGTACTCTGCATATAAGTTAAATAAGCAGGGTGACGATATACAGCCTTGACATACTCCTTTCCCAATTTGGAACCAGTCGGTTGTTCCATGTCTGGTTCTAACTGTTGCTTCTTGACCTACATACCGATTTCTCAGTAGGCAGGTAAGATAGTCTGGTATTTCCATCTTTTTAAGAACTTTCGACAATTTGTCAAAGGCTTTTCGACAGTCAAAGGCTTTGGTGTAGTCAATAAAGCAGAAGTAGATGCTTTTTCTGGAACTCTCTTGCTTTTTCTATGATCCAATAGATGTTGACAATCTGATCTCTGGTTCCTCTGCCTTTTCTAAATCCACCTTGAACATCTGGAAATTCATGGTTCACGTACTGCTGAAGCCTGGCTTGGAGAATTTTGAGCATTACTTTACTAGCGTGTGAGATGAGTGCAATTGTGCGGTAGTTTGAGCATTCTTTGGGATTGGAATGAAAGCTGCCCTTTTCCTGTCCTGTGGCCACTGCTGAGTTTTCCAAATTTGCTGGCATATTGAGTGCAGCACTTTCACAGCATCATCTCTTAGGACTTGAAATAGCTCAACTGGAATTCCATCACCTCCACTAGCTTTGTTCATAGTGACACTTTCTAAGGCCCACTTGACTTCGAGTTCCAGGATGTCTTCCTCTAGGTGAGTGATCACACCATTGTCATTATCTGGGTCATGAAGGGTTTTTTTGTATAGTTCTTCTGTGTATTCTTGCCACCTCTTCTTATTATCATCTGCTTCTGTTAGGTCCATACCATTTCTGTCCTTTATTGTGCCCGTCTTTGTATGAAATGTTTCCTTCGTATCTCTAATTTTGTTGAAGAGAGCTCTAGTCTTTCCTATTCTATTGTTTTCCTCTATTTCTTTGCATTGATCACTGAGGAAAGTTTTCTTATCTCTCCTTGCTATTCTTTGGAACTCTGCATTCAAATAGGTTTATCTTTCCTTTTCTCCTTTGCCTTTAGCTTCTCTTCTTTTCTCAGCTAAGGCCTCCTCAGACCATTTTGCCTTTTTACATTTCTTTTTCTTGGGGATAGTCTTGATCCCTGCCTCCTGTACAATGTCATGAACCTCTGTTGATAGTTCTTCAGGCACTCTATGAGATCTAATCCCTTGAATCTGTTTCTCACTTTCACTGTATAATCGTAAGGGATTTGATTTAGGTCATACCTGAATGGTCTAGTGGTTTTCCCTACTTTCTTCAATTTAAGTCTGAATTTGGCAATAAGGAGTTCATGATCTGAGCCACAGTCAGCTCCCAGTATTGTTTTTGCTGACTGTATAGAGCTTCTCCATCTTTGGCTACAAAGAATATAATCAATCTGATTTCAATATTGACCATCTGGTGATGTCCATGTGTAGAGTCTTCTCTTGCGTTGTTGGAAGAGGGGGTTTGCTATGACCAGTGCATTCTCTTAGCAAAACTCTGTTAGCCTTTGCCCTGCTTCATTTTGTATTCCAAGGCCAAATTCCCCTGTTACTCCAGGCAACAGCCTTGTCTAACTCAGTGAAACTATGAGCCATGCCATGTAGGGCTACCCAAGACAGACAGCTCATGGTGGAGAGTTCCGACAAAATGTGGTCAGAGGCCACGTTCTGACAAAAGTTCTGACAAAACTGGAGAAGGGAATGGCAAACCACTTCTGTATTCTTGCCTGAGAATACCATGAACAGCATGAAAATTCAAAAAGATATGACACTGAACAATGAAATCCCCAGGTCGGTAGGTGCCCAGTATGCTACAGGAGATCAGTGGAGAAATAACTCCAGAAAGCAGGAAGAGACGGAGCCAAAGCAAAAATGGCACCGAGTTGGGGATGTGACTGGTGATGGAAGTAAAGTCCGATGCTGTAAAGAACAATATTGCATGGGAACCTGGAAAGTTAGGTCCATGAATCTAGGTAAATTGGAAGTGGTCAAACAGGAGGTGGCAAGAGTGAACATCGACATTTTAGATATCAGTGAAAAATGGACTGGAATGGGTGAATTTAATTCAGATGACAATTATGTCTACTACTGTGGGCAAGAATCCCTTAAAAGAAATGGAGCAGCCATCATAGTCAATAAAAGAGTCGGAAATGCAGTACTTGGATGCAATCTCAGAAATGACAGAATGATCTCTGTTCATTTCCAACGCAACCCATCCAATATCACAGTAATCCAAGTCTACGCCCCAACCAGGAATGCTGAAGAAGCTGAAATTTAATGGTTCTGTGAAAACCTACAAGACCTTCTAGAACTAACACCCCCAAAAGATGTCCTTTTTTTCATCATAGGAGCTACAGTCTATGGGGCCGCAAAAGAGTCGGACCCACAACTGAGCTACTAAACAGCAACAAGCAGAAGGGAGTATCCTGAGACCAGCACAACTCTGGCAGGGTGTCATTGTGGGGTCGTTCCCCAGGGTGAGGGAGGCCCGAGCTGGTCCCCTGAAGGGAGTGTTATCTCAGGATGGATGTACCTTGAGAGCTGTGTGGATGCTTCCTCACTCTACCCACTTCCTCCTCCCTGCAATGCTCCTCTCCATCCACCAGAGAGAGTGTGTGTTTGGGGAAAGGGAGCCAAGGATAGCAATAGATTCTGAGGTTTCTGGGCACAAGTTCCTCCTTCGCTTCATCACCTTCCTCCTGCCACCTGATCTAGACTGAGGTGGATGCAGTGCTAACAGTGACCATTAGAGGGCTTCAGCCCCACATGTCCCTTTTCCTCAACGTCCCCGCTTTGGCCGGTGGGTGGGGGCAAAGGACAGAAACTTGAGGCATTGGCCCTACTCCTCCGATGTGCGGCAGAAATCCCAGGAACAGACACTGCCCACAAGTGCTTGCTCCCGTAGCCCTGTTACCATCAGAGAATCTCAGTTGGAAGAACCCTTGAAGGATTGAGTCCCAACCCCAGCACTGGAGCATAGCATCCTGAAAAATTGCTCTCTGGTCATTGTAGTCTCCTCCCACTCTTTCTCCTCATCCTTTTAGTATCTGTATAGACCTTATCAGGCTGTGAAAAGCATGCCCATGCAGTCCCACATTAGACCTTCAGGACCATCTTGTGAAGGAGGTATGGTTATCACCCCATTTTACAGAGGGGGAGACTGAGGCTCAAAGAAGCATACTTACAAGAGCTACTTCAACCAAGACAGCAAATCTCCAAATGCTTACTCTTCTCATGTTGCAGCACTCCAGGTCCTTTCTTCAAAGCAGACTGAGTGGGTGCCACTCTGTGTTTTTAGCTTCCTGATCACAAGGATCCTGCCTCTAGTCACAAGAGTCTCTTTGCCTCATTTTGTCCCCCCTTCAGAGCTTGTTTGTCATTTTCCAGGTGAGACCGGCCCAGAGACACGGGACGTGTGGCAGAGACCACATAGCAGGCAAGGCCTGTGTCAGGAAGGCTAGAACTACAAACTTCCCACCTCTTGGTGCCCAGAGTTGGGGCTATTTCAGCATCCAGAAGTCACCAGCATTGAATTGTCCCCAAGGCTAAGAGCAGGAAAGAACATATTCCCCTCCATTTAAACCTTCCACCCCTTGAGTCTAAATACATTTAGCACTTGACCCTGTGGGAAAGCAAGAAAGAAGCAAACCTTTTTAGAGATGGTTGGTGACGGTGTTGCCAACCAAGGTTGAAAAGTTGCATCCTCGTGGTCCAGAACTTGAGGGCTTGCACCTTGTGACCTCCCCCTTTTAAGACCAGAAGATAGAGGTCTCTTTTTTTCCTGTCATTCCTGAACCATCACCCAACTGTGCCCCTGATTCTTTATCTGCTGCCAAGGGCACTGGGACCTGTGGGAACTGTGTCAGGCTCAACTGTAGGAGGACTAGAGGGGAGTGTCATGAAAGAAACAGCCTCTGGGACGTCCCTGGTGGCCCAGTGGCTAAGACTCCGTGCTCCCAATGCGGGGGTCCTGCGTTCAATCCTTAGTTGGGGAACTCAATCCCACATTGCAGCAACTAAAGATTCTGCAAGCCGCGATTAAGACCCCGTGCAGCCAAATAAATAAAAGAAACTTATTTAAAGAAAGAAAGAAACCGGCTCTGATGAAGGTAGGGCCACAGGAAAAGTGTGTGCTCAGTCGCTCAATCATGTCTGACTCTTTGCGACCCTATAGACTCTAGCCTGCTCGGCTCCTCTGTCCATGGGATTTCCCAGGCAAGGATACTGGCGTGGGTTGCCATTTCCCATTCCAGGGGATCTTCCTGACCCAAGGATCGAACCCACGTCTCCTGCATTGGCATGGGTTCTTTGCTGCTGTGCCGCCTGGGAAGCCCACAGGAAAGGACAGGACGCCCCTTTCCTCTATTTCCGGTCACCAAAGGGGAGGGGCCAGGCGGAAAGTGGGGGAGGGCCTCCGAGCCCCACCCAGCATTCGACCTCTCTGCCACTTCTTCCTCCTAGGTCACCTGGGGCAAGGGGCCCTGAGGTGGAAGCTCCCATGACGGGCTTCTAGCTAATACTGGGGGGACTAGTATGGGAGCTGTGGACCAGAGGAGAAGCCTCAGGCCTCCCCTGGGAGTGAGGGTACGTGAGCCCGAGTTGGGGATTGCTCGAGAGCCACACAAGGTGGGCACAAGTGAGAAATGGTGACTCCAGGCAGGGGTCTGCCAAGAACAGGTGGGAACCGTCAGAGCAGGGGAGTGTCTCCTCTCACCAGCCCACTTCTGGTTGACCCACAGGATCCTGGGGACCCCTGGGATACACCTTTATCAGAACTGGAAGGTGTGGGGGTGGATACTGGTGATCCGTTTTTCTAGAAATTCTTTTTCAGGATCTTTGGTGATGAAGGCACACACATAAGTCATTGCTAGTAGAAGATAAACTTTGAATTAGACTTGGGATTTTCCTGCCCGTGCTAGGGAGTCACTCACCCTTTCTTGGGGCATGACCTGGGGCCAGATCCCCAGCTTCTCCAGTTTCAGAGACTGCCAGGCAATGGCCTCTGCATGGTGGCCAGTGGGGAGAGGCTGTGATCAGCTTCTCCAGGGTCGGGCCCATAGGGTTAAAGATGAATTCCCCCAATATCTTGGAATCCATGAATTTCAGCGTGTTTGGTAGCCCTTCATATTTTCAGATTCAATCGTCTCTGGGGTTCTCTGTACCCATCCTGGATACTCAGAGATTTACTCTTGATCTGACTGTTAATTGCTCAGCCATGTCTGACTCTGCAACCCCATGGTCTGTAGCCCACCATGCTCCTCTGTCTGTGGAATTCTCCAGGCAAGAAGACTGGAATAGATTGCCATTTCCTCCTCCAAGGGATCTTCCCAACCCAGGGATCAAACCCGGGTCTCCTGCATTGCAGACAGATTCTTTCTGTCTGAACCACCAAAGTAGCCCACTCTTGATCTGAAAGTGGCCTCTTCCGGGTCTCAAGAACCCCTCCAAGGTTCAAGTCCACTTGACTCGGGGCCATCTCATTATTTAAAGTCATACTTCCCTGGTCTTCGAGAGAGCTGCAAAGGGACTGGAGCTCTCTCCATTTCCCTCTTGTCACTTCCCATCTCTAGCTCTGTTCTGCTTTCCTCTAGTCCAGAGGCTAGGATTGCCCCCAGGATACGCACCACTTCTTGTTTGACTCCAGCACAAGTCTGATGGCTGAGTGGATCACAGCTCATTGGGTCAACGTCTTTAAGAATGTTATGTGGAGATTCCCAAAGGCTTCTCCAGGGGATGTGCATAAGGCCAACATTTCTGAGCACTTTCTGTGTGCCAGGCACTGTACTGAGTGATGTGGGGAGGATTGTATGAGGATATATCCTTCATACAAGGATACTCAGACTCAGAGATAAGTAATTTTCCTGGAGTCTCTCAGCTCCTAAGTGGTAGCAGCCCAAGGTTCCAGTCTTTCATGGTGCCAAGTTCTTTAGAAGCCTCACCTAGGAAAGATGGTAGTGCTGCTGGGCATGGACAGAACTATCCTTAGTGCAGAGTTGTCAGGGCGGGATCAAGTCACCACTCAGAAAATGTTCAATAGGACTTCCCTGGCAATCCAGTGGTTCAGTTCAGTTCAGTCGCTCAGTCATGTTGGACTCTTTGTGACCCAGTGGTTAAAACTCCCTGTTTCCAGTGCAGGGGAAATGGGTTTGATCCCTGGCCAAGGAAGATCCTGCATGCCGTGTGGCATGGCCAAAAAGAAAAACAAGATGTTCAAGGAGCTTCAGTCCAGGATGAGGTCCACAGAGAGAAAACAACCTGATGTAGCCCGATTTAATGAACCAAGTCACATCATCCTTCACATTTGTGTTGCACGTTTCAGTGTACATCACATTTTCACTTCCTTTATCTCATCGGACCCTTGGGTTTGCCAGAGGATTCAAGCATGGAGGACGGGCCCAGGAGGGCTCTGGAGTGGGGGTGGGGAGGATGAGGGCAGGCACCCCTGTGAGTCGATGGGGGTGTTGTTTACAGTGGGTGAGGATCTCTGAACAATCTAGAAGTGCAAAACAACCTACATCACTGGACCTACTGGGTAATTTCACCTTGGGGATGACTCCCCAGGGAGACGAGCCCATTGAGAATGAAGTAGCAAGTACCGGGGTGTGTCCAGCAGCTGTGGGAAGTCGGGGTGCTTTCCTGATTGGTGCTGTCAACTGGAAATAACCTCTGCCTCCTTCCACCTTATTCTGTGGTTGTTTGTGAACTTCTTATCCCCCTTAGGGGAAGGTAAGGCTGGATTCATGCCTTTCATCCCTTCATTCATTCACTCATTCTCTTATTTGTACATTAACCAATTCAATAAGCAGTTGCTGTACCTTCCATGGGCCAGGCATCCATGTACCGGGCAGATGGGCAGACCTAGATAAACAGAGGCCATCACCTTTTCTCTGCTGGAGTTTACAGTCTATGGGAAAGAGAGACAATAGCAAACAAATAAATACCCAACAGCAACATGTATCCAGAAATTTCACATTGTGAAAACTACCATGAAAGAAAGAGCTAAGAGGTGAGAGTATAGCTCTGGGGAGAGGGGAGGGACTCTGCAGCTGGAACCGTATTCCCAGGCCCAGGAAACTCAACAAGCATCCGCCGAGTGGATTGAATGGGTGGAAGGACAGTGTCAAGGAAAGAAACTCAAATATCCCCCCAGCCAGGAATGGCCAGGCAGGCCACACTGTCTGTAGAATGAACTTCGCATAACAAGTGTGGAAAAAATGATAACGTGGGATCTTGCAACACACAGCAATACACACCTGAACAAATTCAAATGTAAAAAGGGGACGGGGTGGCATGCATATGCTGAGGGCAAGCACACAGATGTTCAGTAGACCCACAGCTCGCAGAACCTGAGCCCCAAACGGGACCTCACGAGGCGTCTGGCCGCCCACTCCTGCCACGTGAGAAAGTGATCTTAGGGCCGACGAGAACAACGTCTTTTATTATTATTCTTTGAAAAGTGCATTAGGATCTGAATAAATGTGTTTTAACAAACTACACTCTGAATTCAGGGTTCAGGCTTGCTGTTTTGTGTTCTCTGTAGAGTCACCAAGTTTACAAGTAAAGGCCCTGGGCTGGGAGAGGGCCGCCGAGGTCTCCCCGATGGACGGGCTGGGTTGGTTTTGGTTTTTGTTTGTATCTGAGTCAATAGCGGTTCCCGAGGATGCCGTGACCAGGTGCAGCAGCGTGGAGAGCAGAGACAAATCCAGAAATTTCACAGTTGTATGGACTCTGAATCCAGCTGCCGAGGTTGCCTGCCGAGGGCAGAGCACTGCGCAGGAGCCCCGAGCCCCCCACTCCCACTCCCCCGGGGCTGAATGGCCTCTGAGGCCTTTCACGGAAGACCCAGCTAGGCTGCACCCCTGCTCCAGGGAGGGGGGCCAGGGACACCCAGACAGTCTCAGCTTTCCGAGTTTTGTTTTTCTCTCATCTCTGATTCTGCTGGAAAAACACCCAAACCCTCTGGCCAGAGCGCCCCTGGCCAAGCAGCACCTGCAGACAGGGGCCGGAAGTCAAGCTAAAACGGAGGAGGAACCAACTTGTGCTTCCACCAGGCCCCCGGGGGACTGGGCTGGATTCCCCCAGTGGGCAGCGGGGCATGTGCCCACCAAGGGGGCCTCGGGCTGCATTCTGGGAGGAGGAAGGCTGAGGAGCAGCCCGACATCCGGGCCTCTTAGGAAGGAGCGGGGCCTTAGGGACTCACGAACAAGGGGACACATTTGGAGATGGTTCCCCAGGACAAAGCTGTCCCAGGGTTCTCTCCTGATGGCCCTCCTCCTCCTCCTCTGGCTCAAAGCCTCGGAGCTGCAAAGTCCTTCAGGGGAGGCAGCTGTGAAGTAGTGGAAAGAATGCCACACTTGGAGTCTGAAGGTCTGTGTGTGACTTGTGGCCAATTATGGTAATCATCTCCCTGGGCCTCGATTTCCTCTTTTGTAAAGTGAGGATGAAGCTGTCCCTTTCCAGGGTTATGCTGGGGAAAGATCATGTAAAGGAATACGGAGGCGCGCCATAAAATCTTATTGGCAGTGAAGAGATGTTCCATATATAAAAATCTAGGGGACCCAGTGAGAGAATCTGATTCATGTTTTGTATTTTGGATATGGTGGTGGTTATTCAAATCTGTACACGTGCTAAAATTTACAACAAGAAAACTTTACTGTAGGATAATTTTCTAAAAACCAGCATCTGGTTCAATTCCTTTCCTTTGCACAATTTTTATGATTCCCATTTTGTAGAAAAAGCAACTGAGATCTGAGATAATTATCACTTCCACCAGCATCACTCAGCTTTGTTTCCACTGCCTGTCAGTTCTGGGGGCCAGGGCCGCATAGGACAGACTTGGGGACACCCATAGTGTAAAAGCCTCTAAAACAGAAGAACAGGCCATTGAGGGCGTCTACATCAAAACCATGAAATCAGTGCCCTTTGGGGGTGTCTGGTGGACAAGACAGGCCTCCCTGCTCAGATGACTCTCTGTTAACAGTACCTCAAAGCATTAGGAAAACAGTTATTCAAAGATATTTAATTGTCTTTCAAAAAAAGCCAAGGCCTCCCCAGACTGAGGGCAGCCCCGAGCAGGGGGAGACCCTGCCTGGGGGGAGAAGTGAAGACTCTGTCCCACCCCCAGCCGGCTGCCCAGGGTCCCTGGTGGAGGTCGAGGACAGAATTAGCCCCACTATGCAAAGCAGCAGGAGAGGAAGAGCTCCAGTTCAGTGGAGGCAGATGCCAAAACAAGTGTGTTTCCTCTGGCAGCCCAGAGACCAGGGAGGGAGGAGGCCCGGCCAGGCCCAGCCCCAGCCTGGCTCAGTGTGGTTACTGCTGATCAAAGCAGAGATGGACCTTTACCCCAGG
This sequence comes from Muntiacus reevesi, assembly GCF_963930625.1. NCBI lineage: Eukaryota > Metazoa > Chordata > Mammalia > Artiodactyla > Cervidae > Muntiacus > Muntiacus reevesi. The sequence goes on along the minus strand of NC_089266.1, from coordinate 14,500,606 downwards.
TGTGGGGTCCTCGGCCTGCCTCACCTGCAATTCCCGGTGGAGCTGCTCTGACTCATTGCTCCCTATGCTGACCTTGATTCTCCAATTAAACTGGCGGCTCCCTGAGGGCAGGGGTTTCTATCACCTGAATCCAGAGCTTAAGTGGCAAATCCAGAGCATGGTCCCCCCAAGGTCAACAGGAAGTGGAGCTCAGCCTGGCTCTGCACACCGAGGTTCGCTGCACTTCAGCTCCCAGCCCTGAGCTGCTCCCAGTCATTCCCGCAGCAGGCGGGCTGGGGATTGTTTTGCCTCTGATTTTAGCCAGAAAGTCTGAAGGGGTTACCTGACTAAGAATCCCCAGGCTTCCCCGCCACAAGGCCTCTTGATTTAGGAATCTCTCTTGCATAGCCCTGGGTCAAATGAAAAAAACAAAGACACACACACACACACACACACACACACACCTCCATCATCTCATAGTTTAATGTTTGACCAAAATCATATCCATACCTATACATTTATTCGATGACAAAGAACAATTTTTGACTGTGAAAAGTTAAAGTCAAAGTTCGTAAGAAAAAATATATATACAGATTTCTAGGCTTGGTGGAGGACAGGAGGTGTGTATTAGAGGCAGGGGAAGCCCTGCCCTCAGGGAGCTTCTAGTTTGACTGGAGAACGAGGCCAAGCCGGGCAACGCAAAGGTGTAGCTACACCAGAACTGTGGAGGACGGCGTCCAAACAGTGATCAGGCAAGGGCAGGGGTGTTTTGGGAAGGCTTCCTGTAGGTGGAGGACCTTGAAGAACAAGAGGACTGGGGTGGGTAGAGGAGGGTAGCTCCTCTAGGGCTGAGACCCTTGAGTCCTGAGAGCAGGTCAGCTGCTTGACAGCTGAAGAGGAAGCAGGATGCAGGCATCCCCCACCAAGGAGAAAGACCAGTCCAGTCAGACCTTCTCTGCTGTTCAGGGTCCCGCTAAGTGTCAGAGCGGGAAAAGAAAGTGGACATAACCACAGGTCCCAACCAGGCCTTCGGAGTGAACCGGACATGAGCTAAGCTGGACCTCCCCGCCCTCAGGCCCGTGGGTGCCCAGTTTCTGCCCAAACAGATATCCTTATCCATCCCAGAACCATAGATGTCACAAGCCTGTGTGTGGTTTCTCAAGACACACTGTTTATTCCACAGGGGAAAGTGCTCAAGGCCAGCAGCCCCCTGGGGTGGGGAAGGGCGGGAGAGAGCAGGAGAGAATGGGAGAGGGAAGAAGCTCTCGCGGCCTGTCTGCGGCCACTTGGGGTGGGCCGTGACCCTGCCCCGGCTCTCCAGAGAAGCCGGGCTGCTCTGAGTCCACTTGCAGGTTCCAGACAAGTCTCTGCCTTCCCTGATCTTCACAGGGCATGGACCCCTCACATAGCACCCCCGGAAGGCGGGGTCCAGTCTAGCCCCCGAGGGCCCCCTTGCTCCTAATCACTGCCCTGCAGCCCTTCTGCGCCAGTCCCTTCGGTGAGAGAGGGCTGGAGGGGCAGGTGGGTCTGGTTGTCCCGCTTTGGAGGCTGACGGGGGTCCAGGGAAAAAGGGGGGGACGGCTCTGAAGAAGTCATTGAGGGCCCAGCGGGCTGTGCCCAGGAGTGTGGGGAGGGCCGGCCCCTCACTCCTGGCCTGGGTGCTCACCCACCGACCACTTCACCTCCCCTGTCCGCAGAGTCACTATGTCTTCGTAAGTGGCTGTCTGGTCAATGTCCAGGCCCTGGAGACAGGAGACAGAGCTCAGGTCTTGAACACTCCCCTGGCCGCACACCGATGGTGCCTCTGACTGCCCCCCTCGGCCCTCGGAGCTTCCAGGGATACGGGGGGTCCACCTTGCCCCTTACCTCATAGGTGTGATCTTCCTCCATCCCGGCCTTGCTGTCATCCTGGTGGGAGAGGGATGGAGAGCAGAGTGTTAGCTTCCCTGACCCCATCCACTGCTGGGCCAGGCTGGGGAGGGCCAGGGAGATTGGCCTTGGGTGAAGGGTGAAGGGTCAGGGTTGAGGGCCACTCTGCAAGAACAGCTGATGAATGAGGGCATGTTTGAATGGGTGAGTCAGCGGGTGGGCTCTGGGGCTGGGGAGACGGAGACCCTGCCGGTGTCTGGCCGGCCCCCACGGTCACCTTGTCCAGCAGCAGGAAGATGGGAACGATGATGAAGAGAATGATAAGCAAGGTCTGGATCATGATGATGCCATCTTTCAGTGTGTTCCGCCGCTTCAGCTGGGCCAAAGTGCTGAACCCTGGGAGGAGGTGGGGTGGAGGTGGTGAGGCTGGGTGGGGTGGGTCCCCGCTTTGGGCCCGGACCCCTCAGGACCTGCTTCTCCGCGGCTCTCCCAGGTCCCCGGGGTCACAGCCATCCCACACTGTGTGACCCTCTCTCCTCCTGGTGGAGGGCTGGGCTGGGGTGGGTGTTGGCGGGGCTCCAGGAGCACCCCACGCTCTCCCTGGCTGGCGGGGGGTAGGGGGGTGGGGGGCGGGCCCTGCACACACCCATGACCCGGAGCTCAGTGCCACAGCCATGCTCTGTCCTCAGGGCCCCTTTGGTGCACTGCTGCACGCAGAAGTAGACGCCATTGTCCTGAAACTGGACGCCTACGATGGTGAGAATGGCCTCGGAGTTGTTACGGGTCTGGAGGACGCGGCCATCCTTCAGGGAAACTGGCTGGGCCGCTGAGTCCAGCTTCGGCTTCCAGAACCAGGTCACGTTGCCCTTCTCCTCCAGGAGGCACCTGATCTCCACTGTGGAGCCCCGTTTCTTGGCCACGAACCGTGGTTGCTGCCAGATCCAGGAACAAGTGTTTCCTGTGGGTGTCAGGGCTGGGATCAAAATCCTGCTCCTTGCCTTCTGGACCACCAGCCTGACCATGGCCCTCCCCACCCCACAACCATGGCCCCTCTCCTGGGCAGGGCTGACCCCTGGCTTGGTCTCCTGGCTTATCCTTGCTTCTCAGAGTGTGGCACAGTCATGAGGCAGAGGTGTAGGGGAACTGAGCCATGTGAGGAGCCGCAGGCCAAACCGCTGGACCCCGCCCCTTCCTGATGGCCCACTCTCCCCATTTGATTTTCCTTTAAAAGGGCCTGGAACCTTCCAATGCCTTTCCATGCCCATTATAGCAGCCTGCTGCAGGCCTCACCCTCTGAGGCCAGAGGGCCCCCAGGACAGCCTCTTACCTGGCCTGGTGCTCTCATCTCTCCCTGCCCTGGACTGCCCACACCAGCCCCCAGTCCTCAGGGGGACCCCGCAAATCCTCAGCCTGGCAACCAAGGCTCCCGTGTCAATCCCCTGCCCACGTCTCCCTTGTCACCCCTTCCGTGTGGTCCTGCTCCTCTTTCTATTCCTACGCCTTTCTCAGATTGCCACACTCCCCACCACCCATCTGCCCCAGGAAGCCTCCCTCTTGCTTGGCCCCCAGTCAGGGGTGCCCTAGGAACCCCTAAGCCCCTGCAGCCTGTCAGGGGGCCCCCAAGGTTGCAGGCTCCTGCTGGGGCTAAGTCCAGCTCCCCGGTCAGACAGCCCAGGCCTGAGCCCCCAGTGGGATCCCCTCCTCCCCAATCGTTGGGACTCATGTTTGATGTGGGTGACGTTGGAGGAGTAGGGGTTGGAAGAACTTTAGAGCCAGGTCTTACAGAGGGAGACAAACCCTCAGGAGGCCTGGGGATGGGTGGGGAGAGCTCAAGGGGGCCAGGGCGCCGGGGCGACCGTGGGGCAGCTTGCAGACAGTGAACCGCCCCCCGCCCCCCGTTGGACACAGACATACTTGCTCCCGGAAGGTTCAGGGGAAGTTGCTGACCTTTGGGATCCCGGAGCAGGTCCTCTGTTTTGGCCGCCAGCACCATCTCACCTGCTGGGTGGGAGGAAGTGGGCGGGGCTGGTCCCTCGGCGTTGGCCGCCCCGCCCCTGCATTCCCAGACTCACTTCCTCCCCCCAGGACATCAGCTCCAAGACCCCTGCTGGAGTGGGGTGGGGTCACCAGAGGATTCCCAGCCCTGCTTCAGCCCTCGGCCTTTGAGCGGGCTCCTGGACGAGAGGGAAGTAGTCACGCCTGGGGGGCTCTACCGCCTTCCAGACCGGGGCGCCGCCTGTCTGGGGAGCAGGCCTGTCCCAGGTCTGGTGGGGGGCGGCCTCTCCACTGCCTCCCCGACTCAGCGCCCTGCAGCACCTGGGGGTGAACTGCCCTCTGTCCTTTCTTCCTCCTCGGCCTAGCTTTTCTCCGAGGTCTGAGCCACCAGTCCCTCATCCCCAGCTCAGCCCGACCGGCTCTGGGCTGGAGAAGGGCTGGGGGCCACAGACTCCAGAGCCCACCAGCCCCTCAGCCTGGTGGATTCCCACAGACCGGGTCCCCAGAGCTGTCAGAGGGAGACGGGAGGCACCAAAAGTGAGAGACGGAAGGTGGAGGAGGCGAGAGCAGGAGACAGACCCGTGGAGAGAGCGAAACCAGGGGGCCTCTGGGCCCCTCGAGCAGTACCTGAAAGGAGCAGCAGCCCCAGCACCAGCCACTTGTTGAGCCCGGGAATCAACGCTGGCCCCGCCATGCTCACCCTGTCTCCAGCCCCAAGCCCGTGACAACGCAGGCTCCTGGGGGAAAACGTGTAACTGCCTGGGCTGCAGTCTGCCTCCTCCCCGCCTCTTCCCCACCAGGCCCCTTCCTGCCATGCAAATTGGGACCCAGGGGAGGCACCAGCTCTCTGGGGACCCTGGGGGAGGGCAGGCTCTCTTGTCAGCTGTGCCGCTAAGACCCAAGGGTCACCCCGGCTCGGGCACTGCGGCTGGGGTCTGCGGTGGATGCCCCTGGAAGGCAGGGGCCCCTGAGGCCCCATCCCAACCCCCAAAGTCAAGTCTTGGGGCCCGTTAGCCTCACAGTCCAGAGTCCCAGGCACTTAACTGAATCTACATGGGTCCTTTGGATAGATGTGGGTACAGTCCTTCCACCCTGGACCAACTTACCAATTCGCACCCTTCATTAAGAGGGGCACCCAGGAAGGACGGGGTAGGAGAGCTGGAGGGACAGTTATGGACCCAGAGCCCAGCCACTTGACTGGAGTGCAGGTGGCCATGTTGGCAGTTGATGGATGTTTGACCTTGTGTAGGGAGGGAGCCACAGAGGCTCTTGAGCAAGAACAGGCCAAGAGCGGCAGCCACTTGGGAGAAGATTTGGTCCTGGCTCTGGTAAGAGGCCCCTCCTCCCTCACTTGGTGGGAGAGTTTGCTGGGAGCTGCCAAAGACGGTGGACTTAGGTGTTGATAGCTTAGAGAAAACCCACCACTTAGCAATCAGTGGACTCTCAGGGCACAGAAGTGTTATCCACAGCTCCGGGGGTCTGAAGTGGAAGACAAGAGGCTGGTCTGGGGGAGCCTGCAAGTTCTGAAACAGAAAGTCTCTTTGGCTTTTTCTCATCCGTCAGCAGAGCGGTGGATGGAACCTCAGAGTCTAGGAGCTTGTCTAAGCTGAACTATGTGCTCCTGCCCCCGGATCAGACACAGCCCTCATCCCTTGGGGTCTCAGAGGGGGAGGTGCCCTTGTGCAGTGCACAACTTGCACAGCTGTCCTTGGCAGGCGTGCATTCCTCAGCCCCACAGCTGAGTTCTTGAGTTTTATGTATTATGGCATCTTCTTTACTCTCTCTTGGCCCCTTGCTCTGTCTCTTCCTTCACCCCCCAGGAGGGGAAAGAAGATGCTGAATCCTGTATCCTCTTCACCACTCGCTAGTTTTCAAACAGTCTGTGCTGCTGGCAGGTCTGAGTTCTGGGAGACATGGACCCACCACCCAGGCCAGGGTTGCTGGTGAAGAAGGCAGAGGTCTGGGTGCTGGCCCCCTCAGTCCTGGGCATAGGCCTCACCTGGTACAGTGGCACCCCCCACCCCCCACCCGAGGAGCACAGGTTGGGAGTGGAGCTGTGGGAGGTGGGAACAGGGAAGTTCAGGTTCCATCCGAGAAACAGCTGTTCCCGGCAGTCCCAGATGTTCTTGCTGGTTCCAGATGTTCCAAACAAAGAGGAAAACATTTCTCTGAAAAGGTGTTGCATGTTCCATTCACAGAACAAACAGCCCAGGAATATAAACATCACCTGAGGTCAGCATGGGGACCACGGGCCCCTGGTGCTGGGGGGGTTGGTGGTTGGAGACTCCCCCAGAGGAATGGGGGGAAATCCAGGGGTCTCTCCCTTTAGCCAAGCACCTCCTGGTGATGGAGGACTTGGTTAGCTTTGGGGCTGGTGGCCCCCAAATTTGGGAGGAAGGTGGAAAAAGGTTGGGGTGCCCCCATGTGTGTGTGTGTGTGTAGCTGCCAGCATGGGTGTACTGCCGAGTTGTAGGGTGTGAGGCTGTTTGGGAGCTGGCCTGTGGCCCAGGGTGCCTCTGGGGGGCCATGGAGGTTGGGGGTGCAGAGGGTACCCTCCAAACACACACACATGTCTGCATCTCCTGTGGGCAGCAATGCAGATGTGTCCTTTGGACCTCATTCCCATTCATGCCTGGCAGGGATCTATTTTCAGGAGGGGGTGGGGGCCCCACCGTCAGCAGGGTTATTTGTCACAGGTGGGGCCGTGCTGTTCCGTCCGTAGTGACAACAGCACAGAGCTCCTTCCGAGGCTTGTGACGCTTTTTCTTTCCTGGAACAGGAGGCCTCGTAAGCCCACCTCCGCCTCTGCCCCCGGCTGCCCTGGGCCGTACACCCCGACATCTGGCAGTTCCCACCCCACCTTTCCAGGAAGACAGCATCAAAACAAGAGATGGGGGTGTAGGGAGAATGGACAAGGAGCTCAGGGTTAGGGAAAGCAAGAGGGCAGGGACCCCCCGCATCCCCGGGAAGTGGGGGGAGGGCAGAGCCTCAGTATGGAAAGAATGACCTCTGCCCCTCTCCTAGCCCTTACTCCCCGACTCTGCTCAGCGCGTTGTGATCAGGGCGGGTGGGCTCAGAAGGACGCGGGTTTGAGTAGTTACTGAGCGCGCACGCCTAGGGCCCGGGCTCTGCAACAAGAGGAGCCGCTGCAATGAGGAGCCTGTGACCTGTGACGAGGAGTACCCCCTGCTTGCCACAGCTAGAGAAAGCTCTTGTGCAGCAACGAAGACCCGGCACAGCCTGAAATAAATAGACAAATAAGAGAAACCAAGCCAAGTCACAGAACACACATCTGAAAACAACAAGGAGAACGCTGGTTTGACTCCTAACTCGGCAGGACACCAGCCGGGAAGCCTCCGCCCAGTTACCCGGCGATTCTCAACAAAGGGTGGTCCTGCCCCACGCTGAGAGCCCTGGAAGTGCTCCAGGGCCAAGAGATCGAGGCGAACCCAGCCTTCCCGTATTGCGGGCGGATTCCCTCTGAGCTACCACAGAAGCCCTTCCAGGGCCATGGTGGTTTAGTTGCTAAGCTGCGTCCAATCCTTTGCGACCCCGTGGACTGTAGCCCGCCACGCTCTTCTGGCCACGGGATTCTCCAGGCAAGAATACTGGAGTGGGTTGCCATTTCCCTCTCCAGGAGGTCTTCCTGACCCAGGAATCGAAGCCGGGTCTCCTGCATTTCAGGCAGATTCTTTACCGACTGAGCTATAAGGGCAGCCCCCTCCAGGGCCGTGGCCATGGTCACCACTGGCATTCCTGGGCTAGGGATAGTGAAGACACAGCAGTGAGAGGGACAGAATTTCCCTGCCTCACCTGCCAACAGCACCCCAATTAAGCAACACCCATTCTTAACCTCTCAGAGGCCAAGTTTACCCTTTAGGCAAAATACAAATAACTGTAATAAAACCTTCTCTGTGTGTGCTCAGGGGCTTAGTTGTGTTGGACTCTTTGAAGCCACCTGGACTATAATCTGCCAGGCTTCTCTGTCCATGGGATTTCCCAGGCAAGAATACCGGAGAGAGGTTGCCATTTCCTCCTCAAGGGGATCTTCCCCCGACCCAGGGATCGAACCTGCGTCTCCTGCATTAGCAGGCGGATTCTTGACCACTGAGCCACCTGTCCTTTGCAGGGCAGGTGTGAGCCTTGAAGGGCCTCTTGTATCTGAAGTGCATGGTGATGTAGGTGAAGGCACAGTCTACCCTCAGGAGGCGGTGAGCAGCACTGATATCTGGGGGAGGGACATGGTTCTGAATAGGAACCTCAGTTACATTTATCACCCAGGATTTTACCTTTTTCTTCCACCATTCAAGGATCAGGGGAAACAGTTCGGGGCACTCTCAAGCTCTCCTGTCCTTGAGGACTGAGACCGCCCCAACTGAGGTTTGGAGAAACTTAAAGTGAGAAGGAGCTTTCCCGACCTCTGAGAAGGGGTTCAGCACCCCCATGGGGGCTCAGAGAACCCTGCTGGTACCCCACCCCCGCAAGCAAAGACATCCATCCACAGGGTGGGAAGGGGCTCGAGGACATGGCTGAGGGAGGTTGGGGTGACCTGTGGGTGCCCCTCCCCAGCCCCCAGGGGAGCCATGTAACCTCAGGACTCAGAAAAGGGGGATACAGAAATCTTGAAAGGGACTAAGTATTTACTAGTTTAGAGGAATACAGCCTTGGCTGTCAGAAAGCAAAATTAAAACTAAACTTATATTTCGCTCACTGGGATTGTGGCCTGAGCTCACTACATAATATTTCTCTTTGTCATAGGTCCATGGGATGCTGGGTCTTCTGGGATCAGAGGCAGCATGGGGTTGAGGGGATTGGGCCTCAGGAAAGGGAAGGGCCACACCGTGGACCCACAGGCCTCGGGTGAGGCAGAGAAGTGATGGGGGCTTCCAGAGAGGAGGATCTGGGCACATGGGTCCCAACACCTATTTCCTGGGTGCTGTTGTAGGCAGGGAAAGGCAGTGTGGTGCTGCCTGTAAGTGGGGAGGGCAGGGTTGAGGGACCGACTCCTGACCTCATCTGGCTTCTTGGACACCAGCTACGAGGCTGGGTTCCAGCCTCCTTTCGGAGAGGGAGGAGACAGCCAGACTGAGCCAGAGGAGGGAGCTGGGGCCCTTCTTATCCTGCCCTCCCCAATTCCTGGTAGTTCCCCAAGGCTTCCCCACTTTTCAATTCCCCCAGCCCTTCTTGTCGCCCTCAGCTCCCGTCGATGTCCGCACACAGAGGCACAGAAGGAAAAAGCGTACCCGTCCGAGGCACCGGGAGGTTTATTATAAGAACTGTACAAAGGAGCCTTCTGCTGGCCTGGCTTGGGCCTGTTCCCACCCAGACAAGGCGCAATGGCCATGGGTCTGCAGGGGGGGAGGCCTGGACCCCGTTCAGCCACGCTGGCTCTGCACCTGGCCCAGTGGAGAGAGTTCAGTCCAACAGAGGCTGAGGCTCTGGGGCCACACTCGTCCAGGCCCCGAGGAGGAGGAAGGAAAGGACGTGGGCAGGGTGCTGGTCAGAGAGGAGGCTGACCCCTGGAGGAACTTCTGAAGAAAGGGCCGGAACTGCTGCAGGAAGAGATGGAAGGAGCAGGGGCCTCCTTCCAGAGAGGACCCAGGCCGGGCCGGGGAGCCGGGCTGGGCAGTGGGTGTGAGGAAGAGAAGCAGAGAAGGCAGAGGGTGGCCTCATGGTGGTGAGAGAAAGGAATGCCCGAGCAGAGCGGCCGGGAGGCTGGCAAGCGGGGCAGACAGAAAGGAAGGGTCCGGCCTGTGGGCGTGCACGCAACACACACACACATGTTGTTTGGAGGTTTTGCTGCTTCCTGAGTTTTAATCAAACTGTTCACGAGAAACAAGAAAAAGAAGAGGAACTGAGCTCATCGGGGGTGGGGTGGGGGGCTCAATGTGCAAACCTGACCACGTGTGTTCACACTCACATACATACTCACAGCACAAGGACGCTTCCACGGATGGGCCGACAGAGAAGACACGCGCATACCCACTGGTTAAGCACTCCAGGGCACGCTAACACATACGCACACGGATATACACATAGACAAATGCACATGCAGATTCTATGGGCCACAGTGGTCCACAGACTCACACGCACAGACACACAGGTGAGTAAATCCAGTGACCCCCAGCCGGCGTCTCACTCCCTCCTCCAAGCTCGGCCTCTGTCTATCCTCGGGAGCCCAGATCAGTGGTGCCAACAGAAGCACCGCTTGGGCCTGAGCCGGGTGAGCGGTGCCCGCCTCAGTGCTGAAATCTCGAACGTGAGCTCAGCTAGAACATTCTTAGGGTCACTTTGAGGAGGGGAGGAAGGATGGGGCAAGAGGAAGAGAAAGGTGTGACGGGGGGTGAGGAGGGGACCCTGGGGCTGAGGAGGCTGCCAGGAGCCCAAGTGGTGCTGATGGAGGAGGGAGGAAGGCAGGGGGTAGGGAGGGAATCTTCTTCCCAAGCCTCAGGGACCCCGACCCCACCCCAGATGGGGTGCTCAGGCCAAGGAAGCCCCCAGCTTAGCGATACACTGGTGGGATCCAACCCGTGCTACCCACCCCATCATGCTTTCTAGAAAAAGATAATTCCCAAGGGGAATCTTCCCTTCTGCTCTTCTCCCAGGGGCCAGCCAGGGAGCTGGGGGGCCTGGGCAATGGATGAATCAGGAAAAGATTCAAGGGCCTCAACCCAGCCCAATGTCTCAGCATCCAGTGGCCCTCCTACCCCACCCCCCCATCGGGTATGTGGAGCCATTTCTGAACCAGGGATGTTTTCCTTCTCCTGAGAATTCCTGAGCAGGCAGGGTGAGCCACATCCCAGAGGCCGGACAGGGTGGCAGGCCCTGGGCTCAGGTGTCTGCTCTCACTGAGGTTAAGACTTCCTTGTCCCAGAGGGAGCTGGAGGCCTGAGCCACTGCCTGTGGAGAGGTCAGTAGCCCTTAAGACTCTGGGGGCAGGGGGGCAGCCAATCCCTCCATCACAGGCTGGCTCCTCCCAAAGTAGGGGCAGAGACGCTGATGTTCTGACCTCCCCCGGGGCTGTGAGGAGGGCAGCAGGGTCCATGAGGAGGTGAGAGCAACTTGAAGGTAAATATAGCGGAGGCAGCAGCCCCAGCCCAGAGTGGAGACTTCAGGTACAGTTCCCCCTTCCATGGCCTGGGTGACAGCCCAGCATGGACAAAGCCCGTCCCCAACAGGGAGCTGGGTCAGTCCCAGATGCAGAGCCCTAGCTCCCTCAGCGGCAGGCACCCAGGGGGTGCTTCGGGGCTGTGCCACCTCACCACCTCCTGCTAGACGAGAGACTCTTTGACCCCTGGGCGCACCGTCTGCCCCGGGGGCAGGGCAGGAGGGAGGGGTGCGTCGGAGGGGCTGATGGGCCTGAGCCCCATGGCAGGTCCGGGGTCCCCTGCGGAGCCCCTCTCCTCCTCTTTGCTCAGCACACCGCTGTTCCCGTTGTCGGGGCCGTACATCTTGCTCATGGTGTCGGCGATCAGCCCCTCCTTCTCGGGGGCCCCATCCCCACCGCCGTCATGGTTGTGGCGGTACATGTAGGAGGCCTGTTTCACGGAGCGCTGCAGCAGATGCCGGCGGTAGGCCCTCTGGATCTTGATGGCGCACACTTCCTCATGCTTCCTCTTGAGTGTGGTGGTGATGGGCTCGTAGGAGACTTTGGAGGGGTTGGCGGCCATGAACTTCTCCTCCATGGTCTCCTTGAGGGCATCCATCTCCCCGGAGTCGCCCAGGACCTCTTTGGTCAGGGCAAAGAGGATGTCCAGGCAGTGGATCTTGTCCCCCGGCACCATGGGCAGGTCCAGCGTGATGAGCTTGATCTTGTTGGGCTTGGCGATCCTCAGCGGCTCCTGCAGGGTGTCCACGAAGTCGGAGAGGCGGCAGTAGTCGATGAACTGCGTGGCGTCGGGGTCGAACTTCTCCCACGTCTCATAGAACATTTCAAAGTCGTCCTCCCCGAGAGGCTCGCTGCTCTCCTCCGTGGCCACGTTGAAGTTCTCCAGGATGATGGCGATGTACATGTTGACCACGATGAGGAAGGAAATAATGATGTAGCTGCAGAAGAAGCAGATGCCGATGGAGGGGTTGCCACAGTCGCCCCGGACGCTGGTGCCCGGGTTTTCCAGGTCGGGGTCACAGTCGGGGGGCCCGCTGTTGAGGATGGGGTTGAGGAGCCCGTCCCAGCCAGCCGACGTGGTGATCTCGAAGAGGCAGATGATACTGTTGCCGAAGGTCTCGAAGTTAAACATGTCGTCGATGCCCGCCTCCTTCTTGACGTAGGCGAAGTTGGACATGCCAAAGATGGAGTAGATGAACATGACCAGGAAGAGGAGGAGGCCGATGTTGAAGAGGGCGGGCAGCGACATCATGAGCGCGAAGAGTAGCGTCCGGATGCCCTTGGCCCCACGGATCAGCCGCAGGACCCGCCCGATCCGCGCCAGGCGGATCACACGGAACAGCGTGGGTGACACGAAGTATTTCTGGATCAGATCAGAGAGCGCCAGGCCTGCAGGGAGGAAGCGGTGAGGAATCACTGCTGCCCTGGGGGTGGGCGGCAGGGTCGGGGAGGAGGGTGTAGGCGCAGCTCCAGGGGGCATGGTGTGCTGGTCTCATCTACCCCAGGAAGGAGCAGTAGAAACTCATCGCTCAGCGTACAGCCCGAGTGGCCTGACCCGTTAGACTCTCCCAGGGCTCTTGGGGCCCCAGGCTCCATCTCTGCCCCGACGCAGCCGGGTGGAGGTGGGATGTGCCAAAGTGGATGGAAGGGTGGGTAAGGCCCATTGCCAAGGCTGTTCACAGACGCCATGGATGGGAGGGACGGGGAGGACATTTGTGGGTGTGTGACTATGCGCATGTCGCCTACCTGGTTTGTGACTCAGTTTCCTCATCTGTAAGATGGAGGTGACAACAGTCCCAGTCTCAGGACATTTGTTAGGAACAATTACTGAGCTAATACTGTGAAGTGCATGGCCTAGTGTCAGGCAAACTGCAAGTGATGGATAAATGATAGCTAGTTATTGTCATAATTACACATACCTCTCCTGTGTGTAAGGCTCCTAGAACCATCTTCTTCTTCTTCTGTTTTTAAAGTTTATTTATTCGGCTGAGATGGGTCTCACTTGTGACATGTGGGATCTTTAGCTGTGGCATGCGGGATCTAGTTCCCTGACCAGGGATCGAACCTAGGACCACTGCATCAGGAGTGCAGAGTCTTAGCCACAGGGCCACCAGGGAAGTCCTGGAACCATCTTCTTATGTTTTTCCCGAAGCACGTGTGCACCTGAACGTGCATCTCCAGGTCAGGTGAATGCTTCTGGAGCTTGGTCATGTGTGCATGGGTAACAGGCTGCCTGGGAACCCACCGTATGTGCTTCTGTGCATTTAGTATAGACACGGGGTACATACGCAGGTGTGTGTGTGTGTGTGTGTGTGTGTGTGTGTAAAAGCATACCAAGTGCACGAGCAGGTGTGCATGTGGACACAAGGATGGGGACCCCGGGCCTTCCCGAATTCAGCCCAGCCTGGCCCCGCTCACCCACAATGGACAGGATGACAACCACGAAGTCAAAGATATTCCAGCCGACGGTGAAGTAGTACTGGCGCAGGGCCAGCATCTTGAGCACGCACTCGCCCGTGAAGATGATGATGAAGACCATGTTGATGTTGTAGAGGATGTCCACCTTGAGCTGGCTCTGGTCGTCCGTCTCTACCATCATGGTGACCATGTTGAGGCAGATGAGGATCATGATCGTGATGTCGAACGCCTGCTTTGTCACCAGGTCGTACACCAGGCCCTGGATCTTGTTCTACAGCAGGGGTGGGAGTGCGGGGAGGCGGGTGGGTGGGTGTGGGAGGCAGTGGTCAGAGCAGAACGTGGACCGGCAGGAGGTGCGAGAGGACACGACGCAAGAGTGTGGGGGGTGGGGAGAGAAAGAGAGAGAGAGAAGGCATTAGGGCCTGTGGTGGAGTCGGCCAGGGCCGCGGGAGGCGGGGAGACCCATGGAAACGGGCCATTCTGTGGGGTGTGTGGGCCTCCTTCCTCTCTCTGGGAACTTCCTGCCGAATTAAGGGCCCTCAGCAAGCCCTCATCCTTCTCCCGAAATGGTTGCTCACTGGGGGAGCTGTCTGGACATCCTCGTCCTCCCCTTGCCCCCAGGGGACACCAGTTAAGGAGCTGAACGGATACTGGGGGTGCCGTGCAGGGCTGGGCAGTGGGTAAACCAGTGCCGAGTTTATCAGGCCGCTGCTGCCTGCACATGAAGTGTGTCTTTATAGAGAGGCACCCCTCGCAGCAGGAGTGCCTCACCTTCCTGCAGGGGGCCCCAGCCTCACACCAGGGACACAGCCTGGGGGGCAGAGAGCAGGCTGCCTTTTGCATCCCCCCCCCCCGCCCCCGCCAACAGGGTCCCCTTAGGCAGCAGCCTCATAAGGGCTATAGGTGGAGGGGCCCGGAGGGTTGGTACCTGGGGCCGGGGAATTGGCTTCTGAGGCTTCTTGGAGCCAAGCTTCTTCATGGCGTTATAGTATTTCTTCTGTTCCTCTGTCATGAAGATGTCTTTCCCTCCAAAGTACAATGGGATGGGGCCCGTAAGGTTGGAGGGTCTCCCTCCTCAGCTTCCAGGACTTCCCTACCTCAGACATCACCTGTAAAGCGCCCCCCATCCCAGCCGGGGGGCTTGGTGGGAAGAGGGAAGGAGGCCTGCTTGGAGGGCCAGAGATGGGGGTTGAAGGAGGCAGGGAAGGGGACGGAGGGGTCCAGAGAAGGGGCGGGTGGGTGACAGACGGAAGGGGCCGGCACAGCCCTCATGGCCCATTTTGGGCCACCTTCCATCAGTGTTTCACTGGGTCCTCAGAATGAGCCAGCAAAGCAGGCAGCATGAACCTCATTTTGTACAGAAGGAAACCAAGCTTCTCAGCGGCCCCATCACTGGTTCAAAGTCACCTGATGGGATCGGAACCCAGGCTCACTGCCTCGATCAGGTGCGCGGACAGTGTTTGTGAACATACGAAGGAAGGAGTGGAACATACAAATGGGGTGGGAGGGGGGAGCCCAGCGAGGGGAGGACCCGGGGGGAAGGAGGGCTAGATACTCATCTTCTTCTTCTGTTGGTTGAAGTTGTCGATGATGACGCCAATGAAGAGGTTGAGGGTGAAGAAGGAGCCGAAGATGATGAAGATGACGAAATAGAGGTACATGTAGAGGTTCACCTCATACATCGGCTGCTCTTCCTTCTGTAGCGGTCACAGGACAGGGGCGGGTGTGCGGGCTGGGCAGGGGGCACACGCTGCCTGCTCCCTGTCCCACTGTGGGCCCATCTACCCCTGTAGGCGGTGGGGTCTCGGGGGCTCCCGATGAGGCGGCATGGGGTGGGGATGGATCTGAGTCCTTTTCCCCGGCTCACTCACCGGCCACATCTCGGGCACCCCCACTCACCTCCCGGGAGTCCACGGCAGCATACATGATGTCCATCCAGCCCTTGAAGGTGGCCTGCGAGAGTGTGGTTGGGTGTGAGGGGAGGGGCTACTCCCTGCTTCCACCATCCATGAGTTTCCCTCCCCGCTCCGGCATGGTCCACCCTAGAAGCTGCCTGCTCCGAGTCCCACTGGGCAGGCATCAAAATACAGACAGGTATGGACACGACCTCTGGGTCCTCCAGCCCGGGAAGCAGGATGGGGGTTCCCTAACGAGGAGTGGCCGTGGGCTCAGTCCCAGTGAGATTCCAGGGGCATCTCCACCCCCGCCTCATGCAGGGGCCGCACGCCACACTCACCACCTGCAAGAGGGAGAGGTAACCCAGACCCACGTTGTCGTAGTTGACCTTGATGTTGAGCCAGCGGACCTGGCCCGTGTGCATCAGGCTCTCGCACTCGGACTTGTTGTTGACCTCGGAGATTTCGAACCGCTCAGAGGTGGTGGTGTTGATGCAGTAGTAGAACTTGCCGGCAAATAGGTTGACGCCCATGATGCTGAAGATGAGCCAGAAGATGAGGCAGACAAGCAGCACATTCATGATGGAGGGGATGGCTCCCAGGAGGGCATTCACCACCACCTGGGGGCCGGCGGTGGGGAGGAGGGAGTCACTGCCAGATCCTCTCCCAGGCAGCAGGGTGCGGGGCATCACCCTGTCTCCTCTGGGAGAGGGCTCCCCACCCACACCAACCAGGGGGGCCAGGCAGGGAAGACTTCCTGGAGGAGGGCTGATCTTAATGAACCAGGCCTGCAGGAGAAGTCTACTGGGCTTTTTGTGGGGGTGGGGGGGGGGTGGGAGCAGGGAGCTGGGGTAGGGGGTTGCCGGCCTGCTGGCTGAAGAGGGCTCTCTGCTTCGCTGGAGCCAACAACCCAGGGTGGGGAGCTGGGCTTCTCTGGAAGCAGACTGGCCACGGGTCACCAGGCAGGAGACAAACACTCTTTCCTCGGCCCCCATAGGAAACTCAGTCCCCGTGACCTGGCCCCCCGGCTCATCTGCTCACAGGATTAGAGACAAAGACCCAGAAAAGAACGGGGCCTTTGAAGCGGCAGGAACCTTGAGGACTGGAGTTCTGTGCCCAGCCAGCCCTGGCCACACAGGCCAACCTCATTGTTTCCGGCTGAGCTGAATCTGAGATTTATCTGTTTTCAAGGAGAAGGAGTTTCGTGACCTCCAGACAAAGTGAGTGGTGTAAGCCCGGTGATGCCCAGGGCAATTCTATTCCTGGCTGGGTCACCAACCAGCTCTGCGGCCACGGCCAGGTCATTTTCCCCCAGTGGGGAGGGGTCCCTGGCTGGGCCGGGCTTTTGTGTGGGAGACCCCAGGCTGAGTGCCCTGCTGACCTGCAACCATCTGCTTCGTGGAAGTCTGTCTCCGCCCCCAGAATAGGCCTTGCTCTTAACAGAACCCCTACTTCCACCTCTGGCCGGGGAAGTCCCCTTGGTCTTGCCTGAACCCTGTATTTACCTGTCACTTCCGCCCTCAAGGGCCTGAGGGAAGGATGGGCAGGCTCGGAGCCCTGGGGGGCCCCAGTCTGAGGCTGGGGAGAGTCACCTATAAACCCACAGACCTCCTTCCTCTCCTCCCGCCTAGGAGTCCTCAGGCCCCTCCTGGGGGCGGCTGCAGCCTCTGCTGCCCCCTGGTGGTGGCAGAGAGGAGTGACGGAGGGGGCTGAGGGCAGACACGGGCACTTGGGCTGGTGTAGGGGGTTGCCTTTTGTTGCTGTTGTTGCTCAGTCGAGTCCGACTCTTTGCGACCTCGTGGACGGTAGCCCGCCAGGCTCGTCTGTCCTCCACCATCTCCCGGAGTTTGCCCAAATTCATGTCCATTGAGTCAGTGATGCTACCTAACCATCTCATCCCCTGCCACCCCCTTCTTTTGCCATCAGCTGCCGGGGGGCCCCCCAGACCTGGACTCCCAGCGGTGGCCAGAGTACAGACATGCCCCCAGCCCCTTTCCAAGCTGTGGCTGCTCCCCCAATTACTCACAGTCCCCCTTGACACCCACCCTCATGCCCTCGAATCGAGACAGGGCCCTCAGGGGGCGCAGGGCCCTCAGCGTCCGCAGGGATTTGATGGGTCCCAGCTCCGAGTAGCCCAGCCAGTTGGCCACCAGGCTGATGATGGAGACCTGCAAACGGGAGGGCGGGTGGTCAGGGAGCGCGGGGTCTCCGGATCTGGCTCCAGAGTGGGCGGTGGGGCCGGGCGGGGTGGGGCGGACTCACATCCACGATGAGGAAGTCAAGCCAGCACCAGGCATTGGTGAAGTACACCTTGAAGCCGTAGGCCACCCACTTGAGCAGCATCTCCAGGATGAAGATGTAGGTGAAGACCTTGTCGGCGTATTCCAGGATGGTGCGGATGACTCGCCGCTGCTCGATGTGGATGTCCTCGAAGGCCTGGGGGCACCAGCAGGTGGGTGGCCAGGGCCCGGAGGCTGGGGCAGCAGCCGCATCCCTGCGGCTGCTGGTTCCCAGGGGTCTGGCACTGGGGTCAGGTGCGGGGCAGACTCCCTGCGCCCATCATGGAGGTGAGTGGGGGAGTTCCTGGTGGGGGGAAGCCCCTCAGCTCCCCTTCCCCAGACCTAATGATAGGAATGCTCACTAACCTGCAGGGGGGTTCGCTGTGACACAGGCTGGCCCCCCTGAGCCCACATTCCCTTCCCACCTGCTCCCTGGTCGGGACCTGTCAGCCACGGAGGCACATGGAGGCAGAGCCCATCTGCCTCTTTGTGAAAATGAGCACAGTCTGCCACACACCCTGGAAGCACTGAGTTCTTTAGGGCTCTCTGGGTTCGGGCCTGTCCAGCAAGTGTCCCTCCCACAGTGCGGAAAGGAGGGAGCCCTGGGACAGCCTGCTTCCGGCCTGGCCCCTGCCCCTGCCCGGCCCCCAGGGCGGTGCCTACCAAGGCCCCACTGCTGAGCAGGATCATGAAGACAATGAAGGTCTCGAACCAGTTGTGCTCAACGATCTTGAAGCAGGCCCTGCGGAGGGTCCACCACTTCTTCCCTCGACCCTGGGAGATGTCCACGTAGAGGAAGGGAAAACGCTGCACGCATGCTGGGGAGGGAGGGCGGCAGGGGCACCCGTCACGGGCTGCCTGAGGAGCATGATCAGCCCGTTTCCCCCTCCCCTTCCCAGGACGTGCCCCCTCCCCACCCGGACTGCATGCAGCGACACGCCAGAGAACAGGGGTGCGGGCCACCCATGCAGGTTCCATGGCTGTCAGGGGTCCCCATCCTCCCCCACGTCCCCCAGGCAGCCTTCACTCTGCACAGCCCAAACCCTCTAGGCAAAGAATGTTCCTGAAGGGCCAGGCAGGCCTCTCTGGAAGATGAAGCTGAGGAGGACAGCCCTAGAGAAGCTAGTGCTGAGTGCCGGCCGTACCCAGGGCTCTACAGGGATTCTGCGCGGTAGCCCGCCGGCTGCTGGGACTGTCGCCCATGGCACACTCAGCAGGGGTCAGAGGGGGCAGGGGCTCAGAGGCATCTGCTCTGACACCCCTTCCCCGGTCGCATTCTCCAGGGTGCGGAAGGGCAGGGCATCATCGGAGGAAGAAGGCCCTGCCTGCTTTTGGTGACTCGCCTGTCCCCAAGCCGTCCACAAGGAGACGGTCAGCTGAGGCTCGCCTCGGGCCCTGGCCTGGCCTGCCCCTTCCAGGGTCTGCCGGGCTGGGGGAGACACCCCGGCGGGCTGGCCCTCACCCTCGGTGAAGCACTCCTCCGGCTGCTCCCCATCGGGGTTCTCCTCGGCCTGCTCCTCGGGGTCGTCCTCGGGGGGCTTGTAGTCGGCAGTGCTGCAGATGGAGGAGTTCCCGTCCAGGGGCTGCAGCGGCTTCTGCGGAGGCCACAGGGTCACGTGACCCCTGGACCCTCCCTCCAGGTGGGGCAGAGGGGGTCTAGCTGGGAGCCGCGAGGGGAGGGCCCAGAGGGAGAAAGGAAAGTGGGGGTGGGGGAGGTGGAGCAGACTCATTCATTCACAGACTCATTCATTCATTCAGCCCTAGATTGTGGAGCCAGCACCGGGGTCTGCGCAGAAGAACCCAGGCCTTGGCCCTGACCTCGGGGCACTTGGATTTGAAGAGGCCCCGAGATGCTGGCTAGGGAGGGAAGGGGTCAGGATGGAGCAAGGTCTGAGCCTTCCTATCCTCTGTTCAACTGAGGAATCCAGGAAGGATGGGGGAATCCAGAAAGGGTTGGGGTGGGGGCTGGTACTCCAGCCTGGCCAGACCTCCCTCACCTCCTCCTGGCCCAGCCTCCACTCCTCAAGGGGCCCCTTCATGGCTGGGGTGAGGCCCCTGGAAAGGAAAATGGAGAGGGTGGAGGGGTGGGGGCAGGGGGCAGCTGTCAGAATGGTGGCCAGAAAGGGAGGACCTGGTGCCCAGTTGACAGAAAGGGAAACTGAGGCACGGGCCATTAGGTCGGGCCGGATGCCCACTGAGCCACTGGCCCTGCCTGTGTCCCCACCTCCCACCGCCCCTCGGGAGCCGTGCCTGCCCCCTCCAGAGTCCCCAGCGCCTTGGCCCGGCTGCTGTCCGGCCCTCCTCCACCCCCACTCCTCATACCGAGGTTGGTGCCACGTTTCCCGGGGTATTTATAGCTTGGCAGGCGCTCGGCTCCCTGGTAAGTTAGCATGCCACGTATTTGGGGGGAATAAGAAGTCAAGAGCTTTCAGGGCAAAGTTTATTCAGGCTCTGGTGACTGCTGGGCCCACGCTGCCAGGGTGGGGGTGGGCAGGGGGCCCTGCCCTAGCTTGCGTGCTGATCCTTCCCCTGATGGAGCAGGCGAGGGGCTCAGCCTGAGCTTCTGGGGGCAACCTCTCCCAGGGGAGAGGCGGGGGGTGGGCATCAGGGGTCCAGCTGAGGCTGGGCTCTCCATTTCTCCTTCAGCTCCATCCCACTGGACCCCTGACCCCCTCTCCTCAGCGTCCCCAGCCCAGACCTGGCACTCTGGCCCATGCTGGGAAGTTGGGACCGGGTCCCCCCCATCACCAGTGGGGGTCTACACAGAAATAGATGATAATATCAAGAACTTGGTAGGGGCTTCTTGAACCTCAGGGCAGGGTTAAGAGAGGCCTCTTGGGTTCCAGCCCTGGATTTAGGCGTCTCAGGTGAGAATATGCTATCTCACAGCACCACCTGCTGGTGAGAGGGGACCCAGGCGGCGCTGCGGGGCAGGAGTGCAGGAAAGAGGCCGAGGGTGCTCAGACGGGTGGGGCGGGTCATAATAATGGTATTTATAAGTCACCATTCACAGAGCTGCTCTGCACACAGCATCTCATCTAATGCTCACAGTAACACCACAAGGCAGGTACCATTACCCCACCTTACAGATGGAGAAACTGAGGCTTGGAGAGGCTGTGTGCCATGTTCAAGGTCACACACAAACGCAGAGCCGCGTCTGTCTGACTCCCTGCCCCTGGGTCCGGGCCTTGCTACGGGCTTACCTTGACATCCTCAGGCTCGGAGAAGGTGTCAGTTTCCTCCTCTGTGGGCATCTCCAGGTCAGACTCCTCGGAGGCGATGGGCACGTGGATGGTCAGGTAGGGGTTGTTGATAAAGTTGAGGTGGTCCAATTCGATGCTGGGGGGAGGGCCGTCAGCCAGGCCCATGTGGTTCAGGATGTGGTTGTCCTTCTTGAGGTCCTTGCCATCCTCCTCGGGCGGAGGCTCCTTCTTCTCGTCCTCGGGGGCACTCTCCGGAGCCTCGCCGGCCTCCCCAGCCTCGCCGATGCTTCCGAGGCTGAGCATGATAACCTTGGGGCTCAGGACTTTGCCATGGAGCAGCCCCACGAGGAAGGCTTTGGCGAAGCCGATGCCCCACTTGATGCGGGCGATGGCAATCTGCAGGTTGTTCATCTCGCCATCCTCATCCGAGGCTGCCAGGCTGTCAGCACTGAAGGAGCTGAGCAGCAGGGCCAAGAACAGGTTCAAGACCTGGAGAGCAGGAGGGGAGGGGGAGCCCGAGCTCAGTTGCGGGGCCCCGAGGGTGCCACCTTCAGGCCACATGAAGGTCCTCGGGCCTCCAAGCCAGACCTCCCTCACGGTGGGCAATAAAGAGGGGCGTCATCTAAGAGAGGGCTTCCCTGGTGGCTCAGATGGTAAAGAATCTGCCTGCAGTGCAGGAGACCTGGGCTCGATCCCTGGGTGGGGAAGATTCCCTGGAGAAGGGAATGGCTACCCACTCCAATTATTCTTGTCTGGAGAATTCCATGGACAGAGGAGGCTGATGGGCTACAGTCCTTGGGGTTGCAAATGGTTGGACACGACTGAGTGACTAAACAGCAACTGCAGCACCTAACAGAACCCTCAAGACGGCTTGTGGAGCTGAGGAGTGGTACCGTCATGCCCACTTTACAGATAAGGAAACTGAGGCTTGGGCACAAGAGAGGACTCTGCTGACCATGGCGGAGGCAGAGTTTGAGGAGGCCCACTGGGTGACAGGGACTCTTCCATGACTCTGTCCTCCGCTTCCACTGCTAGGGGATGCAAATCAAAAACTAGGGCTCACATCTCCAAGCTTCCAGGATTTATTGGGAGCCTGAAAATTTTGAGCCTTTCTCTTGTCTTGTAAGTGGGACTTTTAACAGTCCATGGGCTCCTGGTATGTGCTCGTGTGTCCTCAGTCGTGTCCGACTCTTTTCGACCCCATGGACTGTAGCCAGCCCGATTCCTCTGGCCGTGGGATTCTCCAGGCAAGAATGCTGGACAGGATTGGGTTGCCATTTCCTCCTCCAGGAGATCTTCCTGACCCAGGGATCGAACCCACATCTCCTGAGTCTCCTACGTTGGCATGTGGATTCTTTACCACTAGTGCCACGTGGAGTTCCCAGTACTCAGACGTATGTGCCCCGTTGCTGTGGAAGGACATCTGATCGACCTTGGCTCACTCCCTTTTCTTCCCCCGGAGTTCCCTGCTCTACTGGAGCTCTTCTCTTATCCCCATTTAAAGGGACGTAAGAGGCTACTGGTCTACCTCCCTCAGCTTTGTTTTTTGGTGGATATTTACTGAGCCCCTCCCACTATCTGCAGGAATGACTGGCCTCAGTTTGCTCCCAGCCTAGAAACAGACATTTGATCAGGCAAATACAACGCAGTGGGTTTGCACAAAGTAGAGACTGGGGTTCACAGGCTTTGAACCCCAGTTCATTAGCTGTGTGTTCTGAGGCAAGTCCTATCGCTGCCTCGTGCCTCTGTTTCCTTCTCTGTACAATGGTGATAGATTCCAGTACCAACCTCCTTGCACTGTTGTTGTGAGGATTGAAAGGTCAATACAACTAGAGCGCACAGTAGGCGTTCAAAATGTGTCAGCTATTATGTGTGCAGTAATAGAAGGTTTTACACGGTAGAAGGAGGAGTGCGATGAACTCTGAGGCCAGCTCTGTATTTTACGAATGAGGAGCCTGAGTTCTCCCAGAGACGTGGAGTGACTTGCCTGAGGACACACAGCACATTCAGAACTAGAATCCAGGTTTCCTGTCATTGCATAACTTCATGTGTGTGTGTGTGTGATCAGTCATAGCCAACTATTTGCGACCCCATGGACTGTAGCCCGCCAGGTTCCTCTGTCCATGGGATTTCCCATGCAAAAATACTGGAGTGGGTTGCCATTTCCTACTCCAGGGGACATTCCCAACCCAGAGATTGAACCCAATCTCTTGCATCTCCTGCATTGGCCGGTGGATTCTTTACCGCTGACACCACCTGGAAAGCCCTGCACAACTTTAGAGGACATCATTTATTTAGACTACAGTGTGACTGGCCACCCCAGCGGCTATGCAATGCAGTGGCCTTGTCTTCCACCAACCCACCTCTCAGGACAGTGAGGAGGACGGTGCAGCCTGACTGAGGAGGTGGCGGTCCTGGCTCCTGTCAACCAGAGGCAGGTCTTATTCTGGGGGCCTCAGGGTGGGGCTGAGTGTGTGACTGGACATGGAAGAAGTAGGGTCAACTGCACTATGTCATTTTCCATCGGATTTGAGTATCCCCAGATTTTGGTATCTGCAAGGGGTCTTGGGGGCTTCTCTGGTGGCTCAGATGGTAAAGAATCTGCCTGCAATGCAGGAAACCCGGGTTCGATCCCTGGGTTGGGAAGATCCCCTGGAGAAGGGAATGGCTACCCACCCCAGTATTCTTGCCTGGAGAACTCCATGGACAGAGGAGCCTGGTGGGTTATAGTTCATGTGGTCAACACGACTGAGCAACTAACACACAGGGGGTCTTGGAACCAATTCCCTGAGTGACCAGGGGAGGGCTGTACACATGAATCTGTCTGGCTTTCACTAGTGTCCTCTAAGGTCTTTTTGTCATTGTCTTAACTATCACGTTGACATATCTTTAAATACAGGGAGGGAGTTTCAAGATGGAGGGGATATATGTATACTTAAAGCTGATTCACATTGTCGTACGGAAGAAACCAATGCAACATTGTAAAGCAATTATCTTCCAATTAAGAATAAACAAATATGAACTGCAGCAGAAAATTAAAAAAAAATACATGTATCTATTACGTGTTGTTCGTCTTCTCTCTCTGGGGCAACGTGCTGGGGGATTCGCTCCGTCACCACGCCTTTCGGCTATGGTCCTGCCTTTGCCCCCCACCACAATGTACTGGTCTTTCTTTCCCTCTCTGGGGGGAGGTGTCCAGTTGCCAGAAACACATCTGAGATGGGAATTAGCTGCTCTCTGGGTCACCAGGGTTTGCACACGGCTCCTGCCTGGGACAGAAATAGCCACCCCAGGCAAGGCATGGGGGGTGGGTTAAATTAGGGAAGGGGGATGGACATTAGGTTCCCCAGAGGTGGGCTCCAACGGGTGGGTTCCCTATGACTTAGTCATTTCCTCTTCTTCGCTCCCAAGGAAGTACTTGAGTGCCATGGACACTGGGGACCTGGGTCCCCGTGCTCCCTGGCAGGGCGCCCCGTGCCCTCTGGCAGACACTTGCTTCCATGAGGCCTGGGAGGGTGGTAGGCGGGGCCAGTGCCCAAGGAGCTGGCAGCGCGCCTCCCGGGCCGCTCCGCTCCCTTTGAGCAACGTGGGAGAGCTGCAGAGCTGGGCCTGAGAAGGGCGTCAGGGTGTGTGTGTGTGTGTGTGTGTGTGTGTGTGTGTGTGTGTGTGTGTGTGTGTGTGTGTGTGTGGTGGGAGGCGTGGGGGCACACCCAGAGGCAGTGTCGTGCGGTGCTTCTGCATTCTGGGACCTGACTGCTTGGGTTCAAATCCTGCACAGGTCTCTAAGGAACCCCCCTGAGCCTCTGCTTTCTTGTCTACAAAATAGAGATAAGACAGCACATCCCTGGGACCTCCCTGGTGCTCCAATGGTTAAGACTCCGAGCTCCCAATGCAGGGGGGCCTGGGTTCGATCCCTGGTTAGGGAACTAGGTCCCACATGATGCAACTAAGAGTTCACATGCCACAGCTAAAGATCACGCATGCCTCAGAGGGACTAAGCCCAAGCACCACGACTACTGAGCTCCGGCTCTGGAGCCCGGGAGCCGCAACTTCTGAGCCTGCGTGCTGCAACTATCGAAGCCTGAGTGTCCTACAGTCTGAGCTCTGCAACAGGAGAAGCCTCTGCAACGAGAAGCTCACACGTTGCGATGAAGAGTAGCCCCTGCTCGCCATAACTAGAGAAAAGCCCTCAGAGCAATGAAGACCCAGCAAAACCAAAAACAAATAAATAAATACAGTTTTTAAAAAAGAGATTAATATCCGGAAAGGGCTCAGAATGCTGTATGCGCATTAATAGAGGTCGGTTGTCACCACTTACTCTGATGCTAACTCGTGAGTATCACGAATGATGATACTGATGCTATTGTTGTGGGAAGGACACAGACTCAGTTTCTAGTCCAGGCTCGGTTTCACACTAGCCGTGTGGTTCTGGGCTGTGCCTCCAGAGAGCACAGAGCCAACATTACCTGCCTCACGGGGTTGTCAAGAGCATTAGGGATAATACACATAAAGCCCCTGGCGCAGGAACTGGTAGATGGCAGGAGCCCAATGCCTGGCGTGTGACGCCAGTTGGGGCCGGGTGTGGAATCCACCAACTCCCTGACTGCCTGTAAGTTTTGAACTCCCCTGGGCTCCTGGGCCAAGCACTTTGCTGAGCACTTCAACGTGTGTCCTGTATCTTTCCCACCACCCAGCAGAGTAGCCACTACCCGCCTCATCCCCATTTTCCAGATGAGAAAAACTGAGGCCAGAGAGAGTGTAAATAACTCGCTCAAAGTTTCCCTGTCAGAAAGTGGCAAAGTAGGGGCCTGAAATGTTTTTGAGTTTACACGTACACAGAAACCACCGCGACCCTTATAGTCGCTCCCAGGCCCCTTAAACTAGCCTTACAAGCCTGCAACCCCCCTATCACGAATCCTGCCCCAAAGTCCTGCGGAGGCATCTCCTTTACGCTTCCCGCTCCCTAAGACCCCCTCCCAGGGGCAGTCGGCCTGGGTTCTGCTGTCTGGCTGTCCCCGGGGGCTCGGGACCCCATCCCACCGTCCCTTCCTCAGTCGCGGTAACGGTGACTCCCCCAGCCGCCGATCCGCCCCTGCCCCCTGCGGAGCTCAGCGTTATCTGAGAAGCGCTGACGGAGCAGCTCAAGGATTCCACCGGCCTCTGCGGAACGTGGGGACGTGCGTCTTCCCACCCGCTGCTGCCCGGGGTAGCGTCGCCCCCGCCCCGGGCGGGCCGGCACAGGTCTCCCGGTAGGAGTGACCGCGCCCGGAGGAGCAGGGTCGGCGGGGTGAGGAGAGACGCCTCCCTCCGCCCGGCTGCAGGAATTCTGGTCAGCTGGACCACGACCTCACATCCCATTTCTCCTTCCCTTCTCCAGCGCCCCACCCAGAAAGTGGCAGGAGAGATGCAGTTCAGGGCATCTCCGCATCCTCCCAGCACCTGGGGCCTGATTCCCAGGAGCAGAGGGTGAGAGGGGAGGAGAATAGAAGGGCCAGGAGTTCCTGGTACCGACCCCACATTGTGCCTTTTTCCCTCAGGGGCAATCCTCCCGGCCACCCGCTGAGGCAGGGGTCCCCAACCTCTGGGATTGAATGCCTGATGATCTCAGGGGGAGCTGATGTAATAATAATAATAGAAATAAAGTGTGAAGTGTTAGTGGCTCAGTCGTGTCTGATGCTTTTGCGACCCCATAGACTGTAGCCCGCCAGGCTCCTCTGTCCGTGGAATTCTCCAGGCAAGAATACTGAAGTGGGTAGCCATTCCCTTCTCCAGGGGATCTTCCTGACCCAGGGATCGAACCTGTGTCTCCTGCATTGCAGGTGGGTTCTTTACCATCTGAACCATCAGAAATAAAATGCACAATAAATGCAGTGTGCTTAAATCACTCCAAAGCCATCCCCCACCCCACGCCAGTCCGTGGAAAAATTATCTTCCTTGAAACCCGTCCCTGTTGCCAGAAAGGTTGGGCACTGCTGCCCTGAGGGGTCTACCATTTTTCTTTCATGTGGAGTTAGAGAACCCAGACAACCAGAGAGCAGTGATTCGTTCAAGGTCACACAGATGGCAAAGGAGCTGGGACTGGAACTCGGGTCAGCCTGACTCCGGTTATCACGTCACTTTACCCAAAACACTAGGTCTCGGCGACTTGCACTGTGGTCCCTGGACCAGTGGCAGCGACATCACCCAGAGCTCATTAGAAATGCAGGTTTGGGGGGCCTGGCTCAGAGCTGCCTCACCTGACTCTGGGGGGCTGGGACTGGGAATCTAGGTTTCAAGAAACTCACAAAGAGTTTTGAAGCAGGTTAAAATTTGAGAGCCACTGGGTTAAACCATACAAAACTGCCATCTAGGGTCAGGGGAGGAATAAAACAATCGCATATCAATGATTTTAAACGACACAGTTTCATAGGAAAAAAACCCTTCAACAGTCCGATTTAAGGGAAATAAAGGCATGGATGGGCTTCCCTGGTGGCTCAGTGGTAAAAAACACCCACCTGCCAAGACAGGATTTTATCCTTGGGTCAGGAAGATCCCCTAGAGAAGGAAATAGCAACCCACTCCAGTATTCTTGCCTGGGAAATCCCACCGACAGAGGAACCTGGTGGGCTACAGTCCATAGGGTCGCAAAAGAGTCAGACACGAATTAGCAACTAAACAACAACAACAAAGGCACGGATATGCCTTGGACACTTGGATTTTCTGGACAAAGGTGTGGGAGCCACCCAGCCAGCCTCACTCACCACCAGGTTGCCGATGACCATGACCATGAGGAAGACAGTGAGGCACATGGCCTGACCAGCCACCTCCATGCAGTCCCACATAGTCTCGATCCACTCCCCGCAGAGGATGCGGAAGACGATGAGGAAGGAGTGGAAGAAGTCGTGCATGTGCCAGCGGGGCAGGCTGCAGTCCGCGGCGATCTTGCACACGCACTCCTTGTAGCTCTTGCCAAACAGCTGCATGCCCACCACGGCGAAGATGAACACAATGATGGCCAGCACCAGCGTCAGGTTGCCCAGCGCCCCCACCGAGTTGCCGATGATCTTGATGAGCATGTTCAGCGTCGGCCATGACTTGGCCAGCTTGAAGACCCTCAGCTGCCGGGCAGGGGGAATGCAGGGGTTGGTGAGACCCAGGGACCCCTGGCCCAACCTCGAGGCAGCCACGACCAGGGATTGAACCCAGACCCTCAGACCCAGACTGAGAGCACAGAGTCCTATGCACTGGGCCACCAGGGCTTTCCCAGAAAGAACTCTTTCGAACAGCTCCAGCTTCCACCCCCTGAGGGATATGGGGCCTCAGTTTACCTCTCTGTTAAATGGGAATGCTCACATCCTACCACCTCATCCTCTTCACATGATCAAAAGAAAGAATCCTCATCTCTTACATATACAGGCTAAAACATTTGCAAGTGAAATAAAATCTCAGGATTTGCTTTAAGATATAAAGTATCTTAAAAAGTAGGGGGACATAAAAAACCATAAAAAGTAGGGGGACAGATAAAACAAGAACTACAGGATGTTGATGGCTGTTGGAGCCAGGTGAAAGGTATACAGAGGTGTATCTTACTTTCTCTATATTTTTGTGGATGCATGAAATGTCCCTATGAGGTGGAGAAAAGGATGCTAATTCAGAGTCCCAATCCCATTACTGACAAACTTCCTAAACCTCAGCTTTCAGGTCTGCAATATGGGCTGAAGTCCCTACCCCACTGCCCCCCAAGTTCACTTAGGAGTGAAGCCCAAATGGCAGTTCCTGGGCTGTCATTGTGGTCTCCCAGCAGCCCTGTGTGATAAGGGGGAGGGCGCCTTTCTCCCTTTTGCCAGTAAGAAAGGTTCTGAGAGGCAGAGGGATGCACGCTAGGGCAGAGGGGCCTCCCTTCCAGCCCTCTGGCTTCTTGGGGGTTTATTCTTGTGTCCTCCGAGCATCCACACCCCACCCTCCCTCATCCCGGGTCCCGGGGCCTCACGCACTAGCCGGAAGGAGCGGAGAACCGAGAGCCCCTGCACGTTGGCCAGGCCCAGCTCCACCAGGCTGAGGGTGACGATGATACTGTCGAAGATGTTCCAGCCCTGTTGGAAGTACTCGTAGGGGTCCATGGCAATGAGCTTCAGCACCATCTCAGCTGTGAAGATGCCTGTGAAGACCTGCGAGGGTGGGGTGTGCAGAGCCTCAGAGGCACAGGGCCTCTGGAGTCTTCTACCCCACTCTTCAACCTCCGGGGCCCTCGAGGCCAGAGGAGAGGGTGACAGAGCCCCGAGGGGGCGGGCAGAGGTACCCGTGGCTCACAGGTGTGTGTGAGTGAATGAGGAGCTGAACAGCCATCCCACCGGGCAGAGTGGGTACTGCTCAGAGACCGGGGCCCATCTCTTCCTGGCCTTGTGACTGTGGGCCTGTCACTGGACTTCCTGGAGTCTCAACCCACTCATGATAATATTCAACACTCGTAGAGCATTCTGTGTTTCACACTGTGGCCTCATCAGTATCTTGATGTCCACGAAGCTGGGAGGGCTGATCACCACGTTCACCCCAGAGAAGAGAGACTGAGGCTCTGAGAAGTCAGCAGCAAGCTCTCGGTCACACTGCCCATATGGGGTCAGGTCTCAAACCCAGGTACTTAGCTCAGTTTCTTGTCTCTATACCCTATAGCCTCTCTATCCTGGTTGGCAGGGGTGGGGCGGGGCTGGGGGTCCCAGGACCCAGAAAATCTTGGTGGATTCGGAAATCTGGTGGGGGGGTGGTGTCAGACGGGAGGTGAAGTTGAGGATGAGTGAGAACCAGAGCTGATCCCCCACAATCCTGGACTTGTCTGAGGGCTTCTGAGCCCCTAAAAGCTCCCTGGGCACGGCCCCCGCCCTCCTGGCAGGCACCAGCTGCCCCGGGGCCACAGCCTGCCCGGGCACATGCTGAGCCCCGCCCAGGAACTGTCCCTAACCACAGCAGGTGCCCAGACGGCAGCAGAGTGTGGGCAGGGGGTGGGCAGGCGGCGGGCCGGGCCCATCATGCACACCCCAGCAGCTGCGCGGCGAGTCCAGAGCCCGCCCTTGCCCCTCCAGCCCAGCCTGGCCACAGCTGCCTCGGGCATCTCTGTGGGGTAGATGTGCCTGCCTCGTGGGCTGGGGGAGTCCAGGGTCTGTTTCCCGTGCCACCCACCCCAGCCTCGTCCTGCTCCTGGGCTCCCCTCACCCTCAGGGTAGGGGAAGCATCCAGGCCACTGGCCACCCTGGACAGATTGAGAAGGGAATTGGGAAGGGTGGGGCCGGGCTGGAGGAGGAGGCAGCGGCTTTTTCCCTTTGTCAGGCTCCACCGGGGCTGGCAACGAGGTGATAATGCTCCTAATGGGCAGGGATAAGCAGGCGGATCAGTGTGTGTCAACAATAGTGGAGCAGAAAGGGCTGAGAGGGGAGCTGGCCTGGTCCTGCTGGAGAAATGAAGCGGGCAGGGGGCCTCAGGGCTGGGGGACGATGCCCTGGGGCCTTCAGGGTGAGCTGGGGCCTCTTGGGCCTGGGTGCCCATGGCTCTACACCCTATCTTCTGGGTCCCTTGGTCTTAGGCCCCCGGGCTAAGTCACTTAAGTCATGGCCTACTCTTTGCGACCCTGTGGACCATAGCCTGCCAGGCTCCGGTGTCCGTAGGATTCTCCAGGCAAGAACCCTGGAGTGGGTTGCCATGCCCTTCTCCAGGGGCCCACAACAACCTCTGAAAGTGGAGAGACTTGCCATCCAGCACTTCACTCCCCACCCCCAAGCTCCCATTCCCCCATCTCTGCCTCCAGGGTATGACCTGGACTCCAGAGTCCCTAGAGTCCTGATTTTAAGAAACCAAGTACTTCATCCCTACTCTCTCTGCCCCAAAACACCCTGAAACCCAAATTCCATGCATCTCCCCATGTACCTCCCCTGGTACATCAACTCATGTCCCTGTGTACCCATATGCTAGGAAAATAACCCCAGCCTGTCTCTTTATGCCCCCTAATCGTGCCCCTCATTCCCACACAACCCCTGTGGCCCCTCTCCAGTCCTGCCTCCCTTGTCCCCCACCTACCAGGTTGCCCACGTTGAGCACACTGTCAAATTGTTCTGTCATCGGGTAATGCTCCATGGCCATGAACAGGGTGTTGAGCACAATGCAGATGGTGATGCCCAGGTCCACGAAGGGGTCCATGACGATCAGGTGGATGATCTTCTTGAACTTCACCCATGGGGTGCAGCAGTTCCATATGAGCACTTTATGGGAACATTTGTACCACCACGGTGGGCACTTCTGGTGGGCCTCTTCCAGCTCTGAAAACAGACAGCAGATGAGGATCCACCCCTTCACCTGCTCCTTCCTCCACCTCCAACTTTGAGCCCACCTTCCAAGCCCCGCCCCTCAGAGCGCCACACCTCAAGCCCCGCCCTCTTGGGGAGGTCCACCCCAAGCCCCGCCTCTCAGTGGGTCACCCTCAAGACCCACCCCCCAGACCCCACCCACACGGCCCCACCCTCAGTGCTCCAGGCCCGCAATGACCAGTCCCTTGAAACTGAAGGTGTTAGTTGCTCAGTAGTATCCGACTCTTGGTGAGTCCCTGGACTGTAGACGGCCAGGCTCCTCTTGTCCATGGAATTTCCCAGGCAAGAAGACAGGAGTGGGTTGCCAAGTCTCCTTATCCAGGGGACTTTCCCGACCCAAGGATGGAACCCAGGTCTCCTGCATCGCAGGCAGATTCTTTACTGTCTGAGGCACCAGGGAAGCCCCATAAAGAGCCATGCACTTAGAAGCCTTACCCCTGGTCCCTTCTCCCAATGCACTACTTCAGCTCCACCTTTCAGTACACAATGCCCCCATGCCATAGAGTGACTTCCATCCACTACCTACGGCCCAGGCCTGCGATCCCGGCTGGGGAGGGGCCCGAGGGCCTCAGGGAGAGGTGGGAGGCCACTGCAGAAGGCTGGGTCTCACTTCCAACTGTTGCTGGCCAGAGCCTCTTAGGAAAAGACCAAGTCCTCCCTGGGGCCTCTGCCTCGCACTGCTGCTGGCTCCTCCAGACCAGACCCTGCCAGTACTTCCCCACCAGGGTAGCTTCCTGGAAACACGCCCTGTTCCTGCCCCTCCAGCTCTAACCCCTGGGGCTCTGTCAGGCCCATGGATATGCTACATCTCCTCCAGGTCTTCCAGGCCCCTGGTGCCCATGGGAGTTCCTAGCCAGGGCGCACTCTCATTTAATACCCCAAAAATGTATGAGGTAACTATATTAGTACCTCCACGTCATAGATGAGGAAAGGGAACTGGAGTCAGGGGCTGTCCCATAGATATGTGGGTTTGAGGGCCTGAATGGGACACCCCAGGGAGGGAACGGCTGAGCCTCTTCCCCATTCAGCAGTTAGTAAACCAGACTTCTCAAAGGCTGCAGCTTGACAGTAACACCCCCACTCCCAACCCAGGTGTTACTGCAGGTGCCTCAAACTGTGTCTGAGGTCCCAAACTTCCCACAGTGGTCCCAGCAAGGGCAATGTTGAGTGACCTCCTTGGCTGGCTCTGCCCAGCATCCCCTGGGGTGTTCTCTGTCAGGGCACAGACACCTGGATGCCCTTCAGGCAAGGTCAGCTGGGATAGAGGTTTGCAAAGTCCTCCAAGTCCTTCCTGCCAAAAGGCAAGACACCTGGGGAGCGGACCCGATCCTTCTGATGTCAGATTTCCCTGCATCTTCCTTTCCTGCATCATTTCCTCCTCCTCCCTCCCTCTCATCCATCCACACACCTGTGTTTCTTCCCATTCATTAATCTTTCAGCCCACCCACCCATCCATCAAACCATCTGTCCATCCATCCACCCATGCATCCATCCATTCACCTACTCATCCACTCACTCATCCATCCACTCACCCATCCATCCACCCACCTACCCACCCACTATCTGTCCATCCATCCATCCATCCATCCATCCATCCATCCATGTGTATGTCTACTTACCTCTCCTTGTTACCTTAACCTAGTCTCCTGAGGCCTGGGGGGCAGCATGGGGTTTTTTGGGGGGGGTCTGTGGCTCTCTCTGGGCAGAGTTTGACTTTGACCTTTCGCTTTTACCCAGAAGATATTTGTGGAACAGGATCTCCAGTTTCCGGAACATTGGGCCTTCCTGGTTAGTATTCTTATCCTGTCCTTTCCCGTTGCCTTGGCAGCCCACAAGGCCTCCCGGAAGCCCCCAGTTCCCACCGCAGCCTGGCCTCGTGGTCAGAATTTGGGCCAGGTTAAGCCAAGACTATATTTATCACGGCCATTTCTTCGACGCCAATATTAAGTTACTGTCCTGAAGCTGGGCCCAGCCAGGCCCTCCCTGCCCCCACCCCAGGAGCCCGAGAGGCCCGATGGGTAGGATGGGTCTGGGGATGCCGGACACTCACCTTCCATGGCATCGGAAATGCCACTGTCTGTGCCACAGCTTGGCCTCGGAGGCCCCTTCTCCCCTGCCGATGTGTCCAGGCTGCCATTGCAGTCTTTGCTGTGTGCTGGGTCCCCGTCCACCTCCCCACCTTCCAGAGCCTGGGCAGCCTTGGCCTGTGGACCAGCAAGGGTAATAGACATAAAGTCCATCGCCAAGCCATGGGAATGGACTCTCAGAGCTTCTTCCTGAGTCCTTCAGGCTGGGGACCCCTCTTTTTGGCCTGCATCCAGTCTACTGCAATAGGGGTAGTTGGCGGTGGGGTGACAGGGTAGGGACCGAAGTGACTGAGGATCCTCATCCCTGAAGACCCTTCCTTTTCTGAAGCCTTGGCTGGCCCTGCACTTCATGAGATGATGGGTGAATGCACAGCTGCTCCCTGAGGCCTCATCAGCAGCCCCCTTCCCTCAGCCTGGACCCAGACACTGCCCATAAAAATCATAAAACCATAGGTATCTGAGCTGGAAGGCTACATCAGATTTAATTACTCCAGATTCCTGGTTATATATGGGGAAACTGAGGCACTGAGCTACAAAATGCTCTTTCTACTGCCTGGGTGCTTCCCACCCCACCAAACCTCCAACCTGAGCCTTCTGCTCCCCGTCACCTGTCTCGGTCCCTGCCCCTCACCTCCCCTTGCCTCTCAGCCTGCCCAGGGTACCCAGGCTGAGGGGCAGAGAGACCCCTGGATCTTCCCCCCTCTCCCCTAGTCCAGACCTTCTCCAGCTCCTCCTGCTGCTTTTTGAATTTCTCCAGCATCTGCTGAAACTCCTCTTCTTTCTCCTGATCTTCGGCCAGGGTGGCCTCGTTCTGCTCAGCATAGGCCATGGCCACCACGGCCAGGATCAGGTTGATGAGGTAGAAGGAGCCCAGGAAAATGATGACCACGAAAAAGATCATGTAGGTCTTGCCGGCTGCTCGAAGGGTCTGGGAGTGAGGGAGGGGGAGGAAGTGTCATGTGGCACCCTGCCTGCTTTCACCCAGGGCCCCCCTCCATACAACCATTGCCCAGAGAGGCAGACAGGAAGGATCCCTCACAGAGCCTGGAAGTTTGAGGGCTTTTGAGGCAAGGTATGGCTTCCCAGGTGGCACCAGTGGTAAAGAACCTGCCTGCCAATGCAAGAGACATAAGAGATGTGGGTTCGATCCCTGAGTCAGGAAGATCCCCTGGAAGAGGAAATGGCAACTCACTCCAGTATTCTTGCCTGGAGAATCCCATGGACAGAGGATCCTGGAGGGCTACAGCCCATGGAGTCACAAAAACTCGGACACAACGGAAGTGACTTAGCATGCACGCACATAGATAATTATGTCATCTGCAAATAGAGACAGCTTTCTATCTTCTTCTATGGCCACCCTTGACAGGTTAAACCACATTCTGGGGCATTTCAAAAATATGAACTTGGAACCCAGACCTTCCTGGGCTCCTGACTCAGAGAGCCCTGAGGACCCCAGCCAGACATCTTGAGATCAGAGACCCAGGATAAAAATTGGTGAATGTCGACTTTGGGGTCAGCTTGACTCCTAGTTTCCCCATGATGCCTGGCATCTAGTAACAGCTCAGCAAATAGAAGCTATTATTGTTATCGTTATTACTGTTGTTTGTTTATTTTTGGCTGTGCTGGGTCTTCGTTGCTGCACACCGACTTTCTCTAGTTGCGAAGAGCTGGGGTTACTCTAGCTGCAATGTACAGGCTTCTCATCGTGGTGGCTCCTCTTGTCTCAGAGCGTGGGCTCTGGAGCATGGGGTCAGTAGTCACGGTGCATGAGCTTGGTTGCCCCATGGCTTGTGGAATCTTCCTGGACCAGGGATCAAACCCATGTCCCCTGCATGGGCAGGCGGACTCACCTTCTTCTTTTTTTGACTATTTATTTATTTGGCTGTGCCAGGTCTTAGTTGTGGCTTTTTTTCTTTTACTTTAAAAATTTTATTCATTTTTCATTGAAGGATAATTGCTTTACAATATTACGTTGATTTCTGCCATACATCAACATGCATCAGCCACAGGTGTACATAGCAGGCAGATTCTTAACCGCTGGACCACCAGGGAAGTCCCATTACTATTATGATTAACATGGTCAGTGTGAGAAACATCACCAGGGACTGGAAGGCACTGTTCTCCAGACTCAACTTGCCCACCTGCAAACGGTGGAAGGTAAATAATTCTGGGCAGAGCTGGCATCTAAGTGACCTTACTGGTTACTGTGAGGAGGCCTGGGAGTCTGTGCTGAGCTCAGATCTCAGCTCCTGAGCAAATGAGGAAAAGGAAGAAAAGGCTGGGGCTCAGATCTGGGCAGGAACCGAATGTCAGAGGTGCCAAGAACCCATATATAGGACCACTGAGGGGGTCCCTTGGAAGGGATGGCTTTGGTAAGGGTCCTGCCAAGCCCCAAGGAGGCCGTGGAGATGGAGGGAGGGAGGGCTGTGGGGCTGAGGGGCAGGGCAGGGCAGAGGGCCGCTGTACCAGCTGGAAGAGGTTCTCCCAGTAGTCCTGTGTCATGAGGCGGAAGAGAGCCAGGAAGGCCCAGCTGAAGGTGTCATAGCTGGTGTAGCCATAGTTGGGGTTCCGCCCGGCCTTGATGCACTCGTAACCCTCAGGGCAATGCCTGCAGACAGGATGGGGACTGGTTTTAGGGAGAAAGGAGAGCTCCAGCTAGGGGCCACATGGGGGGCACTCCAAGAAAAAAATACATCCTTTAGTCTTGTCTGCATCCTGAAAACACGTGCATGCTCACGAGTTGTCTTTACACCTCCATCCACTCCAGGTTCTCATCCCCAGTCATCCCGCATCTTCTGACAGCCCTGGGGCCACTTTTTCCCATTTACCCCCCCCCACCCCGCCTCCCGGGTGTCACTCACCCAGCATCGCTGCTGTTCCCACAGAGCAGGGCGTCATTGGAGCCCTCCAGGAAATAGAAGTTCCCTTTGGGAGTCAGAGGTCACAAAGGAAATATGTCACCGCATGGACATTGTGGGCACAGCACCCATCGCACACCCGTGGACACCTCTGTGTGGACCACAGGCACCAGCACGTGGATGCGCTTGTGGCGCCCCTTCCCTCTCCTCTTTTTTAAAAAATTAATTTTTATTGGAGTATAGTTGTTTTCGTTGTGTTGGCTTCCACTGTACAGCAAAATGAATCAGCCACACACACACACACACACACACATATATATCCATTGCCACATGTATACTCCATATATCCGTGGAGTCCCTTTGGGACTTCTTTCGAGTTCAGGTCACCATAGTGCATTAACTAGCATTCCCTGTGCTATATGGGCTTCCCTTCTGGCTCAGCTGATTAAAAGCCTGCCTGCAATTCAGGAGACCTAGCTTTGATCCCTGGGTTGGGAAGATCCCCTGGAGAAGGGAAAGGCTACCCACTCCAGTATTCTGGCCTGGAGAATTCCAAAGGGGTCTCAAAGAGTCAGACACGACTGAGCGACTTTTTCACCTGAGCGATACAGTATGTTCTCATTAGCTATCTATTTTCTTCCTTCTCCTTTAAGGGCAGCTCCAAGTCCTAAGCTCTCTGGGTAGATACATTTTACTGTCATACTGCCTTGTATGGGGCATAGTGGGGGTACAGAGGGAGACGGGGGGACATGTATGTGTGTGCCTGGGGCTAGCACGTACCTGAGCAGGATCCCCAGTGGAGGGGTGAGTGGGGGGGCTAGAATCCAGGGTGCCAGGTTGAAGAAGGTGGCATTTCTAAGCTGGCGTTTCCATGTCCATTTCCTAAGCTGCCAGGAGACACCGTGTGGACTAGTGGCTTCATGAGAATGCTGTCTTGTGTGTGCGCACCTGTGAAGTCTGGGTATGTGAACAGGATGTGGGTGCCTGCTGCTGGCCCTGCCAGGACGATGGAGGAGAACAAGGAGCCTGCACAAAGGGACTGTTGCTTTTCCTAGCAAAAGCTGTAGGATTTTCCAAACAATTTGGTGTTTGCTGTTACGTAAACCCTTTGAGAGGGTAACCGTTGTTTAGTTGCCAAGTTCGGTTCGACTCTTTTGCAACCCCATGGACTGTAGCCCACCAGGCTCCTCTGTCCATGGGATTTCCCAGGCAAGAATACTGGAGTGGGTCGTCATTTCCTTCTCCAGGGGTCTTCCCGACCCAGGGATCGAACCCAGGTCTCCTGCATTGGCAGGTAGGTTCTTAGCCACTGAGCCACCAGGGAAGCTTGAGAGAAGTATTGTAGTCTTTATTTTATAGGCAAAGATTTTGAGGGTCAGGAAGGTGAAGTGACTTGTCAGAGGTTACCCAAGCTGTTAAGTGATGGGTTTACACTCAGGTCTTCCCCATAATCTTTGTTAAAAAAAAAAATTATTTATGTATTTGGTCACACAGGGTCTTAGCACACAGGACCTTCATTGCAACATGCTGGATTTTTCGTTGCAGCATGAGAACTCTTAGTTGGGGCATGTGGGATCTAGTTCCCCCAACCAGGGATCAAATCTGGGCCCCTTGTGTTGGGAGCATGCAGTCAGCCACTGGACCAACTGGGAAGTCCCTTCCTCATGTTCTTTGTCTCACACAAGGGGCTGCCAATGGGGCTAGGGAGGATCTCACTGGCCTCCCCACCCTCCCTTCTTACCTTCATCATTGATGTAGGCATCCCAGTCAAAGGTATAGTTGCTGGCCCAGCTCTCCTGGCCGTTCCAGGTGTTGTTGCTGTCCCAGGTGTCATTGCCGAACCACGTGCTGTTGGTGTCATTGAAGGGCGGGGGCCAGCGCACACACTTCTGCCGCAGGTTTCCCATGAAGAGCTGCAGCCCCACCAGGGCAAAGACGCTCAGGCAGAAGACGGTGAGGATCATCACGTCCGAGAGCTTTTTCACCGACTGGATCAGGGCCCCCACGATGGTCTTCAGCCCTGATCACAGAGAGCAGGAGAGCGTGGCAGGGGGTAACTCGCCGACTCAGCCCCTCCGAGCCTCCGCCTGCTCCATCTCCTTCCAGCCTCGGCTTACTTGGGACGCTACTTCCCTGAAGCCTTCCCAAATTAGCCCCATCCATCTCTGATTACAACTTTCATCTCGAGCCTTCCAATGGCCACCGAATCTCAGCCACTAGTAGAACGGACTATGAAGACTTTCCTGGGTGTTGCCTAACACAGGAGAGCAACAACACGCAGCACACAGTGTAACTTAATAAATGTCACTAAGTCGGGGCTCCCAAAGTGTTCATCGAATGCTAATCTCACAAGCCTCGCCCTTCATGAAAGGGGTTCAATCGTGTTTGGGAAAGGCTGAACTCTGTAGCACTTCCACAGCTGCTCAATAGTAAAGAATCCGCCTGTCAATGCAAGAGACGAAGGTTCAATCCCTGTGTCAGGAAGATCCCCTTGGGGAGGGCATGGCAGCCACTCTAGTATTCTTGCCTGGAGAATCCCATGGATAGAGGAGCCTGGTAGGCTACATACAGTCCATAGGGTCGCAAAGAGTCAGATACCACTTAGCGACTCAACAACAACAACTAACCCTGTGGTATCCTTCTGGAGGGTCCTTATGTAGATTATCCTAACAGAGGCTCAGAAAAATTCTACAGAAACAAAAGCTTTTTAATACCATGTTTCAGCTTATTTGACACAGAACCCTTTCTCTTTTAGCCTGTTCACACCCAAGGAACAGCAGGGTTCACTCTGAGAAGCTCTAGGCTGACTTTGCAATATCGTTGCATTCTGCCCCTTGGAACTGGCAAGGGCATAGCCAGATTGTATGGAATTTCAGGCTCAGATTCCATCATTTATGGAAGAACCATAACTTCTTCCTTGGGCATAATCAGGGTGTCTCTCACTTCAATATTTGTTTATTTCCTTTTCTTATCCTGGTATGAAGATAGATGCTTAGCAGCTTCAATCATAAAAGCTTTACGAGCTCTGAGGACGCTGGAAGTGTGGCACGGAGGGCAGGTATTGTGGCCTTGACTCAGTGGCTAACATGCCGTGTTGCCTTCAGTAACCGCTCCTCTCCGGGGGTCCCTCCTTCCTCAACTGCAATTCACAAGGGTTTTGGACTAGAGAAAACTAAGGTAATTCCTAGCACTAAGAAGTAACAACTTCCCTGTCTCCCAGAGCCTGTTCTCCATGCCTTTCAGATCATCTTTGTCTCCTTTTGGAGAAGGAAATGGCAATCCACTCCAGTATTCTTGCCTGGAGAATTCCATGGACAGATGAGCCTGGCAGGCTACAGTCCGCGGAGTTACAAAGAGTTGGACATGACTGAGTGACTACATTTCGCTCCTTTAATGAACCTTCTCCAGTTTCTTCACATGCTTTTTTGAGGGTCTGGATGATCCAGATTCTATTTATTTCATGCGTCTCGATGCATTACTTTGGAACTGCCCTGGCCTCATGGCTCAGCGGGGATGTGGCGTGTTCATTACTGAGCTCTCAGGGTGTGAACTTTCCATCACTGAGTCCCTCTGTGTCTCTCAGGTGGAGCGCCCTGCTCTGCCCAGTCTGTTTATTTTATTTAAAACATGAACGCTATGCCAGGGCTTCCCTGGTAGCTTAGTTGGTAAAGAAGTCCCTGCAACGCGGGAGACTCAGGTTCGATCCCGGGGTGCGGAAGATCCCCTGGAGAAGGAAATGGCAACCCACTCCGGTATTCTTGCCTGGAGAATCCCATGGACAGAGAAGCCTGGTGGGCTGCAGTCCATGGGGCTGCCAAGAGTCAGACACGACTTAGGGACTAAATCACCACCACCGCCTCCCAGTGCCAGGCATGGCTCGAAGCACCTTATTGCTATCAAGGCTTTGAATTCTCATGATAACTGAGTGAGCAGTACTGTCATTAGTCACAGTTTACAGATATGGAAACTGAAGCAGACAGGGTAACCGTTTAACCAAGGTCAAAGTCAGGACGTGGTAGAGATGGGAGCTGAACCCAGGCAGTCTGGCTCCAGAGTCTGAGCTCTAACCAACTTGCTATGCTGCCTCTCAACGCCCACCCTCCCACTTGGGGCCCCTTCTTCTCCCTGTGGATGCACAGGACCCCCACTCTGTGTCCAGGCTTCGAAGTGGGTGCTACGCCCCCTGGGAGGGTTATGACCCTGGGTCAGGCTCCCAGAACTTGAGTGCCCCCTTCCAGGCCTGGGCGAGGGGGCAGGCCAGCTGGCCCCGGCAGAGGGCCTCTGCACCTCCCCTGTACCTGGGATGACCGTGATGGTTTTCAGGGCCCGCAGCACCCGGAAGGTTCTCAGCGCTGAGATGTTGCCCAAGTCCACAAATTCCGTCAGGTACCTGGGTGGGGGGTGGGGGCGAGGGCTGTGTCAGAGCCAAGGGGCAGGTAATGGGGCAGAATGAGGCGCAGAACGAGGATTCCCAAGGAATCCTTGTATTTGGGGTTACTGTGGAGATGCAGGGGACAGGTCAGGGACTGCAGGCTCCTATCGGGGCCTGAGAGGTGGGAAAGACAGTGCAGGGGCTTTGCTGAGGAGCGGGGAGGTGGCAAGGGTAGCCCAGCTCTCCCCGTGGGTGGGGGCCTGGGGGCCCGGGTCGTATGTGCTGTGCGGAGGGGCACCCGGACGGACAGTCTCCAGGTCAGACCCCGAGAGTGACAACTCCCAGAAAGGTGTAGCCCACTGTCTGCATGACGGACCACAGCCCTGCAGACCAGCCTCGGAGGGTCACCCAGCTCACTCAGCTGCCCTCTCTGAGGCCTGGCTCCCCTCCCCTCCCTCGCATCAGCCTCCGGACGCCCCCAGGGGCCCCTGCTCACGCCATCATGATGACGCTGAAGTCCAGCCAGTTCCAGGGATCCCGGAGGAATGTGAAGTCATCGATGCAGAAGCCTCGGGCTAGGATCTTGATGAGGGACTCGAAGGTGTAGATCCCTGTGAAGGTGTACCTGGCGGGGAGAGGGTGGGCCAGGGCCAGGCA
The DNA here is from genome assembly GCF_963930625.1 of Muntiacus reevesi. Classification (NCBI taxonomy): domain Eukaryota; kingdom Metazoa; phylum Chordata; class Mammalia; order Artiodactyla; family Cervidae; genus Muntiacus; species Muntiacus reevesi. Next base: position 14,459,555 of record NC_089266.1, on the reverse strand, counting down.
TGTCACACCTGGGCCAGGATGTGGGTGGCAGAGGCGGGCCTCCTGGGAGGGAGGGCACAGAAATGACATATGCCACCCAGGGGGCTGAGGACATCGGTGAGAGTGACGGTGTGTGCCACTCTGGGGACTTAGGGTACTGATGGAGCGACAGAGACAGTGTTTGTCTCCCTGGAACACAGAGCAATGGTCACCTGGGGCATCCTCCGAGGGGAGACACTGGGGAACCAGGGGAGATGGGGGCGGGGCACTTACTCCACGTGCTTGGACCAGGAAGGCGGGTTACTCATGGTCATGAACACGCAGTTGGTCAGGATGGTGATCATAATGAACATGCTGAACAGCGTTGGGGGGAGGGTCAAGGAAAGTGAGGGAGCAGGTGGGGAGGAGAGGAGGACAGAAGGCCTCCTCGCCCAGAGCGCCCCATTCTTGCCCACCCCTGACCCCTGCCTCCTTTCCCCGGCCCTGCACTCGCCCCACTCCGCCAGGATATGAGTGGATGAGCACCTTGATGGCACAGCGTCTGACGATGCTGAAGGGGCTCAGGAGGTAGAGGGCAGGCGTGGCTGAGAAGCGGAAGATGGACTTGCCCTTGTTGAGCACGATGAAGGTCTGCGGCAGGGAGAGAGCTATGAGGCCTGGGACAGGCAGACGGATGGACCAGGGACAGACAGCTGGAGGGAGGCCTCCCTGGCGCGGACCTTCTTGTCGCTGTAGTAGGGATCCAGATCCTCCAGGGGGATGCCGATGACTTCTGGCGGGGGATCCCCATAGATGAGCGGCAGATTCTTGCCAGCCTCCATGTCGCTGCGCGGCTTCCGCTCGGTCTCCTCGATCTCCATCTGCTTGTTCCGCAACTGCCGGGCCTCCTCCTCCAACACCCGGCGCTCTATGGCTGCCAGGGACTCCCGGGTGAAGGGGCGTAGGCTCTTGGGGCCCAGAGGCACCACGGTGGGCAGAGACGCTCTGGCCATCTTCGCATCCTGGGCTCAGGGGCCAACACGGTGGCGGGCAGCTGGGGTAGCTGCAGCGTGCAGCCCCCGGGGTGCTGGGCGGCCACCCCGCCCTGGGCCTGTGGTCCCGCTACTCACCTCCCGCCTGCCCCGGGGCCAGGTCGGGCAGGTTGGCGAGCAGGCGCTGTCGGAACTGGAGGATGTGCCTGCGGGGCCCGGGTGCTGCTGTTGCACAGATGCTGGACACAGAGCATCACCCCCGAGCCCCGCACCACACTCGCCCCAGCAGGGGGTTGGCTCCCCTCTGCACTGACAGAAAACCAACCAGGTCCTCTTCTCCCTCGGGGACTTGTGGCCAACGCCCCCGTGCCTTCAACCGCCTCCTGGGCCCGAGTTCTGGGAACTGTGTGGCTTCAGCCTACAGGGAACAGAGAAAACCACAGCAGGCTATACCCCTGTGACCTCAATCCTGCAGTGAGGCAGAAAGGAATCGGATGTGAGATGTGAGGGTAGACCCAGAGGATGGGCCCGATGGGGTCAGCCTAAAGAGGAATGGCAAACAGATTTCATCTTGAAGGCTGACATGGATCAGCTGCTCTTGGCTGCCTGGAGATGTGGGCCAAGACCATGTGGGCTGGAGACAGACTCCATGCAAGGAGACTGCTGGGATTGATTAGTGATGTCTGCCAGGGGGCATGAAGGAGGAGGATGCCGGTGTACCTGCCACTGTTCACCATATCTGGCCTGGAGGGAGCAGACAAGGAAGATGTGTGGACATGCAGCGCCTTGTCCTGAGCTTTGGGGAGGTGTGATGTTGGGTGGGGAGCAGGAAGAAGGAAGATTCCCAGGCTCTGGGGAGAGTCTCAACAGCTTCCTCCTCCAAGACCCGTGGGATCTAACCTATGGGCAGGGAGGGGGAACTGGAGCAAGAAAATGCAAGGTGTGTGGCGGGGCCACGTCAGGAGAGCCTGCAGGTGCTAACATGGAGGAGCAGGATATACAGGTAAGGCCCTGGGGAGAAAGAGATGGACAGTTTCAATGGTGGGGGCAGGACTGGAGCTCCCAGGGACCGCTTTTGGCTGGTGGTCCCTGTATGAACCGGGCAGACAGCGGGGCGCCTACCAGGAGCCTTGGAGGCCCATGAGAGCTACACACTGTGTCTCCTGGCCAGTCCCTTGGTTGCCACTATTCCCTTCCTCCCCGAAAGCCTTCTTGAGCCTGTTCTTCGTGGAAGGGAGGTAATGGTGGGTCACTTATGGCGAAGGCCCTGGGGAATGACCCACATCAGGAGACGGACACAGGGACACCTCAGCCACCTGGTCACACACAGCCCTCCCAAGGCCCCCACGGACAGAGGTCCCAGAGACACTCAGGGCTACACCAGAGGGCAGCTCTGTCATAGTGGGCCCAGACGCCCGAGCAGTGCCCAGGCCAGTGCGGGCACTTCCTCAGGCTTGGTCAACAGGTGGGGAGGGTGGCCCGGGGAGCGGCCGGAACCATTGGGCAGAGCAGGCCACACCCCCCCGCCTGACTGCCCAGCTGCTCCCTCCCATCACCCAGGGAGTCGTGTTTCCACGGGGATGACTTTGCTCATTCCTGCCCACCCCATCCCTCAGCTGCTCATCGGCCCTGTTGTGTGCGTGGGAGTGTGTGTGCATGGACACGCACGTGTGCATTCGTGCACACACACAAGTGTGCACACCCAGCTTGAAACCCCTCCTCACACTGACCCCACAGTTGTACCACCAGTTGCCACACACCTTCTCCCCTTCATCCCCATCGCTTGTCCCGCGTACGTGTCCGAACAGAAGACATTGACCTGCCAGATGGCCCTGAAGAGACCATGGCCAACGAGCACCCTCCCAGTTCATGGGCCCCGCTTGGCACAATTCTCTGGCCTGATGCTGCCCTCTCCCTCCTTTACAGGAGCCCAAGTGAAGGAGATCAAACCAATCAATCCTAAAGGGAATCAAGCCTGAATATTCACTGGAGGGACTGATGCTGAAGCTGAAGCTCCAGTACTTTGGCCACCTGATGGGAAGAGCCAACTCATTGGAAAAGATCCTGATGCCTGGAAAGGTTGAGGGCAAGAGGAGAAGAGGGCAACAGAGGATGAGATGGTTGGATGGCACCAACTCAACGGACATGAGTTTGAGCAAACTCCAGGAGACAGTGAAGGACAGGGAAGCCTGGTGTGCTGCAGTCCCTGGGGTCACAGAGAGTCAGACACAACTGAGAGACTGAACGACAACAAAGTGGGTTGACAGAAAACCAGAGACAAACAGCCCAACTTTGGCCCCAGCACCGGTGGAAACTGCTGGCCAGAGTCACCAAAGCCCCCAGCAGTCAGACCTGGCAGTTTCTGTGCAGCTGACCCTCCCTCAAGCATCTCCCGGCCATAAGCTCTCCTTTTTTAATACTTATTTATTTTTGCCTGGTCTTTTGAAATATTTGTTTGTGTGGCACACACAGTTTTTAGCTGTGGCATGTGGGATCTAGGTTCCTATGCCTGCATGCTCAGTTGCTCAGTCATATCTGATTCATTGCAACCTTATGGACTGTAGCCTGCCAGGCTTCTCTCTCCACGGGATTCTCCAGGCAGGAATATTGGAGTGAGTCGCCATTTCCTCCTTCAGGGGATCTTCCTGACCCAGGGATCGAACCCATGTCTCCTGCGTCTCCTGCATTGGCAGGTGGATTCTTTACCACTGAGCCACCTGGGAAGCCCTGACCAGAGATGGAACCCAGGCCCCCCACAGTGGGAGTGCGGAGCCTTAGCCACTGGACCAGCAGGGAAGTCCCCACAGCCTTTGCTCCCGAGAAAAGAGTGTGGCCTCCCCATCGGGCCGCTCTCTCTACTTCTGCTCTGTGAGCTCCTCCTCCCTGCCCCTCCAAGGCCTGGTCTGCAGCCTGTTTTTGGTTTTGTTTTTCACAGTGGGCATCTCTCCCTGTGCCCGTCCCCTCTGCCCTGGTACGATCACCATCCCCCTCCTTTCATGGTTTCTGTTCACGCTCTCTGCAGTGGCCCCAAGACAGGTCAGGTCATGGCTCCTCTTCTTGTGTAGCCTTCACAACTCTTAGGCAATGGTGCCTCATGCCCTGCTTGTGTGATGGGTGTCTGTCTCCCCCACCAGAAACCTCAGAGACCTTTGGGGTCACCTTGAACTGGTGCCTGGCACATTGGCATGGGACCCACAGCCGGCACAGCTAGCCTGGCACCTCCTGCCATCCCCTAGCTGGCCCCCAGTGGACTCCTCATCCTTCCCTTTGAAATTTGCACTTGGTCCTAAACTCCCCCCTCCCTCATCCCCTCTTCACCAGCCCTGGAGCCACTTCGCATCTGGATGTTGTGTTCTATGAGTGGGTGGATGCCCTCCTTGGCTAGGCCAGTGGAGGCAACGGTTTTGGTTGGTGAGGGCCAAAATCATCCCAGTGGCACATCTGGTCAGTTCCCAATCTCACCGAGGCTCCCTCCCAGCACCCACCTGTCTCTCCATCTTGCAGGGGGTGCTCCATCACCCCTCACCCGCTCTGTTCAAACAGCCTCCCATCTGCTCCCTGCCTTCCACCTGGCTCCCCTTCAATCCACCATCCCCGTTTCTTTTTTGAAAAAATTATTTTAATTTATTTATTTGGCTGCACTGGGTCTTAGTTGCAGTGTGAGGGATCTTTAGCTGTGGCATGTGGGATCTAGTTCCCTGATTAGGGATTGAACCCGGGCCCCCTGCACTGGGAGAGTGGAGTCTTAACCACGGACCACTAGGGAAGTCTGTACATTTCTAAAGTCACAAATCTGTTCAGGTCACCCTCTGCTTAATCTTTTGCTGGATTAATAATGCATCCATAATGCTTAATAATGCATCTATAACCAACAAGGGCCTGCTATAAAGCACAGGGACTCTGCTTAATGTTATGTGGCAGCCTGGATAGAACAGGGGTTTGGGGGAGAATGGATACACGTGTATGTGTGGCTGAGTCCCTTTGCCGTTCCCCTGAAACTACAACAGTGTTAATCGGCTAGACCCCAACGCATAATAAAAAGCTTATCTACAAAGTGCATCTGCCTTCCTCCATGTGGCTGCCCAGGCCCTCCTTGATCCGAGGCCTACCTCGTCACCCAGCCCTTCTCTACACGCACTGCCCTCTGGCCATGCTACCTCCATTTTCACAAATGGGCTACACTGTTTTTCACTGAAGCCCGTGCCTCCTGAAGCACTCCTTCTTTTTGTCTCCCTGGAGAGCTTTAATTTGTCCTTCCAGGCTCAACCTACACATGAACCACCACCTCCAGGAAGCCTTCCCTGGTAACCCTGGCTGAGTGGATTTCTCCTTTGGATCACCTGTGTGCCTGATGCTGAAGAAGAGTTTATCAAATAAATGAATGAATGAGAGGGCTCTTCCACCTGAGTTATTTCTCCTTTGAGCCCGCTCTGAACTGAAATCATGAACAGAAACTGGATCTCCTCTGATATGGCTGCTTTGAGCACTCCCCTCCCCCACCTCCTACTACTCAGCTCAAGTGCTGGGTTGTGTAATCCTTGAGGTTCTCCTTGTCTTCTGCCCTTGACCCTGAGATTTTTCCCTCTCCATCAGCCCCTCAGATTTCACCTCCCTCCTCTTCCAGGCTCAGTTACAAGATCCACTATCATAATTCCTCCTTGAAAGTACCGTTGGGGGACCTAAGATTCTATGCTTGGAATTCTTCCAGGCTTCTGCCTGTGTACCTTTTCATCTGCTCTTCATTTTTACCCTTTATTATCCTTTATAATAAAATGCTTTTGAATTATGGCGTTGGAGAAGACTCTTGAGAGTCCCTGGGATGGCAAGGAGATCAAACTAGTCAATCCTAAAGGAAATCAATCCTGAATATGCATTGGAAGAACTGATGCTGAAGCTGAAACTCAAATACTTTGGCCATCTGATGCGAAGAGCTGACTCATTGGAAAAGATTGAGGGCAGGAGGAGAAGGGGGCAACAGAGGACAAGATGGTTGGATGCCATCATTGCCTCAATGGACATGAGTTTGAGCAAACCAGGAGATAGTGAAGGACAGGGAAGCCTGGTGCACTCCAGTCCGTGGAGTTGCAAAGAGCCGGACACAACTTAGCTACTGAACAACAATAAAATGCTTACACTATAATAGTAAAAAATATTCCCTTAGGGGACTTCCCTGGCAGTCCCGTTTTTTAAAAAAGAAAAAAAAGAAGAAAGAAAGAAAAGAAAATACCCTTTACTATAGCCTTCTCTCTCCTTCTGCCCCTCACCAGGGGAAACCTTCATCCACCTGGTAGCCTGGCTATGCTCTGCTTGAGTCAGGCTCTGAGCTGCTGGGTGCTACTGCTGCCAAGGCGGGACCTGGCTGGGTTCACATGGCTTTTGTGATTATAAGCTCCAGGTTTTCCCTGAGTGCCACCCTCTAAGTATAGGTTTCCCTGTGAGTCTCACTTTCCTTCTTTTTGAGAACTATTTCGTGCTTTCTCTTCTTTCCTCCAACTCTCCCCTCCCCATCCTCCCCACAGTGCTCCCAGCTGATGACTTGGTCTCAGTCCTCACACACAGGATCCATCACACACAGTCAAACCAGTGGAGTTAGCCTCACTGCCCGCCCCTTCCTCCTCCATCCTACTAACAGAAGAAGAGGCAAAGGACCTCCACTTCGGCTTGAGCCCCTCACTCCACTTGCCTTTCCAAGGACCTCCTTCTCTATGTATCTTTTCTCTCTCCCACCACCAGCCCCTCCCTTTCAGTGACCAGGCTTTCCCATCTTCAAAATAATGGTAGTGGTGACAAAAAGTACTCTCCTGCCTCCACGCCTCCTTTCCTTCTTTTTAAAAAGGTATTTTATTTTTATTGATTTATCTGGCTGCACCGGATCTTAGCTGAGGCACAAGGATCTTCGGTCTTTGTTGCAGCAGATGGATTTTTTTTTTTTTTTAAGTTGTGGCATGCAGGATCTTAGAGTCATGGCATGTGGGATCTAATTCCCTGACCAGGGATGGAACCCAGGTCCCCTGCATTGGGAGTATGGAGTCTTAGCTGCTGAACCCCAAGGGAACTCTCATCTCCCTTTGCTCTTGCTCTATTTTTCTCTCTTCATGGACAAACTTCTTGGAAAGTCTCTACACCAGCTGTCTTTTACTTCCTTACCTTTCATTCCCTCTCCAACCCACTCCAACCTGTCGTGTGTCACCTCCCCCGCTCCACGGAAGTGGCTTTTGTCAAGTCACTAGCAGTCTCAATGCTGCCAAGTCTGCTGCACACGTTTCTGTCTTCACCTCCCTCAACCTCTTAGAAACATTCAACCCAGTTGGCTGTGGCCCGCTCCTGGGCAGGCTCTACCTGCTCAGCCTCCATGACAGCTCACCCATGCTTTACTTCCTGCCTCTCTGACTGTTCTTTCTCAATGTCCTTTGTGTTTGTCCCTCTTCCTCTCCCCAGGGCTCTGTCTGGGTCTGGATGGCATCATTCCTATGACTGTAGATAGTGTGATAGGAGTATGGTAACTCTGTCCTCTGAACTCTAGACTGAAATACTCAACTGGCTACTGGACCCCACTATGTGGATAATAATAGGCATGCAACCAACAGCATCTGGGATGAACATTTGCCCAAGGACCTGCTTATAGCACAGGGAGCTCTGCTCAATAATATGTAACAACCTAATGGGAAAAGAATTTGAAAAAGAAGAGATACATGTATCTGTATAACTAAATCACTTTGCTATACACCTGAAATTAAATAACATTGTAAATCAAGTATGTTGTTGTTTAGTCCCTAAGTCCTCCCTGACACTTTTGCAACTCCATGGACTATAGCTTGCCAGGCTCCTCTGTCCATGGGATTTCCCAGACAAGAATACTGGAGTGGGTTGCCATTTCCTTCTCCAGCAGATCCTCTGACCCAGGGATCAAACCCTCATCTCTGTAATGGAAGACTGATTCTTTACCACTGAGCCATCAGGGAAGCTACAAATCAACTATACTCCAATATAAAATAAAAAGATAACAGAAATATATTCCCAAAAAAACAAATAGATAAAATAGATAATCCAATCAAAATAGGCAGAAGATCTAAATAGACATTTCTCCCAAGAAGACATACAGATGACCAAAATGCACATGAAAAAGTATTCAACGTTGCTAATTATTAGAGAAATGCAAATCAAAAGTACAAAGAGTTATCACTTCCCTGGTCAGAATGACCATCATCAAAAAGTCTAGATAATTAACTCTGAAGAGGATGTGGAGAAAAAGGTACCCTACTACACTGTTGGTGGGAAAGTAAACTGGTACATCCACTATGGAGAACAGGTTCCACTCCCATAAGGGGTTACAGCCAACTATTAAGCTTGAGGACACAGTCCACTCAAGACTTTCCTCATTTCTAATATCAATTGCAAGATCAGGGTCCTCAAGATCACTGTCTTATTCACCCTCTTCCTCAACCCAGGAGATGGTACCACCATCTGTCCAAGCCTCAAATTTGCTCAAATCAAAAGCTGAGATGTCTTTGTGAATTCTTCTTCTCCCCCATCTCTATATTCGGCCTGTCCAAAGTTCTATTAATAACATCTCCAAAATACATATAACCTCTGATTCCCCCCACCCACCCTGGTCCATGTCAAAACATTTTCTTGCAGTACCTGCCTGCTTTTGCCCCTGCCCTCTCCAAACCTGTACTGTAAAGCAGCAGGTGCTGGTTTATGTAAACATTTAAAAAAATAAAGGTATTTTATTTATTTATCTGTGCCAGGTCTTAGTTGCAGCACGCAGGATCTTCTATCTTCGTTGTGGCAAGATCATTAGTTGTGGCCTGTGGGATTTAGCTCTCTGACCAGGGATCAAATCTGGGCCCCCTGCCTTGGGAACATAGGATCTTCGTCAGTGGATCACCAGGGAGGTCCCAGTGAGTACTGTTTTAAAATCAAGAAACTAATCATATTGTTTCTCCTGCTTAAATTTCTCCAGTAATGACCTATTGTGCTTAGAATAAAACCTACACTTCTTCCGGTGGCCTCCAAGGCCCTGGTGATCCAGCCCCTATCTATACCTCTTCACCTTTATCTGCTGATCTGTTCTCCCTGCCCGCTCTGCCCCAGTCCTTCCGGCATCCTTCCAGCTTCGTGACCGCTGAACTCACGCCTGCCTTTGGACCTTAGCTCTCTCTGGAGCTCTTGTCTCCTATCTCTTCACATGGCTCTTCCTGCTCACTTTCCCATCAAGCCTCTAATGTCCCTTCTCCAAGAGGATTTCTCCTCCTCAACTCTCTATCCTAGTCCCTTGTACTTTCCTTGATGGTGTATTTTCCTTGACGTTATTTATCATAATTTGTAATCACTTGTTTATTGACCTAATTTGTTTGTCTGTCTCCTTCACCAGACCAAAATGCTGAGAGAGCAGGAACTCTGTCTGTCCAGATCACCACGGCTGATCCCAGGCCTGGGCACTTGGCAGACACTTGGTGAGTGCATAAGGCCTTGGATATACATCTTTCTGGGAATAAGATGGATTCTGATAGGTTTCATCCATCCATCCATCCATCTACTCATCCTTCCACCCACTCCCCATCCATCCATCCATCCATCCATCCATCCATCCACCTATCCATCTATCCATCCATCTACCCACCCATCCATCCATTCATTCTGTTCACAAGTCAGAAGCTGAGCTAGCCCTGAGTAGGACACAAAGATGCACCAGCTATGCATCCTGCCTTCCAAGAGTTGATAGCTGGGGAGACATGAGCACAGAAGATATGATGTGAGAAGACAGAGATGTCTGCCCTAGAGAAGGGAGCAGAAACTAACACAACATTATAAAGTCATTATCTTCCAATAAAGAAGGGAGTTGATTGTGCTATGGGAGTCCGGGTGGCTGAGTGGTGACTTCCAGACCAGGGAAAGGAAAGATGTGCCTTTTCAGTTGAGTCACAAAGGATGAGGAAGTTATGGGCACAGGGAAGTGAAACGGAAGAAGGGACAGCCAGAGCAAATGCAGAAGCAGGACCTAGGGAGCTACACTGTGTCAGTCTTTGGAGGGTTTGGAATCTGTTTATGGGCTTTAAAAAAAAAAATTATTTATTTCTGTTTGCCCTGGGTCTCTGTTGCTGTGAGGGCTTTTCTCCAGCTGTGGTTGAGTGAGGCCTACCCTCTAGCTGCAGTCAGCAGGCTTCTCTTGTTGTGGCGCATGGGCTCTAGGGCACGGGGGCTTCAGTAGTTGCAGCGCTAGGCTCTGTAGTCGCGGCTCCTGGGCTCTAGAGCACATGTTCAGTAGTTGTGGGAGCGTGGGCTCAGCTGCCTCGCGGCATGTGGGGTCTTCCTGGAGCAGGGATTGAACCCACGTCTCCTGCATTGACTGGGGGATTCTTTACCATTGAGCCACCAGGGAATCCCTGTTTATGGGCTTTGGGGGAAGTGGGCTGTGCAGCTAGGCCAGGGCCTTGAAGACCACATCTGGGAGTCTGGACTTCATCCCCCTGGTTTGGAGAGCCCCTCCCAGGGGTGCTGGGTTGTTTACATTGGCCGGCGTGTATGTGCCCCCTGCTCGCCCTAACGGTGTGTCTAGAATAGAGGGACAAGCTGTGCTGTTTGCAGTGGCACCAGTGGGGAATGAAAGGACATCTGGGGTGTACGCACGGCAACTTTCTGGCAGGGACAAGCACTGATAATGTCCCATGTCAGTGGGTTGGATGTCTTGCAGGCAGATCGCCACATGGCCCCTCAAGTCCAGCCTGGAGTAAAGGGAGCCATGTGACAGCTCAAACCCTCCTTCCACCAGCCACAGGATCAGTCTCTGGCTTCCACCTCAGAGATGTGGTGCTTGAGGACCTGGGGGAACCTCTTCTCATGGGAAAATTTTTAATATTTATTTTATTATTATTTTTTGGCTGTGCCAGGTCTTGATTGCAGCACTCGGCCTCTCTGATCTTTGCTGCCGCTTTAGTTGCGGCATGTGGGATCTAGTTACCTGACCAGGGATCGAACCTGTGTCCCCTGCATTGGGAGTGTGGAGTCTTAGCCACTGGACCATCAGGCAGTGCCCCTCTCCCCCTCCCCTCCCCCCCAGCCACCCCCCCACTGAATTTAAGAATGTTAGATTTGCAAGGACCAGAGATATGGAGTCCAACTCCTTCATTCTGCAGATGGGGAAACTGAGGCCTTGAAAGGAGCAGTAACTCCCCACCCCCCAGACCACACATTTATTCGTTTAACAAACACTTCCTGAGCATCCACTCTATGCTGGGCTCTGTTTGGGGAGCCAGGGATACGGGAGTGGCGAAGTCCCTGTCCTCACTGAGCTTGCATTCCCGAGGGAGAAGGCAGATAATAAATAGGGAAACAAATAAGATAATTTTAGAGAATGATAAATGAAAGGCTGAGCCAAGACTAAAACCCTGTTCCGCAGGCACCAGAACTCAGTTAGGAAGTGAGAAGCTCCGTCGGAAACTGCGTCAAAACGGAAGTTTGGGCGGAAGTCGGGGTTACAGTCTTGGGAGCCTGGAGGCAAGGGGTGTGAAAGGAAGGGTCCAGAGTCAGGGAGCCAGCCTAGGGCCAGCTGTCCCTGGGCAGGGAGCCGAGGGGGAGGCAGCTCTTCTCTGGGGCGGGTCCAGCCCTTCATTGTCTCTGTGGGGCTGCCAGGTCGGAACACCCAGTTCCAGATATAGTCTGACCACAAAGATAGAGGCCTTTTCTCCTTGGCCTGGACACCCATTGTATTCATTCATCCCAAAATGGCATTTCCATTTTCAGCAGCCCACTTACAAGGGGAGTTTACAGACACCCTTGGAGTTTTCAGCATGAACTGTGGCCATATCAGAGTTTCACCATCCTATAATTATGCAACTGACTTTTCCCTTTTAAATCCACGTGGAGCTCAACAAAATATTAGCAAATCAAATCCAACAGCATATAAAAAGGACTATACAACCAAAAGGGATTTATCCCAGGTATGCAGCACAGATCCAACACTAAAAAATCAGTTAATTTTTATAGTTATTTATTTATTTGGCTCTGCTGGGTTTCAGTTGAAGAATGCCGTATCTTTTTTTTTTTTTAAGTTGTGGGATGCAACCACTTAGTTGGGTCATGTGGGTTCTAGTTCTCTGACCAGAGATGGAACTGGGCTGCCTACATGGGGAGCACAAAGTCTTCGCCACTGTGCTAAGAAAATTAGCACAGGAAAGTTCTGAAAATCAATTAATGTTAATCTGTCATATCAACAGGCTGAAGAAAAATCCTATGGTTGTATCAATGAATATAGAAAATGAATTTGAAAAAAATCCAACACCTATTCATGATAGAAGCTCTCAGCAAACTAGGAGTAGAAGAGAATTTCCTCAACCCGATAGAGAACATTTTTCTAAAAAATCCTACAGCTGATGTACTTAATGGTGAGAAACTAGGACTTTCCCCACTAAGATCAGGAACAAAGAAAGGATGTCACCTCTCTCCACTCCTTTTCAAGATCATACTGAAGTTCTAGCTAATGCAATAAGACATGAAAAGGAAATGAAAGTTACACTGATCAGGAAGGAAGGAATAAAATTGTCTTTGTTAACAGATGACATGATTGTCTTTGTATAAAACCCAAAAGAATCGGCCAAAAACAAACAACCAACCCCCCTTTTGGAACTAACAATGATTATAGCAGAGTTTCAGGATGTAAGGTTAATCTAAATGCAGGTGGTGGTGTTTAGTCACGAAGTCGTGTCCAACTCTTTTGTGACCCTATGGACTGTAGTGCCACCAGGCTCATCTGTCCTTGCAACTTCCCAGGCAAGAATACTGGAATGGGTTGCAATTTCCTTCTCCAGGGGATCTTCCTGACCCAGGGGTTGAACCCATGTCTCCTGCATTGGCAGGAGGATTCTTTACCACTCAGCCACCTGGGAAGCCCAAATTCAGGTGTAGGATTTTCCATCTACCTCCACTTAAGTTCCTCTCATTCATTGTACCTCTTGACCTGCAATCTTTTGTAAAATCTTGATTCTCCCCACTCAGTTCAAGACCGATCCCTCACAGCTGAGTGCCTATGATCCTAATTGTTCCAAATTACTGGCCAAACAAAACTCATGACAGACATCCCCACCTCCTGCCACTATATGCTTCTAGAACCTTCTCTCTTGGGACACCAAGCTTCTAAGGAGGGTCCTTCAAACCACCCCTGTGCACTGAACTGGCCTGAAACCCCCCACAGAGCCTCAGCCATGCCCTGCCAGCTTGAGATGTAACAGCTGCTATGGGAAAGTTCCGGAAGACTGAGAATGGATGAGACCTGCCCCTCACAGCCTTCCTGTTCACTCTAGGGCACATTTCCCAGGATGCAGAGATGGTGGATGACTTGCTGGCCTTGCTCAGTCACAATGTCTCTTGCCAACCAAGCATGCCCTTCATCTCTAGTAAAGCTGCAGTTCAGGCTCAGGCTGTTTCTCTCTGGATTGAGAGCAAAATTACCCAGAGCTGCAGCCAATTCTCAAGCTTCACCTGCAGTGAGGGCTCAGACTCAGGACTTTTTGGGAGGCTGAAACAGATCAAACTTTCTCTGTCCTGGCCAAAGACAGCATCCTGGTGGCAGCATCCTGGTGGCCTACTCCCCAAATTTCTGCATTTCTGCTGTGGCCCAGCACCAGGAATGCACCTCCCGTCCCCCTAGTTGTAAATCTCAAATCACAGCTTTTTCTCAGATGGGGTAGGCTGGGGGTAGGGTGGGAAGGGGGTAGCTGTGTTGTGTCTCTGCCACAGGGGCCTGGAGGAAGTCACCCCAGATGGCCCTCTCCTCCTGGTCTGACACTCTCTGTGGAGGAAATCTGCTCCAAGAGGTCTTGGAGGGCAGCCTGGAGCTTAATGCAGAAACCTCTGGACACTCAGGAATTATGAGAGTTCTGGAAACCCTCAGGGTCACAAGGTTGGGGTAGGGGAGGGGTTACCATGGACAAGGGTTGTTCTAACGCTGATGACACTTTCCAGTTGGGGCTCTCTAGGTTGAAATAAGCCTCCCTTTTTCAGGCACCTGATTAAACCAGCCTGATGATATCTCCTGCCTATGGGGAAAGAATGATCGTAGTGTGGCCACATTTATTTTGCACTTACTGTTTGCCTCGAGATGGGGTTCCCAGGAATGGGTTTTCCCTCCCAAGTGAAGTGAAAGTGAAAGTCGCTTAGTTGTGTCTAACTCCATGTATAGTCCATGGAATTCTCCACGCCAAATTCTGGAGAGGGTAGCCTTTCCCTTCTCCAGGGGACCTTCCCAACCCAGGGATCAGACCCAGGGCTCCAGCATTGTAGGTGGGTTCTTTCCCAGCTGAGCCACAAGGGAAGCCCAAGAATACTGGAGTAGGTAGCCTATCCCTTCTCCAGCAGATCTTCCCGATTCGGGAATGACTCGGGAATCGGGAATCGAACCAGGGTCTCCTGCATAGAGGGAAGTCCCTCCCCTCCCAAGACTGATCCTTAAATCAAAGAAATTGATCTTATCTCAAGGTGTAAATTCCAGGCCTCATCAGCATCAGCTGGGGAAGATTCTATTAGGAGTGGGAGGGGGTTGGTTCCTCTGATCCCCAAACCTCAGTGCACTAACCTGTCATCCTGACATGTGTGGGCCTGAGAGGTGGAGGGCAAGAATTATTTTTTTTCTTAAAATATATATATATTTCATTGAAGTATAGTTGACTTAGTATTTCAGATGCCCAGCAAGGTGATTCAGTTATAATATACACCTATCATTTCCCAGATTATTTTCCATTATAGGTTTTTACAAGATATTGACTATAGTTCCCTGTGCTAGACAGTAAAGCTTTATTGCTTGTTATATATCTTTTTTTTTTTTAATTAGAAATCTAGCACTGAGAATTATTTCTTGATCCAGAGCAGTCATCCGTAAGTTCATTTGGTGTTAAACGCATGCCAGGCACTGTTTCAAGTGCTTCGCATTCATCATCCCAGCTACTAAGTGGTGGAGCCAGGATTCGAATGTGGCTCTTGGAGGGGCCAAATCCACGTGCCTGCTACTACAGACACAGCCTCCCTCTGGCTCGCCCAGTAGGGGATGGTGCTCAGCTCAGCCGCCCTCCCCCAGCCCGGGGCATGCCCAGGTTGCAGTCCCATCCAGTCTCCCCCTGGGCTGGCCTGATCCTCACCTGTCTGTCCTCTTCAAAGGACAGACCAGAGTCCTCGGGCCAAGCCCCTGAAAGGCGTGGGCTGGGGTGGGTGTCTGGCAAGCCCTGGCAGGCCCCAGGCTCAGGCTTTCTGGGGCCTCGAGTTGGGAGTGGGGAGTGGTGGGGGCTAAGGGCCCCCACCTGTAGTTTGGTAAAGAGCCTTTGTCAAGGTTTGGTTTTTCATTTGCACCAATCAACTCTAAAATACCCTCCCAACTTCCTCAGCAGCCAGCCTGCTCCTACACAAACACACACACAACACACACACACACACTCGCTCACTCACTCGTTGCTTCTATGAGTCATTTCCCAGCTGCTCCAAGGGGTGAGGAGGCTAATTAGTTCCACCCAGGCCTGGGGCTTCCTGCCTTCCGCTGGCTCTCTCAAAGGTGCCCCCCAAGCATGGTGATGGGGGCTCCATGGATGGTCCCCCTCCAACTTGTGTGTGCACAGACACGTCTACACACATATCCAGAGCTACCTTGCCCATCCTCAGGCAGAACCACCCCTGTACACCCGGCCGCCTCCCCTCACCCTGCCGGCTCCCACCTGGGTCACTCCCTGGAGCTGCCAGCCTCTGTTCTCTCTGCCACGCACCCTCTGCACAACCAAACCATGGCTGCCAGGCCTTTTTCCTGCCTTAGGCCTACCGAGAAGGCGAGAAGAGCATGGTTCAAAACTGATTCTGAGCCTGGAGAGTTCCAGGGCCAATCTGGCCCCGCTTCCCTCCATCAACCCCTAACCATCTGGGTAGCCTGGGCTTTGACCCCTCTCACCTGGGCTCTAGGTCCCTGCCGGGCTCAGGGAATTGGATGAGAAGTGTTAGGAAGAGCGACCCGCAGAACCTGAACCTATAACCTAAACCCCCGAGGAAGGCTGATGGACCGTCCCGCCCCTTCAGCAGCTCAGCTTTGCCACTCAGAGAACTTGGTTCAAGCCCAAAAACTGCTCCAAGGATGTTTTCTCACCAGTGACCCTGTGGAAGATCCTTCTTCCAAATTAGGCCAATCAAAAACTTAACAAGCCTCAAAAAAGACAAGAGTCACCTGCAGCTCTTACTAAAATGTGAGCCTGGGGTAGGGGGAGGCTGGGGTAGGGGGAAGCTCGGCTTTGTCCTCAGCTCTCACAGCCCTTAGGCGATATCTGTAAACCACACACTCTCATAAGGGGAGCTCTGTCCGTAGGATAAAAGCATCTCTTGGTAGGGAAAAAACCCACCTCCTCCCAGGTATGTAGGGTACCCAGAGCTGGACAGGGTCTAATGCTTCCTGCCAGACACCCCCACCTGGTAGCTTCTTCTCCCCTTCTGTTACTCCCCAACAAGGAGACGTTTATTTCAGAGTCATAACCTGATAACAAGCGTAACAGTGAATTCCTAGTTAGCACTTATATACTTGCCAAGCATTACAACGGGCACCTCACATGCAATGAGCTCATGTAATCCCGACATGATCCTATTGTTATTATTCCATTTGGCAGATGAGGAAACGGAGGCACAGAGAGGAGAAGGAAGTTGCCAGGTGTTATTTATGTAGTAAACTGGGGCTGGAAGCTTGACCCCTGGGGCTCTCGGAAGAGCCCCTGGCTCTGAGTCACCAAGGTATGTCATTACCCCAGTGTCTAAACTGGGCCATGCCCTTCTCGCACCTATGGGGCTGGAGGAGGGGCTGGCACTTGCTTTCACAAACCAGTTCAAAAACAGAGCGGGGTCTGGTGACTCTTGTGGCTTTCGCGTTGTGCATTTCTGCCGGGCCTCCCGCAGAGGGCAGGGAGGCCTGCGGGGGCCGGGGGCAGCCTGCCCTTGGAGGGGCACCGAGGCCCCTCTGCCTCTCCCGTTGCCCAGTGGGCTCCTCCAGCCCCTCCCACTCCTCTGGCTGTCCCGTTCCCTGCCCCCCGCCTCCCGCCACACACACACAAGGGCTGCCGACTGAAAACTGCAGGGAATAAAAATAGCTGTGCTGACGAGGCAGAATGGGGGCCAGAGCACATGAAAGGCCTGGGGCTGGGGTGGCAGAGGTGGAGAGACCCTGGGATTCCCCAGCCCCATAAGCACCTTCCAATGCAGCCGTGGGGGTGTCCGGGCCTGTTCCTGCCACTGCAGAATTGGGGACCCCCAGGGTCTCGGGGGCGAGCTCTGCCCCAGGGAGCAGGGGCTGTGGCTACTGTGGACAGAGCGCTGGCCCCTCACGAGCCGTGTGCCCCAGGTAAGTGACAGGACCCTCTGAACCTGAGCCTTCCCTCTGAGAGGACTCGAGGGACAGAGGTTTGTGTAACATGGACCGGGGCTGTTGACGCCCCCTCCTCCTCCCCTGCCTTCTCTCTACCTACTCTCCGAGGCCCCTGGGCTCAGATCTTTCATGTCCCTTCTATGCATCTCTCCTATCACCTGGAGAGAGTGAGCCTTCCCACTGTGGTCTGGAGGGTCCAATCCCTTCCCTCCTCTCTGCCTTGCCTCCCCTGGGAGCCTTCTCTAAACCCACCCCTTCCTGCCATCACCCATGCTTTTCTCTGTTCTGGTGGCCAGAGTTGCCCCCAAAGGCAGGGACTTTGTCAGGACCACCTCCAGCATCTGGCCAGGAGTTCAATGCCTTCAACATCAGCTTCAGGGCTTCCCCTCCCCTGGGCCTGGGTGGGTCGGGGCAGGGAAGCCGGCTGGGCAGACTTTGACACTCAGGCCAGCCTAGAGCTGGAGGCGACCCTGAATCCTGAGCCTCCACCCTGTGCAGGTTCGGATGCAAAAATGACAAGGAAGCCAGGCAGGGATGGGACCACCTAGGAAGGACTCTTAGATACCTTCCCCAAAGCCCTCCCATCTCATGAGAGCTGCCTGGCATGAAGAGGTTGGGCCTTGGGTTATGTCTGGGCCCCTGCATTATCCCACACAGGGGACACGGCTCCAAATACTAGTGCAGTGGCTACAACCGTCCACATCATTGGCTACGAGCAGGGGACTAGGGATGACCCTGGAAGAAGCTGGAGGGTCCTGGGAGAACCAGCCCTCTGACGCCCGCCCCCAACCCCAGCACTGCCACCCCAGATGAGTGACAACAACGCTCACCTCTGGTTTTGCCCCAACTTCTGTCAGCCTCCTCCCCTCTCCAGACTAGACAGACACGGAAATTGGTCTCTAGCTGCCCTCCCCAAGCTGGCTCATCTTTAGGGGCTGAATTAAATGGCCTTCAAGCCTTCCCAGGTGGCTCAGTGGTAAAGAACCTGCCTGACATGCAGGAGATACAGAAGATGCAGGTTTGATCCCTGGGTTGGGAAGATCCCCTGGAGGAAGGCATCGCAATCTACTCTAGTATTCTTGCCTGGAGAATCCCATGGACAGGGGAACCTGGTGGGCTACAGTCCATGTGGTCGCAAAGAGTCAGACACAACTGAGCAACAGTTACATCATGTTAAGGCTCCCCTGGGCTCTAGCCTTCCCAGGCTCTGGGGCAGGTGCCTGCAGCGGGCAATATAGGTCGGAGGCGGATCTGTCTAGTTTCCACCTGGAAAGCCATCTCCCCACAGTGGGGTGTCACAAGCTCTCATCAGGACCTGGCCCCCCGCCCTGACCTTGTGCCCTGAGCAGGGTGAGGGGCATCGGGACACAGTACTTAACGGGGCAAGAGTGGGAAGGGGCTCAGCACCCCCTGCCCCTACCAGTGCACTCTTTGAAGCCTCAATTTCCCTCCCATCCCACCCCCATCCCCAGGCCTTCTAGATGGGGCATCTTCTATCTTTTGAACAAACTCCCCCCAACACACACAAAACATACCTCCGTTCAGCTCCATGAGCCTCCAAAAACACCTTCTCCCATCTCTGCTCAGACCATCAGGCCTTCTTGGCCAGCCCCTGCCCACACTCCCTCCCAGCGTCTTGGGTGCCCTACTCTGCCAATGAGGAGGGGGGCTGTGCTCTGCCCTGGCACCACACCCCTGCTGTCCCCCACCTCCAGCCTCCTCACCCCAGCTCCAGTCTCCTTCTGAGTCCCCCAGAGACCCTTCAGTGCGGCGGCCCCATGAGGGATGCCCCTCGCCCCGGACTTTCTGGCTCCCTGTCCCCACACCCCCTCCACTAAGAGGACCTGCTCCTCTGCCCGCCTCCTCCTCAGTTTCTCCAGGAGAGGAGCCCAAGTGCGCCCTGGGGCATGGAGAGGCAGGGGCAGCGGGCAGAGCCCGGCCGGCCTCTTAGCCCGAGATGTGTCCTTTGCTGGCATCTCGCAGATTCCTGTTCCAGCAGAGGAGAGGAGCCGCCGCCACCCCCCAGGCGGCCTCCCGCTCTCCTCCCCGCCAGCCCTGCCTTCTGGGCCACTGCGATCAGGCCAAGCCGAGTCACTGCTCCGGCCCCTCCACCCTCCTCCCCTGAGAAACTCAGTCCCATCTCTGTCCCTTGGGTCACCCCGTCCGGAGCCGAGCCTTAGCCCCCGGGCCGTCTGTGACCAGGATGACGGCCCTGGCTGAGGGCAGGGCTGGCCGGCCAGACGGGGGTACCGGCCGGCGGGGCAGGGAGAGGCAAGCACAGGGATCTGGCCGGGGTCACGGCGCAAGGAGCTTGGGCAGGGTGGCCGCGGAGCGGGGCCCGGCGTGGGCAGGAGGGCAGCGGTGCCCGGAGCAAAGTGGTGACTTCCTCGGAGCCAGGCTGGGCTGGGGGCCAGGGCGCCAGGCCCCTGGGGGTGGCCTGCCCTCGGGGTGCCCGGCCCAGCGGGGCACGGGGGTGGGGGGGCGCGGTACTCACTGTTGGACGGGAGCAGACGAGCCTGGAGCGGCGTGCCCACCTCGGGCTGGGGCTGAGACTCTGGGGGACTTGGCCGGGGGGCCGGCCGGCGGGGACAGCTGCTGCCGCTGATGTCACAGGGTCATGAGTGAAACCTGAGGACCCGGCCAATCTTCAGGTGGGAGCCTGGGCCGCACTGGCCTCACGGGTGCCGGGGCTCGGCTTGGGACTGCCTGGGCTGGGGGGCCGCTGACCCGGAGCGTGACACGCTCCACACGTTCGTCCACTCTCACACACACACACACACGCACACACACACGCCCACTGGGGCATGCGTCTGAGCCCACAGGCTCATTCTCATACGGGACTCTCCTTTCACACTCGTTCCCAGAAGCACTCCCAGGGCACACACTGGCTGGCACACTCTGTACACACTCACGGCTGTGTTCCCCCCTGCCCACTGTCACACTCATACACGCTCAGCCGGACAAGTAAACTATACCCTTCACACAGTCACACAAATGCGTCCACTGTGTGTCACACTCATTCAAATGCATACCTGCTACTCACATGGACACGCTCCCACACTCACAGCAGGTTTGTGCACATACGTGTATTATTACACACATGCAGCCACATGCACTCTCCTGCCCAGATGAGCATAGATGTTGCATATCCCAGACACTATAGTTCTGTCAAGTGTGTACACACACCACAGCCATGTCCATGCATTTGGGCGTTTCAGGCATTTTATTTTTATCCGGGTGTTTGTCTGTGCTACAAAGCATGCTTCATTCACATGTACATAGGACCACCTAACTGTACCTATGGTCTTAAAATATTGATTTTATTTATTTATTTGATTGCACAGGATCTTAGCTGTGGCATGTGGGATCTAGTTTCCTGACCAGGGATTTAAACTGGGCCCCTTGCATTTCTCAATGTGCGGAGTTTTTTGCCAGTGGACCAGCAGGCAAGTCCCTGATCACTAGGTTTTTATCAAGCGTCTGTCTGTCTGTATTACCCACGCCCACATCTCACACCCATGAACTCCTCCCCCAAACACAGCTGTTTAGCGGGACCACACAGCAGTCTTGAGGGTCATTCCTCTACCAACACTCCCCCACCCCACTGACTAGACATCTGTCCCTCGGAAGTTGGGGAGGGGGTGGGGTGAGGGGAGGGAGGAGGTTAGTCTAGCCCCCCTCCCCCAGTTCCACTCTGGGACTGTGGTGACCTCTAGTGGAGGTGTCGAGAAATGACCCATCGCTTGTTGCTCATCAGTTCCTGCCCTGGGGCAAACAAGAGAATCTCTGAATGAATCCAGAGTAACTGCTCCCCAAAATGTCCCCCAGTCTCCTACACCCCTCACTGCCACTGACTTTTCTGGCAGCCAGAGCTGTGTCTGAGCTGAGCCCAGGCCAGAGTGACTTTTGCAAGGGGCATAGGGAAGCCCGGGGAGCGGTCACCCTCCGTCCTGGGAGCTGGCCCCATGGCGCCTCGCCTCCCAGGAGCTCTCTGCAGTTCCAGCTTCAGCACAGTCCAGCCCCTCCCTGGGGCCAGGCCTGGCTGTGGTCTGAGAAGTTCCTGCTCTGCCCAGACTTCAAACAGCTCCTCCCAGTGAGTCATTGACACCCTCAGAGGCGTGTCGTTAGACCAAGGTGGAAGCCTTGGTGTTTTTGCTGCAAGGTTCTTTATCCTGCTTTGCTCACTGACCTGACAACCATTTTCCATGTGGTTGTTGTCAGGAAGCATTTAACAAGAGGCTTCCTGTGTGCTGTTTTGGATCTGTCAGGAACACTCTGGCCCTTATTAATTCCTGAATATTCAGGATTTAAGAGGAGTGGCAGGCCTTTCCCAGGGCTGAGGAATCCAGGCATTTCTCATTACGGTGATAAGTACCCTCTTCCTTCTTATGAACCATACAGTAAAAGGTGATTGTTTGCAACTCTCTCTTTGATAGGGATCATCTTATGTTTTGTAAGTCTGGAATTTTAATCTTTATCTTTGCTGAGAATAACTACCTTGTAAGACAGTATATATGCCCACACCATGTTGATTAAAACACCTTTGCTCCATCAGAGCTTTGGTCCCCATGTCTGTCTTTTTTTCTCTCTGTCTCTCTCTATCTCTCTATTTCTGGCTGATTTCCTGGAGTGCGGAAGCCGGCTGCGTAACCCAGGGAATATTAGCCTCTTTACTTCTTTCACTGTCTCATCGTCGACTCCGGGCCACCAGGTTCCGGTCCATTAAAGGACCAACAGTTGTATTGCTAATGTAGTCCAGCATCTGCCGGTCCGACTTCTTCTTTGCTTCTTCTGGCATTCAGAGAAAACATGAGATTTTATCTCATATCCCTTCGCAAGTTGTCTCCCTGAAACTGCTCCTCGGGGGTCCCTCTCGTCACTCCCAGTCCTGATGCAGCTCCAATCTGCTTTGCTGCCGGCCACCGTCTGGAATTCCTGGTCAGTGTTCCCTTGATAGCACACTGCTCCCTGTCTGTGGGCACTGGAGGGGAGGTGGTGGGAGGCAGCTGTCATCCCCAATTATGGCTCTGCCCTTTAGGTCTCTGCCTTGCCACTGCCCAGAGCTCTATGGAGTCAGACTTTCTTTAATGAGGAATTGAAGTTATTGAAGGGAATTACAGTACATAAGGCGGCAGGGTTGTATGCATTCAGTTGTATGGATTGTGCACTGCACAATTCTGGTAACCAATCACATCTATAGTCATTATAGATTAGTGTGTTTAAGATGATAGTTTTCTAGCAGATGGTGGCAAAATATCTCGAGGAAGGGGCTAATTTTTCTGATTTGCCCAAGGTGCCATTTGGATTAGGATGGGGCTCATGGGAAAACAAAAGCTGTGTGTTCCCCAGGGGAATGCATACTTCTCTATTGATAACAGTATTCTTCCTTTCTTTGGGGAACTGCTCCTCCCCTACTCCAAATATGTGATTCTGGCCAAGCGGCTGATTACAGGACAGCCACCTTGCCCTGGCCACCGAGATGGACATTGTCACCTAGATCTGGCCAATCCTCTTGGCCACAGTGGTTGGTCCAAAAGCTGGATATGTGACTCAATCAAAGGTCTGTATAGTCAAAGCTATGGTTTTTCCAGTAGTCATGTAGGGATGTGTGAGTTGGACCATAAAGAAGGCTGAGCACCAAAGAATTGATGCTTTCAAGCTGTGGTGTTGGAGAAGACTCTTGACAGTCCTTTGGACTGCAAGGAGATCAAACCAGTCAATCCTAAAGGAAATCAACCCTGAATATTCATTGGAAGGACTGATGCTGAAGCTGAGGCTCCAGTACTTTGGCCACCTGATGTGAAGAGCTGACTCATTGGAAAAGACCCTGATGCTGAGAAAGGTTGAGGGCAGGAGGAGAAGGAGATGACAGAGGACGAGATGGTTGGATGGCATCACCACTCAATGGTGATGAGCAAGCTCTGGGAGATGGTGAAGGACAGGGAAGCCTGGAGTGCTGCAGTCCATGGGATCGCAAAAAGTCGGACACAGCTGAGTGACTGAACAACAGCAAGAGCCAGTGATAGTCCTTCCTGGGGATTTATATGTATCAATACAAAAGAAAGATCTCTCTCTCTGTGGGATTCTCTAAGTTTGTCTAGAGTAACTGAAGCACATCCGAAGGTATGTCTGTCAGAAGTGAAAGTCTATTTATAGGAAGGGGGGACACCATGCAGAGAGAGGGGGACAAAGAGGGTGGATTAGAGGAACCTGAGGACACCTGAGTCAGTTACACTATGAACCAACTCCATCACTGTCCTTCTGTTTCACAAGAGCCCAACAATGTTCCTTTTATTTAAACTGGTTTAGGTTGAATTTCAGCTGCCCACAGCCAAAGAATTCTGCACACTAGAATCCCCTTTCAGAAAATCTCATCCTGACCCACAGGAATTGGCCCCAGCACATCCTGTCCCACTTCCGACCCCTTGGCCTGAGCAGTCAATTTCTCCCCTGAATCATTCGGTCAAGGGTGACTTCCTGGGAGTTTGGCAAGTGCTCCCCCATGGTTGGGGGCACCCCAATTCCAGGGAGCCCGGAAGGGTAGGATTCTGGACTCCATATCATAGCTCTGTTCTGGTGGGGTGAAACCTTTAAACTGTGTCCCGAGCACACAGCATCCCAATCCCACCGGTGTGATCTATGTGTGCATGCTGTGTGCATGTTAAGTCGTTTCAGTCATGTGTGACTCTGTGACCCCGTGGACTGTGGTCCTCCAGGCTCCTCTGTCCATGCGGATTTCCAGGCAAGAATGCTGGAGTGGGTTGCTGTGTCCTCCTCCAGGGGATCTTCCCGATCCAGGGATCAAACCCGTGTCTCTTATGTCTCCTGCATTGGCAGGTGGGCTCTTTACCACTAGCACCACCCAGGAAGCCTGATCTACATGTTTATAAGTCCCCAAAGTACCACCAGGGGCCTTTTGGATAACTTACGCCCACCACCCACCCACCACATACACATGCACACACACACATACATACATCTCACAAGGATAACCACAATTTGTAGAAACAGCAGAGTTGGAGCCTCTAAGAGGAAAAATGGGATTTCTTTACTGTTACAATTTCAAGACTTCTGTCCACAAATCCATTAGTCTTGTAATTCTGCAAATCAGTATTTAACACCTCTCCTTCAACAGTCATATTCTAATTCCTTCCAACTTGTACCTCTTTAGGAACTGGGCCCTCCCAAAAGAGCCTGCCACTAGGTCAATCTCTCTCCGCGTGGCAGCTCCTCATCACGGACATTTCCAGTTAAATTCCTTTTTATTATTATTAATTAATTATTTGGCTGTGTGCCTCTGTAGTTAGGGTGCACGGGCTCAGTTGCTCAGTGGTGTGTTGGATCTTAGTTCCCCGAACAGGGATTGAGCCCATGTCCTCTGCATTGGCAAGTGGATTCTTAACAACTGGACCACCAGTGAAAGTCCCTCCACTTGAATTCTTAAAAGGACCCTTGTCTCTCCACTTCCATCTGAGGAAGAGAGGAGGGAGCCACGTTTTCCCATCCCATGCTTTTTAATGGCTGCACACTCTTCCTTGGAGTGAATTGCCTCCATTTACATAACCACTTCCCTATTACTGGATGTTGGGTAACATTCAACTTTCAGCTCTTAAAAATAACACTGCAATGGACACACTTGAGTAGGAATCTTTCTTCCATGTCTAGCTTATTGCCAGGAATAGATTTACCAAGGCAATGGGGAGGTACATGTTGGTACATGTTGTCTTGGGACATTTTTAAAAAAAAAACAACACAAAACTGAAGGTGTAAATAAGAGTCCCCATTGAGAAGAAAAGGAAAGGAACTATGTGGAATGTTCAACACCCCAAGCAAAATACTAGTAGGCAGGGTGAATAGTTAGGAAGTCAACTCCATTGTTGCACTGATAATAGCACTGCCAGATAAATGCGTGGTTTTCCCATTATTCAAAAGGCAAGGGCTTCAGTTTCCTTTGACAATGAACTCTAATTGGATATCAGAACCAGATTGTTTGAATCTCAGCCCTGTCTTCCAAAATATAAGCAGTCTCACATAAGGTTAACATACAATCTTACATGTGAGGTATCAAAATGATCACTCTTCCTGCCTCTCTTCCACAGCCACCTGCAGCCCACCCTGGGCTTCCTTTACAGGGAAGGAAGGTGGCCTCCTTGCTGGCCTCCCTGCCTCCAGCTTTGCCTCAGTTTAATCCACGGACCTTTATATTCCCAGACGAATGTTTTTCAATGTCTACTTTGGTGTTTCTCATCATGGGACACAAATTCATCAGAGAGCTACTAGAAGAGATTTCCCCCAGAGTTAGCAGCAGCCTGGACAGAGGACATGGAAAAAGTGGGAAACTGGCGTCTTAGTTTGAATTCTCCCCAAAGCAGAGCCTGAAACAAGGACTTAGGAGCAAGTAGTTCATTTGGAGGGTGATCCCAGGAGGCACTGTGAGGGGGTGGAGAAGTGGGGAGCCTGGCAGGAGTAGGCTACCCTGACAGCTTCTCTATAATTGCCCCCCTCTCTCTCCCTCTTTCCTTTTCTTTCCTTCTCTCTCTCCACACACACATGCACATTTATACATATATATAATTTTTCAAACAAAAATAAGGTCTTACTCTGCTTTCTGATTGCCTTGCTCGACTCTGTTGGACATTGTTCCACATCAGATATATTTTGTACCAAAATTGTCAGTGGTGGAACAAGTATTCCACTGGGAAGACACATCCCATCAGACATCTATTCTTTCTAATTCTGGTTGACATAAACAAAGATAAGAAAAACAAGATAAATCTTCCTAAAACATAGCTGTTGACACGTCATCCGCTTATTTTGCTCCTGCAAAACCCACCAAGAATTTCCCATTACCCATATGGCAAAGCCTCACTTCTATAACTTGGCCATGGAGTCTGACCTGGGTCTGCCTGGAACGTCCCTCCGCCCAGCTCCCCTCACCCCGCCAGGCAGTTTGAGCCACTGGATCTTTCAGGTCCTGTCTCTTCCTGCATCCATGCCTTTGCTCTGGCTGTGTCCCCGGCCTGGGCTGCCCTGTCCCACCCACTGGCCCCATTCTAACGCTCTCCACTTCCTTCAAAACTCCATCCTTCAGTGACTGAGTCCTCTCTTTTTCATGATCCTTTCTCATATGGTTCATTCATAGGAGGCTTTGCACAGGTCACACCGTGCCCTCCTTTTTCACTTCCCAACAATGCTGGAACCAGCAAGGATACACCACTGTGCCTAGAGTGCTCAGAAGCAACACACGCAGGCACCTCCTGGGCACAAGGCTTGGTTCCCTCTTTCCACCTGGAATGAGGGGGGGCCTGGGGCCACAGTGCCCCATCTCAGCTTGGTCATGGCTGTTGAAGCCACAAGACCCCTGGGATCAGCTAACACACTGCCCACAGTACCCCATCTCCCAGAGACAGGGACAAAGCTTTACAGATGAGGAGGTGTGAATGGCCTTTCTGGTTCTAGACGCCAGGACTGCTGGGAAGGAGAACAGAAGAGAAGTGGAGGGTGGGGGACGGGCGACTCCAGGGTGCTAATCCCAGCTTCCTGTCTGGATTTTCTTTGACTGCGGCTCAGGGCCTATCTTAGGATGGTCACAGCTGCCGAAATAGATCTCTCCCTTCACCTGTTCTTAAGCAAGGAAGACCTGGATAACTTCCTGTCGAAAGAATGCATGCTTTGGTAGGTTTTTAAAGATAAAGGACAATAACGGGGGCACTGATGTTAAACTCCCCGCTCTCACTTCTCTGGAGAAGTGGCTCATCTTGACCGGGGACCAGGGAGAAAACAGGGGCCAGCCTTTTCCGCGAACTTGGTCGGTGTTTCCTTCCATGGTCTGCTCCAGAAGCCTCTCTTGGCCTGCAGGCCAGCCCTCTGATTCAGAGTATGTGTCTGTGCTCAGTCATGTCTGACTCTTTGCAACCCCCATGGACGGCAGCCCGCCAGTTTCCTCTGTCCATGGGATTGTCCAGGCAAGAATACTGGAGAGGGTTGCCATGCCCTTCTCCAGGGCATCTTCCCAACTCAGGGATTGAACCCGCGTCTCCTCCATCTCCTGCACTGCAGACGGATTCTCTACCGCTGAGCCTTGGAGCAAGAGATGTGGAGCAAACCCCCTGCCCTCCTTACTCACCTGCCCCTCGCCCCCAAGCCTACTGCAGTATAATTCTCTACTCCTAACTCCTCATCCTAGTCAACTGGGCTCCAGTCGGAAAACCAAGTGTCCGAGGTGGGGTGGGCCTCCGCAGTCACTCATTTATTCATTCAACAAACATTCCCCGACCCCCTCCTCCACCCCTCACCCCTACCCTTCCCACCCCGCTCCCCAGGCTTGGTGCTGGCGATGCCCAAGAACGTGAGATACAGCGTAGGATGAGACGCGATGTCCAGAGAGCCCCAGCGCAGGGGTTTGGATGTGGACATCTGGGAGAGAGTCGGGCCTCCGGAGCTGCGGGGTGAGGATCCCTGGGAACCCCTCCTCCTTAGAGCTGGAGAGAGCAGAGCAGGAGGCGGGGACTCAGGGCGAAAGCCGGGACTCCAGAGCGCAGGCGGGACCTGCGCATGCGTGGGAGGAGACTTTGGCGTCCTCCAGTGTCGTCAAGGTAACCCTGATCCCTGCAGCTGGCCATGGCCTCAGGGACTGGAGGGAGCTGGAGCCATCCCCCAGCACAGGCTGCAGCCCCGATGGTGAAGGCTGAGTCAGGGAGCGGAGCTTGCCTTTATCTGGAAGACCTTGTAGGCAGGCGAGGGTGGGGGGCCGAGTTGGGGAAATGTTCCTGGAGGTTCGAAACCCTCCAGGAACCCCCTCCAGGGGGGTGGTGAGGAGAGAGACCCCAGCCGGAGAGAAAGAGACTTGACGGAGAACTGGGAGGCCGTGGGGGCGCAGAGGGGAGAAGCTCCTGCAGGTTTAGGGGCTCCCCATCCCTTTCCCGCCTGCCTGACTGCCCCCCCCCCCCCCCCAGCCCTGGGTGACCATTCTGCAGCCCCTCCCGTGGATCATCCCACCTCCATCCCCGCAGCCAGGCCGCGTGAAGGAAGGTGAGACTCCGGGAGTTCCCCATGTTGTACCCTGCTCTGCCCAGCACATTCTCTGGGCGCCCCCCCTACTCCCCCACCCACCCACCGATCCACTCCCGGGGCAGGACGCTGGGGAAATGACCCTGGCATCACCAGCAAGGGCAGGGGAAGGGCTGGCAGGGGCCTGCTGAACTCCGGTCCCCTAGACCTGCTGGAGCTGATGATGCTACAGAACGTTCAGATGAACCAACTGTTTCTGAGTGGCCAGGTGGCAGCGGTGCTCAACCAGGGGCTTTCCTGGACTCATCCACAGGTGCGTTGCCTGGGGGTGGGGGTGGACTACCAGAGCTGCCCACCTGCAGCGACAGAGGTGGGCAAACATTTGGGGTTCCCTCTATCTTGAGAAAAAAAAAGAAAACCAGGCAACAGAGGAGTCAAAAGTCAACCCACATCTATGGGGCTTCTCTGGCATCTATGATGTGCCAGATGGCCATGTCGTCCTCCATGAAGTAGAGGTAGGGGGTCCCAAAATCCAGACCACTCAGCTCTTGTGTTCAAAGATCCCCTGCAGTGCATCTCCCGCTGGACTCCCAGGGACAGAGAGGCTCCACTGTACCCTGGGACTATAGGGTACCTGATAAATTACTAGGGACTCAATTGCTTTTGTTGAACAAGTGACCGAGTAAATGAATGACTATGAACACAAGGCAACTTTGGCTGGGACTGGTACAAATTGTGAGGGCCACCTGGTTGGGGCTCCTCGGAAGAGCACATGGCCTTAGAACCAGCCCTTAAAAGCCAGGTAGAGGAATTCCCTGGTGATCCAATGTTAGGACTATGAGCTTCCACTGCTGGAGAGCCCAGGGTTCAATCCCTGGTCAGGGAACTAAGATCCTAGAAGCCTCTTTGTGTGGCCAAAAAGAAAAGAAAAAAAAAAAAAAAAGCCAGGTAGGATTCTGATGTTTGAAAGAGGTGAGAGGTGTACAGTCCACCATCTAGGTGAACAGCAACAAAGTCAGAGACAGAATGGAGGAAACCTTGTGTGTGCGCGCACGTGTGTGTGTGTGTGTGTGTGTGTGTGTGTGTGTTGGGTGGGGGTACATGGGAGGAGCTCTAAGGAGGACCTTATTTAGCGGATGATAGGCACCCTGAGAGGTCTGGAGGAGTGACAGCTGGGTGGAGAGAGGATGCCACTCAGCTTGGAGGTAGCAGAGAGGGGGTTCAAGGAGGGGCTGGTCATAGGCAGAGGGAGACCCTGAGGGGCTGCTGCCATCCCACCGCTTCATCCCTCCCCTGCCGGCCCTGGAGGTGGGGGTGGCCCTGGGGATGAGCACCCGACCTCAACAGGGGCATAAGTGGGTCAGGGCCTGGGGCTTGAGATGGGCTGGGACCCGGAGCTCTTTACAGAAGTACTTGCACCTGGACTAACCATCAGTGGAAAACAAAGGAACTAAAAATAACTGCACTCATGCGCAGCTGGGGCACTTATGAACAATAAGCTACAAAAAGGTCACAAATCAACTGCCGCTTCTGAGTTTCAGGGAGCAAAAGAAGGGTACTGCGCATGCTCCCTGCACCGCCAAGAGAGTGGGCAGGCCACCTAAGCCACCCCTCCAGCCCAACCCGTCCATCAGCCCTCACTCTCCCCCCATTTAAGGAACCAACCCACTCTTCTTGGGGAGGGAGCTTGGGCACCCAGCGACTCGCATTCTCGCTCCCTGGTGCGGCTTGAGTCCCAGTGAATTCTCAGCCTGAATTCCTTGGTTGGTTTCTTATTAAAATCTATTGATTAAAGAGCCGTATCGGACTCTTTGTGACCCCATGGACTATACAGTCCATGGAATTCTCCAGGCCAGAATACTGGAGTGGGCAGCCATTCCCTTCTCCAGGGGATTTTCCCAACCCAGGGATCAAACCCAAGTCTCCTGCATTGCAGGCAGATTCTTTACCTGCTGAGCCACCAGGGAAGCCCAAGAATATTGGAGTGGGTAGCCTATCCCTTCTCCATTAAAGGGTCCAATGACCCTGAATAGGTAACAGGGTGAGGCCAGTGGGACTCGTGGGCCCAGCTCTGGAGTCATATTTGGATCCCTCCAGTCCCTGCTTGGCCACTTAGGAGCTGGGTAACCTTAGAAAAGCTGCTTAACCTGTGAGCCTCAGTTTTCCCACCTGCAGAATAAGGAATAAATGTCTCCAAAGTGCTTTGCTTGCTTGTTCTAAATGCTCAAAAGACAGGAGCCATTTTGAGCTGTGTATCTTTAGAAATAATTCAGAGGAATGGAGGACCAGGGGCAGGGAGAATCTGACGCTGTATCCTCTCTGCTCCTGTCTTGCACAATCCCCAGGTCTCCCTGGAGGTTCAGCAGACGGAGGAGACTGCAGCTCAGGAGGAGGCGCCTCTGGTTTTCCACCACCACTATCTGCCCTGCCCGATGCCTGCCCTGGGCCCCCTGCTTTCCTGGCCAGGCCCTCTTCTTTCCTCTCCCCTACACCAGTCCCGCGTGCAGGATTCAGCTGTGATTCAGCACCACCCTCCTGCGCCTGGAAAAAGGAGGGTGTAAGTGAGGCTGGAGGTCTGGGTGCTGCCAAGGCTTTGCTCTGGGGCTGGAAGAGCTGGACAGGGTCTGTGGGTGGGGTGGGAAGACTTGGGGGTCAAATTGCAGAGGCCACTCTGAGAACTCTGATGGGGGGTTTCTTTTCTCTTTCCCATCTCAGGAGAGCGGTGCCCCCACCCCCACCCCCCAGTGCCACGGGAACTGTGGGTGCAGATGTACCTCCAGCTTCAGGTAGGGACCAGGTGGGTGGTCAGCGGGGCCCAAGCTAAGGGGTGGATCCGAAGGCTGGGAGGGCCGCGTGCCCTGAGGTGGGGGGCATGTCCTATTGTCATCACTACAGACAGTGGGTCTGTCCCCTTAACTCTTCCTTGGGGTCCACTGAGGCAGGGGGCACTCATGGTGAGGATGCTTCTCCCCCCAGACTACTACGATGCGGAGAGCCTATAATGAGGACAGACAGCAGCCCTGGGGCCCAGGCCAGCTTCATTGAAGAGTTGGAAACAGCCACCCTGGAGCCTCCATGTCCCTCTTGTGCCTAACAACCCTTTTCTACACCTGGCAACCCTTCTTACCTTCCCATCCCCAACCAGGCCATCTCCCCAGGGTGGATGAGTTCCATCTCCCTGGGGTAGATGAGTCCCGGCTCTACCACATGGAGACCTTGAACCAACCTGATCTCTGGTCCGGGTGAGAGCCCCTTAGAGCTCCGTCCAGGCCCCAGAAGCCACATGAAAGGCTAACCATGTCCAGTTGATTGCTGCCCCGGCTGGCAGAGGCCTGGGAGACAGAGCCCTCCCTCGACCTCCTCACCTTACCCTCTCTCTGGATGACCAGGACTGCGAGGTCTCCATTTAGCCCAATAACAAAACTGGAGGTAAGAGGCAAGGACTGCTTGGTTTCCATGGCTCTCCGAAGGCCCAGAGTGGTGGGGGAGGCCTGGCAGGGAGGTTCCTGGAGCCAAGCCATTGGGCCCCCACACTGACCCCTGGATGCTGGCTCTGTTGGCCGAAGAGAGAAGTCAGAGCCATGTCCTGGAGAGCCACGTGGGAACAGAGTGTCTCTCTGCCCCTCTAGGCGAGACAGGTCTCCCCACCCTCCGTCAGGAGGAAGGAGTCACTCAGGGTCCCATGATGCTGGGTGCCTGGTGCCCGGGCAGGTCGGCTTGGGGGCACGCCAGGGCATGGGTTTGCTGGGGCTTTGGAAGGCCTCCGAAGGAGAGGGCGGAGGAGGCAGAGGAGACATTTGGAGACAGAAATCCAGCCAGGCCTGGTGTCTCCCCTTCCTGGCCATTCCCAGGAGGAGACACGAAGGCACAGGGTTAAGTCCAGGCGTTTGTATTCAGGCTGTTTGCCTTGGTCCCCCAGCCAGGCCTGGACCGCACCCTAAGGAGCCACAGTGAGTTCCAGTGGCCGCCGTGCCAGTGGCCACGCCGCTCATACAGGCGGTGCCCGGTGGCTCCCTATCAGCCTCCTCCACCTGGCGTGCACACGGTAATGACCTGTCCGCCCCCGGAACCACTTCTGGCTGAAGGCAAAGCACAGGAGGACAAATGTCACAAACAGGAGCAGCAGCACTACCACGATCGCGATGATCACCATCTGGTTGTTGGGCTCGGGCTCTGGGGAGAGAACGGGTAGAGGTCACACAAGTCCTCTGGTCCCAGGTGCCAGGCTCAAGAGGGGCAGCCGTCTACCCGTCACCCACACATGCACACCTGGTCATCCTGCTGTCACTCTGCATTGCAGGGATAAGTGGCAAAAGGTGTTATCACTAGAGGGAAGGAGGACCCAGGTCCAGGCCACCAGCCCGCCTCTGTGAGACCATGAGGGCAGATGGACTCAGATGGTCCCCATGCCATGCGCTGTGAAACCTCATGGTCAGGACCATGGCGTGGTCCAGGTCAAGCCCCTTCCTGGGCAGAGATGAGGGAGCTTCGGCCAAATTCTCTGAAGACAAAGAGGATCTTGGCCACCTAGGGTCACAGAAGAGCAGGGCTCCAGGGGACCTTAGGAGTCAGTCAGGTCAAATTTATCATTGCAGAGAGCGGTCAAGGCCAGAGAGAGGAGCTTGACGTGGTTAAGGTCACCCAGCTCACTCATTACCAAGCAACTAGTCAGAGTCCAAGCTACGAACTCGCTGGGAGCTCCAGGGAACCCCAGGGATCAAGTGTGGTTTCCCCGAGTGCCTCCCTGGAGCGGGCAGAGAGTGGGGCAAAGGCGTTTTCTGCCCCTGAGGGGCTGAAAGTGAAGGTTCCCCCTCCTGATCTGTGGGCTCCCCCTCACCTTTGACTTCAAGCCTCTGGGGATCTGAGACCCTGTGGACGAGGCCACCGCCGCGAGAACGCAGATCCATCAGGGCCTCGCATGAGAAGTTATAGAGGCCGTCTTCCCTGTGAGCTGTGGTGTTGTGGGTGACCACGGCATCTTGGGGGGAAAGTGCTGTCCCCACAAAGGTCTGATTGCACAAGATGTCAGTACCACGGAGCAGGGTGACCGTGAGACCTTCCAGGGGGCCCACAGCGGGGACCCTGCACTCAATGGTGAACAGCGTCCCTACGGCCACTGAGATGGGCGACAGCGTCAGCAGCACTTGCTTTGGAGGGTCTGCAGGAAAGCGGAAGGGAGGTCTGGTCAGGATGGGTGTGCATCTCCGGCAGGCCCCACCCAGCCCAGACCATCCCCTGTGACCACCGTGTTCTCAGGATTTACGGTGGGCTGAGCTAAGGAAGGAGGAAGCAGTTCAGGGTGGAGGATGTACTGGGTGGTAGTTTTAGGGACATGATGACTTCTGCAATGGACAAGAATGGAGGTGCCCTGGTGTCTACAAAGAAAAGGTTCAGAATCTGTTCAGTCAACTAGAAAGATAAAAGCTTGGACTGTGTCTCTCTCCTCTCCATAAATTCAACAGATACTTCAAAAATTAAACAGTTGGATAGTTTTGTTGAGAGAGACGTAGAAGGGAGTACTCACTGGAACGGGGCCGTGAATTGTGAGATTATCAGAGGCGGGGGCAAGAGTCAGGCCTGCCTTGGATTTCAGGATCAGGTTTAAAACTATCTCTATCCCTTAGCTATTAAACTCCATGGTTCCCTGAGTTCCCTTTAAAAAAAAAAAAAAAAGATTTATTTCTTTGGTTGTTCCAGGTCTTACTTGGGGTATGTGGGATCTAGTTCCCTGACCAGGGAATAAACCCGGGTCCTCTGCATTGGGAGTGCTGAGTCTTAGCCACTGGACCACCAAGACATCTCTCTGGATTCATTTCTGAACTAGAATACCTAGCCTCCATTACAACAGGATAATATGGTAGATTTAGGACATGTTTTTACTCATTTGATCACTGATGACAGTTCTGAGCGATACCCTGGGTGCTGAGCTTCTGAGGGAACCCCGGTCTCTCCATGATCTCTGTGGCCTGTGGGCAGGTGTGTGTGTGTGTGTGTGATGGTCACACATTTTCAAAGGGCCCTCAGGGGGAGATAAGACCAGGACCTTCTCTCCAGGAGGTGAATGGGTTAGTGGAGAGTGTGCCAGCCCTCCTGATGGGGTCCCTGCTTCTTGTCACAGGATGCGGGGTGTTCTGGTGATGGGGGTGCTCCCCAGCTGGGAGGAGATTGTGGGAAACGACTTTTAGATCCGTCTAAACCTTGCTTGGATTGCTTGCTTCTGAGCAAATCTGAAAATCCTGGTTGCAGGCAGGGTTCAAGGAGGCCAGGGGAGGGTGTGAGCAGCTTCTGAGCCTGTGGCCTGGATCCAGGAGCCCAGGGAGGTGGGGCCATAGGAGAGCGCCCAGGCGCAATTACAGAGCAGCTCTGGGTGGGTTTGCAGACACAGCCTCCGGCCTCGGGGAGCAGGGCCCCGTGGGCGACACTCACAGAACACGGTGATGTTGAAAACTTTTGTCTCCTGCTTGCCACCGCAGGTGAAACTGCACAGGAGCTCCTCATCCTTGGAGATGTTGTAGACCTTGAACAGCTTCCACTGAGTCTGGCTCTTCAGGAGAGTTTTGTTTAGGGCTGTCTCCAGAACAAGTCCCTTGGGGTCCGTACAACTGGCAGTACAGTTAATGAACTGAAACTCTCCAGACCCCACCATCAGTTGCTCTGGCCCCTCGAACGCCTTCTCACCAGACCCTGGAAGGACAGAAAACATTGGGCAGCAGACACCCCCGCTGCCCTGCCCGATGGGGCTGCCCATGATGGGCAGTCTGATCAAGGGGTGCCCTCTGCTCCTCTCTCCTTGTTCAGACATTACTGCCTCTGGTCTAGACCAAGGGGGATGCGCCCTAGTTGTCTCCCTGCCCCTGATGCTCTCCCAGCTGGTCCCCTCCAGGTGAGTTTTCCTCATGCACCTCTCCTATCCCCAAGAAGATTGTATTAGAACTCAACTCCAGGCCAAATGACCTCTCCTCTGCTAAAGCCTCCCTGAAATGGAGGTGGATCATGTCCTCTCAGACCCCGTGTCTGCGAGTTCGGCTCCTCCCTCACTCCTTCACTCTTTTTTGCAAATCCTTGTAGAACACCGACTGCATAGCAGGCTCTGGTCTAGGCTCTGGGGAGCATCAGAGATGGAAGAAGCTCAAAGCTTGCCCCTGTGGAGCTCGCACTGCCGCGAGGGACACAGAGTAACAAACTTGGGAAGTAGCCAGCCTGTCAGTTGGTGGGAAGTGCCTGGGAAAGGAAATAGGGAGTGGGGCGGGCTGCCACGTAATACTGTGCTCCGGACAGGTTTCATGGAAACACTGACATTTGAGGAAAGGAGGAAGGAGATGGGGGCGGGTGGGCTTGGCTGCCAGGTATCTGAAGAGGGCAGAAAACCACCAGCGCCAAGACCCTGGCGGAAAAGACACCAGGATGGCTGGAGCCCAGTGAGGAAGGTGAGGAATCAGAACTGAAATTGGCCAGCTGGGCCTATATGTGTCCTGTGTTCCCGCCAGCAACACCCACCCACCCCCACCTAGCCCTCAGCTGGGGAAAGAGAAAGGTTCTGTCGGGAGAGAGAGAGAGAGCTGCCTTTGAATCCCGAGTTTGCCAGCTCTGTGGCCTTGGGCAAAGTGCTTTCCTTTTCTGAGCCTCAGTTTCCTCATCTGTCAAATGGGCTAGTAATCCCTTTCCTGAATGATTGTCATGAAGGCACCTGACAGGTGTTCCAAAACAGAGTGCTCACACCTGGAGGCCTTTTCACCGTCCCCTGAACTCCCCAAAAGGGTCTTCGTTTTTGCTTTAATGGTCAGCAAAAGATGATGCCCTTCACTGACCTCTGCGTCCACTGGGCCACCTCTGAAGACCAGCTGGGATGAGCCCTCGCTTTCCCTTGAGCCCCAGCCTCCCTTCATCTCCCCATCAGCCTCCACAACTTGCCACATCCACTACCCTGAAGTTATGGGGCCTGTTTAACCCAAAGTGTGAAGGCCAGGTCCCCCATCTGCTGCCCCGGTATCATGGGTTCATGGGGAAACCAGGCTTGCACGGCATCCTGCACCCATGATGGGCAGCCGCTGTGCTCAAAGCCTCAGCGACTTTGGGACAAGGACCCCCTTCTCCACACGACATCAGGGGAACAGGCGCCCTAACCTCTGGCTGGCACACACCCATTCTGGACCCCCAGGCTCACCTCGGCAGCAGAGCAGGGAGAGAAAGGCTGCGAGCGTTCCCCAGCCACCAAAAGGGGCCATCTCGAGTGGCATCCGCAGGCTCACAGGGAACATTGAGGACTGCCTGCAGAGAGGTGAAGGGCGCCAGTCAGGGAGGCGGGGGGTGAGGGGGAGGACTTGCAGCTGCAGTCCGGAACCCCCAGCCTTCCTAAACTGATGACCGTATTTCCTCTCATTATCTGAGTGGTCTTGGGGAGGCCACATGGAAGGCCAGCTCCAAAGGGTAACAGGTCTGCAAGAAGTTGGGCAGAGGAAGCCAGGAGTCAGCTGATAAGCAGGACATACCTAGTCCTCCTGGCATGATCCTATGTGGGGTGGGGCAGGCACCCGAGGCTCATGTGTGTGTGATGTGTGTGCACTCGGGACACGGACTGCTACAAGCCCCAAATCTGGGGAGCCCCAAATCCCACAGGACACTTTATTGGTGTCAGCAAGGGAGGGACTTTCCAAGCTGGAAAGAGGGTTTGGGAGGCGATAGCTGGACAGTCTCCTCTTTCCTCTGCCCCTCCCCTCAGATTTCTGGTGATGCACACGGCCCCAGGCAGTTACTGTCTCTAAGCTGAATGTGACTTCACGTTACTAAGGCAAGGAGGAAGGAGAAGGAAACCAGCGTTTCACTGATGCCTGTTCTCTGCTAGGGACTAAGTTAAGGTTTTAATACATTGTCTCATTATCAGAGCAAATCTTCCATTTTTGATTGTGCATCTGAGGAAGTTCAGGGCTCAGGTGAATTAATAACTTGCCTAAATCACAAAGATATTAGGTGATGGGACTGAGGTGAGAACTTAGGAATGAGGAGTGGCTGGTTGGAGAATTGGTGGCTGCCAGGGATTAAAAGGAGGGAGAAATGGACTGAAAGAGCAGAGAGGATTTTAGGACAGAGAATCTACTGTTTGCTACTACAATGGTGCACAGGTGTCAGTACACACTTGTCCAAACCCACAGAATGTACACACCAAGACTGAACCATAATGTCAACGATGGTCTTTGGGTGATAATGATGTGTCAATGCAGGTTCGTCCATCATAAGAAATGGACCACTCT
This sequence comes from Muntiacus reevesi, assembly GCF_963930625.1. Lineage (NCBI taxonomy): Eukaryota > Metazoa > Chordata > Mammalia > Artiodactyla > Cervidae > Muntiacus > Muntiacus reevesi. The sequence goes on along the minus strand of NC_089266.1, from coordinate 14,421,969 downwards.
GATGGGAGATGTTGATAATAGGAGAGGCTGTACGTGTTTGGGGGCTAGAGGTATGTGGGAACTCTCCACTTCCCCTAAGTTTTGCTGTAAGCCTAAAACTGCTCTTCTAAAAAGAAGTCTACCAAAAAAAAAAAAATGAAGATAGTGGAGGACAGAGGAGCCTGGTGTGTTATAGTCCATGGGGTTGAAAAGAGTCGACACGACTTACAGACTGAACAACAACAACAGAAAAATAGCTCAAACACACCACCTTGGAAGGCAACCTTCTGGGTTAGGATGCTTGTCAGCTATGGATTGTTGTTGAGAATGCAAGCTTTTATGACTTCCCTGGCGGTACAGTCATTAAGACTCTGTTTCCAAGTGTTTGATACCTGGTCTGCGGAACTAACATTCCATATGGGCATTCCATATGCATGTAGCATGGCCAAAAATGAAGAAAATGCACGTTTTTAAACTCAGTTTTTAGCGGCCTTAGAGGAAGTCTTGGTCTCAGCCCTTGCTTTTTTTTTTTTGGTCTCAGACCTTTCTAAATTCTCATCTCAGATGGCATTTTAAAAATATATAGGTATTTACTTGGCTGCACCCAGTCTTAGTTCTGGCATGTGGGATCTAGTTCCCTGACCAGGGATGGAACCCAGACCCCATATGCATTGGGACTGCATATACAGTATGCAGTCTTAGCCACTGGACCACCAGAGAGGTTCCTCGGATTACACTTTAAAAATATTTAAACACAGAACCCAGTTCTACATTGTTTATGAGACACATCGAGTGAGTAACAGGGTGGAACAGTTGACAGTCGAAGAATGAAAAAGGATATACCAGGCAAAAGGTAACCAAAAAAAAGAAAAAGGAATTTTAAGACAAAAATATTTATTAGGGATACAATGAGTACCTAGATTAAACGGTCAATTCATACAGAAATTATAATTGTTGTAAACTTGTAAGCACTTAGCTTGAAGGAACAACAAAGAGATAAAACCATCATCATAGCAAGAAATTTTAATACAACATCTCTTTATATTGAATAATGAAACATGTGAAAAGATGCTCAACATCATTAATCATCAGGGAAAGGCACATCAAAACAACAATGAGATATCACTTCACCACTGTCAGAATGGTAATCATCAAGACAACAAATAAAAACTTTGGCAAGGGTGTGGAGAAAAGGGAGCCCTCGTGTACTCTGGTGGGATTGTAAATTGGTGCGAATGCTGTGGAGAAAAGTACGGAGGAGCCTCAAAAATTAAAAATAGAACTGCCGTATGATCCAGCAATTTCACTTCTGGGTATTCTCCTGAAAAAAACAAAAGCACTAATCGATGACGTGTATGTTCACCAATGTCCACTCTGGCAACATTTCCAATAGCCAACATGTGAAAGCCACCTGCATGTTCATCCACAGATGCATGAATAAAGATGTGGTTGGTATAACTACACAACAGAATATTATTCAGCCACAAAGAATGAAATCTTGCCATTTTCGACAACACGGACGAACCTAGAGGGTATTATGCCAAGTGCAATGACTCAGACAGAGAAAAACAAATACCATATGATCTCACATATATGCAGGATCTGAAAAACAAAACCAAAAGCAGGCTCCTAGGTATAGAGAACACATGGGTGGTTGCTGGATCCAGGCGAAGGGGCCGAGTAGGATCCAAAACAAATGAATGGGATTAAGAGACAAAGCACCAATTACAAAGTGAATCACAGGGATGTAACACAGCATTAGGAGTATGGTCAGTAATATTGTAATAACTTTGCAGGGAAACAGGTGGATACTAGACTTATTGTGGTGATAATTGCATAATGTAAGCAAATGTCAAACCACTGTGTAGAGCACCTGAAGGTTACATAATACCGTATATTATAAGCCAACCTAATATTTAAAGTAATGTATCCTGCAATTCACAAAAGAAGAAGACTACAGATTCATAGAAACAGAAAGCAGAACAGTGGTTGCCAGGACTTGGGTGCAGGGGGAAGCGGTGAGTTATTTGTTTAATGGGTATAGACTTTCAGTTTTGTAAGATAAAAAAGTTTCGAGATCCACTGGAAAAAAATGTGAATGTAACACAACCAAATGTACATTTAAAAACAGTTAAGTGGTGTTTTTTGTGTTATGTGTTTTTTACCGTAATTGAAAATTAATTAATACAACATTGTAAATCTTCAATAAGCTTAAAAATTAAAAACTTACAAAAATTAAAAACTTATAAATCATTCATGCCAAGGAATATGAAACCAAGTAGACCAAGTCTTAGAAAAAGTCAGTTCAGTTCAGTCGCTCAGTTATATCCGACTCTTTGCGGACACACAAAAAGTAGAACTTACCTAACTTTGATTGAAGAAGAAATAAAAAGCCTAAATAGTTCTACAAGTATTAAAGAAATTACCTCCATAATTTGAAATCTTCCCACAAAGAAAATATCAAGTCTAGACAGCGTTACAGAAGTTTAAGTAGGGATAATCCTAATCTTACAAAAACTTTCTGAGGATGAAAATAGCAGGAACACACCCTCTTCCTATGAGGCCAGTGTGAACTTAATATCAAAATGAGACAAGAATAGGATGAAATAGAAAAATTAGAAGCCAATGTCACTCATGAATACAAATGCAAAATAAAAATACAAACAACCAAATCTAGCCATATATTGAAAATATTAGATATCATATCCAACTATGAAAAGCTGGTCACACGATAGAATAGAAAGCTGCAAATGTCATTTATTATTGTTGGAAATAGTAAACTTTGGTGCTTTATGTCACATTGCTTCGACCTTCCTCTGAAATTAACCGCAGTTACAGCAGATAATTTTCTGCAACCTAAGACTCATCTTATGCTCCATGACCCCACCTCAAGTTTATACCATGTTTCTTTTTTGCTTTTTTGCCTCAGGGTCTTCTTCAATGGTTTGGAGTCACTTAGCTATCTGCTAGTGTTTCACAGAAGCCTAAGAGTTTCAAGTTTCCTAACATGAAACCCTCAACCAAGTATAGGCCAAGAGCTAGTAGAAATATGCTCCAACCTCTTTCTTTTGGGGAGGCAATTCTAGCCAGCACCCTGTAGACTTATCCGAGATTCTGAAAGGCTTGACCTCCCTTTGCTGACACCTGCGACATCAGTTATGCATCTTGTATTGGCTTTCTCTCCCCTATTCCAGTCTTCTTGTACCTTCACTCCCTACATCCTGGCCTCAATAATTCAGTAATCTACCTGAAATAATCTACCTGAATTGAAGTCCTTGTTGCAGGCTCTACTTGAAGGAGCCCAGGCTAAAAACTTATGTTACAGACTTAAGAAGAAAAAAACATAAAATCATCTTAACAGATTTAGAATAAAAGTGATGACATTCAATATTCTTTCATGATAAAAGCTCTTAGCAGACTAGAAGGAAATATCCTTAAAATGATTAAGGAAATTTAGAAAAAGTTTGCACATGCGCTATTATTTTTTTTAACATCTGTATTATTTTTCTAATGAGTAAATCTAGGAACATTTCCTTTAAAATCTGGAACCAAACAAGGATGCCCACTATCTTTGTTTCTATGTTAACATTTTACCAGAGGTCCTAGAGAATATAGTAAGAAAAGAAAAAGAAATTAAAGGCCTAGGGATGGGAAAAGAGCAAAATCATCAGTATTTTCATATGATATGGTTGCCTAGATAGAACATTCAAATGAATGATCGGAAAATTGATTCAAAATAATCAGAGATTTTAGCAAGACAGCTAGCTGTAAGATCAATATCCAAAAAGAAATTGCTTTTGTATAGAACAGTAACATAAAAAATGTAATTTAGGACTTCCCTGGTGGTCGAGTGGTTAAGACTCTGCACTTACACTGCAGGGGCCACAGGTTTGATCCCTGGTCAGGGAAGTTCTGCATGCTGCATGGAGTATCCAGGAAAAACCAGTAGTTTAAAAAGCACATTATGTATAGTAGCAAAAAAATAGAAGTAATACATATACAGAAACAAAAAGATAGCAGAATATAAGATCTACAGTAATAAAGTTATAAAACACTATTTTTTTTTTATAAAACACTATTGAAAGCCATTAAACACAATTTAAATAAATGTAGAACCAGCCCATGTTCATGACTAAGGGATTCAATATTATAATGAGGACAATTCTCTTCCTATAGATTTAATGCAATTCCAATAGATCCCAAGAAGGGATTTCATGGAAAACAAAAGATGATTCTAAACATTATTATGGAAAGAACAAATGAACCAAGACACCTCTGCAAAAGAATAAAATGAGGGGATTTGCTCTACTAGATATTAAGGCTTACTATAATATATAATTTTAGTGTAGATGTAGGCAAATTAACCAATGGAACAGTAAAGTGCCCAGAAATAGTCTTGCATGAAACTCACACACCTGACAAAAATGGCACTGTAGATCACTAGGTGGAAGAAGGATATATAAATGAATGATGCTTAATCAACTGGTTAACTATATGGAGAAAAAAGATGGGAAATGTATCCCTATATTGCTCCCTTCATTGGGAGGGATGTATCCCTTCATTCCTCACATGGAATGAAGAAATCAATTCTATCTAATTTAAAGATTTACATGTAAAAGAACACTTTAAAAACTTTTATAAGAAAATATATACTTAGTCACTCAGTCGTGTCCAACTCTGTGAGCCAGTGGACTGTAGACTGCCAGGTTCCACTGTCCATGGGAATTCCCAGGCAAGAATACTGGAGTGGGTTGCCATTTCCTAATTCACCAGACCTTCTTGACCCAGGGGTCAAACCCTCAGCTTCTGCAGTGGCTCCTGTGTTGCAGGCAAATTCTTTACCTGCTGAGCCGCCGGGAAAATACATAAGAAAATATAGGAGAATATTTTTATGTCCTTTGGGCAAGGAAGGATTTCCTAAGCAAGACCTCAAGATCACCACTGCCAGAATAAACAGCTGGTAATTTTGAGTATATGAAAGACATGATGAACATTTCAAAGAAAACAAAATGTCTCAGCTAATGAAAAGATGCTTTTACTCAGTAAGAGCAAGGGAAATTAAAACCACAATGAGGAACCACTTTATATCTACTAGATTGGCAGAAGTTAAGAAAATCGACAAGACCAACTGTTGGAGAGGTTATGGGTCAGTAGGAACTCGTATGTTGCTGGTGAGAGTGTATTTTGGTTCTCTGAGAAATAACAAGGCATTGTCTTCTAATGCTGAATAGTGTTATATCCTATAACGCACAATTCCACCCTTAGATATATGCCCTAGAGAAACTCTTGCACTAAGAACCAGAAGACCTGTCCTCTTCTTACTATCTGTATGACCCTGAGCAAGTCGTTTTAATCTCTGTGTGCCTCAGTTTTCTCTTCTGTAAAATGGGATTACCCACAGCACATTCCTTATGGGGATGGTGTGTGGATTAAACTAATCAAATGACAATATTTAAAAGTATTCAAAACAGTAGCTGGCACACAGTATATGTTACATAACTATTTCATAAAATGAAAATAAATGCATATGTGATAAAGCACTAAATTAAAAGAAGAATCAAGAGAACAATAAAAGCAGACTTGGGGAGGGTGGTTATTATGTCTGGGTGGGAGGGGAGTAGCACAGGAGGTAGATGGAAAGCTTAGTGGTAGTTCATCCTTAGGTTGAGTGTTGGGTTCAGGGCTGTTCATTATATTATCTTCATGTACAATGCACATGCATGTTACATAGATGCGCTCATTATGTGTCACATATTAAATTTTGTAAAAAGAATACAAAGGGAAAAGAGAAATTCCTACATATCTAGAAAGAAGAGGCTCCTTGGAAGTATGAGCCACAGGATAGGAAAGTCCCTTCTAACCAGGTAGGATTTCATTGACTAGGATTCATCAGGAACCTTGGGTATGACCCCAAGAAGCTGGGGACTATACTTGTGCCCTAAGCATCAGCTCTGAGCTCAGTCCAGATGACCTGGACCCACGTGAGCCATGGTGGGAAGGCAGCTCACGCTTCTAAGACAATTATGTGGTTGACAGAGCAGGAGAGGAAGAGAAAGGACAAAAAGAGAAAATAACCACAAAGCAATAGGCTGTTGGACTCAGAGAGATGGCTGACGTGAGCTCCTCATGCAAGGGCCAACCAGCCAGAGGAAATTTTGTAGCAGCTCCAGCCCCTGGGCTTATGGGCAGACAGGGAGGGAAAGAAGAATTCAAGTGTTGATTGACAATCTATCCCAAGCCCTCTCCACTGTGCCAAGAGGGAAGTGGGGAGCATCACCTTACCTGTATCAGCAAACGGGTGCTGCCGTGATAGGTAAACGGGTGGCCACGGTCCAGCTTCCAGCAGCCGTTGTTCCCTGGGCTGCTGCCGGTTCAACAAGTGCTACCTGGTTTTTGACTGATTTCCCTTCTCAGAAGTCACGTGCTTCCTGTCCCAGCTCTGAGCTCATCCTAACATCACTTTCTGTTTGTTATCTCTTGTTTTAAGCCCTGGTAAATACATACCGGGGCTTCCCAGGTGGCTCATTGTTTAAGTATCTGCCTGCCAGTGTGGGAGCCGATTCCTGAGTCAGGAATATCCCCTGGAGAATGAAATGACACCCCACTCCAGTGTTCTTGCCTGGGAAATCCCATGGACGGAGGAATCTGGCGGCGTATAGTGCATGGGGTCCCAAATAGTCAGACATGACTGAGCATGCATGCATGCATTCAAGGGACCAAGATAGTTGAGACCACAGATGCTGAAGATCCCCTGGTTGGGGATCTTAGTTCCTCAACCAGGAATTAAGCTCGGGTCACGGCGGTGAAAGTGCTACTAACCACTGGACCAGCAGGAAATTCCCTCTGCACCCTTTTTTTTGATGTGTGGTTTCTGTGCTCCTGGGGGCCTTTGAGGAATGAGACAGATCCAGGATGAGCCGCCCACTGAACATCTGCAGGAGGCTTGTCAACATCAGGGAGCAAGGTCTTCCCTGTATTTGACATGCCCAACCACCAAACACTTCTACTTACACCTAAGAACGATTGTTCTGAGATCTTTTCACATCTGCCCCTTCACCTAACAATCAAAAGAACCCTCCCCTGGCAGAGTAGCTTTGTGCCAAGAGGCAGAGTTTCAGAGCTGGGTGCTAGGCAGCCAGCTGGGCTCACCCACAAGCAAAGGTTTTGGTCTCACAGGCCTGCCCCTCAGCGCCTACCACTGAAAGTCCTGGCTTAGCAAAGACACAAATGAGGATGCGTCTGGGACCAAGACAGGGTTTTCCCGGTGGCTGAGTGGTATAGAGTCCACCTGCCAATGCAGGAGATGCAGAAGGCTGTGGTTCGATCACTGGGGCAGAAAGATCCCCCAGAGGAGGGAATGGCAACCCATTCCAGTGTTCTTGCCAGGGGAATCCCATGGACAGAGAAGCCTGGGGGCTACAGTCCACGGGGTTGCAGAGTCGGACAGGTCTGACGCGACTGAGCACCGCACAGACAGGACCAGGGGCAGGAGAGTCTGATGCTGTGACCTGTTCCCTGTGCACCATCCCCGGGTCTCCCTGGAGGGTCAACAGGAGGAAGAGACGGAGCCCCAGGAGGAGGCCCTCTGGTTTTCTACCACCATTACCTGCCCTGCCTGATGCCTACCTGGCCCCCCTGCTCCCCTGGCCAGGCACTCTCCCTCCCCTCCCCTTCACCAACCCTGCTTGTGGGATTCAGCTGTGATTCAGCACCACCCTCCCACATCTGGGAAAAGGGGGGTGTAAGTGATGCTGGAGGTGTGGTTGCTGCCAGGGCCTTACCCTGGGGTTGAAAGAGGCAGCCAGGGGCCAGGGGTGGTGTGGCGAGACCTGTGGGTGAATTGCTGATGCCACCCCAGGATCTCTGATGGGGGATCTCTTTTCTCTTCTCCATCTCAGAAGAGCCCTGCCCCCACCCCCACCCACCTGTGCCCCGGGAACTGTGGGTGCAGATGTATCCCCAGCTTCAGGTAGGGACCGGGTGGGTGGTCAGCAGGGCCTAGGCCAGGGGATAGATCAGAATGCTGGAAGGGCCATGTGCCTTGGGGTGGTAGGGGGCGGTCTTATAATCATCACCACAGACAAGGGGGTTCTGTCCCCTCAACTTTTCTTCCTTGGGGTCCACTGAGGCAGGGGAAGTCACGGTGAGGCTGCTTCTCCCCTCGGACTACTGATAGGTTACAGTGAACGGTGTCAGACTCGTGATCTCCAAAGAAGATTTAGCTTAATGACCAGAGACCAGGCTTAATCACTCAAGAGGTTTTGTGTAGCAGAGTGTTTTGTTTTTTTTTTCCAGTGGGTTTTGTCATATATTGATATGAATCAGCCGTAGAGTTACACATATTCCCCATCCCGATTCCCCCTCCCACCTCCCTCTCCACCCGATTCCTCTGGGTCTTCTCAGTGCACCAGGCCCGAGCACTTGACACATGCATCCCACCTGGGCTAGTGATCTGTTTCACCATAGATGTGTAGTAGAGTTTTATTAAAGTATGAAAAGGACAGAGAAAGCTTCTGACCTAGACATCAGAAGGGAACGGAGAGTGCCCCCCTCGCTACTGTTAGCAAGGGAGTTATATACTTTTTAAATTAGTAATTACAATAAATCAAAAGAATGTCTTTAGGTTGTGAAGATCTTACTAGACCCACTCCTGTAATTTACTTTTTTTAAGATACCAGGATTAGCCTGAAGGCTTTCAGGATGGAAAAACTACCCTCAAGCAGGATACATTGTTATATAATCCTCAGTACACAGTTTAAACTGAGTTGTTTGCTGTAATCATCAGTTCCTCAGGTTAAAGAAAACAACGTTTTATGTGACTAAGGGCTTCCCTTATAGCTCAGTTGGGAAAGAATCTCCCTGCAATGCAGGAGACCTGGGTTCAACTCCTGGGTTAGGCAGATCCCCTGGAGAAGAAAATGGCAACCCATTCCAGTGTTCTTGCTTCTTGCAGAGAAGAATCTCAGGAACAGAGGAGCCTGGCAGGCTACAGTCCATGGGGTCGCAAGAGTCGGACACGACTTAGCGACTAAACCAGCAACACCATGTGACTAAGAAAAAAAGATGTTTGTTCTTTCCTCCTCCTTGGGAATTCCAGGTCCCTTTCTCCTCCTCGTTGGGGACCCCAGACTTCTTATCAAGCTGCCTAGGAACTGCCTCTCTCACTACTACGATGCTGAGAGCCTCAAGACATGAGAACAGACATCAGCCCTGGAGCCCGCGCCAGCTTCATCACGGAGCTGCAAACAACCCTGGAGCCCCGTGTCCCTCTCATGCCCAACAGTCCCTTTCTACACCTGGCAACCCTTCTTACCCTCCCATCTCCTACCAGGCCCTGTCCCCGGGGTGAATGAGTCCCATCTCCACCACACGGAGGCCTTGAACCAACCTGATCTCTGATCCAGGTGAGAGCCCCTTAGAGCCCCGTCCAGGCCCCAGAAGCCACAAAAGGCCAACCCTGTCCCGATGATTGCTGCCACAGCTGGCAGAGGCCTGGGAGACAGAGCCCTCCCTCGACCTCCTCCCCTTACCCTCTCTCTGGATGACCAGGACTGCGGGGTCTCCATTTAGCCCAATAACAGAACTGGGGGTAAGAGGCAAGGACTGCTTGGTTTCCATGGCTCTCCGAAGGCCCAGAGTGCTGGGGGAGGCCTGGCAGGGAGGTTCCTGGAGCCAAGCCATTGGGCCCCCACACTCACCCCTAGATGCTAGCTCTGTTGGCAGAAGAGAGAAGTCAGAGCCATGTCCTGGAGGGCCACGTGGGAACAGAGTGTCTCTCTGCCCCTCTGGGCGAGACAGGTCTCCCCACCCTCCGTCAGGAGGAAGGAGTCACTCAGGGTCCCATGAGGCTGGGTGCCTGGTGCCCGGGCAGGTTGGTCTGGGGGCACGCCAGGGCCTGGGTTTGCTGGGGCTGCGGAAGGCCTCCGAAGGAGAGGGCGGATGGGGATGGGGGAGACATTTGGAGACAGAAGTCCAGCCAGGCCTGGTGTCTCCCCTTCCTGGCCATTCCCAGGAGGAGACACGAAGGCACAGGGTTAAGTCCAGGTGTTTGTGTTCAGGCTGCTTGCCTTGGTCCCCCAGCCAGGCCTGGACCGCACGCTAAGGAGCCACAGTGAGTTCCAAGGCCGCCGTGCCAGTGGCCACGCCGCTCACACAGGCGGTGCCCGGTGGCTCCCTCTCAGCCTCTTCTAAGCGTCGTGCACTCAGTTGTGACGTGTCCACAACCAGTACCGGTAGAGGAGGACGAATGTCACCAACAAGAGCGGCAGGACTACAACGATCGTGATGATGGTCCCCATCGGGTTGTTGGGCACGGGCTCTGGGGAGAGAAGCGGCAGAGGTCGCACAATTCCTCTGGTCCCAGGTGCCAAGCTCAAGGGAGAACAGGCGTCCACCTGTCACCCACCCACCCACCCCTAGTCATCCAGCTGTCACTCGGCATTGCAGGGATGAGTGGCAAAAGGTGTTATCACTAGAGGGACGAGGACCGGGGTCCAGGCCACCAGCCGGCCTCTGTGAGACCATGAGGGCAGATGGATTCAGATGGTCCCCTTGCCATGGGCTGCCAGACCTCATGATCTGGACCATGGCGTGGTCCAGGTCAAGCCCCTCCCTAGGGAGAGATGAGGAGGCTTCGACCAGACTCTCTGATGACAAAGAGGATCTTGGCCATCTAGGGTCACAGAAGAGCAGGGCTCCAGGGGACCTTAGGGATCAGTCAGGTCATATTTATCATTGCAGAGAGCGGTCAAGGCCAGAGAGACGAGCTTGACTTGGTTAAGGTCACCCAGCTCACTCATTACCAAGGAACTAGTCAGAGTTCAAGCTAGGAACTCGCCAGGAGCTCCAGGGAACCCCAGGGATCAAGTGTGGTTTCCCCGAGTGCCTCCCCGAGCTGGCAAAGAGTGGGGCAAAGGCGTTTTCTTCCCCCGAGGGACTGAAAGTGAATGTTCCGCCTCCTGATCTGTGGGCTCCCCCTCACCTTTGACTTCAAGCCTCTGGGGATCTGAGACCCTGTGGATGAGGCCACCGCCTCGAGAACGCAGATCCATCAGGGCCTCGCATGAGAAGTTATAGAGGCCATGTTCCCTGTGAGCTGTGGTGTTGTGGGTGACCACGGCATCTTGGGGGGAAAGTGCTGTCCCCACAAAGGTCTGATTGCACAAGATGTCAGTACCACGGAGCAAGGTGACCGTGAGGCATTCAAGGGGGCCCACAGCGGGGACCCTGCACTCGATGGTGAACAGCGTCCCTACGACCACTGAGGTGGGCGACAGCGTCAGCAGCACTTGCTTTGGAGGGTCTGCAGGAAAGCAGAAGGGAGGTCTGGTCAGGATGGGTGTGGATCTCCGCAGGCCCCACCCAGCCCAGACCATCCCCTGTGACCACCGTGTTCTCAGGAAGTGGGCTGGGGATGGAAGGAGGAAACAGTTCAGGGTGGAGGATGTACTGGGTGGTAGTTTTAGGGACATGATGACTTCTGCAATGGACAAGAATGGAGGTGCCCTGGTGTCTACAAAGAAAAGGTTCAGAGTCTCTTCAGTCAACAAGAAAGATAAAAAAGTTTGGGCTGTGTCTCTTTCCTCTCCATAAATTCAACAGAAACTTCAATTGTGAGATTATCGAGGCGAGGGCAAGAGTCAGGCCTGCCTTGGATTTCAGGATCAGGTTTAAAACTATCTCTATCCCTTAGCTGTTAAACTCCATGGTTCCCTGAGTTTCTGTTTTGTTTTGTTTTGTTTTTTAAAAGATTTATTTCTTTGGTTGTTCCAGGTCTTATTTGGGGTATGTGGGATCTAGTTCCCTGACCAGGGAATAAACCCGGGTCCCCTGCATTGGGAGTGCTGAGTCTTAGCCATTAGACCTCCAGAACATCTCTCTAGATTCATTTCTGAACTAGAATACCTAGCCCCCATGATCCCAGGATAATATGGTAGATTTAGGACATGTTTCTACTCATTTGATCCACTGATGACAGTTCTGAGCAATACCCTGGGTGCTGAGCTTCCGAGGGAACCCCGGTCTCTCCATGATCTCTGTGGCCTGTGGGCAGGTGTGTGTGTGTGTGTGATGGTCACACATTTTCAAAGGGCCCTCAGGGGGAGATAGGACCAGGACCTTCTCTCCAGAAGGTGAATGGGTTAGTGGAGAGTGTGCCAGCCCTCCTGATGGGGTCCCTGCTGCTTATCACAGGATGCGGGGTGTTCTGGTGATGGGGGTGCTCCCCAGCTGGGAGGAGACAGTGGGAAACGACTTTTAGATCCATCTAAACCTTGCTTGGATTGTTTGCTTCTGAGCAAATCTGAAAATCCTGGTTGCTGGCAGGGTTCAAGGAGGCCAGGGGAGGGTGTGAGCAGATTTTGAGCCTGTGGCCTGGATCCAGGAGCCCAGGGAGGTGGGGGCCACAGGGGAGTGCCCAGGAGAAGTGACAGAGCAGCTCTGAGTGAGTTTGCAGACACAGACTCCGGCCTCGGGGAGCAGGGCTCCGTGGGCGACACTCACAGAACACGGTGATGTGGAAAACTTTCGTCTCCTGCTTGCCCCCGCAGGTGGAACTGCACAGGAGCTCCTCATCCTTGGAGATGTTGTAGACTTTGAACAGCTTCCACTGAGTCTTGTGCTCCAGAAGAGTCTTGTTTAGGGCTGTCTCCAGAACAATTCTCTTGGGGTCCGTACAACTGGCAGTACAGTTAATGAACTGAAACTCTCCAGACCCCACCATCAGTCGCTCTGGCCCCTCGAACGCCTTCTCACCAGACCCTGGAAGGACAGAAAACATTGGGCAGCAGACACCCCCGCTGCCCTGCCCGATGGGGCTGCCCACAATGGGCAGTCTGATCAAGGGGTGCCCTCTGCTCCTCTCTCCTTGTTCAGACATTACTGCCTCTGGTCTAGACGGAGGGGGATGCGCCCTAGTTGTCTCCCTGCCCCTGATGCTCTCCCAGCTGGTCCCCTCCAGGTGAGTCTTCCTCATGCACGTCTCCTATCCCCAAGAAGATTGTATTAGAACTTAACTCCAGGCCAAATGACCTCTCCTCTGCTAAAGCCTCCCTGAAATGGAGGTGGATCATGTCCTCTCAGGCCCTGTGTCCATGAATTTGGCTCCTCCCTCACTCCTCTCTCTTCTGCAAATCCTTGTAGAACACCGGCTGCATGGCAGACACTGGTCTAGGCTCTGGGGAGCATCAGAGATGGAAGAAGCTCAAAGCTTGCCCCTGTGGAGCTTGCACTGCCGCGAGGGACACAGAGTAACAAACTTGGGAAGTAGCCAGCCTGTCAGTTGGTGGGAAGTGCCTGGGAAAGGAAATAGGGCTGGGGCGGAGCTGCCACATTAATACTGTGCTCTGGACAGGTTTCATGGAAACACTGACATTTGAGGAAAGGAGGAAGGAGATGGGGGCGGGGGGACTTGGCTGCCAGGTATCTGCAGAGGGCAGAAAACCACCAGCGCCAAGACCCTGGGCAGGGAGGACACCAGAATGGCTGTAGCCCTGTGAGGAAGAAGGTGAGGAATCAGAACTGAAATTGGCCAGCTGGGCCTGTATGTGTCCTGTGTTCCCGCCAGCAACACCCACCCACCCCCACCTAGCCCTCAGCTGGGGAAAGAGAAAGGTTCTGTTGGGAGAGAGAGAGAGAGCTGCCTTTGAATCCCCAGTTTGCCAGCTCTGTGGCATTGGGCAAAGTGCTTTCCTTTTCTGAGCCTCAGTTTCCTCATCTGTCAAATGGGCTAGTAATCCCTTTCCTGAATGGTTGTCATGAAGGCACCTGACAGGTTTTCCAAAACAGAGTACTCACACCTGGAGGCATTCTCCTTCACCGTCCCCTGAACTCCCTAGTAGGGTCTTTGTTTTTGCTTTGATGGTCAGCAAAAGATGATGCCCTCCACTGACCTCTGCGTCCACTGGGCCACCTCTGAAGACCAGCTGGGATCAGCGCTCACTTTCCCTTGAGCCCCAGCCTCCCTTCATCTCCCCATCAGTCTCCACAACTTGCCACATCCACTACCCTGAAGTTATGGGGCCTGTTTAACCCAAAGTGTGAAGGCCAGGTCCCCCATCTGCTGCCCCGGTATCATGGGTTCATGGGGAAACCAGGCTTGCATGGCATCCTGCACCCATGATGGGCAGCCGCTGTGCTCAAAGCCTCAGCGACTTTGGGACAAGGACCCCCTTCTCCACACGACATCAGGGGAACAGGCGCCCTAACCTCTGGCTGGCACACACCCAGTCTGGACCCCCAGGCTCACCTCGGCAGCAGAGCAGGGAGAGAAAGGCTGCGAACGTTCCCCAGCCACCAAAAGGGGCCATCTCGAGTGGCATCCGCAGGCTCACAGGGAACTTTGAGGACTGACTGCAGAGAGGTGAAGGGCGCCAGTCAGGGAGGCGGGGGGTGAGGGGGAGGACTTGCAGCTGCAGTCCGGAACCCCAAGCCTTCCTAAGCTGATGACTGTATTTCCTCTCATTATCTGAGTGGTCTTGGGGAGTCCACATGGAAGGCCAGCTCCGAGGGCAACAGGTCTGCAAGAAGTTGGGCAGAGGAAGCCAGGAGTCAGCTGATAAGCAGGACATACCTAGTCCTCCTGGCACGATCCTATGTGGGGTGGGGCGGGCACCCGAGGCTCATGTGTGTGTGATGTGTGTGCACATGGGACAGTGACTGCTACAAGCCCCATATGTGGGGAGCCCCAAATCCCACAGGACACTTTATTGGTGTCAGCGGGCGAGGGACTTTCCAAGCTGGAAAGAGGGTTTGGGAGGCGATAGCTCCACATTCTCCTCCTTCCTCTGCCCCTCCCCTCAGATTTCTGGTGAGGCACACGGCCCCAGGCACTTTCCTCTCTCTAAGCTGAATGTGACTTCACGTTACTAAGACAAGGAGGAAGGAGAAGGAAACCAGCGTTTCACTGATGCCTATTCTCTGCTAGGGACTAAGTCAAGGTTTTAATACATTGTCTCATTATCACAGCAAATCTTCCAATTTTGATTGTGCATCTGAGGAAGTTCAGGGCTCAGGTGAATTAATAACTTGCCTAAATCACAAAGATATTAGATGATGGGACTGAGGTGATAACTTAGGAATGAGGAGTGGCTGGTTGGAGAATTGGTGGCTGCCAGGGATTAAAGGGAGGGGAAATGGACTGAAAGAGCAGAGAGGATTTTAGGACAGAGAATCTACTGTTTGCTACTACAATGGTGCACAGGTGTCAGTACACACTTTTCCAAACCCACAGAATGTACACACCAAGACTGAACTGTAATGTCAACAATGGTCTTTGGGTGATAATGATGTGTCAATGCAGGTGCGTCAATCATAGGAAATGGACCACTCTGATGGGAGATGTTGATAACAGGAGAGGCTGTACGTGTTTGGGGACTAGAGGTATGTGGGAACTCTCCACTTCCCCTAAGTTTTGCTGTAAGCCTAAAACAGCTCTTCTAAAAAGAAGTCTACTAAAAAAAAAATGAAGATAGTGGAGGACAGAGGAGCCTGGTGTGTTATAGTCCATGGGGTTGAAAAGAGTCGACACGACTTACAGACTGAACAACAACAACAACAGAAAAATAGCTCGAGCACACCACCTTAGAAGGCAACATTCTGGGTTGGGATGCTTGTCAGCTATGGATTGTTTTTGAAAATGCAGGCTTTTATGACTTCCCTGGCGGTCCAGTTGTTAAGACTCTGCTTCCACACAGTGGGCAAGTGTTTGATCCCTGGTCATGGAACAAACATTCCATATGCATATTCCATATGCACATGGCATGGCCAAAAATAAAGAAAATGCAGGTTTTTAAACTCAATTTTTAGCAGGTTTAGAGGAAGTGATTTACTTGGTCATTTCTAAATTTTTATCTCAAATTACATTTTTTAAATGCGTATTTATTCAACTGCACCAAGTCTTAGTTGTGGCATATGAGATCTAGTTCCCTGACCGCGGATGGAATCCATGCCCCATGCATTGAGACCTCGAAGTCTTAGTCATTGGACCACCAGGGAAGTTCCTCAGATTACACTTTAAAAATATTTAAACACAAAACCCAGTTCTGCATTGTTTATGAGACACATCTAATGAGTAAGATCGTGGAATGGTTGACAGTCGATGAGTGAAAAAAAAATACCAGGCAAAAGCTAACCAAAAGAAAAGCCAGGAAAGGTCTATTCATATCAAAGAAAAAGGAATTTTAAGACAAAAATATTTATTAGGGATACAGTGAGTACCTAGATTAAATGGTCAATTCATACGGAAATTATAATTGTTGTAAACTTGTAAGCTCTTAGCTTCAAGGAAAAACAAAGAGCAAAATTTCTTCCTATGATGATGGTTTTATCATCATCACAGAAAGAAATTTTAATACAACATCTCTCTATTATGAATAATGAAGCAAATGTGAAAAGATGCTCAACATCATTAATCATCAGGGAAAGACACATCAAAGTCACAATGAGATATCATTGCACCACTGTCAGAATGGTTATCATCAAAGACAACAAATAAAAACTTTGGCAAGGGTGTGGAGAAAAGGGAGCTCTCGTGTACTCTGGTGGGATTGTAAATTGGTGAGAATGCTGTGGAGAAAAGTACGGAGGAGCCTCAAAAAATTAAAAATAGAACTACCGTATGATCCAGCAATTTCACTTCTGGGTATTCTCCTGAAAAAAACAAAAGCACTAATTCGACAACATATATGGACACCAATGTCCACTGTGGCGACATTTCCAATAGCCAACATGTGAAAGCCACCTGCATGTTCACCCATAGATGCATGAATAAAGATGTGGTTGGTATAACTACACAACAGAATATTATTCAGCCATAAAGAATGAAATCTTGCCATTTTTGACAACACGGACGGACCTAGAAGGTATTATGCAATGACTCAGAGAAAGACAAATACCATATGATCTCACATATATGCAGAATCTGAAAAACAAAACAAACAAAACCAAAAACGGGCTCCTAGGTATACAGAACAAACGGGTGTTTGCTGGAGGCGAAGGGGTCGAGTAGGCTCCAAGACAGATGAATGGGATTAGGAGGTACAAAGCACCAATTACAAAGTGAATCACAGGGATGTAACACAGCATTAGGATATGGTCAGTAATACTATAACAACTTTGCATGGAAACAGGTGGATACTAGACTTATTGTGGTGATAATTGCATAATGTATGCAAATGCCAAACCACTGTGTAGAGCACCTGAAGGTTACATAATACCATATATTATAAGCCAACCTAATATTTAAAGTAATGTATCTTGCAATTCACAAAATAAGACTACAGATTCATAGAAACAGAAAGCAGAACAGTGATTTGCAGGGCCTGGGTGCAGGGGGAAATGGTGAGTTATGTTTAATGGGTACAGACTTTCAGTTTTATAAGATAAAAAAGTTTCGAGATCCATCATGAAACAATGTGAATGTAACACAACCAAATGTAAATTCAAAAACAGTTAAGTGGTGAATTTTATGTTATGTGTATTTTACCATAATTGAAAATTTAATGAACACAACATTGTAAATCTTCAATAAGCTTAAAAATTAAAAACTTACAAAAAGTAAAAACTTATAAATCATTTATACCAAGGAATATGAAACCAAGTAGACCAAGTCTTAGAAAAAGTAGAACTTACCTAACTTGATTGAAGAAGAAATAAAAAGCCTGAATAGTTCTACAAGTATTAAAGAAATTACATCCATAATTTGAAATCTTCCCACAAAGAAAATGTCAGGTCTAGATAGTGTTACAGAAGTTTAAATAGGGATAATCCTAATCTACTCTTTCTGAGAATGAAAATAGCAGGAACACACCCTCTTCCTATGAGGCCAGTGTAACCTTAATACCAAAATGAGACAAGAATAGGATGAAATAGAAAAATTAGAAGCCAATGTCACTCATGAATACAAATGCAAATCAGAAAAATACAAACAGACCAAATCTAGCAGTGTATTAAAAATATTAGACATCATATCCAAGTTAAGCTTAGCTATGAAAAGTTGGTTGCACGATAGAAAAGAAAGCTGCAAATGTCATTTATTATTGTTGGGAATAGTAAACTTTGGTGCTTTATGTCACATTACTTCTGCCCTCCTCTGAAATTAGCTGCATTTACAGCAGATAATTTCCTGCAACCTGAGACTCATTTTATGTTCCATGACCCCACCTCAAGTTTATACCATATTTCTTTTTTGCTTTTTTGCTTCAGGGTCTTCAATGCTTTAGGAGTCACTTAGCTACCTGCTGCTGCTGCTACAGCTAAGTCGCTTCAGTCGTGTCCGACTCTGTGCGACCCCATAGACGGCAGCCCACCAAGCTCCCGTGTCCCTGGAATTCTCCAGGCAATGTTTCCCAGAAGCCTAGGAGTTTCAAGTTTCCTAACATGAAACCCTCAACCAAGTATAGGCCAAGAGCTAGTAGAAATATGCTCCAGCCTCTTTCTTTTGGGGAGGCAATTCTAGCCAGCACCCTGTAGACTTATCCGAGATTCTGAAAGGCTTGACCTCCCTTTGCTGACACCTGCAACATCAGTTATGCACCTTCTATTGGTTTTCTGTCCCCTGTTCCAGTATTCTTGTTCCTTCACTCCCTACTTCCTGGCCTCAATAATTCAGTTATCTACCTGAAATAATCTACCTGAACTGAAGTCCTTGTTGCAGGCTCTACTTGAAGGAGCCCAGGCTAAAAACTTATGTTGCAGACTTAAGAAGAAAAAAACATAAGATCATCTTAACAGATCTAGAAAAAAAAAAATGATGACATTCAATATTCTTTCATGATAAAAGCTCTTAGCAGACTAGAAGGAAATATACTTAACATGATAAAGGAAACTTAGAGAAAGTTTGCACATGTACTATTATTTTTTTAACATCTGTATTATTTTTCTAATGAGTAAATCTTAGGAACACTTCCTTTAAAATCTGGAATCAAACAAGGATGCCCACTATCTTTGTTTCTATTATAACATTTTGCCAGAGGTCCTTGAGAGTATAGCAAGATAAGAAAAAGAAATTAAAGGCCTAGGGATGGGAAAAGAGCAAAATCATCAGTATTTTCATATGATTTGGTTGCCTAGATGGAACATTCAAATGAATGATCAGACAAAGATTCATAATAATCAGAGATTTTAGCAAGACAGCTAGCTGTAAGATCAATATCCAAAAAGAAATTGCTTTTGTATAGAACAGTAACATAAAAAATGTAATTTAGGACTTCCCTGGTGGTTGAGTGGTTAAAACTCTGCACTTACACTGCAGGGGCCACAGGTTTGATCCCTGGTCAGGGAAGTTCTGCATGCTGCACAGAGCATCCAGGAAAAAAAAGTAATTTTAAAAGCACACTACGTTATAGCAGCAAAAAGATAGAAGTAATACATATACAGAAACGAAAAGATAGCAGAGTATAAGATCTATAGTAAGAACGTTATAAAACACTATAGAAAGACATTAAATACAATTTAAATAAATGTAGAACCAGCCCATGTTTATGACTAAGGGATTCAATATTGTAATGAGGACAATTCTCTTCCTACAGATTTAATGATATTTCAATAGATCCAAATAAGGGATTTCATGGAAAACAAAAGATGATTCTAAACCTTATTATGGAAAGAACAAAAGGACCAAGACACCCCTAAAGAAGAATAAAATGAGGGGATTTGCCCTACTAGATATGAAGACTTACTATAAAATATAATTTTAGTGCAGATGAAGGTGAATTAACCAATGGAACAAAGTGCCCAGAAATAGTCTTGTGTGAAACACACACGTGACAAAAATGGCAGTGTAAAACACTGGGTGAAGAAGGAGATAAAAATAAATGATGTGTGATCAACTCTTTAACTATATGTAGAAAAAAAGATGGGAAACGTATCCCTATCTCACATGGAATGAAGAAATCAATTCTATCTAATTTAAAGATTTACATGTAAAAGAACACTTTAAAAACTTTTACAAGAAAATATGTACTTAGACACTCAGTCGTGTCCAACTCTGTGAGCCAGTGGACTGTAGACTGCCAGGTTCCACTGTCCATGGGAATTCCCAGGCAAGAATACTGGAGTGGGTTGCCATTTCCTACTTCAGGAGATCTTCCTGACCCAGGGGTCAAACCCTCGGCTCCTGTGTTGCAGGCAAATTCTTTACCTGCTGAGCCGCCGCCAGGGAAATACATAAGAAAATATAAGAGAGTATTTTTACGTCCTTGGGGCAAGGAAGGAATTCCTAAGCAAGACCTCAAGATCACCACTGCTAGAATAAACAACTGGTAATTTTGAGTTTATGAAAGACATGATGAACATTTCAAAGAAAACAAAATGGCTCAGCTAATGAAAAGATGCTTTTACTCAGTAAGAGCAAGGGAAATTAAAACCACAATGAGGAACCACTTTATATCTACTAGATTGGCAGAAGTTAAGAAAGTCGACAAGACCAATTGTTGGAGAGGTTATGGGTCAGTAGGAACTCGTATGTTGCTGGTGAGAGTGTATTTTGGTTCTCTGAGAAATAATGAGGCATTGTCTTCTAATGCTGAATAGTGTTATATCCTATAACGCACAATTCCACCCTTAGATATATGCCCTGGAGAAACTCTTGCACTAAGAACCAGAAGACCTGTCCCATTCTTACTATATGTGTGACCCTGAGCAAGTCGTTTTAATCTCTGTGTGCCTCAGTTTTCTCCTCTGTAAAACGGGATTACCCACAGCACATTCCTTATGGGGATGGTGTGTGGATTAAACTAATTAAATGACATATTTAAAAGTATTCAAAACAGTAGCTGGCACACAGTGTATGTTACATGACTATTTCATAAAATGAAAATAAATGCATATGTGATAAAGCACTAAAATGCATATGTGATAAAGCACTAAGTTAAAAGAAGAATCAATAAAACAATAAAAGCAGACTTGGGAGGATGGTTATTATGTCTGGGTGGGAGGGGAGTAGCACAGGAGGTAGATGGAAAGCTTAGTGGTAGTTCATCCTTGGGTTGAGTGTTGGTTTCAGGGCTGTTCATTATATTATCTTCATGTACAATGCACATGCATGTTACATAGATGCACTCATTATGTGTCACATATTAAATTTTACAGAAAGAATACAAAGGGAAAAGAGAAATTCCTACACATAGAAAGAAGAGGCTCTTTGGAAGTATGAGCCACAGGATAGGAAAGTCCCTTCTAACCAGGTAGGATTTCATTGAATAGGATCATCAGGAACTTCGGGTGTAAACCCAAGAAGCTGGGGACTATACTTGTCCTCTAAGCATCAACTCTGAGCTCAGTCCAGATGACCTGGACCCACGTGAGCCATGGTGGGAAGGCAGCTCATACTTCTAAGACAATTATGTTGACAGAGCAGGAGAGGAAGAGAAAGGACAAAAAGAGAAAATAACCACAAAGCAATAGGCTATTGGACTCAGAGAGATGGCTGACGTGAGCTCCTCAGGCAAGGGCCAACCAGCCGGAGGAAATTTTGTAGCAGCTCCAGCCCCTGGGCTCATGGGCAGACAGGGAGGGAAAGGAGAAGAATTCAAGTGTTGATTGACAATCTATCCCAAGCCCTCTCCACTGTGCCAAGAGGGAAGTGGGGAGCATCACCTTACCTGTATCAGCAAACGGGTGCTGCCATGATAGGTAAACAGGTCCAGCTTCCAGCAGCCGTTGTTCCCTGGGCTGCTGCTGGTTCAACAAGTGGTGCCTGGTTTTTTATTTCCCTTTCAGAAGTCACGTGCTTCCTGCCCCAGCTCTGAGCTCATCCTAACATCACTTTCTGTTTGTTAACTCTTGTTTTAAGCCCTGGTAAATATATACCGGGGCTTCCAATGGCTCATTGTTTAAGTAACTGCCTGCCAATGTGGGAGCTGATTCCTCAGTCAGGAAGATCCCCTGGAGAATGAAATGACACCCCACTCCAGTGTTCTTGCCTGGGAAATCCCATGGACAGAGGAATCTGGCGGCGTATAGTGCATGGGGTCCCAAATAGTCAGACATGACTGAGCATGCATGCATGCATTCAAGGGACTAAGACAGTTGAGGCCACAAATGCTGAAGATCCCCTGGTTGGCGATCTTAGTTCCTCAACCAGGAATTAAGCTCGGGTCACGGCGGTGAAAGTGCTACTAACCACTGGACCAGCAGGAAATTCCCTCTGCACCCTTTTTTTTGATGTGTGATTTCTGTGCTCCTGGGGGCCTTTGAGGAGTGAGACAGATCCAGGATGAGCCGCCCACTGAACATCTGCAGGAAGCTTGTCAGCATCAGGGAGCAAGGTCTTCCCTGTATTTGACATGCCCAACCACCAAACACTTCTACTTACACCTAAGAACGATTAATCTTTTCACATCTGCCCCTTCACCTAACAATCAAAAAAACCCTCCCCTGGCAGAGTAGCTTTGTGCCAAGAGGCAGAGTTTCAGAGCTGGGTGCTAGGCTGCCAGCTGGGCTCACCCACAAGCAGAGGTTTTGGTCTCATGGGCCTGCCCCTCAGCGCCTACCACTGAAAGTCCTGGCTTAGCAAAGACACAAATGAGGATGCGTCTGGGACCAAGACAGGGTTTTCCCGGTGGCCGAGGGGTAAAGAGTCCACCTGCCAGTGCAGGAGATGCAGGAAGTTGGGTTTCGATCACTGGGGCAGAAAGATCCCCCAGAGGAGGGAATGGCAACCCATTCCAGTATTCTTGCCAGGGGAATCCCATGGACAGAGAAGCCTGGGGGCTACAGTCCACGGGGTTGCAGAGTCGGACAGGTCTGAAGCGACTGAGCACCGCACAGACAGGACCAGGGGCAGGAGAGTCTGATGCTGTGACCTGTTCCCTGTGCACCATCCCCGGGTCTCCCTGGAGGGTCAACAGGAGGAGGAGACGGAGCCCCAGGAGGAGGCCCTCTGGTTTTCCACCACCACTACCCGCCCTGCCCGATGCCTGCCCGGGCCCCCTGCTCCCCTGGCCAGGCACTCTCCCTCTCCTCCCCTTCACCAACCCTGCTTGTGGGATTCAGCTGTGATTCAGTACCACCCTCCTGCATCTGGGGAAAAGGGGGTGTAAGTGAGGCTGGGGCTCTGGGTGCTGCCAGGGCCTTTTTCTGGGGCTGGAAGAGCTGGCCAGGGGCTGGGGGTGGGGTGGGAAGACTTGTGGGTGAAATTGCTGATGACACCCTGGGAACTCTAATGGGGGGGGTTTCTTTTCTTTTCTCCATTTCAGTTGAGCTGTGCCCCAAGCCCCACCCACAGGTGCCACGGGAACTGTGGGTGCAGATGTACCCCTGGCTTCAGATAGGGACTGGGCGGGTCGTCAGCAGGGTTGGGGCAAGGGGTGGATCCGAAGGTAGGAAGGGCCATGTGCACTGGGGAGGTGGGGGGTGGTCTTATGTCATCACCACAGACAAGGGCTCTGTCCCCTTAACTCTTCCTTGGGGTCCACTGAGGCAGGGGGCAGTCACGATGAGGGTGCTTCTTCCCCAGACTACTACAATGCCAAGAGCCCCGTGATATGAGAACAGACATTAGCCCTGGGGCCCAGGCCAGCTTCATCGCCGAGCTGGAAACAGCCCTGGAGGCACTGTGTCCCTCCTGTGCCTGCCAACCCCTTTCTACACCTGGCAACCCTTCTTACCCTCCTATCCCCAACCAGGCCCTCTCCCCAGGGTGAATGAGTCCCATCTCCACCACACGGAGACCTTGAACCAACCTGATCTCTGATCCGGGTGAGAGCCCCTTAAAGCCCCGTCCAGGCCCCAGAAGCCACAAAAGGCCAACCTTGTCCCATTGATCGCTGCCCCTACTGGCAGAGGCCTGGGAGACGGAGCCCTCCCTCGACCTCCTCCCCTTACCCTCTCTCTGGATGACCAGGACTGCGAGGTCTCCATTTAGCCCAATAACAGAACTGGGGGTAAAAGGCGAGGACTGCTTGGTTTCCATGGCTCTCCGAAGGCCCAGAGTGATGGGGGAGGCCTGGCAGGGAGGTTCCTGGAGCCAAGCCATTGGGCCCCCACACTCACCCTTGGATGCTGGCTCTGTTGGCAGAAGAGAGAAGTCAGAGCCATGTCCTGGAGGGCCACGTGGAACAGAGTGTCTCTCTGCCCCTCTGGGCCAGGCAAGTCTCCCCACCCTCCGTCAGGAGGAAGGAGTCACTCAGGGTCCCATGAGGCTGGGTGCCTGGTGCCTGGGCAGGTCGGTCTGGGGACACGCCAGGGCATGGGTTTGCTGGGGCTTTGGAAGGCCTCCGAAGGAGTGGGCGGATGGGGATGGGGGAGACATTTGGAGACAGAAGTCCAGCCAGGCCTGGTGGCTCCCCTTCCTGGCCATTCCCAGGAGGAGACACGAAGGCACAGGGTTAAGTCCAGGTGTTTGTGTTCAGGCTGTTTGCCTTGGTCCCCCAGCCAGGCCTGGACCGCACCCTAAGGAGCCACAGTGAGCTCCAGTGGCTGCCGTGCCAGTGGCCACGCCGCTCACACAGGCGGTGCCCGGTGGCTCCGTCTCAGCCTCTTCTTAGTGGCGTGCACTCAGTTGTGACCCGTCCACCGCCAGTGCCACCTCTCAGTTCAGTTCAGTTCAATCACTCAGTCATGTCCAACTCTTTACAACCTTATGGACTGCAGCACGCCAGATCTCCCTGTCCCTTACCAACTCCCAGAGTTCACTTGAACTCATGTCCATTGAGTAGGTGATGCCATCCAATCATCTCATCCTCTGTCATCCCCTTCTCCTCCCGCCTTCAATCTTTCTCAACATCAGGGTTTTTTCAGATAACTCAGTTCTTCACATCAGGTAGCCGAAGTATTGGAGTTTCAGCTTAAGCATCAGTCCTTCCAATGAATATTCAGGACTGATCTCCTTTAAGATGGACTGGTTGGATCTCCTTGCAGTCCAAGGGACCCTCAAGAGTCTTCTCCAACACCACTGTTCAAAAGCATCAATTCTTCGGCGCTCAGCTTTCTGTATAGTCCAACTGTCACATCCATACATGGCTAGTGGAAAAATGATAGTTTTGACTAGACAGACCTTTGTTGGCGACGTAATATCTCTGCTCTTTAATATGCTGTGTAGGTTGCTCATAATTTTTCTTCCAAAGAGCAAGCGTCTTTTAATACCATGGCTGCAATCACCATCTGCAGTGATTTTGGAGCCCCCAAAAGTAAAGTCAGTCACTGTTTCCATTGGTTTCCCCATCTATTTTCCATGAAGGGATGGGACCAGTGATGATGCCACCTCTGGGTGAAGACAAAGCACAGGAGGATGAATGTCACAAACAAGAGCAGCAGCGCTCTCATGATCACGATGATTGTCACCATCTGGTTGTCGGGTATGGGCTCTGGGGAAGGAAGGGGTAGAGGTCACAGAAGTCCTCTGGTCCTAATTTCCAGGCTTAAGGGGGAGTATCTGTCCACCCATCACCCATCCACCCACCCCCGGGCATCCTGCTGTCACTCTGCATTGCAGGGATGAATGGACCGGGATCCAGGCCACCAGCCAGCCTCTGTGAGATCATAGGGCAGATGGACTCAGATGGTCCCCTTGCCATGGGCTACCAGACCTCATGGCCTGGACCGTGGCGTGGTCCAGTCCAAGCCCCTCCCTGGGGAGAGATGAGGGAGCTTCAGCCAGACTCTCTGACGACAAAGAGAATCTTGGCGATCTAGGGTCACAGAAGAGCAGGGCTCCAGGGGACCTTAGGGATCAGTCAGGTCAAATTTATCATTGCAGAGAGCGGTCAAGGCCAGAGAGAGGAGCCTGACTTGGTTAAGGTCACCCAGCTCACTCATGACCAAGCAACTAGTCAGGGTCCAAGCTAGGAACTGGCCAGGAGCTCCAGGGAACCCCAGGGATCAAGTGTGGTTTCCCCGAGTGCCTCCCCGGAGCGAGCAGAGAGTGGGGCAAAGGTGTTTTCTTCCCCTGAGGGACTGAAAGTGAATGCGCCCCCCCTCCTGATCTGTGGGCTCCCCCTCACCTTTGACTTCAAGCCTCTGGGGATCTGAGACCCTGTGGACGAGGCCACCGCCTCGAGAGTGCAGATCCATCAGGGCCTCACATGAGAAGTTATAGAGGCCGTCTTCCCTGTGAGCTGTGGTGTTGTGGGTGACCACGGCATCTTGGGGGGAAAGTGCTGTCCCCACAAAGGTCTGATTGCACAAGATGTCAGTACCACGGAGCAGGGTGACTGTGAGGCATTCGAGGGGGCCCACAGCGGGGACCCTGCACTCGATGGTGAATAGTGTCCCTATGGCCACTGACGTGGGCGACAGCATCAGTAGCACTTGCTTTGGAGGGTCTGCAGGAAAGCGGAAGGGAGGTCTGGTCAGGATGGGTGTGCATCTCCGCAGGCCCCACCCAGCCCAGACCATCCCCTGTGACCACCGTGTTCTCAGGATTTACGGTGGGCTGAGCTAAGGAAGGAGGAAGTAGTTCAGGGTGGAGGATGTACTGGGTGGTAGTTTTAGGGACATGATGACTTCTGCAATGGACAAGAATGGAGGTGCCCTGGTGTCTACAAAGAAAAGGTTCAGAGTCTGTTCAGTCAACAAGAAAGATAAAAAAGTTTGGGCTGTGTCTCTTTCCTCTCCTTAATTTCAACAGACACTTCAATTGTGAGATTATCAGAGGCGGGGGCAAGAGTCAGGCCTGCCTTGGATTTCAGGATCACGTTTAAAACTATCTCTATCCCTTAGCTATTAAACTCCATGGTTCCCTGAGTTCCCTTTAAAAAAAAAAAAAGATTTATTTCTTTGGTTGTTCCAGGTCTTAGTTGTGGTATGTGGGATCTAGTCCCCTGACCAGGGATCAAACCCGGGTCCCCTGCATTGGGAGTGCTGAGTCTTAGCCATTAGACCTCCAGAACATCTCTCTAGATTCATTTCTGAACTAGAATACCTAGCCTCCATTACAACAGGATAATATGGTAGATTTAGGACATGTTTCTACTCATTTGATCACTGGTGACAGTTCTGAGCGATACCCTGGGTGCTGAGCTTCTGAGGGAACCCCGGTCTCTCCATGGTCTCTGTGGCCTGTGGGCAGGTGTGTGTGTGTGTGATGGTCACACATTTGCAAAGGGCCCTCAGGGGGAGATAGGACCAGGACCTTCTCCCCAGGAGGTGAATGGGTTAGTGGAGAGTATGCCAGCCCTCCTGATGGGGTCCCTGCTTCTTGTCACAGGATGCGGGGTGTTCTGGTGATGGGGGTGCTCCCCAGCTGGGAAGACTGTGGGAAACGACTTTTAGATCCATCTAAACCTTGCTTGGATTGCTTGCTTCTGAGCAAATCTGAAAATCCTGGTTGCTGGCACGGTTCAAGGAGGCCAGGGGAGGGTGTGAGCAAGTTCTGAGCCTGTGGCCTAGATCCAGGAGCCCAGGGAGGTGGGGCCATAGGAGAGCGCCCAGGCGCAATTACAGAGCAGCTCTGGGTGGGTTTGCAGACACAGCCTCCGGCCTCGGGGAGCAGGGCCCCGTGGGCGACACTCACAGAACACGGTGATGTGGAAAACTTTCGTCTCCTGCTTGCCACCGCAGGTGAAACTGCACAGGAGCTCCTCATCCTTGGAGATGTTGTAGACCTTGAACAGCTTCCACTGAGTCTGGCTCTCCAGGACAGGTTGTTTAGGGCTGTCTCCAGAACAATTCTCTTGGGGTCCGTACAACTGGCAGTACAGTTAATGAACTGAGACTCTCCAGACCCCACCATCAGTCGCTCTGGCCCCTCGAACGCCTTCTCACCAGACCCTGGAAGGACAGAAAACATTGGGCAGCAGACACCCCCGCTGCCCTGCCCGATGGGGCTGCCCACGATGGGCAGTCTGATCAAGGGGTGCCCTCTGCTCCTCTCTCCTTGTTCAGACATTACTGCCTCTGGTCTAGACGGAGGGGGATGCGCCCTAGTTGTCTCCCTGCCCCTGATGCTCTCCCAGCTGGTCCCCTCCAGGTGAGTCTTCCTCATGCACCTCTCCTATCCCCAAGAAGATTGTATTAGAACTCAACTCCAGGCCAAATGACCCCTCCTCTGCTAAAGTCTCCCTGAAATGGAGGTGGATTGTGTCCTCTCAGGCCCCGTGTCCATGAATTTGGCTCCTCCCTCACTACCCTCTCTTCTGCAAATCCTTGTAGAACACCAGCTGCATGGCAGGCACTGGTCTAGGCTCTGGGGAGCATCAGAGATGGAAGAAGCTCAAAGCTTGCCCTTGTGGAGCTCGCAGTGCCGCGAGGGACACAGTAACAAACTAGAGAAGTAGCCAGCCTGTCAGTTGGTGGGAAGTGCCTGGCAAAGGAAATAGGGAGTGGGGCGGGCGGTCACGTAATACTGTGCTCTGGACAGGTTTCATGGAAATGGTGACATTTGAGCAAAGGATGAAGGAGATGGAAGGAACTTGGCTGTCAGGTATCTGCAGAGGGCAGAGAACCACCAGCGCTAAGACCCTGGGCAGAGAGGAGACCAGGATGGTCGGAGCCCAGTGAGGAAGAAGGCCAAGAATCTGAACTGATCTCAGCCAGCTGGACCTGTGCTGTGGCCTGTGTTCCCACCACTCCTGCATGCCCCACCTAACCCTCAGCTGGGGCTAGAGGGAGGCTCTGCAGGGAGAGAGAGAGAGCTGCATTTGAATCTGAAGTTTGCCAGCTCTGTGGTCTTGGGCAAAGTGCTTTCTCTTTCTGAGCCTCAGTTTTCCATCTGTCAAATGGGTTAGTAATCCCTTTCCTGCATGGTTGCCATGAAAGCACCTGGCAGGTTTTCCAAAACAGAATACTGAGCACATGGAGGCATTCTCCTTCACACTCCCCTGGACTCCCCAGAAGGGGCTTCGTTTACACTTTGATGGTCAGCAGAAGACGATGCCCTCCACTGACCTTTGCTGTCCACTGGGCCACATCTGAAGAACAGCTGGGACATGCCCTCACCTCCCCTTGAGCCTCAGCCTCCCTTCATCTCCCCATCAGTCTCCACGACCTGCCACATCCACACACCCTGAAGTTATGGGGCCTGTTCAACCCAGTGTATGAAGACCAGGACCCCAGGCTGCTGCCCCAGGGTCACGGGGTCATGGGGAAACCAGGCTCACAGAGCAGCCCAAACCCGTGGCGGGTGGACGCTGTGTTCAAAGCCTCAGAGACTTCAGGACCAGGACCCCCTTCTCCGCCTGATACTAGGGGTACGGGTGACCTACCCTCTGGCTGGCACACACCCAGTCAGGATCTCCAGGCTCACCTGGGCATCAGATCAGGGCGAGAAAGGCTATGAGCAGTCCCAAGCCATCCCCAGCCACCAAAAGGGGACATCTCGAGTGGCATCCGCAGGTTTGCAGGAAATAGCCGAGGACTGCCGGGAGAGACGTGAAGGGTACTGGTCAGGAAGGGGTGACCTGCAGCTGCAGTCCGGAGCTCCCAGCGTTCCTAAGCTGATGACCGTATTTCCTCTCATTATCTGAGTGGTCTTGGGGAGGCCACATGGAAGGCCAGTTCCCAGGGCCACAGGTCTACGAGAAACTGGGCAGAGCAAGCCAGGAAGCAGCTGATAGGTGGGACATAGCCTAGTCCTCCTGCACGCTGCCATCAGAGGTGGGCGAGCACCCGGGGCTCATGTGTGTGTGATGTGTGTGCACTCGGGACACGGACCGCTACAAGCCCCAAATCCGGGGAGCCCCGAATCCCACAGGACTCATTATTGGGGTCAAGAAAGGAGGGGCTTTCCAAGCTGGAAAGAGGGTTTGGGAGGCGATAGCTCGACATTCTCCTGCTTCCTCTGCCCCTCCCCTCAGATTTCTGGTGAGGCACACGGCCCCAGGCACTTTCCTCTCTCTAAGCTGAATGTGACTTCAGTTACTAAGACAAGGAGGAAGGAGAAGGAAACCAGCGTTTCACTGATGCCTGTTCTCTGCTAGGGACTAAGTTAAGGTTTTAATACATTGTCTCATTATCACAGCAAATCTTCCAATTTTGATTGTGCATCTGAGGAAGTTCAGGGCTCAGGTGAATTAATAACTTGCCTAAATCACAAAAATATTAGGTGATGGTCCTAAGGTGAGAACTTAGGAATGAGGAGTGGCTGGTTGGAGAAATGGTGGCTGCCGGGGATTAAAGGGAGGGAGAAATGGACTGAAAGAGCAGAGAAGATTTTAGGACAGAGAATCTACTGTTTGCTACTACAATGGTGCACAGGTGTCAGTACACACTTGTCCAAACCCACAGAATGTACACACCAAGACTGAACCGTAATGTCAACTATGGTCTTTGGGTGATAATGATGTGTCAATGCAGGTGCGTCAATCATAAGAAATGGACCACTCTGGTGGGGGATGTTGATAATAGGAGAGGCTGTACATGTGTGGGGACAGGAGGTATGTGGGAACTCTCCACTTCCCCTAAGTTTTGCTGTAAGCCTAAAACTGCTTTTATTTTAAAAAATGGAGATAGTGGAGGACAGAGGAGCCTGGTGTGTTACAGTCCATGGGTTTGAAAAGAGTCAACACAACTTAGAGACTGAACAGCAACAACAGAAAAATAGCTCAGACACACCACCTTGAACGACAATCTTCTTGGTTAGGATTCCTGTCAACTATGGATTGTTGTTGAACATGCAGGCTTTTAGGATTTTCTTGTTAGGGTTTCCCTGGTGTCCAGTTGTTAAGACTCTTGCTTCCACACAAAGGGTGAGCCTTGGATCCCTAGTCTTTTATCCCCTAGGAATTAACATTCCATATGCGCATTGCATGGCCAAAAAGAAAGAAAATGCAGGCTTTTAAACTCAGTTTTTAGCAGGGTTTATAGGGAGTCATTTGCTCAATCATTCCTAAATTCTCATCTCAGATTACATTTTAAACATATTTAAACACAAAACTTAGATCTACATTTTTTATGAGGCACATCTAATGAATAAGAGTGTGGAATGGTTGAAAGTCAAAGAATGGTAAGATACACCAGGCAAAAAAAAACCAGGAAAGTTCTGTTTGTATCAAGCAAAAAGGAATTTTAAAACAAAAATATTTATTAGGGACAGAGTGAATACCTAGATTAAAGGATCAGTTCATCTGGAAATTATAAGAGTTCTAAACTTGTAAGCACTTAGTTAGAAGGAACAACAGAGAGATAAAATCATGATCATAGCAAGAAATTTTAATACAACATCTCTCTATTATGAATAATGAAGCAAATGTGAAAAGATGATCAACATCATTAATCATCAGGGAAATGCAAATCAAAACCGCATTGAGATATCACCCACCACTGTCAGAATGGTTATCATCAAAAAGAGAAGAAACAAAAAGCATTGGCAAGGTTGTGGAGAAGAGGGAACCCTCTTGTACTCTTGGTGGGGTTGTAAATTGCTGCAACTGCTGTGGAAAAAAGTGTGGAGGTGCCTCAAAACATTAAAAATAGAACTGCCGTATGATCCAGCAATTTTACCTCTGGGTATTCCTCTGAAGAAACCAAGAGCACTAATTCGAAGACATGTATGCACACAAATGTTCACTGTGGCACCATTTCCAATAGCCAACATGTGGAAGCAAATTAAGTGTTCATCAATGGATGCATGGATCAAGATGTGGTTGTATATCTACACAACGGAATATTATTCAGCCATAAAGAATGAAATCTTGCCATTTTCAGCAACACAGATGGAGCTGGAGGGCGTTATGCTAAGTGCAGTGAGTCAGACTAGGACAATTACCACATATGATCTCACTTGTATGTGGAATCTGAAAAACAAAACAAACAAAACCAGAACCAGGCTCCTAAATACAGACAAAGAATGGGTGGTGGCTGGAGATTAAGGGGCTGAGAGGGTCCAAAATGGGCGAATGGGATCAAGAGGTACAAAGTGCCAACTATAAAATAAACCACAGGGATGTAACACAGGGAATATGGTCAAATAATATGTTGATAACTCTGTATGGAGAGAGGTGGATACTAGTCTCATTGTGGTGATAATTTCAAAATGTATGCAAATACCAAACCACTGTGTAGAACATCTGAAGCTTACATAACATTGTACATTATAGGTCAACCTAAAAATTTTAAATAATATATCTAGTAATTCACAAAGAAGACTATACAGATTCATAGGAACAGAAAGTAGAACAGTGGATGCCAGGGGCCTAGGGGCAGGGGGGGGATGGTGAGCTGTTTGTTTAATGGGTACAGAGTTTCAGTTTCACAAGTTAAAAAAGTTTCAAGATCCATTGTGAAACAATGTGAATGTAAGACAACCATATGTACATTTAAAAATGGTAAAGGGGTGAAATTTATGTTATGTGTGTTTTAGCATAATCGAATATTTAATTAATACAATATTATAAATCAATTACACTTCAATAAAGTTAAAAATTAAAAGACTATAAATCATTTATGCCAAGAAATATGAAACCAAGTAGACCAAATCTTAGAAAAAGTAGAACTTACCTAACTTGATTGAAGAAGAAATAAAAAGCCTGAATAGTTCTACAACTAATAAAAAATTACATCCATAATTTGAAATCTTCCCACATAGAAAACATCAAATCTAGACAGTGTTACAGAAGTTTAAATAGGGATAATTCTAATTTTACAAAAGCTCTTTCTGAGAATGGAAATAGCAGGAACATGCTCTCTTTCTTTGAGGCCAGTGTAACCTTAATACCCAAATGAGACAAATTAGGATGAAACAGAAAAATTAAATTATAAAATTATAATTTATATTATATTTTATATTCTATTTTAATGTATATTATAAATATTTTTATATTATATTTATATTATACATATTTTGTTTATATTATATTATATATTATATTATATATTCACTCATGAATATAAATGAAAAATAAGAAAAATACAAACCTAGCAATGTATTAAAAATATTAGACATCATATCCAAGTTAGGCTTAGCTATGAAAAGTTGGTCGAACAATAGAAGAGAAAGCTATGAAGGTCATTTATTATTGGTGGTAATAGTAAACTTTGGTGCTCTATGTCACTTTGCTTATGCGCGCCTCTAAAATCAGCTGCATTTACAGTGGATAATTTCCTGCAACCTTATACTCATCTTGTGCTCCAGGGTCCCACCTCAGGTTTACACCGTGTTTCTCTTTGCTTTTCTTCCTCAGTCTTCTTCAGTGCTTTAGGAGTCACTACTACTAGTGTTTCCCAGAAGCCTAGGAGTGTCAAGTTCCCTAACATGAAACCCTCAACCAACAAGAGGCCAAGAACTGGCAGATACAGCTCCAGCCTCATTCTTTTGGATAGGCGATTCTGGCCAGCATCCTATAGACCTATCAGAGGTCCTGACAGACTTGAACTTCCTTTGCTGACACCTGCAACATCAGTTATGCATCTTCTATTGGCTTTCTCTCCTTCCCTGCCCCAGTCTTCCTGTTCCTTATTTCCTGCTTCCTGGCTTCAATAATTAAATAATCTACCTGAAATAATCTACCTGAGCTGTAGTCCTTGTTGCAAGCTCTACTTTTGAAGGAGCCCAGAGTAAAAACTTACATTATTGTTTTAAGAAGGAAAAACATATGATCATCTTAATAGATATAGGGGAAAAAAATGATGACATTCAACATTCTTTCATGACAAAAGCTCTGAGCAAGCTAGATGGAAATGTCCTTAATGTGATAAAGGAAAATCAGAGAAAGTTTTCCTATGTCCTATTATTTATTTTACATATGCATTATTTTCTTTGATGAGGAAATTTTAGGACATTTCCTTCAAAATCCAGAACCAGACAAGGATGACAACTATCTCTGCTTCTATGCAACATTTCCCACAGGTGCTAGACAATATAGTAAGACAAGAAAAAGAAATTAAAGGCCTAGGCATAGGAAAAGAGTAAAACCATCAGTATTTTCATATAATATGGTTGCCTAGGTAGAAAATCCAAATGAATGATCGATTGGATGAATGATTCAACATAAGAGATTTTCACAAGACGGTTAGCTGTGAGACCAATATCCAAAAAGAAATTGCTTTTGTGTATAACAGTAATATACAAAAATGTAATTTAGGACTTTCCTCATGGTCCAGTGGTAAGACTCTACACTTATACTGCAGGGACCACAGGTTTGACCCTGGTCAGAGAAGTTCTGCATGCTGCATGGAGCATCCAGGGGGAAAAAGTAATTTAAAAAGCACACAATGTATAGCAGCAAAAAGATAAAAATTATATGTGTGTATATATATATATATATATATATATATATATATATATATATACACAGAAGCAAAAAGATAGCAAAATGTACATAAGACCTATAGTAAGAAAGTTATAAAACACTATTGAAAAACATTAAGTACAATTTAAATAAATGTAGAACCAGCCCATGTTCATGACTAAGAGAGTCAATATTTAATGAGGACGATCCTCTTCCCACAGATTTAATGAAATTCCAATGGATCCTAATAAGGGTTTCATGGTCCACAAAAGATAATTCTACAACTTACTATGGAAAGAACAAAAGGACCAAGACACTCCTAAAGAAAAATAAAATGAGGGAATTTGCTACTAGTATTAAGACTTACTATAAAATATGATATTAGTATAGATGTAGGCAGATTAACCAATGGAACAGCATAAAGTGCCTAGAAATAGACTTGAATGAAACTCTGACACACGGCAAAACTGGCATTGTAGATCAATGGCTGAAAGAAGGATATATAAATAAATAATGCTAGATCAAGTTAACTATATGGAGAAAAAAGATGGGAAATGTATCCCTACCTCACATGGAATGAAGAAATCAATTCTATCTAATTTAAAGATTCATATGTAAAAGAACACTTTAAAAACTTTTATAAGAAAATATCTTTAGTTGCTAAGTCATGTCCAACTCTGTGACCCCATGGACTGTAGACCACCAGGTTCCTCTGTCCATGGGATTTCCCAGGCAAGCATACTGGAATGGGTTGCCATTTCCTACTTCAGGAAGCTTTTCTGATCCAGGGGTCAAACCCTCAGCTACCGCAGCGGCTCTTGCATTGCAGGCAGATTCTTTACCGCTGAACCACTGGGAGGCCCTTGAGAAAATATAGGAAAGTATTTTTATGTCCTTGGGGCAAGGAAAGACTTCCTAAGCAAGACCTCAAGATCACCACTGCTAGAATAAGCAACTGATAATTTTGAGTATATTAAAGACATGATGAACATTTCAAAGAAAACAAAACCTCTCAACTAATGAAAAGATGCTTTCACTCAGTAAGAGCAAGGGAAATTAAAACCACAATGAGGAACCACTTTATATCTACTAGATTGGCAGAAGTTAAGAAAGTCGACAAGACCAATTGTTAGAGAGGTTATGGGTCACTAGGAACTCGTATGTTGCTGGTGAGAGTGTATTTTGGTTCTCTGAGAAATAATGAGGCATTATCTTCTAATGCTGAATAGTGTTATAACCTATAACCCACAATTCCACCCTTAGATATATGCCCTGGAGAAATTTTTGTACCAAGAACCAGAAGACCTGTCCTCTTCTTACTATCTGTGTGACCCTGAGCAAGTCGTTTTAATCTCTGTGTGCCTCAGTTTTCTCTTCTGTAAAATGGGATTAACCATAGCACGTTCCTTATGGGGATGGTGTGTAGATTAAACTAATTAAATGACAATATTTAAAAGTATATGAAACAGTAGCTGGCACACAGAATATGTCCTATAACTATTTCATAAAATGAAATAAATGGATGTGATAAAGCACTAAATTAAAAGAATCAAGAGAACAATAGAAACAGACTTGGGGAGGGTGGTTATTAAGTCTGGGAGGGAGGTGAGTAGCACAGGAGGTAGACGGAAAGTTTAGCAGTAGTTCATCCTTGGGTTGAGTGTCGGGTTCAGGGCTGTTCGTTATATTATCTTACTGTACAATGCACATGTATGTTACATGTAAGTGTTCATTATGTGTCACATATTAAATTTTACAAAAAGAATACAAAGGGAAAAGAGAAATTCCTACATATCTAGAAAAAAGAGGCTCCTTGAGACTATGAACCACAGGATAGGAAAGTCCCTTCTAACCAGGGAGGACTTCATTGAATGGGATTCATCAGGAACCTTGGGTGTGACCCCAAGAGACTGGGGACTATACTTGTCCCCTAAGCACCAGCTCTGAGCTCAGTCCAGATGCCTTGGGCCCGCGTGGGCCATGGTGGGGAGGCAGCCCCACGCTTCTAAGTCAGTTATGTGGTTGACAGAGTAGCAGAGGAAGAGAAAGGACAAAAACAGGAAACAACCACAAAGCAATACACTGCCGGACTCAGAGAGACGGCTGACATGAGCTCCTCCTCATGCAACGACCGACCAGTTGAAGGAAATTCTGCTGCATATCAGCCCCTGGGCATATGGGAGGCCTGGAAGGAGTGGGTGAGGCCCAGGAAAGGGCAAAAACAAGAACTCAAGTGTTGATTGACAATCTATCCCAAGCCCTTTCCACTCTGCCAAGAGAGAAGCACGGAGCATCACCTTACCTGTATCAGCTAACGGGTGTCTCCGTGATGGGGAAAGAGGGTGGCAGGGGTCCAGCCTCCAGCAGCCATTGTTCCCTGGGCTGCTGCTGGTTCAAGAGTGTCACCTGGTTTTTGACTGAATTCCTCTCTCAGAAGTCATGTGCTTCCTGTCCCAGCTCTGATATCTGACTATGACTTTCTGTTTATTACCTCTTTCTTTAAACCACAATAAATACACACCAGGGTTTATAGGTGAAGAATCCACCTGCCCATGTGGGAAATAATCCCTGAGTCGGTAAGATCCCCTGGAGAAGGAAATGGCACCCCACTCCAGTATTCTTGCCTGGGAAATCCCATGGACAGAGGAGCCTGGCAAGCTACAGTCCCTTGGGTTGCAAAAGAGTTGGACATGACTCAGTGACTAAACAACAGCAACAACAAAATATGCACTCTGTAAAATTGACCATTCTAACCGTTTTTAGTGTAGGGTTCTGTGGCATTAAACACATTCACATTTTGTGTAACATCCACCACCATTCCTCTCTAGAACCACCACCCCTCACCCTCATCCCAAAGTGAACACCGCCCCTCTCCTTGAAACCCTGGCTTTCTATCCCCCTCCCTGCAGCCCTTGGCAACCACTGTTCTTTTGGTTTCTGAGTTTGACCACCTGTAACTGGACACTCCTGTGAGTGGAATCAGACATCATTTGTCCTTTTGTGACTGGCTTATTTCACCTAGTTTGATGTCCTCAAGGCTCATTCGTGCTATAGCACATTTGTTAGAATTTCCTTGCTTTTGAAGGCTAAATAGCATCTCCTTGGATGAATACACCCCATTAGGTTTATCTACTCATTGGTCAGTGGACACTTGGGATGATTCTTCCTGTGGTTCTTGTGACTAACACTTCTGTGGTCATGAGGGTACAGACAAGTCTTCAGGGTCCTGCTTTCAACTGTTTGAGGCAAATGCCCAGAAGTGGAATTGCTGTAGCCTATGATAGTTCCATGTTTTCTTTTTTTTTTTCCCGGCCATGCCCTGGGGCTTGCGAAATATGAGTTCCCCAACCAGGAATTAAACCTGGGTCACAGTGGTGGAAGTGCTGAGTATTAACCACTGGATCACCAGGGAATTCCCTCTCCACTATTTCTTTTGATGTGTGTTTTCTGTGCTTCTGAGGCCTTGGATGAATGAGACAGATCCAGGATGAGTCGCCCACTGAACCCCTGCAGAAGGCTTGTCAACATCAGGGAGCAGGGTCTTCCCTGTATTTGACACACCCTACTACCCAAAACTACTTACACCTAAGAATGATTGTGTTCTCAGATCTTTTCACATCTGCCACTTCACCCAGCAATTTAACAAACCCCTACCCTGGCAGAGTAGTTTTGCACCAACAGACAGTTTCAGAGCTCGGTGCTAGGCAGCCAGCTGGGCTCACCCACAAGCAGAGGTTTTGGTCTCATAGGTCTGCCCCTTAGCACCTACCACTGAAACTCCTGGCTTAGCAAAGACACAAATGAGGATGCATCTGGGATCAAGACAGGGCTTTCCTGGTGGCCAAGGGGTAAAGAGTCCACCTGCCAA
This sequence comes from Muntiacus reevesi, assembly GCF_963930625.1. Taxonomy (NCBI): domain Eukaryota; kingdom Metazoa; phylum Chordata; class Mammalia; order Artiodactyla; family Cervidae; genus Muntiacus; species Muntiacus reevesi. The sequence continues at coordinate 14,384,019 of NC_089266.1, read as the reverse complement.
AGCGGGGGGTACAGGAGACTGGGATTCGATCACTGGGTTGGGAAGATCCCTTGGAGAAGGAAATGGCAACCCACTCCAGTATTCTTGGCTGGAGAATCCCATGGACAGAGGAGCCTGGCGGCTACAGTCCATGGGGTTGCAAAGAGTCGGACATGAGTGAGCATGCACACATGCATGCAAGCGACCAGGACAGTTGAGGCCACAGTTGCTGAAATTCTGCTGGCTTTGAAGTGATCTCTCCTGGTACATTTGTGCCTCGATTTCTTCATGGAAGTTCTTTTGAAACCTTCCTCTCACAATGCTGGTCAAATGTTGGGGTGGGGTCATCAGGATCCAAGGCTTCGAGGGGCCCAGGGGACTTCAGAGTTTTAAACACAAATCAGGGTTGGAGTGTCATTCACTGTTTCCCCTCCTCCACTCCCCCTCTCCTTCTCGACCCATTTTGTGACTTCTGAGCAAATTGCTTTTCGGGTCTGTTTATTTCCTTCTCCTCTCTGCTAAGTTTCTTGTGCCTTCCCCTTTGAGCCACCAAGAGCAGGTTCAATAAATGTTGATTAGATTTAAGCTAATGGTTAGGTTTTATGAGACACGTGCGTGTATGCTAAGTTGCTTCAGTCATGTCCGATTCTGCAAGCCAATGAACTGTAACCTGCCAGACTTCTCTGCCCATGGGGTTTTCCAGGCAAGAACACTCAAGTGGGGTGCCACTTCCTACTCCAGGGGATCTTCCCAACCCAGGAATTGAAATGAACCCAGGTCTCCTGCATTGCATGTGGATTCTTTATGTGTGTGTATATATATGTATATACATATATATATATAATTCAATGTACTATACACCTGAAACTAACACAATATTACACAAATCACTATACTTAAAATTTTTAGAAAAATTTTAAAAAGTCAGTTAGATATTACCAGATGTTTATGGTTTCTAACTATTAGAGTGTGTGTCCAGGGTCAGAGGTGACAGTCACAGAGTCTGGGTCCAGGGGCAGCGATGGGACCTTGTCAGGCGAGTTCTGGGGCTTGGCCCTGACTGCCCTTTCTCCAACTTCTGTGTAAGCTCTGCAGCTGTAATGAGGCCACCCAGCCACAATCAGAAATGTGTCACAACAACAGAGAACCGCCTCAGTTCATTTGTCAGTGGATAAAAGGGCCACTGACATGCCCTAACCTAACTTCAAGAGAGGCTGGGACTGCCATCTTCCTGGGTTTCCAGAAAGAGGGAAACAAAATCTGATGAAAAGATAACATCATCTCTGCCGCCCCAAACACCATTCCTTCTTTATTCCCATTAATGAAAGGCAGTAGTTGGAGATGAGGGCACATCCTCGCTGGGAGAATCTCCAGTGAGTATATGAAAGGCCTCCGAGTGGCAATGCAGTAAACGGGGAATCTTTATTTGATTCGACGTTTCCTGAATGTATTTGGTCACTGAGCCTGTTTTTCTGAGTTTCACGTCCCTTGGAACTCTGAGGCTCGAACTTTGGGACGTGGTCCTGTGGGTCTTGGTTCTCTTATCTGTACCGGCTGCCTCTCAGTGCCTGGCATCTGGAGCAAGAGGTGACCCTGGGGAATCCTGGAGAATGGATGGCCACCCTACCCCAGCCCCACGGTGAACCCGTGAACCCTTCTTTCTGGTACCTCCCCACCCTGCTTCCTGTGTCACACCCCTTTTTCTAGGAACTCATCACAGGGAGGGGTGGCCCTCAGGCTTTATTTGGAAAGGACCCAAACCCAACTTCTGACCCAAAGGAGACTTCCCCTTAGTCTGTTCAGGGTGAGGCCCTTCCCCTCTGTTGGTTTCCTCCTGAGACCGTACCCGCTCCCTTGCAACCCTCCTCTGGCCTGGCTGGGCGGTTCAAGCTGTTAGCAGCCCTTCTCCCTCCCGGAGCTGGGATCTGCTGTCGGGGACCCTGAGTGCCCATTTCCAGCTTAGACCCTCATTCCTCATCACATGACAGACATCTGTGCCCCCACCAGTTCCTCCCACATCTCTCCAGGTCAAACTCCTGTGTCTTCAAATGTCAGTGAGTTTCCAGCCCCTCACGGCCCTCCATCTCTGGCCCTGTTGTTAATGCCAAGGCCGGACTTCTCATCATCTTTGTTTGGGCTCAGCATTCCAGTTTCTGGTATCTTCTGGAATCTTGATTGGGTCATGAATCATCTTGGTGATTGGTCACTCTTTCCAGCTCTGCATTGCCTGCAGATACACTTCCCTGGTGGCTCAGATGGTAAAGAATCCTGTTGCAATGTGGGAGACCTGAGTTTGATCCCTGGGTTAGGAAGATCCCCTGGAGAAGGGCATGGCAACCCACTCCAGTATTCTTGCCTGGAGAATCCCATGGACAGAGGAGCCCAGTGGGCTGCAGTCCCTGGGGTTGCAAAGAGTTGGACATGACTGGTGTGACTTAGCAGAGCAGAGGCAGACAGACTCACGAGCCTGTATTCCTATGGCTTCATCCAAGTCGCTGAGCCCGGCTGGGGAGGGGAAGGTGGATTTGGAAGCTCAGGGAGGAGGGGGTGGGAAGGGTACTAACTGGGCTCACCTGCCAACCCGCTCAGAGGCCAAGTTTACATACTCGGTTGCTGTCTTGCCGGCCCTGCCCTTCCTGTGTCTGGAAACGGCCCCCAGGAACCCCTGCCATTTTCCAATGCGGTCTCCCAGGGGCTGCCATGTTCTCACCAGCCCTGTTCATCTGCTCACGGTTAATTGGCCCAGACACAGGATCATGACCTGATTTTCTGCCTTGTCAAAGGGTCTGGTTTGTTTCTCACCAAAGAAAGGATGTTATGTGTTCTTTCTTTTAATATTTATTTATTTGGCTTCGCCTGGTCTGAGTTGTGGCATATAGTATCTTTGGGCTTTGTTGCAGCACGTGGGATCTAATTCCCTGACCAGGGATCAAACCTGGGCCCCCTCTGTTGGGAGCGTAGAGTCTTGTTTGCTGGACCACCAGGCAAGTCCAGTTAAGTGCTCTTGATCTTGAGGAAATACTGGTCTGCAGGGGGCGAGGACTGAGGCCAGCCAGACACCAGGGCACAGGTATCCCAGCTCAGTTCCTGCCTGGCCCCATGAGATAGACAAGCAGATGGGATTAACTGTGACTTTTTGTTATCATCTCCTGGAGCAATGGAACAGTGACAGATTTTATTTTCTTGGGCTCCAAAATCACTGCAGATGGTGACTGCAGCCATGAAATTAAAAGACTCTTACTCCTTGGAAGAAAAGCTATGACCAACCTAGACAGCATATTAAAAAGCAGAGACATTACTTTGCCGACAAAGGTTTGTCTAGTCAAAGCTATGGTTTTTCCAGTAGTCATGTATGGATGTGAGAGTTGGACTGTAAAGAAAGCTGAGCGTAGAAGAACTGATGCGTTTGTACTGTGATGTTGGAGAAGACTCTTGAGAGTTCCTTGGACTGCAAGATGTAACCAGTCCATCCTAAAGGAAATCAGTCTTGAACATTCATTGGAAGGGCTGAAGGTGAAACTACAATACTTTGACTATCTGATGAGAAGAACTGACTCATTTGAAAAGACCCTGATGCTGGAAAAGATAGAAGGCAGGAGGAGAAGGGGACAACAGAGGATGAGATGGTTGGGTGGCATCACCGACTGAATGGACATGAGTTTGAGCAAGCTCTGGGAGTTGATGATGAACAGGGAATCTGGCGTGCTGCAGTCTATGGGGTTGCAGAGTCGGACACGACTGAGCGACTGAACCAAACCTGAAGCTAAGGCATGTGTCTAGCACACAGGACAGAAATGGGCCAAATACAAAAAGGTAGTACAAACAAGTGTATTCACTGATGGAATACAATTGGGTATATCTGCACATACATCTAATAACTCTGGGGGGAAGAAAAAAAAGTCCATGGGCCTGGCCTGATGACCTGTTGGCCTCGCCCTGTTCTCAGAGGCGGGTGAGGGTGCTACCAGCCACCTCCCTCCCTGGCTTGGACCAGTCCAAGACATGACCCCAGCCTGGGCTCAATAGCTCCGTGGGGAATCTGAGAGCCGCATCAAGTGGCAGAAGGCAGCAAGCAGGTGCCAAGTGATGCCATCTAAACATCTCCTCCTCTGTTGCCCCCATCTCTTCCTGCCTTGCAGCTCCCTTCTGCTCCCTTGGACTTGGCTGCACCCAAGGACCTATGCTTCAGAGAGAGGGAGTGTCCTTGGCTCTCAGGGGTGCCCCTTGTGTCCCATGGGCGGGGATAGGGGTGGGAAGTGGGGGGATGGGATGCTGGTTGGCTGAGTGGAAGGAGCGAGTCTCCAGGCAGAGCCTTTGCTAAGCTGTTCTGGGGCTGGCGGGTCCTTGGGATCCTCTGGTGAATGACCCCTTCCTGGTGGTGCAAGAGAAAGCAGAGCATCCTCGGATGTCACCAGAGGGGATGCAGCCTGAGGGGTGAAAGCATGTTAGTAGGATCCTAAAATCCAACCAGGCTGGCCGCTGAGCTCGTGCCTCGGCGTGTGGGCAGACATCTTATGTGCTTTGGACACATGCAGGTCGTGTCTTTCCCACCGCTGTGTTGGCTGGGTTACCTCCCTGGTATTTCTCCCCTTTTGGATTTCCTGGACCAACAACCTATTTACACCTGCCCCAACCCCTGCCTCACCACGAGGCATGTGGGTCCTAACCTGGCCACCTTCCTGGAATTCAGCCTGAACCAGTACTTTAGGGGAAACTTTCTGCAGTGTTTCAAGGAAGCTCTGCCCACAGAAACTAAGGAGGGGATTTCCCTGGAGGCCCAGTGGTTAGGACTTTCCAATGCAGGGGGTGTGAGTTCGATCCCTGGATGGGGAGGTCCTAGAATTCCCACATGCCTTGCGGCCAAAAAATAAAACAGAAGTGATACTGTAGCAAATTCAATACAAGACTTTCTTTAAAAATGGTCCATATTTAAAAAAAAAAAAAAAAACTTAAAAAAATATAAAGAAACTAAGGAGGACTCTCCAGCCCTGGGACCCTGCCATGAACACCAGCAGGTAAACACACCCCTCCTGCCTTTCTTCCCACCCACTGAGCCCACTGCTCCCTCACCAGCCAGACACCTACCCAGGAAGACAGCCCAGAACGACCCCCTGGTCTGAGAGCGGTGGTCAAGTCTTTAAGAAGACGGAGCTGGCTTCCAAATCTAAAACTGCCTTTATTTGTGGTTGGCTCAGCGTAAGGTGCCATCACTGATCAGCAGAGTTATAAAACTGTACAGGAGGTACAAAAATAGGCTGTTTAACTTAGATAATTACCGTCACATCATCGACCTTTAAAAATACACGTAAAAATTGTACAATCTGGCAGTTTATAAAATATAAAGCTAAAAAGAGGATTTTTAGGTTCCACAAAGAGGATTGTATCACACGATTAACACATACCCATGAAACAATTAACCGTCCACAGAGAAGACACAATGGCACAGAATTTAACAAGAAAAAAAAATCACTTAAAAATTAACATTTTTACCCTGACCAAATTATTCACCCTTTAATGACAAGACTACTGTAAGGTGTCCATCCCATGGAAGGATACAGTATAACTTTTCCAGTTTTAAAATGGTCAGGGGTGTTTATCCAAAGCAAATCTGATGTGCTTTAAGCAAGTGCAACTGTCACTGGATACACTTCAGAGTAAAAATTAAATAAATATAAATAGGTTCAATAAATAGGTCGTTGCAAAAAGAACACTACATAAAGTTAGCATCTGAGAATGGTAATGCTTTCTAGGTCAGTGGGGACGCCCCCGTCACAGCTTCCGGGACACTGAGAAGGATACTGTACCTGCCGGACACTCGGGAACAGGGGGTGAGGCGAGCCGGGGAGGGGGGGAACTTTGGCTGGAAGTGTTGGTTAAGGCTGCTCCAGTGGGGAGGCTCAATGTGGATGCTGTCTTTGTGGTTTTCCAATGAATACAGAGAGGATTTAAGTCCTGATACAAGCATTGGGACCAGTTACTCGTGGGAAATCACTGATTCACAGAGAAAACCAAATATACAAAGAGTAGACTCTTTGGTTTAAAAGATAATGGTCCAAAAAAAAAAAAAGAATGATGACGGTCCAACACTGGAAAGTGGAATTCCGGCTCATCTGTACAGGATACCTGGAGACTTACTTCCAGGTAAGGTCAAAGTGCACAGAGATGCACAAATGAGAATAGCCCCGGGAAACCCAAGCCTGGCCCGGTCCAACTTCGGAGAAAAAAGCGTCCAAGAGGAGAAAGCCCTACAACCCAAAGGCCCCCCTCATATCTTTGACATCAGACAAGCCATCAGTTCACCTTCTTCATTGCGGTGATAAATGAATGGCATTCACACAAAACCTCACCCAAAGGATCAGTCAACTGAAGAAACTACTCCAAGATGGTGAAGGGTGGCCAAGGAAAAGAAACACTGGGAAATATGAAGAAGAGGGATTTCAGAAGCTGAATGATGGAGAAAGCTCAAGAGAATAGAAAGAGGCTCCTTTCAGGTGTGTTGTGCTGTCCTCCAGCCCTTCCACAGAAGGCTGTGAAAACAGGACCAGCCCACCTCCCTGGATGACCTTAAGGCTGAGGATCCGATGAACAGAGATACACAGTGACAACAGTCCCAGGAAAGCCAAGCCTGGCCACGGTCCAACTTCGCAGAAGAAAGCGTCCAAGAGGAGAAAACCCTACGACCCAAAGGGCCCCCTCACATCTTCGAGGTCAGACCAGACTCCTTCTCTCACTGCGGTGATAAATGAAAGGCGCTCACACCAAACCTCACCCGAAGGATCAGGGGGAGCTCTGAGAAGGAACTTCTTGAGTTGGTAGGAAGCAAGCACTTAGCTGGGCCTGCTAACTGGTGGATCTCCCATTGAAAGACGTGTAAGGGGTGGGAATGATGTCTCCCTGGGGAGAGCCGACAAGGACTACTGCACTGAGAAAGGGGGAGATGGGAGAGGAACTTGGCGCCCAGGGTGGCAGGCATGAGACCTCAGGTGCTTTAGTGACATCACGTAACACCTGTGATTGCCGAGCGTGCAGACGCTCTGGCACCCATGACAGGTGGAGCTCTTTAAAAACTGAAGTTAAAAGGGCTCAAGCAGCAGTATGAGGATTCTGGCAGGTGTGCCAAGGACAGATTCGACACAAGGTTCAATACAAGATTTAAAGAGACGATGGTGTCCTTGGGATTCCTAACAGATGTGACTAAATTCTGTCTTAAAGATGAGACAGGACTTCCCTGGTAGTCCAGTGGATAAGAACCGGTCTGCCAATGCAGGGGACACAGGTTCGACCCCTGATCTGGGAAAGTTTCGATATGCCTTGGGGCAACTAACCGAAGCGCGGTGACTACTGAAGCCTGTGCGCCCTACGGCCTGTGATCTCCAAGAAGAGAAGCCACCTCGATGAGAAGCTGGTGACCTCAGCTAGAATAGCCCCTGCTCGCCACAAGTAGACAAAGCCCATGTGCAGCAACGAAGACCCAGCACAGCCAAAAATAAAAAAAAAATTAAAAAAAAAGAAGATAAAGATGGTGTACTTGTGAAAATGCAGCCTTCCAGGAATCGTACAAAAGATCAGATCAATGGCTCAGCTGTGACAGGACGTGGCCGACTGCAGAACCCTCTTTTCATGAAAGAACACCCTCCCGCCCAGAACAACAGGAAACCAGAATTCTAGAGACCAGGACAGGATAAACCAGATGGTGCCCAAGGTGTCGGCATGACAGGAACCCATACAAGACCTCTACAGGCCACTTGTGAGGACTGACGGGTGGCTGGGTTCTCAAAGGCGACAGAGAGAAGATGAACAGAAGGCGATTTGCCGGGTGGCAACCCCAGATGCACACCCTTCCCCACCCCTGCATTTTCTTCGCAGCGCTGGTATTTACCCCCTGCCCGCTCTCTACCACTAGCTCACATGAAAGCCGAGGTTTGGCCTGTTTGGTTCACCTGTGTCTTTGGCACCCAATATCCTGCCCAGTACATATAGAAGTGCCCAAATAAAATAAAGTGAATAAACAAGTTTGAGACAGTTGGATGGTTAAAACCTAGTAGCACAAGCAGAAAAGGTGGTTTAAAAAAAAAAGCTGTCCTGGAGGCAAGAGGGGCCAAAACAGAGAGACGAGACAAACTCTGGGGTGGTGGGAATGACCTGGCTACTCCCCAGGGAGAGCATTCAGCAGAGACAAAGACGAGGTGGCTGACCCCCTAACCCTGCCCCCGGTGGCACGGGAAGTTGACGGTACTTTAAATCATCCATGGCACCTTCTCTTTCTCCACCTTGAACTGTCTCACCATCTGTCCTGGCGGAAAAGTGACCTGCAGAGTCATATGAGAACAGCTGGGGCGGAGGCTGGCCCGGGAGCATCAGAGCTGGGAGAAGATGACATTGGTTTTCCGTGTTCCTGAAAAACGGACAGCATCGTACGAGACATTGATGCCGACCGAGGATGCCAGGGTTCCTAGGTCTAAATGAGGTAACTGATGAGGTTTAAAGATGTAGGATAATTTTAAAAGAGAGAGAGAAAGAGAGAAAATGACTTTAGGCAGACGGAAAGGAAGGGAGTTGAATTCACTGAAGGCAGAATGAGTGTTTTGGTGACTGGCTCTCGTTCAAATCCACTGCCAGAAAGCATCTTGCGAGGAGAAGAAACAGAGACTTCTCTCTGTCAGTTAGAGAAGCTTGATAGTAATGTTCTTCCTCCCGAGCGGAACCTCTGAGTTCACCAGGACCGAAATGCAGTGGTCCGTCCACCTGGCTGGAGAAGGTACACAGAAAATGCTTCCTTACCTATATCCTGACTGTATTAAACCTCTAAGGCTTTTGGCAGAGAAAAGACAGAGCAATTTTTGACTAAAACTAACGTTAAAATGTTGTATCAATTTTGGGGGGGAAAAAACCATGGTATTGACATAATTTGGAGAATATGATTTTGAGGTTGTGTCATGCATGTACATAGTGTTGCTACAATGTTTTACTCTTCAGCATTAGAGAACCAGGGGATGGGGCTTTTGGTACCCTACAGAACAGAAGATGTGTTATTCTGTTTCTTGCATTGCTTCTTCATGAGTAAGCTTCAAGTTCAATTTAGCTCACACTAATGTAGCATTCTACAGTATGATCAAGATAAAAAGTTATTAAAATCTGCCAAGGGAAACATAAAAGCCTGCCCACAAAGGGTGTGGTGACCCTGGCCTCAGCCCTCAACCCCCTGGCTGGTCCTGCTGGCCCCAGGGACAGAGCGGTCTCACCGCCTGCCCACTGGCCAGGACTCTCCAGGTGGGCCCTGAATGTCCCATCTGGCCTGCTCCCCTCCGGTCCCTCCGGCCTGTCCCTGCCCGGGTCCAAGCTTCTACCCCTCGTGGCCAGGGGACTTATCACCTCTTGCCCCCAGATGTTCCTAAATAACCCCGCGTGCCCAAGGCATGAACCCACCAAGGGCCACCATTCAGGCCACTGGTGCCCAGGGCCACGGCACCCTCTCTGTGTCTGTGAGACCTGCAGACATGGCCTCACCTTCCAGAGTGCCGGGCTGGCCTGTCCCCTCACCGCGCCCCCACGCTCAAGGCTCTCGCCGCCCCAGAGGAAACGCTGGTCACAGTGACCTGGGAGCCTGTGGGTGCACCAGTGATCAAGGAGACCTCTCTGATCCCCAGGAACGACACCCTCTGAAGGCCCTCCCCCTCCCAGGGACCCTCTCCTCCAGGGCCCTGCTCCTAGCAGACGCCACACTTGGTGCAGCTCAGCCTAGCTGGTCCAAGAAGGGGTGCTCCTGGACCCAGCATGCGGGCAACACAGAGGGGTCCCTCGTTTCTCTTCCTTAAAGGCCTACAGGCTGGGATCAGACAGGGAGTTTTAAAAGAAATGCGAGTCTGAAGCAAGTATATCCAGGAGAGAAGACGGACGGCGCTCCTCTCTGCCTCTGGGACCGGTCCTCCTTCCCAGACATCCCCCGATGGTCCAGCTTTCATGACCAGCGTCTTCCCAGCTCCTCCTCAGGTTGGGGGTGGGCAGGGAGGCATCACCTCTCCCTCTGCCCGGGGTTGGCATCTTCCCCTGCTGGCTGCGGAGCGGGCAGCTCAAGGCACTTGGCTTCAGGGCCTGGTCTCCCTGCTCGGCCGGGAGGCACCAGGCCGTGGCTCGTAGAGACCAGGCCCTCAGTCCCAGCGAGGCCACCAGCATGGAGGCCGCCCGGCTCAGAGGGCGTCTGCAGTCACGGGGGGCTGGGGCTCGGGGGGCTCGTGGTAGTAGGGCTGGAAGGGCCTCTCGTGGCGGCACAGCTCCATGGCGCGGTAGGTGTGCAGGAGGAGGTGGGGGAAGCGGGAGGTGAAGTAGCGCACGAAGCCGTCGGGGAGGGCGCCCAGCGTCTCCTGCACCTCCTCGGGCAGCTCCCGGTAGTGGTGCTTCTGCAGACGGGCAGACAGACACACGGTCGGCGGGGAGGAGCCCGTGGGACCCGGGCCAGACCCCCGCTCGAGGAACACAGGCTGTGAGGCTGGGTGAAGGGACCACCTGTCCACTCCCCGGTCTCCGCCCCTTCTTTGGGGGAGGCCTCTGAGGCTGGTGCGGGGAGAGCGGGGAGCAGCAGTCAGGTGCAGGAAGGGCCCCCATAGACGGGCTTCATCATCCGCTGTCCAGGCAGGAACACGGCACCGGGCAAGCGGGTGAAGGATGCGGCGTCTGAGCCCGCTTCCCAGGGCACGGCTCCCCGCCCCAGCGTCCCTGAAGAGAAGGCTCAGCCAGGGGAAGGAACAGCCGCTAAGGTGTCCACTGCAGCCACGGCCGCCCAGCCCCTGCGAGCTCCTCACTCCAGGGAGGCCGGAGCACCCACGGGGAAGGGATACGAGGAGCGGGCTGTGCAGCGGCCCTGCCCGGCCCCACCGTGCGCCCTCGGCCCTCACCTTATTCCTCATGGCTCGGAGGAGATCTCGGACCGAACTGCCTTTATAGGTTCTGAATTTCCGCAGATCTAGAAAAAAGGAAAAACAAAAACAAAGAAGGGAGGCAATGTAACAAACCCACAAGATTCCAAGAGAAAACAGTTCCTGGGGCTCCTGGAGATGAAGCAACTTAGGACAGAAACAGGACCTAACTCCCTCCTCACCGCAATCTGACCCTGGTGCGGGCGGCAGCGTTAGTCTGAATTCTGCCTCCCGTCATGCCCGCAGTCAGAGACGACCGCTGAGAGCACCATGCCTGTCACAAACCTGTCACTCTGAGAGACAGAGGAGGACACACACGGGAGCAATGCGGTGACCGGCTATCCGAACCACAGGAAGCCTTGACCCCAGAAGCGGTATTGGGAGCCCCAAGCGGCCTGGAGTTGTCGCTTCCACACCTGCGTCTCAAAAGCGTTCACAAGAACCGCTTCCGCCACAGGCGCCCGGGCCCCTCGCGGTCACCTGTCTGCAGGGGGACGGTGATGTTTTCCCGCCAGTCCATCTTCACCACGGCCCGCCCGCCGCGCTCCAACTGCTTCACTATCGGGCCGTCCAGGGCCTCCTTCTCTATCCGGTCACTCACGTCCTGGGAGGGAGACAGGGCAACGGGTGACGGTCAGTGTGGAGGCGCCGAGGATGGACACGCGGGGTGACGGGAGGGCCACCCCTGCCTGAGCTGGGCAGCGAGGGTCCTGCCTGCTCCCGGGAGCAGCCCCGTCTGCCACTTGCTGGGGAGGGAGCTCCCGGCTCCACCACAGACGCGCGCCAGTCCACAGGCCCGCAGCCCCTCGCCCGCGTTTCACCCACACTACGTGCCACACGGGGCCACGTGTGCAATCTGTATTCACTGATGAACCAAGAAGAAGGTTCACTTGGATTGACATGCTGTGACTTCTGTGTGCCCACACACACAAAGCCATGACTAAGGTGGGGGGGGGGTGTTTATCATTCTTCAATCAAACAATTAGAAAAAACAGGAAGCCAAGACTTCTTTCTGAGGAGAAAAACCAGTGACCAGAGTATCGGGTCCAAAAGCCCCAGCTGTGGATCCAAATCCTGCTCTGTGTTTGAGGGGATGCACCCGACCACGGGCCGCTCGGAGTCCCCACCAGTGAGAGAGGTCCACTGGGCAGCCTTGTGGGGAGCACAGCCTTCATCTTTGATGAAGATAAAATCAAACCAGCTGGCTGGCTAACTTGCAGTGGCAAAAGGAAAGCCTTGGAGGGAGCTGATGGTCAACTTGGGTACATCGGGGGCTTCCCCGGTGGCTCAGCGGTAAACAATCCACCTGCAATGCAGGAGACACAGGAAACAGGGGTTTGACCCCTGGGTCAGGAAGATCCCCTGGAGCAGGGCATGGCAACCCACTCCAGCATTCTTGCCTAAACAACCCCAGGGAGAGAGGAGCGTGGTGGGCTATGGTCCATAGGGTTGCAAAGAGTCGGACATGGCCGAAGCAACTGAGCATGCACTTGAGTTTATGGGGGCCCTTGGAGCTGAACCTCAAAGCTGGTACAGCTCGTGATACAGACGGAAGCCTGTGTGTTCACAAGACATGTGATGGAGATAACAAGTACTTCCATCCCAACCCGGGGTGCGGTCAAGGTCCCCCTGCCTGAGCTTTATTCCTGCATTACATCTTATCATCAACCAAGTGACCTGGCTAATCTGGAGGTCCCCTGAAGACGTCTGACCTCAGATATAATGTTACTGCATACTTAGACTACAGTGTGGTGCAGACATAAACACTTATGTGCATTAGGAAACCAAAAAGTATGTGTGACCCGCTTTACTGCAATATGTGGCTTATCACCAGGGTCTGGAGCCGAGCCTGCAGTATCTCCCAGGTCTGCCTGTATGAAGAGAATATATTGAGATGCCTACTGTGGTTCTCTTTCAGTTGTGGGATTATGGGTCATTTGTTTCATTCTTCGTTCTTTGCTATAGTTTCTAGAAAGAACCGGGAAAGGTTAAATGAATATTTCTGATGAAGAAAACAAACATCTCCACCTGGAAGAACTGGAGCTGCTTTTCCAGGCTCCAGAAGAAAGGGTGTTTCAGCACATGCTTCGCTGACGGGCGCTTCTGGGGATCCATGGCGATCATCTTCTCTATTAACTCCCGGGCAATGACGTCCTCTGCAGAGGAGGAAAATAGACACACAACTCGTTATGACCAGCCTCAAGCTGCAAGCAAATAAATACCCCAAACCTTAACAGTCTGCATCCCTGCGACTCAAGGTTCTACTGACAAGTGAAAGTCGCTCAGTCGTGTCTGACTCTTTGCAACCCCATGGACTATATAGTCCATGGAGTTCTCCAGGCCAGAATACTGGAGTGGGTAGCCTTTCCCTTCTCCAGGGTATCTTCCCAACCCAGGAATTGAACCGGAGTCTCCTGCATTGCAGGCAGATTCTTTACCAACCGAGCTACTGACGGAAACTCATTCCAGTAACATGAGACTTCGGCTAAAAAGCAGAGACCTCATCACGCAGTTAATGAAAAGGAGTGATCCTAAATACTCGCTATCAGAGTCTCGGGCGACACTGTCCTGCCTCCACACACTGGCCTGTGGGCCACGAGGATAACACACTGGCTGAACGTGGATGGACGTGGGTAGAGAGTCAAGATGAAGGTTAAAAATGAGCGTGCTTTCCCTGGTGGCCCAGTGGCTGAGAATCTGCCTGCCAATGCAGGGGACATGGGTTTGATCCCTGGTTTGGGAACTAAGATCCTACATGCACAAGGTAACTAAATCTGTGCATCACTGTGCCCTGGAATCTGTGCTCCAAGAGAAGAGAAGCCACCGCAATGAGAAGCCTGTACACAACTAGAGAAAGCCCACGTGCAACAATGAAGACCCAGTGCAGCCAAAAATAAATCAACAATAAAAAAAAAAGAGCATGCTGCAAAATACTACGTACTATTTAACTCCATTTTTTATAAAAATATGAATATGTGTCTAGAGAGATGATCAGAATGTGTACAAAGGTATTGATAGCAGTCATTCCTCACTGTAATGGATCTATGAGCCTTTATGCTAATCTATTTTGTCTCCAGGGAATAAGGAAAATTAATCCATGAACAAAACTATAAGATAGTTTAAATCTTTTTAAAAGGCAGGAGTAGGTGTCATAGGCCAATTACAATGTGGGAAGCCCTTCAGTCAGGCAGAAAGGCTTGTCCTCCTGCCTGGAGAGTGAGGACCCAGACCATCTGTCCCCAGACCAGGGTGACCCCCTGACCGCCAGCCCACACCCGAGAAACCAGTTTACGGAGCATGGCCCTTCTGCCTCCCCGAACATCGGGACAGGAAGGGATCTCAAACTGTTTAACCCACAGGAGTCACAAACTGGAAAACAGAGGTCCCCAAAGGGGCCTTGCCCAGGTCACAAAGGTCGTTGTGTGACCTCAGGAACCCAGGAACTACTTGGCTTCAGGACATCCCACCAGCCCTCCACCAGCTCTGGACCGAGTCCTTGTTCACTGAGGCCCACTGGGCGAGCAGCTGCAAAGAAGGCCCTCTGGGGGCTCAGAGCTGGCACCACCCCCACCCGCAGGGGCTGCTTCCGAGCCCCCCACTCTGCCGCCTGCTCACCGTACTTCTCGGGGTGCAGGCAGTCGAGCCCTGCCCCCCGCCTAGCCCCCACTCACCATGCTTCTCAGGGTGCAGGCAGTCAAGGCTGTAGGCACCCAGGAGAATGTTGGCCTGGCGTTGCAGGGATTTGCCAAAGGGGTGGCTGCCCTCGGATATCACGTAGTAGAAGACGCAGCCCGCGGAGAAGATGTCCACCGTGTACGTCTGAAAAGAAACAAGGGGCGTCAGATGCCCTGGAGGGGGGGGGAGTTATTCTCACCCAGCAGCAGAGGAGGGGGTGTTGGGAGAACACCCCAAAGGTGCCTTGGGAGAACCAGCAGATGGGGTGCAGCTGCTCGGAGAAGTGCTGGGCGCAAAGAACTGGGCTCTGGAGCCAATGTGTGGGACGCTGGCTCCGCCACTAGCCCCTGGAAGTCCCCTGGCCACTCTGCACCTCAGCATTCACAACCATGAAATAAGGATGAGCCCATGGGGCTGCTGTGAAGATTAGACGCATCCTTGCTGCTAGACATTCTTTACCCAACCAGCTTATCACTCCTTGAGGGCAGGGTTGCGTTTGCATCCCTGTGGTACCCCAGGTTCGTGCATACAACAGGTCTTAACCTTTGTTAATAAATGAAATACAGCTTTTGGCGGGAATTTCCTGGCAGTCCAGTGGTTAGGACTCTGCGTTTCACTGCTAAGGGCATGAGTTCGATTCCTGGTCAGGGAACTAAGATCCTGTGTGCTGTGTGGTTAGGCCAAAAAATAAAAAAAAGAGCTTTTCATTCAAAAACAGCTCCAGAAAGTGATTATTTGACAAGTTTCCAGTGTGCTCACTTTGATGTTATCTATTAACATGTCTCACTTATCCCATGAAACCATGCCGTGTCTAGAGATGAAACCAGTGTGTGTGTGACTTCTAGCTCAGTCTACGTGGAGTGTAACGCTGGGGTGTAACCCAGGCACGGCGTGGGTCCCTCACGCCAGGCCCCACCACTCAGATTTTCCACCAGATGACGTGAGGCTCTGGTGAGAGGAAGTCAGGAGCTGGTCACCTTCCTCACCCTTCACAAGAGCCTCGTGAGGTGAGCGGAGCAAACATCACCATCCCCAGATGAAGACACAGACAGAGAGGTTCGATGACAAGCCCCGGGTCACTGCTGGGGAGTGACAAACCAGGGCAAGACACAGGTCTTATTGCCAAGTCCGATAAATTATTCTGTTGTCAGAGCGCTCCTGAGGTGGGTGACAAGATTCAGTACTGGAGGAACAAGTCCATCAGTGCTGACATTCTCACCTAACGGCCACTGCCCGCCTCCTCGGGGCACGGCCAACCTCCCCGTTTTCCGCAGCCTGTGCTGCCATGCCCCCAGCATCCCTCCAGCATCCCCCCAGCATCCCGTCCCTGACGCTGCACGGGGGCTCCTGTCCCGCATGCTGGCCCCTCTGCCTCCCAACCCAAGAGCCTCACCTCTAGACTCAGCTATGCTCTTTCCCAAACTCATTTCTGCCACTGGTCCTTGTAGTTTAAATCCTCCGTAAGCTGATAAAACACACATGCCACCAAGTCTGAGGTAAGTTGAGTCTTTGGTAAGACTTGATACGAGAAAGTTGCTACAAAAACTGCTGTGGGATTAGACGTGGGAGACTCAACTGTGAGCTAGACGGGCCATAAATAGCTCGAGGCTAGGATTCCGCTCTCAGATCCCTCAGGGGGTGTTTGAAACGTCTGAGTCTCAGTGCAGAACCCACAGAAGGCATTGTGAGCGTGCTTTATGCAAGAGAGGAAATCAGCAACTCCATTCAGTTGGGCCCAAAGTCAAAACAAGACCTTGTTTAACAGCAAAGATTTTTCTTAGAGAGCTGTTACTTAAATTTAAAATTAAATGTTTACAGTGTGTATGTATTTTTTTATGATTCTCTATAGTAACTTTTTTGATTAATAGACCAACTGCTGGTCCCCAATGCATTAGATAAGATGGCTCTGCTGCATCTTATCTATTTTAGGATGGCTGATCCCATCCAAGTCTGATTGTGGAGGTGTTGGATAATCCTCCAGGGTCTTGCTGAGCTAGAAAGCAAGGTGCTCAGACACGACTGGGCTCTTAGCAAAAGAATGAAGAACCCAGCTCAAAGAGGCTCTGGTTGGGCAAATCTGGAACAATTTGAGTATCAAAAGGAATGGGAGCTATTTTCACAGAAGTTTAAGAAACATCTGATGAAGCTCAACTTTCAGGAACCAAGGACTGCCAGATAATATTAGCTCTACATTAAGCATTTAGATGCTTACCTGAAATCTGCCTTGTACAAAGGAATAGTATAGATAGATTGAACTGCACAATTTTTTAAAACTTGATTGCTATTAAAGCAGAAATTATAAAGCTATAAAAAAAAAAGAAGGGGGAATAGGAATAAAAACAAATAAGACTATACTGGGTTATATTACTATTTTTTTTAAATCCATGAGTCCATAGTGACTTAAAAAAAAATAGAAAGGGCATAGAAAATGTCAGCTAATAAATGTAGAATTTCAACTGAAGGGAGTGATTCAGGCAAGGGATGCCAACGGATGCTGAATCACTACCTGAGTGACTGTTGGTATTGGGACACTGACATTCTGCCAGGGTGTTGCCCCACACGGTCCTGGCAAAGGGGATATGCCACTGTTAAACACCCGTGCCAGGTGGGCCAACTCGGCATCACCAGTAGGAGAACAGTAATAGTAACGGTACAACCTGACTGTGGTTGTTCTTGTCCAAAACACTTGATGTGAATCCAACTGAACCTTCAGACCTACTTCAAGTTCACAGGAAATATAAGGAATAGATGGGCATATTCAACATCACCAAGAGGAAATGGGTGAGTGAATCGTGAGTGGGGTGTTCTACAGAGAGGCGTCTGGACTCTGCAGAGAGCCACTGTCATGGGGCAGAAAAGGGGAGAACCATGTCAATTAAAGGAGAGAGAATCAGGGACTTCCCTGGTGGTCCTGTGGTTAAGACTCCACACTCCCAACGTAGGGGGCCTGGGTTTGACCCCTGGTTGAGGAACTGTTCAAATGCCATGCAACAAACACACTTGATTGGGTCCTGGTTGACAAAATCCAGCTCTATAACAGACCTCTGGGGAACAACTAGGGAAACTGGAATATGGATTGAATACTAGGTATCATGGAAACAGTATTAATGGTTGAGGTGTAATCATGGAGAGGTGGTTAGGAGGTAGAATGTACTTGTCTTTGGGAGACAAGTGCTAGAGCATTAAAGGGTAAAGGGCTGGGAGGCCTGTTGCTTATATGCAAGTAGTTTCAGGGACAGAGAGAAAGTGAAAAATATTGACAGATGCTGAATTGGGATAGAGGTACAGAGGCACTCACTGCTCTCAATTCTCTCTATTCTCAAAAGAGAAAGTTGGAAAACCAAAAATTTTAAAAAGAATGAAAACTGGAAGTCTGCTCACCTTATGCTAGCCCTGATTTCCCAGTTTCCCAAAATAGGGGGAAAGTGATTGGAAGACTAGGGGGGAAGAAAAACAGACCACTGCCCACACCTGCCTCTTTCATTCATGGACAGGAGACAATGTTAAAGTGGCAGCGTGTGCTACTGGGAGAGTAGCTCTTTGCTAAAAAAAAATCTCTCTCCAGCAGTGAGCCTGCAGCCCATCGGCAACGGGAGGTTCTGACTCCCAAAGGTACAAAAGGCTGGCTCCACGGTTTTCAAAGAGTCGTGCCCATTACTCACGGGGTTCTCCTTGCAGTCTTCGCTCAGCATCTCCGGGGCGATCCAACCTTCGGTGCCTGGCACGCCTGAGCGGCGGCTGAAGCTGTGCCTGCCCACGGCCAGCTTCTTGCAGAGGCCGAAGTCGGAGATCATGGCCTTGATCCTGCCGTGTGCGTTGGGCATCGAGAGAAGGATGTTGTGGGGCTTCAGGTCTCTGTGAACTAACAGAACACCCCAGGTGAGTCCACTTCTTCCACCATGGGGATGTGCCCTCCCCAGATTCCCGAGAGGCCCGCTGCTGCCTCTAAAGCTCCTGGTCTTCAAATGTGAAAGTCCTCAGGTTCATAGACAACTGGGACCCCGGCCATGCAGCAAAGAGCTTCAGCAGAGGCGAGGCCCACCTGGGCAAGTCATCTCCCCGCCCGGTAAGGGGAGGTTTCTCACCGATGTTGAGGGAGTGCAGGTGGGCCAGGCCCGAGGTGGTCTGCTGCAGCAGGGTGATGGGCTCCAGGCCGAGGTGGGCAAAGTCCTTCTGCTCCACATACTGCAAGAGACACAAAGGTGGGGTCACCGCATGGCGCCCCTGGGACTCAGCTCCTCAGCACACTTCTCTCACTCTCTCTTTTTAAAAGTGATTCAGTTTTATTTAGAAAAACTCTGCCTGAGGGCCTTTGCTTTAATTAACATCTGGTATTGGGTCAGCTTGTCTTATCATATTTTAAGAAAGAAATGAGAATTTTTACTGACAATGTTTTCTGTCTACTTCCATATTTTCCAGCAGACTTTCTCCTGAAGTTATAGGCTAACTTAAATAAGCAAACAAGGCTCCAGTTTACTAGTTTATAATGAGATGATGAGAGGGTAAGAAACCCAAGTTCACTGCCTCCTACAGTAAACTCTACGATGAAGCCAAATGATACTCAAACAGTTTTACAGCCTTGAAACTGAGCAAAAGGGATTCGATGGATGATCTTAATGACTCCAGTCATCAACCAGCATCCTCCTAGCCCACACCAGCCCTGACTAGCGATGAGAAGAAGGACTAACCACACTTCCTGGAAGCCAAGAGGGAGAGAGATGCCACCTGCAAACAAAGACTTTCCCAGGCAGCCAAGGGGATCACACAATTAAAGTTTGAGTGAGGACTTCCCTGGGGACCCAGTGGCTAAGACTCCAAGCTCCCAGTACAGGGGGCCTGGGTTGGATCCCTGGAACTAGATCCCACATGCTGCAACTAAAGACCATTTGTATAGCAACTAGGAACTGGTGCAGCCAAGTAACTGAACTAAAAAAGCTGGGGAGATGAAAATGCACTATATTCTACTGCTCATGGCTAAATAAGTACATACCCTTGTCGACATGCAGCAAACGGTACATTTAAAATGAATATATTGTAATGTAACCTTAATCAAGCTAATAAAACTAAATGAAAAAAAAAAAAAAAAAACAGCAGGCAGTTCCTAAAATGGCGCCAGGGCTGCGGGGAGAGGGACCGGGGCACCCACCTCCTGCAGCGTGGCCGCGCACAGCTCGATGGCGATGTACTGGAACTGCCGGTCCCTCTCGGTGCAGAAGTAGCGGATCACGTTCGGGTGCTCGTCCGACTCTCTCAGCAGCTGGACCTCACGGTCCGCGAAACTGAAACACTCGGGGAGAATCCTCTTGACCGCCACGTCACGGTTGTCAAACATGCCCCTGCCAGACGAGGAGAGGAAGGCGGGCTGAGGAAATGCTCGGAGAGCCCTGGGCCCGCAGGGCTCCTTCCACTGACGCAGCGGCTGCCTCTGCAGCCTCACAGCCCAGGGTGTCCCGACCCACCACCTGGAGGGCCCCAAGGCCATCACTACCCTCCCTGGGGGAGCTCTTCTGTCTGGTCACCACAATGACCCCCCTGCGCCCCAGGAGCCAATGGGAGCTTCTGCGTGAGGCGGTGGGGGTTCGTGGCTCTCCAGACCACTCACCGGTACACAATCGTGCCCTCAGCTCCGTGGCCCAGGACGTCCTTTGGACAGAAGGAGATTTTCCCAACCATCACCATGCTGGTCTCCTCATCTGAGTCAAAACAGGGAAAAGGACAGGCGTGACCTAAAGAACCTTGAAACCAGAGTGGCTGCGAGCTCCCTGAGGTCAGATGGAGGGATGAGAATTCAGGTTTTATGCCCCTGGGGCCCTGGTGAGCAGGAGCCCCTGGGTCCTCTTCCCACGCTCACCCAGGGGGCAGACTCCTCCCTCGGTCTCCACCCTCTGTTCCTGATTTACATTAATTACTGTGAGGACGGGAGCCTGAAGACAGGGCTTCTCTACAGGTCGGCCTAAAGGCCTGGCCCTGAAACACTCAGGTCGTGACGGGGGCTGGGTGTGTGTGAAGCGGAGAGACCAGTAGCAGAGTCTGCAACCTGAGACCCAGGGCTCTGGGGTCTCCTGCCCTGGTCCTGCATCCATCCCCCCAGAACATCAGCCCCGACAGTCAGTCTGAGCCCACCTCCCCGAGGGAAGTGACTCCACAGCTGCACATGTATGTGTGGTCACTGGCCATCCTGGGGGATGCTCTGGACCCAGACGCCAGGGTGGCTCAGTCGGCAGCGACTCCCAGCCCCAGCAGAGTGAGACGGAGGAAGGGGTGCCATGGTGGCCCCCAGGAAAGAAGCCCTCTGAGGGGGAGAGGCTGAGCGATGGGACAGAAGTCCAGCCCCCAAGTGGGAGCAAGGGTGGGAGGGGGTGAGACCTCAGCAGACCCTTGGGAACTTCATAAACTCGTGGAGACCCCCCCAGAGACTCTGGGGGCTCTGTGGTCCTCAGGCTGTGTTTCCACGAAACAGCAAACGGCAGCTCCCTTTACCTTCATCGTCCTGCTCCGGGAAGGGGCTGGTGACAGCCTTGGAGGTGGAGCCGGTGGAGTGGACCGAGTGGTTGGAGGCTCGGGGGGACGTGTTGGGGCTGCTGGTGGCCGAGCTCTCCGAGTACTGGCCAGACGAGTCCTGGAGCTCGGCGTCCTGGGCCACGTCTCCAGGTGGGTGGAAGGGCAGCTGCTGCTGCTGCAGGAGCTGGATCTTCTCCAGTTCCTTCTGGAACTGCTGGTGCTGGAGCTGCCGCTGCTGGTGGATGCTCTGGGAGGAGAAGCACATGCCCGGGCCAGTGCAGCCGCTCCCCCGGCGGACGGGCGGGCGCGGGAGGAGGGGCTGCCTATGGCAGAGGAGCGGGGGACACTGGACGTGACCTCGGGGGTGGGACGCGACCGGTAAGAAGGCAGCGGGGGGCAGAATCGGGTCAAGGGCTGGTTGGAGGTCTTCCTGCCTGTCAGACTTCCTAGGACAGCCCATTCCCCCAACTGGAGGGGCCGGCAGTGGCAGCCGAGGAGGGATTCTGATATAGGTGGAGGACTCGGCCAGGTGGTGGGAGTTCCGTTCAATTCTACGGTTCTGGGGCTTTTATGAAAGTCTGGGGTAATTCCCTGGCGGTCCAGAGATTAGGACTCAGCTTTCACTGCCCAGGGTGCGGGTTCAATCCCTGGTTAGGGTGCGTGCTAAGTTGCTTCAGTTGTGTTGGACTCTTTGCGACCCCATGGACTGTAGCCCGCTGTCCATGGGATTCTCTAGGCAAGAATACTGGAGTGGGTTGCTGTGCCCTCCTCCAGGGGATCTTCCCAACCCAGGGATCGAACCTGCGTCTCTTATGTTTCCTGCATGGGCAGGTGGGGTTTTTTTAAATTTTTTTTTTATCACTAGTGCCACCTGGGAGTGTGGCCAAAAAAATTAAAATCATGAAAGCCTGAGGATTGGTGCAAGAGTGAAACCAAACAGGAAGAACGGGTACCAGGTGTCTGAGAGCTCTACCGTGGCCATGCAGGTGGCGGAGGTTTGTGCAAAGATCAGCAGTGAAGATCAGTGCAGAGGCGAGGACGTTGGGGCTGAGATGTGGGGAGCCTGGTCGAGGTCGGGCTCCCAGTTCATCCCGCTGCCTTCCCTGTGCCCACACGCCTCTCATTTAGTCTGAATGATACATTCCATCCTAGTTTGAAATAGCAGCGACTGTGATTATTAATTGTCCCCACCTGTGGGAGGGTGACTCCAAGGATGGGTGTGTAGCCAACACTTTCCTGGGAGTTTTCTGGAGAGCTTGCTCTCTCTTTTTCAACTTGGGTTGAAATTCTGGAAATTCCATCTAGTAGCTGGGTTATCTTGGGAGAGTTACTGAACTTCCCAGAGTCTAGTTTCTTTCTTTGTGGGTAGGGGATAAATAGGGCTTCCCTGGTGGTGCTAATGGTAAAGAATCCGCCTGCCAATGCAGGAGACCCAAGAAATACACGTTTGATCTCTGGGCTGGGAAGATCCCCTGGAAAAGGAAATGGCAACCCTCTCCAATATTCTTGTCTGGGAAATCCCACGGACAGACCATGCCCCTTGGCTTATGGGATCTTGGTTCCCTGACCAGGGATGGAACCCAGGCTCTGGGCAGCAAGAGAACAGAGTCTTAACCACTGCACTGCCAGGGAATTCCCATGTGTAGTCTTAAAAAAGAAAATACAGTTAAGTATTTAAAATGATCTGTAAGCAAGGTTTCCAAATCAATTTTTACAGTCAAACTGTAAGTTGTAAGTACAAAACTGTAATTTTCTGAGAAGTGAGCATCTCTTTGATTACAAGGTTTTTGAAGGTAAGCCAATATTGACTCTCAAGTGGGGGGAAAAAAAGTATTTGCTTGTTTGTTGCCTTTGTCTGGACCTCACTGACAGGCAAAGGTTCAGAAACAGGTGGGCGGGGGAGCAGAGCCTTACCAGGGGGTAGGTGATGATGAAGGCCACCCAGCCGATGAGCAGGAAGGTGCTTAAGATGATGGTGGCCATGTCCTTGAGCATGGAGTCCACGGGGGCCTCAGGCTTGGCAGGGGCGTGATCAAACTTCTCTTCCATGTCCGGAGAAACCGTGGTAGGTGCGTTTTCTGAAGTCTGGTCAACTAGGTTGATGACCTTGTGTGGGAGAGAGTGGCGACATCACTGTTCAATTTCCAGCCAGATATAAAAGAGCCAAACAATCAGGAGAAGCCATGACTCAGCTCAGAAGGGAGTGGGGTTTGGGGGAGAATGGATACATGTATATGTGTGGCTGAGTCCCTTTGCTGTTCATCTGAAACTATCACAACATTGTTAATTGGCTATACTCCAATACAAAATAAAAAGTTAAAAAAAATAGGAGAGAGAAGCCATGATTATTTATGAGCAATGACTATGCTATGAAATATGTTGGATTGTTTTTAAAGCCCACCAAGACCACAAAGCCAGATAACTGTTGCCCTTTTCAAAGCAACTGCCTTGAGAAGCCATGCGCTATTGCAGTGATGGAATCATTACTCAAAAAAACGGTTTTTAGAGAAATACTTTAGAAAGTGCCTTCATATGCAATATTGTTTCGAAAATCCTTATTTAAGGCAAAACCCTCCTTGGATGGTAGATTTGCTGTTTGAGGAAACTCTGAAATCTTCAGTAACAAGTCTGGTGGAAAGCTGGTGGTCCACTTGGTAACAGCATTTCACATTAAAAAGGAAAACACACAATCACACAATCTAGGAAGTAATAAAGCAGCTTTCCAACATTGCTTGTAAACTTTCAGTGTGACTCCAAACACAAAAACAAAAACAGTCCACTATATTTCAAAGTTTTTAAAAAGCATTAGGGTCCTTTGTTAAGCCGCAAATTAACTCAGATAAAGTGGAGTTTTTGCCCAAACTCTTCAGAAACTGTAGGACTTCTAGAAAAATGCATTGGTTTGTTCTGGGACATCTACTTGTCCAGGCGTGCTACAATTATTTGCTGGATGAGATGGACACACGGCCTCCTTGGCACCCCCCACGTGCTTCCGCCTCCCTCCCCCTCCCTCGGGCCCGCCGCCGTCTGTAGGGTGTGCGGGTGGCCAGGCTGGTGGCAGCTGAGGAACGTGTGCTGACCATGTGACCAGAGACAACACCACTCATTTGGTTATATTTGCTCAAGTGTGTTTGTTTTTAAAAGTTATTCTTAATACCAGACAAATGCACGTCAGAGTATTATAACGGACTTTCAAAGGACTCTTTGCTCAAGATGGAACGATCATAAAGGAAAATCTCAATGACGACCATCTCTGGGTGTTAGATCAAGGGTATTGTTTAATTTTCTTTTTAAACTTTTGCTTTCTAGGGTTTAATAACAAATACGCTGGGCTTTACTCAGATCAAAATCAGATGCAGATTTTAGGGCCCCAATCCCTCTCCAATCTGGCTGCCTCCAAAGACGAGGAACAACTCAGTATGTCCCCAAATCCTAAACGTCCATGTGATTTTCTTTCTGTTTCTCTCTGAATAAAAACCTAAATCTTTAATGTGAATTTGATATGATCACAGCCCCCCCCACATCAGCCAGTTACTCCCCTTTTTCTCTGGCCCTGCCCACAGGCCCTTCTGAGTCACAGGACCCCCACCAGCAGGGCTGCAGTATCCGCCAAGCCCGAACGGTCTGGACCCCCAGCCCCAGCCCCCACCTCTGGGCCCCGACCCCCAGCCCCCACCCCCAGCCCCCACCTCTGGGCCCCCAGCCCCAGCCCCCACCTCTGGACCCCGACACCCCCAGCCCCCACCTCTGGGCCCCGACCCCCAGCCCCTACCTCTGGGCCCCGACCCCCAGCCCCCACCTCTGGGCCCCCAGCCCCAGCCCCCACCTCTGGGCCCCCAGCCCCCACCCTCCTGCAGCCTCTGCACCTACTCTGCGCCCCAGAGGCTGCGCACGTGGGCGAAGCGATGGTCTCCCCGACCCCTGGCTCCCACCAGCAGATGAGACAGGCTGGAGTTCTGCGGGTCTTGGGGTGTCTTCGCTGGAGCTCCAAGCTCCACTCCCTCCCCACTGGCTTCAGGCTCAAGTATGCTCTGAGGACCCCAGAACTGCCCATGGTGTGAAGGAAACCCCCCTCAAATCATCCTAGTTTGGGTGGTTGTCTGCTTCCGGCTGAGAGCCTGAGAGCAGGCTTCACATCCCGGGGCTCAGGAGGGCGACCTGGGCCGAGTCGGGAGGGCTTCCCGAGTGCCCCACACCACTCAGCAGGCGCCCCGGGTCCCCGCCAGACCGAGCGGCCAGAGCAGGCCATGCCTGGCTTGAGAAGTCCTCAGCCTCCCACCTGCTCTCCTGCCAGCTCTCCCCTCACTGCCCCGCCTGGAACACGGCTCCTGCCTGGTCACCTGACCGTGTCTCCCACGGCTCCCTGCCGGGCACCCTACAACCCCGTCAGGCTGTCTCCTCAGCCCCGGAGCTGGACGCGCAGGGCTAACCCCGCCCCGGGCCTTCACCTCTGCCTGCTTCCCTCCAGCACGCCCACCGCCTCGCCCACAGGCCCCCTCCCCGCCGTCGGCCCTCCGCACTTTGCCTGCCGTGGATTCCCCGGCGCCCCTTCCCCTCCTGAGTGGACCGCGGGGCCTAAAGGCAGGATAGACGCCTTATCCCCCAGCTCCTGACTCGGGCGCCGGTGCCTGACCGTCCATGTCCCCACTCACCTCCTCAAAGCTCTTCTTCTCCGAGTCGGCGGGAATCACGTTCTCCCGGTGTTTGGGCAGGTTGTTGGGGAAGCGCTCCAGCATTTTGGTGGACGCGGACAGTGGGGTTTCGTGGTGTCCTGCCAGAGGAAGCATGGCTTCTAATGAGAACGGTTTCCCCATGTGGTGGCCGCACTCGATGATCAACTAAGACACCAGTCGCCACCCAGAGAGGCGCCCGCGATGAGAGCTGGGGACCAGAGGAACTCCACCAAGACAGAGCTCTTACCTTCGAAGTCCATGCATGCAGTATTCTGAATCTCACAATAAGGAGCAAAGACGTGGCCCTGTCATGAGAAGGACTGGGATGTCCAGGACACATTCAGAGCAAGGCGCGCGTGCACGCATGTGTGTGTGTGTGCTCAGTCGTGTCCAACTCTTTACAATCCCATGGACTGCAGCCCACCAGGCTCCT
Source organism: Muntiacus reevesi (assembly GCF_963930625.1). Taxonomy (NCBI): domain Eukaryota; kingdom Metazoa; phylum Chordata; class Mammalia; order Artiodactyla; family Cervidae; genus Muntiacus; species Muntiacus reevesi. The sequence continues at coordinate 14,357,845 of NC_089266.1, read as the reverse complement.
CTGTCCATGGGATTCTCCAGGCAAGAATACTGGAGTGGATTGCCATTCCCTTCTCCAGGGGATCTTTCTGACCCAATGATTGAATCGGGTCTGCTGCATTGCAGGTGGATTCTTTGCCATCTGAGCCCCCAGGGAAACCCCCAAGAGCTAGTCTGAACTACGTATACTTCTCATCTGAAGAAATCCCCTTGAACTCTCTCTCTAGGTCAGTTCTCTATCTACACCATCAACACTGCTCATTAAGGGAAGCCTAGGTTTGTTATGAGCCACCATCAAGTTCCCCTCATCTTTCAAGGAACACTGAGATGGCAGGATTTCCGGAACTGGTTGCCTGCCTCAGACCTCTGACTCACACTTGCCAGTGGGGCCTAGGGATCTGACCCGGGAGTGTCTCCAGGTACCTATGAGGCTCGCGAACAGGAAACCCTCAAGCTAAGAGGAGTAAGGTTGCCCCTCCACATGCCACCCTGCGCTGTGGCACTCTGCTCGCTACTCTCAGGGTTCCAAGTCCCGTCCCTTGGCCGGGTGCCACCCAACACTCTGTGATGAGCCCCAATCCCCTCTTCTGCACACAGTCCTTATAAACAGGGCTTCCCCTAGCGGAGCCTTTAGCAGCATCACAGAGGGCACTCTGAACCCGCTGTGCTACAAATGTGACTGTGAGATCCTGAAACATTTCTGTGCAAACAGGACCTGGTCTTCTGATTTTCCAACAGAGCCATGAAGACTTTTTTCTGGATCTTTCACGGTCTCGCATATATATTTCCTCAGTTTCCAGTAACTTTTTTTTTTTTAATTTTATCTTTGGCTGGGCTGGGTCTCTGTTGCCACACGTGGGCTTTCTCCAGTTGTGGGGGTGGGGGCAGTGCATGGGCTTCTCTCTGTGATGGGCTCTTTTGTGGCAGAGTACAGATTCTAAGCACATGGGCTCCAGCAGCTGTGGCAGACAGGTTTAGTGGCCCCAAGGTACGTGGGATCTTTCTGGGGCAGGGATAGAACCCATGTCCCCTGCATTAGCAGGCAGATTCTTAACCATTGGACCCACAGGGAAGCCCAGTTTCCCATAATTTTTTCATTCTTAACCACTGGTAGACAGTCAATGCAACCCGTAACTGCTTTATAAAACCAAGGGGCCTTGTGATATTAACGGCCTCTGCCCATCAGTTCTTTCTTTCCTCACTTTGGGCCCATTCTCAACATGCTTTCCAAACTACATCCATTCAGAAAAAAGGGTACGATTATTTTGTTATCTCCTATACCCATGATTTGGTAAAAGTAATAACCAGAAGAAGAATGGAACAAGGAGTCAGGATGAACAAACAACAAGGCCTGGATGACGGTAAAGGGACGCATGGGGGCTCCAGGACATCTAGCTTCCTCTCTGCGATGCCCAGTTACGCCCCCCCCCTTGGTGAGTAAACGGACATATGACACCCGAAGGCAGTGAGTGTGACCGATGGAGGCAGAGGTGACAGGAGCTGTGTCTTTGGCGAGCCTCCCAAGTAATTAGAGTAATCCCCCATCCAGATGCCACTGCCTGGCTGCCTCCCGGGTCTGCAGGCTCCTAGGTGGCCCCACCTCCCTTTCCTGGCACCCCAGGTCTGACCTCTCTCTGCCCGGGCCCCAGTCCGCACGAGCACTGGGAGAGAATGGTGGGGAGAAAGTTCATCAGCCCCTGTACTGCACCCCCTCTGGGGCAGGAGACGGCAGATGGGGAGTGGACGCCACACAGGAAGGGCAAATCTGATCAAGAAAACTCCGTCTTGCTCTGATTACTTGGGATGCTCACCAACAGCTCCTGCCACCTCTGCCTTCCTCGGTCACATTGACTCACAGGGGCCTCCAAGCCTGGGGGCCAGCAGGGATGGCGGCAGAAACGGAAGAGAAGGGAAAAGGGACCATCCCACACCCCCGGGACTTCTGCCTGCTGTGGCTCCTGGACCTCACTCCAGCCTCGGACTCTCTTCCACCCTCAGTCCCTCTTGGGTCTTCAGCTCTTTCCTCTCCAACCCCTCCTGCTCACCCAACACCAAGTGAATTCTTCCACAGAGGATGCCTGCTTCCTTAACTCTTAACTGGATATAACAAGGGAGCCGACCTTGCAAAGGGGTCATTTGTGGGAAATCAGGAAATACTCCAAAGTGCCTGGCACAGACATCCAGTACATGTCAGATCAGCGCCCAGAGCTAGGAGTATTTAGTACTGGCGTTTGGGGACATTAGTCAAATGATTTCCGAGAACTGACTTGGTAATACAGCTAGCCTGGTTTGTTTTCCTTGGGGGTGAAACGGTCCGCGGTCTGAAAGACCAGCGTGGACAGGCAGCGAGCACAGAGCTGAGCGCTGTGACTGGTAATGTCGTCTCTTGGCCACAAGGAGGCAGCAGGCCGTCGCCGGCGCCCCGGGGAGCTGACTTACCGATGAGCAGCCAGTAGTTCCGCAGGTAGTTGAGCTTGCTCTTGCCTTTGAGCCCGGGGTCGAACTTCAGGTCCGTGCTGGGCGTGATCACACACTCCCCTTTGTCCCCGATGGTGACACCGTCGGTCTGGGGGCCTTCCAGCAAAGGAAGGGTGCTGCCCCGGGGCTGTGAAGACAGACCGGAGTGAGGCTAGGGGCGGCCAGGAGGACAGCAGTATTCCTGTGCGGAGCTGGCTGGGAAGGCAGTTCAGTTCAGCCGCTCAGTCGTGTCCGACTTTTTGTGACCGCATGGACTGCAGCACGCCAGACTTCCCTGTCCATCACCAACTCTGGGAAGGCAGAGCGGGATTCAAAGTCCCCAAGACGGGGCAGAAGCAGCCCTTCCCCCAGGATATGACAAGGCTGCCCTGATGTCTTTTAAAATTTGGCTGTCTTTTTATTTATTTATTTACTTCTTTATGCCACACTGTGCGGCATGGGATCTTAGTTCCTGGGCCAGGGATCAAACCTGTGCCCCCGTCAGGGGAAGTGTGGAGTCTTAACCACTGGGACGCCAGGGAAGTTCCTTGGGCGTCTTTTGAAATGTGGACATCTCTTTAAATCTGGGAACAGGGAAACAGGAAGGGTGTATGTGGAATTCCACAAGGCTACTGTGACAAGCAGATATAAGTGATGGAATTCACACCTGGTACAAGTGACCGGGGTGCGAACGCTCCAGCTGCAAGCCCAGTGCTGGCTCGGGCACCGCGGGACCCTGGCAGGCCCTGCCCCGAGCAGCTGGCAGACTCACTGGGAAGACAGGAGATGCCAACCAAACAGCTCAAACAGCTTAAGGACAAAAACAGCAGCCCGGGCGGCGATGCCTCGGACTCTCAGAGACGGGGCGCTTGCGGTGGCCTGGCAAGGCTGGAGGAGGCTGGACCAGTCACCAAAGGATGCTCAGGATTTGAGGAGGAAAATGGAAGACAGGAGAACAATCGAGGTGTGAGGTGCAGCCCGAACAAGGGCCGAGAAAGATGGACAGAAAACTCTTGGAACTCAGGGAAGAGAGGAACGGTGCAGTCCCCACAGTGACACCGGCTGCGGGGCGGACGGGCACGGCGGGGCCGGCCTGCGGAGGGCCTGAGCCCCAGCTGGGGAGTCCAGACTTGAACCCAAAAGCCAAGGGGAGTAACCGGGGCTTCCCAGGCCCAGGAGGCGGCCTTAGTCAGAAGACCCTGCTCATGAGGTAGAACATGGTACGTGCACAAATTATCTCTGAGGATTTAGGATGTGTCTTGTGTCCTTAACATGATGCTTGTATATAACTCAGTTGTTCTTTGCTGAAATGGAACAGGAGTGCTTCGAGGCTGCCTCCGTGAGCCCCACCCCCGAGCCCCCAGAGTGGACTTACCACAACGGCGACGCCCTCGTGTACCATCGAGGGGGAAGCGTAGAGGCTGGTGGAGTACTTCCCCACATACAGCGTGGGCCTAGGAGGAAACAGATACATGCATTTCACTGTCATTTAAGCTCTGGACACACAAAAGGGGGCTTTCTGGAGAGAGTCACAGCCCTGACTACCACCCCAGGAAAAAGCACATGAACCCCCGAGCTCTGAGCGTGCGTGGAGAGGGTGAGAGGCAAGGGGACTGCCCTGGGCCTGAGGAGAGCAGGACCACCAGCCCTGATGTCACTGACGCCTTTGATGGGCCACCCGCCTGCAGCCTAGGTTTCCTCACTTGCAGGTGGCGGGTCTGCCCCGGTGGGTCTGCCCTCAGAAGGGACCCTGAGCAGTGATCACCCGGGGGAGACTGAAGGCTGGAGTGCGTGCAGCCACCCCACAGCCTCTAAGACGGCCCGGCCAGCGTGCTTTGATGACTGACCTGCCACCAGAATCCCCACCATGATGGCTTGTGGATGCCTAAAGATTCTAGAGGTTCTACAGAAGCCTGGAGAAAAGTCTTATCTGAACGCCTGAAGCAAAGGGGCTGCACAGGAAATTCCAACTGGGTGAGACTTCTGGTGGGTGGTCTGTCCCTGTCGGGGGCACTGGGGAGGGGACCTGGCTTTGTCCGTGGTCGTCACGAGTGTGAGAACACGAGGCTGCACGTCCAGACCCTGCTAACCAGGGTTACTCTCAACAGCCAGGCTGGGGGGTGGGTCACCCACTAAATTCTCTATACCTCTCTCAACAAATATCTTATGTGAACAGTGCTATGAACTCAGAGAACATTACACTCTCACTTGATCTTCTCCACGGCTCGGCAAAATGGGAAACTGAGGTTCAGCAAGGCTAAGCTGAGTTAGTCTTACAGGCTATTCACAGGTGGGGGTGGAGAGCACGGGCCTGAGTCTTAGATACACACATACTCTGACACTTTTTTCCTGATTTTTAAAGCAAATACAACTTACAAAAAAATTTTTGGAATATACAGAAAGTTAAAAAATAAACAACCTCTCTCGTATTCCCACCACAATAGATTTAACTGCACTGTAGTTACATTGGCAGTCTCTTTCCTATATCCTCCCACAATTTTGGCTTCCCCAGTGGCTCAGCGGGTAAAGAATCTGCTTGCAATGCAGGAGATACAGCAGATGTGGGTTTGATCCCAGGGTTGGGAAGACCCCCTGGAGAAGGAAATGGCAACCCACTCCAGTATTCCTGCCTGGGAAATCCCATGGATAGAGGAACCTGGTGGGCTACAGGCCATGGGGTCGCAAAGAGTTGGACGGGACTGAGTGACTAAGCACCCTAGCGTCCATAATTTCAATGTATTTAATATTCAAGAATCTGAAGCATCCAGGGGTGCCTACTTCTTAAGATTCTGAGGTTTCTGAACAAGCTGTTCTTGGTTGTTTATATTCCTCACGGCTTCAGGGGTGTCTGCCCCGTGCCCTGGCACCCAGTTCATGGTACAGCATACTGCTGCAGGACCAGAACGGCAGGGCCACGGCTGCCCCCTTTCCACCCCGAGTCCTGGACTCACGTCAGCTTGCTCTTGGCCTCCGTCTCCTTGGGGAATGGGTACTTCCACTTGGTGATGCGCCCCACCTCCCCCGACATGAAGGTCAGGTAGCGCAGGGTCTCCACGGCGACGTTGATGTGCATCACCTTCCGCAGACCCTCGCGCTGCCAGATGTAAAAGGCCACCACGGGGGAAGCGTAGTTTTGGATCCACAGGACGTCCCCAGACTCGCTGTCCACCGTCACCACCAGCCCATCACCATTGGACACAAAGTGGGACATCTCTGTACAGATCAGATAAACACAGCGTGTCAAGACTCACCTCAGCTTGCAACCACATCCTCCATGCTCCTGCCAAGCTGCAGTCACCCGGCCAGAGGAAACAGGCCTTCTGGAGTGTTCTCAGAATGCCTCCCAACAAGTCTAGTGGCTTTCAATGAATCTGCTCAGGCTCTACGACAGCGAGAGCTGCCTGGTTTATAAACGGGAGACGGTCACCCTCTCACGTGGTGGTGTTCTTTATTCACTTGGTAATTCGAGTCAATTAGTGGGTTTCCCTGGTGGCTCAGATGGTAAAGAATCTCTCTGCAGTGCAGGAGACGGAGGTTCCATCCCTGGGTCAGGAAGATCCCCTGGAGAAGGGAATGGCAACCACTCCAGTATTCTTGCCTGGAGAATTCCATGGACAGAGGAGCCTGGTGGGCTACAGTCAATGGGGTTGCAAAAGTCGGACATGACTGAGTGACTAACACAATACACACACAATTAGTGGGAGTAAATAGTGCAGAGAAGGGAACCAGAGGAGATCCTATGAACCTGGCATCTTACAGCCATCCTTTCAAAACTACCAATCAAGCTGGACAGTCAGGGCTGACCACTGACACTGGTCGCAGGAGATCCCAGAGGACATCTGTCAGACTTTCGGGTACCGGTGTTAAGATGGCAAAACTGGCTTTTAGTTTTCATTTGAGTTGGGGGAATGCTTCCTAGAGAAATAACTTGGGAACGAGCCACAGTTACGGAGGTGGTTGTTCATATCAGACTGACATTTAATTCTGCTTCCCATGGGCTTGTAGTCAACTCCTGCGGCATAGAGGGACTCCACGAAGTGTGTCCTCCCTCCTCTCGGGGTAAACTCGCTACTGTTTTACCTGGGTTCCCTTCATACTTCTCACTCAGGCCCCTGCCTTACACACTGGCTGTTAAAAACTAGATAAGTAAAAGGGAATTCCCTGGCAGTCCAGTGGCTAGAACTCACACTTTCACTGCAGGGGGCCTGGGTTCAATCCCCAGTCAGGGAACTAAGATCCTGCAAAGCCATGTGGTACAGCCAAAAAAGAAAAAAGGAAAACAAAAACCCCATTGACTGTTTAAGTATTTACTACAAGTCCACGGGAAGTCCAAAACCTGGTGACCAAGAAGGTCTTAAAAGGAAATTCGGCTTTCTGGAACCGTCGCTTCCCCACAGCGCACAAGTGCCCGCCCGACTGCGCCACGCCAGGGAGGCCGGGGCGGCCACTCACTGTGGTCCCCGTCGTCCTCGGGCAGCGCGGCCGCGTAGTCGAAGTAGGTGGCGTTCCAGCGCAGCTCGCGGGTCTTGGTGTCGTACATGGTGATGGTGTACTCTGAGAGGGGAACACACAGTGGCCTGTGACCTGCAGGGGCCACGCCACCTGCGGGGGTGCTGACCTCATCTAAATCACAACAGACGAACCCTCCCCAAGCGGCGTCTGAGAAAGTCCAGGCTGTCCATGTGGGGAGACAGAGGCCACGGGGAGGAGGACTGGAGTCCCGAACGCATGAGCGAACCCGGCCCACAGCCTGTGGAGCAGAGACAGGCCGCCCATGCTGTGCCCTTGAACTCAAGGCTCCCGAATCATGAGCAATGTCCTGGTGGTGTTTTAAGCCACTTAAGTTTTCGGGGGGTTTACTATACAATAGAGAGCGGACATTAGAAATCGGTACCTAGATGTGGGATGGTGCCATAACAGAAACCTAAAACATGAGGCACCGACTTTGGGACTGGGAGGCAGATGGAGGCTGGAGGAGCAGTAAGGGAACAGCTGATGGAAGCAGAAAACGATGACCCAGGTTAGGTGGTGGTGACACAGTTATTAGTAAGACCACTTCTTGCTGTAACTGGAAAAATAGAAAGATTTAAGCAAGTAATGAACTTGTGGCTCTGACTAAGGAGATTTCTAGGCAGAATGCAGAACACGCCAAATGGTTTCTCTTAACTGCGTGTGGTACGACACAAGGCCGATAAGCTAAAGAGGAAACCACTCCGTTTTCAAGTTGAATGTAGAGGAAATATAGAGGGTCTGGGACTGATGCTCCAGCTGGAAAACACTCTCAATATAAAAAATGGCCTTAGGGCAGGACTCTGCAGGTGGTCCAGTGGTTAAGAATCTGCCTGCTAATGCAGGGAACACAAGTTCGATCCCTGGTCTGGGAACTAATATCACACACGCTTCAGGGCAACTAAGGCTGTGCGCCACAACTACTGAAGCCGACGCTCCCTAGAGCCTGTGCTCCACAAGAGAAACCATCACTATGAGAAGCCCGTGCACTGTAATGAAGGGTAGCCCCCATCTGCCGCAACTAGAGAAAGTCCACATGCAGCAGCAAAGACCCAGCACAGACAAAATAAATTAATTAAAAGAAAAAGGCCTTAGGGCAAAGATCAGGTTCAAGTGCTTCCAGTTAAAAATGGCTTCAAGGGTCAAGATCAAATCAAAGATGGGGCTGTAAGACCCTCCTCTGGGGCCTCAGAAAGATTCAAGGTGATCCTCCATCGACCTGCTTCCCCTTGTAGCTCTATTTCAGCTGTCCGTTCCACAGCTCTTATGGAGCAGCGGTGTAGGTCAGGGCAGTGCCTGTGAAATTTGGAAGGCGGGTCCCTGGAGGGAAGGGCCGCCCACCCACCCATTCACTCGCTGCGGCCTCTGAGCCCCCGCCACGTGTCAGCATCCTGCCAGGCGTGGAGACTCGGCAGGCAAATAAGACCAAGTCCTGCCCTCAGGAAGCCAACAGTCTAGACAGGAGGGCAAATACAATTTAGAAACGCTTGGTGACAAGAGTTGAGAAGGAGGAGAGGGCTGAAGAGAGAGGAGGTGGGAGATGGTGCGGTGGGGAGGCTGCTGATGCCTAGAAAGGGCCAGCGATGGGCGGTGTGGACAGCTGAGGCTGAGAGCAGGCAGCCGCAGAGGTGGGGGCCGTATCACAGGAGCTTCATAATCTTCGGGCAATGGGGAGCTCCCAGCGGGTATCATAAAGGGGAACAACATGGAAACCTGTGTGTGGACCAGACCCCTCTGGGTGCATTCCAGAGAATGAAGCCTGGAGGCAGAGACCCCAAGGGAAGGCTATCTCAGGTCATGGTTCGCAATCAGGCAGGCTGTACACGATCAATGGTTCCTTCTTACCTGTTCGCCCCAGATACAGCAGAGAGGCTGATGGGCAGAGGCTGTCTGCAAAGGCTGATGACAGGGTCTGCTGCTTCTCCCCGGTCAGGAGGTCGATAACGTACCAAATGTCCTGCTTTTTACCTACAAGGTCACAAGGACACGTGGTGGTTAACACTCACCCAACATGGAAAAAAAAAAATATCCCCACCAAATCAGCAGCCCAAGATGCTCTGTAAGCTGAGAAACAGGCCTGAGATTCTCACGAGTTTGAAGACACTTCTGTGATGCTCTGTGGGTGACCAGGTTAATGGTAATGGGCAGATAATAAAGCTTCTTGGGCCACTGGGTTCTATAACAACTTAATAACCTAGTCGTGGTATAAAAACGTCTCCACGCCTAATAACATAACAACTCACAGATTTTATTGCTCTGATGAGTAGCCTTAAATATGAAAAATCTGGCCTGTTAAGACAAACCTTTTCCCATAGACTAGGATCTATATAAATCCAGAAATGCACCCAGGGGCTCATCTCCCTGGTAACCATCATTCACACATCTCAACATCCCTACTAATGAGCCCTCATGTAAAGAGGATCTACAGACACTATTTTATAACTCTAATTAGCTGGTAACTGTGACTGGGCAGCAGAGCTGGTGGCAACTACGTGCTAATGAGGCCAAAGTTATCTCGGCCTCGACCAGTAAGTGACTCCCCAGCCACACGCTACACCCCTCCTCTCGGTCAGCTGATTAAAGGGTATGAGCTGGAGGACAGCGTAGCTAAACAACACAATTAGCAAAACAAACCTGTGGTTACATACACCAGGGCATCCTGGTAATGGCAAGTTCCTAAGAAGACTGTTTTATAAACACTCCGTATTGTTTTAATAATTTTATTATCTGTTTGTTTATTTTTGGTCGTGCTGGGTCTTCATTGCTGCGTGCAGGCTTTCTCTAGTTGCGGTGCACAGGCTTCTCATTGCAGTGGCTTCTCTTGCTGCAGAGCAGGGGCTACAGTAGTTGCAGCTCCTGGGCTTTGAGCACAGGCTCAATAGTTGCAGTGCTTGGGATTAGCTGCTCCGAGCCAGGTGGGATCTTCCTGGATCAGGGATGGAACCCCTGTCTCCTGCACTGGCAGGAAGATTCTTTACCACTGAGCCACCAGGGAAGCCCAATACAGGGTATTATTTCCACTATGATTTCAAGATAAACACAGCTCCTGCCTGAAGGTCAACACCTTCACTGTGATGTGCACGTTTCTGTTTTGTAAGGTCTATCTTCCAAAGACAAGCCTTCTCTCTGCTTACTCGTCTCTTCCTACCTTATTGGCTATGTTTCCTATTTCAAGGAACTCTTGGAAGCCAAGTACCGAGATGCCAGGAAGCTCACAGGGCACATGAATCTGCTAAAGCTACACCTAGTTCTAACAGAGGGAGCATACGTGCCAGTCCGCATGTCTGAAACTTGTCCACAGATCCTAACTTCCTGCTTCCAGCGACAAATCTTAATATGAAAAAGATCTGAAGATGGAGATAAAATATCACCCAACAGCTGTGGCCAGAATCCCTTTCTGTCTGGCCTGGGCACCCTTCTGGTTACTACAAGGACTGTTGACAGTCTGCGTGACACAGCTACCACTTTAATGGATGGGTCGGGGCAACTGCCACAACTTTAAATGCACTCTAAGTAACGAATTGTTGGTCAAAGCTAGAAGATCAGCCAGACAACAGTGACTACAGATGGTGAGAAGATGTTCAGAGGGGCCCGGGCACGGCTCAGAGCACAGAGAAAGCCTCTGTTGATCACTTCCCCTGAATCCCTGGGCCAGGGGCTTCCTCACTCTGAAGGTGTGGAAAGAAGAGCCCCAGTCTCCTTAGACAAAGATGTAAAATTCAGCCAGGCCCTGTGCTTGAGACCCAGAAACACACATAAAAAGCCTCCAAGGCATGAACAGGCCGTAAGCGCTTTCAGTTCCTCAGAAAGAAAGCTGCTTTATAAATACAGGATATTATTACTACTATGCTTTCAAGATAAATACAGCTCTCCTTTGTGTCACAAATGCATTTTTATTGACATTTTGGCAGCAACCCGGTCAAAGAAAAGCAGCTGATCTGATGCTTTGAAAGACGTGACCCCTGTAGGTATGAAGGCGGCTTATCTAAGCAAGCTGTTAAGTGCTGTTTTTATCCAATATTCTGATAGCAGGAAATACTAAGAAAGCCCTATAATTAATAGGCAGAACCTGGCTTCCCTTTCTTGGCTCCAACTATTGTAATTCACTTTAAATTTCATCCAGTTGCTTCTGGGTATGTTGCAATCTGTAAATCGCAGGGGTAGGTCAACACAGCAGCTGAAAGCTTGTTCAATGAGTAACCATATGAATGGTGTCAGATCTGCTCCCAAGTGGGGTGGCGGGGGGGAACCCTTTCTTATCTGGTCAGCTAATCCTGGCCTGAACCAGCACAACCGAGGCAAGAAAGGCCTTCCCCAGAAGGGTGGGCAGAGGAATGACTATACACACATCTCTCTCTCAGACCCACCACCTTCCCAGAGTGCGGCGTTCGATTCCAAAAGGGATCAGCGTCAGGAACTCTTACCCATGTAGAGAATGCCATCTGAGCTTCGGCACGGAGATGCCTGCACCAACTCAGGGATCGTAAAGGGAAGTTTCTTTAAAACAAAGCAAAAAAAAAAAAGCAAAGCAAAAAAAATTAACAAGGTCTTGTGCAATGATTACAATTTCACTGCAGTCTGTTTCTGTTACCCAATTCTGCTAAAAAGAGATGGCACATGGGGGTTTTCCTAACTGGAAACCAAGGAGAAGGGAGCACCCTAGGCTCCCCGCACACTGTGGGCAAGCCCTTGGCTTCCAGGTCCTGGGTGCTGGCCACACTGGGTCTTTGATGTGACAATCCCCCTGGAAGTCTCTAGTCCAGAGCCCTTCTGGGGCTCTTTGACCTTTTCTGAAAAGACACACAAATATGGAGAGAACTACACAATCTTTGAAATCCTAAGGGGGGGGGGGGGGCGCGGGGAGAATTGCCCTGTCTTGGAAAACTGTTCCAGAGCTGCTCAGATGGGAGTAGAAAACACCCCTCAGAGTGGGAGTCAACCAGGAGACTGTCCTGAAGGGCGGACTCGAGGGAAAAGCGAAGCCATCACTCTGTGGGCAACACAGGAGAGTTTGGGGAAGGAAGAGAAGTTTTGGTTTTTCTCTAGCAACGAATTCTCCTACTGAAAAACAGAAGAAGATTGGGCTTTTTGGTATTAAAAGGAAGTTATGGTAGGTGCCGGGAAAAGAAACTCAGAGCAGTCCTCTTGTTTCAACTGCATTTCATCATAAAAACCGATCTTTCAGAGTTGACAGCTGACATCTGACAAGCTCTTTGGGTTCGAGTTTGTTTCAGAACACTTTATTTTTGGAACATTCTGTGTTCTTGAAACCATCTCGTGGATACCTGCCTCATGACAACTGTCACCTTTCTTGCCAAGAAAGCAAAGTCAACAGAATTTTCAGGAACCAATAATGAGGATTTTCCTGTCATCCCAATGTTTAAACTAAGCCTTAGCAGAAAAAAGTATGCCCTGGAGAGGCTGTCCTGAGTGGGCTTCTTCCAGGTGTTTCTGAGGATTAGAATGTTGTGGCAAGGTTTTCAGTCTGGAGTGTTTTCCAGTCTGCAGTGTCTGGCTGCGTGTGGCCACCTTGGCCTCCTGATTCGAGGCCCAGGCTGGAAACCATGTTCTTGGAGCTGCTAAACCACACCAGGCGGTTTGCGGGGGGTGGTAAGAGCAGCCTCTGGAACGTGGGGGTTCACGGAGCCCCCCTCCACCTGGTGCTTTGGCCTTGGGCACATTTCTTCACCTCTCTGGGCACACTTTCCACACCTCTGCTGTGGAGATGACCATATGTGTGGGCCCATTTCTAAATTCTCTTTCTGGGGAGCTTTTTAAAAAAATCCTGAAAACCTAGGTCAATCAAATGGGGACTTTAGGATTGGGACCTAGACAGTATTTTTTTAGAGATTTCCAGGTTATTACAATGTGCAGCTAAGGTTATGAACCACTGGTCTATTCTCAAATGGAGGTGGGAATAGAATATAACCCACCCACCCCCACCAAGGAGATGTCTACTGGGGGAGTGTAGTGTTGCAAACTACACTGCTCCCCCAAATTAAGAATCACTAAAGTTAGGGATTTCCCTGGTGGTCCAGAGGTTAAGACTGCACTTCCACTGCAGGGAGCATGGGTTTGATCCCTGGTCAGAGAACTAAGATCTTGCATGCCAGGTGGCCAAAAAATTTAAAAAAAAAAAAAAAAAAAAGATAATAATAATAAATCACTAGATAAAGTGAGTCCTCTTCCTGAAGGAATATCACATCCTTCCAGTGTGCTGGGTGAGCCCTGAGAACCTGCTAGTACAGATCAGTGTTTTTAAACTCTGGGCTATACATTTAAAAGCTCATCGAGGGAGCTGTGAAAAGACACCTCTGCCCAGGCGCCAGTCTGGACCACCTGATTCAGATTTCCAGAATTTTTTGTAAGTTCTCAGGTGATCTTGATGTACAGCTGCGGTTGAAGTCAGTGGTCTAGAACCTCCGGAGCACCAAGAAGCTAAATACACTCACCGTCAGGCCTTCGTTGTTCTTGCCCCCAAGCGTGTACAGGCTGCCATCATTGGGATCTGGGAGGAAGGCGGGCCTGCAGATCAAGCAGTAAGTATTAGTGACAGATTACAGCCCAGGGCACAGAGTAAAATACCAAAGCCAGGCAAAACCATGATTGGTAGGGAGGGGTGTGTGTGTATAAAACAATTCCATCCACTTCTTTTTCATCTTAGCCACAGATAATAAAATATCCTTCTGGTAATCTCCAACGGTCCCCAACCTTTTTTTGGTACCAGGGACCAGTTTTGCGGGAGACGATTTTTCCATGGACGGTGGGGTGGTGGGTAGGGGGGAGGGTGTGGTTCAGGATGATTCAAGTACATTTCATCTATTGTGCACTTTATGTCTATTATTATTACATCAGCTCCACCTCAGATCATCAGGCATTAGATCTCAGAGGCTGGGGACCCCTGGTCTATACTATACTTGGCGTGGGAAAAAAAAAACAACCGGCACTGGAAAACTAGTTCAAAACCTCAGAAGAGTAAATCATCATTTGGTCAAAGCACGCTGGCTAAAGGTACAATAGGGGAAAAGGACCCAGCAAGTCTGCTTTTCAGTTTCCAAGTCAACTGCACATACAGGACCTCAAAAATTAATGTTTAATAGCATGGCATGGTACCTAAACAGGGAGAACAAATGTGTCTTTGGTGTTCCACAAACATTTATTTTTAGGAGGCAATAAAAGCAGACACTAACAGCTTGACATGAGAAAGAAGCTGCCTAGGAGATGGGCCAGATTCTCACCCGCTGCTTCTCAGGGAGCAGGTTCAAGGTGCTCTTTTGTGACGCTAACCTGTTAACCACTGAATGACGACCAGTCACGCAGAAACCCCTGGCTGAATCTTTTCTCTCCCCAGTTTAGAGCATCATTTGAGGCTCTTAGAGATGCCATCCAAACTTTTACTCCAACACACACACTCAAGTAACAAGTCATTTTCTTGTCTCCTCTCCACAGTTTAGCACAGTGAATGGGGCAGAGATCCAAAGATGCCTGGGCCCTCTTGAGGACTTTGGAAGCTTAAGCTCAAACTCACCTTAAATTACATCTCAAAGAAGCCTTTTTAACACCCCTGCCTCCCCACCTCGCCCCTCAAGGAACTGACCACCCTCTTCCCAATGCAGGCTTCTTTCAAAGTACCCATGAGTCTTTCTATGTCTCAGTTATTCTCATTCTACTTACTATTAATATCTATGTATACATGTGCTCCCAGCAACTAGCTTTATAAACACTGATTGAGTAAAACAGAAAATGAATTAAAGGGAAGTGTGCAGCAAATCAGAACACTTACTCTTCCACATGTGTTGGAACCTGCAGGACTGGATCTGTGCAAAAGAACAATAAAGGTGTTGTCAGATTCTAAATGTCAAGATTCCTAGAGTTCCTAGGTCCAGCTCACAAGATGGACCAATAAATTTATCTACATGAGAAAACGCAGGTGAAGGCACTTTAAAAAACTCACACAAAAACACAAATGTAGGCTCTTGGGATCGGGGCTGTGGGGGCGGGGTGGGGGAGCGGGCTTCCCTGGTGGCTCAGTGGTAAAGAATCCACCTGCAATACAGGAGATGCAGGTTCAACCCCTGGGTCGGGAAGATCCCCTGAAGGAGAGAGCATGGGAACCCACCTGAGTATTATTGCTGGGATAATTCCATGGACAGGAGGAGCCAGGTGAGACACAGTCCATGGGTTAGACAAGAGTTGGACACAACTTAATGACTGAGGACACGCACACACACATAGCACAGATGCATCACTCATGCAAGCTCTTAGGTCTGTGGCTGAGATTGGAGAGAGGGCTGAGGGCAGGATGGAACTGCTCTCAGGAAACATGCCTGTGACTTGGAGGCTGGACATATAAGGAAGCACAGTGACAACCCACAGTGGACAATGGGTCACAGTGTCACTATCTGACACATTAAGGACTTCTAAACCTAAACCATCTCTGGGTCAGGTACCTGGCATGGTGCTAGATATTTCCATTGGGAAAGCAAAACTGTGGCTTAAGAAGCAGTTTTGCTGTTGATGAGAATTTGACTGGATGGTAAATGGATACATCCCTTTGGGAAAGCAATATGATGACTTTAGAGCCTTTGAGTGTTCATTCTGCTTGATCCCCTTTGATCCATTAATTCTATGTCTATAAAGTCTGGTTTAAAAACAACACAAAATATATAAAATGCTTTCTGAACAAAGATCTTCACAGTAGCATCATAGATGACCTAACTGTTCAGGGATGTGGTTGAGTTATGGAATGTCCACTTGGCAGAAAATTAAGACTTCTAAAGTCGCTCAGTCATGTCCAACTCTTTGCAACCCCATGGACTGTAGCCCACCAGGCTCCTCTGTCCATAGAATTCTCCAGACAAGAACACTGTAGAGGGTAGCCATTCCCTTCTCCAGGAGATCTTTCCAATCCAGCAATCGAACCCAGTTCTCCTGAATTGCAGGGAGATTCTTAGAGCTTCTAAAAGGGCTTATAAAGTTTTATAACTATATATGTTCGGGAGAAAAAAATAACATTGTACCTAGAGTATTAATGCAGCTGAGGAAAAAAAAAAACCTTATGTGTGTAAAAAAAGAAAAAAAACGAGATGGAAAGGTCAAAAAAAGTGCTGAATTGCGTTGCCTTTGTTGAAAATATAAATGACTTCCCCACCTTTTCCACATTTCCCCAAATTTCTACAAAAGTAGGCATTACATTTGAAATAGGAAACACAGTTTTTCCTTCAAGTCATTTTAATATTGGGTTGGCTGAGAAGGTTGTTCAGATTTGTCCACTTGATGGTACAGAAAAACCCCAAAGAACTGTCTGGCCAACCCAATATTTGCCGTCATCTGAGTGACAGAATTTCTCCCGGGCACAGATCACAAGGACAATCCTGAGTCCACAGGGTGGATGGAGGCCACTGACCCGGCAGTACTGTAACAGAGCTGAAATCCCAGGCAATGAGGTTCTTCCAGCCACTGGGACCCCACAGGCTATAAGCCATGCTGCCCACAAAACTTCAAAGCTAGGGTCGAGGACTGCAAATGTTGTGAAGTGACTCTGGATACAGCTCTGCTTATGGTGACAGACAGCTGTCTAATTCCCTGGGTCAGCTGGGCTTCTCAGATGAAGGAAACCCTTTCAAGCCTTATCATGTGTTGACTTTGCTTTGCAGGCCCAGCTCCCACATGAAGGCGGACCGGTGTTCACAACAACAGAGGCGCACACACCACATGTGGTCTGTGGGCAGCAAACAAACAATTCATTAAAACCAAGAGCATTTCAGGAAACAGGAGGAACTTTCGGTTGGTGAGCACATGGTGATCGTCCCCATTAATCACCTCTCGGTACACTCTCACAAACAGACTGATGCAAGAGACAGGAAATGAGGGTGCCTAGCCCTTACCCTCCTGAAACAGACAAGCAACAGTTATAACCCAGAGCCTCCAATGCATCCCAGAAGCTGAGCGTGCCAGGGAGAGTGAGATGGCATGTTTCCAAGAAAACACAGCAGGAGGAAGGTGTCCATTCGATTCATTCTGGCCACTTAAAGGTGCCGCAGATCAACAGAGATGACGAGGACACTACCAAATCCAAGCTGCTCACCAAAAACAAGACGTGGACACGGAGGGGGTTTCAGTGCCTGCTCCCGAGCTTATCTTTGCTGGTCAGTGTTTGCTCACTCTCAAGGTCTCCTCCTCTACTGTGGATTTTCCTGGTTCTCTAGAGCTTATTCAGCTTATCTGACATGGAGGCCCCACGTCCCAAAGTGTGTCCTGCACCAGAAAGGTTCCAATTAAGACACAGGCCGCTGGCAGGAGGCAGGGAAGGGCGGCTGGACATTTACAGTAGAGTTGAGGACCCACGCTTCCTCCTAGGCTTAAGGGGACATGACCTCCAAGAGGGGCGCCTTCTCGTTCACTCGTAAAATAAGGCCCCTGGAACAAACATCTGCAGAGCTGCGTGCATGTCACAGCAAGCAAATGTGGAACAAGGACCCGTTCTGCATATTTTTCTTCTTAAAGAATCATTTGAATCTAAGGTTTCCTTTCAAATACTACAGGAAACTGGAGGATAATTACAATATTGTGATGGTTTTTGCCATACATTAATATGAATCAGCCATAGGTATACCTGTGTCCCCTCTATCCTGAACCACTTCCCTGGTGGTCCAGTGGTTAAGACCCTGCATTCCCAATGCAGGGGGGCACGGGTTCAATCCCTGGTCAGGGAACTAAGATCACACAAGCCATGTGGTGTGGTCAGAATAAATAAATTAATAATAATTAAAAAAAAAAAAAAAAACAAGGGAAGGAAACATAAGACAAAAAAATGGCAGCCTGATGATAACTGTTTAAAGATAGAATTGACAACACTGGCCTGTCATTTTACTGTTCTCTCTACCTCTGCTTGAAATTTTCCACATTAGAAAAGGTTAAAGGATAAAAATATTTGAAAAGCCAGCAAAATAAAAGGGAAAAGCATCAGCTGAAAATGTGCCATGGAAGCCCAACATGAAAAGGAGTTGTTTTGGATTTAATAAGGAGAACTGGACTTAGGCAAGATTCTTGCTCTTAAAAAAAGTCACCTTCATGTGAAAAGAAACAGTGGCCTAACCCTAAGGCTATAAACAAACGCTGCTACAAAATAAGCCTCTCTATCTATGGAAACCGATAAGGACGAAAGCCATCTTACCAAGCTGTTTTACTTTCAGAAAGGGCAGAAAAAAAAAAAAAAGAGTTACTTTACCAGTGTAAAAATGGGTGTTACTCAAGGGAAAGGTAAAGATATCAGAAGAGGGAAAAAAAAAAAAAAGAAAAAGCTGAAATCAGTGTTTGGTCTCCAAGATCAAGACAGAAACAGATCTGCCCACTGCTCCCCTGGGAGCGGCCACTGGACTCGGCTCCCTTGGAGGGTTCATTTCAGGCCTGATTTACTCTGGAAGATGACATGCATGGCTCCTGTTCTGCGCTGATGGAACCCCCCTTTTCAACCCGAGGCAGAAATGACCCAAGATAGACGTAAACATGTTCATCTCCAAAAGAAGTGAGTTTTCATCTTCCCAAGCATACCTTTTCCGCCATCCTCTCTCGAACCTCCTACCTCCTCCTTTGCACTGGGCCCTGACTGCACGCTGGACCCTGCTCCCTTCTTGAGCCCCGGGCCTCGAGGTCTCGGTCCATCAGCAGCTGCAGTCCTACGGTCCAGCTGCTTCACCAGCCTGCGGGCGATCCCACGTGCCTGCTGCCGCCCCCGCCATGGGGCTTGACCCTCCCCTCCCCGTCTCTCCACTTCCTGGCCTCTGTGGCCCTGTGCTACTGCCGGACTTTTCACTCATCTCTCTCTCCCCCTCTCTCCCATCTACTCCTCTCCCCTCTCCTTCCCTCTTCTTACTCCAACAGGGAAGAACTTTTCCTGGCTCTCGTCTCGGTTCCCTCCAAGAGCACACCCATCCTCTGTAGCTTCAGCCATAATCACAATGGGGAAATTCTAGGTCCCCATCTCTCAAACTCTTCTCTCTGGACCCACTGGACACTTCCATCATCTCCTGCCAGCACCTCGACCACCACTTGCCCAAATCACACCCTCCATCATTCTCTCCAGATTGGCTTGGCGACCCTGTTCTCCTAGGAGACAGGCAGTCCTCAGACCACACTGCTGATGCTCATTTCTCCCACAGAACCTGCCATCGGATGCCATACTCTCTGGTCTATTCCGTCATTCTGTTTCCTACTTCCAGAATCTTTTCAGCATCACTGGAACCCCTTGTCTTTCAAGAGCTCCCTTTTCTCCTAGTCTGTGTGCCCTTTGGGATCAGAAAAACCTAGGATTAAATCCAAGCTCTGCCACTCATCAGCTGAGTGACCTCGGCAAAACTACTTAATCTCTCTAAGCCTCAGTTTCCTTGTCAGTAAAGAAAAAAATAAAGAGATAGAGATAATAACACCAAACTCAAGGGGCAATTTTATGTTGATTAAATAAAGTTAAATATATCTTAAGATTGTAAGTCAGTGCCTTGACATAGAAGAGTGATGCTTCTGAAGACATAAATCAGATCATGCCTCTCTGCCACTCACAATCCATTGATGGGTATTTTGTTGCCCAGTAGAGGCAGATGTTCACCCAGTGATCTGTGAATCCACGTAACCCCATCCTCCCACACCCACCCTGGCAGTCCCCCATTATTTCTTCCTTACTCTATTCCAGCCGTGCTGGAATACAGGCTACTCCTGGACTACCGCCAAGTCTAAACCTGCCTTGGGGCCTTTGTGTACACTGTTCCCTGTGCCAAGGTCTTTGATCAAATGTCACCATCTCAGAGAGGCCTTCCATGACCACGTCCTACCCTCCAGGATCCCCTATTCTCTTCCCTGCTTGATTTTTCTCCATGACACCGACCACCTCTGAAGTGCTACGTATTTTACTTTTTAAATGTCTGACTCTGGTCACTATAAGATCCGTGGGGGCTGGGATTTATCTTCTGCAGTTTGCCAACAAAGGTCCATATAGTCAAAGCTGTGGTTTTTCCAGTAGTCATGTACAGATGTGAGAGTTGGACCATAAGGAAGGTTAAGCACTGAAGAATTGATGCTTTCAAACTGTGGTACTGGAGAGGACTCTTGAGAGCCCCTTGGACAGCAAGGAGATCTGACCAGTCAATCCTAAAGGAAACCAACCCTGAATACTCACTGGAAGGACTGATGCTGAAGCTCCAATACTTTGGCCACCTGATGCAAAGAGCTGACTCATTGGAAAAGACTCTGATGCTGGGAAAGGTTGGGGGCAAGAGGAGAAGGGGATGCCAGAGGATGAGATGGTTGGATGGCATCACTGACTCAATGGACATGAGTTTGAGCAATCTCCAGGAGATGGTGAAGGACAGGGAAATCTGGCATACTGCAGTCCATGTGGCCGCAAAGAGTGGGACAAAACTTAGCGACTAAACAACAACAACATATCCCCGACATCCTGGGTACTTTCCAAGTCCTTCCCTGGGTACTTCTTAACCACTGGTCCAGTGGTTAAGAATTTGCCTTACAACATGGGGAACACAGGTCTGATTCCTGCATTGGGGAACTAATATCCCATATGCCATGGAGCAGCTAAGCCCAAAAGCCACAATGAAGAGCCCATCAGCTGCAACAAACACCCAGCGCAGCCAAAAAAAAAATAGTGCCTGGCACATGAGAGGTGTTCAATATATTTACTGACTGAAACAATCAACAAATGATAGTTTCCTTCCTACTTCCACCCTTGCCCTGCCTGGATATCCATCGCTGCCCATTCTATAATCCAGCAGCTATGCTCCACCAACCCTCCACCCAAAATCCACTGGGCAATCCCCTCTCCTCCTCCTCAGACTTTTAAGCACTGCTGAAGAAAACACCATAATCACTTGTGGAGATAGGAGAATGTAACCATGGCCAGCTGGGCCCCGTGGCAAAGGAGATATGTTTATCTGCTTCCTGTTCTGTTCCTCACAGCTGGTGTTTCAGACTTTCACGCCTTGTCTCCAGGCCCCTTCCTCTCCGCACATGACTCCCCTCTGTGGCACAGGGGAACTCAGAAACTTCCTACCCCTCGTCCTCCAGGTTTGCCAACCCCACACCACCCTGCATATTTCTATAAAAGGACACGCTTTCACCTTCACATTCACAGATACTTCACACTCACACATCTAGAGCCCCCAGTATCCTGTCTCCCAGGGGTCTTCAAGTCCTTCTAGATAACTCCTTCCTCTGCCTGTAAGCATGCCAAACTCCTCTTTGCACCTTTCCTAAATGCATCCATTTGAGTCTTTTTGGTTGTGTTATTTGGCTACACCACACAGTTTGTGGGATTTAGTTCCCAGATCAGGGATTGAACCCATGCCCTTGGCAGTGAGATCTCAGAGTCCTAACACTGAACTGCCAGGGAATTTCCTCAAGTGGCAATTGAACTGCATCACAGCAAAGGCCCCCAACTCAGCTGGGCAAAGACAAATCCTTGAAAGGAAAGCAGTGCAATCTAATGCTGAAGCTACTTACGGCTCAACACTTGTGGAGGACTGCTATGTTTCTCTTAAAAGTCTAAAACTTTAGTTGCCATGCCCTGAGAGCTGACTGTGTGCCCAGGGCCCCTCAGCACACGGGGGGACCACAGGCCTTAAGCATTCACGGCTCTGCAAAACCTGGGCCTAATTCTTCTCCATCGCAACTCTTCCCAGAACTCAGCCCATGCTTTCCTGTCTGTCTCTGAGGTCACCATCACCAGCCGAACTCCGTCTACCTCTGCGCGGCCTTCAGATGCCCCTTTCTCCAGGAAACCAAAGACTGAGCGCCCACTGCACTTGGCACTTAGCACATTTCTCAGGTGACAGATACTTAATTGCATGTGGCCTCTCTGGTTCTCAAAGATCTGGGGGCTGGATTGAATTTTAAGCACTTTATAGGGCAGGGACCATCTATTTTGTTTCTTGAGAAATACACACGGGAAAGTGCCTGGGGCTTATGACAGTTCAGTGAATAATCACAACGTGCACTTCTGTGTAACTGCTGCCAGGGTCTTTGCTCCCCTTATACTCAGCAGGTAAAGCTGTCTGTAGAATGTAAGGAAGTCGATAATTTAAGATATCTAATGTCGTACATGGAATGCAGTCACTCAGATAAGTTTATCTTAGTGAGAAGGGCTTTTCCACACAGAAACCTACATGATAAAAGCAAAAAAGAGCTGCCCAGGTGTAGCTCTGTTTGTTCACTCGCACTTAAAAATTATTTACATTCATGGGAAAAAAATGATACAGCGTTTGCTTCCAAATGATGGAGATGGGGGGAGCAGACAGTCATGTGTAAGTCATCACTGAAGCTGGATACCTGAGACTTTCATACTATTCTCTTTACTTTTGTGTATGTTGACGTTTTCCTAAAATGAAAAAAAAAAAATTTTAAGAAGAGAAGCTAAAGAAAAAAAAAGGAGCTATTTAAGGAATACCTTTCTGGGAGGGGGGTGGGGGGATGAGGGGGGTGGGGTGGGATGTGGCGGGAAGGGTCTGAAAAGAAAGACCTGTTCTTCCTGCCCAGTCTCAGCTGTAGCATGAATCTTGACAGCCTGATCCTATAACATCCCAAGGCTGGAAGAGAGACGAGAAGCCCAGGGGAGGGGCATGAAGGACCCTGTCAGCACCATTTCAGGCTTTCCTCAACACAGAAAAATCTCTCCGATGAAGTCGGTCACCAATTGAGTTCATCGCTTCAGACCAGAGTTTGGGGCAGATGGCCTCTCTCTGCAGGTGACTCTGGTCCGACTCACTCTCACACGGGAAGAAATCAGATCGCTTTGATTACAGAGGCTGCAAGAACAGGCTGCCATCTGACTGGAGCTCGAGAGGCCTATGGGATCCTTCCCGTCCCTAGATGAGTGCCGAGATTTTTGGAACACATTGCTTCTCCGGTGGAATGTAGGTGGGTGCGGGCTTTACTGCCCTGCTCCTCCTCACCCTTCTTTCCAAAGCACCACCTCCCCACTGCCCGTGACGCAGCCCGAGTTTAAAACCAGCCCCGGGGCTTCCCTGGTGGTCCAGTGGTTAAGAATCCGCCTTGCAATGCAGGGGACTCAGGTTCGATTCCAGGTCGGGACTAAGGTTCCCGCACACCTCGGAGCAACTATGAGCCCACATGCTCTGGAGCCCAAGAGCCACAGCTAGAGAGTCCAGGCGCTGCAAGGAAGGATCCCACATGACCTGACTGAGATCCCGCCTGCGGCAACTAAGACCAGACGCAGCCAAATAAATATCAAAGACAAAAAACAGCCTCAGGATCTCCCTGGTGGCCCAGTGGTTAAGAGTCTGCCTTGCAACACCGGGAACATGGGCTCGATCCCTGTTTGAGGAACTAAGATCCCACATGCTGCAAGGCAACTAAGCCTTCAAGCCACAGCTAGAGGGCCTGCAAGCTGCAACTGGAGTCTGTGCACTACAACAACAACAGAAATCCCACATTTGATGCAGGAGAGATCCCCCATGCTGCAGCTAAGGCCTGATGCAGCCAAATAAATAAATATTAAAAGACACAAACCAGCCTCGTCTCCGACTGGAAGACCTCTCCAGGAGCAACTAAGACATCTTGTCAGCTAGAAACTCTGCAAACCAGGCCCTTCTCAGTGCCCCTCCAACAGTGACCAGAAATGCCCTGGGCTGGCCCTCTTCAAAGGGATTGAAGCACTGAAAAACCACAGATAAAGTCCCAACCGCTCTATGCTCCCTGGAAGCCTCCCGGTGTACCCAGTCTTTGAGAGCCTTCTAGGAGCAAAACGACAAAGGGTGGACAGTAGGCGGAGGGACTGTAGAGAAGAAAGGGGTGAAAACCTTGGGATGTGGCGCGGTGGGCACTAAGGAGGGAGCAGCCGGATGCTTTTGAGAGGAGAAACGTGGTACAAGACTCTAAAGGCAGGTGAAGACAGGCAGGCACCAGGGGACAAAAGGGGATGTGAGAAAGAAGCAGGAAGCGCAGAGGGAGGGTAGCGTAGGAGGTGTCCCTGGTGGTCCAGTGGTTAAGACTCTGCACTTCCAGTGCAGGGGTCAGAGGGTTCGATCCCTGGTTGGGGAACTAAGATTTCATATGTCACGTGGTGAAGCCAAAAAGCAACAGCAAGAAGAAAACAAATAAAGAAAAAAACGAAGGGTAGTGAGGAAGGCAAGGCCATAACCCCAGTAAGATGGTCTGAGACAGTTTGGGGGTGGGGTGGGGAGAGGAGGGGTGGTCAGAACCAAACAGGAGGGGAATAAAAACATCAACAGAATTTAGTCCCGATAAGAAAAATGAAGTGAAGAAACGGAATGAGTTTAAGGGGACATGGAGATTTTAATCCCAACTGATGGTTAGTCTGCATGCAAAAAGCTGCCATTTCCTCAGGAAAATGCTTAAGGGTCTAGTATCCTTTTTTTCACATAAAAATTATTGGTAGAAACAAGGTCATTCAGCACTCCCCCACCTTAACTCAAAACTTAAGTCTCCTCAATATGGTCCATGCACTCAAGTGAACCAACTAGGGACTCCTCCTCCCCAGCGGCGGCCCATTTCCTCCCTCCAGAGGAAGGAACTTGGGTAA
Organism: Muntiacus reevesi; assembly: GCF_963930625.1. NCBI lineage: Eukaryota > Metazoa > Chordata > Mammalia > Artiodactyla > Cervidae > Muntiacus > Muntiacus reevesi. The sequence continues at coordinate 14,333,335 of NC_089266.1, read as the reverse complement.
CCTGTGCCCTACACTCCCATGAAAGTTGTCAGGTCCAAGTTGTAGGGCAGCAAGTCTCAAATTTTCCTCAAAATTCAGCTTACATGACAAGAGCATTTTAAAATAGATCTCTGATCAGAAGCTCTTAAAATCCACAGTGAAATTCCAAATCTTATCAGAACTAGGGGGAGGACGCCATAAGCTTTCTTTCAGGGTGATCTCTCCGAGGGGCTTCCCTGGGGGCTCAGCAGTAAACCACCCACCTGCCAGTGCAGGAGACTTGGGTCTGAACCCTGGGTGAGGAAGATCCCCTGGAGAAGGGAATGGCAACCCTCTCCCATAATCTTGCCTGGAGAATCCCATGGACAGAGGAGGGCTACAGTCCACAGGGTCACAAAAGAGTCAGATATGACTTAGCAACCAAACAACGACAATCTTTGCAAGTTACCAAATGTCATGTTTGATGAAGATGATCCTGTAGAAATACCAACATAATCTGAAAAACCAGCCATCAAACCAAAGGCTGTCGAATTCTAAGGTCTCACTCATCCTTACCTTGGCAGAAGTAACTCAGGCCGAAAAACACACCCTGCCCGCTACAACCAACCACGAAGGAATTCAAGCTATAACCAATCGTGAAGGAGGACAAGACGATTTAATGCTTGGGACTCCACCCCAGTGCCTTTCAGGATGTCATTAACTTCACAGAGTTCAATTCTGGAGTGATGAGAGTGTTCTCCCAAAGGTAAGTAAGAGGATGGTAACTAAGTCACAGCCAAAACTGGCCTTTTATCCTGAGCTTCAATATTCACAACTGTATTCCGAAACACACCAAGCGACGCTGCAGAGAATGCCTGCTGGAGCTGAAATCTCTGCTACTGTGTGTGATGATCGCTATTTTTTTTTTTTTTTTAGCCATGCTGTGTAGCATGTGGGATCTTAGTTTCTCAACCAAGGATTGAATCTGAGTCCTCTGCAATGGAAACGCTGAGTCTTAAACGCTGGACCACCAGGGAAGTCCCGAGACCACTATTTCCAAGAGCCCCTCCATAACATGGGATATACTGCTCTGAGGCAAACCCCAGGCAAGTGGGAGGGACGTGAATGGGGGCACAGATACACGAGGCTGTGTACCAGCCGGTGCTCACTGAAGCTAAGTGATGGGTGCAAGAGTGCTCATTAGGTCATCATCTCTGTGTCTGTGTATGTTTAGACTCTCTTGATAAAAACTCAAAACACTCAAAAAAAAGAAAATCCTTTTTCAAGAGACTCAAAAGCAGAAACAGGCCTCTCTCACAGCCCCTCTCAGAAACTTCATTTTTAGTCCTTCAAAACAATGGAGAACAAATAAACACTTTTCTGAGCTTTGGCAATTAGGGACAAAGGCAGTGATGGTGTATCTTAAGCCTAGAAAATTCCTTAAGAGAAAATGGATTAGAACTACTAACGAAACGTCGGCCCCTTTCCCAACCTCCCTTCTCTTAAGTGTCACACAGAGTTTTCTCTGAAGCCTCTGACGGTGGTTTGCTAACACTCTTGGGGTACACAAACCCTGCCTGAAGAACAGGAGAAAAAACCAACTGCAGAGTCATGAAAAGCCACGTGCAGCTCAAGATCAGTAACTGGAACATGACGACGCATCCTGGGGAGGCAAAGCCCAGCTTCGCCCGCTTCTCCCTGGGGCCCGAGCCGGCATTGGGTGTCTTAGAAGTTTACTGAGGCCCCCTCCTTCAGGGAGTTAGAAATCCACCAGGAGGACAAACATAGCCAGAAGTTCACAGGAGGCAGGAAGTGCCGGTACAGAGGCTTCAGTATGCTGCCTCTGGAGCCTGATGAGGGAGGGGTTCACCCTGCAGCAGGAGTCAGGAGGTGAGCTGTGAAGGGGCCTTAATGGATGGAAGGGGGCCTGGGCAACACTGCAGGCCGCTGGTGGGGAGAGACCATAAGCAAAGGCCCTGTGTCTCCGAGACCTGGCAGCAACGAGCAGTTGAGGCTGGAGAGGTGGGTGACAGCCGACTGTGAAGGGGCTGACAGGTGTGATCAGGAGCTTAGACCTCACCCTGGGGCCCAGTGCTTCTCCAACTGACTGTGGGGAAGGGCCAACTGTTGAAAAGTCCAACCCCCCAGAGATGAGGCTTCTGCTCCCTTCTGTACTTCTCTCCTTATGGGCGAGGAACACGGGTGGGCAGACCACACTCGGAGGAGCACTGCGATGGACAACACCTAGAGCAACACCTTTCAGCAGGGGTGCAGCGTGGTCTGGGCAGCCGTTTCAGAGGGTGTGTCCACCTGCCGTGTGCTGGGTGATGGGGAGCGTGAGGCAGGCAGCAGGGATGGTGGTCAGGAAGTTGCTGCATGGATCCAGGAAGTGCATGTTGAGAGCCAGGCTAAGACACTGGCAAGGGGGACCGGGAGGAGGGGTCAGGTTTGACAGGCCCTCCGCGAGTCCACGTGACGGGACTGGGTGACCGAAGGGCAGAGCATCACTCTTTTCTGGCCTGGGTGGCCCATAACTGTCAGCACAGGTAGGAACTATGAACAGAGGCACAGGGTTGGAAATTCACAGGAGAAAATGTTCTTCAGGCTTCAAAGAACTAATTTTGTTTTTAATCCTTCCCTCATAAGAAATCTCCAATATTAACCATTTAGGGGGCATCTCAGGAGTTTGGATCTCTCTGGCTGCACGAGTAGCTATTTTTATAGTTAGTAAAGAATGGTTCTAAGGACTTCCCTGGTGGTCCCGTGGCTAAGACTCCACACTCCCAGTGTAGGGGGCCTGGGTTCGATCCCTGGTCAGGGGACTAGATCCCACACACCATAACTAAAAGTTCTAATGCTGAAACCAAAAGATGCTGTGTGCCACAACCAAGACCCTGAACAGCCAAATAAATAAATGTGTGGTTTTTTTTTAAGATATGGTTCTAAATTAGACCTAGCCCTCTGGACCTACTATTACAGGAAAGGAGATGGAAGGGAATGGGAGTGGGGGTTGCTACAGAACCATCTGAAGTTTAATGAAGATTTGAGTGTCAGACTCCAAGGGGAGTGTAAGAAGCCCTAAACCAGCCATGGCAATACCAAAGAGAGTCCTCTAATTCCACCAGGCCGAGGCAAGTTCTGTGAAACGAGTCTAACCCAGAACATGACAGCGACGTTCTCAGTTTGTGTCTGGGCTGGGAGTGCAGAAATGAAACACACTCAGTCATGTTCAGTGGTGAAATTTCAGAGACAGACAGTGGTGCTATTGCAGTTACAAAATCACAGCTTATTGGGATCACACCTACGGGAAAATGTCAGGACTCAAATCTGTTTCCGAAAACAAACATAACTTGTTTTCTGTCCTAAGTGGAGTTTGCTGCTGTGTTGTGAAAAATCTCCATTTCTGGGAACAGCAGCACATGTTTGGTTGAGGAACAAAAGCACCTGCCAAAACCATTCTGTGGATAGAAATTAAAAAAAAAAAAAATCACTCCCAGTTTCTTGGTCCCTGAAAAAAGTAAACAGTTAGGAAACCACAAGATGGAACAACAGCTAAGTGTTCTGCAGAACCCCAGTTTGATGACTTAGAGGTGTCTGCATCGGCAAGTTTCTTCCATTTCAATCTGACTCACCATGGCCACTCAGGCCCAAGCCCGCAACCTCCCTTGTCTGGACTGGTGCAGTAGCCTCTACAGCTCTTATCGCCACTATGTACTTTATCTCCTTATCTGATTCCCCCATAGAATGAAAGCTCCATGAAGGCAAGGATTCTGCTGTATTTTCAAGGTCTAGAAGAGTAGCTGGATACATTTATAAATCTACTTATGTTCTTGCTGTTGTTTTCCACTGTCTCCCGGAGCTTGCTCAGATTCACATCTGTTGAGTCAGTAAAGCTATCTAACCATCTCATCCTCTGCCACTCCCTCCTCCTTTTGCCTTCCATCTTTCCCAGCATCAGGGTTGGAAAACCAAAGAGTTGGCTCTTAGCATCAGGTGGCCAATGTATTAGAGCTTCAGCTTCAGTCCTTTCAATGAATATTCAGGGTTGATTTCCTTTAGAAGTGACTGGCTTGATCTCCTTGGTGTCCAAAGGACTCTCAAGAATCTTCTCCAGCACCACAATTCTTAAAGCATCAATTCTTCAGTGCTCAGCCTTCTTTATGGTCCAGCTTTCACATCCATACAAGACTACTGGAAAAACCATAGCTTTGACTACACGCAATTTTGTCAGCAAAGTAATATCGCTTGCTTTTTAATACTCTGTCTAGGTTTGTCATAGCTTTCCTTCCAAGGAGCAAGCATCTTTTAATTTCATGGCTGCACTTACCATCCACAGTGATTTTAGAGCCCAGGAAAAGAAAATCTGTCACTACTTCCACATTTTCCCCTTCTATTTGCCATGAAGAGATGGGACCAGATGTCATTATCTTAGGGTTTTTTAAAATGTTTTCATTCTCCTTTCACTAACATATTAATGGTTTTGAAATCTTTAGTTATAATTGCAAGATTAAAATTAAATAGAAAATTCAGGGTCTCTATATGTTACCATCTTTAACCTTTGTATAAAAATATACAGAGACAGAGAATTCCCTGGTGGTCCAGTGGTTAAGACTCCATGCTTCCTCTGCAGAGGGAATGGGTTCAATCCCTGATTGGGGACCTAAGATCCCACAAGCTACACAGCCAAAAAAAAAGTGGGGGGGGGGGGGGCTGCCAATACTAGCCAGGGCTGAATTCAGCTAAAATCAGCCAATCTATTCTCAGAAAAACAATGAGACTTAGAACATGCTGATATTTCACTGAATTAAATTGGACTGAATTTCATTACTTGAAATTCCTAGGTCTTAATCAACTTTCTCTAATTCTGCCCGCAAGTGTCTTTTCACTCCTGCCTGCTCTGCCTACCCAACCAGTTGCTGGGTTCCCCTGATTCGATTTCTGGCAGGCCTCTCATCCTTCCCACCTCTTCCCTTTTCCCTGCCCCCTTCCTCAGGTCTGCCTGCAGCCTCTCCTCGCACACGCTGCTGCAGCACCTGTTCAGTCACTCACCTGCTCAGCTGTGTGAATGGCCCCCAGCTTCCTGCTCCCCCAAGCACAAATGCCTCAGAGGCTGCCACAGGCCTCAGCATCCCCTCTGTCTGCCTCCCTCCACCTCCATCGCCAAGCCCCTCCCAAACCAGACCTGTCCCCACACTCCAGGCTGGTGCCTCCTTTGTTCCCCGCCAGGCTTCCACCCGACTGAAATCTGATGCATCCAGCAAGGCTCCGCTGCATACATGGAGCCTTTCCTGGCCCAGCTGGGACGGTCTCCTAGCCCCTCTCCAGGGTGGTTACAAGGCTGCTTCCCTCTTGAAGTTCTGTGTACTTGTCATGTCTCCCTCCAGACTGTGGGCTCCTTGAGGGTAGCAGCTGTCTTTTTCCTCTTTGGGCCCCACACAGTATCTTTCATAAATAGAGTTTAGAGTTCTCTAAACTTGCATTAAACTTAAAAGGAGACAAAGGACTTCCCTGGTGGTCCAGTGGTTGAGAATCCGCCTGCCAACGCAGGGGACACAGGTTCCATCCGGAAACGAAGATCCCACATGCCGCAGGGCAACTAAGCCCATGCACCACCGTAAAAGATCCTGCATGCCACAACTAACACCCGATGCAGCTAAACAAATATTTTTCAAGTATCTTTAAAAAATAAACAAACAAATAAATAAAAGGAGGCAGGTTCTTTCAGCTCTAAATTACAGGAGAGAACAGATTGTTTCTTATGTTTGGCTAAGTAAAAAACAAGGCAGGACACAGTTTTGCTGGCTACAGGCAAGGCTACTTGCAAAAATTAAGACTTGGAGATCGATCTAAAACAATACACACAGGGAAAAAGCAAAGCAGAAGAATGAAGTGGCTCGGGGGCAAAAATGTCGTGCCTAGGAATACTGAAACTAAGGGAACAGCCCTCATATTTAACAGCAAAAATGTTTATCTCAGTCCTTTTGTGACTTGCTGATTTTCATCTCTGGACAAAATCAGACATTCTGAAATATAAAGAACTCTGCTTAAACATGAGAGCACAGATAATATTCGGGGAGCCTGTAATGCATTGCCAAAACCGGGCTCTCCCATCTCGTTATGGGCTCTCGCTCCTGAGGGACCTGGTCCTTTCCATCACTTAAAGTCCTTGCTAATCCAAGCTGGCCCGGACAGGTGAGGCAGGGCAGTCTTGGTTACCTAGCTGCCAGCATCTGTGGATGGCAACTAGGTTTGCTGCTGAATGGACAAGATGATATGTGACCTTCTGATATATGCTAATATTTTTCCAACTAAAAACACTGTTTTGGAACATTTTATTAATGAAGGAAAAACATTTGCTGTGTTCAAGAGAATAATGAGTCATGGCTTAGTGATGAAAGAGAACATACCAGTCAGACCCGAATTTAGGGTCAAAGGAGAATTACGATAGGATGGAATAAAAGAGATGACTCTGAGAGCCCCCAATCCTGGGATTTGCCTGGCTTTTATCCAGGAAGATTACTTTGGGAACTGAATACGATTTCCCAGCTGTATGGAGTCCACGCTGCCTACCATTACCAGGAAGACAAGATGATAAAATGGAAGCTTGGTAGAGTACATGAGAAACAGCCTCTGTCTTCCACTTCCCTCAGTGTAAAGAGCTAATAACGTGACTGGCTTGGATGAATGTCAAATCCTACAGCCCTCAGTTATTTCAGCCTCTATAAAAACAAATGAGTAATTTGAGGTTAAAGATGATTACTTCTTGTAATTATGATTACAAGATTCTAATCATTAGAACTTAAAAAAAAAAATTAATGTAGTATGTCTTCGTAAAGACCAACCAGCCAGGACTATTCATAGAAAAGCCTAGTGCCATTTATACATGTAATCTAGACAACTGTAAAAAAAAATAATAATAATAAAAAAGATAAAGTTTGTCTCAACTGATGCCCTGAGTGGATAGTCACAATTCAGGTTGTAAACATACCCTTTGTGTACACTTCCTCTCTTCTCTTTGACTCTTATCCTTTTTTAATTTATTAAAATCATGTATAACTGTTTCTCTCTTTTTCTGGAATGTTTCCTCGGAAGCAGCTGAGCAAATGTCCATGTCACCCCAGGACCAAATCCCAATTACCTTCTTTTAAAGTCCATTTGATGGAGCCTGTCCTCTTGCTGACGGCATGCAGACTTCCATCTAATGTTGACACAAACAGCAAGGTTTCAGGAAGTGTCACAGTGCTGGGACTCCCCAAAACCTGCAGTGAGAGGTGGAAGAATGGATGTGGTCAATGTGATTCTTCATCTTGGGTGTGCATAACCACAGACCAACCCCCCCTTACCCGAAAAGTTAGCCTTCTAAGATCCACCACGTCCAGATGCAGAAACCGAGGTTGACGAGCTGAAGTTCCCATCAAGGGCATGTGTCTGGACAACAGCTGGTTTTGAACTAGAACCAGATTGCCTTATTCTATCTGAGCAACAGTCCTTCCCACACAAGGGCTAATGACCTAACATGTCAGGGACAAGGGACTCTGAAATGGTCCAAGGCCAGCCTCCACTGAAACAGCTGGGGAAAGTATGTATGCTCAGCTTTGAGTTCCTTCTCTTGGCTATATTTTACTTTCTGAAACCTGGTTATCTTGCAAGAGTCCATGCTAAAGCAGAATGCCAACACACCGACACACAACTTACGAAATTTTAAAAGGCAAGGAATCCGGCTCAGTGGTAAAGAATTCGCCTGCAACACGGGAGACTTGGGTTTGATCCCTGGGTAGGGAAGATCCCCTGGAGGAGGGAATGGCAACCCACTCTGGCATTCTTGCCTGGGAAATCCCATGGACAGAGAAGCCTGGTGGGCTACAGTTCATGGGGTTGCAAGAGTCAGACACAATGTAAACTCAACAACAAACCACAACAAGGAATTCGGGGGAAATATTTAAAGCAAAATAGGAAAAACAGCTCTCATTATAGAAAGAGTTTATATAATAGTAAACACCAAGATTTTGAGGGAGACATATCATAAAAGAAAATGTATGACTCAGGGAGTTCAACTTGGTGCTCTGTGACAACCTAGAGGGATGAGATGGGGTGGGAGGTGGGAGGGAGATTCAAGAGCGAGGGGACACATGTATACTGATGACTGATTCATGCTGATATATGGGGGAAACCAACACAGTATTGTAAAGCAATTATCCTCCAATTAAAGATAATTCTTAAAAATCTGCCATAGCAACCCAAATTATTCTTCACTTGTAATAAAAATACAATTTAAATGTACCTTTAAAAAATAAATAAATAAATAAATATACCTTTAATCTTTAATGAATTTTAAAAATATTCTACAGAAAATAACCAAAGGTAGTGAAATTCACTTTCTCATCCACTATTGATAGGCAATGAAAATTATGTTAGTGCAATCTTTCTGGAAAGCATAAAAGTATTCATGCTTTTGACTCTGCAGTTCCTCTTCTACATCCTAAAGAAGTTAAGTCCAGCTATGGGAAAAGCTCTTTGCACAATGATACTCATCAAAACCCATTTATAAACACACACAAAAAAACAGGAAAGACCTGAACACTTCTAAATGGCTGAAACAAATTAGGACACAAACAGTCAATGGAATATTATGTAATCATTAAAATGGCCCTTGGAAGAATCTACAATATAGAGAAAAACTTGTATGTGTTGTCACATGAGAACTATAGAATCCAAAATTTAATGTACCCTGTGGTTATGATTAACTGGACAGCATTTTTTTTTTTTTTTGCTTGCCTGTCCTCTAGGTTTGCTAGGAACTGTACACTCATCCACATGGTTTCCATGGGAGCGAATGTGTGTGTGCACACACACACACAAGCAGGCAATAGCTGGTACGGTTTCCTAGGATAACTCCCTTCCGAAGTCTGGGCCCACTCAGCAACGCTGCCTATAATGAGATTTTCTCTTCTTTGTCACTGTACTGTCACACCAATCAGCTGGTTCCTGCAGGTCTTGAATTAAAAATGGGTCAATGGAACTTGCTTACACTGGGACAGCTTAAATTTTGGCACAAATGCTTTTTAAAAAATACAGCAGTATGGCTGACTTTTAGCATGAAACACAAAGACTGTGCTTGGGAGCCTGAACCCCAAAATACCTGGTCTCTCTTGGTAAAAGCCAGGATGACACTAATTAATCTACTAAAACAGATGGCTCTCTCCAGGGTAGCCTGAGCTGGTGGGACAAACCTCCGGTGCCTGCATTCCTTTTTCAATGTGGAGACCCCCTGGCAAAGGGGCCAAGCAGCTGCCAGAACTCCTCTACCTCTTGCCTGTGTCTGGCCTGCAGGGGAGAAGCCCTGCCCTCCACTTTGCCCAGGGCGAGGGCCCCTTACCTGGGATGAGTGAAATAACTGCAAGCCTTACGGTTCCTGCTGAATCTACTCTCCAGGTTAAGCCTTAAGGCTAAGAAGAAGAATCTGCTTTTAACTCCACTTCTGCAAGCAGGAGATCGGTCTCAGTACAACCTGGCTAGGAAAACAGAAGCCCCAACGTGGTGGCTGCCCTGGGTGGAATCCGAAGTCTTGTACACCAACTGTCTAAAATTATTTTGGATCAGGGGGTATAGATGGTGACTAGCCTCATCTGGACCTGCTCACACCTGAACACATATCACCTGGAGCACCTGGCCTGGAAAACAGCAGCCCCGTGATGACCACTGAGGCTGGAGCTACTTGGGACCCCAGGGGAGGGGCTACCTCCATTGACAAAGGGGAATGAATGGGTCTGCGACTTGATGTGGGGTGGTGGGATTAAGTTAGGTGGGGGTAGTGTAAAGGTTGAATAAATGAAATGGGAACATGTATACATATCTGGGGGCCAACAGGTGGAAACCCCCCCACCCCGTCACACAGTTACCCTGGGAACAACCATTCTTAGGTCTTAGGAATCACGCCAGAAGCAGGCTGAACAATCTGGGTGGCTGAAGTAGTAAGAAATTAAACTCAGAGAAGAGAAAAGGGAATTAAACTCGGGAGGTTTCTGTGGATATGTTTTTCTCCATGTGGAAAAAGCTGAATGAGAGACAGAAAGATAAAGACAGAAAGAAGGTTGAGAAGAAACATGGCAGAAAAGCTGGGAGAAAGACCCTGGCCTCCAACACTTCTCAGGCCTGGCCAAGTCCTGTCCTTGGGCCCAGGGACACCCAACCCGTGCAATCAATTCCCCTGTTTGCTTAAGCTTGTTGTCCCTCGAAACTGAAACAGTCCTAAATACATACACACACACACACACAAGTATTTTCAATATATCTATAGAAAAAAAAAAGAAAATATTGTAAAATTATAGCCCTAGTTTTTCTCCTTTATTTCCTAAATTTTCTATAATATGATCATAGAAAGGAGATGGATAAGTTAGCAGGTGAAAGAGAAGCTGGGATTTAAAGGACCTTCAGTGAGTCCCTAAATCCAGAAGCCCTTTCCACCTCAGGGTATTAGGTAACCCAATCACCTTTGATCACCGAAATCCACCAAATAAGGGACAGGAGTTTAGAAACACAAAGGTCTCCAAGTCAGAGAGTGTGCATGAAGAGAACAGAAGAGTTTCACTGTAATTAAAGCCTACAGTACAACTATAATTAACTAAATGCCCCCAAATACATCTCATCACAGTCTTAATACTAAAAGGGGCCAAAACTTACTAAAACATATCAGTGCTGCTCCACTATTGGCATGGAAACGAAAATCACCTGCCTTGTCTGAGCATCTTGGAAACCACAGGAAGAGCAATTGTCCATGGTTGGTTGGTGACTCGAAATAAAACACTCATTGCATAACTAACATGGTCTTCTAAAAATCTCAGAAAGACCAGGTTTGGCTGGGGGTCGAATTTAGCAACTGAGAATGCTGAATTAATCACAATGTCCACAGTGACGTCACAAACCCCATCGCACCAGGCAGATTCTTCTCTTCTTTGAAGCTCTTGACAGTTTCAAATTAGAAAGAGACACTCTGAGCAGCATTAGTCTCTCATGAGGCAACTTAATATTACAAAATCTCTGCCTTTTTCTTCTCCTGGCATTTTTTAAAGCATTAAAAAGCTTGCCTTCAGATATAGCTGATATTTGTTGTTGTGGTAGTTTAGTTGCTAAGTCATGTCGACTCTGTGACCCCATGGACTGCAACATGCCAGGCACCTCTGCCTTTCACTATCTCCCAGAGTTTGTGCAAATTCATGTCCATTGAGTCGGTGACGCCATCCAACCATTTCATCTTCTGTCCCTACCTTCTCTTCCTGCCCTCAATCTTTCCCAGCATCCAGGTCTTATCCAGTGAGTCAGCTCTTAGCATTGCGTGGCCAAAGTATTGGAGCTTCAACTTTAGCATCAGTCCTTCCAATGAATATTCAGGGTTGATTTTCTTTAGGATTGACTGGTTTGATTTCCTCACTGTCCAGGGGGCTCTCAAGAGTCTTCTCCAGCACCACAATTTGAAAGCATCAATTCTTCGGTGCTCAGCTTTATTTATGGTCCAACTCACATCCGTACATGACTACTGGAAAAACTATAGCTTTGACCACATGGACTTTTGTCGGCGAAGTGATAAGTTGCTATAACTCACGTGACTGCAATAAGCAACTAAATGCTGTGTGGGACACTGAGCACCGCTGAGAACTGTGTGGACCTGAGACATTTAAACACACTGCTTCATGGTGACAGTCTTGCATATCACCTTCACCCTGCTGGTGTTCCATTTTCCCTGCAATGGATGAAAGGGCTTCAGGCCCCAGAGCTACACACACACTAGTTTCCAGAGAGCCTGAGAGCAGAAAGGAAAAGGCTGATCCTGCCAATCAGCCTGGAATCTGCCTCGTTTTTCAAACTAGTGGGTTATATGCTCCTGGCTTCATTGGTGACTTCTAAAAAAGTAATTGCAGTGACATGGTGGAGGCCGTGGCAGGTAATCTAGTCTAGTCTAAAATGAGACATCCATTAGCTAATTGGTCCTCCTGGAAGTCTGGCCCTCTCACATGAGGTGACCCTGACATAACAACTCTGGAAATGCCCCATCTGAGGACCAGAGAGCTGGGCAATTTGGGCCAGATGATGCTGGGGAAATGTGTGCCTGTAAAAACAGCTTATTTCACTTAGGTTGATTCCATTGCTAAAATCCAGTCCTCACTGCTACTTGGCTCAGCCAGGGCTGCCTCCTTGAAAATGTAATTCCCGGGCTGGATCCTCATGTTCAATTTTCTTATTATAAAGCAAGATTAAAATGCACCACATGCTTTGCATTTCCCACAAAAGACATGAACGCAGTTACCAAACTGCTCATACAGAGATGATTAAAAGGTAGGTAAGTCTCCAACAATCTCATTTTCTCATATTCTAAACTCAGCTAATTGTCAGCTGCTCCTGCATTAATGAATTCAAATGTTTATATTTCAGGCAAGGAAAAAAAATTAAAAAACAAGCTATGGAATAACTTTGTTTAGTACAGACATAAGGGACTGTTTATACGAACATTCACAAATCATGTGTTTAGGTAGCACAAAAACAAATGAAACGGCCTCTAACACACCTTTTTTTAAAAAAAAGATTAAAAAAATAGATATTTATTTATTTGGCTGCATCGGGTCTGGCTGCAGTCGAGGCATGTAGGATCTAGTTCCCTGACGAGGGATCGAACCCTGGCCACCTGCATTGGGAATGTGGATTCTTAGCCACTGGACCACCAGGCAAGTCCCTTTAAGATTTTTTTGATGTGCACCATTTTGAACGTCTTTACTGAACTTGTTACAATATTGCTTCTGTTTGATGTTTTGGTTTTTCTATCACTAGGCGTGTGGGGGTCTTAGCTTCCCAACCAAGGACCAAACCCTCATCCCCCAGCACTGGCAGGCAGAGTGTGGACCACCAGGGAAGTCCCAGACCTACCAGTTTCTGAACTAGAACGTGGGACGGGTCAGGCCAGAGGTAGCTCCCCGGAGGCTGGAGAAGAGCCCACAAAGCTGGGGTCTGCTGCTGGTAGCAGTTGCCAGGCTACCACCGACAAGGCTCCTCCCCTGCACCCACCCTCCGGCCCCCGAGGATGAACAGCAGGAAGCGTACCCGCGCTGCTCTAAGATTCGGAACACAGGGCAGCCCCGTGCTTCCCCAGTAGGGTTTTTCAAGAGGCTGCATTTTCCAAAGAAACACAATTCTTAAATTTCAGACACATATTTCAAGAACCAGCCCACAGGTTAACAGACTACCTAATAACAACGGTCAGAAACAAGATCAATGAACTTGGCACAGACCTTTCACCTCAAAGTCAGAGGGAAGAAGTGGAGCCATGCACACACGTGTCTGACACCCAGATGTCCAAAGTGATCTATACATGATACTGTAGTATTGGGTCTATCCCCAAACTAGTGTGTCCTTGTTGTTCAGTTGCTAAGTCGTGTCAGACTCTTTTCTGAACCCATGGGCTGTCCATGGGATTTTCCAGGCAAGAATACTGGAGTGGGTTGCCATTTCCTTCTCCAGGGGATTCTCAGGACCCCAGGAATCGAGCCCGCGGCTCCAGCTGTGTCTCCTGTATTGCAGGCAGGTTCTTTACAGTTGAGCCATAAGGGGAGACCACAAAAAATAAATAAATAAATAAAGAGGATGTGCACACTGTGAACAGAGAGCCATATACTTCTCAGGTGGCGTGCAAACTGATCAGATCTAACCCAAATGTCCATCTCCAAAAGCTCAATCTTTCTAGGCACTTTCCTGTGAAACTTTTCCCATTCTCACCTCCACTCCAACAGACCCAAACCATTTATAATCATTAGAATACAATAATCTGGCTAATTACAAAATGGTATTGTTTTTCTTTTAGGAGTACCACATTGATTTCTAGGATTTGCTGAGAGGTGGGATTTTTTTGCTTGTTGGTGTTTTTTTTTTTTAAACTAATTTTTTCCTGCCTGGTCATTAGATTACTGTTACATTACATAATCCTCACTTTTAGCTTTACTTACTTAATTTCTATATGAAAGACACTAAGGCCAAGTCCATAAAAAGCAGAATTTTAATTTGGAAAATAGTTTAAAATGTGACAGTTCACTACCTTGGTGGTGTATATTTTAAGGCACAATAAATCCATAAAACTTTAAAAAAAAATACATGGAAATACTGCTTAAGTATGCTTGAGGTATAAGCAGAGATTAAACGGTGATTCTAAACATTCTAAGTTATTCTTGTGGAATATTTTTACTAGTTTTCAAGCCCAACCCCCATACAGAAAGAGTCTAATGATTGTGTCTTTGAACATATATACCCTCCCTGGTATAAAGAATCTACCTGCAATGCAGGAGACACAGGTTTGATCCCTGGGTCGGGAAGATTCTCCTGGAGAAGGAAATGGCTACCCACTCTAGTATTCTTGCCTAGGAAACCCCCTGGACAAAGGAGCCTGGTGGGCTATAGTACGTAGGATCGCAGAGTTGGACACAACTGAGTGACTAAACCACCACTAAACCAAAGTTAAGAAAACCCTTCCACCAAACTGAAAATACAATACTTGTATTAGTTGAGCAAAGATATTGGCATGTGTCCAGCAGAAAATCCTTATACAACAGAGTTGCACCTAAATTCCTGGAACCTATAACCGGCCACCAACAACCATTCTGCCTGTGCAGTGCAAGACTCCCTGCCCGGGCTCAAACCCACTGCAGAGCAGACCATAAAGGTAAGGGGAAGGCAAAGTGACTGTTGGTTGGTTGATGAATATCCATTACAGTATGATTAAGACTTGAGACAGGCATGTAAGTGAAGGAAGGACTCCACAGGTAAGATTTCCAAGCTATTTTGCTTTTACTACTTAGGACATGGGAAATCTTGAGAACAATTAAGATTGCATGTCACCAAATGTAGAATAATAAATTGCAAATGGACTTGGAATGTGCTAGGGAATCAGAGCTTCTAATTATTAACCTTAGCAATCATGCTTGGAGGTGAGAAGGGCATTGGGTGCTGGGGGATGTGCCAGTGCCAAGGCACCAAAAAAGGAGAGAAAATAAGACTTGTACATGTGCGTGTGTGGGTGTTATGGGGGAGATGTTTCCTACGGATAAGAAAGCAGAGGTGTGGAAAAATCACAAGAAGACTGGATCCTCCTGTGGGCTATACCCAGCTGAAAGCCACAGGATGGGTGAGCTTATTTTGAGAGCTTATGGGAAAGACACTTTCTGGCTCGTCATACCAGATCCCAGTCCTATAGGGCTTCCCACCAAAAAAAAAAGGGGGGGGGGGAACCTGTGCAATTTAGCAGGAAGTTCCTCAAAACAGTATTATGTAACATAGTCCCTTGGCAGGCCCTAAAAGATTAAAAAAAAAAGACATCTCTGTCTACAATTCTATTTGCAGCCATATTATATACTTCCGGCTACAGACTCTAGCAGAGTCTGGCCCTTTGCGATTCTGGTGGCTTCACAAAACTACTAAGCGGGGTACTATCATATTTGGCCACATGGCAGAAGACTGCCCAGCGATGGCCAAAAAACCACCAAGAATTCTCCAAAGCAGCATGCGACTGAAATCAGTGCCCAGTAAATGCCGGCACACACCCATTACATAACAGTCTCCTGTTGAAAAATGAAGCCCACATCAAGATCAGAGGAGCAGGCTAGACTAGCAGCTCCCAAAGCCCTTCTTTTGAGGGTATCTTAGGTCTGATGAGACAGATCCAACAAAGTGTAACAGAGTTTGCATCCTCTGTTATCCTCTGCTTTTTTTTTGGTTTTTTTTTATCCTCTGCTTTCTTATCCATAAGAAGCATTTCCCTCATCACACCCACACATGCACACGTGCAAGTCTTATTTTCTCTCCTCTTTATGCTGCCTTGGCACTGGCACACCCCCTGGCACCCAATGCCCTCCTCATCTCCAAGCGTTATTGCTAACGTTAATAATTAGAAGCTCTGATTCCCTATTCTAATCAAACCCTGCTTCCCATCCCCCGTCTCATTGACACACCTGAATTAAGAGTCAAGTACTCGGTATGGGTTTCCCTTGTGGCTCAGCTGGTAAAGAATCTGCGCATAATGTGGGAGACCTGGGTTTGACCCCTGGGTTGGGAAGATCCCCTGGAGAAGGGAAAGGCTACCCACTCCAGTATTCTGGCCTGGAGAATTCCATGGGCTGTATGGTCCATGGGGTCACAAAGAGTTGGACGCGACTGAGCTACTTTCACTCCTCAGCTCAAATGTGGAGACTTCTATACAATCATCTGTACACAGCAACACAGAAACCTCATTGGGTTTATCCCATTTCAGTAGACTAAGGATGAAGAACAGAATTAAAACACTGGTGATATTAAAGAGACTTTTAACTGCATCTATGTTTTAATGGTTGCAGTCTAGGATAAAAATCATGCCAAACTCTGATACACTTTGTTTACCTGTGCTTAGGTCAGCAATAATCCATCAACTGTATATATTTCCTTCTAATCAGCACATCGGCTGCTGTTTCTTGACATCAGGTCAATAAAGGTAACCATGACATTTGCTTTGGATGGGAGTCAGGTGTCTGACTGGGATGCAGAAAAAGGGCAAGGTTTAACTGAGCAGTGCTGTGTGGTTTCCAAACTCAGCCACTGAGAGAGTTAAACTAGTATTTGCAGCAATTCTTGCATGTGGTGTAATTAACCACCACCCAAGACAGTTAATTCTTGGTGGTCTAGGCTGCTCCTTTAATGGATCTGATAAAAGTTTCCTCGTAAGTCCACATCATTTCTGACGATAAAGGTGTGCTCATTTCAAAACAGGTGAAGACACTTTCCCCAACTGGTTCTGGGGCCCCAGGCTAAGTGTCTAAGTTCAAGCAGCTGGCAGTTCCCTTTGTCTTTGCGGTCCCTCTGTCATCAACTTATATTGACCCCAGGGGAGGAGCATATATATTTGGGCAGGAAAGGTGCTACAGGAAATCCTTTACCACACTGTGGTCAGGGTACCAAGCCCTGTTCTTAGTGTGATATAGAATCTCTAAAGTTGTTAAGCGTTTTATTAATATTAAAACTAAAACCCAAGGTTTCACCATCATTTAGTGGTTGAGATTTAGAACGCATGTCTCACCACTATTATTATTCAGTCTTCTTTACTGAAGGGAAACAGCAGCAATGCAGGCCTTGGAAAAAACTAAGACTCCTATTAGGCTCACTTACCTTCATGGAGCAGCATCATAAACAAACAAAACCAATAAACGTCTCATTAGATCATAAATTCATAAGGGGACTACCAGCTTTACAAAAAGCCAGAGTTGATCTATTTGAGTAGCACATTCATCTGCAGTTAAACCTATTATTAGGAAGTCTTCCTACGAAAACCCCAAGGGAAAAACAAAGGCTCAATTAGATACCAAATTTTTCAGTCTTGATAACAGCAATTAATCTGAAACTGTCAATTTTGCTCTTTAAACTTGGTAAGAGATTCCTTTCTGCAAGAGACGGATGGAAAGGGTCGAGTAGAAAGTAGATAAATGCTCTAGTTGAATAAACATTATCCACAAACAACTGTATTTACGACATAATTGCCACCTAGGCTTGCCAGATGTTGCCAAGCTTTATAATGGAAGTCAAACACTATGAAATCTGCCTGAAGTTGAGCTCCTTGGCCAGATCAACTTTCCCCTAGACAAGAGTCCCCATTGTCTGAAGTACGTCTGAGGATTACCCACTGCCCGGCTGGCCCATCCACCAGGCCACCTTCCCCTCTCCAGTTAACTGACGGTCCCGGAAATCCACATGGTCCTAGACAATACAGATCAAACAAGCAGGGGCTGTTTACAGCTTCTGGGATATGTAACTTCAGCGACGAAAAGAACTGGAGAAAGTCACCTTACCCCAGCCTCTCAGTTCACAGGAGAGGAGTCAAGGCCCAGAGAGTGAAGTGACTAGCCCAAGGCACCACAGACTGCTAACCGGACTGGAACCAAGGTCTCTCTGCCTCGCCTCCTGGTCCACTGCACACTGTACCACACTATAATCTCACTGCTTTAAGTCACGGTTCTCTGAGAAACACAGGCTTCAATTACTTGAGGCCTGGAGTCCTTTGCGTTTTGCTGGAGCTCAACACTCTGCTCTGATGGGGAAGGGGTTGGGACCTTTCAGATGAGACACCAAATTTGTAATCTGTAGATTCTACATAGCCACCCAATAGACCAAAGGCACTGCAAATGATACAGGATGGGGCCTTAAAAAAAATGTTCTGGATAAAAATTCCTGAGATCCCACTGTAGAACTAAGTGGGCTGGGATCACATCACAGAAAGTCAGAGGTCATGGACTTAGCCACTATAAAAAAAAAAATTCCTGAAATACATTTATCCAGCCCCGTTCTGATGGTTCTTAAAAAAAGTGCTCTTTGATGATGATGGTGATGATACAGTGGCTACTGCCCATTCCTTTGATGAAGTGAGTCACTCTTTTAATGCCAGCGCCAAGGAAATGCACATTACTGATTAGCACCGAACGACTCCTTTTGAACATGGAGGACCATTTTAATGACATACGTACACCCATGAGCCTCACGCAGCGAGCCGTGACAGCTTCACTTTGCAGGAATAAGATGCTTGCAAAAATATTGACTTTTTCACGGCAAAGAAAATCTTATAAACAACAAGAACCTACTGTACAGCACAGGGAACTATATTCAATATTCTGTGATAAACCATATTGGAAAAGAACATGAAAAAGAATGTGTGCGTGTATATATGTATATATGTACAACCAAATCACTCTGCTGGTTTGATTAGAAACTAATACAACATTGTAAATCAACTATCCTTCAACAAAAACAAATTTTAAAATAAATAAAAAATAAAATCTTATGCCACGGGATTTCCAAACTCTCAGCATAGGTTTCTATTTTCTAGGCTCTTCTGAGAGGCAAATATAAACATCCCAGTGCAATTCCCACACATTTGAACAGAGATAGGAAAGTGTCAGAAACTGCTAGGAAGACTGTTGGCACAACCAGACCTACGGAGTCGTGGTGTGAAAACTGCAGCCTGAGAAACTTCCGGAGATGGAAGGACTGCTGCTTCCTCTGGCGTATCAAGGGTGGGCAGGAAACGGGAGCAGGAAAGAGTTACCCCAAGAGGACACCATGCCTTTGGGTTCAAGGAAGAAGCCCTTCCAGACACCAAGGAGGACTGAACTCCCTCCAGAGAAAGGAAAAACAGCCGTCCAGGGCCGGGAGGGGAGAGGGCACAGGTTTCTAATAGGACTTGCTCTGCCGCCAACAGGCTCCATCCCCGTCAGGTTTCTGCTTTCTCTGGAGGTCATCCAACCTCACTGCCAACTTCTCGGGGCCAGAAGAATGGCTTCCATGGGCAAGTGACCTGTGTGGCAAGGTGGCTAAGCTTCCTACTCTGTTTTTCCTCCTGAAAACTGAGCAATAGCAGTATCCCATTGAATGCTCAGAGAGCAAAATAAATATGAAGGATGTCAAAGACAAGAGTTACATAAATATTAGGGAAGACCATTTTATTAAAGAAAACCGGTGCTGGCCAAAGATACCGACAGAGAGTAAACAAAACTCAAAACCTGATTATCCACTCTGTCCCAAACCTCCGGTGCTCCCCATCTTTTGCTCTTGTGGGCAGACAAGGCAACGTAAAAGCTGGTGGTGACAAGGCAGCAATAATGTAAGAGCTGGTACTGACACTCTAGAATAATCAAGAAAAGGTTAAAATGCTTGGTTTGTGGTATTTAAGAAGGAAGAATAGTATAACTGTTGAAAAGGTGTCCACCCCACAGTTCGGGGGCTGTATTTGAATTACCTGGAAACTCACTTATGCAATAGCCCTCATTTTCTGACGATGTTGAACAGTTCAACACATGTTTGCTACGTTTCATGTTTTGTGCCCGAACAGTATAACGTGTCTGCAAGAAGAGCAGTCACTGACCTCTCTGTGCCTCGGTTTTCTCACCTGTAAAATGGGGGACAACAATAATACAGATTTCAAAGCATTGGTGAGTTAATATATAATGGGTTAAAATGTGTCAAACTCTTAGTGTACAGTCAGCATCACATAAGTATCAGCTCTTATGATTAATGATTAATTAATCATTAATTCAGGCTGTGTAAGACTCTAGGAATTTTTTAAGAATTGGGACGACAGAGGATGAGATGGCTGGATGGTATCACCGACTCAATGGACATGAGTTTGAGCATGCTCTGGGAATTGGTGATGGACAGGGAAGCCTGGCGTGCTGCAGTCCATGGGGTTGACTGAGTGACTGAACTGAACTGAAGACCCTAGGATCTAATCACAACAATGATCTGATTCCTGCCCTCATGGAGCTTACAGTCTAATAAGGGACCACAGGAGTAAAAAAAAAAATATTGCACAAACAGAATGGCAAACTGCAGTAAGTGCTATAAAACAGACATCCCAGGAACCATGAGAGTGTATCAGGAGAAGCCGATCTGGTCTGGTGTTGCAGGGGGCATGGATCACAGTGTCAAATGTTTTTCACAAGGCGTAACAACTGAATGAAGATCTGCAGGAACTGGGAGGTGGGTGGAAAGAAGGGGAAAATCTCCTGGGCAGAGGAAACAGCCTGTGCAAAGGCCTGGAGACTAAAAATAATTTGCTGGATTTGAGGACCTATCAGGCCAGTGCTGCTGGAGAGAGAGAGCAGAGGGGATACTGGGACAAGGAGGGGCTGGGGAAGCAGAGAGAAGGCCACGGGTGTAGGGACTTCCCTGGCAGTCCAGTGGTTAGGACTCCAAGCTTCCACTGAAGGGGACACGGGTTTGATCCCTGGGCAGGGAAGTAAGATCCCACAGGCCTCACGATGTGGAAAAAAAAAACAACCAGGCTGAGTGTGTACTTGTATGGAGTGGGTCACAAAATCCACGTTTTGTCTGCTTCCTGTGCAGCTCACAGAAGGAGCAGGAGGGTGTGCTGTTCCTACGGATGCAAGGCAGACCTGGGGGCGGGGGGGAACCACTCCTCCACAGCGAAGCGTTAGATACACCAGACAGTCTGTTCACAGCCCACGAGAGTCCTCCTGGTGCTGCCATTTAGACTCACGTCGGACTCGTGTTGCTTAGTTGGTTTACAGCTGAATGGGAGCATCACACACCGAAACCTCATGGGAGAGTTTCATAAATGAGGCTGTTTTTGTGATGAAATATGGCCCACAGAGCAACCTCAAGGCAAGTTCTCCTGCTTTTGAGACCCGTCATGTGGGGCACTTCTCCAGCCAGACCTCAGGCACCGGATCACAAAGCCCCCCTCGGGGGGCCAAGGAGTGACAGGTGCTTCCTCCCCCTTCTCTCCAGTGGCGGGGGAGGTGGGGCTCCCTCTGCAATAACTGCAGTCACTTCCAGGGCTATTTTCTCTACAGGAGGCAGAAATCCAGGGCGGGGAGGTGGGGACACTAACCTTCCAGGTCGTGGCTGAGCCCTGGATCACCGGCTCACGTTACTCAGGAGGGTTGGCAAGGCCAGGCAGTATTTATCAATCTCTTCCAGGCACTCCCTGGTTCACTCTTCTTCCTGTTGGCTGACTCCTCTGTCCAACTTACTGGTTCGCTTATTTCAACCCCCACCCCCACGCTGGGCTCTTCTCTCCTACAGGTAACATGGAAAGAAGGGTCCTGTTTTCCATGAGGCGCTGGAGCCTCAGGGTCTGCAAGACTCCTGCCTTCAAGGATTTTACCATCTTGCAGAGAAACAGTGCAGTACAGGGGGAAAGATGGCAGGTTCCACGAGTGAGCCTCCTGGAAGCTGACCTGGCAGCATGCCCGGGCCCTGCCCAGGGCAGTTGCCTAAGATTCTGAGCCCACAGGTCCCTGCTCAGGCCTGCTGCTCATTCTTTGGCCCATTCTGTGTTCGTGCAACTCCAAAGCCCATTAATCCTTAAAACTCCAAGTGAAGGGACTTCCCTGACGGTCTAGTGGTTAGAACTCTGCTTACACTGCAGGGGGAATGGGTTTGATCCCTGGTTAGGGAACTGAGATCCCACATGCTGCGCGATGCAGTCAAAAATGAAAAATACACGGAACTCTAAGTTAAAAACCCCCAAGGTGTCTCCAAGAGACTGTCACAAGCTCAACAGATGTTATTTGGGTAAATGAAGCTGAAAGATGAGCCGGGGCACAGGGATGTATGTCCTGGTTCGAGCTCTGAACAAATCATTCAGTTTCTCTGTGCGTCAGCTTCTGATTCTCTGAAGAAGACTGGGTGTGCCCTTTAGCTCAGAAGTAGGACACTCCAGGGTTTAGCAGGCCCTCATCTCTCCTCACGGTTTACTGTGGATCCTTTAGGTCCTCAGTCAATCAAAACATGACCCAAACCCAAGTAAAAATGAGAGTGTTTAGAAGTCCTGATGCCTTTGAACACAGTCATGAAAGTCCTGGTCTTTCATCACCCCAGTCTCTCCACTTATCTTGAACTATTGCAACATTGAAAATTATAATAGTAATAATCTGATTCACTTTAAGGTTCAGGGTGGGGAAAAGAAACACCACAGAAATGGACTCATATTATGAGGGAGGAGGTAGGTGACTCTTAAGTACATGTCCTTGCCATAGACTCTTGAACCAACCATCTTCTAATCTGAAAGGGAGATCTCTATTCTTCTCCAAACCACAAATCCGATAAGTGATTGAACTTCACCCCAGTACCGAAAGCCCCAGAGACTTCCAAGTACTGAACCGTCAGATAAAGATGATACAGGATTGGTGTCAGAAGCAACTGTGGTTTGGTTTCCCAGTTCCAGTACCCAAACTACAGATAAACATGTTCTTAATCTCTCTGTGTAAAGAAAACCATTTTCTTCTTTGCAAAACCAGACCCTGGCAAGGGGAAAATGAACCCCAACGGAAGGATTGGGTGAGGTCACTGGATTGTTTAGAGGAGGTGGTGACTTCGACGTCAGATTCCCTAAACTTGGCCTTATACTGTCCTTGTGGTATTTGAGTTTATCTGGAGATTTTATAAATATATCCACAATAGGTAAAAACTATTTAATTCTGTTTGTAAATATACACACACACACTCACACTCACACTCACACTCACACATTTATACACACCACCTGTGTATTTGAGAACAGAAACATCACAAAAATCAAAGAACTGCTGCCTCTGTCCCCTGAGTCACGGGGGCTTCTGAGGTTCCTTGACAGATTTTTAAACGTTCTCTTCTTATGTTACTGTTAAAAATTGACAACAGTTATACTCAATACCTCATTTTTTTCTCAGGATTTGCAAACATACATGAGCAGTCAATATCAGTCCTCCTGGGGACTTCCCTGGTGGCCCAGTGGTTAAGAATCCGTGCTGCCAAGGGAGGAGGTCGAGCCCTGGTCAGAGAACTAACAGGCCATGTACCATGCGGCATGGCCAACAGCTAAACAAAACAAAACAAAAAAGTGGAAAAAACACCAGTCCTCCTGAAGATTAGATGAGAAATAAACTGGAAGATGAACTGGTATAGGGACCCCACCCCTAAGTGACGTGATGCTACTTAGAGTATGGGGAGGGTACAGTGGTCAGGGATGCCCCAGGCTTCTGCTGGACCCTACAGGACCACCGAGCCCTGGCTGGTGAAACCATAGCCCTGTGGCAACTTCCAGGCCGCTGTCTCCTTTGCTCTGCTCTTTCTTTTCTTTCTTTCCACAGGATTTTATCACCTTTGCACAGTCTATGTATTTTGTATCGATCGTGCTGCTGTTTCTTGTCTGTCTTCGCCAAGTAGATGGAAGTTTCACAAGTGCAGGAGCCTCTGTGTTGTTCATTAACGTGTCCTAAGCCCCTCAGACAGTGTTGGCATATACAGCAAAGCTGGTGGATGAACCGGTGGGATCCACTACGTTCAGGAGCTGGGGGGCTTGGAGGCTCACGGCAGAGGAGCCCTCACCTTCCCCCACCCAGATAAGAGGGAAGGTGGAACAGTAGAGCTGGAGGACTTGTCCCTTTAACCTAAATGGTGCCTAATCGGAAGACACTTAAAAAGAGGCCCACGAAGAGGTTTTCTAGTTCCATGGCCCTGTTTTACAGATGAGGAAACACAAGGGAAGTGACTCACTTGCCGAAATCTCCCAACACCCAGCCCCTCATCTCCCAAGTCCCGCTCACTGAAAAAAAAAAGCCATTTTTACATGTCATGTAGGTCAAAAGTGAGTATGAAGGGATTTCCCTGGCGGCTCCAGTTGAGTTAGGACTGCACGTCCACTACAGGGGGCACGGGTTCAGTCCCTAGTTGAGGAACTAGGATCCCACAGCCAAAAACAAACAAAAAAAACACCCATGCATGAAAACAGAAGACTATGCCTATAAACGACATTTCGAAAGAGCTAAAATGACCAACTACACTAGTCTACCTGCTTAATGAGCACACACCCAATCGGGACTTCCCTAGGATTAAGTTCGGTTGGGAAACCCAGCTCTCAGCTCAGAACTCACCCAAGAGTTAGGTTAGATGCCGAGCCCCATTCAGAGGCTGTCTTCAGGGACTTCCCTGGTGGTCCAGTGGTTAGGACTCTGTGTTTCCACTGAAGGGGACCCAGGTTCAAACCCTGGTCAGGGAACTAAGGTCCATCAAGCCACACAGGGCAGCCCCCCCCCCCCCAAAAAAAAGAGGCCAACTTTACAGAGTGACCTCCCACTTCTATGACTTTTGTCAGCACGATTCCGGCAGAGGTTAGATTTGGTCTGGCCCAGTCCATGTGAGTCTCAGAAGTGAGTTTCCTCTTGCTCCTATATCAGCTCTTAGGAGTCTCTGGGTAACGACTGAGGGGCAGTGGCTAAGACAGGGACTGGCCATCTCCTGTGGGGCCTTCTGCAGTGTGGCCTTTCAAAGGTGCACCTGCTGCAAAAAAACTTTCAGGCTATGATAATCACCCAGATGCCCAGAACACTCCAGATACACAGAAAGGGGGAGAAGAACATCACACACTGGGCCTTCTGGCAACTCGTTTCCAACGTACACATTCTCACCCTGCTAAGAAAGCCCCTTTGGCTCTGTATGCTTCATTCTTGTACTTTAACAGTTCAACTCACTCCTTCCACAAATTTCTCCCATACCCATTTGCCTGGGCTACTTCACTTTGGCTACAAACTTGAAGAAGGATTTTATTACCCATGAGGGGATGTGAAGGAACCTGGAAAATGGTATTGTTTGGATTCCTTCAGGCCTCTTAATGTATGAAGAAGGCAGAAATAATACATCAGCTTCAGTGGAATTGCAGTTCTAAACATCTTATAATTCAATAGTGAGATGTATTTGAATATAAGGCCAGTTATCGGTTAAAGCTGATTTTTTAAAAAGCAAATTCAGTAGTTAGTACTCAAACAACAACAACAAAAATATCTGTCTGTCTGGAATTACTTGCGCTTTAAAAGGTGGATATCGTGTACTAGAAAACACATAATACGGGTTTCCCAGGTGGCTTAGTGGTAAAGAATTCGCCTGCCAGTGCAGGAGACAAGGGTTCGATCCCTGGTTCAGGAAGATGCCACATGCCAAGGAGCAACTAAACCTACTGAGCCTTTGCGCTAGAGCCTGCAGTCTGCAACAAGAGAAACCATCACAATGAAAAGCTCCCACAGTGCAACTAGAGAGTAGCCCCACTAGCCACAAGCAGAGAAAAGCTTGAACAGCAACAAGACCCAGCACAGCCCCAAATAAATAAATACATAAATTAGATATATATATACACACACACATATATATGCATATATAAAGAAAACATATGAGGCTAGGTTCTCTATTTCTACCTTTTTTATTTTTTTTGGCTGCACTACATGTGGGATCTTAAGTCACGAAACCAGGGATCGAACCTGCATTCCCCGAATTGGAAGTGCAGAGTCTTAACTGGATGGCCTGGTAAGTCCATCTATTTCTAGTTCTGCCACTAACTAGCAGGATGTATCCGTCCTAGCTTCCATATAACACGCTGAAAGCCGGCGGCTCTGGCTGGTCCGGGGCTCTGTGACATCACAGGGCACAGGTAGACAGGCTGGCTGAGTCCAGGATTAAGGAGCAGGGCTTCCCTGAGGGCCTCAACCTGGCTGCACATTAGAGTCACCTGGAGTTTGTTTAAAACAAAAAAAATTTTTTTAAGAGAGCATGACAAGTTCCTCTCCTAGAAATTCTGATTTCATTCATCTGAAGTAGGGCCTTGACATAAGGTTATTTTAAAAGGTCCCCGGGTGACTCAGTCAGCTGGGGTGGGGAAGCACTGACTCAAGTTAACACATTCCCACTGCAGCTGAAACAGGTGTTTCTCTCACTCCTAGAGGCTCCTCAGGAATCACGGGTCATTTGCTTTAAGAGGAAGGAGATCCGAGTTAGTTTTGGTCAACAAACTCCCCTGACCCAACTGGAGATCAACGACAACATCAGGTTCAAGGCTTCTGATGGCACTGTTTGTTCAGAAAATGTATGAGAAAAAAAAAAAAAATCCGGTTTCCATGACAAACTCTCCTGTAGCCAGGACAATGATTCCCCCACTCTGAAATACAGAGGGGAAGATAATCTCTTCAAGGAAAGGGTGGTTTTGAATTATAATTATAAATTAGTCTAGTAACTAGGGAAATCATGTTTCATACATAAGAGGACTACCCTGGATCAAGGTTCATTTTTTTAATAGTGAAACATCATGCTGAGTGAAAAATGAAACTGACTTGGAATAATCACAGGCCATTTATCTCCTGGGGTTTGGCAGTGGGAAAATTAATCTCATGACTGATATGAGGGGCCGATCAAGAGAGCACCACACACTGGCAGTCATGTCCACCTAAGCAAGTATCTTGGAACCCCTCTCATTGTGTGGAAAGAAATACTGTTGATAAGATCTCATTAAAGAATGCAAATTACATCTAAAGCAACATTTTCCTTACTCCCTGCCCCAAATCCACAGCCCATTCACCAGATGATAGAAAAGCTCCTTGTCTCATTGGTCTTCAAGAGCCTCCAAGAGAAATCTAATCAATATTCGCTGAGTGCCTGCTACAGAGGGTATGGCCGACTCACTGTGCTAAACGCCACAGAGGATGCAAAGATGAGCAAGACACGGTTCCTGCCCTCAAGGACAAACCGGCAGGAGAAGTATGCCACCGCCAAGCAGGGGACCTTCCTGCCCCCTCCTCTCTCCATCACCACCCTCTCCTGAGACCCACCCGAGCTACCCAAGCTCCCTCCACAGTGGCCCAAGGGCCAAGACTACTCCCTCTCATGTCATCACACACCCACTTCCTGGTGCCAGAACCTGGTGGGAAGTGGGGCCCTCTGCAAAGACAAACCCCACCCCAGACCCAGCCTGACCATTAGAGTTCTGTCTTTTCAGGACCCCTTGCCCAAAGCTCTGACTGCAGTAGGGAGGCGCAACTCTGGTTAAAGGCTTCTAAGATGTGAACTTTCGGTTTTGCTATTTCAGAAACATTTTGGGGCAAGATCTTACAGAAAAACACGCACCTGCTTGGATATTATTAGACCTCAAGCAAAGAATTGAGCTTAAATGGCAGATTTGGCGTAAGAGCCTCTTCACCTGCACTGTCCCCATGATCGATGAACGCAGTCAATGTTCCTGATGGAGATGCTCAGAAGGCAGCACTTCCACCCAAAAGCTGCATCTTTCTCAGGTTGAAATGAAGGGTGAGAGACTGCGACTCTCTCGGGAGGATGGAGACCACTGGAGCATCTCCCCAAGCCTACTGCAAAGCCTCTTTCCACTCCTTCTCTGGATCCCATTCTCACTGTGACATGGCTCAGTCAGTCCTCAGGTTTGTTCTAACAAATGTACCAGAACATAAGCACTGCAGGGGCTACTCTTCAGAGGGAAGCAGGAGGATCAGATTCTAGGTTCGGTTCCCTCACTGGCCCATGACCATGGACAGGTCACCGGCTCTGTCTGGCCTCAGCTTCCTTGTCTATCTGCCATAGGAACACAGCAAAGCAGTGACTGTTCCCCTTGGGAGGGCAGTGGTGATGCCTGGGTGAGGATAGTACCTGCCCCCAAATACCACCCTCGAAGGTTCTAACCTGCTCCCACCACTGTCACTGATGGTCATGCATCCCATTCCTTAGGTGGGGGCAGGATGGGGAAAATATTAAGACTTAGTGGGACTTCCCTTGGTGATCCAGTGGCTAAGAGTCCACACTCCCAATGTAGGGAGCCCAGGTTCAATCCCTGGTCAGGGAACTAGATCCCACATGCTGCAACTATGACATGGCATAGCCAAATAACTAAATAAATAAATAAGTACTTTTTAAAAAGATTTATTGGTCTAAACCAGCATGATCTTTTCTAGGAGCCTAACATACTCTTTATGTTGTTGCTATTTAGTCACTAAGTGGTGTCTAAGTGGGGTTTTTGGGACCCCATGGACTGTAGCCCACCAGGTTCCTCTGTCCATGGGATTCTCCAGGCAAGAATACTGGAGTGGGTTGCCATTTCCTTCTCCAGGAATCTTCCCAACCCAGGGATCGAACCCATGTCTTCTGCATTGCAGGTGGATTCTTTCACCACTGAGCCACCTGGGAAGCCAAACATACTCTGATGGGAAGCTATGCATTTATCCACACACGCGCCCACTGCTCACAGTACATCTGAAACTTTTCAGAAATTTTCTTCAAAGAATACACTTTTGAATCATCTAAGAGGTAGACAGTCTCTCATTAGATTTTAGAAACAACCAAAAATCCAAGTGCCCTTTATAAATCATGCAATCAAGCTAAGTAATAACAGTTTTGATCAAAACTTCGGTGTGGGCCATGTCAAAGCTATATTCAAGCAGAGACTGGAAAAAAATGGGAAATGTTTTAAGTTGTGTAAGAATAAATAGCTTAAGAATTAAAAAAATAAATACTTGCTTTTTCAGGGCTCCATTTTTCATTTTAAAGCTGGATTATTAAATGACATTTTTTTTTAAAGTTGAACAAAAGACTGATTTGTTTGACATGAACATTGACCCTGAAGGGGTGATGATTTTGAAAGACACACATTCTCTTGGATGAAAAACTTCAGGTACTTTTGTGGGAAAAAACAAAACAAATATTTCACTCTATTGTCAAGTGGTACATTAATTTTCCTAGGAAAAACAGCTGTATGGACAAGTTAATGTTTTAAGAACTGCAACCTCCAAAAGAGACAAACAATGCATCAATTTTTGATTTATAAACAGTTTTGAGTCAAAATTTTAAATGGCCTCATAATCAGCTATCAAAAGAATCATGGGAATTCCCTGGCAGTCCAGTGAAGGACTCGGTGCCTCCACTGCCACGGCCAGGGTTCAGTCCCTGGTCAGGGAACTAAGATCCTGCAAGCCTTATGGCACAGCCAAGGGGAAAAAAAAAAAGAATCTTTTCTGTAGAGGGTGGGCTACCCATAAAATCAAACTCAAAGAATAATGCCGAGGTATTTCTGAAGCCACATCTGCTAGAAAGTTGATCTGAAACCACTGCAGACCAAAGGACCTATATTAATTAACATTTCTCGATAGGTTTGTAGGTACACAGGGCATCATGAAGGAACTGCTGTGGTTATTCAGGTCTTCGAAATATAAGCAAAATAAAACCTACACATTCCATTTTCAAACTTTAAATCCACCCTGCTAAAAGAAAACACTGTAAAGCTTACTTTAAAATGACTATCGTGAAACCAATTTAAGGTTGGTTTGTGCTTTTTAAAACATCTACTATTGCTTGGGGGCTGGAGGAGGGAGCTCTTAAAGAATACATATGACCAGCAAGTTCCAGTCCTAGGAATTTCTCCCAAGGTAATAATTAAGCAGTTAAGATGGGCCCTGGAGTTTAGCAATAAGGATTATCACAACTGTTTACAGTAATGAAAATTAAAAGCAGCCTGAATATCTAAATGGTTGAGTGGTCAAATTACGGTATACCCATTCAGAGAAGTATTACAGTGAACTGCATACAGGGGAGCAGCCAGTGAGAATAATGTTGTAGAATTAAATTTACTGACCCAGTAAGATCTACGGTATATTCCAGTTTGGGGAAGAAAAGCATAATTTATGCAAAGTGAGCACATAAAAATGTCCAAAAGGACATATATCAAGATATTAATAGACTAGTCATCAGAGAAATGCAAACCAAAACCATAAGTAGTTATGACTTCACACCCACTAAAACAACTGTAATTAAAAAAAAAAAAAAAAAAAGGCAGATATTAAGCGTTGGTGAGAAACTGAAGCCCTCCTAAACTGAAGCCCTCCTAAACTGCAGGTGGGAATGTAAAACAGTACAGTTGCTTTGGCGAATGGTTTGCCAGTTCCTCAAAAGGTTAGACAGAAAGTTACAACATGACCTAGAAATCCCACTCTCCAGTATATACCCAAGAAAAATAAAAAATACACGGCCATTCAAAAATTTATACCTAAACATTCACAGCAGCACTATTCATAATAGCCAAAAAGGGGAAACAACCCAAGTGTCCATCAAATGAAGAATGGATGTACAAAATGGGGTCTATCCACATAGTGAAATATTGTTGTTTGGTCGCCAAGTCCTGTCTGACTCTTTTCTACCCCATGGACTGTGGCTCGGCTGCAGTGAGTTGCCGTTTCCTTCTCCAGGGGATCTTCCCCACCCAGGGATCAAACACATCTGCTGCATTGCAGGTGGATTCCCTACCACTGAGCCACTAGGGAAGTCCTAACAGAACATCATTCATCAATAAAAAGGAAAAAAGCAAAAAAATCACTGATACAGGCCATAAGATGGATGAACCCTGAAAATGTTACGCTGAGTGAAAGAAGCCAGACATGAAAGACCACATGTAGTATGATTCTATTAATATGAAATGTCCAGAATAGGCAAATCTATAGAGACAAATGGAGATCAGTGGTTACTGGGGGCTGGGAGGTTTCGGGGATATGGGGAGTGACAGTTAACAGGTATGGAGTTTCTTTTGAGAATGATGAAAATAACATAAAACTGACTGTGGTGATGGATGCACAATTCTGTGGATACACTAAAAATCTGAATTGTATAGTTTAAACGAGTGAATTTTATGACATGTGAATTACAGCTCAAAGGGGTGACAGAGATGGTTGGATGGCATCACTGACTCGATGAACCAGAGTCTGAGCAAGCTCCAGGAGTTGGTGATGGACAGGGAAGCCTGGCGTGCTGCGGTTCATGGGGTCGCAAAGAGTCAGATACTACTGAGCTGAGCTGAAAGCTGTTAAAATGTTAACAGAAGTAATGTTTGGGTAATAGAATTATAGGTTTATTGTGTCTGTTTTTTAAATTTAGACTATATTTTCTAACTCTTCTTTTTACCATAAATATGATTATTTGGGAGGTTTTCTCAAATCTTCCCATGTTATTATACAGAAAGCACCAAACACAAAAGATTTGAAGAAAAGGAACTCTACCTTTCTTACAATAGTGGAACAACTGGAAACAACCCATGTGACCCCAGTAGGGTGATCACGAGGCAAAGCATGGCTTGTTACCACATTAGCCCTGGTCAGTTTTGACCCCAGTCCCCTATCCTGAGGCTGACACAGAAGACTCAAATGCTTTTTGCGTAGATGATGGTTTACTAAGGTGCTACTGAAAGTGACAGACGCAGTGTGCACTCAGAATATTTCCTAACAGGTCACAGGAGACGTTTTGTGGGGAAAAAATACTGAACGAAAGTACAAAACACACTTTTATACTGTTTGACTTGCTGGGTGTCTGTACGTGAGCAAAGATCATAAGATAATCAGAAGTGATGCAGAGCCTATGTAAAAGTGAAAAAATTTTTAAAGTCATGTATGCAGGGACCTTGGGACTTTGTTTTTGTTTGGTGTTTGGGGGGAGGGTGGGTCTCAAGTTCTAATTTTCCCAGTCCACATGTGTTCTGGTGCACTCCCTCATTTAAACATCCCTAAGCACTTGTTGCTTTGAGGCAGCAAACCCTGAAACCAAACATAGAATATAGGTAAAGATAAAATAACGGGGGAAAAAAAATCCCCAGCCCCTGAGAAATACAGCCAACCAGCATGTTTATTATTCACAGACTATGATTCACTGTCCCTGTTTTTTAAGCCAGCATCACACTCTAATCATATTGCTAGGTTACAGGCCCCGAGTTACGCGTGCATAATAAAAACGGAATCCATCAAAATGATACATTAGGCTTTTCTCCCCTATATCATCTCTTTAGGGAAAACATTTGATCATGATAAAACACACACAGCATTAAACCTAAATATTACTGTGGATTCCCCAAACCAAAGAGGTTTCCAATGAAAATGAAATAGTTATCCTATGAGTATTCAACCTGGAAAACAGAGTTGCCATCAAAGGCAGGCAAAAAACTATATCCCTAAGGACCATGCAGGTGCTGCTATTCGGCTCAGACATGAGGAAACCTTTTTGAAGCTCACTGACTTCAGGAATATGGTTTACCATCAAACTTTCTCAAGAATCACTCTCATGCACATTTTCTCTCGTGATTTTAGAAGTTGTATCACTGTGGAGAGCCACGTGGGCATGCAAGTTAAAGAAACAAAACAGATGAATGCGCACTACAGTCTAATTTCACGATCAGCAGTCTTGAACGTGAGCTTCAGGAAACACTCTCCTCCATGGTAGAAATACTTGAGACCTCCTATGAGGATAATTCACGCAGGTAATAAGTATCAGAATAAATGAGAAGCAAGGCCATTTCTAGATAAGACTTAACGTCTCAGTGCGTTTTGTGGACACTTCTCCGGGACCTTGTTTAGTCCCCTCTAAAACCAAAACATCAGCTGAATAAAAGGGATGGCGTATCCTAAAGGACCCTGAAGAAAGGGCCCTGCCTCGCACTCCACAGATCTCTTTGGCACTTGAGAGAAGTGACACCCAAACATGGCACAATGAGGACCAGAGGGCAGCCAAGACGTGACAGCAATGATGCAACACAAACCAACATCAGGCGCAAGAGCAGGTCCAGGAAGGAGCAGGAAACTCACCGACTGAATAGAGCACCTTCTGGATTAACAAGACAGGCTTGGGTGCTTAGAAACACCGAGGTAACTGCATTTTAGGTCCGGTAGCCTAGAGTCTCGGCTTGCGGATGTCTGGCTAAGACACACACTGGAGGAGAATCACAACAGTCTCCACTGCACTAGTTAGTTCGTCAGTCAAAGAGAAACAGCATCAAAAAAAGATCCCCTGCCCAGGCATTGTATAACATTTAAAAATGATGACTTAAGAGTAAAAAACACCTTCTGGGGGATGGGATGGCAAGGAGAATTTACATTATTATCGAATATGATGTGCCAGGTCTCTTCACACGTGTGACTGTGTCAGCTGTCCCCATTTCACAGATCAGGAAACAGAGTCTCGAAGACTCTGCAGACACAGCTACCAAGGGGCCGGAAAGCACTCAGGTTTGTCTGATTTTACAGCCACTGCATTCTGCATGCAACGTCACTGCAGCCTAGTTTAGCTGCAAACTCTGCATTTAGAACTTCAAAATAATAATTCCCAGGTTCTCTGCTGGTGCAGTGGATAAGAGTCTACCTGCCAATGCAGGGAACACGGGTTCGATCCTGCTCTGGGGAGATCCCACGTGCCACAGAGCAACGAAGCCCGTGTATCGCAACTACTGAGCCAGTGCTCCACAATAAGAGAAGCCACCGCAATGAGAAGCTCAAGCACAGCAACGAAGACCCAGCACAGCCAAAGTGAATTAGAAGAAAAAAAGATTTTAAAAAATAACAATTCCCACTATGTTTGGGATCGAAATTTGTACTGGTAGGCAATTCTGGGAGTGAAATTCTGACCTTTTCCCTAAAGAGCTGTTACAACTCAAATATAACCTTTTGATAAGGGTCTGAACTCTTTCACGAACTCTGGGAATTTTGGATTCTAAATACAACTTGGAAATATTTACATGAACTGAAACTATAGTTCCAGTTAAAGGCTACAGTTATTTTTGGTTCTTTAGCCAAAGTTATTCAATAACTAAAACACTAGAATCCAGTGACAGAACAGTAAATGAAAAGAGGTGGCAAAGAAAACCATATACACAATGATGATATGAAATCATTGGTCTCCGTGTCACTCATTTTGGTCATTCTCTTTACACTCTTTTTTGTGAATGTATGCCAGGCACCAGTTAACCAATCCAAGATGAAATATTCAAGTTCAAAACCTGACTCCTGTTGAGAAAGTGGATTTTTCTTCCCCCTCAACAGGAAGGAAAACTTAACTTACATGATTTTTGTGGCGTGTGTACAAGTTTTCCTTTAAAAAAAAAGAACTTGAATTTGAAAAAAAGTGGTCTCCTACTTCTTCAGTTATTTCCAAATTCTTGTTACCCCAAGAGCACAGACTAGTATTTATCTAAAATGCATAACCTCCGAAGAGTTCACGCTGTGGCACTCAGGGACACACATGTCCATTCTTCACCTGAACACCTAGTACCATATTAAAGAGTACACAGTGGAGGTCATTAAATAGAACCTGCTCCAGTGTGCCATGGCCACATCCTGAACAATACATCAAAAAAAAAAAAAAAAAAAAAAAACACCTAAATTAGGTTCTTCCAACCAGAAGGGGAAAAAAAAAAGCCGAGTCTGTCCACAAAATGTCCTCCCGGCCAAGGTGTCCGAGTCCACAGCCTGAGAGAAGGCCTGAAATCGTTAAATAAATGTAAACCAGGATCTTCTCTACAGAGAAAAAAAAAAAAAAGATGAAAAGACGTTTCGGACAGCCCCGCGGTGTTCTCCCACGAGGAGACAGTCTTTCGTTTAAAGTTTAGGAGCGGCTTCACCGCTGTCCCATATGGGGTCTTGAAAAACGAGTCCCATTCCCATCGCTTAAAATGCTTAAGGAAGTCTTGCTGCCCTCAAAGGAAGCCCGCTGCCTCCAATACCAAGAAACCTGCAAGGCAGGTAAGCAGAATCAAACTCTTGGGGAAAGAATGCTTAGCCACTTTCAGTGGCATTTGTTTTCCAAAGTTTTCGCATTTTGGAAAGTTCAAGCGAAGATTATAAACGCAAGATATTCCCTTCCCCTTGGTCACAGGGCCCTTCTTGCCTTCTCTCCGCGGCCACCGCCAGGCCAAGCCGGCTCCCACCTGTGGGAAGGGTCCGACAGGTGGGACGGCCTCCCAAGGGCCCGGAGCCTTCTGGACACCCTGAGGGGCCGCCAGGGCGACACAAAGTTGCGTCGGAGAGCACGCGGCCCGGGAGACGCTGCTCGTGACAGCCGCGCCGGCCCGCGAGGCCCCTGGGCGGCGGACGCCTCGGCGGGGCCGGCCGTGGCTGCCACTCCGGCCGGTCAGGAGGCCGCCACTCCCCGCCCAGCGTCGCCTCCGCCCCGGCGGGGCACGGAGCCTGGGGCCGCCGCCGCCGCAAGCCGCCGTGTTCCCGGCTCGGACCCCAGCCCGTCCCACGCTGTCTCCCACCCCAAGCTTCCCGGTCACTCACCCCGGGGCCGGGCAGCAGCAATGCCAACAGCAGCAGCAGCAATCGGACAAGCATGGCGAAGACTCGGCCTGGCTCCTGGCCGGCCGGCCGGCTCCAGGGGGGCGGTGCGGGCAGGCGGGCAGAGGACGGGGCGGGGGAGCCGCGACTACAGAACGGCGGCGGCCGCGATCAGGGGACGCAGCGCTGACTAGGCGGTGGCGGCACCCCCATTCCCGGCCCTTTAAGTGCCGGGCGCCGGCGCTTCTTCCGGTCGGGGCAGGGCCAGAGGCGGGGCCGACCTAGAGGCGGGCCTGGGATTGGGCGGGGCCCTGCCTCGGGGCGGGGATTGGGCTGGTCTGGGCGGGGTTGTCGCGGGAGGGGCGGGGTTATAGGCGGTGCCAAAGGCCTCTCCCTGGCCTTGGGTCCCTTGGCCGCGGCCGCGGGAGAAGAGGACCAGGCCTCTGCGTCGGGCATCTCGGCGCGCTGAGTGATCGAGGCAAAGAACTTGTCTGAGGCAAGTGGAGGCCGGTAATCCGGCCACGTGGGCGCATTCCCTGCCCCAGGCGGTCCCACTGACCCCCCGCCTAGCGACGCTCTGCGTCAGGCTGGATAAGGAAAGGCCAGGAGACAGGCGGTGCCTTGAGTCCAGAGCCCCGCCGTGGTGGGATCGTCGGTGACCTCCTGAGCGAAGGCAGGCAGCTGGCAGGGGATTCCTGCAAACCCGGCGTTTCTGCTCTGCGGGTGGCTATCGCTGAGTTCCATCCCTGGTGTCCTCCAGCTGCGCCTCAGTTAACCCAAAGGTCCCTTTCTTCGCCCACAGGAATTCCCCCTCAAATCATATCCAACAGCCGCCAATTCCCTTTGGTATAACCATGGCCAAGTCATTGGCCAAAAAT
This sequence comes from Muntiacus reevesi, assembly GCF_963930625.1. NCBI lineage: Eukaryota > Metazoa > Chordata > Mammalia > Artiodactyla > Cervidae > Muntiacus > Muntiacus reevesi. The sequence goes on along the minus strand of NC_089266.1, from coordinate 14,297,103 downwards.
TACAAACAAGGAAACCATTTTTGGCTGCTGGTGTCATGTGTGTTTATGTGGCATTTGTAGATGTGACCTTGTGAATCTTGATGTGTGTCAAGCTTGGAGAGAGTGGGCTTGTTGAGGACTCATACAAGGTCCATTTGAAGGCTGTGGGCTATTAACCTCATTTAAAGAGCCTGTAAGCTGTTTGGTCACTGGGTCCCATGCTGCTCTCCACTTACATAGGTGAAAACTGGGAGAGAGGACATTGTAACAAGAGAGAGGTTGGAAGCACAATATTTCTATATTCTAGGAGAAGAACAAAACAAGGATAGCAACTTCTCTAATTTTTCTTGACTTGTTCATACAACAGTCCAAGATTTTTCAGGGTTATGGGGAAACAAGTACGCAATGCTAGGGAAAATAAACAAGTAGTCAGGACTGCGTTCAATATCTTGTAATAACCTATAAGGGAAAAGAATCTGACACACACACACACACACATATGAATCATTTTGCTGTACACCTAAAACTAACACAACACTGTAAATCAACTGTACTTCAATTGTTGTTGTTCAGTCACCCAGTCATGTCCAACTCTTTGTGACCCATGGACTGCAGCATGCCAGGCTTCCCTGTCCTTCACTATCTCCCGGAGTTTACTTCAATTAAAAAAAAAAAGAAGTAGTGGAGGACTGACCAGATGTCTGGTCTGGATATATGTGAGCCAATCTTATCTCACTATAGCAGACAGAAATGCTCACAGTGGGACTTCCCTGGTGGTCCAGGGGCTAAGACTCCATGCTCCCGATGCAGGGGGCTTGGGTTCAATCCCTGGTCAGGGAACCAGATCCCACGTTCTGCAACTAAGAATTTGCATGTAGCAACTAAAGATCCCACATGCTACAACAAAGATCAAAGATCAAAGATCTGCAACCAAGACCTGGCGCAGCCAAATAAATAAATATTGGGCGGGGGGGGCGGGGGGGGCGGGGGGAGGAAATGCTCATAGGAAACTAAAATCCCATCAACAAAATTCACCAACAATATTCCCCATTCCCAACCTCAATGCCTGAGTCACAGTCAAGGGACTAAACTCTATTCACGCTGGAGAATCCAACACATCAGTTTAAGGGGAGGACCAATCTTGGTAACTAGACACATTTTAGTGGTGTCTGTTACTAGACACACTAGAACACAGAGTAGACACATTTTTGAAAAGTGTTATCTGCATGTCAAAATGCAGATGGGAGGTTTGGGACTGGCAAGAGATGTGCAGTAACAGAAGCTCCATCATTCCTGGAACCAGGGTATCCAAGTGTCCAAGGAGGAGCCCACAGAAAGTGGGAGGAGTTCTAATGATTATCTGTCCAGCTTGCAAGAGGACTATAGGCTTTGTAAGACTACACCTGGCTTCCCACACTGGGCTTCCCAATGTAAGACCACAGGGTTGAGTTAAAAGAGAAGCTTGACGGGATAATGCTGCTTTCACATCCCTTCTCTGATGCTTTTTTCCTCTAATAGAGTAAGTCCAGGAGGGGAACTTTCTGTGCAGGAACTCTGGAAGCCCTTTGACAATTCAAAATGTCACTGTGACCCGGTAAGCACAGCAGATAAAACACAAAGGGGAATGCTTACCTCAATCTGACTCAGAAATCAATTTTAAAGATTTAATAAAGAAAAAAATCCATTCCAAGGAGACTGGCCCGGGTAGGTATATTTATCTTGTACTTGTTTGAACCAAATCTCCAGGCCATAATTGTACTGTTTTAGGTAATCCGAATTTCTTATGCACCAGTTCGATTTTTCTTATGCTTAATAAGTCCATATGTCTTGTGCCTGTCTCCACTTGATTGGCAACTCCTACTGATAAGTTCTGGTTTTATTTATGGCAGCATTGCCCACAGTCTTGTTTGATAGTCAAGTATTGTTTTAGAGAGTTTTTTGCTTGTGATAAAGCAGAAGCTGGCATCGCTGATAAACACAGACAGAAATGGAAATATTCCTATAGGGTGCCTTTGAAGTGGACCTGACCATAGAAAAGACCGGAAAATGGGCAGTAAATGACCTTTCTGGAAGTTGTATTAAATAGCATCCTCTACCCAAGGCAAAGGTCATGGTTAAAATATATGTTCAACATGTGACTTCCCTGGTGGTCCAGTGGTTAAAGAAGCCGCCTTGCAGAACAGGGAACACGGGTTCAATCCCTGATCGGGGGACTAAGATCCCACATGTTGCAGAGCAACTAAGCCAGTGGGCCACAACTAGAGAGTCCACATGCTGCAAGGCTCATGATGCACTGAAGATCCTACATGCCACAGTGAAGGCCTTTTGCAGTCAAATCGATTAATAAATATATTTTCAACAAAAACTGGAGCAAGCGGGACCTGAATATATCAGCGGGGGAGATCGAGTGGTGGGAGAAACTGAGTTAAAATCTTCACTTCTCTCTAAATCAGTGGTTCCCAAACTTGGAGAGGTTTTCAAAAATAGATTTCCAACACCTTTTTATGCCCTCTTCCCCCTACTGATTCAGAATCTTCTGGGGTGGAGCCCTGTGGGGTGGAGACTGTGTGTTTTCCAGTTTCTGCAGTTGAGAAGGGCAGCCAAGATCCTGGAATCCAGCTCACTCCTAATGTCCGGTGTTAATCCCGCTGGCCAGTAATTCCTTTTATTTATTTTAGCAAATTTCGCCCTCTAGTGGAAGAAATTACGACCAGGCCTGCAAATGTTTGTGCCTGTCTCAATTCTATTTGAAAACCCTCCAAAATTTCATTTAAAAATGATTATGAGTTTGGTTTGCAGACAGCCCTTTAGTGAGAGATTAGTTCCTTTTGAAGGAGACTTGAAAGGAAAATCTGGTAAAACCAGAAAGGGAGGTCACAGTTGAAAGCTCCAGTACCATATCAAAGGGACAGTGTCTTTATCAGAATAAACCCACTCTTTTTTTTTTTTAAGTGATTTTCATGCTGCTACTGCTCCCAAACATACTTGCACTTACAGCAGATGTTGGGGGATAGTTAAGGGATAAATAAAATGAAGCAAGACTCTCTGGAACAAGCTAAATGAGAAATTTTTTCAAAGCTGCTGTCACTGAGCAGTTTGGTAGTAAGGTAAATAAAACTTTGGTTCTTTCTGTTCTGGGATTTGAAATGATTGTGACACTCACTCTAAAAGAACTTCTCTTTACCACAGAGTCCAATCTACCGTACGCTTTTCTTGTACAGCAAAAACAATTCTTTCTTATCCACAGTCAATATTTGTTGGCTGTTGGCTATTGTTAAGAAATGTGCAAAAAACGCATGCATTATAGGACCAGCTCATGTTATCGGCAGTTCTACGAGGTAGTGTTTTTGGCCCCATTTTAGAAATGATGCATTGGAATTTTAAAAGATTAACAGCCAGGTGGGTAACACACAGCTAGTAAGAGGCACAACCCAGATTTTTTTTTCTTGGCTGCACTGTGAGGCATGTGAGATCTTAGTTTCCAACCAAGGATCAAACCCAAGTTCCCTATATTGGAAGATGGATTCTTAGCCACTGGACCCCCAGGCAAGTCCCAGCACAACAACAACAAAAAAGAATGTTATTTTTAAAAAAGGAAGAAAGAAAAGAACTCAGCTATCAACATAACTTGGAAGAAACCATAGATGCCGCAGTGTTCCACCTTCACCGGCTGTTATTCTTGCTGGTCCCCCAGTGTTGTTACAAAGTCCCTATTCTGCGGCCCGTAAAGGTGGTTAAGCGGGAGCCCAGGCTGCCACGTCCCTGGAATACTATTAGCAACCAGAAGTTGGTACAAATATATGATGATAAAGGGCATTGCCTCGGATAACATATAAGTCTCTCAACTGGGGGTTGGTTGTGCAAAAGCACAAGCCACAAACGTCATCGAGCAGCCACGTGGGAGAGAAGAGTGGACTTTCCCGTGGGGTTTCTGCACCAGGAGGGAGCTCAGTCCTGCCTGCTTATTTGTTCACTTGCCTCTGAGAGGTTGCATTACATGAAACACCCGTGTGTGCTGAGTCTACGTGCCGCCACGGTGAAGCATCCACAGTGGTACCAGTGTGGTTGTTTAGTTGCTCAGTCATCTCCGACTCTTTGAGAGCACTGACTGCAGACGCCAGGCTTCCCAGTCCTTCACCATCTCCTGGAGCTTGCTCAAACTCATGCCAACTTGTCGGTGATGCCATCCAACCGTCTCACCCTCTGTCGTCCCCTTCTCCTCCTGCCTTCAATCTTTCCCAGCATCAGGGTCTTTTGCAATGAATTGGCTCTTCGCATCAGGTGGTCAAACAGTATAATATTCTCAAAGGGCTGCTTCAGTGCCAACATGGAAACGGCCATCCTCTCGTAGTGCCTCCAATGCCTCACTGGTCAGTCCCTCCTAATCCCCTGGAGTCTGGCTGATTTTCACAGAATTCTCTGGAAAGTACTCTCAAGCAGCTCATAAACATTCTTCCTCCTGTGAAATCCCAGCAGGCTTGCTTCATCTTTTTCACTCTGGCCCTCTTGTTTTTCATTTGTTTTTGGCCGGGCCATGAGGCTTGTGGGGTCTTAGTTCCCCGACCAGGGATTGAACCAGGGGCCCTCAGCAGTAAGACTAACCACTAGGCTGCTACGGAATTCCCCCGGGTATGTTAACAGTCCTTTTTTCTTGAGCTTTTCCTCCTTGGAGAGTACTATTTTCTAGTTTTCCTCTTGTCTGTCTACTCTTTTTCCTCCTTCCAGACTGTGTTTCTTAAGGTTCAGGATATAAACCTTACCTAATTCTCTCTCTCTCCTTTCTTTATAAGAGAGCTCATTCACAGATAGAACCAAATTTTAGAGCAGAAAAATCTTTAGCTATAATTTATTTTTTTTTTATAATTTCATCCTCTTCATTTTGCAGGTGACTTCATCTTTGACCTTGCATGGTTACCACTCATTCACTCATTTATTCATACATTCTTTTAATAAATACCTTCGAGGTCATCCTCTGGTGGCTCAGACGGTAAAGAATCTGCCTGCTATGCAGGAGATCATGGTTCAATCTCAGGGTTGGAAAGATCCTCTGGGAAAGGAAATGGCAACTCACTCCAGTGTTCTTGCCTGGGAAATTCCACGGACAGAGGAGCTTGGTGGGCTACAGTCCATGGTGTCGCAAAGGAGTTGGGCACAGCTTACTGACTCTACAACACCAAAGGTGATAGGACGTGCACAGAGAACATCAAAGTATAAGGCCAACTGTGAAAACTGCAAGAAGGCAGGAATAAACTTTAAAAGAGAACTATGGTGTTCATGAGAAAGATGGGTCTGGTGAAAGGAAAGGAATGGGATGGATAGAACAGGGAGGGTTTCATGGAAGAAGGGGTATCTGGGCTGGACCATTTGTCAGATTTGACAAGGGGAAGGATAGTCTGGGGGTAAGGGGGACCTGAACAAAAGCCTGGAGAAAGGAAACGCATGTGTGGCTTCCTGGAAGCCCCAGCTGACTTATCAGTGGGCTCGTGCTGACTCCTACCTGGAGGAACTGTGGGAGGTAAGCAGAGCAGGCAGGATGGGCATTAGAGTCAGGCTGGGCTTTCTTACCAGGCAGCAGAGTGAGATGCTTCAGGAGGAGAGTTAGAGCAAAAGACAGGCGTTTGACAGACATTAGGAGACAATTAACAAGGGTTGTGTGTGTGTGTGTTAATTGCTCAGTTGTGTCCGACTCTGCGACCCCATGGACTGTAGCCCAAGAATACTGGAGTGGGTTGCCATTCCCTTCTCCCAGGGATCCTCCCAAATCAGGGATTGAACCCAAGTCTCCTGCATTGCAGGCAGATTCTTTACCATCTGAGCCATCAAGTCCTCAGCAAGGGTTATTTGGGTCTTAATCTAGAACAAGAAAAGGGGAGACCAGGACTCACACAAGAGACCTCGCCAAACCAGGATGGAAAGCATCTTACTGATGCAGTTACACAAATAAGAAGATTCAGAACAAGGAATTCAATAGCAATTATCAAACATTTACCATGTTCAAGGGACTGTATTATCGAACTGAACTCAGGTCCACTTGCCCACCTCGAAGCAGAGCCAATTTACTGACACTAGGTTGTGATGAAGGCAAAGTACAACATTTATTCACAGCATGTCAAATAAGGCACTTCCCTGGTGACTCAGATGGTAAAGCATTTGCCTGCAATGCAAGAGGCCTGGGTTCAGTCCCTGGGTTGGAAAGATCCCCTGGAGGAGGAAATGGCAACCCACTCCAGTATTCTTGCCTGGAGAATCCCATGGACAGAGGACCCTGGTGGGCTACAGTCCATAGGGTTTCGAAAACTTGGACATGGCTGAGCATCTAAGCAAACATACACAAGGAAAGTGAGGGAATGCAGGAACAAAGGACAACATCAAGAAAAAATAGTTCAGCGGGTAATAACCTATGATGGAAAATAACTTCAAAAATAATATATGTGTATTTGTACAACTGAATCATCTTGCTCTGCATCTGAAACACTGTAAGTCAACTATACGTCAATTAAAAAATATATATATATATATATTTAATAGTTCAGCAGTAAAAGAGTCCAAGTTCCTCCTTAAGGGATGTATATAATTTTAAACTGGTATGGTCTTGGAGTTGTTCTACAGGAACTAAGGCCCCCTCCTAGGTGGAGGATGGCTAAGACCCCAGACTGGTCTGAATCTAAAGAATGATGTTGATATTTTTCTGACCTCTGTAACTTCAAGCAACTAAAGTTTGGACCCTGTCAAACAATTCCCCAATTCTGTGCTGAATTCTCCTTTACTCAAATCCCTTCATGAATACACACAGCCCCAGCCCCTTCATGAATATGAATATTCCCTTAGCTTAAAACTTCCCTAATTTTGCTGTTTGGGGAGACACTGCTTTATGAAATATCCCTGGCATTCTCCTTCAGTTCAGATCAGTTCAGTTGCTCAGTTGTGTACGACTCTTTGAGACCCCATGGTCTGCAGCACACCAGGCTTTTCCATCCATCACCAATTCCCGGAGCTTGCTCAAACTCATGTCCATCAGAATCCGTGATGCCATCCAACCATCTCATCCTCTGTTGTCCCCTTCTCCTGCCTTCGATCTTTCCCAGCATCAGGGTCTTTTCCAATGAGTCAGTTCTTCGCATCAGGTGGCCAAAGTATTGGAAGCTCAGCTTCAGCATCAGTCCTTCCAATGAATATTCTGGACTGATTTCCTTTAGGATTGACTGCTTTGATCTCCTTGAAGGCCAAGAGACTCTCAAGAGTCTTCTCCAACACCACAGTTCAAAAGAATCAATTCTTCAATGCTCAGTTTTCTTTATAGTCCAACTCTCACATCTCAGGGAATGGCAAACCATTTCAGTATTCTTGCCTTGAGAACCCCATGAACAGTACGAAAAGGCATCCTCCTTACTTTCTGCAAGTAATAAATCCTTTCTTCTCCCAATCTTTGGCTTGGCTGTGTCTTTGGGCTTGAGGCAAAAGATAAAAGAGGCAAACTCTGTTTTCAGTTAACAAGGCTAGTTAACCCACAGAATTGCGAGAGATAATAAAAGGACTGTTGTTTAATACCACTAAGTTATGGAGTTGTTTGTTATGCAGTAATAGTTGACCAAAACAGTTACCCATCTGACACCTTTATTTGACCCATGGGTGTGCTTGTATCTGATCTGGCCCCAATTAGAGCCACAGAAAGGACTCGTTTCCCTTCTACTGGCAAAGCCAGGAGTGTGAGGCCCAAGATCTTCCTCCATCTGTAATGAAAGGCATTTCAAAAGAAAAAAAAAAAAAAAAAAACTGACAAATAAAGAGAAGAACAGATGTGGTAAAGGAGTGCTGGACAAACTTAAGTTCTGCCTCTAGTTGCCTTGAGATCAGCCTGCACAACTTGTCTTCCCCTGTTTAACAAAACTTCCCCCTATTTATGGGCTTTCCCAGGTGGCCCCAGTGGTAAAGAATCCGTCTGCCAATGCAGGAGACAGGAGATGCAGGTTCAATCCCTCGGTTGGGAAGATCCCGTGGAGTAGGAAATGGTAACCCACTCCAGTATTCTTGCCTGGGCAACCTCATGGATAGAGGAGCCTGGTAGGCTATAATCCATGAGGTTACAAAGAATCAGACATGCTACCCTATTTATACCAGCTAGTTTGAGTTGGGTTGCCATCACTTACAACCAATAAACCCTGATTAAAATGCTAGCTCAGCATTTCTAAGAGGACTAAATCAACAATATACATGACACCATACCTGGCCCATCAGTTCAGTTCAGTCACTCAGTCCTGTCCAACTCTTTGTGACCCCATGGAAAGCAGCACGCCAGTCTTCCCTGTCCATCACCAATTCCCAGAGCTTACTCAAGTTCAAGTCCATCGAGTTGGTAATGCCATCCAGTCATCTCATTCTCGGTCATCCCTTTCTCCTTCCGTCTTCAATCTTTCCCAGCATCTGGGTCTTTTCAAATGAGTCAGTTCTTCCCATCAGGTGGCCAAAGAATTGGAGTTTCAGCTTCAATATCAGTCTTTTCAATGAATATTCAGGACTGATTTCCTTTAGGATGGACTGGTTGGATCTCCTTGCAGTTCAAGGGACTCTCAAGAGTCTTCTCCAACATCACAGTTCAAAAGCACCAATTCTTTGGTGCTCAGCTTTCTTTATAGTCCAACTCTCACATCCATACATGACTAATGGAAAAACAACAGCCTTAACTAGATAGACTTTTGTTGGCAAAGTAATGTCTCTGCTTTTTAGTATGTTGTCTAGGTTGGTCATAGCTTTTCTTTCAAGGAGTAAGCATCTTTTAATTTCATGGCTGCAATCACTATGTGCAGTGATTTTGGAGGCCAAAAAATATAAAGTCTGCCACTGTTTCCACTGTTTCTCCATCTATTTGCCTTGAAGTGATGGGACTGGATGCCATGATCTTAGTTTTCTGAATGTTGAGTTGTAAGCCAACTTTTTCACTCTCCTCTTCCACTTTCATCAAGATGCTCTTTAGTTCTTCACTTTCTGCCATAAGGGTGATGTCATCCTCATATCCGAAGTTATTGAAGTTCTCCCAGGAATCTTGATTCCAGCTTGTGCTTCATCCAGCCTAACATTTCTCATGATGTACTCTGCATATAACTTAAATAAACAGGATGACAATACACAACCTTGACATACTCCTTTTCCTATTTGGAACCAGTCTGTTGTTCCATGTCCATTTCTAACCATTGCTTCCTGACCTGCATACAGATTTCTCAAGAAGCAGGTCAGGTGGTCTGGTATTCCCATCTCTTGAAGAATTTTCCACAGTTTGTGGTGATCCACACAGTAAAAGGCTTAGGCATAGTCAATAAAGCAGATGTTTTTCTGGAACTCTCTTGCTTTTTCGATGATCCAGCAGAGGTTGGCAATTTGATCTCTGGTTCCTCCGCCTTTTCTAAATCCAGCTTGAATATCTGGACATTCATGGTTCACCTACTGTTGAAGTCTGACTAGGAGAATTTTGAGCATTATTTTGCTAGCGTGTGAGATAAGTGCAATTGTGCAGTAGTTTGAACATTCTTTGGCATTGCCTTTCTTTGGGATTGAAATGAAAACTGACCTTTTCCAGTCCTGTGGCCACTGCTGAATTTTCCAAATTTGCTGGTATATGGAGTGCAGCACTTTAAAGCATCATCTTTTAGGATTTGAAATAGCTCAACTGGAATTCCATCACCTCCACTAGCTTTGTTTGTAGTGATGCTTCCTAAGGCCCATTCCAGGATGTCTGGCTCTAAATGAGTGATCACACCATCATAGTTATCTGGGTCATGAAGATCTTTTCTGTATAGTTCTTCTGTGTATTCTTGCCACTTCTTCTTAATATCTTCTGCTTCTGTTAGGTCCATACCATTTCTGTCCTTTATTGAGCCCATCTTTGCATGAAGTATTCCCTTGGTATCTCTAATTTTCTTGAAGAGATTTGTAGTTTTTCCCATTCTATTGTTTTCCTCTATTTCTTTGCACTGATCACTGAGGAAGGCTTTCTTATCTCTCCTTGCTACTCTTTGGAATTCTGCATTCAAATGGGTATATCTTTCCTTTTCTCCTCTGCCTTTAGCTTCTTTTCTTTTTTCAGCTATTTGTAAGGCCTCCTCAGACAATCATTTTGCCTTTTTGCATTTCTTTTTCTTGGGGATGGTCTTGATCCCTGCCTCCTGTACAATGTCGTGAACCTCCGTCCATAGTTCTTCAGGCACTCTGTCTGTCAGATCTAATCTCTTGAATCTATTTGTCACTTTCACTGTGTAATCATAAAGGATTTGATTTAGGTCATATCTGCATGGTCTAGAAACATCTATTTCTGTTTTATTGACTATGTCAAAGTCTTTGTGTAGATCACAATAAACTCTGGAAAATTCTTCAAGGGATGGGAATACCAGACCACCTGACTTGCCTCCTGAGAAATCTGTGTGCAGGTCAGAAAGCAACTGTTAGAACTGGACATGGAACAACAGACTGGTTCCAAATAGGAAAAGGAGTATGTCAAGGCTGTGTATTGTCACCCTGTTTATTTAAGTTATATGCAGAGTACATCATGAGAAATGCTGGACTGGATGAAGCACAAGCTGGAATCAAGATTGCTGGGAGAAATATCAATAACCTCAGATATGCAGATGACATCACCCTTATGGCAGAAAGTGAAGAAGAACTAAAGAGCCTCTTAATGAAAGTGAAAGAGGAGAGTGAAAAAATTGGCTTAAAGCTCAACATTCAGAAAACAAAGATCATGGCATCCAGTCCCATCACTTCAAGGCAAATAGATGGAGAAACAGTGGAAACAGTGGCAGACTTTATATTTTTGGCCTCCAAAATCACTGCACATAGTGATTGCAGCCATGAAATTAAAAAATGCTTACTCCTTGGAAGAAAAGTTATGACCAACCTAGACAGCATACTAAAAAGCAGAGACATTACTTTGCCAACAAAAGTCTATCTAGTTAAGGCTGTTGTTTTTCCATTAGTCATGTATGGATGTGAGAGTTGGACTATAAAGAAAGCTGAGCGCCAAATTGATTGGTGCTTTTGAATTGATGCTTTTGAACTGTGATGTTGGAGAAGACTCTTGAGAGTCCCTTGAACTGCAAGGAGATCCAACCAGTCCATCCTAAAGGAAATCAGTCCTGAATATTCACTGGAAGGACTGATGTTGAAGTTGAAACTCCAATCCTTTGGCCACCTGATGGGAAGAACTGACTCATTTGAAAATACTCTGATGCTGCAAAAGATTAAAGGCCTGATGAGAAGGGGATGACAGAGGATGAGATGGTTGGATGGTATCACCGACTCAATGGACATGAGTTTGGGTAAACTCTGGGAGTTGGTGATGGACAGGAAGTCCTGGCATGCTGCAGTCCATGGGGTCGCAAAGAGTTGGAGATGACTGAGTGACTGAACCGAACTGCATGGTCTAGTGATTTTCACTACTTTCTTCAATTTAAGTCTGAATCTTGCAGTAAGGAGTTCATGATCTGAGCCACAGTCAGCTCCCAGTCTTATTTTCTCTGACTCTATAGAGCTTTTCCATCTTTTGCTGCAAAGAATATAATCAATCTGATTTTGGTATTGACGATCTGGTGATGTCCATGTATAGAGTCTTCTCTTGGTTGTTGGAAAAGGGTGTTTGCTATGACCAGTGTGTTCTCTTGGCAAAACTCTGTTAGCCTTTGCCCTGCTTCATTTTGTACTCCAAGGCCAAATTTGCCTGTTACTCCAGGTATCTCTTGACTTCCTACTTTTGCATTCCAGTCCCCTATAATGAAAAGGACCTCTTTTTGGGGGTGTTAGTTCTGGAAGGTCTTGTAGGTCTTCATAGAATCATTCAACTTCATGGGCTTTTACCTGGCCCATGGCTGACACTGAAGATTTCATTTTTATACTTACCACATTGGAAAACATATGAGAGCTTCCCTGGTGACTCAAATGGTAAAGAATTTGCCTGTAATGCAGGAGACCCGAGTTCCGTCCCTAGGTCAGGAAGATCCCTTGGAGAAGAGAATGACAATCCACTCCAGTATTCTTGCCTGGGAAATCCCATGGACAGAGGAGCCTGGCAGGCTGCCTGTCAGTATCTGTATATGATAGTGAAAATATATCCATTTCAAGAATCTGTGGAATATTTATAAAAATAGACCATGTTTTAGGTCACAAAGAAAACTAATTAATTTCCCAATGTAGAAACTGTACTACAGAGCAATAAATGTTGAAATTAAAAACAAAAGTTTATTAAACAGCAATGAAAATAATCGTTGTAAAGAAAAAAAATGTTGCCTGCCATTCCAGTTCTACAAGGATCAAGCCATTAGCTGCTGCAGTTGCCCACCACTGACAGGGGACCTGAGAGGAATTCAGGAGCAAGAAAAACAGGAAGCATTCTATGCTTTGGATACTGGCCCCTAGATATTTAAGACACACATCTAAGGAAAAATGTCTACAACCTCCAGATTCTTGCATTTTCCCACATATAGAAAAGCACTAAAATCATTAACTTGAGATGGCTGTTCTTTGTGAACGGCAGTAATCTTTGACGTTTAACTATATTTGTGTGTTGTTTTTTTTTTCCAGCAAAAAATTCATGTATTTCTTGGCTCCTCCCTTACTTCTTGGCAACAATTTCTCAAAGCTCTCTGTCTCCTGGCCTAAAATCCCCAGTAAGACACTGAATAAACTCAGCTCACACATCTTACACTGTGGGTTTTTCTTAAAGTCCACATCATATACAAGTTACAAAACATTCCCCAAAATAATGATTGTTTTGGACCAAAGAATTTAGAAATTTAATTAAAAACTATGTAGAAAATAAGGAAAGTAAGAGTCCTACAAACACAGGTTGAAATGCTTTCATTATTACAGAAAACAATAAACTTTCCTTATTAAGTTGGGAGAAAAAGGAAATTAATTCCCAAGGAAAACATATAAAGGAAGTAATGATAACCAGATTATTGTGCCTGTGTGTTTTCTGTTCCCTCTTCCAGTAAATCAAACCCAGAGTGTGTGAGTGCTCTGTTGTGTCCGACTCTTTGTAACCCCATAGACTATCGTATAGCCTGCCAGGCTCCTGTCCATTGAATTCTCCAGGCAAGAATATTGGAGTGGGTTGCTATTTCCTCTTCCAGGGCATCTTCCCCATCCAGGGATCTAACCAGCATTCTGATTCTTTACCTGGTGAGCTACCTGGGAAGCCCAAATCAAACCCAGATTGCAAGGACATATTCTTACTGTCCACTTGTGATTAATGTGCCTGCCTCACAGTTTGATCTCAGTACTTAGAAGTACTTTCAGCTTTCCCAAAGTTAGACCTCTTCTTTCGGCCTCCGAAGTAGGTTACTTCTATTTTAGCATTTATTAAAGTAATATAATCACATAAGCCTTCCGCATCGCAACAGTACTTCAAACACATGTATTTGTTTACCACTTAGAATGTGTCAGTTGATTGACATTAATGTAATCCTTGTACACCACTGTTATTTTGGATTTCTCTGTTTTTCACAAATCGAGGCTCAGAAAGGCTAAATGATCAAGGTCAAAAAGCGAATTCATCACAAAGTCAGGATTTGGTTGCACATCGACCTGCTTTCAAATGCAAGCTTTTTCTGCCAGAACAGGTTACTTTAAAATCAGGGGCAAGACTAGTTTGTCACCTCAGCTCGTAGCTTAACTTAGCTCGTGGAACAGAATATCTAACAGGTTAGGCATTACTTGCGCCCTACTGTCTGTTAGGTTCCGTTTTGTGTACTATAGAGAGATACACCAGTCACAAGCCGGTGACCTAGGTGAGGAAAGAAATCAGAATTTAGGACACTGCGCGACACAGCCTTTACTTAACGCCCATCTCTATGGTTGGCATGTAACCACTCTATACTCTGGAGGACTCAGCGAACCCGGCCAATCAGTGAGCCAGTTTACAGTCACGTGGCAGGAAGTTTAACTTGCAATTGGTCAATAGTGGTAAGGCCCGCCCTACTACATCCGGTCTGCTTCTTTAAGTAGAAACCAGGCCCATTTCCTTTCCTTTCAGCCGCTGAAGAGGTGGGCAGGTGAGGTGGTGGTTGTTTTGTCCCGGGGCAGGTCTGTACCAGGTCTCGGGAGCCTGGGAATCGGGCGGAGGGCGGGCCGCCTGCGGTGATGACATCCCAAATAAAGCACGTGTTAGACTGCTGACGCGGGTGATGCGAACTGGAGTCTGAGTCGGGCTGCCTCGGCGGCGGGGAAGAGACGGGCCTGAGGGCGCATCGCACTCCTCACCCACCGCTTTTGTTCTTGCAGATGGCTCGGAGAAGGACGTCGGATGTTATTTTACTCCCAGCTTTTCAGTCTTCCCCCGAAGCCCCTCAATAAAACGGTTTGATTCCAGTGCTGGTGTCCGATGTTGTTGTTTGTCGCGACGCGCTGCCTTTGAGCCCCCGCCGCGCCTGCGCGTGGCGCCGGGGGTCAGGCTGCAGCGCCAGAGCACGTGCTCGCGCATAACTGGGGTCGTCTGCCCCAGCGGCGGCGGCCCTTTTAACCGCGAGCGACACGGCCGCCCTGGGCTGCCGGGGCCGGGGCGGTACGGGGGCCTGGGGAAGACGTCGGGGGTCCTGTAGTCTCTGCCTATTTCTTGTGCCTTCCCTGAGTCCGAGTGTCACTTTGATGGGGATCTGTGAGATGCGCAGTTTCATTTAACCGCCATGTGGATGGCCATCTGCAGGGAGAGGAGATGAGAAATAGGCTGTGGCCTTGAACAGTTCAAGGGCCGTGGTGTACTTCACTGGAACTGCCTCCCGGTCTTGGGCTCCATGAGCTTAAAAGAGGCTTACCTGGTGGCTCAGACGGTAAAGCGTCTGTCTGCAATGCAGAAAATCCAGGTTTGATCCCTGGGTTGGGAAGATCCCCTGGAGAAGGAAACGGCCGCCCACTCCAGTACTCTTGCCTGGAAAATCCAAAAGAGCCTGGTAGGCCAAGGTCGCAGAGTCGACCGACTGAGCGACTTCACTTTCTTTGACTCAATAGGGTATGCCTCAGACAGTGTGAACAGCTCACAGTCCCAAGGTTTTTTGCCACAGGGCACAACGATTACACCTACTTGCAGGTGTAATCCGTATTCTGGGTGTTTTAAAAACGTGCACAAAGGGAGAGTTGAGTTTTATCATCCACTGGATGGACATGAGTTTTGAGCAAGCTCTGGGAGTTGGTGATGGACACGAAAGTCTGGCATGCTGCAGTCCTCAGGTGGCAGACGACTGAGCGACTGAAGTTGTATTTGGGGCAAAATAAGGGCTGCAGCCCAGGAAACAGCTCTGAGAACCGCTCCAAAGAAGCAAGTCAGTACAAAAGAGATTTTGGTGAGGGAATGCATGCAACTGAGCACGTTTATTTCTCTAGTTTTCTGCTAGTCTCGTAAAGCTTTTGCTAGTCACAGGGGCAGTTGTCACCATGAGGTTTTCAGTGTCATCTGAAGACCTGTCTACCAGTCCCTGCCTGGAGCACGGAGTGCTTTATTACTGGTCTCCACTTGTAGGGGGTGGGTGTTGAAGGTCACCAGCTGCAGCAACACAGGATTTAATCCTTGGAGAGGTACATGACAAGTGCCAATTTGTAGTTAAAACATAGATGGCAACAGTCTCTGAGGCTTAGCTGAAACGTGCATTGGTTCCCAGGACAAAGCAGCAGGTGTTGAAAGGCAAGTACTCACAAGTGCCATGTCTTAACTGCTTTGTTGCTTAATAATGGAGGTGGCTCCAAGTCAGAGTTAGTAAGCAGTTGGTGTGAACTCAGCCTAGGAGGGCTTTGCAGGTGGTGCTAGTGAAGAGTCCACCTGCCAGTGAAGGAGATCTAAGATGCAGGTTCAATCCCCGGATCAGCAAGATCCCCTGGAGGAAGAAGGCATGGCAACCCACTCCAGTATTCCACCCTGGAGAATTCCATGGACAGAAAAAGGAGCCTGGCAGGCTGCAGTCCATAGGGTTGCAGAGTTGGACATGACCAAAGGATATATCCCATACCAAGGTGTGGTCTATGTTGGATCCTCAACAGAACAAGTCCAGTGATCACTCAAGAAACGAAAGCTGCCATTGGCAGCTGATGGCTCAGATTCTGTGCCACAGTTTATTCTGTTACCTAAACAGGATTAAGTAGAAATAACTTGGATGCTTATCTAGTATTTGACATGAGATATTTATTTGTGAAACAATGCAAGCGATTGTAAATCCCCCACATACTATTTGATTAAGTGCAATAAGGTACAGTCATGTGTAATCTCTTTACACAATAGTGCATCTAGTCCTTTGCCTTAAATTATTGCACAAAAATTATAAGACCAGTGAAGAAGACATGCGGACTGACAGGCAAATTGGCCTACACGATGAGAACAGTACACCAACTGGAATGGTCCAATAATTTAAGTCAAATGTTTTAATGGTGCAATTAAAGTAATCAAAACAGGGTTCAAATATATTCTTTCAATATATTAATTTCTTTAAAGTCATGTTCAGGCAAGGTGCTGCTGCTGTTTAAAAAAACACTATTAGCTTTGTCCACAGATGTAGTTGTCAAAAGTCACCCAAGGTAAGTCTGATGTTGAATGCAGCTTTAAACAATTAAAAATTTGTATTTTGAGTGTACTTCTCAAAGCAAATTATACAGTTGAGAGCCCTGAAACTTGTAAACTAAACATTCTGACACAAGTGCACAAAATAAAAGTTGGCAACGTTAAATGTCACGTTAATTTTGAGATCTGTAGTGTTTGATGTTGAGCGAACTTTTGGTCTTGACTCAAGATGATAAGAGAGCAGTCCTGTTTTGGCCATCAGAAAAGGAAACTGCCCACAAAACATCCCTAGCCAATTAGGTTAACAAGGCATTTAAGATGCCTATTTAAAGCTTCCCAGAGCACAGAGGAAGTGCCAGGTGGATGGACGGTGGCTCTGGCTTCCTGGCCCCACCCCAATCCAGTCTTGTGCAGTGTTTGACATTTTCACATATGCTTGGGTCTCAGGAAAACAGGATCAGTTAGAAACCAGGTGATGGTACCTTGTTGATAGAAGGCATGGGATGGTTTGATCTCATGGCTTTGCCTAATGTACACATAAATCCCACCATTCTCGCCCCAGCTGATAGTGTGTTAAGAGCTGTATGTTCTATGGCTACTTGCTTCCAAAACACACAATTTAATAAGAGTAAGTTGCTACGCACATCTCTTTATCACCAAAGACATAGTTGACAAAATTCCACTCCCCACTCTCCACACATGGAACCACATTGATGTTCTCTGGGGCTGCCTCACACAAACTGGAGAAGTGAGAAAATGTTCTACTGCACTGGCTGCCTGAGCAAGAACCTTGGAGGCATCGAGGAGGCAAAGGGAAGCCTTCCAGCTGTGCAGCTTCGCTCTTAATGTGCTCTTTTGCTACAACAAAACCTGGTAGACTTAGAAAAGCCAGGATGGGAGTCACCAGTAATCTCTGGATCCACTGGGATGATCCTTCCAGTTTTCCTTTGCTGAGGCAAAGCTTTGCAGCAGGCAGTCTGGACCCCAGTCTCGACGCCTCAGGGTGGGACCGGCACCGGCAGGCAGAGGGCCGAGCGTTGGCCCAAGGAAAGGCCTGTGCTACAGCCCAGATGGCAGCCGAGAACCCCACACTGAGCCTATCTCCTAGTGCTGGGAACACCAGGACTGCACCCATCACAGCTGATCAGCGGCCTCCACAGGCGGCTCTTTCAGGAGGCTGGAAGTGGAGCGAGGATCCATGGCCGAGTGCATGATGGGGATATAAACATCATCCATGTTTGGCATGACAAAAACTTTCTGCAGAAAGAAGGGAGAGACATGGAACAAGGCTCTGTTCTCTGGGAGTTGCCCTACTGTGTTCTGATAAGAATTTTAGGCTTTAGACAAGTTTTTAAAATACATATGAAACAACTTTTCTTACACATTCCACAGTCATTCCAAATATCATTCCTCTATGACATTCAGAAAGCCTTGAGGAATCAACACCAGTGCGTGAACATGAGAACCCAATAGACTGTGAGGCAGAAGCAACTTCTGAGTTCACGTACATATAATAAAATTACTCGAGTTGATAAATAACATTACGAAAATTGGCATAAGCTGCCCACAGGATTCCAAACTACTATATCCAGAACACATGTTCTAAGTAAATTTTATCCTAGCACTTAAAATCCTAGCAACAAAAATATAAGTTGATTTTTCCCCCCAAACCAGAACCAGTTAAAGCTGCTTAGAAAAGAAATCCTACTATCATGAACACCCAAAGGATAATCAGTGATTGACAGTAATGGTGCTTTGCCTATTTATAAACTAATCTTATGTAAGTGAATTTTGGCAATGTATTCAATTTCAGCAATGCTTTCTTCCAAAAGCAAAAACAAAAACATGTGGCCTTGGGAGAATGCAGTTACCCTTCAACTTCCCAACTTGCCTCGAAATTACCATGCACCAAAGTCTGCCCCCTAAAAGGGGTGACCCTTCTACCCCAACACTCTTAAAAGAGATGACCCACCCAAATTCCTCACATAGGAAAAAGGAAAAGAACTAAAGGCATGAGGTTGTTTTTCCCCTAACTAGGTTCAAAGTGCTTTTTCTTTTGGAGATAAAGCTTTCCATAAAGTGGTTGTTATATTTACAGATATAGCTTTTAAATAATATAGTTTTTAAATAATAAAAAGTATAATTTTAAAGGCAATGACTGAAAAGCTACTACTGCAAACGTAATATGCGTTTTCTTCAGAAGGTGAAATTCATTATAAAGTAAATAGTCTGTTAATCCATAAAACCTTAAAAGTCAACTATGCCTCAAAAACCTGATAAAAATTTAATAGAAACAGCTCATTGCAAGGCCTCAGCTACACTGCTATTTCCTGTGGTGGAAGAATGCAGAGACAGGCTTGGAGAATGCACTCTGGTTGAGTCAACTCCAGGACTACCCAAGAAGATTCACAGGGTAGGGACAGGCCTGATTCATCTTTGGACTCCCAAAGCAGGTGGCAGCTGCACATAGAATGTTTGTAGACAGGTAAGATGGATACCACACAAGCGCAGGAATGACTTCCCTGACCACGGCCCAGGTGCTACTCACTGGCCAATTCCAGGCCCCACCTAGGGAAAAAGTCCAAAGATGGCCCCAGCAGATGGATGACTTACCCCACTGGGACATGACAGTCATTTTGCTCTTTGACCCCAAAGTTTTGAGTTTCCTCTGAAGACTATGTAACAGGGTGTGGACGAGTTACAGGGTTTCTAAAACTAAACGTGAAATTTCATGCCTGTTTGATCACATGGGTACTTTCCCCAGATGAGGGTCCATAGCTTTCATCAGATTTTCCAAGAAGGATCCTGACCCATGTGAAGTTCAGAACCTCTGTTCTGCCTAGAGTCTTTAGACTCAGCATGAAATACTAGACGACACTGCAGGTATACCTGAAACTCTTGTTCCAGTTTCTTCTCTATCCAGTCTGTCACATGAACTAAAGTCACTTCTCTCTCTCCAAGTTTTGGCCGAGCTTTCAGCTCGATATATGGTGGCTTCCGGAAACCATACCTTTTAAAAGAAGACAATAACCACATTTAGAAGCAAAGAAAAGAAGCGGATGGTACCCAGAGTAAACATTCTTCATTTACACAAAGGCTTTATCAGTACTTGAAAATGTTTTCTTCTTCTGAAAATCCCTTCTAAAAAACAAATACTTCACTGCAACAGGTATGAATTGTGAACTCCCTGTGTCCCTGGACCCAGGGCTGTGATGACTGGGGAACAGTTCTGACAAACCAAGACAGCCAGGAAACACCACTGGAAAAGTCTATGACCTGGGCACTGTTTCTGGTTTTCGTTTTTCCTAAAATGGCGAGGATATTTTTTGTTTCTATTTTTATGAGAGTACGATACGTCTGTTACAAAACCCCAAATATAAAAGTGTATAAGGCAGGAAATAACACTGTCTCTCTCTGGATCTAGTAACCAAGATAGGACCACTGAGAGAAACGATCAATTTCCCCCACACTCCTAATATGCATACACGAACAGAGAACCTTCTGTAACCTGCTTTTTCATTCCACACTCCACACTATGATTATTAGAGCTTCTCAGTGGAGACAACTGGCGCTCAGAACTGTTGGTAAGGTATCCAGTCAAGAGACTGTGTGCTCTCAAACTAAAAACTTCTCTCCATTATGGACCAACGTTTTAAAACATCCAGGTACACCTTGGAGATATGTGGGCTCAGTTCCAGACTGCTGCACTAAAGCTAACATTGCAATAGAGTCATGTGAATTTTTTGTTTCCCAGTGCATATAAAAGTTATATTTACACTATGTTGTGCACTATTAGGTGTGCAAAAGTATATACCTCAATCAAAAAATACTCCATTGCTTAAAAAAAAAATGGTAACCATTATCTGACGACACAGGGCTGCCACAAACTTTTAATCTGTAAGAAATGCACTATGGGCAAGTGCAAGAAAGCAAAGCATAGTCAGACAAGGTTTGCCCATACAATAAAAATGGCAAGTTGCTATAAGTATTCTAAACACTCTGAATATGTATAGTTATCTTTGTGGATTAGTAAGAATAGTTCAGCACTCAACCATGCACTGGGTAGCACTAGGCTGTGCATGCTAAGTCGCTTCAGTCATGTCCAATTTTTTGCGACCCCATGGACTATCGCCCGCCAGGCTCCTGTGTCCATGGGATTTTCCAGGCAAGAATACTGGAGTGGGTTGCCATTTTCTCCTCCAGGGAATCTTCCTGACCCAGGGTTCGAACCGGCATCTTTTAAGTCTCCTGCATTGCAGGCAGATTCTTTACCACTGAGCTACTAGGCTAGAGGCCTCTAATTTTAATTACCATTGAGCAGTGGTGTTTGTAACTCCTAAGTCAAAGCTTGGGAGTAAAAAGAAGATATCTATTAACTCTTACTATTAAAAAAAATTTTTTTTTAAATAAATTTTTTTTTTATTAAGCTGTACAGTAAGGTATTATCTGGTTATTTTTGAATGGTAAAGTTATCAGTTCTTATTTTTTGTTGTTGTTGTTTTCATGTTCTTCCAGTGAAAATATTACTTTTTAAAAAGAAAATCCTAAATATTATTTTAAAGTTTTTACTAGGAAAACACCAATATCATCATTAAATGATCAGCCCATTAAACAACCCTTTTGTAATCATTTTTACAAATCCTTCTGAACACCAAGGATGTGCAGCAACATGCTGGTTTCACAGAGGTACCTTTTTCACAGGGGCTGCCCTGGTGGGTCAGAGGTAAAGAATCCGCCTGCCAATGCAGGAGACTCAGGTTCAGTCCCCGGGTTGGGAAGATCCCCTGGAGAAGGAAACAGCAATCCACTCCAGTATTCTTGCCTGGGAAATCCCATGGACAGAGGATCCTGGCGGGCTGCAGTCCATGGGCTCGCAAAAGAGTCAGACATGACTTAACAACTAAACAACAACAATCTTTTTCATATGAATGTAGCTTATGGCACAATGAGGTCTTTTATGTGATCGCTATATACCCTTATGCACATTCATAGGTCTTACTTGCCATCTTAAAATTGAGATTTAGAAATAGTTGTTTTCTTCTGCTGGGATCATGAATAATTTTCTTCAGTGATTCTCGGTCCTGGCTTAGTCTCCCAACCCCGGAATCATGGGGGCTGGGCTTGGCTGGGACTTTAACAAGTCCCCAGGTGACTGCGACATGCAGGTAGGGTTAAAACCCACTGGTTCATTCAAATGACAACTCTTTGGGTCACCCTTCTCGGTAGCTCAGCTGGGAGAGAATCTACCTACAATGCAGGAGACCATGGTTTGATTTCTGGGTCAGGAAGATCTGCTGGAGAAGGGATAGCCTACCCACTCCAGTATTCTTGGGCTTCCCTGGTGGCTAAGCTGGTAAAGAATCCACCCGCAATGCAGGAGACCTGGGTTTGATCCCTGGGTTGGGAAGATCCCCAGGAGAAAGGAAAGGCTAACTCACTCTAGTATTCTGGCCTGGAGAATTCCAGGGTCACAAAGAGTTGGACACGACTGAGGGACTTTCACAATCTACCAGTTACCAAGCACACATCCTGCCTCCTCAATGTGCAGGTCTGACCTGGGGAAGTCTTTCCTCACCACCCAGGACTCTGTTGGATGTGTGATCCCCATCTGTAAAGTGGGGCATAATGGTAGCCCTGTCTCCACAGGACGCTGTGAGGACTGGCCCGGCAGAGAATGAGGGTTCTACAAATCGCAGCTCTTCTTCCCGGTGGAAAGGGCTGGCTTGAGAGAGAAGGAAGACCTAGAAACAGCTCATCCCACAAACTTCACCTGTTGACTTCAACTCTTCCTAAGTGTGAAGATGAGTATTTTTTTGTTTGTTTTTATTTTTGGTTGCACCATGCAGCATATGGGATCTCAATACTTCAACCAGGGATTGAATCCATGCCCCCTGTAGTGGAAGCCCAGAGTCTTAACTACTGGGCCGTCAGGGACATTTGAAAGACGAGTCTTTCTCACCATTTTTAAAAAATCTGAATTAATATTTCATAGCATAATACCACATATGCACGCTTAGTTGCTGTCGTGTCTGACTCTTTGCGACCCCATGGACGGTAGCCCTCCAGGCTCCTCTGTCCATGGAATTCTCCAGGCAAGAATACCAGAGTGGGTTACCATTTCCTCCTCCAGGGGATGTTCCCAACCCAGGGATCGAACACCAGTCTCCTGTGTCTCCTACAGCGGCAGGCAGATCCTTTACCACTGTACCACCTGGGAAGCCCTGAAGGTATATCTTTATATGTGAATTAACCACTCACAGAAGAAAAGCAGAATCAGATTTACAACTAACTTTAAGGTTCCAAGAAAAACGTTTGAAAGTGCTTCCTCCCAGGAAGAAGGTACTTTCCATAATGTCACGGGTCAGTAAACTATGATTTTTATGATCATGCTCAAGGGGAAATCACTGGCTGACCCCAAGCGGCCTTCAACATACGAACCATATTCGATCAGTCGCAGGAGGTGGAATGTTGACTGCCAAGGTTCCTCTACATTCTTGTACTTCTACAGTTAGCAGTAGGGGTGTATTGGAGACTTCTTCAATCTTCTTTTTAATGAATTCTGTCTCTGTTGCTTTTTGGAAATATTTTGACTTGGTAATTTTATCAACAAACCTCATGATCTTGCTTGTTCTATGACCTCCAACATACCTTTAAGTGAGAGAGACAGGCAAGCGTTAGTGTCGGCGTTGTTCCTTCATAAACAGAAACTTGGTGGCTCTGTGTTCACTTGATTTTAGACCAGAGATTCTCAACAGCAGCGCCAATGACACTGTGGACTGGGAGATTCTTTGCTGCGGATGCCCCTCTGTATGAGATGTTTAGCAGTATCCCAGGCCTGGGCTGCCTTCATGTCAACAGCACATCTCCCAGCAGTTAAGACAATAAAGTGTCTTTGGACATTGCTAAATGTCCCCTAGGGGGAACAAAAGAACCCCTAGGTGAGAACTACTACTTCAGATAAGGTGTAGACATCAGATGGAGCCTAGTCTTGATGATGGAGAGTCAGGGCAAGTTCCCACAGTGCAGGCAGGGAATGCATCTCAGCTGCTCTCCTTAATAACCTTCAAATAGGGAATACAAATCTTAGAAAAAAGATTCCTGTGCCCTCTTAGAAAAAAATCTCACCGTCTCTATATAGCACATAAGACAACAGGGCCACAAAATACAGTAAAACATCTGCCTTTCGGATAGTGTCACACTAACTTTGAGCAGCAATTACTTGTCAAAGAGTTTTAGGAGCATCTAAAGAGAATAGCTACATCAAGATCATGTGCCAGCAGGCCAGGAAAGTAAGCTTCTGTATCAGACCACATCTACCTATGACTGCCCTAGGAAGAGAGGATATTTGTTTCTTAAAATCCCCCGCAGATCTAAGATTCAGGAATAGTACATGTTTGTGTGTAGGGAAAAGCCATTATTCTAAAGGTCAGGTGGGGAATTTAAATAGTGCACGCAAACTTTAGTGCCAACTCCTCAAACGTCTAGATTCTTTTTGTCTTCTGTAGGATTTCAAAAGTGAACAGGATGATGTTTTCTTACAAATGCTTCTGAATCACTTGGTTTCTTTATCGTTTCAGTTTCTTTGCTCACTGTAAATAATTAAAAGATCCTTACAGAGAGGCAGCCTAAGCACCACAGTCCAAGTAACAGGCAAAAGAAGCCCCCAAAATGAAGTTCATGATCGAAAAGGTCATCTAAGTGATCCACGTTTTCAAAATTCACCAAAGAAATCACTAGAATGTTTCAACTTTGTAGGCACTATAAGACGATCACTGGAGGCACGTGACCCGTAAGAAGGGAAGTAATGATCCCCACCGACACCAGGGGGAGCTGTTGTGCAATTTATGGTCCTTGTGTTAAACATCCCTTCCATTCTCTTATCTACTCCAATGGCCTGAGAAAACCATTTTGGTCTAAACTCTCTTAATAAGAGAAAACTATTTGGGTGTTTTTGATTTGGGGTCTGGAATTTTAAGCCACTGGCTTTGAATTATTAATGCAAAAACCATTCACTCAAAGTGAAGGAGGAAGTAAAATCAGAGAGGGAAAAGGCGGTGCAAAGCTCACGCCCAACTTAAGGCCCTGAGCCCCGGGGAGACCCCAGAAGCTGGATCTACTCACCCCTCAGCCCCCGGGAGGAGAGGTTTGTCTCCGGCGCTGGGCTCTGGTGCGTCGTCTTCGTCGGAGGAGCCAGCACTGGAGGACTCCTCGTCGCTGTCGGCCAGACAGAAGGCCCTGGGCCTGCAACTGATCAAGGCAGAGTCACCAGGCTGCCCGCCCAGCGCAGGCTCTGCTTAGGAAGAGCACGCGCTCCACCGCCGCCATGGCTATGGTGGCAGCACTCCCCGCCCCCCGTCACCCGGACAGAAGAGGCCTAATCCCAGAATCCCGGATGGGCCTGGTCCCCTGGGAGACTCTTCAGCGCCCAGTCCCCGGCAGAACCCCAGAGGGCTTGCGCCGGGAGGGTTGGATTCTGCGCATGCGTCAGAAAGACAGGTGGTCAGAGTATGATGCGGTCCACACAAAATGCAGTGATCTCGTCCACACAAAATGCAGTGATCTCGTCAACAGTGCAGCGCAGTCAATGGGAGGTGAGTGGAAAGAATGAAGATTGCATGGGTGACGGGACAACTCATGTTGGTGACATGACCACTTCATGGATGACAAGGATGTTCAAGCAAGTCCTCTAACACTGGCTGAGTTAAAAAAATTTGTGCTTTCTGGCTTAGTCATCTCCAAGTTAGTTTTGGCTCGAGACTGCTTCCTTGTGAAATTACATACCCCCACTCCT
This sequence comes from Muntiacus reevesi, assembly GCF_963930625.1. NCBI lineage: Eukaryota > Metazoa > Chordata > Mammalia > Artiodactyla > Cervidae > Muntiacus > Muntiacus reevesi. Next base: position 14,271,808 of record NC_089266.1, on the reverse strand, counting down.
GCCCCAGCTCCTGAAGGTCACAGAAAAAGCCAACAACCAGAGGTACAAATCTCAAGGGATTCCAGGAGGCAACTGACATGGGAAGCCAGGAATCTTTCAGGAGAAGTACTAGTTTAAAACTTTTTAAAATGAAGTAATAAAAAGCTTCACCAGAGAGCAATGTTCCTCATGAATCTTTCCAGGGTGGCTTCTCAGTTTCCAGAGGCCTGGAGGGTCTGGATCACCAGCAGTGGCGAGTCATCAGGTTCCCCACTGAGGGCACTGGGGGTTCCTGGCTGAGCTCTGGGCCCACAAAAGGCAGCTTCCTCCCTGAAGGGAGGCTTTACTTCAGAGAGGCAGAGAGGCAGAAGGCAGGGCCCATCTCAGGCTCAGAGACTTGATGGGGACAAAATGAACAAGGGGCAGAATTGTCTCTGAACACTGTTACGCTATCAGTGGTCACTAAGCAGAGCGTCGGTCTTGTAATTTTGAGAAGGACAAAATCACCAGAGCAGGGGAAGGCATCCCAGCTTAGGTCCCACCTCCTGCACTCGAAACCCTCTGGGGTCTTCCTCAGATGCTGTCCTTGGCCACCAGAAGCCCACAGGGGTGGTCATCTCTTGGCCAACAAGGGCCAAGGGCACCCAGGGGCAGAGCACACCTGCCAGTGTGGCCTTGAAGGCCCAGCTGAGGTCCCGGCATGGGGAGGAGGGCACTGAAATCTCCGCCCTGAAACAGGAGCCCGGCTGTAAGAGGACCTCCCTGGCAGGACACCCGGATCCTCCTCAACCCTGCTCTGAAACATTAGAGCCCGCACTCTAGCCAACGGGCTTGAGTGTGACGTTGAGAAGAAACTCCCTCTGCAGACACAAAGGCCTCTTGTCCCCGGCCTCGGGGACAGCACCTGACTCCTCCTCCTTCCATCAGAGGCCGCTCAGTCCAGGAAATGCTCATGTGTGTCCGCTGGTCACAAAACCATCTCAGCCCTTTCAAGAGTTGGGCGGCCCTCACAGAGTTCTTCTTTTATATAAAAGGCAAAATATGATTCCTAAGAAAGCTTACACTGGGGCTTGGGATAAAGAAAGTCAGGGAAGTAAATCCCCAAAGATAATACGACCTTTCTCAGAAACCTATCTTACTTCTCAGGAACATGACGGCGCCCCCTGGTTCAGACCGCGTGCTGCCAGGTACGGAATCTACACAGCACCACAGGCTGCCTCGGTGTCCTGGACCGCAGTGAAGCCTGCAGGGACACTGGCCCCTCCTGTCCCCACTGGTGTTTGTCATCTGGCAGCCTCCTGACCTGAGGCAGAAGATGCCAAAAGCTGAGCACTGCAGTGAGCTCTCGGGTTCCTGAATTAACCCTCCGCACGATAGAGAACGGGACAAATTTTGTGGCTTAAAGTTAATAATTTAGACAATGCCTTATCAGTTAAAATAGATCAGATGACATGAAATTCTGATTGTGGCTAAATGGTACCTCTTCTCTCTGCCCGGGGAGCTGTATTATGCAGCACCAACACTAATTACAAGTGGGGCTAAATGTTTGGCTGATTCAAGTTTATAACTGAAAATGCATGTTGTGATCTCAGACTTATGATGAATTTCAGAGAAAGACAACCTGCACATTCTTATATATAAGGTATGCGAGTACACCATAAGCCTATTTTTTAAAACACACCTTGGAATTCCAGATGGGAGTCCTATCCTTTCTAACAGTCACCCTAAAGGGCTGATTCCAGTTTCGCTGCCTCTGCTAAAATTCTTTTTGGAAATGTGCTTGGAGTCGGACACGTAGGAAAAGCAAATTACTTTATCACTGATACTCTGTCTTAAACCAAACATTGCTTAGCCTCATAACCACTGGCACCTCTGAGTGATGCCTGGCAATTACTCAAATATCTAAGTCATCTAGAAAAAGTAGGATAATTTGTTATCACTCAGAGTACTTAAAAGAAGGTCACAGACACCAGAGGCAGCTCTACAAAGGAGCTCCAAAGAAAGCTCCAAGTGAAGGTGTACAATTAAACAGCCCAGTGAGGCGACTGCTTGGAGGGAGCCACGCTCTTGACAGTGTTCGTTTTCTTTAACAGAAATTAGGCCCATACATCTGCTACAGATGCGTGTGCAGGTACACCCACAGTCAGACTGAGTCACAGCGTGGATGACAAGGACGGGGTTCCCAGGACATCAGGGCCTCGGGGCGGGGTGGTGGACTTGGATACACTGAGCAGCCTAATTTGGAGGTCGGGGGCCCCCCTACGGGACTTGCACACCAGCCCAGGCTGCCGTGGTAGAGCATGGACAGGCTGTGTGCCTTACAGGGAACGCCGGCCCCAATGTTCATGTAAAGAGAACATTCCTGCTTCCTGACTCATTTCATTTAGGTCCCCTTCAGGCAATTCCTAAAGTTCCAACCGCCCAGCTCACCACCTGAATTCCATTTTGGGCATCTTATGGCCTAAGGTTACTGTAACTACCGTACACAACCAGAAGACTATTGGGGAAATGAAAAGACTAAAGGAAAAATGTATGCAAGTACAAAGTGAACCCACGTTTCAAAGGGACAGGCCTTCACTAGAGTGGAGCAACACAGACTTCTCACCACCAGCCTTGGGGTGATGATGTGAGGACAGGAACAGACTTCCTATGATAAGCAGGACTTCCAGAGAGCTGAGCAGCATCTCCTCGGGGACTTCTCAGGGCACAGTCATTTGCATGCTTGAAGGGGGTCGGACAAAAGCAGTGAGACCAAGCAGAGGCCCTGCCAGAGCAGGACAACAGGGGACAAGCCCCCGGCTGGAAGTGAGCCTTGGACTGGCAGCCACGAGATAAAGGGAGGACGTGGGAGAAAGGCTGCTGCTGGCCCACTCTTCACACTCGCGGCTCTAGGGGGGGCTTCCTGAAGGAAATTAAGGCTCATGTACCAGCCACAGGTGCAGGGACTCTGCCTCTCCTCTGGTACTCAGCCTCAGGGCGATTCCTCAGCTCGTAACTGAGGAGAAGTGATGCGAGGATCACTTCTGGGATTAGGCTCTTAGCTACAGATGGGCTTTTCAGAGGCTCTCGAAGCTCCCAGATATTATGAGCCAAGTGGTGTGTGGGGGGGGGCATTTTTCTGGGGCAAGGATCCAGAACTCTCAGATTCCCACTTGGGTCCTTTTTGCCAAAAAAAAAAAAAAAAAAAAAAAAGAATGGGTAAGGGTTCATTCTTCCAGGCCTTTTTCTCCCAAGGTCAAGTGCTTTGGAATTATATTTGTCTTTGCTTTTAAAATTAAATGACAGCCAACTACACATCAACATAAAATTTAACACCCTCACAGGAAGGCAAAACATACCAGACTCCACTGGGAAAAAAATGGTACTTTAGGTATATATTAAACATTAAATATAATATCATTATATTCTTAAAGCAGAGGATATTTTTCATGAAGTCTAGAGAAGCACTGCCTGCTCAGAAACATGTCCATCCTCTGATCAGCAGAATTTTATGAACTTGAAATTGCTCCAGGAGAGCCGCATGAATAACAGTGAACGTGGGACGCCTCAGCGGCAAGGATCTCAGTGACGCGTCCATGATGGGGCCCCACCTGCCCACAAGACCCCCTTCTTTCTAGTGGAGCCCCAGCAGCTTTGGGCAGCACGGGGCTGTTTCCAGAAAGGGCTCCCTGCACAAATGCTCCTGATTTAAGCCTGCTCTGTCTCGCTTCTGGTTAGTTAGAGCTCATTTTCAAGACCGCTCCTGCCTGCGGTGCTTGGTTTTATTGGCAGCTGTCTGCAGTTCTGCTGTCCTGAGGCTGGCCTGATGGTGCTCAGCGGGGCATGGCGCTGGGGAGGGGACAGAGGCTGGGTTTGACTCGAGGGCTGGATCAGGACCCCAGCGATCCAATCAAGGAAAGCCTCTTAAGTGCTCCTGATCTCAATCCTCTCAGGTCTACAAACGGGGCCTTTATGTCAGGGGACGTGATGAAAGGACAAGCTTCCTTGTGGTTGTCACATGGGTCCACATGAGACTCAACACTGATGGGGGGATGAAAAGCTACACGGAGGGCTGATCAATAGCACTCACCGGAAAACATAATCCACAGATTGCCGAATCCAAACACATTTTAACAAACAGTAGAAAGGTGAAAGGAAAATAGCACAGATACAGGTTAGATTGCATACAGCAGCTGAGATTCTCCAGTAATTAAAATATAAACATTTTCGTTAAGTCTCCTTGGACAAATCAGAATCATCTCAGTGAAAGAATGTTCTGGAATGTATGATCCAACTCCCCCCATCTATTGTGCGTCTACCACAAGTGTGAATTACAATCATTAGGGCAGCATCATAACAAAGCCAACACCTAAGAAGAGCTTGTGTCTTATGTCTATAACCAGGTGCTGGGAAGGTGGCTCCTGGTGGCATTTCTTATCATTTTACTGCTCATTCCATGCAAATGGGTTATAGATGTGAGATGCAGGCTCTAATCAGAATTTTTCAGTCTGATAATAATTATATAATTTAAATTTGTCATCTGAAGCAGTCATTTTTAAGGTGTGTGGGAACATAAAAGGTCCCAGCTTATTCAGTCTAGGCATCTAAGGGAAAAAAAATCAACTTCATCAACTGGCTCAAAAATTGGGAATATTTACAAAATCAGACAACTCCAGGGCAGATGCAGTATCTTCTACAAAGAAAGGCATTTACTAAGAAAATCAGTGTTGTCTTATTTAGGGAAAATGTGTTTCAAAATACTTTAGAAGCACCCTCTTGGCTGCAAAATCAATCATCTAATTATAAATAATTCTGACACTGTGATTAAAGCAGATAGACCCCCGAAGGACCTCAGCCCGGCCCACATATTGCTATCTGTGGCTGTAAGTTGGAGAAGGAACTTTCTGGATGGTGATTCTTTTCACAGAGCATTTTACTGTGCAGCCTGCCCTGCTGATCTGAATCAGGGATGCTTCCTGGGTAATCAGTACTGTGCAGCCCCGAGGCTGCTGGCCGGAGGCACTGTGCAGAGGTGGGGATTCATGGTCTGCAGGGGATGAAACCAGGACACATTCCCTGAAATCCTCTGTGGCCAGGAAACACTTTGATGGAAGCTCACTCAACCTTGGGTCTACTACACAACAAAGCTGCTTCTCAAGGGCTGGAGGGAGGAGGCGGTTCCCCAGGGTCGGGTAAGTAAATTCATATAGCCCTTACCCTTCTTTGCCAATTTCGCCAACCTTCAGGGCTTCAACAAGAGGCTCTTTACCTAGTTTGGTCAAATTCATTTTGGTCTCGAGAGTCATCAGAAAGGACCCGTTGTAGGACATTTCCAAATCGATCCAGAGTCCTAGAGAAAGAGTTAAAAAATAAAAAAAGGTTTCTTTCCCCCAGAAAAACATGACTACGAATAACAGTATTAAAACTTATATTTTAAAGTATCTAAGTAGGTATCACATTGTAAGTCTATATATACTGCCTGTACTACCAAGGCATGTGAGAGGAGACTGTGAAATGAGAAGCTTCTAGAAATAGTTCAAGCATCTGGAAAATTGCCAGCATTTCAACACCCACTATAGTGATCACAGTGACCTCAGCACACGTTGTTAAGAGATGGAAGGGTCCGGTCCTCTGGGTTCTTCTTACACTTAGTAAGAAACACAACCCCCAGGAGGAGAGGGCTTGTCCCAGGACAAAGGCGGGACGATGTCTGCTGATTCTCAGCGGGTTAGAGGCAGAGGAGACGTGCAGAGACTTCACAGCAGGTTGGGCTCTTTAAAGACATAAGTGAGAACCACTGTCTTTCTTAAAATTCTCCCCTCTTGGGGAGTGGAAGTGGGGAGGGGCACAGAAAATGGTTCAGGTTTAGCTTGGTGTGATAAGGATGGTGACAAGACCTTTTACAACCCTTTTCTTTCTGGAAATTGTGTAGTAATGGAAGCAAAAGAATTTATATTCCAGCCCCAGGATTATCCAGACAAAGCTGGGTAACCACTTTGTACCTTTGCTTTAAAACCTGTTCCTTAGAAGACACTCATGTTGATGGGAGCATATCTTAGAGGCTTTTGGCTTTGTGGAATTTCACTGGGAAGGCCCATCAGAAGTGGCCACTGACCAGATGTCTAAAATGCAAACAGAGGTCATCTCATGACCTTCTACCCAGGGTCCTAGAATTCAGCAGGCAGGACAGACCACACTGATTTTGACACTCCATGCACCACGCCACCTCATGGACTTCCCGTCAAAATGTGGTCCTTCAAGTGGGTGTTTAGATGCTAATAAACGTATAGATACTCATAAGACAAATAATATCTGAAAGGAAGCAGGAAATTAATTGAAAATCATGTTCACACACAGCCGCATTTTCAAGTAATTATAGTAAATAACCTATTCCCTGTTTGGTCACCAAGCATTAATTGTATAGCTCCTTACTAAAGGCAGAATAATTTCCATTTTGCTTTCACCAAACTCCTTTTTATCATAATTGAAGGTAATTATTTTCCATGAATGACCTGGTCTAATTGATATGCAGATCAGCTGTGAATGTCTTTGCAGCAACTCACAAAACTGCTCTATTTCTTGCTTACGTTAAACACTTAAAAATCATTAATTAGCTTGCTCTCCAAAGGCGCTGTTACTGGAAATAAGGGCACATCTGCTCTAATAAAGATATTTAGTCATTAATCACTTCCAAAAGAAAGGGGATTCGGGTAAAAGGCTTGATATTAATAGATTTTTAAACTCAATATAAACAGAACATCAATAAAGAAGATATTTCTTTAAAAAAAAAAAAGTCATTTGTTTTTGTGTATCTCCAGCTTTATTTAACTTGAGAATCAATAGACTCAAACTACCTGCTTGCTGTGTGTGTTCATACAGGATCCTTTCCTTTGAAAACCCTACTCAGGTTTCCAATAAATATTACTAGTTCAGACTCCCTTTGAAGGTTGGCATATTTATATACATATAATATGTATATTATATATTATATATAATATGTATATAACATATATGTATATATTACATATTATATTATGTATATAATATATACATATATGTATACATATATACATATACGTGTATGTTATATATTATATATATATATAATATGTATATATTATACATGTATATATATATACACACACACTTTTTTTTAGTGCTAACAAGTTTTAAAATTCCAGAGTCATACATAACTTTCCATTTGTACTTATCCTTAGCTTCCCTCTTTATTTTTTAAAATTAGTTTATTTAATTGGAATACAACTGCTTAACAATGGTGTGTTAAGTTTCTGCTGTAGAACAACTTGAGTCAGCTAAGGCTGTCATGTTAAAAGAACCAGAATTTTACTTATTATAAAGTGGAAGCGTTCATCTGTGTTTTAAATAAGGGTATATGGATAAAGGTTTGGTAAACAGCTGGCCCACACCCTGGTCATCGGGACACTCCAGTCAAGTCACCTGTGGCCTGGCCCCCTGAGCTGAGGCTGGAAGGAGGGCAGAAGAGTACATGGAGCCCGGTCACATGGACAGGGCTTGGGTTCCCCGGGAAATTTCTCGGCCTTCGGGCACCAGCCTCCTCCTCTGCACCAGGGGACGACGCCGCTCACATAGCCAGCGCCTGGTGCACCCTGGCAGGGCTCTTCCTTTTCTGCGCCATCGCCAGCCCACTTCCTTCCACGACTCTGGGCTGCAGCCTAGCTTGCTGTTGTTGCCGTGGCTCCTGGGAACCAGACCAGAGGAGGCCAAGGGGCCAGAGGGAAGAGGCTGCACCGGGCAGCCAGACAGCCCTGTCTGGCTGGGGAGCGGGGGATGGTACATGGACATCTGACCAAGCTTCTGCATAGGGGATGGAGCTTGTTTTTGTATCACTGTGTATGTCCCATGACGGTTGGATGGCATCACCAATTCAATGGACATGAACTTGGGCAAACTCCAGGAGACAGTGAGGGGCAGGGAGGCCTGGTGTGCTGTAGTCCATGGGCTCAAAAGAGTTGGACACGACTAAATGACTGAACAGAGTATGTCCCATGAGACCCACCCACAGGGCCCTGCGCAGTCCTCGTTCTTAGTGAAGATATAGAGTCAAGAATGGTTTGAGAATCTTTAAATACAGACACAAAGTACAAACACTCAAATTATCCTAACATGGCGTGCTTGCGTTCAGCTGAGGATGACTATTTGACCATTAGATGCAAAGAAAAAACATGTTTCTGTGACAATGATTCAGCTGCAAAAATCGCCCTGAAAACCTTGGAGCACATACACCTGAAGCCAAGACCACCTGGTTACATAAAGAGAGTCAGGAGTTCCCACCTTGCAGAACTGAAGGATGAAATCAACAGTTACCAGAAAGGTTGTCTTCTTCCTGGGGACAAATTAGCAACACTGAAGTGGGGACACACACCGTGTCCTGAGTGGCACCCTAACCCTAGCGGGCTGCACACTCCTCACCTGGCTGAGTGCAGGAACTGTTTCTTCTGGGCTCTTGACAAAGGTTAAGACTTCCTTGGGAGGCATTTCATTTAAAATGCAGCTTCCAGACTCCCCTGGTGGTACCGTGGATAAGAATCCCCCTGCCAATGCAGGGGACACAGATTTGATCCCTGATCTAGGGGATTACCATCTGCCGCAGAGCAACTCAGCCTGTGCCTTAGAGCCCAGGAACTCCAAGTGCTGAGCTCACACTCCCCAGAGCCGGTGGTCCTCAGCAAGAGAAGCCACCACTGTGAGAAGCCTGTGCACCGAGACTAGAGTAGCCCCCATTTGCCGCAACTAGAGAGAAAACCCATGTGTAGCAACGAAGACCCAGCGCAGCCAAAAAAGTAAATTAATAATAATAAATAATTTTAAAAATTCTGCTTCCTATAATCACCTGGCCTTGGTAGCACTTAAGGGCAAAAACTAGGAGTTAAGGAGCAGGATAAATTTTTAAGACAGGAGTAAGGTGGCTCCCCCGTGGCTCAGCGGTAAAGAATTCACCTGCAGTGTAGGAGACACAGGAGAGGTGGGTTCAATCCCTGGGTGGGGAAGATCCCCTGGAGAAGGGAATGGCAACCCACTCCAGTATTCTTGCCTGAAGAATCCCATGGACAGAGAAGCCTGGCGGTTTACAGTCTGTGAGGTTGCATAGAATCAGACAAGACTGAGCACCCCGAGAGGCTCTCTGGAAAGGGCATGAACACAAAGGGTCTTGTCTCAGTCTGCTCAGGCTGTGTAACAAAATACCACAAACTGCGTGGCTGAAACAACGGATGCTTATTTGGCACAGTTTTGGAGGCTGGAAGCCCAAGATGAAGGAGCCAGCTGATCCATTCCTGCTGAGGGCTCTCCTCCTGGCTTGCAGACAGCCACCTTCACCTGTGTCCTCCTGTGGCAGACAGCGGGTTAGCTCTCTGGTCTCTTCTCTAATCCCATCGTGACATCATCTAAACCCAATCACCCCAAAGGCCTTGTCTCTACCATCTCATTGCAGGTAGGGCCGCAACAGATGGATCTGGGAGGGGCACAAACACTCAGTTCATGAGGTCTCTACCACACAAGGGGTCTTCATGTTGCGAGGCTGTCCCGTGGTGAAGGGTGGCACCTGATTGCCAACAAGTCCCTGTTGGCCTTTCACTGGCAACAGGGGAAACACAACTTACAATGAACATGACAAACTTCAGTCAGGCTTCACACAAGGACCTGAAGAGCTCAGAAGGTTGTTTTTCTGTTCCCCTTTTTTTATCTTTTAACATAGCGTCTGTCTTTTTTTTTCCTCCTGGATGCACTGGGTCTTATCTGCGGCACTTGGGACCTTTATCACGTCATGCGGGATCTTTCTCGTTGCAGTGCACGGACTCTCTAGTTGTGACTCCAGGGCTCAGCAGCTGCAGGGCGCAGGCTTAGTAATTCCACGGCATGTAGGATCTTAGTTCCCTGATCAGGGATCAAACCACTGGACCACCAGCAAAGTCCTGTTTATTGAGTTCTTGACACAGGCTATCAGAGCTCAAGATGCTAAGCTAAACCCCTAGCCTCAGGCAGTTGATGCCTGAAGAATAACAACAACGGCCTGGGCCGCGGGGAGCAGAGCAGACTGAGACGCCACCACAGGTAAAACACGTACCCTGGTGCGTGTCACCCGAGACAAGTAGAACAGAGCTTCTTCCACCTTCTCCCTGGTAGTTGATTTAATAGATTCTACTAGGGCTTCCCTGGTGGCTCAGTGGTAAAGAATCTGTCTGATAGGCAGGATGGGTTCAATCCCTGGGTCAGAAGATCCCCTGGAGAAGCGCGTGACAACCCACTGCAATATTCTTGCCTGGAGAATCCCATGGACAGAGGAACCTGGCAGGCTACAGCCCATGGAGCTGCGAAGAGTCGGACACACTAAAGTGACTGAACACAAAGGCATTAAGACTAAGAAGCAGTCTTACCATGTTGGTAAGAATCTAGTACTTTCACTCAGCAATTCACTGTTGTGTTTACTATTAAAATAACTAAGTAAAAAATAAATAAAATAAAATAACTAAGTGACCTCAGTCTCACTGGAACGGGTTTAAGGGGCAGGGGCAGCACAGGAGGTAAGAGGCCCTACAAGCCTTGCTCACTGAGCCCAGCTCATGTTACCTGCTCCTCCACTTCACTCTACCCGTAATTGATGGCTGATTTTTCTCTTTGAAAGCCAAAATCTGGCATCCAAAGAACAAAAGCTCTCAAAATGGAAGATGTAGTCATATGTTATCAAGAACAGACGTTTGAGCTATTCAGCTCTTAGACAAGCACATCGGTGACTGTTCTGCTCCTGGCAAACAGACCGGCGCCACGTCGCTCCCTCGGATACCACAGGGAACTAGGATTGTTCCTCGTATTCGGGTGTGTCCTTTAGGACAGATGTCATCTTTGGTTCTTTCAACCTGTAACTGCTCTCGGAACGGCTCCACCTTTCAAGGTCGACACAGTCCCAAATCAGAGTCTCTCCTCTCCACCTCACCCAAGACCTGCAAATGGGTACATTTTTATCCTTTCTGCAGAAAATATACTTTTTCTTCCTGCAACACCATCTGGCCAGACAGTGTATGTGCCATTCTTGTGCTGAGCCCCACAGTCTGGCTTTGTCACGGTGGTCAGCCCCGGGCAGCTGCTCTCTTGATGAGGGTGTAGCCGACAGAACGGGCAGCTCACAGCTGACTCTGGTTGCACTCAGTTCACAGCACTGAATAAAGGCACCAGGCACCATAAATCAAGGTCCACAAGACAGTGTAGATGGTGGACCTGCCAGTCACGACTATGGGCATCTCTGGAGACAGACCAGCTTCCCATTCCTGTGCGACACACAGTCATCTTTCCAAAGAATCTGAGCTCTTTCATGCAAACCTGGGTTGCTAGTTGGGTATCTTGAAACAGGGAAAGCCGGTATCACACGGCACTCTTTCCATCCGCTCAGTGACCATCTATCTGCAGACTTAACTCCATGTCGCAAACGTCCTGAAGACTAAATGAACTAATCTGAACCTGAGGGGGTCATACTCCATGTCCCTGGTCCATCCTGACACTGCTGACGCCCCCGCAGGTACTGCTCTGAGACCTCTGGTCCCAGGTGTGGAAGATAAAAGCCTGGCCGACGGCCGAGGGTCCCCACTGCACCCCTTCAGGAAGATTTTCCTGGTCAAGCTTTGCAGCAGCGAACACCGACAGCTTCCTGTGCGTCACGTGTGCTCTCTGAGGGTAACGCAAAGCGTTTCGTCTCCACCATGACCAACAAAGGAGACGCTCCTGCCCTCAGCACTCTGTGGATGAGGAAACCGAGGTGCTGGGTGCTCAGTAACCTCCTGAGGCCTTGCTGTGGGATCACAAAGGAGCAGTGCCCGAAGGCAGGTGGCCTGGCCCAGAGCTGGTGTGCACGTGAACCTCTGGCCTGGAATCTGTGGAGCAGGATGAAGGCGAGGCTGCTGAGTGGCCTCTGGCATGTCACCCCCTCTCTGGGCTTTGGCGTGTGCATCTAAACAGGGCAGGGTCCTGCTAGGGAACCTCCAATTGCCTTCTCAAGTCTAAACCATCAATCTAACCAATTCTTTAAGAGTTGGAAAAAGGAGCTATATATTTTCAATGAATTTTTTAGTTTAAACTTTTTGCTTTCTATTGGGGCACAGCCAATTAACAATGTTGTGATAGTTTCAGGTCAACAGCTGTGAAGGGACTCAGTCATACATATACATGTATCCATTTTCCTCCAAACTCCACTCCCAACCAGGCTGCCACATAACACTGAGCAGAGTTCCCTGTGCTATACAGTAGGTCCTTGTTGGTTATCCATCATTTTAAATTAGCTTTTATCCATGAGAAAAAAAACTCAGGAGAGAATGGACCGAGAATGTACCAAATGTAGCAGAAACAGTCACCCGGTTATCTCTGAATGGTGGGATGAAGGGTTATGTTTTCCTTTTTCCTTTTCTAAATATTCCAGCTTTCCCCACTTTGGGTATCCGTTGGATGAATGAAGGTATAAACATTACCCTAACAGAGTTAATAAAACAACCAGAAAGAGCCTGGCCTGGTGGCCCTCCAAGGTCAGGCCCGGGGGAGAGCAGCCGGTGGGGACGAGGGGTGGGAGGGGGAGGCTGTGTGGCCTGTGGGGAAGGAAGGAGACCAGTCCCTGCCCACACGAGGTGTGCGTGGGGTGGGCAGGGGTCAGAGAAAGAAGGCGCACAACCAATTTCTAAGGGATGGCCACTCTCCACCTTCTGGCCACCCGCCACTGGTAGGAAGTGAAGGTGCCCAGGAGATAAGAGTCCTTTCCCCTTATTTGCTGCACGAGAACCCGGCTACGTGTCCTGGAGCCAGGACAGGTCAGTGATGGCAGATGACTCTAGGGAAGTCCCTAGAGTCAGTTTTAACAAGTCACTCCTGATTTTAATTTCCTCCAAAGCAAAGGTTTCTCTTAAGAGCAATGGAACCCAAGCCAAACCGTCTCTTCATGTTCATTTCTGTTTTACCATCACATGCATCCTTTGCAGGCTTGGAAAAACCTAATTTGATCAAACTTTCAAAACCCACAGGCTTTACGTCTTTATCTTTCCTTTCTTTAGTAACATTTCCTCCCTTGTTACGTAAGCAGGCAGATCTCTACAATTTGCCCCGAAAGGAGTTAAGTAAGCCTCAGATGGATTAAAAACTGGCAAAGCTTTGATCTGTATAATAAAACGTCTGGCTGCAGCTCTGGCTCCAGAGGAACAGGAAAGAGACTTGAGACTGAGGCATTTAGTGTATTTCACTCAAAGCCTCACAAAGCTGCCCTAAGAGGCTGCGGAGTTCACAGCCACCGGAACGCTTCTTAAATGCTTCAAAGCCCAGCTTCAAAGACTAGCTCTGGCCCTGCCCCCCTCTCTTTGGAAATTTCTACTAATTCAACAAAGGACAGTCCTGAGATAAGAGACTGCAAATGCATTAGAAAACAGAGCATGCACACATATTATTTTATTTACTTTCTTTAAGCCCAACTCTCAGGAGGTTTATGTTAGTTGATCATTTACCAGTTCGTTACTAGTCAATTCCTAAAGAGGCAAAGGGCAACCCAGAGCCTGCTAGAGCCAGAGGAAGGCAGGCCGTCCTGGAATGCAGACGGGGCCAAGATCCGGGCTCTGCACCTGACATGTAGATAATGCAGCTTTTAAAATTTCACTCACAGTTGACAAAACTCTAGTAAGGCCATTTGTAAAGAAACAATCCTTTCCAGCTTTACTCTTGGTGAACCAGAAATTAACGAAACCTAGGAACACTCAGCTTTATCTAAGTGTAGACATGATTAAGTGGTCACAGGTGATCTCAACATGCTATTAGATGGACCTCTGGATTTGCAAATATTTCTCTGATCTTTCTCTGAAATCGATGAGATGCTAAGAACTAGGAAATATGGGCTTCACTGTCAGATGAAATACTTGCTAGAGCTGCTAACTGTAGAGCTGGAAAAAAAAAACTCTTTGCATTTACATCAAATGTATACAACACAGAACTTGATTTCACTAAATATGTTCAGGAGTCATCTGATGGAGCCTTACAGGATAAAAGTAGATGCTAGGAGTCTATAAATTTTACAAAACATTTACTTCAAAACAAACATCACTCTCTTGAGAAGTTGTGATTATTTTCTCTCTTACTTTGTTCTCGAGCTTTTTGCGGAATAATATAAATCTAGTTTAAGGGGAAAGAGGCTTGGGGCTTCCCTGGTGGTCTAGTGGTCTAGTGGTCTGCCAATGCAGGGGACACAGGTTCCGTCCCTGGTCCAGGAAGATCCCATGTGCCTCGGGGCAACTCAGCTGGTGCGCCACAACTAGTGAGCCCACGGACCGCAACCAGCAAAGCCTCAAGCCCTAGAGCCTGCATTCTGCAATGAGAGAAGCCGCAACAATGTGGGAGGTGAGCGGGCCTGAAGCATAGCCGTCGCCTCTCGCCCTGGCAAGGGCAAAGGCCATGCAGAGCCTGGTCACACAAAAGCTCAGCCCCCAGTAACTGGCAGAGCAGCATCTTTGGGCTGGAGGAGGATCTTTAAGGATCCAGAAGACTAGAAGGACTAGGAGGGAAAGTCCAGATATACTCCCCAGCATTTTAAGGCTGTGACCATTAAGAACAGAAGACACACAACATGAACTATGGTTAAAAACACCTCCCCTAAAGGGAAAGTTACTCAGCTGTGTCTGACTCTTTGTGACCCTGTGGACTATACCCGCCAGGTTCTTCTGTCCATGGAACCCTCCAGGCAAGAATACTGGAGTCAGCTGCCATTCCCTTCTTCAGGGAATCTTCTTGACCCAGGGATCAAACCCACTGCAGGCAGATTCTGCACCAGGGAGGCCCCAAAACAGGGAAGCCTCCAACTCTCACCAAACACAAAGCCTTGGTTTTCAATCTGCAGTGGTGGCAACATTTTAACATTCATATAATCACTCAGTTCCTCTCTAGAGCCAGATAAGAGTTACCTTGGTGGTCAACGTAAGGCTTGAAGGCCTGCAGGATTTTTGGCACAGCTACCCCCATGTCAAGTTCCGTCAGAGTTAGCTCATTCATGAAGTACGGGAGCTGGAAGAGAGAAGGGAAAACGAAGGAGACATGTCAGTAGCCTGGTTAATGTTAGAAGTGCACAGCCTCAGAGGGAACGATGGTCCAGGTGTGGGGAACACATTTATTTAGCCAAAACTGATTAAGCACACACCACACATGACGCATCATGTTACAGACAGAGCCATGGACAAGTCAGGCAAGGCCCTTGCTCTCATGGGGTTTAGGTTGAAGGGGCAGAAACAGAAAAGTAGACAACTAGACAACCTAACTTCAGAGACTGATTGGGCTACAGAGAAAACAAGATGGGTGATGGGGAGGAGGAAGGCTGGGGAGTTTTGGATAAGGTCAGCGAAGGCGTCTCTGAGGGTGTTGACTGTGGAGAAGGAATCAGTCGTGCTGGTCAGGTTAATAATGCCCAGGGTTGGCTGAAGTCTGGGAAAACGGACCCCTCTGAGAGGACTAGTGGGGAAGACAGGAAGTCACTAGAACATTGACTGTAGGCCAACTTACCACATGTATTAAAATCCTTCACACACAAAAAAATCACGTCCTTTGACCCCTGTGCTAGACTTTTTCCCTTGCCCCCGTGGATTTGAGTTCCTCTCTACAGCCCGGGAGGCCGGTCTGCGGGAACCGCACAATGACCTCTCTTGCCCTCTGACTTCTGCTTGAGCTTGGCCAGTGGGACACACGAGTGTGCAAGGGGCCGGGAGGTACCGGGAGGGAAGTACAGTCGGGCACTCGTCCCCTCCCTTCGCTCAAGGCCACAGCTCCTGCCAGACAGGCGGCACCTTCGCACAGACACCGAGCCTGAGTTTGGGTAACCACTCCCCGCCAGCCCTGGGGTACTGCCCTAGGCCTTTCGGTTTCTCTGCATCAGTCCACACCTTCCTAAATCCTCCCTTTATTAAACTCTCCCCTGTGGCTTGTTCCATCTGAATGTGTCATGTGTTTCCCACTGGGACCCTGACTAACACAGCTGTCAGTGAGAATTTACTCTAAATGAACTAAAATAAGAGTGCTGGTATCATGCTTAGAAATTCCTACTTCATCTCCAGAGCACAAAAATTAATTCTATGCTTCCTCCACCTGGATTAATGTATGTTATGTATATTTTAAACAATATAGTTTAGTTAGTCCATTCCTAATTTTAGCATAAGACATAAATTAGGAATCTACCTTAGTTTTTTCCCCAATGACTACTCAGGCATCTTAACCTATTTCTAAATCTTTCCCTACTGACCTGCAAAGCCACCTTTCAACATGAGATTCCTATCTCACTGGAGTCTGTATTGAGCACTGTTTCCTAACAGTATCAAAGTGCTTTTATTACTGTAGCTTTAAAATACATTTTTATGTCTGGCAAGTCCATCTCTTTTCTTTTCCCCAGAATTTTCTTAGTCTCCTAAGTACTGCTCCAGTTAAACATTAGAATAATTTTGTAAAATTTAGAATATAATTAAGAGTTAAAAAAAAATTGAACATATGCTGAACATCTCCCATAAAATGAGAAGCATCGAGCCAAGCATGAATTTCGTGCCTATTTGAGCTGGACCTCTTTAGCTGTCTCTCTGCAAAGAAACTCAAGATATTTTCAGGATTCGCCAGTCAGAGAATGTCATCTTTGATTTTTTTGTGGAGATGGAGGTGTTAAATAGGTTATGATGTCTGAGACGGACAAAACGTGACTACAGTATTCAAATGTGTGTTCTGAATTGGTGGTTGCTTTATTTGGAAAACCATTTTTCCAAAGCATCAATGTTATATGGTACTTGGCCTCCCAAGCAGCCTACAGAAATGCTACTTGGCCAAGAATGTAGCCAAAATCTGGCACCCCTGCCCCAGTCCTGTGTGTCTATTATTGTCATTCTAACACCCAGTGTTTCTGGAGCAGGTCAGGTTTCCATGGGAACAGGAGCCGACACCGAGACAGGGAGTGGACTGCAGACAGAGAATGTGGAGTCCCTCCCTGTGCCCCGTCCAGGTTCCCGCCCACCCTCATCCTGGCTCCCTGGAGTCCCCAGAGGGCAGAGGTAGGGCCTGAGATGAAAGCGGGAACTGAAGGAGACCAAGAAAGGCTTGGTGTGGTGGTGGGCACCAATTACCAGTGAGCAGGAGTGGGGGTGGAGAGCAGCCAGGCGTCTCTCCCACTTACTTACCTGAGTGCCCAACTCCAAGCTTCTGCAACATTTCTAACCAACCCCATACCTCTCCCTTGCTCAGATCTATGGTCTGAATCCAAACTCTCAGGACCAGGCCCAAGAGCAGCTTCCTTTCTGCCCTGTGGGGGCGGGGGAGGGCCAAGGAAAGGTCACTCCCCCAACAGAGACGCTCCTCTTCCCACCCAAGGGAACCCAGGGTGTGCGCTTTACCCTTCACGTAAACCCAGCTGGGGACCGGGCACTCTCCAGGTTGCTGGGGGGTGAGTCGGAAACCACTGCAGTAACTGAGCAGCATCTGCTGACCTGGGCACAGAGGCCACAACTACCGGGGGCTCCAAGGTGGAGCCGGAGCAGCCGGCCAAGCAGGGTGTACCTGCTGTCGGGACAGAGACTCAGCTTGTTTTACACCCATCACCGGGCACCAGCTACACACACAGGGCTGCTCTTTCACGACGTGAGCCATAATCGCAGGTGAAGGTAACAACCCGAGCCTGCAGCCAGCCAAGAGCTGCCCGTGAGTCAGGCCCTCGAGGAGACCAGGAGACAGGGCAGAGCTCTGTCCCGGGGGCAGCTGGGGCTCCTCCAGCCATTCTGGCTCCTGACTGGTCATTCACTAACGCTCGCCACTGGGTTTACAGAACGGCCCTGCCTAGGGGGACTTGGCTATTTGCTGATTGTAGTTCTCTTGGCAGGGGTGGTGGCAGGTCAGAAGTGGGGTGATACCCTGCTGCTTTCCGGCTTATCCCATTGCCAGGCTCCCCCCTCTAGTCTGCAGGGCACTTCTGGGGGCAACAGCTCAGGTGGGGGTGGGGGGTAGGAGGTGCTGAGGCTGGCACTGCGGGGAGGACAGCCCCCGCCTCTGAACTGCTGGTGCTGCTGGATCGGGGCCCCTTTCTCCTCCCTGACCTCCCAGCACTCTGACCTCAAAATACGGGAGGAGGTTTAAGTTTGTGTCCTGCAAAATAGCCCACATGACCAGCCAGCAAAGGGAGAAGAAGAAAATGAGAGACTTTTCTCAACCTCTTCTGGGTTAAGGGACCCCACCTTTAACCTGGGGTGGACTCCCAGCACCAGCACTCTGATACCGTGTCCCAGTCTGTTCTGGAACGTCTGTAACGGGAGAGTGGTGTCCCTCGTCACCATGATCTGTGGCCCTCCTGCTCAGGGAAGCGCCCACGACAGTCTCTGGGAGAAGAGCGGTACCAGCCCCGCCCTGCACCTCCACCCAGACCTCAAGCCCTCCATGGTTTTCCAGAAAGGGGAGGAGGCTGAGCGAGCTCCAGGGTGGCTGCTGGCCTCTGTACTCCAAACACTGCCTCCTGCTTCCCCGGGGACCTGGCCAGCAGAGCAGGCAACCCTCAACTCGCCCGGAGAACACAAACAGGCTGACCCTTGTCCACAGAGCCTGCCCTGAACTCTGCCTCGAAACCCGCTCCCCTGGCTGAGGTGATGCCCCTTCCTCTTCCTCGGGGCCTGGGGAAGGGACGACAGTGAGCCGCGTGTCAGGGAGAGCCTGCCTGAGTCAGGAAGGGCTCTGTTCATGATCTAAAGGAACCAAACCAAAGCTCCTCCACGTTCACAGTTTCTTCGAACACCGTTTTACCTTCATTCACTGTCTCCTAACATGGAGTCCCTGAACTCTCGAGATCATGGGCAGGATTCTGTGTCACGGTGCTTTCTTCTAGGGAAAAGATCCATATGTTTCTGCTTCTCCAAAGTGGCTATGACCCAAAAGACACTGACTTTAGCTGCTGACTGGGCAAGCTCTCCGTGAGGATCTGCGGACCACGGTGACTCTTCCTTGGCAGGGTGTTCACTGGATCAAAAGCTTAAGTCTCAGTCACCTAACTCAGGTCTGCTGGTTGGCAAAGGTGGTACTAAATGAGTCACTAAGTGGCAACCATGAAGAACACTTATGCAAGTTTAGACTCACTTCCAAGCAGGCCTACAGCAGCATCGGGACTGTTTCTTCAGCAGAGAGAGAGCCCAAAATAAAAACACCATCTGGCCAGAAGTAAAGGTCAAATGCAGACACACTGAGAGCGCAACAGAGGCCTTCCCAGCTTTGAGAGGAGTTGGGAAAGAGGCCTCATGTAGCCTGGCATTTTCCTCACAGCACATGCTGTGTGGCTGGGTGAGCTCTCCCGCCACACGATTCAAGTTCATTACTAACTTAAAGGTAACAGAATTCCACACAGCGAAACAGCTACAAAAGCTCACATGGTCCCAGATCGAATCCTGGATTGGATAATCCGAGAGTGGATAACAATGAGGGCCATGGAAGAAAAAAAAGTAAACAGGAGCAGTCACTAAATCCCCAGATGCAGTTAGTCAGATGGTCAAGGTCACAGCCCAGATGTGTTATTTGGTAAGAACTCACTACTCTCCATTTGTTCTATGTTTTCAACCTCATTATTTTTCACTTAGGACATAACGTATAAAATTTCCAGAAGTTAAGACGTGATGAATTGGAACACTCTTGTGTGGAAAACAATACCTTTATTTTGCTGAGTTTCATTTGGATTTTCTTAGACACCAGATCAGACCAGTACTTCTCTCCTAAGAAGTCCCAAAACATTCTTCCAAGCAAGGCATTCACCCAGGCTTCCTGTTCCTCCTCCTCAGAGGGTGGCGCCTCTGGCAACTGGCAAAAGGAAAGGGCCCAAAATTAGCTAGAAAGCAACTGGAGAACAAGACAGGTGCTTATTTTTATAAAGTCACTGACGGTTCCTCCCTCTCGAGATGGGGGAACCACGTGAGTCGTATTTCTTCCCTATAAATTACAAGTCCCACATTATGTCAGTGAACAAGAAAAAGAGAAACAAAAGCCACCATCACCAATGAAAACCCCTCTTCATCTATTTTCATTTGCTACCAGTCTTCTCGTGAACCAGCTAATATTTCATACAATTAGCTCAGCCATATTACCCTACTGCACCCCCCACCCGCCCCCAAATCAGCTTGGTACCAACGTTCTGACTCAATGACACATCTCATCAAATGCTTGCCTATCTTTCTTCCAGTTAAGACTCCCAGGACATCTAACCGTCAAGCTGGTCTCCCCAG
This sequence comes from Muntiacus reevesi, assembly GCF_963930625.1. Lineage (NCBI taxonomy): Eukaryota > Metazoa > Chordata > Mammalia > Artiodactyla > Cervidae > Muntiacus > Muntiacus reevesi. Next base: position 14,251,586 of record NC_089266.1, on the reverse strand, counting down.
ACAGCCCCAGAACTCTCACATTTAGCCTGACTCCTATGAGGTCACGATTCTCTTGGGCGAGGGGCAAGGGTTGCTTAGAAATACTGGTGTCTGGGTCCTATATCCGGAGATGCTAATATGAGTGGGTAAGAGGATTTTCTGGAAGCTCTCTCATGGATGCAATGAGCAGGTGAGGTTGAGACCCACAGCCCTCGATGAGAGAGGGGAATTCTGTGCAGCTCCCACAGCTGTCCTCACCCATCTCTGCCCAGGCCTACCCTCCACTGGATACAATCCATCCCCAACGCCTGTCACGGCCAACATGCGAGGTGGTGGTGGTGGTATAATCGCTAAGTTGTGTCCGACTCTTGCGACCCCATGGGTCATAACCCTCCAGGCTCCTCTGTCCATGGAATTTTTCAGGCAAGAATAACTGGAGTGCATTGCCATTCCCTTCTCCAGGGGATCTTCCCAACCCAGGGATTGAACCCAGGTCTCCTGCATTGCAGGTGGATTCTTTACCATCTGAGCCACCAGGGAAGCCCAACGTGGGAGGTGGGAAAAGAGCACAGCCTGTTAGCCTCTAATTTCCAAGGCTGAGTACTGAGCCCTAGACTCTTGGTGGGAGAGGGCCCGGGTGGGGGACAAGCAGAGGGAGAAGTGGCCACGACACCCAGGGCCCCTCTGAGAGCACAGGTGATGCTTGGGGCATCCACTGACCCCACACCCAGCCCTAGGATAAGACTCCTTCTCAGGCTCCCTCATCTACATCTCACAATACCCCAGAAAGACAGGACTTTTACTTCTATTTTAGGGAGGAGAAAACAGACTCAGCCCTGATCAGTGCCCTGCCTGAGGCCCCTAATTCATCAGCGCAGCCTGACTCACAGCCCCTCCCTGTCCCCCAGTGCTCCGTCCTGTGGGAGGAAGCAGGAGTGACTGGCCCCTGGTGTGACAGCCGTGTCCTGTGCCGAGGGCTCTAATGAGATGACAGCTTCACAGAGTCAATTAGCCTTGGAAGGCAAAGGCCAAAAGAATGAGAAATGCAGGATCTGTGGGCTATTCACCCTTTCTCTTCCCTCTGCGGTTGATACAAATGCATTTGGATTGTCCTCACGGCTGCCTGCAGCCATTACACGCAGCGGATGCCTCTGTGCTCCACGCGTGCAGGCTCACGCCCGTCATGTCTGTCCTGGGCAGCCCCACACAGCTGTGTCCTAGGCTGGTGGCAGAGTATATGTGTGTGTGGCCTGCTGTTCATGCACTTGACACTTAAAAGACCTGGTGACGTGCAAGTGTCCTCAAGGTCTATGGCAGGTATTTATGTGTGACTCTTCTGAAGTCCGGAGCCCTTAGGGTCTGACCCAGTTGAACCGGTCACTGAGCGTGTGTGGAGCTCGGCAGATCACCCAGCGCCCACCTATCCTCTACTCCTATCAGAGCATGTGGCGTTCGCTTTGGGGACGTGGTGTTCACTTGCATTTCTCAATGTAATGTTACTGCATACAAGCAGGGAGAGTCTATGAGCGAGGAGTCCTTCAAATTGGGATGCTTTCAAAGTTCTCCCTTATGAATGTTGGTGAGTTTCATTAAAAACAAAAATTAAACTCTGGTTTAAAAAATAAATACATTTCAGAAGACACGGCTCTGGCTGCCTTGTGTGAACAGCTGTGGGGTACCCTCACTGGGCCCTTGGGCTGTACAGGCTTCCACTGGCAACCAGGGCACCTCGGCCACCAGGTCCCAGATGGATGAGAGGGAGTCTGTGCCCAGCAAGCAATGTCATGCTTCAAGTAGTACGTGGCTTTTAGAATCGCTTTTTTTCTCTGCCTGAAAGTCTGCGCCCCACCCGAGGGGAATCTGGTCTAGCTCTTCCGAGGTTACTCACTGTCTCTGAGTCACATGAGATTATCCACGCAGACTTCTGAGTGAGCACTCATCCAAGGACAATGCCCTTCTCCCCTGGGAGGCCGGGCAGAGCCAAGACGCTGCCCACACAGGACAGCGCATGTTATGCTCAGATCTGTAGGCTGTACAGAGAAGAGGTCACTCTTTCCCTTCTCCTGTGGGAGGGCTTGCCCTTTACTAACCTCTCCTTACACCCGAGTTATTCACAGGAAACGGGGTTTAACACAATATAGTAAGAAACAAAGCCTATTTCACAACTTTTGTCCCAGCCAAAGGCATATGATGTGGAAACAAATTTCCGAAATTACTGACAAGCAGGTTGTGTTTTTTCTTTTCAACTGTTCCTTTTTCTAATGCAGGGTCTCTCCACAGACTTGAGGGGAACAAAGAAAAATCCAGGAGCAGCAGAACGCTGACAATGCATCAGGGCAGCTTTATGAACAAAATCTGGGTTCAACAGGCTGCTAGAAAGAATGCATTTTCAATGAAAGTCATAAACATGTAAGACCTTAAACGATAAATGTGCATATACTTCCTCAGGCTGCTATTTGGCTGCAGGGAGGAATGTGAGAAGCATATTCATGTCACCATTTCAACTAAAGATGTGTATTTAGAAAGGGTAAGTTTCTAAAAATGGCTCCCCAAATAAAGTCTGGAGAGCTCAATGGCCAGGAGCTGAAGCAAGGCCATTAGAACTGTCTGATTAGCTCTCAGGAGGTATTTTATTAAAAACTAACCCGTAGAAAGAAAATAGTACAGATTTACTTTGTGTGGTGTAACTCCTCCTATTATAAACAGCCAGATGAGCCCAGCTTTTTAGGGACAAAAAGAGCTTAGAGGCTTTGCTGCTAAGGTTTGGTCGCACACAATCTGGTGTCATGAGGGTTTCACAAAGGGCTGCAAGGTCCAGGAGAAGGCACAGTGGAAGACCCTCCCATGGGAGCTGTTTCCCCAATTACAAAACCAAGCATAAGTGCTATAGAAAACACCCATAATCCCACTATCCAGATTTAATTATTTAAAACATTTTAACTACATCTTCTTTCAGTCTGTTTTCAACATATATATACTTTTAAGAATACGTAGATTAAAAAAAACAGATATAGCTAACATGGTCTTGTATCCTTTTATAAAAACAAATTTATGGAGATATAATCCAGGAGGCACTACTGATAAAGAACTCATCTGCCAATGCAGGAGACTTAAGAGACTCAGGTTCAATCCCTGGGTCGGGAAGGTACCCTGGAGAAGGGTATGAAAACCCTCTCCAGTATTATTGCCTGGAGAATCCCATGGACAGAGGAGCCTGGCGGGCTACAGTCCATGGGGTTGCAAAGAGTCAGACACGACTGAATTGACTTAGCACACAGCACAATCCACATACCATACAATTCAGCCATTTAAAGAGCATTCAGTGGTATCTGGTATATTCAGAGTTGTGAAGCCATGAGCACAGTCACTTTTAGGATATCTTCACTACCCCCAAAGAAACCCTGTATCCACTAGCAGTCACTCCCCATTCCTCCCAACTCCATCCCCACCAGCCTGAGGCAACCAATCACTAATCCGTGGCAGTGAATTTGCCTATTCTGGACATTTCATAAAATGGAATCAAACAATATGTGTTCTTTTGTGACTGACTTCTTGCACTAAGCGTAATGTTTTCAAGATCATCCATGATGTAGCACGTATCAGTACATCCATCATTCCTTCTTGATGTGGAATAATATTCTATTATGTATATACGTCACACTTTATTCATTCTTCAATTGATGGATACTTCAGTTGTTTTCCACTTCTTGCTACTGTGAATAACACTGCTATGAACAGTTGTTCACAAGTTTTTGCGTGGACACAGTTTCATTTCTCTTAGATGTATACACAGCAGTGGAACCGCTGGACCACATAACTCTTATGTGTAACATTCTGTTGTTGTTCAGTCGCTCAGTCTTTGCGACCCCAGGGACTGCAGCATGCCAGATTTCCCTGTCCTTCACCATCTCCCAGAGCTTGCTCAAACTCATGTCCATTGAGTTGGTGATGCCATCCACCCATCTCGTCGTCTGTTGTCCCTTCTCTTGCCTCCAGTCTTGCCCAGTATCAGGGTCCCTTCGAATGAGTCAGCTCTTTGCATCAGGTGGCCAAAGTGTTGGAGCTTCAGCTTCAGCATCAGTCCTTCCAATGAATGGTCAGGACTGATTTCCTTTAGGATTGACTGGTTTGATTTCCTTGTAGTCCAAGAGACTCTTAAGAGTTCAAAACTCCCAACACAACAGTTCAAAAGCATCGATTCTTTGCCACTCAGCCTTCTTTATGGTCAAACTCTCATATACATACATGACTGCTGGAAAAATCATAGCTTTGACGATATGGACTTTGTGAGTAATGTAATGTCTCTGCTTTTAAAAATGCTGTCTAGGTTTGTCATAGCTTTTCTTCCAAGGAGTAAGTGTCTTTTAATTTTGTGGCTGCAGTCACCATCTGCAGTGATTTGGGAGTCCAAGAAATAAAGTCTGTCACTGTTTCCATTGTTTCCCCATCTATTTGCCATGAAATGATGGGACCAGATGCCATGATATTTTTTTGAACACTGGGTTTTAAGCCACCTTTCTCACTCTCCTCTTTCATCTTCATCAGGAGGCTCTTTAGCTCCTCTTTTCTTTCTGCCACAAAGGTGGTGTCATTTGCATATCTGAGGTTATTGATATTTCTGCCGGCAATCTTGAGTCCAGCTTGTGCTTCATCCAGCCTGGCATTTCACATGATGTACTCTGCATAGATGACATTCTGAGGAACCATCAAACTGCTTTCTGCAGCAGCTGTGTCATTTTATATTCCCACTGTACAAGGGTTCCAGTTTCTCCACATTCTCACTAACTGCTATTATCTTTTTCATTCTAGCCATCCTAGTGGTTTAGAAGTAGCATTGCATTATGGCTTTGATTTGCATTTCTCCAATGACTAATGACTTTGAATATCTTTCATATGCTTATTGGTCGTTTGTATATCTTTGGAGAAATATCTGTTCCGATCCTCTATTTCTTAATTAGGTTTTTGTTACTGAGTTGTAAGAGTCCTTTATATCAGTGATCCCCAACCTTTTTGGCTCCAGGGACTGGTTTCATAGAAGACAACTTTTCCATCCACCAGGTTGGTGGTAGGGGATGGTTTCAGAATGGTTCAAATGCATTATGTTTATTGCACACTTTATTTCTATTATTACTACAGCAACTCCACCTCAGATCATCAGGCGTTAGATCCTGGAGGTTGGAGACCCCTGCGTTATCTATTCTGGGCACAAGACCCTTAAGACATGTGATTTGCAAACTCTGGGTTGCTTTTTCCCTTTCTTAATGGTATGTTTGCAGCATAAAAGTTTTAATTTTGATGAAGTCCAATTTATCTTTTTTTTCCTTTGGTTGTGCGTACTTTTGGTATCTTATCTAAGAAATTTTTATCTACCTCCAAATCAGAGATTTACTCCTGTATTTTCTGTTCTAGGATCCATTTTGAGTTAACCTTTGTATACAGTGTGAGGGAGGAGTCTGACCTCATTCTTTGGCATGTGGAAGTCCAGTTGCTTTAGCACTTACTATTTGCTGAAAAGACTACACTTTCCCCCACTGAACTGTCATGACACTCTTATCTGGAGGCTTTCTAAAATTTATTTTAAAATTGGATTATATGGCTTTACATTTTTTACTTATTGTATGGTAAGCACTTCGCAATTCCACTTTTAAAAGTTTAAAAAGCAGACTCTGAGGAGGGAAAGAGGAAGTCTTGGGAAGCCACTCTGCCTGTTAACATTTCCTGGTTCCTGTTTAATTCCGGTTTGCTTTGTAGAGTTCTTATCTTCTGATAACACCAAACAGGAGGTAGTCCCTTATGATCCAGTTTTTAGGTAATGAGATAGTGGAACTAGTGATAATGAAGATAGGACTCTCCAGACCTGGGGCAGACTACAGGAGCTCTAAATAGTTTTTAACACCTTCCAGCGAAAAGCAATGTGGCAGTGTGTGATGTGATCTGAACAGCAGAGCCTCATACTTGGGGGACTCAGAGCATGGCCTCACCGATGGTCCCCCGTTCCCAGGCAGGCCGCTCTGGGGCCCCCAGAACTAGCAGCATCCCTGGCCTCGCACCCCTCAGCAAATCCACAGGCTGCCAGTGGGGTCTCCCTTCCTGAGGTGCCCACTCCAGGTAATCCCAACTTTAGACATTTCTTAAAAGCGTCCTCATTTTCTTAATTTATATCTTCTCCTCAAACCAAGGAGACTACCTCAACAAGATGGTCAAGCTGTGGGTCTTCTCAGCCAGCCTCATGGTCTCACTGTTCTAGAGGGTAAGCTGCCTGAGAAGAGAGAAAATGGCGCCAAGATCACAGGGCTTTGGAGACTTCAGAGGCTGGCACAGCCTGTGCTTTGAGATAACAGAGTCACGAGGGCAAGTCAGGGCTCAGAGGCTGACGGCTAATGGCTAACCATCTGGAGAACCAGGCCCTTCCTCCAAAAACAGTGGTATTTTATAATTCAAGTTTTGAGCTCCAAAGTGCCTTCAGAAAGCCCCGAACTTGCTTTTAATTACTGAGTGAGAATCCCTAACAAAAGTGCTTAGTACTGTTTAATCCAAGTCTAGTCTATATTTACTAGTTATCACTGGGTATTTTTAACACGGGCTTGGCTCCTGAGCACCTGCGGCCTCACTCACCTCCTGACCCGCTCAGCACTGGGCAACGCGTGAGAAAGGAGGCCAAGTGTGTGGACACTGTGAGTGACACAGGCCACTCCAGACATGGCAGCCTGGAGCCCCCCGGGCGAGGAAGGCTTTGAACACGGCCTGTCAGCGCAGCAGCAGGCCGAGGCAAAGGCTGGAGCTGTGTCCCAAGCTCCCTGAACAGAAGGGGAAGGACGTGCGACCTGGGGTAAGCGTGCGGGTGGTGGCCCACACTGACGGAGTGACAGTGTAACCTGAAGAGATGTCCAAGGTCCCCTTGAGTCTCAGAGGCCCTTCAGTCCCTCCTGGACTCGTGACAGCAGAGGCAATATGAACCAAAGAAATACCCTGGCCATCTCGGGCAGGAAGGATGTGTACAAATGATCACATCCAAAAGGTCCACACTTGATGAAACTGTGAGGAAACAGGCATTCTTGTGACCAGAGGGAATGAACACTGGTGCAACCCTTATGGAGGGGAATTTGGCAATATGTAACAAAACTACATGTGAGTTTACATTTTGACATCCTGCTTAGATTTCATCGTGAAGTTGTATCCCCAATAACACAAAAATACACATAGCCACAAAGTTATTCACTGCAGTGTTTGTAACTGCAAAATATCATAAATCATCTATATGCCTATAAGAGACTGAATATACTACAGAACATTAACACAATGAAGTCAGTCTTCATGGCTGTTTTAAGAAAAAAACAAGAGGAAGGGAAGATACCTAAGAACTGATGTGGAGTGATTTCCAAAGTGTACCGGTAAGTGAAAAAAGCATGCGAAAGAGTGTTCTTAGCGTGGACACCCTCTGTGTGAGAAAGGAGGGGAAATGAACCCAGAGAGGATGAGCCAGAGTCTAAGGAGACTGGGTCACTACTGCGGTGAGGGCGGGGGTGGGGAGGATGGCATGAATGAACAGGGTGGGGGAGACGGCACTTTTCTGAGTATGGCTTTGTACAGCTTTGGTTTTGGGAACCACGCGAACGCTTCACAGGCAAAGAATAGAAAGGAAAATCAAAGATGGGGTTGGGGGAAGGTCCTCATTTGCTCAAATCTCAAAATTAAAGAGAAATGAAACTAGTAAAGAACTATCTCCACTGAACAGAAAAGCCTGAAAAGTGACAAAAGGAGTACAGGAATAAATACTGTAGCATATCTTATTTCCCCAAAACGGTGCAATGCTCTTCTAAGAATTTGCCGCTCCAGTACTCTTGCCTGGGAAATCCCATGGATGGAGGAGCCTGGTAGGCTACAGTCCGTGGGGTCTCAAAGAGTCAGACATGACTGAGCGACTTCACTTTCACTTTTCTCTTTCATGCACTGGAGAAGGAAATGGCAACCCACTCCAGTATTCTTGCCTGGAGACTCCCAGGGACGGGAGCCTGGTGGGCTGCTATCTATGGGGTCGCACAGAGTCGGACACGACTGACGTGACTTAGCAGCAGCAAAAGGTAGAATCTATGCCCCTCTGGGCTCTTTGACTACTCTGACTAACAGCACAGGAAGGAAGTGACATTATTTTACTTCTGAGATTAGTCATACTTTTACTGTCATGAAAGGCAGTACAGTGTCCACCTGTCTTTTTCTCTAGGGACACTTGTGCTTAGAACCCAGCCACCACAATGAAGGAAGCCCAGGCCACAAGGAGAAGAGCCGAGGCCCTCAGTCTGAACTCCCAGCCACCACCCAGCATCTACATGCAAGCTGTGCGAGCGTCATCTTGGAAGCAGGTCCTCCAGCCCTGAGTCCAGCCTCCCCATCTGTCACTGCATGGAGCAGAGAGAAAGCTTTACTGCGAGGCCTGGTGAAATTATAAATTTGTGAGCAAAATAAATCATTGCTATTGTTTTAAGCTACCCCATTTGGGGCTGTTTGTTACACAGCAATAGATAACTAACACACACACCTATACCTGTTCACAACCATCTCTACTATCAGACCACCCCTGAGAGCCAGGACATAGACAACATGTGCTTCAGGCCAGCCAAGTAGATGTGGAAGCCCAGCACTAATCCTCCTGCACTTTCTTCAAAAGCCCCTCTTTCAAAGATAGTTGTCTCTGTTCACACAGTTCTGGTTCTCTGTGGCTTCCTAGCTCGGGCAGATTAGAATCAGTAAATCAAGGGGAAGGGTGGAGACGAGGATAAGCAGTCGAGGAAGGGCAACTAGGACACACCAGGTAGCTGACAGCTGACAGAAAATGCTGCAGTCTGTGGTCTGGGGTGGCTCAGACCGGGTGAAAGGCCTCAACTCGGTGGCCTCACCAGACCACAGGCCTGAATTTCCATGTATTGTACTGAGTCTTTAAATCAGCAAGGAAAGATGAAATCATCCCTGCCTGCTCCGCCTAAGGGGGCCAGGAAGTGCCATGCGGTTTTTAGAGATTTTTATCAGGCGCAGAAGATGAAAAAAGATCTTGGTGCCTAAAGGGGTAGCGCTAAAGTGCCTGGAAGAAAGGTTAGCAACAGCAGCGCTAGGTCGGGGCCTGGGCTGTGTGCCAGCAGGGCCTCCCACAAACCCCAGCGATGACATGAAAGAACAAGCACATGTAAACACATACTGAGGAAACGATGTTCTAAAACTGTTAATTTACAGAACTCTTTTTTAAAAAGCAAGCATTTACTTAGTAGATCATTTTCTTACATCACACAGTTCTCCTCCTGATCCTCCTGAGTCTGATGGGGGTCAAGACAGCTGACTACCCAGGGAGAAAGGGGACTGGGGTGGGGGAGTGGGAGTCAGTGGTAAACAGGACGGTTCTAGAACAGTTGTATATGATCCCACCCTAGCTTAGCAGGAAGTCTACTTCCCACTCTAGCTGGTAAATTAAGTCAGAGGTGCAGGCAGTGGGTCAGAGGCCAGCAAAGGCATATGGTCTTTTTTGGCCCTGACAGAGTAGGATGAGGGAAGGTTCTGGGGCCTCTTCCATAGTGAAGAGGGTCAGCAGAAGAAATAAAGGCTGAAGGCACAAAGAGGAAGGCCCCAGATGCTTCTGGTTAACAGAAACACAGTCATCTGATCAGAGGTCAAACACTAGCAACTGAAGATGGCCTCGTCCTGCCCCACAGGCGGAGGCTGTGCCTCGGAACCTGAGCGGCTGGAGGCCTGCGGTCGAGCAGTCTGAGAATGACCCACCAAGAAGGCAGTCCTGGCGGCCAGAGGGCCTCGGAGTCTCGGATCAGGTTTGGAGCGCTCCATCACTTAGCAACTGCGAAATTAACCTACTTAACTTCGGTGAGGTTGGGTCTCTCCACCTACAAAATGGAGAGCGTACCAGCGGGTTGGCAAGACTGTTCAAGGGATCAGAGTAATTCTATTAAAGGATCTAGCAGGATCTGGCAGATGGCAGCTTATGTTAATCACAAATGCTCTCAAGTCAATGTCCAGCTTGTTATACTAATACTGTGCAAATAATGCTGATGGTAAACCTTCAAAAGCCCTGGACACAGCTGAGGAGTCTGAGAAGTTGAGAATACAATGGCTATTGAAAAATTAGACCTCTACTGCTAATGATTTTGTGAATTTCCCTGCTGATCACCCAGCTGCTCAGATCAAATGCTCAGGGGTAACCTCTGACTGCTCTGGTTCTCTCAATCCTGCATGGAATTCACCCGCAAACCCGGCCAGCTCCCTCCAAGAGTCTCCCAAGGGCAGCTGCGTCTCACCCCTGCTGTGACCCTTCAATCTCAGCCCCACTCTCGGCTGCCACCGTCACCTCCCATTCGCCACCACCACCTCCCATCCACCCTCTTCCTCCTCCGCCCCTTCTCCATGAGAGCCACGTATCTTTTTCAAACTCAAACAGATCAACATTATGCCCTGCTCAAAGCCCTCCCAGGGCCTCCCATGATCTGACTGACGAGGAGCTGACCTGAGGAGGCCCTGCCTCTGTCCCTCGCTCACTGTCACCCACGCCGACCTCACGGTGGTTCCCTGAACACTGCAGCCACATCCCTGCTTTGGGGCCTCTGAACCTTCTGGTTCCCACACCTGGAATGCTCCCCCCACACAGATCACAGGGCTCGCTTCCTCACTCTGGCCAAGGCTCTGCCCAAGTGTCGCATCCTCAAAAAGGCCCTCCTCGACCATCAATCTAAAGTAGACATTCTGGCCACTTCCCATTCTCCCTTGTTTGGCTTTATTTTAATCCTTGTCGGCACCCGATGTTCGATGCTCGCTATTTCCCAGAGTAGAATTACAGCTCCCTAAGAGCATGGCCCTCATCTGTCTGGCTCATCACTGTGTCCCCAGTGCCTGGAACAGGGCCTGGTACAGAAGAGGCGCTCGAAGGGCTAGTGTATGAAGACCTAAGTTTACACGCCGGACAGCCAAGCCAGGGCAGCCAGCTTTACCTTTTTCCCCGTGGTGGGGCTGCTCTCCGCGCTCAGCACAGGGCTCCTCTGCGGGCTCCGGTTTTCCTGGGGGACACACCTGGCCATGTACACGCTGTAGTCCAGGAGCATCTTTTGCCGCACGCCGCCCACCAGCTCCTTCTGCTTCGGCTGGGCCACAAGCTCATCCACGCTGCCTTTGCTGCTGCTGCGGCTGTGGGTCAAGTGTCCTGAGGGGCTGCTATGTCTGCTGTGTGAGGGCAAAATCCCTGGGGCAAAGAAGAGATGGCTGTTAACGCAGACGAAGAGGGCAGCAGCAAGGGAAACGGAACACAGAGCGTACTCCAACGGGTTCAGTTGAAAAGTGGCTAAAATGCTACCAATCACTGTTCAAAAAATATAAGGCTATTTCCCAGCCTGAAAGACACCCTCCATTGTAATGATAGATCATTTTTTTAGAAGAATTTTTATTTTTCTTCGAGATGATTCAGAGTAATGGGAGCCATGATACATATCTGGTAGGTACCCTTTTTTCTTCCTGGTAACTTGTTAGGGTCAAATGAAGGACTGATACACCTCCCAGGGGCACATGGAAAGGGGGCAGAAAGCTAACTGGAACTGCCATAAGCCTGTGGATGGAAAAACACACCATCTTTCATTCATTCATTCATCCAACACGTTTTTTTAATCAAGCACTTTCTCTGGGCCAACTCCACATTAAGAAAAAGATTAAGACACACACAATAACTACCCTTGAACTCAGGCACCCAGACAAATAAACCACAGTTTTCTGAAATAAACACTGTAACTGAAGCACAACTGGGAAGCATAGGGAGAGAGCCTCTGCCCGAGAGAGCTGAGAGGCGCTTCCCCCAGTACTGACCTCCACAGGCAGTAACCTCTGAACTGCCCCTTGAAAAAATAGTTGGCAATTTTCCCAGCCCAGGTGGGGAACAGCAAGCCAGGCAGAGGGAACAGCATATGCCAAAAGCAAAGACAGGGCGCAGAAAGCAAAGACAGTGTCTTCCAGGCACTGTCTGGAGGACAGTGAGACAGTCAGCGACGTTCCAAGCAAAGTACATGGGATAGAGGGACAGGAAATGAGCACAGGGGCCTGGTGATTGAGGCAAACGCAGCGAGTCAGGAGCCCAAGGATTCTGACACTTGGATGGTGATCTCAGGCATGGAGGCCATGCTGAAGGCCAGGAGCTTGAGAGCATGAGCTGCCTTCTCACCAGCCTTCTTATTACAACTAGGGTTCTGCTGCTGCTGCTTCTCTCAGAGGAGCCTCAAGATATAAAAATAAATATAATCCTTAAGGAACCAGCAAAGACAAAAAAAAAAAAATCTGTAAATATTTCCATCACTGGTTAAATGTTTTGGTACAGAGTACCGCAGTGAGCAGCCTAGAAGGTAAATGACCCCTGAACACACCTTAGGTAGCAGACAGTCATCAATTCAGGGTGGGCCTCCTTCCTACCTGGGAATCTCTCTCAATTCACTCACAGGCCCTTTAAAAATACATAAGCATTAACACACATGTCATTACCTGGTTTACTTCCAGAGACACCAGGTGGTGGCTTCTTGGTTTCTGACTTCAGCTTAGATGCCAGAAAAAATCTCCTAAACCACTCCTCTTTTTCTCGGCCAGTTCTCCCAAAGAGATAGAGTATCTGATCTCGATGGCCAGATCGTGTTCCCTCCTGAGAGTGGGGTGGCTTCTTAGGGTCCTCGCCTCCCAGCTCCCGCTCAGCTGGTGGCTTCTCTTCGGAAGTTTCTTTGTCAGTCTGGGCCTTAGACATAAAGTCATCTTGTTGACCAAGCTCAATACAAATGGGGTACTTTTTATTCCAGATTCGTTTTCGAGCCAAACTTTTAGGCACAAGATAAACCTATGGAGAAAGGGAAATGATTTACATGCTAAATTAAGAATTGGCTATGATGAGCACTACTACTGTGCAGAGCACAAATGCAGACGTCATAGTCACTTTTGACTAAAATGATGAATGTAAAAGAATTGCCATCTGTCCATAACACGACTAGAGAAACTATAATTTTTTAGAATATTTATTTATTATTTATTTGACTGCCAGGTCTTAGTTACAGCACACGGGATCTTTAGTTGTGGCATGCGAACCCTTGAAACTAGAATTTCTAGAAATGACTTTTTCTTCAAAATAAGTCCAGAAAGGAGATGTTCAAGAACTTCGACAGTTACAAATATCTATGATTTTCAGGTAACAGTAGCACAATAACTATTTAGAGGATTATCATCAATTAAGTCTGAATATGAACTGACTTTAATGACCCTGGGCCAAACTTAAGCCAAAGAGGGAAAAAAAAGAATTTATCAAAGTAGATCTTGACAGGAAGCTCAAGTTAATCAACCTCAAGTTAAGAATAAATTTATTAAAAAAAAAATTTTTAAAAACTTCTGCAATTTTGGGGAAACTCAAAGATCATGCACGAGAGTTTTAAGAAAAATAGAGAAACAGCTTTTTGGAATAACAAATAATTTACATTTCTCAAGAACAGAAGTATGTCATACTTTTAACAAAATGTGGTTATTTTGCACATATATCCATAATCTCCAGATTTATAGGGCCTCCATTAGTTATTAGCCAGCACTGTAACATGTGACTTTTTGTCTAACCAAAAAAAATTAACTCTCCAAGTCAGAAGGGTGTATGATGCCTTTGCTTCTCAAAGTGTGGTCCGTGGATTAGCAGCATAGATATCACCTGGGAGCTCACAAAAATGCAAGCTCTCAGGGTCCCCTCATAGTTGCTGAATCAGATTCTGCGTTTTTAAAAGACACTCAGGTAATTCATATGCATATTAACGTCTGACAGGTACTGCTCTAAATTAGACTAATACTTTAAAAACACACACAACCTTTTTAAGTGAAAAAAATACAGTAAAGCATTTAATATTCCAAATACTTTTCATTCATCTAAGCTTCCAAAAGTAGGCTCACCTTGCTGTCCGAGAGGTCGTAGATTTTCTGGCTGATGTAGGTGACCTCTGGTTTTGTTTCGTTGTAGCTTGCCCTTCTGGATATATTTTTATTGGGCTTTGAAAGTCTCAAGGTCCCACCCTCAAGTCGAACAAAGACTGAATGTGTCAAAGTCGCATGGTAAGTTTCTGGATCATAGTTGTAAATCTCATTCATCCATCCCTGATGGAGAAAAATTTCCATTAACAAAATGAGAATAAACAGACATCTGACTCAGTATGAAAACGATGGCCACTTCGATATTCAGGACACTGAAGCCAAACTTGACAATGAGGCAAGTACTAACTTATTGATGACAAGAGACTGTTGAGACAAGTTGCTTAGCTTGAAGGATAATCAGTGCTGAGGAGTAATTTGATATGTTCTTGATACCTAAAAACCTGTCTTTTCAGGCAGGAAAAGACAATGTCCATTTTCCTAAATAATTAAAGGTTTCCTTCTTTTTTTGAAGCTGATAAGCCAATCAGGAAACTTAAGTTATTTTGATGTAAATATAAGTCTCTCACCCTGACCTCCTCTGGGGACGAGTGATCCCACCCAATCTGTTCTTAATTAACCAGACACATCCATTTCTCAGCCGGCCTGAAAACAATCTTTGAGATTTCACAGACCATATTAACTCATGTTACCGTACCATTCCCCATTTATATCTCAGTGAAATCATATAGTAAAGTGGATGATCAAGAGTTAGGCATTAAACAGAACTTTCCTGGTGGCGCAGTGCTTAAGAATCTGCCTGCCAATGTAGGGGATGCAGGTTCAATCCCTGGTCTGGGAAGATTTCACCTGCCTAGCAGAACTAAGCCCGTGCACCACAACTACTGAAGCTCTCACTCTAGAGCCTGTGCTCCGCAACAAGCCCTTACTCATCACAGTTAGAGAAAGCACGCATGCAACAACGAAGACACAGTGCAACCAAAAATAAATAAATAAAATATAAAAATAAATAAATAAATTGCACTTATACATATGCTATTTCAAAAAAAAAGAGGCATTAAATAAATCACAGATACAATCAACAATACATCAAAATTCAAAGATACACAGTAACTTTTAAAGTTGTGTTCCAGGTTCCCCCTACCCATTAATATAAGTTTAAAAATCCACATATGAATACAAAGAGCAAACATATATATATATACACACACACACATGTATATGTATGTGTGTGTATATATATAGGCTGTGCTGGGTCTTCATTGGGGTGCTTGGGCTTCTTGTGTGGCACAGCGCATGGGCTCTAGAGCAAAGGGCTCAGAAGTTTGCAGTGCATGGGTTTAGCTGCCCCGGGGCACATGGGATCTTAGTTCCCTGACCAGGGATTAAACCCACATCCCCTGCAATGGAAGGCAGATTCTTAACCACTGGACCACCAAAGAAGTCCCAAGAGCAAACAGTGAACTGTACAGGCAATACACAACACCGTTACACACAATAAAATTATGCTAAAGCTGGTTTTAGCTGCAGTCAGTATTCATCATTTAACACTGCCAGCCCCACAGTACTTTTTCGGATGATGTGGGTGACCCAGATCTCTTTAAATGAAGTTCTTTAGGGAATTTTAATTACTATGTTCCCACTCTCATTTCATAAATGTCTTTGAAATAAGCAGAAAAATGCTGAAGATCACTACACTGGAGTTGGGGTTGTCATTCAAGGAATAGCCATTTCCATGGTGAGTATTTGAGTCTCACACCAAAATCCTGAATTGAGATCCTTGGCAAGTGAGGGATTTTCAAAATTCTGTTTTATTCTTTCATCAATTCATCAAAACATTCACTGAATCTACATGCCAAGTAGTATGTCAGGAGTTGATACACAGATTTTTAAAAGAACAAGATTCTTGACCCAAAGGTACTCCCAAAACAGTTGAAAAGAATAGGTCCTCATTTCACCATTTCACGACCCCACTAGAGTAGCCATTAAAAAAAAGTTCTCACAAAGAGTATCCTGAGCACTTGACTGGAAATAAAAACAGACAAATACACTTCTTTGTCATTGGGTGTGTGTATGAAATTTAAGAGCCAATTATATAGATTTATACACTTTAGATCTTTCGCATGAGCTAGGGATATTTCTCCATCCTTCCAATGAGTCATTGCATCTATTTAAAAAATGCTGGATGAGCAAGCAGTTGCCATGGGAAGAGGGTGTAATCTAGGTGTTTGAAAAGAAAGGACAATGATCAAAGCAATGATGCAAAAAACGGGGACAAGTGATAGAGCACTGGAAGTCTGAAGTGCAGTGTACTGTCAGAGCATCAGCTTGGGTGGGCTTATTTTGCTTAGTACAGAACTAAATGCAATTTTTGGTTCACAGTTTGTCTTTTTCTTCAGTCTATTTTTATGGGGAAGTCCATTCACTGATTTTTGAATGTTGAACAGTTTGCATTCTTGTGAAAATTATGCATGGGTCGTGATGTGCTGAAGTTGGATTATACGAGCTCATGAGAGCTGATACCACACATCTTTTTCCAACTCCACATTCAGGGACCTTATGTTGGTCCCTGAACTTGCCAGTTGGTCATGGTGGGAGATTGACACCATGGAAATCCATACAAAGAGGGCTTCCCCCACCAACTGGGGAGCCAGTTTACCAGCGCAACACAACTATTATGCTATTTATACATTGTTGAATTTGGTTTGCTGGTGTTTTGTTCATTTGTCCCAGTGCATGAGGGAAGGTTTATTGTTTTGTTTTGTTTTGCTTTTGCAATATCTTTTGGTATTATCTAGCCTCATAAAATGAGTTGAGAACTGTTCCTTCTATTTTCTGGAAGAGTCTGTATAGAAATAACATTTCTTCCTTAAAGGTTTGGTAAATTTGCTATGGAAGCCATGTAGGAATGAAGTTTTCTTTATAGAAAGGTTTTAAACTATGAATTCAATTTCTTTAGTTACTATTGGACTATCCAGGTTATCTATTTCTTCTTGCACGAGCTTTGATACTTTATAAGGAAATTTGTCTATTTCATTAATTTTCCAGCTTCTGGGCATAATGTTGTTTGTAGTATTTCTCTTTTATTCTTTTAATTACTATAGAGTCTAAAGTGATGTTCTCTCCTTCAGTCCTGACGTAGATATTTCTTCCTTTCTAATATAATCATTTAATACTATTAATTTCTCTCTAAGTACTGTATCAGCTCCAATTCTTGATTTGCTATATTTTCAATTTCATTCAGTTAAAAATATTTTCTACTTTCCCTTGTGACTACCTTTGGACCCATGGCTAATCAGAAGTGTGTTTTCCAAATATCTGGGAAATTTTCAGATATTTTTCTGTTACTGATTTCTAGTTTATTTCCATTAGAATCAGAGAATGTGCTTTGTGTAATTTCAGTTCTTTTAAACTTGTTAAGGTTTGTTTTATGGCCCAGAATATTTTCTATCTGGGGACTGGTTCATGGACACTATAAAAAATATGCTTTCTGCTATTGTTGGGTAGAGTTTTCTATAAATATATTTCTTTGTCTTTTTAAACACAAACCTTCTTCGCTAAAGATATCCTGACGTATGATCCATAGTTTTCCTTTTTATCCAATTTGGTTGCAGAAAATACTTTCTTATGTATAACAGGTTTACTACGCTTAAAATCCTAAAGGCAACTAGATTAAAAGAAAAGTTGAAGCAGATCTGATTTTTTCAGGGCTGCTTCAGAACCATGCTCAAGGCCAGGTTATGTTTATTTGCAATGTTACTAAAACCAAGACGAATCCATGGAGGGAGGGAAAGATGGGCTGGTGCTTAAGAAGGTCTAATGGTCAAGGAAGGACTAGGAAACTAAAATGGCAACTAGTTATCAGTGTCATTTATGAGCCATTTGGCCACATGGTTCCCACCTGGGATTGCTTTTTCTTGAATTCATTACAATACTGCTTCTGTTTTAAGTTCTGTTTTTTTTGGCCATGAGACATAAGGAATTTAAGCTCCAGGAGCAGGGATCAAACCCACACCCCCCTTCATTGGAAGGCGAATCTTAACCACCTGACTGCCAGGGAAGTCCCTGATCATCGTAATTTGATATGACAAACATTTTTGCAATAATATCTCCATATAAACAGAGAAGGAAATGGCAATCCACTCCAGTATTCTTGTCTTGAGAATCCTATGGACAGAAGAGTCCATGGGGTCACGAAGACTCAGACACAACTGAGTGACTAACACACACATCTCCATATAAAAGACCTTTTATTAGTTTCCAGTTATGTAAGATTATACTAGACATACAAAAAAGCCAATAGCATGAACATGGTTCTGAAATTTTAAATAAAATTCTCAGCCTTATAGTTACCATCCAGTTACCAGACAAAAAGTATGAAAGGAAAAAAGACAAGCATTATATTGTGAAGTTATCTCAAATAATAGGACAGTCTCTGAGAAAGAGTATAAAGGATCTTCCCTTTTTGAAACTCCTAAGTCTGGACAGATTATTTATGAGTAAGAGAAATTTAAGAATAAAAGATTTGACTGTTTCTCTCCAGTTGGGCTTCCCTGATGGCTCAGCTGGTAAAGAATCCACCTGCAATGCAGGAGAGGCCACCCACTGAAATATTCTGACCTGAGAATTCCATGGACTGTATAGTCCATGGTGTTGCGAAGAGTAGGACACAACTGAGCGACTTTCACTTTCTCTCCAATTACTTTCATTTCTTCTTTCCTAAGTCAGAAAATGTGGAATTATCCAGGGAAGCACTCACTATCTAATGGAAATACAACATGAGCCATAAATGTGCATCATGGAAACATGTAATTTTAAAAGTGGCTAGCAGACACACCAAAAGAGAAAAAAGCAGGTGAAATTAATTTTAACAATGTATTTTATTAACTCAACATAACCAATTATCATTTCCTTTTTAAATATTTATTTGGTCTCAGTTGCGTCACATGGTATCTTCCTTGCATCACGTGAGATATGGTTCCCTGACCAGGGATCGAACTAGGGCTCCTGGCACTGGGAGTGTGGAGTGTTAGCCACTGGATCATCATGGAAGCTCCCAAATTATCATTTCAACATGTAATAAATATTAAAAATTATTTTAAAAGTCTTTTGTTTGTACTAAGAGAACTCTGTAGTAAATACTGTACTAAACATTCTTTGTTTTGTACTAAGTCTTCGAAATCCAGTGTGTATTTTACACTTCGAGAACACCTCAGTTCAGAATAGCTGTAGTTCAGTGCTCAGTGGCCACACATGGCTGGTGGCTACTCTATTAGACAGCCCAGGCCCAATTCTGGGGTTCCAGCTTTTTAAACCTAGGCGCTGGGCTCAACCAGAATGGTCAAAACCCTCCTCTTTCCTCTTACGGATACTTCCATAAATGCAGGTTTATGCCGTGTGTTAGTAGGCGCTTTACATTATTAAATGAGAAGATACTCTAAAGTCATCTCCAAATGAACCATGCTATTTTAGAAATTCAAAACCCCTTTAAAAAGCTAACATAAAATACTAAAAAATCAGGAATAAGAGCAAAAGTAATCTAGCTAACAAGCTAAAGTATTTAAAAGCTCATGAAGTTCTATAAGACCATTAAAAGATACTCATTCAACTTGTGAACAAACGTACATAACATGTTTAGCGTATTCCTTTGATTTTTGGTAGAAAAGATGAGACACAGACACGCTCATGGGCTTGCTCAGGCGAAGAACCATCACTCTGCACTACCCTAGCAAACAGCTGCTCAGCTTCTGTTCCTTGCCAAGTTCTTACATTTGGTTAACGAGAGCAACCGTTTGTTTCCAGGTGCTTCGGGGACTGGTTTTAGCCGCAGAGCCAGGCTCGCGATGAGGCCGCTTGAGCTACCGCCTGAGCCCTCTACAGAGTTCCCCTGGGCCACCGCCCGTGTCCGCCCGTGTGGCCACAGCTCTGAGGTGAGATGTGGCTGTCCTCCTCCGCTGACGGCTCTGACAGGGACAGACCGCCCTCCGCCACCCGCCACGCTGCAGGAACACTGGAGCAGCCTGATTCTGAGGAACGTGGGACATTTCAAGTCCCCAAAGCCACAGGACCCTGCCCGCCCCACTAAAGGGATGGCAGGGAGAAGCAGCGGGAGGCCCAGGGAGAGAGTCCAGGAGACGCTTTCCCAAAGCGGAGGGGCTGCGAACTGCCTCTCCTAGTTAGGACTGGGGTGGGCTTGACCCTCCTTCTCCCAACCCCCATCCTTTCACAATCACCCAAGGCTGTGCTCCAAGTACAAAGGCACCTGTGGTTTCTCCTTTCCTTTTATCTTCATATTTCCTCCTTCCGGCACTACCGTTCTCTTCTTTGTGTTAAAAATATATTGGAGGTTAAGGTCTACAGCTGCCAAAACCGAATAAATACAACCCACAAATCAGGATTTGAACTGCATGTCTGCTGCGAATGATCGTTTGTTAGCTTCAGTGAGTCTGGATCCTTGATTTTACTTGATGACATGAAAGACTGCTGGTCCAAACACAGGCATGGAAACCACCCCACATCCATCAGCAGAATCACTAAGAGCGTGGCACAGTTAGGTTCTGATCCTGGCGTGACCACTGACCGCCTGGCTGGAGGATGCTTAGCTTCAGACCCTTGGCTTCTCACCTGTAAAAGGGTCTGGCATGTCTTCCCGGCTTCATGCCTCCCTTGTCCCCACCTCCCACTAGGCTCAAGCCGGAATGACTTTCTCTACACTAACAGTACATAATTTTTTTTTAATATATACTTAAAATATTTATTTATTTAGCTGTGTTAGGTCTTAGTTGTGGCATTCGAGATCTAGAGTTGGGGCATGTGGGATCTAGTTCCCAGACCAGGAATTGAACTCGGGCCCCCTGCATTAGAAGCTTGGAGTCTGAGCCAATGGATCACCAAACAAGTCCCAACGGTACTTTACTGAGGTACAGTCTGCATGTAGAAAAGGAATAAATCATATGCATACGATGTTTAAACTGCTAATATTGGTATTCATTATAAAAGCTGGCATTTCAGTTCACATTATGATCCTGGCCTTCCCATGAATTATCTCCTTCTGCCAATTCCCTAAGAATTTGCAGGTATGGAAAGTGGTGAGGCAGGTTAAGTGATTTGATTAGACAGTGGGTTTTGTTTTATTTTGTTTTTTAATTGGTCTGTGAAGCGGCAAATCTGGGACTTAAACCGAGTCTGTCTGCCTTTGAGGTCTGGGCTCCTACCCTATCTCCACTGCACCGCCCCACCTTCAGCCTGGCTAACATCTGCCCAACCCCTGGGTCACGGCAAAGATATCGCTTTTCCCAGGAAGCTTCCCGGATTCCCTAAACTCTGTTCTTTGTTACCTTTATCCTTCACTCACTAACTGCCTGGTTTACTTAACTAAAGCCTCCACAAGACAACCATAGTTTTTAACAAATGCTTGTCGACTGAATACATAAATGCAGCCTAATTCAGAGGGTGGCTGTGAGTACTGAATACAATTTGTAAAGCACAGTAAGCAGCACAGATTGGTGTGCCCGTCACGGCCTGCAGGCACAGCTGCGGCTGCTCAGGGGGAGAGAAGCATAGGAATGAGCTGAGATCCTACGAGGTGCGGGAGCTGCAGGGTTCCGTTTGAAGTAGACTTGGTCACTGTTCCCAAAGAGGAAAATCAAACCATAACTGCACCAAAGAGCATAGAATAAGAGAAGCAGCAACTCAGAAAGACACAGAAGAGTGAAAACTGTTAATGCTTTCCAGACTGGAAATTGAATTAGCCACTTCCCTGTTGGCTCAGATGGTAAAGATTCTGCCTGCAATGCAGGAGACCCAGGTTTGATCCCTCGGTCGGGAAGATCCCCTGGAGAAGGGAATGGCAACCCATTCCACTATTCTTGCCTGGAGAATACCATGGACAGAGAAGCCTGGAGGGCTACAGTCCATGGGATTGCAAAGAGTCGGACACTACTGAGCAACAAACATTTTCTAACACTTATCAGAGAAAGCAGTGTTGTGACTGGAGCCCAGGTGTCCCCACTCCCACGTAAGGCTCTCTGGAACATCACAAGCTTTGATAGGAAACCCTGAGAGAATCACAAGAGCTGCCACTTGACCCACACTGTCGGGCATCCAGGATGCAGCCTGGCCATTGGGAGGCTCAGGTCAACAGGTGGCCAGGCACTGCTGCTCTCCGAGTTCTCTGTTCTGCCCCTGAATGCACTCCTACTAACCTGAATCCAGGTTGCCCATGCAGAAAGCAATTACCCAGTACAAACTCTGACTGCTTCTTTTTTGTGTGTGGCTGCCTCGTGGGGCATGTAGGATCTTAGTTCCCTGACCAGGGATTAAACCTACACCCCTTTATAGAGGAAGCTCAGAGTCTTAACCACTAGACCACCAGAGAAGTCCCAAAATAAAACATTTTTTCTTTTTTTCATTTTTATTGTTTTGGCCTCACCGTGTGGCATGTGGGATCTTTGTTCCCCAACCAGGAATCGAACCTGCAACCCCAGTAATGGAAGTACGGAGTCTTAACCACTGCACCACCAGAGAAGTCCCATGACTGCCTTCCGACACCAGCAATCAGCTAACTTTTTCCTGGGGCCTCACCTACTCCCTAGATGAAGCTATACATAGAATTTCCAGACCAAAGCAGCCAAATGTCCAATCTTGTGAGCAGCGCAGCAATTCCAGGGCCTTCATCGTGTTCCCCATATAGTGACCACTGTCAACTGCTCGGCTGTTATAAAGTTCTGAACTCTGAATTGCTCACCAAGTAAGATCTTTCTCCAACTCTGTCTTGTTATGGGACACGGGGGTGGGTATAAAGGGAAAGAGATACAGTTAGTAACTCATTCCATTTCAACAGCTCAACTAAAGAACTCAGTGGAGAAGGAAATGGCAACCCACTCCAGTATTCTTGCCTAGAGAATCCTGTGGACAGCGGAGCCTGGTGGGCTGCCGTCTATGGGGCTGCACACAGTCGGACATGACTGGAGCGACTTAGCATGCATGCATGCAAAGAACTCAGAAACACTCCCAACCCACACTAGAGAGTCTTAGACAAGCCTTGTTTCTTTCTGACACTGGAACTGTCAACGTGGAGACACAGGGCCGGCCGCTGGGGGGGACAATGACTGCAGTCAACTGGGCTGCAGCTGTCTGGCCCACAGACTGATCCTGTGATCCCAGCCATAAAAGGTCAGGGGTTTCTCTTCAATTCTCTGCTGGATTTAGAAGCCGTGACTGACTGAAAGTACAAACCACAATCTATAAAGGGGCTCATTTAATACTTGAGAAGATTAAAAGCTACAATTAACCTTTTGCAAAATAATAAACTCTGGGAGAACTACTATTGGGCTCACTTTCAGTTACAGTGCCAATCAGGAGGTCAAGGCCAGTGCTCTCTTCGTCAGCTTGATGTTGAGCTGACCAGAGAAATGCGCCAGCCCTTTGGCCTGAAGAAGCAATGGGGATTTCTGTCTTCAGCGTGTGGAGGGCCTGGGCCGACATCCTGCTGTCACACGGCTGTGCTGGCCACAAGGCTGCCTGCCCCTGCATCATTCCTTCATCTTGTCTTTCAGAGAAGGAGCAAACCCTAAACATAAGAACAGAGCCAGGACCTGAGGTCCCTGCCACTGAAAATCATCTCTGAAGCACACAAAAATGTGGTTATTTTTCTTTTGTCCCCCAGACTAAAACATAAGCAGGATTTTCACTTTGCCAGGCTCCAACCCTTTTTGATGTATTAATGGTTTAGAACCAGAGTCATCAGTTAAAACCTAATATCATAGATCATGGGCTTAGAGAATATGGCAGGAACAGTCTGCTAAACTTTAGATGCTAATTTGATTTTACCCACGAAAGACAGATAGACCTACTACGGACACACAACTCACAACTATGAATGACAGGCTCAAGCAAAAAAAAAAAAAACATTCAAAATAAATGCTGCTTGAAGACACTATCTTAAAAAAAAAAAAGTCCATTAAGGGAGGAAAGCACCAGCATCAATACTATCTGCATCCTCTGACTGCTGGCTTCAAGGTCACCTTCACGGCAGTGTCACCAGACACACTGGAGTCAGGGTTAAAGCCACAGTCTCAGCCTGGGAGAACGGCTGTCCTCCTAGTTTTTCCTGTCGTTGGGGGCAGCTTGCGAATTCAGGTATCTGCATTGGCAGACAGTGATACAGGTAGGAGATAACAACCATGTACATTAAAAAAATAACACTGAATATCAGATGAACCAATGAAATAATCAAGGTCTGACTTATGTCAATACACAACAAACATTAAATCATATTAACAAGTGTTGAAATTATAAAACAGATTAGCAAGCAAATAAATTAGTAAATCAGCTTTAGCTCATACATCCTATCAGTTAAATTTTGTTGAGAATACCCACAATATATACATTTACTTGTAAACTATCAATACATACATGTTCTAATACAGCTTTTATAAAATACAGCTTTTATAAAAATTTAAAACAGTAATAAAGAGCAAAAAAAGAAATATTTAATAATTAGCCTTTTCACTAACTTAGTTATTCCTTACTAACAGCTTTGTACTATCTTCAGCTGACACATCAAAGTTCAATATACATACTTTAGGGTGAGGCTCACTGTTAATGATAATGGATGTAAATCCATATTTCAAACAGTCTTCTTGATAATTTCCAAGGATATTGACCAAAGGTCAACAAATGGTCACCTGCACATTAAATATTAGCAAAGCTTATTTGCTTTCTTACAGATAAAGAATAAAAATACACATGCAAATAGAAACTGTAATATTTTCTTCTTGGATTGTGTCTTTAGCAACCTATTTGGGAGACTACTGAATAGAGAGACAGAATGAAACAGTTCACAAGAGCCACTGGGGTACCAAGAAGCCAACATGCTCATATGCTGGGGCTATCTTGCCTATAATCTCTTGTCTTTGGGGGGATGGCAAAAAGCTCATTCTTAAAGGCTAATTATTGCACAGTAAAAACAATCTTCAATGGGTTTTGTATCTTACTTTACATGACACATAAAATTTGGATGTGAAAAGGTATCTAGCATTGATATTTTTTCATGGTTAATATCTTACTCTTCTAAAAAAAAAAAAAAAAAACATGATTTGAGAAACCTCAGACTCATAATGCCCACGCCTCTCTCCTCACTCCATAGATGACACCTGGAAGAAAACCAAAAAAAGTACTGGATGATCCTCCAGTACTGAGCAGGAATTCAGGATGCATTTTCCCAAGGAAGTAATGCTGCAAACTGTAGTTACATGTAGGTGGACCAGAATTATGGTTTAGCCATGCCATAAGCTAATAGGTGAAAAGGAAAACTGGCAGAATGTTGATAATTATTGAAGCTGAATGTTGGATACAGCGGGATCCATTATACTTTTCTCTCTACTTTTGAGTATACTTAAAATTCCCTACAATAAAACATTAAGAAGTAAAAGATGAAAAAAACAAATCATTCCAGGGTAGCCTGACATCCTTGCCACTGTTCCTATGCAATCAAGAGGCATTTTCCACACAGTTGCTTCTCCAACCAACTCAAAACATGGGGTAAGTGAGACAATCTGCACTGAGACACCTCACCTGACCTCTCCCAGCAACAAGGGGCACTGGGAAATAGCCGTGATTATAAAAGCCAGACAGAAAAATTTAAGTGACCTATTTCAGGGGCAGGGTATTTTCAGTTAGGTACAATGTGGGGGAAAAAAAAATTTTTTTTTTTCAATTTCTCGTATTCATTGTACTGAGAATTCTGAGAGACCAACCAAGAGCAACCTTTTCCGGCTGTGTGCAACAAATCTCTTTTGGCTGAATGTAATGAAGCTGTTTTTGCCGTAAGGTTTGGTCACTCTAATTTCTTAAAAGAAAGAATTGCATGAAATTGAGGTTAAAATTACAACTTAGAATTTCTTCTCAAAATTGATAATGTTCTCCATATGAAAGTGTTCTTTTATATGTCAAAATCACAGCCTGCATTTAGGGAACACAATTACAAAAACTTATCCCTCTTACTAGAATTGATGCTTTTGAACTGTGGTGTTGGAGAAGACTGCAGAGAGTCCCCTGGACTGCAAGGAGTTCAAACCAGTCAATCCTAAAAGAAATCAACCTTAAATATTCATTGGAAGGACTGATGCCGAAGCTGAAGCTCCAATACTTTGGCCACATGATGAGAAGAGCCAACTCATTGGAAAAGACCCTGATGCTGAGAAGGATTGAAGGCAAAAGGAGAAGGGGGCAACAGAGGATGAGATGGCTGGATGGCATCACTGACTCAACGGACATGTGTTGGAGCAGACCCTGGGAGACGGTGGAGGACAGGGACGACTGGCATGCTGCCGTCCGTAGGGCTGCAAAGAGTCAGACCAACTTAGCGACTGAACAACATACCTCTTATCAAACATCTAAATGTGACATGACCCAAGGAAAAAAGGCTCTCCAAAATTAATAGGTGAGTTTGGCAATGGTCTAAAAGTAGTATTAGTCAACCTATAGGCCATATCTTCCTAAAACAGGTTATCACTATGGAAACCAACACCCTACACTGCTGGGTTCTGCAGGTGGTTTATAAGTCTGAGGTAAAGACTTCACTCATGAATATAATTTACAATTACATGAGTCATACACTCAGAACCTTTCAAAATCTGTAGGAAGCATCTCATTATGGACATGTGGAAACTCTGTGTGCAAGAATGTCACCGAATATAATTGTGCCTAAGCATCCGAGGGGGGCCTGGTTCTAAGACCCCTGCAGACAATGAAATCCATAGATGCTCAAGTCCCCTTATATAAAATGGTGTGGCATTTGCATGTAACCTGTGCACATCCGCCTCATAAACTTTTTAAAAACTTAATTAATTTGGCTGAGTTGGGTCTTAGTTGTGGCATGCAGGATTTTTTTTTTTTTTTTTTTTTAGTTGCAGTATGTGGGATCTAGATCCCTGATCAGGGATCAAACCCAGGCCCCCTGCCTTGACAGCATGGAGTCTTAGTCACTGGATCATCTTACCTAAAATAGTGTTAACTCTATGTTAATAGTTGGAAATACAGTGTAAATAGTTGCCAGCATGCGGATTGTCCGCATCTGGCAAATTCAAGCTTTGCTTTTTGAAACTTTCTAGAATTGTATCCAGGTAGTTTTGATCCACAGTTGCTTGAGTATGCAGATGGGGAACCTGAGACTATGGAGTCTGACTCTACACTCCTGGTCATGAGACAAATACAGTCTTGGAGAAGAAAGAGCATCCAACGTGCTTAAGAACACTCAGCAAGGCAAACATCCCAAGTACGAATATGAGATGCCTCATTCTCCCATTCTTACCCAGAGCCCCTAGTTCAGGGTATCTAGTCACACAAAGTACAACTCCCGGAAGGTTACTGCTTAGCGGTGTTGCCCACAATGATGCCCTTGGACTCAGTGGAATGCACAAGGCCCCACCCAGAGCTAATTTACCCAGACCTCCGTGTTTGTAAGTCCCATTAGCTTCTCCTAGCATTTGGCTTTCGTGTGTTCACATGTCACTTTGTTTTATTTTATTTGGCTGTGTCGGGTCTTAGTTGCAGGTGGCATCTTTAGCTGTGGCATGCAAGATCTTTTAGCTGCAGCGTGTGAATTCTTAGTTGCAGTATGTGGGACCTAGTTACCTGACCAGGAATCGAACCCAAGCCCCCTGCATTGGGAGCATAGACTCCTAGCCACTGGATCAACAGGGAAGTCCCCCACATGTCACTTTATTATGAATGCAGGTAGCAACTTTTTCCTCCTATTTTCTGTTTTGTATCAGCTATGAATTCCCATCACTAAGAAAAAGGAGGCTTTGGAGAAGGTTCTGAGAGTTATCCTGTGGATGTTGTGACAGCTCTTTTGCCACAGCTTCTGTTCTAGACAGCAAAGCTGCTGACTGGTGGGGCTTGGGGTGGGTGGCGGCAGAGTATCATGAGGTCTAACCAACCCCACACCAGTCTCTGAGAACAGCTACGGCTTGGCTGCAAAGCAGTCCTTTTGGCTCACCATCCCACACACTCATCACTGCTGCAGTGTCATTTTTAAATACAAATGTCTGCAGTGTGGCTGGAATAATAAAACCACCTGGATAAAGTACAGAAAAGCTTTATTTTTCTTCTCCCTTTCCTGGTCATGTGAAGGCACCTCAAAGAAAAACTGCAGTGTTCCTTGAATTGCTTATGAAGCCAATAAAGAAACCAGGCTCTCAGTCCAGGCTGCAAGGACTTCCTGGGCCCATCAATGAGAACGTCTATGGTTCAGAGGTTTAAAACCACACTGGCTCCTAAAACAGTCCCGAGCACCGAGCTTCCTGCCTGACAGGTTTGGGGGCTTCCAGATAAAGGGCAGGCAGTCTGCAGATCAAGGGGCTGGGCCTCTGTACTAGCACATTCTGTCACAGAATGATGTTTTATAGCCTCCTGTCTTACTGAATGCTTAAAAAATGTCCCATACCTGCCCTCAAGAATTGCATCATGTCCTTTATAAAAACTAACTAAATAGCATCAGATGCACAGGAAATAAACCCGCTGATAAATTCCCTAAATCAAGCCATTTTTCAAAAAGTGACTCTTTCAATTCCCACTAGAAACGGGTTCACAGAACTGCTTTACAAAGAAACCAAGGCCCATCTTCTGCACCACTTTAAAAGCCATAAATCTGGAGGCGGAGTGGAAACCGAGAACACGCCACCACCCTCATCTCTCCAACGCTCTACTTGGCATGCATTCCTCATCCCTCACTCCCGTTGCACTCGATGTATGAACACTGGTAAGAGGAGAGCAGACTTGCTGCCAGGCGATTTCTAAGCAGCAAACATCAAGTTTCCAACCCTGTCAAAGATGGACCATCCTGGCTTTTCCACTCCTGTGGAAAAAGAAAAAACTCTCCATAAGCTGTACTTTTTATTGTAATTATTTTTTATCTCCTTGAAAGATCAGTCTTATCAAATCTCTTTTAAAAAAATATTTATCTGGCTGTGCCGGGCCTTAGTTGCCACACGTGGGAATGCAGGATCTAGCTCCCTGACCAGGGATCGAATCTGGGTCCCCTGCACTGGGAGCATGGCGTCTTAGCCACTGGACCGTCAGGTAAGTCCCTCAAACCTTATTAATTTATTTTTAATTGGAGGATAATTGCTTTAAAATATTGTGCTGGTTTCTGCCATATATCAACATGAATCAGCCCCCTCAAATCTTGACAAAATGTTTTTCCCCAAAAAGGCAACTGTCAGGGAATTTTTTAAAAAAGCAACTTCCTAGGGAGATGACAGGGTCAATATTAACTTACTGCCTAAATTTTCAGATTAAAACCTCATTCATTCATCCATCCATCCATCCAACAATTACTTAACACGTGCCTAGTACATGTCAGGGGCTGAGGACACAATGATGAACAAGATGGCCATGGCCTGTGCGTTCATGAAGTTTATGGTGTCCTGGGGAAGACAGACAGTAAACAGATAACTATGGCTCTGATAAGTTCTATGAAAGTGAGGTAGAGCAGGCTAGCCGTGCCTTCAAAATTCAGGCATCTCTTTCCATAGTGGGAAGGGGCTTCCCGGTGGCTCAGAATGTAAAGAATCTGTCTGCACTGCAAGAGACACAGGTTCCATTCCTGGTCTGAGAAGACCCCCTGAAGAAGGAAATGGCAACCAACTCCAGTATTCTTGCCTGGAGAATTCCATGAACATAGAAGCTCGGTGGGCTACAGTCCATATAGTCCACGGGGTCACAATGAGTTGGATACGACTCAGCGACTAACACTTTCACCCTTTCCATAGTGTAGAGCCACTGCAGAGAAGAAGCTGCCCCACCGAGTCCTAGATTTCCCAGGGCCTCTGGCATTATGGAGGGTCTGTGGGACTACTCACCCCAGTGGAATGTGAATGGAAGTGATGTGTGTCACTTCTGGGTCCAGGCATTTAAGGAGGTACATGTTCTCTTTGCTTTCTCTTTCCCCTTCTGCCAGCTGGATGCAAGAAATTCTAATAACTTAGAGTGGTGGTCAGCAACCTGGGCCCAAGGCCTGTTCCTATGAAGTTTTATTGGAACACAGCCACACTCATTCATTTACATATAGCTTACAGCTCCTTTTCTGCTACAACGAGGAGCTGAGTGGGCTGCAACAGAAATAGAGCCATAAGTCTAAAATATTTACTCTGTGTGTGTGTGTGTGTGTGTGTGTGTGCTCAGACATGTCCGACTCTTTGCAACCCCATGGACTACAGCCTGCCAGGCTCCTCTGCCCACAGGATTTTCCAGGCAAGAATACTGGAGTGGGTTGCCATTTCCTCCTCCAGGGCATCTTCCCGACCTAGGAATTGAACCCGAATCTCTTACGTCTACTTGATTGGCAGGTGGATACTTAACCACTGCACCACCTGGGGTTGGGGTGAGTATCTACTACCTAGCTCTTTAAGAAAAAGTTTGCCGAGCCACAAGATGGAAGGAACTTGGGCTCCTAACCAACATGGGCCCCCATCCACCTACGGCCAGGAACACCCATACTGGACTGTTAAGAAGGCAAGGAACAGACTTCTAATTTGTTACAAGAGCAAATGTTATCCTACCTCATACAGAAAGCACAATGCCCAATGAGAAAATGGAAAATTAGGCTCTATTATACTATCCTTTTCTTATCACAACATTGTGTTCTAAATGTAATGTCAACACTGCTAAATGTTTTAAAGGGTCTTTTTTTCTCCTATTTGGCTGAGTCAGGTCTTAGCTGTGACACACGGGACATTCCCTCATGCGGGATCTTTCATTGTAGCATGTGGGCTTAGTTGCCCCTTGGCATGTGGGACCTTAGTTCTCAGACCAGGGATTGAACCCTTGTCCTCTCCTTGCAAGGTGGATTCTTAACCACTGGACAACCAGGGATGTCTCTAAAGCGTCATCTTTTCAAAATGCTTCCCCAGAGTGTGATTTCCTACTCAGTAAAACTAATCAAGCCCAAAGCACAGTTGCATTTGAAATCTTCAACTTGCAACACACATCCTACCCTTCTAATTCTTGGTAGTGGCCCCTTTTAGAATAGAGAATGCATTTAGCCAGGTGTCTAAAAACAGCCCTGCGCACCAAACAAAAGACCTCAGGCTACAATGTACAATTTTCTTGAATTACAGGTGTCAGTCCATGACAGCACGGAAGTATTTGTTCTCTTGAAGGAAAATCCAAATATATTTATCACAGGGACCAAGGGTAAAACACCTTCCTTAAAAAAAAGGAAAAAAAGTCAGTCCTGCCTGGCTCCCCTGTGGGATCTTGGGCGAGTAACTTACCCTCTCTGTGTCCACATCCTCATGAGCACGTTACCTCACTGCAGACGGCTGTGGTGAGGATTAAGTGAGATACTATACCCAACATTCAGCGAGCCCGCTGTCGGTGCTCAGCCTTGCAGTGCTGGCTTTACTGTTTATTATCAGATCAAAGCAACCACACTGTGCCGTAACTTTGGCATCCTCTGCGTGGTTAGTAAATTCTTGACTAATTAGTAGAAAACTTAGTAAACTGTAGTCTCAGCACTAAAGATCGAATGATTAAAATTAAAATCTTCCCAAGACAATTAAGAGCTCAAACCAGTTTAAACAGAATACTGCAGTCAGTCATTAGGCACTGGAAGCAACGTAAGCACCATTTTTCTTTGCTAAAGTTAGCACTAACTTAGAGGGCATGCACTTCAGGCAGACGCGGCACCACCCTGATCGGCAAGCTTAGCAGCCAAGCATAAGGATCACTTTGCTCCGCTTCTGATATGAGTGCTACACTTGAGTGTGTCACAGCCTCAAGACTGAGCACCAGCTTCTCTCAGAAAAGAAACACTCTCCTAACATATTGCCATGTGAATGGGGGAGAAAAAAAGGTTGAACTGCAGAACACAGGCATACCTCATTTTACTGTGCTTTGCTTTACTGAGCTCCACGGATGTTGCGTGTTTTACAAATTGATGGTTTGTGGCAGCCCTGCACTGTCAGCTGATGGCTGACGTTTTTTCAGTAATAACTATTTTAAAAAATATATTTTATGGAAGTACAGTAGATTTACAAAGTTGGGGATCAATGAAGTATTTTTATTTATTCGTCTGCACAGGGTCTTAGTCACACGGGATCGTCAATCTTCATGGCACCATGGGGGATCTTTAGTTCCAGCACCGCATATCTTTTTTGTTGTGGCATGCCAACTCTTACTTGCAGCATGAAGCATCCAGTTCCCTGACCAGGGATCAAACCCGGGCCCCCTGCACTGGGAACATGGAGTCTTTGCCACTGGACCACTAGGAAGTCTCCTGAAGTATTTTTAAATGAAGGTGCATACATTGGTTTTTTAGACAGAATGCTATTGTACACTTTACAGAGGACAGTACAGCGTAAACGGAACTTTTACATGCACTGGGAAACCGAAAATTCGTCTGACTCCTTTATTGCAATATTTTGTTTTATTGTGGTAGTCTAGAACTGAACCCATATCATCTCTGAGATGTCTGTATATGATCCCATTGAATCAAAACAAAAAGAGTTCCTGTGTGATATATTTACTCATATTTGCAGAAATGTAGGAAAAAACAAGGATATATATGTATATATTATATACTGTATTAACTATAATTCCCTCCCACTAGTGTGATAAAGAATAATTTTTTCCTTTGAGTTTTCTGTGTTTCTTTAAACATTGATCATGCATTTTTTTTAAATAAGGGAAAAAGGTTATTAAATTAAAAAATAAAGCAGAACAAACAATATTTTGCACTCTAAGAGTTCTTCCCCTGGTTTTGTGGGGGTTTTGTTTTGCAGTAAATAGAGATCATGATGCCCTTTACTGGAGCACTCATTTAAACAAAGAGGAGGAAAAACCTGTTAATAGAGAAACCAAACAAGCTTTGAATTATCAAAAAATCAGAAAATAACAAGTGTCAGCAAGGATGTGGAGAAACTGGAACCCGTGTGCACTACTGGTGAGAACGTAAAATGGTACAGCCACTGTAGGAAATAGTGTGGCAGCTCCTCAAAAGAGTAAAACTAGAATTACCATACGATCCAGCAATTTCACTTCTGGGTACATAAACCAAGGAATTGAAAGTATGGTCTCAAACATCTCTCTGTACACACACGCTCATGGCAGCATTGCTCACAAGAGCAAAAACGTAGAAACAACCAAAGTGTCCATCAACAGATGAAGAAGTAAGCAAAATGCAGTTAGTGTATACATACAATAGCAGCCTTAAAAAAGAATAAAATTTTGCAATATGCTACAATGGAAGAACCTTGTGGACATTATTCTAAGTGAAACAAGCCAGTCACAAAAAGACAAATACTGTGTGATTCTACTAATATGACATATTTAGAGTATTAAAAATACAACAACAACCAAGGAAGTAGAATGGTGGTTACCAGGAGCTAGACAATAGCCAGGAAAATAGGAGGTTATTGTTTAATGGGTTTAGAGTTTCCATTTTAAAAGGTGAAAAGGATACGGAGATGCACGGTGGTGACGGTTGTACAATAATGTGAATGAATATTAAACATAATACTGCTGACCTGTACACTTAAAAATGGTTAAGATGGTAGATTTTGTTAGGTGCATTTTACTAAAATTAAAAAATATATATACCCAAAAAATGTGCTTAACTTATGACCTATATAAGCTACAGCTATGCTTTCAATTGTGTATATTATGAAACATACAGAAGCACCAGAAACTTTTAAAATACGTGGAAATAAATACAAATGGAAGTTCAAATATTTTCTTTCCAATGAATTGCCTCAGGCACCCCTCGGGAGGTCCAAATCCTAAAATCTGACGGGCACAAAAAGGTAATGCCTCCTTCTCAAGCCCAGGCCCCACTGTGCACAGAGCAGTGTGCGGCAGCCCAACCCTGACACTACAATCGGTCTTCTCTTCCGCCGCCCCTTCTCTTGCATTCCAGAAGTCTTTACCCTGGGGTCCAGGGTCTCAAATAAATTTTTTTAATTATTTATTTATTTATCTGGCTGTGCCAAGTCTTTGCTGTAATACACAAGATCTAATTCCCCAACCAGGAATCGAACCCAAGTACCCTGCATTGGGAGCATAAAGTCTTAACCGCTGGACCACCAAGGAAGCACTACCCTCAAGAATATTTCATCCTAACAGACTCAGCTACCATGAATCCCCAGTAGGCAGCAAATGCCTGGCAAATTCAGAGAGAGACTGAAAAGGGAACTGAACGGAAATGCTACTGGAAATTCTCCAGAGCTACAGAGATCCTTACGAAGCTACCTGATGAACTGGCAAAACATGAGCTAGAATGAGGTTTACCAAACAAGTCTTTTGGGTGCCTGGAGATACTAAAGTCTTAGAAACACTGCTTGACCAAGCACCTGTGGAGACAGTGAACTAAAAAGATACAGTCAGATCTACAATGAGGCTGGTTGCCAGCAAGCAGCTACTGAGAGGCTTACCTTCAGGATCTCAGGTTCTTTGATATCCAGGGACCTTGGGCTCCAGTGTTGTAGATGTTTATGTAATCTGTGATGTTTATGAGCACTTGGTGGTGTAAAAAACCAAATCAGGCAGACTGCAGTCATGAATCCAAGGCCAACGCCCAGGAAGAGTCCGCTCACGTAATGGGGGAGGGGGAGGATGAGGTACGCATAGACGCAGAGGACAAAGAAGCCCAGCGTCTTGACGGGTATTTCCAGCCGCTGAGCGGCCGAGTCCACCTCGTGGTCACTGTCCGGAGCTAGGCCATCGTCCGCCAGCCCCTCTGGCTTGAGAGGGCCTTCTGGGAGCTTCTCAGCTTTACTCTCCCCCTCCGGTTCCAGGTCAAAGTCCTCGGTGTACAGTTCGCAAAACTCTTCATCTTCTTTGCTCGCTAAGGCAGACAGAGAGCATTTCTCAAGAACCAGGGAGCCGGTCTTCGGGCCTCCCTCCTTCAGCCCGCTCCCCTGGGAGCTCCTCGGTTCCGCCTCTCTCGCGGGCTCCTCGGAGGGCTGTGCGTGGTCGCTCCTGGGGACGCCCGGGTCGCTCCCCACGCCCTCCCCCTCGGAGTCACACTCCTCCTCCTTGATGCTGTAGTTGTTATTGCTTTCCAAGTGACCGTTCAGGCTGGACAGATTGGAGAGCTCGGAAGCACTTGAAGATAAGGCTTTGGGCCTGTGGCTGCCACTTTCTTCCCCTATAATTTTACTGAACAGCTGAAAAGGGTCATAGATGACTTCCGAAAGGCGTCGCTTAGTGTCTTCGATCTTGGCCTCCATTTCGGGCACTTTAAAAAAGGAGCGCGTGTCGGAAGGCGACGTCAGAGGGGAAGAGGGTGCAGTTTTGGAATCCCCACCTGTGTTCCGCGGCTGCGTGAACTGCTTGAACAGGTGTAAATTCAGCTTGGAGTCGGGGGGCCTGTAGGACACGGCGTCGGACTCCTGCCGGGAGGTGTCGGTGGACAGAGACTTGACTAACGTCTTCATCAAGTGCCTGTGCCGTGGGGGGTGGGGGGATTCTTTTGGCTCCACCTCGGTCGACAGGGACTTCACGAGGCTCAGGAAGGGTTTGGCGCTGGAAAGGGTGGAGGACGAGGCGCTGGATGAGAGGATGGGCGACCGGGAAGGCGAGGACAGCGGGGAGGAAGAGCTGGTTTTCTGCTCGGACAGGGAGGACACGCTGGGAGAGCTAGCTAAGAGCCCCGACGAGGACGACCCCGGGGACAGAGCCAATGGCACTGCACCGAATACTTGTGCGGCCGGAGCGGGGGGCTCCAGCAGCTTTACGGTGCTCTCGGAGACGGGCAAGACGGCGGGGGACACGGGCAGGCCATCCGCCAGGATGAGCTGGGCGCCGGGGCCGGCGGGGTCATGGCCACCCCCGGGTTCAAGGTAAAGGTCCTCCTTGGCTTCAAGCCCCGTTACAACGCCCTGGTCGTCCAGCCCCTCCTCCAGGCGCTCCCGGAACTCCTCCTCCTCTTCCTCCTCCTCCTCCCCGGACACCGAGAAGTGGATGGCGATAGTGTCTCGGGACACGGACCTCTGCACGTGCACTCTGGGGGCTGATGGTTTTGGCATGTCAAGGGTTTTCTCGGCATGGCGACCATTCAGACTTGTCATCGCCGGCTTCACAAGGGCTCAGGCTCTGTGAAAACAGCGAGAAAAACCGGAGGTCAGAAAGCGGTTTCTCCACGGGAGACGCTGTCCTGTGTGGACCAGAGCGCGGCTGAAGCTCACTTCTAAATGGTGATTATGCTTTTACCTGGCAGATGGCCACCCTTTCTCACTTGAGCAGGTTTAATGGTTTAATTTTCATCAAATAAATTCCAGTGAGGCATTCTCTTTTATGAGCAAACTACCCACCCGTATTATAAATGCCATACAACCTGTTCCTTCACAACATCTAAGTAATTGTTTCCTCCCTGTTAACTGGCCCATTTCTATCAGTAATTCTATACTGCAAGGCTTGAAAGGCCTGCACAACAGTTGTTACCAGCATTAGTTCAGAACTCCCACAGGATAAAATGCAGCATCCTGGCGATTTTGAGGATCTTGGAACAAAAATTTCACCAGTGGCTTTCCGGCTATAAAAAGTGAATCCTGGAGGGTTATGGCTTTCACTGCAATTTTCACAGCAATCCTAACAATTATTTGGCTTGTGTCTCCCACCAATGCTCATATAGCCTGCCACTGCAAATAAGTAGCAGAGTAACCAAGGGTGGCAAGCAACATCTGCAAACTAATTGCTGTGACCGGCTGGCTTACTTCCCAAATGGTAGGTACCCTGAGGCCAGAATATTTAGGCAGCCATAAAGACATGGCCATTTCTAAGACTTCAAGATAAAGCAAAGTTATATTTTCAGCTGAATCCAAGAATCCAAGGGCAGGAAAATGAAAGTCTCAATGCTGCAACCCACCACCAACTGAGAACCCTGCTAAGAGCTGGGGTGAGAGGCACGGAGGCGGCGTCACTTAGTCGCTGTCGAGACAAGAGACACCTGAAAAGCTGGGCAGCAAGGCAAATGAAGCCAAGCCTGCCTGAGACACCCAGTGCATTACACCATCCCCCATTCACTTAAGGCCCAGTTACAGGGACCCAGGCATCATGACAGGTCCTACCAGAGGGAAATGAACACCACCATCTGGAAAGCACGACTATCAGAGTAGCGAAAACGTACTTGAGGAGTGACCTGCAGGCCTTCTAAGGAGGGTGAGAGCAGCGTGGGAGGTAGGACACCTGCCTGCTCCTTTAAACTGATGGCAGGCTGTGGCAAGATAGGCCTGATTAGAAAGAAGGGACGAAGGCATGAAGATGAGCACGGGCATCGTGTGTCCTGACACACAGGTCTATTCTCCACGTCCAGGGTGGGGGGTGAGGGCCAGCACGAGCGAGGCATCATGGAAGAGAGGAAAGGCGGCCTTGGGGCCAGGAAACAAGGCTTCTGACACCTGCTCCTTCTCCAGCTGACTCGGTGGGACCTTGAACAAGCCAAGACCTCTCTGGGTCTCGGAATCTTCATCTGTCAAATGAGGGACCAATGACTTTGAGACTTTCTAAATCTCAAACTCTTATGTTTATGTTTAGAGGTGATAATACACAACGCAATCTGCTACTTACCCTGGTAATCTGCCATAGAGTCAACATTATGCTGCCTGATCCTTTAATTTGAAGAACTCCTATATTTAAGTCTTCTACCAAATATTCAGGTTCAAAATGCTAGCAACTGAGACTACCAAAACAAGAGAAAAAGTAAACCTGTGTTTGTTTGGAGGTGATGGGGGAGAAAAATCAAGGTGAGGAGGAGAGGGAGGGCAGGAAAAACTATTTCCTAGAAACAAGAAATAATCCAGTGATGACAAGAACTACAGTTCAAGAGCCCAGTCACAACAAAGATACATCTCAAACTACCAATTTCTACAGTATCAACATTTGAGAGAAATTACTTTCATAAAAACTTTTCAATCGAGTTTTGCCCAAGCTCCTTCATGATCCTCAGGCTCTCCTGTCCCCATTGGAGCCAAGAAAAAAGAATGATTTCTATTGATCAGACAAAACACTCAAATCCAGGAGCTGGCAGTAAGCTAGAAAGACACAGCCGCAGGTCCAGGACAATCCTTCCCTGTTATCTCAAAGCCAACATGTTTGTTGGCTTAGGAAGAAGAAAAATACGAAGTACAAAACCCATTTTTCATTTTAATGGCCACCTACTTTTATAGGGGCTTCCCTGATAGCTCAGTTGGTTAAGAATCCACCTGCAATGCAGGAGACCCCAGTCCAATTCCTGGGTCAGGAAGATCCCCTGGAGAAAGGATAGGCTACCCACTCCAGTATCCTTGGGCTTCCTTTGTGGCTCAGCTGGTAAAGAATCTGCCCACAATGCAGGAGACCTGGGTTCAGTCCCTGGGTTGGGAAGATTCCCTGGAGAAGGGAAAGGCTACCCACTCCAGTATTCTGGCCTGGAGAATTCCATGAACTGTATAGTCCATGGGGTGGCAAAGAATCAGACACGACCAAGCAACTTTCACTTTTACAGGGGTAATTTTAAAATAAAATAATAGAGGTAATTTAAAAAGAAAGTTTGGTTTTTGATGATTCTCAGTAGGCTGAAAAATAAGCTATTTCAATTGCTTTAATAACATAAAGGATGATCTGAAAGGCTCTGCTACTCTGAGGCTGGTAGTGAAAGTGACAGTGGGCACAGGTGCAAATACAGAGAGCATGACTGGGGGCTGAACAGAGTAAGTCAGTCATCTGGGGAGCAAGAGTGGAGAGGCTCTTCTGGAGTTGAGGTGGGATGGTTTGGGAATCTGCAGGCAAAGTCAGGCCCAGTCCAGAAGGCCAACAATAGTGCTTCCAGAAGCTTGTGGTCTCAGCAACCAGACAGGGCCATTAGGGGCCCATCTGCCCAAGCCTCCAACACATAGTCGGGCCTCCTGACTTTACAGGAACCTCAGCTGATCTCTGACTAGACTGTCTTAAGATCTTGTTGGGCTGCACCCTGCAGGCCTACAATGCTGTATTCACCCAGCTTCAAGACCAAAGAAGAAACAGCCCAGACTCAGTGACGGAGACAATCAATGGTTTAGTGGATGGGGGAATTTACATGTCTGAAGCAAGGTTCTGGAGCAATATCCACCATGTGCAGTCCGTGGTGAGCAAGACATGGCAGCAGTCTTTGCTGCCAAAGGGAAGGGGAGACTGCTAGTTATAGGGGGAATTGACATCAGGTTTGCTCACTGGTAACCAGGGAAACTAGCAGCAGGGCATGCCCCTTACTGCCCCTTTTGATAAGAACAGTCACTAGCTGGGGCCTGGGGCAAATATGCAGGTGGGTCAGTCCTGTGAATAGGTATAAGTGAAGCAGGCACTGGAAGAGCGTGGGATGTACAGAGAGCAAGAGAACAGTCATCTTGAGTGGCCCGTGTCAGCCAGCTGGGCTGAGCTGGGCCTCCTGAAGAGCTAGGTGCTGACTGGCTCACCACTGCTGACGTCCTGCCTAGGGCTCAAGCAGTGGCCTTAGAGGTTTGGAATAAACTCTCCCAAATCAGGTTTTACTAAAACAAGCCACACGAGGCTAAAGCAGCACTACTACTTTTCAAAATAAGAAAATCTTACAGCCCTTTTTGCTCATCTGCAAGTGAGGGGGCTAGGTCAGATAAACAAAGATTGCTTCAAGGAGCCAAACTGCTGATAACTGTATGCCCTGGAACCAGAGTCCATGGATTGGGTTCTAGACAAATCTGATCATCATGTGGCTGCTCCCTCTTCCTCCTAGGGAGTCCTCCAAGCACCCCCTCTCCATCCTTCATGGGCTGGTGGCTGGGGCCAGTAAGACTGACCTTCCTACGGCCAAGGTCAAGGGAACAACACCTGCCTGCTATCCAGGAACTTTACGTGACTGCTCCAGGGGCACAGCACTGAATGAGGAGGGGCGGGGAGCCGGTCAGACGAGGGCTCTTGGCACTCATGTCCCGATTCGCCACCACAGCGATCTGCCTCCTCAAGCGTGTCATGCACGCTTGTTATTCCTGCTTGTCCTGGTCTTGGTACGGCCCTCCGTGCACCGGCATGAACTGCTCTCTCAGGAGCTGAGAGCATGGTTCTCAACATCTAGCATGTGACCAGCAGGATTGGGAAATAAGAACTCGTTATCCATCTTATAATCTAGCATCATAAAAAAGTAGCCTCCTGCCCTCTACTATCTCAACTCAATTATAACCGGACTCAAACTAAATAAATGAGGACAACCTTTTCTCAAGCTCTCAGGAACTGAAATGTCAATAAAGGTCATTTCTCTCCCAACAGGTCTCCTTTTTCCAACCACCAGCAAGAGACCTTGGGTTTTAACAATGATTTTGAGTCTTGTGAGGGGAGTGCCTAAAGCTTCCACTGTCAATTAGGATGATTTCCTGCCAGAGGTATGTTTAAACAAAAGTCTGATTTGGTCATGAGCAAAGTATGCTAAATATGAACCCCATCCAGCCCCAGAATGGACGGGGGTACAATAGCTAGGTGAGGTTGATAAACTGAAGTCAGACGTCTGGTGTCTGGGAAAACAGGTTCTATTTGTCAGTTCCACCATTCTGCTGAAAACAAGTAACAATGAAATCAATATTAAAATAAAAAAACAAACTGAAAAGCACTGAAGCTTCAACAACTGAGTAAAGAATCGCAAGCCCGGCAGGAAGAAAGAACCTCAGAGAGATGAGCCCTACAGAAGCTGCTCTTGCCCTCAAAACACTGGATGATTCTGCCAAATTGGAACCTTCATTTTATTGATCTTCTGAACAGAAATCGTAGTTCAGGGCTGGCTGAGGTGGAGCCCTAACTGGAGATTGTTCCCCAATGAGCTGGGACGTCAAAGAGCTACACCTACCTGGGAGTAGGTGAGCCAGAGGCAAATGGCCCTCACTTAGATCTGAGCTTCAAGGCCATTAAGCTAAGTGAAGGAAGCCAATCACAGAAAGACGAATACTGTGTGATTCCATTTTGTGAGCTATCTAAAGTACTCAAACTCAAACAAACAGAAAATAGGACGGCAGTTACCAGGGGCTGGGAAGTAGGAAATAGGGAGTTGTTTTGTAATGGATATAGAGTTTTGTATGATTAAAGAATTCTATAGATCAGTTGCATAACAATGTGAATATATTTTCACTACTGAGTTGTACACTTAAAAACGGGATGGTAAATTTTATGTTACTTACCATAAGACTCTTGAGTCCCTTGGACTGTAAGGAGATCAAACCAGTCAATCCTAAAGGAAATCAACCCTAAATATTCATTGGAAGGACTGATGCTCAAGCTGAAGCTCCAATATTTTGGCCACCTAATGCAAAGAGTCGACTAATTAAAAAAGACCCTGATGCTGGGAAAGGTTGAAGGCAGGAGGAGAAGGGGATGACAGAGGATGACATGGTTTGATGGCATCACTGACTCAATGGACATGAGTTTGAGCAAGCTCCAGGAGATGGTGAAGGACAGGGAAGCCTGGCGTGCTGCAGTCCATGGGGTCACGAAAAGTCAGACTCGACTGAGTAACTGAACAACAATAATTAAAAAATAACTTTAAATTCACCAGTCACAACTTCAGAATGAAATAATATAATACCCTGAACCACTTATGCCGACTAAAACAATTCAAAAAGCTCACATTGTTCTTTAGTGTTTATACCACCATGTGGTTATGTTATAAGATAATAAATGCAAATGTATTCATTTATGCTGTCATACTTTTAGCAGGTGGGGAAGTTATTTAGAGCCAAATGCTCTCTGAACCTTAGTCAGGTCTGTTTCAAGGAAGCAGAGTATCTTGAACCATTCTGGGGATGATGAGTCTTGATTAAAGTCTTCACCGTAAGTCTCCAGTAAAGTTATTATGCTTTGTAAAGATGTTCATAGCTCTTACTAAGACTGAGAAAGCCTCTAACAAGGGTTTCTCTCCCCAGCATTGATGCAGGATCATAGTCTATGCAGTCTAAAAATAAGGAAAAATAAGGAACAAATCAGTGGCTCCCATCTAACCTGAATTCATAAAAAACAAAGGCCTCAACAAGAAGCTGGTAGCCAACTGCCCTCCCAACATGCCCTCCCATGGATATTACGAACTCCATGATATCAACCTCATCGAAGTCAGTTAGAATAGCAACATCCATGAAATTTATTTTATTTCTAGTCACTCAAAAAGGTTATCACCATTAATTAGTTCACGAAAAGCCAATCAACAATAAATCAGATTGTACAATGAAAAATGAAGAACTCTTTCAGGGCTCACTGTTGGCATTTATTAACTCGGAGATAACAACCTCTCTGAATCTGATAGGTTTGTTGTTTTCTGTGAGTTTTCTGGACTAGTTTGCTATTAACAACTGCCCTTCTTGCCTCTAGCTGTATTTGAAACAATTCAATCTCGGGATCTTATAGAGCCATGAAAAGAGAAGAGTTCCTTCCAGGCCACCCACTCATCAGCAACTCATCTCCTTGGTCCTCTCACATTAGAACAGCCAAACAGTAATGTGGCCGTTATTATTATCAACATCAACATTATTATTATTCTCAGTCATATAGTAGGTTAGAGGACGTGCTGGAGGAAGGAAAAAGAGGAGGGAAATGGGCAATTGTGATTGAAAATTAAACTTGTCTCCAGATGTAGCGAGCACACTAACACAGCATCTTAAAAAGCAAGCCTGGTTTGGAATATGCCTCATTTCTCAGAAGCATCCCTAATCCTTCAACATCATTGTGAAAATTCTTTGTCTTTGTAAAATTTGGCCCATTAAGATATTTGCTGTCTTTGGACAAGCTTGCACTTGGACATATGATGTATGGGCACCATCTGCTAGCATGGGTTGTGTCAGTCAATAGTCTTAATTCCAAAGCATCTCTTGGCAGAGGAAAAGAGTCAAGCTGCATTGTACTGCAGACAATGTCCTAACATCTCTTATCTGTGCAAGCTTTTAATAGGATTTGGTTTTAGGAAAAGTAGAGAAGGGCCTCAGGACTCGTTTTTTTCCATCTTGATGCTGCAGAGGAAGTGGTGAATCTGGTCAAGAACAACTAGTATAGGCAGGTCTGATTTAGCCTAAAAATCTCAAGTACATCTTAATAGCCATCCCTTGATTCATTTAAATTCAATGAAGCAGCTGAGAACTGCCAGCAGCCAACAGATTCTAATCTGTTAATACTCCACCTTACAAACAAAAATCAATATTGACATTGTAGATAATGAACTAGTGTTAGCCTCAGCTTCATTTAAAAGGAGAAAAGAAAGAAAAAAGATGGTACTCTGCTACCAGCACAGGCATCCTCACAAGGCACTTAGACCTT
This sequence comes from Muntiacus reevesi, assembly GCF_963930625.1. Lineage (NCBI taxonomy): Eukaryota > Metazoa > Chordata > Mammalia > Artiodactyla > Cervidae > Muntiacus > Muntiacus reevesi. The sequence goes on along the minus strand of NC_089266.1, from coordinate 14,208,413 downwards.
GACTGTGAGAAACCTGGAACTCCTATGCCATCAGTTGTTAGGTTCCCAGACTGACTCAGTCTCTTCCAACCTAGTAGAACAACACAACACAAGGGTGATACGATTAACACACAACAGCTTCACCCTCTGCAGCCTTTTACACCTAGTATGAGGAAGGCCCCCCTGGGAAGAGGGCCACATCCCTGAAGGAAAAAGGGGTTCAGAAGCATCAACGTGATGAGAATTTTGCTTTATAGACTGCTGGATGGTTCTGGTAGTGAAATCCAAATGCAGTAACTCTTTCAAAACCAGGTCACACCTTCAGCACAACCACATGAGGCCTATGGAGGTTTATAAAAGATAATCCCGATGCCATCCATGGGGCGCGGGGGTGGGGAGATCTCAAGGAGACAACAGATGTCATATGATGACGTCTATATGAAAGTTCAAAACAAAACAACTCTGAAGTAATGAAAACTCAGGATAGATATGCCCAAATCAGATGGCACTAATAGAATAAAGGAGTCTGGGAATTTTTTTTTTAAGCAGAAAAACCATGTTATGTGACTTAGGAGGAAGAGATGTGAACAAAATAATATGCCAGATGTGAAACAGCAGCATATGGAAAGGCACTGAGATGGAAACAAGTCAATCAAGTTAGAACAAGACAGTTGCTAAACGACTGGGTCGGCTATAGATGAAGGGCTGTACTGGAGGCATGGGAGGAAGATTAATATTTGATTTTAGAGGCAGGGAATTAATTGCTCAACACCTCTGAAGCCTAAGTGCTTGCATTTATATTTAAATCTTAGGAAACAGAACCACTGGAGGTTCTTGGGAAGTCTGCAACCTGGATGTAAATAGTTTTGTTCAGGTGAGTGCCTGGAACCTGGGAGACTGTGGTGCTGAAAATCCAGGAGGATGAGCAGAGGGTAGTGGCTGTGGTCACAAAAGAGCACATTTTTCAAGAGCTCATCGGGTCAAAAGTTAATAAGGAAGTGAATCTGACAAAGAGTAAATGGAGTTCCTTATTCAGTTTTCATTTTTGCAACCATTTATTGATTTATTTATGGCCACACAGTGTGGCTTGTAGGATCTTAGTTCCCTGACCAGGGATTGAACTCAAGCCCTCAGCAGTGAAAGCTCAGAGTTCTAACCACTGGACAAACAGGGAACTCTCAAAACCATTTAAAGGCTGAGATTATTTCCAAATGAAAAACAACAACCACAAAAGCAGTTTCCTAACTACTGTTTGGCTTTGAGTCTATTGTCATATATTGCTCCCTCCCTCTGCCCATGGGCCCTTCCAGTCAGAGTTATCAAGCTCAGTTACAGGAGGGAGCCCAAGTTTTAATATTCTTTGAATTTTTTAAACTTTATTTTGAAATAATTATAGACTCTCAGGAAGTTGCATAAGAGAAGTCCTGTATACATTTCACCAATCATTCCTTATATTTTAAAATCAAACTTTTTTTTAAAGTGATGTTTTGATCATGCTGTGAGGCATGCAGGATCTTGGATTCCCAACTAGGGACTGAACCTGCACCCCCTGCAGTGGAAGCACAGAGTCTTAACCACTGGACCACCAGGTCAAACCTTAAAGGCAAATTCCAAATGGTTAGGAAGTCAAGTTTTAACCACAGACCACGAATTCATCCCTGTTAAAAAAACGTATTCCAACGGGCAGAGTGAAACTTCCGCTTATAAGGACTTTCTAATAGTCTTGCGTAAGGTCTTCAACGGTCAACTTTAGGAAGACAGCATCAGTAGATACTTCCCAAGTACAGGAACAGCCAATTCACGCGAAAGTTCAAAAGGCCAGTAACAAAAAAGCTCAGCTGACCAGATACAACAAAGAATCAAGAAACAAATCAATGAAACAATTTTGGTCATCAAATTTCATCATTAAAATATAATATGGGATGATGTCAAGGGCATGTTGAGACAAACCCTCTATTATATTGGCACATAATCAGCAAAAACTTTTCTGAAACCAATTCTGCAGTAACTATTAAGTACCTCAGTAATGTTCATACCTACACACACCAGGCAGAAAAAGGACTGGAGGGGCATTAATGCTAGTTTTCTCCATGTAACAGGCTTATGGGTAATCTTTATTTTCTACTTTTTAGGTATTTCCAAATCCTATTAATTAGGTAATTCCAAATACTTTCATAATCTGCGTGGGGGGGGAATTACATGTAATAAGTGTATGTCAATTTCAAAAAAAAAAAAAATAATAATAATAATAATAATAATAATAATAAATAAATAAAACATTAACTTCAGAATATCTAATCGTATTAATACTAGCTGCTCATCCCCCACAACTTACCCATGAGAAAACTAAGACACAGAAAGATTCATTTTTATAAAACAAGTCATACCATATGTATATATGTAATCTGTTTTAATACTCAAGAAGTAATCTAGCATCTGGAAAGTAATCTAATATCTGGGAATCAGCAAGACCTTTGTGTTCAGTTCTACTAACATGGTAGAATCTGACCCTCAAGCAAATGTATTTACTCTAACCAAGCCTCCATTTCTCCATCTGCAAAATGGGAATGACAAAAGACAATTCAGAAGATTAAATAAAACAATTTATATAAAAAGTACTGAACATGGTCCCTGGTACAGAGCAAGCATTTCTAAAATGTTAACTGTTCATACGTAAGTATTTCCTCAAGTCAACAGATTCTTTAACACATGACTTTAGCTTTATGAAATGAATATTCTATAATGGAACCATTTCAACATGGGCTACTACAATATTTTCTGCTATGACACACAATGCTATAATACATTATGATGCTCTACATACCTCTGACAGCTTCTCTGATTATTTCCTATGTGTGTTTGCTCAGTCATGCCCAACTCTTTGTGACCCTATGGACTGTAGCCTGCCAGGCTCCTCTGCTCATGGAATTTTCCAGGCAAAAATACTGGGTTGCCATTTCCTTCTCCAGGGGATCTTCCTGACCCAGGGATCAAACCTGCATCTCCTGCGCTGGCAGGTGGGTTCTTTACCACTGTATTACCTGGGAAGCCTGATTATCCACTTAGAAAATATTTTTAGACATGGAATTACACAGCCAAATAGTATATATAAATTTTCACTGCAGCTTAAAAAAAACCACACAATTTCAAGTTCATTTAAAAAAAATTTTCAAAAAACAGATGTATGGAGAGGAAAAGTGAAAATTTTTCCTGCTTTCCCCAAAAATCAATTGTTTACAATGCACCCTCTGTCCTTCTATATGAATTTATAAATGCACACAAACACACAGAGCTATTTTTGTTTTTAGTCTTAAGTCATACTACACATATCGTTTTGCCCTGTGTTTTTCACATATTTCCTGGGCCCCTTCCTAGTGCCAATACATACAAATCTACAGGCACACACACTTTTGCTTCATGGTATGGATATACCATCATTCATTTAATCACTCCTTTATTGACAGAAAGTTGACTTTTTTCCAGTTTTTACACTAAAAACAACGCTGCTTTGAAAAGTTTCCTATGTAAATCTAATGCACAGAGCAAGTCTATCATAAAGTTTCTACCTTGAACCCCTATCATGACTGAACATTATTTTTAATTATTACCCATCTGATGGATGGGGAAAAGGCACCTCAATGCTTTGAGAATAAGTTCATGTTTCCTCGCAGCTGTTTCTCTTCTCTTAACTGGCCGTTCACTTTTCTTGCCCAAGGATTTTTCTTAATCACTTTACGTATCATGGATAATTAACACTTTGTCTACTTTACGTGCGGGAAATATTTTTCCCCATCTCTGACTTTTAACCATTATGGTCCTTTTAAAAAAACATACAAAGTTTTATATTTTTAGTGTTGTACCTCTCAACCTTGTCTTTATATTTTCTTAGTTTTTACTTCCTGAAGAAGCCTTCCTCATTCCATCAGCATAAAAGTATTACTCTCTGAAATCATTTTAGAAAACACTGACAATAACATATATAACACATGTAACGTTCTCTGTTCCCTATACAAGAATTAAATTTTGACTTTGGAAAAAACTGACCCATTTGGACAATCATATTTTCCAGCTATAATAAGCAATAAAGTACTTGAATTTTTCCTCTCCAAATCATACTAGTCAACCAGAAAACCTAGTCTACATATCTGAATCCATTCATATCTATTGACTGTTTAGTTTCACATGCAAAAATTATTTTTGATTAATTCTTCATAAGTTGAAAAAAAGTCTCTGAGAACTTAAAAAAATTAGCCTTTCTTTTTCAGTGAGAAACAATACTTTTCATACATGCATCAATAGACTTAATCTTGACAAAGGGCAGTAAAATCTGCTTAAGTGTATACTTACATCAGAATTTTATTTACAGGTAAAGAATCTGAGGCCTGAAGAAGACAATGTTTTAAAAATCAGGTTTAAGAAGTCTGTGTGACTGTGTGTGTAGGGGACAGCAGTGGGATTGAAAGGAAGTGGAGGGGAGGAGATGAGAGAAGGTGGCAAGAAAGAGGGCTTCCCAGGCGTGGGGTGTGTGCTGGCCCTTGGAGGTTGGACAAGCTGACTGCAGAGACCAGGTAGAGAGTACGTTCCAAATGAAGGATGGAGTGAGGGTAAAGGGAAGGAGGCAAGACACCCAAGGCCACATCCAACACCTGCAAGAAGGCCTGGAGGTACCGGGTTCCTGGCAGAGGTCCTGGACAGCCATCTGTCCACACTGTGGCTCCCTCTGAAGAGAACCACTTGCCCACAGGCATCCTGAGATCTCCCCCATCCCACTCCACCACCACTGAGGACTGTGACCGGGACGGACTTTAACTGAGAGCAGCCCTGTGATACGAGCCGGCCCTGAAGTCCACCCCCAAGTGTGAGATTTTGACAACTGCTCCGTTGGTAGTGGAATCAGTCACTGAAAACGCAGACCAAGGGAAGCCAATGAGGCGGCAAGGCTAGGAGACCAGCAGAGGACCAAGACCCTCAAATAACGGTGACGGGGCTCACGCCCTTCACCTCCTCGAACCTTGGGTTCTTTCGCTGTAAACCAGGGCGAGGGGGGGGACGGTCCTCTGTTATTTTTAAGGAATTTTCCAGAAAGCTCTAAATTTTATCAGTCTGTGAGTCTATAAGTCAATTTCCATGGGAAAGAACCTCCTTAGAGGCCTACTTTTTCATTTTGCACCAGAGAAATTCTTGGCCAGTGCTCAAATCAAGCTAAGTACACTTGGACTAATGTGCCTAAGGCAATTAAGTCCAAATACTTTTCTAATAACATTCCAACATTTCATCTCACATTAACAAACACTTCTAGACCTTCCGGACTGGTCTTGCTTAGCCCAGCTGTAGAAACATCCCTTATCTCTGGTTACAGGTGGAGAGTGGGCTGACTCCGCTAAGAATGTGATGCAGATTAGCAGCACCTGGGTGTGCTGGGGCAACAGAGGACATGTGTCAGTCTGGCTTCCTCAGGCATCCCTTATCCGTCCCCCTCCACCCCACCTCCCCAATGCCACACTGCACAAAAGGGCTGCCTCTGCGCCAGCTGTGGTAAGCACAGAACTCCCATCAGGCTCTCTACCCCACCGCTTCCTTTGTTCTTACTTGGCACAGATGTCCCTTCGAGCACCACCTCCTGGCTCCTCCCTCCTGTGGATTCATCCCACACCAGCTCCATGTTCCCACCGCCCTCACTTCTACAGTGCCCTGCAGAGGGCCCCGGGGACACAACGCCCTGCCTCTCGCACAAAACACCATCCGCCTTCTATTCTGCCTGGCTCTTTTTTTTTTTTTTTAATGGAGAGGAGACCAAAGTAACAGAAGGGCTGGCCTCGTTTTCAAGACTAAACCACCATCTGTACTTTCAGAGCAAACCACCATCTACACCACCCCCTTTAAGTCATCAGCCCTGCTATCTACTGCCTGTGAGACATCCATCCACACCAGGGCTGGAGTCACTCCTGCTGCTAGGGATCTCGACCCCAGCCAGGGAGGGTATGGAGCTGGGAGGGTAAGGGGCAGGGGGGACATGGTTGCTGCAGACCCCAGCCAGGAGGCGGCTATGGCATGCAGACCTGGCCTATGTCCTTGCTGCTTCCAGGAAACTCCTGAATTAGCGCACTGATTTCCTAGTCAGATCCCCCACAGGTGTGATTCCAGGCCTTGTCTCTCATCCAGGCCTCCTTTGTCTTTTCCCTTTCTCCTTCTGAGCACATGGCCTTGCCCCCAAATCACCAGGAAGGCGGTATGAGTTGCTATCTTGTCTCCCATATCCATCTATCCACACCAATCACTATTCCCATTCCCTGGAGAGGGATTCTTCCACCCATTCTTATCTCTTCTCCACCCACACACAGACTCTATCTGGGACCAAAGAAGTCTAATTCTAAACCAAGGGACCCACCTCATTCCTGCCCACCCCACGCTGGCCCACTAAGTCCCTCTCATCCATCAAGGAGCCACTGCTCTTCCAACTGAGGCCCCAATCAAGAGAGTCTTCTCTTCTTTACCCACCAAACCTCTTCTCTTCAGTTTTCCAAGTCCTGTAGACGCCCACCTCACACCTCAGCATTTCTCTTTGACTTCACCCCTTGCCCCAGTCTCCAGACTACATGGCATTCTGCTACCAGACTAGTCTTTAAAATACTGCTCTCATCATGTCACCATTTTGCTCAAAATTCTATCATGTTTCTGTGTCTCATCTAATCTCCGTGGCCTTCAGGACCTAATATGCCCCAGTTGGGTCCTGGGTCCATAGGTCTACTCAACATATTTCCAGTTACTGTAAAGTGTTCCCAATATTCTGGCTGGGTGTAGGAGGCACTGGCTCATGTGAAAACCATCCTCCTTCCACCTCCATTTCTGAAGCACCCCATACTAGACATGCCTTCCCCTCTCTCCTCTGACTTTTCAAATCCTAGCATACTCCATGAAGGCAGTGACACCTGAACTGAACCTCTGTTTCCTTCTGGACAGCTCTAGCCCCTCAGGTGACCTCCTACAACATTTACACCACCCAAATAACCAAAGAGAGTAAATCCTCAACCAAAAGGAGACGGAGTTCCGAAAGTTCATCAGTAAATCAACTGTCTAAAATTCCAAATCCATTTATCCTGAATGACAATAAATGGGAAATAAGTTCATAGGCCCACAAAACTTATGAAGTCCACAATATAACCTCTATGGTACAAGTTTTCCAAACTGTACAGAACCGCTATTTATAATTCACTCAAAAGACTGAAGGCAAAAGGAGAAGGGGGTGACAGAGGATGAGATGGTTAGATAGCATCACCAACTCAATGGACATGAGTTTGAGCAAACTCTAGAAGATAGTGGAGGACAGAGGAGCCTGGCATGCTGCAGTTCACGAGGTCACAAAGAGTCAGATATGACTTAGCAACTGAACAAAAGAAAAACACATTCTGAGCTCAGATAATGTCAGGGCCCTAGAATGAGGGCCACACTCCAGAAAAAGACAATTCTAAAGACTAGGAAGCCAAAGGCCCAGGGGGTAAATCCAGACACTTTTCACCCCTCTGCCCCAGGAAGCCTTCTAGAGTCTGAACTCCACTTCCAATCCTGCCCAAGGACATGAGTGCTTTAATTCATGTGTGAAATTTTCTCATTCAACAGAAGCAAGCCTCTGGAAAAGTACAGAGGAACTGGGTCTGCGGGCCGCAGATACACAGGAGTCCAGGTGACAGAGGAACGCCTCCTCCCAGGACCACTGCAGGCAGGAGAGACTGCTGCAAGGACTTCCATGCACTGCCACAGGAAACGGCATCGGGGAGAATGTGGGTAACTTGTTATTGTGTCTGGAGAATGGAGCAGGGCACACAGATAACGTCTAATTTTAGCATGCGTAGGAATCTGGTGGCCACTCCCAGGGGGACTAGATTTTAAGGTCAGGGGGAAAAAGCTATTTATAGCCAAAATCACCCCCAAAAGCAAATGCCCAACGTGGATGGGAGCATCTCCGGGGCTCCTTCTTGCCTGCAGTGCTTACTTCATATTGTTTTACTATTAAGCCTCTGTGACTCAAGTACACATTAACAAAAGTATTTGTTGTGAGGATTAAGGTGGAAGGTGGTTGCTTTTCTGAAGTGAGCTGAGAACTGGATGAGCCCATGGAGCACAGAAAAACCTGGTTGAGAACTCTGGCATTGGAGAGACCCAGCCTCGGATCTCAGGTTCCCTGCTTCTTACCGCCGTGCGACTGTGGACAAGTCACTGCAAAAAGCCTCTTTTTTCTCATATGTAAATAAAATGGTGATAATAGTGCCTACCTCACAGGAGCTGCTGGGAAAATTAAGAAATAACATTCAAGGGACTTCCCTGATGATTCAGTGGTTAAGACTCTGTGCTTCCAATGCACAGAGTAGGTTCGATCCCAGGTCAGGGAACTAAGATTCCACATGAGGTGCCACCAAGAAATTTAAAAAACAAACAAAAAACAAAAACAAAAAAAAAGAAAGAAAGAACACTCAGCATATGTAAGCTATTATTTTCAGCATCCCAGCAAGCATGAGCACATCTTTTTCACCCACAAAGACTTGGCTGGAGTTGACCCCACCAGCCATGGTACCAAAGATCAAACAGACTTCTCAATCACTTGAGCAAGACTGTCTGGTCTGACCTCAGGTTTATTTCAGGAAGCTGTGACCACTAAGAATGACAAACACAGGAGCAAAGCAGAAAACTGGGAAGGTCTATACACTATAATACAAAATGAAAAAGCAGAATTTGGTACGATGTGTATATATCAAACATATCTACGCAAAAAGTACATACAACCAACAGGATCCCAGGAGGCTACGGAGACTAAGTACTAATAGTCAGTGCTTCACTGTAAATTATCTTAGCTTTTAGTGCAAAGCTGGTTGAAAGGATCATTTTTAAAATGAGGGCACTAAATGAGACCTGCTGTTTTACTAACCTTTTTTTCTGTCTCTTCCCCAGGCTGGCCACAAGATTCTAATAAATGATGTTTAACAGTAATTGATCAATTCCATGTACTATTGTTCCATTTCAATACAGATCCAAATTTTACCCAACAATCCACATTTACAAAGGGTTCATAATAATATTATGAAATCAAATCATTGCTACAGGTGAGATAATGATAAGCACAGCTAAGTAAACAAGAAACAATTGGTTGCTTATTTGGACACTAAGGGCACTCGTATTCAAGGTCAATCTCATTCTAAAGGTATTGAGCATGTTTGGTTTGGGGAGTGATGCCTGATGCCAGGCTCTAGTAACAATGTCTAGAGTCAGACCAATCCTGTCTCAGAAATTCCTATTATGTCATTCACAGCCAATCAGAACTTGGTATTGGCATGAAACCATACAGACTTGCAATTCCCAACAAAAGCAAGGAAACTTGATGTTTGGGTAGTTTGTGTGTCCTCTCCCTGAGTAAAGATGTAGCTTCTGTGAAGCCTTTTGAAATGTTGACACGGTGCCCTGGCTCCTGTGGGTTCCTTTGCAGATCCAGGTTGGAACCATCAGCCTCGGTCAGTCCAGCTCCGAGCAGCAGTGTGTGGTGGGACAACCGACCAGCCAGCCCTGAGCACCTTCTTAATCCCAGCTCTCAGAGGGCAGATGCACCTTGGGACGGGGCAGAGGGGAGCTATGCCAGAGAATCCTAGGAGACATCAGCATGCAGATGACTCAGCCATTCCTCCCCATCTTGGGGTTGAGCACAATGGAAGAGGGAATGAAAGACATTTAATTTGAAAAAATTCTAAGTATGCACGCGCCCCCGCCCCAACCCCAGTATCTACCATGGAATTGAGACTCACTGGTCTAAATCAACTCAGAATATCAGGAATGCACTACATATACTTAAATACACACACACACGTACATACACCTGCACAGAAAAAGGCGATGGACTCACCAGAAACTAAGTTGGAGACACAGTATCAGCTATTCCCGGGCACCAGGAACTTGTTAATCCAGTCTACACAGAATGCATCACCCTAGGGGCAGGTTGCTTTGTAAGAGATTACTGCTGTGTATCAACATGAAAGAAAAAAGAAAGGCCAAGCTCCACCAAGGCTAATCAACCAATCAATTCAGATATTTTTAATGAGGACTCAGAGGCGGGCCCACTGCTTCCGCAGGCACAGGACACTATCAGACCCGAGTTCTGCTCCTGATCTTTAACTCATCTGCCTTCACTGTTAGCCCTGAGAGTTGTGGCCACATCTCCTGGGGCCGGTCCCACCCGCCCCAACCCCCATCCCCACCCCTAATCCCAGGCCCCACAGTCAGGGCTTCCAGAGCTGCCCATTCCTGCATATCTGTCTCACTGCTGTCTAAAGGCCTGAAACAGGACAAAAGACAAGAATGAAAAAGAAACTTGGAGGCACCAAGTAACAACAGAAAAAAGGCTGTTTCTCAGCCAATCAAGGAAAATAAGTGCAAGAAGCATTTCATAGCCAGAAATATGAGTACACAGCATGGAATCATGCTGTCTAATGTAATTCTGGAGCACTTTAAACCTGACGGCCATACTGGGGCTCCATTTGACGTTTCAAAGAATTGAACGCTGTAAAGTTGTGATCTTGATATTTTCCTCTTCACAGGTCCAATAATTGCCTAACAGCAGTGTCCAGCCCTTTCCCAGATGATGAGTGCTAAGTTCGTTGTTGGGTTTTTTCTTCTGGCTTATCTGGGTCCTCAGATAGTCCTCTTGGCCAAAGCGAAATGCCAAAACAGAAGCAGAACTTTCTGGCCATCCTTGAGCAATTAGGACCCATCAAATCCCACTCAGATAACTCAACGCCGAAAAGTGCACTGCCTGGGCCAGCTGAGGCTCCCTGGAAAGAACCTCCGCTCAGGAGAAGCCTCACTGGGTCAGGGTTTTCTGATCCATCAAATGAGGGTCATGATGGAGAAACCCTCCCCCTCAGATTGTTAGGAGAAAGAAAAAATAGGATAGCCCTTCATAAACTGGAAACTTTGGGCACATTAATTAATTAACCACACTGCACTCTCCCCCTGGATACAACGGAGTAAGGTATACCAAGGTAATATCACCACTTACTCTCAAAATAACCTGTTTGGCTGATATTCTACTAAAAGATGTATCATGGTTATTCTTCTCTCGAGAAAATTCGGGGTTTTTTCCCCTCGAAAAACTGTGACAGTCATTTACATTTCCGTAATAAAGAGCATCATTTATGTATAGAACAGTACTTGCCCCAGGCAACTAAAAAGCAGAAGAGTTATTTCTGGGAGGAAAGGAGGGCCATGAGCCACGGAGATCCAAGAGACACACAAACCTGAGTCAATAACAACAGTTCATTTTTACATGGCTCTAAATACCATACCAACAATACCTCATTTAAGTCTGACGAGCCACTGAGGTAGGTACTAATACTATTTCCACGATTTACAGGTGAAGGAAAAGACCAGAAGTGGTTTCCAAGATAAGAAAGCTACTCATTAGCAGAGCTAGGACTCCAAGGCCATGTTCTTCACCACTGTACTACACTGCCTCGCTCAGCTTTTTGCAGAGACCAACTGATTCCCGGTCAACCGAAGCTTTCCACAGGTGCTCTGAGCTTCAAGAAAGAGTTCCATTCAGTCAATGTTCACTGAGCGCTGGTTCTAGACCAAGCTCAAGAGCTTCACCCTATCTGTCCAGGAAGTATCCACCCCAGGTTGTGTCTAAAGACAACTTAGGAAAGCGTTGAAAAGTGCTTAAAAACAAAACAAAAAAACATTGCAATAATGCACAGAATGGGCTATAAAATATTCTACTGTTCTAGCTTCCTCAAAGCCTGTCTGGGATAACAATTAACTCATTAAGGACATACGCTCCATGGTGGAGAGGCTTTCCTATGGTATAACAAACTACAGTTTACAGCAGAAAATAACCAAGCAGGCCACAAGAGCTTAACTCACATGGTCAACCAAGGCTTCTATATGTGCTAACAGGAACACAGTCCTTACAAATGGCAAGTAGGTAAGGACTATAGAGAAATGGGGCAATATGCAAATAGAATCATGATAAATGAGGGGAAAATGCAAACTAGTAACTACACTGTGTGTGTGTTAGTCACTTCAATCACGAACGACTCTTCGTGACCCCATGGACTGTAGCCTGCCGTCTTCCTCTGTCCATGCGATTTCCCAGGCAAGAATACTGGAATGGGTTGCCATTCCCTTCTCCAGGGGATCTTTCCTACCCAGGGATCAAACCCAGATCGCCTGCATTGTAGGTATATTCTTTACTGCCGGAGCCACCAGGGAAGCCCCACAATGAAAACACACAGCTTAAAAATTGTATGTTTGAGATGCTAGAGTGATAGAGACTTTCTCTCTCTTCTACGGAGATAAATAGAGATATACACACACACACACATACATACACACTACCTATGTACATAAATGTGGGTGTATAACTGTGTGTATAAAGTTTGTCCCAAATATTTTAAAGTCTATTAACCCTCCAGGTACCTTAAACAGCAGCTCTTCTCAATGTGGCACTCCCAGCCCAGCTCACGACCCCCGGCCCAGCACAGATTCAGCTGGGCCACTGGCTCAGATGCTGGGCAAAGTGACGGAGGCAATACTGAAGAGGAGGGTGGTGGCGGAGTTACAAAGGAAAGAAGGAAGCAAGGGGCAGGTGGCCTCTGGCCGGAGAGGCAGGCACCATGTAGGGTGGGAAGAACCTGAGTTTCCCTTTCAGACTGTGTGCAAACCCTAGCTCGGCCCCTCACCAGCTACATGACCTCAGCCAGGTTACATGATCTTTCTGAGCTTCAGTTTTTCATCTACAAAATAGGAAAAAGTCGACTTCAGAGCATCTGTGTGGGGAAGAAAAGAGTTCTACACTAGCTCCTGCACAGGCTTCTTCTCAAGTGGCCAGACCCCTTCCTTCCCTGACCAGAGTCAGTTTCCTCCTCTGCCAAGGGGCAACAGTAACCACAGGGTGTCTGAGGACTAGTGGAAAGCTTTTAGCAATGGATCTGTCCATGGTGGCCCTAAACAAACACTGGTTATCAATGTACCCTGGGTATGTGGGGTCACGGGAACAACTGTGGGCTTCATTAACATGTCACGTGTGAAAAAATGTATCAAAGGGTGGCAGCATCACTGGGGGGCCTTCCCAGGTGGTGGTAAAGAACCCATCTGTCAATATAGGAGACATAAGAGACACAGGTTCAATCTCTGGGTCAGGAAGATCCCTTGGAGTAGGAAATGGCAACCCTCTCCACTATCCTGGCCTGGAAAACCTCACAGAGGATCCTGGCGGGCTACAGTCCATGCGGTCACAAAGAGCTGGACACAACGGAAGCACCTTCGCACAGCATCACTGGCAGAAGTGCTGTTGCTGTTTAGCTGTTAAGTCATGTTCAACTCTTTCTTGACCCCATGGCCTACAGCCTGCCAGGCTCCTCTGTCCATGGGATTTTCCAGGCAAGCATGCTGGAGTGGGTTGTCATTTCCTCCTCCAGGTGATCCTCCCGACCCAGGGACTGAACCCATGTCTCCTGCATTGGCAGGCAGATTCTTTTACCACTGAGTTACCTGGGAAGCCCTGGTGGAAGTATACTGCTTCCTAAAAAATTGTTTCATAATTTTGTGATTCAATGCTTACAAATGATGTTCAGGAAAAAACAGCCTTAGGCCAATGGCTGCCATATTTCACCCTATAAACAGGCCCCCTGTGTCTGGGACTAAGGGCCAGCTCAGGTCATATGGTGTGACGAACATCCTAAGGAAAGAAATCATGTGGTTAGAGACCTCTGAAGTGACAGGTGAAGAAGTCGGTTCATACATTTTATTTTACTTTTCATTAATTTTTTAAATTTCCTAATTTTTCTTTTTTTTAATATAGTTGACATACAATACTATGTTAGTTTCAGGTGTATAGCAATGACTAGACATTTAAACACATTATGAGATGACAGCCATGATAAGTCTAGTAATCTTTTATCACCATAAAAAATAACTACAATATTATTTACTATATTCCTTATGTTGTATATTACATCCCCATGACTTAATTTATTTTATAACTGAAAGTCTGTACCACTTAATCTTCTTCCCCTATTTTGCCCATCACATACTCCTTTCCCCTCTGGCAACCACCAGTTAGTTTATTCTCTGTATCTATTTCTGTTTATTTTGTTTGATTTGTTAGATTCCACACAAAAGTGAGATCATATGGTATTTGTCTTTCTCTGACTCATTTCACTTAGCATAAAACACTCTAGGTCCATTCATGTTGTTGCAAATGTCAAGATTTCATTCTTTTTTATGGTTGAATAATATTCCTTTGTGTGTGCATGTATCGCTTACAAATATCTCCTCCCATTCAGTAGCCTGCCTTTTCATTTTGTTGATGGTTTCCTTTACTGTGAAAAATCTATAGCTTTCATGCAATCCCTATCAAAATATCAATGACATTTTTTCACAGAACAAGAACAAAAAAATCCTAAAATTCATATGGAAACACAAAAGATCCCAAATACCCAAAGCAATCTTGAGGAAGCAGAACAAAGCTGGACGTGTCACATCCCCTGATTTCAAACTGTACTACAAAACTGTAATAATCAAAATGGTATGGTACTGACACAAAAACAGATACAAATCAATGGAACTGAACAAAGAGCTCAGAAATAAACTAACACTTAAATGGTAATTAATCAACAACAAAGGAGGCAAGAATATACAATGGGGAAAAGATAGCCTCTTCAACAAATGATGTTAGGAAATCTGGCCAGCTACATGAAGAAGAATGAAACTGGACCATTTTCTTATAACAAATATAAAAATAAGCTTCAAATGAATTAAAGACTTTAATGTAAGACCTGAAATCATAAAAGTTCTAGAAGAAAACACAGGCAACACGCTCTTTGATATTATTCTTTTAGATTCGTCTCCTTAGGCAAAGGCAACAAAAGCAAAAATTAATAAATGGGTTCACACATTTTAAAGACTGCTGGGCACAGATAACATCAGAAAGCCAGGTACAGTGGCAGAGCTCAAAGCCAACTGGACAGCAAGCAGGGAGATGCTGTCTGCTTTGAACCTCGGCGAAGAAGTCAGCAGCAACTTCATCTCTCCTCCTGTTCTTGCCGCAAGAAAACTGACAATAAGGAAAAGAGGACACCAAACCAGATAAGGCCAGATCATTCCCTCAAAAGGTCACTGACGCCAAAGTCCTGACTCTTCAAAAGGTCCTTCAAATTAATCACAGTCTCTTCAGAGAAGCCTCATGAATTCCATGGCCTCAAAGACAACTGTTATTCCCCCAAATTTGTGGCAGTAAAAATAATGGCAGGACTACTCTCAAATGCTCCTCCTCAGAAAGACCTTCTCCAAGAACGTCTCCCCGTCCCTTTAGTCTCTTTATTTTTCAGGACACTATATTATATGGCTACTAACTTCTTCCCCTCACAAAATACATCTCTATGTAGGCAGAAACATAGTTTATTCGCTGCTGTGACCCCAGTTTTGTACAGAGCAGACACTTAAAATATTTACTGGTTGGTTGAATGAATGAACACTACATACAATACCTAAGTAACTTGTTTATATCCTTTTCAGAAAATTCCATACAGTAGAGAAGATAAGCCTGTCATTTACAGTTGAGTATATTTTTAGAAACTGGGCATCAGGTTTTAGCTCCTGAATGTAACATATTATAACTGTTGTTATGAACAAGTGAGATCTAATTTAAAACTCAGATCCTCTTTATTCAGTAATACCCTCCCCAGGAACACAAGCCTTCCTAACTGAGGACTGTGGGCATGGTCCCTCTCCTTTCACAGGACCACTCTGTACATTGTTTCTGCTCAGAAAATGCATTTCTTTTAGGAAACTGAAATTCTAACTGGGTTGTTGTTCAGTCACTAAGTTGGATCCAACTCTTTACGACCCCATGAACTTCAGCACGCCAAGCTCCTCTGTCCCTCACTATCTCCTGGAGTTTGCTCAAATTCATGTCCATTGAGTCGATGATACTATCTAAGCACCTCATCCTTTGCTGCCCCCTTCTCCTCCTGCCCTCAATCTTTCCCAGCATCAGGGTTTTTTCCAATGACTCAGCTCTTCGCAACAGGTAGCCTAAGTATTGGAGCTTCAGCATCAGTCCTTCCAATGTATATTCAAGGCTGATTTCCTTTGGGACTGACTGGTTTTATCTCCTTGCCATCCAAGGGACTCTCAAGAACCTTCTCCAGCACCACAGTTTGAAAGCATCTATTCTTTGGCACTCAGTCTTCTTTGTGATCCAACTCTCACATCTGTACATAACTACTGGAAAAACCATACTGTTGACTATACAGACCTGGATGCTGTGTCAAAGATAAGAATCCTTCAGGGACAAGGGGGAATATTCTTCAGTGGTGCTGAGTTCTTAGACCTCAATGGCATAAATAAAGGCTCCTCTGCAAGTCACCATCCACTGATGTGGCGGGAAGGGGTCAGAAGTGGAAACTAAAGAGCTGCTGCTAACAACAGGACTCCAGACCTGTGGCTCCAGGGCCTGCCCTTGTGTCAGAAGCACCTGACTCCCTGCTTGCCTCATACAGAAGGCTGTTGGAAAGCACAACAGATGATCTGAAGCCAGGACACAAATCCAACAAACGCAGTTTTCTCAAGGTACTTTCTTAAACACATATTCTCAAAGGGGAGAACTCTGAAGTCATGTTATGCCATAATAAAGCAGGCAATGCCTCCTTTAAAACTGATATAACAAGTGATTTACCTAGCAAATTAACTTCGGGTTCTAAAATCCCACTGGGTCAAAGGCTGTATCTGTCCTTCCACTCTAAGGGAAAACACACATATATAACTAGGGAAATAAATGCAGAGTTGGTACTGCTTTTCAAAACATAATTTGCCCTTAAACAAAAAGAACCTTCTCCCCAAAGTCCCTAATGGGAAATACTGGGCCCAGCTCTGCAGGGGAAGGGAGCTACACCTTCCAGAAGCATTACTCTCAGGTCACATGACTTTCTCAGAATGAGTGAGGCCTGGCTGCAGCTCCCAGTCCTGTTCAAACTTACTGTCCAACAACCTACAAGGTACATTTTCAAGCCACAGTCTGTACTCTTCAATGAAAAATGGTATAATAACAGCAAACTCCCTTCTAAAATTCTCTCCAAAAACTTGCATCTTACTGTAAATCAAGGATTATTATGTCTACATGCAAAATTGATCTGTGTGTACATGTGTGGTTTTCTAGAGAGATCTCATAGTGTTCAGAGGATCAAAAGTGCATGACCTAAAAGTAGTTAAAACTCTACTCTTAAAGGGCAGCAGAACTTTTTCCTTTGGGTTATTTTGGGAAACCAGGTTCCCTGATGGCTCAGTGGTAAAGAATCCACCTGCAGTGCAGGAGACTCAAGAGATGCAGGTTCAACCTCTGGGTTGGGAAGATCCCCTGAAGAAGGAAATGGCAATCCACTCCAGTATGCTTGCCTGGGAAATCCCATGGACAGAGGAGCCTGGCGAGTTACAGTCCATGAGGTTGCAAGCAGTCAGACACAGCTAAGTAAGCATGCAAAGTTTCTCAGAGCCACCTCTGGTTTCTAACAAGTTAGGACCTGCCGGAGGTCAAATACTTTTTCCCAAGAAGTATACTAGGAATCGGCAGTACTAGCTACCATACTCCTTTTGTGGTGCGCGTCCCCCACATTCCTGGGGATGCCCGACGACGGCCCACTGGACCTCACAGCTATGACAGCCCCTGAAATCAAGATGATGAATCAGCGAGGTCTGCACTTAGGATGGTGATTCCTGAGTTTGCTTTGGACTCTTGGACGTTGACATTTCCCACTGCAAGCTGGTAACACGTCATAATAACTTACTTGTTTTTTGTTTCTTTTTTTAACTCAGAAACACACTATTTTATCCAGCTTCCTAAGCAAGATCAAAATTAATGTTGAGTCTTCAATGCTTCAGTACATCACTTAAGATACAGGACACATTTCCATAGAAACTTTCCTCCCAGGCAAGTTTTATCTCTGACTAAGCATTTCTACATCAAAATGTAACCCTAAAGTAATTGTTTCCACTGGTCTCTGACCCTTCTCAACCCACTGTGTCCTAGATATTAAAGAATTTTCAACATTCTGTAAGAATTAATACATGTACATTTGCCCTCCCATTTAAAAATTATTTTTTTAATTTTTGTTTTAATAAACTTGCTCTCTGTGAGGTTTTTCTAACATGGAGACTTAAATATACTACAGATTACATAAACTCTCCACTTCCATCAATCCCAAATGCTGGACCTGCTGATCACACACCCTTTGTCTCTACAAGTCATGGAAGAAAGTGACTTTGTTACTCTAAAATCTCACTCTCATTTCATGTGTACCCAGTTACCAATATTCTTTCACACAAAGGGCAATTTTTGGTTTTCTTCCAAAAATGTGACCAAAGGTACAATGAATAGCTGAAAATGACTGCTTTCTGTTTTTTCTCCTGGACTACCATCTCCCTCTAGCATTTCTTCTAAACCAAAAGACACTATTGTATTTGGAAAATAATCAGTTTTTAGAAAAAGGTACCTTTACACTATTATTTCCAGAATGACTTAGATACACTGAAGGGGAAATTACAATCTGCTGAGAAAATTGCAAAATAATTTCTAATTCTATTTGCTATAATTTGACAATACGATCTTAAATAGTCTAGTAAATGTACCATTTTGAGATGTCTCAAAGCCATTATCCTAATTGAAATCTATTTAAATGGACTAGTCAGTTTCTTTTCAAGTCATATAAAAGCACACACAGACCAGCGATCCTGCCTATTAAATCAAGGGGGGCTGGTAAGCCTGTAAAGTACATGTCACCAAAGGAGTAGAGATTTTAGCCTCAAAATACCTCAGCCATCTATCATGGCATATGTAAGCGGTGGTCTAGAGAACTTCTCATGCTGACATACATATGAAATGAAGTATTGAACGGTCCTCCTTTTTAAAAAATCGAAGTCAGGAAAAGCAGACATGTTCTATTCATCAGGCTGGTTTTCACTCCCAAGTTTTTGTTTCCTACGTTTTACTGTTTTCTTTAAACAGCAAACAGACCTTTCACTTCTCTGCATTCATAGAAAAGTGGAATGGATAATCCCAAACAACTGACTTGGGAATGCACTGCACTTTTGGATAGCTTTCCATTAAAATGGGACAGAGGAGGAGGGATGTAAACTGACTGGGGTTCCAGGTACAATGGGGAGAAGGAAAACTTAGGGGCTGGTGAGAAATAATTCACCTTCGGAAAACTGAGAGCCAGGGCCATAACTTCCTCTGTATTTACAATCCACAGTGCTGACTCTTCATTAATTTTAGATGAGTTTCACGGTAGGTTTTTTGTAATTACCAACAGCTTGCATTACTAGCGCAGGAGCTGGCTCTATCAATTAAGAGATCTGGTTTCCTAAGCAGAGCCTCCCAGATCACATGCCCACCTTCACATGAAGGTGTGTGCTGCCGGGGAGCTACTGAATCCTCAGAAGTAGCAAGAGAAGAAGACCCTCCTCCAAGACCCCTTTCAGGGCCAGATCCCTGACCCCCCAGGATGCTAGGGGAGAAATTCAGAGAGGGGAAGAAACTCAAACTACCAAAGGTAGATGATGATCACCTTTGACTATATATGTAACAGGGTTCTGTTATAATAACACACATGTCACCAGTGCTGTCTTATATATTGGTCTGCCCCTGGAAGAATGGTCTTTTTTTTTTTTTTTTTTTGGCTGTACCGCATGGCATGGGGTATCTTAGTTCCCCAACCAGAGATTGAACCCAAGCCAAGCCCCTGGCAGTGGGAAGCACAGCGTCTCAACCGCTGGACCGCCAAGGAAGTCCCAAAAACGGTCCTTCTGAAAGCAATTTCTTCTGTCTTTTCTGCCTCCAGCAAAACTAGAATAAGGAATATAAAACAGAATCATACTTTCATAAGCAGAGCTCACATCCTAGGACACACATGAGGTCCACAAGGAAAGAAGGGAGCCAGTGACAGTGAGGGCAGATGTGGGTTCCTGACCAGTTAGAGGCTGCAAGAGTAGATTGCTGGACTTCAGGCTAGGAATGGTAAGCTAAGACCCCAAGGGGCAGAGTCAAACAAGGCTGCAAGGTTCAGACTCCCAGTTCTCTTTCTACTTCAGGCCCCCGCTTTCTGGCTGCAGACCAAGAATTACCAAACCCAACAGAAAAGCCCACAAGAGGGAAAAGATTAACTTAGAAGGCATTAGGATAAAAACAGAAGGAAGAAAAGGTGGTATAAAAGAGATAAACCCAAGAGAAGCCCTGTGAGAATTTAGGGGGTTGAGGGGGGAGGCTGGGACACTGATCAAAAGAAATTGATTAAGGAAACCAAGGAGAAGATATCTTGGTATAAGATACCTGGTTCAGAGGACAAATTTATCCAGTGCTCTCCCACAAAGGACATTTTAAGGATTTGAGGAGGGCAAAGAGGCCAGTAGTGAGGAAAGAGAATCTCAGGGGTCTAGGTTAGCCTGGCATGACTGGTGAGGAGATGCCAGGCTTGCACGCACAGACTTCCACCCACTGGGACCCTAGAGACTGTTCCAGGTTCTCTCTCTACTGTGAATTGGTCCCTCCTTTCCAAAAACCTGGCTTCAGAGCTTTTTAGACGAAACATAAAGGAACTTTAGAGCTGGAGTTCTTCCTTAACCTAGCCTGATGCACGTGAACACCCCAGCCCACCACCACTGTCACTCGGCCAAATGCACATCCACAAACACCCACAAGATTTCACATTCAACTTGTGAGAAGACAGACTTCTCCCTTCCCCAGCCCAAAGTTAAAAACCCTGACTGAAAGAACTCGGTGCACTGTTTTTAGTAAGGGGGCGCGGTAGTATCTTGATCCACACCCCTCTGGATGGTGGGTGCATGCTCTATAGGCCGTCTGAGAAGGGTGAGGTTCTGCTCCAGGAAGACGACACTGGTCTAGCGCCTCCCAAAGTGTCACCAGGACTTTCACTCCTGGAACCAAGACCTTACTGGGAAAAGAGCTGCTTACTTTCTAGACACTCCACAAATAGCCCCCAAATGGAAAAACAAATGAAAATTCCAAAACATACTTTAGTTAAAAAAGAAAAAAAAATCTGGCACGTTGGCTTATAAAGTATTAACCTGGGAGAAAAGAATCTAACTAACCACTTTATAAGGCTTCCCTTGTGGCTCAGCTGGTAAAGAATCGCCTGCAATGTGGGAGACCTGGGTTCAGTCCCTGGGTTGGCAAGATCCCCTGGAGAAGGGAAAGGGTACCCACTCCAGTATTCTGGCCTGAGAATTCCATGGACTGTATAGTACATGGGGTTGCAAAGAGTCAGACACGACTGAGCGACTTTCACTTTCAACCACTTTATAATTAAGAATTTATCATGTTTAATTGCTATTTAAATACCTGCTTTAAGATTTTTGAAATGCCATCTTTAAAAAATGAATGGCAAAGCGGGTAAGGACTTCCTTTAGGAGAGTCACAGAAGAGGGACAATCACTGAGAGCCGAAGCACGCCCAGTGACAGTCCCCAAGCACAGCCACTGGCTTCTGAGCAGTGTCATCTGCCGAGTGCTCAAGGGATCCTTGGAGGATCAGCCCACACTAACTCAATATGGGGATAACCTATTTGACAAGCCCTTTCTCAAGCCTCAGAGAATCTGACCTGAAATCATCACGGTGGTGGGAGGAGGCATTCTGAAGCCAGTCTCCAGGCTCCCCACTTGTCTGGCCAGACCCCTCGGTCCTTAGCAACAGCATCACACCACTGAGAGATACTAATGTGCCCTCCACAACCACAGGCAGGAAGAGGGGCCGACAGGGCTGAACCGCGTACCTGCCCTGTCTCATTGTGGCCAAAACAAGAAACCAAAAACCTCTCATCGTGCTTGAAGTACCAATTTGCTCACTTGTAGAAAAGAACTCCTAAAACAGAAAAATGTGGCCAAAAAAATACTCCTTTCTTCCTGAGCTTGAGCACCCATCTCACTCAACACTAACCAATTACCGGACCCACCTGCTCTGTGCTCACTTAGCGCAGAGGTGGGCAAGAGGCCAGGAGACCCCACTGCAGCACTTGGGAGGAGCCCAGGGGAGGCAGGACGGCATTTCTGGGAAGGGAAATTGAAGTTAACAGGTCAACAACTCTGACAGATAACATAGGAAGGTTAAAATTCTCATCAAGCCCCAGTAGAGGGAGGTTTTAGAAAACAGTTAAGTCGGCAGTTTCTGGAAGATTTCTTGTTAGCTGCAAGTCAAAAATGTACGTACTTTAAACATGTCTTACATTTTAATTTGTTAGATTAACACTTTGTTAGTTGGAAGAACCTCTTGACCATCCACCCCAGAAAACCCTGGGCCCTGTACTTGTTCCCTGTGCTGCCAAGAACGACTCTTATCACCTAATTCAGAAACTCAAATCGTGCTTTTTTCCTTCTATGAGGTTTTCGTACCACAAATCAGACCTCATGAAATAAAATTTCACTGCAGGCTATTAAGCCTCTGCCAACACCCCTCTCGATCACAATCAAGCCTGAAGACAAAAGCTCAAATGGCCAAATGAGTTTGGTTTCAGGCTCACAGCATGATCAATAGTCATTTCTGTTGGGAGTTTTAGCCTTAAAAAAAAAAAAATTAATGTTCCTGTTTTACTATAACCTACCCCATCAGGATCGAATACCACTCATCACCTCCCCACAGACACTAGCCTACCCTGGGAAATTAAAACAAAAGCAACTCCTCTCCCCTGGGCTTTCCACTACTCTTGACTTATTTTCCACTTCGATCTTGCCTGTGAACTTAGCCAAAGCCCGCAGCTCGACCTTCCCTGAGGACGGCTCCCTTCGGACTTCCTAGCACAGGTACTAGGAGACCCCACTATTTCTATTCTGAACCTGGGTGGGGGAATGGGAAACCGAACAGGGGCCACATCAGACTAGTCACTGCCCTGAGCTAAAGTTCCAGAGGTCACTTCTAACAGACATCTGGACACTGAGGGCACAAGGACGGCCTCCCTTCCAGCTCAGGCAAGGAGCAGGTCCCTCAATTTGATCAGAGGAAGCAACAAAATGAAGTAGGAGATGCTCAGCCCAGTGACTACAGGGTGGAGAGCAGGCACCGTGAAGCCAGCCTCCCCTACCCCGAGCTCTCTGCCTATTGCTGGCCGCAGCCACAGGTCCCCTTGCTCTCTGCATGGCTTCCCCCATCCTCGTTGTCAACCGGCTTTTCCTCATTTGTCACCGTTAGGTCCCAGCAGGATCACACAAACACATATACACACTTCCCTTTATCTGCTCTCAGAGGTAAAATGATCAGCAAGGTAGGGTTGGAATCTATCACATGGTCCACTCTGAATGGAATTCACCTTATACAAACATCTGCTTGGTCCACTACACCTGCCAGGAGGCGTGTTTTAAAATCTGTCTAAGAAAAAAAAAAAAAAAATCATTGCCCCCTCAGCCTGGCAGGCAGAGTTCTACCTGCCCTCTGCTCTATTGTCATTGAAATGTTTCCCTCCAGCCTTCCATGATCAGGGCACACATAATGAATCTCACAGAGGGTTTTCTTTTTAGAGCCAGGTGTACCCACACTACTTGGCTCTAATCCTCCCTCCCACCAGATCACAGTTACCTGGCTGAGCTGTTAAGGTTTCCAGGGCATGGTGGCATCACCTGCTCACCCTCCACCAGTGGCGTTCTCAACCAGCTGATGCCAGTTCCCACTTGGGGTTCCTGGGCACCACTTCAGTACCCACGCTGCTGCGAGGTCACACAGGTCTCTATAGTCTCTGGTTCTGCCATTTTCCTGGACTCTTTTCTGTCCCCTTAATACTCAGCTTAAAGCCTTCTTATAACCAGACTTGCAAGACTCCTGAGGAAAGACATATCACTCCGGTCTTCATGACCTCTCTGGTTATTGGAGGCTCTGGTTCAGGGAACCAGTCCCTTCCTTCCAAAAATAAAAACAAAAACACACATTATCTAGGAAACCAGCTAGTGACATCCCATCAAACTGAGAAAACATCCCAGTTTTCTCCTTCAGAATCACAAAAGTTATAGAAGAAATGTAACCACCATCTCTGCCAAGTCCTTCCATTTCCTAGTTAGAAATTCATAGTCTTGCTGAAGATCCAGGGTTCCCCTGAGTCTCTCCCACATGACAAGAGGGTCTGAGGAGCACCGGCGGGCTCCTCCCCTCAGCTGGAAGTGGCCCAGGAGCAGGGCATCTCCTCACCGGCAGGGTCAGGACTGAGCACCGCGGCCTTCCGTTCTTCCCAGCGGCTGGAAGTCTCTTCCCGGACAAGACACAACTAGACTCCCCTCCCACAGCTGCCAAGAGCGCTTCCCAGGAGGCTCAGCAGTGAAGAAGCCGCCTGCCGGTGCAGGAGACAAGCGTTCGATCCTCAGGGCGGAAGACCCCCTGGAGGAGGAAATGGCAACCCTCCGACTCACTCCAGTGTCCTCCCTGGGAAATCTCACAGAGAGAGGAGCCTGCGGGCTACACACAGTCAGTCCATGGGGCCGCAGTCAGAGGTGACTGAGGACAACACGGCCAAGAACTCTTCTGAGGACCCACCTGGCATGATTCCGGTGAATCCTGCGCCACCGCCTGTGGAGCAGAGCCCAGGGGGGCCAATGGGAATAAGAGCCACGGTGGGAAGCGAGGAAAGGGAGACAAACATGAACAGGGCAGAATCCCGACTAGAGACAGGAAGACTACAGCATCCCTGTCTGTGGGTTGTATACGGTAGACTCCAACCGTGAGTTCTCCAATTGGAGCCCAGTGCAACTAAGCATATATTCAGGGAGAGTGATGCCCCGAGGGCAGGGATAGGAAGTCAGACAGGAGGGCCCCCCTTAACTCAGCAGGCAAATGCTTTTCAAGCGTGGGTCAAGACATGTTTCTCCTGTAAGACAGCGCTAAACCCACCCGACAGCGCCAACCACAGATTCCCACAGGCTATCCCCCCACCCTCCGCCCCAGCCTGGCCAATTCCCTTCTCAGATTATCCTGCTCTAAAAACCATTCAATCCTTCCAATAAATCCAAGTGTTAAAGAGCATTCTTCAAGGTCCCCCCTGTGCCTAATGTGCTTACATTCATTCATTCATTCACTCACCCAGCAAACATTTAAGAAGCTCATGCAGTGGGTCAGATGCTGAGCGAGGCACTGGGTATATAATCGTGAGCACAATGGACGAGGTCCCTGCCCTCCTGAAAGAAGTGGGAAAGTAGATGTCTCCTAAAGAATACGTCACAACAGGGAGAAGTGGTGTAGAGAACAAGAGAGGAAAAGGGAGTGAGGTGAGGCGGAGCTGCCTCCTAAAGAGGGAGATGCAAGGTGGTTCAGTTCCTGAAAGGCTGAGCTCCCTTCCAGCTGGGAAGAGAAGGGTCGTGGACTGTAATTAGCTGAGAGGGGAAGAGGCCTGGGCCCAGGCTGCAGCGGAGGCGGGCAGGGGGCGCGGAAACACACAGGACTTTGCAGACCAGGTTCAGAATGTGGCTCTTATCCTCGAAGCAACAAGAAGCCTTCCTAGGATTGGGAACAAGGATGTAGTGTGATCATATTAGGAATTTTTAAGAGAAAGAGACCACTCTGGCTGCAGAGGGGTGAGGAGATTAGAGCGTAGGGAAAGCGGCTGTGGGAAGAACGGGGATGGCTGCTGCCGCCTTCAAAACCAAGAGAGTTGTTTAGACTACAGTGGTGGCAGTGAAGCTGAAGAGAAAGAGAACCGTTCAAGAGATGTTAGAGAGAAGAATATAACAGCACCTGGTAACGGACGAGATAAGAGCCAGCTTGCATTTGCAGTGAAGAGAAATGTCAATTACCTCCGGCAGCAAATATTGGCTGTATACACTTTGCAGCTCACTGGTATTACACTTACTTCCTTTGGCACCTATTTTTCAGAATTTCTAGACAAATTTAAAGCTCTTCTCCCTACTTGCTCTTAAATCCATTCTTAAAAACTGTCATCTGTTTTGAAACATATTTGTTAAGCATGTACTATGTGCTGGGGAGGAAAAAGGGAACTAAGACAGCCCAGGCCCTTGGCATGTCTCCTCTGAACCTCTAAACCCTCTGGCAGTGAATGCAGCTACCAAGGGTGAGGTTACCCTACCACCTGAAACCTTTATATGAACCAGTCAACAGATTCCCGTCTACCTCTCAGAAATCTGTGACACAAGAGCAGCACAAGCGCTTAGCAATGGAGAGCGTCACTCCTTATTTCATAAGAAGGATGCCCTGGACGACATCCCGCATTAAATCTAACCTCTCGGGTTACTGAGCTGTCAAAACCGTGCTCTTAGAGGAAGACCATGAACCCCAAGAGGCAGTTTCTCCTTTTACATAATCAAACTCCTTTTCTCTAAAATATATTGAATTCGGGACCTACACAAGAATTGTGCTCTCTCATTTGTTGTCCAAATTAGTTTCTGCAGGATTTTTCCTATCGCAGAGATTGAACAGTGTAGCTCCAGGGTTTATGACACTATCAATGCGGCCACATGGAGCTATTTAACTGAGAATTAAGATTAAAACATCAGTTTCTCAGTTATACTAGCCACCTTGCAAGTGTTTGATAGTGAAGGCAGCTAGAGGCCACCATATTGACAGCGCAGATGGGGCACGTTCTCAACACTACAGAAGGGTCTGTGGGAAAGAGTTCCACAGAAGGGCTACTACGAGGTTCTCTGCAGGTTTGAATTCTTCTTGAGAAACACACAAAAGCTTAACAGATAAAGACTTTCAACATATAGCTGTGTTCTCCTTGATTTTATAAGTGAATGCTATAATCTGGACTTTATATACACCAAAAAATAGTGCTTTTTAGTTAGTCTCATAGTTTGGGGTTTGTGTATATTTTATTTGCCAGGAATGCTGAAAATAAACATGTGATTCCTTGTGAGGAAGAAAGGGACCAGGATTTCACAAGCCACTGTGAAGACTGTCTTATTCTGTGTGTGTGTGTGTGTGTGTGTGTGTGTGTGTGTGTGTGCGCGTGCGCTCAGTTGTGTCTGACTCTTTGTTACCGCCATAGGCTGTAGACTGCCCAGGCTCCTCTGTCCATGGAATTTTCCAGATAAGAATACTGGAATGGGTTGCCATTTCCTTCTTCAGGGGATCTTCCTGACCCAGGGATTGAACTTGAGTCTCTTGTATCTCCTGCATTGGCAGGCAGATTTTTTACCACTGCACCACCTGGGAAGCTTCTTTCATATATATCTTATACATTGCCCAATACAGTTGATATTCTCAGTAAATACACAAATTATTTGGCCATCTAATTTTGTGCCTACTTTTCATAAGCAAGTCTATAAGAGGCTTGCAAGAAATGTTCATTTCAGATTTGGAATGGCAACCATTAACACCAGTCCTGTAATTATGGTGGTGCAGCATGCAGGAATTTTTTCTCTAGGACCATATCTACCATGTGATTTTATATCCCAAAGATACATTTATACTGTGACAGGAAATCCACCAACAATGCTTCAAATGTGAAACTACCTGGGAACAAGATTGGAAAATGTTGATAATTATTCAAATTGAGTGACAGATACAAGAGGCTCATCTTTTCTTCTTTACTTTTGTGTATTTAAAATTTCTCTCCCGAATAATGGACTTTTTTTTTCAAGGAACTAATGCAACTATACACAAATTCAATCTGTTCTAACACATATTCTGGAGGGTAATTATAAACTTTGATATGGCTGGGTGCATAGCATTTTACCAAACCTCTCAAGCCAGGCCAAGAACCAACCCAGCCAGTGACCTGTTTTATGAAGTTCTCCTCCTGCGTGATCCCTGGGCTGCGGTGGGCGTTAGGAAGCACCACGCTGAGCGCCTTCAGAGGCCGGGTTCAGGTGGGTTCTGCTCTCAGCGGCTCGGAGCCGTCATGCTTACCACCTGACAGTAAGGCCACTGTCTGCCTCATCTTATCGGAAGAAAAGGCTGATAATCAACTTCCCTCCCCATCCCAACACTAATGCAGATGCCTGCAGACTGAGGAACAGTGCTTCCAGTCCACCCCAGCTTTCAGGTGAGCCCTGCCGGGCACTGCAGTGGCCCCACGGCAGCGCTGCCCAGTGGCCGGGCTGTGGTTAGCACGTGGCCGCCCCACACCACGCCACGCAGGGATGCCGCCAGTGGACATGCGCAGGAGCCATTTCGGTCCCACCTGCTGCCCTCTGGCTACTTTACACCCAGGATGATGGAAACGTGGACCCAGAAACACAAGCTCATCCCCTCCCAGGCCAAGTCAGTCAGCAAACCTCTCTAAGACACTCCCACAGTGCCTCAAGCAGCGACAGGCTCGGAGTCCCAGCCCTTCCCCTCTGCTCTCTGAGGCACCTGCCTCTCCTGCATCCGCTCCTCTTGGCCCTTCCTCACCGCAGCCACACCGGCCACAAGCCACTCCCTCCCTTGAGGCGCCTTCCCAACACTGGCTCCCTCCTTGTATTCTTTCTTAGGGCCTGTTTTCTTCCCCCCTCAGAGGAAGGAGACTTCCAACTTCTCACAATTTAATGTATACAACACACACGTCAGTTGACTTGTTTACTGTCTAGACTACATAATGTGCTATGTGCCAGCGGGGAACACATCTGTTTCACTCCCCATTGGATTTCTTTCCAATGCTAAGCACAATGCTTGGCTCCAGCAGACACTCAGATAGATACTTGTTTAATGAGGGATGATCTTGCTGTTCAGTCAGTCCTTTCAGTGGTAAGATTTTTAAATTTTATATTTCCAGCCCCAAATGATACATAGAACCATCTTGAGGAACACTGCTTAAAAGACAACATTAAGTGTAAGAAAGGACTTAAAAATGAGAAAGAGAACAGACCGGCTTATGTCAGCTTTAAGTAACAAACGTGAAATGAAACTTACGAAATGCATATTGTAATTCTCAAAGGTTATTTGCAGGAATAATCCTACAAGGGTTGGGGTGGTGGTTGTTTTAAATCTCAAAACCTAAACAAGTTGAAGAGAGCTCCTCTTGCCCTGTCCTGGTCTCAGCAGTCAGGATAAGCCCAGGGGGGCTCAGTGTGTCCAGTCATCTCTTTGGGGGAAAGCCCTTAGAACCGATCTTCTGGGCAAATCCAACAAAGGTCACTAGGTTGTTTCACAGCCCACCCATTAGCCATTCCAGCAGCATATTCACAGAAAGGCCAGATTCTTCTCTCAACAGTCCTATCTATGCTCACAGTGACCTGGCCTGTGGCTTTTATTCACCAAAGAAAAACCAAAGAGGACTTAAGTCTTTTGCAACTCCCATAGGGTTTGTCCTTAAATTTAACAAAGTTCTCCCAATACACAGCAGATGTTCTAAAGGAGAACTCAGAATTTAAACTGGGGTCAGTACACAGTAAGAGGCTGGGAATATATGACCCCAAAGCAAAGGGAAATCTCACTTTTTGAACTGAGAAAACTTCCAGGGCACAAGGCTTAGATGATTTCAAAATGAGGCAGCATCTACCTGAAACAACCACAGAACTAAAAAAAAAAAAAAAAAAACAAAAAACCAACAACCACAGAACTCACACTGCGGAGCAACAGAAGCCTGAATTCTAGTCCCAGCCATAAGCCCTTGTCCTCGTTGCGTGATCTTGAACATGTTAGTTAACTCTGAACTTCGGCTTTCTCATCTTAGAATAAGATTGATACTAGGGTCTACTATTCATAAGGGCTTCCCAGGTGGCACAGGGGTAAAGAATTCACCTGCCAATGGAGACAAATGAGACTGGGGTTTGAACCCTGGGTCAGGAAGATCCCCTGCAGTAGGAAATGGCAACTCATCCCAGTATTCTTGTCTGGAAAATTCCATGGACAGAGGAGCCTGGGGGGCCACAGTCCATAGGGTCACAAAGAGTCAGACAGGATTGAGCATAAGCAATCACAGGATGATGTGAGGTTGAAAAGTGGGAACAGTGCCTGGCACACAGCAATCCCCCATGAATGACAGTTACTCTTCTTGGTATCACCTACCCATGTTTTCTCATTACAAAAGCACTAGCACAAACATCCACCTGACACTTCAGGAGTCCTTTCCTTTCAAACATTTAACTTCTCAGATCCTTCAATTCATAAACTCACATAATCAATGACACTCTATTGGAGGGAGCGGGAGGAGGAGACTAAGAAATCAAATCCTCACTTTGGAGAGAACTTCAAGGTCCAGAGTGGGGAAATGAAGTGCCCAAGACACACATAATAACTGGAGAAACCCCCAGGACGGCCAATGGGTCTCTTAATACCAATTGCAGTGGTCTCTGCACCTCACTCAGAAACTCAGGGTTTCTGTACTTGCCTCCGAGCACCACTCTGATGAATGGGGCTGCACAGACACTTCACACGATGCAATTAAGCATCACAAGGAGCTTGGCCAGAGGCAACATGGAATCCTGCACAAAACCCTGAGGTGCTTTAAAATTCACACATAAGAGTATTCATATCAGCCCAGGTTTCCAAACTTCTCATAAGGATAGTTATTTTTAACTTGGGATTTGAAGTTGACAAAGAACTTAATGAATAGGCAGAGAGCTGTCTGTCCATGGCTGGTTAGCTCCTGAAGTTAATGCTTCTCACGGGGACAAGCGTCAGCCAAAGGACAGAGCTTTACACAAACTGGAAAATGTTCCTGCAGCCCACAGATCATGGATTACTGCCTGGGCTCCGAGTAGCAAATCTTACAAGATGCTCCCTAGCTTTCCTCCAGAGCCACCTACCAGTTAACCTTATGTTCTGTCATTCAACAGCATCACGTGTTCCTGGCTCACGCTGTGCCAGGCACACAAATGACTTCGTGTAATCCTCACAACTACCAACAGAGAATGCACTAGCATGGTTCATCTGATCTAGGACCCCACTTCAGTTCAGTTCAGTCGCTCAGTAGTGTCCGGCTCTTTGCAACCCCATGAATCGCAGCACGCCAGGCCTCCCTGTCCATCACCAACTCCCGGAGTTTACTCAAACTCATGTCCATAGAGTCAGTGATGCCATCCAGCCATCTCATCCTCTGTCGTCCCCTTCTCCTCCTGCCCCCAATCCCTCCCAGCATCAGGGTCTTTTCCAATGAGTCAACTCTTCGCACGAGGTGGCCAAAGTATTGGAGTTTCAACTTCAAAATCAGTCCTTCCAATGAACACCCAGGACTGATCTCCTTTAGGATGGACTGACTGGATCTCCTTGCAGTCCAAGGGACTCTCAAGAGTCTTCTCCAACACCACAGTTCAAAAGCATTAATTCTTCGGTGTTAAGCTTTCTTCACAGTTCACCCCACTAGGATACCATTATTTTATGTACAAAAAAAGGAAGTCCTGCCAACTACAATTGTCAGACCTCATAAATTTAAAAGATACTTTGGCTTTCCTGGTGGCTCAGACCGTGAAGACGTCTGCCTACAATGCAGGAGACCTGAGTTCGATCCCTGGGTCGGGCAGATCCCCTGGAGAAAGAAATGGCAACCCACTCCAGTACTCTTGCCTGTAAAATCCCATGGATGGAGGAGCCTGGTAGGCTATAGCCATGGGGTCACAAAGAGTCAGACACAACTGAGCAACTTGACTTTCACTTTTTTTTCTTTTCAGAAATGTGAAGATGAGACGAGGTGTATTGTCTTACATTTGTGGAAATGTGAACACTGTCCCATTTTACAGATAAAGAAACTGAGGTATACTGAAAACAGTTTGCCCAAGGTCACAGAGCTAGTAAATAGAAGCACTGGGATACAGACCTGATAAGTCTGGTCACCTTTTCATGGCAGTAAACTCAGATTTCCCAAGAGTCATATGAATTACCCAAAAACACACCTGGCAAAGAGGCAGGACACAGGGTGCTAACACCTGCTCCGCCATGAGCACATTAACTGTGGCAATTCTCTGAACATTTCTGAACCTGACCTTTCATGTGTCCAAGAAGGCACTGTGCTAGACTATGATAAACTGCCTTTCTTCTTCTGGAAAAGCAACGCGGTATACTATGGGAAAAAGTACAACTGGAATCAGAAAGTCCTAGACTGAAGTTCTTGTTCCAGGGAATTCCCTGGTGGTCCAGTGGTTAGGACTCTGCTTTCACTGCCGAGGGCCTAGGTTCAATCCTTGGTAACAGAACTAAGATCTGTTCCACCAACTAACCAGCTTATGCCCTGGGCAAGTTA
Source organism: Muntiacus reevesi (assembly GCF_963930625.1). NCBI lineage: Eukaryota > Metazoa > Chordata > Mammalia > Artiodactyla > Cervidae > Muntiacus > Muntiacus reevesi. Next base: position 14,176,296 of record NC_089266.1, on the reverse strand, counting down.
CTGAACTGCTCTCAGCTTCCTCTCCTGTAAACTGAGACTCTGTGTGTGTGCCTGCGTGCACCTGCCCGCTCAGTCACTCAGTCATATCTCTTTGCGACCCCATGTACTGTCCTGCCACGCTCCTCTGTCCATGGAATTTTCTAGGCAATACTAGAATGGGTTACCATGTCCTACTCCAGGGGATCTTCCCAACCCAGGGATCGAACCTGCATCTCTTGTGTCTCTGGCATCGGTAGGTGGATTCTTTACCATTGCACCACCTGGGAAGTCCAACCAGCATCTGTCTCCCTTAGAGGGCTGCTCAAGGACAAAAGAGGATATACTGGGTTGGCCAAAACATGCGTTCAGGTTTCTCCATAAGATGTTATGGAAAAACCTGAATGAACTTTATGGCCAACCCAATATACACAGAGAAAGCAGCAATGGCAGAGCTGGAATTCAGCAAATGCTCTTTCTATACCAACCACCTTTTGCTTTGGGACAGAGTTAAAGAACAAAAAATTCCCTGTGACCTCAGCAATTGCCCAGGGGGACACTGGTGAGAGTAAGAATCAGACAGAAGAAAGCTGACTCTGAGGGCTACTCAGGCAAAGAAAATGAACTGGAAGCACCTGGAGGGCAGGGACAGCTGACCGACTGGTTCCAAACTTTCGAGTAAACTCACTGACAGAGGGAAAGGTTAAAAAGAACTTAACACCATCAAACAGAGAAGGAAATGGCAACCCACTCCAGTACTCTTGCCTGGAGAATCCCATGGACAGAGGAGCCCAGTAGGCTGCAGTCCATGGGGTCACTAAGGGTCAGACACAACTGAGCTACTTCACTTTCACTTTTCACTTTCATGCAGTGGAGAAGGAAATGGCAACCCACTCCAGTGTTCTTGCCTGGAGAATCCCAGGGACGGGGGAACCTGGTGGCTACCGTCTATGGGGTCACACAGAGTCGGACATGACTGAAGCGACTGACTAGCAGCACCACCACCACCACCATCAAAAGACACTGGTCAACAGATATGAGGATGAAGAGATACCAAATCTGACACAGAAAAGCAGTCTTGGAAGATCCAGTTTGATACCAAAAGTGACCTACAGTGGGATTTCCCCACTATCCTGTTTCGTTCTTACAATAAGTAATATTCTGTGCATTTCACCTCTTTCTTTCTTCAAGAGCTTCAGAAAATCCTCAGAAGTTATGAGCTCTGGAAGGGAAGGTGAGTCATATGGATGCAGAAACAACCTGCTGACCTGCCTTTTTTCTCCATTGTGCCCAGAATGCCTCAAAGTTTCTGGCACATGGCCAACTCTCAACAAAAATTAGTTGAGTGAATATTTTTTGACTACGTGCCATTTCACTGGGACCAGAACTCCCAAACATCCTATACGTTTATCCTACCTAAAAGACTAACAATAGTCTTTCCTGCTTCTTTTCCAGGCGCATTCCAAAACCATAATCTCTAATGTGCAAACGATACACTCAGCAATGCTATTTCTCCAATCCTCTCATGTGATGACTTTCTACTTGTCCTTCAAACCTCAACAAGTCCCGGTCCCCTTAGTCCCACCAAAACCCCTGCACTCTCTCTTCCCCTTCCTCTGTCCAGCCCTTGGGCTACTCGGCAGTTGCCTCAATTACCGCCATCATCTGATCTGAATCGGTTTGTTAATCTCCTTCCTATCAGGCATAGCACCTTTCCTGGAGATAAATGCAGGCAAGTCCAGTTCACCCACAGCTCTCCACCACCCCCAACCCTGAGGCCCATGTGAAAAAAAGAAACCATATGGCAAAAATCCCACTCTGCCCTCATCATCTCAGGAGGCTGTTTGTTTTACATAAAGTTTAGCTCAATCACCAACTTTTAGAAGACTCTGAAAGAATGCTGTAATGATTTAAGGGTTGGCTAAGAGCTGACAGGGCTTCCCTAGGGGCTCAATGGTAAAGCATCTGCCTGTCAATTCAGGGGACTCAAGCAGTTTGATCCCTGGGTCAGGAAGATCACCTGGAGAAGGAAATAGCAACCCACTCCAGTATTCTTGCCTGGGAAGCCCCATGGACAGAGAAGCCTGGCAGGCCACAGTCCATGGGGTCGCAAAGAGTAGAACCCGACTCAGCAACTAAACAACAACAACTAGAGCTGACAAAAATGGCACTTTTGCTCTTTCAATACCTCCCTGGAGGTAAGCTGCACTGTGTCACCCAGCTCTAAATCCACAAACCCAGACTTTCAGGAATTCCCTGGCAGTCCAGAGGTAAGGACTTTGTGCGCTCACTACCCAGGGCCCTGGTTTGATCCCTGGCCCCAGAACTAAGATCCCATTAGCTGGGTGGTCAAAAAAAAAAAAAGAAAAGAAAAGCTAAACTTTGCAAGCACTCCCCATTCCAGAGTTCAAGGACCATTTGCGTCTGTTTTTCCTTATTGGCTTCCATATAAAAGTTACTCATTGTTTTCCTTCCAGCTTACATCAGGCTCCTGAAAGGACTCCTTTAAAGCCTTTGATGAAAACCATCAAAACATGCCAAAGGCTGGTTCTTTTCAACGTCTGCGCAGAGCAGCCAAGGTGTCACAACCTAGAACTTCAAACATGAATATGGCAGCACTCCTGCCTTCATGGAGCCCACGCATTTCCTCCAAATAAAAAAGTATGCCCTCCATGGGCAGCGTCTCTTAAAGACGGTAGTGACAAAGTACTTCTCGGCTTTGGAGGAAGAGCGAGGGTGGAGACAGGCTTTGCCCTTACATTGGATGCCCTGTAACCATAACAACCGATGGTTTCAGTAACCATCAACCCACCGAGGGGCTAAGTTTTCCAAAAGGCATTTTCAAGAGGGGAAATCTCCCCTGCACCGACTCCCGCGTCAGCCGAGCGTTCTGGGGAGCGGTTCAGCCCATCTCTGGTCCCACCGATTCGTTCCAGCGCTCGCCAGCAGCACAGCCTCCGCCGTCACACCCCGCGCTCCGGGCAGGGCACCTGGCGTTAGGCCTCAGCCCAATGTCACTTGTTAACCTTCCAAAACACCCGGCGTTCGGAACGCGGTCGTCTCAAGTCTCAGGCGCGCGAACCACCCACTGCCACCCGCGATTTCCAAGAGCTGGCGAAAAACAACCGGAGGAGCTGAGAGCCTCTGAAACGATCCACTTAAAAGTAACTGCGGTTCTCGACTTCCAGGCGTTTCGCGACGTGAGCGCCGGGGGAGATCAGAACCTGGGGCCCCATTCATAAAATTACAAGCTGTTTTCCCTCAGTTTGCGTGTGGACTGTCCTCGGCTGGGGCCGAGTCCGGAGCCCGTGGACAGCAGGCTGGGGGGCTGGCCGGCGGGCACCTCTGGCGGGGTCAAGCCCACACCGCCCCACACCGCCCCCAGAAGAAAGAAGGGTGCGCCCGGGGGCCTTGCGGGTAGGTGTCCCTGTCAACTTAACCGGGACCGTGACAGCGGGGAGGGGCCCTGGGGGACCGGACCCCCGCGCCCAGCCGCGCCAACGGCCGCCGGCCCCCGGACCCTGAGGAGCCGGAGCCGCCCCCAGCCCCGGCCTTCTCGGTGGGCGCTCCCTCCACCGCTCCGCCCGGCCCCGGGAGCTCTCACCCCGGATCCACTGGCTGCCTCATTGTACTGTGCCGGCGCCGGGGCTTCACGGCCGCCGCAGACCCCGCTCCGTTTCGGGCTCGGGCCGCCGTCCTGCCGCCCGCCCGCACCCGGGGCACCGGCCGCCCCGCCCCGCCGGCGGACCCGCCCCGCGCCCGCGGCCGCCGCCGCCAACCAGAGGGCGGCGGGGGCGGAGCCGGCCTCGCGCCAGGCCCGGCCAATCCAGCCCCTACCAGCACGCCGGGGAGCGGCCGCGGAAATGGGCGTGCGATTGGTCGGGTCTGTTAAAGAGGCCGCCGCCCACGGGGCTGGGGAGAGGGGCGGCGGCGGGGTTACCTGGAAGAGCCTGGGGTGGAAGGGATGAGACCGTCTCTTCTCTCCTAGTCCCGCAGCCTCGCTGTCCCCAGCACTTTGCATTTATTAATTTCCTCTTCCTAAAGTCTAGCAACAAGTGGGGGCAGAATCTGCCTCTGTTAGAAAGAGAAACTGAGGTCCCCAGGGTCTCCTCGCTTGACACATTGACTCGAATTTGAGTTTCATAGGGCCGTCAGACACATCTGTTCCCGTCCAGTCCCAGAAATTGGCTTAAAAATTATCCAGCTCACCCTGGAGAATTTTGTAAAACATATTTAACACACATTCCGTGTGTCTGAAATGGGACTGGGAAAAATATGTATTTTTCAGCGTCCGTCCCCCGAGGTGATTCTGATGTAGGTAGTTGGTACAAGAGCCACATATACAGGCAGGCACTTATTATTTCAAGTCCCTTATGGCAATGAAGTTCAAGTGCAACTGCCATAAATAAAAATAAGCTCTTCTTTATCCTCAAAAACAGTAATATGGTTGTGAGATTTGTTAGTTTGGCTGGAGGTCGCCTACTGAGAAACTCAGGACAGTTCCCGAGTGGGTCATGCCAAGAATTGAGTCTGAAGGGCACCGGGCTGGGTTGAAGCAACAAGGCAGTCTTGTTCTCTGACTCCGGAGACAAAGCTTAAATACTTAAATGGCAAAACACACCCTTCCTTGTTGCCATCACCTGGCCCAGTCATAACCCCAGGAAGGTGCCTGGGTTCCAACGCCATCCAGCCCAGCCCATTCTCCCAAACACATGCCTCTCCTCCTCCCGGTGTCCCAGACATCCATCTGACCCAGAAGTCCCTGCCTGAAAGTGAGCCTCTTCTGCCTAGACCCCTCCTATGAGAAGCAAACTGCCTCCAAAGAACAGCCATATCGCTGTTGGTGGTGATGGTGGTCATGGTGTTTTGGCTGGTTGGTTGTTTGTTTTGGTTTTTCTGTGATTTCTGTGGGTGTTATGTTTGTCAGGAACAGCTCAACACACGCATTTTCAGCCCCATCGAGATTAAGTCTCTGGGTTGCAGACATCACTGCCTGGGAACATTCCCTTGGCCCTCCCAAAAGAAAAGGAATTCTTGTTTTAAATGCAGAGGGTTCCAGTCTTGGGTATCTGGAAATGTGCAACAAAGGCAGTTAGCACTAGAGAAACAGCCCAAAGTTCATCTTGGCCACACCTTAGAACCTCCACAGTTTGGTTGGAGTGGAGTGGGCAGTGAAGGTGGCGGGGGCCTGGAGCTGTACCACTGCCAGGGTCCTGGGGAAGCTGGCATTGTGTATCTCAGAGTGCCCGCCCTCACCTTCCTTGCCCAGGCAAAACCCTACATAAATAATTAGGTTAATTAATATAGTGTCAACCTAATCTCAAGCTGGAGGCCCATAAGATCCATCATGAACACGAAGAAGGAGCCCTTCCTTTTGAAAAGTGAGGAATTTGGATGCTTTGAAAAATAAACAAATGTATCATAACGTAATAATATTAACACTTCCTCCTACCTTTAAGAGATTACTCTGGGCCAACACTATGTCAAGATCTTTGCGCGCATTAATTCATTTGAAACCTTATAAGGACCCTGTGTGGTAGGTGTGGTTGTTATTTTCTCCATATTATAGATGCCGAAATGGAAGCTCACAGAAGACTGGTAATGTGTCCAAGGTCACAAGACTAGCTTAAGAAAGAGCCAGCCTTCATGACCTCCTAACTGCCTGTTCCAGTGTTTGCCAAAGTGCCCTTCCTTCTTGCCAGAAACAGGATGGCTAACTTCAAAAGGCAAAAGAAGCGAACACCACTGCACTTCTCCAAAAGACAGTGTAATTAATATAGCAGCACTGCCTTGGAGTTTAAGTTCCATTGCTCTAACATGCCATCTGTTTGACCTTGAACAAGATATATCATTCAATCCCTTTGAGCCTCTGACTGCTCATCTATAAAAGGGGATAATGGTAACAAATTCTGCCTCCTTGGACTGGCATGAAAACCAAATCAGTAAAGAATATGTATGAATGTACACGTACTTTGAACTTACAAATGAAAACAGTGATTTTAGACCTTGGTATCTTGACTCAGTAAAGTGAACAATGACAAAGGCCAGGGTTTGTGATGCTAAATTCAAATATCAAACAAGATTCCTTACTTTGTCCCCCAAGTATCTATAGGAATAGTATGTACAAAGTGAAGTAAATTTTTTCTACCTACAGAAGAGATAGAAGCCACAGAAATTCAAATCTAAGTTATCACTCTGGCATCTGCCTCCCTTCACCCCCGCCCCCCCAACCATCACTTAAGTCTCTCTCACAACCCAGGCTTCAGTTTAAGCCTACAGATTCCAGTATACTTGAATTATTCCCAATTGTGACCTTTCAAGACAATCCTTATTTTCTCATGAAACTTTAAAAAAAATGCTGTAAGATTTTTACTGCAATTTTTTGACACTGCACTTCTGTCTTGGCAGGAGAAATGGTTATGAAGTACACAAAAACAGAAAAGTTAATCCACGTATACATCGAAAAAAAAAGGTTAGGGTCCCATTGTGCCACAAGCTGCACCATTAATGAACAATTTCTGAGAGCTCTGTAAGTACCAACTGGTGTACTCAGCATTGGGGATGAAGACAGTATTTTTTGTTTTAAGTGCAAAAATGGTGAACTTTTGGCACTAAATCTAGCAGAGAAAGACTGACATATTGATGGACCATTATTGGCCTCCACAAAGTTAAGCCCAAGAGCTATGGGAGGTAGAATAGACATTTATAACCCCTGGGGAACCCCAATAATGTTTCATTTTTAAAAAAAAACTTTCATTGTTGCTAGCTTATATATTTATTTTTGTGGCCATGCTGCAGGACACGTGGAATCTGTTTCCCGACCAGATACTGAACCGGCACCCCCTGCATTCGGAGTGCAGAGTCTTAACCAGTGGACCGCCAGGGAAGTCCCTGATAATGTTTTAAGGGTGACCAGATGAAGGCTATTGAAAAACCAGAAAGGTAATAAAAACCTAAGGAAGAGTGTTGTCTGCAGGGGGGGAGAGACCTGAACGTATACCTTGGGATTTGGAAATTAGAAGGTTACTGACTGTGCTCAGATGCTCAGTCACGTCTGTTTGTGACCCCATGGACTGTAGCCCTCCAGGTTCCTCTGTCCATGGGATGCTCCAGGCAAGAATACTGGAGTGGGTTCCCATTTCCTCCTCTAGGGGATCTTCCCAACCCAGGGATCAAATCCGCTTCTCCTGCATTGGCAGGTGGGTTCTTTACCACAAGTGCCACCATCCCAAGCCCAGGAACAACTGCTTCAGAAGGTTACTGAGGCCACTGACAGAAGCCGAGTGGGTGGGGCTAGAGATGCAGACTCTCGCTAGAGCTAGACTGAGAAGAAGAGCTAAGAAGAGAGAATGAAGAGGCCAGGCAGGACAGGACCGATGGGACAGGGTCCCAGGAAGCCCACAGGGACAGGGAAGAAGGCCTTGGGGAGGAAGAGGGTCTGTTCTTCCACTTGAGCTGGATGTAGATAAGAATGGGTGTGGGTGCAGATTCATTCATAGATGGAGGGCAGGAAGTTGGGGAAATTCCTGCCTGCTGGTTTCTATTATTTTCATTCTAAAGTGAGAAATGAAGTCTTCTCTTGAGAGTGGGTGGGAGGTGGTAACCGGGCCTTGAGGAAAACAGTGAAGAACTGGAAAAGCCACCGAGAGGAATGGAAGAGGGAGCTGCCAGATTGAGAGGGAAAGTTCCTGGCAGCCGTGAGGGCCCATGCATTTGAAGCACTCCTGTGACAGGAGTCAGATGGATGGTCACGTGGGGCTCGGCAGCTGGGTCCTGTGTGGAGAATCCAGAGTGAAGAATTTACAGGGTCAGGAGCAGGAGAAACCCAAAACAGTGCAAGGTATAGACAACAGATGGGTCAAAGTGATGGATCATGGGTTCTAAGTTGGATGGAGATAGAAGGAAATCTGCGGCGGTGGAGGTAGGGGGGCTGCCGCTGGACTGGAAGAAATATGTGGGGCAGGAGAGATGGGAAGAACCAGACATGGTGTCAGCTTGGAGTGGGATGGGTTAGGTGAGGCGTTCAGAGAAGAGCAATTCCAAGTGATGACAAGGTCAGGCCCAGCCATGGAGTTGGAGTTTTTAAACACACTTAACTCCTGGATTGTCCCTCCCCTGGTTCCTTTTAGAGAATGATCTGTGGCTGTGTGGCCTCCAGCGCTTTCTGTTCACTCTGCACCACTCTCTGAGATGATGGAGGTGGGAAAGCATCCTTCTCTCTCGTCTGGTTTTCCTTCTAAAATAAAAACCTGTTAATGAACAGAAGGACACCCACTATCGTCATGGAGACAGGAGCATTTGCAGGAAGGGATGCTGGTGGGAAGTCTTCCGGGGCTTTAGAGGTGCCTCACCTGGTGGGTTGATGCACTTGTGAATAATTCCCAGCCATCAGGGAGTGGCAAACAGCCAGCTGATGTCGATTATATATTTTGCTAATTAGCATGTGAGACCTGAAGTTATTAGATAGAAATGTCTCAAAGCTCTGTCATTCTAAGGGAGGACCAGTGGGGGAATGGTGACTTCTAATTGATGTGGAACAGAGCTAGAGTGGACTTCTAGGGAGAAATCCTGACACCTCCCTCCATTTCCCTGCTGACTCTCTGCCCACCCTCTGCTCCACACAGTGAACGGCTCCATCGCACAGCATTTACTCCCTCCCTTTCCCTCTAACCCGCCATCCTAGAGGCCTTCCAACCACCGGGCCTTCTACTCCACTCCAGCACAGGAAATCCAGTCTCCAGCTTGTGCAGAAGCACCCTGGCACACAATTTTAACTCCCGGAATGAAGGGTCAGCCCTGCAGCCAACAGGTGCTGGCCCCCACTTCTGTATCTCTTTTCCCCTTAAGTAGCGGAAGTGGGAGGACTCAGCTGGCTTTTTGGGGGTGGGGGATGCTCAGCTTGTAGTTTGTGGGATCTCAGTTCCCTGACCCAGGCCATGGCAGTGAAAGCCCAGAATCCAACCACTAGATCCCCAGTGAACTCCCCCAGCTGGCCTTTTAATGACACATGTGCATGTGTGCTAAGTCACTTCACATGCGTGCTAAGTTGGACAAAAAGTGTCCAACTCTTTGCGACCCTATGGACTGTAGCCCACCAGGCTTCTCTGTCTAGATTCTCCAGGCAAGAATACTGGAGTGGGTTACCATGCCCTCCTCCAGGGGATTTCCCAATGCAGGGATCGAACTGATGTCTCTTATGTCTCCTGCATTGAAGGTAGGTTCTTACACTAGTGCTACCTGGGAAGCCCTTAATGACATACACATCCACCTACACATAGGGGAAGGTTGTCTGTTTTCATTTTGAAAGTGTGATTTACATACCCTGATATAGAGTAGCTAGAAGTCAGTGGAAAATATCCACCCCCAATCAGATTAAACAAAATGAAAAATGGTAGAACTGCTAGCCTCTGCCATGTCCATGTGCCTGCTCTACTCAGCATCTATATGATTCAGAAGACAAAGATGGTCTATATTCGGGTAAAAGCTTAGGCAAAGAAAATGTTTCAATCTGTTTGGGCCAAGGTTCCCCCCAAAGCAGAACTTGAGACAAAGCTCACGTGTGAGTACATTGCTCAGGAGCATGAACCCAGGGAACATACCCAAGGCTCAGGAACCAAAGCAAGGATGGGGCCAGAGGCATTTGATCATCCATTACTGGGGTGGCCGCTTTCTGGGCTGCTCGATTAGGAGATATTAAGAAGCCCTAAGAGAAACATGTCAGGACCCACTGTCTAGGGTAGGAGAGACAGAGGAAGGCATTTATCCAATGGTTTCTGTCCCCATTGGTGAAGACCTCTGCACAGGGGTCTGAGCTGTGCTTCCAGGGTATGCTGGCCTGGCATTGAGTGGGCATCAACAGAGATGCCCTGGGTGTGATCCCGAGACAAAACATTGTCAGATTGTACCTGCTGGAATCTGGTAGGAGCAGACACAGAACTGGCCACTAGAGTGGTGGCTAAAGATCTCCAGTGGTACATAAGAGGTTTCCAATCCAAAGCCCATTTTTTAAACAGGGTTTCCCTTGTGGCTCAGTGATAAAGAATCCACCTTCCAGTGGAGGAGACACAGGTTCCATTCCCGGTCCAGGAAGATCCCAGCTGTCGTGGGGCAACTGTGGTACCTGTGTGATCTAGAGTCTGTGCTCTGCAACAAGAGAAGCCGCCTCAGTGAGAAACCTGCATAATGCAGCTAGAGAGTGGCCCCTGATCGCCAGAACTAGAGAAAAAAGCCTACATAGCCATGAAGACCCAGCACAGCCAAAACTAATTTTTTTTAAAGAGAAGAACATCCCACTGTACCAAAAAACTTGTCATCTTAAGTTAGGCTGGAGGGACACAAGATTTCAAATGTCTTTTAATTTTGTTATAATGTTCTGTTTAGAGAAGCAGCGTTAGGCTGCTGGCTTTGGGGTCATTTGAACTGGTTTCAAGTTTTGCATCTGTCATTTCTGAGCCATGTGACTTTGGAAAAGATATTGAACTTACTTGAACTTCCTTGAATTGTTTCCTCATATATAAGTTGGAGATATCCACATCATATGTTATTATAAAGATTAAGAGTATGCATATATCCTTAGTGTAGCATCTTTTCATATTAAGTGCCCAATTAGTGGAAGTTTTTGCTTTTCACTCTAGGGCAAATTCCCAGCCATGGAGTTTACTGTGTACAGGAAGACAATGGGGTGACATGCCTAGGCCTCAAAAATAGAAGTGAAAGAAGATATCACATGGTTGCAGGCAACAAAAAATGTCTAATACTATGAAACAACCAAACAGCTTTTATCTACAGTGGCTAAATATCTTGGAGTTTCCAAGAAAGTTCAATTTCAAATGATCTTTTGTGTTGTTGTTCAGTTGTATCCGACTCTGTGCAACCCCATGGACTGCAGCACGCCAGGTTTCCCTGTCCTTCACCATCTCCCAGAGTTTGCTCAAACTCATGTCCATTGAGTTGGTGATGCTATCCAACCATCTCTCCTCCTGCCCTCAACCTTTCCCAGCATCAGGGTCTTTTCCAGTAAGTCAGCTGTTCACATCAGATAGCCAAAGTATTGGAACTTTAACTTCAGCATCAGTCCTTCCAGTAAATAGTCACAGTTGATTTCCTTTAGGATTGACTGGTTTGATCTTGCTGTCCAAGGGGCTCTCAAGTCTTCTCCAACACCACAGTTTGAAAGCATCAGTTTTTCTCTTGTGTTGCCCCACTACAAAAATGCCTGTTTGAGGGGCAGTCACCTTGACCTTGGACCAGAAAATAGCACTATATGTACATCCCACTAGGAATGGGATCATCAGTCCTCCAGTTTCTTTTGCTCTACCAATCCCTGGAGTGTGGGAAACACAGCTCTTCTTTTTCTTTTTAAAATTTTTTATTTATTTCTTTGTGGGATCTTCTCAGATCAGAAATTGAACCCGTGTCTCTTACATTGGCAGGTGAATTCTTTACCACTGAGCTACCTGGGCTTCCCTAGTGGCTCAGACGGTAAAGAATCCACCTGCAATTTGGGACACCTGGGTTCGACCCCTGGGTTGGGAAGATTCCCCTGGAGGAGGGCATGGCAGCCCACTCCAGTATTCTTGCCTGGAGAATCCCCATGGACAGAGGAGCCTGGCGGGCTACAGTCCATGGGGTCGCAAAGAGTTGGACACGACTGAGCGACTAAGCACAGCCCCGAGCCACCTGGAAGCCCTCCTTTTACTCTTGTAGGAAGACTCCGGTGTCCTCGGCCTCTCTTTCTCTCATCCCCACACCAGCTCCTTATTCTTTCCTTCTGTGGAAAGGAGCACACATGCCCCAGGCCCTCATGATGCTCTCCTGGTGATCTCAGTCATGAGGATGTGTAAGCTGCCAAGAAGAGATTAGCAAAGGCCCTTCACCCTTACAGATAGCGCCTGCTCAGTTCAACCAGAGGAAACTGGAAACACTCTCATCATGTCCCTGGGGCGCACGGGCAAAGAACGGAGCAAATGCAGACAGAACTGTCTACCCACTCATCCTCAAGACTAAGTCCTATCGTTATCCTTGGGCTAGAAGATGATTGGCCTCTTTCACAGTATCCAGGACCCCGCTAAGTCTCCTGGAGAGGACACCAAGTCTTTGCTTCTGAGAACTAATGCTCGGCTTCTGGTTTACTAGGTGCCTTTGATAGCCATAGAGGCTCCATAATTTTAGTAGTGGTGCATACAACCATTTGGGGTGATAGATCTCTATCACAGCCATAAAAAACCCAAAGACAAATTAAAAGGAAGGAAAAATCGAGTAGTTAGCCTGAGGCCCAAAGCAAACCCCACTTACTGGTGGAATCAGAATTGCCTCCCTGCCATTTCCCATCAGGCTTCCCAGGTGGCGCAGTGGTAAAGAACCTGCCTGCCAATGCAAGAGACGCAGGAGATGCAGGTTCGAATCCTGACTCAGGAAGATCCTCTGGAGGAGGAAATGGCAACCCAACCCAGTATTCTTGCCTGGAAAACTCCATGGACAGATGAGCCTGATAGGCTACAGTCCAAAGGGTCAAAAAGAATCAGACACAACTGAGCAACTGAGCACACACACATGCATTTGCTAATCACCCTCCTACCTGCCTACACCTACCTTGGTCTCTCATGGCCCTCTGAGCAATCACGATGTGACCCACTTAAATGATTATTCAGAAGAGCAATTGGTCTTTCCTGGCTATAAGTCATCCACTAGTCATCGTCATCATCGTTATAATTAGTAAGACTTCTCTCATTAAGTTGTGAAGGCATCTGTCCCAAGCCTTAGAAGGTCACCCAGTTTCCAGAGACTGGGAGAAACCATGATGCTATTCATTCATCCCAGGCCCAGCTCAAGCTATAGTTTTCATGCATTTCAGAGCAGAGGAGAAAACACTCTGTATGCTCCAGTCTTACCCGATGCCTGCTAGGCCTCTCCTGGATATCTGATAATCATTTCATGTTAAAAGTCCTCAAAAGGAATCCTTGGTCCCTACCCACCCCCATCTTAGTCAATAGCACCGCTGCCCACCCACTAACTTGCTGGAGTCAAGAACATCAAGAACAGTGAGTTGGGACTTCCCTAGTGGCCCAGTGGTTAAGACTTCGCCTTCCACTACAGAGGGTGCAGGTTCGATCCCTGGTCGGGGAACTAAGATTCCACATACCTTGTGAAAATGAAAACATAAACCAGAACCAACATTGTAACAAGTTCAATAAAGACTTAAAAAAAAAAAAAGAACAGTGAGTTGGCAGAGGGGAGGGATAAACTGGGAGATTGGAATTGACATATACACACTATTATATGTAATAGTACTATTTACGGCACAGGGAACTCTGCTCAATACTCTGTCATGACCTACAGGGGAAAAGAATCTAAGAAAGAATGGATATATATAACTGATTCACTTTGCTGCACGGCAGAAGCTAACACAACGCTGTTAATCAACTATGTTGTTTGCTAAGCCATGTCAGACCCTTTTGCAACCCCATGGCCTGTAATCTGCTAGTCTCCTCTGTCCATGGGATTTCCCAGGCCAGAATACTGGAGTGGGTTGCCATTTTCTTCTCCAGGGGGTTTTCCCAACTCGGGGATCAAACCCAAGTCTCCTGCATTGGCAGGCAGATTCTTTACCACCAAGCCACTGGGGAAGCCTGCTTTGAAAAACAAAAACAAAAACAATGAGTTATCTGAGATTCCATCCTTTTCTGCTCACATCCAGTCCATCAAGGAGAAGGCAATGGCACCCCACTCCAGTCCTCTTGACTGGAAAAATCCCATGGATGGAGGAGCCTGGTGGGCTGCAGTCCGTGGAGTCGCTAAGAGTCGGACACGACTGAGCGACTTCACTTTCACTTTTCACTTTCATGCAGTGGAGAAGGAAATGGCAACCCACTCCAGGGTTCTTGCCTGGAGAATCCCAGGGATGGGGGCACCTGGTGGGCTGCCATCTATGGGGTCGCATAGTCAGACACGACTGAAGTGACTTAGCAGCAGCAGCAGCCAATCCATCAATATACAAACTTGCTCTGGCATCTCTCTTCTGAAAAATCTCCTCCCTGTTGTCCAGGACTCCCTCCTGTTGTCCTTTACAGCACACCTTCTCAAAGGGTTCCCCTCTTCCTCTCCCATCATCCTCTTTAAGCTGCTTGTCCAGAGGCTTCCACCTCTGCTGCACCCCAGAAACTGCTCCTGTCACATCATTGATGACCTCCACTCTGTCAAGCCCAGGAGTCACTCCTCTGACCTACCTGACCCTTACTTAATACTTTTCACAACATCTACTGGCCACCTCCCTACGCGTCCAGTCCTCATTTCCTTAGTCCATCTCTCATACTCCCTCCAGACCCTGGTGAGATGGAGAGAGCAAACTTCATCCCCCAGGTCACACATTTCCAGTGGCCTGTTGCTTGTCCAACAGATCAGACTTCAGGCAGGACCTCAAACTGTCCCCGGGTGCCAGGCTGGTCAGGGCAGGCCCTGGGATGTCTTCAAACACCATCCCTATGAGCCTGTTCTCTTTGTCTCTTACACAGAGCTGGAAATGGAAAACTTGACATGTTGGCAGAGGAAAGGGACAGCATTGCTGTGTGTGTTTTTTTTCCCCCATCTCATTTTCCATTACTGCTGTTACAATGGTGTTTGCGCAATAGAGGAAAGTTGGGTGCCCAAAAATAAAATGCCTGATAAGAAGATTTGACTCTCATATATGGATGGAGTTCTGGGGGGCAGTGCCAACGGTGGGCAGCAATCCATGTAGTGACAGCCGGGGGTCTGGCTGGCATTGCTCGAGCTTCCCTTGCAGCTGTGATGGTATCTCAGTGACCTTTTCAAGAGCTTGGCTGTAGCCTTCATGTGTCTGCTGTAATTCTGGTGCATGTTTATGCTGACAGAGCACCCAGCGAACAACTTGGAAAATTCCTTGCCTTTGTTTTCCCTTTCTGGAGATTAATCCATATCGAATTGCAACTTTTTTCATCAACATTACCTCTGCTACCTTCTTTTCAAACCTCTTCAGTCAGACTCTTGCTTTTCTTTTTCTTTCTTTTTTTTTGGCCACACTGCCCAGCTTGCAGGATCTTAGTTCCCTGACCAGGGATTAACCAGCATCCTTGACAGTGAAAGCGTGGAACCCTAGCCACTGGACTGCCAGGGAACTCCTCAGACTCTTCCTTCTCTAAAGATGAAATTGAGTCCTGTACCCCTGGCAATCCATTTCCTTTGGCCTTGGGTTGTAAAGCAGCGTGGCCTAGATCTTTCTGGTCCTGACTATTTCCTTCGTGACACTTACCCAAAGAGTGAGTCAAGAATTATTAGCATCTCTGTCCCTGGATGGTGAGTTCCAGGAGGCCTGGGATGGGATCTGTCTCTCCCTCCTTCTGCAAGACCAGGCCCATCACAGGCCCTCAGTAACACTCTGCTGAAGGAGTGATGTCCCGTGAGAGCCAGTGAAGGGCCCTCCCTGGACCGGGAAGCCCCCCTCAGCTCTCCTCTCCACTTGGCTCTTACAGACAAGCACTTCCAGCTAGAGTTTGGGCAGGTCCCGACTTCCTCCAGCCTGGTCTACCAGAAGGAAAGAAGAAAGAAAGCTCCTGCCTGCTGAGTTGGGATATTTTTATTTTTTAAAAAATATTTATTTGGCTATGCTCGGTCTCAGCTGTGGCACACAAGTTCAATCCCCAGTCTGGGAACTTGACCCTGAATGTCATGATTAACAGCCTGCATGCCACAACTATACCTGGCGCAGCCAAATAAATTTTAAAAGGGGGGTGGGGATAGAGCAGGGACTTCCCTGGTGGTCCGGTGGTTAAGACTCTGTGCTTCCATTGCAGGGAGTGCAGGTTCAATCCCTGGTTGGGGAACTAAGATATCCTTGCCAGTAGTGAAAAAGAGAGAGAGAGAGAGAGAGAGAGAGATGAAGAAGAAGAAATAGCACAGCACCAGGAAAGAAAAGGGAGAGTGGAAACCCTGTCGTCTGATCCTTAGGATGGAGTTTCCAAAGCCTGGGGGAAAGTACAAAAATCCTTCCTATACATGGTGGATCAGGGTGGGGGCTCCAATGACTACATCTAACATCCACTGAACTTAATAAAACTCTGCAGTTGTGGTATTTAAGGGAGTGGACTCTCTCTGCCTTAAAATACTTTATTTCCTAAATCACATGCAATATATAAGAATAGCTAGAAATCCCCATCTCTATGGCCAAGTTGGAGGGACAGCGCAGGAGAAGGCATGCTAAATTTTGCTAAGTTGCTTTTTCTTTCTTTTTTTTTTAAGTTGTTTTTTCTTAAAGACTTAAAGAATATCCAGGGTTTATAATAAAATTTATATTTCTAATTACTCATATAGTAAAAGCTGAACACACCTGAAATTTACTAAGCACCTATTTCATTCTTTCTTGCCTTATTTAAAGTTGAGATTATAATTGACATATAGCATGATATTAGTTTTAACTATACAGCATAATGATTCTATATTTGCATATATTGCAAAACAGTCCCACAAGTCTAGTTAACATCCATCACCACACATCGTTACAAATTTTTTTCTTCTTGTGATGAGAACTTTTAAGATCTATTCTCTTAGTAACTTTCAAAGGTACGTTACAGGATTATGAACTCCGGCACAGCATAGTACTATAATGCTGTACATTATATCCTAAGGACCTATGTATTTTATAACTGAACGTTTGTACCTTTTGAGCCCCTTCACCCACCCCCAACTTTGCCTTTGGCAACCACCAGTCTATTCAAACTGTGGTGCTGGAGAGGTCTCTTGAGAGTCCCTTGAACTGCAAGGAGCTCAAGTCAGTCAATCCTAAAGGAAATCAACTCTGAATATTCAATGGAAGGACAGATCCTGAAGCTGAATACTTTGGCCACCTGATGCAAAGAGCAGACTTATTGGAAAAGACCCTGATGCTGGGAAAGATTGAAGGCAGAAGGAGAAGAGGGTGGCAAGGGATGAGACAGTTAGATAGCATCACCGACACAATGGACAGGAATTTTTATTTTTCATTTATTTTTATTAGTTGGAGGCTAATTAGTTTACAATACTGTAGTGGGTTTTGTCATACATTGACATGAATCAGCCATGGAGTTACATGTATTCCCCATCCCGATCCCCCCTCCCAATGGACAGGAATTTGAACAAACTCCGGGAGATTGTGAAAAACAGAGGAGCCTGGCGTGCTGCGATTCATGGGGTCGCAAAGAATCAGAGATGACTTACCAGCTGAACAACAAGTGCGTTCTCTGTATCTCTTTTATTTTTTTTGCCTGTGTTGAGTCTTCACTGAGACATATGGGCTTAGTTGCCTCTCTGCATGTGGGTTCTTAATTCTCCAACCAGGGATTTAACCCATATCCTCAGCATTGGAAGGTGGATTCTTAACCACTAGACCACCAGAGATGTCCCCTGTTCCTCTGTATCCTCTTGAGCTTGTTTTCTGTTTGTTTGTTTTTTATTCCATCTATTAAGGACTCTTGAAGACTGAAAAACCAAGATCTACGGTCGGGATACCATGCTGTTCCCAGGTTTCATCAACATCTTCCTTTGGGTTTACCTCCCTGGGGACCAGATGCCCAGAGTAAGTGCTGTGTGGACAAGCCCAGACCCGACTGCTGGCAGAATTGTCTGGGTGAGGCCTCTGTGTCCTACGGAAAGAACACGGGAGGGTGGATAGAAGGTGCCAACCCATAGGAGGAAGAGCAGGGAGGGTGGGAGGGTGGAGGGGATTTAGATAAAACCACACTTGGGGGACTTCCCTGCTGGCCCAGTGGTTAAGACTCTGAGTTCCCAATGCAGGGGGCCCAGGTTTGATCCCTGGTCAGGGAACTAGATCCCACATGCTGCAACCAAGACCTGGTGCAGCCAAATAAATGAATAAATATTAAAAAAAAAAAAAAAAAAAAAAAAAAAAACCACACTTGGTGTGTGCCAAGTACCAACCAGTATAACTCTGTCCTTTTGATGCCATGACCTACCCCAGAAGACAGTCTCCAAAAACACCTGTGTCCATAAAACAAAACATATGGATTTTTAAATTTAAAATGATGGATGAGGGACTTCCCTGGTGGTCCAGTGGTTAAAACTCTGTACTTCCACTGCAGGGGGCATGGGTTCTACCCCTGGTTGGGGAACTAAGATCCCTTATGCCACACAGTGTGGCCAAAAATAATAAAATAAAATAATGAGTGAAATTCCCCCCGTGAAAGGGAATGCTGGACAATTCCAGAAATTTAACAAAGGCTGCACCAAATGATGACTAGGATGTGTGTGCATGAAATTGTCATAAGAGGATTGATTATAATTCAGAAGACGATTCTCAGAAGTTTAAAAAAAAAATCAAGACCAGATCTCTAAGACTCTTTCCAGCTCTATAATCCTGTTAAAAATAAAATCTTAGCAAAACAAAATCAGTTGATATGTTTTGGTCTTAGGGAGAACTTAACTTCTGTTTGATGGAGAGAGGGATATGAGCAAAATTACTCTGTTGGTAGAAAGCCACCTTTTTTCTTTTTTTCTGCCTTTCTCACTAACTGGGTATAGCAGGAGATAAAAGGCTGTCTTCTCTTGTAGATTCAAAGATATTTTGATTGCTATATTTTAAAGTCTTTGTCACAGGAATTTTCAAACATACAAAGTACAGAGAATAGCATAATTGACACCTGTGTACCCATAACCCAGCTTTATCAACCATCAACACACACCTAATCTTTTTTAAATCAATCCCTCTCCTCCCTTACTTATTTTAAACTAAATTCTATACAATATTGTTTCATTTGTAAATGCTTTACTATGTATCACTAGGAAAAGCTCTTTAAAAGTACATAACCACAGTACCATTAACACATCTAGAAATATCAACAACAGTTCCTTAGTGTCATAAAATATCCAGCTAGCAGCCTAGATGGGAGGAGCGTTTGGGAGAGAATGAATACATGCATATATACAGCTAAGCCCCTTTGCTGGCCACCTGAAACTATCACATTGTTAACCAGCTATATGCTGATATAAAATTAAAAGTTAAAAAAATAAAATATCTGATCATAGTTCAGGTTTTTCTGAAATTAAAAAATTTATATTTGGGGCCTCCCTCGTGGTCCAGTGGTTAAGGATCCGCCTTGTAATTCAGGGGACCCCGGTTTGACCCCTAATCTGGGAGGATCCCACATGCCTTGGTGCAACTGAGCCCGTGCACCACCAGTACTGAAGCCCGAGTGCCCCGGAGCCCGCGCTCTGTAGCGAGAGCCGCTGCGATGAGAAGCCCTCACATCACCCCTGGAAAGCAGCCCCTTCTTGCCACAGCTAGAGAAAACCCGCGTGCAGCAACAAAGACCCAGCACAGCCAAAAATAAAATAAATAAAATTTTAAAACAAACAAAAACATACTTGTGCTGTGTATTTATCAAGAGCCTTAAAATGTTTAGACTTAGTAAGTTCACTTCTAGAAAATTTCCTGAATCCAGAAAAAGCTTTATACATAAAAGATGTTTTCTGCAACTTTATTTATAGTAATGAAAGTTGGAATAAGTTAAATGGACACCCTAGGTGAATGATTAAGTGAGTTTTGGTAATACCCAATGAACAAGCATTGTGATTAGAGAAAGACAGTGATGTCAGACATAATACATTTCACACCACCATTTATTATCAAGTTTTCTTGAAGCATCCTCTTCGATAAAATATGAGTAATAATAGTATCTACCTCATGGAATGAGGACTAAGTAAAAATACGTGTAAAACACTCAGTAAAGTGTTTTCCTGGTACCAAGTGATCCCTCAATATATGATCACTGTTTAATATGCAGCAATAAACGTGTTTTTTAAGAACTTGTAGTAACATAGAAAGTTATTACAATATCAAATTTAAAAGCCAGTAAGCAATTTTACCACCATATAACCACAACCATGTAAAGAAAGTATATAAGGGTAGTATACCAAAATAACAAGTATATCAGAGTGTGATTCTCACCTCCCATCATTCTTATTTTGTAGAGGCAATGTAAGTTCATTGCAGAAAAATTGTTAAGTGCAGAATAGAAAAAAAAAAAATTAAGTTTTGATGGGTTAAGGAGGGAGCAATCTTGAGATTTCTTTTTTAAAGCCCTCAATGTTTTCCACGCCCCAACCAGTGGCCACCAAGCCCGTTAGCACTCCCTTGTGGTCAAACAAAGCAACTACTCTTAGACAAAACTCCAGTGAAAAAAGGATGACTGCATCGCCCCTCAGGGAGTGTGAATGTCACGCTGGGTCTTGTGCCATGGGACTTCCAAGCTCTATCTGAATCATGGGGCCAGGGGTAGCTTGGGGACATCGTGTGGTTGTCCTCAGGTGAGAAACATGGCTCAAGGATTTCATATGACTCACGAACCCATGAATCTAGCTCACCCATCTCAGAACTATTGTATGAACCATTCTGAAAATTCGCCTCCACTGTGTCCAGCCTTCAGAGAGAAGACCCCCTGCCCTAGGGCTTCCTTTCTGCGCAGAGGAAACCTAGCCAGCATGTGCCCACCAGAAGATCAGCGGGGAGACGAGAGAACCCAAGAGCCACACCTGAGTTTGTCATAGCTCCACCCAGGTCCTCCCTGGGTCAACCCTGCTTCGTAAGGGGCGAAACCAGCTGCAGGACCTCGTTAAAGTCCTCCAGCTCCACCAAACCCGTTTCCCTTCCTGTAAAGTGGGAGGAGCAGACCCGAGGTTCTGGATTGCCAGCACCTAGATCAGCAGCATCAGAACCACTTGTGTGTGGGGAGGAGTTGACATAATGAATTTTGATGCTTCCACCCAGAAATTCTGATGCAGGCAGTCTGTGGGGGATGAAGGGCTGGGAATCTGTAACTGACGAAAGCTCAGCAGGTGTGGGGACCTGGGACTCTTCAGAGGCTCTTCCTTTCGGAATTGCCAGTCTCTGTCTTCTTCCTGTGGAGTCTGGAAAACTTCCTCCAGACTGTGGCATTGCTTCAAGAACATCCAAAAGGGACACACATGTACTCATGGATGAGAGCAGGACCCTGGAGGTGGATTTCCTTCTGCATCTGCCCTTTCACCTTGCTAAGCTTCAGTTTCTTCCCTTGTGAGATGAAGAAGATAATGTTAGTATCTACTTTACAGGGTTGTTGTACAGGGAAGATTATTTATTATAATGATTTAATTATACTTGTATTTCCATTTAATTATAATTATTTTAGCTACCAGTAAGTGGCTCAGATGGTAAAGAATCTGCCCACAGTGTGGGAGACCTGGGTTCGTTTCCTGGGTTAGGAAGATCCCCTGGAGAAGGGAATGGCTACGCATTCCAGTATTCTTGCCTGGAGAATTCCATGGACAGAGGAGCCTGGTGGGCTACAGTCCGTGGGGTCTCAAAGAGTCAGACACTACTGAGCAACTAACACACACACACACACACATAATTATTTTATATATGTAAAGCCCAAAAGCTCTTAAAACAGTGTGTAACACACAAAGGCTATAATCAGCAGTGATTATTTTAACTATTATTATTGTTACCGATAAAGATACTGAGTATCTTTTTTCAGAATTTTTAAAGTTTATACTCCATTAATAGTTATTGTAAAATATTGGCTATAGTCCCTGTGTTGTACAATATATCTTTGTAGCTTATTTTACACCTACTAGTTTGTATTTCTTAGTACCCTATCCTATCTTGCCCTTGTTTCTTCCCTCTCCCCACTGATAACCACTACTTCATTCTCTGTATCTGTGAGCCTGTTTCTTTTTCTGTTGCTGTTACAGATGGGTATCTTTAAATAATAATACTTTTTAAAAGGTACAACCCCTGGGCGAGTATGGGATGAATTGGGAGATTGGGATTGACATATATTCACTATTGATACTATGTAGAAAATAGATAACTAATGAGAACCTACTATATAGCCCAGAGAACTCTATTCAGTGCTCTGTGGTAACCTAAATGGGAAGGGAATCCAAAACAGAGGGGACATATGTGTGTGTGCGCGTGTTAGTCAGTCGTGTCCGACTCTCTGCGACCCCATGGACAGTAGCTGTCAGACTCCTCTGTACATGAAACTCTCCAGGCAAGAATACTGGAGTGGGTTGGCATGCCCTTCTTCAGATATATGTATATGTATAGCTGGTTCACTTTTTTGAAGCAACTCTTCTCCAATAAAAATTAATTTAAAATATAAAAGATACAACCCTTAAACCGTGAAAAAGAACCTGTGAGGTGTAGTTAAAACTCTGGGTTCAAGCCAGCCCTCTATCCCCTCCCAGAGTGAATCCAGGTGAACACCCAGGACAAAGATAAGTTGCACCAATCTACCATCTACGAAAGTGATGCTCCCTGGGAAAGATGTACAGAGGAGGTTGAGGGGTTTTAGGAAAAGGCCAGGTCAATTGTGGTGACAGGGGTCATGTCTTACAGACTTGTGGCCAGTATGTGATGATACAGAACAGGGTTTTCTGAAGTGGGCACTGCTGCAGACACTCAAGAAGTTTCCAGTGGTCCAGGGACCTAAATTGGTCATTAAGATCCATGGGCCACACCATTACTTTGACTCTATCCATGATGGGTCAGCTGACATGGGTGCTCAATGCTTTGCTGACCCCTCCCCAACAGCATCCAGTGAGCGTCCTGACTGCTCATTCAGCACCACTAAAACTCAGAGGGGCTGCCTGAGCCTACTCAAGACCTTAACCCCATCCTCCTCTTTCTTCACTTTTTTCTTTCTCTGCCAGGACACTCGCCTCCCAATTCTCAATCCCTAGGTCCTTGGAGGATAGCTAGCAGATACATGAATTTATTCAGTCATTCGGGTGTGCTCAGAAATGATGCCCCAGAATACATATACATTTGAATCCCTGAACCTGTGGGTGCTCCTTCTCTGCAAAAGATATCCTTGCAGATGTGAAGAAGCTAAGGTTCTTGAGATGGAGAGGCTATCTTCATTTATCTGAGTAGACTCTCAGTGCACCAGAAGTGTCTTTATATGATAGAAGCAGAGGGAGATTTGACCTGCAGAGAAGGTGTCAGGAAGACAGAATAGAGAGAGACTTGAAGACACCATCCCTGGCGTGAAAGCGCTACAAGTGAGGGAGGGCTTGGGAGTCAGGAGACCCGAGTTCAGGTCTCATTCTCCTTACTGGAGAATTCGAGGCAAGTCCTAATCTTTGGTTCCTTTGCCTGTAAAACTCCCACAGTGACACATAAGAGGAAGGTTCCCTCCTGCTGCAAATGCTATTAGGCTTAAGGGAAATGCCGGTGAGAACACCGAATACAAACACATGCTAGTGTTACTCTGGGGCTGGGGGCAGGGGGGCGGGTGGCTCACGGTAGCTCTCAGATTCTGCCACCAGTAGCCACCCTGCTTTGAATTTTAGGAATAACAATTATAATAGGAGCATCTAACGTTGACTGCATGCCTACTATGTGCCAGGTGCTGTGCCAAGCATCTTATTTGCATCCTCCAGAGACATGTAGAAATGGGATAATGGAGTTTGCACTTTAGTGTTTTTATTATTATTATTTTTGCACTTTGGAAGCAGAAAGAGCTAAACTGGAATCTCAGCTGTGCCCTATTTAGTTATGTCACGCAAGTGTATGTTCCTCGGTTCTTTGTCTCGTCACAACAAAAATTTGGAATGATGGACATTGAAGCCCCCTTGACGACTCACAGCTCTTGGAGGACAGACCGTGTTATTGCTCTTAAGTAAATCAGTGTTACAGCTCTATTTATTTAGATAATAGCAGGAAAATCCATCTTTGAGGCATGAGGGAACGTCGATCCAAAGACGCGAAGAGAAGATCGCCCCATCGCGCAGGAGAGAGAGAGAGAGAAGAGGGCTTTGGCTCCTCTTTTTATATGTTTCTCTGTCCCTGGGCCTGTCTTATGTAAATTGGGCCAGCCAGGAGCGTTGTTTGTTTTACCTGAGGTTCTCACTCCGGTCCTGGGACCTTCCTTTGTTCTATTTTCACGGGCTTTTCCCTTCCAGGTCTTTTAGCCACCGCCATTTTGGACTCTTTTTCCCTATTCTAACTACCTAACAGTTATGTGACCTCAGGCAGGCAACTTCACCTCCTAAACCTCAGCGTCCTCACGGACAAACAGTGCTTTCTTTCTTTCTTTTTTTAAATCATTGACCCTGCCTCATGGCATGTGGGATCTTAGTTCCCTGACCAGGGATTGAACCCGTGCCCCCTCCATGGGAAGCACAGAGTCTTAACCACTGGACCACCAGGGAAGTTCTCAAAATGGTGCTGTTTTGACCTATCTTCCTGGGAGGTCACAAGGATCAGATCTACCGTAAGCAAAATGTCTGGCGTGGTCCTCTTATTACCATTGGTTCTCTATAATCTGTGGCGGCTTCGTGGTGAACACACAGGTTCATAAGAGGGTGCATGCTGTCTCCCAGTGTGGAAACATCTATGTGCCACTGGCATCCATTCAAAAGGCAGCATTTCCACTCCCGCCCCACGCCGGTGGAACCACAGAATCTTTCTTCCACGACAGCACCTAGACATACTGATACGTGGTAATTTTCAAGCCAGAGCTGAGCAACTAATTTTCCCACCTAAAATTTATTCTTTCTTCTTTTGTTATTACAGGCTGGGGAAAAGACATAATAAAAACCCTCTGAGTCTGGCAAAGAAAAACAACAGTGAAATGCAGTTTGAAAGCGGGAGTAATCATTGTGTCTACAATTCTAAAAAAATAAATAAATCAAGGAGTAGCTTTTAGAGCCAGTTTTAAATCATGCAGAAGAGTCAGAGCTAGAAAAAAAATTCTTTATTTTCCTCTTTAAAATGCTGCTCCCCCTGGACTCTCCATCCTGGCTCAAAACCCCACGAACCCTCAGACCCACTGTTCCTAAACCCCAGGATGCCATCAATATTCCCCTTTTAACTCCATCAGCCACCCAGTCCCTTGATTTTCTGCCTCTTACAGCCACAGGGCATTTTCATTAGTCCCCTCCAGACTTGAACTTGGCTGAGAACCCTCCAAGTCAGCCGCCAAGGGATCTTCCTGAAATACAGATGAGAAGATTATCAGGATGACTGTCAATTACTGAAAACATGTGGGGCATCTACCACATAGCTGGTATTCTTTCACTAACCTCCCAAAGCCTCTCTCTCTCTCTCTCTCTCTCTCTCTAGTTGCTAAGTCGTGTCTGACTCTTGAGGCCTCATGGAGTGTAGCCCACCAGGCTCCTCTGTCCATGGGATTCTCCAGGCAAGCACACTGGGGTGTGTTGCCATTTCCTTCTCCAGGGGATCTTCCCGACCCAGGGATCGAACCCCGGTCTCCTGCACTGCAGGCAGATTCTTTACCGACTGAGCTATGAGGGAAGCCCCATTATTAGTTCCACTTCACTAATGAAGCAATTTGCTTCTGTAACTTGCCCAAGATCACTGACCTGGTAAACAGTGAAACTGGGACCTGAGCTCAGGTCTGGAGACTCCCATGTCCCTGCTTTCTCTCCTGGGCTTCCTACTGACCGCAGCCAAATCTCCCAAACCACGCCCTGGGGCCATCACTGTATAAGATAGAACAAGTTTTCTTTAAAACAACACCAGTAAAGTGTACGTGGAGGGGAGACGTGACCAGTCTGCCTTAAATAAACTTGAGGCACCCTCCCTAGGCTGCCCAGTCTCAGAGAATCCCTGGCATAATTAAAGGCTTTCGTGTGTCTTACAACTTAAAAAAAAAAACAACAAAACAAAACCACTTTAACCTAGAGTTTTCCAAAGTTATTTTGCCATGGAACCCCTTTGCTCTGAGCATCCATCACAGCCTGAAGGAGGACTGGTGTTGCTCGGCACACAGTCTGGGAACCACCTGCCTTCCAGCTCAGGGCCCACAAGCCCTTGGGTTGGGCTCTCTGCCTCTCCAGTTTCACCTCCTCTTACGCCTTGTGTCAGCCTTTTGCTCCAGCCGCTCCTCGATGCTCGTGTTTCCTCCAACATGCCAGGGTGTTCCTGCCTGCGTGCCTTTACACGAGCTGTTCCCTCCCTGAGTTCCCAATGCTGTTTCCTCCTCCCCTCCTCCTCGAGGCGGTCTGGCTGAAATGTCTCCTATTCCGGAAGTGATTTACTAGGCTTCTAACCGGAGCTAATTACTCCTTGTACCTCGAACTTACCTCTAGTACAACACATTTCTCCAAAAACCATTTGTCTCCCCAAAGCTGTTTCCTGTGGTGGTCTGTGACCTTCTAGAAGGGCACACCATACCTGCTTTATTTCAGAATCAACACCACGCACAAGGTCTGGTAGACATCAATTGTCTGCCAGCTGAACTTCCTTAGCTGTCTTCTATTTTCTTAATACAGCTTTCTGATTATAAATGTCATTCAAGCCCGCTGTGAGATCTGAAAAAATATACATGTATATGATGATATATTTAAAGAAGAAATACCCATAATCCTGATGGGAGAGACTGATTGAGGGGGAAACGGTCTTGTTCTGATGGGCGGAGCCATGCTCAGTAAATCTGTAATCCAATTTTCTGTTGATGGGTGGGAATCAAGTCCCTTATACAGTGTAAGTAAGAAATAGATTCAAGGGATTAGATCTGATAGAGTGCCTGAAGAACTATGGACGGAGGTTCATGACATTGTACAGGAGGCAGGGATCAAGACCATCCCCAAGAAAAAGAAATGCAAAATGGCAAAATGGCTGTCTGAGGAGGCCTTACAGATAGCTGTGAATAGAAGAGACACAAAAAGCAAAGGAGGAAAGAAAGATATACCCATTTGAAGGCAGAGTTCCAAAGTATAGCAAGGAGAGATAAGAAAGCCTTCCTCAGTGATCAGTGCAAAGAAATAGAGGAAAACAATAGAATGGGAAAGACTAGAGATCTCTTCAAGAAAATTAGAGATACCAAGGGAACATTTCATGCAAAGATGGGCATAATAAAGGACAGAAATGGTATGGACCTAACAGAAACAGAAGATATTAAGAAGAGATGGCAAGAATACACAGAAGAACTATACAAAAAAGATCTTTATGACCCAGACAACCTCGACGGTGTGATCACTCACCTAGAGCCAGACATCCTGGAATGCGAAATCAAGTGGTCCTTAGGAAGCATCACTACGAATAAAGCTAGCAGAGGTGATGGAATTTCAGTTGAGCTATTTCAAATCCTAAAAGATGATACTGTTAAAGTGCTGTACTCAATATGCCAGCAAATTTGGAGTACTCAGCAGCGGCCACAGGACTGGAAAAGGTCAGTTTTCATTCCAATCCCAAAGAAAGGCAATGCCAAAGGATGCTCATACTACTGCACAGTTGCACTCATCTCACATGCTAGTAAAGTAATGCTCAAAATTCTCCAAGCCAGGCTTCAGCAATACATGAACCGTGAACTTCCAGATGTTCAAGCTGGATTTAGAAAAGGCAGAGGAACCAGAGATCAAATTGCCAACATCTGTTGGATCATCGAAAAAGCAAGAGAGTTCCAGAAAAACATCTACTTCTGCTTTATTGACTATGCCAAAGCCTTTGACCGTGTGAATCAATACAAACTGTGGAAAATGCTTCAAGAGATGGGAATACCAGACCACTTGACCTGCCTCTTGAGAAACCTGTATGCAGGTCAGGAAGCAACAGTTAGAAATGGACATGAAACAACAGACTGGTTCTAAATCGGGAAAGGAGTACGTCAAGCCTGTCTATTGTCACTCTGCTTATTTAACTTATATGCAGAGTACATCATGAGAAACACTGGGCTGGAGGAAGCACAAGCTGGAATCAAGATTGCCGGGAGAAATATCAATAACCTCAGATATGCAGAAGACACCACACTTATGGCAGAAAGCAAAGAACTAAAGAGCCTTTTAAAGAAAGTGAAAGAGGAGAGTGAAAAAGTTGGCTTAAAACTCAACATTCAGAAAACTAAGATCACAGCATCTGGTCCCATCACTTGATGGCAAATAGATGGGGAAACAGTGGAAACAGTGACAGACTTTATTTTCCTGGGCTCCAAAATCACTGCAGATGGTGACTGCAGCCATGAAATTAAAAGACACTTGCCCCTTGGAAGAAAAGTTATGACCAACCTAGACAGCATATTAAAAAACAGAGACATTACTTTGCCAACAAAGGTCCATCTAGTCAAAGCTATGATTTTTCCAGTAGTCATGTATGGATGTGAGAGTTGGACAGAAAGCTAAGTGCCAAAGAATTGATGCTTTTAAACTGTGGTGTTGGGGAAACTCTTGAGAGTCCCCTGGCTCTCCTGGATTGACCCCCAGGGAGATCCAACCAGTCCATCCTAAAGGAGATCAGTCCTGAATATTCACTGGAAAGACTGATGCTGAAGCTGAAGCTCCAATACTTTGGCCATCTGGTATGAAGAACTGACTTATTGGAAAAGCCCCTGTTGCTGGGAAAGACTGAAGGCAGGAGGGGAAGGGGATGACAAAATGAGATGGTTGGATGGCATCACTGACTCAGTGGACATGAGTCTGAGTAAACTTCGGGAGTTGGTGATGGACAGGGAGGCCTGGTGTGCTGCAATCCATGGGGTGGCAAGGAGTCAGACACAACTGAGTGACTGAACTGATTGAACTAACCCATAATCCTAGAGGGATCAGGGTGAGTGATTCTTAAACTTACATCAAAACAGCCTAAGAAGGACCTATATGAGCTTGTTAAAAATAGAGATGCTCAAACTGCAGGTGGACCGCCCAGCTTCTGTCCCAGTGTGTGTTCGTGTGCACACACATGCATTTAATAAACTTCCAGTTGATTCTAAAAGACATCCTTTGGGAATTCCCTGGTGGTCCAGTGGTTAAGACTTCACATTTCCAGTGGAGGGGCCAAGAGTTCTATCCATTGTCGGGGAACTAAGATCCCACACGGCGTGTGCATGGGTGTCTGACTCCTTATGACCCCATGGACTGCTCCTCTGTCGATGGGATTTTCCAGGCAAGAATATTGGAATGGGTTGCCATTCCCTTCTCCAGGGGATCTTCCTGACCCCAGGGATTGAACCCGGGTCTCCTGCATTGCAGGCAGATTCTCTACTGTCTGAGCCACCGGGGAAGCCCCCACCCCACGGCGTGGTGAAGCCAATTTAAAAAATAAAATAAAATGCACTGGGAATTCCCTGGCAAATCCACTGATTAGGATTCTGCACTTTTCATGGCCAGGGCCCAGGATCAATCCCTGGTGGGTCTCCAAAGCCACATGGGGTAGTCAAAAGAGAAAAAAACGAGTCCCTCATCAAGCATCACTGCTTAGGTGATTTCCTATGTTTTTGTACTATGAACAAGACAGCGATGAATATCTTTGTATGTAAATCTTCCTCTGTGGGTCTACCGATTGCCTTAGGAAAGATTCCTGGAAATGGAATGATGGTGCCAAAGCAGGAAGTTTTCTCAGGCTCTCGGAGGAGTTCTTCTCCGGGAAGATGGTGCTGCTCCCTCTCCCGCTGGCAGCTTCTGGAGATGCTTGTCCCACCACGCCCCCAATTATTATGGCCATTTTGGACAAGAAAGAATACAGGAATAGTTGCTATTAAATGTGAAAGAAAAATTGCCTAGCTGGGTGGTTTTTTAAGAGGGACATTTAGCAAGCTTTTGAAGCATAATTACTGTTTAATCAAGCCTGGGAACGCAGTCATTAGTTTCTTTTTGTGCATGCTTAGTAATTTTGCCAACGAACGCTGTGAGCACCCATCATCACTTCATCTGTTTTCCAGGGCTCACGCTGCTTGTCTGTTTTCCTAGAAGAGCTTCAGTCTCTCTCGTATTCTCTCTCTCTGTCTTTGTGTCTCTGCCTCTCTTTCTTTTGCTGAGGTATGTAGACACTGAGTTTAGTTTCTTCTTTTCTGGAGGCTCAGGTAACGGGCAGGTTCCCTCACCAAGATGCTCACACCCACCAGGGGGGCAGGGGCAGGTGGGCAGGGGGCTGCTGACTGCCCACCACCTAGAATGGTGCTTAATGCTCTTGACTTTTAGACTTCCCTGGTGGTGCGGTATATAAGAATCCGCCTGACAATGTAGGGGACATGAGTTCGATCCCAGGTCCAGGAAGATCTCACTTGCCCAAAGCAGCTAAGCCTGTGTGCCAAACTACTGAGCCAGCATTCTAGAGCCCTCAATCTGCAACTACTGAGGCCTGTATGCCCGAGAGCCCACGCTCTGCAACCAGAGAAACCACTGCAATGAGAAGCCCGAGCACCGCAATGAAGAGTAGCCCCCGCTCGCTGTGACTAGAGAAAGCCCAAGTGCAGCAATTAAGACACACCACAGTCGAAAAATAAAGAAAGAAAGAAATCTTAAAAAATATAATGAAGCAAAACAGACTAAACCTGTATACGGTGGGAGGATATCGACTGTTAAATGAAAACAGCAGGAGAAAAAAAACATGTTCGGAATGATCTCATTTCTGTGAAAGGAAATCATTTATTCAAACAACATTTAATAAGGACGTATTGTGGCTCAGAGAATAAAGAATCTGCCTGCAATGCAGGAGACCAGAGTTCAATCCCTGGGTCGGGAAGATTCCCCGGAAAAGGGAATGGCAACCCACTCCAGTGTTCTTGCCTGGAAAATCCTATGGACAGAGGAGCCTGGCTGGCTATAGTCCATGGGGTTGCAAAGGCTCAGACATGACTGAGCGATTAACACTCACTCATATGCCAGATGCTGTGGGTAAATAGGTAAATCCACACAAAGCTTGCCTACATGGATGTGCATAACCAGGGTTTATCACTAAACAGAAAAGAGCCTGGAAGGACCTGTTCACCCTGGTTATTTCAGAGGGAACAGGAGCAGGGAAATGGTTTTAAGAGTGTTCATATTTTACTCTCTATCCTTCTATATCGTTTGGATTTTTTCCACAATAAATATGCACCATGTTTGTAATTTAAAATAATACAGAATGAAGAAATGAAATAGCGGGGAAACAGAACCCATGATACAGCTAGGCTGGGGGACCCAGGCCTGAGCTGATTTCTCACCCCTGCTCACTCAAAGGTTTGGTCTTCAGCCTCTCCAGAGAAATCAGCCAGAGAAACAGAGATGACCATTGGGTAGGGTTCAAGTTTACCCCAGCTGTTAACCACGTGGTCCCCTGGTCCCAGGTCTCCTGGAGGAGTTCCTTGTGACTTAAATGTGTCCATGTATGATAGCGATTTGTTTTATTTTTAATTTTGAAAACTTACCAGCCTTCAAAAAAGTTACAAGAAGTAATACAATGAGCAGTTGTATATTCTTCACCTGGATTCACTAGTTGTTACCATTTTGCACGTTTGCTTTATTTCACTCTCTTTTTATTTTTTAATTGTAATCTTTGGTGAATTGCTTGAAATTTAGGTATAGACTTCATGACTTTTTATTCTTAATACTAAGAAAATATCCTGCATAACCATGGTGTAATATCACACTTGGGAAATTGAACACTAACACTTTGCTATTATCTTGTATACATTTCATATTCAAATATTCCCTATTGGCCCTATATTGTCCTTGAGTAACTCCTTAAAAAAAAAAAGATTTGAGATCCAATCCAAGATCACGGGTTGCATTTAGTTGTCCAGTCTTTTTAAAGTACCCTTTAATTTAGAGAAGTTCCTCAGCCCATTCTGGTATTTTCTGATATGGAGGTACTTAGAAGTCCAAGCCAATTGTGTTAAAACTACGACTACTTTAAATATAATACTGAATTCTACAAGATACGTGAATTTTCTTATGCCACCACTAGGTGACGCTCTAGCAGCTCTTGCCCTTCAACAGCCCTTAGGAAAAGATCCTTGTTTTAAGGATTGATTGTCTCAACCAACCCAGACAGCCTATTAAAAAGCAGAGACCAAATAAAATAAAATAAAATAAAATAAAATAAATTTAAATAAATAAATAAATAAAAAGCAGAGACATTACTTTGCCAACAAAGGTAAGTCAAGGCTATGGTTTTTCCAGTAGTCATGTATGGATGTGAGAGTTGGACAATAAAGAAAGCTGAGCATCAAAGAATCGATGCTTTTGAACTGTGGTGTTGGAGAAGACTTTTGAGAGTCACTTGGACTGCAAGGAGATCCAACCAGTCCATCCTAAAGGAAATCAGTCCTGAATGTTCTTTGGAAGGACTGATGCTGAAGCTGAAACTCCAATACTTTGGCCACCTGATTCGAAGAGTGGACTCATTTGAAAAGCTCCTGATGCTGGGAAAGATTGAAGGCAGGAGGAGAAGGGGATGACAGAGGATGGGTTGGGAGGCATCACCGACTCAATGGACGTGAGTTTGAGTGAACTCCAGGAGTTGGTGATGGACAGGGAGGCCTGGCATGCTGCAGTCCATGGGGGTCACAAAGAGTCAGACACGACTGAGGAACTGAACTGTCTCAACCAAATAAGGCGCTTACTAGGTAAAGCATATGCTGTTTATGATGCCTGTATATTGGGAGGAGGGATAATGTAGGAGTTTGGAGTTAAAAGATACACACTACTGTATATATAATAGATAACCAACAAAGACCTACTGTATAGCACAGGGATGTATACTCAATATCTTGCAATAACTTATAATGGAAAAGAATCTGAAAATAAAACAAAAAGTACACATATATAAAACTGAATCATTTTGCCATATTCCTGAAACACACGTTGTACCTCAACTGTATTTCTTTTTTTTTTTAAGATTTCTTTTTAAATGTGGACCATTTTTTAAAGTCTTTATTGGACTTTTTACAATATTGCTTCTGTTTAATGTTTTCTTTTGGGGGCCACAAGGCATGTGGGATCCTAGGTGCTAACCAGGGATCAAACCCACACCCTCTGCACTGGAAAGTGAAGTCTTAATCACTTGACCACCAGGGAGGTCCCAATCAACTATATTTTAATAAAAATTAAAAAAAAATAAAATGCCTGTCTATTTGTAAATGTGGTATCCTCTCAAGATACCTTGATGCTTTTGGATTGTGATGCTGGAGAAGATTTTTGTCCTTTGGACTGCAAGGAGATCAAACCAGCCAACCCTAAAGGAAATCACCCCTGACTATTCACTGGAAGGACTGATACTGAAGCTGAAGCTCCCATACTTTGGCCATGAGATTCGAAGAACCAACTCGTTGGAAAAGATTGAAGGCAGGAGAAGGGAGCCACAGAGGACAAGATGGTTGGTGGCATCACCGACTCAATGGACATGAACCTGAGCAAACTCCAGGAGATAGTGGAGGACAGGGAAGCCTGCCATGCTACAGTCCACGGGGTCGCAAAGAGTTGGACATGACTTAGTGACTGAACAACGACAACATCCTTTAAGATTAACATCCTCCCAGCAACAGCCGGATATTGTTCATCAGGATGCTGACTCAGTGGGGCTGGTTTAAGTCCTAAGATTATGCCTTTCTAACAAGTTTCAGGGTGACTGTGATGCTGCCGCTTTGGGGAACACACCTGGAGGAGCAGGGTTAGCAGAAGCATATGAAGAATCATATCTATTTACACTTGAAATGTGAAAGTGAAAGTGTTAGTCACTCAGTTGTGTCCATGACTCTTTGTGACTCCATGGACTGGGGCCCGCCAGGTTCCTCTGTCCATGGGATTCTCCAGACAAGAATAGTGGAATGGATAGCTGTGCCCTTCCCCAGTGGATCTTCCCACCCCAGGGATTAAACCTGTGTCTCTTGCATCTCCTGTATCATAGGCGGATTCTTTACCATCTGAGCCATCAATGAGGCAACCTTTATTTTTCTGTCAGAGCCGGCAATGAAGCTGGTCTTATCTCCTGCTTTTTCCCTCCATCCCTTCTCCCTCCCTCCCTCCCTCTTCCCTGGCCCTTTGACCTTGGTGCTTCTAGACCACAGTGCCTTTGTTCTAGCTGTCCTCTCTGCCTGCACACTCTTCCCCAGGTATGCTTCTGTTTGGTCAACTCCATCAGCTTCCTCAAGTCTTTCTCCAAATCTCACTTCTTCTTTTTTTTTTTTTAATATATATATATATTTTTTTACTGAAGTCTTCCCTGGTGGCTCAGACGGTAAAGAATCTGTCTGCAATGCAGGAGACCTGGGTTTTATCCCTGGGTTGGGAAGATCCCCTGGAGAAGGGAATGGCTACCCACTCAACTATTCTTGCCTGAAGAATTCCATGGAGAGAGGAGCCTGATGGGCAGAGTCAGACACGCCTGAGCGACTAACACACACAAAGAGCTGATTTACAAAGTTGTGGCAATCTCTGCTGGACAGCAAAGTGATTCAGTTGCACACATATAGACATTCTTTTTTTATATTATCTCCCATTATGGTTTATCACAGGATATTGAATATAGTTCTCTGGGCTATACAGTAGGACCTTGCTGTCCCTTCATTCTGTATGTAATAGTTGACATCTGCTAATCTCACACTGCCAGCCCTTCCCTGCCCCTCCCCTCCCCCCCAGGCAACCACAAGTCTATTCTCTGTGTCTCTGAGTCTGCTTCTCTTTTGTGGGTAGGTTCAGTTGTGCCATATTCTAGCCAAATCTCACTTCTTACTGAGGCTTGCCCAGACTACCCTATTGAACACTGCCCAGTGATCTCCTCTCTCCTTCAATCTGCTCATTTTCCTATAGCCCTTGCCATCTTTTCATGTATCATTGCTGCTGCTGCTGCTAAGTCGCTTCAGTCGTGTCTGTACCATCCCATAGACGACAGCCCACCAGGCTCACCCCGTCCCTGGGATTCTCCAGGCAAGAACACTGGAGTGGGTTGCCATTTTCTTCTCCAATTCATGAAAGTGAAAACTGAAAGTGAAGTCACTCAGTAGTGTCCAACCCTTAGCGACCCCATAGACTGCAGCCTACCAGGCTCCTCCGTCCACGGAATTTTCCAGGCAAGAGTACTTTCATGTATCATGGAATATGCTTATTATATTAATTGCTTATTTCTCTCTCTCTCTACTAGAATCTAAGTTCCACAAGGGCAGATATCTCTGTCTATTTTCTTCACTGATATATCCCCAGTACCTAGAACAGTGTCTGGCACATAGTAGGTTCATAAGAAAATATTTGTGCTCCTTAACGAGAGCTTCAAGGTGGCAGCTCCCAATCCCCTCATTCAGTTGATGAAGAAATGATCTCCAGATCTTTGGGCATAATAAAGACGTGCACAAGGGTCACAGGGATTGTAAGGAGATTGTCCAGCTTGTCTAAATGAATATAATTTAAAAGCAGGACTTGTTTGTATCAGGCAATTTTTCCTTTTTTCTTTTTCTATTTGTTTTTTTTTTCTATCAGTTAAATTTTAAACTGCCATCTTAATTGTTATTATTTGTGTTCAGCCTTTTCCCAAAAGGATCTGAAGCTGCTGATGAGATGAAATGTCATATAAAACAGAACAGTTAGGAATCAACTTGGAAGCGATAGCATCTAAAGGAAGAGGGAGTTGACTTTAACAAGCCCTTGACGGTAGTTAATTGCCCTAATGGGGTACAGAATTTGGCGCTGAATTCTTTGGCAGCTGAGTCAAAGGGGAAGCACGTGGGGCCGCAGAGTATTCCTTGTCTGTGCTAAGAATGTCTGAACGCTCAGCAGGGACGCACTTCCAGGAGGAATTCAGTACAGGCCCAGAGAACTCTGTGTGACATCCAGTGGCCCCAAGTGGGCTCCTGTTTACGAAAAACCCCAAAATCCTCATTGAAGACTGTGATCCTTTTATCCGGGAACACTAAAAGCGTGACGTTAAAGCACATGATGATTGTTCGTGAGTTCTTTTCTGATGCTCTTCCTGAAAATAAAGGTGAAAACCAGAGAATCTAGAAGAAAACATGGATAACATGTCTGTGTGCTCAGTCGCTTCAGTCGTGTCTGACACTTTGAGACT
Organism: Muntiacus reevesi; assembly: GCF_963930625.1. Classification (NCBI taxonomy): domain Eukaryota; kingdom Metazoa; phylum Chordata; class Mammalia; order Artiodactyla; family Cervidae; genus Muntiacus; species Muntiacus reevesi. The sequence continues at coordinate 14,140,559 of NC_089266.1, read as the reverse complement.
CTATGGACTGGAGCTCGCCAGGTTCCTTTGTCCATGGGATTCTCCAGGCAAGGATACTGGAGTGGGTTGCCATGCCCTCCTCCAGAGACTCTTCCCCACCCAGGGATCAGATTCATTCCTCCTGTGGCTCCTGAATTGCTGGCGGATTCTTTCCTGCTGAGCCACCTGGGAAGCCCCAGTAAACATGTCTAGGAATACATTTTACAAGTATTTGCTGTCTCAGATCTTTGACAAACATTGAACCAGAGGCAGTTCATGGACTGAATTTTCATATGTTCAGTGACAGGGGGATTTTTATTTTCTACTGGATGGCACAGTGTTAAAGAATCCATGCAGGAGACGAGAGGTTGATCCCTGGGTTGGGAAGATGCCCTGGAGTGGGAAATGGCAACCCACTCCAGTATTCTTGCCTGGAAAATTCCATGGACAGAGGAGTCTGGCAGGCTACAGTCCATGGGGTCATAAAGTCTCGGACACAACTGAGCAAATGAGACAGAATCACGAGAAAACACCAAGCACCATAAATAGAATCCTCTTTCTTTTTTTCCCAGAGGGTACCCCCCCGCCCCCCACCAGACCCAGCTACATCAAGGACAGAGAGGACAAGAGGGAAAGTCACTTCTGTTTATTTAAGTTGCAGAAAATATTTGCTAGGGTTTGCTTATATCCAAAAGACGCATCCAGCAAATTCACCTCTTGGGCCACCAGGAAGCTGGCCTCCACCATCAAGTAAGGACAATTGCTCTGTGTTCTGTCGATGCTTTTTCAAAACCCAGTTCTTTTACAAAGCTTCTGAATATCCTGTATTTTCATAAATGATAATATGTTTTTTCTTATAAATTCCTTCTCTCAAAAAAATCATTTAAAGATTTCCCCTTTAAAATAATTCATGGTCTAATGACAGGAATAAGCACACCTAGACAAATAACTACAAGAAATGTGATGAGTGCCATACTCATCAGTACATGGGTAAGAGTGGCCGGACCATTTCCTTTAACAACAATGTACTTCCTCTTTTTACATTCGTACATCATTATATTGTGGATTGTTCCGCTGGCATCAGTCTTTTTACTTTTTAAAAAAATATTTATTTATCAAATAAAGCGTTGTGTTAGGTCTTAGTTGCAGCACGTGTGATCTTTAGTTGCAGCATGCAAACCCTTAGTTGCGGCATGTGGGATCTAGCTCCCTGATCAGGGATCAAACCCAGGCCCCCTGCATTGGGAGTGCAGAGTCTTAGCCACCGGATCACCAGGGAAGTCTCTGGTAAACTTTTAAATAGAAATCACGGGACTTCCCATGGTCCAGTGGTTAAGAATCCGCCTGCTAATGCAGAGGAAACAGGTTTGATTCCTGGTCCAGGAAGACTCCATATGCCGTGGGGCGACAAAGCTGGTGTACCACAACCACTAGAGTCCATGTGCCCTAGAGTCCATGCTCTGCAACAAGAGAGTAGCCCCCACTCCCTGCAATTAGAGAAAGTCCGAGCAACAACAAAGACTCCGTGCAGCCAAAAATAAAATAATTGATTCAACTTAAAAAAGAGAGAAATCATGGTGACCGCATCTTCAGCTGAGCCCTACCATCTCTGCTTCTGCCCATCACAGCTGTGTCACTCACACGGAATGTTCTTTCTCCGCCTGGCATTGGTTCCCCCACACAACCCTGGGCTGCAATATTATCAAGCGGTGGGGCCACCTGGGGCTGGATTCTACTCCAGTCCAACTCTGAGCTTTTGCCTGAATGGCCTGGAATCCTCTGCTTCCACTACATGGATTAGTTGCATCCGTCTTGAAAGAAGAGACCAGCTTGGGTTTGGCAAACAGCCAGCTCTGTGCAACCGGCAGGAGAGTGTGGGTGGTGGGGTGGGGGTGGGGGGTGGAGGGGAAGGCGCCCTCTTTGGGGGCTGGGTCGGTTTGTAGTCTGTGTTGGTTATCTGTGGGCTCCTGCCTCTTCAAGGTGTCTGCTTATTTTGGCGTCTTCTGCACAACCGTGGAACGTGAAAAACCTTGCACAAACCAGGTGCTCATTGCTTGTTGAATAAGCCCTGATTAGCAAAGGTGATATATAGGGCTGTTTGGAGTCACATTGCCTAGATTTTCACTTTTTGCTTTCAATATCACATCCCCATATGCCAACACCTCCCACAAAACAGAGAGAAGCACCTGTGTTGGTCTTGGCACACGATCTGTTCAAAGGCAGGGAGGGGCCATCTTTGTTCTCTATTGCTCTGTGCATGTGTATGTGTGCAGATGTGTGATCCCAGGCTCCTGTGAGTGTTCACACACATGTTTACTTATGTAGTTTTTTCTTAATTTGTCTGCGCTGAGTCTTAGTTGGAGCATACAGGATCTTTCAGGTGTGGCATGTGGGATTTAGTTCCCTGACCAGGTATTAAGCCTGGGCCCTCTGTATTGGGAACGTGGAGTCTTAGCCACTGGACTACCAGGGATGTCCCTGGCTACTTATGTTTGCTCATGGACCAAGAGTTGGACAGCTGTGTCCCTGAAAGACAGCAAGTGGAACTCTGACAAATTCAGAGTTGAATACAGTTAGATCAACAGGTCCCAGCCTGTTCAAGTTTAAGGATCCTTTTTTAACATAAAAAATTGCAGACTCTCATATAAACTTGTCTTTTCTGCATTTGCAAATTGATTTTTTAAAAATGTCCCTATGCATTTGAAAACCTTTTGCAATGATTCCCAATCTCTCCAGATCTGGGAGTGCACTTCCCACGTAGACCTTTAACACCAGAAAGGAATACCTCCTGTGAACCCCTAACATTCTAGCAACTTTCCCCCTAAACAAACATGACCAAAAGCATAAGCAAAGAAAGTACCACAAGCCCCAGAGGCCATGTACATCGGTTCTCTGATGCATCCTCTGAATCTCACACAGGATCTGCACCTTAACAGGTACTGAGAAAACATCCAAAAAGGTGAGGATGGAATGGCTGGTTAGGCTCACCCACCAGCAACGCTCTATGGTCCTGCACACCAGCCTCAAAGAGCATGATTCCAAGTTTTACATAAGGGACTTCCCTGGCGGCCCAGTGGCTAACAGTCCATGCTCCCAATGCAGGGGGCCTGGGTTCGATCCCTAGTCAGGGAACTAGAGCCCACAAGCCATGACAAAAATTGGGGATCTGGAGGGCCAAAACTAAGATCTAGTGTAAGCCAAATATATAAATAAATATGTTTTTTAAAAGTTCTGTGTAGAAGGCCTAACTTAGCATCCTCAAACTTGGCTCTGCAACAAGCATCACATTACTTTATTATCATGAAATGAAATAAAGTCTGTTCCTGGGCCTCCATCTGCCAGCCTGTTGGGAAATTTAACGTTGGCCTCAATTGGCAAATCCCTTCTCTGCCTGGAGTTGCACAAGAATCTGGAAGAATCGTGTGGTTCCTGGAAAACGGGAAGGGAAGGGATTCTGGCTCTTGTCCCTGCTCAAGCTCCTTGCGATTGGGGCTCCCAGGGTCCTGAGAAGACTGGTGGCTTCCCAGGCTCCGCATTACATGAGTTGTAAGGGGATCTTGGCCGAGGCTGCAAGCCCCAGGCCTAGCGTCCAGCCTCCCTGGACACCCTGTGCCATCAGACACTTCCCTGAGGGACCAGACTCCTTCACAGGGATAGAGCACCCTCCCCAGTTTGGGGGACTCTCCTTTGCCGGCTGCTCCTCCTCTGTTCCTCCCAACTACCACCTTCCTTGAAGTGAGGGGTACACACAGGGCCTCAGCTGAACTTTCTAGAGCTGTGCCCAGTGGCAGGAGCCAGAGGAACCCAGAGGGAACTAAAGACAAATTGCACCTCGGTGACTGGCTCTGCCACAGGGGCCCATCAGAAGGACCACATGCCTGCCTCATGTCTAACTCTTCTGGGTTATTTCTTTCTTTCTGTTTTAATTAGTTAAATAATTTTTGGCTGTGCTGGGTCATCTCTGCTACATGAGGGCTGTCCCTAGTTGCAGCGAGCAGGGGCTACTCTTCGTTGCAGTGGGTGGGCTTCTCACTGCAGTGGGGTCTAGTGCGCTTGGGCTTCAGTGCCTGAAGCACGTGGGCTCGATAGTTGCGACTCCCGGGCTCTAGAGCGCAGGCTCAGTAGTCATGGTGTGCACTTTAGTTGCTCCTCAGTATGTAGGATCTTCCTGGATCAGGGATCGAACCCATGTCCCCTGCATCGGCAGGCGGATTCTCAACCACTGGACCACCAGGGAAGCCCCAGGTTGTTCCTTTTTAATTCAAACCCCAAAGAGCTTCCTCTGCCTTCTTGTTTTTCTGATACTGACTTGCCAGAGAAGTAACCTGGAATCAGGGACACATCTTTCACTGAGCGGCTGGTGGTGTGACAGAGCTTCTCCAGATGGTGTCAGATCCTGGCTTGGGGTTCACCTTCGCTTTGAAGGCACCGAAATCCACTCTTTTTCCTTTTTCTAGGACCCAGTCCTGGGCTCCTTCAAAGTCCCAACAGGGGGAGGTTTTCTCGCTCGGGGAGGGGAGTGTTGGTTGTACCAGAAAACTAGTGGAATAGTTTCTGGCATGAAACCAGACCCTCTTGTGCCAAGAGGTTCCAGGAAAACCAGCACATCCCAGGACTGGGAGGAAGCAAGGCATCAACTGGGGAGTTTTTCCTAATGAATCCAATACATCCTTGGAAAAATAATCCACCAAAGGTCAGATATAGATAGAAAACAACATTGCAGGCTTTGGGAGGCATTTTTTCTCCTAAAAAGAGAGAAAAATAGAAAATATTCCATGCATTGGTTCAAAATAAATAACTAAGAATATGAAACTCATCTATTCATGTAAGAAATATATAAACTTTAGTTCTGTATGATGGCCAGTTAATTGGGGGCAAAAGTAAAAGTGTTAGTTGCTCAGTTATGTCCAACTCTTTGGAACTCCATGGACTGTAACCTGCCAGGTTCCTCCGTCCACGAAATTCCCTAGGCAAGAATACAGGAGTGGATTGCCAGTCCCTTCTTCATAACTGGGAGTGAGGGGGGAGAAAAGGAAAAGATGAATTTGAGGAGAAAAAGAAGTACAAAGAGGAATCAGAGAAAGGATAAGAAGTGAGAGGGAGAACTTGGAGGAAGATTAGAGAAAGAAACTATATAATATTTTCAGAGGCAGAGACATGAGACACAAGAGAACAGGGCAGGGTGAAAGAACCCCAGAAGGAGAAGGCTCAGATTATGTTACAGATACCAAGAACAGAGTGGTGGTTACCAAAGCGGAAGGGGTGTGGGGGCGGAGTGAGACGGGTAAAGGAAGTCAGCTGTATGGTGATGGAGGGAAACTGAAGTTTTGGTGGTGAGCACGCTGCAATGTGTACAGAAGTCAAAATATAATGTTGTACACACGAAGCATATTATACACCACTATTTACCTTAATTTAAAGCAATGTTATTTGGGGGACTATTCTGGTGGTCCAGTGGTTAAGACTTGACCCTTCCAAGGTAGGGAATGTGGGCTCCGTTCCTGGTCAGGGAGCCAAGATCCCACATACCTAGTTGCCAGGAAAAAAAAAAAAGCTCCCCCCCAATCATTAAAAAAAGTAAGTATTGTAGCAAATTCAATAAAATTGGTCCCATCAAGCTGCTGCATATTACAGGGAGCTCAGCTCAGGGCTCTGTGATGACCTAGAGGGATGGGATGTGCGGGAGAGGGAGGCTTAAGAGGGAGGGGGGTATATGTATAGTTAGAACTGAGTCAGGCTGTTGTTTAGCAGAAACTAGAACAACGCTGTGAAGCAACTGTACTCCAATTTTAAAAAATAATGTCCACATCAAAAAAATATTTAGGAAAAAAAGATCACTTGAAGGTAAATCCTTGTTGTCATGCTTTTCTTTTTACGTGAGCATTTGAAACACATGGAAGTTCGGAGCTACGAGGACATGAGGTCATCTTGTCCAATTCCTTCTGGGTTGTGTTGGTGTCCCCCTCTTCCACCAAAATTTGTGTCTACCTGGACCCTCAGATCGTGAGCTCCTTTAGAAACAGGGTCAGTGCAGATGTAAATAGTTAAGATGAGGTTACAGTGGACTAGGGTGGGCCCTAAACCCTACAACTGGTGTGTTTAGGAGACAGTCATGTAAAGACACAGACACTGAGGCATATGGAAGGAGGCCACGGGATGACACAGATGGGGGTTAGGGTGGAGCAGCAGCCACGGGGCCCCAAGGATCGCCAGCGACCACCAGAAGCTAGAGGAAGCCAGGAAGCAGGCTTCCCTGGAGACTCTGGAGGGCTCCTGGAACGGCTGACACTTTGATTTTGGACTTCTCGCCTCCAGAGCCTTGGGAGGGTAAATTTCTGTTTTTTTGAGTCGCAGTTTGTGGGGATCTGCTGTGGCAGCCGTACGAAACTAATACACCATTTTCCTTTTAAAAACTTTTAAAAAATTTTATTCATTCATTTATTTATTTATTTTTGCCTGCACTGGGTCTTTGCTGCTGCACAAAGGCTTTCCCCAGTTGCAGTGACTGGGGTTACTCTCTAGCTGCAGCAAGCGGGCTTCTCATTGCAGTGACGTCTCTTGTTGCAGAGCATAGACTCTAGGGCACGTGGGCTCAGTAGCTGCAGTACACGGGCTTAGTCGCTCCGAGGCATTTGGGATCTTCCTAGACCAGGGAATGGACTCACATTTCCTGCACTGGCAGGCAGATTCTTTACCACTGAGCCAACAGGGAAGCCCAGTACACCATTTTCTTTCTTTCTTTTCTTTTTGACTGCACGGGGTCTTAGTGGCACTCCCACCCAGAAAGTTTAACGGCTGGACAGGGAGTGGCAGAGACTCAGATACGGCAGGAAATTTCTGCATGTCCAGGTTCCAAGGGCTAGATGGGCATGCCCTCTTCTCTTTTCTCTTCTCCCGCCCTTTATTCACCTCTTTTCTCTCCACTTAGGTCTTCGTGGCGTGGGGTCTTTGATCTTTGTTGCAGTCTGCAGGATGTTTAATTGAAGCATGAGAACTCTTAGGTGCAGCATGTGGGATCTAGTTCCCTGATCAGGGATCAAACCTGGGCCCCCTGCCTCGGGAGCATACAGTCTCAGCTGCTGGACCACCAGGGAAGTCCCTAATATGCTTTCTTTTGTAGGAAAAGAACTGCAGGATGTGTGACATCACCAAGGTTGTGGAGTCAACTGGAAGCCAATCTCCCACTCCAACTTGCCTTTTACTTTTCTTGAAGAATTTTATTTCCAGCATCTTTCAGCCTCTCTGAACATGAGAATAATTTCTCTCTTCATTGTCAAATTTCACATTGAAATATTCTTTTCCCGTTGAAGTAGGACATGTATGAAGGGATAATTCAGGCTTCAGAGACACTTTGGACTCAGAAGCTTTTCAGATTATTTACTGCATATTCCTTTGGCATTCCAGCGCCATCTAATAGGTTATTACTTTTGAGAGATGAGGCTGTCTCTTTTGAACATTGAAATCACTATTTCTTTATTCTGAGCTGTGTTTTCAAGGCAAAGCAAGTCCCTCTTAGGACACTGGACTTAAAACTGTCCATGAAGCAGGCCCTTTGATAAGAAATGGATTGACCTCTTTCTGGGTTTTCTTTCCAAAATATTTTTTGATGTGAAGTGAAAGTCACTCAGTTGTATCTGACTCTTTGCGAACCCATGGACTATACAGTCCATGGAATTCTCCAGGCCAGAATACTGGAGTGGGTAGCCTTTTTATTCTCCAGGGGATCTTCCCAACCCAGGAATCGAACTGAGATCTCCTGCATGGCAGGCGGATTTTTTACCAACTGAGCTACCGGGGAAGCCCTGATTTTTGATGTGAACCACTTTTAAATATTCTTCATTGAATTTATTAAACATTGCCTCTGTTTCATGTTTTGGTTTTTTGGCCACGAGGCACAAGGGATCTTAACTCCCAGAACAGGGAAGGAACCTGGACCCCCTGCATTGGAAGTCGAAGCCTTAACCACTGGACAGCCAGAGAAGTCCCACTTTCTGGGTTTTCAACTGAGATCAGATCATATGGAGAATTCATGAGTTTTTTAATTGTCTCATAGTTAACCTTTTTTGGATTATGTCTCTGAGAGACTGATAAAAGCTATGCACTCTCTGTCCCAGAGTACTGTATACTCTTAGAACCCTTTTCACCCACTCTCGGGGGCTCACAGACAGCATACCCTACCCCCAGCCCCCTGTGGACCCCAGCTATGAAGACTGTCTGTTGGGGAGCCACCCTCCTCCAGTTCATCTTCTCAACTTGAGGCTCATGGTGGTAAGTGAGCAAGGGTCACAACTGACCTATGGCAGAGGTGTTCTCTCCAACATGCTAACAACGCTGGTGTGTGTCTATTACTTGCTCAGTTGTGTCTGACTCTTGCAACCCCATGGACTGTAGCCCACCAGGCTCCTCTGTCCATGGAATTTACCAGGCAAGAATGCTGGAGTGAGCTGTCATTCCCTTCTCCAGGGGATCTTCCCCACCCAGGGATCAAACCCACGTCTTCCGCACTTCAGGCAAGTTCTTCAGCATCTGAGCCACTGGTGAGACTGGTGGAGACTCTTAAAAACAACTGCTCAGAAACTGAGTTCTAGCCGAGCAACCTTGGGGGACCTTCTCCTTAAAACTCTCAAAGATTGGGTCAGGCCAGTGGGATGCCTGGCAGAAATTCTCCGGGGACAGTGGTGTCTTTTTGAAGAGGACTGATTGGGTCACAGGGGTGACAGTCTGTTTCCCCGGTATTCTATGGGGATGCCATCCTCTCCCTTGTCTCGAGGCCTGAGCACAGGTCCCCCTCTTGTTGGTCGTGCTCCTTGCTCCTCACCCCACCTTTTTTCCCCCTGCTACCCTCTGCCTACCCTCGGTTAGACACTTCATCTTGGACACTTTCTCTGATCCCCCAAATCTGTGTTAGGAACTCCCTGCCCTGTGTCCCCATTTTCTTTGAATTTCTCCATCACCACCTTTGTCCCACTGTTGTAACTGGCTCATTGCTCACCTCTCTCTCTTCTAGACTGTACAGGAGATCAGGTGCCATGTGATTCTGATAATCTTCCTATTCCCACCAGTGTCAGGAAAACAGATGGATGGATACAAGCTTGCTGAGTGAATACAGGACTAACTGCAGGGCTGCTCAACCCTGGCACTTTTGGGATTCTGGACTTGGTCTTCCTCTATCACAGGGGCTGTCCTGGGCATTGCAGGGTATTTAATGGTATCCTTGGCTTCTACCTGCCACATGCCAGTCGCACCCCCACCCAACTGTGACAACTAAAAATGTGTCCAGAGACTGCCCAGGGACCCCAGGAGATAAAATCACCCTGGTAGAAAACCACTGCGTGCATGAATGAATGTATGTTGATCTTGGGGACACTTCGCCTATCTTGAGTCTACGCTGGGGTGCGAGAGTTTGGTCAGTCAGTTCCTGCGGTGGAGCACTCAGTACGTGCTCATAAAATGGGTGGCTGACCTCTTGTGGGTTCTCAGAAGAGGGAAAAAAATCTCAGTCTTTTCTAAGTGGTTTCTTCTCTAATGATCTGTGACAACATGAGGACACAAGAGGGAGCTCCAACTAACGACTTTGAGAGCCGAGAAAATGTTCTTTCTTTCCTGGAAACGGTGACTGGGCCCTCCCTTTAGGTGACGAGCTCAGGCTTAGTTGCTTGGTATCAGGTTAGGACAGTGGAACCAGGATGCTGGGTTTAGAGAGATTTTAGCCATTAAATATCCTGAAAGAAAGATCCCTGGGTGTGTGTGTGGTCTCCTCCTCAGACATGTAGACTGAGGGGGAAAATAAAGACCCAATCGTGCTCCATAAATAAATCATGAGCAGTATGAACAGGGTTTCCCGTTTCCACAGCAACGGCCATGCTCTGGTGGCAACGAGGGGTTGACAAGGGGGCTCGGGGAGCTCCCCAAATCACCGACACATTGACTATCAGGCCTGAAGGCTGTTAGAGACCGTCTAATCCAGTGGTCCCCAATCTTCTTGGCAGCAGGGACCAATTTCATGGAAGACAATTCTTCCACAGACCGGGGGTGGGGGTTGGTTTCCGGATGATCCAAACGCATTACATTCATTGCACACTTTCTTTCTGATCCAATGCCGCCACTGATCGGACAGGAGGTAACGGTCCACGGCCCAGAGGTTGGGCACCCCTGGTCTAATCCTCAGTCTCTGTCCTGAGTCCATGGCCCTGAACACTGGGAAACTGTATAACATCTTTGTGATACAACATTGTATGTGTATGTGTGTGTCCATAGCTTCCCTCATATTTTGAAAAGAACCTAAACCCTCCAAATGTTAGTCTAACCATCTTATCTTAGAGATGAAGAATCTAAGAGGCTCTTTCAAGTTTCTGCAGCTGCAGGCTGACAGAGTCAGGACACATTCTCAGATCTCCTCCACCTTCAGGTGGAGGGGGTGGGGGGTAGGGGAGTGGGGGAGGCGGTGATGGTGCAACTGTGATGGGGCCCTGGCCTGTGGGTGGGAAGGTCTGGTCTGAGGCTACAGGGGAGGGTGGGTCTGGAGGTTTTGAGGGGTGGGAGGGTGCTTTGCCAGTAGAGTTACCAGATAATATGTAAGATGCCTAGTTAAATTTGAATTTCAGATAAATGAATATTTTTATAGTGTCAGTATGTTCCAAACGCTACATGGGACATGTAGTGGTTGGTGGTTTAGTTGTTAAGTCGTATCCAACTCTTGCAACCTCATGGACTCTAGCCTGCCAGATTCCTCTGTCCATGGAATTCTCCAGGCAAGAATACTGGAGTGAGTTGCCATTTCCTTCTCCAGGGAATCTTCCCGACCCAGGAACTGAACCCTGGTCTCCTGCATTGCAGGCAGATTCTTTACCAACTGAGCTAGGAGGGAAGCCCTACATGGGATATATTTATACTCAATAATTATTTGTTGTTTATCTGGAATTCAAATGTAACCAGGCATCCATCCTGATTTTGGGTGGCGGCAGGGCATGGGGGTGGGGGTGGGGGTTGTTACTATTTTTGCTCAATCTGATAACAGCCTAGCAAGCAAGCTTCAGCTGCGAAGCCAACACTGAAGTAGCCCCTGATGGATATTAATGACTCAGTGTGCCTGACTCAGACTACCTCTGGCGTCAGTGAAGGCCACAGAGGCACTGGCCTGTTGACAGAACCTGCGTGGTTCTCTGTGGCCTCCTAGGCTTTGATGGAGGAGTCCTCGGGCATGACAGATATTCTGTATGTGTACGGCCTCTCAGAAGATGACATCTCACGGGTCTGTGAAAAGTAAAGATCAGATTTATTTAATACAACACCCCGCAGGGCCTCTGCACTGCGTAGCTGAGGAGGATGAGGGAGGTGGCTTCGATGGGGCGAGCTCACGAGTGCAATCCCACCACGGAAGGGCCACAGCCCCTCGTCCACACTCAGGACACCATCAGAAACACCTGAGGACCTCGGGAGACCATTCCTTTTAGCAAGGAATAAATAACAAAAAATTAGTAAGAAAAATATGCATTTCGTTTTTCTATTAAAAAAAAAAATTTGCTGGAGGCAGCCATCTTCCTGTCCTTTGGCCTTCAGCGTGGTAGAGGAAAAGAAACAAAAGGGGATAGAAAACCAGCCTAGGAACATCTGTGCTTTGTCCAACTTCATTTTCTATTTGGTGCATTGCCCAGAAATGAACCTCCTCTTCAAGTTGGCATCTCAAAAGGGTCGCTCCCAAGCAGCTTTTTCTCCCAGTTGTGGCAGGCGAGGTCGTGGAGAGGACAGGGCGCAGCTGTCCAGTCCGTGCTGTGCAGTTGCAAGGAACAAGGACTGCCTAGAACCACAGACCCTCAAAGGACCAAAGGCAAAGAGAAAAACTAGCCCCTAAGCTAGGCCATTCTCTAGGGGGAACTGACTACAAAACAGAACCCGGCTTCTGTGGATGAGAGTACTTGGACAAGTTCTTGATTTCTGCACAAGACAAAATATTCAAGTTTCAAAATATCCCAATGGCCAGTTTACCCTGAACCTCTGGCTGCCACTCTCCACTCCTGAGGATGCTCCAACTTGCTGGGAGGCGGGCTGTGTGGGAAACTAACCAGCCCGTCTGTTAGCTCCTTATACCCAACATAAAAATAGTTAAGATGGATTTAATAACTGGTGACTTGGCCTGACGAATTGCTACGTTCGGTGGGAGCAGGGCAGGTCCATAAATAAGTGCACAAAACTCTTGCGATACAGGAATCATCTGCTCGTCTTGGAATGTGGGTGTCCTCCCAGGGAGGTGCGTGTGGTCACGGAGTCCTAAGATCCGTCAAGGGAGCCTTCCGTTCTCTGCAGTGACAAGAGACAAGACACGCTATGGTCACACCCTTCAAGGTTGAAGACTGGCCTGGTGGAAAGATACGCAAAACTGCACCCGGCGCTTTTCCAAGACACTGCACAGCAGAACCGACATCCGTGGGCACCCCCCACCCTGTGGGGGCAGCTTCTGCCCAGATTCATTCTTCTTTCTCTCCATGTCTGTTCTGTGGGGTCTGCAGCCTCTGTCCCCCACACACATGCCGCCCAGCAGACTCTCAACCAATTTCATCAAGCACCCACACAGGAAGACTAGGAAACACCTGGTGTCTGACTCCGGCTCTAAGTTAACCTTCTCTGGGTCTGTTTTTTGTTTGTTTGTTTGTTTGTTTTTGGTCATGCCTCTTGGCTTGCAGGATCTTAGTTCCCTGACCAGGGATTGAATCTGTGTCCCCCTGCAGTGAAAGCCCTGAGTCTTAACCACTGGACTGCCAGAGAAGCCCAGAGGTCTGTTTTTAAATTAAAAAAAAAAAAAAAAAACGAAAGACCAAACTCAAATGATTAAACTTTTAAAAGAATTTTAAATTATATGATTCTTCCTTCAAAAAAAATGAAATTCTGATTCATGTCAACATGGATAAACCCTGAAAACAACATGCTAAGTGAAATAAGAGACACGAAAGGAACAAATATTGTTATGATTCCACTTAAGTAGGGGTATCCAGAAGAGCCAAGGTCCTAGAGACATGAAGTAGGATAGTGGCTGCCATTCTGGGAGGCAGGGGGTAAAGGAAATTAGGGCTCAAAGGGTGCAGACTTTTGGTGTGGGATGATGAAAAGTTTTGTGGATTTGGCAATGGTCACACAACAATGAGATTGTACTTAATGCAACTAAATTAATTGTACACTGAAAGATGGTAAAAATGGTAAACTTCATGTTGTGTGTATTTTGCCACAATAAAAGTGAAAAAAAAATTTTTTAATTCCATGTGCCACCTTACAGTGTTCTCTAAGTGTTACACGTGGTATTTGTGTTACCTACACACCCCTCCGTGAATGGACCTCCGTGTGACCCAGGCACAAACAACACTACCATGAAGTAGAAAGTGGAAGAGGTCCTAACGACCTGCAGAAGGAGTTGAAAGGCTATGAGAGGGGTGGTTTTTGATGAATGGATGGAGCAAAGAGGCAAGAGTGGAGCATGCTGGGAAATTCCTGAGTAGAGGGGCCCCGGGCAACAGTGAGTCTGGAAGAGCAGGCAGCACCTGAGTGCCTGACATTGGGCCCTCTGTGAGCATAGAGTACCCTGCAGCGGGTGGAATCCAGGGAGGCAGGAGAAGTTGTGGGGATTGGCCTGGGTCTTGGGAACACCATGATGGGGCCTGTCTGTCTCCCTGAGGGTTGGCTGAGATGGAGTCCCTGTTTTGTTCTGGTCCTACCAGGTCTAAGGAACCTCTCGGAAGGATGCAGGCCTGTGGGGCTCCAGCTGGAAGGCCAAGGCTCTGTCTCCTCCTTTGCCAAGAGAGACCCACGCAAGCAGGCCAAGAGAACTGTGTTGGCCCCCGGGGGCTGGAGGCCCGCCAGCCCTGGCAGCTCCCCTTCCTCCATTTCCTCCACTTGGCCCGGAGGAGTGACCCTGGTGTCCAGCCTTTCTGCAGGCCCTGGACCAAGTCCTCCACCAGACACCTCCGCTGCCCTCTCCAGGGGAAGTGAGCTCAGCGAGCTGCTGCAGGAACAGCTCCAGAGCTGGGAAGGGCAGGGCCACAGTTGTCCAGACCTCGGGGGTTTTGAACTAAAGGCTAACACACTCCCATCCAAGGCTGTGCTTGCCTGCTTTTAAATCAGAGCCCAGCTGTCAGGAACCTAAGAACAGCCAAGAAATCAGCCCACTTTTGGCCAGAACATAGTGTGGACAGTCTCAAGGGTCATTTTGCTTCTAACACTCCTGGGATTTCTACTTCCTGCTTCTCGAATGTGCCCCTTCTGTGCACTCCCAATGAATCAGATCTGTGCTGGGTGCCTGCTTAATCCCTGCAACAACCAAGTGAGAAGGTTCTATTTCCTCCAGCTTATAGATGAGGCAACTAAGGTCCCAAGAGGTTAGGAAGTCTGCCCAAAGTGACATGTCTAATAAGGAGCTATCAGGGAAGGGTCAAGTTTTAATGTGCGGCTCTGCTTCCTAAGTCAGAGGTTGGCTTGAGTTGAATCCTGGGTCTTGGGTAAGCAACTGCTACATTCTCCTCATGTGACAGAGGCCTTTAGGGCCAAGCAAGGTAAATTCCCTGTCCGTACCCTATGCTGCCAGAGTGTCTGATGAAAAGAACTTTAAAATAGATAACTAGCTTTTCTATGATAGTTCTTAATCTGCAAGTACTTTGCAAGGTGGTTCTCATTTAAGAAGCATTTCTCATTCTTAAGAAGCTCCTTGCTGTTGTTGTGGTCTCAGTCACTAAGCCATGTCTGATTCTTTCACGACTCCATGGACTATATAGCCCACTAGACTCCTCTGTCCATGGGATTTCCCCGGCAAGAATACTGGAGTGGGTTGCCATTTCCTTCTCCAGGGGATCTATCCAGCCCAGGGATCGAACCCCTGTCTCCTGCACTGGCAGGCAGATTCTTTACCACTGAGCCATGGGGGAAGCCCTAAGAAGCTCCTTAATAGATAGATGTTACTGTTTTTGCTATTGTCATCACCGTCTCCATTTTATAGATGGGGAAGCTTAGGCTTGACGAGGGAGCTGGAACCCAGACCCCAGTCTCTTGATCCCAAATCCTGGGCCATTCCCATCATATTCCAGCTGCCTGCTGGCTCCCGGGAAGGAAGGAGGTAGGTTGTAACTAGGAATTGCCTTTCTTTTTTTTTTCAGTAAGAAGGAAATTTGTTTCCAAGATTCTGAGAGCCACGCAGGTTCAGATTCATCCCTTTAAGTACAGGCTGTTCTCTTTCATGTTATCTGTCTGCCTGGGCCACAAACACGATTTATAAACAAGGCAAAAATGGCAGAGGAAAAATGAAGTCAGAATGTGCCATTGAAGCAAGTCAAACAATACTAAATTAGTATTTGGCTAAGCGGCTATCTCATTGTTAAGATATTTCCTCCAATATGTTTTCAGAAGCAATGGCTATTAAACAACTGGGAATGATCGCCAGGTTTGATTTCAGGAAGGAAATCCCCTCCCATTTCCCTTCTGGGCATTTCAATTAATTTTCTCCTGAGCCTTGCCAGCTGATTATTAGGGAAACTATACCTGTGTCGTTTATAAACAAGATGCTTTCACGTCAAGATTCCAAATGCCTTTCCCAACGGCTGGGAATCCCTGTGCTCCCGCCAGAAGACTTAATTATTTTGGGGAGGCAGGACCAGCCGTGAGTGAGCTCTCAGGAGCAGACTCCTGGGCCCGCGGGCCAGCTTCTGGGCAAAGGGAAAGTTCTGTCTGTCCTAGAGCTCGGAGCCTCTGTCCAGAGAGATCGTTTGGATTGAAGACAAAGTAAATAAGTTGGTCTCGAGGTCTTGGTCTCGAGGTCCAGCAGACCTGCCTTGGGTGGACACACCATGATTACTGCATCAGGAGAATATCTCTTTATTTGGGTCCCACAAGGTCCATGGAGCAAAGTTCTCCCTTCCCACGCTCTTGGAGCTGTGATGGCCAGGACAGTGACATCACTCTTGGAGGGAGTCTTGTGGTGTGGACTGGCTGGGGGCTTGGAGACCTCGGTTTTCTAGCCCTGGCTCTGCAGTTAACAAGCTGGGTCACATTGGGCAAGCTATTCTGCTCTAAATTTTCCTTGCCCCACGCCCCTAATGTCCTTCAAAAGCAATCCTCTCTGAGTTCAGAAGTCTGAGTGAGTTTAGCCTAGAAAAAGACATTCATTTCATTCCTCTTTTCCTTAAATTGAAAGCCTTCCTCCATCACAAGAATGTCAGCAGCTTCCTGTCTGTCAAAGGCATAATGAGTTCTCTGTTTTACAAGAATCCAGACTCAGGCAAAACAAAGGAAGCTGGGGGTGCATTGGAAGGGGCTACCAGCAATCTTGCTGAAAGTTCTTCCCAGACCTTAAAGAAGCAATCTGAGGGGCAAACACCTTATTCCTTAAGATGCTAGTTGTCCAGTTAACTTCTATGCTGCTGGGCAGCTCATAAAGAGGTAGAGAGTAGGAAAATAGGGAGTCTTTGCAAAACTTGAACTTGGACCTCTGCACCTTTTTTTTTTTTTTTTTTTAACTACACCATGCAGAATCTTAGTTTTCCAACCAAGGGTTGAACCCATGCCCCCAGCATTGGGAGTGTAGAGTCCCAACCACTGGACCACTAGGGAAGTCCCCTTCTGTACTTCTTTTAAGCATTCCTATCTGCTAAGTTTGAAGAAGGCAATGGCACTCTACTCCAGTACTCTTGCCTGGTAGGCTGCAGTCCATGGGGTCGCGAAGAGTCAAACATGACTGAGCGACTTCACTTTCACTTTTCACTTTTATGCATTGGAGAAGGAAATGGCAACCCACTCCAGTGTTCTTGCCTGGAGAATCCCAGGGATGGGGTCGCACAGAGTCGGACACGACTGAAGTGACTTAGCAGCAGTATCTGCCAAGTGGCAGCTTCCTGAATCCTCTACTAGCTACAGAATGAAACCTCATGATGAGGTATTTGAGTGTTTTCTAAGCAAGCGCTACCTTACCTTTCCCCCCATCACTCCTCACAGGCACCCTTGTCTGCTCCCTGAGCTGCCAGAGCTTTCTACCGGGACGCTGCTGTAACGGGCTCGTTCCTCACGGCCCTTTCCCTGGGGAAGAGGCGGCTAACCAGGCAGCATGAAGCGCCTCCTGTTTCTGCGGTCTCTGGAGCAGCAAATTGCTTTGCATTCTCACCTGAGATAACCCCCCTGATTTCCTCACTGGGTCAAAGACCTCCCATGTCCCCCACAGCAGAGAGCCTGGTATGGGAGGGTAACTACACCCCCGAATCTGCACTGCCCATCCCTACCCTCACCCCACCCCCCAAGGACCTGGACTCAGAGGGAATATGGACTCTGCTCATCTAGAACTGACTGCCCTAGATTTTCAATCCTGCGGGCAATTTCCGGGCTTTCATGTCCTAAGCGGGCTGCGAAGGAATGATGGAAATGGTGGGAGAGAATTTCAAAAGCACAACAGGCCTAGAAAACCTGAGAGCCTGAGCACCAGGCTGGTCAGAGGAGCCCAGGGTCTTGGTGTGAAACAGACAAGGCTAGTCCACGGGTGTCTTTGCTAGGGCTGCAGAAAACTGAGTGAGTCTGGAAATGTTTCACTGTTGAATGGACTATTTTTTTAAAAAAATAATGCATATGAAATGTGTACTTACAGAATATCTGTTTTCCACGAAATCTGCAAAACAAAGGATAAGGCAAAGGTGAGCAGTACGAAGAACACGAAGAGCAGTTAGGCTCCCCACTCCAGCATCTCAGAGGCTGAGCAGGCGAAGGAAAGAGATGGGGGGAGGGGCCGGGGGGCCGTGCAGGAGACCCCAGGCCCTCACCCTTACTGGGTGCCCAGGTTTATGGCCCCTTTGCCCACGGGTAGCTTCCCCAGGACCCTGTGGCTCCATGTAACAAGCATATAAAGTCCCTGGCAGCCCATTTGACATTATAAACAGTTTTTTTTTTTTTTAACTTACTAGCACATGCTATTTTAGAGGGGAAAAAAGAAACCTGAAAATTACAGAAAAGTAGAAAGTAGGTAAAAATTCTCTCTGGCTCCATGGTTGACTGAAATGTCTTCCAGTCATTTTCCACTAACAGTAGAGCTTTTTTGTGGTTTTTGGGGGGCGGTGGGGGTGGGGGTGGAGAGGAGTTACAATTATCTAGTCTATGCCATTTTAGAGCCTCTCTTTTACACACGGTGTGATTTTAGAAACATAATTGTTAGCAGCTATTTAGTCATCATTCCACGAGTATGCAGTTGTTTACTAAACCAGTTCCTTACTTTTAAAAATTTAGGTTCTTTCCAAGTTTTTGCTATTTTATATGATGCCGCCAGTATCCTCTTTGGGAATAAAGCTATTTCAAAGGTTCATACTAGTTTGTTTATTCCCAGGAGTGGGGATCCATGGAGCAGAAAGCATAAACAAGGCCAACGCCCTTGGCATATAGAGTTCAAGTGCTGTCTGAAGGGCAGGACGCCACATCCCCTTCCCCTGGAAGGGAGCATCGTCCCAACGATGTGGAGACCACAAGGTCTTCTTGCTGGGGGGCATGCCGAGACATGTCCAGAAGATGTGAAGAAGGGTGAGAAAGGCCCAAGGGAACAGGAGACCTTGCACCGAAGGTGAGTTACCACCTGCTTTACTTAGAGATGGTTTTTACTACAAGACGTGAGAGAGGGCTGTGATTGGCTCTTGGACAGGATCAGACTCCACGAACAGCAGAGTTTCTGAATGGGGGTGGGTGGTGGCCTATCTCTTGTGGCTGACACCCCAAATAGCCCACTATGGCCCTAGCTCTGAAGACATGGAATCCTGGGGAAGGTCCACTCACCCCCAAATCCTCGTTCTTCCTTGAGAGGCAATCCTAGGGACCTCGGTTTCTACCCAGTCCCCTCCGCCACCCCCCAAGTTCAAGAACCTTCTGAATCTTGGCTGTCTCGGGGCCCGACTGTCACAACGGGAGTCACAACCTTCTGTTTCTTTCTTGAATTTAAAAATATCCTGTTTCCACCAGTCCACTTCCCCCTCAAACCCTGTCTTATCACAGCTCCATTGTGCGTCTCTTCTAGAGGGAAGAGGGCCAGGAGTTCCTAAGGGGCCCCCTTCTGTCCTGGCTAGGCCAGAGGCAGGCGTCAAGGGCCAAATGGATGAATCAGCCCAACCAACAAGTCAAGCCATTGTGTAAACTTCCACACATTGAGAGAGGCCGCGGGCAGCACCCCACCCCCAGCCCAAACCTGACCTGGAGGACCCAAAGGACCCCATGCTTCCTGCTCCTTCAGAGCCCCAAGGCTTCTGGAATCAGACCCACGAGGGCAAGAGCCTCAGGCTGCATTTCCTAATGCAATAAAGACTTGGAATATTAACATTCGAATGTAATATATTTGATAATGTATTATAATAACACTGATTATACTGATAATACTGATGGAGCACCAAGATACACAAGATACGCTTGTTTTTGGTACTAGAATCTGGTGGGTAATATCCTTTTTTTTTTTTTTTAATAGAGTAAGTTTTATCTCCTTGAGGTAGGAGAGGCTTCCCCGGGGGTGGGCTAGCAGTGCCCCCTGGCCTGGTTTGTTCTGGGCCTCTCAAGATGGGTGTGGGGGGTGGGGCACAGGCCCCTTTCCTTCCTCCCAGAGAGGATATGGCAGGGGCCCTCCTCTGATCATGACTGTCTATGATCAGCCCCGCCCTTGTCCACTGTAGTTCTGCTCCCTTAAGAAGCCTGGAAGTCTGAATTCTAGGCAAAGAGAAAGTAGAAGAGGGAGGCTGAGTGAAGGAGGTGGGCCCTGCCAGACCCAAAAGACAGAGGTTAGTGTCTGGAGCAGGACTTGACATCTCTCCCTAGAACCATAAGTCATCAGGTGGGAGGTGCCCAGGACACCTCCAAGGGGGGACACATGACTTCTAGGAAGAAAAACCAGCTCGTCTTAGGGGAGTCACAGGAAATTGATTCCTTTAAACAAGAGTTTCTTAATGCTGGCACTACTGATATCCTGAGCTGGATAATTCTTTGTCATGGGGCTTGTCTTGTGTGGTATAAGATGTTTACCAGTATCCCTGGCCTCCGCCCATTAGATGCAAGAGCAACCCCTTGCCCCCCCTTGCCAAATTATGACAACCAAAAATGTCTCCAGACACTGCCAAAGGTCTACTGCATTGAGAACCACCGCTCTAAACTGTGCGAATCTTATCTTAGACCTGAGTTCTCTCATAGGGAGAACTGACTACATTGCTAATTAATTGTGAGAAACCACTTTATGCTCCAGTCTTTAAAACTGGGGTGCTGCTGCTGCTGCTGCTGCTAAGTCGCGTCAGTCGTGTCCGACTCTGTGCGACCCCGTAGACGACAGCCCACCAGGCTCCCCTGTCCCTGGGATTCTCCAGGCAAGAACACTGGAGTGGGTTGCCATTTCCTTCTCCAATGCATGAAAGTGAAAAGTGAAAGTGAAGTCGCTCAGTTGTGTCCGACTCTTCGAGACCCCATGGACTGCAGCCCACCAGGCTCCTTCTTCCATGGGATTTTCCAGGCAAGAGTACTGGAGTGGAGTGCCAGTGCCTTCTCCTTAAAACTGGGGTAAATATATGTTAATAAGTTATGCTTCGGATGAACTGCAAACCATTTTATAAAGTACTTTCAGGATAAGCTGGAGCCCTGTGAAACCGTCAAGTGCTGAATCAGAGGGAAGGTACAAACTTCCTGGGCTAGCCAGGAATTCCAGTTCACACAAGGCTCAACCAGGCTGAGTGGAGCTGATGACTAAGCCATGGCAACCCAATGTAATGTTCTTGTCTGGAGAATCCCAAGGACAGAGGAGCCTGGTGGGCTACAGGCCATGGGGTCACAAAGAGTCAGACACAACTAGAGGGACTTAGCATGCATTGCTGACAAATGCTAATCTCAGGCAAAATAAGTGGAAAGGAAATAAGAACTTGAAAAGCCTAAAGTGCTAAGCTTGCAGATCTAAATTATGAGGCAATTATCAGCATTTTCTCCACTCCCAAGAAAGCTGAAGTTTACTGACAGGCAAGATCTCCTTCTCCACCCATTAATTCCGGCTGTGTCCTCGGAGTTTGCTCTCTTTTCTCCTAAGACTGACTTCAACTTGGTTTCTTTCTGATAGTCTTCTTAGTTTTGAGAACCCCTCTCCTTACCTCCCTAACAAGCAGGGAACATGTAACAAAGAATGGTCTAACAGCTGGAAAGTGAAGCTGCTCAAAGGTGGAGAGATTTCCTTGCCTGGGACAAAGCGTTAATTGCTGGGACAGGAAATGCTGGCTCAGCCGTAGGGCAGCAAGTCGGCCCAAAAGTTCGTTCGGGTTAGTCTAGAAGCTGGTATGTCAAACCTGAGCGAACTTTGCCAACCCAATAGAGGAGCACAGGGAACTCTGCTCAATATTATGTAACAACCTAAGTGGGAAACGAATTTGAAAAAGAATAGATACATGTATATGTGTAAAAGGACTTCCCTGTGGCTCAGATGGTAGAGCATCTGCCTACAATGCAGGAGACCCAGGTTCAATCCCTGGGTTGGGAAGATCCTCTAGAGAAGGAAATGGCAACCCACTCCAGTACTCTTCTTGCCTGGAAAATCCCATGGACAGAGGAGCCTGTTGGGCTACAGTCCATGGGGTCACAAAGAGTGGGACACGACTGAGTGACTTCACTTCCACTTCCATATGTGTAAAAAAAAAACAAAAAAGTAACTCCAATGGGAAAATAGGCTTTAATATCAATTTTTTCTAGTTATGCTACTATAATTAGTACTTTGTTGTTCAGTTCGCCAAGTGGTTGGTGTCTGACTCTTTGCGACCCCACGGACTGCAGCATGCCAGGCTTCCCTGTCCTTCACTATCTCCTAAAAATGAATATTTCAGGTGTTGGAATAGTTAAGAGTAAGAAGAAACACAACGCCATTTGTGCTTGAGTCACTGTTAACAACATATTAATAATTAATTTGATTTTTTCAATAAATTTTCAACTATCAGAAAAACAACAGAACAGCAGATGTGCAAGACTGTGGTCAAGACTCAGTGGGAGGTAATGAGTTGCAAGAGTTGCCTCCTTCCTCCTCATTTTATAGAACTCACCTGCCCACCACAGCCCTTATCCACTCAATGGCCGTGTGCATTTCTGAGACACACTGAGGTGTTCACCTTGCAACAACTCCACTGAGGCGTTCACCTTGCAACAACTCCACTGAGGCCAAAGGCATTTTATTCAGAATTAATGAGGAGACTGGGCTTCCCTGGTGGCTCAGTGGTAAAGAATCTGCCTGCCAACGCAGGAGACTCAGGTTCGATCCCTGGGTTGGGAAGATCCCCTGGAAAAGGAAATGGCAACCCGCTCCAGTATTCTTGCCTAGGAAATCCCATGGACAGAAAAGCCTGGTGGGCTACAGTCCATGGGACTGCCAAGAGTTGAACAGGACTTAGCGACTCAATAACAACAAGAAAACTAATTGATGATAAGAATCAAGGGTGGGGCAAAGTCTTATAACCTGAGGAAGGCAGAGTGAGATCAAACCCCAGGGCTCCTACTGAGCCTGTTTTCCATTAGGCTGGAGTACAGAGACGCGCCCAGGCTGGCCTCGGACCAACACAAAAGCAGCAGAAACACAGTAAAATGGCTCCTGAGACCCAGGACTTATTCAGATTTGAAGGGCAAACTTGAAGTCGAGGATGGGTAAAGGATTAGGGTGGACTCCAAGGGACCCGGGGGTGACTCTTAGAAGTGACTGAGTCCCCACCCGTCATCAACAAGTTCCAGGGCAGGGGTCGGGAGTGACCAAGGTATAGACAAATGACCGTCACTTCCAAACACAGGACACTTGAGACTCTGAATGTTATGATTGAAAGGCCACTTAAGATCGTTCATTCAATCCCCTGATTTGACAAATTAAAACAATTGAACATAGTCAAATTCACAGAGACAGAAAGTAGAATGGTCATTGCCAGGGGTTGGGGGGTGGGGTCTGGGAAGTTATGGTTTAATGGGTAAGGAGTATCAGTTAGGAAAGATGAAAAAGTCCTGGAGATGGATCGTGGTGATGGTTGTATAACAATGTGATTGTACTTAGTGTTACTGAAATGCACACTTAAAAATGGTTACAAAAGCAAGTGCTATGTATTTTTACAGTTAAAAAACAAAACAAAACTGAGCTTAGAGCCTAAAGCCAAGATCACAAAACCTGGTGCCTCCCATGGCCCATCAGCTCCCCAGACACTCCTCAGCCTACAGCCTCCAACACCCTCCTCAGGGCCCTGGTCCTACCCAGAGCCCCACCCTAGAGCTGCTCCTTGGGGCCAGGCCTGCCCGATGCCCTTTGGCTTATCTAGACAAGCAGTTTTCCTTTGTATCAGTCAGGGGGAAAAGCGAGTCTAAGTGCCAGAACTACGTCCTGTGAGCCATTTCCCAAAATAGCCAGCCCTGAAGTGATGCGTGTTGGAAGAGGATGGGAAACTGAGAAGCTAAGGAGGGGAAGAATGAAACACTGAGAAGGAAAGGTCAGACAAGACCCCGCCCTGTACTCAGCTTGCTCACTGAGACCTGCTTCCACTGGGGCCTTTTATTTTTATTGTGGGTCACACCCTCCCCGTAGAGCACAAACACACACATAGTTTCTGGGTTATCTCTACCAGCCAGTCCAGAACAATCACTCCAGGATTGCTGGGGAGTAAGAAAGACTCTGCCCTCTTTGAATGAGAACCAGAGCAGAACTCATAACATCTAGAAAATGGTTCTAAAAGCGTATCCCCAGCCTGACAGCAGCATGTGGGGATTTGTTAGAAATGCAAATTCTCAGCCCACTCCCAACCTACTGAATTAAGGGTGGTGCCAAACTGCCTGTATTTTAACCCACTTGGAGAAGCCCTCATCGAGCCCATGCTCCTCAGTCCACAGAGAGGCGACAGAGGTTCTGAGAGTCACCCAGACCATACCAGGCTGTTACTCTTAACTTGTAAAGAGTAACAGAGTTGAATGCTCTAATCAGGCTGATGACGGTGAAAAACCAATTGGTTTGGCAACACAGAAAGGGAACATGAAGCTGGTGAAGTGCATCGCGCTGCAGCCAGGCTCCCCACACCCCATTCCTGCTCTGCCATGGACCAGAACAAGCTATGTCACCTCTGGGCCCGTCTCCCCATCTGTACAGCAGGAATAATAACAGAGCCTCCATCAACCCTTGATGGGTTTGAGCAGCTGATAAAGGAAAAGAAAGAAAAGGGAAGAGGAATCAACCAAGCCTCAAAGCCTCCTCCCTTGGGCAGCAGACAAATGGGAAATGCTCAAAAAGAGGAACTCCCTTGGCTTCCAAGACGCTGAGTTTTGCAGCAATGATGTGGTTTTGGCTTAAAGGTCCAGGTCTCCCTCTACGTATCTGACAGGAGCTGGTTGCCAGGTTAGAGACCAGACTGTAGAGAGACCCAAGCCCCAGTTGACCCCTGATGGCCCAGAGGGCGCCGTGGGAGTGTCCCAGCCTAGGAGTCCAGAGCTGGCTCTTGTGTTGCACTAAGACAGGCACTGAACTCTATGGCTTGAGTTTTCCTTATGCATTTTTTAGCTAAAATGGATTGACTGCTCACCATGGTAAGAAATGGCTTCCCTTGGTGACTCAGATGGTAAAGAGTCTGTCTTTAATGTGGGAGACCCGGGTTCGATCCCTGGGTTGGGAAGATCCCCTAGAGAAGGGAATAGCTACCCACTCCAGTATTCTTGCCTGGAGAATTCCATGGACAGAGGAACCTGGCATGCTACAGGCCATGGGGCCTGCAAAGAGTTGGACTTCTGTCTCATCACCTTCTCTTATTTAATCTCTTTTCTGTTTAATAGTTGAAGAAACAGTTTAATAGTTGAAGAAATCTCCAGGTCAGAATACTAGAGTGAGTAGCCTTTCCCTTCTCCAGGGGATCTTCCCAACCCAGGGATTGAACTGGGGTCTCCCACATTGCAGGCGGATTCTTTACTAGCTGAGCCACAAGGGAAGCCCAAGAATACTGGAGTGGGTAGCCTATCCCTTCTCCAGGGGATCGTCCCAACCAAGGAATTGAACCGAGGTCTCCTGCATTGCATGCAGATTCTTTACCAACTGGGCTATCGGGGAACTAGCACCAACCTCGGGGAACTGTTTTAAGCTCTCTAAGCCTCATACCCTCATCTGAAAAATGGGATTTATTGTGGAGGATTGAAAGAGGTAAGGTCATATAGACCACTTAGCACCAACAGTAAGCGCTTAATAAATGTTGAGTTTTTGCATAACCAAAGCAACTGAAAGCAAACCATCTCAGGGACCATGAGGAAAGCAAAGGGCATTTTTATACAAGAACCTGACAGGACCAGCCTTGAACCCTCTCTGAATTTCAGCTTTCTGTTACACTGGAAGAACAGAGGAAGCCTGTTTCTGAATTTGTGTTTTGCTAGCTCTGAATAATACTAAGAATGCAAAATGAGATACTGAAGCTAAAAATCACCCAGGAAATGGTTTTCAAAAATTATTCGGTCAGTGTCATGTTCTCCATGGGGCTGAGTTTCTGATCTAATCATGAAAATACCACCTTTTAGGGAGGGGGGATCGGGATGGGGAACACATGTAAATCCATGGCTGATTCATGTCAGAGTATGGCAAAAACCACTACAATACTGTAAAGTAATGAGCCTCCAACTAATAAAAATAAATGGAAAAAAAAAAGAATATATATAAAAAAAAGAAAATACCACCTTTTAAAAGATTGGTTAAGGGGTGATTCCTAGTTGAGAGAACGAGTAGACTCTTGAGGTAAGACAGTGCTTTTCAAATATTGGCAGCATCAGAAATACGTGGGACTTTTTTGGGAGTACAGATTCTGATTTTGTGGGTCTGGGTTGGGCCTGAGACCACCGTTGCTACCTGTCTGTGGACCACCCTTGGTTTGAATAATTGCCTTTCAAAGAATCCACTTAAATAGAGGTCTATTGTACAGAGAAAGATATCTGCATAGTGACTGTTTTCCCTCGGAATGTTTATGCTTTTTGGGTTGTGACTTATTTTCAATGTAATATATCACATAAGGAAGGTGGCCAATAATATTGTAATAACTCTGTATGGGAGCAGATGGTTACTAGGTGGTGATCATTTAATAATAAAATGCCAAACCTTTATATAGTAAATCTGAACATAACATAATACTGTCCATCAGCTAAATTTCAAGGAAGAAATAAAAATAAATAAAAGTGGTTCTTGGGTAGATGTCATATCATGAGAATGAAATAGAATAATTACACCAAAAAAAAAAAAAAAAAGAATAATTACACCAAAAAATGAGATTGTTGGGAGTGATTCTAGTTTGCTGCACACCTGGAACTAACATATTATAAATCAACTAAAGTTGAATAAAAATTTTAAGAAATAGATAACTAACAAGAAACAGAAGGAGAAGGGGGTGACAGAGGATAAGATGATTGGATGGCATCACTAACTCAACGGATGTGAATTTGAGCAAACTCTGGTAGTTGGTGATGGACAGGGAAGTCTGGTGTGCCACAGTCCATGGGTGTGCAAAGAGTTGGAAAAACTGAGCAACTGAACAACAATAAGAACCTACTATACGGCACAGGGAACTCTATTCTAGACTCTGTAATAACCTATATAGGAAAAGAATCTAAAATGAGTGGATGTCTACCCCTGGCAGAAGCTCCTCCGCCTGCCCCAACCTGTCCCCCGCTCTCCCTAGCCCCTGGGTGACTCAATTCTCCCAGGTCCCAGCTGCGTTTGCTTCTTCTGTATGTTATTTAGACAAGAGATGGGAATGAGGCGGGAGGTAGAAGGAGGGGGAAGAAAGGTTAGTCTGAGCCTGCCTTCACCTAACTTTAGAGCCAGGGGTGGGCTCTGCCCAGTCACTGGAGGTCGATTAAGGTCAAGTGGGTGTAGGGGAGGAGGGAGAGAGAGGCCTACTAGAAAGGGGGAGAGCCTGCTGGGACCCCACTGAAGAGGAGGAAGGGGAGGAAGGGTGGAGGGTATGTGGCAGAGGGTTTTGGTGAACACTAAGGAGCCCCTTGCCTCCCATTTACCATCTGCACCCCTTCTCTCCTCCCTGAATCAATACACTAGTTGTTTCTAAAAAAAAATGAATAAATAAATAAAAAATAAAATGAGTGGATGTGTGTATATGTATCACTGATTCACTTTGTTGCACATCTGAAGCTAACACAACATCAACTCTACTCCAATAAAAAATTTTTTTAATTAAATAAATAAAAGTGGTTCTTTGTGGATTTCATTTCCTGAGCATGGACTAGAATCATTACACAAAAATGAGATTGTTAGGCACGGCTGAAGTTCCTTGTCTGCCCAGCCCTGGGGAAAGCTCTCTGAGAGGAAGCAGTAAAGGCAAGGAATGAGGTGGGGTCTGGGCAGAAATCACAGGAAGAGGAAGTGAATCCCTACCGCCCTCCCTAGCCCAGAGTCAACGTGCTCACAGAAAGGATGTGGCTACTGAATATCTCCCAAGCAAAGCTCTGACTCTGCCTAAGGCCTTCAGGAGCCCGCTGCACCGGGGCCTGTGTGAGGAGCAGGCGAGGCCCCTGAGAAGAGGCAGGTAGGACTGCGCCTCTTCTGTCTGGGCCAGGGGTGCCCGGAACGCTGTTGGGCACCTCACGAGCACACTGTGGCTCCAGGACACGCTCCAGTCCGCCTGGCCCTTAGCTGGGTGTGAACGAGTGAGGTTCCGCTTGTCTGGCGTGCAGCCCGCCCTCAGTACGTGTTCATCAACTACATAAACAGTACACACGGCCACTTTTTCAGGGTGGTGGGGAGAGACCGTCAACTCCCGTCCAACTCTGTCTGCACTCTCTTTGGCCATCTCTGCACCTTCTTACCCCGGTCCACACCCGAGATCCCACGGATGAAATTGTAGGAAGTGCCCTCCCCCCGACCCAGGCTGGGGGCGTGGGGGACCCTCACTCACCAGGATCAGCTTTCCGGATTTCACTATATACCGTCTCCGTGCCCTTTGTTTCCAGACCTGGAAAGGGGCCAAGCACAGGTCAGCAGCCACCTCTGGGCTCCAGGTCAGCCACTGCTGAAGCAGGAGAATGTTGGGGTGCCCCAAGCAATGTGGTACCCCCACGGTCCACCCCATGGCCTGCCCCATGAGTGCTGTCTGCAGGGGCCCCTGGCGTCCTTGTCACCACTGAGCCTGGGCCACTTCCTGGAAGATCCTGGTCTCTCAGCCTGGAAGTATGAGACCGACAGGCCACTGTGGGATCCTGGACCCTGGGGGTGTGGATAGAGGTGCCCCCCATGCAGATCTGGAGTCTCCAGCTCTGCAGCCCCCTCCCTCCTTCTGCCACTGTGACCCCGTGTCCAGCTGCTCTGCCAGCCCTGTCCCAGGAGGCCAGGATAGGGTCTTCCAGTCACCCTTGTGAAAGTTTGGGTTAGAGCCTGGGCATCACTGAGACTCTAAGGATCAGCGGAGACCCGCTCAGAACACTAGAAGCTGGGTTGGTTGATTTCAAACGCCGAAAACCTTGGCCTCAATGCAGATTCTGATTGAGACAGTCCAGGGTGGGCCCTGGCACTGGTCTTTTAAGAGCTTCCTGTGTAAAAAAAAAAAAAGAGAGAGAGCTTCCTATGCGTGCTCAGTCTCTTCAGTCGTGTCTGACTTTTTGCAACCCCATGGACAATAGCCCACCAGGCTCCTCTGTCCACTGGATTCTCCAGACAAGAATACTGGAGTGGGTTGCCATGTCCTCCTCCAGGAAAGAGCTTCCTAGAGGGTTCTACTATGCAGTCAGGGTTGAGATCCTCTGGTCTGGACTCTTCCTGAACAGCAGACAAGATAACCAACTTAAGGTGTAGGTTACACCCAGGGGAGACTCAAGGGTTTGGGAGACAAAGAACTCCCAGTACAGCCATCTGTTTAAATTGATGTACATGCACAGGTTGTGTATACACACATATGCACACATTCACAGTGTATCTACACACATTGTACACACTCACACCCTCAGGATGGAACCTGCCACTTCCCTATCATTTGCACAAAGGACCAGGAGGCCTTATTGTAGAAAAACGCCTGGTGCTCTGTGGCCAGGTTTCCCCCTTTACAGACCAGGAAATGGAACCCCAAGCTGGGTGACGCTTCCTACCACCATGGGTAATGCCACCTCGATGTTGCCTTCCTCCATGGCAGATGGCCAGGGCACATACACTGATTCTAACTACACCAAGATACCCTCCACTCACCAGACTCCCCTCTCCCATGCCCTGACCCCGCCTGCACTCCTCCACTGACTGCAAGGCCCTTTTGTTGTGGCCCATTCCTCCTTGTCCTACAAGCCCCAGTGCAAGCTTTGCTCCTACACTTGGGTGCACACACCCTCACACCCCTATATCTTCCCTTCCATACGCCCCTCTTTCCTGGGCCCTGGGCAGTTTCATGGGCTCCCACAGCACTTTGGGGACACTTGCCCATGACACTGACTCTACTTGCCTCCACAACCGTCTCCCCTGGTGAACCCCCCACTCCTCTAGGGCAGCGTCTTGGGTCTTGTGTTCCTCCAGATACCAGACCTTGCACATCTACCTGGAGGCATCTATAAGGCTTGATGGGACAGTGAAGACAACAGTCAGTCTCCCTGCAGGGGTCTCTGTCTCAGACCTTCCGGAAGGTTTTACATGATCAGCCTGATCACTGAAGTTTTAGGTCTTAGGATGAAAATCACCATCATTCCCTAAATGGTGGTGGTTCCTAGTTCATGACCTGAATGCCAGGAGAAAGCTTGGGAGGCAGGTCAGTACAGCTGCTGAACTTGGGGCCCTCAGGGTGTCAGGACCTTGCAGAAGGCATCATAGTGACTCCCCCGGGCACCGACAGCCGAGTGGCTGAGCTTCAAGGTACCCCCCACTGGGACACCCATCTTTCTCCAACAGGACAGCAGAGATGCCCACTCTCCACTCTCTCTCCATGGCACCAGACCTGGGGGTGTAGAGGGGAGCTCCAGCAATCCCCATGTCTGCCAGGGTAGGGGCGGGTCTACCCCATCCCTGAAGGACTCTCCACTCAATGTCAGGCCTGGACGCTCACTCATTCAACACGGCCCTAACACCTACTGTGTGCGGGGCACCGTGGAAGAAGAAAAAGTGAATGGGGACCTGGCTCCAGCTTTCGGAACTCCAGGTTCCGGGGCGGGCGGCTTGCAAACAGTGCTGTGATAAGGCTCTAGGACATCAGCCCAGTGTGAGCAATCCTCCACAACGGGCTCAGCAGAGGGAGGGAAGGGACTGGGCAGCCAAGCCTGGGGGCCTGGACACTCTTGGGAAGCCCACCATCTCCAGGCACATAAGGGGCTCCCAAGGTACCTCTGGTCACCTTGGGGACGCTCTGACACCCTCTGGATCCAAGCAGTTGCACTTGGCTCCCTTTCATCCCATCACTCTGTGTGTCAGCCGGGGCACAGGGAGTTTTCACTTCTTGGTTAAGCTGTCAGAGCTGCAGCTGCCCCAGTGGTACCCCCCCACCCCTGCCCTCCTGTCTCCCCTGGGCATGTGGATGAAGTTTGCAGCTCACTCAGAGCTCCCCACCTCCTCCCACTGCTCCGAGGCAGCAGCTGCCTGCTAATGACTAAACCAGGCCAACAGGCTGTTTGTCTCTGCTGTCAGGGATGTTTCCGGAGGGGCTTTGTTTGGGCTTCTGTTTTTCTCTGTTCAACAGAGAAAGAGATGGCTTCAACGTCACGGGGTTTTCCCAGCAACTGGTCTTAGAGCAAACAGGCCACAAACCGGGGTTTAACAAGTTCCTTCCCACCCCTCCTCCACCTGCGAGTGACCACTTGGGCAGCTGCCAGCCACGGTTGGAGCTGGACTGGTCTCTTTTCCTTCCTCCAGCCCGTCTGTAGAGGAGGGAGGCCTGGACAATAGGGAACTGGGTTGGCCAAGACCAGGTCAAGTCTACCAGTGGCCTTGAACCCACGGTCTTCTCCCTACCTAGTAAGGCCCCACTCCCCACCCGCGGGAGTGAGCAGGCAGACACCATCCTGGGCCGGACTCCCCCACTGTTCCTTAGCTGTCGAGAAGGCTGTGTCCAGAAAACAACTGGAGTCTTCTAGAGACTTCCCATTTTCACCCTGGTCTGCCGAGGCCCCCGAAGGCCACTCGGCACTTCTGTGCAAACTGGGGAAAGTCCCCCCAGGGGTTCCACCCCCGCAGCTGCATGACTGGGCACGAAAGCACCCCTGCTTCATCCGGTCCCGGGAATCCTCTTGTCCCTTCAACCTCTCCCTCCCTACCTGCAAGCAAAAAAACCAGA
Organism: Muntiacus reevesi; assembly: GCF_963930625.1. Taxonomy (NCBI): domain Eukaryota; kingdom Metazoa; phylum Chordata; class Mammalia; order Artiodactyla; family Cervidae; genus Muntiacus; species Muntiacus reevesi. Next base: position 14,109,345 of record NC_089266.1, on the reverse strand, counting down.
TGCTGCCAACATGGAAAGCCTCCCCAAGGAATGGAAAACAGACACTTTCCCGAGGACAAAGCCCTGTTTCCTTCTTCCTGCTTCAGTTTCCCTCAACCCAGAGCCTTCAAGGCCTTGTATACAGGCCTCACCACTCCACCTCGCCTGGCTCTCTGGGACCAGTATGAGAACCTTGAGGGGCCAGGGACTTCCCTGGTGGTCCAGCGGCTAAGACTCCGAGCTCCCAGTGCAGGGGGCCCAGGTTCGATCCCTGGTCGGGGAACTAAATCCCACATGCCGCAATTAAGAGTTCGCATGCCACAACTAAAGATTCTGCATGCTACTGCAGGCTGCAACTAAGACCTGGCGCAGCCAGATAAATAAAATAATTTTTTTTAAGAGATCTGCAAGGTCAGAGCCCAGGGCAATCACTCTCTGCTTGAGCGCTTGGTGGGGCATGGAGGACAGCGGACTTTCCCATGCACATGCAGTCCTGACCTCTTGTTGAGGTTCCTTTTTCCTTCCAAGCCTGAAGCCCCCTTAGGAGGAAGTGAGCTGTTTACATGGGATGGAGCCCACGAGGCACAGGGATGGAGGACCTCAGGCCAGATCCGGGAAGGCTGGCGAGGAGCCCCCCTAAAATCCCATCAGCCACAACCCACCCAGACTCGGTTCTGAGCCCTGGCACCGTCCCCTCTCAGGCTCTCACATTTAACCTGATTGAACCAGGCTCCCCCTGAGCCTGTGCTCCCAATTGCATGCATCGTGAACATCCATGCAGTTGTTCAGTCAAGAAACATGTAGAAATTCTGTCTCCCTCATCCTGGCCGTGAATGTCTCGCCCAGGGTTATGGTCTGACTCTAACATATGTCCAGAATCTATCCGTTGCCAGCACCTTGGCTCCATCCCCATCTCCTCTCGCCTGGCTTCAGTTTTTGTTCCCTTTAATCCGCCCTCCATACCAGTCCTAAGACCACAGGATCACTTTTAAAGAAGGAAGTTGGCTGCTTAAAGGCTTCCAAAGGCCCCCGGTCTGGTCTCAGTGGACTAGAATAGAAAGAGAACTTCGCTGGCCCCACCCGGTCCTTCCAGCTGCATCTGCCTTGGCTCCCTTTTCGGATTTAAGGATCTGAAAGTGTCGTTTAAGGATCCCTTAAGGTCTTCTTTCAGATCTTTAAATTAGCCAAGCTCAAGGCCACCTCCCACTGCCCTGCACATCTCCTAGTCCTCCTAGCCCTCCTTCCTCTTGGCGGGGCCACCTTCTCTGTGCCCTTCAGGCCCCAGCTCAAAGGTCACCCCTCTGACCGGCCTTCTGGGACCACCCAGAAGACGCACCAGCTTGCAGGCCTTCTCCTCACTCCCCACTCTTCCCGCAAGCTCTGACTCTAACCCGATACCATCTGCTCATCCCTGACTCCCTCAGAGGCTACACCTCCATGAGAGGGGGACCACATACGTCATCCTCGATGCTTGTACTGGGGCTGCTCCATCATGGGCCTTTAATTTGTTAACCCAACAAGCAAATCACTTTACCATGAAACAATAAGAGGGAGAGAACTTCAGGCCGGCCGTGGCCCCCACCTCTGCCCCCATCTAGCCTAAATATAGAACTGGGATGCCCTGTGTAGGCCAGCAGATGGGCAGTATCAGCTCAGGGGCCAGGCTTACTGAGACTTACAGGCCCCATGGCCCCGTGGGGCAGCACCTAACCCCAGGGGACGGCCCTGCCTGGAAGGTTCCACACACACATCTGCAGACATGGTACCTGGAACTGAGCTAAGCAGAGGAGGAAGGAAGGACCCACAGACTTCTTCCAGATCATGGAGCCGGAGAATGCCCTCACTGTGTGGCTTTGGCTGAGGCGACAGAGGCATAATCTGCAAGGCAGTCCCTGGTGTGCCAGGCTGAGTGAACACGGTTTGGCCTCAGCCTCAGCAGGAAGTGGGGAGCTTGGCAACAGTCCTAATGAGCTTCCCAGCAGGGCAGGAAGGCTGGATGGCTGCTTCCTTGGTGTGGCAGCCTCTGGGGGAGCTGAGGAGGCTTAGGTAGATATGCATGTCTTTTTGTGGTGTCAGAACCAACTGAGATTGATGTTCTAGCACTTGCTGTGGATTTAACCCACCCTGAGTCAGTCTCTCCAGCACAGGACCAGAGACAGGGGCTGGTCCCCCAAACCAGCCTGCCCAGGAGAATCACAAACAGAAAAATAAAACCCAAAGTCTAGGTGGCTCAGTGGTAAAAGAATCTGCCTGCCAATGCAGGAGACACAGGACATGTGGGTTCAGTCCTTGGGTTGGGAAGATCCACTGGAGGAGGAAATGGCAACCCACTCTAGTATTCTTGCCTGGAGAATCCCGTGGACAGAGGAGCCTGGCCAGCTACAGTCCATAAGGTTGCAAAGAGTCGGATACGACTGAGCAGACACACACACACCCATAATGCTGGTGCCACTGTTTCTATGGAGAGATTCTCTGCTTTCAAAAGTCTTTGTCCCTTAAATAGCCAAGCCCTCGCTCGCTCCTTCAAACACACATTTCATTTACACAAGTTCAGTCTGTAAGCAATTTTTTTTAAGGAAGGTACTGGACTAGGGCAAGGGGGTTCCCTCTGGAAGAACACCCAAATGCCCAGGGGTGAGGCAGCCTACACCTCAAACAGTCTCTTAACATGCCCATGTCTTAGCACCTAGTAACTGCTCAATAAAACACACCCATCTTTAGTAGTATGGTAAATAATAATGCAATTGTACATCTCTAAGCCTGGATGGGGGTCACTGCTCCTGCCTCAGGCGTGTTCAGCCCGCCTGTCTGCTGGCCACCTCCCTCCTGAGTGACGAGGGTGACTGGACTCTTGCCCCGGGGCCACAGCACAGTCCATCCAGTCTGGCATCTACACCCAAACAGACAGCAAAATGTGGGGGATCCCTCGAGGGGCGGCGCTACCTCGGTGAGGCTCCGGGGAGGTCACTTCCACTTCCGTGTACTCCACGTCCAAGGTCAGAGGCTCTGCTCGAAAGAAGCACAGCAGCCTGAGGTTAGACAGGGTCTCCCTGGGCCGGGGGTGCTGGGGCGGAGACTCAGGCCACATTAGAGGTTTCTACTCATATGATCAAATTAGTCGGTATTTTTTATCGGGGAAACCGGACACAGGGTTAATGCCACTCTAAGTGGATGAGAAAACTGAGGCTGAGTGAGGTCGTGAGGAAGCCCGCACTCCCAGGATGTGGAAGGACCCTCCGGGTCAGGTCCCATTGTTACCAGAGTGGGCAGACTTGCAAAGTAGATACAGAATCCAGCCAGCATGGGTCACAGCATTACCTCTAGAAGCCCTCTCCTTGACCACAAGCACAGAACACTTTCTCCAAGACGGTGAGGATCTCAGGAAATGAGGAACGGGACCCCCAACCTCAAAGTGCTTGAAGAGTGTGAGGCATATGCATAGGAAATCAAGTTACAGCCAAAATGGAACTTCCTGATCTCAGAATGGGCTACTAAACAAGTCAGGAAGCTCTCCCTTCTCTTGAATAGCAGAGGCACAGGTGTTTTTTCCAATATAGAGTTACTGCAAACCATCATATTGTACACTTTAATTTATGCAATGTTATATGACAAGTGTATCTCAGTAAAGCTGGCAAAAAAAAAAGTGTTAAGAGGCTGGGGTAGGGAGAAATACACATAGTAGAAATGTTCTTTCTTTAAGGATAATGGGTAGGTATTTATTGAATTGCTACTGTTTACATTTTATGCATGTTATAAACATTATTGTGTATCTACTAAATGTCTAATAAAAATGAAAAATACACATGAAAAATAAAATAGCACTGCTGCTTACCTTTAAGACAAGTAACAACAGATACTAGATAGTGTCTTTGGAAAAACCAAGAGCCATCTCCATTTAGAAGAGGTGAGGAAACAGCCATGGGGTCTGAACAGTTTTAGTTCTTTTCCTAGGCATTTTTGACATAAAAGCAAAGGTTTCTAATTTTTAAAAAATTAGATAGTTACCTTTATTTTCATTTAATGGCTTCACTGCATGGTTTCCAACATCTTCATTGTAACCTAGTTGAAAAATAGCAATCATTGTGAGAGACCATGGAGTTCCTAGTTTTCTACATAAATTGCAAACAACTCAGTGGCACTAACAAGAGAAGTCCAGGCCAATTTCTTTAGTGTAGTTGGCAACCACAGTGTATCTGGGTTCTGAATACCCTCCCAGTGCCTCTGGGCCCCATCCAACCCACAGCGTGGTGTCTTTCCAAAACCGGTGTGATGTCCACCATCGCACGGGAAGGACACGTCTATTTATGAACGGTTCAAAATTTAGAATTGTTCACTAGAAGCAATTTCAAAGGAAAGTAAGCTTAATTCTAGAAGGGATGAGTCAGTGACAAGAAGCATGAGGGATACTGGTGAACTAACCCTTTCTATCTAGAGAACTGGGTCCATGAGAACATGGTTTAAAGATACTGCAATACCTGGGCAAGGGGAAAATTCTTTGATTTTTTTTTTTTTTAACCAAGTTGTTCTTTATTAGAAAAAATTCTTATGAATGCTATAAATACTATCCCTGAAGAGCACATGGTTTTCTGTTCCATGCCATTATGTATTTACTAATTACTATCATGATTACTGGGCTTTCCAGGTGATGCAGTGGTAAAGAAATCGCCTGCCAACGCAGGAGACGCAGGAGATGTGGGTTCAATCCCTTGGTCAGGAAGATCCCCTGGAGCTGGAAATGGCAACCTACTCCAGTACTCCTGCCTGGAAATTTCCATGGACAGAGGAGCCTGATTGGCTATATCCCGTAGGGTTGCAAAGAATAGGACACAAGTGAGCGACTAAGCATGTATGCACTTTGTGATTTGTGATTGCTAACGTATATTTATAAGCTAAAATAACCCATGCAGAGAAAAATATAACAAGAATTGTAGTAGTTCCTGCATTTTAGAAATTTGAGAGGAAATTCTATTTTAATATAAGTATCAGTATTTAAAGTATCATATCTTTGTACTTATGTATGTTAATCGCTCAGTCCTGTCCAACTCTTTGCCACCCCAGACTGTAGACTGCAAGGCTCCTCTGTCCATGGAATTCTCCTGGTGAGAATATGGGAGTAGGTAGCCATTCTCTTCTCCAGAGGATCTTCCCAACCCAGGGATCGAACCTGCACTGCAGGCAGGTTCTTTACCGTCTGAGCCACCAGGGAAGCCCATACTTATGTATACATAATACATATTACCAACAGAACCCACTTTATACCAGAAAGAGGTATTTTCTCTATAGCATTAGATTACTTTTTGCTAAACATCCACCAAATTTTTCTGAATGGAGTTTCTCAAATGACGTATTTGCTCTCTTCTCTTTATTGGCACATTACTTTTATTATGACAAATATTTTGTTTTACTTTTTAAAAAGTTTGTGATTCTGTACAATAGAAATTGCTCCTTTCTCAAAAGATTTCTCAAGACTTCCCTATAAAGAGGGTATTCGAAAAATTTCTTGTTTTGTGGGACACTGTTACAAAATTAAAAAAGAACATCAGTGTTCAACTCCCAAAGCTATCTGGGACAGAACTCTTTGTGTGATGTAATCATGGCCCGCTCTGGGAAAAAGCCAGCACACCTGCTAAGGGCTTGAATAATTTTCTCCAAGATCTAACAGGATTAAGAACTCCCTGGGGCTTTCCTGGTGGCCAGGTGGTTAAGAATCCCCCCTGCAATGCAGGGGACCCCAGTTCCATCTCTGGTCTGGGAAGCTCCCACATGCTGTGGGGTAGCTAAGCCCACGCATCACAGCTACTGAGCTTGTGCTCTGAAGCCCACAACTACGAGCCCATGTTGAGCAACTACTGAAGCCTGCATGCCCTACAGCCCAGGCTCCACAGCAAGAGACACCACCACAATGAGAAGCCTGCACATCACAACTAGAGAGAAGCCCCCACTCTCCATAATGAAAGAAGTCCTGCACACAGTAAAAAAGACCCAGTGCAGCCAGTAATAAATTAAAAAAGAAAAGAAAAGAAAAGAACTCTCAGAACTGGCTCCCGGTTGAGCTGACTCTCAAGCTTGCAATAAACCTCACAACTAAGTATTTTTTGATTGTACCACTTCTTTATTTTCTTTCTTTTTTTTTTTTTTTCCACTTCTTTATTTTAAGTGCATCTACTAACAGTGAAATCTTTATAAATTCGTTTCCCATAGTGGCAAGTTTGAAATTGCCTTGTGCTTGCAATAAATAATTTCATCTGAGATGTTTTACCAGTGCCTTCATTTCATAGCTGGTTTCTATCTTACAAATGGAACATGATTACACGTGGGCAGTGTCCCGTGTTTGAAAAGGACTCACGTGGTTGTCCACAGCATTGTAATTATTCCCCACCTTTCGTTCCTTGGGATATTTAAAAGGTGGTGAAATTAGAACACTATGTTCTGCCTTTCTTCTGACGTTTTTGTTTTGCTTCCTAGCCCACCACCCAATGACTGATTAGATTAGGCGCCTCTGCCTGAAGCCAGAGTTTCCCGTTCAGCCTCACCCTACCGCCCACGGATTCTGCTTCTCAGAAGGATAGGAGATGGGGAGCAAGCTTGGAAAAACTCTTAACAACTGCACAAAACCATGATGGTACCATAATGTCTGTCGGCTTCGGTACTGGCATCTGACGATGTCTTCTCATTGTTGGAGTTCAGAAGCGGTACGGCTGGCCTTAAATTGAAATTTAAAAAGGGAAAAAGAAATAACATTTTTCTTGGCTCTAACTCCAAACTAACAACATCGTCAAAGAAAGAGCATGAGAAAAACCAGGAGGAGTTTTCTGCAACGAGAAAATTTTACTCTCTTATTTGGAACTCATGCTTTCTTCAGTTCTATGATTATCAGACAAAAACCTTTTTGCCACTGAAATCAGTGTCCGGACCAAAGGTTGCATGAACATGAGGAATCCTTTATTGGGTGAATCCCATGCCGGGAGGGGATTCCTTATCCTGTGTTAATGTTTTCTCTCGGGAACAGAGAGATAGTTTCCATATTTGGGGAGTTTAGATCTCAAAAACAGTAAGGATAGTACAACCATTGTTTAAGGAAACTCTATTTTGCCAATTAAGTTTAAAAATTTTAAATTCTATCTACCACCATAATTTCATAAGGAAAAGTGTAGAAAGGACATGATCTCAGAATAAAGCCATTCCTTCTCCTGAAGGACAGTTGGCAATCTTACACACACATACACACACACACACCCCTCCACAGCTTGCACTCAAGGTTCTAAATTATTTGAGTTTGCCAAGAACCACTGAAGACTTCCTAATGACAGAAATCCTTGCCAGACAAGTCTATCCACACCCACAGATCAGCCTCCCCTCTTCCAAAAGACACTGACCTGGACATCTCCACCGGCATCTGCTTGGCTTTAAAAGACAAAGAGAAGAACCAAAGTCAGAATAAAGAACCACATCCATATCAGATGGGAACACTCATTTGAACCATATTGGACTTTTTTTTTTTTTGAAGATTGAACACCCATAAAAAGAGAAAACAGAAAGCCAAATATAAGTCACAGTTTTTTGTTTTTTTTTAAAGGAATACAAACAAATAAACAAAGTAGGTCTTCTCTTGGTCTCACACCAAGAGATTTCACATCATTTCCCCTGAAGTTGGCATTTCAACCATTTCAACCAGGAGCAACTTCCCTTTGTGGAATGTGGCAAAGAGGAAGATGATAGCATAGGAAACAGATGAGCCAGATAAATGGGCGACTATCTCTTTGCTCCAAGACCTTCCCCAAAATAAAAGTTAAATCAGTCCCCATGCTTTGAATCCCAAACTGGCCTGAGACAAAGGCCAGACTGACCCTGAGGAAGCAGTTTGTCCTAACGACCATTTTCCCGGAGGGACTGCTTTGAAAAAAACCCACCTCATCTCATCTGGTCCCTCCTGTCCCCAGCAGCAGCCCCAGGGGTCTCAAACAGAACCTGCCTTATCTCAAAAAAAAAAAATGTAGGGCTTCCCTGGGGGGTCCAGTGGTAAAGAATCTGCCTGCCAATGCAGGGGACGTGGGTTTGATCCCTGGTCCCAGAAGATTTCACATGCCTCGGGCATGTGAACCAGCACGGCCAAAATAAATAGACAAAATTTGAAAAAAAAATATTTTTTTGCAGACTCTACTGATGCTGTGCCCTTTTGCTTGAGTCTTGCTTACTTGACTGATTCCTCAGTGTCAGTGGATAATCCTGGCTTCCCTTCCTTGTATGGCTAACCCCAAGTATAGGGTAGAAATCATAGCACAAGCAGAAGATTGACCGGGAGGCATTCAGTGTGTGTGTGGGGGGGGGGTGTCTCCACTCATGCCCAACTCTACCAGCTGTCGGACTAGGTGTGGTCAAAGCCCCACACAAAGGGCTACTTCTGATCACGTGTAGATGCAACATTCCCCCCAAATTTGTCTTTTCCTGGGAGCCCAACTCAGAAAGCAAAGGCTTTCACTCATGCCTGGCTAACTCCAAGGGGCAGTAAAAGCTCATACCCACCAAAGCCAACATCTTTGGTTAGGAAGGTGACACCCCAGCAGGAAAACAAGTGTCATCAGCCACATGCCCTCAGCTCCCACTGGACCAGGACACAAGCTTCCCATGAGGCTGAAGCCCCTCACCTCCATGGCAGGTTCCCTGGCAGGGCAGCCTGGCAGGATGGAATGAAAGGACTATGCTCACCCTTGGCTTTCTTCAGAAAATAGCATCTGGCTCCAAATACCAAGGTGGCGATGATCACTCCGATGACCACCACTGCGATGAGTCCTTTTTTCCAGGGGGCAAGATAGACTGAAAATGAAAAAAAGAAAAAATTTTTAAAAAATATGTTTATCCCTCTACCAACAAGAAATAGTACAGCCTTACGCAACAAATGGGCTTCCCTGGTGGCTCAGATGGTAAAGAATACACCTGCAGTGTGGTAGACCTGGGTTTGATCCCTGGGTTGGGAAGATCCCCTGGAGAAGGGACCAGCTGCCCACTCCAGTATTCTGGCCTAGAGAATTCCGTGGACTATAGAGTCCATAGGATTGCAGAGTCGGATACGACTGAGTGACTTTCACTTCACTTCACTTAAGCAACAAATAAGACTGATTTTTATATCCTTGTCACTCGTGTCTTTCACTGAGCATCTACCTTTGAGGGACTCTATAGTAGGTGCAGAAATGTTTGTTTCTGCTATAGAGTCAGTGGTGACCTGAGGGGACCATAAGACTGAAGAAGATGCTTTTTAAGCTGTCTGTTCACCCTTCTTCACTCTCTATACATCATCCGCTACCCACACAGGTGGGCCCCTCTAACCATGTCTGTTCTGCATGACCCACTCCCCTCAACCATAGGCGGTTCGTGGGTGGACTCTTGATCCAAGTTGGTGTCTCTGCACCAAGAAGTTTGTAATGAGGACTGTGTGGAGTCCTTCTAATTCCTTATCATAATCACTTCCTGTTTCATACTTAATTTGGGTGGACTTTTGTTACCGCCACCAAAGAGCCTGGTGGATGTTAGTCCCTTGGGCCACAGCAAGATGCACTAAGTTCCCAGCCAAGTCCTCTTACATGCGCTTTCTGGCCTTGAGCTTGCAGCTCGCACTGCCTTCTGCTGTTGAGACCTTGACTTACCTCTGACGTTCAGTGTGTTGCTTGGGCTCACGTGTTTGGAAAGGTTGGCTCTGTTGGAGGCCGTGCAATAATACTGTCCCTCGTGCTCCTTGCTGGCCGTGGGCACGTGCCAAAGGACCTGGGTGGCATTTGAGGTTTCTTCGTAGAAGGGTTTGGTCTCCTTTCCTTTGTAAAACTTGTACGTGATAGGACCGGATCCTTCCTTCACGGAGCAGCGAAGCACAATGGGCTTCCCAGACTCCACCTCCTCCTTCAAGAGGATAGAGAGCTGGGCTTCATCCACTGGGGCTGGAAGGGAGGCAAAGGATTAGTGCTGAGCAGAGAGGTGGGCAAGGGGAGGAACATGACACGGCCGCTGGCCACGGCCAGCCTTCTGTAATCACGACTCGGACTTGGACTTTGCCCCTTACTCAAGTCTCTTGTGTTACCCCACATTCTTGATAGGTCCTCCCCCAATGAGCCCAGAAGGGCAGCAATGGACACCTGTCCTCACACGATGATTAGACACAAGAGGCTAGGGACACCCACCCCCCCCCCCCCCCCGCGCCCCTTCATTTACCACCTCAAGTATTGGGTTGGACATAGATGTTATGAAAAAACTTGAACAAACCTTTTGGCCAATCCAATATTACTGACCACTCAGCTTAACTATACGATTAGCTTATGTGTTCTATTGGGGTCTGCTCTGGGTGAGTTTGTATGTGTGACTGTGTGTGTGTGTGATATTTCTCTCCCTCTGCTTAACCCAGATGCAGGGCATTTCCAGATCTTACAAGCAAATAATCTTGACACACTGCCTTCTCTAGCTCTTGTCCTGTCTTTCTCCTCCTCTGAATGATCTAAACCAGTTGCTTTCACGTCCTTACTTCCCACTTCCTCGTGAGCTTGGGAACCTGAATTCTGTCCCTTTGCTTCTGAAACTGCACTGCATTTTTGGTTTGGAAGAAACTCCAAGGTCGCCTGATTCCCAACTAACTCCTCCCCGAGTTTCCTTAGGTCAAATCCACGTTGGACGTTCCTCCCGCCTCCCGTCCTTGGCCTCCCCACGGCTCGCACCTGTCACCCAGCCCTTCCTTTTCGGCTTCCCCTGGGCTCCTGTGAAGCCTCACTCTGACTCTCTTACCTCCTCTCCTGCCACTTTCTCTTTATTCATCATTTTTTTCTCCCTAAATTCAGACTTTCTGCAAAATTCAGTCCTCAGTTTGCCATCTCCCTTCTCACCTTTGGTGATTTCACCTACATGATAGCTTCTATCTGCACATTTAATGCATAAACACATAGCATCTAAAGCTTAGATACAAAGATCTAGTCCAGGTTACTCCCCTGAATTCTGTGTCTTGACTTTAACCTGTGCATTTCCACCAAGAAGCCCTGCCAGCCTCTCACTCTCAGCAGATCTGAGCAGAACTCACCTTCCTCCTATAGCCTCTTTTACTCCATGTCTAGCCACCAAAATTCTGAGCCTAAACTTCCCAAGCCTAGTCTTCCCAAGTACATTACTACTAGTGTGAGAATGAACTGATCAGCAGACCAGGATCTGATTTATGAACCACCCTCTTGTGAGTGCAGGGGATGGCCAGAAAATGGAGCTGCTGATCCAACAAAAGGGAGCACCTGGCCTGGCAGGGGATGGCAGGAGTCGATCACAAGGAAGGCTCCTGAATGGTGCAGCCTGCCTGACAGCTTCTCTTCTTGTGAAGCACAAGGGGGTGGTGGCAAGCCAGGCTTAGGAGCCAGACGGCCTGACCAGAATTCCCAGCACTGCAGGCCACCAGCTGTTTATCTTAAGCCCTAGTTGCCTCATTGTAAAATAAGGATGATATGAATATGGTGCTCACATGGCTATTGTAAGTGTGAATGGGACTAATTTACTAACATAGTTCACACAAGGTTGGACATATGATCAGCACTCATAAACATTAGCCACTAATATTGACCCACTTTATTTTTTTAATTAATTCATTTTTGGCAGCACTGGGTTTTCGTTGCTGCATGCAGACTTTCTCTAGTTGAGGTACAAGGGCTTCTCTGTGAGGTGGCTTCTCTTGTTTCGGAGTGTGGGTTCTAGAGCACGTGGGCTTCAGTAGCTGTGGCCCACAGCCTAAGTTGCCCCGTGGCATACGGAATCTTCCCAGACCAGGGATCCAACCTGCATTGGCAGGTGGATTTTTAACCACTAGACCACAAGGGAAGTCCAATAGTGACCTGCTGTAAACCAAGAGTTTCACATGGGCTTCTACGCTAGCTTCTTAAAGCACTGTAAGGTTTGAAGTCCCCTACCCCTTCCAACTGATGGGACCAGCAGGTGAATCTTCCCAAGACCCAATTCTCAGCATGCCCTCCTTCCTTCTAGCTCTTCACTGCACACAGGACAAAGCCCCAGTTCTTCCGACTGGCAGCTGATGCCCTTCATGGTTAGGCTCAGTTACTCTACAAGTTTTTACCCAATGACTCTCCATTCCCAACCTTACTTTCCAGTCATCCATCCCCAGCCTTTTGAGCTACTCCACAGAGCCTTTTGATCACCTATTTGACTAGGCTAGAGACCATCTTGAGCCCTCTCTGCCTACCCATCATCGAGCCCTAGCTCCTGGCCCAGCTCTTCCCACTCAAGGGAGATGATATCTTTCATACCCTTAATTCCTATTATCATCACTGTAAGGAGAGTTTGCAGGAGAGTTAATAATGTGTTGCCTGGTCACATTTTTAAAATATTTATTTGCATTGTTATTCAAATACATTAAAATGTTTCTTCACTATTTAATCAGGAGGTACAAAGAATATATCTTATTTTTGTTGTTGTTGTTATGACCTATGGCATGAGATGCTTATTAGCTAATCATTATGGCATGATTAGCTTATTCTCAAATGCTAATTTGAGAAATACAGTTACTCAGTGAAATGAAGTCACTCAGTCATGTCTGATTCTTGGCGACCCCATGGACTATACAGTCCATGGAATTCTCTAGGCCTAAATACTGGAGTGGGTAGCCTTTCCCTTCTCCAGGGGATCTTCCCAATCCAGGGATCAAACCTAGGTCTCCCACATTGTTACTCTTAGGCTATACATTAATAGTAGGTTTAGAGATTAGGATTCTGGGTTTTCACTGCAGAGGACATGTGTTAAATCCCTGGTCAGGGAACTGAGATCTTGCAAGCCAACTAGTATGCCTCCCTGAAAAACAATTAGAGGAGGAATCACTATCCAACTCAGGATGTCCACATTGCACATGTAGATAAGCAGTCCTTAAGCAAAAAGGAGGAAGAGGAAGCCTTGTTAAGCTTTTTACAACAAGATGCAGAACATCTCAGAGATGCAAATAATGGCACTCCTAAGGCCTTCTGAAAGATACAAGACCAAGGCTCAAGGAAAATTATTCCCAGGACAATGGTATATTTCTCTTGAGTATGAGAGTCCCAGTGACTGTTAGCCTGCAGCTCTGACTGCTGTAATTTCCACACATGACAGAATTTGCCCTGCCAGGAGTCCAGGGTCCATGGTAGAGAAGAGCTCTGGTCTACATTTCCCAGAGAGGACTGTCAGTTCATCTGAAAAGGGGCAAACAGGGACTTTCCTGCTAGCGCAGTAGTAAAGAATCCACCTGTCAATGCAGGATACACAGGTTCGATCCCTGGTCCGGGAAGATCTCACATGCCGCAGAGCAACTAAGCCTGTGTGCCTGCCACAACTGTTGAGCCTGTGCTCTAGAACCCAGGAGCTGCAACTAGTGCAGCCCGAGTGCCTAGAGCCCGTGCTCTGAAGCAAGAGCCACCGCAATGAGAAGCCACGCACTGCCACAAAGAGTAGCTCCCACTCACCACGACTAGCGTAGAGACGTGCAGCAACGAAGACCCAGCACAACCCAAATAAATAAAGAACATTATAAAAAGGAGCAAGTGGAACTTCCCTGGTGATCCAGTGGCTAAGACTCTGCGCTCCCAATGCAGGAGGCCTGGGTTGGATCCTTGGTTGGGGAGCTAGATCCCATTTGCCACAACTAAAGATTCTACATGCTGCACGTAAGATCCAGCACAGCCAAATAAATAAATGAAAAGGAGCAAATGTTAAGGGAACCTCAAAGCCCAACTTTTGTGCTTCCTCAAGTTGGGACACTTTACTTATACTTCAACAGTTCACTTGAAAGTTTCTGAAAATAGATGATACCAGCCACATTGATTAACCACCAGATATTTTCCAGTCCCAGTTACTTGGGCTTTGGTCTTGCTTTGGCATGCATCATGTTTATGGACTTTGCACAAGTACCATCCACTTCTCTTGTCCACTCTCAAACCTTTGAAAATGTGAACTAAAACTGCAGTCCCCCATGGATTCTTCTCATAGCACAGAGACTTACCTATCACCTTGACTCGCAGAACTTTGCTGAACATCTTGGTGTGGGAATGGCAATTATCTGCACTGCACCAGTATTCTACATCTTTCATGGGTTTATCTCTGAATATTGCAGGCTCATTTGAGCCCACGCTCTGGTTCGCCACAGGCTTACTTGCGTCTGAAAGCTGATAAAAAATGGGCGCAGTTCCGTTTACGGACTGACAACTGACTTCAATGGTCTGTCCTTTTATCACCTCAGACCTGGAGTCGTGAAAAATCCTGGGCTTGGAAAGCATTTCTAGAATGACACAGAGAGAGAGAGAGAGAGAGAACACAACAATCTGAAACAAAACATCCAGCCCAAGGTGTTCCTTCTGCAAACTCTGGGCTTGGCTTTCTCTATCATTGCTCTAATTTAAAATGCCTGCCTGGACCCAGAGATTGCCACACTTAGTGAAGTACGTCAGGTAGAGAAAGACAAATATCATATAATATTGCTTACATGTGGGATCTTAAAAAATGGTACCAATGAACCTATTTATAAAACAGAAAAAGATTCACAGGTGTAGAAACAAACAGGGTTACCAAAGGGGAAAGGGGGGTAGTGGGAGGGATAAACTGGAAAACTTGGGTTGACATATACACACTACCATATATAAAAGAGGTAACTATTAAGGACCTATGGTATAGTACAAGGAGCTCTATTCAATACTCTGTAATGGCCTATATGGGAATAGAATATAAAAAAGACTGGATATCTATTATGTATTACTGATTCTCTTTGCTATATACCTGAAACTAACGCGACATTGCAAATCAACTATATTCCAACAAAAATTAATTTTAAAAAACAATGAAGTAAAATAAAATGCCTGCTGCCATCTCTATCTTTAGGGGACTTCTTTAAGATTCTTGAGGAGGGAGAGGGAAAGAGAATAACATAAACAAAAAAGGATGACACAAATTCAGGAAAAACATTATCGCCCCCAAATATATGCTTATATTTTCACATATCTTATGTACACATACACACACATTCATATGTCTTTCTTTGTATTGAGAAAAGACAGAAGCAGAAGAAAAATGTTAAAAAATATATATATAACAAGTATCCAACAATATATTTTAAAACAAACTCTCAGTGCTTCAGCTTCTCCTGATAGTAAGTTTCATGCCTCAGAAACAAGAATTTTACTAGGCCATTATTTAGAAATTAGCTTATTTATAAAGCTAATATGATGAAATGACCTCCTCACAAGAACTACAACACAAAGAATTATAATAGAATGACCCACATTTGTCTTGTATATTATTTCCTTGTCGGGTGGATGACCGCTAAAATCCTGCTTCAGTTGAGACTAAAATCTTGGCTGGGTTTACACTGAAGGCTAAACTGAAGGACCATGACTATTGAATAAGAACAGTGACGGTGACAGCTTGACTGGCGTTTCACATCCCGCTACTCAAAGTGTGGTCCAGGGCCCAGCAGCACCAGCATCTCCAAGATGCTGGTTAAAGACATAGAACCTGACCCCAATCTAACCTGCGATGTAACCAGGTGTTTTGTGCCCATTCAAGTCCGAGAAGCCGAGCTCTAAGTGGTCCAGATATCTACTTCTACCCAGTAGGGGTCCCAGCCCTTTAGGTAAGCCAGGAGAGGAATCAAAAGCTGGAACCTAAGGGCTTCCCTGGCAGTCCAGTGGTTAAGACTCTGAGCTTCCACTGCAGAGGGCGAAGGTTCGATCCCTGGTTAGGGAACTAAGATCCCATTTACCAGGCAGTATGGCAAAAAAAATAACCCTAAAATCTTATAGCTTAGCGTTGACTAAGCAGTGTTTCCTCCCTGACCCTTTGGTGTGTGCCTGTCCAAGCAGCAGAATCCTGTGGATTCGGAGGCCACTTCATCAGCATGCAGCCACAACAAAGCCACAAACATGACTTTTGCCAATGACATCGCTCTCGATGCATCTCACCTGTATCCTGAGCAGAAATACCCACTTGCTGTTATTCAGCCTCTTGTTTTCTCTCCTCTCTCCCCACATCCCCCTCCCCAACCCCCTGGGTTTTTATCCTGCCTCAGTCTGAACCATCTTCAAAATGGAGAGGGTGGCGGCTGGAGATAAATTCCCTTTCTCCCATTCAGTCCAGAGGGTCTCAGGGCCAACGAGGACGTACTCACCACACACAGTTATCTGGACTGTGTTGCTTCTCTTGACCACCCTGCCGACACCTGCGACACAGATGTATGACCCGCTGTCCCACTCTGACACTCTCTTGGTGAAATTTTGAGTCTGTGAGACAGTCGTGCCTCCCTTCTGGATGGTGAAGTTGGCCGGAGGTGATCCTGGGATGGAGCACCACAGGTTCAGATCTTCGCCCTGGTCCAGATGTATGGCTGAAGACTCCAGCTTAGGCTTGGAAAACAACTCTGAAAAGAACAGTGAGTGGGAATGGGGTGAGATGTTTGTGGGTACCAGCTCCCCAGTCCCCTGTAGGGAGAAGACTGTGGCCCAGGTACTTCTCGGAGAACCAGTTCCCCACTTCCTACACAAAATTTCCCTTTGTTTCTCAAGAACCTGATGATCACGCAATTCACAAGCCAGGGTTCATTCTTCTCCTGGGATTCCAATGGCAGGTTTGCCTCCCTCATTAATCCAATTTATCTTACAGACACGGATTAGAAAAGTTTGGCAATTTGTAATGTGGCAAGTAATGACTCAGGCATTCACTCGTTTATTCATCCACTCACTCGTTTCATCCCACAAGTATTTATCTCAGGCCATCTCTGTGCTTGGCAGAGGAGAGGTAGCAGTAGAAAAGAAACAGTCCTTGCCTCTAAAGTGCTTAAGTCTCGTGGGCGATTCTTCAGATAGTGTTTGCAGTAGAGCCCATAGAGGGGACATGGAACGTAGGCTTGAAGAAAGCACGAGAAAACTCCTGGGGTAAGTTATCCAGGCAAAGATAGAAAGTATCACAGGAAGAGAGAATAACATATGGAAGGTCTGGCAAGAGGTTCAAGCACCTGAAAGTTCAGGCAGCCTGGGACGCTGTGGGAGAAGAAAAAGAAGGCTTGCAGATCTTCAAGGAACTTGAGAATCGCATTTTAAAAAGTGTGGATTATACCCTCGAGACAACGGGAGCCATGGATGGTCTGAGTCACGGGGATAGCTTCAGATGTGTTCTGTAGGGAGATCTCTGGAAGGAGAGTGGATGGGGTTGGAGGGACCCAGACTGGAAGCAGGAGGGAGTGTGGTCTGGGCTTGAAGCAGAGTGATGCTGTGGAGTTGGGGAGAAGCGGCAGCTTGGCCACCATTCCTCCAGCACTTCCCATGGAGGAGCATGAGGATGCCACCTGAAGCCTACCAAGGCCAAGAACTTGGTAAGTTTCAACAGTCTATGCTACTGGAAGGAGTTATTAGCATCATACTGTAGGTTGGATGTCGAGAGTATTAAAGACTGTGGTTGACTTTCAAGAAGTTTCATCATCACCTAATACAAATATTCTCTGAACAATACCAGTATTTTATAATAATGGTAAATGTTTGTTTTCGGCTGCAGAGGAATTACTAATTAGCTACTTAACCTTTGCGGAGACTTGGCTCCTTCATGTAAGCAAATGCGCACTGACTCCATGGTTATGACCCTTGAAGCAGAAGGAAGAAGGAGCCAGTGGCGCTTGAGACTATCTTCATATTGAGAAAGAGACTGAGACTTGAAGTTTCTCTTAGAAAACCTTAGGGGTTTAAGAATGCAATCAGGACTCAGGGGTCAAATTCTACCTTTTGCTCTAAATTTAGGATTTGATCTGCCATACAGGTTTGGAAGTAAAAACCAACACTGTTGTGATGATCACTAATATTACATGGATGGAAATGGAAGTCATTTCCATCATAATTATAATCAGTATTTACACAGTGTCTTCTTGGTTTCCTTGATAGGGAATAAAATAACACTGTAAATCAGGTGATCTCCTAATAATTAATTCATTGAGGCACATTCCACCCCTCTTTCCTTCCATGTAATGAACATCAACTTACCTCTTTTCAAATCACCATCAAAAACTCTAGGCTAGGGGACTTCTCTGGTGATCCAGTGGCTAAGACTCTATGCTCCCAATACATGGGGCCTGGGTTCGATCCCTGGTCAGGGAACTAGATCCCACATGCCACAAATGAGAGGGGCAACTAAAATCCAGCATGCCACAACTAAGACCAGGCACAGCCAAATGAAATAAAATGAAATAAAACAAAACTCTAGGTTAGGAGTGGGGAAAAAAAAAAGAAAGAAATTGACCTCCTTAAGGACCTTACAATCTCATTGGACAAATACCAAAAAAGTAAAAAAAAAACCTCAGGAAGAATCCCACAGAAATTATTTCACATTTAAAAATAAGTAAACAAACAAAAATAAATAAATAAAAAAATAAGTAAACAAAAATGCAAAAAATACAAAACATCTTGCTGGGGTGGGTGGACCATGGTTTAGAATTAAGAATGAGATGTTGTTAGGGAATAATCTGTTTGTAAAGGAGGAGATGTAAACAGTCCTGCTGGACCATCACTCAGGTTAATAAGGATAAGTCTTTTATTCACTCACTGAGCAAACATTTACTGAGTTCCTATAACGTGCCAAGCTCTGTGCTAAGTATCAATGTTGTCAGATGAATTGAGCCACAGACCTTCCAGAGCTCACCCAGGATGATAAAGACAAATGCTAAATCTTTACAGTGACTGTTGACCTGTAGACAGGAGAAGAGTGTGATGGGAACTGAGGCGTGACCATGGGACTCTTCCTGGGAGGTTCCTAGAGGGAGATTTGGGGCTTGGTCTTTAAGGACAATAGAGATCTTCCAGTGACCAAGCAGAAAGAATATTCCAGGCAGAGTGAAGTGAGATGTTTCGAAGGGGCTAGAGTCAAGGTGAAGGGGTGTGTGTGTGTGTGCATGTATGCTCAGTCTTGTCCGACTCTTTGTGAGCCCATGGACTATAGTCTGCCAGGCTCCTCTGTCCATGGAATTTTCTAGGCAAGAACACTGGAGTGGGTTGCCATGCCCTTCTCCAGGGGTTCTTCCTGAGCCAGGGATCAAACCCAGGTCTCTTTCATCTCCTGCATTGGCAGGCAGGTTTTTTTTGTTTTTATTTTTTGACCAACTGAGCCACCAAGGAAGCCCATAAAGCCCAGGAACAATGAAGCCAAACAGGTGCTTCTCCTTAGTCGAAGGATGAATTGGAGCAGAGATGCTTGGGGAACTCCTATGACATACTGGTGTGAGGGCCAGAGTGAGGGTGTGATTGTAGAGATGAGATGACAGGACAGAGTTGCGAGTCCTGGCAGTACCTAGGTCTGAAAATGTGATGGAAACCCACTTTTGAGCCAAAGACAAATTACTAATTCAATGATCTTGATGTCCACAAAATTATTGTGAGCCTCCAACATCACTCTATAGAACCACTCATAGTGAGGCTGGATAGCAACAGGGAAGTGGAGAACAGGCTGCAGAAGTGGGCCTGGAGCCAGGTCCAAGGGCTTGCAGCACTTGAAGGTGGGGGAGTCGCCTGCCAGCCCTGGCAGGATTCCGGCAGCTCTACATGGGACAGGAGCACAGAGCATCAGGCTGAGGGGATGGAAGGGCCGGCCGAGCCTAACACTGGGCTTTATTGGGCCAGGGAGCCTCACCTTCTGATTGACTCGAATACTTAGCATGACTCAGACTTCTGATGTGGGATAAGCTACAGCAATAGTATCTTGTGGTCCAAAGATGCCTCGTGTTTCCCTAAAGTAGCCTGGTCCGAGGGGTTGGAGTACTGCTCTAACCCCTGAAATTGCCCTTGTGTTTGCCACTTAGTCCCTGCTGCTCCCATGGCCATACAACCATCTCTTAAATGGAGTTGATCATTGCATCACATTCTCATCATCTATTTATGTCTGTGAAATTCTTCAAAGCTTCATAGGGCAGCTCCCTAGGTCCCCAAAGTTGCCCAACACACAGAAGGTGCTCAATATATGTTGAACTGAGTACTGTTCTCTAATAAGATAATTCTATTTTATCTAAAAAATATGTGCCATCAAAATATTTGCCATTATCAATAATAAACTAAATTGCTAGCAGAAGCCAATCTGGTATAGACCCGCAGGATCCAACATCTGCCAGTCACCTAGCTGGGTAGTTGGCAGGACTGTCACTGTGACTCTACAGTCTATATTGACACAGAGGAGGCTTTCAGTAAATGAGCAAATGAATGATGAATGAATGAACACTTTCACTTGGGAACCAAAAAGTGCCAACTCTCTCTGCTTCTGGAATGCTGTCACCCGACGCTCATCTGTTCATCCAACAAATATGTATTGAAAGTCTACTGTGTGCCAGGTACTGTTCAGCTGTTAGCGATATAGCACTGGATAAACTAGATAATATCCTCACCACCTTAACATTCTAGTGCCGAAAGATATACAATACAAAAAGAGTACATTTTTTCTTTGCTGGTAAAGGCTGTTTTGAAAAGTAAAGTCAGGTAGGGACTTCCCTGGCCATCCAGCAGTTAAGACCCTGCATTTCTCGCAGCACTGTTTATAATAGCCAGGACATGGAAGCAACCTAGATGTCCATCAGCAGACGAATGGATAAGAAAGCTGCGGTACGTATACACAATGAAATATTGCTCAGCCATTAAAAAGAATACATTTGAATCCGTTCTAATGAGGTGGATGAAACTGGAGCCTATTATACAGAGCAAAGTAAGTCAGAAAGAAGAACCCCAATACAGTATACTAATGCATATATATGGAATTTAGAAAGATGGTAACGATGACCCAAATGTGAGACAGTTAAAGAGACACAGATGTATAGAACAGTCTTTGGACTCTGTGGGAGAAGACGAGGATGGGATGATTTGAAAGAATAGCATTGAAACATGTATATTATCATATATGTAACAGATCGCCAGCCCAGGTTGGATGCATGAGACAGGGTGCACAGGGCTGGTGCACTGGGATGACCCAGAGGGATGGGATGGGGAGGGAGGTGGGCGGGGGGGTTCAGGATGGGGAACACATGTACACCCATGGTGGATTCATGTCAATGTATGGCAAAAACCACTACAATATTGTAAAGTAATTAGCCTCCAATTAAAATAAAAAAAAAGATCTTGCACTTCTGCTGCCGGGGGCATGAGTTCTATCCCCAGTCAGGGATTTCAACCTCAGCAGGGCAACTAAGCCCACACACTGCAACTAGAGAGAAGCCAGAGCGCAGCAGTGAAGACTTGTGTGTCTGTGCGTGCTCTGTTGTGTCCAACTCCTTGCGACCCCATGGACTATAGCCCACCAGGCTCCTCTGTCCAAGTGGTTCTCCAGGTCAGAATCCTGGAGTGGGCTGCCATTTCCTTCTCCAATGAAGACTTAGTACAGCCCCCAAATTAAACTAAATAAGTAAATGAAAAGTAAAGCCAGGTAAAGAAGGAAGGCATCCAGGGGAACTTTCTAAGTACATGGGGTTTGGAAATCTAACAGGCCGGGGGTAACTCTTGCTCTGCCACTCGGCAATCCTGTAATCACTGGGTGAGTGACCTGACTTCTCAGCTCCAGTTTCTACATCCATAAAGCCAGCATCATAATACCTACCTTATGGCATAATTATGAGCTTGAAATGAAAACGTATGTAAACCAGGCAAAGAGTATTCAACAAAGAGGAACTATGACTATGATTTTTGAGTCTAGTAATGATTTTTTGCTCCTGACCCTGTCTTAGGACCTCCACAGGGATGTAGAGATCTAGCACAGTACTTGGCACAAAGGGAAGAAAAATGTGACATAATAATAGAAACGCCAGTTAACATTTGCTGAGTGCTTACTCTGTATGCGACTCTGTAGCAAAGGCGATGGCATTTAGTCCTTATAACAGTCCTGCAGTGCTATCATCACTCCAACGTGGCAAGGAGACGGTCAGCCACTCACTCAAGGTCACAGATGTACCGAGTGGCCCGGCTGGGATCTGACTGCCCAAGCTGCACCCTCAAGCGCCACAGCGGACTGCTGACTTGCTCTGCACTTTTTCCCCATGAGCACCACGGCCCTGCCTGCGCACACCCATTCAGTCCGGCGGGAGCAGAAGAACCAGCTCTCACTGCCCGGCCCGGATTCCAGCACAGAGACCTCGCGAGCCCGCCACAGGCCGACGCCCTCCAGCGACCCTACCTGTGATGTTGACCACGACGTTGCTGACTTTGGATATGCGACTGGCTTCCACTTTGCACGTGTAGTTGCCGTTGTGCTCCGTCGTGGCCATCACGGAGTACACAGCCTCGCTGCTGTGGCTGTTGTGTGCGACAATCTCCCTGTCCTTCTGGATGATGATTTCCGGGAAAGACGGGGCCTGGTGCGTCACCTGAACAGTGCACTTGACCTGGAGGTCATCTCCTTCTGTGATCTTTCCTTCGGGGATGATGTGGAACTTGGGATTAGAGAAGGATTCTACGAGAAGAGGACAAGCTGGTTGGACTCAGGTTCAAATCTGGGTGAGGAGAAAAAGCACTTCCCTCCCCTTTTCTGTGCTTTTGGATGCCAACCAGTTTTTCCTTATTAATTAAAAAAAAAATTCAACCTTTGCTTTCAAAAACCTTCACCTAGGCTGCTCTGGTGCTCCCTCCCTCTCACTCACTCTTGCATCTTCAGCCTTCTCTCTAACTTTGAGCTTCCCAAGGTCAAACCCACACCTCATCTGAAGAACATTTTTCAAATGACTTCAGAAATAATCACAGCAGTGAGAATCAGACCCTTCTCCTGCCCACCAAGCGTTTTCTAGGTAACTCTCATACCATTTCATGGACCTCTGGCATTTCAGCTTAGATATTCCCCTGCTTTCCAAAGTTCAGCTTCATGGAAATGAATTTTTAAATAACCATATGCCCCTGTGAAGTGTTTTTTAGTCTATTCTATTTCTTTTTTAAAAATACTGTTTGTGACTAACTAAATTGATTTCATGACTCATGCAGTTTGAAAAACACTGTTTTAATAAAATATGGGTCAACATTAGGGTTCGGACACGTGAGGGAAGTAGGGCCAGGCCTTTGCTTCCACCAAAATCCCCAGCAGAACGTAAAGGAGTATATACACCAATTACAGCCACATAAAATACAGATAAGAACATTAAAAGACTCCAAAAGTAAATTTAAAGTGACCTACTACTTTAATATTCATTAGTTTTATTTTTTTTAACTGTAAAGTGATTTAAATTCACAATAAAAGGCTATCATTAAAAAAAAAGTTTGTTTTCCTGAGTAAGAGTCAAAAAAAGAGACGGCATCTTTTAGGACATTCAACAATACCCTCTGGGGTAGTTTGATAATAACTAAAGATTTTTTCCTGACACCCAAACTAACTCCAGATGTATCAGAGATCTAAATGCACAAGAGGAAAAAAAAATTAAGCCACAGAAACAGTAAAAGAAAACAGAGGTGCATTTTTTGCTTTAATAATCTTGGAGCATGGAGGAACTTTAGGTATGAATCACAAAACTGGATACCGTAAAAAAAAAAGATGCATAAATGGATACCATAAGGGGAAAAGATGCATAAATTTGATTTTAACTAAAGATTGAAAGCTTTTTCAGGGAAGTGAAAAATAAAGACAAGTGACAAACTGGATAAATTTTTGCATAGCACCTGACAAAGAGCTCATCCCTTTAATTTATAAAGGGCTCAAACAAATCAATCAGAAGCAATAGGCAAATATGGGCAAAATGTATGTGATAGGCAGGCATGAAGGGATATAGAAGTACACATTTACAAATGTAAAAAGCATACTCAACCTTCTTTGGTCTTTAGACCAAAGAAATACAAATCACAGTAGTGATATGCCATTGTGCCTCAATTATAATAGACTGTCAAAAATAACAGAAATATTGGGAGCTCCTTGGCAGTCTAGTTAAGATTCGGTGCTTTCACTGCTGTGGCCCAGGTTCAATCCCTGACGGAAGACTGAGATCCTGCAAGCTGCTCACAAGGCAGTCAATAAAAGAGAAAACATCAATAATATACTGTGTTGATGAGGATGTGGGAGAATGAACACTTTTGATGGAAATGTTCATCCTTTTGGAGGAGCGCATTGGTGATATTTTTCAATACCAAAAATGCACAAAACATTCGAATCAAGAATTTGACACAGGGACTTCTCTGGTGGTCCCAGTGTTTAAGAATCTGCCTTCCAAAGCAGGGGACACGGGTTCGATTCCTGGTCCAGGAAGTTTCCACATGCCACAGGGCAACTAAGTCCTTGTGCCACAATTACTGAAGCCAGGGTGCCCTAGAGCTCATGCTCTTCACCAAAATAAGCCAGCACAATGAGAAGCCTGCACATCAGAACTAGAATAGCCCTTACTCCCTGAAACTAGAGAAACAAAGACCCGGCAAAAAGTAAATAAATAAATAATTAAATAAAAAAAAGAATTTGACACATAAATAATAATGAAATACTCACAAAACTATAGAAGTTACAAGAATGTTTGCTGCAAGATTGTCTTAAGAGCAAACAAGTGGGGAAAAAATGCCTAAATGTCCATCAATATAAAATGAGGCAGGTGACTGTCACCTTCTGAGATGGCCCAGGCTCTGGCTATGGAGTGTGTTCCCTCCTTGAATAAAACCTTCTTTCACTTTCAAAAAATAAATTAATTTAAAAAACTAAAATGAAATGAGGCAAATGTATTATAGCATATCCTTATAACAGGATTCTGAGTTGTCACTAAAATGGTAAAGATCCGTATTTCTTGATATGGACAAAAGTACATCTATATTGTATTTGTTAAGAAAAAGTTATAAAATAGAATGTTTGACAGATCTCTCTCTCTCTCTCTCTTTTTTTTTTTTTTTGGTAAAAACAAAGATAAACAAATCAAACTGTGTGTGAACATGATGAATGAGCAGAACAAGTCTAGAAGACCATACAAAAGACTTTCTCTAAGTGCTGGTACTTACTGTGAAGAACTGTCACTTTATATAGTACCACATTTTCTGAAAATTTAACCCACACCATGAACTACAATAAAAAAATTTTGTATATACATACTATAAATATATATATACACATACACATAATACTATACAGGAAATATATACATATACAGTATAGCATTATGTACACACAATGGGCAAAAGTGAAGGTGCCAAAAACAGAGGTTCATTTTTTCTTTCTTAATTGTTGCTTTGATTTATTATTTTTTTGGCCACACCACATGGCATGTAGGATCTTAGTTCCCTGACCAGGGATCAAACCCGTGTCTCCTGCAGTGGACGAGCAGATTCCTAACACTGGACCACCAGGGAAGTCCCCTGAGGGCCACTTAACAAGCTGTAGGGCTCCAATCCTGAATACACTTGAGGCTTTCTGCGGTAAGCTGTTCCTTCCCCTACCTCCTTCCTGCTTCACGCATGCTCCCCTCTCAGGCCATTGGGAGCTGCTAGTTGTCTGACCTGGAGCTCTGAGCTCTCTGCCCTGGACACTCAGACCCTGGCTCCCCTCTGCTGTAGCCTTTCTCGCCTGAGAGTCCTTCTCAGGTCACCTCATCTGTTTCCTATTTGTCCAACATCTCAGTGATGGAAGAATGGGTAGAAGAGGGAAACCCCTCATCAAATGGAGGAGGTGAAAGCTGAGGACCTGCCCCCTTCCCTCTGGATCCCCTCCAGACCCCACTTCCTGATGTCTGATCCTCGTGGTTGAAAGTCACAGTTCCCAAGCTCAGGTCACACAAGATATCGTTTCAGTGAGTCTCTGCCAGTGCTTTAAGAAATGGAAATAGGATAGAAAGAAAAATAGCAAAATGCATCTTGTACGAAGGTTAAGAATTGTTTGGAAATATATATGTATATATAATTAAGTTGTGTCACAGTCAAAAAGTTTGAAAAATATAAAGTGATTAAGAACAGTTTTGACAGAGGAGAAATATGGTATGACGTCTCCTGTATGTGGATTCTAAAAAGAAATACACATGAACTTCCTTACAAAACAGGAACAGACTCACAGACTTAGAGAATGTTGCAGGAGGGTGGGGAAGGATGGGGGGAAAGGATCGTTAGGGAGTTTGGGATAGACATGTATACACTGCTATATTTAAAATAGATGATCAACAAGGACCTACCATATAGCACATGGAACTCTGCTCAATGTTTTGTGGACCAGAGGGGAGTTTGGGGGAGAATGGATATACATATATGTATGGCTGAGTCCCTTCGCTGTTCCCCTGAAACTATCACAACACTGTTAATCAGCTATACTCCAATACAAAATAATAATAATAAACAAAGAACAGTCTTGAGCAGCAAAGGCCTGCCTGAGCCCCTTTCCAATTCTGGGCTCTGTCTCCCCAGACCAAACCAGCAAACCAGGAAGAATGATAGAAAGGAGAATAGGACTCTGACCCCGCACAGTGACCCGTTCACTCTTCATGACTTTGGAGGACTCCACGTTGGACCCGGAAAAGATCTTCGCTTGACATTGAAAATATATGGCACGGTCTTGCTCCTCAACTGTGAATTCCAGCGTCACAAAATTCTGGTTCTGAGAGTTTTTTTCTCTTTTTTTCTTGGCACTCTTTATATTTAGTTCGAATTTTTCAATTGTGAAATGTACAGGAGCCTTTTCCTCTGGGACAGAACAGTTGACTACCACGACTCCACCCTCTATCACCTCCTTCTTGTCCAGCGTCACCCTGGGATCAGACACTCCTTTGGGGGAAGAGAAAGCTCATTAGTATGTTTGCTCCAGTGGCCAAGCCACCCACAAGCCCAGTCACTGGGGTTGACCCATCTGACGGTTCTTTTGTTCCCAGAACCTCAGTGCTACCTACCAGGTAATTATTGAGTATGTATGTGCTGAGCACCGTACCAGGTACTTTGAAAAAATATATAGACTATGTCTAAGATGTGGTTGATGCTTTCAAAGTTTATAATTCCACTGGGAAGTCAAGTCATCTCAACCGACATAGTTAAGAACAAAACAAAGGCTGCCAGTATTCATCAGTATTACTGGGGTGGTTGTTACAATATATTGAATGCCAACAACAAGCTAGGATTAACTTTCTATCCATGACTCCATTTTGCAATTCTCATAGTAAATCTCTGGGGAGGGCAGGAAAGAGAAAATTAAGTCCATTTTACAGATGAAGAAGGTGATGCTCTGAGAGGTTCAAGGCTCACCCAGAAGCTTACAGCCTTCAAGCCTCAGAGCAACTGAGACTCACCCCCAGGTCTGTGACTTTATAGCCAGAGGCAGGGGTGGGGTGGGTGAGGGTGGGGGTGGGGAGGAGAAGAGGCAGGCGTGGCCTCTCAGTTGAAAAATGAAAGCTGAAAATAACTAGGAATTCGAGTGCCTCACAGAGACAGTGACCTAGGGAGCAGTCGGGAAAGGAGGAGTCCCTCTTTGCCTGAGGAATCAGAGAAGATCCTAGAAAGGAATAGCGCCTGAGAGGATTCTTGGAGGAAGGAGGTTATTTGGACAGATGAAGTGAGATGGGGGCCAAGGACAGGCATTTCAGGGCATCGGGATCTGCTTGTGCCAAGGGATATGAGTGGCTTTTCAGGAGGGCTGCCTAGAGCAGAGGAACGGCTGGAGGGGAAAATACAGCAGGTGGTGAGCTGGGGTCGGATTAGAGGGAACTGGGAGAGTCTGGCTGAGATGAGCTGTCCTGTCCAGGCCCCAGGGTCCAAGGGCCATGAATTCCATCTTGGAGTCAGACAGACTTGCTCATATCCTAAACTTGCCTCTTCCTGAATGTGCCACCTGCCCCCATCACTCAAGACTCATGAATCTTTTTCCTTGACCCGTCCAGATCAGGGATGGAGAATGGATACATGTATATGTATGGCTGAATCCCTTCGCTGTTACCTAAAACCATCACGTCCTTGTTAATCAGCTATACCCCAAATACAAAATGCTTTTGTTGTTTAAAAAAAATAATAATAAAAATAATTTTCTTTTTTAAAAAAAAAAGGGAGAGATGCAGAGTTGTCCTCTTGGGGAGGAGATCTGCACGTGCTCCACCTCTACTGTCACTTCTGGTGAAGGTGCTCCCCTACCCCCTACACGAGATCACCAGGAGAAGGGATCAAGGGATGGGATCACCTCGTACTCATTGTTAGGTCTTCATCAGAATGCACACTTGATAAATGGCTGATGAATGAATGGATTGTCTTTTGTCTGCCTCAAAGACCTTCTATCATAAACAAGAGAGAGAGGCCAACTGCGGAGTCAGATAGATTGAGGTTCTGACTCGGGCTCTGTGTTTGACGTGACCAGACCACCCAACCTCTCTGAGCTCCAGCGTTGACACTTGTGCATGGAGGAACCAGGTTAATCTTGCAGTACCATTGCAGGGGTAAAATGAAATGCATGTGACGTGCTGAGAGCCCTTTATCTTGTCCCATGAGGGCCTGAATAAGGGGTAGTTCTTATTACTGGAAGTAACAATGGTATGAATGACTGTTCTGATCACAGAAGTGAGCTCAAAGATGCAGAAATGACAGTTATGGCAGCAGCTGTCCAGAAAGAACGGGGCTGAATTCACAAACTATGTCCATTAAATCATTCCAAGTTTCTGGCACATTTCTTTTCAACATCTGTTTCCCAAAGTCTTGGCCTGCCACTCTTTCCTCATCACTACTGTGAACGTGGGGACCCTGTCCCCCGTGGAGATGCTGAAGTACTGCTCTGCTTCCCTGTGGCTGTGGCCCCTGGTGATACAGAGGGATGTCTGGCCAGCCATGCCGCGATTGTCCATGGGACACCCAGGATGTCCAGAGGACGAACCGGCCTGGAGGGTGACACAGTCATGTCCTCCCATGTGAGCCTCAAAGCCTGATGGGAAGGTGGTCAGAGGTTGTATACTTCTGAGAGGAAAATGCCCCCGAACACTTGCCTACTGATTCTTCCTATTTCCTGTTTGCTGTAAGATTATTTCTTTCTAAGGATGGTCTGGCCAAGCACCTAGTACATGGTGGGCCATTCATTCATCCAACATTGGATCACTCCCTCTGCTCCCCATTTAATTCTCAAAACAAACAACATTCAAGGGTATGCAGAGATACCCAGTGATCTCGATTTTAGAGACGGGAAATGAAAACCTGCCTACAGAGGTCAGGGAAGTTGACCCAGGGACACTCTGCTGGGAGAGCAACTTCTTTCTCAGCCTCTGCACTTTCACTCTTATGCTACATCCCTTTTCTCTGTCCTTGGCACCATTTGGCCATCAAGATAATTCCTACGTGATCTTTTGTATCTGAACCCGGTGTCTATTTTCCGGCAAGCCATCCCCAACTTCTCTAGGCTGAATTGTTTCTTCTCAACGCTGTGCTCCCAAGGTAGTCAGATCAAATGACTGTTGGACTGCAGTGATTTGTTAAATATATCTCTTCCTTCCAGGACTGTAATTGCATCCCAGAGCTAGGATTTGCCTGATGCATTTTCATGTCTAGCACCTATTTTTTTTTTTTCTTCCTGACTTGCAACCTTGGGACATGCTTCTTGAGAGAGTAAACCAATGAATGAATGGATGGATGGAACTGTGTGACCCAAATTTCCCCCAATGATACATTTTTCTTGTTTCTCCATCTCTATTTCTACTTGCTCTTTTCACCTGGGTTTATTCCACAATCATTTATTGAGTGCCTACTATTAGCCAGATTTTTTTGAGCTATATTAAAAAAAAAAGCACTAAACACCACCTCTTTCCTCAGGATCTCACAGTCTGGAGAGCAACCAGATGTGTTAGAAATTTGCATTATTGAGTGAAATAGTAATTGCAGCTTATTGGAAACTCATTATATGCTAGAAATTGCACTAAACTCTACCAACACAGAATCTTTTAATCCTCTCAGTAACTCCCTGAGGTAGTATTATTATCTTCATTTCACTGATGAGAATTTTAAAGTGTAGAGAAGGTAAGGGACTTGTCCAGACCAAAACTAAGCAGAGCAACTGCAGAATCCAGTGTCAGCACCCAGCGCCCTGACCTTTGTACAAATACCACTGAATGCAGAGAGGGACAAGAGCTATAAGGACCAGGACCCTAGGGGAGATCAATTTTGCTTGGGAAAAGTGTCAGAGAAGAGATCACTGAGTTGAGTGTTCAAGAAGAGAGAGTTCATGAGGAGAGGCGATGAGGAGGGAGTTCTAGGGAGAGCAGATAGCATGTGCAAAGGCAAGTGAAGTGAAGTGAAAGTCACTCACTCTTTGTGACCCCATGGACTATAAAGCCCATGGAATTCTCAGGCCAGAATACTGGAGTGGGTAGCCGTTCCCTTCTCCAGGGGATCTTCCCAACCCAGGGACTGAACCCAAGTCTCCCGCATTGCAGGCGGATTCTTTACCAGCGGAGCCACAAGGGAAGCCCGTGCAAAGGCAAGGCGGTAAGGAAAAGCCTGGTGAATCGGGAGCGTGTCTACTGCCTGCATTTCCAGGTTGGGGAAACGTCAAGCACACAAGTGAGAAGGGTGGCGGATCGGCAGGGAGGTCCAGTGTGTCGTGACTCATTCAGTCGCTCTTCTAGCTACAGCACCTGTTCGTGATTCACCCTCCCAAACCGTGTTCTTGTCCGGGCTCTCACCTTTCACCCACACCTCATACTCTGGCGTCGTTTTCTCCTTGTTGTTCAGGATCACGGTGCATTTGTATCTCCCTGAGTCACAGACCCGGACGTGGGGAATCAAATAACTCTCTGTGTTTCTCATGGAGGAGACGTTGTGAAGCAGCACATCATCCTTGTAGAACAGCACCTGGTGCAGAGGCTTGACCCGCGAGGTGGTGCTGACGTCCACGATGCACTGCAGCGTCAGGTTCTCCCCGTTTTGCACCTTGTTTTGCGGCAGGATCTGCATGTGGATGCTGTTGATGGTGAAGGCTGAAGGCCGAGGGGAAGGAGAGCAGAACCACCCATCTGTTATCTCAGGAACAATATCACCGTCATCATCAGATGGGTATCATCACCTCCTGCACAATAGAGCGTCCAGGGGTCCCAAGCAGGTGATGACTATGTGTGGTGGGTCAAGCACAGGGCAGTTGGTACTAAGTGGCTCATATTCCCACCATGACAAGGTGGCAGGCTTCAGAGTGTGACAACTAAAACATGTCCAGGAGATGTGTGCAGCCAGTGAGCCGCCGCATCATGGCCCTGGAGAGAGCCTAGGATTTGGGCAGAGGAACGTTCAAGTCTTGGGTCATCACTTACTGTGTGACCTTGGGTGATTAACCTCTCTGACTTCAACTTCCTCATCTCTAAAATGAGGTTACAATACGTACATAGTAGGTTGTTGTAAGACAGAAGAGTAGAAAGTCACCCAGTGCAGTTCCTGGCACACAGTAATTGCGGGATAAGTGATGGCTACCACTGTTCTGAAATCACATGGTGACGCCCAGGAAATGCTCCGCCACCCTCCCCCACCTTCCCTCCAATCCTGCCACCCCCCCATCCCCCCACCCTAGCCTGACCAAATTAGCACAGTCTCAGCTGATGTTTTCTAGCTGATGGAGTCAGAAGCCTCACCAGATGAGTGAGAACTTGAAACCACATTTTCTCATGAATCTTGCTTCCCTTTTTCACCTTGGCTGCCAAGAAGTATAAGCTCCAAATTTTACCTCTAGCAACATTTGGGATGCATTTTTCCGTGCTGAAAGAGTCACAGTTTTATTTAACTGCCTTAATTTTCTTCTCACACTGATTTCCTTATTTTATCCTATTGAACAATAATATACATAATTTTTATAAGTGGTCCCAAATCATTTTACAGACAGCAAAAGGTATAGCCAGGTAGCTAGCCAGAGATACTGGCAAAAAAACAAAAAAAAAGTCTTTCTTTCTCTCTTTTCATAACATCAAATCTTTTTTGAACAACTTAAAATTTAACTTCAACATGTCCCAGGTTTTAACTGAATAGAACAGTCCATCCTTGTGCCTTTATTTCTGAGCATCTTAACAAAAACTGGCATCTGATTAGTCATGAGATGAAACAAGGTGATTGTTTAGGTGCATTTCTTACAGGATTAATCTTCAGAACCCCCTTTTTTGTCTTTCAGGTCCTGGTCTGAGGAGCCTATTGGGTGAGCACTCAGAACAGAAGCTTCTTTTAACCATGTTATTTTCCCATCAATTAATACATTCCCTCCTAGGTAAGGACAGGCAAGTCTCCCTACTCCTTCAGTACCTTCTCCTTCATTTTAAGCGATGCTGTTTAGTACAGTGATTCTATCAGGAGATAGAGAGCAGGGCATGAGTGCAGAGTCAGACTTCTGGACCAAATCCCATCTCTGCATACAACCTGTGTGGCTTTAGATAAGTCACTGAACTTCTCTGAGCCTCAAGTTTGCTTATCCATACAATGGACATTGTTGTTCAGTGGCTAAGTCGTGTCTGACTCTTTTGCGATCCCACAGTCTGTAGCCTGACAGGCTCTTCTGTCCATGGGATTTACCAGACCAGAATACTGGAGTGGGTTGCTGTTTCCTTCTCCAAGGGATCTTCCTGACCCAGGGATCGAACCTGAGTCTCCTACTTGGCAGGCAGATTCTTTACCACTGAACCACCAGGGAAGTCACAACGGACATAATAATAGTAAGTGTAAATGAGAAATTGAGTTTAAGTCCTTGGAGCACAGTTCCTGGCACAAAGTGCTTTCGAAATGTTGACTAGATTCTGTCAGTCACAGATATAAAACCAGCTGTTGAATCTTGTGCTCTCTAAAGCTCTTTCTTGAAGTCATATTTCTAGCAAATTTTTTTCAGGGGAAAAACAAAACAGGGTTTCCCCCATGGCTCAGTGGTAAAGAGTCCCCCTAACAAAGCAGAAACACAGGTTTGATACTTGATCTGGATCCGGGAAGATCCCACATGTAATGAAGCAACTAAACCCATGGGTCCCAACTACTGAGCCTGAGCTTTAGAGCCCGGGAGCCGCAATTGCTGAGCCTGGGTGCCCTAGAGCCTGTGTGTTTCAACAAGAGAAGCTACCGCAACTAAAGAGGAGCCCCCACTCACCACAACTAGAGAAAACCCCTCACAGCAGTGAAGATCCAGCACAGCCAAATTAATAATTTTAAAAACCTAAAATATTTTTAAATTTCTAAGGTGAATTACAACAACTTCTCCAGACTCCTGGTGTTAGTTACCCCTCTGGTTTGGGCTACTTTACTGTCATCGTCTGAATGAAATGCACACCCATGCCTGAATCACCGGGACACAGAACTGGGACCAGGAAGAAAGCAGAGTCGGGCACACCTGGCCCAAACTCCTGGTCCCTCAGCCGTTAGCTGGGTGTCACTGGGAGTTATCTAACCCTTCCAGGATCCCACCTCTCCTCCTATAAAGAAGGAACACTAATACTTGCCTTCCTTGGTATTTTAATCTCAAACAATGAATGACCAAACCAAGGCGGCTGAGAGCATTGAAGGGGCAGCTCCGCTTTGCCCAATGCCTGGCCCCTGATCGACATCTTCCCACCTCCTTAGCATCACTCATTCAGCAGATACTGGAGGGGCCGTTTCTGTGCCAGGCACTGCACCCAATGTTGGGGGCTCAGAGAAGGGTAAGACTGGCACAGTTTCTGCCCACCTGGGGCTCGTGGTCTACATTTCACCACCCTTTCCTACTCTAGGTCTTCCAGCCTCAGCGCCAGCCCTGCCAGAGTCTCCTACTGATCAGCCCTACAGCGTTCTACCACTGTCTAACCATTTTACAGCAAACTCAGCTAAAGCATTGGGTAGTTGGTTTTTCAAGAGGAGGATGTGTACTAACACCAGGCGCTTCCGCCACCTCATTTTTCTAAGCAAACCTAACGTACATCTGCTTAATAGATTAACTCAGCTGATTCGCTGGTAGGGATCTCACACTTCCACAGCCAGTCAGTGGGAGCAGACAAGAAAGAAGAAGGGAAGGCAGGACAGAAGGGGAAGCATTTATAAAATGTACCAAGATATGAATCCCAGCTCATTGACTTGATGCAACAGACCAGCAGCCTCGGTTTCATCACCACGACCACAACCTCCACCAACACCCTTCTGGTTTCCCGTTTTCAAGAGGGTACCACAATGAGCCCTGGCTTCTACTGTCACACCCGCAAGTGGTCCCCTCCCACATCGGACCAGGGTTGGTCTCAGGAACAACAATATTGCAGAAGTGCTAGCAGGTCACTTTTGAGATTAGTTTGTAACTGCAATTTTCCTCTTGGGTACCCCCTCCTCTTCTGGGATCACCCACTCTGCGCAAAGCCAGCTGCCGTGTCATGAGCCTCCCTCTGCAAAGACCCACATGGTGAGGAATGGCCTCATGAGTGGGCTTAAAGGTAGAATCCACAGCATCAGACAAGCCCTCAGGAAAATCATGGTGCTGCTGCTAAGTCGCTTCAGTCGTGTCCGACTCTGTGCGACCCCATAGATGGCAGCCCACCAGGCTCCGCTGTCCCTGGGATTCTCCAGGCAAGAACACTGGAGTGGGTTGCCATTTCCTTCTCCAATGCAGGAAAGTGAAAAGTGAAAGTGAAGTCGCTCAGTCGTGACCAACTCTTCGAGACCCCATGGACTGCAGCCTACCAGGCTCCTCCGTCCATGGGGTTTTCCAGGCAAGAGTACTGGAGTGGGGTGCCATTGCCTTCTCCACAGGTAAATCATAACACTGACCAATATTTTACCTGCAACTTCCAGACAAACCCTGAGTCAGCACCACCCAACTAAGCCATTCCCAGACTCCTGCCCCTCAGAAACTGCAGGAGATGATAAATTATCTTAAACCACTGAGTTTTAGATAATTCGTTAAGGAGTAATAGATAACAAATACACCACACAACCTTCAAAAATCTCTACCTGATTATTACAACACATGTGTGCTCAGTCTGTTGTGTCCGAATCTTTGCAACGCTTTGGATGGCAGCCCACCAGTCTCCCCTGGGATTTCCCAGGCAAGAATACTGTAATGGGTTGCCATTTCCCTCTCCAGGGGATCTTCCTGACCCAGGGATCAAACCCGAATATCCTGCATCTTCTGCATTGGCAGGCGGATTCTTAACAGCTGAGCCACTGGGGATGTGATCATTAAGATAATATGGAAAATAATACCCTTTTTGTGAATAAACTTTCCAGGAGCAGCCAAACTGGGTTACTGTGTATAGGGTTCATTATTTACACAACAGAGTGATTGCTACAACTCAAGCCTCCCCAAGGTTCACAGAGAGGTGTTAGGAGACCCATGAACCACATCCAATTATATGCGAGTGTGTGTTTTTCTGGAGAGAGGACACCAAAGGTTCAGAACTGTAATGAAAGGACATGGTTGAGAAGTGAAGTGTTAGTTGCTCAGTCGTGTCCAACTCTTTGCAACCCCATGGACTGTAGCCCTCCAGGCTCCTCTGTCCATGGGATTTCCCAGGCAAGAATACTCGAGTGGGTTGCCACTTCCTTCTCCAGGGGATCTTCCCAACCCCAGGATTGAACCAGGGTTTCCGGCATTGCAGGCAGATTTTTACCATCTGAGCCACCAGCGAAGCTCAAAGAGGATAGATTTTTTTAACCTGGAGAGATGAAGGGCAGATGGAGATCCAAAGCAAGAGAGTCACCACAGGTCAGATGAGACACGGGGGGACCACAGCGCCAAGGCCCCGCACCCTAAAACAAAGGGCCCTGCTTCCCTCCACCTCAGGCACGCGGTCAGCGGATGCTGATGCTCTGGGGAAGATGAGGCATCGAGACTCAGTCACCTCCTCAGCCCTCCACCTGGAAATGACTCATAAAGAAGTGGGTGGCTGGGGGTGGACGATAGAGAAGGAGGGACCATCCACCACTCTCAGGAAAATACGGGGAGCCACGAAGCACGGAGGCCCTGGTGACCCGTGATGCTCAGCATGGAGTGTGCTGACCCAGCTCCCCTGAATCTCAGGTACCTCCAAGTTCAGTCCGAGCCTCTTTCAGGAAAATATTCCCCGAGCACCAGGTGCCAGGTGCTGGGATCACAAGGTGAATAAGAAAGCAGCCCTGTTGTCCTAGACTGTGCAGGCTAGTGGGGACCCAGACGGCTGGAGTAAGTGGTGTAAGGCCAGGAGGAAGGGGTGCTCAGCAGAGGCCAAGGCAAGTCTGAAGGAAGTGACCCCGGAACTGAGCCTTGGACCGGGACAGAAGGGATGGGTGGGGGACTCAGGTCAGGAGAAGAGCATGTACCGGAGCACAGGGGCAGGAGAAATCAATGCATTCCGGGGACAGGTGGTTATAGGAACCGGAGTATGGGGACAGGTAGGAGGGGCCAGAACAGAGGGCCTTGTCCACCATGCTGACCTGCAGGGCCCTGTCCTCGGGGTCTTGGGAGGGGTTGGGGGTAACCAGATGATACTGGAGCTTTAGAAAGACCACTGTGGGCTGGGAGGGGAGGCTACAACTACACGCACGAAGGTCCAGGTGAAAGCTGATGCGGCCTGAGCTCCGGCAGACGCAGTGGGCTGAGGGGCAGGGATGGGCTTGAGAAATGTTTATTGGATGCAGAAGGACTTCACTTTTTTGAGGGTGAAGAAAATGTTCTGGAGCTAGACAGTGGTGATGTTTGTACGACATTATGAACGTACTGCAAGGGCATGGGTTCCATCCCTGGTGAGGAAACTAAGATCCTACATGCCATGTGGTGCAGCCAAAAAAATATAAAATAATAATAATATTTGTTATATGTATTTGACCTGTTTGATTGGCCATGGGGATTGAGGTAAAAGGTGGAAGATAAGGTTCCTGGATTAGGTACCTAGGGGGGATAGAGGTGCCGTGGACTAAAGGATACAAGGCCAGACAAAGATAAGGGCGGGACGAAGTCCTGGTGCTGCAGCTGGTTTGAGGGACCCTGGGGGATGATTAGGAGGAAACGTCAGCCACGATCCCGGAGGAAACCTGATCATCAGTGAAGCGGCCAGAGCTGGAGTGGAACTGGAGGGTGGGCATGTGGAGGTGTGTGTTGGGGGAGGGAGGAGGAGATGAGCTTCAGCGAGGATCAGACCCTGGGAAAGTCCAAGTCTCCCTGGGAAAAAGTCCAAGTCTTCCTGTCAAAAAGTCTCCCTGGTGGGAGAACACCAGGGAAGAGGGTTTACAAGGCCAAAGAAAGAGACTTTGTGCAAACACTAGGGTCCTGAAGGCCAAGGTCTGGATGTGTCATGGCATTTGGCATCACCTCATAGCGAGGATTTGGGAGGTGTGGGGGCCAAAGCCAGACTTGCTTGGTAGGGTCGACTGAGAGGTGAGGAAGCAGAGAAGTGATTAGAAACCAGGCTTCAGAGGATTTCCCTGACGGTCCAGTGGTTAACCCTCCACGCTTCCACTGCAGAGGGCACGGGTTCAGTGCCCGGTCAGGGAACTAAGATTCCAAATACCAAGCAGCCCAAAAATAAAGAAATAAATATTAAATTAAAGAAACAAGGCTTCAGAGGAGTTTGACTGAGGAAGGGAGTGGATAGATAGGGGGACAGAAGATAAATGGGGGGTTTGTTTGTGATTTTTCTTTTTCCTAAAATAGAGTGTTATGAATCACATTTGTAGACTGGAAGAGCCACAAAAGCAGGGGTAGCTACTAAAAGTGGGGTAGGCGGCTCAGTCAGGGACAGCGTGAGATTCTGGGGGAGGGGGTGATGCCAGGGATGGGCTCAGAGCCCAGGTGGACCAGCCGGCCCTACCCAGCTGCGGGGTAGACATGGCCTCTGAAGCCAGGAGGGAAGCTGGGAGGACGGGTGGGGAGGCAGATAAGCCTGAAGCCGGGGCAGGGCGGGAAGTGGAGGGAGTTCCCTCCAGACAGCCTTGTGTTCTAGGTGAAGAGGGAGCTGAGGTCATCTCCTGAGACTGGCCGGCTGGGGTTGGGTGGGGGCCCGAGGTAAAAGGAGAGGAAGGGCCAGGGCTGACCAAGCACTTCAACGATGGAGCAGGCTGGCAGGTCAGGCACATGGTCCTGGGTGGTCTAAGGAATGGTAGACCTGAGTCCCAGGCCCCCCCACCTGGCTCTGCCATCACCCAGCAGTGACCTTGCACA
The DNA here is from genome assembly GCF_963930625.1 of Muntiacus reevesi. Classification (NCBI taxonomy): domain Eukaryota; kingdom Metazoa; phylum Chordata; class Mammalia; order Artiodactyla; family Cervidae; genus Muntiacus; species Muntiacus reevesi. The sequence continues at coordinate 14,071,374 of NC_089266.1, read as the reverse complement.
GGTACCTTAGGTAAAATAGGATGGAGGCCTCAGGAGGCAGTCGGAGAGCCTGAGGTCTTCCCCAAAGTTACAAAGACCTTTCTCTGGGAAACCTGGGCAAGGAGTGATTGACTTCCCCCTGAGGTGGGGACTGTGGGAGTCCTATACCAAGGTCAGAGGATAAAAATCTCCAGAACTGACCAAGCCCCACTGCAACTGTTGCCGTGAGCCTCTGGATCTAAACCGGCCAGTTCCCTGACCCAATATTAGGTAAAATACCCAACCTATCTGATGCAAAGAGCTGACTCATTTGGAAAGACCCTGATGCTGAGAATGATTGAAGGCAGGAGGAGAAGGGGACGACAGAGGATGAGATGGTTGGACGGCATCACCGACTCAATGGACATGAGTTTGAGTAAACTCTGGGAGTTGGTGATGGACAGGGAGGCCTGGCGTGCTGCAGTCCATGGGGTCGCAAAGAGTCGGACACGACTGAGCTACTAACACACACACAGCATCCTAACCAATCACCTAATGCCACCATTCCAGTAGGAATTGTCTGTCCTGGGGCTATAAAAACAGGCTACCAGCCTGGGAAATGGTTGTCAGAAATGGCTCTCCCTTGAGATGGCCTGCTTTTCTAATAGCGTCTCCCACTCTAAGAAACTTCCTTCTCATCTCATTCTGCCTCATGTCTGGAAATTCTTTTCCAAAATGCACATGAACCATGACATTTTGGTATGGGGCTTGGTCATTCCAGAGATTTTTATCCTGTGACCTTGGTACAGGGCTCCACACCTGTGACCTTAGTATAGGGCTACACAGGGACGAAGAACGGAGAGCTAAAGTCCAGAGGCAGGGTGTGGTCTGGACCAAAGCAGAGGCACAAGACTGCAGTGGACAGAGGAGGAGCTACAAGGGTGACAGTGAACTAGGATCATTGTTGTTATTGAGTCGTTGCAACCCCATGAACTGTAGTCCACCAGCCTCCTCTGTCCATGGAATTTTCCAGGCAAGAATACTCGAGTGGGTTGCCATTTCCTTCTCCAGGGGATCTTCCTGACCCGTGGGTCGAACCCGAATCTCCTGCATTGCAGGCAGATTATTTACCGCTGAACCACTGGGGAAGCCCTGAGTTAGAACCATGATAAACTATTATTTTACTAACCACTATATGGTGGGCAGGTGAGTCACCTCTTTCATCTCATCTCATACTGACTCATCACATTGATTTTACAGACTGAGAAAAAGGCTCAAAGAGGGACTTCCCTGGTGGTTCAGTGGTTAAGAATCCATCTATCAATGCAGGGGACATGGGTTTGATCCCTGGTCTGGGAGGATTGTGGCAACTAAGCCCGTGACCACAACTACTGAAGCCTGCTCACTCTAGAGCCCACATTTCCTAAAGACCGTGCTCTTGCAACAAAGAAGCCACCACAATAAGAAGTCAGGGCAAGGCAACGGGAGAGTAACCCCTGCTCACTGCAACTAGACAAAGCCCCCAAACAGCAATGAAGACTCAGCACAGCCAAAAATAAACAAAATTTTCAAACAAACAAACAAATAACAGTACAGAGGTACCTCAAAAAAAAAGAAAGAAAAAAAAAAGCTCCAAGAGACAGAGTAATAGTAGCTTTAAAGATCTGAGTCAAGCCTGTGGCTCCAGACTCCAGACAATCGGATTTTGAGAAGGGGAAGTTCTATTGCTGATGTTCTAACTGACTCTTTTTGGGCAAGTTCCTCTGAGGGTCAGAGATTTCATCGGTCAAGTAGTCTGATTATGAAGCTAATGAACATCCTGATTCTGTGGGTAGCCATGGGGATCAAACACCCTTCGAAGCACTTGGGCAATCGCAGGAGACCTGCCAGATTGGCCTCATGAGTCTCATGAGCCCTCCCCATACGAGTGACTGCTCCAAGCCGGGGGCTCAACAGACAGCACCACGCGCATCTCCAAGCAGCAACCCAGTCACCCGGCTTCTGCCGACTGAAGTGACCTCTGACAAGGGGATCTCATTCTGTGAGCTCTCCCTCTATTCAGTCCCCAGACCCCGCCCAGTCCCCTACTTTACTTGGTCCCAGATGAAGCACAACAAAACCTGCTTATCTCAACGATTCAAAATCAGCTCTAAAGTGGATGACAGGCCAGATTTTAAAGTCAGGCAAAAACCTGCTTCCCGTGCCCTAGAACAAAGTATTACAGGTATTTTGCAGATAATTTGCAGGTATGTTAGATATCATAGCCTCATGGATAGATGGGAGATGATATCTAACCTGCTTTAGATCATTTAGGACAGAAGTCATGATGACAATTTAATTTATTTATTTTTCATAATGACAATTTAAACTCTGTTCTGACTTCATGAATCTAACAAGTTGATTGTATCTCATTTTTTAATAAAAACAATTGGGGATATGAAAAATAGATATGCTATGGTAGAGGGCTTCACTGATAGTCCAGTGGTTAAGAAACCACCTTGCAATGTGAGGGACAGCGGTGCAATTCTTGATCCAGGAAGACCCCATGTGCTGAGGAGTAATTAAGCCCGTGAGCCAGAACAAGGGAAGCCATCACAATGAGAAGCCCGCCGCACACCACAGCTAGAGAGTAACCTCCGCTCGCCGCAGCCGGAAAAAACCCAAGTGCAGCGACAAGACCCACCGCAGCCGAAAACTAAAATGAATAAATTAACAAATCTTAAAAATAAAAAAAGAAAGAAATTTATGGTAGAACAACAACAAAAAAACCCAGATTGTGGAATCACTCGCTTTCTAATCACCCCTCCCTTCACCCAGCAATCCTAACAAGCAGAAAGAGTCACAGATGGAGGGAATGAAGCTAGATGGGAATCTCACGACTTACAGTTTTCTTGACCTTTGAGGCTCGAACCTGGAAAAGACAGGAAAATACGTTGATTTCATGAGCTTCCCTTCTCAAGAAGCTTAAGTGATGTTGAGCAAGAGTGGGAACTCACAGAGCAGAAGTGTCAGCAGGGCTCCGAGCCGCATCACGCCCTGCTGGGTCCACCTCAGCGGCATCCTGAGAGAAGCGAAGGCTTTGGCGATTAGTTCTGCGGTGCGGCCATGCCCCGGGGGGCAGAGGACACTTCTCTGGAGTCACAGTTGAGAGACCTGCCCTGTGAAAAGCAGAGACCACGACTGGGAGCGTCTCCAGGCGCCGCGGACACACTGGCCGAGGCGCTGGTCAGGTAATGGCAGCCATGCTGGAAACCAGGAACAATGCCTGGACGGCCTCATATCTCCTCAGGAAATGACTGGCCTTCCTGAGGGGCCACTGAGCGCAGCTGCTTTGTTTAGTTTGTTTGGGGAGGGGGGAGGCATGAGTGACATTTGCCTCAGCGCTCCTGGCCCTCTTTGTGTCTCCACTGGATCTGGGGGCCCCCTTCTCATGGCAGCCTGAGAGGTTCCTCCCTCCCTTTCTCCAACCTTCCCACAAAGGGCTTCTCTCCCCGCACACTCGGCATGTCTCTCTGCTTTTCCTCTGGCCCCTCCAAGGGGTCTCTTCTCACACAGCCCAAGTCTGGACCTCCTGCCTTTCCTGATAGGGCTTGGAGAGGACTGACTGTTTTTCTAGAGAATCGCAGGTCTGTCAGGGAGACCCTGTAATGCCCTTCCCCAACCACCATAGCCCTCCAGAGAAAGTCACGGCCCCATCCTTCACGGCCCAGCCCTTGCTTACCTCTCCAGCCTGGTGTCTCACTTCTTCCTTCCTTGCCCTGCCCTCTGGTTGCTGAAATTTATAGTTCCCAGAACACATCACATGTCTGTGGCTTTGCCAACACTCTGGTACCCTTTCCCCTCTCCTTTTCTGACGAATTCCTACCCATTCACCATAACTCAGTCTAGGCATCAATCCTTCAGCATCTTCCCCTGTCTTCCCCACACTGGGCTGCCCTTCCTCTGGGCCCCCTCACCTTCCTTTCTCAGACACTTTCTAATGTGCCCCACCTCCCCAAGCAGACTGCTGGCTCCATGGTGGCAGGCACAGTGCCTGGTGCCTAGTAAATGATCAAAAACCACCAGTAAAATGGGTGATAGACTGAAAGAGGACAAGTTAACTGTACGGTCGGAAAGAGAGTATCATTGCCTTGGGGGTCACAGTGCTCCTTTCTGAAAAGGTACCCTTGAATACTGTCACATGGTAAATCTGGAAGTTTTGATAAGAGCTGTTAGAAGGCAATGCGTGCAGAAAGGATTTCTTTTCTTTTTTTTTGGTGGTTGTTGTTGTTGTGTATTTTCCACTCCCCGCTATAAACTATCTTCTTTGGCAACCTATTGGAAATTACTCCCACCCATTTACCAAACTTCAATTTGGCAGGAAAAGAAAGGAAACATCATGAGTAATAAAATAAATGTTGGTGTCAAAGGTGACTTTTACCTACTGTAGAGTAAGCAACTTCTGCTTTTCAAAGTGACATTCAAGCAAGAGTGATAAATGTCCCACCCCATGGCCCTAAGTTCCAAAGTAAACGTCCAAAAATTAGTCATTGTTTCATACACAATGCTAGTACTTTTAGAACACACCAACAGAAAATAAAGCTTTATTTCAAAAATGTGTTACTGCTTTTTAAAAGAGTAGAAAAACTATATCCTACAATGTACACTATGCACCAGAATAAATTCCAAATAGACCAATCTGAAAGTACAAATGAAACATAAAAGTTCTAGAAGAAAACATAAAAGAATTCCTCATGCCTTGGGCAAAGGCTGGTTTAACTATGATTTAAAATCCAGAAGTCATAATATGAAATGTTGGCAAATTATACTCCATGAATTAAAGTTCTGCTTTGCCCGCAATCCACCCCCCAAAAAGTTCAGTCAAGAGAAAAACTACAAACTGGAAAAAATATTTGCAACTCCCATCGTAGACAAAGAGCTAACTCTAATATGTATATAAATGGACTCATATAGTATGTTCTTTTTTATTGGGTTTTTTTTTTTTTTTTTTGTCTATCTTCTTTCAAACAGCATAATCAATACTACACCTTTTTTTTTATTGCCGAGTAACATTTCATTGCATGAAAATACCAATTTGTTTATTCACCCACTTACGGGCATGTGGTTTGTTTCCAATTTTGACCTAATACAGATAGAGCTGCTATAAACAAGCCTTTGTCTGGACACAGCCTTTCATTTCACTTGAATAAATACCTAGAAGCAGAATGCCTGGGCTTTATGGTAGGTGTATGTTTAGCATTTTAAGACACTGACAAACTGTTTACCATGCTGATTACACCATTTTTTCATTCCCATCAGGAGCGTATGAGAGTTCTACTTGCATCACATCCTCACTAACCGTGGCAGGTCAATCTTTCCAAATTTAGCCATTCTAATAGGGAGCTTGTGTACGTACATGCTCAGTCATGTCCAACTCTTTGTGAACCCATGGACTATAGCTCGCCAGGCTCCTCTGTCCATGGAATATTCCAGGCAAGAATACTGGAGTGGGCTGACATTTCCTTTTCCAGGGGATCTTCCTGACCCAGGGATTGAACCCGTGTCTCCTGCACTGGCAGGCGAATTCTTTACCACTGAGCCACCTGGGGAGCATAGAGCTTTCTTATTATGGTTTGAACTTGCGTCTTCCTAATGACTAATGATATTGAACATATTTTTATGTGCTAATTTGTTATCTAATGGGTCTATTAAAATCTTTTGCTCTATTATTAGTTAGGTTGTTTGTTTTCTTAGTGTTGTGCTTTTAGAATTCTTTATATATTCTGGATACAAGTCTTTTATCAATTATGTGATCTGCAAATATTTTCTTCTAGCTTGTGGCATGTTTTTTTATCTTCTTCAGTTCAGTTGTTCAGTCGTGTCTGATTCCATGGACTGCAGCATGCCAGGCTTCCCTATCCATCACCAACTCCCAGAGCTTGCTCAAACTCATGTCCATTGGTCAGTGATGCCATTCAACCATCTCATCCTGTCTTTTATCTTCTTAATGGTATCTTTTGATAAGCAGAAGCTTTAAATTTTTAAGACTGAAGCCCACTTTTCCTTTTATGGATCACATCTAATGTATGACATCTAAATGGATTAGATTTCCTTTTGGTGTCATGTCTAAAATATCTTTGCCTACCAACATCTCAAAATTTTTCCCCTATGTTTTTACATTTCAATATATTATCTATTTTGAGTTAACTTGTGTACATGATACAAGACATGGATCAAAGTTCTCTCTCTCTCTCTTTTTTTGCATCAGTTCGGTTCAGTTGTTCAGTTGTGCTCAACTCTTTGTGACCCCATGAATTGCAGTACTCCAGGCCTCCCTGTCCATCACCAACTCCCGGAGTTTACTCAAACTCATGTCCATCGAGTCAGTGAAGCCATCCAGTCATCTCATCCTCTGTCATCCCCTTCTCCTCCTGCCCCCAGTCCCTCCCAGCATCAGAGTCTTTTCCAATGAGTCAACTCTTCGCATGAGGTGGCCAAAGTATTGGAGTTTCAGCTTCAGCATCAGTCCTTCCAGTGAACACCCAGGACTGATCTCCTTTAGGATGAACTGGATGCATATGAATGTCCAATTGTTCTGGCATTGTTTGTTGAAAAGACTGTCTTTTGTCCAGTTAATTCTCTTTGAACTTCTGTTGAAAATCAATTGTTCATATGTGAGCACATATATTCTGGAGTCTGTATTCTATTCCACTGATTTATGTGTTTACCTTTATGCAGTACCATCCAGTTTTGATTTCTGTAGCTTTAAAATACATCCTGAAGTCAGGTAGTGTTAGTCCTCAAACATTTCTCTACCTTTTCAAAATTATTTGGACTATTCTAAACCCTTCATCCTTCCATATAGTTTTAAAACCAACTTCTCAGTTTCAACCCAAAAAGAAGCCTTCCAAAAATTCTATTGGAATTTCATTGAAATTTATGGAAATCAATTTGGGGAGAACTGATGACCTAACAATACTGAGTATCTGACCCATGAACATGGCATATCTCTCCATTTATTTGTCTTCTTTGTTTTCTATCAGCAGTTTTATAGTTTTCTGTATATTTTTCATTATAAACTGTGTCCTTTTTAGTTTTTAAATCATGTGACTGTATCAGGGTGTTGGAAATCATTTGAAATGGCTGTTGTAGGGACTTCCCTAGCTGTCCAGTGGCTAAGATTTCATGCTTCCATTGCAGGGGGCCCAGGTTTGTTCCCACTAGATCCCACATGATGCAATTAAGAGCCTGCATGCCCACAACTAAAGATTCTGCATGCTGCAACGAAAATCTAAGATCTCACATGCTGCAACTAAGACCTGGTACAGCCAAGTAAATAAATATTTTTAAAATAATAATAATAAAATAAAATGACTCCTGTACCCACCCCCCACCCAGACCCAGGCAGCACAGCAGGGTGACCTGGGCTAAGGTCCAGAGTCAAGACGACATGGCGCTGGTTCTTCACAGGACTTGTGGGTCCTCATGGGAGAGCCTCCCTCACCATTCTCCATGGGTTTGTCTGTCTGTCTCCTTCTCACTCTCTTTCCAGGGGAACCACTCCTTCTAGTTCTCATGGAAATCTCTTCCTTTTCTCTTATGCCTTGGCTGTGAGATAAGAACTGAAGCATATATTCTCCATCACTTATTTTATTCCTTGAAAAGATAATCATGCCCCTTAGTTTTCATTTGTAAAGTTTGAATGTCTTAATCAGAGTTAAAAATGTATAAAAGGAGGGACTTCCCTGGTGGTCCAGCGCTTAAGAATCCACCTTGCAATTCAGAGAACAAGGGTTCCATCCCTGGTCAAGGAAATAAGATATGACATGCTACAGGGCAGCTAAGCCTGAGGGCTGCAACTACTGAAGCTTGCGTGCCACAACTAGAGAGTCTGTGCGCCAAAACGAAGATCCTGAATGCAACAACTAAAACCCAATGCAGTCTAATTAATTAATCAAAATGTGTAAAAGATTTTTCTCTATTTCACCTTTTTAAAAATAGGCAATCAGCTGACTTTCTATATGTATGTGGCCCCACATATCTTCCTGTTCCTTCCTCCTGTTCTTAGTGAATTCCTTAATCAGAAAAAAAAAAAAAAGTTTCACTCAACTATTTTAACTCCTTGGTAAATAATCAAGAAACTGACTCCCACATTGCCAAGAATGGAGACCCCAGGAGTACCCACCAAGCAGGACGAGCTCACCCGGGAAACTTGCTCCCACAGCACTGCTCTCTTCTCCCTCTTCTCAGGGGACAGGATGCTGTCTACATGCTGTGCTTCTGCCTTCAAACACCAGGGATGTCACAAATCCAAATCACTGCAATTCACTAGCCACCTGAAAAAGCTGCTTGGTGGGCTAAACCTCAGGAAGTGGTTTTTCTGAGAAGCTGGGGTGGATGCGGGAGGAAGAGATGGGCAACAAGGATGTCAGAGGGCTATGGGCACCCAGCAGAGCCAACCTCCCATCTGTTTCATGACTACAGTGATAGGAAATAAGATATCAGTCATTTCCCCCAGCCGTGACCTGTACCTGACCCGTGACCGGAGGTCTGATTAATTAACCTTGGCCAGTTAATGACTGGGCCTAATCCTGCATTGGCCAGATTTGAAAGTCACCTCACAGGCATGTACTAATACATAGATCAGAAGCCTGGGTTTCCAGTCCTTTCTCTGCAGCTCAGTAGTGTTAGTGTTTTGAGGTTCACTTTCTGCTGCTATAAAGTAGGAATAGTATGCCCACTCACACTGGAGACACATAGTCAACAAGAGAGTCCGAAATGCAGTACCTGGATGCAATCTCAAAAACAACAGAATGATCTTTGTTCGTTTCCAAGGCAAACCATTCAATATCACAGTAATCCAAAGCTACGCCCCGACCAGTAATGCTGAAGTAGCTGAAGTTGAACAGTTCTATGAAAATCTACAAGATCTGCTAGAACGAACACCCAAAAAAGATGTTCTTTTCATTATAGGGGACTGGAATGCAAAAGTAGGAAGTCAAGAAATACCGGGAGTAACGGGCAAATTTGGCCTTGGAGTACAGAATGAAGCAGGGCAAAGACTAATAGAGTTTTGCCAAGAGAATGCACTGGTCATAGCAAACACCCTCTTCCAACAACACAAGAGAAGACTCTACACATGGACATCACCAGATGGTCAATACCAAAATCAGATTGATTATATTCTTTGCAGCCAAAGATGGAGAAGCTCTATTCAGTCAGCAAAAACAAGACCTGGAGCTGACTGTGGCTCAGATCATGAACTCCTTACTGCCAAATTCAGACTTAAATTGAAGAAAGTAGGGAAAACCACTAGACCATTCAGGTATGACCTAAATCAAATCCCTTACTATTATACAGTGGAAGTGAGAAATAGATTCAGGGCACTAGATCTGATAGAGAGAGTACCTGAAGAACTATGGATGGGTGTTTCTGACATTGTACAGGAGGCAGGGATCAAGACCATCCCCAAGAAAAAGAAATGCAAAAAAGCAAAATGGTTGTCTGAGGAGGCCTTACAGATAGCTGTGAAAAGAAGAGAAGTGAAAGGCAAAGGAGAAAAGGAAAAATATACCCATTTGAATGCAGAGTTCCAAAAAATATCAAGGAAAGATAAGGAAGCCTTCCTCAGTGATCAGTGCAAAGAAATAGAGGGAAACAATAGAATGGGAAAGACTAGAGATCTCTTCAAGAAAGCTAGAGATACCAAGGGAACATTTCATGCAAAGATGGGCACAATAAAGGACAGAAATGGTATGAACCTAAGAGAAGCAGAAGATATTTAAAAGAGCTGGCAAGAATACACAGAACTATACAAAAAAGATCTTCATGACTAAGATAACAGTAATGGTACAATCACTCACCTAGAACCAGACATCCTGGAATGTGAAGTCAAGTGGGCCTTAGGAAGCATCACTATGAACAAAGCTAGTGGAAGTGATGGAATTCCAGTTGAGCTATTTCAAATCCTAAAAGATGATGTTGTTAAAGTGCTGCACTCAATATACCAGCAAATTTGGAAAACTCAGCAATGGCCACAGGACTGGAAAAGTTCAGTTTTCATTCCAATCCCAAAGAAAGGCAATGCCAAAGAATGCTCAAACTATCACAATTGCACTCATCTCACATGCTAGTAAAGTAATGCTCAAAATTCTCCAAGCCAGGCTCCAACAGTACATGAACTGTGAACTTCCAGATGTTCAAGCTAGATTTAGAAAAGGCAGAGGAACCAGAGATCAAATTGCTATCATCTGTTGGATCATCGAAAAAGCAAGAGAGTTCCAGAAAAACATCTATTTCTGCTTTATTGACTATGCCAAAGCCTTTGATCATGTGGATTGCCACAAACTGTGGAAAATTCTTCAAGATTTGGGAATATCAGACCACTTGACCTGCCTCTTGAGAAATCTGTATGCAGGTCAGGAAGCAACAGTTAAAACTGGACAAGGAACAACAGACTGGTTCCAAATCGGGAAAGGAGTACATCAAGGCTATATATTGTAACTCTGCTTATTTAACTTATATGCAGAGTATATAATGAGAAATGCTGGGCTGGATAAAGCACAAACTGGAATCAAGATTGCTGGGAGAAATATCAATAACCTCAGATATGCAGATGACACCACCCTTATGGCACAAATCAAAGAAGAAGGAAAGAGCCTCTTGATGAAAGTGAAAGAAGAGTTTGAAAAAGTTGGTTTAAAGCTCAACATTCAGAAAACTAAGATCATGGCATCTGGTCCCATCACTTCTTGGGGAAATAGATGGGGAAACAGTGGAAACAGTGATAGACTTTGTCTTTTGGGGCTCCAAAATCACTGCAGATGGTGACTACAGTCATGAAATTAAAAGATGCTTGCTCCTTGGAAGAAAAGTTACGACCAACCTAGACAGCATATTAAAAAGCAGAGACATTACTTTGCCAACAAAGGTCCATCTAGTCAAAGCTATGGTTTTTCCAGTAGTCATGTATGAATGTGAGAGTTGGACTGTAAAGAAAGCCGAGCACCGAAGAATTGATGCTTTTGAACTGTGGTGTTGGAGAATACTCTTGAGAGTCCCTTGGACTGCAAGGAGATCCAAACAGTACATCCTAAAGGAGATCAGTCCTGAATATTCATTGGAAGAACTGATGCTGAAGCTGAAGCTCCAATACTTTGGCCACCGGATGTGAAGAAGTGACTGATTAGGAAAGACCCTGATGCTGGGAAAGAACGAAGGCAGGAGAAGAAGGGGATGACAGAGGATGAGATGGATGGCATCACCAACTTGGTAGACATGAGTTTGAGCATGCTCCGGGAGTTGGTGATGAACAGGGAAGCCTGGCATGCTACAGTTCATGAGATCACAGAGTTGGATACAACTGAGTGACTGAACTAAACTGGCTCTCAGTTGTACGATGTGGGATCTAGTTCCCTGACCAGGGATTGAACCCAGACCTCTTGCCTTGGGAGTGAGGAGTCTTAGTCACTAGACCAGCAGAGAAGCCCCTCCAGTTACATTTTAATTTCACAGAAGCAACAAGTCATTTTTTGGTCTGTCTCACATGTTTTTTGGGACAGTCCCAATGATTATTCATTGTTGATCAGAAACTCAAATGAAACTGGGCATCCTGTATGCTAACTGACAGCCCTCACTCAGGACCCCTTCTGGGGAGCAGTCCATGTCAGGAATGCTTCTGCCAACCTGGAGTCATGAGTAGAAAAGCCAGAACTTCCAGGGGCTGACGCCATCCCTTCCCAATTTTTGCTTTTTGGGGTATTTGAATGGACATCAGGGGGAAACAAGGGCTTCCTCGATGGCTCAGTGGGTAAGGAATCCGCCTGCAATGCAGGAGACACCGGAGACAAAGGTTTGATCCTTGGGCCAGAAAGATCCCTTGGAGAAGGAAATGGCAACCCACTGCAGTACTCTTGCCTGGGAAATCCCATGGGCAGAGGAGCATGGTGGGCTACAGTCCAAAGGATTGCAAAGGGTTGGACACAAATGATCACAAGCACAGAGGGACGCAGAGCGCGAAATAAGGCACTGAGCCGGCTGCAGACCAGAGGGAGTATCAGGAACGCTCTGCTCGAGGCCAGGCCCCACCAGGATGAGGTATCGAGGATGCCCTAGAAGAAAGGATGGCGTGTCTCAGTGAGAGCAGGCACCAGGCTAAGCTCCAGGAAAGACAGAGGCCTGGCCCTGCACTCCAGGGGTTTGGAGGGGAGGCTTCCCTATCCCTGGATATACATTAGTTCCTGCCTTGGTGAAGCTTATAGTCTAACGGGGGAGCCATGAAACCTAAGTACCCAAGAAAGTGAATTCATAGCCACAAACTGTGTTGATGGTTATAAAGAAACAGAAACTGGCACAGTGATGGAGAAAAGTAAGGGGGGGTGGTGGATGGGGAGTGACTTCCTTAGACTGGATAGTTGTGCGCATACTAAGTCACTTCAGTTCAGTCGTGTCTGACTTTGTGATCTCATGGACGGGAGCTCCCCAGGCTCCTCAGTTCATGCAGTCCTCCAGTCAAGAATACTAGAGTGGGTTGCCATTCCTTATTCCAGGGGATCTTCCTGATCTGGGGTCGAACCCGGGTCTCCTGCATGGCAGGCAGATTCTTTACCATCTGAAATCAGGAAAGCCCTGACCCAGAGCAAAACAGCCACCATTTTTCCAACCTGTTCTCTTAAAGCTCTGGGCTTTAGAAATCCATCCTTCTCCTAACATTTTATTTGTCTTTTTTTTTTTTTTTTTGCCTGTGCCTAGGTCTTTTGTTGCAGTGCGCAGGCTTTTTTTCTTGCATCACATGGCTCTCCAGTTGCAGTGCATGGGTCTAGTTGCTCCACGCCATGAGGGATCTTAGTTCCTCAACCAGGGATGGAACCCTCGTCCCCAGCAATGGAAGGCGGACTCTTAACCACTGGACCACGAGGGAAGTCCCCATCCTTCTCCTAACATTTTAATATTAACATTAGGGATTGAGGAGAAGTAGTAGGAAACACAGAAGGTAGGAGACAGGAATGTTGGCTGATGGCTGCTGTTCATATCATCTTTCTATGGCTTGCTCACCTTGCACATAGACTCTAGAAGTTTAAGAAAGAAAAACACTTTAAAGTACTTAAAACATTGCCTACTGGAGTGGTTCTCAGTCTAGCCTGTGTGTGGGTAGCCAGCCCAACTGGCTTTCATGGGGTCAGCAGAAGTGTGTTTCCATTTCTTATCGTAATCATCTATGCGTCAGCTCGATTTTAACAGGAAATCTGGCTAGGGCAGCCGCAGAGGAAGCAGAGATCAGGAGTTGTGAGGGCCCTCTCATCTTGGTTCTCAGCGGACCCCTCCATCCCCTGGTTTCAAAGGAAACAATGGTTCTTGCCTAAGAGGCTTCACCTCCCCAGCCTTTTGGGCCAAGCAGATTGGTGCTATTCCTGGGCTGGACCTCCAGCTGATGGAGGTGTGAGGGGGCAAACTTGTCCCCCTCTCATATTTAGCCTAAAACCCAGAAAATGTACTGAGTTTTAATAAAGGAGGTGGGGTGGAGGTAAGGAATCCCAAACCCACAGATCACAGGGGCTTTGATATCCATCTTGTACAAAACTCCAGCAGGGACTTCCCTGGTGGTCCAGTGGTTAAGAATCTGCCTCCCAGTGCAGGGGACATGGATTTGATCCCTGGTCCGGGAAGCTGCCACGTGCCACGGGGCAACTGAGCCCATGTACCACAACAACTGAAGCCTAAAATCTACAGCCCATGCTCAGAAACAAGAGAAGCCACCGCAGTGAGAAGCCCACACACCACAGCTAGAGAAAAGCCCGTACGCAGCAATGAAGACCCAGTGCAGTCATAAATAAGTCCAGCAGATTATTTATTAGGTATGTAAAAACTTTTTGTTGTGTCTAAGTATCTCCTAAAATCTTTCCTAGTGAGTTATGCCTCTCACAGCGTGCAGAACATCACTAAAGGCTTCATCAAAGAAAAACAACACACACACACACATATACAGAGGGGGCCCAGACCTCTGTGGCTGGAATAAATTTAGGGAAGGATGGAGACTAGGGAGTCTAGGCCAGACCCAACAGTGTGGCCAGTGAGGGTCATGCCCAGGAGAAGTTAGGTCATGTATTAAGGGCTAGATGAGGCCAGAGACATGGAGGAGGAGGGGACAGTAGAAGAGGTGCTCAGTGAAGCAACTGAAATGGGGTTCGAGCACCCAATAGATAGTACAGATCAGCGCAGAACTCTCACAAGTTGGCAGAGAGCAATTTCAGTTACCAGGCAGGAAGTAGAAATGACCAAAACCCAGCAAATATCTTCTAAAAGTAGGTCAGGACACACTAACCTGGTTTCTTCTGTTGTCAGAGTTACTAGATTGTTAAATGAGTAAATCCTGCAGGTGCAGGGCTTGTGAATTTCAGCAGGATGTCTGACCAGGTATGTCCTGAGGTCCTCATGGAGAAGAGTGTGGCATCTGTCATGTGTGGGACAGTTAGACCCAAAGAGCTTTGATCCAGGTCAATTCAAAAGATATCTGTAGGAACCTCCCTGGTGGTCCAGTGGTTAAGACTCGGTGCTTCCAATGCAGATGGTGCAGGGTTCCATCCCTGGTCAGGGAACTGGGATCCCACACGCCGCATGGTGTGGACAAAAAATAAAAATCAGTAAGTAAGTAAGCAAGTAAAGGTTCACAGAAGTGGTGCTTCACTGATCCAAGATGACATTAAAAAAAAAAAAGACATCCCATAGTGGAGTGCCACTTGGCTCTAGGAGGTCTTGAGAACATGCTGACTGGATCCCTGAATGACACAGCAAATGAGAGAGATAGATATGTAAGAGGCCACACGACAGGATCAGTAGTAAAAAGTTGTCACTAGGAGGGTGCAATGGGCCAAATGATGATGCACAACAGAAAGTTAAAGTTCCTCAAAGCTGACCTTACAAACACAGGATGATGATGACAGACATGTTGCTTAACAGCAGGATACGTAGTGCAAAGACTGATGAGTCTGAAAGGAGCGTGGCTGCCATCCTGGTTGACGGCATTAATGAAAGTGAAGAGTTCAGAAGAGGGGAGAAGACAGCCCCACTGTATTTTGTCACACACACTCAGTTCAGGGGATGACGTCCCAAAGCATACGGAGCGGTGATGAAAATGCCACAGGCAAGGGACCTTCAAAAACCACATCATAAGAGGAGCATTTGAAGAAAGTAGAAATGTGAAGACCAAGAAGGAAGATTTGGGAAGATCTGAAAATCACTGCAGATGGTGACTGCAGCCAAGAAATTAAAAGTTGCTCGCTCCTTGGAAGGAGTGTTATGACCAACCTAGACAGCATATTAAAAAGCAGAGACATTAGTTTGTCAACAAATGTCCATCTAGTCAAGGCTATGGTTTTTCCAGTGGTCGTGTATAGATGTGAGAGTTGGACTATCAAGAAAGCTGAGCACCGAAGAATTGATGCTTTTGAACTGTGATGTTGGAGAAAGCTCTTAAAAGTCCCTTGGACAGCAAGGAGATCCAACCAGTCCATCCTAAAGGAGATCAGTCCTGGGTGTTCATTGGAAGGACTGATTTTGAAGCTGAAACTCCAATATTTTGGCCACCTGATGTGAAGAACTGACTCATTTGAAAAGACCCTGATGCTGGCAAAGATTGAGGGCAGGAGGAGAAGGGGCTGACAGAGGATGAGATGGTTGGATGGCTTCACTGACTCAATGGAAATGGATTTGGGTGGACTCCGGGAGCTGGTGATGGACAGGGAGGCCTGGCATGCTGCAGCTCATGGGGCAGCAAAGAATCAGACACAACTGAGTGACTGAACTGAACTGAACTGATAATTATCTTTAAATATTGAATTATTTATTCATTTTAAAATTTTATTTATTTTTTATAGTAGGTCCTTGTTGATTTATCTATTTTAAATATACCAGTGTGCACATGTCAAACCAAACTCCTAATCTATCCTTCCCCTCACTCTTCCCCTGCCATAACCATAAGTTCAATTCTCTTAAGTCTATGAGTCTGTTTCTGTTTTGTAAGTAAGTTCATTTGTATCATTTTTTTAGAATTCACATAGAAGTGCCATCATATGATATTTGTCCTTCTCTGACTGACTTCACTCAGTATGATAATCTCCAAGTCCATCCATGTTACTGCAAATAGCATTATTTCATTCTTTTTTAATGGTCAAGTAATATTCCATTGTGTATATGTGTATGTGTGTGTATCACATCTTTATCCATTCCTCTGTTGATGGACATTTAGGTTGCTTCCATGTCTTGGCTATTGTAAAAATGCTGCAATGAACGTTGGGATGAATGTATTCTTCTGAACCATGTTTTTCTTTGATATATGCTTCAGAGTGGGATTGTTAGATCATACGGTAACTCTTTTTAGTTTTTTAAGGCACCTCCATACTGTTCTCCAAAGTGGCTGCACCAATTTATATTCCCACCAACAGTGTAGGAGGGTTCCCCTTTCTCCACACCTTCTCCACAATTTATTGTTTGTGGATTTTTTGCTGACTGCCATTCTAACAGGTGTGAGGTGATATCTCATTGTAGTTTTGATTTGCATTTCTCAATTGCATTGGTTGTATGCAAAAGAGGAACGGGACTTTTATTTTTTAACCTTTCAGTAGAAATTATAGGGAGATCTACTTTAGTTAGATCTCTGTAACACAGAGGGTGAGGGAAGGTTAACTTAGAAGTGGGGAGACATTTCCAGAGGGCTGTGGAGTCTCCTCTGCGTCAAACTCTGGCAGCCACGTGGGCAGACCTGTTCTGTCCAGGGTAAAACCGGCTACTGCACATTTCTTCATCTTACTGACGAAGCTTCTCAGAGCCAAATATTTGTCAAAGTCAACGTCATGAGTCAGAGCAGAGTCAGAGCAGTGTTCCTGCTGATTCCCAGGGTTGAAGACAAAGGAAAGAAGAAGTTGTCCTCATCATGAAGGTCACTAAGTGGCCTCCGCTGCTCATAAGTGGGGCTGGGACCACCACTCCGGTTGGACGCTGAGAAGAGCCATAAAGTTGTTCATGGAGCTCAGGCATCAACTGCCAGATGCCATGAGAAGCCATCTGTGTCCCTGTTGTGGAAACCCAAGTGGATCCGTCTGACCAGCCAAACAGCAAACGTGACAGGAGAGAAAAGACAGGAAGGAAACAGAATGCAGTCCAAGCACTCAGTCTTCATCTCAGTGGGGTGGGGTGCCAGCCAGGGGTGGCAGAATAACCAGAGTCGCCGAGGAAATGCAGAGAAATCTCAACAGCTACCTGAGAGAGAAAGGGGCTCATCTGGGAGTGAGGCTGACAGAGGAGACCAACTGGCTGATTCCATAGGGGCGGTGGCGGCTTGGCTTTGAGGGAGAACCTAGGTACAGGAGACTCGAAGGAAGTTTTTCTCTGGGCAGTGAGATGTAATTCTCCCTCACAGCCCCCTTCGGACAACCTTCAGTGAAGGCTTTTGAAGCATTGTTCTCAAGAGATTGGGAGAGGGGGTTTCTACTAAAATGTACTGAGCACTCAGTACTTCTCATGGACGGTCTCATTTATCTTATGGATTAGATGCTAGAATTATCCTCATTGTACAGGAGAGAAACGAGAGTCTTAAAGAGGTTATTACACTTGCTCACAATCCCATAGGTGGCTTAAGTGCATTGGAACATTGGCTGCCTGACTCCAGACCTAAGCCCTGAACTCCATACCTGATGCCTCTGGAAGAAAACCATTTCAGGGCTTCTTGAAATGCACCACCATAGGGAAATCTTTGGCTTAGAACAAAGACCGAAGGGGTCAAAGCCTACAAAAGTTGAAATGCACGGAATATGAGATATTTATTCACCCAGGTTATTTTAGGATGCCATCCTTCAGCGTGTTTTATACAACTGTCTTAATGTTTCCTGTTTCTTTACAGCTTCATTACCTGATTAAATAAAATTAAAACAGATACATCCCAATAAAAAAGGCAGCCAAGTTGGAGGATGAGACTGCACAGGAAACTGTGCTCCTGGACAGACATGAGGCTCATGTGATTTAAGACTGAGCCAAGAGCCTGTATAAACATTTCCAACTCTGACAATGTGAGAACGCACATGGGTCTCAAATAGATCCCTCACAGACCTCAAGGATCTTCTTCAATTAGAGCTGTATATTTTAAAAAATGGAAAAGCTGTCCAGAGAACATTTAAATATAGGATCACACACACACAAAGTTTTCATGTGAATGTTCACAGCAGCTCTATTTGTCATTTCAGCTTTCTGAAAAAACTGGGGCCCGTCCAGATATCCTTCAGTGAATAAATGTTGGTTACATGCACACCATGGAATATTCCTCAGCAACGAAAAGGAGCAAACTATTGATACAGGCAACAACTTGGATGAATCTCTAGAGCAATAAATAGGCAGAGTGAGAAACAGCCAGTCCCCTACAAATGATCCTATTTGCATAACATTTTTGAAATAACAGAAGTTTAGAAATGGAGGCCAAATGGGCAGTTTCCAGAGGCTGGGGGTGGGGACAGAGGAGGGAAAGGGTGTGCCTAAAGATGGGCAACAGGAGGATGCTTGTGGCTTGGGAACTGTGTATTGCCTGTGGTGATGGATACCAGAACCTACAGGGTGGTAAAGCTGTCAAGAACTTTACACACACTGAAACACAATGAGTACCAGTAAAACTGGGAGATTAAATCCCATAGGTGGGTTGTATCAATGCCAGTGTCCTGTAACATTACACTGCAACATTAAGGTGTTACCACTTCAGAAACCTGGATAAAATATACACAGGCTCTCTGTATTATGTATTACAAATGCACAAGAATCTAATATTATCTCAATAAAAACTGCTATTAAAGGACTTCCCTGGTGGTCCAGTGGTTAAGAACCCGCCTACTAGGCTTCTCTGGCAGCTCAGTGGTAAAGAATCTGCCTGCCAGTGCAGGAGACACGGGTTCAATTCCTGGTCCGGGAAGATCCCACATGCGGCAGAGCAAACAAGCCTGGGCATCACAACTATTGAGCATGTGCTCCAGAGCCCGTGAATGGCAACTACTGAGACCTCAAGCCACAACGACTGAAGCCCACGTGCTCTAGAGACCATGCTCTGCAACAAGAGAAGCCACCGCGAGAGAAGCCCGTGCATGCAACTAGAGAGTAGCCCCTGCTCACTGCAAGTAGGAATAACCTGCGCAGCAACGAGGACCCAGCACAGCCAAAAACAAATAAATACATAAAAATTAAAAAAAAAAAAAATGTCTGCCAGTGCGGGGAACACGGGTTCGGTCCCTGATTTGAGAAGATTCCACATGCTGCAGGGCAACTAAGCCCGTGTACCGCGACTACTCAGCCCACGTGCCTAGAGCCCAGTCTCCACAGTAACAGAAGCCACTGCAGTGAGAAGCCCGCACACCGCAACTAGAGAAAGCCTGCTGCAACTAGAGAAAGCCTGCTGCAACTAGAGAAAGCCCACATGCAGCAAGAAAGACCCAGAGCAGCCAAAAATAAATTAATTAAGAAACATAGTTTTTAATTGCTATTTTTAAAAAATGGACTGGTTCCCTGTCCCAGAAGGATTCCAGTGCTGGTTGTATGCCCCCTGACGAAGGTGTTGTTGGGGGGTTTACTGCATGGGGCGGCCCCTCCAGTTCTCCTGCCATCTTATGGGGAATGAGACCCTTCCAGGGCAGTGAGGAGGTAGCTGAGCATCGCCCGAGGGTCCTCCGTTTCTGACAGTCCACAAATGTGCAGCGAGAATCAGAGAACTAGAATGCCTTCCTTACAGATGCTCGTTCTCTTATATCAAGAGGAAGAAGTGAGCTGAGCAGCTCTGAAGGTATTTGGCAGGGCTACCTCGGTCACCGTCTGCTTTTCCCTAAAGGCTGGGCTCCCCTGGGGTCTGGGGGCTCAGGCAGCTCCCCTGGCAAAAATAAAACATGAATGTTCACGTTGCTACTTATAATCTGGAAGAACCTTGGAAATCCTCTCCCCAGTAAAAGAACCTTCTAGATGGAAAGAGAACAGGAATATTTTGAGACCTAGGAAAGACGTGGATGTTCAAGGAGGTAAAGGGGTTTTGAACATTGTCCTAGCTGAAATGCACCAGCTTCTCCTAAAGGAAGTGTTTCCTCCCTGGATAATTTCAAGGCCAGTTTCATGTAGACGGTTATTCCTGATGGACCTCTTGAACAGTGAAATGGATAGATGTGGGGTGTCCTTAGACTTCTCTTCCCCCCTAGGTTGAGGCCAAGAGAGACATCCCTTAGGTAAACTAACAAACAAGGTCCCTGAGGCTGGCCACAACCTGCCCATGCAGCCCAGGTGGACCCGGCACTGTGTCAGGACTTCCTGGCCAGGGAGCTTCCTTCATTGTCTCTGGGGTCCCCGTTCACCACATGCTCTGTGTCCTTACACCAGGACCTCGCCCAGTACGTGTGATGTCAGACTCAGGGTACCAACCTTTTTATTTTTGGCCACCACACTTTGTGGCATGTGGGATCTTATTTCCCCAACCAGGGGTCAAACCTTTGCTTCCTGCAGTGGAAGAGCAGAATCTTAACCACTGGACTGCCAGGGAAATCCCCCAGGCACCAGCCTTTAAGGAAAGTCCCAAGTCCTAACCGACCCCAGCAAAGTCAGCTCTCACCAGGCCTCCAGCTGACGGCACCTGAAACTCATGGGAAAGTGGAAGTGATAGATGATAACACATCTCTGTTATTCAGAAGTCTCTCTGAATACCCTCTGCCTTGCATCTGCATCTCCCTGTATCCACATCTGCCTTCCGTGTGCCCTCACAGAAGGCTTGGCCCCCACAAAGGCGCTTTGCGTTTACTGCCACCTAACACTGCGGACTACCCGCATCTGCCTGTAAATCCATTTTTAAAGTGCAGCGAGGAAAGCCGAAGGAAAGGGAAAAACAGGGCCCCAGTTCTGCCCTGGAGGCTGCATTGTTCTCACACCAGCATTGTTTCCCCCACAACCCCTGGGGAATCAAATGGGATTGTTTTTCCCCAAGACCGAACTCTTCAGGTGTGAGCTCGTTCCTGGACAACGGTGGTGACTGTGGCGTTTCTG
Source organism: Muntiacus reevesi (assembly GCF_963930625.1). Classification (NCBI taxonomy): domain Eukaryota; kingdom Metazoa; phylum Chordata; class Mammalia; order Artiodactyla; family Cervidae; genus Muntiacus; species Muntiacus reevesi. Next base: position 14,050,392 of record NC_089266.1, on the reverse strand, counting down.
CAACAGGAAAGAGGAAGGAACCGTTGATCTGCATAGCCAGGGCGCCAACAATGTGTGCCCCCCCAGACAGCCAGCAGCAAAGAGGAAAAGAGCTCAGTGTCCATAGTGATAAATCACTGGGAAGCCGGAGGGGGAGAGTCGGCAACAGGGTTTTTCCTTTCCTCTGGTTCCCCTGCAAACACTGTCCCAGCTCCAGAGTCTGGTAGCAGCCTGGCACCTCTCCAGGCTGAGACTCCAGAACCACAGGTAGAGGAAGAGGGAGGGGTCACAGCTAGATGGAAATCGACATGGAAAACCCTCCACTACTGAGAGCAGAAGGGAAGGGGTTTGGGCTCCTCTTAAAGGTGAACATCGGGCCCAGCAGGACATTACACCTGAGTGGCCTCATGCCAACTGTTAAGCTTCCCCATGTATCCCACCCACATTATTCCAGTTCACAGGTTTCCCAGGTGGCTTGAGTGGTAAAGGATCTGCCTGCCAAAGCAGGAGGTGCAGGTTCGATCCCTGGGTCGGGAAGATCCCCTGGGGAAGGAAATGGCAACCCACTCTAGTATTCACACTTGGGAAATCCCATAGACAGAGAAGCCTGGTGGGCTACAGTCCATGGGGTCACAAAGAGTCGGACACGCTTAGCACGAGCACCTGTCTTACATTAAGCCCTGCACGATCCTGGGTTCTATTATGGGAGCCACACACACGCGAGTAATACTGGCCTTTTGCAACAGAACAGGCCTGGTGAGGGAGGGAGATGGGCCAGAGACAACTCACCAAGTTAAGACAGTTGCTGCAAGCTGCTCCTGAAAGTCTTCAGGGCTCGCGCCTGAGACTCTTTCCCGTGCTCGTTAGACTGTATTTCCCAAGGAAAATTCCAGTGTTTTGGAAACGCTCTGAAATGTTTGCCCCGAGCCTTGCTGGCTACTCTTCTTTGTGCCTTGTTTATTTTCTTGCCTCTTACCTTGGCATATGCCATTCCCTCTGCTTGAAGTGCTGTTCCCTCACTCTCTGGTCAGCTAACCTCTCATGCAAGATGCCTGGGAAGGTTTCCCCATGGTTCAGACACCTCGCTTTCTGGGCTCCCACAGAATTTACCCCGACACTATGTGAGTCTGCAGAGTAGTAGTAAGAAAATGCTCTTCTAGGGCCAGACGAGCTGGGTGATCTCGGGGGGGCTTGATCTCTCTGAGCCGCCACTTCCTCACAGGCAGGATGGAGAGAACAGTATTACAGCAAGTCCCCTGCATACGAGCGAATTCTGTTCTGAGAGTGGATGCCTTCAGTCCAATTGTCCGTAAATCCAAAGAAGTTAGCCTAGGTACTTAAACAACACAATTGGCTATATAGTACTATACTGTCATCGGTGTATAATACTTTTCACAAAAATAATCATATAAAAAAAACACAAAAAATAAAGGAAACATTTCTAATCTTACAGTACAGTACCTTGAAAAACACAATAGTACCAGCTGCATCACCACTGCTTTTATGCTTGCTTCCAGACATCCTGGGCTTAAAATAAAGATACTGTACTACTGTACGCTATACAGTACTGTGAAGAACCCAAAAGCACTACTCGTAGAGAATGCACACACGGGACAGTGTACGCCAGACACGTGAACTAAGTTACGTGATTGGACGTGCGAACACGTGTTCAAGTGTTCGAAAGTTCGCAAGGTGAAGGTTCCTATGGCAGGGACTTCCTGTATCTGCCTTCCAGCGTTGGTGAGGATTAGATGTTAACACACACAGATTAGATGTTAACACACTTAGAAAATGCTGGCACACAGCGTTTTCATGCTCAGTAAACAGGCTGCTAAAGGATCAGCTGTCTTAACGTGGAGGCCTTCTCTGGTGCAAACCCTCAGACGGAACGGCTGTAGCCCTCGGGGGGTTGTTCGGCAGTATGTGTCAGAAGAACTCTGAATTCACGGAAGCCCGCTTTCAGCTACCATGTCCACACCAGGCACAGTGTGAGTATATGAGCTTGACACACACTATCTCAATTAGAGGAGTCACTCCAAGACTGGGCCCAGGAGGCCAGGCATCAGCATTCACCCATTGAGGCGTGTGGGGTCCTTGATCGGCCCCTCAGATCGGCTGAGAACCCCTCCCATCCTCCTTGCCCGCCCGCCCTGGCTGGGCCGGGAAGGGCTCCCCACTCAGCGCCAGGCCAGGAGGCTCTCGGCTTTCACCATAGCTGGGCTGACCCGGCAGTCTGCAAACACTGGGAGAGAGTGAAATAATCCACGTAACTGCACCCCAGAGGCCTGCTTTCTGGGTCCACAGAACTCACCCCACTGTGACTGTGAGGTGTGTGGTGGGACAATGTAATCCAAACTGCATATGGGGTGGCCGGTCCTCTCCGTGGTTTCAAATTCAGAAAAAAATGAAACCAAACTCTTCACGCAAATACTTACGTGGTTTAGTTGCTAAGTCGTACCTGACCCTTGCAACCCCATGGACTGTAACCCGCCAGGCTCCTCTGTCCATTGGATTTTCCAAGCAAGAATACCGGAGTGGGCTGCCATTTCCTTTTCCAAAATACTTAAGAGTTTAAACTAAGTCATACAACAGCTGAAACCTTTCTGCAGCCAGCTTTTTAATTGCCCTGGAACTTTATAGAAAGCCCTGGACCAAATGGAAATAATAAACCTTTTCAGAGTAAAACAAAACCGTGAAAACAACTCCCCACCCATACCCCAGCCTTACTCAAGTCTATTCATCAGCCCAGAGGTGAACCCAGACCAACAGGGCTCAACTGGCATGATCAATGTCTGCCTGAAGATACGGCCACACGCGTTGAATAAGATGTTGATAATAGTAACTGGCGTTTACTGCAGGGCGACATGTGATTTACATGCATGTGACCTGGTCCCACCATAACTTGTCCACAGTGCCAGGCTGGTCGGGGCTGGCCCCAGCCGGGGTCCTTGCTCTTAACTGCCCAATTCAAGTTCCTCCAGCTTCTGGCAGGAATTATACCAACCCAGCAAGCTTGTCCCTTTGTCTATCAAGAACTTCAACTGATCAAATACATACATACAGAAACAGAAAATAGAAAAACCTTTAGCTACTTAGTAAATGTATTACCATATGGGTAAAATCGTTCCAATAATGAGATTTAGTTAAGAAATAATAGAGGAGTTGGTGGTGGAGAAAAGGTAGGAATCTCAACCTGCTCAGAAGTCTGGAAATTTCAAAGTAACAGATAGCATTTTGCATTTCTGGTAATCAGGATATCAGTGGTGAACTTTTACAGGACTGAGAGAAAACAACTTGTCCCTAAGTGCCCGTTTTAAATGCGTTTGACAGTAGTTTTCATCTAATGACTAAATTTCTTGAAAAAGTATCTCATTTCATTTATTCCCATTAACTTGAAATGATAGGGTATTACTGAAGGGTGCTTTATTTTATTTTATTTTTTTTGAAGGGTGCTTTAAACATTTTTTTTTCAAGTGACTTAAAAGCAAACAAAAATAATAAGTCTTCACAGACAGAAACAGTGTGTCTGTTCCTTCCATGACTGATTTGAAGTTACAGAAAATTTTACAATGGTGCCATCTAATGGAATATCTAATGTAAAATTTTATCTAAAGGAATATCTAGTGTAAAATTTTTACAATGGCGCCATCTAATGGAAGGGGCTTCCCCGGTGGCTCAGATGAAGAATCTCCCTGCAATGCCGGAGAACTGGGTTTGATCCTGGGTTGGGAAGATCCCCTGGAGAAGGGAATGGCCAGAGAAAATAGCACTGAAACATGTATATTATCAGTTGTGAAACAGATCGCCAGTCCAGGTTTGATGCATGAGACAAGTGCTCAGGGCTGGTGCACTATGATGACCCAGAGGGATGGGATGGGGAGGGAGGTGGGAGGCGGGGTTCAGGATGGGAAACACATGTAAATCCATGGCTGATTCATATCAATGTATGGCAAAAACCACTGCAATATTGTAAAGTAATTAGCCTCCAACTAATATAAATAAATGAAAAAAAAAAAAAAAAGAAGAAGGGAATGGCAACCCACTCCAGTATTCTTGCCTGGAGAATTCCATGGACAGAGGAGCCTGGCAGGCTACAGTCCATGGGGTCGCAAAAAAGTAGGACATGACTGAGGTGACTTGGCACGCGTGCATGCATGACCATCTTAACCGATCAAATCTGCAAATATCTGATTTTCAAATAAGCTCACATTCTAAGGTGCTGGGCAGGTATGAAGTCTAGGGGGCACCATTCAGTCAGGGACAGAATCTATGGGAACAAATCAGAAACAGTGAGCTGCAGCCCAGAACATCTTCTGCTCAGATCAGAACAGCCCAGAATGTCTTTTTACATTGTACAAAAAGCAGTACAAAATAAAGCAAATGATCTCTATTTCTGGAGTAAAAACCAATTTGATTATTCAAACAGAAAACATGAACAGGACTCAGAAGTTGTGCTGTGAATAAATGGGGCTCAGAAGTTATGATGCAAAAAATTGAAAATACTAAATATATTTCATCAGAATGGTAATCTTGTTCTGACAAAGCTCATTGCTCTAATAAATTCTATAATTCTAGTGAGCAAAAAATGAAAAAAAATCTTAAATCTGTATTTGAAATAATAAAAATTTCTGGAAGTTAAAACATCAAAATTATATCTATGAAACAAGTGACAATATTCAGAAACTGCTATCAGAATTTTAATGTGTAGTTTTAAATAATTAAGTATTTTTAGACATGAAATGAATAGAATTTCAAAAAAGAATAAAAAAGCACGTGTGTATCATTGTGACCTAAATTAATGACTCCATTTGTAATAAAATATCACTATTGAAATAAGAAAACACATTTTGAAAATTTATAAATTAAGGCAATAAAATCTGCATCATTTCCCCCCAGTTTCAACTACTTCCCTAACATGTATTTTTAAATTAAAATGTAATACTCAAGTCTTCAAAAATAGTTGCTTGTTTTTGCTCACCTCTTAAAGGGGAAGGAACATGTAAAATCCTATATCCAGATTTTTTTTTCCCTATATCCAAATTTTACTGTCTGTGCTTGAGAAATATGGTTTCCATGATGTTTCATGAAAATCTTACTGGGTTTTGTGCGTAGTAGGAGTACTAGAGCAGGGTAAAGAGGAAGTCTGGGAAATCTGGAGTGTCAGCCAAAATTTTAGAAACTGTTTCTGGACCCTTTAGTTTGGTGGTAGGCTAGTAGCCCAGTGCCCTTCCTCCACGACTGACTGAGCAGAGTGGTACATCCTTTCTGGAGGATAGCTCATCCAGAGATGCCTGGGTGGTTCCAGGCACATCCCCCGAGGCCCATGACCATGACTGAAAAATGGAGGGAAGGTGCAGGTGTCTTGCCACCAGATGGATCAAACTCCGTAGCACAACTCACACCCAACTCACCCCAAGGGAGCAGACAGTGGGTCAAGTTCAGAAGGACGCTATGTTTGCTGAGTCTCTTCCCACATCCTATTCTATGTGCCCACCCCCTTCCCTTCTCCTTCAAGCACGCTCTCAATAAACCACATACTCAAGAGGGCTGTCTCAGGCTCTATTGCTCAGGAATCTGTCCTCAGACAGATGGGGTCAAACCCTCCATAGTCACCGATGGGTGATGTAGTTAAAGATGTGAGGGACCTCCCAGGTGGTCCAGTAATTAAGACTCTGTGCTCCAAGGCTGGAGGTCCAGTTCCAATTACAAGTCAGGGAACTAGGCCCCACATGCTGCAGCTAAAGATTCTACATGCCCCAATGAAGATGGAAGATCCTGAGTGCCACAACTGAGACCCAGTGCAGCCAAATAAATAAATTAAAAAAAAAAAAAGTGAATCATGTCAATCTTAAAGTATTTTTCTGACAAACTTTTAATTTACCTTCTTTCATCAAACATCAGAGAGAATTACGTATTATGTCTCAAGACTTGAGAATCAAGACAATGAAAACTGGAAGGCTTCTGGACTTGATGGAGAATTTGTGGTGCAACAGTTGCAGTTTGGAAATTTTGAACTCTTACATGTTCATTTTAATGGAAGTGGTAAAATATTTGGAAAAGTAAAATATTTTAGGGAGTTTTATGGCTGATTAGGGATGTGTTGTGCTGTGCTTAGTCGCTCAGTCGTATCTGACTCTTTGTGACCCCGTGGTCTGTAGCCCTCTAGGCTCCTCTGTCCATGGGATTCTCCAGGCAAGAATACTGGAGTGGGTTGCCATGCCCTCCTCCAGGAGATCTTCCCAACCCAGGGATCGAACCCAGGTCTCCCACATTGCAGGTGAATTCTTTACCGTCTGAGTCACCAGAGAAGCCCTAATTAGGGATATTCTAAGATAAATTTTAATACTTCTATTTATTATATTTTATATTACATTATATTAATATTACATTACATAGATACAATAAATATTTATTAAATTTGAAGTGCAATTGACTTATTATATTACATAAGTTATTTCACTTAGCATAACACCCTCAAGGTCCATCCAGGTTGTCGCAAACAGCAAGATTTCATTCTTTTGTGGGTGAGTAATATTTCATTGTGTGTATGTATATATATATGCTACATCTTCTTTATCCATTCATCTATTGACAGAGACAGGTTGTTTCCATAGCTTGGCTGTTGTAAATAATGCTACAGTGAATATAAGAGTGCTTATATCTTTTCAAATTAGTGTTTTGTTTTCTTCAGAAAATGCCCCAGAAGTGGAGTTGCTGATCTCTATGATAGTTCTATTTTTAATTTTTTGAGGAACCACCATACTGTTTTCCATAGTGGCGGCAGCAATTTATATTCCCAGCAACAGTGCACGAGGGTTCCCTTTTCTTCACATCCTCACCAACGTCTGTTATTTGTTGTCCTTTTGATGACGACCATTATGACAGGTGAGTTTCCCTGATGGCCCAAACAGTAAAGAATTTGCCTGCAATGCAGGAGACCCAGGTTCAATCCCTGGGTCCAATCCCACTCCAGTACTCTTGCCTGGAGAATCCCATGGACAGAGAAGTCTGGCAGGATACAGTCCACGGGGTCTCAAAGAGTCGGACACAACTGAGCGACTTTCACTTTCATTATGACAGATGTGAGGTGATGTTTTACTGTGATTTTGATTTGCATTTCCCTGATGATTAGTGATGTTTAGCATCTTTTCATGTGGAGATTGTTTTTATTATAAATCTATAGTCTTATTATCAAGTATAGATTTTAATACTTTTAGATTTATACTATTAATTCAATAAATGGAAGAGAAGTGAAAGATACTATACAAAAGAAGAACTATGGCATGATTTCTTATAATAAAACAAAAATAAATATTAATTCCAAGAAAAAAATATAATATCTTAAAATAAATTATTATATTAAAATGTATTTGTTATTTGAGGGCAAAATGAAAATAAATTAATTCTAAAGTCATTTAAATTTATAGAATCCTGACACTACTAAATGGTATTTGTAAAGATATATGGGAGCATATATTCTTAGGTTTCCCTTGTAGCTCAGCTGGTAAAGAATCTGCCTGCAATACAGGAGACCTGGGTTCGATCTCTGGGTTGGGAAGATCCTCTGGAGAAGGGAACGGCTACACACTCCCATATTCTGACCTGGAGAATTCCATGCACTGTAGTCCATGGGGTTGCAAAGAGTTGAACACAAGTGAGCAATTTTCGCTTTCACTTTCATGGGAGCATAAATGAAATTAAACCAATGGATTAAATGATTTTTTGTGATTTAGAAATAAATAATAGAAATATTGGGTATAGGGCTTCCCAGGTGGTTCAGGGGTAAAGAATCTGCCTCTCAATGTAGGAGATGCAGGTTTGATTCCTGATTCAGGAAGATCCCACGTGCCTCAGAGCAACTAAGCCCACACACCACAACTGTTGAGCCTGTGCTCTAGAGCTGGGGAGCCTTGACTTCTGAGCCCACATGTCTCAGCTACTGAGGCCTGAGTGCCCTAGAGCCTGTGCACGGCCTCAACAGAAGCCACTGCAAGAAGCCTGCTCACTGCAACTAGAAAGTAGCCCGCACTCTCCACAACTAGAGAAAAGCTCTCGCAAAAATAACCAGCACAGCCACAGGCAAATAATTTTTTTTTAAATATTGGATATAGAAAAACTTTCAAACAGCATTATGAGGGCTGGAATACTTAAAATTTTTTCGTTGTTATTGTTCATCAGGAGTTGAAGATTTAACACCAGAAACAATTGATGTGAAGAGAAATTCTCAACTTGTTGAGATTACACACCCAATGACCACCAGTTTGAAGGAATTCATTGGAAAAGTTCAAGGCAGTTTTCCATATCAAATCATCCCAGAACGTGAGCCCTGTCTTGAAGGATTCCACACCAACCATTTCTAAACATCGACAAAATTTTGCAAATTATCAGAGTAATTTTATTAAAGATTTTCTTAAAAATTTATATCACTCGTTGAGTAGCATAACTCATTTATAGCATAACTTAGTTTATTTAGAGATAAACTAGGGATAGTGGAATATATTTCTAAATATTTGATTCATGCTTTGAGTCATATATTTATATTACCCTACTGGTTGTGCCATATTTTTAATAATACCTCTGCATACTTCATAGAGGTTTCTTAAGGATTAAATGAGATGCTCAGTGTAAAGCTCTTAGACAACAGAGAAGCCTAACTTTACTGTTTGTTTGACAATATTTATTTTTTTTAATCAGTACAATCTTATCTATTTGGCTGTGTTGGGTCTTAGTTACAGCACTCAGGCTCTCTAGCTGAGGCACTCAGGCTCAGAAGTTGCAATGCATCGGCTTAGCAGCCCCGTAGGATGTGGGATCTCAATTCCCCGATCAGAGATGGGAATCTTCGTCCTCTGCATTGCAAGGCAAATTCTTAACCACAGGAGCACCAGGGAAGTCCCTGGGTTATATTTCTTTTTATCAAGTTTATTGATATGATGAATTTCGGTGGACCATGATAGTGCAGATTCGTCATGATTTGGGCCCTATGCAACGTGTCAGGTCCATGAACTTTTTTCTTTTTCCACTTGAGACTTTATATCCAATTTGTTGTGTAATGTTTGACAAACTATGATCCTTTTTGGGGGGCCTCGATAAGGTACTTCTAGTAACGTTTACTAACAGCCCTAAGAAGAACTTCCTCCAGTTTTCTTTGCTATCTTTGCTGTCTTGCTTTCCTTTGTTGCGGTCTGCAGGCTTCCTCCCTGAGCTGAAAGTTCCACATGCAGAAATGCCCCAGACACGTCAGCTCTTCTGAAAGAGCCCTCACCCTCCTGGGCATGACAGTTCTCAGGCCAGGATGGATAAGACACTGGTGGGAAACGTCAAAACCGAAACCTCTGATTCCCTTTAGCAGAAATTCTGGCCTTGAGAGTTGTGCCACCAGAGATTAAACTGGTGGGGTGCTTTCCCCCCCCTCTCCTTTACTGAGAGAGACTGCCGCCAACATCACCATATGATGTCACTGAGAGCTGTCTTTTTTGGAAGAGTGGGTGCCTGAGAGGTAACTTTTACTGTTGGAAGGAAATAAAGGCCTTTTACAAACTGAGGGCTAAGATGATTTGCTTCCAGACAGTGGCAGCAGACAGAGAGGAAATGGGGGTGACGGCAGCAAGCTCTGGGCTCTGTTCAGACCCCCAGTGGTTATGGGGTGGGGCATGACTGACCACAGCAGGCTGGGAACCTGGAGAGCCCAGGCAAGGAGCCCCTGGAGCAAGTTAAGACTGGAGGTTGGATGATGTTTTGGAAGAACCTGCACGCAGGCAGGGATGTGTCTCCCCCACGGAGAGGGCGCCTGTCCACAAGAACACAAGAGACCTTCAGGGTCAACCCTGAGTGGCAACAAGAGCCAGTAACCTGGGAATTCCCTGGCGGTCCAGTGATTAGGACTCTGCAGGTTCACTGCGGAGGATGCAGGTTCATTCTCTGGTCAGGGAACTAAGATCCCACAAGTTGTGAAGCTTAGCCAAAAAAATACAAATAAATTAAGAAAAGAAAAAAAGAACCAGTAACCCAAGTGGCCCAGCCCAATCACAACCCCCACCACTCAGGAACCCCTCACCCCCTTTCCACTCTCCACTTCATGCTGGTGACAGCAAAATATGCATCCACTTGGCAGAGTCAGGAGAATTCTGGATTGGGTAGAAGTGAATCACAAGCCACTTCAGGGTTGTAATTTAGACACACTGAGGCTGCTGGGGCCCTGGAGAAAATTCAGAGTCCCAGGTTTCATCCCCAGGAAGCCTGGAGCAAGGCCTAGAAGCCAGCGTTTAACACAGTCAGGCATTTCTGCTGCCGTGTTTCTCTGTGACTCTCTCTAGACAGTCAATATTGCTCCCCAAGACTAAACCAAACCTTCCACTAACTTCCTTTTGACCCAGGGTGAATCCAAAAAGGGATGGTCAGGTGGGTTTGCATAAAGACAGTGTTGCTGTTGTTTAGTTGCTAAGTAATGTCTGATCGTTTTGTGACCCCATGGACTGTATAACCCACCAGGCTACTCTGTCCATGGATTTTCCAGGCAAAAATACTGTGGTGTGTTGCCATTTCCTTCTCCAGGCAATCTTTCCCACCCAGAGATTGAACCCGGCTCTCCTGCTTTGGCAGGTGGGTTCTGTACCGCTGAGCCACCAGGGAAGCCCATAGTGGCAACACTTTTTCTTTTTCCCACTGTCTGCTTCCCTGCCAGCCTGAATTAGAAGCAACCTGCCACATCCCTCTCTGCCTACAGTGCTCACAGAGGCGCACAGGGTCACACCAACCAGTCATCTCACATCAGGCTAGTCCACACAACTCCGATTTCTTTAACTTGGTCGAAAAAGAGGAAGTTCTCTCTATGATTCACTGATGGGAGGCAGGGTGGCCATCAAGACTCCTTTGCCCTCCTCCCCGATTTCATTCAAGAGAATGTGGGGCTATTTAAACAAGCTCTTCTTTGGGGCATTTTTCTTTCTGTCACTTACCATTTCGAAGCTTGAATCTCCAAACCAAGACGCCATGTGGAAAAAGAGTTTTCTCGTGTTCCTTTTCTCTCTTTCAATTCAAAAGGTTGCACTGGATTGTGAAAGAATGAGAAAAACAAATGGTAAGTTTCATTTACTTCTCTGTTGTACTCAAGCCGCTTTCACTGAAACGATGAGACAGTCAGCTTTAATCATGCGCAGTCATGAGCAGGTTTCTCTGTGCTTTTTGATGAACAACCAAAGAGGAGAGTTTTTCCACTTTGTATTGTTTGTTTAAAATGAAGTGATTTTAGGGAGGGAGTCAGAGAATCTTTCCTGAGACTAAGAAACAAAATGTTGAGATTTTTTTTTTAAACAATTAAACGGTTTTTTCTTTCTCTGTTGTTTTTCCATTAGAAAATCAACACGCAATCGTTGTAAAATAATTCAGGCATCACTAAAAACATATCCTGGGAGGCAGTTTATCATCATAGAGCCAGCCTGTTGTGGTCCTAACCTTGTTTTTACCCTTTTCCAGCTGGTAGTCTGGGCACATGATGAAAACCACTTTAAGCTTAATTTCTATCCTCTATGAAGGGGGGAAAATAAAGGCACCTCCCTGGGAGGGCTGTTGTGAAGACTGAGACAAGCCATGTCCCTCAGCACAGAGCCAAGTGCATGGGGAGCCATCAGTAAATGCTAGCCCAGGTCGTTGTTGTTACTATACTGTAAAAGGTGAAGGTTCTGCTATAAATAGATCCCCTCAGTCCCTCTCCCATCTCTGTGTCCAAAAGCAACCACTATTAACAGTCCTTTCCGCTCCAATATCAAAGCAAACAAACTCTTCTGTGACCTGTTCTTTTTAAAATTAACACGTCCCAGACATCTTCCTAAGAGGAAGTTGTAGATCTAACTCCCTTCTTTTCAACAGTTGCATGGCATTTCACAGTAGGACTTAGTCATAATTCATTGAACCATCATTCCTTTATTGGCTGTTCCATTTTATTCCTTATCATAGAAACAGTACTGCCGTAAACATCCTTTGTGGACACAAGAGCGTGTGAGAGTTCACGTAGGATAAAATCCTAGAAGTGAAACGGCTGGGTCGAAGGCCATGTCCATTTGAATTGTTACAGATAATGCTAAGTTGCCCTCCTAACACGCTGAACTGGTGCATGTTCACCAACGCTGACCACGGACATGGGTTAAGTGTGAGACTGTCACCCTCTCTCCGACAGTGGATACAATCAATTTTTTAAATTTGTGTCAATCTGATGAGTACAAAAATAATATCTCAATGTTGTTTTAGTTCGTGGTTGCCTCATCACTCATAAAGCTGTGCTTCTTCTCATGTTTGTTGACTATGAAAGCTCCAGCATGCCCATATAAAGGACATTTAGGGATGGCAATCTGACTGGAAAGAGAGGTGAGGGCTTTTTTTGAATCTGAACTTACATAAGACTGAGAAAATACTAATTGTCCAGATCAAAGTGTAGATTGCTGGCGTTTTTGAGGGGTCTAAACCCCTCCTCCACCCAAGCCATTCCTCGAACACTATTTCTTCTTCTGGGAATTACCTATTCATATTATTTGACCATTTATTTGATTGTCTTTTCCTTATTAATTTGCTATTGGTTTATGTATATGAGGGCTTCCCTGGTAGTTCAATATGGTAAAGAATGTGCCTGTAATGCAGGAGACCTGGGTTCCATCCCTGGGTTGGGAAGATCCCCTGGAGAAAGAAATGGCAACCCACTCCAGTATTCTTGCCTGGAGAATCCCATGGAGAGAGGAGCCTGGTAGGCTACAGTCCATGGAGTACCAAAGAGTCAGACATGGCTGAACGGCTAGCACGTTTATCTTATGTATATTAAAAGAATCCTATGCTTGTTTATGCTTTAAGTACTTTCTTCTAGGCTTTCACTTGTCTTAATTTTGCCATGGAGGAATTTAAAGTTTTAGAATAGTTATTTCTTTCAGTCTTTTCTTTATGGTTCCTATTTTGTGGGTCTTACTTGGAAGACCTTTTCCAGCAGATGATATAAAAACGTTTCTGGGTATTTCTCTTAATTCTTTTATAATCTTAAATTTTAACATTAGATTTTCTGATGAGGATTATTTCTTCCCTTGGCATTTTTAAATAATAAAATACAAACACACAAGCTATCAGAGATTACTAGGATTGTGGCAAAAAGATTCAGAAGGCCATTTAGAGAGGCTATAAGAATAAAATAAGTGTAATAGGTTGAGTAATCGTGTAATAGGTTGAGACACATCAAATACATTTACATCTATGAGCTCACAATGATTCTTAAACAAAAATAACAATAATAAAGGAAAAACATCTCACTGTTATAAGATAGCAGGAAACCAACTCATTATTTTTTAAAATTGGTCAATAACAGAAGAGAATCAAGCATTTATCCTCCCTTTTCTATACACACTGAACCACGGTGTAACCAGAGTTGACAAGAGTATTTCTCTTCAGATAATTATGGGTTATAAGTGAAAAAGAACTGGTAAATCCCCATTTTGCAACCTCTAATGAAATTATCAGTGTGCACGTGTGTTCTCAGGCATGTGTCTGACTCCTTGGGACTCCATGGATTGTAGCCCTCTGTCCATGGAATTTCCCAAGCAAGAATGCTGGAGTGGGTTGCCATGCCCTCTTCTAAGGGCATCTTCTTCACCCAGAGATCGAATCTGCATCTCCTGCCTCAGCAGATGGATTCTTTTTTTTTTTTAATTTATTATTTTTTTTATTTTATTAGTTGGAGGCCAATTACTTCACAACATTTCAGTGGGTTTTGTTATACATTGACACGAATCAGCCATAGAGTTATACGTATTCCCCATCCCGATCCCCCCTCCCACCTCCCTCTCCACCCGACTCCTCTGTGTCCTCCCAGTGCACCAGGTCCGAGCACTCGTCTCATGCATCTCACCTGGGCTAGTGATCTGTTTCACCATAGATAATATACATGCTGTTCTTTTGAAACATCCCACCCTCACCTTCTCCCACAGAGTTCAAAAGTCTGTTCTGTACTTCTGCGTCTCTTTTTCTGTTTTGCATATAGGGTTATCATTACCATCTTTCTAAATTCCATATATATGTGTTAGTATGCTGTAATTTTCTTTATCTTTATGGCTTACTTCACTCTGTATAATGGGCTCCAGTTTCATCCATCTCATTAGAACTGATTCAAATGAATTCTTTTTAACGGCTGAGTAATATTCCATGGTGTATATGTACCACAGCTTCCTTATCCATTCATCAGCAGATGGATTCTTTTACCACTGTGCCACCTAAGAAGCTCAATGAAATAATGCTTCTGGGTAACCATTGTCAAAGCCTGCTAACAAACAAAAAAGAGAGATAATCAGACATTATGTGCCTCGTAATGGAAGTACATCTACCCCCTAAGTTGCATTCTTGCTAAATAAAAGCTAATCTGAATTTCATCAAGCCTCGGGACAGGAGATAGAACATGGTAATGGAGCACCATCGAATGTAATTAAAGAAATCCAGACCGTGGAAAACACTTCAGAACAAACAACTTGCTTTCTTCAACAGATAAAGTGCAGGGAGAATAAAAGAGACGGAAAGATCTATCAATGAAAAAAGACATAAGAAACATTTCAACTAATTACAACAGACCATCATGAATCCTAAAAGAAAAATCAGACAGTTGGGGGAATTTGAACAGTAACTAGATATCTGGTAATATTTTTTTAAATATTGTTAATTTTCAGGTGGGATAATGGTATTGTTATTTTTACAATAACAATAACTCTATTTTTACAATAACTCTAAAAATAAGAGTCCTTATTTTTAGAGATAAAAACTATTAATACGAATGTCCTCCAGTCAAAGATCACTGGAGACACATGTGTAGTTGAACAAAGTTGGGTTTTGAGGGAAAATGTGTACCATGGGAACAAGTGAGAGGGCATCCTTGAGTAAGATTTGTGTTAGGTAACTTGGAGAAAGATTTGAGGCAACAGGATTTACTCTGAATTGGATTCTCTCTCTCTCTTTTTTTAATTTATCTAGTTTCCTGACCAGGTATCAAACCCGGGCCCCCTGCATTGGGAGCATGGAGTCTTAGCCATTGGACCACCAGGGAAATCCCTGAATTGGACTCTTTTAGGAAATGGAAACAGCGACACGGTTGTGCATCTTAGTAATTCTTATCTGATGACCAGTGTGAGACTGATGATGCATGAAGCAGAGCCCCCAAGGCCAAGGCTCTGCGACAACCTAGACGGATAGGGAGGGGAAGGGGGTGGTGGGGGGTTCAGGATAGGAAGATACATGTATAATAAGCTTTGGCCAATTCTTGTTGATACAGGGCAAAAGCCATAACAATATTGTAATTATCCTCCAAGTAAGATAAATAAATTAATTAAAAATAAAATAAATCTTATCTGAAAGATAAGCAGTGCAGGCAAAAACCGTGACTGATAAAGAAGCAGCTGTCAACCACACTAGCCAGTTTAGAGGGCTATTTGGCCATTTTTGTGTCTTGGACAATGTTCATCTGTGTTCAGACAGGAGTCATCTGGTCTTTTTGTCTCGATCTAATATGGTCATAGGGGGGCCTTGTCTGGTACACACATAGGGTGTACCAGTGGCCAGTAAGTTCCAACCCAGAACAAAAGAGCTTGGTGAGGTCACCCGTCTCTCACTGGGAGAGGCCTCTGGAGGTGCCGAGACTTCCTCACACACTGTCCAGCCTGGATGCGCGGGCAAGAAATGCCCCCCACCTCTGGGAAGTTCGCCAGGAAAAGAGGGTCTCCACCACCTCGACCCACAAAATGTGGGTTGACAACCACAGGGTTATTATCATTGTAAGGTAACAAGGACTTTCTCTTGTGTTATTTTGTTTTCCAGAATTCCCTTCTCCAAGTTTGCACTCACAAACGGACGCAGTCATGCGGGGTCAGAATGTATCTCTATCGTGTTTCCAACAGAACAAATCACTAGAGATCACCTATTTTTTGTTTCGGAATGAGAAATGCCTGCAAACCCAGGATAGAAAAGGTGAACCCGTGACTTTTAACCTAACAGTCTCAGAAGCCCATGATCTGGGCCCCTACAAATGCAAAGTCCAAGTTGCTAACTGTACAAAATACAGTCGTCCATTCAACTTCACATTTGTCGGTAAGTGGAACGCTTGTTATTCAGGGGCCCTGTGTTTCCTGTTCTAGGGTGGACTCTCTGTTCTGCTGGTTAACACTCTCTCAAGATCCTAGCATACATGTCATTGAGATCTTGTTTAAGAAACAAGATCACTTGTTTCTTCATAATTCCATTTCACTTTCTGTCCCAAAGATGTTTAGCCATTTCAGATGATAATAGGCTGATGGCCTAAGACTAAAAGTCTTACATCAACAGTTGAGAAAGTTGTTGAAATCCTTTCTAAATGCTTTACTCTGGATTCTTGTCATATAGGCACACACACAAAAAAGACTTTTTCTCTGAAGACTCAAGTAAGAAGTCTTAGAACCAGTGTTGGACCCGTGGCAAGGGTCTTCAGAGCCCCAGACTTTCCCCAGCTCCTTCTCTTTACGGCGGCCATCGGCCAGCATGCTTCCTGCCCAGTCATCTCTTTCTCTCCCCTTCCTCCGCACTACCCACAGCTTGTGGGATCTCAGTTTCTTGACCAGGGCTTGAACCCAGGCCACAGCAGGAAAAGCCCAGAATCCTAACCATTGGGCCCCCAGGGGACTCCCCAACCACATTTTCTCTCCCATCTTCCCACCCCAAGCCTCTCACAGCCTAGCA
Source organism: Muntiacus reevesi (assembly GCF_963930625.1). Taxonomy (NCBI): domain Eukaryota; kingdom Metazoa; phylum Chordata; class Mammalia; order Artiodactyla; family Cervidae; genus Muntiacus; species Muntiacus reevesi. The sequence goes on along the minus strand of NC_089266.1, from coordinate 14,033,688 downwards.
TTAATGGCCTCATCCATGATAGTGACCTTGATATTGGACTGCTGGACGAGGAAGAGAGGGTTTCCAGGTGATATGTGTACCTGGAGTCTTCCAAACAGAGGACCCCCGACTTACTGATCGAGTATTTGAGTGATTCTCTGGGTCTGCGCTCTCCAGCATGGTAGCCACTAGCCACATGTTGCTATTTAAGTTTAAATTCATTAGTTAAAATTAGGTGAAATTTAAAAACACAGTTCCTTCATCTTGTTAGTCACACTTCAAGAGCCCAGAAGCCATAGGTGCGGTGTGGCTGTTGTATTAGACAACACAGACACAGAACATATCTGTCATCACAGAAAGTTCTATTGGATGCCTCTACTCTAGGTCAATGGTTCTTAGCTTTTTAGGTTATAACCATTTTAACAGTGTAATGATAGTGATGGATACCTTCCCTGAGATGTTTTCATGAGACTACCGATGCAAACTTCTGCATAAGACTATAAGGGATGCCATGGACTCTGGGTTAGAGCCATCTCAGGGACTCCGCTGGCACTACAGTGGTTAAGATTACAGGCCTTCGGTACAGGGGTCACAGGTTCGTTCTCTGGTCCGGGAACTAAGAGTCCACATGCTGTGTGGCACAGCCAAAAAATTTTTTTAATTAAATAAAAAAAAAAAAACAAGAACCAACCATCTTAGGACAAATTTGAACACAAACTCAATTGAAGCCCTAACTGTAAAAGAAATGTAAAAAGAAGACAACCATGTAAACAAGGTCTAGGATATGGTACATAATGTGAGGGCAGTGCCCTGGCTGATAATAGTCTCTGGTGGTCAGATTTCTGCTGAACTGGGCCTGGATTTGCAGAAAAAGCAATGCAAGAGGCATCAGGGAACCCATGTATACCCCTAGCTTCCTGTGCAAGGCTGAAGCCTTAAATCAATGGATTTTGGAAAAAAAAAACAACCCAGTCTTCATTTCCTGAGCATCTGTCCCACAGATAGGTGTACAGTCTTCCCACATCCTGCCTTCAAAGTAAATGCACTCGTTTCCTGCAATGTGTTTCCAGCAGTAATTACACTGCCTGATAGAATTTTTTATAGATTATAAGCCTCTATCATCTTTATTTAAGTCAGACTAACACCTATTGAGTGCCTACCCCCATGTGAATAACTGTCTTGCATGCTGCCAGAGTTTCGATGATACCTAAATCATGATCTTGTTCCCAACTCAGTAGGGATATGAGCCATGAATACAGATTCATTCATCTTTGATCCACTCATCGAATATTTAATGATATGCCGAATGTGCCAAGCCCTGGATATACATTAGTTTCTGCCTTGGTGGAGCTTATAGTCTAATCGAGGTGGCATGAAACCCAAGTACCCAGTCAAATAAATTCATAATCACAAACTGTGTTGACGGTTATAAAGAAAAAGAAACTGGCACAGTGATGGAGAAAACTTGGGAGGTGGATGGTGAATGGGGAGTGATTTCCTTAGAAAGGGTAGTTGTCTGCATGCTAAATCAATTCAGTTGTGTCCAATTTGACTATCGACTGTAGCCTGCCAGGCTCCTCTGTCCATGGGGATTCTTCAGGCAAGAATACTGGAGTGGGTTGCCATGACCTCCTCCAGGGGAATCTTCCCGACCCAGGGATCGAACCTACATCTCTTAACATTTCCTGCATTGGCAGACAGGTTCTATTTTTTGACTGCCCAGAAGTCTTAGCTATGGCATATGGAGATCTAGTTCCCTGACCAGGGATTGGACCCGTAGAATCTTAGCCACTGGATCACTAGGGAAGTCCCGCCAGATGGGACTAGCACCACCTGGGAAGCCCAGATAAGATAGTTATGGAAGGAAAAAAAAAGAAAAAAGATAGTTTTGGAAGGACTTTCTAAGGGGATGGCATTTCAGGGGACCCTAAACGATGAGAAATGATTCTCTACAGTGAGAGAAAGAAGGCTCTAGTCAAAGGACAATACCCTGTGCTGGGGGCTCCAGCCTAAGGAAGAAGTGGGCTGTTGGGAAGGGTGTAATATGCCACTGGTATGGCTGGAGGTCAGATGAGGGGACCGTGACCTCAAGTGAGACTGGAAAGCGGAGGGGAGAGCCAAGTCAGGCCTATGACCCCATTATCATCTTTGAAGTTAATTCTTCCTGGGTGGGGCAGGGCAAGGGTAGAGGCTGGGGATTGGCTGGGAGGCTTTTGCAGTCATCCAGGAGACAAACAGTGGGGAGATGGAGAGGAGTGGACAGGGTCAGAACAGACTTTGGAGGGAGAAACAACAGGGCTTGCTGAGTGATTAGGTTTGGAATCAGAGGTAGTAAAGGTGAGGAAGGAGTCAAGAATGACTCTCAGGTGTCTACTGTGATCAGCTGATGGACAGTCATTTACTGAGAGGGGCAAAAATAGAAGTTGTTCAATGAGTATAAAATTTGGGTTATAGTTAACAATGCTGTACTATGCACTTAAAAATTTGTTAAGAAGGTAGATCTCTACAAATGACCCAGTTTCATTCATTTTTATGACTGAGCAATATCCCATTGTATCCAGGTGTACCACATCTTCTTTATCCATTCATCTGTCATTAGACCTATCAGTTGCTTCCATGTCCTGGCTATTGTAAACAGTGCTACAATGAACACTGGGGTACATGTGTCTTTTTGAATTATGGTTTTCTCCAGATAAGTCCAGTAGTGGGATTGCTGGGTCATATGGCAATTCTATTCCTAGTTTTTTGAGCAAACTCCAAACTGTTCTCCATAGTGGCTGTATTAATTTACATTCCTACCAACAGTGCAAGAGGGATCCCTTTTCTCCACACCCTCTCCAGCATTTATCATTTGTAGACTTTTTAAAGAAAAATACTTATTTATTTATTTGGCGGCATCAGGTCTTAGTTGCAGCACATGGGATCCTTGTTGCATCGTGCGGGATCTTTCATTGTGGCGCCCAGACTCCAGAGCCCTTGGGTTCAGTAGTTGGACTCCTGGGCTTAATAGCCTGGTAGCACATGGAATCTTAGTTCTCCAACCAGGGATTAAATCCATGTCCCCTGCATTGTAAGGTGGATTCCTAACCACTGGATCAGCAGGGAAGTTCCTATAGTCTGTAGAGTTGTTGATGATGGCCATTCTGACCAGTGTGATGGACCTAGAGTCTATCATACAGAGTAAAGTCAGAAAGAGGGAAAAAAAAAATCATGTATTACTGCATATATGTGAAATCTAGAAAAACGGCACAAATGAACCTATTTGCAGGGCCGGAATAGAGACACAGACAGAGGGAACAGATGTGTGAATGTGGCAGGGTGGGATGAATTGGGACATCGGGATCGATGGTGTGTGCTCTGCCACGTGTAAAGCAGATAGTGGGAACCTGCTTCATGGCGCAGGGCGCTCTGCTCAGGGCTCACCCTAGAGGCGTGGGACCGCGGTGTGCTAGAAGGGAGGTCCGAGAGGGAGGGGCTGTATGTATACATAGAGCTGATTCACTTCACTGTACCGCAGAAAATAACACGTGCTAAAGCAAGTATACTCCAATTAAAAAAAGACCCTTTGGTATAGCACAGGGAACCCTACTCAATACTCTGTAATGAGCTCTATGGCAACTGAGAGAGTGGATACATACATATATATAACTGATTCAGCTTGCTATAGAGCAGAAACTAACACACATTGTAAGTCAACTGTAATCCAATAAAAAATAATTTAAAAAAAAAGAAGGTAGATCTCATGTTAACTGTTCTTAGCACAAAAGAACTAAATGAATGACTGAATAAATGAAAACATTTTTTAAAAGAATGTAATTTTAATAATGTTTATCTCCCTACCGATTGATTCATTAACTAACAGATTAACTAGAGTTTAGTTTCAAGAGGTTATGGTTGAGGTGGCCAGGAGACATTCAAGTGGATCATGAAATGAGAGGCAGAAAAAGTAGTATGAGGATGGGATCAAGAGTTGGAGGAGACAGAAGAGGGAGAACTTTCGCCTGGAGGATTTAGGAAAAGTTTTATGGGGAAGGTGGCATCTGAAAAAGCCTTAAAGGACTCCTTTAATTTAAAAAACAGAACTGATTTATGGAAGAGTTACAACTCCCTTCCCTTGATCACAGTGATGCTGTGATGCCCTTTACCAGTCCTTTTACAAACTCTGAGGGAAGTTTACATCTTTCCGCTAAATTTAGATTATCAATCCTTATTCTAGTTTGAGTCATCTTATCTCAGAGAGAAGTCCATGCTCTCTGCTTCATCATGAATACTTCAATTCCTGAAAATTGCAGGAAGTAGATTTCAGGAAGTAGTTTTTCGTAGGAAGAACAGTCTATTGAGGCTATTCCCAAACAAAGTTGCTCTTTGAGGCCCCCATCCCTGGGTACCACTCTGTCAAGGATGCTGCCACCGGGATTCCTGCTCAGGGGAGGCAGGGATGGAGCAAGAAGACTCTTAATTTGTTAGTTTCTTTCCTTTGACTTAGACAATGAAACACGTTTCATTGTTCCTGCACCCAGTTGTCAAATTGGCACACTAGTGTTAAAAACAAAAGTATCTGCTTGGGAGTTGGCCCTGGCTCTGCCATTTATTAGCTATGTGGTCTCTGAATTTCAATGGACTCGTCTGCAGAATGAGCATAATGCCGTCCACCTTGTGTGCTGTTGTGAAGTGAACCACGTGGGTAGTGACCCCAACACATGAAGGATACTCATTATCTTTCTTTCCCTATAATCCTGTTTCATTAAAGAACTATATAACAAATTACAGAGCTGGATTCTCCCATGAAGTATGGTATGATCTGACAGAGCCTACCAGACTCACTCGTTTCTGGTCAAGAATTTCCCTTAACCCTATTTATCAGGGTTACTTCCTGTTTCAGGGAGGAACTGGAAGATAACTGAACAGCTGAATTCTACAAATGACAGTACAGTGAGAAAAGATGGTATTTTTAGATTTCCTTGATTTAAAAAAAAACTGTTATCTTACAAGGATTAGGACTAAAAGCACCTCTCAACTACATACTTGAAGCTGGATCTTTGACAAAATTATACCATCAACCACAAAGAAATGGTGAATTCTGATAAAAGGCAAGCTTGCACTCCAGCTCCTCAAAGCAGAGAGATGCTCTCCACTCTCTGGCTTTTTCAGAGCCTGGTTCATGCCAGGATACACGGGGTTAACCACATACCTATTGATCTTTCCCCATGGAGCTTCTTGTGAGCAGTTTGACTTCACAAGAGGGGTGTCGTTCATATTTGGGTGAACAGCCAGGAATAGAGTAGGGCTTCCATCCATGTTTGTGGACAGAGTGAGGAAACCCAATCTGCTTAGCCATTTAACGTGCAATTTTATTTTTCTAGACCCAGTGACTGCACCAGTGCTGAACATCAGCGTCATTCAAACAAAAACAGACCGATATATAGCACTACGCTGCATCTCATTCAACGGTTCTCTGCCCATCGATTATATTTTTTTTGAAAAAAATACCACCATATCACCAGTTATTTCCAAGAATGTAAGGAAGCCTGCTGAACTTAACATAACCGAGAGTAACACTGCAGAAGTGAAAGAGTACAGGTGTAAAGCTAAAAACAGATTGCCTGACCATGCAAAATACAGTCAACCTGTCACCATACCCTCAACAGGTAAGGGCTACCTGAACTTGTTCAGCAGGGTCTGGATTTACTTCCAGAAACTGCAGCCTCTTCTCTGCCCACCATTTCCCACTTTGCCCACCTGCTTCTAAGTGCTTTTCCTTCCGTAGGGTCCATATGCTCTGATGGGGCTGCTTTCTGCCATAAAGGAACCATAGAAAAGCCTAGAGAGTGGGGCAGGAAGCGACCTTGTAGTAAGACTTCCTGAACTGACTCTGTTTTCTGCTCAGGTTCTAAGCAATCACATTAGAATTTGTAACTCTCTTTGTTTTCACTTTCTTTTTTTAGTCACTATTTTCATTTATTTATTTATTTTGACCATGCTGGGTCTTCATTGCTGCTCACGGGCTTTCTCTAGTGGCAGCGAGTGGGGGCTACTCTTCGTTGCAGTGCACGAGCTTCTCATTGCAGTGACTTCTCTTATTGTGGAGCACAGGCTCTATGCACGCGGGCTTCAGTGGCTGCAGCACGAAGGCTGAGTAGTTGTGCTGCTCTGGCCTTAGTTGCTCCTTGGCATGTGGAATCTTCCCGGACCAGGGATCGAACATGTGTCCCGTGCACTGGCAGGCAGATTCTTATCCACTGCACCACCAGGGAAGTCCTGCATCTCTTGAAGCTGCTGGGGTCTCTTGATTTTCTTGTGCTTTTTAAAATCATTAAAAAAAAAAAAAAAACACCTCACTTCTAACACCATACCTTCCTGCTTGGCTGTTGAATGCCCTGCTGCTAATGCTTGGTGAATCTAGATTTCTCTACTGGGGGCAAGAGCGGCTCCTGTCCCAGTCTTGTGTTTCAGAAGGCGCTGCCTGGATTTTTCTCAACCACACACTTTCCAATAAGCTTCTCATAAGCCATAGGGATGCCTGCCTGGACCTTGTATCTCTACTTTTCTGTACCTTACTCTAGGTTCCTAGACCTGAATTCCCTACCCCATCAGATCAGAACCCACCTCCCAGGGCCTGTGCACATCTCTTTCCCAGCTCGTCCTCCCAAGGGCAGACCACCGTGAGGATGTGAGCACTCCTGGACTCAAGCCAAGGGAGCTGTTTGTGGGGGGGGAGGGACGACATTTGGCCATGCAGTCAGGGGCTGTCTATGTGTTTGTCAGGTTCCTTAGGGTGCAAATCAGAGCCTGGGTGGGATGGGACCAGGCCAGAGCCAGAGCCAGTTCTCTTTACAATGTCATGTTTCAGCACAGAACTCCGAGTCTGAGAATTCCAGATTTAAACCTACCCTTAGAGACGTCCCTGGCCGTCTAGTGGTTAAGAATCTGCATGGGTTTGATCCCTGGTCAGGGAACTGGGACCCCTCACGATGCATGGCCACAAAATTTAAAAAACAAAAACCTGGCTTGATGAAGGGACACTGGTCAAGGCGGGAGGAGGAAAAAAAATTAGGTTAGCAAGGGTAATAGGCACACAAGGGCATTAAACATCTCATCCTCAGAAGATCAGAGCCCACATCTGGGTGTTCAGTGAATTCTAACAAGTGAGGCAGCCTGTTGAAGTCAAGCCCCAGAGTCAGCCTTTTGCCTACAAATCACTGCTTTCCATTCACTAGCTGTGTGACCTTAGAAAAATCACATAGTCTTATTTAATTGTAAAATGGGAACTTTACTTAATTGAATCTTATTCTACTTAATTGTAAAATGGGAATAATACCAATGAGATACATAAGGCAATGCACATAAAGTGCTTAACACAATGTCTGCATATAGTCAATAATAAGTGACAGTTGCTGGGTAACGTAGATCAGGCCAACATGACTAAAGACTTTGCCTGACAAATGGCCAGGCTGTTCTCAGATTTATGACCCTAATGATGTAGACAACAATCTGTCTGTTAAATGCTGTGCTGTTTTTTTTCCTTTGTAAATGCCCCTTGGTGGAAGATGGACTTAGTATGACTTTTAGAACTTCATTAACAAGTTAATTCTCAGATGCTGCAGGTCTCCACATAGGGCAGGGACCCAGGGTTCATGGTATCTTGGCTAACTTGGGAGACAGTCATGATCGACCTTTCCAGAACATTCCACAATTCAGTATCATTGGAAAGGCAGGTTGTGCAGTGACCAGTGAATGCTGTCTTCTTCTTCTTTCAGGAGGAGACTGCGGTCCATTCTGCCTGCAGTTCCTGCTTCCGGGGTTATTACTGGTGTTAATAGTAATCATCCTAATTCTAGTATTTTGGATGCTACCAAAGTACAAAGCAAGTAAGTTCCTTAGGAGCTTTGCCTAGGTTCAATCCCAGGGTGGGGAAGATCCCCTGAAGAGGGGAATGGCTACTCACTCCAGTATGCTAGCCTGGAAAATCCATGGACAGAGGAGGCTGGCAGGCTATAGTCTTTGGGGTCACAAAGAGTTGGACACGACTGAGCAGCTAACACTTTTCACTTTCCCTGGATTTTGGAGACCGACAGCAGGGGAGAGGGTAAGGAGGAAGGGAAAGGAGAATCAGAAATGGGACGTGAAGAAAATGAAAAGAGAAGGAAAAGATGCAAAACGAGAAGATAACGAAGAACTTCCTGAACTGTTCACATTTAGCACAGTTCTCTTTTCTCTGGTGAAGCCTTCCCTATTTAGATTGCTCGTGGGCGTGTTACCTGTGCAGTCACATGGGGCCCCTTGCTAAGAAGACAATTTTAATGCTCTGCTGTCATTGTCTTAAAATTTGTAATACCTTTTTACCTTTTTTTTAATTTTTAAAAAATTCTTTTTCAAAATTGTGGTAAAATATGCATAACAATAGAATTTACCACCTTGGCCATTGTTAAGTATACAGTTCGGTGGCATTAAGTACATTCACATTCCTGGGCTACCATCTCCAGCCATCCACTTTTTCACTTTGCAAATATGACACTGTGTACCTGTCAAACAGTGTAAGTCCCTATTAATTTCTCTCTCCTCCCAGCCCCTGGCAGACACCATTCCGTTTCCTGTCTATGAATCTATTTTAGAAATCTCATGTAAGTGGAATCACACCATATTTGTCCTTTTGTAGGTGGCTTCTTTCATTTAGCACAATGTCCTCAAGGTTCATCCATGTTGTATGCATGTCAGAATTTCCTTCCTTTGGGGGGACTTTCCTGGTGGCCCAATGGTTAGGACTCTGCACTTTCACTGCAGGGGACATGGCTTCAATCTGTGGTTAGGGAACTAAGATCCCACAAGCCTTTCAGTGCAAAAGATTTTTTTTCTCCTTCATTTCAAAAGCTGGATAATCAGTTATATATGTGTGTATACGTACTATACACACACAAGTATATATACATAACACAAACTTTGTTTATCCATTCATTCATCCGTTAATGAACTCTTTCTTCAGAAAAAATTCCCAGAAGTGGAATTGCTGGATCGTTTTTTTTTTTTTTTTTTTTTTTTTTGAGACTCCTCCATACAGTTTTCCATAGTGGCTGCAACAATTTACATTCCCACCAACAGTGCATGATGGTTTCCTTTTAAGATGCATCCTTGTCAACACTTGTTACTTGTTTCCTTTTTGATGGTAGCTATTCTGAGGTGTGTGAGGTGGTATCTCTTTGTAGTTTCAATTTGCATTTCCCTGATGATTAGTGATTTCGAACATCTTTCCATGTGCCTGCTGGCCATCTGTATGTCCTCTTTAGAAAATGTCTATATAATTCCTCTGCCTGTTTTTAAATTGGGTTGTTTGGTTTTCTGATGCTGAGCTCTATGAGTTCTTTGTACATTTTGGATATTAACTCTTTATCAGACATGTCATTTGCAATATCTTCCTTCATTCAGTAGGCTGCCTTTTTGCTTTGTTGATAATTTCCTTCACTGTTCAAGCTTAATGTGGTCCCATTTGTTTATTTTTGCTTTTACTTCTCTTGCCTGAGGAGACAGGGCCAAAAAAAATATTGCTAAGACCAGTGTCAAAGAGCATACTACCTATGTTTTCTTTTATGTGTTTTATGGTTTCTAATCTCACATTTAGGTTCTTAATCCACTTTGTTTTTGTAGATGGTGTGAGATAGTAGTCCAGTTTGATTCTTTCACATATAGCTGTCCAGTTTTCCCAATACCATTTATTGAAAAGACTATCTTTTCCTGACTGTATATTCTTACCTCCCTTGTAAATTAATTGACCATATAAGTAGGAGTTCATTTCTGAGCTCTCTAGTCTGTTTCATTGATCTATGTGTCTGTTTCTGTGCCAGTCCCATACTGTTTTGATTACTGTGCCTTCAAAGTACAGTTTGAAATTAGAGAATATGATACCTCCAGCTTTGTTCTTTCTCAGCATAGGTTGTTTTGTGTTTCCAAACAAATTTTAGAATTATTTACCTAAGTCTGTGAAAAATCCCATTGTTAATTTGACAGGGATTTCATTAAACCTGTAGATTGCCTTGGGGAGTATAACCATTTGCAATATTAATTCTTCCAATCCATAAGAATGGTATATCTTTTCATTTGTTTGTGCTGTCTTTAGCACAAACAGCACCGATGAATTTCCTTCATCAGTGTCTTATGGTTTCACAAGTACAGGTCTTTTACCTTCTTGGCTATATTATTCCTAGGTATTTTATTCTTTTTAGTACAGATAGGATTGTTTTCTTAATTTCTCTTTCAAATAGTTCATTGTTGGTGTATAGAAATGCAACTGATCTCTGTATATTATTAATAATTCCATATACTGCGACTTTAGCTGAATTCATTTATTTGTTTCAATAGTTCTAGTTCTTTGGTGGTGTCTTTAGGATTTTCTCTATATAGTGTCATGTCATCTGCAGTGAGTTTTACTTTTTTCTTTCCAATTTTGATTCCTTTTTTTCTTCTTGTCTGATTGCTGTGGCTGACTCCCAATACTATTGTGAATAAAGGTGGCAAGAGTGAGCATTCTTGTCTTCTTCCTTATCTTAGAGGAAATGCTTTTGGCTTTTCATCACTGAGTATAATGTTAGCCATGGGCTTGTTATATATGGTCTTTATTATGTTGAGGTATGTTCCCTCTGTAACTTTGTTTAGTTTTTATCATAAATCGATACTGAATTTTGCCAAAAGCTATTTCTGCATCTATTTAAATAATCATATGGCTTTTATTCAGTTTGTTAATGTGGTGTATCACACTGACTGATTTGTGGATATTGAAATACTGTGTGGTATATCACCCTGATTGATTTGTGGATATTGAAATGTCCTCGTATCTCTGGGATAAATCTCAATTGATCATGGCATCTAATTCTTTCAGTGTATTGTTGAATTTTGTTTGCTGATATGTTGTTGAGGATTTTTGCATCTACATTCATCAGTGATATTGGCCTGTAGTTTTCTTTTTTTTTCTGGTGTCTTTGTCTGTATTTGTTGTTTGGGGTTTTGTTGTTGTTGTTCATTTTGGCTGCACCAGGTCTTAGGTGTGACACTTTGGATCTTTTTTTTTTTTTCAGTTGCATCATGTGGGATCTTAGTTGCACCACAAACGATATAGTTCCCTGACTAAGGACTAAACCCAGACCCCCTGCATAATGAGCTCAGAGTCTTAGCCACTGGACCACCAGAAAAGTCCCTGTCTTTGTCTGGCTTTGAGATCAGGGTGATCCTGGCCTTGTAGAATGAGTTTGGACGGGTTTCTTCCTCTTCAATGTTTTATACAGTTCACCTATGAAACCATCTGGTCCAGGATTTTTATTTGTTGGGAGTCTTTTGATTATTGATTCCATTTCATATTGAGTGGTAATTGGGCTGTTCATATTTTATATTTCTTTCCGAGTTAGCCTGAGGAGACTGTATATTTTAGGAATTTATCCATTTATTCTAGGTTGTCTGTTTCATTGGCGTGCAATTGTTTATCATAATCTCTTATGACCCTTTGTATTTCTATGGTTATCAGCTGTAACTTCTTTCATTTTTTTTTTTAATTTCTTGGACAATATAATATGGAATTTACGTCCATGGAGAATTCTCAGTGAAGCCCTTTAAAAGCATTCCTTTTTTTTAACTGAAGGATAATTGCTTTACAATGTTGTGTTGGTTTCTGTCATACAACAATGCAAATCAGTCATGACTATATGTACATCCCTCCTTCTGGAGCCTCCCGCCGATTCCCTACTTCTTCCATTTTTTATTTTATTTATTTGAGCGCTCTTTTTTCTTGATGAGTCTAGCTAAAGGTTTATCAATTTTGTTTGGCTTTTCATAGAACCAGGTCTTCATCAATCTTTTCTACTGTTTTCTTTTAGTTGTTATTTCACTTATTCCTGCTCTGATCTTTATTATTTCTTTCCTTCTAACTTTTCTTCTTTCCTTTGGGTGTAAAGTTAGGTTGTTTATGATTTCTCTTGTTTCCTGAGATAGACTTGTATTGCAATAAACTTTCCTCTTAGAGCTGCTTTTGCTCGGTCCCTTAGATTTTGGATGGTTGTGCTTCCATTTTCATTCATCTTTGGGTATGTTTTTTTATTTCCTCTTTAATTTCTTTAGTGACTCATTGTTTGTTTGGTAGTATATTATTTATCCTCCATGTGTTTGTGGGTTGTTGTTGTTGTTGTTTTGGGTAGTTTTTTTTTCTTGTAGTTGATTTCTAGTCTCATATGTTGTGGTCAGAAAAGATGGCTGATATGACTTCAAGCCTCTGAAATTTATTGCATCTCATGCATTTTTAAAACTGGTCTCCTCTTCCTACAAAAATCTGAGGATCTTATAAAAGTGGAATTAATATTCTTGAGTACTCACCAGGGCTAAATGGAACTCAGTTGGGTAATTTAGTAGCTCTTGCAGATATTAAGAAGCGTTTTACAGGCTATTCTTCTCAGTGAAGGAAAGAAAAGATATCTCTGACCATCTCAAGCACAATCTGATAGGCAGAGGGTGTTATTTGCAGATCTGAGAAAATAAATCAGAAGGACTCCTGGCTTGAAGAAGCAGATGCTATGGTCTCCTAGCTGAGCCCACGATTTCCCTTTAATAGACAACACTTTAGGCCATCTGAGAAGGTCATTCTTCCAGAACTTTGGGGAATTCTGCTCCATAGCGGAGCAGGGAAAAAAAAAAATGTGGCTGAATTGGTTTATTTTAATGATTCTGCACCAACTTACATAGGAAAAGCGATGAAAGATAGTGCACCCAGAGTCTATGGAAATACACCCATGGAAGCTGGAATATATGCAAATGTCTGTGAAAATCAAGCCGGTAAGAGAATTTTGTTTGAGATTTTGGTTGATTTGGGGTTTTTGTCTTTTAAATTTTTTTAAGGTCATACAGACACATGGGTAAAATACTGAAGAAGCTGAGTATAGTGTCTCCCTCCCGCCCCAACACTCAATCCCACTTTAAAATCCTTCTACAGATATTTTAAGTGTGTTTTAGCATCTAAATAAATGGTAGCAATGGTAGCATGTCATAGATATGCCATTCTACACCTGATTTTTTGAGTTAACAACGTATCTTGGAGTTTGGTTTTTTTAAATATCAGTTCAGAATGATCCACACTGTGTTCCAATCACTTTTACGATCACTTCTTAAAGCTGGCATCATTTACTGCTTTATGGTAAACAGACCCACAGCCTTGGCCAACAGTGAGAACAACTCCAGCCAATGTTGATGCTGACTGAGGGCCAGCCTGTTCCAGCTCTGTCTGGTGCAAACACCACTAACTCCCAAATTATATCATCCCCATTTTACAGATGAGAAGCCTGTTCCAGGCTTAGAACCAAAGCAGTGTGTTTCCAGTGCCCAAGATGGTAAGTACTCTGTGCAAAGTCCAGAAGTGCATGCCACTATAAGGGCAGCTGACTAAGCCGCTGCCCTCAGGAGATCAGAGATTTGGACCATAGACCCAATAATTCTGTTTCTTGTCTTTTACCCAGGGGCTGAATACTCCCAGGAGATACATTATGCTGCCCCCATGTTCCAGCAGGTGGCACCAAGAGACCAGGGTGAGCCACAGTTTGGGATAGGAGACACTGTTGAAAGGGGTCAGTGGTTTCTGTGAGACCATCATTGGAACCCAAGGATGGGACGAACGGGGGCAATAGACACACCCTAGGAAACCAATAGCAACCAGCACCACAGCGCCTAATAAATTTCATCAGAACGTGGGTGGATGGGGAGGAGGAAAGGATATGGTAGGGAGTGTATCACATAAAAAGAAATCCAGAGAGAACAATGCAAGTGCACTTCTAAAATGCTTTCAAAAATAAATCACATAATGTAGTCCAGGAAAAAAAGACAGTTAATACTTGGTTTTATCAGGCCCCCCAGCTACCAAAATAGAATTTTAAAAGAGCTTCTATAGATATATATATCCAAGATTGAAGGCAAAAGGAGAAGAGGGCGGCAGAGGATGAGATGGTTAGATAGCATCACCGACCTAATGGACACAAGCTTGAGGAAACTCTGGGAGATGGTGAAGGACACAGAAGCCTGGCATGCTGCAGTCCACTGGGTTGCAAAGAATCAGACATGACTTAGCAACTGAACATCAACAAAAACATCCTAAGTTTACTGAATTGTTTTCTCTTTTATATTACAGAAGGCAGTAATAATTCTAAAGGTGGATATGTCTATTCTGAACTTGTCTTCTGAGATTTAAAGATGTAGGCTACATCTCAGGGTAAGATGCTTTTTACAAAGCTGATTTCCATAAAGAAAAAGCAAACTTGATTGACACTTTAAAAAGTTTCACCTGGTTACTCAAAGTGACTCACTGTTTTTCATGCTTAAACACTATTCTTTTGGCTTTTGCAGGTACATACAATCCTGTCATCAGACAAGAGTTTTGTTAGGTGGGATCCTGACTAATGACAGTTTTTACATGCTTTTGCCATTTTTTGGCAAGGACTATTTCCCCCATTTCCACGCCATTTAATAAAGAATAATTTTTTGACTACTGTGTTCTTCTTAAGTGCATCCTGGAAGCTTACAACAATCATCTCCCCATCCCCATGTCCACTGAAGTTCAGAAGCAAACACACAAACCAAAAACCATGCCTGAATTCCAAAACAAAACTTGGTGACCTTGAAAAGGTGTCTGAAGAAAACAGCACCTGCAGTCACCTCTGGAGAAGGGCAAGATCACTCAACGAGTACACATTTATTATCCACTACCACTAACATTTGCTCTTCGCTTCCGGAAGCCTGCAAATTCATTTCTATTGATTCCCATGGACTTTCTCAGTCCTCAAGATTTAGCTCATGTCAGAGGTGTGACTCTATGTGCTGCATTTCCGGTCAGCTCTCTGTCAAGAGCACAGCCCAGAGTTGAGTTGGGGGAGAAGAGAGAAATGGGTTAGTTTCCCAGGATTGCTGTAACAGATTACCACAAACTGCTGACTTAAACCAACAGACATGTATTTTCTCACAGGGCTTCCCTGATAGCTCAGTTGGTAAAGAATCCACCTGCAATGCAGGAGATCCGGTTTGATTCCTGGATCGGGAAGATCCGCTGGAGAAGGGATAGGCTCCCCACTCCAGTATTGGTGGGAGTGACTTAGCACACACACACAGTAGATTCAGGAACTACCCAGATGATCCCGGTTGATCTTATCTTGAGATTCTTAACTTATTAATTACACCATCAGAGACCTTTTTCTCAGGTAAGGTGATATTCACAGGTTCCAAGTGTTAGGACTTATGGGGGAGCCTCCGTTCAGTCCACTTGAGGGGCAAAAATATTTCTGGTTTGAATCTTTCATCTCAGGAGTTATAAGTGAAGTCCAATAAAGCCAAGAGGCATTTCTGGGGTTCTGGGCACAAAATAACTTGGCCAAAATTGCTCCACTCTGTTCTTCTTCTGGGGGGGGGTTTCCTGAACCTCAGTTTTAACTATTCTCAACAATGGACTTCTGACTAGAAAAATCATAGTTATCAGCTAATTAGACGCTAACCCTGTAACACCTTTGGGATTGGTATTATTAACCTGATTTTACAGGTAAGGAAACTGAGGCTTAGTAATTAGGGGTAAGTAATTTCACAGGGTCATCCCCAGCTTGGTAAGTGCTTGAACTGGGACTTAAATCCCAGCAAAGAATGACAGCAGCACTGGCTGCGGGAATGCATATTCAGGGTGGGGAGGGCTACGCTGTACACACAAGTCCAGACGAATCTGAGGGGTTTGTTGCCATAAAGCAGCATTCATGAGCTTAATTTCCCCTCCTTTCTGTGGATATTTTTATTGGTTTGGCCAGTAAGTTCATCTGGGTTCTTTCCATAAGATGTTATAGAAAACACCAAACGAACTTTTGACCAACCCTAAAGAAGGCTGAGCACCAAAGAATCGATACTTTCGAATTGTGGTGCTGGAGAAGACTCTTGAGAATCTCTTGGACAGCAAGGAAATCAAAACAGTCAATCCTAAAGGAAATCAACTCAATATTCATTGGAAGGACTGATGCTGAAGCTAAAGCTCCAATCCTTTGGTCACTTGATGCAAAGAATTGACTCACTGGAAAAAAGCCTGCTGCTGGAAAGATTGAAGGCAGGAGAAGGGGGAGACAGAGGATAAGATGGTTGGATGGATCACCGACTCAATGGACATGAGTTTGAGCAGTCTCCGGGAGATACTGAAGGACAGAGAAGCCTGGTGTGCTGCAGTTCATGGAGTCACAAAGAGGAGGACACAGCTTCGTGACTGAACAATATTTAGGGGAACTCAGTATGTCACAGAGGCTGAGGGTGAGGATATCCAGACTCAGGGCTAATTGTGTGACTCTGGGTAAGTTACATAAAATCCTGGGGTTCAGTTCCCTCACTTGAGGGGGTGGGGAAAGAAGAGAAGGACAGGGAGAAATATTACCTACATCATGGAGCTGCTGTGAGAATTAACTCAGGTAATGAATGTAAAAGGTTTGGAACAGGGCCGGGCACAGAGTAAGAACTGAAAAAAAAAAAAGGCTAGCTGTTCATAGTATGCTCATCCTTAGCACGCGTCATACTAATTGGCTGCTCCTCTTAGAAATCTTCAGTCTTTGAAGTCATAAACTTAGTTACTTGGCCACCATTAACCTCTTGATGTAGTAACCTGAGCTCCTTCCTGAAGTAGAGCCTGAGGCAAGGACTTGGTGCTGGTTGTTTATATGAGAGCCCAGGGAGGGTGAAATAGAGAAGCCAACACAAGAGGTGGGGAGGGGTTGGCGAGTCAGTGAGCACCCCAGTAACTGGATTTGATCCTCTTAAGACCACCTGAGGTCTCAAATTGCCTTGATTCATGGACCTAACATTCCAGGTTCCTATGCAATATTGCTCTTTACAGCATCGGACCTTGCTTCTATCACCAGTCACATCCACAACTGGGTATTGTTTTTGCTTTGGCTCCGTCCCTTCATTCTTTCTGGAGTTATTTCTCCATTGATCTCCAGTAGCATATTGGGCACCTACCGACCTGGGGAGTTCCTCTTTCAGTGTTCTATCTTTTTGCCTTTTCATACTGTTCATGGGGTTCTCAAGGCAAGAATACTGAAGTGGTTTGCCATTCCCTTCTCCAGTGGACCACATTCTATCAGACCCCTCCACCATGACCCAACCGTCTTGGGTGGCCCCACACGGCATGGCTTAGTTTCATTGAGTTAGACAAGGCTGTGGTCCTGTGATCAGATTGGCTAGTTTTCTGTGATTATGGTTTTAGTGTGTCTGCCCTCTGATGCCCTCTTGCAACACCTACCGTCTTACTTGGGTTTCTCTTACCTTGGACGTGGGGTATCTCCTCACGGCCACCCCTCCTGACCTTGAACGTGGAGTAGCTCCTCTCAGCCCTCCTGCGCCCCACAGCAGACGCTCCTTGGAACTGGGGAAGCTCCTCTCGGCCGCAGCCCCTGTCCTCAGGCATGTGGGAGCTCCTCTCGGCCGCCGCTCCTGAGCTGTCACAACCTGACACTCTCGGTCGCTACCCCTGACCCTGGGCGAGGGGTAGCTCCTCACGGCCACGCTTTTGCGCGGTCTGTCACAGCCGGACCTGGAATGAAACCTGGAATATTAGGTCCATGAATCAAGGCAAATTGGAAGTGGTCAAACAGGAGATGGCAAGAGTGAATGTCGACATTCTAGGAATCAGAGAACTAAAATGGACTGGAATGGGTGAATTTAACTCAAATGACCATTATATCTACTACTGTGGCAGGAATCCCTTAGAAGAAATGGAGTAGCCATCATGGTCAACAAAAGAGTCCGAAATGCAGTACTTGGATGCAATCTCAAAAACAACAGCATGATCTCTGTTCGTTTCCAAGGCAAACCATTCAATATCACAGGAATCCAAATCTATGCCCCAGCCAGTAATGCTGAAGTAGCTGAAGTTGAACGGTTCTATGAAGACCTACAAGACCTTTTAGAACTAACACCCAAAAAAAATGTCCTTTTCATTATAGGGGACTGAAATGCAAAAGTAGGAAGTCAAGAAACACCTGGAGTAACAGGCAAATTTGGCCTTGGAGTACGAAATGAAGCAGGGCAAAGGCTAATAGAGTTTTGCCAAGAAAATTTACTGGTCATAGCAAACACCCTCTTCCAACAACACAAGAGAAGACTCTACACATGGACATCACCAGATGGTCAACACCGAAATCAGATTGATTATATTCTTTGCAGCCTAAGATGGAGAAGCTCTATACAGTCAGCAAAAACAAGACCAGGAGCTGACTGTGGCTCAGGTCATGAACTCCTTATTGCCAAATTCAGACTTAAATTGAAGAAAGTAGGGAAAACCACTAGACCATTCAGGTATGATCTAAATCAAATCCCTTATGACTATACAGTGGAAGTGAGAAATAGATTTAAGGGACTAGATCTGATAGACAGAGTGCGTGATGAACTATGGATGGAGGTTCCTGACATTGTACAGGAGACAGGGATCAAGATCATCCCCATGGAAAAGAAATGCAAAAAGGCAAAATGGTTGTCTGAGGCGGCCTTACAAATAGCTGTGAGAAGAATAGAAGAGAAAAGCCAAGGAGAAAAGGGAAGATATTCCCATTTGAATCCAGAGTTCCAAAAAATAGCCAGAAGAGATAAGAAAGTCTTCCTCAGCAATCAATGCAAAGAAATAGAGGAAAACAACAGAATGGGAAAGAGTAGAGATCTCTTCAAGAAAATTAGAGATATCAAGGGAATATTTCAGGCAAAGATGGGTTTGATAAAGGACAGAAATTGTATTGTAGTTAGAATAGGGAAAAGGAGTCCAGAATGGCGGTGGCCAAAAGACCTGGAAGGGAAAAGCCCGCAAAGATAGATCAAAGGAAGGTCTGAGGACCTGAGTGAGAACCTCAGGTAAAACAAACAACACTCCTGCCTAAGCCCAATTTGCATAGGACAGGCCCAGGGGGAAGAAAAAAACATAAAAAGAGGAGCCAAAGCCCTCTTCGCTCTCTCTCTCTGGCAGGATGGCGCGCTCTTCTCTTCCTGTCTTTGATCGACGTGCCCTCACATCTCGAAGATGGATTTTCCTGCTATCATCTAAATAAAATAGAGCTGTAAGACTGAGCTGTAACACTGATTTATTTAAGAGCTATAACACTTGGGTCCAAGACCCAAGAGCTGTGACTCGCCGAGGGGGCTTCAATGTCTGTCACTCCAAATTTTTGTTGTGACGAGACGAAGAACCAAGGAGCATACACTCGCCTGACCTCTATGGTGCCATGACTCGGATTTAACCTGGCTGAAACAACCTCCATGCGGAAGAGGCCAAGCGCAGCAGGAGCCCAACTCAGCGAAGCTCCCGCTATAGAAGCGGAACGCGAAGAAAACCCAGCGCAGGGGAAGGCCCATCGTGCTGGAATCCGTGGCAGCGAAAAGCGAACTCAGCAGAAAGCCCACGCGGCTCAGCCTCAGATTCCAGAAGACCTCCGGTTAAGGTAGGAGGTCCTCGCTCCTATGGCTGGAGGGACATGCCTAACAATTACAATCTCTCGTTTCTTGTTCTCTCAAACCCTCCGCGAACAGGCGGGCAGCAGTGGGTGCAATCGAGGGACTCTGGAGAGGTTACTCTTCAATATGTCCCAAAGGCACTCTCTGGGCCCCAGGAGCGGTTACCCAAGCCGGTGCGTTCTTCTGTCCCTACTCTTCTCTGTGCTAAGAATCAGGCCAGTGGAGACTGAGCACCAGTCAGATATCTAGCAAATTTTCCAGTAGGCTATGAAGGGGATTCCTTTCCCACTGCTTTTTCCTCCTGTCCTTCAGCTCTCTATCCTGGGACTCTAGCCCGGCCAAATGGATTTGTTAGGATTCAGAGAGAAGCACATGCTTCGGGGTGTGGGCCATTGCTGAGGGCAAGGGTTCGGGTCATGAAATGTGGCCTAAGTTTTGTGAGCGCGTGGGGTTACTTCCTATGCTAATGAGTGGGAGGATCATCCCAGCCACGGGGAACCACCCACTCCTCGCTCTGTTGACAGTGCCTTAGAGCTGTTCTGCCACCTCTGGCTGTGTCTTTTGGCTTACAGATTGGTGGTTAAGGTTTACTTGAATTTGACTTGTCCTGTTGGATCCAGTTGACTTTAATCATTATGCATTATGCCCATGTGCTATGTCATTCTTCCAAAGGTTGTGCTCTGCCCCCGCTTCCTTCCTGTTTCATGCTCCTTTCCTCAGCCCCATCCCAGCCCACAATGTTGCCTCTACAATCTTCTAGAGGGACAACCAGAAAATAGCTGGCCTTGGGAGGGAAGTACTGTATAATATCCAACTCCTTAGTCTACCTAGCACTGGTCATGCTGGAGACCTTGGGGACGCCCAAACTCCAGCCCGGGGGTCCCAGGAGGTCATCACGCCTAGGGATCTGGTCCTCGAAATGTTGTCACACCTTAGCCTTTCAGGGATCCACTAGTCCCAAGGGTCCCAGGAGGCCGTCACGCCTTGACCTGCCCAGGAATTCAATCTCTAGGAGGCTGTCAGGCCTCATCCTGCCTGGGGATCTGCATCCTGACCCGGGGATGCCTGGCTCTCAGGTTGTGACAGTACTGGGTAGGATAAGCTTCAGAAAGCCTATTAGTTTTTTTTTTTTCCTCTTCCTTTTCCTCCCTAACATGACTGTCTTTCAGATGGGAAATAACCAATCCACTTGCCAGCAGGCGCCCTTGAGATGCATCCTTGATAACTGGAATTATAATGACCCTGAGCACATCTGGGAAGGGGATCATTTTCTAATCTGTAAAGGCAGGACTGAAAGAAGCCCAGCAAAAAGTAATCGGCTATGCCCGGGTCTCAGCAATAACTCAGGAGCCCAATGAGAACCCCATTGTCTTTCTAGAAACGCTAAAAGAGGCCCTCCAAAAGTTTACCAACTTGGACTTAGACTCTTACGAGGGACAGGTGACTTTAAAGGACAAATTCCTGTCCCAATGTGCATCAGATATCAAAATTAAGTTACAACAGCTACAGCAGCAGGACTCTGCTGCCTCTTTAGATGAGATGATCCAGACAGCCACCAATACCTTTTATAACAGAGAACAGGAGAAGGAGGCCAAGGCCCAGGAGAGGGAGAGAAGGAAAGAGACAAGCCATGCCCAGATGCCGGCCGCCCTCCAGGGAAGCCCTATGGCACACCCCGAGCCCTTGAATGACAAGGCACGAGGCAAGTGACTAATCTGTAGACAGGCGGGGCACTGGGCCAAAGAGTGTCCTAACCTGACAGGTCTCCTAGAACAGCTTGCCACAAATGCCATCAACTGGGACATTGGGCGGCACTCTGCCCTCGGGACCCAAGAGCCTCAAGGTCAAGCCTTCCCTCATGATGGTTCAAGAGGACAGAAGCGGGCCCGCTCCAGCCAGTCCGCCTGTCACAGATAACCATCACGGGGCTGGAGCCAAGGGTGCAACTGGATGTGGCAGTTAGGTCCGAGAATTTCTTGGTCGACACAGGGGCTACCTACTCTGTCTTGATCTCCTACTCCGGAGCCTTCTCCTCCCAAACCTGTACCATTTTGGGTGCTACAGGAAAAGGAACTACTAGAAGATTCACCCAAGCACTTCTTTGTTGCTGGGATGGACAGATATTCTCCCACCAGTTTCTGGTGGTCCCTGAGTGTCCTACTCCCCTAATGGGAAGAGACATACTCACTAAACTGGGGAGCACCCTTGTGATGGGAAGCTTTTCAGCCCCTAGGGCCCTCCAGCTTCTAGTTACTACTGAGGAACCCATCACACCTCCAATAGAGAGAGAGCAAAGACTATGGAGGACAAAATTAACCCCCAGGTGTGGGACCAGGGGATTCCTGGACGAGCCCACCAAGCCGAACCGGTCATCATTGTCCTCCAAGATCCCACTTGGTTTCCTAACCAGAAACAATATCCTCTCAAAAGAGAGGCTCAGGAGGGACTACAGCCTTTAATAAATAAATTCCTTGATTGTGGGCTATTGGTCCCCACCAGTTCACCATGTAACACCCCAATCCTCTCAGTTAAGAAAAAGGAAGGAACCTGGTGAATGGTTGAAGATCTCCGGATCATAAATGAAGCTGTAGTCCCACTCCATCCCACAGTACCCAATCCCTATGTAATCTTGGGGGAAATCCCACCCAGTGCCAAGTGGTTTACAGTCTTGGATCTCAAAGATGCATTTTTTTGCCTACCACTGGCTAAAGAATCCCAATATCTTTTTGCCTTTGAGTGGGAGGCCCCAGGAGAAAAACACCAACAGATGACTTGGACAGTATTACCTCAGGGGTTCAGAGATAGCCCCCACTTGTTTGGACAGGCCCTTAGCCGGGATCTCCTAGATCTGGACCTGGGACCTAATGGGAAAATATTACAATATGTAGATGACCTACTAATCTGCTCTCCAGATGAGAAAATTGCCCAACAACATGCAATTCAGGTTCTAAACTTTTTGGCAGAAAGGGGATATAAAGTCTCCCGTGCTAAGGCACAGATGGTCAAGACAAAGGTCACTTACCTGGGAATTCAGATTACACGTGGGTCCAGGAGGCTGTCCTCTGATCGGGTACAAGGAATCCTCCAGTTGCCCTCCCCCATGACTTGAAAACAATTGCGAGCTTTCCTGGGGCTAACTGGGTACTGTAGAATCTGGATACCCAACTATGGTCTAATTGCCCAGCCCTTATATAAAAGCTTAAAGGGACGAGATGATTCAATCCCACTAATGTGGGGAACTCCTCAAAAGGAGGCAGAGGCTACACTAAAACAGGCCTTAACTCAGGCACCTGCCTTGAGGTTGCCAGATCCAAAAAAAGCATTCCAACTTTATGTCCATGAAAGAGAGGGAATAGCCTTGGGAGTGTTAACTCAAAGGTTGGGATCTGAGCCCCAGCCTGTAGCTGACTTATCCAAGAGACTTGATCCAACCACCCAAGGCTGGCCCCCCTGCCTTAGAAATCTTGCAGCTATTGCAATCATGATAGAAGATGCTTTAAAACTCTCCTTTGGGGGCAAACTAACTATTTTTACCAGCCACCAAGTAAAACAACTCCTAAATGGGAGAGGCCATTTATGGATGTCTGATCAGATAATCCTCAGATACCAAGTAATACTGATGGAAAATCCAGGCCTCACTATATTCCCTTGTGAGGTTCTTAACCCAGCCACCCTCCTGTCTACCCCCAAGGGCTCTCTCCCCTTTCACTCCTGTCTAGAAACCTTGGACCACTGGACAAAACCCCGAGAGGGATTGTCAGAAGATTCTCTGACCAATCCTGAGGAAATCTGGTACACTGACGGAAGCAGCTTTGTCTTGGATGGAAAAAGAAGAGCTGGATATGCAGTAGTCTCCAATTTTGAGATCATAGAGGCTAAGCCTCTGCCACCAGGTCAAGCTACGACATGCAGCACCAGGTCAACAAAGATATAAAACTACAGCCAACCACGGAAAACATCAATCACCCTTAGATGGACACCGCTATAAGGACTCTGAGGCCTGAGACTAGCAAGAGGGGAAGGCCCAATACCCCTCGCCATCCCAGTTCAGCAGGAAGTAGCCAGAGAGACCTCAACGCCCCTATTCCCAAAGAATTGGGCCTCCCATCTCTTGAGGGGGGAATGTTAGGTAGTTAGAATAGGGAAAAGGAGTCCAGAATGGCAGTGGTCAAAAGACCTGGAAGGGAAAAGCCCACAAAAATAGAACAAAGGAAGGTCCGAGGACCTGAGTGAGAACCTCAGGTAAAACAAACAACACTCCTGCTTAAGCCCAATTTGCATAGGACAGGCCCAGGGGGGAGAAAAAAACATATAAAAAGAGGAGCCAAAGCCCTCTTCACTCTCTCTCTCCAGTACGATGGGGCACTCTTCTCTTCCTGTCTTTGAATCGACGTGCCCTCACATCTCGAAGATGGATTTTCCTGCTATATCTAAATAAAATAGACTGTAACACTGAGCTGTAGCACTGATTTATTTAAGAGCTATAACATTGGTCTGTCCAAGACCCAAGAGATGTGACCCGCCGAGGGGGCTTCAGTGTCCGTCACTCCAAATTTTTGTTGTGACGAGACGAAGAACCAAGGGGCATACACTCACCTGACAGTATGGACCTAACAGAAGCAGAAGATATTAAGAAGAGGCGGCAGGAATACACAGAAGAACTGTACAAAAAAGATCTTCATGACCCAGATAATCATGATGGTGTGATCACTCACCTAGAGCCAGACATCCTGGAATGCAAAGTCAAGTGGGCCTTAGAAAGCATCATTACGAACAAAGCTAGTGGATGTGATGGAATTCCAGTTGAGCTATTTCGAATCCTGAAAGATGATGCTGTGAAAGTGCTGCACTCAACATATCAGCAAATTTGGAAAACTCAGCAGCGGCCACAGGACTGGAAAAGGTCAGTTTTCATTCCAATCCCTAAGAAAGGCAACGCCAAAGAATGCTCAAACTACCACACAATTGCACTCATCTCTCACGCGAGTAAAGTAATGCTCAAAATTCTCCAAGCCAGGCTTCAGCAATACGTGAACCGAGAACTTCCAGATGTTCAAGTTGGTTTTAGAAAAGGCAGAGGAACCAGAGATCAAATTGCCAATGTCCGTTGGACCATCGAAAAAGCAAGAGAGTTCCAGAAAAACATCTACTTCTGCTTTATTGACTACACCAAAGCCTTTGTGTGGATCACAATAAACTGTGGGAAATTCTTCAAGAGATGGGAATACCAGACCACCTGACCTGCCTCTTGAGAAACCTGTATGCAGATCAGGAAACAACAGTTAGAACTGGACATGGAACAACAGACTGGTTTCAAATAGGAAAAGGAGTACGTCAAGGCTGTCTATTGTCACCCTGCTTATTTAACTTATATGCAGAGTAACATCATGAGAAACGCTGGGCTGGAAGAAGCACAAGCTGGAATCAAGATTGATGGGAGAAATATCAATAACCTCAGATATGCAGATGACACCACCCTTATGGCAGAGAGTGAAGAGGAACTAAAAAGCCTCTTGATGAAAGTGAAAGAGGAGAGTGAAAAAATTGGCTTAAAGCTTAACATTCAGAAAACTAAGATCATGGCATCTGGTCCCATCACCTCGTGGGAAATAGATGGGGAGACAGTGGAAACAGTGTCAGACTTTATTTTTGGGGGGCTCCAAAATCACTGCAGATGGTGATTGCAACCATGAAATTAAAAGACGCTTACTCCTTGGAAGGAAAGTTATGACCAACCTGGACAGCATATTAAAAAGCAGAGACATTACTTTGCCAACAAAGGTCCGTCTAGTCAAGGCTATGGTTTTTCCCGTGGTCATGTGTGGATGTGAGTGTTGGACTGTGAAGAAAGCTGAGTGCCGAAAAATTGATGCTTTTGAACTGTGGTGTTGGAGAAGACTCTTGAGAGTCCCTTGGACTGCAAGGAGATCCAACCAGTCCATCCTAAAGAAGATCAGTCCTGGGTGTTCATTGGAAGGACTGATGCTGAAGCTGAAACTCCAGTACTTTGGCCACCTCATGCGAAGAGTTGACTCATTGGAAAAGAAGACCCTGATGCTGGGAGGGATTGGGGGCAGGAGGAGGAGGGGACGACAGAGGATGAGATGGTTGGATGGCATCACCGACTCGATGGGCATGAGTTTGAGTCAACTCCGGGAGTTGGTGATGGACAGGGAGGCCTGGCGTGCTGCAATTCATGGGGTCACAAAGAGTCGGACACGACTGAGCGACTGAACTGAACTGACTGAGGTCTCAAAGTCCAGTTTGTCCCTGGGTTTCACAGCATGCCCTGAATCAGCAGCCTTTCATTTTCTCTTCGCAAGCTTCTAAAGCAGCTTGCAGAAGCCAACCAACCCACAATCCATATAATTACCACTGCTTCGTGCCTTTCAAGTGCTAGAACTATTGCGTAACCTCGAGCTTCATTATCTACCTCTGCCCTCTTCCCCACTGCAGGGGAAAGTCTTAGTAACTGTGAAGCTAAGGATTATCTCCACTCCCCTTACCACCAGCAACAAAGTCCTTGTTGCTATTCATCCTGGGAGGAAACCTGATTATCAGGGCTGCTTTCTTCAGCCTTCTGAAGTCTGATAGCCCTGAAAGCAGAGCCTGAGAAACGGCCTTCTGGAACAGAAGGGACACCAGCAAACAGCAAGAGGGACTGGAGGAAAAGCCAGAATGAGGTGTAAGGTTGAGCTGGGCATTGCTGTGGGGAACTGGGGCTTGATTCCCCTGGAACTGTGGAGTGAAAAAATGCCTCTCAGAATTATCCCCTTGAGGACAGAGTGAGAAGCTCCTATCCATCGGCTCCCTTCCCCCGCTGGCTGAGGGCTGCCCCCAGGAGGTGATGCATGTGGGCCTTCCAGATGGGCTCCCATTGGCCTTTCACCCGAGGCACTGGAAAGTCCCGGGGTAGAAAAGGAGTAATATGTCTTGAACACTTAAAGCAAGAAAGCTGTCAACACAAAGTGGGTGAGGCTGCAGATGCAGCGGGAATCAGAGGATGTGACTGCGGGCTGCTCTGCCATCTCTCAACATCTCCTTTGTAATGACTATGTTGATTAGTTGCTTGTGTCTGACTCTTTGCGACTCCATGGACTGCAGCACACCAGGCTTTCCTGTTCTTCACCATTTCCCAGTGTAACGACTATAATAACGACAATAATAATAACTGCCATGGGCTGAGCATATAGCAGTGTTTTGTGTACTTCTCACAACACCCTCCTCACACAACCCCAACTTTCTGTGGCCTCCACCTGCACCTACTTGCTGCACAGTCATTGATCCCCAGCCCATGGCTTTTGGACTGAATTGTTTAGGAGGGGAAGGGGAAGAAAAGGAAGAGGAAGAGGATCTATTGAGTTTTCATTCAATAGTTAATACTACATTTTTTTTATGTTTAGAAGTTTCCTTTTGGTCTTTTGTTTGTTTGTTTGCTGAGCTGGGTCTTGGTTGCAGCACGTGGGCTCTTTAGTTGGGGCATGCGGGATCTAGTCCCCTGACCAGGGATGGAACCTAAGTCCCTTGCATTGGGAGTGCAGAGTCTTAGCCACTGAATCACCAGGGACATCCCTGGTTCTTTTTCAAACCCACATATTCTTTTTTGTTGTTGTTGTGAAATAGAGTATGCAATATATAAAAATGCATAAAAATATATATCCACAGTTTAATCAGTTCTATTAAGTGGACACTAGCAACAGAATGTTGTCAGCAAACCAGAAGCCCTCTGCATAGCTCTTTTCAATCACAACCCCAATTCCCCAACTTAACTACCCTGTTATGGGAATCACATTTTTGCTTTTCTTTATAGTTTTACCACCTAAATATGGATTCCTAAGCACCATCTTTAGTTTTGCATGCTTTTTCAAAATTGAATGTAAATGAAATCACATAGCATTTATTCTCATGTCTCATATCTTTTGCTCAACATTGTGTTTGAGAGGTTTACCCAAGATGCTGCATGTAATTGTAACTCATTTATTCCTCTTGTTAAGTTCAGTTCAGTTCAGTTCAGTCAATCAGTTGTGTCCAACTCTTTGTGATCCCATGGCACAGCACACCAGGCTTCCCTCTCCATTAGCAACTCCTGGAGCTTGTTCACACTCATGTCCATCAAGTTAGTGATGCCATCCAACCATTTTATCCTCTGTCATCCCCTTCTCCTCCTGCTTTCAATCTTCCTCAGCATCAGAGTCTTTTCCAATGAGTCAGTTCTTCACATCAGGTGGCCAAAGTGTTGGAGCTTCAGCTTCAAAATCAGTCCTTCTAATGAATACTCAAGAGTTGATTTCCTTTAGGATTGACTGGTTTGATTTCCTTGCTGTCCAATGGACTCTCAAGAGTCTCTTCTGCAACACCACAGCTCAAAAGCATCAATTCTTCCATGCTCAGCTTTCTTTATGGTCCAACTCTCACATCCATACATGACTATTGGAAAAACCATAGCTTTGACTATACAGACCTTTTGTAAGTAATGTTTCTGCTTTTTAATATACTGCCTAGATTATTATTATCTTGCTAAGTAGTGTTCCCTTGTTTGAATACACTATAATTTATCTATTCTGGGCTTCCCTGGTGGCTCAGTGGTAAAGAATTTGCCTGCAATGCAGGAGCTACAGGAGATGCAGGTTCCATCCCTGGGTCAGGAAGATCCCCTAGAGGAAGGCATCCCAACCCACTCCAGTATTCTTGCCTGGAGAATCCCATGGACAGAGGAGCCTGGTGGGCTACAGTCTATAGGGTCACGAAGAGTAGGATACAACTGAAGCGACTTAGCATGCACACACACAGCTTGGGACTGTTACAAACAATGCAGTTATGACCATTCTTACATGTCTTGCACATGTCTCCTAGTTCCCACGTGCATGCAATTATGTTGAACATACATAGGAATAGAATTACTGGGACATGGGGTATGTTTAGTTCGCTGATTCCTAAAATGTTGCCGTTCACTCTTGCCATCTCCTGTTGGAAAACTTCCAATTTGCCTTGATTCATGGACCCAACATTCCAGATTCCTATGCAATATTGCTCTTTACAACATCAGACTTTACTTCCATCACCAGTCACATCCATAACTGGGTGTTGTTTTTGCTTTGGCTCTCTCTCTTCATTCTTTCTGGAGTTATTTCTCCACTGATCTCCAGTAGCATATTAGGTACCACTGGCCTGGGGAGTTTATCTTTCAGTATCCTATCTTTTTGCCTTTTCATATTGTTCATGGGGTTCTCAAGGCAAGAATACTGGAGTGGTTTGCCATTCCCTTCTCTAGTGGACCACGTTTTGTCAGAACTCTCCACCATGACCCATCCATCTTGGGTGGCCCTACACAGCATGGCTCATAGTTTCATTGAGTTAGATAAGGCTGTGGTCCATGTGATCAGATTGGTTAGTTTTCTGTGATTGTGGTTTTCACTCTGTCTGCCCTCTGATGGAGAAGGATAAGAGATTTATGGAAGCTCCCTGATGGGAAAGACTGACTGAGGGGGAAACTGGGCCTTGTTCTGATGGGCGGGGCAACATTCAGTAAATCTTTAATCCAATTTTCATTTGATGGGTGGGGCTGTATTCCCTTCCTCTTATTTAAGTAGAAAGTGAAGTCACTCAGTGTCCAACTCTTTGAGACCCAATGGACTGTAGCCTACCAGGCTCCTCCCTCCATGGGATTTTCCAGGCAAGAATACTGAGTGGGTTGCCATTTCCTCCTCCAGAAGATCTTCCCGACCCAGGGATTGAACCCAGGTCTCCCGCATTGTAGGCAGACGCTTTATCATCTGAGCCACCAGGGAATTTGTTTACCTGGGGCCAAACTATGGTGGAGGTAATGAAAATAATGGCGACCTCCTTCAAAAGGTCCCATGCACACACTGCTACACTCATTACCCCTAACCCTGCAGCAGGCCACTGCCGACCCATGCCTCCACCAGGGACTCCTAGACACTCATGGGCAAGTCGGGGTCAGTCTCTTGTGGGGTCACTGCTCCATTCTCCTGGGTCCTTATGGTGCACACAAGTTTCTCTTTGTGCCCTCCAAGAGTCTATTTCCCCAGTCCTGTGTAACTTCTGACAGCTCCATGGTGGGGTTAATAGTGACCTCCTTCAAGAGGGTTTATGCCATACCCAGGTCTGCTGCACCCAGAGCCCACTACAGCAGTTCACTGCTGACCCACACCTCCTCAGGAGACCCTGGAATGGGTGAATTTAACTCAGACGACCATTATATCTACTACTGTGGCAGGAATCCCTTAGAAGAAATGGAGTAGCCATTGGGGTCAACAAAAGAGTCTGAAATGCAGTACTTGGATGCAATCTCAAAAACAACAGAATGATCTCTGCTCGTTTTCAAGGCAAACCATTCAATATCACAGGAATCCAAGTCTATGCCCCAACTAGTAATGCTGAACAAACTGAAGTTGAACAGTTCTATGAAGACCTACAAGACCTTCTAGAACCAACACCCCAAAAAGATGTCCTTTTCATTATAGGGGACTGGATTGCAAAAGTAGGAAGTCAAGAGATACCTGGAATAACCAGCAAATTTGGCCTTGGAGTATGGAATGAAGCAGGGCAAAGACTAATAGAGTCTGCCAGGTAAATACACTGGTCATAGCAAACACCCTCTTCCAACAACACAAGAGAAGACTCTACACATGGACATCACCAGATGGTCAACACCGAAATCAGATTGATTATATTCTTTGCAGCCTAAGATGGAGAAGCTCTATTCAGTCAGCAAAAACAAGACCAGGAGCTGACTGTGGCTCAGATCATGAACTCCTTACTGCCAAATTCAGACTTAAATTGAAGAAAGTAGGGAAAACCACTAGACCATTTAGGTATGACCTAAATCAAATCCCTTACAATTATACAGCGGAAGTGAGAAATAGATTCAGGGGACTAGATCTGATAGACAGAGTGCCTGAAGAACTATGGACAGAGGTTTGTGACTTTGTACAGAAGGCAGGGATCAAGACCATCCCCATGAAAAAGAAATGCAAAAAAGCAAAATGGCTGTCTGAGGAGGCCTTACAGATAGCTGTGAATAGAAGAGAAGCGAAAGGCAAAGGAGAAAAAGAAAGATATTCCCATTTGAATGCTGAGTTCCAAAGAATAGCAAGTTGAGATAAGAAAGCATTCCTCAGTGATCAGTGCAAAGAAATAGAGGAAAACAATAGAATGGGAGAGACTAGAGATCTCTTCAAGAAAATTAGAGATACCAAGAGAACATTTCATACAAAGATGGGCACAATAAAGGACAGAAATGGTATGGACTTAATAGAAGCAGAAGATATTAAAAAGAGGTGGCAAGAATACACAGAAGAACTATCCAAAAAAGATCTTCATGACCCTGATAACCACGATGGTGTGATCACTCACCTAGAGCCAGACATCCTGGAATGCAAAGTCAAGTGGGCCTTAGGAAACATCACTACAAACAAAGCTAGTGGAGGTGATGGAATTCCAGTTGAGCTATTTCAAATCCTGAAAGATGATGCTGTGAAAGTGCTGCACTCAACATGCCAGCAAATTTGGAAAACTCAGCAGCGGCCACAGGACTGGAAAAAGTCAATTTTCATTCCAATCCCTAAGAAAGGCAATGCCAAAGAATGCTCAAACTATCACACAATTGCACTCATCTCACACGCGAGTAAAGTAATGCTCAAAATTCTCCAAGCCAGGCTTCAACAGTATGTGAACCGTGAACTTCCTGATGTTCAAGCTGGTTTAGAAAAGGCAGAGGAACCAGAGATCAAATTGCCAATGTCCATTGGATCATCGAAAAAGCAAGAGAGTTCCAGAAAAACATCTATTTCTGCTTTATTGATGATGCCAAAGCCTTTGACCGTGTGGATCATCACAAACTGTGGAAAATTCTTCAAGAGATGGGAATACCAGACCACCTGACCTGCCTCTTGAGAAACCTGTATGCAGATCAGGAAGCAACAGTTAGAACTGGACATGGAACAACAGACTGGTTCCAAATTGGAAAGGAGTATGTCAAGGCTGTATATTGTCACCCTGCTTATTTAACATATATTCAGAGTACATCATGAGAAACACTGGGCTCGATGAAGCACAAGCTGGAATCAAGATTTCTGGGAGAAATATCAATAACCTTAGATATGCAGATGATACCACTCTTATGGCAGAAAGTGAAGAAGAACTAAAGAGCCTCTTGATGAAAGTGAAAGAGGAGAGCGAAAAAAATGGCTTAAAACTCAACATTCAAAAAACTAAGATCAGGGTATCTGGTCCCATCACTTCAAGGCAAATAGATGGGGAAACAGTGTAAACAGTGGCTGACTTTATCTTTTTAGGCTCCAAAATCACTGCAGATGGTGACTGCAGCCATGAAATTAAAAGATGCTTGCTTCTTGGAAGAAAGTTATGACCAACCTAGACAGCATATTAAAAAGCAGAGACATTACTTTGCCGACAAAGGTCCATCTAGTCAAAGCTATGGTTTTTCCAGTAGTCATGTATGGATGCGAGAGTTGAAAGCTGAGCACCAAAGAATTGATTCTTTTGAACTGTGGTGTTGGAGAAGATTCTTGACAGTTCCTTGGACTGCAAGGAGATCCAACCAGTCCATCCTAATGGAAATCAGTACTGAATATTCATTGGAAGGACTGATGCTCAAGCCGAAATTCCAGTACTTTGGCCACCTGATGGGAAGCACTGACTCATCTGAAAAGACCCTGATGCTGGGAAAGATTGAAGGCGGGAGGAGAAAGGGATGACAGAGGATGAGATGGTTGAATGGCATCACTGACTCAATAGACATGAGTTTGAGTAAACTCTGGGAGTTGGTGATGGACAGGGAGGCCTGGAGTGCTACAGTTCATGGGGGTCACAAAGAGTCGGGCATGACTGAGTGACTGAACTGAACTGAACTGGGATATGTTTATCTCCAGTCCAAGTAGATAATGCCATACTTTCTACCAAAGTAGTTCTACCACCTTTGCATTCCCATGAGCAGTATGATCTTCTCCATTTCCCTACATCTTCACCACCACTGGTGATATCTTTGTTTTAGTTTAACCACTCTTGTGGATATATACTGGCATTTTGTTGTGATTTTAATTTACATTTTCCCTGATGACTAATAAGGTCAAGCACTTTTACATATATTCACAGGTCATTTGGATTTCTTTTATAAGGTGCCTGTTTGTGGTACTTGGCCTATTTTTCTACTGAAGTGTTTTGACTTTTTCTTATTTTTTAGTAGATGTTCTCCTACTCTGTAGCTTGATTTTTCACCATCTTAATCGTACTTTTTGATGAAGTTTTTTTCTTCTGTTTTAGCTTACAGAGCTAGTTTTTATTATAACCAAGTAGATTTACCAAACACAGAATTCAGTAGACTTAAAATTCTATTGCATTATATCATGCAAAACTGATTTCTGGCTTGTAATGATTGGTGACTGCAGATCCACTTTTATTATTTTTACTGAATATTATTTCCCACATAGGCTTTCATACATTTACATATTCTTTTAACTTTTTCAGCACATATCATCTTTTTAAAAAAAATCTATTTATTCATTTATTTTTGGTTGTGATGGGTCTTCACTGCTGTGTGAGGGCTTTCTCTAGTTGTGTCAAGTAGGAGCTACTCTTCCTTGGGGTGCACAGGCTTCTCATTCAGCACATACCATCTTATTTAATTCTTGTATTGTTGGTTGGTTGGTTGGTTTAGTTACTAAGTCATGTCCAACTCTTGTGACCCCATGGACTATATAGCCTGCCAGGCTCCTGTGTCAATGGCATTTCCCAGGCAAGAATCCTGGCGTGGGTTGCCATTTCCTTTTCCAGGTTGATGAAGTTTTAAGAACTTGTTGTGCCTGCTGTGTCTTTATGGTGTTTTTTTGTGAATGTTTGTCCAGATGAATAGTTTTTCATCTTGAGGTCATATAAGCATTATCCTATACTACTATCTACTAAAGGCTTTTCTTTTTTTTTACTATAGGCTTTTTTAGTTACTTTCATACTTCAGTTTATATCAGCCTGCAATTGTTTCTGTGATGTGAAATTGGCATCACATTTTTTTAAATGTTATTATTTATTTTCGGCTGTGCCAGGTCTTTGTTGCTTTGCACGGGCTTTCCTCTAGTTGCGGTGAGCAGGGGCTACTCTTCGTTGTGGGGCACAGGTCTCTCAGTGCAGAGATTCTCTTGTTGCAGAGCGCGGGCTCTCGGTGTGGAGGCGTTAGTAGCTGCAGCATGCAGGCTCTAGAGTGCAGGCTCAGTCGTCATGGCACATGGGGTTAGTCGCTCCAAGGCATGTGGAGTCTTCCCAGACCAAGGATCAAGCCTGTGTCCCCTGCTTTGGCAGGCAGATTCTTATCCACTGCACTACCAGGGATATCCTGGCATCTCATTTCCCCTGCATGGACATGCCCCGTTGCTGCAGCACTGTCTACTGAAAAGGCCGTCCTTTCCCCACTAAACTGCAGCGTCATCTTTGTCACTAATCAAATGTTCATACATGTGGGTTTCCTTCTGGGCTGTGGATTCTGTTTCACTCTTCTATACCTATCTCTCCTTTGTCAATGCCATACTCAGCTTTTAAATAGATCACAATAGCTGGAAGAGCAGTTTCCCCACCTTGTTCTTTTTAGTCATGACTTAGCTTTTCTTGAGTTTTTACATTTCTGTACTTGGCGAGGCTTGTGGGATCTTAGTTTCCCAACCAAGGATGGAATCCATGCCCCCTGTAGTGGAAACACAGAGCCTTAACCACAAGACCACCAGGGAAGTCCCTGCATTTCCATACAAATTTTAGTCAGCTTACTAGTTCCTTGCAGAAAAAACTAAACATAGTATGGATTTCTATTGATGTTGCATTGAACTTTTAGATCAACTTGGGGAGAATTAACATTTTTATAATACTGAGTTTTCTGAACTGCAAGTATTTCATCATTTGTCTGTCTTCTTCACCTCTCTCAGTAGTGTTTTATCATTTTCTATTGTAAACAATCTTGTGTACTTTTTGTTAGATTTAGTCCTAGGTGGTCAATATTTCGAGGCTATGTTAAGTTATATTTTTATTTCATGTTGTGGCTATATAGAAACATAATCACTTTTCTTGGTCAACTCTGTATCCAGCAACCTTGCTAAATTCCCTTTTCAATTTTAATAATTTGTCTAAAGGTCTTCTAATTTATCTGTAGGTTTTCTTACAATCTGGAGACCAGACAACTACTGATGCTACTGTTAGGGTTGTTGCCTTCAGTACAACTGCCTCACCCAGAAACTGGAGCCCAGTGGAGTGTGGAGTTCTGCCATTAGAGACACTTGCTTTTCAGCTGAAATCATTATCTCCCTTCTCCTTTCCAGGTCCCATGGACGTGCGTCTAATTGGTGGAAGATATTCACAGTCATACCCTGGCAGCAAGGGAATCGCAATTTTTCAGGTTTCAGACCCCACCAAATAGAAGAAGGGTTATGATGTGGCTTAAGAGAACCAACCAAAATAACTACCACTTTAGCCAAAATACCAATCAAGACTGAGGGGAAAATAAACACATTTTAAGACAAAGGAAGTTTCTCAATTGCATTCACACTGAAAGAACCACACAAGGTACTACATGAAAAAGGAAACTGAATACAGATTCAAGAAACATGTGGGGGTGGGGGGTGAGGAGTGAGAGAGAGAGAGAGATATATAAGGTTTGAAAACATTATAAAATTAGCAGATTTTGAAGGTGTGTTATGGGTATATGGCTAAACAAGTAGAAAATGTAAATGTAACATGAAAGAAAGTCCAAACATAAATCTAAATACAGATGAGAGTTTAGTATGTGAAAAATATGGCATTTTAAATCAATGGGGAAAAGATGGAACATTCAATACAGTGTAAAAATTGAAAACCACATTTAAAAAGTTAGAACTTCATTTTTTTTCCACTTCATTCTTTACAACAAAATCCATTCAGCTAGCTCAAATATTAGAATACCTAAAAACCAAGCCACAGAAGGAATTTTATAATAATCTTTAAGAGGGAAAGGCTTTTCTAGGTATGACTCGTGATCCAGAACACATAAATGAGTGTTAAATTTAGTTAGATGAAACATTTTAATATCTTTAACTAAATCAAAAGAATGGGGAGGGGAAATATTTTTAATCCATGTCTCTGATAAAGTATGATGTTCTACAGTATATGATGAGCTCTAAGAAATCATTAAGAAAAAGGCCAGCAGCCCAACAGGAAACTGGGAGAAGGCAGTATATGTACAGTGACACCAGGGCAGCATGAAAACCCTGCTGGGATGAGGAGCTGCAAATAGGTGTGCTCTGACCAGCTCCCTTCAAGCATCTGTCCCTTCTGCCCCTGCTCGTCCTAGAGCTGGGGGATTTCAACCTAAGGAGACGGCCTTCTCTCAGTGCTGCTTCTCCTAAAGGAGACAAAGGGGAGAGCTAACCACAGGAATGATCAGCAGTGAGTGCTTCAGTGATGTCTGAAGATCCTGCATTCTTCTTTCTCTTTTATTGCCCTGGAGAGACATGCACTAGTCGTTGCCTTTGACCTTCCCCATTACACACTATCAGAAACAGTAACTAAGATCTCAGATAGTGCATCAACTCATAGGCCAGGACAATTAGACACCTAAGGATTACAATGATCTCCAAGCACATCTCCCTGGCCCCTCACACATAATGTGGAGGAAGGCACAGAGGGGAAGGGCCAGAGCAGGACCCTCTAAACGACAGGACTAAGGAGGCATTGCTACCTCTTGCCAGGTCTAAGGAGGGTATTGTTACCTCTCTTGTCCTGGCCATCATCACCTGTCAGAGCTCCTAATAGGCCTCTCCACTGCCCTTTTACTCCTTTAACATTCCACTCTCCACTCTTCTGCTTAAACTGTGCCCCCTCCTGTCCCAGTGGCTTCCAGGCTCCTTACTATGAAGTAAGCACCCTGCCCACCTCTCTGACCTCAGCTTCTCCCCTCGGCTCTGCCCCGCTTTATGCTCCTTGCTCATTCCATGCTGGTTCCCTCCTAAGGGCCTTGCCACTTGCTACTCCCTTTTGCTCAATGCACTGTCCCAGATCTTCTCACAGCTGGCTGCTTCGCATCATTCAGTTTCAGTTGAAGGTCACGTCCTCAGAAACTTCCCTGATCACCCATGTAAAGCACATCACCCTAGGCGTGATCAAACACACCATCCTGTCCTATTTTACAAGACCATCGCTACCCAGAGTTACCTGAAATTGCCCATGCACCCCCTGGCTTACTGTCTGACCCCGCCTGCCCATCCCCAGAAGGGCTTTGTCTGTTTTGCTCACCATTGCATCCCAGCACCTCAAGTTCCTGATACTTGGGTGCTCAAAAAGCTTTTGCGAATAAACAAAATGAACAGATACATAACACATGTAACAGGCTAGTCTTCAGGAAAAGCACAACTGTCCCTGGCATTTAAATCTGAAATTTCTCCCATGCTTTCTCACAGGAAGATATGATGTAACACAGCAACCGTCAAGAACTTTTTTATGGTGGCATGAAAGATGAATTTCATAAAGCTCTTTTTTTTAACCTGTCCCGTGGCATGTGGGGTCTTAGTTCCCCACCCAGGGATCAAACCTGTGCCCCCTGTAGTGGAAGCACAGTCTTATTAATCACTGGATTGCCAAGGAAATCCCATAGAGCTGTTTCCTAATAACATCTTTTAATATATATTGGTGTGGTATAATACCTAAGAAGGGTATTTGGTAAAAAAAATTTTATTAAATGCAATTGGGTTGGAGGGAAGTTCTGTCAAAACCATACTATCCAGATGTGGAGCTCTCTGATAATTTTTTTAAGGTCTTTTTTTTTCTAATGTGCACCATTTTTAAAGTCTGCTGAACTCCTTACAGTATTATTTGTTGTTTTTTGTCCAGAAGGCATATGGAATCTTAGCACTTCCTGCACATGGGCTTTACTATTAAGAGAAATAGTATGTCTGTCTGGGACAGGGCTTGAATATATTTATTTTTAAAAAGTTCCATAGGAGATTCTGATGCGTAACCTCAGTCGGACACCTCTGATCTGGATAATCCTCCATAAATATTACTTACCCTGACTGCTGTTTAGATATTCCACGTTGCCAGTTAGTGCACAGTCAGCTGACCTGAGACCAGAAATGCAATCCTCCGGTGAAGGCTGAGGCCCCAAGAAGACAAAGTACCTAAATAAAGGTACCTGTGGATTGGACTGAGATTTCTTTAGAAAAACAATTCTTAAAGCTTTTTAGATTTTTACAGTTATACCAAAATCAAAAATTGGACCCCAAACTACAAAAATGAAATTAAACTTTTCAGGTAGACAAATGGTGGGAATATTGGTGTTGCAGTTTCTGAGATTGCTGTGGTTAGGATAAGGCAGGTGAGCAGTTGTATGGCATGACATTCTAATTTTATCTCTCAGTATTCTTGAGAATTGGAGTTCTTGGGGGTGGGGAGATACAGATGTGTGAAAGAAGAAGTTCAAGTCAAAACACTAAAGTCCTAAAGGGGCATGAGGGGACTTTTGGGGGGTAATGGAATGTTCTATATTGTCATATGGTGGTGGTTATTATACACATGTCAGAACTCATAACGTGTACATTTAAAACAAATAAATTTACTGCATGTAAATCATATCTCAGTAAAGCTAAGTCACACACACACACACACACACACACACACACTTGCCAGCTCTGAACACTGAAAAGGTCTAGAAAGAAAGACCACCTTCTACTAATGAGCACCGCTGGCACCCAGGGTATAATCTCCAGTTTTCCAACAAAAGGAACCAGGGCTCCTCGGAGAAACTCTAAACTATACGATCTCTATATTAGATATTAGATACTAAGGAAGATCTCAAGCACTACTACAATTGTGTCAAAAGGACTTGAGACAAAACATAGGACAACTGTGTGTGAAAAAGAATTAAAGAGGGTGAACCCAGCATTTCTCCCACCTTTCCCATACCCCTAAGCAAACAGTAGATGAGATATTTTCCTTCATACAAGTATTCTAGCTAATAAATAAAGAAGGATGACAGAATCAGAGTACCAGCATTTTGACACCTCTTAAAAACTGGCTGATCTGGGCATTGGTCAATGATTGCTGGTATTTCCCCAAGAGAAAAAAACAGACATTTACTGCCTATAATCTTGCCCACCCGCCGCCCCACACCAAAGTGATCAAGCCTCTGGAGTCAATTTCCAATCTATAGGAGATATAGAGGAATAGGCTAAACTAAACCAAGGTGATACAATTTGCAAAATCCAAACAGTAGAAAACACTGTAATAAACGTTTCATAAAAAAGTACAAATGAGCAAGAGAGTGCTCAAATCTATAAGGATAACAACCAACTTGAATAAAGTAGACCTTATTTGGATCCTGATCCAATTATGAGACAGTTTTTAATAGAAACTAAGCGGATATGTGTTTAGTAGTTCAGTCGTGTCTCTTTGCAATCCCACGGGTGATCCCACCGGGCTCCTCTGGTCCATGGGATTCTCCAGACAAGAATACTGGAGTGGATTGCCATTTCCTTCTCCAGGGGATGCTCCTGACTCAGGGATCAAACCGGGGTCTCCCGCATTGCAGGCAGATTCTTTACCATTTGAGCCACTAGGGAAGCCCATAACTGGATATCTGATATTACAGATATGATTTTTTAAAAACTTTTTATTACTACAACCCTCAAATATACACAAAAAGCAGTACAATGAACCCATGTACCCATAACTCAACAACTCGACTATCCCTATTTTTCACCTATATTCTACTACTTTTTTAAAACTAAATTTTAAAACAAGTCTCAGATATCATATATCTTTACTCAAAAATATTTAAGTACATGTCTTTCAGATAAGGATTTTTAAAAAGAAAAATAAAGTCATAATATCATGATCACACCCAAGAAAATTCTCAATAATTCCTTAATATCATCTAGTGTTAATTTTTTCAGGCATGAAGATGGTTAACGAAAGATCCTGAATTAAAATGTTTACAAACGAAATGATAGCTGTGACCTGCTTTATATAATATGGAAGGGTGGTGTTGGGTGGATGAGGCAAGACTGGTCATAGGTTAATGGTTGTTGGTACTGGGTGATATGTACATGGAGTTAATTATACTATCCTGGAGATGTCTTTGTGTTTGAAATTCTTCCCAAGAGCAAAAAATAAAAACCTACTAGGTAAGGTCAACTCAGACAAGTTAGTCCACCTTTCAAGACATTGCACACAAATCAGTTGGGATATCTGCCAAGTTGGCAACGACAACACAGTGAACACAAACATGATCAGCACATACAGGTTTATAGAGTCAGACACTAATATTAGATTGCGCCATTTAACATTTATTTTAGCTTGCTTTTCAAAAATCAATAAATGTTCTAATTTAGTTTTAGGTTAATCTTTGATATCTGAGAGTGTGCATAAAGACCTTTTCTTTCCTGATAACAAAACCCATTTCAGAGACTAAAAGACAGTACTATAGCACCAAAGGATAAAGTATCTTTGATCCAAATTAATCATGATATCCTCATGCCCTTGGACAGTGACTGGTCTAGTAATGATCGTGTGATTCAGTTCTGATGAATAAAAGTAAATAAGCCTTCTGATTAGGATGTTTGGGAAAGCGTTTACTTTCCTAATTAAAAGGGGAGAGTTATGGCTCGCTAGCTCTTATCTCTTTGACTTTCTCTCTAACTAGAATGTAGCTGAGAAGGTTAGAAACAGAGCAGCCACCTTGTGAGCAAGAAGCAACAAGAGGAAAGATAAAAACCATATACTAAAGATGATGGAAAGATAGCAAGAGCCTTGGTC
Organism: Muntiacus reevesi; assembly: GCF_963930625.1. Lineage (NCBI taxonomy): Eukaryota > Metazoa > Chordata > Mammalia > Artiodactyla > Cervidae > Muntiacus > Muntiacus reevesi. The sequence continues at coordinate 13,993,437 of NC_089266.1, read as the reverse complement.
CCTAACTACTGTAGAGGAAAAAATTATACCAGCTCTGGACAGTTGAACCCCTCGATTGTTTGTTATCAGAAAAACAAACCCCAATTTGCTTAATCTAGTATAGCAGTATTTTTCTTACAGTTGAAAATATTCCTGATACCATGAAATACATCAAGAAGTAGTAAAAACAATGAAAAAACAAAGACATCCACTTTTTAAGTGCAAAAGGGTTCAACAACAACAAAGTTAAATGACACAACCAACTTAGGAAAGGTGAATATTTATTATACAAATATTGAAATCTATACATTCTTAGCTGATGATATATATTTAGTTAGAAAGTCTTTTACTTTGGATATATGCATCATTTCCTTCATTGTGGTGTCTCTACTTCTCAAATGTATTAATCCATTCTCCAAAGTAGCTTCAGTAATCAACACTGTGAAGAGGATACTCATTTCATCATATCTAAGAAAAAAAAGTAGTTAACCAAAACATATGAGCACAAATATAAACTGGAAATTCACTACATTACCAGCATTAATTAATCTGGAATCGTCACTTTTCAGAGTCACAAAACTCAAAGGCAGTGCTTGAGAGCTAAACCCAAAAACAGTTTTCTCAGGTTTCTGAATCATTTTCAAAGTAAAATCTTCAGAAAATTTCTGACTTATTGTAATAGCTTGGAAGCCATAAAAGAAAATAAAACATAAGAAATAAATAGTCATTAAAAAAAAAAAGAAGAAAGAAATATTGGCATCTCAACACATCATTTGGTATGATATTATGTATGAACCTAAGAATCCAAGAAAATTATTTTAGACCCAACTCTCTTACATGACTACTTAAGATCCAGTGCACAACAAATGATACCAAAACCCATGTTTAATATATAACTTAGTATGCTAACTTACAGTTTCTAGTTTAGCAATAACTGAATACATTCCACACTAGCCTTCTTTTTGCTTACCCAGTCACACACTAGGTCATTAATATTTCTCTTCTTTGTAGGACTCCACCAGAAATTATCTGATTTATCTACTTACTTGTCTATTGTCTACTCTAGCCCACTATAATGTAAGCATCACAAGAACAGGGAACTTTGCTCTCTTGCTTGTTGCTGTATCAAAGTGCATAAAATATAGTAGGTGCTTAATATATACCTGGATGCACATATTCTGGGACAAAGAAAATAAATATCCTCAGACATAAAGCCTTTGCTATGTAAAGAACAAATGTAACTTGATAGTGTCCTTAAGACTCAAAGGGTAAGATTTTAGATCTGAGAACACTGGAAGGTTCAAGTACTGCTACTTCATTTTATGTATGATATAACCATCAGTTCTTCTATCTATAGAAACCTGTTTTACTTCTGATATCACCTGAAAGGTATATTTAACAAGTTACTAGAGAACTGAGGAGCAAGACACTAAGTTTCACAACTTATCACCTAAAAGATATGTATTTGTCACAAAAAGCTAAAAAAATAACAAAATAAGCCCAAAGTAAGGGGAATGAACTGTTTTATTGAAAAATAGAAGTCAGTGGAAATAGCAAAGCTAAGACTAGAGACAGGGAGATCGATTAGGAGATTAGTTCAATAATTCAGCCAAGAGATACTAGTAACCTTAACTTGAGTAGGGGCAATGAAGACAGGGAGATGTGGATGTGAGTCACATTTAGGAGGAAGACAAAGAGTCAGGGATGGACTGGGCCCGGAGAGTAAGAAGAGGGATGCGTGAAGGACAATATCCAGGTTTCAGTCTTAAGTAATCAGGTAAACAGAGGCACGGATCAACTGAGAAAACCAGTTCTCTGTTCTCTGGAATGAAATTACCTTCCACTCAGCCTGAGAATGAACCGTAAGAACCAGCAAGAAAAAGGCACTCCACTCAGGTTCCCACAGTCCTCATTCAACAACTGCATCTATTAGGAGTAATTCCATTTCTGATAAACTGAAAACCTCAGGGACACATAGTCCTCCTTCATGGTAGGAGTCTTGAAGGTTCAGGCAGCACATGGTTAAATATACCTGATGAGTACTGTTTCCTGCTGTAGGAATTAACTAAGGGTATGTGGTTCTGTAAACAGAACAGTTAGGAATAATTTTAAATTACATTATATATATATATTCAGAAGAGGTTTGTTACTCATAAAGTAAAGAAACATCAGATAATCAAAAACTCTGAATAAATACAATTTTTTTTTAGCAACCAAAAAGATAATTCTCACTTTGAATAAAGTTGTTCCAGTGAAGACTGCACGGTTTCCAAATAACCAGGCCACACAGAAATTCCATTCTCTAGTAATTCATTAAATAGCCCTTGACAAACCTGAGGAAAAATACAAAAACTGTGAATATGAAACAGAGAAAAGTAGCTAGAAGTATTACCCTAATTTTATGAAACCACCAACCATCTTTTTCAATCTTTAAAATGGGCATAAATCCCTTTAATTACACAATATTGTTGTACTTATAAACTGTATATTTCTTAAGAACTTAAACACTGCAAAGCGTGTTAGTTGTTTAGCCGTGTCTGACTCTTTGAGACAGCATGGACCATGGCTGGCCAGGCTTCTCTGTCTATGGAGTTCCCTAGGCAAGAATACTGGAGGGAGTGCCCATTCCCTTCCCCAGGATCTTCCCAACCCAGGGATCGAACCCAGGTCTCCTGCATTGCAGGTAGACTCTTTACAGTCTGAGCCATGAATACTAAATGTAAATCTCCGAGATTTTTATATTAAATAAAAGAATTTTTATTATTATCATCACTCAAAACACAAAAGCAATACAGATTCTATCAGAAAAAAAGCAGTTAAGTCCATAGGGTTATGTTAACTCATCTGAGACTTGAAGACTGAAGATAAGAGACATCAAAGAAAAGTAAGAAGCCAGAAAAGTATGAAGAAAACCAGGAAAGTGGTATTCCTGAAACCAACTAAAGAAAATGTTTCAGGAACAGAGAATGATTGATTAGCATCAGTGGAATGCTGGAGACAAAAGTCTGATGGAAAATACAGAAATAATAATGAGTATATGATAGTTTACTGTTTTCTTAAAAATAGTGATGCAAAAAAAAAAAAAAAGAAAGAAAGAAAGAAAAATTTAAAATGCTCGTAACAATCCAGAACTAAAACCCCTAAAGCAAGATTTTCCTCACTGGTGCTGCTGACACAGGACGTTTACCAGTATCCCTGGCTTTCATCAGATGCCTGGAGCACTCTTCCTCACCTTGTGACAACCGAAACTGTCCCCAAACTTTACCTAAATGTTCCTGGTGGGGAGGGGAGGGTAATGGTGAGTGGAAGGGTCACGTGAGAGCATGTGCTTGCGCTAGCATCAGTAACACCTGGAGGGCTTGCAAAACACAGATGGCTCAGCCTCACCCCAGAGTTTCTGATTCAGCAGGTTTGGCAAGAATTTGCATTTCTAGCAAGCTCCCAGGGAAAGACCAGAGCAAAGTGGGTGTTAAGGTACATAGTATTTTGGGGACAAATGAAAATATAGATATTAATAAATCTTAGAAAGTAACAGGAAAAAGGCTAATATGAATTTTAGTAAGTTAGTGGTTGCCAGCAGAAAATGACCTCTTCCTAACAGAAGGTGGAAAAGGAAAGAAAAAGCTTTCAGCATGATTAAGCCCAGGTGCAGACATGGGGAAATGAGAGTCCTCACGCCACAGACGAGTCCACAAACAGGCACAGCCAGTTTGGAAAGCAATCTAACTGATATAGTGAAATCAAGGCTACATGTTCATTTTATCCCAGAATCTGATCCCTGTAAAAATAACGCACAAAACCTCTTCCATAGTCCAGAAAGTTACAGGCATGAGGATTCTCTCTGTCATAAAGCTGAGGAAAAAAATTAAAAACAGAACACGATACTATTCGTTTGGTAAAACACCCGAGGCACAAAGTAATACTATTATTCTTAAAAACAAAACAGAAAAGGGCCTGCAATGGTAATAATGAAAATCTAAGAGGCAGAGTTCTTCTTTGCCCTTCAAGCAAAAAAAAAAAAAAAAAGAAAAATTCCCTAAGAACTCAGTACCTTCTGGGGTGTTTGGGAAGTCTTCCTCAATCCTGGGGACAAATGTGGAAACCAAGCCATTCTCTTTCCCTTTCCCTGAGGTCATTATCACCACCTTTCCAGACCCTCCCCAAGAGCTCAAGAAAGCCCATTAATCTTTCAAGAGTCCTCACTCAGTCCTGGATGGTCTGAGTCACCCAGACAGAAATGACTGCTGAAGGGGCCCTGGCTTTTTTAAATATTTAATTTGACCAGATATATTAGAAAAATAAAATAAGATTGCAAATCTAGAGCTTGTGCTGATACTAACAAGTATCAAAATGTTAAGTTGGCCAATAAACATATGAAAAGATGCTTAACATCGTTCGGTATTAGGGAAATGCAAATCGAAACTACAATGAGATATCACCTCAAGCCGGCCAGAATGGCCATATTCAAAAAGATCTACAAACAATAAAGGCTGGAGAGGACAGGGAGAAAAGGCAACCCTCATGTACTGTTGCTGAGACTGTAAACCGATACAGCCACTATGTAGAACAGTATGGAGATTCCTTATAAAACTACCATATGACCCAGCAGTCCCACTACTGGGGGTATACCCTGAGAAAACCACAATTCAAAGACACATGTAACTCAATGTTCATTGCAGCACTATTTACAAAAGCTAGGGCATGGAAGCAACCTAGATGTCCACCGACAGATGAATGGATGGAGAAGATGTGGTACATATACACAATGGAATACTATTCAGCCATAAAAAGGAATGGATTTGAGTCAGTTCTAGTGAGGTGGATGAACCTAGAGCCGGTAACACAGAGTGAAGTCAGAAAAACAAATATTGTGTATTAATGCATATATATGGAATCTAGGAAAATAGCACTGATGAACCTATTTGCAGGGAAGGAACGGAGATGCAGATACAGAGAACAGACTTGTGGACACAGTGAGGGAAGGCAAGAGTAGGACCAACTGAGAAAGTAGCACTGACATATATGATGCTGAGCTGAGCTGAGTCGCTCAGTCGTGTCTGACCCTTTGAGACCCCGTGGACTGTAGCCCGCCAGGCTCCTCCGTCCACAGGAGTTCTCCAGGCAAGAATACTGGAGTGGGTTGCCATGCCCTCCTCCAGGGATCTCACCAACTCAGGGATCGAACCCAGGTCTCCCGCATTGCAGGTAAATTCTTTACCATCTGAGTCACCAGGGAAGCCCAAGAATACTAGAGTGGGTAGCCTATCTCTTCTCCAGGGGATCTTCCCAACCCAGAAATCGAACCAGGGTCTCTTGTATTATAGGTGGAGTCTTTACCAGCCGAGCTACCAGGGAAGCCCATATATAATACTATCCTGGGTAAAATAGCTAGCTAGCGGGAAGCTGCTATATACCACAAGAGCCCAACCTGGGGCTCTGTGATGGTCTAGAGGGGGATGGGAAAGTGGAGTGAGGTTCAAGAGCAGGGGGCTATGCATATAATTATGGCTGCTTCGAGCTGTTGTATGGCAGAATCCAACACAACACTGTAAAGCAATTATCCTCCAATTTTTAAAAAAAGTGTTAAAAAGAGAAGAGGTAAGAAATTATTCACTAGACTTCTGTACAAATATTTTGATCACCAAAATTATGCATACTCATTAAAAAATGCAATTATGACTAAGCATGACATTAACAGCAAAATCCACGCAAGTGTATTCAGTTTCTTTAGTATGCTATATTTCAAATTGCATTAATTAATCACAGTATTTAGCCACAGTTCATTTAGTTTAAAATAAAATTTAATGAATAAAATAAAACTTAGATGGCAAACTACTCACTTACTTGGAATAAAGGTTATAGTTGAAATCAAGACATTAAAGCTTATTTAACCCACCTGTCTTAGTTCCACTGTTGGGCCTCGTCCCACATCCAAAGCAACTTTAATAGGGGTCAAACAAGGGTGAAGTTTAAGCACCTAAAACAATTTAAAGAGCAGGGATAAAAAGGACAAGCACTAATAAACATGAAGTTTCTTAAACAGTTGAAATTTTCTGTGTGAAAATGGAAGCCTGCTGAGGTCATAAAAAGTCATGTAAAGATGCATCAGTTATCTGCATTCAGATGCCATAGATTTCTCCACTTAGGCATTAAGCAGAAATACATTCACTTGATATTCTCCTCTCTTCTGACAACTCTATTTTCCCTCAGTCAAAATGCACTTTCCTGGAATCACTGCCTTCACTACCCAGCCTGTGCCATGTGCCTTATCACCTGCACTTTCTCCTGCCAAAACCCATCACTCTACGCATTCATTGAGCCATTCAACACTTGGCTCGAGAAACAGTTCTAGGTAGTGGGGACAAAAATCCCTGTCCCTCACAATGGGGAGAAGATAACAAAATAAGAAAGTAATATATTTGAAGGTAGGAAAGGAAAAGAAAGTGAAGTCACTCAGTCGTATCCGACTCTTTGTGACCCCAGGGACTGTAGCCCACCAGGCTCCTCTGTCCATGGGATTTTCCAGGCGAGTGTACTGGAGTGGGCTGCCATTTCCTTCTCCAGGGGATCTTCCCGACCCAGGTATCGAACCTGGGTCTCTCGCATGCAGGCAGACACTTTACCATCTGAGCTACCAGGGAGACTCTATATTTGAAGGTAGTAAGTGCTTGAAAAAAAAAAAGAAAGAAAGAAGATATGTGTTGGCAAGGGGTGGGCTAGGGGAGGGCTGTTTGCAATTTTAAACAAGGTGATAAGACAAAGTTTCCTCTCTGAGGTGACATTTGAGCAAAGACTTGAAAGTGGACTGAGGGGCAAGACTTGTGTGTTTGGAGGAAGAGCACTCAGACCAAGGGAAGAACTAATGACATGGCTCTGGGGACACCTGGCATGTTCTAGAAACAACAATGATGTCTGCGTTGCTCGAGCAGACTGAGTAACGTAGAGACGAGTTGGAGGTCAAAAAGAAAAACGCTTTGTAAAACATTTTAAGGGGTTTGAGCTTTTCCCCTGAGTAAGAAGAGGAGCTTACTGGAGGGTTTAAAGCAGCAGAGCTGAGTAACATGTACCGTTCAAATGGGCCACCTGGTGCAGAGAGGTGGGGATGAAGGTGGCTTAGATCAGAATTCAAGCAGGGGAGGTGGTAAGAAAAGGTCAGATTCAGGATATATGTTGGAGACAGAGTCAAAGAGGTTTTGCTGATGGTTTGGAAGTGGGGTATAAGAGAAAGAAGGGATATCCCTTGTTTGTTTGTCACACATGCCCCATAAATCCCAACTCCCAGAAGGGCCACATCAGACTAATGAACACTGCATAATAAATCACTAACTGTGCAGAGTGGCGCTACAAGCTCGTGGTGTCTGACACCAGGTGAGCGCTCAACATGTTAAAACTTTTGATTTGGAGCAGCTCCCTGTCACAGTTGACCGGAACAGGACTATTCTAAACTCTTGCCACTTAAACCTCTACTCCTCCACATTTTAAGCTAACAATCTTGCTTCTGAATTCCCCAAGAAAACAAAGGATGTGAGTAAAGCTTCCTTCAAGGGCCAAACAGTCCCGGCTGCCTATTTATACTATTGTTTTTCCTCCCTGCTGTTTAAAGTAACCCTTTCAAGACAACCCCCTCCCCAACATGTATTCTTGATTTTGTCTTAATCCTTCTTGTTTCTTCTAAAATTTTGCTCCATTTGGCATTTCATTTCTCTCCTACAACTGCAACCCCTCCTGTCTCTCTTGATTTTGAGCCCGTAAGAATGCTAAAACTGCACATCCTAAAATAAGTCGTTCCCTTGACCCAGACCCATGGCTTGCTCCTGTGATCCAGTGACCAGCCACTTGGGGTCAGACCAGAAGCTGAGAGGTCAACACCACAAGTTTGGCTGGTCTGTCTTACTCCTATTTAACATTCTGCTTCTGATGTAAGTGGAAGGCATCAGTGAAAAGGCTCAGGGGCTGAGAGTCAGAGAGAGCTGTCTAGCTGCCTAAGATCAAACAGAAACGCCTTTGGGGTTACCCAGTAGGGATTCCTGGCTCTAATTCTGCAAGAACCTGCTTATTATTCCTGTGGCCACATTCTCTAAGAAACCTGAAAAATATTTCAAATACTTGGCACTAAAAAAATAATTATTCAGAGTTTATGTTAGAAACCAAGTACGCTAACATAAAAAAGAGGGGAGAAATCTGTATTTTTAACTTCCCAAGGCTGTCTCTTAATATCAAAGTACCTTTCTATGAAGATCTTTCTTTCTTGTAAAGGAGTTCTCTGTTAGCTGGAAAGAATCATAGAGGTAGGCCAGCATGCCTCGGTCTAGATCTCCATTTATAGATAAAACAGAAGGAACCACGTTTTTCCGCCCGTCTCGGCCCTCAATAGAAAAGTACAACAAAAATAAAGCATTATTCAGCAGAATAATACCTCCTAAAATCATATTTTAGAGTTACAGAATCAGAATACAAACTGATCAATCAATCTAGACAGAATGATGAAAAAAATTTAAAAGCTATCATTTTGGCAACCCTCACAGTAATCACTGATTTGGGCAAGAACGATGCTCTAACACCAGCAGGTCAAAATTTGGTGAGAAACAGGTTATTTTTACATAAATTATCTGCCCACAAAAGACTTATTAATTACTTGTCAATGAATAACCTCAAAATACTTATCAGCTTTACAATGGAGAAACCTGGCAGCATCATCTTAATCAAGTGATAAAAGTTACTATCGCCAGTAACAAACTGCTATCACATGCCTCCCGACATGATACCCTGAGGAGAGGGTGGCACCATTGCTGTGGCATGCCTAGCAAAAAAACACATGAAGGAAACTTCAACCAGGGGACGTTCTACAGAGCAACTGGCCTGTACTCTTCAAAAATGTCAAGGTCATGAAAGACAAGGAAAGGCAAAAGAAATTGTTCATCTGAAGGGGACTAAGAACACATGATCGGAGAAGGCAATGGCACCCCACTCCAGTACTCTTGTCTGGAAAATCCCATGGACGGAGGAGCCTGGTAGACTGCAGTCCATGGCGTCGGGAAGAGTTGGACACGACTGAGCGACTTCACTTTCACTTTTCACTTTCATGCATTGGAGAAGGAAATGGCAACCCACTCCAGTGTTCTTGCCTGGAGAATCCCAGGGACAGCGGAGCCTGGTGGGCTGCCATCTATGGGGTCGCACAGAGTTGGACCCGGCTGAAGCGACTTAGCAGCAGTAGCAGCAGCAAGAACACATGACAACTACTTGAAATACAAGATCCTAGATTGAATCCTGGGCCTATAAAGGGCAGACTGGAATAACTGGTCACATTGGAAGGGTTCTGTGGAATGGCAGTAATAGCAGATTACTGTTACTTTCCTGATCATAATGACTGCACGGTAGTTATACAAGTGAGTCCTTGTAATACTTGAGAAATGTATACTAACGTATTAAGAAGTGTTGGGCCAGCCACCATGCCTACAGTTAATTCTCAAATGGTTCAGAAATGATCACAGGGTAGTCCAGTGGTTAGGAATCTGCCTTCTAATGCAGGGGACCAGGGTTCGACCCCTGTCTGGGGACTAAGATGCCACACACCGTGGGGCAACTAAGTCTGTGCACCACAACTAAGACCTGTCACAGCCGAAAATTAACAAATAAGATTAAAAAAAATAATAAAATGTACAAGTCAGCGTTTTTTTTTTTTTACAAAGTACATCTTAAAAATGTTCATGGTGAGAGAATCTGGGTAAAGGAGACACAGGAGCACAAGGGAAAACATACGTGCAATTGAGCCACACTTCCAGGATACGTGTGTAAAAGTTCATGATCTCCTAGATTCCACAGCGTTTCTATTGGCTCCTTTCCCCAGGGAAAATTGTAGTAAAGTTTGTTTCCTTTTCGGCCTGCTTCATCCTGACAATCTCCACTGCTGAAGTTAGATGGACTCACAGCAAACTGGAAAGGAAAGTTTGTCTTATTAACTTGTTAAAATAAACATTAAAAGTAAAGTTGCCTACAGCAACTGAATGAAATGGGTCAAGTTCCATATAAGAACTGTTAAGTTTAATTAAATATGAGTGTATATACTGCTAAAAATACTGTTTTTTAATCTGAAAGAATTACAGAGAATAACTGTGGATGCCATCTAGCCTTTCTGTGGTCAATTAAAAAGAAGGGAAGGAACCATGAACTTAGATACAGAAAAAAGTATCACATACCATTCTCATCCTTCATAAACAGTCTGAGTATTTGTGATCATTTCATTTAGTTTAGGTGAGTATTTGGAGATTCTGAGAGTTAGAGTAATAAGACAACGGCAAGACAAAAATGCTTACTTCAGCTTTTCTCTCTTAGGCTTACATTGAAACCTGACTGTGAATTACAGGTCCATTTGACTAATATGGAGAGTTCTTGGAGGTTGGGAGGAAAAGCTAAAACTATAAGAGTGGGCAAGGATCAAACTCTATACCAGTCAGGAATGCCAGGTAAGAGAATTTGAGCTTTATTTTGTTCAAGTCTTACCAACAAAAATTTCTGACCGAAATATCAACAAATACTTTACCAAAGTAACTTTGTCTCACAGAATAATGAAAATCACTACAAAGAGTTTTTTCACATGTACTTGTTAATTTTTATAGCTGTCTCATAAGTATAACATAGCTACATCAAATAAAATTTCATTTATTATAGAGAAGTATTACTTCTTACTTAGACAATTTGTCTATTCATTATTAAATTAAAGGTTAATTATTGTAGTACCTTTCTCCACCATAGGAGTCGATGACGTAACCAGAAATCAAGCCACTGGCTTGCAGTTCTTGCTGAAGTAAACCATACCAGAGAAGCTTCAGTCTTTTCACCGACTCTTTGGATATCAGAAATATAAGATAATCATTTATTTGAAAATCATATAATCTATCCCAAAGTGAAAGTGACTGTTTAAACACAAGGCCAAGTTATTTGCCATTTTCTGTGTACCTTTTAACACCATCAGGTGTCTGCTTAGTATCAGAAACAGGGTGAAAACACACTCCAATCTGAGCAAGGCCAAATGGTAGCCTCTTGTTTATCAGATCCAGGTAACTAACATAGTGCTCCAAGGCACCTGTTAAAAAATAAATTAATCATTGTATAAACCCAACCATTTCGGTCAATTTATAGACAAATTAATAATATAATGCTAACACAGCAGTAAGTATAGTAACATGGAGCTAAAGTAAATCTTAGTTGATTACCACTTAATTTCAAGTAGTGCTCTCCAACTTTTTAGTTTGAAGATTTTCAAATCTACAAGAAAGTTGAAAGAATAGTACAATAAACATCTGTAAATCCTTCACCTAGATTCACCAACTGCAAACATTTTGCCACATTTCTTTTTCTTGTTCACCACAAAACATTTCAGCAGGCACCTCCTAAAATTAAAAATATTCACGGTACACCTTTATCACACCATTAATCATGTCATGATTTCATCTAACATATGATCAATATTCTATTTTCTGTCACCCCAAATGCCATTTATTACTGTCTTTTTCTCCCTAATTAAGGTTAATGCTCTGCATTTTGATTAGATTTCTTAAATCACTCTAAATCTAGACTATTTCTCTGACTTCTCCAACTTTGCTTTTAATAACAATGACTTTTGATTTGAGTACAGGCCAGTCACAGATTAATCTCAAATTAGACTTGTCTGAATGTTCCCTTATGATTTAATTTGGGTTAATCATTTTTAGCAGTAATTCTACATAGTTGATATGCTATGTCTTATGGAATCCTAATAGGAGGAACCTAGTATCAAATGACCCCATTTCTAATGAAACCAGATTTAGATTAACTAGATAAGACAGTGAATATCCATTCCCCACTATCTTCCCCAAAAATCTTCCACCCAATCTTTTAGAATTCACTGATGACCCCTGCTTGAATTATTACATCAAGGATTACAAAGGTAGTTTTTCTATTCTAGCATTCCTTCTATACTTATTGCACAGCTCCTATTAAAACAAACTCTCTTCAACTCCTCTTTCTACCAAGAGCCTTAATTACTAATTTTTACATTAACTGTGGATTAGATTTTTATTTAATGTGTTCTCATCCATTACCATCAATACTTATTTTAATATTCAATTTGTCCCAAACTTAGCCAGTGGGAATCTCCTTCAAGCCAGCATCTATGTCCTTTTAACATAAACCCACTCCTGCTCCTTGGAAGGAAAGCTATGACATACCTAGACAGTGAATTAAAAAGCAAAGACATCACTTTGCCAATAAAGTTCTGTATAGTATAGTCAAAGCTATGGTTTTTCCAGTAGTCATATATACATGTCAGAGTTGGACCATAAAGGTTGAGTGCCAAAGAATTGATGCTTTTGGATTGTGGTGCTGGAGAAGACTCTTGAGAGCCCCTTGGACTGCAAGGAGATCAAAGCAGTCAATCCTAAAGGAAATCAACCCTAAATATTCATTGGAAGGACTGATGCTGAAGCTCTAATACTTTGGCCACATGATGGAAAGAGCCAACTCAATAAAAAAGACCCTGATGCTGGAAAAGAAAAAGGGGATGGTGAGATAGTGGAATGGCATCACTGACTCAATGGACATGAATCTGAGCAAATTCTGGGAGACAGAGAAGGACAGGGAAGCCTGGTGCACTGCAGTCCATGGGGTTGCAAAGAGTCGTACACAACTTAGCGACTGAACAACACCACTTAGTTTTCTAGTAATTTTTTGCTTTCTAGCACCATAAACTGTCCCAAAGTCACCTTATATTGTCCCTGCCCCAGACCTGGAATGAGCCATTTCTCCAAGTGCTGGTTCCTTTTAGAAACGTGATTCTAGGTGTGCTCATTGCTATTGTCATTGTTTCCAGGCCTTTTAAATGAAGAAAGCCAGGAAACATGTATTTTTAAAATAAGTTCATACTGATAGTCAATTCAAATTTAATATTACAAAGTTTATCCTTATCTGCTTTGTATCTTTTTTCTTACAGTGAAAATCTTGGTTCCTAATATATCTATCCATGGGTCTATTTGCTCAGAGTTGGACACAACTGAGCAGGCATGCACAAAATATATGTAAAATAGTTGCAGTACTATAATTCCAACATTTCTACTTAGAATAAATCAAAGTTCAAGATTTCTTACACTTAGATTATATCCCACTAAACGATAACACTGTGTTCAACAGTTACTTGAGATTTCCACTTCCTGTAATAACTGGCAAGCTTGTTGACAAGAAAAGCTTGGCCAAGAAACTTTTAAAAATGACACGAGAGCTATCAAGACAATAAGGACTGAGGGTCCAATATCTGGAAAAAAAGTAACAGCAGAGAGGTGAATGCAACATTTAGTGTTGCTTTTCCAATCTGAAGTAGCAGAGCTGAGAAGCTGAAACACTGACATTGTATGGGGCTGGTAAGTATAAAAATTGTAGTCCAAAGGTCATAAGAAAGAGAGGCCCTGGCAACACCCCAGCCTTTCACTAGGGACACCTAAAGGGTTGCCTTCCAGGGGTAAAGTGAAAACGAAGCTGTCAATGAACTTTCCGGATAAATATGCCCTAACTGCCTGCCCAAAGCAAAAGTAATCCCCACCTGCTAGCCCACAGATAGAAGAAAACATCACCCAGAGCCTCAATTTCTCTCTATAATTAACACACAAATTACTTAGAAAATCAAGAGAAAAGTCCAAATGAACAAAAGTCCAGAGTAACACAGATACTAGAAACAGACATAACTGAGTTATCAGACCAGACTTTAAAATGTGATCAATGTGTTCAAGAAAGTTGTTAACAAGATGGGGGAAGTCTAACATATGTGTAATTAATCACAGGACAGAAAAGAATAGGGCAGGAGCGCTCTTTGGAGATATAATGACTGAGAATTTGAAAAAACCATTCATACTTAGATCAATTCAGTTCAGTCCCTCAGTCGCATCCGACTCTTTGTGACCTCATGGACTGCAGCACGCCAGGCCTCCCTGTCCATCACCAACTCCCGCAGTTTACTCAAACTCATGTCCATTGAGTCGGTGATGCCATCCAACCATCTTATCCTCTGTCGTCCCATTCTCCTCTCTCCTTCAATCTTTCCCAGCATCAGGGTCTTTTCAAATGAGTCAGCTCTTCGCATCAGGTGGCCAAAGTATTCATACACAGAGGCTACCACAATAGTTCAGACATGAAATAAAGAAGGCAAGGGCATGGGGCATAGAAAGAAATGGCAAACTGATACTTGAAAGCTAGAAGCACTAAACAACCAAAAGATTAGGCAAGTGCATGGATTTAAGTTTCTTAAAGGAAAGAGAATGTCTGGCTCATCAATAAATACTTTGATGAATCTAAGACAGCTACGTTTCATTTTCTCATGGGAAAGAAAAAATTGATTTGTTTTGGGACATGATAATGAAAAGTGATTTAACTTCCCCAAAGTAAAACCATCATGAATAATTAAAGTAGTTCAAATCAAAATTGTCACATTTACTCAACAGTTTGTTTGCCTTATTTTATTAAGGAAATCTTTAAAAGGTTATAATATAGGTACTAATTTTCAGAGACCATGGACATTGGTTATTTCAAATTACTTCCTAGTACCACTTAATAAAAAAAAAAAATGGCAAGGATAACATGTTGCAAAGATGAGATGCTGTGGCAGCCAAGTCTGTCCTATTAAAAAAAAAATCTGATCCCCTCCCCCCCCCCCCGCCCCGGATCTCTACTAATCAGGTACTATTTAACTTTAAAGGTATACCATGCCCTACTAAGTTCTGTGTATTCACTAAAGAATCACTTAAAAAACTTGATCAGTCCGATTATTCTGCCAATTCAAAAATTACCTTAACGGCTCTTCAAACAACAGATTATGCAGATAAGTTTTCGTAAGAAAAACTAAGGGAGGGCATTTTCTTGTTACTCTGGAAAAACAAGCTCTTTTTTAAAAAAAATTTGGCTATGAGGCATATGGGATCTTAGTTCCCTGACCCGGGATCAAAGCCACACCCTTGCACTAGAAGCTTGGAGTCTTAACCACTGGACCACCAGGGGAAATCCCAGAAAGAGCTCTTAATAAGTCTTTTGTGTGTTTCTAAACACACAAAAAGAAAGAAAGAAGAGTAACTGTGGAAATACTTGTTAGTATTTTAATAACAAAGAACCAATGATTCAAACACGCGATTTAACTTAGGTCCTAATTCTAGGACTACTCAATTGAACCCCATACTAGGGTTGCCTTGGGAAACTGACAGCTTTACTAGATCCTTGAAGCAGATTCTTTAAGAACCAATAACAATCCCATGAACCAGTTGTCTCCAAGGTAGCAAGACTGTCAATAAACCCAACTACGTCAAGAAGACAGATTCAGGTAATTTCCTTTCCACGTGACTAAAGGGCCAGTTGCAATTCGTGAAATCGAGCGAGATTGCCTTTCCACCCCGACACCTATTTTGAAGCATGAAATCGTGAAGCATACCGTGAAGAAGGTTCTCCCGTAGTTTCCCAGAAGTGTTTAGTAAGTTCTCAAGAAATGCTACTAGCTGTTCCTTACTCAGCTCTTTGTCTTGCAAGATTTCGCGCAGCGTTTCTGCAGAAACTAACCTGAAGCCATTGTCCACGGGCAGCGAAGGACCTGGCTCACGATGGAGGGCGTCTACCGGGAAGACCTGCTCCCTGAACACCACCACCGAGGACCACCATTCGGCCGCCAGGTTCTTCCGCAACTCTATGCCCAAGGGGCCAAGGCCGGGGTGGCATCCGTTTAGAAGAGAATCTCGGCTAAGCTGCTGCTTGGCGCCACTGAGGAAACGTCTCTTCTGACAGATCTCTACCAGCTCCTCACTCCCCTCACCACCAGACTCGGGGGCTTCTCTCAGCTCGTTTCGGGGTAGCTCCGCTTGCGACCTCACGGGCCCTCCGAAGGAGCCGGTCCTTTCCGACAACTGCTCCGGCTGCCTCCCATCTACTTGACCCCGAAACCCAGACAAGAGGCACCGGCAGACTCTCTGGCAGGCTCTGATGGCTGGAGCAGAGCGCATCGCCCTCGGGCGTTAAAGAGCAGTTTCCTAGTAACTAGCAGATCCCCAAAAACCGCCACAACAGTGCGAGCCCGGGGGTCCAACTGCGCAGGTGCGACGGAAGTGAGCGTGAGCTGGAAACGGCCCCTCCCACGGAAGTACGTCACTGCATTCCGGCCTCCGCCACCGCATCCCTTTCGTCCAGGCGAATACAGGATTCCTTTTTCCTCAAGGTCTAGATCCTTCAGACTGCTGTTCTTTTAATCCGTCCTCAGCACCGAAAGATCACTGTTATCTGCTTTTTACTATCCCGCTGTTGCCAGTAGAATCAGCTTTACTTTATTTGCTTTTGCCAAAATACCTCTTAGGTGTTCTGCAAATTTCCGTTTAAACACCTTCTCATTTAAATGGTAATTTGCATTCTCAACGTAGTGTTACCGAAAACATTTAAGGTTGTAGTCGTAAATGTTGAGACCCAGGCCTCTCGTGCGTCTCTACTAAAAATGCTGTCACCATCCTCCCTGCCCTCTCCTGGATGGAAGCCCTTGACCACTTATACCCATCACCTGGAAACATTTAAAAACTGACAGTGGCCCAGTATTGTTAAAAACTCCCCAGGTTAATGTGCAGGCACTGGACAACCAAGCACTGATGTACACTTAGGTTGTTCTACAGAGGGCCCTTCTTAAGGCCCTTCCAGAACATACTTGTGACTTCACATTTCCGTTTAAAAAATACGACCCCTTAAAAAACTGCCCAAATAGTGGGAAAGTGGTACAGCCCAGATGAAAGAAAACGGTCGATTTCAAAAAGCATGACAGTCCTACTTCCGACTTTGCTATAAATGGCTAAGACGACTAACCCAAGTTAAAGAACAAACTACTGTATTCTACTAGAATACCAGGAAAAGGCAGTTTATGAAGAGTACAGTCTAGCAAATGAGTTGAGAACACAGGAACAGTGAAAATTCATCACGTTAACCTGTAACAGGTTCAGAAAACTGTTCCATACAAGAACATGTCTGTTAAGAAGTCAGTGAAACAGTATATATGAAAACCAATTATATTTTAACAGCAAAGTTGGGCAATATTAACATGTGTTTTCCACTCCCAGAAAACACACACGAGGCCTACAACGCAAATAAATAAAAGAGAGAATGGGGAGAAAAATCACATTTATTAAGACAACCACAGGCTGGACACAACACACATGCTAAAAATTGGACTGTCTTTTAAAACTTACTTCAAAGGTAAATAGTTTGTTTTCCACAGCCTCACAATCATTCCCGTGTTTACAAATTAAAAGGCCCACGTTAGACATTAAACAGTAGTATGTAATAAATACTCCAACATACCCCCAAAAGCTCCTTTTAAGAGTCATAATGAATGACTTATCATGCTATTGAAAACTATTACTAGAGGGTCAATCAGTTTTCAGTGTCAGTCCTAAAAATACCATTCCTTGTCTTGTCCCTGGATAACTCGTCTTTTACATTTTAGAGGTAAGGCATGAACACCAATTAAAGCCTCAATAACTAATTTAAATGAAGTCTCATAAAAACCTATCGTTTCCTTGCAAACATGAGAAGACATTCAAGTCAAGTATTAAGGTTGGTCAGACAGTTAAACCTAGAGCTACCCACCAGATCTTTTTAGCAATAAACCCACGTTGACCCTAACAAAAGGACCTGTATCATAGTCACTGTGCTTTGGGTAATGTGGCTTCCTCTAGCTTAACCATTATATTTGAGGATTTCTTTCATCCTATTTAACATTTTGCAGTCCTCCAGAGCTCCCTGAATTATTGGACATTCATGACTCCTAGTTTGACTAGTTAAAAGCCCCAGGAGGGCTGTGAAGATGAGCCTTTCTGTACTACACCTGGCACGAGAACACAGAAAATAAATTCAATCTTAGCTTGTGGCCAACCATCTTTTAAGGGGTGTAGTCTATCAGCCTCAGTAATTAATAATATAGCCAGGAGATCAAAAAGTTATTTGAAGACTTTTTCCAAATTAAGAATTTGCAAAAGGAACAGTCCTCCAGGTTCTCACTAAGCAGTCTAAGTTAAGGGTGGGGCTATACACCTGTTTCCTGTTTTTAGTATCTCCTTTCACCATTCTAAGACTATTTAAATGACTCACCTGATTTGGGGAGGCACCAAAAGAAAGCCTTTATGCAATTTAGCCTATAACTGCTAATCAATCTAAATCAATTGCATTTTAATCCTTGCAATAGGAATAGATCACCAAAAAGGGCCTTCTGATCTCCCCACTTCCCAAAATGAAATTATAGAAAGGAGCAATTTTAGTTTTATGATTAAAAAAACAAAAGACCATCTAAGCAAAGTTTTACATGACATTATATATGTAAAATAAAGTACCATTTCCACTTAATCAGTCTTCAAATATTTTTTATTGGAAGGCCATGCATTGCCTTCATTTATTGTATTTCAAATCACTGTACATTTACTTTTTGTGAAAACACTGCCTGCATTTTCTAGTACAAAAAAAACCTAAAAATTGTTTCAGGAATGTAGAGAAATATCCAACTTAAATAGCGAAAAAGTGCACCATAATTACTGCTGCACTGCAGTCATTTCTGCATTTCCCATGTTTCTTAAATAACTATCTTGTCTGATAACACACAATATAAAGAGCAATTATGAAAAACAGACATTTACATATACTTCTAAAGTCTTACTGAGAATATCCTGTTGGCATCGGATAACCAATCATAGGCGCGGCTGCAGTAGCAGGATATGCATATGCCTGTTGGTTCATACCATTGTGCATATTTGGAACGTTACTTCCATACTGCTGAGTGCTATCATAACCGTTCTGGTAAGTCCCTGTTGGATTACCAGTCCTAAAACTGGTCTGTATACCAGCAGACACAAAATTACTTCCAAAGCTCCCATTGGTGTAATTCGCAGCACTGTAAACACCATTCTGAGTTTTTGCCCCAAAATCTCTCTTAAGCAGACTAGAGTAACCGCGGTCATAATTTTCCCTGTCTCTAAATGTATTAAATCCACCCCTTTTGCCCGCAGAGTATCTGTCCCGCCGGTCATCCTTCATGCCTCCTCTACCCCTGGAACGACCTGTCAAGAAAAAAATTGCCAAACTTATTTCCATGGAACCAATCATTACTAACACAGAAAAGAATGTGGTAGCTCTATTTGAGAAGTATTTTCTCAACTTCTTTCTGCACTCACCCACCAATCCCATCTAAATGGATTTGTCAACTATCATGTGACCCCACACCCACCAATACTTCTTACCAAAGGTTGGTCTTACCTGAACCTCTGTCTTCGACCAACTGAAGCAACTTAGGATTAATTGCTTGATTAGCTTCACGAAGCACAGAGATAAGGTCGCTCACTTGCTTTATGTTATTAGGTGTAAAGAAAGTGTATGCTGTGCCTGTTTTGGTACTGCGAGCAGTTCTTCCAATTCGATGAATATAATCCTCTGAGGAGTTAGGGTAGTCATAATTGATGACAAATTTCACATCTTCCACATCTGTAAGGTGTTGCAGTGTGGCAAAATAGCAATGTACAGGGTTTTGCACACCACAACAGCCAGACCAAAAATAAAAAGTTAGACAATTGTATTCCCAAGAAGGTATGGGCTGCAAAAAATACAGTTAAAATGGTTATCCATTCCCTGTAGGAATACCATTGAGTTTGAGAGGAGGGGAAGAAAAAAAAAAACAAAAAGCACACGTCATCTGTATACCTTATTACCCACCCAATGATGGAGCGTGTCAAAAGGACGTGTGTATTTCCTAACAGTCCCAAATTATCAAGTCCCCTTACAGATCATCAAGTGACATCTGAATGCTTCTGCGCAGTAGGGCCACTTAAAAGTTCACAGCAACCTCCTCGTGTGCTTTCATTTTGAGGACCTTTCAACAAAAATGTACATGGTCCTTTGTGTTACACACTTATCAGAAGTTCAAAATTCTGGCCACACTGCTTGTCTTGCCAAGACCTTACAACCGCAGCTGCAAGAAAAACATACCTGTCCCCCAAAAGTTGTTTTTATGCACTGTGTCTCGTCTAGGCAAGCGCTTCCAAGAAGCCAGGATTCACTTGAGAATGTGTCTCTCTCTGGCAGGTCTCGACATGACGACTACTGTGTAGGTGAGGGAGGAACTTTCAAAGCACTGCTTTTTTTCCCACTGACTATGTGTGAGAAGTTGCTCCTGCTCTAGATCTTATGTGCCAGTACTCACCAATTTGTAAAAGGCTTTTAGTACCTTTTAAAGCTGCTCTCTCCATTTCAAACTTGAACAAAAATTTCATTGAACATTGAAGTTTGGAAATATTTCTTCGACATTTCAGCAAACTCACTGAAACTCAAAGACCCACAGATCACAGTAAACAGTTTGAAACAATGCTGTACCATGGCAGTCATGCAAAGCATGGGACAGAAGAAATACCACGGCAGTGAACTGTGAGGATAACTTCCATTTTTTTCCCCCGGAGAGAACAGTTTACGGGGCAGAGGTGGTATGTTCTGCCTTTTGAAGATTACTGGCACACTTTCAGCTTTTCACCTCTCTAATCGACTGGAAGCAGCCAGCCGATCACTAGTCCTCCATCCCCCTCGAGTCCTCCGATTGTCATGCCTAGGCCTTGCCACAAAGACTGCACCTTTATATGAAAAAAACTTAGAAAAAATGCAGAGGTTAAAGAAAGCAATAAACTTTCTTTAAAAAAATTATATGGGTATCTTCTGGGAAACCAAGCCATGAATGCGAGTTTGTACTAACCTAGCCCTCTGGAGGCCACATCTGTAGCAATCAGAATAGGAGCCTTTCCATGTTTGAATTCTGCAAAAGAAGGCACATATACCGCCATCAGTATGAACGGTATTCCAAGTGTATGGGGTGGGCATGGGACCCCGCACTTAAATACTTACCATTTAGAACCCAGTCACGTTCCTGTTGACTCTTGTCACCATGGATACCCATGGCAGGCCACCTAAAGTAAAGAAAAGTTATATTAAGAGACTGGCATTTAAAACCTTGTAGATTTTAACCGTCTGCTTTAACCATTTTGGTCACAAACCCTTTTAACTCCACCTGAAACAAGGTATACACAGTCTTTCCCATACATGTATACTACCAGATAATTTCCATCTTTGAAACTCAGATCTATCAACCCTGATTAAACTTTGCCCCTTCTCCTGAACTCAGCTCTAATAAATATCTGCTTTAGTGGAGGACAACCACACATACCCATCTCTCCTCATTTTTCTAGTGAGTTCATCACATCTTCTTTTGGTTTCAACAAAAACAATGGTTTTATTCTCCTTTTCACTCATGATCTCTTCCATTAGACGAATAAGCCTTGAAAGAAAAAATATTCTGAATTTTTTAAAAAGTTCATGGTTAAAGAGCGAAACACCAACTTTTACTCACAGGGCTACAAGTTAAAAAGAAAACACCTGCTTAACCTTTTAAACTGTTTACCCTTTATCCTTAAACCATAAAACAATACTCTTTCTGTTAAGGAAGCAAAACAATTTTCAGCATGACAGATTTCAAATTAGCATTTAGATTCCACCCAATGGAAAGTCACTTTTGAGATAACTTGTGAAACAGTGACTCAACTTGTAAAATTGTTTTGAGTCAGTCACTTACTTTTCATCCTTTTCTACGTCATGACACACATCCACAATCTGAAGAATGTTGTGATTTGCACTGAGTTCTAGTGCACCAATGTTTATATGGATATAATCTTTCAGGAAATCTTCAGCAAGCTGTCTTACTTCTTTTGGCCAAGTAGCACTCCACATTAGGGTTTGCCTATCAGGCTAAAGATTTTTAGATTAAAAAAAAAGAAAAGGCGTTGTAAGCACAAATTTACAGCTTAGCTTGAAGACATGACAACATTTAAAGGGCACTCACTCTGATCTGGTCCACAATCTTCCTTATTTGGGGTTCAAATCCCATATCAAGCATTCTATCTGCTTCATCAAGGACAAGGTAGGTGGTTCTTCTTAGATTGGTTTTCCCACATTCTAAAAAGTCTATCAGTCTTCCAGGTGTTGCAATACAGATTTCCACACCTTCAATTAAACACAAATGTTACCATGACATCCAGAACTTTTCTGCATAATCAGTGACAAATAAAACCTTTTTTCTTACATACCTCTCTCCAAATCACGTATTTGTGGTCCCTTGGGAGCACCGCCATAAATGCAAGTAGACTTCAAGCGACATGCTCTACAGTATTCAGCAGCTACTTGCTGTACCTGTTGGGCCAGTTCCCGAGTAGGTGCCAGCACCAAGCACTAAAAAAAGAGAAAGTGGAACACCTTTAGTAGAGTCCTGAATTCTAGTTTTAAAGTGCTAATTTACTATTGCTACACTGGCAGATGATTTACATTGTCAATACCCAAAGCAGCTTTGTCCCTTCCTACACTGAAAACCATAACTCTATATATAAAACCACCACAAATTTTCTTTTGCTGTGTAGTCTACAAATCTCTATACTTTTAACCAAGTTAAAAGAATACACATGTACACTTACAATAGGCCCATCACCTCTCTCTAGGAATGGCTGATGATTGATGTGGACAATGGCAGGCAGCAAATACTAAACAAGGGAAAAGAAAACAAAAGAAGTCATGTTAAATATTAAAAACACTTCTGGTTTAATTCCCAACCCATTTTCTTTAGAACCTGTCACATAACTCAAAAGGTCCCCTAAACTTACAGACAAAGTCTTTCCAGATCCAGTTTGTGCTACCCCAACCATATCCAATCCACTTAGAGCAACTGGCCATCCCTGAGCTTGAATAGCTGTGGGTTCAGTGAAGTTCTGCCTTGCAATCACATCCATGACATTTGCTGTAATATTAAAACTTAAGTAAACATCAACAATGCCAAGAGAAAAGAATTTTTTTTAAAAAGGTGGGGAAAACTAGTACTTACCAGGGAAGTTTGCCTCATAAAAATTCAGGACTGGCTTTGGGCAGTTATGACCTCTAACTGTAATTTCCTTGCTTCTTCTGTACGTCTCTACCTCTTGCTACAAAACAAATTATAAAAATTCAGTTATATCTCATGAGGACTCCCACTAACTAAACACACGACCAATACACCCCTAAAATAATCATTATCTACATTAACACTCGTTTTAAGTTTCTAAGACATTTCTAGTCTAACTTAAAAGTCACTGAATTACAGCCTCAAGAATCCACATCAAATTACTCACTGCTGTACGCCTAGCCAAATCGGGGTGTTCTTGATAAAAATTCTTCTCAAATTTGGGCAGCTCATCAAGATTCCACTTCTTTTTAACCAGTTTCTCTCCAGGGTTTCCAAACTTCTTTCCAGATAAGGGCCCTGCCCTACTTCCTCCAAATCGAGGAGCACCAAACCTAAAATTAAAGATAAAAAAAAAAAAATCACATTTTTAAACATGTACAGACTTACTTTTTACCATTCCTGCGCACATGCTAAAAATCAATGAAAGACTCTGGAGGTGGAAGTGCTGTCCTCAGTGATGGTCATTCTTTTAAAAGCCAGAGTTAATACCACATCTCCCTCATTTCCCGTTATACGAAGTACACACCACTGAAAACAAATCAACAGCCCGGGATTTACTGGGTCAGAAACTGGTTGGCCAAGCTCTAGAAGTTCAGATACAAGGACAGACAACAGCCGGTGGCTACTACTCTTTCCCACGAGCAAAAAATTAAATGACTAAAAAAGCCAATAAAGGAGCTCAACACCGATGTTACTTAGTAACTGTCCTGAACCAAAGAGCTCTAGTTTTAATATGTAGCGAAACAACACAGGCAGTGAGAGCAGAACACGGAGGGTGGTCTCGGGGACAGTTAGGCAAGCCAATCGAGTTGGGGGATCCCTCAAAACGGCTTCCTACCAAGGTAGCAAAATTATATAACGAAAAGAAAACGAGGAGGAGGAGCCGGAGACTACCGGGGGAGGAGTCCCGGCCCGGGCGGAGTCCTCCGGGCGGCGTTCCCGCTGGGGCGGCGCTTCCCCCTTTGTCTCGCATTTCTCTCTGCGCCACATTTTCTCGACGCTGCCATTTTGAGCTCCTCCGCCGGGCGGGGTAACAAAGGCGCCGCCGCCATGTCCGCCGCCGGCATTTTGTACCCACGGCTCGGCCACATGGCCGACTCCCGCGGCGCCGGCCACCCTCCAACCCTCGCCGCATTAACGGCTTCGGAGGAGGCCCCCTCGTCACCCACAGAATCCCCAGATTCCGTAAAACTCCTGTAAGCGTACACCTAATTGCAGCGACTTCACCTCGAAGCGCTTTCCTCCCCTCGAGAAATGTGCTCGAAATTCTCCTAACAGTTGCCAAATCATCAAGGCCCCGATACCCCCTTTCCCAAACAAAAAAGAATCTTGAAGGCCGTTAACAAGAAAATTCCAGTTTTGGACAAATATCAAAATGGCGCAAGCCCCTTTCGATGGCGGAGGCCCAAGAATAGTCTTTAGAAACCGAGTTCCCCCCGCCACCCCACCCCCGCAACCCTCATCGGCCTCCCATCCCCCACCCACCGGGCCTGACAGGTCGGTTCCCACACTCACCCTCGATCCCGGCCACGGTCTCGGTCACTCGAATAACCCGACATGGCGTCAATGGTTGCGGTTGGCGGGAAGCGAAGCGGAGAGAATCGGGTGCGACGAGTCGCTGGAGGTGGCTCCGGCGACGGCAAAGCCTTGCGGGGGCGGCAGCGGCGGAGGACCGACGATGACAGAAGCCAACGCTGCCCAACGAGAGACCGGTGGAAATGAATGAGGTGCCGGCCGCGTCCCGGCAGCCGGTTTTATAGCCTGGCCCGCCTCCTCCGCCGCAGAGAATGCTGGGAGCCGCTCTATGACCTAATCACTCCGCCCCTGCGCAGAGGTATTAACGCCTGCCGGCGTTCCGGGATTCGCCATTTTTCTCGCCCCTCCCCCCGGGCCCTTAGCCGGTTTTTCGCCCCTTTCAAGGATGGGACCTGCCCTACCCCCACCTCGCCGTCCCACTGGGGTGCCTCAGCCTGCACTCTCTTGACTTCACCGTTTTCTGGTCTTTCACACTTCAGGGAAACCACTGCGTCCTTTTCCAGGTCTAGCCCAGACAATAAAACGTCCAGCCCCGGTCAACCCACTCGGTCCCCTTGGAGATGTTTACGTCTCCAAAGAGCCTTTACGCCCATTACTAGGGGCAACAGGAAGGCGGAGCCTGCCATTGTCACGTGGCTGCCCCCGCCCACCGAGTGAGCGGGACGCACTACTTCCCCATTTGGCGTCGGCGGAGGAGTACAAGACGAAATAGCTCACCGGAAGTTCCGTGCTAATGCCCCCGGGAAATCTGCCGGGGCTGTTGGGTGACACGGGTTGTCAAGCCCACCCACCCCAGGACCCCTGAGCGCGGTCT
The DNA here is from genome assembly GCF_963930625.1 of Muntiacus reevesi. Lineage (NCBI taxonomy): Eukaryota > Metazoa > Chordata > Mammalia > Artiodactyla > Cervidae > Muntiacus > Muntiacus reevesi. The sequence continues at coordinate 13,968,058 of NC_089266.1, read as the reverse complement.
GGCTGGTGAAAAATGGTTATCTAGAGCTCGCAAACCGCCACCTCGGCACGTGCTGCCAGAGGAAATGCTCCCGCGGTGACCAATCAGCAGCGAGAAGCCGTTTTAACGTCCCTCCCTCTTCCACCGCACCCCTTCCCTGCACTTTTGTTTGCTTCCCTTCCTGTCAGCGCTGGGTCTGCGCCGTGCGGCCCACTCCGGACGCCGTCCCGTGCGCGCGCCCGGCTAGGAGTCCGGCGGCGACTTGCCTCCGCGACATGGCCGGCTCAGAGGCTGGTGAGTCTCTGCCTGGAGCCCCGTTTGTGTGTGTGCTTAAGTCCCCTTTCAGTCCAAGTCCTGAACGCTCCTCCCCAGCTTATCTGAGGCTTCGGGTGGGTCTGTGTTGCCGGCGGGGCTCGTGAGACAACCCGGTCGTAGTTGGCGGGTTCTCTGGCTGGGACTTCTCAGCCCCGCTCCCTGGCGCATTCGAAGTTGTCGAGCCTGATTTGGGGCGGGGAGACAGGGGCCCTGCGGTGAGGCCGGCAGCACGGGGGCATGTTGGCTGTAAATGATCAGAAAGTGTCTTTCCTTAGCCTCTTATTTTCTAGGGAGTGTGTCCTCTGCTCTTGCATTGCGGGGCCTGAGACTGAGTATTAGCGCTCTAAAAATCTTGTTGTCATCCCAAAACAGAATAGTGGTGGATTTTCCCGCTTCAGTGCTTTCTACTGTTACTGGCTTTGTGTAGAGCCGTTTTTGAAAAGCGAGCTGATTGGGTTGTCTAGGACGCTTTCATCTTTTTTTCCAAGACAGCGTTCAAACCAGTTGTCATGGTTTGGTCTGCTGTAGGTAATGGGCACTGGGAGAGGGAGATAACGTGCCTTGACACTGCCACACATACACGTTTATTTCTAGAACATACTGAAGATAATGTGCACAGAACTTGCCCCTTAATCGCCAGTTATTTCAGGGAACAAGTGTTTCAGGTTTGCTAAATTACCTTTGGTTGAGAAGCCCTTGAAATAATTTGGCTAATCCCAACGGAGGGGTGATACACAGGAAACTAAGGTAGAGTTAGTAATGTGCTAGCTCTGAATTTAAAGGCGTTTTTATGAATTTCCCGTATCTCTTTTCATATACGTCAAGTATAATTAAAAATAGAACTAACAAATGCAGTAGTGTTGGTGCCATTACTCTAGTTCTTCACAGCCTAGGCTAATCACCACCTATTTGGGCAGCAGAGAAATTCCAACTTGCACAAGATAATTGGGTTAAAAACATGACTAATACTATGGGGAATTTGAAGCAACATCCATTAATTAGTTTCTAGTAGCCTGAGATTATCATTAACAAACTGTCTTGTTTGTGAAATCCTGTTTACTTGTAAATGTGTTGAAAAAACATCTACCTATGGTTAGTAAAATGAGATCTATGGTAGGTAACTTAAGATTTTAGGTTGCAGCAGTGAAAATTGAATTTGCATCATCAGTTCAGTTCAGTCGCTCAGTCGTGTCTGACTCTGCAACCCCATGAATCGCAACACTCCAGGCCTCCCTGTCCCTCACCAACTCCCGGAGTCCACTCAAACCCTTGTCCATTGAATCGGTGATGACATCCAGCCATCTCATCCTCTGTCGTCCCCTTCTTCTCCTGCCCCCCGTCCCTAGTTTTGACTAAATTGAAATTACAGCTTTTTGGAAGTCATCCCAAGAAATTAAATACAGCTTTTCAAAAATCATGCCTAGTCCAGTGGTTAGGGCTCCACCTTCCAGTGTAGAGGATGCAGGTTTGATCCTTGTTCAGGGATTTAAGATCCCTTATACTGTAGGGTGTAGCCAAAAAAATTTTTTTTAATTGAAAAAAAATCACTTAGGAGGGTCTTCGAAATTCTTTAACGATCAAATTCCTTATCTTCTGTTGAATTTAGTGTCTGTGTTTGTGGAGGTTATTTTTTTAAGAAATGTGTTTGACTTTTTCTAGTATTAGACTAATCTTTTCCTTCCTTTCCCAAAAGAGTGGATAGCTATTGCCAATAATCTTCTTTTGAAATGTCACATACACCTGAGGATTCGAGAACTAGAAGACTGTGATGCTAATGTTTTTATTGCTCTTTATCAATCCATTTTGGGAGAAAAGGTACCAGGTAAGAATACTTAAAAGCAGAAGTAATTGTGTCTATATCTTAGGCCAGACATTTCTAGTGCCTTTTTTTTTCCTAGTTTTTTTTAGTTAGATCTTACATATAAAATCTTGAGATTTCTCTTTGTGTCTTCTTTTTATCTAAATAATAGCATTCATTGCCTTAATGAATGTCTTAGGAGACCCACCTATAGTAACTGCCTTGGTCATCAACTGTTTAATCATTCATAATGTCCTGTGAAAGTTACACCTTCTCTGTAAATGTACCTTCATGGGTTCTAAAATTGAATGGAATTTGAAGACTTGTTGAGTCTTGGTATTTAACCAATGTTATGGATAAGAATTGTTGTTTGTACTGTTCCTGGTTAAGTCTCTGAGTCCTTATCCACAGATTGCTCTACTACCTCTGTATCTTTATATTGTTTACAACCATTAAGCACTAAAGCTCTGTACAGTCCCTCTTCCCTCCATTGTTATGAGTCAGTGTCCTCATCACTTCCTGGAATAATGGGATAGCCTCCAGCTGGTATCTTTGATGCTAGTCTCTTTAGAGTACAGAGGCATGTAGTTATTGAATCAGTCTTTTAAAATACTCATTTCATCCTTCCCCAAGACACTTACCTTCCTCAATACAAGAGGAGAAACTCCACATTTAAGTTGTTGTTAAAATCTTTCTGCTCTGATCTATATTGATCTTAAAAGCCTTTATGCCAGTAATTCCCAATAGCTTGCTTTAACAGCACATATATGAATCCTCCTTTCACACCTGTTACAAGTTTTTTCCCTCTCACGGAAAACAGCCTGGGGTTATGGGTTAAAGTCCCACCTCACGGGTTCTCTCTCTCTCGTTAGAGTATTAGCATCTCCTTGAGTTTATGGATCTCTTTAGCTTTCTTCAGCGTGGCACTTACTACGGAGCATGTTCATACATGTGCTGTGTACGTGTGTGTGTCAGTCGCCCAGTCGTGTTCGACTCTCTGCGACTCCATGGACTAGCCCACCAGGCTCCTCTGCCCATGGATTCTCCAGGCGAGAATACTGGAGTTGGTTGCCATTTCCTTCTCCATGTATATGTTGATTGACTACATATTCAACCAATAAAGATTCTACTTTGTGGAATTCAGGCTATGTTTATCCGTATGTTATGGCCCTCTCTTTCTGGGCATAGCTCAGAGGCCTGGTCAGAGACAGCTAGATGAAAACTTGGACTTGCACAGGATGCAGAGTTACAGAGTTCTTTCCCCACAGATCTCGTAGCTATTCCCAGGAATCAAGAGGATGAAGCTCACAATGTGCAAGCAGTGATTGATTCGCTAGCTTTGGATTACCTACAGGTCAGCCTGTCTCACATAACAGGTTGGTATGTACTTAATCATCAGATAATTTTGCATTTTACTAAAATATTTTGTTGGTTAGAACTCAGCCTTGTTTTACCCAATGAGTAAGGTTGTGAAATAGACCAAACAGCAAGACTGAAGCAAGACAAGTCACTGGTATAGTTAAGACAGCATCCTTAAAAGCTTTTCCAAGAGAGTCATACGTTGAGTTTGGGATAGGTCTCAGAATCCTAGCTGGTAATTGGAATTGTGTTTTGTTGTTACTATATAGCTACCATTGTTTGTTTATAGTAGCTAAAAATTAGAAACACCTGAGTGTCCATTAATAGGGACAGATTAAATAAATTACTATAGTTTCTTATAGGGAACTACTCTGCAGCTATAAAAGATAATTGATGATGCTCTTTATATGCCAATACACTGTTCCATATTCATGAAATGATCTCTAATATATATTGAACGAGAAAAATATGATGTAGTTATAATGCTGATTTGCAGAATATTCTATTTGTAAAAACAAATTCAGAAGTTATATGCAGTTGACTGAATGCAGAAGGACTCTGTAGAAGTACATGTAAGAAATTTAAGTCCGATGAGATGAACTGGACAAGGGTGGGATGAGATTTTTCATCTTATACCTTTTGCACTTCTAAAATTTTGAACCATATGAATGTATTACCTGTTCAGAATAAATAAAACTGTAAATTGTTTTTCAACCTTTTTCCAAAACAGTATCCATGCTTACATTCAAAAGCCCAACATAACAATTTCATTTGTAAATCTCTGTTTTGGTAGATAGAAAATGAGGGTTATTTCAGGCTAATGAACAGAGGAAATTCTGGAGACTTGAAACTATACCTGAATCACTAAGAGAAAGTGTATACTGTTTCATTCTTTGACAATCATTAAAAGAGATATATCTTAGTCCAGGATAGGACATTTATATCTTATTTGGGTAGTAATAGCAACATTTTACAGAAATACTGTCTTTAAGTTTTTTAGTGTAGTTCAAGGTGAGTAAATGTGGTAAATTAGTTTGGAGAAAATTCATTTTGAGAGATAATGATGGGACTTCCCTGTTCTTTGGAAATGGCTTTCTCTCCCAATTGGGCAATTTTTGGTATTTATGTTTACTATATAAACATACCACATACCAAGATCGTGTCTGCTTACAGAACTTCTGGTATGTGGTGTTGCCTCTGACAACTCATACCCACCCCACAGAAAGTTGCAAAACTGCTTACCTCCTCCAGTAGACTGCAAAGCAGCTTTTTAGTCCTTGTGTGCTGTTTAAAGCAGTTTCTCCTACACTCTGAAGCACTGCATTCTCGCCGGCAGTCTTGTTGCTGGGTTGGCAGAGTATGCTCCCCGTCCTGGAAACCAGAAGTCTTGGATATGTCCTTGGGGTATGCTTGTGTATCTTGTTAAGCCAGAAATCATAGGGCTTAAGAAAAAAAAAACATAGGGCTTAAGATTTCTGTTCAGTTGTTTTAAACAAAAAAAAACTATCAAACATTGACTGTCTTTACTGGAGTGTTGTAAAACATCATATTTCTGGTTTAGTTTTTTTGGGTTTTTTTTTTGCATCATGACTGAGGTTATGAATGACTGGATTATCTCAAATATCAAATTTCCACTCCACCTCTCCCATACTTGTTAGAATTCATGCCAAATCTAATCTCCCAAAGGACAGCCCAAGTGTCTCAGGAGTTTTAAGTTCCAGCCATACCTCAGGTTGCTCAGAGTCCATTTTAGGTGATATTAAACATGTCAAGTTTTCATGATTTTGCAGCCCATTTCTTGTCAACATTTCAACTTAACATTTATTAAAAATCTATTTGAGCCAGGTACCGTGCTGGAGACTGTTTAAAGGTTAGTTTCTAGGTATTAAGTTGGTATAATGGAAGGTAAGGTTGGAGAGTTGGGGGTAAGGTGAGATTAAAAGGAGCTTTATGTGCAGGGAACTGGCTCAGTTTTTAATTAAAAAATGGTATAACCTGTAGTAAGTGAATAGGAGTTAACAAATTTTAAAAATTAGGAATTCCTGATGAAGGTATCTGAAGTTTGTTTTTGTTTTATATTCTCTACTGCTGTTGTCTTCAGAACAAGTCACACCACCATCATTCCATATTTACCCGGCTAGTAAAATTCGGCTTAGTTGTTTTTATACTTTATTTTTTTTGTTTTTATACTTTAGTATAAATCTTATAGGATGAAGTTCACTTATTTTGCTTCTTCATAAATGAAGGACTATGCCAATGAATTATCACCCATAATGTTCAGGACTACCATTTTTCAAATATAATCAAGTATCAGGAAATTGATTTTTTTTTTTTAGGAAATTGATATTTTTAATGTTTATATTGTCATTTTTTCTCGAGTTAATTTATAATCCTGTGTCCTGAACACTATTTTTACACTAGTATATCCATTTCAAACTCATGAGGCTTTCAATTTCTTGGTCAATTTTTTTTAATAGCTCTGTATTCTGTGTTCAGGAGAAAATATAGTGAAAGGAGATAAAGAATCTATTAAGAATCTTCTAGAAATATTTGATGGGTTGCTGGAGTATCTTACAGAACACATCAGTGAAACATCTCATGAGAAAAGTAAGTTTAAGAATAACATTTGGCTTGATTTATATTCTGTTATTTCCCTTTTCATCTTTTTGCCTATTTTTTCCCTTAGGAATTAGAATCATTAATACACTGTATCTGACAAATTTAATTGTAAATTAAATTTCAGTTCTCACTGTTGAAGTGGTTGAAAACTCTTATCTAATCATCACATCCTTTGTCAACTTGGGTATTGCTTATAAATTACTTTAAAGCTAGTATGTAATAGGAAGCTAAATCTAGTTAAAATTGCTTATGGTCTTGTTATTACATGAAATTCCTTACTCAGTAATTCCCATGTCAGAACTGCCATTTTTGTACAACTTTGGATATTGCCAAGGCATCAACAGAAAGAGTTGTTATGTTTCTGTCTTCGGCCTACACCTAGGTTTGTGACAGCTTGAATATTTATTTTACTCTTCAGGTAATTCAGTTCCCCAAATTGTAACAGTTTGTTGTGTGAAATCTTGATTTTATGTTTTTTTATCGGTGAGTTATTAATATTTTCCAAAAGTGTTCTGGTTATATTTAAACTGGATCACTAGTGTATAGGAGTTATTCATAATCTTTGACTCCATAAATCCCATTTCTAGGGATTTATCCTGAAGAAATAGTACAGAAGAAAGTTAGGGACTTCCTTGATAGTTAAGTGGCTAAGACTCTGTATTCCCAATACAGGGGCCCGGGTTTGATCCTTGGTCAGGGAACTAGGTCCCACAGGCTGCATTGAAGATTGAAAATTCCAGGTGCCACAACTAAGACCTAATGCAGCCAGGTAATATAAAACAAATTTTTTAAAAAAGAGGCGCTTGGAGGTTTTCATGTACTGTTACCTATCATTGGAAAAAAAAAAAAGAAGGACCTCTGTGTCTTACCAGTTTGGATTGATCAACAGTACAAAATGCATACAGGTTTCTCCTGCCTCCTGAGAAACCTGTATGCAGGTCAAGAAGCAACAGTTAGAACTGGACATGGAACAATGGACTGGTTCCAGATTGAAAAAGGAGTACGTCAGGGCTGTATATTGTCACCCTGCTTATTTAACTTATATGCAGAGTACATCATGTGAAATGCTGGGCTGGATGAAGCACAAGCTGGAATCAAGATTGCCAGGAGAAATATCAATAACCTCAGATACGCAGATGACACCACCCTTATGGCAGAAAGCGAAGAGGAACTAAAGAGCCTCTTGATGAAATTGAAAGAGGAGAGTGAAAAAGCTGGCTTAAAACTCAACGCTCAAAAAAATCAGCGTCCTGTCCCATCACTCTATGGCAGATAGATGGGGAAACAATGGAAACATTGACAGACTTTATTTTCTTGGGCTCCAGAATCACTACAGATGATGACTATAGCCATAAAATTAAAAGACCCTTGCCTTGGAAGAAAAGCTATGACCAACATAGACAGCATGTTAAAAAGCTGAGACATTACCTTGCCAACAAAGGTCCATGTCAAAGCCATGGTTTTTCCAGCAGTCATGTATAGATGTGGGAGTTGGACCATAAAGAAGGCTGAGTGCTAAACGATTGATGCTTTTGAACTGTGGTGTTGGAGACTCCAACACCACAGAGTGGTGAGAGTGGTAGAGTCCCGTGGACTGCAAGGAGATCAAACCGGTCAATCCTAAAGGAAATTAGTCCTGAATGTTCATTGGAAGGACAGATGCTGAAGCTGAAGCTCCAGTACTTTGGCCACCTGATACGAAGAGCCAGCTCATTTGAAGAGCCCCTGATGCTGGGAAAGATTGAAGGCAGGAGAAGAGGATGACACAGGATGAGGTGGTTGGATGGCATCACTGACTCAATGGACATAAGTTTGAACCAGCTGCAGGAGATGGTGAAGGACAGGCAAGCCTGGTGTGCTGTAGTCCATGGGGTCACAAAGAGTCAGACACAACTGAGTGACTGAACAACACCAACATTGATATACAGTGAATAATATATGACTCAGAATACGTTTACTATTGTGAAGTTATCCAAAACAAGTTTTTAGCTGCCGTAGCAATTTATATAAATTCTAGTACAAATGAAGACAAAAAATGAGGGCAGGCTCTTGGTTTCTAATTCTCACATTGTTGATGCTGATACCTATGCCATGATTATAACATCTGAAATTAAATTCTTTAGAGATAGTTTTCTTTTTGTTGCTGAAAAGATTTAAAAGCATATAAAGATAAGGCATAGAAGGAAAGTTTGAAGGATGCCCCATACTGTATATTTTTTTTAATTTCAGAAAACTTCAGAGTGTGTAATATATTGATATGTTAAATATCAACCTAGGAACGCTGGGAAGAGTCAAAGCTGCATGCCATATTTATTGCTCTCAAATAAACCTATACTCAAGTTAGGGAGACTGCCATAAGTACATACAATAAAAAGCATTGTAAGAGAATTGGGAGGGAGTGAATGACGTGCAAAAAAAACCTGACCTAATTCAAGGCTGCCACAGGTATTTGATGCTCTATGGTTTCCTAGTCATTTTAGCAGCAAAAATAAGAGGAAGAAAACTACCTGCAGTAGATTTATTGATTTGAAACCTCCTAGAGACAGCAGTTTTTATGACATAGTACTTGATTACAGGTAGTGGGGGATGATAATGGGGTTGGAGAGGAGGACAGAACTGAGAGATACCTATATGTGAGGCTGGTAAAAGATGACATGCTGATTGGGGAATCTCCAGGGGAGGGCAGGAGGCTGTGGTGAGCTTACTGCTGCTAGGAGGGAGGTGCTCAGATGGAGTTGGAGGATGTTTTCTGAAGTCTGGTTCTCAACTTTGCGGGTCCAGATTTATACAACAGGACTTCCTGGAGCTGATCAGAATCTCAAAATGCCAATTAATAGCAGGAAATATTTATTACTAGTCAAGTCAGGTATAGGGCAGTTTCTTCTGAGCTGGCATTATCATTTACCACTGCAGAACAAGGAAATTAAAGGCAAACTGTGGACTCAGTGCTGCTGCCCACTGTATGACTAAATCTCCACCCTCACTGTATGACTGATCCTTTCTAAGCTCCAGTTTTCTCCATCGGAAATTCTTTCACGGTTGTAGGAAAGGTTAATAGATACACATAAATGGTTTAGTACTGAGCCTAGCCCAGAGTTGCTACACAATGAATATTGACTAACGTTGTTAAAATGTTGTTTGGTGAATATAGAAATAGAAAAAAGTGAAGTGGGATGAGAATATGCAGACGGGTAGATCTGAAGTAGGAGATTTCGCCCACATACCTCCTGAAATCACTCGCTCAGTTACTGCCAATGTGAAAATGTATTTCTCTAGTATGTTGGGGTAGAAAAAAGTTTGATAGTCTTCTCTTTTTTTGGCCACTCAGTATGGCATGTGGGATCCTAGTTTGCCGACCAGGGATGAACCCCTACAGAAGGGCAGAGTCTTAACCACTGGATCACCAGGGAATTTCCAAGGTTGATAGTCTTAGGGAAAATTTCATCCGCATCTTAATGTGGTCTCTCTCCTGCTAAGGCATTATTGTCGTGGAGCTTGAGTTAGGCTGACACAGTCATGTTTTTCTGAAGCTACACCCTAGACATTCTGCCTCAGACATCCCTTACAGATAGGTATAAAGAATACATGAACCTACCACCTAGCTTAAAGAAGAAAACATTGCTAGTACAACTGTAGACTCTTGTTAGAAAGCAGCACTTGTGTTGCTGCTTTGTTACCCAGGTAATGCATACTCATTGCAAGTAATGATTTGGTTCTTACTTCACTTTCACAGGAGCCTAGTTGACCAGTAAGGGGTTGAGGATATTTTGCTGTCCTTACTTCTGTGCCTGCCCTGTAGAGAAATAATTGCATTAACTTGTTTTTTCTTTTTTTAACTTGAGGTGGGTTTTTGTTTGTTTGTTTTTTTTTTTTTTGGTATTGTTTTTTATCTGTTCCAAACAGGTGAAACTGGACAGGGTTCTAAAGAATCCCATCGAGGAGACCCTTTGGAAGATCGAGAAAATACTAAAGAATCCAGATCATCATGGAAAAGAGTTTCTTTTGAGAGGTAGCTCTCAATGTCTGTGAATTTAATCAAAACAAGTTATGCTTTTCCTTCTTCTAAGAATTAAAATTGGCACACAGTATACCAGAATGGCAGCAAAAAACAAAGCTAACGTGAATTTTACTAACTTCTCATTTTTTTTTTTACTAACTTACTTTAAACCTCCCTGAGAGAGTTTTAAGCACCTTGAGCTATGTATAATCTCAGCATTAATTGCCTACTTAATTTAAAACATTTCCTTGATCACCAAAACAATTTATGTTCCTTGCAGAATACTTGGAAAGTACTTGGAGTAAAAAAGAAGCAAAAAACAAAGAATAAGATGAACTATATCATTCAGAACTGAGTAACTGCTTATTAACATTTTGTTGTAATTTAGTCTTTTTTTTTTAACTATATTTTTCTTTTGGGATTTAGTCATATTGTATGTATAATTTTGTTTGCTAAAATTTAGTTTTAACACATCAAGTCTTTTCCTAACTTGATAAACTCTTTATAATCATTTTTAATCACTGTATAACATACTATGCAAATAGGTGCATCATAATTTACTAAACCATTCCTCTTCAGTAGAGGTAGTTTTTTAATATATATTTACATTTTAAGGTGATACATGCTTTAATTTTTCTTCTCATATATTTAAGCTGTATTCAAAGTCAAAGACTATGAATGATATAGGGTGATTCAAAGTATACCCACCAGCAGTATGAAAGTGCTGGGTGACTGCCCAGTAGTCACCAACCAGTATTGTTCCCTATTAAATACCAGAGTTTTTAAATTTGTGCTGTTTTCATAGGCAAAATGTAATGTTGTTACAGGCTTGATTATACTTCTGCTTAGTAGAGATTGAATATGATACTAAGATTTTCTTTTAAGTATCTGATTATCATTTACTTTGTGGAGTTTGTCGTGGTTTGAAAAGCACAAGCAAAGCTTTTTTATTTAAATATAGCACATTGTGAAAAATGTGTCTAAAGAAGACTATCAGAAAATAAATTTCTGGACTTAATTTTTCATTATTAGATTAAAAAAAAGTACAAAAGTAAAACAATAGAAGGATGTTTAGTACAAAATTAATATCCTACCCAGATTCCCTTCACACCCCTAAAGTAACCAATATTTATTGTTCTCTGTGTGTCTTCTCTTATACATTTAATCCTTGACACTTTATACACTGCTTTTCCCACCATACATATATCAGATAAGCAGCAAAAGGGAAAGTCTCCCTTTTTTCTCACATAGTGATGACCAGTCTGAGCATTCATAGGCAGGCTACTTGAAGCAGTTCTTGGGATCCTCACTGGAAGGGCCCTTGTGGTCAGGCCAGGCCATGAGTAAGTGAAGAAACTCTTTCAGGTGTTCCTTATCGTCTGGGGCATTGGGCTCCTCCTGGGATGGAGATGAAGCAGAATCCACTGGTGAAATAATTAGACTTGGAGACACAGCATACACCTTTTCTCTAAGAAGTAATGGTGAGTAATTAAACTTTAAATATCAGTTATTATTCAGCATACAACTATGAAAATGTAAATAGTTATACCTAGGAGTTTTTAAAAGTTGAGTAGAGAGCCCTAACTGGACATCAGAATTGAAATTCCAGAATGCTACCATCACCCACGAAATATGAACAGTGGTCCAAAATGAGTCAAGTGGGAGTCCCAGGTGCATGGGCAAATAGGTGCCTGCAAGTTTGTCATGTAATATGCGGGGCTTCCCAGGTGGTACTAGTGGTGAAGAAGCCGCCTGCCAATGCAGGAGACACAGGAGATGCGGGTTCGATCCCTGGGTAGGGAAGATCCCCTGGAGGATGGCTTGGCAACCCTCTCCAGTATTCTTGCCTGGAGACCATGGACAGAGGAGCCTGGTGGGCTATAGTCGCTAGGGTTGCAGAGAGTCGGACATGACTAAAGAGACTTAACATGCATGAATGCACATGTGGGACTTGATACCGTAGGAAGAAAATTCTGGATGCAGCTTAACAGTCACATTCAGAATACCCACTAAGTGTAGTTTTCCAAGCTGGGTGACTCATTTCTTTCATAGTTTCAACCAAGTCCATACATCCAGTAGCAGTTTTTCTCCCAGGCTTCAGGCTGTAATTCCAACAGTCTACTGCTTATATACAGGCCCATTGAGCCTCTCACCTTGCCGTCCTCCAGCCATCCCACTTCTGTTCTGCTCATCTTGGCTGTCTTGCTCTTTTCTTGTCATCATATATTGAGTTGGCCAAAAAGTTCATTCGGGTTTTTACATAAGATGGTACAGAAAAACTCGAACAGATTGTTGGCCAAACAATAGTTTCTTTTTTTCTTTTTTTTTTTTGACTGTGCTCCACAGCTTGGGGGATCTCAGTTCCCTGACCAGGGACTGAACCTGGGCCACAGCAGTGAAAACCCAGAATCCTAACCGTTCGGCCACCAGGCAGCACCATGTAGTTTCTTCTGTTGGAGTCCTCTTCCTCTTTGTCCCTGGCAGACTCGCTCGGTATTCCTGCAGTGGGGTGGTCTTGCCTTATTTCACTGACACCATTCTCAACCTTGCACAGTCACTTTAGAGTTTGACATTGTGTAAACTGAATTGCAGGGACAGCAGCCACCTCATATACCTTCAGCCAGTATTTGTTCAGTGCCTTCCCTGTGCCGGGCAGTGGTGATACGGTGCTAAACAAAAGCAGACACAGACGCAACTCCCTTCCCTCGCGGCACATATATTCTACTGGTGGGGGCAGTCAGTAAATAAGACAAATAAGTGAAATGTATAGTAAAATCTTTCATATTTGTCTTAGTATCCCCCAAATTAGGAAAACAACAGGCCCACAGTAGGTATTTTTTGGAGTTGAAGAGGAATGGTAGAGTTGAATGAAGTACATTAAATTATGGCAGTCAAGTGGCCCACATTCTCTTCCAGACGCTGTACTGGCTGTGTGACTGAGGACAAGCCCCTTCTGTTTTCTGAGCCCGTTTCTTCCAGTGTGAAGTTAGAGAATTCAACTAAACCATCTTTGAAATCCTTCTCTGCTTCAGTACTCTTAATTCCAAAGAATAGACTCTCCTTTCCAAGGAATTGTGTTCAGAGAGCCTGGGAGGTCAGACAGTAGGCCATAGACATCTACTTGCCACTAAGGTGGGCAAAGGAGCAGAATACCAGAGTCAAGTGTAGGTAATGCAAGGTTTCTTCAAGGCAGAGTGTCAGATGAAAGGGATGGTGGTTTTAGAAATGGTATTCTGTGATAGCCAGTGCATGTAGAAACGTTGTATCTATAAAAAGTGAATTACTTGTTTTCATATTTTAGCTATTCAGATGAAACACAATTCAAGGGAAAAAGAAAAGGTTGAGAGAAAAGCCAGGCTGAGGTGTTTGGGTTTGATATCATGGTAGCTTCCTTTTATATTTGGATTTAAGTCATCAGATAAATGTCATCATACATATTCTTAGGCATCTAATTCAGACTTTAATTCCAGGATTATAAATCTTTATTGCAGTATAATTGACATATATTATTATACAGGTATACAATATGATTCTTTGTGTATATTGCAAAAGGAATATCACAGTATATCTTGTTGTTCAGTCACTCAGTCGTGTCCAATTCTTTGTGACCCCATAGACTGCAGCATGCCTGGCTTCCCTGTCCTTCACTCTCTCCCCGAGTCGGCTCACACTCATGTCCATTGATGAATGATCCCATTCAACCATCTTGTCCTCTGTCGCCCCCTTCTTTTCCTGCCCTCAGTCTTTCCCAGCGTTAGGATCTTTTCCAGTGAATCAAGTGCATCACTTTGCATCAGGTGGCCAAATTTATTGGAGCTTTAGCATCAGTCCTTCCAATGAATATTCAGGGTTGGTTTCCTTTAGGTTTTACTGGTTTGATCTCCTTGCTGTCCAAGGGACTCTCAAGAGTCTTCTCCAGCACCACAATTGGAAAGCATCAATTTTCGGCACGCAACCTTATTTATGGATATGGACCAATTCTCACATCCATACATGACTCCTGGAAACCATAGCTTTGACTAGACGGACCTTTGTCAGCGAAATAATGTCTCTGCTTTTTAATACACTGTCTAGGTTTGTCATAACTTTTCTTCCAAGGAACAAGCGTTTTTTAATTTTATGGCTGCAGTCACCATCCACAGTGATTTTGGAACCTAAGAAAATAAAGTCTGTCACTGTTTCCATTTTTGCCGCATCTATTTGCCTTGAGGTGATGGGACCAAATGTCATGATCTTAGTTTTTTGAATGTTGAGTTTTAAGCCAGCTTTTTCACTCTCCTCTTTCACCTTCATCAAAAGGCTCTTTGTTCCTCTTTGCTTTCTGCCATTAGGGTGGTGTCATTTGCATATCTGAGGTTGTTGCTATTTCTCCTGACAATCTTGATTCCAGCTTGAGCTTCATCCAGCCTGACATTTCACATGATGCACACTGCATGTAAGTTAAATAAGCAGGGTGACAATATACAGCCTTGACGTATGACGTACTCCTTTCCCAGTCTTGAACCAGTTTGTTGTTCCATGTCCGGTTCTAACTGTTGCTTCTTGACCTGCATACAAATTTCTCAGAAGGCAAGTAAGGTGGTCTGGTATTCCCATGTCATTAAGAATTTTCCACAGTTTGTTGTGATCCACATAGTCAAAGGTTTTAGCGTAGTCAGTGAAGCAGAAGTAGCTATTTTTCTGGAATTCCCTTTTTCTATGATCCAACAGATGTTGGCAGTTTGATCTCTGGTTCTTCTGCCTTTTCTAAATCCAACTTGGACATCTGGAAGTTCTTGGTTCACATACTGAGAAAAGTATTTTTAAACCTTTTCTAAAATTGAGCCTAGCTTGAAGAATTTTGAGCATTACTTTGCTAAGGTGTGAAATGAGTGCAATTGTGTGGTAGTCTGAACATTCTTTTGCATTGCCCTTCTTTGGAATGGTAATAAAAACTGACCTTTTCCAATCCTGTGCCCACTGCTGAGTTTTCCAAATTTGCTAGCATATCGAGTGCAGCACTTTTACAGCATCATCTTTTAAGATTTGAAGTACAGCTGGAATTCCATCACCTCCACTAACTTTGTTATAGTAATTCTTCCTAAGGCCCACTTGACTTCACACTCCAGGATGTCTGGCTCTAGGTGAGTGATCACATCATCATGGTTATCTGGGTCATTAAGACCTTTTTTGTACAGTTCTGTGTATTCTTGTCATTTCTTAAATCTCTTCTGCTTCTGTAAGGTCCATACTGTTTCTGTCTTTATTGTGCCCATCTTTGCGTGAAATGTTTGGTATCTCTAATCTTGAGATCTCTAGGCTTTCCCATTCTGTTGTTTTCGTCTATCTCTCTGCATTGTTCACCTAAGGCTTTCTTATCTCTTCTAGGTGTTCTTTGGAACTCTGCATTCAGATGGATATATCTTTCCTTTTCTCCTTTGCCTTTCACTTCTCTTCTCTTCTCAGCTATTTGTAAGGCCTCCTCAAACAACCATTTTGCCTTTTTGCATTTCTCTCTCTTGGGGATGGTTTTGATCACTGCCTCCTGTACAATGTTATGAACCTTCATCTGTAGTTCTTCAGGCACTCTTGTTTATCGGATCGAATCCCTTGAATCTGTTTGTCACTTCCACTGTATAATCATAACGGATTTGATTTAGGTCATACCTGAATGGTCTAGTGGTTTTCCCTACTTTCTTCAATTTAAGTCTGTATGTCTAGTTAACATTCATTACTGAAAACTTACCAATTTTTTCTTGTAATGAGAACTTTTACGATTTACTCTATTAGCAACTTTCAAGTATACAACAGTAATTTTTCTTAAACCTCTTTTAAAATTGAGATACAGTTAATGTACAATATTATATAAGTTACAGGTGTACAACATAGTGATTCACAATTTTTAAATTTTATACTCCATTTATAGTTTTTATAGGTCTCCCCTGGTGGCTCAGATGGTAAAGAATCCACCTGCAACGTGGGGGACCCGGGCTTGATCCCTGAGCCGGGAAGATCCCCTGGAGGAGGGCATGGCAATCAACTCCAGTATTCTTGCCTGGAGAATCCCACGGACAGAGGAGCCTGGCGGGCTACAGTCCATGGGGTCACAAAGTCAGGACATGACTGAGTGACTGAACACGTAGTTATAAAATATTGGCTGTGTTCCCTGTGTTGTATGATATATCCTTGTAACTTTATTTTATACATAATAGTTTGTACTTAACCCCCATCCCTATCTTGTCCCTCTCTCCACTAGTAACCATTAGTTTATTCTCTGTATCTGTGAATTTATTTCCTTTCTGTTACATTCACTACTTTTATTTTGTAGATTCCACATATAAGTGATATTATATATAGTGTTTGTCTTTCTCTAACTTATTTCACTAGCATAATACCCTCAAAGTCCATTCATGTTGTTGTAAATGGCAAAATTTTCGTTCTTTTTTATGACTGAGTAGTATCCCAGCGTGTGTGTACATAAACCATGTTTTTTCTATCCATTCGTTAATGGACACAGTTTGCTTCCTTATCTTGGCGATTAAAAATAATGCTGCTATGAACATTGGGGTGCACGTGTCTTTTCAAATTAATGTTCTCTTTTATTTTGAATATATAGCAAAAGTGGAAGTGCTGGGTCAAATGGTAGTTCTGTTTTTAGCTTTTTGAAAAACTGCTGTTTTGTTCTCCACAGTAGCTGCACCAATTTACATTCCCACCAGCAGGGTACCAGGGTTCCCTTTTCTCCACATCTCCACCTACATTTGTTAATCTGTGATCTTTTTGATAAGCCATTCTGACAAGTGTGAGGTGATAATCTCATTGTGGTTTTAATTTGCATTTCTCTGATTAGCAGTATTGAGAGTCTCTTCATGTACCTGTGGCTATCTCTGTGTCGTCTTTGGGAAAATATCTGTTCAGGTTTTTTGCCCATTTTTAAATTGGGGTTTGGTTTTTGATGTTGAGTTGTATGAGCTATTTATATACTTTGGATATTAACCCCTTTTCAGTCATCTCATTAGCAGATGTTTTCTAATTTTAAAGGTTGTCTTTTTGTGATGGTTTTCTTTGCTCTGCAGAACTTTTAAGTCTAACGAGGTCTCATTTGTTTCACTTTCATTTGTTTATTTTTGCTTTTATTTCCTTTGCTTTAGGAGATAGATCCAAAAAGGTATTGGTACGATTGTTTCAAAAAGTGTTCTGCCTGTATTTCCTTCTAGGAGTTTTATGGTTTTGGTCTTACATTGAGACCTATAATCCATTTTGAGTTTATTTTTGTATATGGTGTGGGAAAATGTTCTAGTTTCATTTATTAATATGTAACTGTCCAGTTTCCCCAGCACCACTTATTGAAGAGACAGTCTTTTCTCTATTGTATTTTTTGTCTTGTCATAGATTAATTGCAATCTGTATATATACATGATTGTTTTAAGTTGCTGATCTCTCACTTTCAAGTCCTTTTTAACAGCCCTGCATTTGTACTCTCCTCCCCTCACAATTATTGCTTTTGATGTTATATTTTATATCTAATTATTTTGTGGATCCCTTAACTGGGCTTTCCTAGTGGCTAAGTGGTAAAGAATCTGCCTGCCAGTGCAGGAGATACAGGTTCGACCCCTGGGTTAGGAAGATTCCCTGGAGAAGGAAATAGCAACCCAGTCCAATATTCTTACCTGGGAAATCCCATGGACAGAGGAGCCTAGCAGGCTACAGTCCATGGGGTCGCAAAAGAGTCGGAGACGACTTGGCATCTAAACGACAGTTCCTTATTGTGAATATTCATGATTTTGTTACTTTTGTCTTCTAACCTTATTAGCTTTGTGTGTGGATGATTTCCTACCTTTTCTGTATAAGGTTGCCTGTACCAGTGAACATTTTCATTTCATAATTTTCATGCTTATAGCCTTTTTTTTTAATTCAGAGAAGTTCCTTTAACATTTGTTGTAAAACTGGTTTGGTGATGCTGAACTCTTAGTTTTTGCTTGTCTATAAGGCTTTTGATCTCTCCATCAAATCTGAATGAGAGTCTTTCTGGCTAGAGTATTCCTGGTTGTAGGTTTTTCCCTTTTATCACTTTAAATATAGCCTGTCACTCCCTTCTGGCCTGCAGAGTTTCTCCTGAGAAGTCAGCACATAGCCTTGAGGGAATTCCCTTGTTTCTTCTCCCTCATTGCTTTTAGTAACAAGAGCAGTTTTTAATTTTTACCCTTAGAACTAGAGTTGTCTTGTAGGACTTCCTGTACTTCCTGGACTTGGATATCTGTTCCTTTCCCAGGTGAGGGAAGTTTTCAGTTGTTATGTCCTAAAATATGTTATCAGCTCCCTTTCTCTCTCTCTTCTCCTGGCACCTGTACAATGGGAGTATCAGTGCACATGATACTGTCCTAAAAATCTATTTAAATGTTGTCATTTCTTATCATTTTTAAAAATTCATTCAGTGTCACTGATTTCTGCTACTCTCTTCTAGCTGGCTGATCCATTCTTCTATATCCTTTAGTCTACTTTAATTCCTTTTAGTGTATTTTTCATTTCAGTTATTGTATTCTTCATTTCTGTTTTGCTCTTTATTTTCTCTTTGTTAAAAACTTCTAGCTTCTCATTCTGTGCAGCCATTGTTCTCTTGAGTTCTTTGATCATCTTATACAATCACTACCCTGAACTCCTTCTCTGGTAGATTGCCTGTCTCCACTTCACTTAGTTCTGCGGTTTTACCTTGTTGCTCTGTTTGGAACATGTTCTTCTGTCACCACATTTTGCCTAAGTTGCTGTTTTTATGTGTCTGGTACATTGATTAAGTTTCCCTACTGGAGAAATGGCTTTTTGTTGGAAATGGCCTGTGCATCCCAGCAATATGTCCCCCGCTGGTCCCCTGAGCTGTATGCTCTAGCGGTTGCCCCTATGAGGACTGCATGGGGCCTTCGGTTGTGGTGGGCTATTTGCTCCGCTTGGTTGGCCCCTGGTCCAGTTGGTTGCCAGGCCCTGCCTTGTGCTGAGGCTGCCAGCTGCTGGTTGGCTGGTCACAAGGTGGCTGACTGCGTAACCTCAGAGACCCCCAGGGCTAGTGCTGGCTCAGTGGTGGGTGGAGTCAGACTGAAGGCTGCAGAGCTGTTTCCTGCCGGTAGGTGGGTGAAGCCAAATCCTGGCTAAGTGCTGTCTTATACACGGGCAGAGCAGGTCTTGGAGTCCATTTGCAGAGCCCAGGGGTCCCGGAGCTGGTGTCTGACTGCTGGGTGTGGACAGTTCTGGCACAGTCGGGTACAGGGTCTGGGGTGCCCTGAAGCTTGTGTTGGCCTGCTAGTGGCCAGGGCTGGGGCCCAGCTGTCCCAGTGAGGGGTCTGGCCTACTGATCCATATGTTGCAGGACTAGTTTTCTTGTGTCTGATGTCTGCCCCCTGGTGGGAGAAACTGGTCCAGAGGCTAGAGCAGGCTCCCTTGAGGTCAGGGCCAGGGCCAGCGGATCTAGATCTTGGAACTGCTGCATGCTCACTGGTGGGTGAAGTCCAGGGGTCTTAAGGCAGCCTGTCGGTTGATGGGTGGGGCTGTGTCCCTGCTCAGTTGCTTGGCCTGTGTCCCAGCACTGGTTCCTACAGGCTTTGGGTAGGGCCAGGTCCTGGTGCTAATAAGCTAGAGGTTGGATTTCACAATAATGCTTGCCAGCACCAAGGTCCATGTGGTAGAAGGAGTTCCTCACAATGGCTGCCCCCAGGCTCTGTGTACCCGGGGTGAGCTGCAGCTGCCACCTGTCTCACCGGGAGACTCTTGAGTTCAGGAAGTGGGTCTGGCCTAGGCCTCTCTCAAATTACTGCTTCTGTCCCCAGTCCCAGAATAGAGATTTTGTGTGTGCCCTTTAAGAATGAAATTTCTTTCCTGCAGCCTTTTGGGACTCCTAAAAGTAATCACCACTTGCCTTCAAAGCCAGATGTTCTGAGGGCTCATCTTCCCAGTGCAGGACCCTCAGGCCAGGGAGCTCACTCCTTTGGGAGAACCTCTGCAATGTAATTATTCTTCAGTTTGTGGGTCACCCACCTTGGGGTATGGGACTTGACTATATTGCAAGTCTGCGCCTCCTACCATCTCGCTGTGGTTCCTTCTTGATGTCTTTAGTTACAGAAGATCTTTTTTGGTAGGTTCCTATCTTCTTCATCAACTGTTGTTCAGCAGATGTTGTGGTTTTGGTATGCCTATGAGAAGAAGTGAGTTCAGGGTCTGTACTCTGGCATCTTGGCCATCCTCCCTTCCTTATACCTTTCCCGTGAGTAAGGAGAAATCCCTTCTTAAGCACCTTGTAATAAGATACACAGCAGGATCTCATCCTGATGCAAACCTGGCCAAGGCTTGCTGCTCTGTGACTTGAGTTGGGGAGGCGGTAGTGAGGCCTCTGTACGAGCTGGGTTTGTTTTACAGGTGGCGTGAACTAGACTCCTTATAGAGGAGGAGGCTTCTGGTGCCCAGAGCACTGCCCCCGTCAACACAGTATTAATTGTAGTCACCGTGCTGTACACTGGGGCTTCCCTGGTGGCTCAGACGGTAAAGAATTTGCCTGCAGTGCTGGAGACCCAGGTTCGATCCCTGGGTTGGGGCGATCCCCTGGAGGAGGGAGTGGCTACCCACTCCAGTATTCTTTCCTGGAGAATTCCATGGACAGAGGAGCCTGGTGGGCTACAGTCTGTGGGGTGGCAAAGAGTCGGCCATGACTAAGCAACTAACACTTTTACTTACTGTACATTAAATCCCCTGATTTATTTACTGTATAACAGGAAGTTTGTACTTCTATCTTCCCTGATTTGTTCTACTGAGGACCTTTTTTTTTGTAAATGAGATGTTATGTATTTATTATATAAATACATAATTTCTTTTTTGTCTGTGCCATGTAGCTTGCTGGATCTCAGTTCCCTGACCAGGGGTTGAACTCAGGCTGCCATAGCAGTAAAAGTCCAGAATCTTAACTGTTAAGCCACCAGGGAAATCCCTAATTGAAATATTAATGTTTACAATAGAGAAGTTCACAATCTCTGCAGTGATAAAACAGTAGGTTCTAAAACAATCTGAAGTTGAGAGATAATTAAATGTGTAACTTTCACTCTGACAAAAGTTCTTGGTGATA
Organism: Muntiacus reevesi; assembly: GCF_963930625.1. Lineage (NCBI taxonomy): Eukaryota > Metazoa > Chordata > Mammalia > Artiodactyla > Cervidae > Muntiacus > Muntiacus reevesi. Next base: position 13,946,911 of record NC_089266.1, on the reverse strand, counting down.
ACGAACCGTGAGTTTTTAGGAGAAATTCCATCAAAAAAAGGGGAAATCCATTTTGTTTATGGGGAGTTTGTGTATTATAGATTTTCAAGGCAGCAAAGTGGTATTTCCTCAATTTCAGAACTATTTTAATATAGCTTTCTATGTAATATCATAATGTTATAGAGCTGATTCAAAATATTAACCATTCAAAAATTAGACAAAACTTGTGATTTCCCTGGTGGTCTGATGACTAAGACTCCGCACTCCCAATGGAGGGAGCCAGGATTCATTCCCTGGTCAGGGAACTGGATCCCACATGCCCCGACTAAGACCTGGGGCATCCAAATAAATAAAAATAAATATTTTTTTAAAAGAAAAAAATCAGAACATTTGCTTGACCTATAAATCTTTGATTATGGTTCCAACCAAGACTTCTAGCTCAGAGATACACCTGTGCAACAGTCAGCATTTCTACAACTCTGCCCCCTATTTTTCTAAAGCAGAGGAATGAAACATTGTGTAAAACTGCTTTTAAGTTACATAAATGATTCTGGGCTACAAAACTACATATTGCTATTAGTTATGAAAAAGTATTTGGTATTTCAAGCAATCAGACCAACACAGTTATATAATTTATGTCATTTCTGATATTTTTATCCTCAAGGTACTAAACTTTTAGCTTTTAGTCTAACAGCATTAAAAAATTTTACCTTTAATATTTTCTAGGTGCCCAAGGTCCTAATGAAATGCAGTCTAAAAAATCCTCAACCCTACCATGTTCTAGCTCACAAGAAGAAGAAGTATTGAACCCTCCCTCTAGTTTTCTGTCCAAGAGTAGGACAGCCTTTGTTGAAGACAGTGAGTAGTAACACTGAGTTCTTGAGACTGGCTGGGAGCTGGAGATCGTAGATCATGAGCAGTTGCTGTTAGCCTTTTTACTTTCGTTGCTCTACAGTAAATGCGATTCTTTTTGGTTTTACATGACCTCAGTTGTAAATGTTTACTATTAATTATGAACTTGGATGTCTTCTTAAGATGGTCTTTGGTCATATGTTTTGCATCCACTATTTTATTATCTAAATCCTCTCAAGGACTTTAGGACAGTAAGAGTCTCTGATACATTAGTTTATCAGTTGGTGGTCTTCAAATTATATTAACTTGAAAAATATTCTCATTTCATATTATCTCTGGGATTTTCATACAGTTAGTATTATATAAAGTCATAGTTAATGGCTAACTATTTTCATAACATATAGATGAACCATAATTTATATGGCTATTCTTCAAACCATTTAGGTTTTTAGTAATTTTTCATTATTTTTAAATAAATTTTTAGGAAAATATTATAATAAAAATTATATTCTTCCTAATTTAATTAGGTCCCTACTTGTTCATTGAGAATGGGCCCCTATTTCCATTGTCTTTTTGGTGTGCTTTTCTTAAAATCAAGTTTAAAATATATTTCTAAGTAGTGTGTGTGTACATTTGTTTGTATAGGGTATATGTATATGTGAAAGGATTTATGTCTTATCCACTTTAATTTGTCCAACTAGCAGGAATTTCTTCTGTGGATGTGGTTCCAAGTGCTAGGAAGTTAGGGGAGCCTATCCAGTCAGCTGTTCCTTTGCATCCACCTTACCACCCTTCAGAGCCTCGCGCTCCCTGCCCCATAGGAAGAGAATACTTGCATTCAAGCCACTGCTCCCCTCCCATGAATTCTACCGGAGAAGGCACGGCATTTTCTGTGGTAAGTGGAAAAGCTTGCTTTCAGCTGGACCATAGTCTATAGAGCACTGTACTTCTTAAAATTCACCTCTGCATACACCTGCATATTCTTACCCTAGGAAGATAGGGACAGGATGACTGTACTTCTTAAAATTCACCTCTGCATACACCTGCACATTCTTACCCTAGGAAGATAGGGACAGGATGACTGTAAAAGGGGAAATAGGATGAGCCAACACATACTGAGTGCTTATTTTGTGTTAGGCACAGTTCTGCATACTTTACAAATATTGGATAAATCACTTCTTACAACACAGCTCTGAAGTATATACTATTTTTATTTCTTATGGAGAAACTGAAATACAGGGTTTAAGAATCTTGTCTGAGGTCACTTAGCAGTTGTAGAATTAGGATTAGAATTCAGGCATTCTAGCTTCAGAATTCATATTGTATGTATCTAATTTAATAATTGAAGTTATTTAACATAAAGTATAAAAAATAATCTTTCAGCCATATTCCTGTTACTCCAGCATGAACTACTATTAACATTCTGGCCTCTTCACGTCTACGCTTTTCTTTGAAAATAAAAGCCTTTTTTATCCAGTCATCACGTTCCTATTTTCCCAGCAGCAGGTATATGCCAAGGTATATGTATATGCCAAGGGTAAATGTATTTTAAAAATGATACACTGTCATTGTTAAAAATTGAAATAATACCAAAAAAGTAAAGTAGCATTAGTTGACCGTCATTCTAAACATTCTGAGCATGAGTTTAGATCAGAGGGTGAATGGATAAATAGAGAAAGGGATCATAGGTTAGTGATTACTTTGAGGGGGCTTGCAGGAGTGGTGGAAAGGCTTCTGAGTTGTTGGTAATACTCTTTCTTTACTGGGTGGCAGTTAAATGGGAATAATCATTTTGAACCTGTTCTTGAGAGGGACACTAACTTCAGTTTTAACAAGGTTTTTTTTAAATGTGATTATAATATAGTTTATACTTAAAGGTATTAAATTTAATTTTCCTTTAATAGAAGAAAAAGATACTGAAGTGAAATTAAAGAGATAATTAAACATCAAATGTTTCTTAACTACAAGAAATATTTTCCATAAGATTCCCTCCAAAGTTAAGATATAATTAGCCTCCAACTAATAAAAATAAATGAAAAAAAGCAAGATATAAATTGTTTAAATGTTGAATTTATATTCATATTTTAGAGGTTTTGCCTGTTTGTTTTGAACAGTTTCTGTTGACTTCTTCATATGAAAGATGATTTTAATACTTTCCAGTTGTAATTTGATCATTTTTTCACTGTCCAGGTATAGCCATAATCTCTATAAGTTTTCATATTTGAGACCACCTCACTTGCCTTTATATTTGAATGGCATCCTGAGCCATGCTTTTTCTTTGAGGACAAGTTTACAGACATTGCTCCATTCCTTTGGCATTGGTGATCAGTAGAGTGTTTTGACAAATGGGGTTTTTAAAAAAGCAAAACATGAAGAATAAAGCGAGCTAGCTTTCTATCACAGGTCCTCCCTTCCCATCACACACAATATGTTGTTTTTTATGTCTTCCCTATATCTTTTTCAAATCAACTCTCCTTTGTTTTTAATAGGAACCAGACAATAGAGTTTCCTTAACTTCCAAGTTGTCTGAAGATAACAAACAGGAAATGTATTCAGCTCGGCACCAAGGCCCTGGGATAAGGAAACTTCCCAGAGGAAGAAGGTAACAGTACTGCAGGCCTCAGTGTTGACAGATTGTCTGCAAAGGGATCTGAAGAGTTAAGGGTATACGCTCCAGATTAGCTGTGAAGGCCGGTATGAAATATTTGGCAAAGCATGTATTACAGTTGTTCTGAACTAAGTAATGTATGCTTGTCTATTTAACTGTCATATCACTTTTTATTACAGATATGAAAACAGAGCTGCAGTCTCATCCTGGGGCTCACCTTTCTCCCAGAGGGCAGGAAAAAGGTTCACAGAACAAGAATTACATGCAGTATCAGAGAAACTGTCTCAGCGCCTCTCTGAACTAGATTCGGCAAGTCTTATTTTTTTCTTATCTGTACTGAGATTGCCATAGTTGGTGAACATTTAAGTGATTTTCCAACTAAGGTGAGAGCTAAGCTTAATGAACTAAAAAGTTAATTTTATCTTAGTTACTGTGAAAATCTTCCTGTAAGTCAAGCAGATGGGACATAGGCTGAGAAATTATCTCCTAGCCTTTTATGATATAACCAGATTTGGTACATATTCATCTAAATTTTATCAAATTCTGATTAAATAACATGATTACATTAAACCATATATGTTTAGATGCATATGTATTGTTTCTGTTTCTCACTAAAGACATTTTGGTATAAAATTGGATGAGCTCTGATTTTCAAAAAATAAAATACTGTAGTTTGGGGATATCATTGATTAAATATATTAAGTCCCTATGTGACTTATTCTTAAGGCTATTGAAACTGATAGTCTGTGGCACTGATAAATATCCTTTAGAAACTCTGCATAAGCGTCTGAAAACTTGTGTCTGAACCTGTGCCTAATTATCAGAGAAAGCTTTTAGAAGGTTATATCTGTCTAATCCTTGCAACTTGCATTCTGCCGAAATCAGTAACGGATGTTAAAAAGGATTTTCTTGATAGATGTTAAAAAGTGCCCTGGGTGATCGAATGAAAGAAAAGACTGGCTCCGAAGAGGAGAATATTGGAAATGAAGAGGTGGAAAGTGGAAATGATGAGACACTGTCTCAGCACAGTGATGGCATCGTGGAGTATGGACCGAAGAAGCCAAGGCCAGGTAAAGCCTGTATGCATTTATTTCATCAGGATCTGTTTGAATTTTATCTTGTTCTTTTGTTTGGAACATATTCTACTGTTTCTTCAGTTTCCTGCCTTTGTGTTGGTTTCTGAGCAGTGTGTAGGACAGCAGCTCTCTCAGTCCTGAAGGAGCAGTCTTGCACAGGAGAGGACTCTTCGCCTTCAGCCCATCTCTCGCTCCTGGTTGGTTCTCAGATCTGTGGTTGTCCAAGCCACTCTCTTCATTCTTATGGCTCCTGGCAGTTGAGAGTGCGCTCTGACCCTTTTTGATGTGGGTTTTTTGTCATTTCAGTCACTCAGCTACTGTCTAGATTCTTTTCAGAGGAAATTATTCCATATGTAGTATATGTTAGTGTCTCTGGAGGAAATGAATTCAGGAGCCTGTATGTTACCAGCTTGAACTGGAACCCTCTCACTCCTGTCTTTTTACTTAAAAAAAATTTTTTTTAATGTTTTAATTGAAGGATAATTGCTTTATAGTATGTTGGTTTCTGCCAAACATCAACATGAATCAGCCATAGGTATACATGTCTCCTCCCTCTTGAACTTCCCTCCCACCTCCCTCCCTGTTCCACCCCTCCAGGTTGTTCCAGAGCCCCAGTTTAAGTTCCCTGAGTCATACAACCAATTTCCATTTCACCTGTCTTTTTTCTTTAACATCATTGTGTTACCTGTCTAAATATGCTATTTTTTTAATTTACATAGATACTATATATGTTATTCTGCAACTTTTTTTTTTTTTCTTGTTAACATTGTTTTAGAAATCTGTTCCTACTTCTGGTTCACTCATTATAACTACTGTGTAACTGAGTTCATTCTTCCTTGGTGACTAAGACGGTAAAGAATCTGCCTGCAATGCAGAAGAGACCTAGGCTCGATCCCTGGGTTGGGAAGATCCCCTGGAGAAGGGAATGGCTACCCACTCCAGTATTCTCAGGGCTTCCCTAGTGGCTCAGAGAGTAAAGGATCTTGCCTGCAATGTGGGAGACCTGGGTTCAATCCCTGGGTTGGGAAGATCCCTTGGAGAAGAGAAAGGCTACCCACTCCAGCATTCTTGCATGGAGAATTCCATGGACGGAGGATCCTGGTGGGCTACAGTCTGTAGGGTCATGAACAGTTGGACATGACTGAGTGACTGACACTTTTCACTGATTTCATAGAGTGTATCTCATTTATATGTGTGTATTTTTATTTAGGTGTATGTGGATTTTTTTGCTTCCCGATTTCATAACAACAAATACTTCTGCAATGAACAACTTTACTTTGTGCAGAAGTTTCTCTGGGATCCACGTCTACTAGAATTGGTAGATCAGGGCTTTGCACTCTCTTAACCATTGCCAAATTCCCCTCCAAAGTGATTGCACACACTTGATGCGTGACAGTTTCCAGTTTGCCACATCCTTGCAGATGCTTCCTACTGCTTGTTCAAATAATTATCCCATTTTCCAGCAACTAAAATTCTGCATGTTTTGCATTCATTTTTATCTACTTTGGTCATCCCTTGTTTCTCTAGAAACGGTCCATTTCTCATCCAGAATTTCCTTAACTTTTCAGTTTTTTTTTTTTTTTTTTCTTTAAGAATACTATTTCCTCTCTTCCCTGAAATTTGGCTAAGGTAGTCTCTAGGAAGCCTCATCCTGTAACGTGCATGTTTCCCTTAGCATATACATATACATCATATACCATTTTGAAAACACATTGTAGGTTAAAATGTTATGTTTATTGGATCTTCAGTTTCTAAAGAAGAATACATTGTGGACATAGTAAAAATGTTATTAAAACACCATTTAAAATAGATTGTGCAAGTTAGTTAACTTGAAAGATTTAAATTAAGAGAGTAAAGAGACAAAAGCTCAAGGACACTTCTCTGGAAAATTTTATTTAGAAAGTTATCAAACCTTTCAAATTTCCTTGATGTCAGAGCTGTATTGAATTATTTGCTTTTCCTAAAAGGCACAGAGCCCCCCTCTTCATAACTATCAGATTCCTAAGTCTGTCTATAAACAATGGACATAAAAAAGTATGTGGAGGGAAGTAATTTGTTAGATCTCACAGGCAGTGTGGAATATGGGGGCTGGATCACTGGGGAAGAACAGGACTGCTTAAAAATGCTAAATAACTTCTGTGTATAAGGTGTTGCTTTATAAGGGTAAGGGGTGTGCGTGTGTGTGTGCGTGTGTGTGTGTGTGTGCACACACTTAGATCTCCCTTCTCAGGACCTACATAGGTAAAAGGTTAGCAGACACACCGCTAGGATGGTTTAACTTTTTTTTCTCTCTCCACCACCAAGAGTACTAAGTATAGGCCTTTGTGTGCAGCAGGCATTCCACATGTTGCTCCATTTTCAACCAAAAGTGAATATAGAAATTTAGTACTTCTTTGAAACATTTTGAGCACATATTTCTGTGCATTTGTCTGTTTGCTTGGTATGATTAAACATACAAATAGAAATTAGAGGAGAGTACATTTAGTACATTCACAGTCTCTTTGGATTCAGTGAGAATCAACCCTTTGGTGCCAGCTTAACATTTCTTGCTCTCACGGTACGTGTCTCTCTCGTGCTGCAGGACTTGCCATGCATAGAAGGGCACCCTCCAGATCTCATTCACTCTCTCCATCTCCAGTTAACAAAAACAAACAATTCCAGGTGGAGAGAAGAAGACAGCGAAAACCAAAAGAAACAGATGTCCGCCGATTTCAAGCAAAGGTATATCCTATCTCTTGACTGTTACTAGGCAGCAGGTATTACCATTATTTACCCTCAGCTAGATGCTACAGTGAACATGCTGTTGATTAAAGGCATAAAATGCATTTAAGATTCTTGAGCTGAGTGGATGACAAAATCATGTGACATGGCTTTTATGTCCCCCATTATAAAACTTGTACTCCTGAAATGCTAAGAAAACTAATCTTATATAACCCAGTGCTCCAGTGGATTAAGAAAGTGTATTGGTGTAGACTGATATTTTAAGGGAGAGGTTTAGAAATAAAGAGAACTTGAGGTGGATTAAATGTGACAGACCATTTGAGTTACAGATGGAATGAAAATGCCCAAGACAGGAATGAAAGGAAGTGGTTAGGGTTCAACAGGAGAATGTATGATTACTGAGGAAGACTTTCTGCTGTGAATAGTGATTTTGAAGTGTAGCATAAACTTAGAACACTTAAGTTTACTGCTATAGTATGTTTTATCATGGTGAAAACTAACTCAGTATGTAATTCAACATGTAACTTCCATCCAAGGATGTATCAAAATAATTATAAACTGTGGGAACAAAAAAATAACATTAGGTAAGTTTTATGTCTCAGTTAGGTATATGTTAAATAATATATATTTATTGATCAGTAGCCTGAAAGGAACTTTTAAGAAAAGTGATTCGAATGGCAGTTTTAGGTAGATTTTTTTTTCTTCATTTTCATTTGTATGTTTTTAATAACTATAATATCACACGGCCTTTTCCCCTGTAGGCAATAACCGAGGCATTTGAAAAGGAACTAAGAAGAAATAAAGTTCAAGAGAATATTGGACCTCTAGGAATAAATGACGAGGAGGAAACAGTGGGTAAAAGTCTCTACTGTAATAAATGCCATTTGATCAGATCAGTGGAAAGTACAGAGATGATCTTTTTAAAAGGAAAAAAGAATCAACAGAACCTTAATCATTAGCCTCTTAGAAAAAAGCAGAATTTCATTTCATGGATGTGGGTTTTCCTTTATTCATATGGTAACCAAGCTGCTAAAATGTGGTACCAGAAACACTAGTATTTTTTCCTGCCTGCCTGAAACTTCAATCAGTTTTAAGGGCTTCTACTGTTTTATCAGTTCAGCAAGGCTTTGAAGACAGTCTGGGCTGACAAGTTAAAGAGGGAGAGTAAGAGAAGACAGAAAATCCTAGCTCTACGCTTGGTTGGAACAAACCCAAAGCATAAGTTTTCATTGCGTTTCAAAAGAATAGTTACAGAAGCTAAATGAAAGCAGGGAAGAAAATGCTTATGCTAAAGTGTTCACAAACCAGGATATAGAATATAGTATGGTTATAACTAAACATTGTTTTAGAACTTTTGTAATCCACATGGAAAAGACTGTCAAAGAAGCAAGCACAACCAGAACATGGTCAGTTGTTGTATGTAGGGGGTAGGACTATGGCAACTATGAAACTTGAATAAGATTCAGTGCTTTTTCAAACTCCAAGGGCTGCCAGAACCTAAAGAGGTATTTAACTTAAAGTAGGTAAATACTAACCAAATTTTAGAAGTCTGAAGTAAGGTAGTTTGGTTGGAAATTATCTTGACTATTTTTGCTGATATGTAATATTTAAGATGATATATGAAAGAGCTATTAGACTTCTCATTCTCTTGTTTTATGTCTAAGGAAAAAATATACAGAGAAGCTGTTCATAAAGGAACTCCAAAACGAAGTCAACCTTGGAAGATTTACTCTAGAAAAACCACAACTCCAAGTCCAAGAGGTGGCTTGCCAAAGCCAAATAAAGCAGTTCCAAGTAAGAACCACAAAATTGTACTTTATGGAAAACTGGCATCCTTTGAAAGTGCACGCTGCCTGCCAAGGACACAGCACTGAACACTTAACATCTACCAGAGAGCTGGACAAAGTGCCCTCTTCTGCTGCTGCCGTATGCTAAATTTTGTAGAGAGAGATAAAACTCTTAAATGAGCCATTTCTTTAAAACACTTAAGTATATACCAATACATTGGCACAAAGGAATGGACTGGCTATGACCTGCTGTTCAGCCTCAGCTCTCTCTGTTCACTAAGTGCTGGCTGCTTTTTCTTTGTTTCTGGGAAGTTGGTAGAACCAAAGCGATGCTCCAAAGTAAGCAGAGGGCCTATCCAGCTCCTGTATATTGAGAGTTGGCACTGAGGTTCATTTTCAAAGACCACTGACCTTCTAACTACATCCTAGTAGACACAGACTTTCCCTCCTGGGAGGGTTGGACAGTCTGTTTGACCACACACAGAGCATCCACCCCAGGCACTGAATCAGCTGAACAGTTAGGATGGACTTCATAAGACCAGCATTTCCTCAGTCAGAAATGTTCAGCTTATTTTCATCCTTAATAGTAGTTGGCTTGTCCCAATCAGAAAAGGAATGCAAAAGTAATAACATACTTTTAGACTTGTTCTTTTCAGGCTCAGAGCCATATCACTTAGATAAGCTTTGACTGAAGGTTGAATGAGATTTCTTCTTGAAAGCTGTCAGCAAGTTTCTCATATTAAAAAGTTTTTTTTACCTTGCAGTGAAAGTGAATGAACACAGCCTCCTGCCCCTGATGCTGGAGCAGTTTCCATTTCTCTATGTTTCTGGCCAAACACTAAGCAGAATGTGGAAACAGCAAATCGCACAGGTTGAACAACTCAAAAAAGATGCAGACAGAGAAAATCGATCAAAGAAGAAACTCCAGGATGAAGTAAGATAGCTGTCAATTAAGCATAGAAATATAAAGCAAAAAGATGCAGGGCTTATCCTTGATAATCTAGTGAACAGAATTATTAACCCCCTTCCCTTCCATCCCACTTTCAGATAGAAGAAGCCTTGAGAAGGCATGACCTCCTTACTGCGCTTATCAAGAAAGAATATGAACATAACAAGAGACTGGTATGTCAAGAGCAAACTGGGTATTATATCTTTGAATTTGTAAGGTAATTGATTACTTTTATTTGTACTAGCTGAGCAGTATCCCTACTGACTCATACCTCCAGCACTTGCCTGTGGAAGCATTTAGGTCTTTAACCAACATTGATGTGAGGGTAAGGTACTAGCTGCTTCATAAACACAGTTTTATTTTTTCTAATTTTTTAATTGGAGGGTAATTACTTGACAGAATTTTGCTCTTTTCTGCCAAATATCAACATGAATTAGCTATAGGTATACGTATGTCCCCTCGGTCTTGAACCTCCCTCCCTATACAGTGTCTTTATACTAACACTTTAGAGATGTTTTCTGTGAAATGAAAAACCTGAAGTTTTGAAATGTTAACTTGCCCTCAGTCCTGCCTTAGTCAGCAAGGGCGAGTTTAGATTTTAATTCAGGTCTGTCCCTGTGAGCCCCATCAGGTTCCAGGTGGTTAACTCAAGTGTTTATTTTGTCCTCCCCCTTCTTTCTCAGGTCCCAAATAGAAAGTTGAGGTTATTTATGCCTCCATTATAATTTGGGCTAAGAATCGTATACAGTATAATGTTATCCTCTTAAGTATCGTGAAGTGAGAGGCCAGAGATCAAAGACGGTAATAAGCCAGAGGAAGAGACTGAGGATAGAGACAAGCTGCCGCTAAGTCACGTCAGGCTCTGCGACCCCGTAGAGGGCAGCCCACCAGGCTCCCGTCCCTGGGAGTCTCCAGGCAAGAACACTGGAGTGGGTCGCCATTTCCTTCTCCAGTGCATGAAAGAGAAAAGTGAAAATAAAGTCACTCAGTTGGGTCCGACTCTTCGAGACCCCATGGACTGTAGCTTGTCAGGCTCCTCTGTCCATGGGGATTTTCTAGGCAAAAATACTGGAGTAGGTCACCATTTCCTTCTCCAGTAGAGACAAGCAGCGAGAACTGAAACTCTGAACAGTTCCTGAGAAGGAAGGGGAAGCATCAGGAATTGCATGTGGGACTCTGGCACTGGGGAGAAGAAAACACGTGTCTGGACAGGTAGTTTGAAGGCTTTTCCTTCATGACTTCATTTCATCTTAACCACTTTGCTAAGATATCACCTGATTTCCTTAGTTTTGCATCTTTTGTGAATGCCAGTTTACTACTCCTTTTAAGGGGGCATCTGGGTATTACTTAGGTGACCTCCTGGAGGAACAGGGAGATGAGATGCTTATTTGAGAGGGGCTCAGTGGAGATGGCTCTTCTTTTTTCCCACACAAATGGCATGCAGGATCGTACTTCCCCTACCAGAGGTGGAGCCCATGCCCCCTGCAGTGGGAGCACAGAATCTTAACCACTGGACTCTGGGGCACTTCTTCTGACTCTGATGATGAACCTACCAAAAAGACTGGAAGGCTTCTGGGGGCCATACTCTCTGCCCAGCCAGCAGACCATGGGCCCTCCATAGCTAGCTTGCTGCCTGAAGACATGGTGATGGGGAGGAGGGTAGATGAGAACATCGGAGTCTGTCTTCCTCTTGTTCTTACCTCTTTTCCCCTTTCCCTTAGCAAGACTTCAAGGACCGAATTCATAAGCAGAAATTAACCCAATCAAAGATAAAAGAAAATCGACAGCAGATTGTTCGTGCCCGAAAATATTATGATGATTATAGAGTTCAGTTGCGTTCAAAAATGATGAGAATGAGGAGCCGGGAAGAAATGGTAACTATGGCTTTTTTGTCTGTTACTTTTTTGAACCACCTTCATTTTGACTCTTGTCCTAATTTGAATGCAAGTCTGAGACGCTGGCGAGAGTCCAGGCTTGTTCACACCTCATTTTATCACCGCCATAGTGCGTCCTGGTCCATTCTGTCTCTACTGCTTGTTTAAAATCAAAGTATAGTTGATTCATAATTGAGTACAGTTGTGTTAATTACCGCTTTACAGCAGTGACTCAGTTATACATACATTCTTCTCTATTATGGTTTGTCAAAGGATATTGACAAATATCCTGTACAGTGGGACCTTGCTGTTTATCCACTCTGTGTATAGAAGCTTACATCTGCTAACCCCAGTTTAACCATTCCATCCTCCCCCTCAGCCCTCTCTTCTTTGGCAACCCCCAGTCTGTTTTCTCCGTCCGTAATTGTTTCTCTTTGGTAGATAGGTTCACTTGTCATATTTTAGATTCCACATATAAGTGATATTATATGGTATTTGTCTTTGTACAGATATGGTATTTGTTTGCACAGATACATGCCCAGGAACAGGATTGCTGGATCATATGGTAATTCTATTTTTAGTTTTCTAAGGAACCTCCATATTGTTTTCCATAGTGGCTTCACCAGCTTATATTCCCACCAGCAGTGTAGGAGGATTCCCTTTTCTCCACACCCTCTCCAGCATTTGTAGACTTTAATGATGGCCATTCTGACTGGCATGAAGTGATACTTCATTGTAGTTTTGATTTGCATTTCTCTAATAATTAGTGAGGTCGAGCATCTTTTCATGTGCCTGTGGGTCATCTGAATCTCTACTGCACTTACCTTAATGTGAAGTCTTAATTTCCTCTGAGCTCCTGTGTGTCGGTATTTCTCCAGGATAACTGCTTTAGGAGGCTGGTCACATGTTCTGAGACAGGAACTTAAGGTGTGATTACATGACCCCAGGTTCTACTCAAAATCAGGAAAATAATGGATAGGTATGCTGTGAAATCTTTCCCCAGGATACTTGCTATTTCATCCTTATCAAGCTTGTGATTCCAAACTAGTAAAACATTAGGGTAATTCTACTTCATGGGACTAAATACTCTGAAGGGAGTCATACTATTATCCTCATTTCTAGAGGATACTTACTTTGAGAGGTTTAATAACTTCACACTAAGGTAATACCACTGACTAATGAATGCATGGCTGTACTTCGGTCAAGAACTCCTACCTGATCAGTGGAGGACAAGTGGGCATATCCAGATCCTTTGAACAATTGTTACCTGTGGCCTCGTTAGATGATAACAACGTGACCCTCAGCCATGCACATGCAACATTTACTTCTGCTTTAGGGTTATTTTCCTATATATACGGCTGCAGCAAAGAACCTTCGGGACACAGGAAAAGATGTCATTAGTCATTGAAGGAATACAAATCAGAACAACAGTGACATAAACTCTCACCCATAAAGATGGCTAAAATAAAGTATTGGCAAGGATGTACAAGTTGGAACACAGAAGCAGGGCTGTTGGAGTTATAAAACGGTGCAACCACTTTGGAATACAGTCTGGCAGCTCTTCATAAGGTTAAACATGATCCAGCACTTTCACCCCTAGATAACTATACACAGATGTTCATACTATAACCGCCCTATTTATAACAGACAGAAAAAGGAAACACTACCAGTGTCCATCAGTTGGTAAATTAATAAAATGTGATATCCATATAGTAGAATATTAAAGTATTATTTGCTATTATTTCCCCCCAAAAATTTGTGAAATACAGTCTGAGATAGTCAGTATGCATACCTGTAGTCGGGCAAAATTTTATTCCACCATGAAAATTCTGCATAACCTTTTCTGACTTAATTAATTAACAGATATTTAAGAAACTGTTTGAAGAAGGTTTACAAATTCAAAAGCAAAGGTTACAAGACCTAAGAAATTATGCCAAAGAAAAGCGAGATGAACAAAAGAGACAGCACCAGAATGAACTGGACTCAATGGAGAACTACTATAAAGACCAGGTGGGCTCACCGCTGCTAGTTTCCATTCTGATGCGCTTAATCTTGACCAGAGTCATATTAATCTGGAACTTGTTACTACACAGGTTAGACTGACTGAAACTCAAGATTAAAATTAGCTAGTGCTTGACCACAGTATAGAATCGTATTGCTGATTTTCAGCCTGTGATTTTAAGATTTAAGATTTTAAGCATGTGAACATAATTGTTATATTTGGACTACAAATATAAGGTTTGGTTTTTTTCTTCCCTGTAAACAGTTTTCATTGCTGGCAGAAGCCATATCACAGGAACGTCAAGAGCTCAAAGCCAGAGAGAAATCACAGGCCCAGGTAATAATATAGAAATCATTTATTTACATTTTTAAGAAATAGAAGTGGAGAGGATACTAATAAGATCTACCGACACTTCAAAACCTATATTCTGTGATTTTAACTTTACCTGTTCAGATCTCTGTTAGAGCTGCTGCTAAATTATTAAAATTACTGCAGAAGCTTGATGATTAGGAAAGTAGAGAGGGAATAAAAATAGATGAGGGCCTGGATCGATGTTGTGACTAGCAAAATGACATGAATTCTCTTTTAGATGTTATATAAGGTGAAGAGGGAGCTGAGATCTAAGATGGAGAAGGAAATTCAACAACTGCAGTACATGATAACACAGAACGACGACGATGCTTTTTTCCGGGAATTGGAAGCTGAGCGCTTCAAGTGTCGGCTTCATTTGGCTTCCTTTCAGTACAGTAAAAACCCCTTCCTATGATGCCAGACTTCCTCAGTGTGGACTTCACCGGGGCAGAGCTAGAAATGAGTCAGTGAAACAGTCTCAACCAGAAGGATCATTTCAGAATGACTTATCTATATATTGACTAGTACTTTTTATGAAATAACTTTTAAAATAAATACTGTTTTCTTCATGTTTACTGAATTTGATCTAAAACTAAGAGGTGCATGAAAGCAATTAACAAGCCTCAATTGCGCAGCCAGCTCCTGAAGCCTATTGCTTTAGGTGAACAAAACAGCACTTGAGGACCAAAAAAAAAAGATCTCTAATTCAGAAAAGAGCTAAAGTGTGGGCTTGTCATTAGAGGTGAGTCTTAGGGTTCACCCTTAAAAATGCGATGGTTAAGTCTGTGTAACTTGGTCACATGGAGGCTGGAAGATGAGAATTATGCATTATGGCTTCTGTCATTTGGGAGGGGTGACAGGTGTAAGATCATCCATCTGTGCTCAGCAGAGCACTCCTGGTTGCAGGTGGGAAGGAACACACCAGCCCTGTTTTCTGGTGAGCAGAGGAGGAAGAAGGAAAAGTCGCTCAGGGTGATGTCCTTCCTGGATAGGAGGGCTTCTGAAAAGGCCAAGAGGTGCGCAGAGGCTTCAGAGCGGTTGAGGAAATGGGAACTTTGCTGACCAAAGCCAGAGAATGGCAGAGGGCACCAGAAAAGGATTGGAAAGGAGGAGAGGCTCCCATTAGGGCATATAGAGAGAAGGATATATGAACAAGGACAGAGGCCCAGGGAGGCCAGCTGGCATGATAGGGTGGGATCTGCTCACCTTGGAGAGAAGAGCAGCAGGTGAACCCAATGCTCTGGTCCCACGTGCTGCCCTTTTGGAATAGCAGCTGACAGTGTGGGGCCTCTAGGAAGGCAGGAGTTCCCTGGATAGCCAAATTTAGAGCATCATGAGAAGAGACATGCAGATAGCTGCAATATATATATTGTGACGGTCAGTGCAGGTGAATGGGCAGGATGCAGGAAATGCACAAGAGCTAGAACATAAGTTCTAAAACTGTTAGAGAAAAATAACATCTAGCTAGATATCCTTAAAATGAGCAAACCTTTAAGAAGCTTTGGCATGAGTGGGTATAATGCAGCAGTACAGCAAGAGCGTGGCCTCTTATGGCTCAGTCAGTAAAACATCCACCTGCAAAGCAGGAGACTATCTGCAATGCAGGAGACATGGGTTCGATCCCTGGATCAGCAAGGTCCCCTGGGGAAGGAAATGGCAACCTGCTCCAGTATTCTTGCCTGGGGAATTCCCATGGACAGAGAGGCCTAGTGGGCTACATACAGTTCACAGGATTTCAAGAGTCAAAAACACCTTAGCAACTAAACCACCAAGTTCTCTAGACAAACAGTCCCCAGGTGTGACTCAGTGATAGGTTATTACACTCACTTTGCATAATGTACTATTTGAATTTGTTATAAAGGCATTAGGCTTGTTTTAATTTTTTTTTTCCTTTTAATGCTTTAGGACTCTTTAAGTTAGTTCTAGCTCTTTACCAAACTAAATAACTAGGAATAACAAAAAAGAACCGATGAGGGAATTTACCAGGAAAGGGATGGGACTGCTAAGCAAAAGTCAAAGAATAGGAAGCAAAAGGTGCCAGTGCATATTTGAAAAGTAGAAAGCAAATTTATGAAGCAGTGACTTAACTCGGTGGAAGGTCTTACTAGCCAAGTACCTGTGGAGAGGGGATTATATGTGAAGCCAGTTTGCCCAGAACCACCCAGGGAAAGCTTATTATGATCACACATTTGAAAAGTGACTTAGAACTATAATTTAACTATAACTGTAGGGGGTGGGGGTAAGGGTGTTACAGAATGAGGTGGTTTGTGTGAGAAATAAATCTTTAAATATCGTCCTACTCCATTCCCACCCCACCCCACCCCACCGCCAAAATCATTGTCTTAAAAGTAATGAGGAGCACTATTAACCACCTCATCTGGAAATGTAGAAATACCAGAAGAGCTGACAGAAGGGTTAGGGGTAGTAGCTTCTGGAAAGTAAGACTAGGGATTGGGGGAACAGGTGATGAAGAGTCCCTCCTCTTTTAATGAGATATAATTGATATACTAGCTTAAATTTATACAGTTCACATTATCAATGATTTGATAAATGTACATATTGTGAAATGATTGCAAGTGTAGTTAAAATCTGTTACCTCAGATTTTTTTTTAAACTGGCAATGAGAAATTTTTTAAAATATGTATGTTTAGCTGTGTGTATGCGTTACTGTATCATGTGGGACACTGGAGAATTAGCTGCTCTCCTATAAAATGTAGAAAGGAAAAGAAAACCTGTGTCTTAAGTAAGGCAGGAGAGTAGAGCCTCTAGTGAAGGAACTAAGGGTGTAGGGGAAATTTATTCACAATGGAAAGAGGTATCACATTGAAAACAGGGAAAGTCTGCAACAGGGGAATGAGATAGGTAGGGCAGACAGAAGACAGTTATCATTAAGAGAAACGGCATAAACAGAAGGAATTCCAAAATTGGGGTTTAAGCTGATAGAGTGATCTATTAGATCCTAAATCCAGACATGCTGAAAACGTTGAATGGAATTTCAAACTATTCAAACTCTAACCTAGAATTTGATGGACATGGCCAGTTTCTTCTTAGCTTAAAAAATACACTAAATTTGAACTGCCTTTAAAACTCTGCCCCCTGAAGAACAAAGCTGGCGGCATCAGGCTCCCTGACATCAAACTATATTACAAAGCTGTAGTACTCAAAACAATATGGTATTAGCATAAAGACACATAAATTAATGGGACAGAATTAGAGAGCCCCAAACAATCCCATGGACCCAGGAGCCGGGCGGGCTACAGTCCATGGAGTCGCAAGAGTCAGACACAACTTAGCAACTACACCACCGCCACCACCATATAAAATCAATCAATTCAGTAACAAGTGAGTCAGGAATATACAGTGGGGAAGGGACATTCTCTTCAGTAAATAATGTTGGAAAAACTGAACAGCCACATGCAGAAGAGTGATGCGAGACCACTGTCTTAACTATACACAAATAGTTAACTCAGAATGGGTTAAGACTTGTAAGACCTGGAATCATCAAACTAGAAGAAAAAGGCAGTGAACTCACTGACATCAGTCTTGGCAATGATTTTTTTTCCTTTTTGGATTTGACCCCAAAAGCACAAGTGAGACTAAATCAAACCGAAAAGCTTCTGTACAGCAAAGAAAACCATCAACAAAGTGAGAAGGCAGCCACTGCATGGGGGAAAGTAATTGCAAATCAGACATCTGATAAGGAAGGAGTTACTATCCAAAGTACACAGCACTTATACAACTCAGCAGCGAACGATCTGGTTATAAAATAGGCAGAGGAACTGAATAGATAAGTTTTTCCCAAAGAAGATACTGAGGGTCAATAGTACATGAAAAGGTAAGGTGCTCAACATCACTAATCACCAAGGAAATGCAAGTCAAAACCACAATGAGACATCGTAACTGTTTGATTGCTACCAAAAAGTAAGTTATGGTGAATATGTAGAAAAAGGGGAACCTTGGTGCACTGTTGGTGGGGATGCAGCCACTATGGAGGTTCCTCAAGAAATTAAAAACAGGACTACCATATGACTCAGCAATTTCACTTCTGGTTATTTATCTGAAGAAAATGAAAACACTGACTGGAAAAGATTATCTGCACCCCCATGCTCAACTGAAGCAATAGCCAAAATACAGAAACAACCTAAGTGTCCATTGATGGGTGAATGGATAGAGAAAACTTGTATATATGTATACACACATTGAAATAATACTCAGCCTAAAAAAAAAAAAAAAAAAGAAACAACAAAAAAAGGAAATCCTGTCATTTGCACCAACATCATTAACCTTGAGGGCATTATGCTAACAAGAGACAAATATCATCTGATCTCACTTAATGTGTGGAATTTAACACAAAAACCCTTCTCACCCTTCAAAACTGAGCTTGTAGATACAAACTGGTGGTTGTCAGAGATGGGGAATGGAAAAAATGGGTGAAGGGTGGCCAAAAGGTATAAACTTTAAGTTATAAGGGCTTCCCTTGTGGCCCAGCTGGTAAAGAATCCGCCTGCAATGTGGGAGAGCTGGGTTCGAGCTCTGGGTTCGGAAGATCCCCTAGAAAAGGGAACAGCTACCCACTCCAGTATTCTGGCCTGGAGAATTCCACGGACTGTAGTCCATGAGGTTGCAGAGTTAGACATGACTAAGTGACTCTCACTTATGAAATAGCTCACAGGGATGTAATGTACAGCATGGTGACTACAGTTAGTAATAACGTAGTGCACATTGGAAGATTGCTAAGAGGGATCTTAAAAATTCTCATCACAAGGAAAAAAAATTTTTGACTGTGGTGATGGATCTTAAAGACTGTGACCATTTCACAAGACAGAAATATCGAATCGTCATGTTGTACACCTGAAATGAATATATGTGTCAACTGTACCTGACTTAAAAAGCAGAACTTTGTCCTGTCTTTTCTCCACTTTCACCCTCTTTGGGAAGAGCGAGTGGTCTCAAGGTTTGAGTGTGATGTGCTCTCCATCCTAACTCTTCTGGGCTGAGAGAGGACTTCATGAATGCTTAGATCAGCAACACTCGTAAGAGAGACTACAGCTCAGACTACGTGGATAACCTAGATAAATCCCAGCCCAAATATCCACAAAAGGTATGCTAGAATCTGAGATGTCATGGGGAACGGGAGTGGGGGAACAATACCAACTTTTAAAAACCAAAAGGGATTTGACGCCTTGCTGAGGTGAGGTAATTAATCTCATGTTGCCGTCATGACTGACTGATTCGCTGCACACTCTCTTGAGTTCTGAGGAACTCGGTTTACACTGTAGTTTCTGAGACATACACTAGAAACACTAGCTTGGAAGTTCAGTTTTTTTTAGCCGCCACCCAAAGCTGTATCCCTAAAGCTGGTACAGAGCCGGACACGGTAGGAGCACGACAGGTACTTGCTGAATGGACAAAGAACGAGCCACATTTAAGGGAAATACCTTTCAATGAAATGTAACTCTAAAATCTGATTTGTCTAGTTTGCTAAGAATATTATCATGGGCCTTTAAGCCTTTTTCTGTGTAATTACCTCTGCTCCATTCTGCTCCTCGGCATATCCTACCAAAAGCATTTAGGATATAAAGTACAAATAAATGCAGTGGATGGTGCTGAGGTTAACCTTCATTATAATAAAAAGACAACCCTTTCCAGTCACCATAGGGCAGAAAAACGTCATATATTACTCAAACTTTCAGGTAATTTATAGATAATTCTACTACTAAAATCCTTAATGTACTAAAAAGTATATATAAATTTTAGAGGACAACCAGTAAACTGGCAATGTGAGGCAAAGCAAAAAAAGATACATTTCAAAAGGATGTAAAAATGGACCCCATGCCCACTCTGGGAACTTTTCATACAGGACTGCTTCCGCTGCACCACCAGCCCCTCGCCCCGCCAAGACATGCCTCTGTGTGGCCTGTGCTGAGGAGAGACTTACACAGACTACTGCGGGTGAAAACACACCCTCTCCAATCCTCTGTTCACCCATGTAGATAGCTAGACTTTAATTCACTACATTTACAGAACTGTGAATTACGACCCTTAAAGTCACGGCTCCTTGGGAAAATGTAACTGATTTCTGCTTTTCGAGGATTCTACTGCTCAACACCAAGGAAGCAAATGAGGCCTGGTCGTAGCTCTGCCCTCCAGAGCCTGGGACGCTGTTACAGGCCACACTGACCACGAAGGCGGCGCCACGGCAGGGGGAGACGAGCGGCTTCCCTGCCGGACCTTTCAGGAGGCGTCCTGAGCCCTCAGGCTCTGCCACGTGACAAAAACACCAACTCAGGAAGGCCCATGAACCTTTAAACTTCACATTTTACGGTCTGTATGTAGTCACTCTTGATGGAGCCAGTCAAACTTCTTAAAAACAATTCATTATAAAGTCAATATTCTTTAGAAACTTTGATGCTGTGACAGTGCAAACAGCATTCATTTATTGCTCAACTTCGGCATGGGCACATACATAGTTAATTTTTAAAAAACCATTTATACAGATGTTATTGATAAAGCTCATGTAACAACTGGGTGAAAATACAAAGAATATCAAAGCTAAAACACTCTGTAATAAATACACATACAATGAAAATGATAAAACTTTGTTTTTAAAGTCAGTTTGAGAGAAGAAGAATATTACAATAAGTGAACTAATTACATCTAGAAACAGAACAACTCAGCATTTGGTACAACCATCATTCTAACGCAAGTACATTAAATACCACAAATGGCAGCCATCGACTGTGCTGCAGCCTGAAGACAAGCAGGGGAGCTGCTCTATCGAACCGTCAAGATGACTGGAACAATCTTCTAACTCCCATCAACGCAGCCAGCTCAATGCACCGGAAGTTCAAGCCAACTTAGTGTTATAAAATAAAGCAAATTACACTGTATTTAAAAGAAGGGAAACTTGTGCTCTGGACTGTAATTACAAGGAAAAAATTAAAGACTTGGTTAAAAATAAAACCCATTCAGGGCAACAAACTATGTGCAAAAACAAAATGTACACTATACACAGCACTATTTAAAAACTCTTTACACCAAAGAAGTAAGACCCTCTGAAACACACTCACCTCTGTACTGCACACGAGCTCTACAAAGTAACCACTGTTCGCAATTAAGCATTCATGATGCAAAGGCAATGTATGGAAACATGACATCACGTATCTGAAATAACGCAACTAGAGGAAGGATTAGGAAAAACCCAGCTAAGAGGGACATGTGGAAATAAATATTCACATTAAACATGAGGTGCAAGTCCAAGGTTCAGTGATTCGTTGGGGGGTTTTGTTTGCTTAGCACCTGTTTAGAAGTAATCAGGTAACGTGACTTTGAAAATGAAATCTAAATCATGTTTTTATAAGTTATGTTGGTGATACCATAGACTGTAAGGGAGGGGAGTTTCTTCCTTTTAAAGCTCTATTAAGTCATTATAAAGTTAAAAAGGCACTCAAAAAGCAATGGTATTTGCCTGCTCTACTTTGTACATTATTTTGAGAGTAGCATTTCATCATTACTGCATCTGTCAGTTATAATTTCTCTGAAGTGTTCATCATGTACTTTTACTGAAAGATTATAATAGGCACAATTACACTGCGCTAGTGCTTTAATGTGAGAGAGAGATGGACCTGCAACCAATAAGGTATTATTGTGAAAGCTGAAAACTACTGATAATCAAACAGGGTATTTCAAGATGTTCTCTGGTACAACTAAGAATGCAGTAAGAAAACAAAGTGGGAAGGAACAGCTCAGCATAAGCACGTCGCCACTACACAGTTATGACTAAACCAGCTTGCGTGTGGCTGTCAAATTTGGCTGAATGAAATAAATACATAGAAGCTATAGGAGTAGTTCTCAACTTTTTTTTAAGCAGCAAATTTTCCATCTCTTGTATTCTACCCATCCCCCCACCCCTCCTAGTCTCTGAAACCTTACGTAAAATTCCAATATATAAAAGAAAAATCAGAGCTGTTCCGGGTAAAGGCAGGTGGGGAGTTCGAGGCCTCTGCTCAAATACCAACTCGGCCTTTCTTCGCCCTCTCTTTGTCCCTCCTCTCTTAACCGTGACTTCTGAGGCACCTCTGAGGAAGCCCTTGGCTCCAAGAACACAGGCTGAAACCAATCCATCAAATGAACACAAAGGGCTGATTCACTTGATAATTACGCTGCAAAATTTAAACAAAGCTATCTCATCAAAATTTGCTATGCCTGATTTCTCAACAATGTAAAAAATAAAAAAAGAGAATAGTGCAGATTTCTGGTGGCTGAATTTAAAAAACCACTCATGACTTCAGATTTTTCCAAGCTCTCACTCCAGAATTCTGGTTGCCTTCTGGATCATGCAACATGCCACGCACCTTGAAAGCTGAATCTGGATGTTTCAAAATCAAATGCTGATCTTCAACACCAAGGGAACCGAAGATTCCCTTACCTCCAAAATTACTCTTCAGACTTAATGTTTATGAGAGAGTTAGAATCACTTTTTGGTTTTTTGTTGTTTTTTTGTAATTACATCTCCTGCCCCACCACCCCTTCATTTTGTTAGGTAAAAGCAGAGTTTCCTAAGCTTTGCTAAATAATCTTTTGAGCAGAGTTTTTCCTTTTTCATAATTTTAACTGATTAAGATATGAGCAGCTAAACAGACATTCAGGATGATTTACTTGATAGAAACTTACCATAATTAAAATATAATATGAATTAGGTGCACTTGTCATAGGAGACTTTGGTTTACAGAAATAGTATATATATCTCTCAAAGATAAGCTGACCCAGTAACAGAATGAAAATCCCATCTCATCCACGTGATCTGAGTAGCTATAAAAATGCAGTATTTCCATTTAAGATGCAAAGTAAATCCAAAATACCTGATCGTATTCATTCAAGATAAAAAATTAAGGTTTCTGTTTTAAAGTCTCTTAAAGAACAGGGAGCCCCTGAATGCATCATTTTATTGTAGCAAATAAGCTACTAAGTTCAGACTAAATGGTTGCATTAGGAACTTGACAACCAAAATTATATAGCTGTATTCCAGAGAATTCATGCTTGAAAAATATAAAAAAAAAACTCACTTAGGCTATGTTGAAACATATAATGCTTCTAAAATATAATGCTTTGCTATAGAAAAATGCAATTAAACTTGGAAATGGCTTAATGTTTTTTTTAAGATTCTTTTGTAGCCAATTGTTTACAAAGGTAGAATAATTCAAAATAATTTTATTTTATTTTATTTTTTACAAAGAGCAAGTACAGGAGCTGTTCAAAATCATGTTTTCAAAATGAAATGTGACTTGTACCGACTGCTGAAGTTGTCTTGATATTTGATAGACTTGAAATCTGTGAAGTGATTTGAATAGATTACCTTTTATAAAAATAGTAGTAGTCTTTAAGTGTAGAATACTGCCTAACTCTGGAAATGTAGGAAAAGTCAGCATTCTTTAGGTTCAAGATACTAATTTTAAATAGCAGCTGAATGTGGCCTCATGGCAAAGCATAAAGACCTCTTTTTTTCCTTGAAAAGGAATTTCAAAATTGTCCTTTCCCCTCACAGTGTCCTAAAATTTTTTAAAGGGGGGGTTGGGGGTGGGGCATTTTCCTGTATTTCAGCATTCCTTGAAACTCTGCTGAAAGGAGGCTGTCTGTCCGTCAGGCTATAAATAGAGTCCTGGGTAAATCCTTAAAGTTGTCATTCCACAGCAAATCCACACGTTTCTTCTATGGCTGTTAGCAGCTTTTCATATAACTTTTCATAGCTTTCATAGGGCGGAATGTCTATTCGATTGAAGCTGTAAATAAGCAAATCACAGTTCACTCAAAACAAGGCAACTGACTTGGCAAGTGTACATTAGTTTACACTAAACTAATACAGCCATATCACTCTTGTGTCACACAGAAAACTACAAGAAAGAGGTTATATTTCTCTCAAGTTGAGATTTACTTGAAAAGCCCCCAAAGGGATTTTCCCTATCCATTTTTGGATAATCTTAATCCATTAAAAAGGAATAATAAGCAACTCTTAAGGCTCCATTCAGTAGAAAGAACAACAAATAAAATGTCAAATCTGTTTGAAACTAACACCTACATACCTGGCATGAGGGGAAAAAAGCTACTGAAGTAACTCACCAAGTGTGGGCTTTGGGCAGGTTGTTAGTGCAAGCATCGATCTGGTGTATGGTGAAAAGCCGTGGGCCTGCGGCACCTGCAGAGGGAGCCAATGTGGGTCAGATCACTGCAGGCACATGTATCAGTCTTCACAATCTCAGAATAAAAATGGTACATAAACCACAGGGTCTAGGGCTAAGGGAGGACTGGTGACTCCACACAGCTGCCAAAAGGCCCAGGAAAAGAAGCTGGGTTTTTAAAAGCTGGAACTGACCTTGGATAACAAGGCTGATTCCTTGATCTGCTAGCCTTTCGATTTAAGGAAAAGTTCAAGATTGAAATCTTTTGCCAACTTTTATCTTCTATGGACAATCACTGCCCCAAAGGGGCAAATCCAAGGTCCAGCACATATTCAAAAAGATGACAACCTAATGCAGATTTAGGTTTCACTCCTCAGACTTCGCAGAGAGCAAAAGATCACAGTCTAGAGAGTAACGAGTCTGCAGAAATACAACTTCACTTCATGCATCTGAGCAGCCTGCTGATAACGAGGTCTCCGCATGGGCAATGCAAGCACGACTCGTCTGTTTCCCCCGCGGAGTTCCGACACGTAGACTGTATGCAGCACTGTGGGGCCATGTACCAGCCTTGCTTCCTACACCCTCCGTCACCAGCAGCAGCAGTTTTAAAAATGAAGAGCTTCAGAAGTAAAGGAACACTGCCACCCAGTGAAGCACCATGATCACTAGCAATATCCCAACTCATCCCCCAACTGAACAGCTCTTCCATGGAAAACAATTCTTAAAAATGGAATATGGCTGTGAGATGGTCTGATGCCATGCATAAACTAAAAGTGCTCTGACCAGACAAATGGCTTCCACAGCTCATGCTGCCTCTATTAAAAAAGTAGAGGGGAGAGGCCTCCCAAATGGGTAAATGTTTGCCAGGCTGAGATGTGAACACGGAAGCAGACAGACTTCCCCTAGAGGAACGGGCAACAGCGTTTTAAAGCAAGGGGTCCAGAAAAGGCAGAGCATCAGCACACACGTCTCCGACATGCGGCACTCACTACAACCACAGAGAACCCAGCAGGAAAGGCTCTTGGGAGGGAACAAGGAAAGGAAGGAGAAGAAGGTATCAAGACACGAGAGTTACAGGTAAGAACTAGAGTGAAGAGAGAATCTGTTTATAAGCCCGTTTGTACACCATCTGCATATACCAAACACTAACCCCCTGCCCCCGACGATGAGACGCCAGATTGTCTGTGCCTCCCTCTCTCTTACCTTGTAAAGCCTTGAAGCCCTGCAGAGGCACTCGTGATGAGCCGGTCACAAACTGAAGCAACCGTGCTCGTCGTTCTTCATCAAAGAACTCCACAGCCTTCCAGAACCACTTGACAACATTGCTGTCTGGAGTACAGTGTTTTAACCGGGTGTTTACCTTCCAGTCGTTAACATCTATCTTTCCAAGTCCACAAATAATGAGCTGTTAAAATATTGCACAAATAATGAGCCAATGGAAACCCAAGTCGGCCAAAAATTCCTCAAAATGGAACTTTAGATTTGCAATGTTGGCTTTCAAATGGTGTCCTTAATCGAGGGTAGACGTCAGAACCATCTGGAAAGTTTTTCAAAATATACACACTAGGTCCTATGCTCATATTTTAATTCTGTGAATCTGGGGTGAATTAGGGTCTGTATTTTTTAAAAGCTCCATGAGTACCTACACACTGCAGGTTCCCTACCCAGGATGTGAGAACCACAGTGATGGACATGACAAGATGAGAAATTCCATAATCTCACAGTAGAGTTCTAAAAAAAATGATGATCAGAAACTAGATTCGGAGTAAATACAGTTTACATATGCCTTCCTTAAGACCTGAATCTACTATTCCAATTTCAACATTTATTAGCTTTGGAATTCTGGGCAGTTCAGCTCACTTCCCTTGGCCACAGTTTCCTCTGCGGTAATAAGGCAGTAGTATCTGTTTCATTACATCCTGTGAAAGCAACCATGGGCATTCAAGAAATTGTGTTGAGTAAGTGGTACAATCTGCTTAAAGCTGAACCAAAGTACAAAATTTATGAATGTGCTGTTACAGAGCTCTGCTTGGCATTCTGCTGCAGGCTCAGTATAAATGATATATCAAAATCACTTTGATACGATTAATACGCACACCTCCTTAGGATCCAAGACAGAGTCATCTTACTGACCTGTGTATGACACTGACTTATGATAGTGTGTAGTACAGAACATAATGCAACCTGCAAATCCCATAGTTTATAATTAATTATACTAACTCAGTATAACACTAAAATAAACTATATATATATATATTTCTTATGAAAAGTTAATTAGCAGTAGAAATTATACAACAAACCCTAACATTATTGAATAAAATCTGCAACAAAGCTTCTACAGGGTTCTGAAAAATCCTGAATCACAGCTATATGAACAGGTAAGTGGTTATCCAAACAGAATTACAGAAGTACTTATAATACTGAAGATACCTCTCAAAATTCCTTTCTTCAGAGGAGTGGTAACTTTAAGGCCAAATTCCTTATTTATTATACGAACAGGAAAAAAATGCATCGTATTTCAACTTTACTGTCATTCCTGCTGTGTTTTATTCCTCCTCCTACTTCCTTCTGGTCATTTCACTACTGAATAATTCAATCACGAAAAGAATGGGGATGGTATTCAGTCAAACCGTAGAATAAAATCTCATTACTTTCCAAAGTAGTTCAGTAGTAACTCAGATATATTTGTTAAAGGTCTTAATTATAAAACCAAACTTAAGGTGCTTTAAGGACTAGCTTTAAAATTAAAAAATGGTTAACTGGTTATTAAAGTCTGTATTAGTAACAAAAGTTTCCAAGGAGACTGAAGATGTTTTGACAGTCATGGAAAGTCGCTCAGTCACGTCCAATTCTTTGCGAATTCTCCAGGCCAGAATACTGGAGTGGGTAGCCTTTCCCTTCTCCAGGGTATCTTCCCAACCCAGGGATCGAACCTAGGTCTCTTGCATTGCAGGCGGGTTTAGATGATCCTAAATGTTTCCTCTAGGTTTTTGTCTATCAAGTGCTTTCTTGTAAAGCTTAACGTAAATCCAATTGGGTCTAGGTTTTTATTCCAAATAAACTGCAATATGGTGGAGACCAATTGATAAAGTTTCACTTAACTAAATCAATAGCCATTTAATTAAAGAATAGGAAATAACACTGGAAGAATATACACAAAATACACAAAACCTGTTAAAAGGAAGAATGGAAAATAGGGAAGAATAAAGGATAGTCACAATATAAGAGAGACTACTTGTAGAATTTACAAAACATGAAAGGCTTTTCCTATGAGTTAGAATTCTCACAGCAGCACACCGAAAAAATTCAAAAGTACCAGAAATACAACTCCTCTAAAGCTAAGTAACAGAAACTTCTCAACCTTGCTTTGTTATACTAGATGATGTCATGACATTCATACACTGACCTCTAACTCCTTTTCATCAAATGTCTTCAGCAGATGCTGTGGAATTACTTCATTAAATCCTTTCTGCAGGGCCAGGAATTGCGCCTCAATGCCTCGTAAAAATCTCCAGTTCACGTAAAGCCTGGAAACATTGGGCAGGGGTTTTGTATGATCAAATATATTCAGATTTGGTAATTACTATGAATCGTTAGTACATTAGCAACACTGCACTTTACAAGTGTCTAGCGTTAAGAATTTAGTCTAAAATCTAAAAGAATCTCAGATTACTGAAGGTAGATGGATCCTCAGCAGTGAGGCAGTTCAGTATAAATTATAAGCAGTATAAATTAAAAAGCAGTAACCTTCCACTAACAAAAGCAGCATCGCTACAGCAACTCTTCACTTCAGAAAAACTATTAAACTGGAAGTTGGCTGGAGAGCAGATGGGTCTGAAGTTAAAATCTAAATGAAACGATTTTCTCAGCTTCTAGAATGCATGCCAGTAACCAGAAAAAAGAGCCCATTCAACCAAAAATAATTTTTCTGATTTCACTTAAAAATACAATCTGAATGTGTTGGGTGTTGTTTTTATATTTTGTGGGTTGTATACAGGGGAAGGGGAGGTAAAGAGAATCCCCATATCCAAAATGAGAAGAAACAGTAAAAGCCACTAGCAAGCACTTTTTGACTACTTGTTTTTCCCTATAGGCTTTAAAAGCCCTGAAAGATGTAATTTGAGCAATAAAAAGTACACGAAACTATATCTCATGTGTAGCTCTACTTACAGCTTTGTTTGGACTTACACTTTCTACATGAATTACCCTTTTTTTTAATCTATCTTCCCAGGAAAATTTCTCTCACAAACCTCAGAACTACTCCTACTCCCAATCTGTCAGGATTTCCTTTCCCAAATTTGGAAGAAATAATTCTCTAAGAAGTAAGTTACTTAATATTAACTGTATCCCTTGGGGGACCTCATTTTTCTTTGTTTAAGGGCACATCAAAACTGCCCACCTGTGAAAAGTTTTTCTGTGTAATTTCAAAACTGTATCTGTAAGGATGATTGGTGGTCGTCCTGTCAGACTCTTGCCACCCCTGGACTGCAGCCTGCCAGGTCCCTCTGTGCATGAGATTCCCATGCTTCCTTCCCCAGGGGATCTTCCTGACCCAGAGACTGAACCCACGTCTCCTGCACTGCAGGTAGGGTCTTTGCCACTGAGCCACCTGGGAAGCCCCAAGGAATAACTACTGTGCCTGTAAATATGGCTGAATCCTGGAAAATGAGCAGTCTACCCAGATCCTGGAAGTGACCCACTACTGAACTTCAGGGAATTCATGCTCATCCTTATTATTTTTTAATTGGTGTGTTTGTGTGTGTGTGTGTGTATTTTGGGGGGGTGGGGTCACACTGCTTGACATGTGTAATCTTAGTGTGTGTGTGTGTGTGTATTTTGGGGGGGGTGGGGTCACACTGCGTGACATGTGTAATCTTAGTTCCCCGACCAGAGATCAAACTTCAAACCCATGCCCCCTGCCGTAGAAGTGAGGAGTTCTAACCACTGGATCATGGGGAAGTCCCTCATTAAGTTACAAATGTAATATGTTTGTTATTAAAAGAAAAATCATAGTTAAAAAATCAAACATTAAATGTGGAGACAGAGTAAAACCTGAAAGTCCACTCTTTTACCCTCTTTCCTCTCTACTTCCAGGCCTATCACTTCCACTCTCCCACCCTAGGCAACATCTTATTGGGTAAGTGGTCTTCCTGAACATCATCTGTATGAGAATAAAACAATACAGACTTTGTTCCAAGACATGCTTTTTAAGTGACAGCTTATGCAGAATCTCTTTTTTTTTAAATTGTCACACAATATTCTATTTAGTATATCTCATCATTCTCTTCTATAAACATTTTGCAGTTTTCACATTTTTTTACAAGTAATAAACAGCCTTATATTTCTTTAATTACAAATGTGTTTCCAAACAGCAGATTCCTAAGAATGGAGCTGCATATGCATTTTCATTTTGGCAGCTGTTCTCAAATTGTTTTCCAACAAAGCTCTACCAGGGTTCACAGGCTATGAGACTGATGGGCCTCATCCGTGAACTGAAACATTTCAGTCAGTAAGACCTGAGGACATAGTCTGTGCAAAAAGTACAGCAAGCATGCTTCTGTGTACATATGGTGAAGTTCAAACTCCTAAATTTGATTATCATAGTTTAATGCTTAGAAAAACTTCACATACCATGAGCCAAATGATCTCACTTAATACTTCTAGATTTCTCAATCAACAGGTGATTTTACAAAACTTGAACATTTTCTTGATTTTTTTATAAGAAATATAGTACCTCTTATATATCTATATTTCTTTAATATTTACACTAATTTATTTTTTATATCAATATATTTCTATTTTCATAAATTATATTTCTATTGAAAACACGTGTTTCTTATATAAACCCACAACATCTTCATTTATAAACAGGGTTAAGTCCTAGTAACACAGCACGAAAGTGCTTCTGCACAGCTAGCTGTGGGAGCTACTACACATGACGCGACAAGCGTGTTTCCTGAAACTCGTGCCTTTGGACAGCCCCTCTTTCAACTGAACCTGGGCTGCTTTGTGACTCGCTTTAACCACAAGAATACAGCAGAGGTGATGTTGGCCAGTTCCAGGCTTAGGCCTTTAAAAGATCCCACAACTCCTCCTTCTGTGCTCTGGGAAGCCAGCCACCCGATAAGAGGCCCGGCTACTGTGCTGCAGAGAGAGGCCTCTGACACCACGTGGGATAAGTGAGGAGCCCAGCCAACAGTGAGAACCAAGTGCCAGATGGTGACCCAGCGTCCACTCCAGCCAGCCCCCAGCCCGCCAAGCCACCCTGGGTGAAACATCAGACATGTGAGTGAAGAGCTCGTCTTAACATTTCCGCCCCAGCTGACACCATGTGGAGGAGCAGTGTGCTGCCCCTGTTATCCTCGATCCAAGTAACTGCCCCACGGGACCATGAGAAATAATAAAATGGTGGTAGTTTTTAAGCCACTTAATTCTGCAGAGGCCTATTCTGTGGCAGTAAGTAACACTACCTAAACATCAATGTTTTTCCGTACCACCATTCTAGAACATTAAAACAAGTCTCAGGCTTAAGAAGATACAAATG
This sequence comes from Muntiacus reevesi, assembly GCF_963930625.1. Classification (NCBI taxonomy): domain Eukaryota; kingdom Metazoa; phylum Chordata; class Mammalia; order Artiodactyla; family Cervidae; genus Muntiacus; species Muntiacus reevesi. The sequence continues at coordinate 13,915,993 of NC_089266.1, read as the reverse complement.
TTTACCTGACATATTCTTTTTTATTTTCTTCAGTAACAGGGATACTCTTGCCATTTGGTTTAAGTTCATGCTGAATGATTTCACCATAGGCATTATGTTCGACACAGAAGGTGTGGTCCAAAACACCTGTGATATCATTCTCGCTAGAAAGGAAAAAAGGGGAAAGACACCTGATTAGAAAATCTAAAATTCAGATCTCGGAGATATATTAATTGGTGAGACAAATAAAACTAAGGTTTTTTTTTTTTTTCTTCTTCTTCTTTCTTTTTTTTCTTTTTTTTTCCTTCATCCCGGTCCCCCCAAGGTGGTTTTACGACATGACAAACAGAGGAACATCTGACCCTATGTTCTTTTTACTAGTTCTCATGCCACTGTTCCTACCAGTTGGGGGGCAGAAAAGTCAAAGAGCTTTAACCTTCATAAACCCTGGGAACATTTTATTGAGTAATGAGGAAGCCCTGGAAAGCTGGGTTTTACACAGGGAAACCTCAGTTCTGTTTGGCTTTCAGGTTAGAACTTCTACCAGAATCTCGGTAATCCAAGTGACCAAACACCGGAGGAGCCCCACTGAGAAAGCTACTTGTGTACTTGGTAAAAACAAGCATGGCCATGTATCTTCACAAACAAATGACCTCCCAACAAACAGAGCTGACTCTTACAAATACCATTTTTAAAGTATGGTTTCAGCAATCATCATTTCAGCAGAAATACCTTATTCTCACATATGAAAAATGGAAACAGAACATGCATCATGTTGAAGAAATCATTAAGTGCTTTTAAAAATAGAGTATACTACATTTTCCCCTTTTAAAGTAATACCACTTTTGCTACAGTTTAGGAATTTTAAAAATACACAAAAGCAGCAGAAAGAGGAAAAGTCTCATATGGTCCCATCACTCAGATGATCACCCTTAATATTTTCCGTGCATCATGTTTTATATTTCAAAAAAAGTACATCCATTTTGAAGCATGTATCTTTTAAGAGCTCAGATTCTAATGAACAAGACTCAATACATACAGTATCCACACTAAACTGTTATGAAGATCTGGATCAACTAGCTCCATGTCATCCAAAGTAATGGACTTCCCAAGCAACTGTTTATAGAATGGCAACGTGAAACCACCATCAATATAGTGTCCATGGAACACAGCCATTCCCATTATTCGTCCAACAAAGTGGAAGTATGATAAATGTTCCTGAAATTGAAGAGAGTTTATGTAAATATTCCAGGTAGGTACTATCCAGGGAATTTTTAATAAAAATTAAATATGTAAGCAACAGTAATTTTTAAAATAATAAGTATCAACTTATACTCCAATTTATAGCTATTTAAGTGGATAGGCTATCGTATCAAGGCTCAATACTCATTAGGGAAAGTTTCTATAGGGCACACTTAAGATACTATACTTTGCTACAAAATATTGCAGCAGAGTCCATGCTTCTCACAAAGAAAGGGCAGTCACTCTGTAAAATTTATCCTCAGAAATTAAGTCTAGTCCTTCTGCAGCCTCACTAAATCTGCTGCAGATCCTGTTCTCTCTCCTCCCATCTCCTGCTGAGCTCCTTATAGTCATGGCTCTGTCATGGAAAAAAAGCTTTCAATTCTCTACCTCCCTGTTCTCTTGACCTAACCAGAAACTGAACTTCAAAACATCACAGATTTAAGAGCACAGACTTCATGTCTAACTTGGACTAGAGTCCTGATTTTACCAGTTACTAGCTATGTACACTTGGGCAAACTACTTAACCTCTGTAGAGATAGTTTTTCATTATCTGGAAAAATAAGGGTAATAATAGCATCTAAAAAGGGTCTCTCTGGGTAGTAACATGAGGTGATGAAGCCCAAGGCGCTGGACCTGGCATATGGTAAATGCTCAACAAACATGAGCTATCATTACTACGGTGGCGGTAATGAGCTGGTCAAGCAGAATCTTCACTTAAAAATCTCCCCTTTATGAAGAACACCTAGCAGGGAACCTACCATGCCTACCATGTTTAGACAGATTTGGTCTTCCATGATATATTGTTTTATTACTGTTGGATATTTGTATTTTAAACTTCTTTTACTTCTCTGTTTAACAATCTCTAAGCTCACCTATAAGCCTCCCATTTATCTTACAAATAGCACTTTTCTTTTAAAAAAGTAGTACCCGTTCACTACTATTTAGAAAATACAGACCAGGAAAAAAAGCCCGTAGTCTTAACACTCAGAGATAACCACTGCTAAGTATTACACTGTGGATCTTTTCAATGTTCTCACATATACATATGTTTACCAAAGTTGCATCGTTCTATTTTGTTAACTTTTTTCCACCTATTACAAATACTATCTTTACATATCATTATCCATTATCCCACAACATCATTTTAGGGGCTCTATAATATACCCTTGTATGGGAAGATAATAGAAATACTATAAAACCAACAAATGAGTAACAGCTGCTAACTCTTGTTGAGTACTTAATAATATGTAATAGGGTTAATAACGTATAGCACTGTGCAGAGTCTCATTTAACAGTCACAACCCTTCTCTCAGGTTCAAATTATATTTTATCATTGAGGCTTAAGTCAATGAAAGTCACAAAGCTAGTTAGTAATGGGACCAGGATATGTTCTCATGTCTAATTCCAGAGTCTAAGCTCTTAACCACGTTGTTCTGCTTCATGTCATAATTTAACCAACCCCTCTTATGGACAGCAATGTTATTTCCAGTTGGGGCTACTATAAACAGTGATGCAGTAAACCTCCCTGGGCCCAACTGTTGCACACACTCATAATCATTCACCTAAGAAAACTCTTTAAAAGAACACTTGCCAAGTCCAAGGATGTGACTTGAACAAAGACAGCAAACCTATGTCATAAACTACACTGACACTTAAAGATGAAAAAACATTGTAGGTCATAAGTTAGTTCATATCATTATAACCACCAATCATACCGGATTAACTGCAGAATCAGGATTGATCTGCAATGTATAGATATCATCTCTTGAATACTGGAAGAGGCCATAATAAGGATTCAGCATTTCATGTGACAAGAGATATAACCACTCCCTAAAAAACAAGATATGCCAAAGGAATTTTTTGTTAATAAATATACTTTTACTAAGATATGCTATTAATTAATGTTAGCAAAGGTTTTTAATAAAACAAAATAAAGCACTAACTAGTTATGTAATATCACTTAAGAAAAGTATACCAACGCATGGAGCTCAACCCCATGCCCCGTGACCACCTAGAGGGGTGGGAGGGAGGTTCAGAGGAGCTAGAACACCTACGGCTGGTTTCTGTTGATGTACGGCAGAAACCAACACAGCATGGTAAAGTAATTATCCTCCAATTAAAAATAAAAATTAAATTAAAAAGAAGAAGAATCTACCAAGCCCCAAAGTAAATGAAAACCCTTGTTTTATTGTATTGAACTCATGTCTCACTCAATTTTGGGTAATTTTGTGACATTTTAATATCAGCAAACATAATAATGATATCCAGAAGTACCATTAGATGCTGCAGCCCAGTGGTCTGTTACTTTTAATTGCCAAACAAATTTGTGATCCATAATAAATATAAAATGAAGGGAAGAATATGGTTTTATTTCAAAACCTCCAAGTGGTCCCATTCATACCACCCTGATCGTCTCCAATCATGGCAGTTTTATACTAGTTTATGCAATATATAACATTCATATATAACTAATTCATGTATTACTGTTGGTATGGTTTTAGTAAGAAAATTTCATTATCCATTTCTACTATCTGTTTTGTTGTAAACCCTAGAATAACCGTGATAAACATGTAAGTGGTGAGAAACTACCAAGGCCTTTGGTATAAGTGGGAATAAAAGGGTAGGCCAGCACTTTCTGGGGATGTTTCATCCCACTTCTTGGTTTCAAGCATACATCAGTGTTTTTAAAACCTATAATAAACAGTTCTATCACCTTAAACTTATTAAATCATTTACATTTTCAAAGTATAAAAGACCACTTTTTGTCTTGGTGAAACAGAAATAAAATCACTAGTCTAGAACTTAAGGTGACGTCCGAGTCTCAAAGCCTGTCATTCCTCAGCTAGGAAAGGCACGTAAATGATATTTCTGATATTATGGATTAAACAGGAGAATAATATAATTTTAAGAAATGCAGTGAAACACTATTAAAATAGAGGAAAACATTTCAAAGTTTTATCATTTGATGGCATCTAAATCAAATCATTATGCTTAATACTTGAAAAGTCTAGAGATTAAAAAGATAAAGTGAGATCTCCAATAGGCAACCTTCCCACCGAATATGTCTTGTATATTTTTTATGCATATATGTGTTTTTTAAAGGCTTCCCTGGTGGTTCAGTGGTAAAGAATCTGCCTGCCAAGCAGGAGACTCAGGTTCAATCCCTGGGTCGGGAGGATCCTCTGGAGAAGGAAATGGCAACCCACTCCAGTATTCTTGCCTGGGAAATCCCCATGGACAGAGGAGCCTGGTGGGCTACAGGCCATGGGGTTGCAAAGAGTTGGACACGACTGAGCATGCATGCACAGTGATCAATTCTAAAAATCCAAACTAAAGAAGCTATCCATTTGCAAGTAAAAAGGTCACAGAAAAAGTTTACAGGTGAAAACAAGTAATGCCAAATAGCAATTATGGGACCTGGTGGAAACACAAATTTAATTTAGGCTGGATTTAGATTAGGGGAGACAGAATTATCATGATGGTCCTTAAAATGTTTTAACAAAGAAGCTATAATGTTTCTGCTGCGTTTATACATAGTGAATTCTCACACCTGGAAAAAAATACTTGATGTATGAATGCAGCAGAAACATCATATTCAATGTACTGAAATATTCTATGGAGGATTTATGATATACACACATAATTCCCGACACAAACATTCCTTTAACAAGGTTAAAAAGCATGGCAATGGAAGCAAAGGGAAACAGTGTTCAGTTTAGAATACACGTCATTAAAATCTCAAGATTATTCCTGACAGTGTAAAGCAGAGGGAACAGCACGTACTGAAGGAGAGAAATGGAGAAAATATCAGGCCTGTAGGCCCTACCAACAGTCCACACAGGGTTGCAGCTAGTTTTCAGAGAAAGTCTCACTGGACGACATGATTCATTAGCAAGTTCAAAATACTTTACTGGCAGCAGTGCTATACTAAATAACCTCATTATGAATGCATCTACAAGGGTATCCTCCATACTGCAAACATTAGGTAACATGATGTTAGAAAATAAATACCAATGAGAAGGTTACACCACAGAGAGTATCTAATCTGCAAATATAAGGATCTATATGTCATTTACTGACGAGTATGTCTTTACCTGGCAACCCCTCCATAGTCAAGGCCTTCTTCTCCACGAAATTTTATCATTAATCGCTTCCAGAGATCTTTTGGTCTCATTTTCATGACTTGTCGATATGATTCCTGAAAAAAATGTTTAGTATACTATTATTACTAGGTGTTTTTAACCTGTTGTTTAAACTCTCCTTCCCATTCCACCTACATGTTTATTTAAATAAAGTGGAATGTGTTCAACAATCAAATCAATGGATCAACTCCAAGTGTTTGGAACCTCATGGAACTTAAAACAGTTTAATACTACTGAAATCAATTCTTTGATAGACATTATATTAAAAGCCTACTAAATGCAAGACTCTGTACTTAAGTCCTATGAACTATAGCAATGATACCACTCATATTAAAAAACACAATCTGACAGAAGTACCACATTTTTTAAAGTTAGTTGACCTAATCCAGGCGACAGATTCCAGCAGAAAGGTAAGAAACAAAGTTTCAAAGAACATAAGTAATTGTTAATGTGATCCTCACGAAACTGACAACTTTACATTATTTTAAAATTACAAATGACTGAGTACAAACAAGGTCAGAACTGTTCTGAGAGAAAAAAGTTCATCCTTTGGGAGAAGGATTATGAAGTCCCCAAACATCTCTTGCCCTGGAACCCTCTAATAAGTGGGAAAGTCCTGCCTTGGACCTCTGCCACTTACTATGTAAGAACATTGAAGCTGCCATTAGAGCTATAAAATCCAGAGATAAAAGGACATACCAGAAAGGAAGATATTCAATAAATTAAGGAAGCAGTCCAACAGTAATTGGACAAAACGATTTTTTGATTTAAGAGTCCCTTACCTTTTGGAAGAATTAGAAAATTAGGGATGGATAATATCTGTGGTCTTTTAAAATTCATGAACAAATCAGTATCTGCAATGCAGGAACCAAGCTGCACCCATCAGAACCTCTTACACTTCATCCCATTCAAATGTTTATCTTATATATTAAATCTCTCTAATACTACTGCCTTTACTCCCCACAAGTAAAAAGAGAAATTAGTGAAAATTCTCCCATTTTAAAAAGATTAAAGTGAAAGTCGTTCAGTCGTGTCCGACTCTTTGCGACCCCATGGACTGTAGCCTGCAAGGCTCTTCTGTCCATGGAATTCTCTAAGCAAGAATACTGGTAACCACTCCCTTCTCCAGGGGATCTTCCCAACCCAGGGATCAAACCCAGGTCTCCTGCATTGCAGGTGGATTCTTTACCATCTGAGCCACCAGGGAAGCCCTTAAAGAGATTATGAGTACCTCCAATATATACTTGGAAAACAAGTTAATCACAGAAATTTAAATTTTCTCTATTTTAAAATCAGACTTGCAAGTTTACCTCAAAAATCTCTTCCCTGGAGACCTCAATGCGGCAATGGCCAGCCTGAGGCTGCTGCTGGGAAAGTTCCTGCCGCAGAATCTTTAGTTTCTGAACTAGGTCTCGCTTGTACCGTGGGACTGTCAGACACTCTGTGTCATCAGGGCACAACGACACCACCTGCTGTTGCTGGTCTTTCAACTGGTTCTGCCGACTAAAAGTTAACAAATATTAGTAAAGAATTTTTTTAAAAGATTGCAATAATACATTTAAAATAGCATTGCATGCTAAACCAAGTCTATCTATATTATTTCAAGGCCTTGTTTTAGTCTTAGCTTGACATTTTTGACAACAATAAACTGGCTCCAAAGTTTATTTCTTAGAATTTATGGAAGTGGACAATCAAGAGTTTTATCCAAAAACCTTTATACAGCTGCTGAGAGCAACTTTCTCAAGTACTGTTTCCATTTTCCTCCACTCAAGTTTACCAGCTCTCATGTCAAAATTCAGGCATATGCCAAACCCTGTGCCTGTTATCTACAGTCTGTCTCTCTGAAAGAGACAAACAGTTGGAACTGGCAGTTTGGCAGGACCCCTTCTCCTATGCACGCTACAGTCCAGACCACAGGAATGAGGGAAGTCACAGAGAAATGAGCACTTTACAAACAAGTTTAAATGCTTTATAAAGTGACTATTTTTCTTTTCCTTCCTTTTTTTTGGGCCATGCGGCGTGACATGCAGGACCTTAGTTCCTTAACCAGGGATCGAACCTGTGTCCCCTGCAGTGGAAGCATGAAATCTTAACCACTGAACCACTAAGGAGGTCCTTACTTTTATTTTTACTGTGGTAAAATATACATCACATAAGATTTACTATTTTAACCATTTCTGAGTATTATAGTCACTGGCATTAAGTACATTTACATTGTCTCTTATGCTAAAGTGACTTCTAACTGCATATATAGTTTACTACAAATACACAAAAATAATCTCCCAAGTACAGCAGAAACATAATTTTCAGAAGGCACATTGCCTAGAGATATATTTATTCTCCTGACAAAAATACTGTAAGCTGCATCTAAGAATTGTTTAAAGAATCTTATGATATAATGAATGAGTTAATTTCAGTAAACTGTCAGGAAATAAAAAGTCAGGTAATTCACTGTTAATGTCTATGCAAATGCCGAATGATTCAGTTGGAATCTAATTTCACACACAACAGACAAGAGTAAAATCTTCTAACCTAAGAGAAAAGGACAATGGTAGCTATGAGAAAATAAAAATAACTTTCAGTTCTGTAACAAATGACCCAAACTTACTTTACATATAATGATTCAATAGGTAAAAAAAATGATTCAAATTTATACCTAGAACACATAACTATCAAAAAAAATGCAGCTTTGATGAAAATGACAAATCACCATTTATTCTCATAAGCACTGTAATAAAGGTGTTTTTTGTATACACACACATATATGTCAAAACAGAGTATATTAAAAATACTCTTTAAACAACGGTATTAATCCTATCCCAAAAAAAGAACTTGGGTATATGAAGTTAAAGATACAAAACTTTAATTCAAAGTGGATGAGAGACTTCAATGTAAAACCTAAAGCCAAAAGTCGCAGGTGCCAAAGCACAACCCACAGAAAAACAAACGGATAAAATGAACATCACTTAAATTCAAAGAACATTTACATTCTTCAAAAGACACCGTTAAAAAAATGTAAAGACAAGTCATGGTCTAGCAGAAAATCTTTCGAAAGCTTATAGCTGACATAAAACTTGTATTTCAAGCATCTAAAGAATTCTCAAAACTCAAAACAAAAAAACTCTTTTTTTTTTAAAAAAAGGAGGCAAAAAATTTCACCAAAGAAGATATACAGATGGAAATAAGCCCATGAAAAGATGCTCTACATCACTAGTCACTACAGAAAAGCAAATTAAAACTTAATGAGAATTCTGTAAAGCAATTATCCTTCAATTAAAAAAATTAATTAAAAAAAACTTAATGAGATACCAACTACACATCTATTAGAATGTCTAAAATTAAGATTAACCATACCAAATGTTAGCTAGAGCAGCTACAATTCTCACACACTGCCAGGGGGAATGTCAAATGGCACAATCACTTTGAAAAACAATCTAGCAGTCTCTTCAAAAGTTAAACACAAATCTGTCATATGATGCAGCCTAGGTGTTTATTTATCAAAGAGAAGTGAGAGCGTATGTCCACAGAAAGACTTAACATAAATGTTCATAACAGTTTAGTCACAGTCGGAAACTGAAACAATCCAAATATTCATCAGCAGGTAAACAGATTCATAAATTGAGGTCTAGCCACACAATGGAATGAAAAGAAATTAACTATACAGGCAACAACAGAGATGAATCTCAAATAATTACGTTGGGTAAAAGAAAGCAAACAAAAGAGAGTATATACTGTATGAATCCACTTATCCAGAACTCTAAAAACTGCAATGTATAGCGATAGAAAGCAGATCGGTGGTTGGCTGAAAATGAGGTGTGGACTGAACTGTGTCTAAGTAAATAAGTTGAAGGCACCTCTGACTGTGACCTTATTTGGACACGGGGTCTTTGCAGACATACTCAAGTTAAATGTCACACTAGATGAGGGTGGCCCTAAACCCAACAGATTGGTGTTCTTATAAGGAGAGGTAAATTTGGATCCAGAATATAGAGGAGAAGCTGTGATACAGTAAGAAATATACTTTGGTCTTTGTCCCCAGTTATTGACACAGAACTCCTAAAATGCTTGAAATTTCCTGAGTGGCAGAGGTGACAAGAAAAGTGTACTCTGTTCCAATATTTGGTCTTTGTCCCTGGTACAAGACACAGAAGCTCCTAAGTCCCTTAGAATTTCCTGGGTTTTGGAGCATTTCTGTTTCAGTGAGGTGACTGTTATGTAGTTGCAGGATGGGGCCTGGTTGCAGGAGAGACCACGGCTTGATGAGAAGCCTAGAACTTTCAGCGCCATCTCTCCAGCCCCTGGGGAGGGGGGAGAGGAATTGGAGACTGAGTTAATGATCAATCACTCCTATGTGATAACATCTCCATAAAACCCCTGAACGCTGGTGTTCAGAAAGCTGGGGTGATGAACACACTGCAGATACCCAGAGGATGAAGCACCTTGCAGAAGAGTACACCGAAGCTCCATGTAGTCCCCAGCCCCGACCGTGTCCTACGCCTTTCTTCCATTTGGCTGTTCCCAAGTTACACCCTTTATAAAAAACTGCTGATAGTAAGGAAATAATTTCCCTGAATTCTGTGAGCCATTCTAGCAAACTGTTGAACCTGAGAGTCATGAGGACGCCTTGACTTACAGCCAGTTGGCAAGAAATATGGGAGGCCTTGTTGAAACTGAGCCCTTCACCTGTGAGGCCTGATGCTAACTGCGGGTGGCATTAGACTGAATTCAAGTCCGTATATGGGGAGAACTGGAATGTTTGAGGAAAAAACTCCCACACTTGGTGGCAGATGTTTTGTGGGTAGACCAGACTGTAGAAGGTCATGTGAAGACAAGGAACAGACTGGAATAATGTTCCCACAAGTCAAGGAACAGCAAGGTTTCCGGGCACCAACAGCATCTAGGAGAAGGGCATGGAACTGATTCTCCTTGAGAGATTCCAGAAGGAACCAACCCTGGGTCAGCCTGGCTCTGAACTCCAGTCTCCAGAACTGTCAGAGAATGAACTTATATTGTTTTAAACCACCTAGTGTGTGGTATTTTGTTACGGCAGCCTCAGGAAACTAGGGAAGGGGTGGGAGGGGGGACCACCAAGAGGCTTAGAGAGGCAGGAGGAAACTCTCGGGGTGGTGGATACGTTCACTATCTCCATTAAGGTGAGGGTCTCACAGTACATAATATGTCGAAACAAACTGTACACAGGAAATATGTACGATTTACTGTGTCAATTAAATTTCAAGAAAGCCAATTTTAAAATAGTTCATCAAAAAAGTCTACACATAATAAATGCTGGAGAGTGTGGGAAGAAAGGGGAACCCCACTACACTGTTGGTGGGAATGTAAATTGGTGTAGCCACTATGGAAGACAGTATGGAGGGTCTTGAAAAAACTAAAAATGGAGCTGCCATATGATCTAGCAATCCACTCCTGGGCATGTATCTGGAAAATATGAAAACTAAAAAAGACACATGTACCCCAATGTAGGTATGTAGCAGCACCATTTATAAGAGCCAAGACGTGGAAGCAAGTCAAGTACACACACTCTCACTCACACACAATGAAATACTACTCAGTCATAAAAAAGGATGAAGTACTGCCATGTGCAGCAACATGGATGGACCTGGAGAATATCATACTAAGTGTAGTAAGTCAGAGAAAAAAACAAATATAAACTGCCCTACATAAAAGATAAGCAACAAGGATCTACTGCAGAACACAAGGAACTATATTCAGTATCTTATAATAACCTATAGCAGAAAATAATCTGGAAAAAATATATACATATAACTGGGTCACTTTGCTATACACCTGAAACTAACACATATTATAAATCAACTATATTTTAATAAAAAAAAAAAAACAAAACAGGATACATCAAGCCCATTCACAAAGATTTGTGAAAGAGACTGTTTCAGTCCTGCAAATGGGGAAAAAAGGATTCAAGCTGGAGGACAAAATTGACAGTAGAAAGTCCTCTGGGATGGATTCAACTCTCCTAGAGCTAGTTCTAGGGCACTTGGGGGGTGGAGGGGGACAGGGGTGGTGGAGGGGAGAAGGACTCCACCTACCCCACAAAGCAGCCTGTCTCTGCAGGTGTGCTGGGACAAACCTCTGACACACACTCTTTTCCTAACATTTCAGGACAGGTTCCTACTTAAGCACAGTTGGGATTAAAATATCCAAACATCAGAGTAACATTTGGTATACTCATAAAATTATGTTCAACAGAAGAAATTTATAACTGAAGAGAGAAGCCATTCTATCACATTTATTACAAAAAGCATCTATCAGTCTTCTTTTGTTGAGATTCATATTTTAACATGTATTATTTTAAAAACTTACTTTAAAACTAAATGCAAGTTAGCGGAGAGTCGAGGATCTGTAAACTGTGTTGTTCTGTTGTTATGGTCAACGAAATAAACTCTGCCTGTTGCTGTATTCCGGATCTCCCATCCAGGCGGCAACGGACCAAGCTCTTCACAATTGATGTTGCTAAGATCCCTGCAAAAACAAATATAAAATAAAAAATACCTCACTGCTGGGCCTGCTGAGCCAAGCAAGTGTAAATGACACAGAACAATTCCATGAAGTCTGAGAAAATGTATTGTTTCAGAAACTTGAGACGTTGAGCTGGAATCTTTAATTCCCAATGGTTTAACAAACTTGCTTATTCAAAACCCAATCCATAAATGGCTCAGAAACTTATCACACAGCCTACATTTTTAGTGAGTTCATTCCTGGGTTTTAATGTAATTCAGGTTTTAAGTTAATAGAAAAGCAATCACAACATTTGCCAACATAAACTGTACTTCAATACTTGTCTGAAAAAACATTGTTTTCCAAATGTCAGTGATATAAGGAATTAAATGTTTTCTAAAATTTCCCTTCAATTATTTCTTTCTTTACCGTGCCATAAAATCTGTGTAAATGTTCATTCCATGATTAATTTTAAGCTTTTCAGTAAAGCAAAACTGGACATGTTGTTAAAATTATGATCCTGAAAATAACTACAGCATACATTTTAAAGGATAACTGCTCCATTTTGAATTCTAAAAGCTATAAAGCTAGTGAATGGAGAATCAGTTTAAGACACCTTAGGAAGAATGTTCTAAGATTTACTGCTATGTGAAAAAAAGCAAAAGATTTTTAATGGAGCAAAGACCCCTGTTCTTATATCATATGCATGCTCACTCAGTCATGTCTGACTCTGTGTGACCCCGTGGACTGTAGCCCACTGGGCTCCTCTGTCCATAGAATTCTCTAGGCAAGAATACTGGAGTGGGTTGCCATTTCCTCCTCCAGGGGATCTTCCTGACCCAGGGACTGAACCAGGTCTCCTGCATTTCTTGCACTGGCAGGTGGATTCTTTACCACTGAGCTACCTGGGAAGCCTGTTATTATGTTATATATTCTGTTATACAGGACCAAGATTTATAGAACCTTAAAGAATGAAATAAAAGCAGCATATGTAATATAAATTTGAACTGTAGCCAATAATTATAATGACAAATCTCATCAAAATTATGTTTTAAAAGTTAAACTAGAAAAAAGTTTTCCTGAAATAACCTCTTCTTGGCCATAGTGAAAATACAATGATGGGTACCCATAGATTTGTACAATGATTTCTGACTTGTGCTTACAGAAGCCTGAGATTTTTCTGCTTCATAACAACTAAATATTGGAAAGAAGAAACTATTTTGAGACACTGCTAATCTTCAAAAGAGGCAAGGGGAAAAGTTCCAAGAATCCTCCTCAAAAAAATTTTTTTAAGTGAACTGAGCTTGAGCTGGTACATGAGAAGCAGACAGGTAGAGTGGGGGGCTGCCAGAGAGCAGTGATTAACTGGTAAACTCAGCCTCAGGCCAGCAGCAAGGTTGGAAAAGGAAATCTGGAACTTCCCCATTGAGAACTCAAAGGCAAGATGAAGTGATTCCAGGAAAAATTCCTCAATTCTCACTTTAGGGTCACAGAATTCCAACCAATTAAAATCAAACTCACAATCAAAGATCACCAAACACTTCAGAAAGGAATTCATGGTGACTGAGAGTCAGCAGAAACAAAACCACGGAATTAGATCCCCAAGTACTATCAGAGATCAAAAAGAATAGCTATGATATGCAATGTTAGAAAAAAATAATAAAAGGGAACAATTACAGAAACAAACTAGCACTCAGAGATTAAGAATGAACAGATAAGTTTTTAATGGAACTTTTAGAAATGAAAGGCAATTACTTCAAAGAATGAATAATTCTTTTGCTATAATGCAGCATTTGACCTTATATCATTTTATTCAGAATTTTATAGATTTACAGTCATACATGGGAGAACTCTATAAAGTATTGGTAAGCAGCGGCAAACTGTAAACACACTATGTGGAACTGAGACGTGATTAAAGGAAGATGGTATGGTATCAAGACTACATAGTCGGTATGCCACAGAGTGAATAACAAAGCATCATTAATCATTATTTTAAAGGGAAATACAAAACATTCTGAAATGGGACTTCTCAGGTAAATCTAAGTTTACTGGGTATCTTTAAATAAAGCTAGTCTTAAAAGTGTCTGAGAAAAAAAAAAAAAAAAAAGTGTCTGAGTTACACTATTTTATAATGTCTTTGACTAGTAATAATATTTTAATAGAATCTAAATATTTATAGTCTGCTTTGATAAAAGATCCTCCATACAAAAGACGTATTTATTAAAGGAACTCCCCAAACAAAAGATATATATTATAAGATAACACTTTGGAGCATAAAGACTAAAGAAAAGAAACACATAATCCAGAGCATTATTTCTTAAAGTTATTATTCAGTACTCAGTATGAAATATTCTTAAATACTTATAGAAACCCCTTACTCATTAATGAAAAACTGACTGTTTCCTTAGGAATAAGAACATATTGTCAACTGTGGTGCCAAAATCTCTCTCAAATCCAACTTCTGATGCCGGCTTAACATACTACTCTTTCAACAGGCAACTCATGATCAACTTTCACACTACTGTAAATTGTTTAGTTTTTTTAAGAATCATTTTTCTTCTAAACATTTCCTTACAAAGACTTTAAATTTTATAGAAAAGTTCAATATTGACCTTCAGCTTGATAAACAGAACCCAAAGCACTTCTTTTCACAACTTACTTATGTAACAAAACTCTTATTTCTAAAAATCAGGCACATGGATTTTTTTCAGTGAGCTTATTAATAAAACAAAAATTTCCTCTCCACTATTTTTTTTTAAATCAACAGCTTATATCACGAACACAGAGAAATGGCCACCTTGACACAATCATCAATGATAACACATTTCCGTGGCTGCCACTCTCAAAAGATTCTAATTAAGCTCTATCACAAAGTAAAACACTTTGCGAACTCACTGGCTGCTTAGGCAGTTTTCACTGTTGCAGCACAGGTTCAATCCCTGGTAGGGAAACTAAGATCCCACAAGTCGAAAAGCAAGGCCAAAAAAAAGCAAAACATTTTCATTATAATAGCTTTATTTATAAATAAATAGAGTATCAAAGCCATCCAAAATCAGCTAATCACATCTGTTTTTCATTCAAAAGCATGACTCTTGACAGAGCTCTGAGTACAAACTTTATGCAGAAAAAGATCTGACTCTCCATGGGACTTCTTTTTTTTAAGAGAAGAATGTTCTATTTAATATATAAAATATCCTCATCTTACAAAGGTATATGTGCAACTTACAAAGTTGATTTAGAAACTCACTTAGAACTCAGTCTTTTTTTTGCAGCTTCAACTAGACTGCTTGGCACTCTCCATCTGTTCATTAGAAAATAATTCAAATAGCTAGTGCCTTAAAATGCATTATTTGATACTAAAATGTACTAGAAATTATGTTAAACTACTAAATTGATTTTGTGTCATGTCACCTTCTTGAAGTTAAAAGATAGCTGACATTTTGGTTGGTAAATGCATTCAACAATGCCTGCAGTTCAAATATACAAGTTTTGGCATTTAAAATAAATTTAATTTCTTTTAATTGGGTTATTTTGCTTCTACTTTAAAACCTGAAGATTGATTATACTTATATAAAGCTAAAATAAACAAACCTTAAAAAAAAAAGCCTAACCAGAAATAAAAATATCAATTTACTACCCTTAAGAAAAATGTTTTTGTAAGGTTTCCATGTTTTCCCCAGGTCATTTTTCAAACTCTTAAAAGACTCATGTTTCTGCCTTGATTTTTTTAAGGGGGAGGAGGAAAGGAACCAGGGACTGGTTGGGGGGTTAGGGCACTGGGATAGGCCTGCAGAGAAATAAGAATTTTCAACCAAATGTCAAACTGAAAAAATGATCTGAAAGAGCCAAACTTTTACTATTTTAAGGAGTTAAAGATTAAATAATCAAATAAATCCTCAGGGAAATGGATATTCAGTGGTATGAAGGGTATTTAGAATATGCTCTTACCTAGGCACTCTTGGATCATGCCACGTGCTCACGCCAGTCTGAGTATGTAAGAAATACACCTGCCCTTGTTGTGTTGTCCTCTGTTCTGTAAAATTAAGAAACACTAGTGATAAAAACATACTCAGAATGTCCAAATCAAAGACAGCTATAAACACTAGGACATAAATAGGTAAAATTTCCAAATTACCAATCTATTTTATTACAAAGGAATTGCCTTACTTGTTCTGAACTCAGAACACATTTCTTCCTGGAAACAATCTTATAAATGATGCTGAGGGTCACAGGCCAGCTATCTAAAATATGGCCCAAATATTAAACATGTTGCAATGGAAAATAGAAAACAAGACTGTCATAGTACCAACAATTAAATGAAACAAACATGAAGTTATCTTTTATTTGTCTTAAATGTAGAGACTAAGAGGAACAGAAGGGCTCAGAGGAAGAGGCCAGCAAACTCTGAGAAGATTCTCAGGGGATTTGTAGAAACTTTCAGAGAGTTAACAGGCTGGGAATGCTTTTTAAATAATGTCTAATTTTCTATCAAAACTTGTATTTTTTTCTTTCCCTGAGAGAAGTGTATTCTCAAGTCTACACTTGGACTCCAACAGAAGTAAAAACAATGGAATACGGGAGAGATACCCTATAGTCAAAAATAGGCAACAACTGAAAAATAATCAAGTTAGAAAGAGAAAGACTAAAGGCAAGTGTGTCTACTACAGAGAAAGAAGTCACAAGTAAAATTAAGTCAAAGCCCTTGGGAAGAGAGTGAGGAAGCCAGAAAAGAGAAGGAATCTGTGCAAGGGTTTCTCTAATGGGGTTTCTTCAATGGTGGTTTTCAGTCTTTTATTTATTTATGCTTTCCAGCAATAGAACTACTTAAAAAAAAAAATCTAATGAAAAACTCCAATATATGAAACAATAAAACTATTGCTAATACTTATTAGTATAATTTGTTCACAAACTTGTAATAAAAATCAATTTAAACTTTAAACTTTTAAAATTATAAATGCAAAAATGTTTAAAACTGGTTCTGCATGACAGCTGCAATAATTTCAGCCTTGGAACTCACTTTTTACTCCTATGTTTCAGTTGTACAAAAAATTTTTTTAATTGAAATCACACAAGTATAAAAGTATGACTACTACTCCAAGCCGCTTGCCTTATAATCTCAAAGAGAAATGGCAGGCAATACTAGATTGTAATGTCTGAACATTAATAATGACTGCTAAATTTTACTAATTTTAACTTCTCATGAAATTTCATTTCTTACAACAAACCTACATGGTTGGTACTAATATTTCCCCCTTTTTATGTAAGATAAAACCAGAGGCTCAGAGAGGTTAAATAATGCCCCCAGAGTCAACCAACTATTAATAATATGTGGCAAAGACAGGATTTAAACCCAGGTCTGCCTGTTTTCCAAGTTCCGAGCTCTAATCACTGTGCTTTAAGTTAACCTGTATGGCCTCACACAATTAATGGGGGAAAATTTTTTTTAATTAAAGAGTTAAAGTATTTAATAAAGTCAGAATGATGCATTTAAGTTTTAGAAATATTCTAGAGTAAAAGTAAGTTAGATCAGGCAATTCCCAATGTTGGTCACTAGGTGTCATGACCAGCCCATGAGAGCTTATCTAGAGGCTGTGAAAAGGGCAAGGGTGTGAGTAACTTGGTTAAGTTTTTAACAAGAGAGTACAGTTGAGTTCATACTACAAGAGTTCACAAGATGCGATTTATTTAGGAAGTTCTGTCCTCAGCTACAAGAAGACTCAGGTCCTCTTTCACATGGAATTCTAAAATTTAGGAAACTACTTAAGATTATATGTTTACACAAACATAGAAGTGACTAAATCATTTATAATAACCCAATCACTCAGATAATCCCAAATTATAGACAGTACAAATATATAAATACCGTCACAAACATGCTGATAAAAAATTATTTCTAAATATGTATGTCTAGAAAATTACATTACAGTTCTGATTTCAGACTGCCATTGTCAAGAACACTAGCATCTCACTTTTTACAGTGCCTGTGTACAAAACAGTCTCACGCTGTTTCACATGCTCCTCACAATACCTTTGTGAAAAGGAGAGGTATTGTTCATCTCATTTCACTGCAATGGAGCAAAAAGGCTGAGGTTAAATGACTAGCCCAAAGTCAAGCTGTTGTTAGTCTTCTATCACTTCAGAGACTTACCAGAGTTGGGGAGTTTTACATTTACTTTTATTTTCACGCAGAATTCCTAAACCCAGATTAATAACTACTTTAAAAGCTGATTTGCTGGCTTTCTTAGCAAGCTTAAGTCAATAAAACACACTTTATTTTTCCTCTGGTAGTTGTCATACCATAGCCTTCTGGTAGGTCTGGAGGAGTATGTAAATGTGTCCTGCTCATGTAATTTCTATGTCGCTGTGACCTGACTCTTCTCTCTGCCAGTCTGGGATCTGAAGACTGTCCACACGTTGCACCATTTGTTCCACTAATTGGAGTGTTCTCATCAACAAAGCAGCTAAGAGGTCTGCCGGGACTAGAATATTCAGATGCCGGTCTATCAAAAAGTAACAAGGAAAAAAACCTTACTCAACTCAGATATCAAAACTAGAGTTTTACAGACAATGTGTACTGCAGTAACAATCACTTCCAAGAAAATGGAATGATTAATACAAACATGATGACTTCAAGAAACTCTAAATAAAAGCAAACCAGAAGTCACAAAGCACCAAAGAAACCCAGGTAATAAGCAGAATATCAATTACGGATTAAAATCACTTTGGTGGTGGTGGTGGTTCAGTCACTCAGTCGTGTCCGACTCGTTGCGACCCCATGTACTGTAGCCCACCAAGCTTCTCTGTCCTTGGGATTCTCCAGGCAAGAATACTGGAGTGGGTTGCGATTTCTTCCTCCAGGGGATCTTCCTGACCCAGGAATCGAACCCAGGTCTCCTGAATTGTAGGCAGATTCTTCACCATCTGAGCTACAAGGGAAGCCCTTACTGAAATCCACATATATTTGCAGATGTGTGTATGAGCACATAAAGCCCTACTTGGCTCAGCTACAGGCCTCCTCAAACTTGCATTTCCACCATCCTCCCATGCTGCCTCTGCCACACTAACCCTCTGCCTCCTCCTCAAGCTTGCATGGCTGTTCTACCTTCAGTGCCAGAGTAGCCCTTCCTCCTATTTAGGATGAGTTTTTCTCCTATTTTCTCTAGGCCAGACTCTTTTTTGTCATTCAAATCACAGCTTAAGCTTAAATGCTGCCTCTAAGAAGTCATTCCTGACCTTCAGATCTACTCACCCAGGCATTTGATAGTACATCACCTTACCTCCTCAGCAGAGCAGTTCAATTCTGGTATTTTCCTCATTTGCAACCCTGTTTCTGCCCGTCTTCTCCCACTAGAATATTTATTGAGAGAATGGAGTCTGCCTAGTTACCCACTACATATATTCCCGTACCTAGAACAGTACTCAGCATATATTTAAGAGAAGTAGTTCAATAAATACTGAATGAATAAAGGAAGGAAGATAGTTTGTCACTTCAAAGAGCTTCCAGTCTCTTATAGTTCAACCAAACTAAGAGGATAATCAAGAGTTAATTTTTAAACTAACATGTACAATCATCTTTATACATGTGAAAATTAAAGTCAATTTTATCAGTTAAATGAGGAGGAAAGGGACTTCACTAAAACACTGACGCAAGCACACATTTATTTACCCTGAGATGTGATAAAAAGAGGTTCTTCTGACTTCAATATAATCCTTGGCAGGTTAATACTAGAAATAAACTCTCAAATAAGCATTTTTTAAAACGGCAACATAAGCTAGGCTTTCATCCAAGAATCCCAGTGTAATAGAGACAGTGACTCAATGAGTTAAGCAATTAAATCCCAATAAATGAAAGTAGGTATAGGTATAGCTAATGAGAAGCATTCGATGTTCTATGTCTGGGGTCATTCCTGTTCAGGGAGAAAAAAAACAGTAGGGGGAGCAAAGCAAGCACTGAGTGAGTACAGGTGGCAAATAAACCTCCTTATTTTGAAAAGTAAATCCAGCCATTTATCCTATTCATTTTCAGTTACTTAAAGAGCTTTCCTTGAAGCTTTCAAAAATTACCTTGTACCCCCTGTCTTCACACATTAAGCTCCAGGAAGGCCTTTCTGCATTATTCACTGTTATAGCACAGAGCCTAGCATACAACAATTTAGTAAATTCAGGGATAGCTGTTACCAGTGTCCTGAACACTTTTCATCCTTTTCCCCCTTACTTGGCTAAACCTTCATATTCTTCAGGATTTTTAGTTCAGAGATTCTCCTCCTTCAGAACTTTCCCAGTTCTACCATTCCCTTACCCCCTACTCTAAGTCAAGTGCCTCTCCAGATGGTCTCAGGCCATCTGGTTCTTCTCTTGATCACAGACCTTACTGGACACATATAATCATCCCTTGACATGACTGAATAAACGGTGATCCCTGTACACATGTTTTGTTACAGCCATTCAATAATGGACTCAAGAAATTTAAGAGTCGCAGGAGTAAGATGACTTCTCAAGGTATTCATTTAGCTTATTTAATAAATATTTACTCAATACCATCACAAGTCATGGAGCTACAATAACTGGATAACCTGCTAAGCACTCTTTATTAAAAATAATAAAGGCATCTGCTATAAGATCTACTGATCGAGAGCAGTTTACACCAAGAAAAGAAATCTGGTAAAGCTAACAAATAAACAGAGAGTGACTTCAGGAGGGTGAACAGCACAGACTCTGGAAAGACACTCATATGTTCTCACCGTGTTGGGCGTTCCCATTGCGTAGTTCTTGTTATGTGGTTTAGGTACTGGATTCTTCCAGAGGCAGTTCGCCTTTCTTCCCAGCTTAAATAAAAATATTGAGAGATAAAGCAGTAATAGGAAGCCAGACATGGAGTGATTTTGGTGCAAGCCAAAAGACATTTGTTGTTATGAATCAGCAATGACAAATTGAAAAAACAATACACAGAATATAGGAATTGTTTCAACTTATTTTACAACCACAATATGTCTTCTGGAATTCTGAAGCTTTTAAAATATTTATTCTGAGGAGTGACTATTTTCCATCAGCCAAACTGAGAATTTTTCAATGATGTAAACAATGCTCAATTATTAATAATTATACTAATTCTCCAGAATTTAGTCGGAGGGGAAAAAAGTCCATACTAAAAATAAAAATGACATGTAATTTTAAAAAATTAAATGTAACTAGAAATGTATATAAAAATCTTTCCAAAGCATTTAGGCTACCCAAACTAATTTTTTAATCTTCATATTTTTATTTTCTTTTACATATTTTCTATAAAAAGTTATGAATTTTTAAAAAATTTTAAGTATAGCTGACATACATTATATTAGTTTCAGGCATTCAACATAGTGGCTTGACATCTCCATACACAATGATCACTAAGATAAGTCTACTAATCATCTGTAACCAAAGTTATTACAACATGGACTATATTCCTTATGCTGTACATTACATCCCCATGACTTACTTATGACTGAAAGTTTGTACCTCTCAATCCTCTTCACCTATTTCATCCATTTCCCTCCCTCTCTCCGCCCTGGCAAAGCAATACAGAGTTTGTTCTTTGTGTCTATGAGTCTGTTTCATTTGTTTGTTTACATTGTTTTTCAGTTTCCCCATATAAGTGAAATCAGATGGTATTTGTCTTTCTCTGCCTGACTTATTCCACTTAGCATAATACTCTCTAGATCCACCTGTGTTGTTAGAAATGACAAGATCTCATTCCTTTCTTATGGCTGAGCAATATTCTATTTTGTGTGTGTATGTATATACACTACATCTTCTTTATCTATGTCTCTATTAATGGACATACATAGGCTGCTTCCGTATCTCATCTACAATAAATAATGCTGCAATGAACAAAGGAATGCATATACCTGTTTGAATTAGTATTTTCATTTTCTTAGGATAGATACCCAGAAGTGGAATAGCTGGATCATATGGTAATCCCATTTTTAACTTTCTGAGGAACCTCAATACCATTTTCTATAATGGCTGCACCAATTCACACTCCCATCTATGCCATACAAGTGTTCCTTTCTCTCCACAGCTTCACCAACATTTGCTATTTATCAAATTAAATTTTTAAAAAGCAAAAATTTCACTTCTTCTTCAATCTTATTAATTAATATAACAAAAAAATTGGGTAACTACAGTAGTGTTAATATTCCACCAAGCCACTGGCGAAAAAAAAAGAAAATAAAGAGACACTTGCAGGTCCCCCCCCCCACTGTGATTACAATTACAGTACAATGATGTAGAACAAATTTAGAATAATTAGCCTTACACTTTTGTAATCTGTCAATATTGATTAGTTATTTCATCCTAAACTTCTCCCTCAAAACTGTGTTCCAGTTCTGCCATTTTTATGTGGCCTTTGGCAAAATACATAACTTCTCTTGAGTCTCAGTTTCTTAAGCCTGTAAAATGCATGAGGGTGGTAGCAGGAGTAATGGTAGTAGTAACAGTAGCTAATTATTTATTAAGCACTTGCTATATGTAAGACATTGTGCTACATCAATGATTTCATTTCATCCTCACAAGTATTTAAGGCATGTGCACTACCATCATTATCCTCTTTGATAAATATAAACTAAAGTTTACAAAAGCCAAATAAATGGATTAAACTTATAAAGCTAGTAAACAGAAGGGTAAGGATTGAAACCCTAATGGTCTAACTCCAGAATCACATGCTATGAGAATTAAATATTATGTATATCATGTAATGATAAATGATATAAAGTGCTAACTAACACTTGTAGGCTCAATAAATGTTACTATGTTATTGTAATTACCATTACACAAATTCTGTATCCCATCCCTTTAAATAGAGCAATGTCTCAGATTCAGTATGTATATGCCATGTTTTGAATAATTTAATCAAACAAAAAAGCTTTTGTTTTGAATATATAATATTTACAATAGATTTATATCTGTCAAGCAATTTGATTTTTTTCCCAGTCAAAACTCTTAAGTAAAACAAATGTAACATACCTAATTTCGTTCATAATTAATTCATATCTTATTTTATTAATCTGTTGTGATAAGATTCCTCACTAATTTTCTAAGTACAAGGAAAACCAGGACTCTGGAACTGATCAGCAAATTTCTAAAGTATAAACACCAACTTATTGCTCATTATTTTAAGGATATTATCAATGAATTTAGCTTACCCATCTGGTAAATCATTATCAAACAAACGACTGCAGTCCACCACTTGTCCTCCTGTGCCTATTCGGTCTCTGGACTGAAGGCTTACTATTAAACAACAAAAACATCACTAAGAGTCACAGAACTAGAAAGAATTACTGCAATTGACAATACTGCTTTTTAAAAGGTATCTGGCTTATTAGCTTATTTTAATAGTCTTTTTTCTATTTAAATAATTAAGAATGAACTCTTTCAGTTCAGTTGCTCAGTCGTGTCCGACTCTTTGCGACCCCATGAATCGCACTCTTTAGTTTCTACTAAATTCTGCAATTTCTTTGTCCATGAGATTTTTCCCTTTAAGGTTTTCTACCTTTTATCATGTTCATGGAGGAGAGTCTAACTCCTTTTCTTCCTATCTTAATGGGGCAACACAGTCCATGCTGCTGCTGCTGTTGCTAAGTCTCTTCAGTCGTGTCCGACTCTGTGCGACCCCATAGGCGGCAGCCCACCAGGCTTCCCCGTCCCTGGGATTCTCCAGGCAAGAACACTGGAGTGGGTTGCCATTTCCTTCTCCAATGCATGAAAGTGAAATTGCTCAGTCATCTCTGACTCTTAGCGACCCCATGGACTGCAGCCCACCAGACTCCTCCGTCCATGGGAGTCTCCGGGCAAGAGTAAAGTCCATAAGTGCACTTGAAACATAACACATGAAAGGTATACTTGTGTATTCCACATTTTTTAGTTTTTAACTTCCTTTTCAATCTAAGAATGACAGGAGTTATGAATAATGCTATAGTTTAGATACTTCCCTGATACCCACAATAGGGCTTTTGTTATGATGCTACTCTGGCAACTCCCTAACCATGAACCTAATTCATTGCCTTCTAAATTTAAGCCTTTCAAGTACTTTCTGTAACTAAAGCCTCTCTAACAGGTTCATAAAAGGCAATTTTTTATATATATATATATTTGGCCGTGCCATACAGCATGTGGGATCTTAGTTTCCCAACCAGGAATTGAACCTATGCCCCCGCGTTCGAAGCACAGAATCTTAACCACTGGACTGCATGGGAAGTCTCACATATAATGCAATCATTTTATTCTAAATTCTGCTCTATAATCAGATGGTAAGATTTCAATTGCATGTTTCTTTTTTAAGAAGCTTCAAAGGAGCCCATCTCAGTGTCCTACACCATTCTAGGTATCTTGATCAATCTCGATCTATTAATTCTTAAGAAAAGTCTCAGGAAATTTTATATAATGGGGTCAATTCAAGATAACCCCACTAGTCCAGTAAGGGCCTATGAGTAAGGGAACAATTTTCCCTTTCTCCAATCAGTGCTATACTGCTATTCCTCATCCTATTTTTTTTCAGTTAGTAAAGATTATTTTAAAACCATAAAGTATAAAACTGGCTTTTCTTACTCAAAAACTAGTTTGAGAAGATCTTGATTTATCTCAGAGTTTTACTGAATTTGTATACTTTAAAAAAATTCCTGCCTAAAGCATCAATAGTTCTTCACATTAGGAGCCTATTTTTTACATTATTTATATTTTGTTCCTTTTTAAAAAAATTAAGTTGGCCTGGACTCTGGATCCAGTATTCAAATAATTTTACATGACTTATTTAATTCATGCCAGTACAATGAAGCTACAAAAGCTACAGTTATTGTACTTTGATTTAAAAGGTATTTAGAGTTTGCTGTGCTAAGTTGCTTAGTTGTGTCAGACTTAAGAGTTTAGGTCAGCTTAAATTAAACCAAAATTCATATAATTTTCAGTTCCACACTTACCTACTATCTGTCCTCTAACTGTATCATTGTCATTTGGCCCAAGTTTGCAAAGATCCAACCTCTGATCTATTTCAAATCAATAACAAAAGGAAAAAAAATAAGTTGGTATCAGAGATTCTAACATCTATAGAGTGATAGTAAATTTCTACAATCCACTGGAAATTGGACCAGTCATTTCAAGAATTAAGGTTTAATGATGAAGCAAATGTTCAAAAATCTAACTGCACACATACTATTAATATTAATATAATGTCTCAATAAAAGCTTTGACAAACTCAGATTTCAAAAACCATAATACATGGTGCCAACAAGCAGTTATTTTTTTTCTCCAAAAATTTTGAAACACTTTAGTCTAAATCTTAGCTTGCCACTTAACAATTTGGTTCTTAAGCAATTTATCCCTAAGCTTTATTTTTTCATGTATAATTACAGTATTTACCACATATTAAGAATTAGATCAGATAGTTATGTAAAACTCTCAGCACAGTAGCTGGCACATAAGTGTCCAAAAATGTTCGTTGTTGTCATTATTTTTATCTAACCATTTCAAATAACCCCCTGCCCCAACACACAACATAAGTATTCATAAGAGGGCAACTATAAACTAACAAAAGGGTCTGAGTCAGTTCTGGTACTAATCACTTAGAAGCAACTCACTTCTTCTCTCCTGTCTCATCTGTAAAAGCAGACTTGACACTGGCCTGACCAGTTACGGTAAGGAACAACGTCAACCACTGCATGCTGGTCTTCCTTTGATTACGGTGCTCGTAACTGAATTCTTAACATGTTTCATTTGTTTTGAAAAAGTCAACAAAATAAATTTAGACCAGGAATTTTTATCAATGTTTCAAATATACAGGGGAAGTTAGGTTTCGGACCCCTGCCCCTGCCTCCCCCATCAAAATATACATATACGTGTATATATTTAAATTTGTATATTTGAATTTTTAACAGCACTTGTTATCTACTTACAACCAGTGTCTTTGAGGCGGTTGATGGCATTGGAAAGAAGACGAACACAACCAAGAAATCCAGCACCTTGTTTTTTATGGATCTTCTTGTGATTCCATACACTGATCGTTACTGAATCAGACTTTCCAATATACCTAAAAAAACCAAAATGACTGCATGAGTAACTTGGCAACTATGAATAGTTAATATAAAAGTTTTCTTTCCTTTTTGTTGTAGTCCAAAGCCACAAATGTTTAGAATATGGCTAGATAGCGCAAAATATGTTTGAATTCAATCTATCCACAGGACTGAATTTTTTTTTAAAAAAGCTCAAAAGTAAAGTCTAAAAAGAATTTTTAATATATTCTTTAACACATTTGCCACTTTCAGGTTGAGTAACAATTTTTGTTAATAAAAGAAAATATTTTAGTAGCTAGTGTCACAGAATTCTATGGAAGTTAATGATTACTTCTTTCCAAAAACAAAAATCTTAGAAGAACTTTTATCATAGTCACATTTTAAATATATTTCAATGACATGACCTATTACCTCAGCGAATACTCAGTTCATTTTCAAGGGGCATTGTCAAGGCTGACAGACCAAAAATCTGACATACCTGTTATGTTTTAAAATGCTGTAGAACAAAAGCTGATTGTAACGCTTTTCCCCTGCTTCTTTCCTGTATGCAGGCCTTGAGCGAGCAGGACTCTTGCAGATTTCACTTCACTGCCTGCAGACAAGCAGAGCAGGGAAAAGCGTTACTACACTTGTCTGTGCATACACCTGGAAGTGTGGAGAAGCTCTACCACAGCCAATTGTTAACATGGTGTCATCCCATGCGAAAATACAATAAAATAATTATATCAGTAGAACCCTAAATTTCAATGACTCTAAGAGGTCAAATTTTTGGTCCAGCAACCTTGACCTTAAAGTGTCATTCAGTAAAGCAGTAATATCATAAAAATTCATCTGGTACATATAAAAAAAACCTATACCACTTAAGTAAGGACTAAATCTTTTAAAGGAGTAACATAAAAGGCACACTTGAGGCCTTGGATTCAGCTGTGTTAAAGCATGCCTACCCTCCTACACTTTTAATTATGCAAGCTAATACTTTTACATTTTTTATTTTATACTGGAGTATATTTACAATGCTGTGTTGGTTTCAGATGTACATCAAAGTGAATCAGTTATACACATACTCATTCTTTATCACATTCTTTTCCCATATAGGTTATTACAGCGCCTATTGTGCTGCACAATAGGTCCCTGTTGAGGATCTATTTTATATATAGTAGTGTGTATATGTTTCACTATACAAGCCAACACTTTTCAAAAATGAAGCCAATTTGAATTTCATTTCTGTGGCTTGCAAATGAAAAAATCTGGACTAAAATATCATTCAGTACACATGCATCAATTTTCAAATAAACCTAAACAGAGCTTATTCGGTAACTATGTACCTCCATGATGTGTAAAAATTCTAGAATCAGAATCAAGTATTAACCAGATAAATCACCCCAAACCAAACATTAAACAACAACAACAAAAAAATCACACTAAAGTCAGTTTCCCAGTTGGCAAGCCTGCTATAGAGGTATGCTAAAATACCAGTTCCTTGAGGCCTTAAAGCCTACCCCTCCACTGGCTTAGGCATCCTGTTGGGAGGCTGGATATCAAAGCCCAGAGAGACCTTGGTAACATATATGGAAAACAGGAAAACTTCTGTCAGCCTGTATCCTTGAATGACTGTCTCTCTCTGAGACTCCCTGAAACAAGACTATTGTTGTCACCAAGCCCTGAAATATTCCCAAACTGTAAGCCTAATATACTCCAATGGTGATGACGAGGTTGAAACAGAAGGAGTAGCGAAAAGTGCTTAAAAGGAATGGAAAGTGTAAATCAACAAGTCAATTTAAAAAAGTAAATCAATAAAAGGGATGGAAAGACCTCCTGAATCCCTTCCCTAACCCAGTTAATCCTCAACCACAGCAGCACTCAGAGACACTAGGCACAGCTGAGGGAGGAGGTGAAATTCTATAATAAAAACAGGGTATTCAGAGGAGGGGTTAATCTAGTGAATGGAGAGATCTCCCAGCATCCTTATGTCTTTCAGATCAAGAATACAGCCCCCAGGAAGGAGAAGGAAGAATTCTGTGCAAAAAATGTCACAGTTACTCCTGACTCCCCTACTAAGCAGGTCAGCACTACCCATGGGCAGAGAGTTTCCAATCAACATTTAAGTGCCTCTCCTTGAATATAAAAAGACAGAAACCCAAATCAGACTAACAGAAAAGAAAAAAAGGAAACCTGAGCAGAGAGAGGTTACACAACAGAAAAAAACTACAATTATAAAACTTCTCTCATTAAAGAAAATATTGCTTCCAGGAAATAAAAGTTATGGAAAAAAAAACAGTGAAAAAACAAAATGATATTGGAAATTAAAAACTGGAGAGCAGAAATTACATTAAACAGGAATGCTGGGAAAAATAGCCCAAATATTTTGATGTGGGTTTTACTTTTTACTAGAACAAAAATTTTTTTATTGTGACTTTTTTTTTAATACGGGAGAAAAAGGACAACTAAATGATAATCAATTCAGGAGAGGTACCATCCAAATAACAAGAGTTCCAGAAAAAGAGAGAAATACAATGGAGGAGAGGGAATCACATATAGATCATTAAATAAACAGAAAAGTTTCCCATAACTGAAGACTCTAAGTATCCAGATTAAAATCACAGTAAATATTGAGCACTATATTTCAAATATACTGTAGGAGAGTTTGTGAAGTGCTCAATGAGATAGATGGAAAACTAAACAAATGGTAAGGTTAGACAGCTATTAATTTCATAAAAATAAAAAGGTGTCCAGAAAGAAATTACAATCATTGCACACCACATGACTCGGTCATGAATATTTTACATGATCATAATAGCATAAACAAAGAACAATATGATTTAAACAAAAAGGTTCAAATAACTATATATAGGAGGGCTGGGAGAAGGAAAGGGGCATATAGATGCTGTAGGAATGGGATGAGAGATCAGCTGTAAAAGCTAAATGATCTTATATGGTAGAAAAACTAAAAATAATACCTAATACTAGATAAATATATATTTACATTAAATGCTATAAATAAGCATGATACCTAGAAGCAGGTAATTCTACAATGGCCAAAGTTATTGAAAACAGTTATCTCGAGAATTAGAATCAGGAATGAGAATTTTCCCATTAAAAGTCCTAAAGTATCATTTGCCTTTTTAAAAATGGTACATATGCTTTTATTAAATTAAATTAATTAAAAAAATTTTAGAAGAAATCATACATATAAGAAACAGAGAATGCCTATGTGTATACTCCATTGATGATTTCTGATTTTATAAGTGACCCAACCAGATCAAACCAGTCAATCTTAAAGGAAATCAACCCTGAATACTAGGAAGAAGTGATGCTGAAGCTGAAGCTCCAATACTTTGGGCACCTGATGCAAACAGCCAACTCATTGGAAAAGATCCTGATGCTGGGAAAGATTGAAGGCAGAAGGAGAAGAGGATGACAGAAGATGAGATGATTGGATGGCATTGCCAATGTAATGGATATGAACTTGGACAAACTTCAGGAGACGGTGAGGGACAGGGAAGCCTGGCATGCTGCAGTCCATGGGGCTGCAAAGAGTCGGACATGACTTGGTGACTGAACAAACTGACCTAAAGTGAATTAATACTTTATGTGAATGAAGTGGGGGGGGGCGCGCGCCTGCCCTTTACTGTGTATACATTTTGTTCTTCATAGGCTTATTAAGGACCCCTCATTTTCACACAAGGTTTTGCATCCCCCTGTGACAATCAAATTACACCATGATCAAACTCAGATCATATTCAGTGATTCTTTTCAAAGACTGTATCAAATAATATTGAGTCTATGTTTTTATTTCAAATAAACCATTTAAACCTACAGGTCATAATGCTGATTCCATTTTGGATCGAGTGTATTCTTCACAGTATCTGTAGAATGACACTGCCCAGATCCATCAACCACCACCTTAGCAAATGGATCAGGAAGCCCTGTGGAGGGTGGGGGAAAAAGGCAGGGTTTAAAGAATGTTTTGACAAGAAGATTAATTATATAAAGACTAACATTTGCTACAAAACAAAAGACTTATTCCGTTCTTCATAAAAAGTTTAACATTAAGCTACAAATGAAAAGTGGTCCATTTTAAAACTAAGATTAAAGCTAATTCTACATTAAGTATCAAAACCTACATTTTTTTTTCTTGCTCCGGTCTCAAAAACTCTCACTTAAACTACCAAAGTCTAGAGATTACCTTACAAGGTAGAAGTCGTCATTCATCTTTACCAGCCCTTTAACCCCTGAGGGGTGAATGCCTAAAACACACCTGGCCCTCTCAGAGCTTTCCCAAGGCCTCCCTTAGTAGCTCAGTAAAAGAAAGAGCTTACTGAAGTTTTCACACGGGAACACAGGCTACCAAGAAATCAAATTACCCATAAAGTTCTTTACTGAATAACTACCATGAGTGATAAGAAACTGAAACAAAAAATTTAACACCCTGCCTTAAAAGAGCTTCCTATCTAACTGAGAATATTAAAACACCATGCATTATAAAAACCCCAAGATAAGCAAGTTTTTGACCATACTGATTATAAAGAAAACACTTATAATGCTATATCTGGCACTATTCTAAATGCTTTATGTATATTAAACCTCTTAATCCTCAAAATTACTCTATGGAGTGAATAATACTACTGTCTCTATTTTACTGATGAGGAAACTGAGGCACAAAGGGCTTAATTAACTAGCCTAAGGTCACACAGTAGTAGGTAGAGAGCCAGGGTCTGAACTGTAGACTCTTAAACCCAGGCACACACAGTCTGGTTCTTAATTTTACGCTCTTAATCATTACATTGTATCATACCTCTCATTTGCTACCTGGTTCAACAATGAGTACAAGAGCTCAGAAAAGCAGAACAATCTGAGTCTGAACAGTAGAGAAAGGCTCCCCACCTACCCCCGCTTTTTGAGGGGACGGGACTTCTCTGTGGTTTAAAAAACAAATGGATTCCCTGGTGGCTGAGACAGTAAAGCGTCTGCCTACAATGTGGGAGACCCGGGTTCAATCCCTGGGTCAGGAAGATCCCCTGGAGAAGGAAATGGCTATCCATTCCAACATTCTGGCCTGGAAAATCCCATGGACAGAGGAGCCTGGTGGGCTACAGTCCATGGGGTCGCAAGGAGTCGGACATGACTGAGCGACTTCACTTTCTAAAGAACAAACAGAAGGAGTACCAAACAGGGTGTAACAATACTCGAAGGGTTTTGAGCAATCTAATAAAAGCCATTGTGCTAAAGTGTGAAAAGTAAATACTGTTGGGGAGATCAGACTGATTAGTAAGAAAGGCGTAAAAGTCAGAAAATAAAGGCTTAGAATGACTTAAATGGAGAACAGGGAGCTGTTTCAGATTTTTGAGCATTGCTATAAAAATACTGTCGCATCCGTCTACTAGTGGTATCCAGAGAAGGAAAGATTAAAGGTACGGAGAAGCTGTTCTAACTTTCACACAGTAGGATGAGTAGAATTTTAAAATTCAGGGGAAGAAGGTGGACCAAAACAACAATTCAGGTGTTAGATATATTGGGATAGCATAGATTTCCCAGAGACAGCTGAAAATACTAAAAGGAAATACTGGTAAGTGTTGGTTGATAATTGCAGAAACTTTGTACCTTGATAACTATGCTAATTTTTTAAGTCAAGATACTAATCTGCCAACATTCAAGGCCAGACAGAAATCATCTAGCCAGTTCCCCAATTCTGATTCTGTGATATAGCAACTCCAAATAAGAGAAGACAAATATTTAAGAGTATTAAGTATTCAAGAAAAACCTCGGCAAGTGAGGGTATCAATCTGTGTAACTATGTATTTCTCACAGTTTAGCACTATTAATATGAGTACTTCAATAAATCCTAACCATTTGTAAATGCATCTAATGGAAGAATACTTTCCCCTCTACTTGCAGTAGTAATAATTTTTATAATCCATTTTATCTGGTTCTTTTGATTCTACTATCTAAACAAATAAACATATAAGTGTATGTCTCTAAGTAAAAACAAAACCAAAAAAATTACATTTCTAGCTTTCCTCTTAAATGTTGCCTAACTAGTTAAAGAGTCAAGACTGAGAAAAACAACTTTTTCACACATAAGTCACTAGATGTGACTTCTAGATCCTTATTTAAGTATGAAAGTCTGAATCTCACCTTCCTATGTTCCCTTCTGTTATATAATACAAAGTACAAGCTCTTTTCCCTAACAAAAAAATACCTGGGTTTCAACTTACCTGATTATTTTATCCTACAAGAATTTAATGTGAGAGTCAAGTTCCCCTAATGCAGTCAGAAGATAAAGTTTTCACAAGTTGTTGAGACCTCTAGTGGTAAATATAAAGTGTCTATTTTCTATACTTTTTAAAAACTTCTCAATTCTCCCCATCATTTCTGAGTCATATAAAATAGCTAAAACTCAGGAACTTCCTCACTACAGTAATGCACTTAACAAGCTGCAAATAATGAGACAAAATTTTCCACTTAAAAGTGAGTTACTCAGCAGAGAAAATAAAGCTTTTTCTTTGACTGGGGTGGGGGAGGAAAAAACATTCAACCGAATGCGCGGGAGCTCCGTGACTTCAATTTGGCCTACACAGCACCTTAACAAAGCATCTTACACACAAAGATTTTATTTAAATGTTGCATAAAAGACAAAAAGAACTTGACACTAATAAAAACATTCTTTTAAAAACAAAATGAATATGTTCTTTTTCATAGCTGAGTTATATTCCATCCCCTGGAGAAGTGAATGGCTAACCCACTCCAGTATTCTTGCTTGGAGAATTCCATGGACAGAGGACAGGTGTGTCCATGGAGTCACAAAGAGTTGGACACGACTGAGTGACTTTAATATTCCACTGTATATATGTAGAGGCCAAAACAATATTGAAGCAATTATCCTCCAATAAAAAAAGAGAAAAAAAAAAACACTAACAACAGATACTATTAAAGAAACACAATGGATAAAGGGATAGATATGTAATGAAGTTAATGACAAAATGTAGATGATGGATATTCACTGTAAAATTCTTTACATGTTCCTATGTGTTTGAAATTTTTTTCTGCCAAAATTTGAGAGGAAGCGGGGGTGTAATATTTTTAAAAGCCAGTAAGCCTTAAAATAGTTCCAAAAGATGAGTTAGCAAAACTTTTCTCAGAAAAGGTAGATTGTCTCAAAGCAAAGGTAGTATTATCTCAAATTATACAAATTACAAAAGACAACACATGTCTGTGCATTTTTTCCTATAGTTAAATATATATAGTATCAGCCTATAGTCATGCTTCATATTAAAATTTACATTTTCATTCAACATTACTTAAATTGATCTACAAGCAAAAAGAACTATATTGCAGTATCAATGATAACAGCATTCTGATCAATAAAAACACACTCTCACTCAAATTTAATTGAGAGATTTAGGAACTATTATTCAACTCTTTCTCTGAAATTGATATGGGCAACCCTCAACATATAAACATATCAAAAATAAATATATCTGCCACAGAGGGAGGACTGTGCCAGCGTGAACCTGGGGTGTTCCATCCCCAGCTGAGTCCCTCCTGAAAGCCTCACGAATGGGTTTCCTGTTTTCCCCACCAGGCCATCAAGCGTTTTCTCCATCCTGGGTTTCAAAGATAATCACAAATTTCCTTTAGTTTTCTTATCCCTGAAGCATCCTCACAACTCAAGGATTTTTAATCAATTTTTATTGCTTACACCAATAAAAAGGGGAAAGGTTTCCTTCTTTCCTTCTTTTTTTTCACATACAACTTATGGACAGATAAAGATAATGTAATTGGTAATAACAGGCTCTCAGGGGCTTACAAAGAATTAGAGTAAGATTCCTCTAGATTTCCTAGGAAGACTGAGACAAAGATATCTGATGCTTTATTGAAGAAGGTGTCTTGGGACTCCAGAGGAAGGAAAAGAATTTGGGAAGGAAGGCAAGGAGATAAAACTGAAGATTTTGTCTTTAAAACCAGAGCATTGAAAGGGAGGCGGGAGGAGGGATCGGGATGGGGAACACATGTAAATCCATGGCTGATTCATGTCAATGTATGGCAAAAACCACTACAATATTGTAATTAGCCTCCAACTAATAAAAATAAATGAAAAAAATAAAAAATAAAACCAGAGCAGTTGTCCTGTAAGTGGGGGTGGGTAAACGACACCTCACTTTCACTCCCTCTTCTCCTTGTCACCTGCCTATCCAATCCTACCTTGGATCAATCTTAAGGAAGGTAAAAGGAGTACACATTAGTTTATATTATCGGCTACAGGGAAGAGGCGGATAGTTCAGTAGCCACTGTGAAGGTGACACTGACTGGGGGCAGCGAGGAAAGAGGTCACTGGCCTCTCCTCCTGTGACATGCTGCAGGGTAAGAGAAATATGGTACATAAACTGGAAACCACTTCACTATATCCCAAATTATCCTGTTTAATTGCTTTACCATATAAGCATACCATAATTTACATAGTTAATGTTATTTTATAAACTTTAAGGTGCTCCTCTAGGAAGCATGAAGTAATTAAAAATTTAAGTGGAATGAATTAAATATAATTTAAAATAGATCAAGAGCTTATTACTTCTTTTTTTTTAATTTTTTTTTTATTACTTCTTTTAATCAAACCTTGAAAATTAAAATTAAAGTTATATGTTAATTAGCATATAGCCAGTTTTTGCTGGCTGGTAGGACCTGAACTTTAAAAATGAACTTCTCTATTTCTAACTTGAAATATTTTGTCTATCAAATTTTGCTGGCTTAGACTTTTTTTTTAACAAAAAAATTATATCATTTTTACTCAAAAATTTAAAGCTAATGTGAAGTCTAATATTATAGGGTAAAGATTTTAAATATGTGTGAGGGGCACTTCCCAATCCTCCCTCACAAAACTTAATCCTAAATAAAGCCACAAAAAAATATCACAACTGATCGGCAAAGACACTGCAAATACAGTAAGTAAATGTCTCTTTTGGCGTCTGAGACATTATGAGCTTCTATGATCAAATGAGGCAGGGATTTCTTTCCTACACCCTGGAAATTCCAAGCAGGCTGAATGACTTCACTGCATTCTAATAACTCCTGAAGGCATGGGTAAAATTTCTACAAAATGTTAGGGAGAAAGTGTTTACAAAATAATCTCATATCTCTTCTAGAAATCTAGTAGTATGCACACCTTCAGTATACTTCACACACACACACATTTCACACAAACATGCTGGGGACCTCAGTAGATAAAGGGAAAGGGGCTACAGAGCACAAAATCCTCTTTAAGAAATGTAACGTCAAAAGGCTCAGTCAAAGAACTCATAAAACAATAAGTATATTTCTGAACAGAGAAATCCCTAAACCAGACAATTTTGAAAATGCTTTGCAAAAAAATCTACATACAATATACAAGATTTAAAGTTAATTTACTTACGGAAAAAATCCTTTTTCACCAAGTTTTTTGCACAGAGTACTGTAAAAAAAAAACAAAAAATACATGGGAAGAATTAAAATGGTGAGGCCGCACTGTCAAACATTTTGAAACACTAGTGAATAATAATTAAACACTATTTATAGCAAGGTATGAAATACGATCACAATCTTTGATTAAAGCTTAGCAAAAGACAGCTGAACCAGTGGCTGGCTGCAACTTCACCAATGATTACCAGTAACAGGTGAGGGCAAGAAAGTTTATAAATCTGGTATTCTAACAAAGAACCAATTCCTATCTTCCATCAAGATCTAGTCTCAGAGTAGCTTCATAGCAAGGGAAAAAAACAGTTCTGAGGAGGAAATAGATAAATTAGGATTAATATACATATATTTTAAGGGTAAAATAATTTTATATTGAAGAGGATCATAAGTAAAATAAAGCTTAAATGATATAGATGACATTTAAAAAAAAATAACATCGTTATTTCTCTCCATCTAAACTCCACAGAAACACTGGCTAAATGACAAGACAGACAATGTCTTCCAAAAACTAAAAGTTAATATATTAAGACAGATATCCCAAATCCACATTCTCTGGATTACCCTGCATTAAATGATTACTTACACGGTGATGGCTGCATAGCCTTGTGAATAAATCAATTCTAAAATCACTGGACTGCACATGCTTTAGAGGGATAAATTTTACAGTACATGAATTACATGTCAATTTAAAAACCTCTGCCTATGCAATCATTGAACTTCTGTAATTCAAACTTGTTACAAGTGAAGGGAAACCACCAATGTCCATATATTTATATTTTAATTTATAAAATATCTATGAAAGTAATGTGTGACTAATTTCTACCCACTTCTACTGACAGTTTTAAATGGTTTGTTCAATTAGTTGCACTTATTGGAAGTTTAGCGTGTAAAATTTCACGAAACAAACCTTGGGAACAAGTCTAAATAAATGAACCACTGTTAAAAGTGCAAATAAAAATAATCTTGAAGACAGATGCCACTGATAAATGAATAAAATTTATTAAGTAAGCACAAGAAACTGACTTACTAGTCAGGGTCTCTCAGGCCCTGTGTTAGAGACAGTTTAGGAACATAAAAACTCAATCATGAAAACCAAGACTATAATTCAGAATACCAAATCAGAACGCTGGTTGAGGAGAACACCTCCCGAGGGACTTCCCTGGGGTCCAGCGATGAAAACTCTGCACCTCCACTGCAGGCGCTGTGCATGCAAGCCCTGGTTGGGGAACTAAGATCCACTATGCCTTGTGGCACGGTCAAAAAAAAAAAAAATCTTTTTTAAAACAAGAAAACCAAGAACAGGGGTGCTGTTGTCATAGAGAACTTGGAATCTGATCTGATAAAACATTAAAAAAAAAAAAAAACCTCCCTCAACTTGTGTTATCATCACATAAACTGAACAGAATTCTCAGCAACACAGGTTGCTGTTTAGTCACTAAGTCGTATCCACCTCTTTTTCGATGCCATGAACTGTAGCCTGCTAGGCTCCTCTATCCGTGGGATTTCTCAGATTAGAATATTGGCTGCTGCTAAGTCGCTTTAGTCGTGTCCGACCCTGTGCGACCCCACAGACGGCAGCCCACCAGGCTCCCCCGTCCCTGGGATTCTCCAGGCAAGAGTACTGGAGTGGGGTGCCATTGCCTTCTCTGTTAGAATACTGGAGTGGGTTGCTATTTCCTTCTCCAGGGGCTCTTCCCTACCCAGGGACTGAACACATGTCTCCTGCATTGGCAGGCAGATTCTCTACCACTGAGCCACCAGGGAAGCCATACAACACATATATAAATCCACATCATAACCTGCAGTATTGACAAGGTATTGGTAATTTTTAAACCACCATTCTATGATTCAAAACATAAATAACTGCACATCCTACTTCAGAGAAAAAAATACACGGGAAGTTCTCCAACTTCTTGTCAACAAGCCTACAAACACACTGTTTTAACACTCGTTATTTTTTCCTTCCTTCTGCTTACAATGTTCACTCTCCTAAGGGCATCCTTCCGATTGTGCTATGGATTTCATACCCAACCCATCCCTTTCTCAAGAACTTGTCCCCCATTTCCTCTAGTGATGGCCCCGTCCGTATTTACATACACCAAAGTCTTGCCCATGCCTCTCCACTCCAGCCACCATCTTACCTCTTTTCTTCCAAAACGGAACTACTTCCTAAAACACTGTGTACACTTTGGGACTTCACTTCTTTAACACCCACTAATGCCTCAATTAACTGTAGTTTGGCTTCTCCTCTCACCATTGCCTCTACACTGCTTCTCCAAAGCACTGGGGACCTAATTACTAAATCCATCCAATCGACGCTTTTCATTCTTTATTGCACTTGCCCCTGAGGGGCATTTGCCACTACTGACTAGTCCCTCTTCTGGAACCCCTCTCTACTTTTGGTTTCTGCTTAACACCCAACATAAAATTTACATCAAGTGTAATTTTTTAAATTAAGTTATTTTTAATTGGAGGATAACTGCCTTACAATATTGTGTTGGCTTCTGCCAGATAGCAACATGAATCAGCCATAGGTTTGCATATGTCCCCTCCCTCTTGAATCTCCCTCTCACCTCCCAACCCATCCCACCCCTCCAGGTTGTCACAGAGCCCCGGGTTTGAGCTCCCTGCATCATACAGCAAATTCCCACTGGCTGTCTAATTTTACAAACGGTAGTGTGCATGCCTCAATGCTACTCTCTCAATCTGCCCCACCCTCTCCTTTCCCGCCTGTGTCCACAAGTCTGTCCTCTACGTCTGTGTCTCACTGCTGCCCTGCAGACAGGTTCATGAGTACCATCTTTCTAGATTCCACTTATATGCATGAACATACAATATTTATCTTTTTCTTTCTGATTTACTTCACTCTGTATAATAGGCTCTAGGTTCATCCACCTCATCAGAACTGAGTCAAATGCATTCCTTTTTATGGCTGAGTAATACTCCATTGTGTATATGTACCATAAACAACTCAAGTATAAAATTTATTCTAAGTCTTCTTTGCCAGATCTCTCTCCTTTGCTCCATCCATAAAAGTTGAGGTTCTTCAGAGATGTACCTTACTCAGGTCCTCTTTTACTCTGTAACCTAAGAAGCACAGATGTCCATCCTATAAATCTTGGAATTATATGTAAACTGTTACATGCTCAACAAAATATTAGCAAACTGAATCCAACAACACATAAAGAAGATCATATACCACGATCAAGCTAGATTCATCCCACAGTCACAAGGATGGTCCAACATATGAAAATCAATCAACGTAATACATCACATCAATGAAAGACCAAAAAAAAGCCACATTATCATCTCAATGGGTGCAGAAAAAACATTTGATAAAATTCACTATCCATTCATGACAGAAACTACAGAGAAAACATTTCTCAACATAATAAAAGCTATTTATGACAAACCCACAGCCAACATAACATTCAACATTGAAAAGCAGAAAGACCTCCTGCCAAAATCTGGAACAAGACAAGGATGTCCACTCTCACTTCTATTCAACCAGCATTGATGCAGATGACATGATACTACTATACATTAGAAAACACTAAAGACACACATAAAACCCACTAGTACTCTTAAATTCAGCAAGGTATCAGAATACAAGATTATCGTGCAGAAATCTGTCACATTTCTTTACACTAACAGTGAAATATGAGAAAGAACAAGGAAAAAAAAATCTCTTCTGAAATTGCATCTAAAAAAAAAACACCATAGGAATAAACCTCACCAAGGAGGTAAAAGACTTCTATGCTGAGCACTATGAAACACTCATAAAGGAAACTGAAGAGGACTCAAAGATGGAAAGCAGCGTCCCTGGTGGTTCAGTGGTTAAGAATCCACCTTGCAATGCAGGGACACTGGTTCAATCCCTGGTCCCAGACCACATGCAGTGGAGCAACTAAGCCTGTGTACCACAACTACTGAGCCCATGCTCTAGAGCCCACGAGCCACAACCACTGAAGCTCTACAGCCTGTGATCTGCAACAGAGAAGCCGGTGCATGAGAAGCCTGAGCACCGCACCAAGAAAGTGGCCCCCACCTGCTCCAACTAGACAGTAGCCCCCGATCGCTCTAACTAGCGAAGTCCACATGTAGCAATGAAGACTCAGCACAGACAAAAATAAAAACAAACAACAAAGAAATGGAAAGATATCCCATGCTCTTGGATTCGAAGAACACTGTTAAAATGGCCATACTACTCAAGGCCATCTACAGATTTAATGTTATCCCTATCAAATTACCCACGGCATTTTTCCCAGAACCAGAACAAATAAACCTAAAATTTTTATGAAACCATCAAAGAATCAGAATTGCCAAAGCAATCCTAAGGAGAAAGAACAAAGAAGGAGGCATAACTTTCCCAAACCTCAAATAATACTACAAAGTTACAGTAATCAAACAGTACAGTACTGCCACAAATACATATGGATCAGTGGAACAGAACAGAGCCCAGAAACAGACCTGCAAACCCATAGTCAATTAATCCATAACAAGGCAAGAATATACAATGGAGTAAAGACAGTCTCTTCAACAAGTGGTACTGGAAAAACTGGAGAGCCACATGTAAATCACTGAAGTTAGAACAGTCTCTCACACCATACACACAAAAAATCTTAAACTGGCTTAAAGATTTAAATATAAGACATGACACCATAAAACTCCCAGAAGAGAATACAGGCAAAGCATTCTCTGACATAAATCATATCAATGGTTTCTTGGGTCAGTCTCCAAGACAACAGAAATAAAGCAAAAATAAACAAACGGGACTAATCAAATTTATAAGCTTTTACACAGCAAAGAAAATCATAAACAAAAAAACAACCTACAGAATAGGAGAAAACATTTGCAAACAATGCAACCAACAAGGGCTTAATTTCCAAAATATACCAACAGCTCATAAAACTCAGTAAGAAAAACAAACAAACAAAAAAACCCAGTCAAAAAATGGGCAGAAGATCTCAACTACTAGTAAAGGAGTAGTAATACTACTCCAAATAAGATATACAGATGGCCAACAGACACGTGGAAAGAGGCTCAACACTAATATTAGAGAAATGAAAATCCAAAATACAATGAGGTTATCACCTCACCCCAGTCAGAATGGCCATCATTAAAGAGCCGACAAATAATAAATGCTAGTGAGGGTGTGAAGAAAACGGAACCCTCCTACACTGTCGGTGGGGATGAAGCTGGTGCAGCCACTATGGAAAACAATATGGAGGTTCCTCAAAACACAGAGTTGCCACATGATTCAGTAATCCCACTACTGGGCATATATCTGGAGAGAATGTTAATTCCAAAAGATACGTGTACCCCAATGTTCATAGCGGCACTACTTACAATAGCCAAGACAAGGAAGCAACATGAATGTCCATCAACAGATAAATGGATTAAAAAGATGTGATACACACATACACAGGAATACTACTGAGCCATAAAAAAAGAAAAACTGCTATTTGCAACTACATGGGTGGACGTAGAGTTTACCATACTTTAAGTGAAGTAAATCAGAAACAGAAAGACAAATACTATATGCCATCACTTATATGTGAAATCTAAGATATGATACAAATGAACTTATTTACAAAACAGAAAGAGATTCACAGACATAGAGAACAAACTTACGGTTACCAAAGCAGAAAAGGGTTAGCGGAGGGATAAATTAGGCGTTTGGGATTCAAACAGATAAACAACAAGGTACTACTGTATAGCACAGGGGACTATATTCAATATCTTGAAATAAACCAGAGTGGACGAGGAAAATAAAAATTGTTATATCCATGTGTACTCTTCTGGGGAGAAAGTTCATAGTTATGACAGTTTGACAAAGCTCCTCCTGTCTTGAAAAATAAATTTGAAGAGCCATTTTTCATACATTCTCCCTGGTCTTTACCATTTTGATGACACCTCAATCTATAACCCAACCCTCAGCTCTCTCTTGAACTCCAGGTCCATACAGGCACACCAAATACACCCTCAAATAAAAGTCACTATCCCCCTTTCCCTCAAACTCCTTCTCCAGTTAACTTTCTTTCAATAAATATCTTTGCTTTCCACCCAGCCAGAAACCTCCGCAGCAACCTTCACTACACTACCCCCTCCCCACCTCTTGGCAATTAACATTTCCAACCAACTCTGCCTCTAAATATCCTTCATCTGTCCACTTCTCAATATTATTACTGCCATTACACCTATGCAGACCACCATCAACTACTGTTTAAGTCATTACAACAGCCTCCCAATCAGTCCCCTGCCTTAAGCCTCAACTGCCTCCAATCAGGTCTCCACACTAGACCTAAAATGATCTTTCTAAAAATATTATTTAATTCATTCCATCCATTTCTCTTCCTATAACGTTCCAAAACATGTGTAAAACACTCCTCAAAACAGTCCTTCCACTGGTGCTCTGGACCACATACCCAACCCTCCCACTTTCTCAGGAACCTCGTATCTCTTGTCTCCTCTATTGACCTCCATCCTTAATACTGCCAAGGTCTTCAAGCCCAAAACCTATTTGGCTTACAAGCCCATCAGACCCTGGCTCCTGCTTACCTCTCTGACCTTGTTGTCCATCACCACCCCTCTTCTTCAAGCATCCAAGTCCAAGATCCAGCCACACTAAACCTTCACATTCTAAAATATATTCTCTCACCACAGCCTTCATGTGCCATTCTCTCTGCCCGAAACATCTGCCCCAGGCTCCTTCAACTACCCATATTTAGGTCTCAAAAGAGAAGGAAGCTTTTCAGAACATGTTTCTCTCAACCTTTTGCCCACTTGTATTTCCACAGAAGCCCATACTTATCCCAAGCACTTGTCGCACGTTACTATGTTTTTAAGTTTAGAATGTTGCTTGTAACCAGAGCTGGTAAACTCCATTCAGCATAAATCATGTCTGCATCATTTCTTTACACCCCCGCACCAAGCAAACACTGCACCAGACATTCAATGGGCACTTGGTAAAATGCTACATGAGTAAAAACAAACT
Source organism: Muntiacus reevesi (assembly GCF_963930625.1). Lineage (NCBI taxonomy): Eukaryota > Metazoa > Chordata > Mammalia > Artiodactyla > Cervidae > Muntiacus > Muntiacus reevesi. The sequence continues at coordinate 13,873,670 of NC_089266.1, read as the reverse complement.
CCAAAATAATCTAAAATAATTTCACTGAAAGGGGGACTTCTTATACTATGTGGTAGATTACCAGTCTGCAAGTAATCATAGTTTTGGCTTATACAACGTTATTATCATTTCCCGCTATTTAAAAGATACTCATCAGATCATATTTGACATCTTTTCTTTTAACCACAAGTATGATGTTGCTAATATATGACTAAGTTTTAAAGAGTAACTGAAAAAATCAAAAGAAGAAAGAACTTTAAAGTCAGGTTCAAAGTTTATAAAGAGAAATTATAGCAACTCTGAGACTAAGGAAAATAACACAAGAGAAACAAGATTAATTTAAAACAAAGAAATATCAAGTCTGGTCAGAGTGCCAACTTTAACACTACATTTCAACAGCTCCAGACAATCTTTTAATTATTTACATCCTAGTAGCAAAAGAGTGCACTTGTAAATCTTCAAACGAAATTTTCAACCACCATTTGAGATTCTGGTATTTATTCACATAAATTCCATTTTAGCCCTTGGAGTCTTTACTGTTCCTTTTCTTGGGAGTGTACTCTGGGTCCTAGAACCATAGCCCACTGCTCTTTTCATCCTCGGTACCAATCGTAAGAGCTCAGTAAATGCTCAGTGAGGTAATGAATTTCACTAGGACAAACTCCTATTTGTCACTGTAACAAATTCTCAACTAAGGAGGTATACATCAGAATCTCCTGAGAAATATATGTATAATATTACAATGTGTTTTTATATTTGTAGTGTAATTTAACATTTATATTTGCACAAATTTATATCTGTCAATCTACCACTTTTTGTAACAGAAACTATAGAAAGTTGAGCCAAGACTAGGAATTGTGGCACTAGGGAAGGGTAGCAGTGAGGAAGAACTTCCATTTTTGTTTTATAAATGATTATTACAGGAGAGAGGTAAAAATAATGTTGAGAAACACAGGAATTGAGAAATTACAGGAAGGGACTAGCAGGAGAGAAATCTTGTAAGGTGGGTGTGAGGGCCAGAACAAAGGCTAAAGAGTATAGACTTACCCCTAGACAGATATCAATATTTAAAAATTTTCAATGTTTAGTAAGTTTTCTCTTGAAATAAGTTACAAAGAAAAGTACATAATTCTTAAGAATATAACTCAATGAACTTCCACTAATTTCTGTATTGAAACATTATACAGGACTTCAGATATTTAACAGCCATATGTCAATTTTGAGTAATGTGAACTACAGCATTACACCAGCACAGTACCACCATTTCGGATTCCATTAGGGACCAAGTCTCACACAGCCTGTAGATTTATACTAGATTAATTTTACGAGACTAATATAATCATGCTACTACCCTTCTCAAATTGCTTCCAAGCATTTCTCACTCCTAAGTCTATTCTCCCAAAACCTAAACCTGTTCTAGCTATTCTATTCTTCAGCAGATAGGTGGGTTTGAAATAGAGGAGATAATCAAAATAAGGTAAGACCAGCCTTGCTGGTACACTGGTAACTCCTCCTGTATTTCACATACAAGTAGATGTGACCATCTTGAGATGCTCAATGAGAAGGGAACACTCCTTCATTCACATTTCCTGAACAGCTGCTTGGTGCCAAGTGCGACCACAGATTCTGCAGATACAAAGATAAATAAGACACAGTCCTCTGCGCTCAGAGCTTGTTGGTCAGGTACAATTCAAATATCATGCCATAAATGCCTTTCTTTGTTGCTGTTTTCTCAAGCAATATTTTTAAATTTCACAAAAATCTTCTTCAGTATATTTTATTTGAGGCAGTGATTGGAGGAAACCATGTCCAGAAGTTCAGATGCAATAAATATTACCATTTAAGTTGGTAATTCCTTTTTCTGGTTGGAAAAGTTATCTATATGTAACACACGATCTAATAATACCAGAGTACAACTCCCCACTGTAGAAACAGAATATCACTGCTGCTCTGACTGAGCTGTGCTCATAATGCACGGCTGCCTATACTAAACCTGAATTAAACTCCCAACTGCCCAGCATCTTCTTGCCAAAAATTCCCCTTCCTCCTCCAGACTGGAGTTGCATTCCAATTACACTGCTGATTGGAATGAGGCTGTTTGAGAGAAAGAAAAAAAAACCACTCAGACATCCCATTTTCCTTTGCCCCACAAAAACAGATTTTATAATATAGCACTGTTTGTTCAAGCTGTACAAACTATTTTTCAACAGAGTAGACTACTTTTGCATTTTCTCTGAATTTATATTAACATTGCAAAACAAAACTGAAGTTGAGGACAGCACTCCTATACACATTCCAACAGGATGGCCTAGTGCTTTAAAGATGTCTACAATATGCACCCTTCCTGATCCATTGGATCATGACAGAAATTTACATCTTTCTGCTCCAAGAAAACAACCTCTACTTCAACTCCTAAGCACAAAATTTAAGTTCTATTGAAAACTTGTATACAATATAATTTTTATACCTATGTGCTTCAGTTTTTTGCTTGAAACAGGAGCCCTACATAAAGATTCATATTCAACAGCATTATTATCCCAAAAAAAGCATTATTACAAAAGGCTATACTTAGCAGAAATATCAAATACAACCATATATGCACAATAACAAAATACTGATATTTATTAAGGATGACAAACAGTATGCTGAAATATAACCATTAAAATTATGTAAATATTTATTGACAAGAAAATATTTTAATATGCTGTTAAGAATAAAACTCCATTTATTCATAAAATGAAAAGGAACTTTAGTAAAGAATACAAAAAGATTGGATAACATTTATTGAATATTTACTATGTGCAAGTATAAACCAATCATATGAAGTTAAGTAACAGTATTACCTACATTTTTCTTTTTTTTTTTTTTGGCCACACAGCATGGCATGTGGGATCTTAGTTCCCCCACTAGGGACTTGAACCCATGCCCTCCGCAGTGGAAGTGCACAGTCTTAACCACTGGATCGCCAGGGAAGTCCCTACTACATTTTAGAGATGAAGAAACTGAAGTTTAGGCATAAAGAACTTGCCAAAGATTACACTGTAAATGCTAGAGTGAAGATAACAATACAAATAGTCGATAATAATCACAGAATCCAAACTCTTAACCATCATACATACAGCTAAACAGTCTGTCAGGTTAGCTCTTCCCTTTTAAAGGAACTTAATGTGGAAAATTCTTCAAGAGATGGGAATACCAACCACCTGACCTGCCTCTTGAGAAATCTGTATGCAGGTCAGGAAGCAACAGTTAGAACTGACATGGAACAACAGATTCGTTCCAAATTGGGAAAGGAGTACGTCAAGGCTGTATACTGTCACCCTGCTTATTTAACTTACATGCAGAGTACATCATGTGAAATGCTGGACTGGATGAAGCACAAGCTGGAATCAAGACTGCCAGGAGAAATATCAATAACCTCAGATATGCAGATGACACCACCCTTATGGCAGAAAGTGAAGAAGAACTAAAGAGCCTCTTGATGAAAGGGAAAGAGGAGAGTGAAAAAGCTGGCTTAAAAATCATGGCATCCGGTCCCATCACTTCATGGTAAATAAATGGGGAAACAGTGGAAACAGTGACAGACTTTTTGGGGGGGGGGGGCCTCCAAAATCACTGCAGATGGTGACTGCAGTCATGAAATTAAAAGACGCTTACTCCCTGGAAGAAAAGTTATGACCAACCTAGAGAGCATATTAAAAAGCTGAGACATTACTTTGCAGAAAAAGCTCCGTCTAGTCAAAGCTATGGTTTTTCCAGTAGTCATGTATGGATGTGAGAGTTGGGACTATAAAGAAAGGTGAGCACTGAAAAATTGATACTTTTGAACTGTGATGTTGGAGAAGACTCTGAGAGTCCCTTGGACTGCAAGGGGATCCAAACCAGTCCATCCTAAAGGAAATCAGTCCTGAATATCCGTTGGAAGGACTGATGTTGAAGCTGAAGCTCCAATACTTTGGCCACCTGATGCGAAGAACTGACTCATTTGAAAAGACCCTGATGCTGGGAAAGATTGAGGAAGGGAGAAGGGGATGACAGAAGATGAGATGGTTGCATGGCATCACCGACTCAATGGACATGCTGCTGCTGCTGTTGCTGCTAAGTTGCTTCACTCATGTCCAACTCTGTGCGACCCCACAGACGGCAGCCTACCAGGCTCCTCCGTCCATGGGACTATCCAGGCAGGAACACTGGAGTGGGTTGCCATTGCCTTCTCCCAAAGGACATGAGTGTGAGTAAACTCTGGGAGCTGGTGATGGATAGGGAGGCCTGGCGTGCCACAGCCCATGGGGTTGCAGAGTCGGACACGACTGAGCAACTGAACTGAACTGAACATGCTGAAGCAATTACTGGTGATACAGGTTCACAAAATGGTTAACAGAAACCCAGATTGCAAAAGGACCTATTCCAAAAGATGAGCAATTTTTTTCAATAGACTATAGTTTACCTCTACAATCATATTAGATCTCCTTTTAACTAAATGTCTTGCTACAATGCCATTTAGTCAAGGAATTTCAGGCAATTCATTTCATGCACGTTACAAAACAAACTGGGTCTCTAAGTTTAGCTTAACGTTTTTAGTATCTGATGGGTAACTAATTTAATTAGTATACAGATGATGTATTAAAGATATAGGTTCTACCACAATGATGTAAATATTCTTACTTAAAGGAAAAAAAGATAAAGTGTCAACATTTAAGTATTTCAAAGGCAAAAGTGATTCTTAAGTTAACCAACTGAAAATGACCCATGTAGTTCACTCACATCAAACAACTTTAATTACCTTAAAAAGACTGGAGGCAATTTTAAAATAAAGCTTCTATTACAAACACAATTATCAAGTTTTGGCATTAAAAAAAAAATAAAGGTTCTGCTAAAGCCAAGCAACATTCAGTATGAAATAAATGTAAAGCATGCGGTCTAGGTACTTGGGAGGTAGCAGGAATGCTGTAGATGCTGTTACTATAAGAAATTCTCTGGGGACTTCCCTGCTGGCCCAGTGGTTAAGACTCTGAGCTCCCAATGCAGGGGGCCCAGGTTTGATCCCTGGTCAGGGAACTAGATCCCACATGCTGCAACTAAGAGCTGGTGCAGCCAAATAAATGAATAAATATTAAAAAAAAAAAAAAAAAGAAAGAAAGAAACTCTCTGAAAGTATTTCTGATGTCTTAAGCAGACATCCTTGAATTCTTTTCTCTACTTTAGGGATGAAAATACACAGACGTACTATCCTTCATTCATAAGGACGGTAAATTCACTAAGACTTAAGGACCTCCAATGCAGTCTGCAGACTGAATACTATCAGGCTAGTGCTATTGGAGACAGTCACTGCACGTTCTTGACTGGACACCTTCATTCAAACAGATCCATTTCATAACTGATAGCTGCTCAAGAGACAGGTCTACTGTATCTAAACTTCACCACACAGTAATTTACTTTCTTCATCAAAACGTCAAGAGAAGGAAGCCTTAGTATAAAATTCAAGTATATAGTTGCAGTGAAGCCTGAACATTATTCTTCCTGTAGGGGAAAAGCTGAGTCAGTTTCTGGCCACTCCCAAATGTGTGTCCTTTACCCTCTTTCTCTAGAGATGCGCAGAGACACCATACTATAGTGTTAAGATACAAACACGACATAACGCTAAACACTCTGAGTCAGAATGCCTGGGTTTGAACCTGGTGCTGTCACTTATTAACTTGTGACCCTGAACAACTACTTAAAGCCTGTTTACCTCAGATATCTCATCTGTTACAGTGAAGATACTAGGAGCTACTTTTTAGTATTGTTTTAAAGATTAAATAAATTCAAACACATAAACACCTGGAAGAGTACCAGGTGCTCAAAAAATATTAGCTATTACTACTCTTTCTACTCTAAAATTTCTAATAGTTAATCCCCCAGGTTGCAAGCGTCTTGAACAGCAAGGAAGGGGCCTTCTCACAATCTTATGAGAATTCTGTCTTAGTTCAGGCTGCTGTAATACATGCTGCAGACTGGGTGGCTTAAACAACATTTATTTCTCACAGTTCTGAGGCTGGCAAGTCCAAGATCAAGGCACAGGCAGGTTCAGTGTCTGGTGAGGAGCCCCTTCTTGTTTTGCAGGCAGCCACCTTCTTGCTGTATCCTCATACAGCCACAAGAGGCAGCACCTCTCTTGAAGAGTACTAATACCAATCAAAGAGCCTCTTGATGAAGGTGAAAGAGGAGAGTGACAAAGTTGGCTTAAAACTCAACATTCAGAAAAACTAAGATCATGGCATCCAGTCCCATCACTTCATGGCAAATAGATGGGAAAACAGTGGAAACAGTGACAGACTTTATTTTGGGGGAGCTCCAAAATCACTGCAGATGGTGACTGTAGCCATGAAATTAAAAAAACGCTTGCTCCTTAGAAGAAAACTTATGACCAACGTAGACAGCATATTAAAAAGCTGAGACATTACTTTGCCGACAAAGGTCCATCTAGTCAAAGCTATGGTTTTTCCAGTAGTAAATGAGTGTAGGTATTCTGGACCCAGGTTCCATCCTCTTCTACAGACTCCTCATTTGGAGGCTGTTAAGAATCCTTTCTTTCTCTCTCATTAACTCCTCCACGGAAAATACCATTCTCTTTGTCCCCTCAAAGAAGCCCAGGATTCTTGTGCCTTTGCCTTTATTCAAAATACTCTCCCATCCCAAGTGCTGTTATTCTAACTCCTGGGAATTCTTTTATTTTTTGGCCATGCCAGCTGGCATGTGGGAGCTTAGTTCTCTGACCAGAGATCAAACCCACACCCCCTACCTTGGAAGCGCAAGTCTAAACCACTGCCAAGGAAGTCCCTATTCTAACTACTGACCCTCAAAATTTTACCCATTCATCACATTTCAACTCCATGTGAAAACTCTTATGATTTCTCCTCCTTTCTCACAATCTGATTTTGATCTCTCTCTTCCTGTGCACTTCCAGTTCTGGCTCTATTTGTTTTGTATGTCCCTTCTCATTGTGCTTGCATTAAACATACTCACATGATGTCTGACCCTTCCTTTTATGTCCCATTAAGCTGTAAGTTTCTTGAAAACAAAGTTTGGCTTATTTTTATTTCTCCTACAGTTTATTACATTCAATATGTACTCAAATATTTGCTCAATCAATGAAAATCCTCCAAAATGCACTGATGAGGTATAAGGATGAGCAAACTAAAAGGTAAACAATAAAACAAAACTCACTACTTCCTTTAGCCTAATTTTTGTTCAAAAAAATTGTTTCATTTAAATCAGGGTGGCTTCCTTAACTATTTGTAAGCACTCTCTTTTACCAGAGAGCTCAACTACCTACAAATTAACATCAGTGTAGATCACATAGATTAGTACCAACTATGCAGAGTCAGACACAACTAACAACTAACACACACACACACCAACATATGCAGAAACTGTATTTGTTAGAGTATTTCTATTCTATCGCCTTAAAGTCATGGTTCTCAAATTTCAGCATCACACCATCTGGAGTGCTCACTGAAATACAAGGAGGGGGCGCCTTTAGAGTTGCTAATTCATTAGGTCTGGAGGGAGCTGCTGGGACTAAATACCCAGGCGATGCTGCTGCTTCTGGTTTCTGTACCACATTTTGAAAACCACAGCAATAGAGTAATGTTCTTAACTTGCCAGGGGACGAGATGATAGTGGTAAAGGGCCACTTTGAAAATCTGATGAAACCGTGTCTTTACACCACACACACACACACACACACACAAACGTGTCCTTACACCACCCCCCACCACACACACACACACACAGTAAAGGGCCACTTTGAAAATCTGATGAAAACGTGTCCTTACACACACACAAAAGGGTTTAGGGAAATTCAGAAGCTCATCCACATTCCTCTTCCAGAGAATTCTAGGTTAAGAAACACATTAAAATCATGTTTTTCAAGTACACTTTGGAACTTTCACCTAGTTTATTTCACACATTCATCCTGGTTTTTTAAAGAGCACAGGCTTTTTCATTCTAATTACTAATTAACATAAAGAATCTGTTTTAGAAACCTACCTGAAAATAATTTCACCTTGTCATAAAAAAAAAAAAAGACCACATGATATCTACAAAACAGACAAAATTTGAATCTAGATTTAAACACAAAAGAAAAACATTTAGGAATAATTAAATTATCACATGAAAGACATACAAATACAGGTATGTACCAATACAGGTTTGTTTCAAAAACAAACAAGCCAACCACCTCTACATTACAGCTAACTAATTCTTTTCTATGAACAGTCATTTCATATGTACCAATACAGGTTTGTTTCAAAAACAAACAAGCCAACCACCTCTAGATTACAGCTAACAAATTCTTTTCTATGAACAGTCATTCCAAAAAGCACATACTGAGACCTACACGTATACTCCACCATACTAAAGACAAAGCTAAGAAACTCATTCCCTGAAAGCTCACTGGGCCACTGGAAAAATCCGGGTGCATAAGCACTTTTACATACAGCGTAATAATTAGATCATTTATCCTATAAGAGCAGAGCATTTAGGAATTTTGTTTCAAAAGGTTATTAGGTTTACTGTCCTCAAGAGTATCTCTTTCAGTGACTAAAATGTGACAGACACCATAATAAAATCTAAAATATGAAAAGCCATACTATTTCATTATTTATAGTTCATAAACCTTTATTTCCACATTTGGAAAGTTCTAGATAATGTTTTATTTTTAGTAAAGTGTTCTTTTATGGAAATTAAGGTGTTATTTTGGGTATGTAACTTTGATATCGTTGAAAACTGGGTATGTTACAGACTGAATGCTTGTGTCCCTCCAAAATCTGTCTAGTGAAAATGAAACCTAACCTCCAATGTGATGGTACTTGAAAGTGGGGCTGTGGGAGGCGATTTGGCTCTCTTTGAACTGACCAAGGCCATATAAAGAGGCCATTGGTGGGAATTTCAGTTGAGAGTCCCAGCTAAGCTCCCAGCAGACAGTCAGCTGAACTGCCAGAAATATTACTGAATAAACCTTCAGATAACATAGGCCCCAGCCCTTGAGACACCCCAGCTGATGCCGAGTGGGACAGACAAGCTGACCCTGCCAAGTCCTGAACAAATTACAAATTCTTGAGCAAATTCTTGTTGTTTCAAGCCACTAAGTTTTGGGGTGGTTTACTGAACATCAACCGATAACTAGAACACTATTAGATGAGTTAAGAACAGATTAATACCCGTTAAACAGACATTTTTCTCTACTAGATCACCTTTAAAAGTCTGTACCATACCCAGATTTCTCTAACACCCACACCCCTATATCCACACAACTACTTAAACTCTGATAAACCTTGACCTGGCAACCTCAGTTCTGTTCAGTTCACTCACTCAGTCGTGTCCAACTCTGTGCGACCCCATGAATCGCAGCATGCCAGGCCTCCCTGTCCATCACAAACTCCAGGAGTTTACTCAAACTCATGTCCATCGAGTCGGTGATGCCATCCAGCCATCTCATCCTCTGTCGTCCCCTTCTCCTCCTGCCCCCATCCCTCCCAGCATCAGGGTCTTTTCCAATGAGTCAACTCTTCGCATCAGGTGGCCAAAGTATTGGAGTTTCAGCTTCAGCATCAGTCCTTCCAATGAACACCCAGGACTGATCTCCTTCAGGATGGACTGGTTGGATCTCCTTGCAGTCCAAGGGACTCTCAAGAGTCTTCTCCAACACCACAGTTCATAAGCATCAATTTCTCGGCACTCAGCTTTCTTCACAGTCCAACTCTCACATCCATACATGACCACTGGAAAAACCATAGCCTTGACCAGATGGACCATTGTTGGCAAAGTAATGTCTCTGCTTTTTAATATGCTATAGGAAAAAATAAAGCAGACATTTTTCTCTACTAGACCACCTTTAAAAGTCTATACCATACCCAGATTTCTTTAACACCCACACCCCTATATCCACACAACTACTTAAACTCTGATAAACCTTGACCTGGCAACCTCACCTGATGCCAATCCAGAATCTGAGTGACATAATCTTAACTTAACATAATCCAGAATCTGAGTGACATAATCTTAATCTTAATACTACATACAACAGAGGTAGTTAAGACATCATAATTCCATACCACATGTATACCACAGACTATCTCTAGCCAGCCCAGTGCTTACCAACCAACAAACCTAGATAACACCAGCCAGCAGCTCTTCTATTGTGAAACAAAGATAATGCATGGTTTTTGGCTTTAAGGACCCACCCTGTATCTCCTGCCCTGCAGCCATCCCTGAGGACCTGCTTACAGACTTGGGCTGGAGCAGGGTCCAAGCTTGGCAATAAAGCTTGTTCACTCAGCACCCAATCTGTGGTCTCCAACAGTCACTGTGCTTTCTTTAGCACTGTGGAGGTCCCACAGAGACCACACGATTGAGCCACCCAGTGAAGCTGACAGACCATGGACACTTAAGAACCTATTGAGCCCTGGATTTAGCAGAATCTTGGCACCTTCTGATGGTGGCTCAGCTGATTTCTAGCTCTGAGTTTGTTCTGTCCTATCTCACAAGGTTCTGTTTATTCTGGCTCAGAGCCATCTGGTTTCTCATGGGTAGAGGAAATTTGGTCTCTTTCTTGAGTGACAAAAAGAGAGGGCATCTATTCTATACATTTTCTGTTGTTAATCTACCTATGTCTTATTGAAGAGATTCCTCAGAAAACTCATGGTTTGGACCAGAATCAAGGACTTGCAGGCACTAGACGACAGGGTTTCTTTCAACTGCCAAGCTACTCTGTATACATTTGTCTACCAAGTGGAAAAAGAATCCCCTTCTTGGCATTTACTTAAAGGACTGTCAATTCAAAGAATCAAGTATATGTATATTCATTTTAGTCCATGTTCATATACATGTCTAATAATACGGCATAACTACAAGGATAGTTCATAACTGTAGTAGTCACTTTGGAGAACTTAAAGACTTCAGCAAGGACTATTCCCAAGGCCATGGTATGCCTTTTTTAACTGCTACACCAAGACATCTAAATGTCTCAGACACTCAAAATTAACTTCCTTGAAGGATTCCCTGGCAAATGCTAAAGCAAAGGCAACTTCTCTGTTCCCAGCTTTCTGCCTCCAAAATTTGGCCTTTATCCCATCTTCCAGAATCCTAATGTACTGACTCCTCAGATGAAGACTTCAATCCTTCTCTCACAACTTCTTTATTATCACAGCTTGCCCTATTATCTTCCTCCCTTGGGGATCACAGTCCTTTCTCCTCCCCTGTTGCTGATTATCCACATGAGGGACAGACAATCATACAATTTGCATTACAGAGTTATCCATCTCACTCTTTAAAAGAAGGTCATAGGTCATGCTGCTACTTTCAACTTTTGGTCAGAAAGAATATCCCAGCCCACTGAGAACCAGAGGTTTAGAGGAGTTCAGAGTATTTTTAGACACCTACACACCCCAGACTTTCCAGAGCTTCACAGGCTTATCCAGAACACTAGTTTCCTTAACAGAAGGTTTGAAAAACACAGGTTGGGGTTCTAATGCATTATCACAAATTAGAACAGATTTTAAAGAAAGCTAAAGACACAGAAAACTGCTTCTGGTCACCCCAGATGCCTTTCTTATCAAAGTACAACAGACCAAAATAAAAAATTACAAGCAAAATTATTCATAATCAGAAATTCTAGAAACTTATAGGAAATACTTTAATATAGACCACTACAAGATGTTCTCAGCCTTTTAATGAATTAAAGCCAGAAATATAGAAAGATGGTACCGATAACCCTGTATGCAAGACAGAAAAAGAGACACAGATGTACAGAACAGACTTTTGGACTCTATGGGAGAAGGCGAGGGTAGGATGATCTGAGAGAACAGCATCGAAACATGTATATTATCAAGTGTGAAACAGATCGCCAGTCCAGGTTGGACACATGAGACAAGTAAGTGCTTGGGGCTGGTGCATTGGGATGACCCAGAGGGATGGGATGGGGAGGGAGGTGGGAGGGGGGTTCAGGATGGGGAACACATGTAAATCCATGGCTGATTCATGTCAATGTATGGCAAAACCCACTACAATATTGTAAAGTAATTAGCCTCCAACTAATAAAAATAATTGGGGGAAAAAAAAAAACAGAAATAACCAGATTAGTGAGAAGAATGCCAGTGGACTGGCAAATAGATCACTTAGATGAGTTACAACAGAAAACTGTCAAAGAACTCTAAAAGATTGAAAAGGAAAAAGACCCTCAAGTTCCCTTCAAATTAAACAAGTTACTCAAAAGCTAACATTCCCTCCTCTGACAGGTAAGAACTGTCGGAGAGGGTTTGCTAGATACATTAAGAGTTCAGATGCTAGCAAAGTGACTATCCCTTAAAAACTGAGAAAGGAGTTAAACCAAATTAAAGATGCACAGTAATGACATACCTCTGAGCATCTCAACAATACCCTATTATCCTTTCTGCTGTTACAAGACAAAATGAATTTTCTGTTGAAAAACAGAGCTGCAATTTACTGGGTACAGGGCCTTCATCTCTTTCTAAATCCCTTTCTACTCTTCCTGATAGTACAAAAAGAATAACAGTAGTGAAAGTGAAAGAAGTTGCTCAGTCATGTCCGACTCTTTGCGACCCCCTGAACTGTAGCCCCACAGGTTCCTCGGTCCATGGGATTTTCCAGGCATGAATACTGGAGTGGGTTGCTACCTCCTTCTCCAGGGGATCTTCCAGACCCAGGGATCGAACCCAGGTCTCCCGCATTGTAGGTGGACGCTTTACCATCTGAGCTACCATCACCAATAACCCTATTATCTTCCCAGTCTCCCAATATTTGCCAATTTCAATTAGTCTATTAGAAAAGGAAGATATCTTCCTAAGTGTAATCTTTGCTCTGGATAATTTACTAGGTTGAGGATTATTATGTAAGTAGCATGTCAAATTAAATGTTCGACAGAAGGCATATGTATTTTAGAGATCACAAATGAAAGGTATACACAAAGCTAAATTATAGCAGCTGCAGACACTCATGCTTTCTTGCACACACTGGCTTCTCTTAAACCACCCTTAGATCAGACACCTGTACTCCTTGAGCTAAAGATTTTACTGACACAGGTAGAATAGATGATGCTGACTCTTAAATAAGAGTTCAAACTCTTAAGATTCAGTTATACATTATATGTATATATTCTTTTCAGATTATTTTCCATTACAGGTTATTACAAGATATCGGGTATAGTTCCCTGTGCTATACAGTAGGTCCTTGTTGGTTATCTATTTTATATATAGTAGTGTGTCTATGTTGGGCTTCCCTGATAGCTCAGTTGGTAAAGAATCCACCTTCAATGCAGGAGACCCTGGTTCAATTCCTGGCTCAGGAAGATCCACTGAAGAAGGGAGAGGCTACCCACTCCAGTATTCTTGGGCTTCCATCGTGGCTTAGCTGGTAGAATCCACCTGCAATATGGGAGGCCTGGGTTCAATATGTATGCATTAATCCCAAACTCCTAATTTATCCCTTCCCTTCTTCCCGTCTTTGATAACCAGAAGTTTATTATCTATATTTGGGAGTATATTCCTGCTCTGTAAATAAATTCACTTGTATCATTTTTTAGATACCATATATAAGCAATATCGTATGATATTTGTCTTTCTCTGACTTACTTCACTTAGTATGGCCATCTCTAGGTCCATTACTTAATAATAAGTAATAAATAGCACTGTCCACACCAGAAGACTACTGCTTATTGAGACATTCCCTTTCTGTATTTGGTGGTACCTTCTCCACTCAACTTGATGTTCGCGATTCTTGTTTCTTCTAAGCAACATCCAACACTTCTGTCAACCATCTTACCTCTCATGAAGTTGATTTTTTTTTTCACTTTGTGTATCACTCTTCAACTCTGTTCAAAACCTAATCATGTAACAATACTACCTTGTCAGATGATGGGGAACTACATGACTTTTCAGTTCAGTTTAGTTGTGTCCGACTCTGCGACCCCACGAATCGCAGCATGCCAGGCCTCCCTGTCCATCACAAACTCCAGGAGTTTACTCAAACTCATGTCCATCGAGTCAATGATGCCATCCAGCCATCTCATCCTCTGTCGTCCCCTTCTCCTCCTGCCTCCAATCTCTCCCAGCATCAAGGTCTTTTCCATAGAGTCAACTCTTCGCATGAGGTGGCCAAAGTATTGGAGTTTCAGCTTCAGCATCAGTCCTTCCAATGAACACCCAGGACTGATCTCCTTCAGGATGGACTGGTTGGATCTCCTTGCAGTCCAAGGGACTCTCAAGAGTCTTCTCCAACACCACAGTTCATAAGCATCAATTGTTTGGCGCTCAGCTTTTCTTCACAGTTCAACTCTGACATCCATACATGACTACTGGAAAAACCATAGCCTTGCCTAGACGGACCTTTGTGGGCAAAGTAATGTCTCTGCTTTTTAATATGCTACCTACGTTGGTCATAACTTTCCTTCCAAGGAGTAAGCGTCTTTTAATTTCATGGCTGCAGTCACCATCTGCAGTGATTTTGGAGCCCCCCCCCCAAAAAAAATCTGTTACTGTTGCCACTGTTTCCCCATTTATTTACCATGAAGTGATAGGACCAGATGCCATGATCTTACTTTTATGAATGTTGAGCTTTAAGCCAATTTTTTCACTCTCCTCTTTCACCTTCATCAAGAGTCTTTTTAGTTCCTCTTCACTCTCTGCCATAAGGGTGGTGTCATCTGCATGTCTGAGGTTATTGATATTTCTCCTGGCAGTCTTGATTCCAGCTTGTGCTTCTTCCAGCCCAGCGTTTCTCATGATGTACTCTGCATATAAGTTAAATAAGCAGGGTGACAATATACAGCCTTGACATACTCCTTTTCCTATTTGGAACCAGTCTGTTGTTCCATGTCCAGTTCTAACTGTTGTTTCCTGACCTGCATACAGGTTTCTCAAGAGGCAAGTCGGGTGGTCTGGTATTCCAATCTTCTTCAGAATTTTCCAAAGTTTATTGTGATTCATACAAAGGTTTTGGCATAGTCAATAAAGCAGAAATAGATGTTTTTCTGGAACTCTCTTGCTTTTTTGATGATCCAGCGGATGTTGGCAATTTGATCTCTGGTTCCTCTGCCTTTTCTAAAACCAGCTTGAACATCTGGAAGTTCATGGTTCACGTATTGCTGAAGCCTGGCTTGGAGAATTTTGAGCATTACTGTGCTAGCGTGTGAGATGAGTGTAATCGTGCGGTAGTTTGAACATTCATTGGGATTGCCCTTCTTTGGGATTGGAATGAAAACTGATCTTTTCCAGTCCTGTGGCCACTGCTGAGTTCTCCAAATTTGCTGACATATTGAGTGCAGCACTTTCACAGCATCATCTTTCAGGATTTGAAATAGCTCAACTGGAATTCCATCACCTCCACTAGCTTTGTTCGTGGTGACGCTTTCTAAGGCCCACTTGACTTCACATTCCAGCATGTCTGGTTCTAGGTGAGTGGTCACACCATCGTGATTATCTGGGTCATGAAGATCTTTTTTGTACAGTTCTTCTGTGTATTCTTGCCACCTCTTCTTATTATCTTCTGCTTCTGTTAGGTCCATACCATTTCTGTCCTTTATTGTGCCCATCTTTGCATGGGATGTTCCCTTGGTATCTCTAATTTTCTTGAAGAGATCTCTAGTCTTTCCATTCCGTTGTTTTCCTCTATTTCTTTGTACTAATCACTGAGGAAGGTTTTCTTATCTCTCCTGGCTATTTTTTGGAACTCTGCATTCAAATGGGAATATCTTTCCTTTTCCCCTTTGTTTTTTTCGCTTCTCCTCTTTTCACAGCTATTTGTAATGGTTGTTGTAAATAACAACCATTTAGCTTTTTTGCATTTCTTTTCCATGGGGATGGTCTTGATCCCTGTCTCCTGTATAATGTCAGGAACCTCCATCCATAGTTCATCAGGCTCTCTGTCTATCAGATTTAGTCCCTTAAATCTATTTCTCACTTCAGCTGTATAATCATAAGGGATTTGATTTAGGTCATACCCGAATGGTCTAGTGGTTTTCCCTACTTTCTTCAATTTAAGTCTGAATTTGGCAATAAGGAGTTCATGATCTGAGCCACAGTCAGCTCCCGGCCTTGTTTTTGCTGACTGTACAGAGCTTCTTCATCTTTGGCTGAAAAGAATATAATCAATCTGATTTCGGTGTTGACCATCTGGTGATGTCCATGTGTAGAGTCTTCTCTTGTGTTGTTGGAAGAGGGTGTTTGCTATGATCAGTGCGTTCTCTTGGCAAAACTCTACTAGCCTTTGCCCTGCTTCATTCTGTACTCCAAGGCTAAATTTGCCTGTTACTCCAGGTGTTTCTTGACTTCCTACTTTTGCATTTCAGTCCCCTATAATGAAAAGGACATCTTTTTTGGGTATTAGTTCTAAAAGGTCTTGTAGCTACCCCACGCCCGAGGTCAAGGGCAGCAGCCGAGAGGAGCAACCCCACATCCAAGAAGCAGCGGCTGTGTGGGCGCAGGAGGGTCGAGAGGAGCTACTCCACATTCAAGGTCAGGAGGGGTGGCCATGAGAAGATAATCCTCGCCCAAGGTAAGGAGCAGCGGCAGAGCTTTGCCAGAGCAGCTGTAAAGAGATACCCCACGTCCAAGGTAAGAGAAACCCAAGTAAGACAGTAGTTGCTGTCAGAGGGCATCAGAGGGCAGACACACTGAAGCCATAATCACAGAAAACTAGCCAATCTGATCACAGGATCACAGGACCACAGTCTTGTCTAACTCAGTGAAACTAAGCCATGCCGTGTGGGGCCACCCAAGACGGACGGGTCATGGTGGAGAGGTCTGATAGAATGTGGTCCACTAGAGAAGGGAATGGCAAACCACTTTAGTATTCTTGCCTTGAGAACCCCATGAACAGTATGAAAAGGCAAAAAGATAGGACACTGAAAAAGAACTCCCCAGGTTGACAGGTGCCCAATATGCTACTGGAGATCAGTGGAGAAATAACTCCAGAAAGAATGAAGGGATGGAGCCAAAGCAAAAACAATACCCAGTTGTGGATGCGACTGGTGATAGAAGCAAGGTCCGATGCTGTAAAGAGCAATATTGCATAGGAACCTGGAACGTTAGGTCCATGATTCAAGGCAAATTGAAAGTGGTCAAACAGGAGACGGCAAGAGTAAACGTCAACATTCTAGGAATCAGCGAACTAAAATGGGCTGGAATGGGTGAATTTAACTCAGATGACCTTTATATCTACTACTGTGGGCAGGAATCCCTTAGAAGAAATGGAGTAGCCATCATGGTCAACAAAAGAGTCCGAAATGCAGTACTTGGATGCAATCTCAAAAATGACAGAATGATCTCTGTTCCTTTCCAAGGCAAACCATCCAATATCACGGTAAACCAAGCCTATGCCCCAACCAGTAACGCTGAAGAAGCTGAAGTTGAACGGTTCTATGAAGACCTACCAGACCTTTTAGAACTAACATGACTTTTACAGTAACTCAAAACTGAATTATGCCCAGTTCTGAGCCTACAGATACCACTTTTGTCAACTCTGATTTAATATTGTTTGTGGAAGAACTTACCTTAAAACTACAAAGGTATTCCCTGTGTAGGGTACAATGTTACCACTGAATATGTAGGCAGAGGCAGGCTCACTGCTTAGTGAAACAGGGGGCCCTATCTTCCTATCTAATAGTCAAGGAATTCCTTTCACTGGAAGAGGTAAACAGAAACTCTGTAACACCCCTCTCTTCACCAGAAACTCCACTTCTCTCCCAAAGTTTCAGAATCCTTTCCTTTTCCCTAGCCTAAAGTTTTGCCACTATTAATAATGGCCATGCAATTGTTCCCTCAGAGCCGACAGAGACTTTCTTCCTATTTGTAATCATTACAATATGCCCAACACAACTGGGATCCACCTCCACTAAAAACTTATTCAACTTATTCTGTACTCTTACATGCAATCTCACCAACTGTCAATGACTAACCTGATTTGCCCAGTCTCTTACCCAGAAAGTGTAAACTACCTTTCCTCTTTGCTAAGGACCATTTCAAGTCCTCCTGTCAACAGCTACAACAGTAAAACTTCAATGAGTAGATGCATGGGAGTGTATGTCACAACTGAAACAAGTTCCTAATTCAGACCAGGAGATTTCCATGCCCCTGAGTGACCTCAGACTGAGCCTAATTAAAAGAACTCTAGAAGCAGATGATTCTAAGAAACAAAATTTGCCCCAAAACCACAGATCAAACTGATGACTACATATAAAGACAGTTTCTACATAAGATATTGGGACAAAACACAGAATGATATGTTCTTTTTTTAAGAAAACAACTGTTATAGTATTCTTCCACTGATTTAACTCAAACACCAAGTGACTGTTGTTTTCTGTTAGCATAATGAGACTGACTTTAACTATGTTTAGCTCCTGGTACAGTTAGAACACATTTGTAGGTACACTGTAAATCCACCTATACTAAGGCCTGTACACTGGCAGCTAGCTACACACTATCATCTCAAGACAGGCACATACACATATACTCAGGACACACACACAGACTACTTCTGGCCAGTCCAGTGCTATCTGACCAACAAATACCTTTATCATCAGCCTATCAACAACACTCAGAGACACTGCTTTCCTTACAAAACAGGTATCTAATACAAAACATGTATACCTAGGCTCTGTGCTAGATCAGGTTCCCTGTTCGGCAGTAAAATTTCTTCATTCAATGCTCAATTTTTGGTCTCTAATAGTCTTCTCTGTTCTCTGTAGTAACTGTTTCTAGGGTTCCCCCCACTATTAAATTCTAATTTATCTCTCCCTTTCCTCTTCAATTTTAACAGCACTATCAATCCATTACTTTTCCAGTAGTCATGTAGGAAAGTGACAGCTGAACCATAAAGAAGGCTGAGTGACAAAGAAATGATGCTTTCAAATTGTGGTGCTAAGGAAGACTCCTGAGAGTCCCTTGGACCGCAAGGAGATCAAACCAGTCAATCCTAAAGAACCCTGAATAGTCATTGAAGGACTGACGCTGAAGCTCTAAAACTTTGGCCAAGAGATGCAAAGAGGTAACTAACTGTGATACTGGGAAAGATTGAGGGCAGGAGAAGAAGGGGGCAGCAGAGGATGAGATGGTTGGATGGTATCACCGACTCAATGGACATGAGTTTGAATAAACTCCCAGAGATAGTGAAAGACAGGGAAGCCTGGCGTGCTGCAGTCCAGGGGGTCACAAAGAGTCGAAACGACTTAGCGATTGAACCACCACCACCAATTCACACAGTCATCAAGGCAGTTTAGAAACTAATCTTTATCCCTCATCCATACACTTTCTACAGTAAACTGTGTAAAACAGAACTCAGATTCTATCATTACTTGCTTAAAATTCTTCAGTGGCTTGCCAAAACACCTTAGCCACACATGGTACTTCAAAATTTGATTCCTGAACACCATATTCTCCAGCATAACCTCCTATACTCACATGTACCCTTCAACCACTATACTCCTTCAAAACAGAATAACCTCTTCTCTATCCCAGCTTACACACCTGGCTAAACACTGCTGCTGCTGCTGCTAAGTCGCCTCAGTCGTGTCCAACTCTTAGCGACCTCATGGACTGCAGCCCACCAAGCTGCTCTGTCCACAGGATTTTCCAGGCAAGAGTACTGGAGTAGGGTGCCATTGCCGCCTCTGGGCTAAACACTACTAATCCTGCAAAACATTTCCCAGCAGAAAGTGATCCTGAGCACCTAACTAGGCCTCTACCAGTCTGGTCAGGTTTGGTTTTCCTTCCTTAGTCTTCTTACAGTACTGTATTTATTTCTACCATTGCACTTAACAACATATATTGAAATGCCACACTGTAGATACCTTACACATAAAGATAATGTCTTCTGAACACCTATTCTCCTATCACATTGCCTGATACATATCAAGTACTCAGTAAATATTTCTGAACTAAATGAGTAATCCTCTTGGTACGCTGGACTGTCAGTACTTTAATGGTCTGAGAGATCTGGGGTTTTTTTCCAGCTTTACTGAAATATAATTAACACATAACACTGTGTGAGTTTAAGATGTACAATGCAATGATTTGATACTCATATATATTGCAAAATAATTACCACAGTAAGGTTAGTTACAGAGCTTCCCTGATGGCTCAGACAGAAAAGAATTTGTCTGCAATGCAGGAGACCTGGGTTTGATCCCTGGGTCGGGAAGATCCCCTGAAGAAGGGAATGGCTACCCGCTCCAGTATTCTTGCCTGGAGAATCCCATGGATGGAGGAGTCTGGCAGGCTATACAGTCCATGGGATCGCAAAGAGTGGAACACGACTGAGCAACTAACCACACAGGTTAGTTAACTAAGGCCCACTGCCCATTTCTTAAAGGGGGAAAAAAACCCTTTGCTATGTATGTAGATATTTACTATCTTCTAGGTATCTTTTACATAAACTGTCTTTTAGTCCCACCACAACTGCATGTGAAAGTGAAGTCGCTCAGTTATGTCCTACTCTCTGTAACCCTGTGGACTTTAGCCTACCAGGCTCCTCTGTCCATGGGATTCTCCAGGCAAGAATACTGGAGTGGGTTGCCATTTTCTTCTCCAAGGGATCTTCCCGACCCAGAAATCGAACCCGGGTCTCCCTCATTGGAGGCAGACGCTTTAACCTCTGAGCCACCAGGGAAGGCCACAACTGCATGAGGTGGATATAATTTTACTGATGAAGAAACCGAGACTCAGCGTCTCAAAACAACAAAGTGGAAAAGGAAGATTTAAAATTCAATTCTTTCTCACTACAAAAATTCATACTCTTTCCACTACATTTTGCTGTTAACTTATGGGTAAAATCTAAAGAGAAAGTAACTCCTCATCTACTGTGGCTACTTCATCCCTCCCCAAAACATGATTATAAATTGTAAAGAGTATTTAAGACTCCTTAAGGCCGGTTAGAGCAATTATCATTGCACTGGAATTCAAGGGGCAATCACACCAGGGTAGGACACGAGTTTCTAAAGAGATGGTATTTCCAGGGAAGTCCTGGGAAATAATCTTGGAGACCGGGACTGATGTTCTGGATCAGTATCTTGAAGATGACTTTTTTAGTAACACTGCAGTAAAAAGAAAGGCTAGAGAGAATGACAGATAAGTTAGTTTTCAGAAAAGCAGCTGAGGGAACTCCCTGGCAGTCTAGTGGTTAAGACTTGGAGCTTTTGCAGCAGTGGCCCAGGTTTGATCCCAGGTCAGGGAACTCAGATCTTGCAAGCTGCAGCCAGAAAAAAAAAAAAAGAGAGAGAGAGAGAGGCTGAGATGAAGAGCAGGTTACTAAAAATTTTAAGAACAACATAGGCAAATGAGACTGAAAGCAAAAAAAAAAAGAAAAGAAGGAAAAAAAAAACTATAAGAAGAGAGGCGAGGAAAAACAATCACAAATAAATAAACTGTTCAGCCAACTCTGGGAGATAGTGGAGGACAAGGGAGCCTGATGTGCTACAGTCCATGAGGACTCAAAGAGTTGGACACGTGTGAATAACTATCCAAAGAAAGCCTGTTCAGAGATCTACAGGAAGAGCTTAGAACACCTACCATAGAAGGTTGCTTGAGATAAGAGTTTTGACCTAAAATCTATAGGAAATTAATTTGGTGACTTGATGGCAAGAAAAATACATATCCAGAAACCTAGGCTACTAAGCAGAGAAAGTAAAAGCTGAAGCTTAGGAGAAAATGGAGAGAAAACTCATGAAGACATTAACCTCAAGTGTCAGGTTCAGAAGAATGACCTGAGAAGTCACAAAAGATATCTGGAAGGAGCTATTTCATACTTTAAACAAAGTGTCAAGCTGAGAGACATGAAATTATTAGGTTGGTGCAAACATACTACAAACTTTTGCACTGCTGAAATTTGCCATTTGATATTACAATACATTCTTAAATACATGTGGTTATGTTACACATTCATTTTATTTTATTTTGAATCAAAGATTTTTTATTTACTCTTTTGCCAAACACAAAGACTGATTTCCATCTACAATTATTTTGTCAGGTGAGAAACAGCAAGTCAGCTAAAGGGAGGGCTGCAGCCTTGGCTTGGGAGGTGACACTGCTGACACCTGACACACGGCCTGGGGGGACGAGCCTGGGCCATGGCAGGATGGCTGGGTCAGCGGAGCTTCTCCAGGAAGGCCCTGCAGCACCTCACACACTGCTGGTAGACCGTCTCAAAGTCCGCGTCGTTGCCGTAATAGGGATCTTCAATGATAAGTTGTTTTTGTGGATCATAGCTCCCGAGTAGTTTGATTTTCGCTCTGCAGTTTTTAACTTGATTACTTTTTCTATTCAAATCTCTCAGATTGCTCTCATCCATACATAGTATACAATCAAAAGTGGCAAAGTCTTCTTTGGTAACCTGTCTTGCTTCATGGGCTGTGTTAATGCCATGATTTCTTAGGCAGCTCACAGCTCTTGCATCTGGTGACCGGCCCACATTCCAGTCAGAAACAGCGCCACTGTCAATGGCCCAATTATCTGAAATGTTTTGCTCAGTTACAAGTTTCCTGAAAACCGCTTCTGCGATGGGTGATCGACAGATGTTACCCAGACACACGAACAGCACCGACTTGACCACCTGCTCAGCCATCTTCCTGCGCGCGCAGAGGCACCCAGTAATAACGTTGGAATGCTTTCAGTGCAGCACATGCGCACTTACACATTCATAGTAATGTGCATTTCTTGCTTTTTTTTTTGCTAATGACTTATTACTTGCTATCTATTTTATATTTATTTTAGACTATGGAAATGATGTTAGACAAAAAGTAAATTCAAGTTATTTCTTATTCAAGTTCAAAACGGGTCATAAAGAAGTGGAGACAACTTGCACTGGCCCAGGAACTGCTAATGAACATATAGTGCACTGGTAGTTCTGCTACCCAGTTCAAGCTCACTCTGCTTGCCGCACAACAGGCCAATGAATCCAAGAGATGAGGTGTTGAAGCAAAGAATATTACTTTATTCAGGAAGGCAGCTGACCGAGAAGATGGCAGACTAACTTCTCAAAATAACCATCTTGTCAGGGCCTGGATGTCAGGTTCTTTTATGGATCAGAGATGGGGAGGAGGTTAAGGAAACAAAATAAAAAGACCATTTAATTTTTGCAAATATCTACTAGAATGGCAAGCCTCAAGGAAGAGGATGTGTTAGTTTCTTTTCCTTAGTCATTCACAGGTGAGCAGGGTCAGAATGTCTATGAGCTAAGCAAAGGCACTTTAGTTTAAGGGTCAGGCAGAGAGGGCAGGGTTCTCTGAGGCAGGCCTTCATGTATGACTATAATAACAAAAATGGCAAAAAGAAGGATTAAAGTCATAGCATGGAGTCAAAATTAACCCTTCCCAGTTACAGTTCAACAAGTTTGCAAAGGAGACAGTCTTGAAGATGAAGAGTGCAGTGACCAGACATCAGAAGTTGACAGTGATCAACTGACAGCCATCACTGATCCTCTTACTGATCCTCTTACAACTACAAAAGAAGTTGCCAAAGAACTCAACGTTGACCAGTCTATGGTCATTTGGTGTTTGAAGCAAACTGGAAAGGTGAAAAGGCTTGATAAGTGGGTGTCTCATAAGCTGACCGGAAATCAAAAAAGTCTTCATTCTGAATTGTTGTCTTCTCTTATTCTACACAACAGTGAACCATTTCTCAATCAGATTGTGACATACGACAAAAAAATGTGTTGTATATGACAACGGCGATGGCCAGCTCAGTGGCTAGACCAAGAAGAAGTTCCAAAGCACTTCCCAAAGCCAAACTTGCACCAAAAAAAAAAAGTCATGGTCACTGTTTGGTAGTCTGCTGCCCATCTGATCCACTACAGTTTTCTGAACTGTGGCGAAACCATTACATCAGAGAAGTATACTCAGTAAATCGATGAAAACTGCCAACACCTGCAGCCAGCGCTGGTCAACAGAAAGGGCCCAATTCTTCTCCATAACAAAACCCGACTGCACATCGCACACCAATGCTTCAAAAGTTGAACGAGTTGAGCTAAGAAGTTCTGCCTCATCTGCCATGTTCACCTGACCTCTCACCAGGTGAGAGAGGTTGGTAACAGATGTCTTCATGCTTCCATAACCAGCAGGATGCAAAAAATGCTTTCCAAGAATTTGTCAAATCCTGAAACACAGATTTTTATGCTACAAGAACAAATTTATTTCTCATTGACAAAAATGTGTTGATTGTAATGGTTCCTATTTTGACTAATAAAGATGTGTTTGAGCCTAGTTATAAATGATTAAAAATTCAAGGCCCCAAAACCACAATTACTTTTGTACCAACCTAAAACCTGTCTTTCAACTATATACAGTTTGGACCCAGAAATGCTCTCATAATATGAAGATTAGCTGTAAATTTGACCTCAGTTAACAGGGAGGTTTTACAAAAGGAGACAATGAATGACAGGAAAGACTAGTCACTTGAGGTGACTGGAGGGAATAATCACCTGCTTTTGCCTCTAGGTGATGAATATAAAGTTAATGCAGACTAAGTTATTAGCAAAGATCCTAAAAGAGTGTTTTGTTTTAGGAGGAGTCTTCATGTCTTCACCAAGTAGAACATCACTTCATCTGAGAGATTATCAGTCAACTGGGAATTTCTAAAAATATACAATATCATTAAAATTAAATGCCACAGAAGAAAGGAAACTTGTTACTCTGCAAGTGTGCAAAGAACCAATCTACCAAGACACAAAAAATTAGTTATCACCACACCCAAACTGGTGTAACAGGTTGGTGTAAGCGGTAGTGCAGAAGTGTCTGTTAATACTGTCAGAGCTAAAAATTTATATTTAAAGGCTCTAGGACAACCATCACCAGAGAGAAAATGGGTGATAGTCCAGCCAGAGTAGAAATAAATTTAGCCCAAATCGGTTTTTTAAATTGCCTTTAAAAAACTGTAAGAAATACTGAGAGTTTGCCTCTGCTAAACTGATAAAGATAAGAACACACTGCTTTGGGGGAGAACTTAAAACATCCCAAGGCCAGCACTCAACCAATTATAGGATGTCCTTAAATAAGAAATTACTAGTTAAGTGGTGAAGGCAAGAAAGGTAAGACAGAAAAATCTCCATTCATTTTATCAATTAGGGCACCATTATCTTCACCAAAAAGTTTTGGAAGAGTAGTAGGCAAAAACCGGATTAGGACATAAATGAAAGGGGAGAAACATGGACAGAAATGAGTGGTCAGCTCTTATTCTAAAAGTTGAACTTGAAAAACTACAGGAGCTAAACGATATGGGCTGCAGAAGGACTTTTTAATATGAGAGGTACACATGGATACTTAAATTCTCAAAGAAAGAGAAAAGGGCAGGAGGGCAAAGTTCCACAACCCAGAAGGATAATTAACTGGTCTTGACTGAGGAGGAGCCCAAGCTTCTATGATTAATCTTTAAATTTAAAAAAAAAAAAAAAACTTCAACCCATGCCCTCCAAAAAAAAAACCACCAGAGAAATGTGATAAGGCCCTACATTCTACTTCTGAATTCATCTCTCATTTTAACACTATGTTTATTGGATGTAAACAAGTATTAACACAATAGTAATATTCACTGAGTGCTTACTCTTTTACTATGCTAAGCACTTTATATGGATTAATTCACTAAATTTTCTGGATTAATAATACTATTCTCATTCTACAGAATAAAATTAAGGTTTAGAGAAGATCACCAGTGAAGTTGTACTTTATTAATATAGGCCTCTCATCTATTAACCACCCTAAGCCTGTGTTTAAAAAGGGGGGACAGGCAACACTTTCAATTTCCCTAAGTTTTGACTTGATTAAGTTTTGGCACATTAATCACAAATTTCCTCATTAGATCAGATGTCTGAAGGTAGAATGGCCAAAGTACCCTGTGTAACCCACACCACATGGTTAATAGTTCACCATGCCCCCACACTCTTCTAACATCAACCCTCCCGGGGAACATCTGCCAAATAAATGAAACGAGTCTCCAATCGACTTACACTCAGTCAGCTGTTGAAAAGAGATATGTGCAGGAAAAAACCAAACTTCTCTTAATTCAAAACACAGCCTATTTGACCCAAAATCTGGTTCTAAAGGAAGTTACAAGTACTTCTGTCTTCCTTTTTTTTTTTTAAGCTGAAGGGAAAAGTGAGACAAAAAGGAACTGCTTAGGAGAAAAACAAAAACAAACAAACAAAAAAGCCCTGTTCAAATACCTCCAGAGCACTCTGTCAAGAGATTTGAACAATTCAGGAAGACAGTGTAACACAACACAGACAGGAAAGTAAAATACATCTTGTTCAGATTCAAGCTCCCCCATACTTGCTAGCTTTGAACGCTTGGACAATTAATTCACCTCTCTGAGATCAGTGTTTTCTGATGATAATATGATGACAGTATTTGTACCCACCTACTTCACAGAATTACTTTGAAAATTAAATGAGATGATTCAGGTAAAGAATTTCTTAATTCTTGTACATATTAGGAGCTCCCACCCTGCCAAATAATCATAAAGTTTTATAAAGTAGAAACAGTAAGAACACATCACAATTATGTGTAATCAATGAAATAAAATTAAATCTCTTGTTCTTTTTTTTTTTTGCCCAAAATATCCAGGTTTTAATTTTAAAAAATCCTTCGTCATACAAAACATCAGGAACATTTCAAACTAAACAAGAAAAAAAAATCAGAAGACATTAACACCAAGATGACACTGATGTTAGAATTCTCTGACAAGGATTTAAAGCAGCCATCATAAAAACACTTCACTGGCCAAATATGAAAAACTTAAATTTTTTTTTTTTAAGTTGGCAAAAAACTTTAAAAAACAGTGGTTAGATGCCACGAAGTAGGTGGCAATGCCTTAACCGTATGCGTGCTGTCAGGCCCGAGAGCCTCTTCCATCCTTGTCAAGGGGAGTGGTAACTTTCTCTCCTTTTATACAACACAAAACTTAAATTTTAAATACAGCAGAGTGTACAAGTCCATCCCAGACTCCCTAACCCTTCCCCCTCTGCAACCATAAGTTCATCTGCCAAATAAATGAATCTGTTTTGTAAAATCCTTTGTATATCATTTTTTTAGAGTCCACCTAAAAGGGATTGATGTGACTTAGCAGCAAAAAGGATGGTGTATGATATTCCTCCCTCTCTATCTGTCTTACTTCACAAATCTGTTAATTTATTAATTTAATGAAACTCCAATAAAAATACTAACAATCAACTTCTAGAAAAATTGGTACCCCAGGATAGGTGAAAATATCACGAGAGAATATCAAGGAGAAGAAAAGCTATGGAGGAAAGGAGAAGCCTAGATCTACCAGATACTGAAACAAACTACAAAAACTCTACATTTAAAACCACTAACACATAAACAGACATGAGTTTTGGTGCATTAATAGACAGACTGATGGTAAAGAACAGAAAATGCAAAAACAGACCCAATTACTTCACTATTTTACCCATATATAATTGATATATATCCCTTTACAGAACATATACCAATGAAACATTTGTTTTACATTATTTTTTACCACTGCAGTTATCAACTGATCTCCATAAGAGGAGAGACTGCCTCATTCATCTTTCCATCCATTCATATTGGCACAACACCAAATTCAGAGCCTTGACTGTGAATAGAATTAATAGCAGTAGAATGAATTAATGAATATCCATCCACAGGCAATGAGGATAATGTGTCTCAATATCAAAAGATAACTGCAAATTCACCAATTCCTGGTAAATATCATGTAAAATCTTTTCTGTCAAGGAAGTATAACTAATTTTCAAAGTGAACTCTAAAGTAACTCTCAGATTATCTGTAGCTAGGTCTTTCTTTATTTTAAACATATTTATTTATTTATTTATTTATTTGGCTGTGCTGGGCCTTAGGGGCTTCCCCGGTGGCTCATCGGTAAAGAATCTGCCTGCAATGCCAGAGACATAGATTCCACCCCTGGTCAGGAAGATCCCTTGGAGAAGGGCATGGCAACCCACTCCAGTATTTCTGTCTGGAGAATCCCAAGGACAGAAGAGCCTAGTAAGCTAGAGTCCATGGGCTGCAAAGAGTAGGAAATGACTGACACAACTGAGCATGCATGCTGGATCTTAGTTGTGGAACATGGAATCTAGTTCCCTGACCAGGGATGGAACCCAGGCCCCCTGCACCAGAGTACAGAGTCAGCCACTGCGGGGAGAAAGGGGAGAGTGAGTGAGTGAATGTGGTGTGTGTGTGTGTGCGTGCGTGCGTGCGCAGAGTCAGCCACTGCGGGGAGAAAGGGGAGAGTGAGTGAGTGAATGTGGTGTGTGAATGTGGTGTGTGAATGTGGTGTGTGTGTGTGTGTGTGTGTGTGTACACAGAGTCAGCCACTGCGGGGAGAAAGGGGAGAGTGAGTGAGTGAATGTGGTGTGTGAATGTGGTGTGTGTGTGTGTGTGTGTGTGTGTGTGTGTGTGTTTCCAGTCATGTCCAACTCTGCAACCCCATGGACTGTAGCCCACCAGACTCCTCTGTCCATGGAATTTTCCAGGTTAAGAATACTGGAGTGGGTTGCCATTTCCTTCTCCAGAAGATCTTCCCGATGAAGGGATCAAACCAGTATCTCTTGCATCTCCTGGATTTGCAGCTTGGTCTGTTTAACACCAAAAATGGCCATCCTTCTAGATAGTCTTGGGAAAAATCTAAATGGTCAAAATGAATTTGTTTCTTTTTTAGTTTTAATTATTTCATATTTTGAGAAGGGTTAAACATGACTAGAATTAGTTATTAACCATTTATTTAAGGACAGAATTTCCCCCAGCATACCTTCACAAAAAAATGGTCAAAACTGTTGAAGAGACACAAGTTATGTTTGTGTATGTGTAGAACCTCTGTTCAAGTGCATAATGATATGCACATTAAAACAGAAAAGATGTACATGAGAAACACTGTAAACTAACTATACTTCAATAAAAAACAAATTTTTTAAAACAAGAGCCTTCAATCCAAAATGCTCTGAGACTTCACTTTCTTTTTTGTGTTTTATCACAGAAATAGGTTTTCTAGGCTTTCTTTTCTAAGAAAAATGCATCCATTATAAATGGAATCAACTCTGTGGGAAAACTTTAAAAAAAAAAAAAAAGCTATACAGATAGAAATTACTGCCCTCTAAAACCTGGATCATTTCAATATCATTAAAAAATAATCCAAATATTTAAAATACTGTCCCTATAATTTAAAATTAGGAACAAAAGGAGGTCTGTATGCAATTTTATACTTAGAAGGATGATTTTTAAAGTCCATGCCTGGGTTCAGTCTCTGGTAGGGGATCTAAGATCCCAAAGTCACTATCAATCAGTGTGACAATCAATCAATCAGTCTATGACATAGTAACAGCAAGAAAATGAAACAAAATTACAATCAGTGAAGATTCATCAAAATTTTCTTAAAAAGTTAAAACCTAGTATAATAATTCATTATGTCAGTTCCATAATGCTAGGTTTGATCTTTATGTAGTATTAAATTTGAATCTCATCACAACAATTTTACTATTTAAAAACTTCTGTATGGCAAAGGTTACCACAAAACAAAATCAAAAGAGAAACGACAAAAAAAAATATAGAACAGAGAACTAATATCCAGAACATATAAAGAACTACAAACCAAGTAGAAAAATTTCAAACAGAACAGAAAAAACAAACATTATGGTAGTATTTTTAACCCACTGCATTGGCAAAAATCTTAAAAGATCTGTTAAAACTCAGAATTTTCAGGGTATAAAGAAACATACTTTTTTTTTTTTTTTTAACTATTCATGGCTATGAATGTAAATTAATTCCTCCTTTCTGGAAAGCAATTTTGCAGTATCTGACAACAGTCAAAATCCAATTATCCTAACTCAGCAATTCCAGGAATATATTCTGTTGAAATACTAAAACATGAACCAAAAGATGAACACACAAGGGAATGCGCCAATGGTCTAGGGGTTAGGACTCCAGGTTTTCACTGCCAAGAGCCCAGGTTCCATCACTGGTTGGGAAACTAAGATACCACAAGCTGCCTGATATGCCCCCTGCAAAAAAATGCACACACAAAAATGTTCACTGGGTAACTATTTGTAACAGTTAAAAATAAACAACCTAAATATTCAGCAATATAAAATAAGCACCCTCTACTTTTAATTACTGCCTAGTATTTTAGATTATCTATTCTATCTAAAGTAAAAGTGTTAGTTGCTCAGTCATGCCCAACTCTTTGCAATCCCATGGACTGTAGCCCACCAGGCTCCTCTGTCCATGGAATTCTCCCGGCCAGAATACTGGAGTGGGTAGCTGTTCCCTTCTACAGACGATCTTCCTGATCCAGGGATTGAACCCAGGTCTCCTGCACTACAGGCAGGTTCTTAACCATCTGAGCCACCAGGGAAGCTATTTTATCTATTCTATGGTTAAAAAAGAATACCTTCAAGACAAATTAAGTGAAAAAAGCAAGTCATTGGACACTTGGTAGAGTATGATTCTATTTCCATGTTTTAATAAGAAAAATATATTATGTGAGTGTGTATAAGCCAAATGCACAGAGCAAATCTAGAAAAGTTATACATACACTGAACTATATGAACAGTAGTTATTTCTGGGAAGACAGTAAGATTAGCTACTACTAGGAGGAACCTACACTTCTTACTCCATATATTTCTATATTGTTTGAAATTTTACAATAAGCATGTAGACTTGTGTAACTGAAAAACAATGATAATTAAATCATTTAACATATACTACTTTCCGTATTTTTAAATAATTTATACTTCACAAATTTGCATTATAAAGTAGAGAACATAGTTTCAGTTTTTAAAAATAAAACAGCCAAGAGTTAATCTAAATTATTATATTTAAGTAATAAATACTTTCTCATTCTGCTGTCTTGTTTAAAAGCCTCTGAATTGAACACAAGCTGCCAACTTCTACTTCAAAAGCAGACAATATCTGCAATTTGCTTCAACTTAACATTTGTTATAAAACCAGACAGGCACAAAATCTAAGTATATTTTTGCCACAGGTCCTTAGCGTGTTTGTTTTTATATTACATATGTATCTAATGTTCAAAAACTCCAAGGTGATTAGCATAATACTGCAAAATGGAAGCTACTGATTTTTCTGTGATTTTAAGAAAAATATTACTAGGCAAAACAAAGCCTCAAGAATATACAATATTATTAAACTCAATTGCCGTTAGTATATAAACATAATTCTCAAACACATACACACAATCCCCTCAAAAAATACATATTAACTGTGTATGTGTATCTGTGTGTGTGCATGCGCGCTTAGTTGTGTCCGACTCTTTTGTGACCCCATGGACTACAGCCCTCCAGGCTCCTCTGTCCATGGGATTTTCCAAGTAAGAGTACTAGAGTGGCTTGCCACTTCCTACTCCAATATTAACTATACTAGCTGGCAACTATAAAGGAAACATTATAACAAGCTATAAACACAGAGCTGTCATAAAACTATCCCTCAAACTGAAATTTCAAACACAGAAAAAAGTACTCATAAAAGTATTTCAAATAGATAACCTTTATAGATTATCTGAACAGAGAAAAATACTCATTATAGAAAGGGGTATCATACTGCTTTTGTAGCCCCAAAAGGGAAGGGCTATTTGAACTTCTGTTTCCTTACAATATAACCTAACCTACAGCTATGAAATTCCATATGTGTGCTTCTATTTCATACAGAAGTATACATTTTTAGGGTTCTGAGAAACATGTTAAAACTTTTCCAGTTACTAAAAAAGATTTAAGTCCAAAAATCAATTGTCACACTAGACTAAAGCATCTCAGTACTATTTTTAAAAATGAAAAGCATTATGGAAGAATTCTTAAGTACAGATTAGACATCTTTCCTGCCCTGAAGAATTTCATAGTCTAGTTGGGAAGCCGGGACTGAGAAACATAAAACAACTACTATCAAATTGATGCTGAACAATTAGTTCAAAACTACCAAAACATTTTTAGTCAGCACAAAAGACAGTCCCAAAATAGAGTTCAATTAACAGAATAAGTATTTGTCAAGCACACATGTATATGAAGGCACTGTGTTAGTCACTCAGTCGTGTCCAACTCTTTGCGACCCCCACGGACTATATAGCCTGCCAGGGATTTCCCAGGCAAGAATACTGGAGTGGGTTGCCATTTCTTTCTCCAATGAAGGCACCATGTGTAGAAAATAAACACCGTAACTATGTTATATCATCCAGCAAGGCAGTTAAGACAAACGGGCACAATAGAACGTGTTAAGTGCCTTAAGTACAAAGAGTTCTGAGATTCCAGAGGAAAGAACTCAAACTAGCTTCTAATTTGAAGAAGTTCTACAAGGGAGGTATAACTTTAACTGAACTCTAGGCTGGGTATGGTTTTTAACCAATAGAGATGACACTAGAGAACGGATAACCCAGGAGGAAGAAACAAAGATGAAATTTTAAAATGAAAGGGGCAAGCTATATGAGAGGATAAAAAAGAACATCTTTTTTAGATGTTTTAAAGAAGTTCTCCAGAACCAAGGGAAAAGATTAAGACTTAAAAGGCAGACTGGATTAACTATTGGAATGGCTTGAATGACAAGCTAAGAAGTCTGGATCTTATCCTGTCAACAAAAAGGAGATACTAAAGGTTTCTGAGCAGGAGAAAGACCTGGTCAAAGTGAAGCTCTAGGTAAGATTAACCTGATAGTGATATCCAGAATTAGCTGCAGGACAAAGGTCTCAAAGCAGAAACCATTTGTTAACTACAGCAACCATCTCAGTCTGACGTAATAAGGCCTGCATTATGGTAGTGGAATGAGTAAGAATGGGAAAGGAAGGATAGGTTGAGAGATTTCAAAGAAAAAGTAGGGATTCAGAATGAGGGCTGGGAGAAACAGGGAATTAACTATACAGGAAGTTTCCTAAATACAAATAAGTTCTGTTCTGAGAATGCATTTATAAGTCCAATTTATTCTTATGTCTAAAGTTAGCCTGTTCTTAAGTCTAAAGTACCCAGCTAACACAACTAGCTATATAGTATATAGGTTTATAATACTTTTCACACAAATGATACATAAAAACATAAAACATTTTTAATCTTAGAGTATAATACCTTGAAAACTATAGTGGAGTGCAACAGTAGGCATACAGGGACTGACATCGAGTGAACAGGCAAGGAGAGTTACGGACTGGAGGAGGGAAAGGAAAGGGGAGAGAGCAGAGCTGAAGGACCGTCAGCCACAGGGGACGGAGAAGAAGCTGCAATTTCACTCACACCTGACACTGAGGGAATGCACGTTTGCATCTTTGAAAGTTCACAACTTGAAGATTTGCATGAGGGAACTTACTGTAAATCTAAAATTCCTTATCTAAAAATGTTTACTACCTATGTAGTAAACATTACAATTGTTTATCCAACTACCTATCGGATAAAATCCAGACTCCTTAGCTTGTCATTTAAGTCACTGTACAATCGCACCTCAGGTGTTCCTTTCTTCCCCTCCCTAAACACTGTACTGGCGTCGCTGGTGGCTCAGCAGTAAAGATCCACCTGCCAATCCAGGAGACACAGGTTCAATCCCTGGATCAGGAAGATCCCCTGGGGAAGGACAAGGCAACCCACTCCAG
Organism: Muntiacus reevesi; assembly: GCF_963930625.1. Taxonomy (NCBI): domain Eukaryota; kingdom Metazoa; phylum Chordata; class Mammalia; order Artiodactyla; family Cervidae; genus Muntiacus; species Muntiacus reevesi. Next base: position 13,840,083 of record NC_089266.1, on the reverse strand, counting down.
TATTCCTGTACAATAAACCCCGTGGATACAGAGGAGCCTGGCAGGCTACCGCCCATGGGGTCACAGAGAGTCGGACACAACTGGGCAGACACACAGGGAGATTCCTTAAAAAACTGGAAACAAGAGTTACCATCTATCCCAGCAATCCCACTCTGGCATACATCCAGAAAGGAAAAGAAACTAATTCAGAAAGAAACATGTTCAGGGCAGCACTATTTACAACAACCGAAAGACAGAAGCACCGAAACGCCCACTGAGAGCGGACTGGACGAACACGACGTGGCGCACACAGCGTGACACTGCTCGGCTGTAGAGAAGAATGAAAGACCCATTTGCAGCTACATGGATGAACTTTTGATGATCATACTAAGCGAAGTAAATCAGAGAAAGACAAACATCATACATCAAGTATGTGTGGAATCGTAAATGATTCAAATGAACTTATTTACAGAACAGAGACAGGGAATTCCCTGGCAGTCCAGATTCGCTGCTTTCACTGCCCGGCCTGCGTCTGATCCCTTCTTGGGGAACTAAGATTCCCACAAGCCACATAACACAGCCAGAAACAAAACAGAAACAGACTCACAGACACAGAAAACAAACTCATGGTTAACGAAGAGAAAGGGGAGAAAAGGATAAATGAGGAGCTTGGAATTAACAGATACACACTACTACACATAAAACAGGTAAGCGACAAGGACCTGTTGCGTAGCAAAAGCAGCTATAGTCAGTATCTTATAATAACCTAGAATGGAAAGAATCTGGAAAAGTGTGTGTGTGTATGTACATAATAAAGAAAACTGAATCACTCTGCTCTACACCTGAAACTAACACAGCACTGTAAATCAACTATAGTTCAATTTTTTAAAAAAGAAACTGTTTAGGGAGTAGATGGAAATTAATCATTTCCCTGTACAGTCTTTTCTACAATTTGCCATACATATACATTTAGCTTACTCAGTGTTTTCAACTTCTAAAAGTCATGCATAAGAGATAAAAAAACTGAGTAACAACCTGCTTCTTCAAGACACCTCAAAATCAATCACAGTATCAGACCAAATCTTAAGCCTTTTCCCCCCCTCCAAATTTCAGCCTCACAGCAGAGCTTACGGGGTCTCTGTTGAGTGAGCAGGGACGGGACCCAGCCACTGCGGGGAGAGCACCAGCACCACCAGACCACCAAGGAACTCCCACGTCCTAAGTCTTGCTTCTTCAAGGTTCAAGCCAAAGAACTACCCCAAGGCAACGCTCATCTTTCTCCTCCTTACTGGGTAGCAAAGTTTGAAACCTTTAAATAGAGAAAAAGGGCAAAGAAAGTCCTTGACTGCATATCAGTATAATTTTTTTTAATAATTTTTTTTTTAATCTTGGAAAAAGAAAGTAACATTCCCACTAAAACACATTTCTGGGCCACATACTGTTAAAAAAAGAAAATGTTTCAATATAATTCCAAAATGTAAGGTAATGTGAGTAATGATTTATTTTTCTAAACAGTGATTTTCTAAATTTCTAAAATGTTTCTGTATTATTTTATAATCAGTTTTTCTTAAACAATGTTACAAACTAACAATAATCTCAACCTTAACAATACATCCTAATGGACTTAAACTGAGGACTGATTATTTAATAAATAAGCTTAGATTTCTCCTTATATGCTTGATGCAAATTATACAAAGTAAGTCCCTGCCCCCAAGGAGGTTTCAGCCTAGTAAGAGACAAAATATAGCCTAAAACTCAGTAGCTGCTCAAGAGAGAAGTCACAGAAAGATACACTAGTCCTTAAGTTTTATTTCCAAAATCAACTAAAAGCTTAGGAATGTGTTAGTTGCTCAGCTAAGTCCAACTATTTGTAACCCCACAGACTATATAGGCTACCACTTCAGTATTCTTGCTGGGGTCGAAGAGAGTCTGAGGCGACTGAGTAACTAACACATACTTAGGAATGTGTGTTCTACCCTACACTTATTTGAGGCTTCAATGCTAAAATGCATTCAAACTGAAATTCAAACTACAAGAATACAAGACTCCGAAACAATCATTAAGATATTACTAACCAGGACAGAAAAGGAGATTTACATTCTAGAAAAAATTCAACACAGTAAATTAAACAACCCAAGTTGTCTCCCTAAACATTCATTCAACAACTGCCCCACCTCAAAAAAAATATAAAATGTGAGATGCGCCCTTTAATCTTTTAAAAATGTTCCTAGAATTTTTATTTTTCTGTTTTTCCCTTCACAAACAGATAAGTACAAAAGTGCAACATTTTATTCTTCATAATGATGAGGACTATTTGAAATGTCTCATATTAAGTTAGTCACTTTTTTTTTATTGCCATATAGTTGCTGTACTCAGATGCTCAGTCATGTCCAACTCTTTGCACTGCATCCCGGCAGGCTCCAATATCCACGGGATTTCCCAGACAAGAATACTGGAGTAGGGTGCGATTTCCTCTTCCAGGGGCTCTTCCTGACCCAGGGATTGAACCCAAGTCTCCTGCATCTCCTGCATTGCAGGCGTATTCTTTACCAGCAGGGAAGCATTATGTAAGTTACAGGTTTACAGTTCAGTGATTCACAATTTTTAAAGGTTAAACTCCACTTATAGCTATTATAAAATATGGGCTACACTCCCCATGTTATACAAAATATCCCTGTAGCCTATTTTATACCTAAACAAACTTCTTAAAGGTCTACATATCCCAGGTTAAAGGTAATTTTAGAGCTTGGTTCTCAGCCAGCTCTGAAACTTGGGTGTTTTCTATCAGCAAGTATTTTAGCAATAAAGCCGTAAGGTAATTGACAAAAGCAAAGAAAAAAGAATCTGACAAATAAAAGTGATCAATGGGACTAACAAAAGACTATCAAGCTCAAAATTCTTTAAACATGCCATGTCTCTTACCTGCAAAATTGTCAAACACTAAAAAAACTGATGTCTGTCTGTCATTGGCAACTTTTTTTTTTTTTTACAAGTTTGGCTTTTGTTTATAAACAAAAGTCCCAACACAGACCCTCTTCCAAGAAAAAATACACAAATGCTGGATAGCTTCCAGAGTCTTCTTCCCTGGACTTTAGGTTTACTGACTTCCCTTTCTCTCTCTGCCTTTCCCTTTGTGTGTAAGGGCATATACAACCACCCAAGTATCACTCTTTTATAGTATGTTCCCTCATTTTGATGGACATATCCTTCAGTAGCTTCCTAAAAAAGGTTAAGTAGAAAAAATTGGCGGGGGTGGGGGGGGTGGGGGGGACCTGGCACGCCTCAACATGCAGTTTTATTCTGCCTTCATACTTGATGAGCAAATGGTTCTAGGCTAGAAGTCCTCTTTCCTCAGAATTCCAAAGGCACTACTCAACTGTCTTCTCGGTTCTGACACTGCCGTTGAGAGTCAGTGCCACCTCTAATTTTCCACGTTCAAGTGACAGTTTAAGGAGTGGTGAGGCCCGTCTCCCCCACCAAGCAACCGGTACCTTTCACTGGAAGGTGTCTAGCAGGGAGACTAAGCTGCTTCATTAGACACTGAACACCAGCATTTATCAGGGCTTTCTCAGGAGCTGTCCAATATTTTCCAGAGAAGACTTCTTCATAACGGGGAACAGATTTAACTGGGTGCTAGTGTTCGTGGAGCTGAGCAGTACAGGGGGCTGGGGAAAAGTGTTGCCGGTCCCCTCATTTTCAGGGGAGCATTTCTCCCCTCCCTATCTTCCACACTACCAGGTATCCCTGGCGCTTGGAGTCAATCTGGTTAACTTTCTCCATAAAATGTCTTTAACTTTCTCTGAGGATTGAGGAAGAACAGTCACCAGGTTGCCTGGAATAATGTACAGAAATATAGAACCTTTGACAGATTTTAAATCATTTCTCGTTTGCAGCCTCACATCTCATCTGCACCCCCCCAAAGAAACCTGGTGACTCCAATCCCTGAGTCTTTTCATGAGATCTCAGATATAAGGTAGCTGGAATATAGCAATGACTTGGCACGTCCTCTCCGGCTACTTTATATTCTACATTCTCAGCTAAAGCACCTGCTCCAACCCTCTTCCATCTCCCCTAGATTTTCTGATATCACTTATTTGCCATCTCCTCTTCTGGTTTTTTTGGCTCTTATAGGTGTATATGCTATTTTTACCCATTTACTATCATTGAATGGGGTTTGGGGAACAGAAATAAATGTTTGTTCAATCCCCCATGCTTAAAAAGACAGCACAGTACTTGAATCACTTTTATTTGATGCTAATATACATCCCAGGATCATCCAGGTTTTGTGGTGCCTGGAGTTCATACAGTTTGGGGGCCCCATTTTAGAGTAAGAATACAAAATTATGTATTAAAGTATTCAATTTTGAATGAGAAATCATAAATTTGAACAAGCTGATAAATATAAAACATTACAAAAGCCAGAAAAGAATACTTTTGCTACCTGACAACCCTATAAAATCTTTTTTTCCTAGTTTTTTGGCTGCATACTCACTGAGTACCTCTTCCCCTGTGACAGGGGACTTTCTACAATTTGTTTTGAGATAGCTGTCACATAATATAAAATTCACCATTTTAAACTGCGAGATGTTCCCAATGCTGTACAACCACCGCCGCGATCCAACTCCAGAGGGAAGCCCCAAACCAGGGAAGCCACTCCCAATTCTCCCCTCCCCCGTCGCCAGGCAACCACCCATCCACTTCCTGTCTTCACAGATTCTCCAACTAGAGTCATGCAATGTGTGACCCTTTCACTCAGCACATCACCTCTGAGGTTTATCCGTGGTGGCACATGCATCAGAGCTTCATTCCCTTTTAGAGCTGAATAATATTCCATTATATAGATATACCACATTTGATCTATTCATCAGCTAATGAACATTTGGTTTATTCCCACCCAACTACTTTGCCTATTATGAATAATGTTACAATGAACATTTGTGTACAAGTTTTTGTGTGAACACATGCTTTCAATTTTCTTAGTTATACAGCTAGGAATGGAACTGTTGAGTCACATGGTAATTCCATGTTCAATTTTTTGAGGAACTGCCAAAATTTTGCCACAGTGGCTGAACCATTTTACATTCCCACCAACAATGTATGAAAATCCCTGCCAACGCTTGTCCTCTTCCCACTTTTTATTACAGTCCTCCTAATGGGTGTGAAATGGTATCTCACTGTGATTTCCATCTCCTCTAGTGACTCATAGGATTGAGCAACTCTCCACAGGCTTGCTGTTCACTGGTCTATCTTCTTGGATAAATGTCTATTCACGTCCTTTTCCCATTTTGTGTTTGTGTTTTTTATTGAAGTATAGCTGACTTGCATTGTTGTACCAACCTCTGCTGTACGGCAAACTGACTCAATGTTACACATATATTTTTTTAATATTCTTTTCCATTATGGTTTATCCAGAAAGACGGGATATAGTTCCCTGTGCTATACAGTAGGACCTTGCTGTTCATCCACTCTAAATGTTAAAAGTTTGCACCTACCAACCCTAAACTCACAGTCCACCCCTATCCCTCCCCACCCTGCCTTGGCAACCACAAGTCTGATCTCCAACCACAGATGTATGTTTATTTATAGACTCTCAATTCTATCCATGGACCTATTATGTCAATCCTTACGCCAATACCACACTCTCCCATGAGTTTTATAATGTCATTTTCTATAGAGATAACAGAAAAATAATTCAATCCTGTCTCTAGCATAGCTGAGCACTTTTTTTTGCTGTTATAAAACTTAGAAACTGAGTTTCTTTTAGCACAGGGCCATTATTGGTAATGTTATGTAAACTTTTAGGACTGTGGCCAAACTTGAGAAAACTATTAACTATTCTTTTTCATATGAAGCTTTACGATTCAGAAGAATTTTTCACAAACTGGCCTTTTGGCATCAAACCCTATTTTTCCTCCACTAACTACATATTTCAGGTGCCAGATGCCATGGGATATACTCAGGTCACTACACCACCTCTAGGACTGCACATTTATGTCACAATGCCAAATGAGTTAACACAACGTGTAGTACTCCTAGACACTAACCTTGTACTAGTTTGGCTAGCAATACCTTGACTATACATGTAGAGACTGAGAGATTACCCATAAACATATCCCGCTAAAACCCAACTAAATGTATCCCCAGGTCAATCTCCCCAAAGCCAGATGCCCAAACTGCCTACAGCCATTCCAATGCCACTAACATAAGGAGAAAGAAGCATGCTAGAAGGCAAATCAGTGTAAAGAGAGACTGCAATCTTAATTGCTTGTGGTTAAGATATCTTCGCAACTTCATATGTGACAATGTACAGGAAATACTGTTTCTTGATCTGGGCACTGCTTATATAGGAGTGTTAGGCTTGTGAAAAGTCTTAAGTTGCAAACTTAAAATTTTTGGCACTTTTTCTATATATATACTAATAAAACAATTTTTTAAAGTGATCATGTGAACTCACTGCCAGCATCTCTCCCAGGCCCTCGGATAGAATCCTGAAAGTTAAGCATCACTGGTTTCACAGTAAGTGAAAGTCACTCAATTGTGTCCGACTCTTTGTGATCCCATGGACTATATACAGTCCATGGAATTCTCCAGGCCAGAACACTGAAGTGGGCAGCCTTTCCATTCTCCAGGGGATCGTAAACTCACCTCTAAATATAGCAAACTAGACATCACAAGATGTTGTTTCTAGTATGACCCTGGAGACTTTGGTACTGCCAACTAGCCATAGACTTAGAGAAGACACACATGACTTCCCTGAGCGAGTTATTCACATAAAATGGGAACGAGGTTAGACTATAAACTCGAAAACATCTTTCGGGTAGTAGGTCTTCCAAGAAATACAGAGTAACTCCTAAGTGTTTAGTATTATTCTAGCTGAATGAAACACACACAGTCTCTCCCCTGCAGAAGCTTCCAACCCAGTACTGATAAAACCGAAGGAAATCTAAATAAATTATCGATTTTAGTTACAAATAATGTCTCATTATTGATTAACTGTGACAAATGTAACATACTAACTTAAGATTACTTAGTAATAAAAGAAACTGGATAGGGAATATATAGAAAGTGAAAAATCTTGACAATTTTTTCTGTAAATCTAAAACTAATCTAAAATTTAAAAAAAATAAAACTAAAATTTAACATTTTTACAAAGACAATAAATATTTAAATATGAATAAATACAAAAAAGAAGTAAATATGAAAATAAATTACAGCAAGTGCTCTGAAGTTAACAGGATACTGTGATAGAGAATAATGAAGGTAGAAATTACTTTAGACAGTATTTAGGATCTCTCTGAAATGATAAACTGACAGAAAAAAATCATAAGTAACTAGAGAAAGATTACTAAAAAAAAAGGCGGGGTTTGCTTCAGGTGGGAAAGAGATTGGTCTTTTCAAGAAATCAAAACACAAAGTCACTGAAGCATAATGAGCCAAGGAGAGACAGGGCCAGATTATACAGGATCTTGTGCAAAATAACGTCTATTTCATTCAATGCATAATGGAAAACCACTGGAATGTTTAAGCAGGAGAGTAAAATAATTCAATTTACATTTTTTTAAATAAAACTGCTCCATGAAGAATTGATTATAAAAGGTTTAAAGAAAAACAATGCAGACCTGATGAGGGAGCACTAAAACTCTTTGATTATTAGTCCTGAATTACAATATTTTTTCCAACATAAAACTCATTCCAGAGAATTAAATAATTTAATTCACATATTTTCATAAATTTATTTTATTCAAGTAGTGTCTGCCTTCTTTCTTCTCACCAGTCTGCTTCTGTTTCCATTGAGTATCTGCATCCTTTATAGAAATTTTACCTTTGGATATTAATAACAAATTACCATTGCAAATTATCATTAGCTCTTTTAGAAATTGTTGAAAATTTCTATGCCATTTGTTAAGCTCTCTGTAATAAAATTCCTGGAAACTTCAAAGGCAGAACATAACTCAATTATAAATGCTGGAAAATAGTATCAGATCTAGTCAAGGCTATGGTTTTTCCAGCAGACATGTATGGATGTGAGAGTTGGACTGTGAAGAAAGCTGAGCGCCGAAAAATTGATGCTTTTCAAGCTGTGGTGTTGGAGAAGACTCTTGAGAGTCCCTTGGAGTGCAAGGAGATCCACCAGTCCATTCTGAAGATCAGTCCTGGGTGTTCACTGGAAGGACTGATGCTGAAGCTGAAACTCCAATACTTTGGCCACCTCATGAGAAGAGGTGACTCATTGGAAAAGAAGACCCTGATGCTGGGAGGGGTTGGGGGCAGGAGGAGAAGGGGACGACAGAGGATGAGATGGCTGGATGGCATCACCGACTCGATAGACATGAGTTTGCGTAAACTCCGGGAGTTGGTGATGGACAGGGAGGCCTGGCATGCTGCGATTCATGGGGTCACAAAGAGTCGGACACGACTGAGCGACTGAACTGAACTGAGGATACCAAACAGCATGGAGTCCAATCCAAAAACCAAAAGTAGCAGCAGCAGAGGTTGCCACCACTGTCACCTATAATAACTTTTTAAATGACTGTAAATTCTTTTCTTCTACTTTTTTCATCAAGAGATACAGACAATGCTCTTTCCCCTTGAATCTAGAAGAGCTTGTAAGTAACTTGCTTGTAACCAATAAAATGCAACAAGGACTTTCTAAGGCTGAATCAGAAAAGAAGATGGGAGCTTTCCGCCTTCTTTCCTGACAATTCCTCCTGGTACCCTGAGCCAGTCATGTTAGCAGTTACACTGAAAACCACATGGAAAGGCTCACAGATGACCTAAAGAGAGAGAAATGCCCAGCCAGCCACCATCTGAATAAAATACATTACAGACCCTGCACCAACACCACCCAACAGAGCCCTTTCCAAACTTGTGACCCACAGAAATCATGAGAGAGAATAAAATTACTGCTTGTTTTAGGCCTTTAAGTTTTGCAGTAATTTTTTATGCAGCAATTCTAACAAGCCTTTACAGCAAATAGATGATAATTGGTTCAACTAACTGGGGGGAGGGAAAGAATCTGGCTAGCAACAAGGGTGTGCTTTCTATATAGAGACCAGCTTTCATTTAAGAGACTTGAAAAAGCTACATAATAACCCAGAGAAAGTCTAATAATAAGTAAGGCATAGTCTACCTGAAGTCAATATAATTTTATGGTCTTACAGCCTCTACAGATTCTTTCCCTGCATCATAATTCTCCTATAGCAAAAGAAAGTACATAAATACACTTACCATGCCACTGAGCTCAGACAAATCAGTCTTCTGTTATAATCCTAAATACAGAAGTTATCTATTATGGCCTAAATTAATCCCTGGCCTTTCTTCAATCAAAATGAGTAAGTCAATTACTACAGAAGCATCAAAACCGCCAAACAAAGCAAAAATTATAGACTTACTCTTCTGAACTAAGAATCAACAACACATTACCACTATGTAGAACAGATCTTTTAAATTATGTATTTTATTCATCGCTTTCTTTAAACTTAACAAATATCTAATAAGCACTGTGGGTAGGCAAATACGAGTAAGAGCTAGTTCATAGCTACAGAGAGGAGTTCACAGTGCTATAAGGAAAACATCAATACAACCAATGAATTTTAAGTCAATATAATAAATGATGCAATGGAGTACGCTAACATATTCTAGGGCTATAAGGGTATTCTGCATATTTCTATTTGCTCCTTCAGATCATTCTCCATCCTTTAATTAGCACATAGTACCCTAGGAGGCTGACATTTATGGACTATATTAACTGGCCTCGCTTACCCTTCACCTTCAAAGTGGGTTCAGTAAATGAGAAGCAACAGCAAGGGTCTCTCTGGGTTCCCATGACTACTCTCTCCCTTTCCCTCTCTTGCTCAAAGACGATGCAACTTCCTATCACTGCTAGTCCCAAGGTGCTGCACCATTCCTAACTGGATTCCTTTAATCCTGCCCATTCATTCTAAGTAATCTCTTAAAGACATTCTCCTTCATCTTTTGTGAGAATGTTATCTGTCTCTATTAGGACCCTACCTGTTAAGAGAGGGGCACCTAACTCAAACTGGGAAAGTCTGGGATGACTTCTCAGAGGAGATAATGCTTCAGCTGTCTTAAAAGCCTAGTAGACTGGGCAGAGCAACTAGGTTAGGATGAAAATATTGTAATTGTAATAGTGTCTCAGGAAACAGTACCATCAAAATTTGGGAGATATGAGAAAATGTGAAGAACAGGAAAAGAAGAGGAATTCAGAACGTGGAATATAGGCATATGATGGAACACAGGCATGATGGGAAACAAGGCTAGAAGCAAATCATATTGAGTTCTTAGATGTAGGTATTTAACAGATCTGGTTTCTATAATAAGTAAATTCAAAACAGAAAGGTGAGCAGGGGTCAATGGCCTATACTTTAAAGGAACTTTAGACATGCAATCAAATACAATGTATAGACCTTTCCTGCATCCTAATTAGAACAAACCAATTATTTCTGGTGGCTCAGATGGTCAAGAATCTGTCTGCAATGCAGAAGACCCAGGTTTGATCCCTGGGTCGGGAAGTTCCCCTGGAGAAGAAAATGGCAACCCACTCCAGTATTCTTGCCCGGAGAATTCCTTGGACGGAGAAGCCTGGTGGGCTACATCCATGGGGTCACCAAGAGTCGGACACAACTGAGAGACTAACACACACACACTTATTCAAAAGGGGGGGGGGGGGGGGAGGAGATGAGGAAAAGAATCAGAAATGCATCATTTCATAAGATGGATGAAGTTTTATTTTTAATTCATTCATGTGTCTATCAATGAATGTTTACTGAAAATATTTTATTTCAATTTCTCATTTTTATAAATTCAAGTGCTAAGAAAGCTTATTTTTATGAAAACATTTTTTAATGATCAACTAGCAACTTGATCAAGTCCCTAAATTAAAGGGGTTGAAACTCTATGACTTGTGAAAAGGTGTCACTCATTGGAGTCACTGCCTTCTCAACAACCTCATCAATATACCGACTTGTCTCTTAGGTGGCCTGGAAAGCCTCTTAACCCAGGATATTGTTATTTGGGATGGTCAAGAGATGTGCCTTTCTTTTATAAAGAGAAAGGAAGAAAATATAAAAAAAAACTAATCAACTTTAGAATCTAAAAACTGAGCTTCCTTGAACTCCCTCAAAAATAACCACAGGCTTTCATTCTTTTATTTTACCCTCATTGCATGTACCATTAATTCTAGCATTGACTGTTCAGTTACTTCATCCATCAAGTCTTGTCTCTGCTTGTTTACACTGCAGATTCCCTGAAAGCAAGATGAGGATCCAAACTCTTCCTGAAATCCCAAAACCTACCCCTAAGGGTAAGTAAGGTGCATGTAAGACTCTCAAAAATGATCACGGAATGAATACATAAATATTTCATTACCATTCCAAGTCCTCTCTCTAGTTAGAGAAAAAAGATTTAAGATAACTAAACTGGAAATCAGAAAAACTTGAAATAACATCACCAACCTATTTTAAAATAATAAAAAGAGTAGTTTACTACCTAAGTTTTCATATCTACCTAAATTTTAAAAATTTCAAACTAAGAAATAGAAGGGACTGCCCTATAGCTCAGATGGTAAAGAATCTGCCTGCAATGCAGGAGACCCAGGTTCAATTCCTGGGTCAGGAAGACCCCCTGGAGAAGGAAAGGCAACCCACCCCAGTATTCTTGCCTGGAGAATCCCATGGACAGAGGAGCCTGGCGGGTCACATGTAGTTCATGAGGTTGCAGAGAGTTGGACACGACTAAGCAACTAACACACACACACACATATACAGGAAATAAAAAACTATAATGTATAAGGATTCATATTTCATTATGAAAGACCTTTGGTACAACCAGCCTTACCTCTATGGAACTTAAAAAGTTGTACCAATTGTTTCCTAAAAAAAATCTATTACTATTATGATTCAAGAAAAAAAATGTCATCAGATAAATATTTCATTTTCACTGGTTTAGAATATCTATAGTCAGGATCTGAATAGCAATTAAATTAGATAACAAATGAGAACAAGTTAAACAAGTTAAAACTATAGAGCTCTGAAAAAATGTTATCTTCCTAACACTGACAGACTTGTGAATATGTGAATTTCTTAGGTGACACTGCAAAAACATATCTTTTGCATTGAATATCAGACTGATCTTCACTTTGTAGAGAAGTAAACTTTGCAGAGGATGGTAAAAGATTACTATCCATTAAGTCAAATACTAACCTAAATGAGTACTTCAATCCTCTATAACTTAACATTGTCAAAATTTACTAAGGCACAAACATCAGTTAATTCAGTAATAACATCACAAAGAGAGACTATTATTTGTTTCAAATGAAGTCCTCTTAAACCATGTAAGCGTTTTTTTCAATTTCATCATTCTTGAATTCACAAATATTTACCGAAGATACACTATGTATCAAGTACTGTGTCAGACATGGTATTTTGAATATATCAAATACCATATTACTTTAAAAAATCTTTTTCATGATTCTTCCTTTACAAAACTCAATTTTTAAAAAAGTTCTTTCAACCTTATTTATACAATTAACTTCATATGATTCTGAATAACCAATCAATAAGTTTTCTACTTCACAAGAAAAAGTTAAAGCCTGAAGACATACGATCATACAAAAATTAAAAAATGAATTAACTACCAATGTTTGCAATTCTAATATAACAAAAATAATTTGGGGGGCTTCCCAGGTGATGCCAGTGGAAAAGAACCCACCTGCCAATGAAAGAGGTGTTAAGAGCTGCAGGTTCGATCCCTGGGTCAGAAGATCCCCTGGAGGAAGGCATGGCAACCCACTCCAGTATTCTTGCCAGGAGAATCCAGGACAGACGAGCCTGGAGGGCTATAGTCCACGGGGTCGCAAAGAGTGGAACACGGCAGAAGCGACTTCGCACACATGCACGCATTCTCCTATACATGTATTAATAACATACAGTTTATATAAGGAAGTTTATCCTAAAGCAAGGATTTTCACTAGAAGCCAGCATCACCTTTGATAGTTTCTAATTCTCCAGCTCTCTTTAAGAACTCTTATTTACAACTTTGAGTTTCAGTTTTACAAGTTTCTTTTACTCACTGTTGATATCTACCTGTGCGGAAATATCTCCACCTACTGGCAAGAAATGAAACTACAGGCAATTTTTGAAAGTATCAGCAAAAAGTTATTGAAGATGATGTGGATGGAACCAATTCTCCCATCTCTAAAACCCTAAGCCATTCAAATTATTCTCCAAAGCTCCTCTACTTCTTTAATGTTGTACTTGCTTCTATAAAACAGCATATAATTGGTTTTAAAACTATTTAAAACACTATCTTTGCACACAGTATATATAAAAAATAGATAAACAGTAAGAACCTGCTATATAACACAGGGACTCTACTAGATACTCTGTAATGACCTAAATGGGAAAAGAATCTTAAGAGTGGATATATGTACACCTATAAAAGATTCACTCTGCTGCACAGCAGAAAGTAACACAACATTGTAAATCAACTATACTCCAACAAGAATTAATTAAAAACAAAACACATTATTTGCATTAAAATGTCAAAATACATTAACATAATACTTGAATACAGCTTGAATAGTATTTTTCACATACATTATTTCTTATCTAGCAGGATCCTAAAATAAATAACACTGCCATTTTAAACGTGTATTTATAACTAAAAAGCATAGGCACCAAGAGAATAAGTGATTTGCTCAAAGATACAAAGTTTATCAGTGCCGTAACTAAGATGTGAACCCAAATTTCCTAGCTCCAAGCTCTATACTTTGCACAACATCCCAACTGCCTCCAACAATAACAGTAAACAGGTCCATGTTGTAGATGTCTGCTTTATGACAGTTTCCAGGAACACACTATGGTCAAATTAAAAACTCTGCTCAGATTTTAATAAAATTTTCTTCCATATTCAGATGGCCAAGAGGCACATGAAAAGATGCTTAACATCGCTAATTATTAGAGAAATGCAAATCAAAACTACAATGAGATACCACCCTCATACCAGTCAGAATGGTCATCGTTAAAAAACTTTACAAATAAATGCTGGAGAGGATGTGGAGAAGAGAGAATCCTCCTACGCCACTTGTAGGAATGTGAATTGGTACGGTCACTATGGAAAACAGTACAAAGCTTCTCCAGAAAGCTAAAAATAAAATTACCATATGAGGGTTTCCCTGGTACCTCAGCACTAAAGAATCCGCCTGCCAGTGCAGGAGACACAGGTTTGATCCCTGATCCAGGAAGATCCCACATGCCACAGAGCAACTAAGCCCATGTGCCACAACTACTGAGTCTTTTAAAAACTCAGCACAGCCAATAAATAAATAAAATTACAGAATTACCATATGATCCAGGAATCCCATTTTCTTGGGCATACAGCCAGTTACAACCCTAATCCAAAAAGATACACACACTCACTCCAATGTTCATAGCAGTGCTCTTCACAGTAGTCAATACACGGAAATAATCTAAATGTCTATCAACAGATGAATGGATAAAGAAGATGTGGTACATATATACAATTGACTACAACTCAGCCATTAAAATAGAATGAAATAATGCCATTTGCAGCCACATGGATGGACCTAGAGATTATCAGTAAAGACAAATACCATATCACTCACTTGTGGAATCTAAAATATGACACAAATGAACCTAATCTACCAAACAGAAACAGGCACACAGTTGCCAGCGGGAGGGGGCTGAGGGAGGGAAGGAGTGGGAAGTAGGAGTTAGCAGATGTACTGAATGAATAAACAACAAAGTCCAACTGTGTAACACAGAGAACTCTGTATATGACAAGCCACAACGAAAAGAACAGGGGAAAAAAGAGTATATGCACACACAAATACATATATATAAAACAGAATCACTTTGCTGTAGAGCGGAAATTAACATAACATGACAAATCAACTATACCTCAATAAAAATTTTTTTCTTTTGTCTTACAGAAAATTGCTCATAGAATAAAAGTTTTAAAAAAAATGTAATTCAACTCACATTTAACAATTATAATTATATCCTTTCCTTGATATTGCCACATTTTAGATATATTTATCTTTTATTCCACCTTTTTCCAAAAATTATTTGAAGGGGCTGGGAGCTGTAAATAGCAAACTTCATTAAGTCATGCTTATTGTTATTTACTTTCATCAGTAAGAGACAAAAATAATAAACTTAAAGATTCATAATAGAATTTTAAAAAGAAAAACAGTGAGCCTAACTTAGGTTTATTCTGATTTCTTAATACTTCCATTCACAGTATTATAGAATTTAAAAAATTAATGTCTGACACATGTCAAGAAACTGATAAGTATTTGTTGACTAAATAAATGAAATAATAGCTCCAAACCACTACAAGATTCTAAATCATTATGGGATCCTACATTGAAGACTCAATTATGCTTATTAAACTGTTTTCAAGATGTTTGCAAAAAGTTTAATCAATGTGTGAAATCAGAAGACTTATGTTAAAGCTACAGTAATAAGAAAGTGTTAATTATAAACAATAAACTTACAAAGAAAAGAATGCTAGATAAAAGGAACAGAACAGAGTCCAGGAAGAGAACATGTATGTTGTCAACTGATTTTTAGCCAAGGTGCCAAGACAATTCAATGGAGGAAACAAAAGCATTTTAACAAGTGGTGCGAGGAAAATCGGCTATCCATGAGAAAAAAGAAAAAGAAACTGACCCTTACTTACCACAGCAAATTAAAAAATGAACTTTAGGAGGGTCCTAGACCAAAATGTAGGGAGAAGGCAATGGCAACCCACTCCAGTACTCTTGCCTGGAAAATCCCATGGACGGAGGAGCCTGGTAGGCTGCAGTCCATGGGGTTGCAAAGACTCAGACATGACTGAGCGACTTCACCTTCCCTTTTCACTTTCATGCATTGGAGAAGGAAATGGCAACCCACTCCAGTGTTCTTGCCTGGAGAATCCCAGGGACGGGGGAGCCTGGTGGGCTGCCGCCTACGGGGTCGCACAGGGTTGGACATGACTGAAGCGACTTAGCAGCAGCAACAGACCGAAATGTAAGAGCTAATATAAATATAGCAGAAGAAAACACAGAAAATCTTTAGAACTGTGGATTAGGAAAAGATTTCTTATATTCAACATAAAAAGCATGAACCATAAAGAAAAAAACTGATGAACAGGGCTTATTCAAAATTCAAAACTTCTGCTCTTTGAGACACTATTAAGGGGAGGAAAAAGCCACATACATGTTAGGAGAAAATATCTGCAAAACACTTATCTGATAAAGAACCTGTATCCATAATACAAAAAAGAATTCTCAAAACTCAGTAAGAAACAATCCAATTTTAAAACTACGAGCAAAAGATTTGAAAAGATATTCACCAAAGATACACAAATGACAAATAAATCTATTAAAAGATGCCTAACACTGTAGGTCAGTAAAGGAATTAAAACTAAAACTATACTTAAGTTATCTCTACACATCAATTAGAATGGCTAAAATCAAAGACTGACAACAGCAAGTGCTAAAGTTCTGGCTAGGGTTGGGAGCAACTGGAACTCTCAGACGTTTCTGATAGAAAAACAAAAATGGTACAACTTTAAAAAACAGTTTAGCAGTTTGATGTTTAAGTTAAATACATACCTACCATATGATCTAACAATCCTAAATATTTACCCAAGAGAAATAAAAACATGATCAGAAAGAGAGGTGTACCCAAATTTCCTTTATGATGGCTTTACTTATGATGGCAAAAAAACTGGAAACCGATGTCTGGATATTTGTGAAAGCATATGTTCGTTGGAAGGACTGATGTTGAAGCTGAAACTCCAATACTTTGGCCACCTGATGCGAAGAGCTGACTCACTGGAAAAGACCCTGATGCTGGAAAAGATTGAGGGCAGGAGGAGAAGGGGACAACAGAGGATGAGATGGTTGGATGGCATCATCGACTCGATGGACATGGGTTTGGATGGATTCCGGGAGATGGTGATGGACAGGGAGGCCTGGCGTGCTGCGGTTCATGGGGTCACGAAGAGTCGGACACGACTGAGTGACTGAACTGAAATAAAATGGGGTATGTGTGCACAATGCAAAGTTCTTCTGGAATAAAAGGAACAAACAACTGATACACAACTTGGATGGACCTCAAAAGCACTCCACTAAGTGACAGAAGCCTGACTCGGAACACTACAGACTGTTTGGTCCCATTCACACAAAACTGGAGGAGAGGTGAAACCACAGCCACGGAAAGGGAAGCGAGGACTGGGGATGGCAGGAGACTGGCTGTGGAGGGGCGGGAGGAAACGTCTGGGGAAGAAAGAAACGAGATCTGTGCGATCATCGATGCAGGAATTCTTACCTAAAACCAGCATTCATTTTAAAACTGAGCTTTATGTCTGCTGTGGATTTTTAATAAGAAACCAGACCAAACTGCCAAACTTAAGACACATGCTGAAATTTCTAAATTCTTATCAAATGCAATTTTTAAAAGTCAATGCCTTTAGAAGTGATTTTAAAATAACTAATATAAAATTCTTCACTTTGTTCAATTCATTATATATTAGTGCAAAAATCCAAACGAAAAGAAAAAAAATTTAGTGTTAACACTCAACTGTAAAAAATGCCATATACTCGGGACTTCCCTAGTGGTCCAGGGGCTAAGATTCCATGCTCCCAATTCTGGGGGTCCGTGTTTGATTCTTGGTCAGGGAACTAGATACCACATGTTACAACCAAGACCTGGTACAACCAATTAAATATTTTTTTTAATGCCAAATACTGATATCTGGAAAACTAGCACTAGTGAAATATTAGTAGGCTCAGTGTTCAGCAAAGTCACTCTAATCAAACAAAAACAGATATGACTACAAATCCTAAATACAAACCAATAACTAAGGTTGGAAAATACAATGAATATGCCACAAATATAGATTAGCTGGAATTACATTAAAACATAGGAAGAAAACTATTAAGCTAGTCTAAGCAATATAAACAAAAGTTCAAATAAACATAAAAACACTGCAAGTTTCTAGGTGGAAAAATGAAATACACTTAAATGCCTCCTTTTCCCAAATTAATGGATTCTAATTACAATCAATGAATTTGTTTTTAAATTTAACCATTTAATTGGAGTTAACTTGGAAGAGCAAATAAAAAGAGCAAAAATATTTTTCTGGTACAATGAGAATATTAAACTAAATTATAAGCTATAATAATGAAAAGAGTATGGCACTGGTCAAGAGCTCATCTATTGTAACTAACGTATTAACATAACAAAACGGTAATCACATCACCATGGAAAGGAAGAACTGGTTAACAAATAATGATGAGATGACTGAATAGCAATTTGGGGGGGGGCAATATCTTCCTAAATCATTTTTAAAAACACTAAAATAAAACGTACTTAATATTTACTAAGCCTCTTGAAGAAAAGGGCTTCCCTAAGTATAAAAGACAGAAAAAACAAAGGGAAAGTTGGACAAATTTGATTCTTTAAGTAACAAATTTATTCAAAATCACTTTTCTTCCAAAAATGATCAAAATTAAAAGTCAAATAACAGACTAGGGAAAATGTCTGTAACAAGTATGACAACAGATTAATACCTTTTCTAATTCTCAAGCAGATCACCCAAGAAAAACACAAAGAGCCTAATCGATATCTAGGACAAGACCAAACAAGTCAACAAAGAGAAATAATTAGTTGACAGGAAAATACTCAACTTCACAAGAAACTGTTAAATACTCTTTGTCATGAACTTAGCAAACATTTAAAAAAAACAAGAGCCAATTCTTGTAAAAGAATATTAAGAGGGATATATTTATTCAATGCCGCTCTAAACAGGCACAATTCTTTTAGGAAATAGCCTTAGGAAAAAAATTCATCAAGAACCTAAAAAGAGGGGCTTCCCTGGTGGCTCAGTGGTAAAGAATCCACCTACCGATGCAGGAGCCACAGGTTCAATCCCTGGTCCGGGAAGATCCCACATGCCGTGAGGTCGCCCAGCCCATGTGCCACAACTGCTGACGCCCATGTTCTACCAAAGAAGTCACCACACAATGAGCAGCCTGCGCTCCACAGCTTGAGAAAGGCTGCGTGTAGCAACAAAGACCCAGGACAACCAAAAATAAATAAATAAAATTATTTAAAAAAAAAAAAAGAAGAAGAAGAACCTAAAAAGATCCACACCCTTTAATCCAACAGCATTCTATGGAAATATTCTAAGAAAACAACCCTTAAAAAAAATTTATCTACACCAAGATGTTTACACCAACTATCTATAGAAACAAAATTTAGAAATAAAAGTTAAAACAAGAAAAAACACATGAACAACAGTGATTGTATAGCATTCTCTTAACTGGTTATCCTAAAGTCAGTCTTCACAGTTTCCATTCCAGTCCATCCGTATTGCCTGAAGATTAAAGTTTCTAAACATCGAATATATCGAAGCTTAAAATCCTTCAATGGTTCCCACCACTGTAAAAAATTAAAAAAATCAAACTTCTTGGCAAAATTTCTATATAACAAGGTCCTAAAATGGGTTGGTCCTATAGACAGCCTCATCTCTTGCCACTCACACCCAGTGAACTGGCCATAGAGAACACACGTAAGAATACACAGAATTACTTCTATGTCTCCAGCATTCGTTCAAAATAAAATGCCAGAAAGCTCTTAATCCATGTTGAAACAGGATTCTGCCTTCATATGAGTTTACAGCATTAA
Source organism: Muntiacus reevesi (assembly GCF_963930625.1). Classification (NCBI taxonomy): domain Eukaryota; kingdom Metazoa; phylum Chordata; class Mammalia; order Artiodactyla; family Cervidae; genus Muntiacus; species Muntiacus reevesi. Next base: position 13,820,383 of record NC_089266.1, on the reverse strand, counting down.
CAACACTCATTAAGCATAGATCACTTGAGACAACTCACTGCCTTCTGTGAGTTAGGTCTGATGCTAGAGGAAGACTCTTAGTCACAGAGGAAAGGTCAACACCGGTCAAGGAGAAATTTACGGATAAGGGTACCTTGAGTTGATCCTTAAAAGATGAGCAAGGATTTCGAGGGACAAGGGTAAGTCAAAATAAATGAAACGGTTTTATTTTCTACACAAGATCTTAGAAGTCTGTAACAGACAACTTGGGCTCTGACATGTACTTAATCTCTCCAAGTTTCTCCCACCTCTTATAGTATGAGAATTAAAAGTAATAATAGATGTAAACTTAATATGGTATGTGGCGCTTAATAAGCATCCAATACATGTCCCTTATATAGAAACACATAACAATGCTGATTACAACAATATATTTCAAAGGTTTAGCATTCTTAGAACAAACAAAATACCAATAAACAAAAATGAGACCAAAGAGAAAAAGCTGTAAGAACAGGGTTAAACATGCATGTTTAACAACATACAGCCAGAATCAAACAGTTCTCCCCACACACTTTGATGACATCCTCATACTACACATCACAACAGCACAATAACATATTCATAATGATAGCTGTTACTGTTCCATTGCTAAGTCATGTCTGACTCTCTTGCAACTCCATGGACTGTAGCCCGCCAGGATCCTCTGTCGATGGGATTTCCTAGGCAAGAATACTGGAATTGGTTGCCATTTCCCTCCTCCAGGGGATTGTCCTGACCCAGGGATCGAACCCATATCTCCTGCACGGCACGTGGATTCTTTATCACTGAGCCACCTGGCACTGAATCATAAATAAAACATTAAGTTCTGTTAAGGACAGACTATTCGAAGAGAAAGGCATAGTACATCTTTGAAAGCCTTCAAAATGTTGGAAGATACCAAAAATGGCTAAAATAAAGACCTTGCAAGGCTAAAGCATGGACTTTCATTTACCTTGAAAATGGAGCTAATATGCTATTTAGCATATACTAAATATGCTAAGTTATATGCTAAATAAATGTCGGTATGTTGTGATAGTTACAGTTCAACCAATAAGAAAAAAGCAGAATCCATGTTTAAATACACACACACACACACATCCACACTTTAGTCACCAATGAAAACCAAACTACATTAAGCACCAAGACAGTTTCAGTCCCTGCCTGAAGGTTAGACTAGAAGAGATAAACTTAAGAGAAAAGGAAGGAGCTAAGTCACACTGGCTTCATCCTCAGACACCAAGGGGATAAAAAAAAATGAATTGGGGACATTCAAATTACTAACACCCATAGAACAAATCATTATGGTGTACAGGCACATGCCCACTTAGAAAACTATGGGAATCAAGTTGTAATTTTTAAAATTTTTGAATCAACAAAATATGCAATAAGATAATGCTAAGATACCAGCATATGTGAAATGAGACTTTTTAAAAGTTAATTTTGCTCGAGAGGATGTGGAGAGAAGGGAACCCTCTTACACTGTTGGTGGGAATGCAAACTAGTACAGCCGCTATGGAGAACAGTGTGAAGATTTCTTAAAAAACTGGAATTAGAACTGCCATATGACCCAGCAATCCCTCTTCTGGGCATACACACCAAGGAAACCAGATCTGAAAGAGACACGTGCACCCCAATGTTCATCACAGCACTGTTTATAATAGCCAGGACATGGAAGCAACCTAGATGCCCGTCAGCAGACGAATGGATAAGGAAGCTGTGGTACATATACACCATGGAATATTACTCAGCCATTAGAAAGAATTCATTTGAATCAGTTCTAATGAGATGGATGAAACTGGAGCCCATTATGTGAAGTAAGTCAGAAAGATAAAGACCAATACAGTATACTAATGCATATATATGGAATTTAGAAAGATGGTAACAATAACCCTATATGCAAAACAGAAAAAGAGACACAGATGTACATAACAGAATTTTGGACTCTGTGGGAGAAGGCGAGGGTGGGATGTTTCGAGAGAACAGCATCGAAACATGTATATTATCTAGGGTGAAACAGATCACCAGCCCAGGCTGGATGCATGAGACAAGTGCTCGGGCCTGGTGCACTGGGAAGACCCAGAGGAATCGAGTGGAGAAGGAGGTGGGAGGGGGGATCGGGATGGGGAATACATGTAAATCCATGGCTGATTCATGTCAATGTATGACAAAAACCACTACAATATTGTAAAGTAATTAGCCTCCAACTAATAAAAATAAATGAAGAAAAAAAAAGTTAATTTTGCTTTAGCTATAGACAAGGTTAACCACATTACTGCTTAGGATTTTATAAATTAATAACAAGAAACAGTGTACAAAAACATTTCAATTACGAACAGGTCTGCAATAAATGTTTTGGAGAAGTAACCTGTTATTTCTCCATATCTAAGAATTTTAAATATTAGAAACTACAGTAAACTGCTTTTTCCAGCCTTTGGTTTTCAAAAACAGTAATAATATAAAAAATTACCCTCAATTTTTTACCTCAAAGAATATCTTCTATCCAAACCGTCATAAGAAAAGCCTATGCATAAGTCTAATGTACAAAAACTTACATTTTATAATTAATTTTCTGTACAAATACTAGCTGAAATTGATAGTTTTACTATATAGCCCATTTTAATGATCAAGTGTTAATGTGTCACACAAAAAAAAGTAGTAGTTTGATGGACCAAATCAGATCTTAGCCATCAATGACCTGAGGAATTTCAAATTTCGTATTAAATTAGCACTGCCTTCTTCACATTAACAAACATCAGTTTGCTAGTTGACTGTAGTCTTAGGAATAACACATGGAAAAGTCTAATATCTGTTGTGTGCAGAGATCTCATGGTTCAAATATTTTTCCTTTTTCCTTCAGTTTGTGTGTACGTGTGAGAATGTATATATGGGGGGAGGGGGGTGTGTGTGTGTGTGTGTGACAAACACCACGCAAAAGCTGTTTACATCTTTCAGTAAAGGAGCAGCTCTACGTGAAGGACAGAACTGAGTAACTACAATTCATGAAGCACTCTGGAATCAAAGACAGTCTATAAAGTTAAAATACTAATATGGTATTAACTTGAAGCAAAGAACAAATATTTTACATCATCTTACAGTTCAAGTATACTGTAATCCAAATAAACATTCAGTATGGGATTTGCTTCCCCCCATTTTTTTTTTAAGTAATTTTCCCCTATTATGGAACCCAGGTCTAAATGAACTGTTAAACACTTAGTCTAAAGGTATGCCAAACATTTCTTAAGGTCTTAACAAAGAATCAACCTTTTTTTTTTTTTTTAAACAAAATGAGGCCTAGGTTAAATATTTTATTTGGCTTCTCAAGATGGACTGAAAACTTGGGCACCAGCTCCAGACCAACTCCTGGACGCACATCAAACACAGCCCTGTCATTTATCCAGTCAGTCAAAACAATCTTTTCCATCTAACTCTTTAATGTTTATGTCCTAAAAAGCTGCTAATTGAATCCAGCTCTTAAAATCTATTTGTTAAAATCTATACCATCTAATTTGTAAGTGGACAAAAATGAAAAAATACATATTAACCTTCCTGGCAAAACAAAAGGGACTCTACCATTTGTAACCAAAAGGAAGAGAGCGAAGTTTTTAATATTTAAATAGTCTTCTCTTAAAATATGACAGAGACAAATTCCCAATGGTTTTAAGAAACCGAGAGTATCTAAAACTGTTTTTACAATTAAGGGGACAAAGTGTATTTAAAATTCCTCAGAAAAATCTAAAAATACAAAATTACTCTATAGATTTAACCCAGTATTCCCTATCCCTCCAAAAAATAAGTGTAATCTTTTCTCCTAACTTTACTCATGAATTTTTATAATGTATCATATGCAGTAAGAAAACCACAGATAAAACATTTTAAGATCTACTGAATCACACGAAAAACCTCAAACTCATTTTATCTGCAGAAAGTCAAAAGCCCTGTTTTCTCCCTCATGTTCCCATCGTGTATATAACCTAGAAGGAATTAAGTGGTCCACCAGCCTATTTCTGATGCCTTTTGCACACCTGGAATCACAGGTTCTTTCCATGACCACTGACACAGGACTGACTCCACAGAGGAACAGCAGTAGATAAACTAAAACAACAAAGATCCCTTATAAAGGTTTCCATTGATTCATAAGAAAATAAGGAAACTGAATGGGGGGAAGTAGGGCAGACAGGCATCCCCCAATCCAGGTTTTCCATTAAGAATCACTCAGCTAATGATTCTTTGCAATATTCCCTAGATAGAGTAAAACTGTCACGAAAGTAATATATTTTAAAAATTACAGCCAACATACAGTCAGGCTAAATTCTCGAATACCTAATTCACTGCAAGTTTTTATCTCGAAAGTTCAGCCAGTGGACTGGGATGTGACATACAAGCATTCAATTACAAAATTAGTCCATATAAATCTCAAAGTCTAGTGGAGACAAACATAATTACAGTTTATTCTTACACGCGCACCCACACACACACACACAGATTCTCTAAGGAAAGTCATCTTTCTCATCACAATCCGAATATCAACGTGCATAATTTATAAACAGAGAATAATGAAGCCAGAATTACTACAATGGTTTCATTTACACGTTTCAAACTCCAAATAATTTTTCCCTAAAATGGGGTAACACGACCATGTAAGAATATCAAAAACGTACCTGTAACAAAGATCTAACACACTGGGGATCATAAACACTTTGTAAGAAAAGCCTGCTATTCAGCAACCCCTCCAGACATTCTTTTCCATTTAGAAAAAGGAAGGGGAGGAGAGTGGGAAGAGAGAGAAAAACTTTGCTTCAAAGTCCGTCTGAGCACAAACTTAGAAAGGGACTCAAAAAAAGTGTTAACTTTTAAAGCAGGTCTAGAGTTAAAAGTGAGACACAAGTTCTGCGGCCTACAAGGAACTACCCAAACATACTACCCTACAATCAAACACTTCCAAAACACAGAGGGTACAATGAGCCCGAGTCGTCGGATCAGGCAGACACACCGGAAAAGTCAACCTCGGTCTCCTCTCCAAAGTCGTGCGTTTCAGGTGTGTGGCACCGGCTGCTGCGCCTGGCAGCCGAGAGGGAAGGTTCTGCACGCGGGCATAAGTGGGCGAACAAGTTAACAACCGGGGAACACACACACACACACACACCCTCCCGTTAAGCGCTCCATCTTTAAGGAGTGTTTACTGCGCGCAGTCAGCAGCCGGATTCAATAATCCCCGCCACAGGAGCTCCTCATCCCCTCCACGACCCCACCTGGGCAGCAGCCCAAGGGCTGCTCCCCGACGCCCCGGGAGAAAGTCGTGCTTCTCGGCCAAGGCTTCTGGACCTCAAATCCGCCCGGAATTCCAACCGGGGGACCCCCCCCCCAACAACAACAAAAGACCCCCGAGTCACGCTTGGCTTTTCTAAGAATTTCCCAACGAGGGAGAGCGGTTTTGCAATTACTCTCCCTGAACTAGGCCTTCCCACGTCCCCGACCTCCCACTCACCATTGATCGCGACCCTGGCCCTTCTCAAGGCCACAGGCACCCCCCGCCGGCTCGCCCACCCCTCGGCCGCCCGGGCCTGGCTCCCGCCGCCCGCCCAACCCCCTCACCTGTCAGGCGCAGCTTGACGGGCCCGTTCCTCCGGCCCCCGGGGTTAGACATGTCCCCGGCGGCGGGGGCGGCGGCGGCGGCGGCTGGGCTGCGGCCGCGGCGCGGGGCGCGGGGCCCGGGGCCGGCGGGCGGCGGGCGGGGCGAGGGCGACGGCGAGGCGCGGCGCAGTCACCACAGCGGCCGGGGCTGGGGCCCGAGCAGCCGGCGCCGCGGCCGCCACGGCCGGAGGGTCCCGGATGTGCCGAGCGTCGTCGCCATGAGCCGCGGAGGGAGCGGGACGCCGAACTCCCCCCTCCTCCCACTTCTCTTTCCTTGGCCCGGGCCGCACAACAAAGCGGCAGCCGCGGCCGGGCGCGCCGCCTCCGCCCGCGTCCCCGCCGCCTCCACGCAGCCGCCTCTGCCTTTCCCTCTTCTCGGCTCGGTGAGGCCCAGGAGCCGACGGGGCCGGGCGGTTGAGGCGGGCGGTGCTCGGCGGCGCCGGAGCAGGATTCTGGGCTCGGCCGCTTCCTCCTCCACCCGCCCTCTTGTCTGAGGAAACCCGGTCCTGGGGCCGCCGCCGCCACTCAGCGGCTCCGGGGGGCGGGGTGGAGACGGGGCGGGGCCGACGCGGCGGGGCGGGGCCCGTAGGCGGGGCCTGGGCGGCCGCGCGCGGAGCACCAGGGGGCGCGGAGGCGCCAGGCCTGGCTTCGGCCTGGGCGCGGCGGTCCGGGCTGGTGTGCCCTGCTGTCCCACGCAGAACTTGAGGAAGGAGCGGGCAAAGGATCTGGGTGGCGGCGCCGAGCTCTGTGGTGCCAGCAGGGCCTGGAGTTCCACCCGCTTAAGGGAGAGCTTTTGTCCGCGCAATACAGGCTGCCTTTATTAGACGCCCACCGCGTGCAGGGCGCTTCTCTGAGAGGCAGGGGCCAGCGGTTAGAACCGAACCTGCTGCGGTCCGGATTGAGCCTCGGCTAGGGTGAGGCAGGAGACGCTCTTCCCACACCGAGGGTTCCCGCAAATCCCCAAGGGTGTTTTGCTCCTGGTATCGTCGTTGCCGCCTCCATCCAGGACTCACCTGGTGAACGAGATCAGGTTACCAGCCTGCTTGGGCTCTTTTTTCAACTGTAGCGCAGGGATAGGCGGATGATAATGCTTTAAAGGATAATTAAAAAGATAAGCCTTCGAGAGCAATGTATGAAAGCTCTTCATACAGTACTGTATTTTGTTATCTCAGAAGGAAAAAAAAAAGAAAATGAAATAAAAATAAATGTACCTTACCCTTTGACCCTGTAATTGCACTCAGGAATTTATTCTTGGTATAATAGTACAGAAAATGTTCTTGCAAAATTCGGTTAATAGCAAAAGGGAGACGAGCTGACAGCCTAATGGCGAATTTCATTACATCAATGGGTTTTAATGCCCCCATTTAAGTGACAATTATGAAGATCATGTAATATGGAAGAGTTTACAAATAATCAAAGTTTAAAAGCAGAATAAAAAGTTGTATATATGCATGCAAAAGTATACATTGAGGATTTTTTGTATGTGCTGTTTTGCTTAAGACTACTACTATTGCGATTTTAAATGTTTAATAAAATCTGATGTATTTTAATCCTGTGTCAGTTGTTTCTTTTAATTCATCAATAATGTCATTTTATTCTCCAGATCAAGTTACCTCCAAGAACTTCTCATCAATCTGGATGAAGTGAAGTGAAGTGAAAGTCGCTCAGTCCTGTCCAACTCTGCAACCCCATGGACTATACAGTCCAGGCCAGAATACTGGAGTAGGTAGCCGTTCCCTTCTCCAGGGCATCTTCCCAACCCATGGATCAAACCCAAGTCTCCCGCATTGCAGGTGGATTCTTTATCATCTGAGCCACAAGGGAAGCCCAAGAATGCTGGAGTGGGTAGCCTATCCCTTCTCCAGCGTATCTTAGGGATCCAGGAATCAAACCAGGGTCTACCACATTGCACACGGATTCTTTACAGACTGAGAGCTGTCAGGGAAACTCATCAATCTGGACACAGTCCTACAATTAAACTGATGCAAAAATTATATAAAGTTCCGGAAGTCATAAATTCAGGAGGCAGTGCTAGAAATTCATTCAACAAATGCTGAGTGCCTACTATGTGAAATAACTCTTCTTTGTGCTACACAAGCTCTGAAAATACACTAAACAATTTCAACAATGGCTGCCATTACAGTTTAAGACTAGACGAATAATGGCAATAAAACTTAGCAAACGGATGTATACATTACCATTTGCCTTATTCTAATGGCACACACTGTTCCCAACCACCTACTAACACAGTTTGCAGTTTTGTATTAGGTAACAGAAGTTACGACCTCAGAAAACAATGGAGGAGTTGTGGAGATTGCCTGTTGTGAAGTTTAAAGCAGTACATTCAAACATGTAAGTGACAGTTCAGGAAAAAATGCATACAAGCTTAATATGCAGAGAAGGATTCTGTTTAGGCTTGCTTGCATATAAGTTTAAATCTTGTTTTTTTTAAAAAAAGATTCAGATAAGAATACCTTAAAACCATACTGTTGAGGAGAGCTAAACTTTCATTAGATTTTATTTCAGCCTTAGATGCACAGCATTGCTTCATCCCTGGAGAAAGAAATGGCAACCCACTCCAGTATTCTTGCCTGGAATATCCCATGGACAGTGGAGGCTGGTGGGCTACAGTCCATGGGGTCACAAGGAATTGGACACGACTGAGTGACTGAGCATGCATGCATTGCTTCATCATGGCAACGTTTTTAGACATATTTTTGAGAAAAAAGGGGAGGAATAATAACTCTAAGGAATTCACTCTTTTCTTCCTTCCTAAAATAGGAATCTACTTCTAATGTAAATCATACCTGCACATGACTCTAATGGGTACCGGAATTGCAGAAAATCTTTTCAAAGACTTTTTATTCCCTTGTGACTTCTAATTTGCTCTCAGTGGAACTGTGTACCTTTTATCAAATCATTGTTCTAGTCATCTGTCTTAAGTCTACTAACTCCACCTATTTCATATCAATAAAATATGTCTTTTTCCATGAATGCCGCTTAATAGAACCTTCCAATGAAAATGGTGTAAGAACTCATTGCATACCATTTTTGAGCAAAAGTTTTAAACTTTTTTCATTAACTTATTTTAATCACTTCAAGTTGCACTCTTTAGAACAGTATCCTAGACCAGAGGTGAAAATCTACACACGGTTCTAAGAATATTTAAAACCTTTTGTTTAAATATGTTTCTGTTTTCCAAGGCTAATGTTAAATTTGATGTGACTTTGCAAGAAAATGCTTACCATCTGTAGTTGGTATTTTTCTTCTGCTTCAGCCATTAATATATTTTGTACCTAGAAGGGCTGTCTCCAGTAATAAAAAATCTGTCTGAGGTAAGGTTATGTTAATAATGGTACTCCTGTGAAGCTATTTTTGTAGTGTAAATTTCAATTTTAATACAGTTTACGTGCCATGGAAAAAGCAAACATCAAGCACTCAGCAGTTTCGACCACTGCTTAAAAATTCAACTTTCTTCACTGTCTAAATATTATTAATTTAATTTTCTGATGCTGGGAAAGATTGAGGGCAGAAAGAGAAGAGGGCGTCAGAGGATGAGATGGCTGGATATCATCACCAACGCAATAGACATGAACTTTGGCAAACTCCAGGAATGGTGAGAGACAGAGAGGCCTGGCGTGCTGCAGTCCATGGAGTCACAAAGAGTCAGACATGACTGGGCAACTGAACAACAACAGTTTAATTTAATATTTAGTTCTGGCTTCCTCCAAATCAGTTTATAACCGATGAAGCAGCCAAGCACAGCCACCATATACCTTGTCAACCTGACTCTCCCCACCCGCCGCCACCTCCACTCATTTCCTCTCTGCCTCTGCCTGTCCCAGGTCCTCAAAATAAGGTTCACTAAAAACACTCACATGTAGTCCTGTCCTGACATGATTTACAATGAGGTCACATTCTGAGCTGTTCTCTGTGACCCCGTCCCTCAACCCCTCCCAGCAGACCTGGTCCCCATGGTAGAAGCTGAGGCCCCATCTAGGACCTCTGTCTCTCCTGGTCTGGGCCCCATGCTCCTCACCTCCCCTCTGGCCTCTGAGGTGGTATACTAAGACGGTAGTCCTTAACCACATCCTCTTCTGAAGGAATCTGTCCTCACCCGTGGCTCTCTCTAACACAGTACCCCCAGGCTCCATCCCCAGAGACACTGATTCAGCAGGCTGGGTGGAGCCCGTGAGTTCACATTTCTAAGGCTGCTGGTGGAGAGAGCCCACTTTGAAAACCACTGCCTTAGACCAGGGATGAGCCTGGGTGGCCCCAGTTGCACTAGGTGGGCTTGGCCTCAGCTAACTGAGCCAAAGGTGGGTGAGTGACTAAGTGGCCAGATTTTCTCTCCTTGGAACATGAAATGGGCCATGGGGTCATTGAGTTAGAGGTGGCGAGTTGAGTGGAGAAATCCTAGAGGTAGCCACTAAGGAAGCCACTTTAAGGCTCAATTAGATAAATAAAAGAGGAAATGAGTGTGTAGAAGAGAGACTGACAAAACAGACAAGCGGAGAGAAGCGGAGATAAGAGGTTTCATAACTAAAGAGGGAAACAAAGAGAGTGATTGTCTGACCAATTTCCTGCCGGTACTCCCAGCCCAGGTGTGACTTCTTACAACTAGTTTCCAAAGGATCTCACTGTACAGAATAACCAACGCATCTCTTAGTAAAGCAAATTTAAGTGGATCCTTTCCCATTCATTCACTTTGCCTCTACTTGGAACACCATTTCCTCTTCAGGCTGTCCTAAACTCTTCCCTAGGCACCCTTAGGTTCTGCAGTGCTCCTGCCTGTGTTCTTCCCCAGAACTGAGTCTCACTTGCAACCCCGTCTGTGGCTCGGATCCTAGCAGAGTCAGCATTTCTAGAATCTAATGCAGTCTAATACATGTGGCTATGCTGCTCTTGACATATGGCTAGTGATGTCCTGCAAGTATAAAATGCACATTGGATTTGAAAGATTTGGCATGGGGAGGGCTTCCCTGGTGGCTCAGTGGTCAAGAATTTGCTTGCCAATGCAGGAGACAAGGGTTCGATCCCTGATTCCAGAAGATCCCACATGCCAAGGAGCAGCTAAGCCAATGTGCCACAATTATTTAGCCTCTGCTCAGAGCCCAGGAGCCACAACTACTGAAGCTCACGCCTAGAGCCCGTCCTCCACAACTAGAGAAGCCACCACGATGAAAAGCCCAAACACAGCAACTAGAGCGTAGCCCCTGCTCTCTACAACTAGAGAAAAGCCCATGTAGCAATGAAGAACCAGAACAGCCAGAAATAAAGAAATGTTTCAAAAGCTTTTTTAAAAAGGACTTAGTATGGGGAGGGAAAGGAAGGCAAAAACAAATATCTTGACCTTTTTTATATTAATACCATATTGAAATTATAATACTTTGGATATATTGAATTAAATAAAGTCTTTTTTGTTTGTTTGTTTTTCTGCATAACCTAGGGGGTCTTGGTTCCCCAACCAGGAGTCAAACTCACATCCCCTGCGCTGGAAGCACAGTCTTAACCACTGGACCACCAGGGAAGTCCCAAAATAAGGTCTTAATTTCCCCATTTCTTTTTACTCTTTCTGATATGACTACTGGAAAGTTTAAAACTACAAGTGTGGCTCACTTTTATCTATTTATTTATTTAGGCCACACTGCCCAGCTTGAGAGATGGTCTTGATTCCCCAACAAGGGATCAAACCCAGGCCCTCAGCAGTAAGAGCTCAGAGTCCTAACCACTGGACCACCAGGGAATTCCTGTGACTCACTTTATATTTCTATTGAACAATGGTGATCTAGAGGATGATGACTACCCACCCATCTACCTCCAGAAGTTTTGCCACCAGTCAGCTGGATTCCCCATCAGTGGGCTCTGTGGTCTGCCCAGCAGCAGACTTTCCCTGCAGCACTCTTAGGACCTTATCCTTTAAGGTCCCACCCAGCTCTGCAACCAATTTCTTTTTTTTTCTTTTGGCCAGAGGGCATGTGGGATCTAGTTTCCTGACCATGATCTAGTTTGACCATGATCAAACTCGAGCCCACCGCATTGAAAGCACAGAATCTTAACCACCAGACCACCAGGGAAGTTTCTGCCACCAACTCTAAAACTAGGTCAGTTCAGCAGCAACTATCTCACACTAGTGAGTATGGGACAATTTTATGTCAGGACCCTCTTTCTGCCACTTCTCCACCTCCCTGGGTTTGACTTAAATTGACTATCATACTTTGTGCCTAAGTCTTGCAATTGGATAGATCTTATATAACAGATTCCTACATACAGTAGAGAAATGAACTAGATGACCTAAGTTATGGATTGAATTTTTGACCTCTCCTCCATAAAATAATAAGTTGCAGTCCTAAACTCCACTCCCGGTACCTGTAAATATAACCTTATTTGGAAATAAGTTCTTCATTTAAGATGAAGCCATTAGGGTGGGTTCGAATTCAATATGACTGGTATCCTTAACAAAAAAGAAAATACTGTTTGAAGTCGGAGACACACAAAAAGAATGCCATATGGTGACAGAAGCAGAGATTGGAGTGTGTAGATGCCAGCCAAGGAATGTCAAAGATTGTTGGCCCCATCATTAGAAGCTAGGAAGAGTGACTTCCCTGGTGGTCCAGTGGTTAAGAATCCACTTTGCAATGCAGGAGACGCCAGTTTGATCACGGGTCTGGGAATTAAGATCCCACATACCGAGGAGCTACTAAGCCCCTGGAACACAACTAGGAAGTACAAGCCCCGGTGCAAAAGATCCTGTGTGCCGCAACTAAGACTTGATACAACCAAATAAATATTTTCTTTTAAAAAGATGCTAGGAAGAGGCAAGGAAGGATTCTACCCAGAGTGACAGAGAGAGCATGGCCTTGCCCGCAACTTAATTTTGGACTTCTCACCTTCATAACCATGGGAAAATAAATTTCTGTTGTTTTCCGCCACCCAGTTTGTGATACTTTGTCACGAGAGCCTTAGGAAATTAAAACAACATTTCAGTCCCTTCCACACCCAATTGTATTATATACAGTGCAGGTAAAAAGACACGCAGCGTGACTGTTTTTCATCATTTGTTGCATTTACAATAGTGTGTTTTTTTTTTAAATTTAAATCCTGTATATCTAGCCCATTTTTAATGCCCCCATTTTCAAATGTCTTAAGCACGATGCAGGCTGCCCTCTTGATACTGTGAATTCTGAGTTAAAAGAGAATGTAATTTGAAGGCATTGCATATTTTCCAAAGCCAATTTGGTGATTTAAGCGTGGAAGTATTACAATGAAATGTTTGAAAAGTTATCTGTGCATGGTTTGCTGTAAGCTGATATCATGAAGCAACACATCTTTTCGGGATGAGGTAGCAGCCCCAGCCCCGGGGGAAAGGGAGCGGGCGCATCACTCAACTGCAACTACTTGGACAACTGAGCAACACAAGCAGGCTCGACCAAAGAGTCATATCCAATCATCTTCAACATAAAAACTGTAGTAGCTACAACATGATTCTCTAAGGGCGGGATGGGAGGAGATGTGGAAATATTTGTATGATGCAGTCTTTATGGGTAATGCAGAGAATATGGGCCAGAATGAGATCAACACGGCTCACAAGCCAATAGGTCAATGTCAACCATTGCTTAAAAACCTTCAATGGCTGCTCATTGCCTTTGGAATCCAATCCAAACAGCTTTAGTGGCACAAAAGGAATGCTCTTGATGTAAATTCGTAAATTTTTTAAAAGCAGAAAACAAGACTCTCTGTGTAGAATAATCCCAATTCTAATTTTTAAATAAATATATTCATAAATACATTCATTCATTACAAACGGTATGTACTAAGCATATAGTAGCTGCTGAGCACTGTTCTTAGAGCTCATAATCTAGTGGAGGAAGACAGTCAACAAGTAAACAATATGTAAAATAAAAGAATAAAAGGAGAATTATCTGTTGCTCTCTAAAATGCACTTTCAATGTTTGAGTCAAATCAACCACAGCGATCCTCCAAAGTTTTACTGAACATGTTGAGAAAGATTTCACCTTTCTCACTAAACATTACCTAGGAAGGACAGGCACTGTGGGGTCATATTATGGCCCTCAATGGCAGACACTGTCATTAGAGGTTGGAATCAACACAGAGAAAGAGAGGCCAAGGGATGGAGAGAGTGGAATATGATCTTAACTATCCCACTGAGACCCTGGATCCAGCCATTCCTAAAACCATCACCTAATTTGGGTCACATGTTCAGTCACTTGCTCACAAGAGTCCTAGCTGATACACTGACGGAAGCAAAATCTCTGGGGTGAAAACTGCAATAAGGTCTCCAAGTAAATAATCATTGAGGAGGTAAAGAATTGGTTCCAAAACACAGGCCCAACAAACGTTTTCTGTAGAGGGCCAGAGAGTAACTATTTCAGGCTTTGCCAGCCATAGAGCCTCCTTTGCAACTATTAACACCCAACTCTGGTGTCATAACACAAGAGCACTGTTGGATGAATGGGTGTAGCTATGTAATAAAACTCTATTTACAAAAACAAGCAGTGGGCTAGATTTGGCACACTGTCCATAGCACTAACACCTGCTCTAGAACTAAGGCCATAAGCAAAGAGGACAGTGTCAGAGTCAGTAGAATTCTGCAAAGTGTTTTTCCAAGATCTGTAAAACCTGAAACCGTTTAATGGTTGAGGGAAGGGAGCCAGTACAATTCTAACCAGAACTAATGCTTCCTGAAGTCTCACTACGTGTCAGATACTTCCCTAAAGGATATATCACTTAGGAGGTTTGGGTTAGCAAGAAACAGAAAGCCTAAATCAAACAAACTTAAATAAAAGAGAAGATCTTTTATTTCTTATAAAAAGTAGTTCTGAGATAGGGTTGACTTGGTAATTGGAGTTTCAGTGGTTTAGTGATATGTTCAAGGACCCAGGTTCTTTCCATCTGATGTTTCTGCCTTCCTCGGGGTTTTGGTTTTACCTTCAAGTAACCATGACCACAAGACGGCTACAACAGCCCCAGGCTTCATGTCCAGACCAAACAATCTTCAAAAGAGACAGATCATCTCTTTCTCTGTCTGCTTCTTAGGAGTGAAGAAATCTTTCCCAGAAGCCCCTGCATGCTAGCATCTTTCCCTCTAGGCTCTCATTGGTCAGAAATTTGTCCTAGCCCACACTTACACTAACCATTGGCCAAGGGAATGGAATTTCCATGATTAGTTGAGAATCATCAAGAACCACTCCTGATCTAGGCTACTAGAGAATTCAGAAGATACTACAGAGGATGTATGACTACTGAATAAAATCAGAGTTCTGTTGGGAAGGAAATACAGGGACCAGAAATGGATACTGGATAGGCAACTACAAGTGATGTTATTGGGTGATAAACCTATCCACATTTTACAGATAAGAAAATAAGGTTCAGTGAGAGGAAAGTGACTAGCTCAGGGTCATACACCCCAAGAGACTGGATTCAGATCCAGGTCTGGGAATATAGTGCCCAAGACCTCCACACTAAAGTGTTATAGTAGAGCTGAGAATGATAGAGAAGAACAGGATAGCTCTGAAGATTGCCTTAAAGTCAAGTAAAATTGAGCCAGTTATTAAACCTGTGATGCAACCAGACCTCCCTAGCAGGGTGAACAATTCAACTTCTGCTGTGTAACAAACCACCTCATAATTCCGAGTGTAAAGCCACAGTCATTTATTTAGCTCACAATTATATGGGTCAGCAATTTGGACTGGGCTTCCTGGCTCAGCTGGACTCACTCATACATCTTTAGTCAGCTGCTGGTCAGCTAGCAGATAAGCTGGGGACTGGCGGCTCTAAGTGGCCTCAGGTGGGATGGTTTGCCTTTGTTCTACGTGGCCACTCATCCTCCACAGGCTGGCTTGGGCTTGTTCACAGGGAGGATGGGCTGAGTGCCAAGAGGGAAGTGAAGCTACATAAGGCCTATTGAGTTGTAGCTCAGCTCAAGGAAAAGTTACTTCTTGATTAGGGACTGAGCTGAAAAAGGATTCTCTTTTCTCATCCCATAGAAAGATCAATGCTATAAACACTTCTGTGCAACATTATGCCCCATACCCATGTTTATAGTTCAGGAAGTGATCAGTAGGTTGGACTATTTCATGGCCAACGTCACCTAGGCTTCCAGAGGACAAGGACTCTTAACCAGAGCTGGCAGATGATGCCAAGGAGTGAAACATGGATTTAGTACAGAGACTTGGAAAAGTAGCACTGTGATCAATGGATTGAGACTGGGATAAGACAACACGAGGAGAGCATCTGAAAACCAAATATTTTAGCCCAAAGACAAAATGATACCCAATCAATTTGTGCCCCTACCAAAAGATATTCCATATGGCAATCAAAAGACTAGAGGGACTTCCCTGGCAGTCCAGTGGTTAGGATTCCAAGCTTCCAATGCAGGGAGCCAGGGTTCAATCCCTGGTTGGGGAACTTAAGATTCCACATGCTGCATGGCACAGCCAAAAAAAGACTAAAGTCATATTTTTTACTATCCTGGTAGAATAAATATAAACTATACATTCATTCATCAAAACATTTGAATTCTTAGTTTTCAAACTTGAATTCTTAGTTTTCAAGTTCCTGCCTTTAAAAATAGTCTTCAGAATGACTTGTATTATCTTTATAGGAACCAAGAGGGTTTCCCTTCAATATCAGAATTTCCTTATTTGCAAAACTATTAAAATATGTGGTGTAACCACTTGAAAATATTGATATGCCTTGTTTCTGAATTCATTCACTACTATCATTAGCAGTTTAAATCTATGATTATATGTAGGCATTTAAAACTTTCTGGAATTAATTTCTAAGGAAAGGCAGTGAGCACAAGTACACTTTTTCATCTTATGAACCCATTCAGAAATTTGCAGTCTGTAGGTATGAACTTACACAGCATGAAGCTTGGCCCACAGCATTTCTGAAAGGGTAATTTGTCTCATGTGAATTCTCATAACAAAAGAGGGATTGCCAAAACTAGCAACTTTCTTCAACTACAGGTGAAATAATATTCTTACAAAGTAAATCCTCACACTGTGAAACCATACAGAGTCAATTCACTAAGCATTCTCTAGAATAGTTTTCCATAGAATCGAAGCCATGAAAAGCAATTCAGCCAGTCAAGACCACGGCGGGAATTCCTCTCCTGCGTCATCATGCAGGAGACACAAGAAAGAACTCTGAGTAAACCAAAGTGAAACCTGTCTACCCTCATGGTAAAGCAGCCTGAAAGGAGAAATTCTTTTGGTTTCAGTTATCTCAGTTTTGGGGCTTCCCAGGTGGTCCTATTGGCAAAGAATTCATCTGCCAATGCAGGAGATATGAGACTCGGGTTCAGTCCCTGGGTCAGGAAGAACTCCTGGTGGAGGGCATGGCAACCCACTCCAGTATTCTTGCCTGGAGAATCCCATGGACAGAGGAGCCTGGAGGGCTACGGTCTATAGAGTCACAAAGAATTGGACATGACTGAATGAGGACAGAAAGAGAAAATGTTCATGAATATGAATATAAAAACACATGGAAAATAAAAACAAAAGCTATCTACTTATTGTTTAATGCTTATTGTGAATTTTCTTGTTGAAGTAGGAATTTTGAACGTACCATTTGTGAGTATATTATAGCTAAATAATCTATAATATATGCAACTAATAGAATGCCATATTGTCCATTAAAAATGCTAAATAGGTAAACTATATTAGCATACTGAAATGTATATTTATAATAAAGTTAAGTTTATTTAAGAAAATTGAGTTCAATATCACTAATATCACTAATTTAATTGAGTTAAATATCACTAACAAGAAGCTGAGAACACATGACCTAGTGAGAGATTTCATTTAGAATAAAAACTTTATATCCCAGCAAGAAGTTACAAACTATCTTAATATCGAACCATAGAGGCACAGTTAAATAAATTACGGCACATTCATATTACATGGACTTTCCTGGTGGCTTGGTGGTAAAAACTTTGCCTGCCAATTCAGGATATTCAGGTTTGATCTCTGGGTTGGGTAGATCCCCTGGAGAAGGGAATGACTACCCAGTGCAGTATTCTTGCCTGGGAAATCCATGGACAGAGGAGCCTGGTGGGCTACGGTCCAAAGGGTCGCAAAGAGTTGGACATGACTTGGTGACTAAATACCAGCAACATTAATATTATGGAATACATCCAGTCATTAAAATAATATTATAGAAGTAAGTTTTAAAAATAAAGATACATAGCACACATATAATGCATAAATATTAAATATTATTAATATGTATATTTCTTTATGTGGGGAAATGCTTCTAGCATGCTGTCAAGGGAAAAAAACTTTCTAATGTAGTATTACTATATACATTTATTAACAAAAATATTTATGCAGATTTAAATATCTTGAAAGAAATATATCCAAATGTAACAAGTCATTTCTAGATAATGGGATTTCTATTTCTTCTTTTACATATTCATATTTTCCACCTTTTTCTATGAACATCTACTACTCTTGTAAGAAAACAGTTTGAAATATTAAGTTTTTAGTAAGATGAAAGTAGAAAAATGAAAAAATGAAAGATTGACATACATGAATGTCATTCATCAACAATGGTGTATCAACTAGATGATGGCATCATATAGGACTTTTATTTTCCTCTTTAATTCTGATGTTTTTCTGATTTTTCCACAATGAGCATATATTAAAATCATGTTACCTATGTTAGTAACATGAAGAAAGAAAGTGAAAGTGTTAGTCGCTCAGTCGTGTCCAACTCTTTGCAACCCCATGGACTGTAGCCTGCCAGGCTCCTCTGACCATGAAATTCTCCAGACAAGAAAACTGGAATGGGTAGCCATTCCCTTCTCCAGGAGATCTTTCCCACCCAGGGATGGAACCCAGGTCTCCTGCATTGCAGGCAGATTCTTTACCGTCTGAGCCACCAAGGAAGTCCCGTTAGCAACATTACATATTAATAATATTAATATTTTACCCCACATTGGGTAAGTGAGCAGGGGAAGAAAAATGGTTGCAGTTATTATCAATTGCTATAGATTCCTTCTTCAGAAATGTGACTATCCACAACAATGTTAATTGGCTATATGCCAATATAAAATAAAAAGTTAAAAAGAAAGGTGATTGTCATGGCAAGATTCCTAAATGAATCCAACAAAGGTGTGATTTGCAAATACTGGCAACACCTTTGTATTGGTCCAAATGGTGGTGGGATTCCCTGACTCAACACCGCCCCCTTCCTGTGATCAGAGCATTTTTCTCTGAGGCAAGGACAGCCCTGTGCCAAATTCAAGTGAGAAAACTGGAGCTTAACAGGGATCCCTGGGGTCACTTGGATTCAGCTGACAGTGGGCTCAGCATGAGTCATTCAGGGTCATGGGCTCTTTAGCTGAATTCACAGCACGATTCTATTGGGGCAGGGTCACGATGGTTGCCCTCTACCTGCAGCCCATCAGCCCACACCATGAGTAATACTTTCAGTTCTGAGTGCAATACTGTAAAAAGGACCAGGGAGAAAGGGACCAAGATTCTGAGGGACGTCAAGCCATGTCCCATGCAGAAGGAAAAGCTGACAAAGAAAACTCAGAGGAACATATCAGCTGCCTTAAAATAAAAGAGATCACGTTCAGGTGAATTAACATCCTGCCAAGCAGTTTTTCAGGGAGGAACCACGACCAGTGTGGTGGACCTGGGGTTGGAATTCTATTGAGACAGACCCTGAGACAGGAGGAAGGCTTTTTGAGTCATTTGAATTGGCAGAAGATACGCCGGCTTTGAACCTGCTCCTAAAATTGTGGTCTGCAGAACTAAAGCATGGACCTCAGGGGAAGACCATGAGAAAAACAGTGCTGGGTCTCAAGGCCAGCCCAGACACATTGAATCAGAACCTGCAGTTCAAAAAGATGCCCAGGTGACACAAATGCATATTCAAATTGGACGGGCACTGGTTTGGACTGCCCACTTGGGGTGGGGATAAGTGCCCTGTTGCTCTGGAGAGAAATCAGAGGTGGGACTACCCTCATTCAGGAGTGTGTAGAGAACTTAAAAACTGGAAGGCTATCTCAGAAAGACTTCTGAATAAGAATGTTCATTGAAGGAACTTCCCTGGTGATCCAGTGGGTAAGATTCGATCATGCTGCCAATGCAGGGGAATTGGGTTTGATCCCTGGTCAGGGAACTAAGATCGCACAGGCTGAGCCCTGTGGCCAAAAGATTAAAAATTTAAAAAATTCATTGAAGAAGAGTTTGAATTAGAAAAAGAAAATAAATATCTGGTAAAAACTATAAGAAGAAAATGTATAGCCATTAAAAATTATGTCTTAGATGAATGTTTAAAGGCATTAACAGGTTCATTAGAAGTGTTCATAATACATTTAGGGAAAATAAATTACAAAATAATATGTTCAGTGTGATATTTACCATGTGTATTTAGCATTCACTTAAAAGTAATTATGAAAACCTTAAAAAAGGTTATCTAGCCTATGAAGACTGATTTTTTTTTAATGTTTATTATAGAAAAGAATAATTTCTCATTGTAAAATTTGGAAAATGGCAAAAACTATAAAGGAGGAACTAAAAATGACTTATTATATCTACCAGTCAAAGATAACCACTGTATATTTCATTTTATTGCTTATTCTACAGAAATTTATGTATTTTAAACAATATTTTTCTGATTATAAAATTTATGCAAGTTTATACAAGTTTAATGCAGAAGATTTGGAAAATCAGAGAAATACAAAGGAGAAAATTATGTATATTTATATTTAATCACTATTAATATTTCAATCCCAGTTGTGTTTTTAAAATATTTAAGTCTCTCTTGAATTTGTTACAATACTGCTTGTGTTGTTTATGTTTTAGTTTTCTGGTCTGTGTGGCATGGGGGATCTTAGCTTCCTAATCAAGGATTGAACCTGCACCCCATGCATTGGAAGTTGAAGTTTTAACCACTGGACTGCCAGAGAAATCCCCCAGCTTGTGTTTTTATGCATAAACATAAAAAAATTTTTAAACCAAGTTGTTATCATACTGCAAAACCAATTTTACATCCAGATTTCTTACCTATCATGAGACTGTTTCCAAATCACTAAATATTATTTTTATAAGTGGCCATATAGTATTTTGGGCTTCCCTGGTGGCTTGGTGGTAAAGAATCCACCTGCCAATTCAGGAGTTGATGCAGGAGACACAGGTTCAATCCCTGGGTCAGGAAGATGTCTGGAGAAGGAAATGGCTACCCACTCTACCATTCTTGCTTAGAGAATCCCATGGACAGAGAAGCCTGACAGGCTATAGTCCATGGGGTCACAAGAGAGTCAGACACGACTTGGCCACTACAACAACAGCAATGTAGTTTTTTAACATATAAATACACTTGATTTATTGCCTATTTCCATAGTGATGAATGTTTAGGTTGTTTCCAATTTTTCACTAGTTTTTATGTCTAAAGAATACTCTTGCTCATAACTCCCTGATTCTTTTATTAGAATGAGTCCTAGAATTGGGATTCCCTTGAAGTCAAAGTCTTTTTTTCAAACAAATGAGGCTATTTCACTGCATGACCACCAGTCCTTCTTTTCCTAAAAGCTGACTGTATGGACTGGCAATTCTCTGGACTCAGATATTTTCTTGAAATTGACTTTTTCTTTAATGACTTACATATTCAGTTTCTTCCATACCTTTTTGCTTATTCTGATATGCTACTTTCTCATGGATCAATTTTGGTCATATATTTCTCTGGAAAAATTTTCCATTTCATCAAGAATTGCAGATTTACTAGACTTGAGTTGAACATCATACATTTTAAGAGGTTTCTTCTCATCTTATATTCTCTTCCTCATTTCTAAATCTAGTTATTGTGGGGGTTTCCCCCCTTTTTTATGTCTACTTAGATCATCAAATTTTTTCAATATTTCAAAGAATTAGCCCTTCAGTTTATTTATCAAGTCAACCTTATTTCTGACTCATTTACTTTCCCAAGCCTAAAAACAGTAAAAGTAACTACAAAAGAAAAAATGATAGAATTAACTTTATAAAATTATTTTTTAAACTTACACAAGCCCAAGAAAAATTAACACAAAAGTGAAACAAACAGACTGCACTTTGTTTCCAAAAGTGATTAGGGAAGTATTTATATATTTACTATGTAGATAAACAAATTAGCAAGGAAAAAAACCCAAACCCAAAGTAGTTGCACATATAGTTCAAAGAAAAATTTTTAATAGTCAGCAAATTTTTAAATTTTTCATTTGTTAAAATATGTGTAAGTAGCTGAATCAGGAAAGTAAAACAATAAAGAATAGCATCATGTTAGTCAGTTTTATAGAACTCCTTGCCTTTTTTTAATAATAGCCTTATTGAGGTATAATTCACTTATGCAAGTCAATGCTTTTAAAGTGTGCAAACCAGTGGTTTTTAGTGTAGTCACAGAGCTGTACAACCATATCACTATCTAATTTTAGAACATTTTCATCACCCCAGAAAGAAACATTGAACCCACTGAAAGTCACTTCCTACCCCTCTCCCCTTCAGCAATGAACAATCACAAATCTACTTTCTGCCTTTTTAGATATGCTTATTGTGGACTTGCAATGAGTGGTCATTTGTGACTAGCTTCTTTTACTCACTATAATGTTTTAAAAGTTCATCCATGTCATAGCATGTATCAGTATTTCAATTCTTTTTATTGGCAAATAATATTCTATTCTATGAACAGACCACATTTTTGTCTATCTATTCACCACAGACATTTGGATGTTGCCACTCTTTTGGTGATTATGAACTTTCATGTACAAGTCTTCATGTAGAAGAACTCTCTTTTACATATATATATATGGAAGTATATAATCTTTGACAAAGTTATATATAAAATGGGTTCCTTTGTGGCTCAGATGGTAAAAGAATCTGCCTGCAATGCAGAAGACCTGGGTTTGATCCCTGGGTTGGGTAGGCAATCTCTGGAGTAGGGAATGGCAACTCACTCCAGTATTCTTGCCTGGAGAAGTCCATAGAAGAGAAGACGGGTGGGCTAGAGTCCATGGGGTCTCAAAGACTCGGACATGACTGAGTGACTGTCACTTTCAACCCTTTGACAAAGTCATATATAAACTGTCCATAGCTTTTAACTCCACAATCTCACTTTTCAGAATCTGATTCAAATAAATTAACAACATACAATATGGGAAAGCACTAAGTGGAAAGCTGCTCATCATGTTATTATTTAAGCATGACAAGTATGCCCTGTTTCTTCAGCATAAAGCACAAACATAAGATCCCATCTTTATAGTTGACATGCCTGGATACATGTTCCCAATCTTTTGCTTACAATCAGCAATGCAACAAATACCCTTATAAAGTCAAAAATTCAAATTCTAGTGTGTAGAGAGGGGTTTCCCCCCAAAACCACCAAGCAATGCTCTGACACCAGCTGGGTATCCTGTGATTCAATTCAATTCTACACTGCCTGATAGTGTGAAATTCCACAAGTTAAGGGCTCAGTCCTACAAGACTGCCTGCCACCTCCCCGCCCTGCACTTCAGACACTGATCACAAGCCCAGGTTATTACCCGTACTTCTGACTGACTGGCTGCAGATCAGAGGTTCCAACAATCCTCGCTTTAGGTTTGATGTACTTGCTAGAGCAGCTCACGCAACTCAGAGAAATATTTTTACCTACTAGATTACCAGTTCATTACAGAAGGTTATAAATCATATTAAAAAGCAGAAACAAACAAACAAACAAAAGCAGAAACATTACTTTGCTAACATAGGTCCATCTAGTCAAAGCGATGGTTTTCCAGTAGTCATGTATGGATGTGAGAGTTGGACTATAAAGAAAGCTGAGTGCTGAAGAATTGATGCTTTTGAACTCTGTGTTGGAAAAGACTCTTGAGACTCCGTTGGACTGCAGGGAGATCCAACCAGTCCATCCTAAAGGAAATCAGTTCTGAATATTCATTGGAAGGACTGATGCTGAAGCTGAAACTCCAATACTTTGGCCACCTGATGCAAAGAACTGAGAAAAGACCCTGATGCTGGGAAAGATTGAAGGCAGGAGGAGAAGGGGATGACAGAAGATGAGATGGTTGGATAGCATCACCAACTTGGACATGAGTTTGAGGAAGCTCTGGGAGTTGGTGATGGACAGGGAAGCCTGTCGTGCTGCAGTCCATGGGGTTGCAAAGAGTCGGACACGACTGAGCAACTGAACTGAACTGAATAACTCAGGAACAGACATTTGGAAGAGATGCATGGGACAAGGTCCATGGAAAAGGTAAGGAGCTTCTCTAAGCACATTACTCTTTCCAATCTCCATGTGTTCACCAACCGGAAGCTCTCAGAACCCTCTCTTTTGGGGTTTTTATGGAGGCTTCACTACACAGGCATGATTGATTAAACCGTTCAGTTCAGTCTCTCAGTCGTGTCCAACTCTTTGCGACCCCATGGGCTGCAGCACGACAGGCTTCCCTGTCCATCACCAACTCCTGGAGCTTACTCAAACTCCTGTCCTAGTCGGTGATGCCATCCAACCATCTCATCCTCTGTCATCCCCTTCTCCTCCTGCCTTCAATCTTTCCCAGTATCAAGGGCTTTTCCAGTGAGTTGGCCCTTCGCATCAGGTGGCCAAAGTATTGGAGTTTCAGCTTCAGCATCAGTCCTTCCAATGAATATTCAGGACTGATCTCCTTCAGGATGGACTGGTTGGATCTCCTTGCAGTCCAAGAGAGTCTCAAGAGTCTTCTCCAACACCACAGTTCAAAAGCATCAATTCTTCAGCGCTCAGCTTTCTTTATAGTCCAACTCTCACATCCATACCTGACTATTGGAAAAACGATAGCTTTGACTAGATGGACCTTTGTTGGCAAAGTAAAGCCTCAGCTTTTTAATATGCTGTCTAGGTTGGTCATAGCTTTTCTTATAAGGAGCAAGCATCTTTTAATTTCATGGCTTCTGTCACTATCTGCAGTGATTTTGGAGTCCCCAAAAATAAAGTCTGTCACTATTTCCATTGTTTCCCCATCCATTTGCCATGAAACGATGGGACCAGATGTCATATCTTAGTTTTCTGAATGTTGAGTTTTGAGCCAACTTTTTCACTCTCCTCTTTCCCTTTCATCAAGAGGCTTTTTAGTTCTTCTTCATCTCCTGCGTAAGGGTGGCGTCATCTGCATATCTGAGTTTCTTGATATTTCTCCCAGCAATCTTGATTCCAGCTTGTGCTTCATCCAGCCCAGCATTTTGCATGATGTACACTGCATTTAAGTTAAATAAGCAGGGTGACAATATACAGTCTTGACATACTCATTTGCCTATTTTGTACCAGTTGCTTTTCCATGTCCAGTTCTAACTGTTGCTTCCTGACCTGCATACAGATTTCTCAGGAGGCAGGTCAGGTGGTCTGGTATTCCCATCTCTTTAAATCATTGGCCACTGGCAATTGAACTGGATCTACAGCTCCACCCCATCCTGGGAGTTCCAACTCTCTAATTACTTGATTGGGTCTCCTGGCAATCAGCCCCTAACCCTAGGTGCTGTCCAAAGTCATATTAACATAACAAAAGGCACCTTTACAATATTCTCCCTTCAGAAATTCCAAGGGTTTTAGGAGCTCTGTGGCAGCAATAGGACCAAGTCGTTGTATGTGTTAGTCACTCAGTCATGTCCAACTTTATGCAACCAGATGGACTGTGGCCCTCCAGGCTGCTCTGTCCATGGGATTTCCCAGGCAAGAATACTGGAGTGGGTTGCCATTTCCTTCGTCACTAAGTTGTGTCTGACTCAGGGATTGAACCAGGTCTTCTGCACTGCAGGTGGATTCTTTACCACTGAGCCATCCGGGAAGCCCATAATAGGATCAAGACCAAATGGATAAATCACCAGATTGCAAAAGGACATCATTGCTCATAATAAATCAATGAGTTAAATGGTAAGCATACCCACCTAACTCATAGATGGTGGGATGTGGATTCAAACCAAGGTTCTCTACGCCAGGGTTGAGGATTTTTTTTTCTTTTTTGGGGGGGGTTGAGGATCTTAACCATGAAGCTAAACTGCATTTTTGGTCCCTCTCAATCTGAGAAATAAAGACTGTTACTGTCTGGGGTAGTTTTCCTATGAACTGCTCTTACTGTGAAAGAAAAGGAATATTATTTCATAAGAATATTTTGCTTTCTTTTCTATGAAATGTCTCTACCTAGTCTTGGACCATTCTCCACTAGGTAATTGACTTGTTTCCTTACCAATTTATAGGAACTCTCAATATATTAGAGAAATTAGTCCTTTCTATATTTTGAAAATGAAATTGTATTTCAGTTTCATCATTTGTCTTTTGATAGCTTCTATAGTGGTTTCTGCCATGAAGAAATAAGATTTTATATGATCATATTTATTCATTTTTTAATTTTATGGATGCTGGATCTTGTTTCATACTTGGACAAGATTTCCATTAATGAAATAATAAAAAAATTCTCCAATGGATTTTTCAAGTATTTTTACAATTTCTTAGGGTTGTTTTTTGTTTTCATTTTTTGGATACCTAAATATTGGGTGCACTTGAAATGTATTCTAATTCAGGAATTAGATATGAGGGGTTTTCCTCCCAGTTGGCTACTCTGGTGATCCAACTTAATTTTTCTTTTAATTATCTATGTGTGTGTTAGTCGCTCAGCCGTATCCGACTCTTTGCAACTCCATGGACAGTAGACCGCCAGGCTCTTCTGACCATGGAATCCTCCAGGCAAGAATACTAGAGTGGGTTGCCATTTCCCTCTCCAGGGGATCTTCCTGACCCAGGGATTGAACCCAGGTCTCCTACATTGCATGCTGATTCTTTAACCATCTGAGCCACCATGGAAGCTCCTTATTATCTATAGTTCCTGTTGATTTATGTACCCTTATAATATATCAGATTTCACTGGAAACATTCAAGTGATAGCTTCTTCCAGTTTAAAAAAGTTACTGAATATAGATACCCCTTATGAATTAATACCGGGGACACCTTAAATATTTGATAACACAGACCAACAATAGGATTCTGGTTAGTGTGTTCTTATAAATCTTCCTGGTGAAATCTCTTTAAAGCAATGACTTAAAAAGTTATGTCAAAGCATAAGGGAAATGCTTCTGATGCAAATTCAAGTGAAAAAGGTTATAAAGTTAACGCAAACCAAGAATATGACCACATTCTGAAAACATGTGCAGCAAAGAATCAGATGAGCAACACACCAGTGTTGAAGGATAATAGTGCTTTTGTTGGGAGGAGAGACGAGACCAGAGATTCCCCCTATTTTTTCTTTCCCCCTGAATTTTCTAACAGTGGTGGTATAAGTATAATTTTCAAATTTAAGTTTTAATCATGACAGACTGTCCACTTGGGTTTTTCTCCTCTGCCTTGGGAGACCTTGTTACAATGATAGTAAAGAAATTAAAAGATTACAAACCTATGAGAAAAAAAAAAAGAAAGCAAACTATCTCATGGTTGAAAAATTCCAACACATTTTTGGGAGAGGGCAAGCTGATGGAGGAGTGGTAACAGACCCACAGAGCTGTGAAGGAAGAGACCAGAAGGCGCTGGGCGGGGTGGTGATTAAAATAAAACATGTCACTTGTGGACAGGACGCCAGACTCCCCTCCTGGGAGACGTCGCTGACTCACTGTGCGTGCCCTCCAGCCAAGACACTCAGAAGTGCTCCTGCTTCTTTTCTCTCTGAACAAGGAACACTGTGTTTAACATCTCTAGCTTCCACTTGGGTCTGTGGGGAGCTTAATTACCAACTGAGAAGGTATGCGAACCGGTGGGATAAAAGACCCAGCAGGCCGGAGGAGGGTTCTTAGGAGTCATGCAATCCTTTACATCCCGTGGTCTCCTGACGCACCTAGGAGGTCAGCACTCTGGGTTTAGTGCTGGGTCGTGCAGGGGCAGAACTGTGGCCCAGTGCTCACATCACTATTGGTAAAGGGCTGGGGCCTGCCGTCAGTCACTAAGGCATATCCGACTCTTTGCAGCCCCATGAACTGTAGCCAGGCTCCTCTGTCCATGGGATTTCCCAGGCAAGAATACTGGAGTGGGTTGCCGTTTCCTCCTCTAGGGCATCTTCCTGACCCAGGGATCCAACCTGCGTCTCTTACGTTTCCTGCACTGGAAGGCAGATTCTTTACCACTGAGCCACCTGGGAGGCCCCATCAGAACAGGACGGGGTGGCCAACTTGAAGACAGGAATGCATGTGAGATCCCCAGCTGGGATACCAGCCCAGGTACATCCTTCGGCATCTATTTCCCATCGAGCTAGTGGCCTGTCCTCCTTGGTCCCCCCTCCCCCCGCCACCAGTGCCCCTGTTCCTCCCCAGATCTGAAACCCTATCTTAAGCTCTTATTTATTATTATTATTATTAGCTGCACCAACTGTCTTGTGGGATCCCAGTTCCCTAACCAAGGGTTGAACCCCGGGCTTTGGTAGTAAAAGTGCTGAGTCCTAACCACTGGACCACCAGAGAATTCACTTTAAGCTCTTATTTAGAGCAGGCTTCCCTGATAGCTCAGTTGGTAAAGAATCCACCTGCAATGCAGGAGATCCCGGCTCAATTCCTGGGTTGGGAAGATCCCCTGGAGAAGGGATAGGCTACCCACTCCAGTATTCAGACCTGGAGAATTCCATGGACTTGTATAGAACATGAGGTCGCAAAGAGTCGCACACAACTGAATGACTTTCACTCACTTACTTGTGTCCTGCCTTTCTCCTACTTATCAAGACAAGTCTAGTCTCCACACACTTGGAGCTCTGATGCCCTAGAAGTGCTGCTCAGAATGAGGTAGTCTCATCAAGATGTTGAAATGTGGTGCAGTAAACTGTTAGAATTGGCAGTTACATCTACTCAGGGGACAGACACACACATTTGATTTGGAGAACTTGCTTGTAGGCTAGGGTCCAGTCTCTTTCCTATGGCCGGGAAACCAGATGGGGCTAAAAATATTCATAGATGTATTCAATTAATTGTCCTCATTCTTCCTTTGAGAAATGAATTTCTAAGCCCAGAAATTTAACTTTGAAAACCACAGTCATCATTTATTGAAAATCCACTCTATAGGTCACTCCCTATCCTTTACTCTATGAAAATACAAAGAAATCGAACCCCTACTTCAGAGCTAGGTAAACTATTTATACTTCTTTTATTGTATTTTTTTAAGTCTTAATTGAATCTTTTATAATGTTGCTCCTGTTTTGTGTTTTGGTTGTTTGGCTGTGAGGCATATGGGATCTTAACTCTCCAACCAGGGATCAAACCTGCACCTCCTGCATTGGAAGGTGAAGTCTTAACAACTGGACCACCGGGGAAGTCCCTATATTCCTTTTAAAGATCTAAGCATTCTTTTTTCCATGAGGACAGGAACCATGTCTGGCTTATTTGCCCAGCAATTTGCATTCATTCATCCAGTAAATATTTATTGAACATCTACTATGTGCCAGAGCCCAACTCAGGCACGAGAAATACAATAGCGAATAAAAACAAGGTATGTCTTCTGGTCTGAGGGTCTAGAAAGGCAACAGTGAATGAAGAAAGAAATCCATAACATGTAAGACAATGGTAAATGCTTAGGAAAGATAAAGAAGGGTAAGGAGACAAAAGTGGTGGAGCACATTATTTTGCAGAGGTTTGTCGAGGGAGAGTTCTCTGATAAGCAGAAGTTCAAGTCTGCTTGAATTAGGCTTGAATTAGGTGAAGGAATAGGCTATGTGGAAGTCTGGAAGCAGAGGGACTTGGAAGTACAAAACCCTCAAACAAGGAGCAACCAACAGTGTGTGTTGGAGAACAATATATGAATGGAGTGAGCAAGTTGGGGTGCAATCAGAAATGAGGGCTGGGGAGAGACTTTTCTGGTGATCCAGTGGTCTTAACCAAATTTCCACTGCAGGAGGTGTGGGTTCAATCCCTGGTCAGTGAACTAAGATCCTGCATGCTGCACAGTGCAGCCAAAAAAAAAAAAAAAGGAAATTAAAAAAAAAGAAATGTGGGCTGGGGAGAGGGAGCGGCATTGTCATGTAGGGCCTTTTAGATAAGAACTTTGCATAAGCTTTTCATGGAAATATGAGAAGAGAAAAGTACACAAATCATAAATGTACAACTCAATGAATTCTCACCAACTGGACACACCCATTTAAACCACCTTCCCAAACGAGTTTCAGAACGTTGCCAGCAACCCTGAAACCTCTCCTGCCTCCTTTGTCATTTTCCCAAGGATAATCATGACTTCAACTTCTATTACCATAGATTAATTTCGACCATTTTTGAGCTTTGAGAAAATGGAATTGTACAGTATTACCCTTTGGTGTCTGACTTTGTTCACTCCATGTTATGTTCATGAGACTTGTCCATGTTATGTACAGTCAGGCTTCATTGTTTTTCATTGGTGTATGGTATTACACTGTATGAATATCCTACAATTTCTTTCTCTATTCTACTACTGATCAATATTTGGATTGTTTCCAATTTGAGGGATATTTCAAATAATACTGCTATGAGCATTCCCGCTCATGTCTTTTGGAACACATGAGCATGCCTTTCAGTTGAGTAACTATCAGGATGGGATTCGGGGGTGTGGGTTTTTCTTTGGTAGAAATTACCAAACTGTCTTCAGATTTTGCTTTTCAATCTGAGTGAAAAGGGAAATCATTTGAAGGTTCAACGTAGAGAAATCACACAATCTGAACTACATCTTTAAAGGATCACATACCAGAAGTTCTTAAAGATTACATCTTCCAAATGTTCAGCATATGAAGTAAAACCCAAGCTAACCAGAGCCAGCACTAAAAGCATGACTCCAGAGTTATATCTGTAGCCAGGACCTCTGCTCTGAACTATGCACCCATGTCTGCATAGTCTGCTTGACAACTCAACGTGGATATCTAACAGGCATCTCAAACTTTCTGTGGCCAAAACCAACTTCTTGATATTCTGCCCTGGCCTACCATCTCTGGCAGGAGAACCCATCTTAATTCATAACAGCTCCATTCTTCAATTTTCCTGGGCTATACACGTTGGTGTTATCTTCATCTCCTTGTATTTTTTCCCACCCAGTCTCCTAACAGCAGATCCTGTGAGCTCTATCTTCAGAATATTCTGGAACCATTGCTCACCCCACCCTCTTCCCCTACCTCTCTAGGCCACCATTATCTTTCCCCTTGACTTTACTTTTTGGCCACGCTTATAGGCATGAGGGATCAGAGTTCCTAAACCAGGGATTGAACCCCTCACCCCCTGCAATGAAAGCAAGGAACACCAGGGAATTTCCTTCCCTAAACTAAGGCAATCCCCACCTAAGTGGTTTTCTGTCACTTCTCTATTAAAACTCTCCCATGGGGACTTCCCTGGTGGCTCAGTGGTAAAGAATCCACCTGCCAATCCAGGAAACACAGGTTCAACTCCTGATCTGGGAAGACCCGCATACCTTGGAGCAGCTAAGTTCGTGCACCACAACTTTTGAGCCTGTGCTCTAGAACCTGGGAGCCACAGCTACTGAAGCCTGTGCACCGCAACAAGAGAAGCTACAGCAGCTAGAGAGTAGCCCCTGCTCACCGCAGTGAGAGAAAAGCCTCAGCAGCAATGAAGACCCAGCAGAGAAAAAATAAATACATAAATAAAATTATTAACCAACTCTCCTGTGGCTTCCCATATCAGTCGTTATGCTAAGTTGCTTCAGTTGTGTCCGACTCTGCGACCCTATCGACTGTAGCCCACCAGGCTCCTCTGTCCATGGGATTCTCCAAAGCAAGAATACTGGAGTGGGTTGCCATTTCCTTCTTTAGGGGATCTTCCCGACCTAGGGATCGAACCTGCATCTCTTATGTCTCCTGCATTGGCAGGCAGTTTCTTTACCACTAGTGCCACCTGGGAAGCCCTCCCATATAAAAGTGACATGCGAAGTCCACACCACCACTCACAGGTTGGCTCCTTCTACCTCTCTGACTTCAGCTCCTGGGCTTCTCCGCTTCTCACTCCACTGCAGTCACCCTGGCCTTTCCCGCATTTGCCAAACAGTCCAGGCCCCCTTCCTGGACTTCCATAGCCCTCATACCTGCTGCTCCCTCTGCCTAGAATGCTCTTGTCCGCAACTGATCACTCCGTTGCCTCCGTCCATTCTTTACTTAAAACTTCGTTTTGCAGCAAAGACTTCTCCAGACCCCTTGATGACGGTTTCATACTTCCCGTCATACTCAACATTTCGTATTTGCTTTCCCAGCTTTGTTTTCCCCGCTTAGCATTTATCACTATCTTACATGCCATAAGTTTTTATGCATTTTATCTTGTTTATCAGCTGTCCCTGCCAGCAGATCACACGTAATTACCATGAGGACATTGATTTTTTTAAAAAAAATTTTATCTTGTATTGGAGTATACTCAGTTAAGGGGTTCCTTGGGGTCTCAGACAGTAAAGGATCTGCCTGCAGTGCAGGAGACCCAGTTCCATCCCTGGGTCGAGAAGATCCCCTGGAGAAGGGAATGGCAACCCACTTCAGTATTCTTGCCTGGAGAAGTCTATGGACAGAGGAGTCTGGCAGGCTACAGTCCACGGGGTCATAGAGTCAGAAATGACTGTGTGACTAACACACAAAAACATAGTCAACTAACAAAACATATTGTGATAGTTTTAGGTAAACAGTGAAGGGGCTCAGCCATATACACATGTATCCATTTCTCCCGAACCCCCTCCCATCCAGGCTGTCACAGAATATTGATCAGAGTTCCATGTACTATACAGTAGGTCCTTGTTGGTTATTTTAAATATAACAGTGTATACAAAGACATTGATTTTTATGTTTTATTTACCTCCATAGTCTGGCATCTAGAATACGTCTTGGTAGGGGCTTCCCTGGTGGCTCAGCGGTTCAGAATCCGCCTGCCAATGCAGGAGACGTGGGTTCAATCCCAGTGCTGGGAAAATCCCTTGGAAAAGGAAATGACAATCCACTCCAGTATTCTTGCCTGGGAAATCCCATGGACAGAGAAGGCTGGCAGGCTACAGTCCACGGGGTTTCAAAAGAATCAGACCAGACTTGTTGACCAAACAACAAACAAACAACAGCATAGTAGGTACTCAAAAAAGATTTGTTGTTGGAGGGGATGAAAGTGAAAGTTGATTAGTCGTGTGTGATTCTTTGCGACCCCATGGACTATACAGTTTGTGGAATTCTCCAGGCCAGCATACTGGAGTGCGTAACCATTTCCTTCTCCATGGGATCTTCCCAACCCAGGAATCGAACCCAGCTCTCCCACATTACGGGTGGATTCTTTACCAGCTGAGCCACCAGGGAAGACCAAGAATACTGGAGTAGATAGCCTATCCCTTCTCCAGGGGATCTTCCCAACCCAGGAATCGAACCAGGGTCTCTGGTATTGCAGGTGGATTCTTTACCAGCTGAGCTACCAGGGAAACCCCAGTCAGAGGGAATGGATGGATGGAAATGATCCTTGCCCCAGGTCCTATCTTGCTGCGAGGCTGATAACAAACCAGAGGTGGTTCTAAGCATCTCCAATGAGTTGGAGTCACCAACAGAAACATGCTCCTTCTCTATCTACTCTCCCTTCCTGGCGTGCAGGGACCTGGGAAAAGCAGAGATGCTGATCGATATCTCTGACTGGGAAGGAAGATGGGATTAGGTACTAGAAATCAAAGGAAGGATGTCTCCGCCCGTCTGCTCCCAGCAGCAGAGGCTGCGATCTGCCTGGCAAATCGCCTGCTCTCAGAAACAGGATGTGTCCAGAGAGGAAGTGACTGCAGACGTGGTTGGGGTGGGGGGAGGGAAATGCCCTGTGCCTGAGACAGAACACTTGAGGCTAGTCATTCTGGAGCCTTCCAAGGGTCCATTCCTGGGGGGTGAGTAAATTCCGCTCCGTGGTCCTGCGGTGACTCACTCTGTGTCTTGGGGAATGCGCGGCCCATCCCTAAGAAGGGAGAACAGGTGTTTCCTTCTCCAGGGTTCTCAGCTTGAGTGACTGGTGGCTGAAGGGGGATCAGGACGCTGATGCCAAGCCCCCAACCAGCTCCAGTGGGCTGTGCGATTAACCCGCTTCTGTGCCAGCGTTTTCCTGGGGACGTTATGAGTGAGGAAGTGAACACTCCGCGAGGCAGCAAGTCTTGATGCTGTGTTTGCCGCGTAGGGGGAGGAATAACTCAGTGGCAGAGAGAGAAGAGGATGTCTGGGTTAAGGCTCTGTAGAACTGTCGAAAGGAGTAGTTTTTTTTTTTTTTTTTTTTAAACACACCGCACGGCATGCAGGATCTTACTTCCCTGTCCAGGGGTCGAACCCATGCCCCTTGCAGTGGAAGAATGGAGTCTTAACTACTGGACTGCCAGGGAAGTCCCAGGAGGAGCTTTCTAGCAAGTGGTTTTACTAATCTTGGTTTGAGATAGAAGCCCACTGCCCGAGGATCTCTAGGAAACCTGCTTTCTGTACCTCCCCCCGGAGCGGTCAAGGAAGCTGGCTTGGCCTGAATGAGTCCTGGGCCCTCATGCTCAGGCGCCCCAGCAGAGAAGTTTCCCAGCTTTACGGAGGTGTTCCAGCCTCAAGACCATGGAAGCTGCGGCCTGATGTCTTGTTTGGCAGCCAGAAGAGAGAGAAACAGTTCCTGCAGACTCCTTACCTTGGTTCTGCCCTGGTGGGCTCCAAAATTTGGACTCTGCATTTTGGCCAAAGGACATTAATGTCATAAAACCCTTACCAGGAAACTTCTGATGAAAACCAGCTTGGCTATTTAAGAATCACAAACAAAGTGCTCAGCATAGGAAAGGGCAAATGCATTAATTTAAGTTTCCAGAAGAACAGAAAAAGCAAGAAAACTTGGCGTGACCACAGCAATCTCCAGACAAGCTCTGGGACTTGTGTTTATGGTGAAATGCAGCGAGCAGCTCAAAGCTTGGAATGTTATTATGAGCATTATGATTATTATAATAAAAACTGTGATTTTTTTTTCTTCTACTCTGAATATCAAAGCAAGCATCTTTAAGCTTGTCTTTGATATGAGGTTAAAGACAGCAGGAGGTATCATCCTAGCAGGCTGCTTCTAATGCATTTATTTACAGCAAAGAGCTCATAAGGTGCAAAGCATTCTGCAACCCACTTTTTTGCTTAAACAATTAGTCATGAGCATCTTTTCATGTCAATATATATACATCCACATTTTTCTAGGTGCTTCCTTTAAACTGAGAAAGAAAGGGATCCTCCTTGATGGAAGACATGCAGTCATCTTGGGAATAACCTAGGGGAATAGCCCCAAAGTGGGGGCTTCCCAGGTGGTGTCATGTTAAAGAACCTGCCTGCCAGTACAGGAGAAGCAAGAAATGCAGATTCAATCCCTGGGTCAGGAAGATCCCCAGGAGGAAGGCATGGCAACCCACTCCAATATTCTTGCCTGGAAAATCCCGTGGGCAGAGGAGCCTGGCATGCTATAGTCTATAGGGTCACAAAGAGTTGGACATGATGGAATCAACTTAGCACGCATGCACGGGCCCCAAAGCAGGGATCCATTCTGCTAAATTCTCTGCTAAATGTTCCCATAGAAGGAGCGCACCACCCCAGCTCTCAGTCACATGTAGTAGAAACTGGTCCATCTTTTGTCTGAACTCTGTGTGACAGCCAGGAAGGTGGGAAAACACCTCAAGTCTGTCTTGAGTTTTCCCTCCTGTAATTTCCCCTCGCCTTATTCCAACCTCACTTTTTCCTTTCTAGAAGCTGGAGAGGGAAAGTAAAGTAACTGATCTTCCTGGTCGAGTGAACAGCCCTACTGGTTTGTCTGAGAATGAGGGTTTTTCCCAGGACATGAGACTTTGAATTTTAAAGCCAGAAGAGTCCCAAGGAAACCAGGGAGGGTTAGTCACCCTATTCCCAGAATCAGGAGGGGTGAGGGGAGTCATGGTCAAGTTTGACCGAGTTTCTAGAGATCCGCTTTTCACAGTTCCACTAAGATCAGGTTGGAAGTTTCTGGAAGGCACATTCTCTGAGTTTCGACCAGGCCTCCTTAGGTCCCACGTCTACCCTGCAAACAATCTCCAGGACAAGAGATCGATGCCTTGGAGGCAGAGGACTGGCCACCAGGAAGACGACCCGCTGAGGACACAGACTGTTTCCTGCTCTGCAGAGGCGTCACACACCTGAAGCCAGCTGCGACCTCTCCCCAGACTCTCCAATTTGTCCTCTCATGAAATGGCTTCATCTCGCTGAGCCTCAGTTTCCTCATCTGAAAGTGGGAAGAGGATTAGAAGGCAGTGAGCTATGTCAGGTCCCTAGCAATTAGCGAGTGCTGGAGAAATCCCTGGTGACGTTTGGAGGGAGCTCCGAGGTGTCAGAGCAGAGGGCAGGGGACAGCGCCGCGGACGGTCATGGTGTCACCCCGCCACATCCCCCCACCCCAGCTAGGCAGTTGCCCTCATCCCCCCAAAGCCAGCTTACCATTCGCTCATCCGTCCATGAAAGGCAGCAAGGTCAAGGGCCTTTCAGACCCTCCGTGTCATTTTGGTTAGGAGGTGGCTGTCACAAAATTTTGCTTATTAACTTGAGGGCCCAGAAGTCACACTTTGTAGAAACACAATGTTCATGCCAATGTCTCTGACCACAAACCCCAAGAGTCTGAATGTTGAGACACTCAGGAAGTCGAAAGGGTCCTCTCGTCTTCAGAGGCCCAGCCCAGCTCACAGGAATGGCATGTATCAAAAGGCAGGAAGTCCCTGCAAGTCTGTCCCGTCAAGCCACCAGACACTGGTCACCTTTATGTGGCTGCGCAAAAAGTCAAGTTCTCAGGGAGAGGAGAGGTGATCTGGGACCTTCGGGGCCGGGGTGGAACCCATGTCTGAGAATCAAGGCCACCACAGGAAGCCAGGCTTCCCTCTGTCGATAGAGGGACTCAGAACCGAGCCTTGGCTCCCTCATGGGATAAGTGACTTTCTGGTCCCTGTTTCTTTTTCTCTCTGTTCTTTCTTTTTCTCTTTCTTTCTTTTTTTAAAAAAATAAATTTATTTATTTATTTGGTTGCACTGGGCCTTAGTTGTGGCACGCAAACTCTTAGCTGTGGCATGTGGGATCTGGTTCCCTGACCAGGGATCGAACCCGAGGCCCCTACATTGGGAGGGAGGAATTCTAGCCACTAGACCACAGGGGAGTCTCTCCTCCCTTATTTCTTTCCTTTTTGGCATACGTTCTCCAAGGAAGTATCGAACATGTGCTGCAACTCCCAGGAACAAGCCCGCAGAGAAACAGAGAGAAGAGTGGGTGGCCTTCCATCAAGATCTGAGGGACTAAAGGCCTGAGACAGCCCTGGCCCATCACTCTCCCCTTCCAGGTCTGCTTTACTGACTGACTTGGGGGCCCAGGTTGCCAGCTCCCTGTCCTGGGCTTCCTCAGGGGACAGAGGGAAGAGAAAGGAAGAGAAAGGGGCTGGCTACAACCGAAGGGATGGCCCGGCAGGTCACAGAGTCAGGCTTGGTCATGGTCGCCCACAGGGATTTCTCTGCAGCGCATGATCCCATGAAGAGAGAAAGAAAGAGAGAGAATCTCTTAGTGAGCTGAAGCAGTATCCCTGCAGAAGAAGGGGGAATAAATAATAGGTTGGCCAGGAAAAATTCCTGACCTTCTAAAGGCAAAAGTAGGTAAAACACGCCAGTTGGTCATAGGAGTCCTGCTTAAGGCAGAAGCAACCCAGAAAGTGAAAGTAAACAACACACAGGAGGTATCTTTCCTGGTGGTCCAGTGGCTAAGACTCCATGCTCCCAATGCAGGGGGCCTGGGTTCGATCCCTGGCCTGGGAACTAGATGCCACATGCTGCAGCTAAGAGTTTGAATGCCACAACTAAAGATCCCACCTGCCACAACTAAGACCCGGCACAGCCAAACAAATAAATAAAAGCAAGTGTAGGAGAGTGAGAACAGGATGGGAGGAAGGAAAAACAGAGAGCGAGACAAATTCCTAGGGACAGAAGGCAGAGGCAGGCAGCTCCTATTTGCTAAAGCTCTCTTCTAGGCCACTAAATACTGCTAGAAGACTTAGTTATCACAGCATTTTACAGACAAGAAGACCAAGGGAATTCCCTGGTGGTCCAATGGTTAGGACTCCATGCTTTTATTGCCAGGTTCCAGGTTCAGTCCCTGGCCAGGGAACTGAGACCCTGCAAGCCATGCAGCATGGCCAAAAACAAAAAAACACAAAAAACCCAGAAAACAAAACAAAAAATACACAAACAGAACCGAGACCCATGAAGTTAAATTCTTCACCCTAGGACCACAGGCAGGGATTAGCTAAATCTGAATTTGAACCCAGGGCTGCCTTGACTCCAGTGTCCAGGCTTTTAATAGAAGGAAATGGCAACCCACTCCAGTATTCTTGCCTGGAGAATCCCCATGGGCAGAGGAGCCTGGTGGGTTATAGACCATGGGGTCGCAGAGTCAGACATGACTAAGCTAACACAACAGACTATCAGTCACTGCCTGGGAGCTGTCTGCTTTGAGTCCACACTTGACCCATGGTTGCTTCTCATTGCTTATAACTTAAAAATAATCACCATGTAAAAGAAAACTTTAAATCATAAGATTAAGTCAATATATACTGAGTGGTATATTAAATAGGAAATGAATTTGGCTGCTGTGACAGAGAACCAAAAGAAAAATGATTTAAAGAAGCTAACAGAGAAATTTCTGTTCGCAGCCCTTAGCTGTCAGGAATTCACACTCTTTCTGTCTTTGTTGCTCCACCCAGTGCCCCAGCAGGATGACAAATCAAAACCATCAAAAACCTGAAAGATGCAAGGACAGCCCCTGTTTGAATACTTGTTTGAATAGTGGAAAACCCCAAGTGGTCATGGAGAATGTCAGGAAATTGACCCAGATATAATCAGGTACCAGCTATGGCACAATTCTAGGCACTTTAATACATAGGCTTCCCAGGTGGTACTAGTGGTAAAGAATCTGCCTGCCAATGCAGGAGATGCAGGAGACATGGGTTTGAACCCTGGGCAGGAAGATCCCCTTTAGGAGGAAATGGCAACCCACTCCGGTATTCTTGCTTAGAGAATCCCATGGACAGAAGAGCCTGGTGGGCTACAGTCCATGGGGTTGCAAAGAGTCAGATACAACTAAAGCAACTTAGCATGTACACACGCAATACATAGCTACGCAACAGAAAAACACTTTTCCCCTATCCCCAAAGGGAAAGAAAATTGGAGGCAGGGGCCAACAGAGATGATCTTGACTGTTCTGCCTCAGGGTTCCCTTAGCTGTCCTTTCTCTCATCATATCTAGTCCAGAAAGCTGTGATAATCTTGGTAACCTAAGAAACATCACATTGGTTCATGACATGGATGAGATATAAGTACTAATCATCTTAGATATCTAAGTAAACCAATGCATTGCAGAGGGTGGAAGATAAAACCCACGGCCTTTCAAAGCCTACCATATTGTGAAATTCTCACAGTCTAGGGTATGTGAGAAGATCCCTTCTAAAGGAAGAGACAAGTTGTTGCACTTTGCATAGCCCACCATGAAGAAAAAGGTGTAACCCTGCTGGACATCCGAATTTCAGAGATGGCATGTATCACATGTGGGCATGCCGCTCTGGATGACCTGAAGTCTGCCCATGTTGGTGGGGCTTAGAATAATAAAGCTCTCCCGCAGTCCAGGCCACGCTATAGACTGCTCTGCCTTTGGGTCTTATGACTCAGCACACCTAATGGGATCAGAAATGCCTCTGGCCCACAGAGATATTCTCTGGGGCACCAACAAGCCCCAACAGAAGAAGGGACAGGCTGGAGAAAGGTCATGCCTTCCTCTACCAGTCACCATTCTCCATTTGAAAAGCAGCCTCCGGTTTGCTTCTGGGCCCAGGTTGAGAGTCAACACCTGAACACAGGCCACCAGGTCACATGCAGAGTGGCACTCCAATATTCCATCAGCAGTTGGGGCTGGGGTACCTGGATCCAGGGCCGAGGATCTGGAAAGTGTCTGTACGAGCAGGTGGCGAGGAGCTCCTGCTATTTCACCATCTTTCCCTCAACCCTGCACCTATGGGCTTGCAGCATTTCCTTATGACCAGTTAGCAGAGGAGGAAGAAGAACCAGCAGGCCGGGTTTCTGGCTGAGTTCATACTGCAGGCAGCCATTGTGTGAAGTCAATGACAACTACATCCCACTCAGGCATGGTCCTGAATGACAGTGGTGAAGGAAAACCTTCCCAATGGGCCGAACTCCAGACCAAACAACTGGTTTGTCCACTTTGTGTGGAATGAAAGGTGACCTGTGATATGGATCCACACTGACTCATGGGCTGTGACTGATGGGTTGGCTGACTGGTCAGGGGCTTAGTAAGTACAAGACTGGAAAACTGGTGAACAGAAGTTTCTGGGGAATAAACCCACATACCTATGGTCAATTAACCTATGACAAAGAAAGCAAGAATATACAGTGGAGAAAAGACAGTTTCTTCAGCAAGTGGTGTTGGGCAAGTTGGACAACTACATGTGAATCAGTGAAGTTAGAACACTCCCTCACACTGTACACAAATACAGACTCAAAATGGCTTAAAGACCATAAAACTCCTAGAAGAGAGCATAAGCAAAACATTTTCTGACATAAGTCATACCAGCGTTTTTCTAAGTCAGTCTCCCAAGGCAATAGAAATAATAGGAAAAATAAGCAAATGGGACCTAATCAAACTTATAAGCTTTTGCACAACAGAAGAAACCATAAATGAAATGAAAAGACAACCTACAGAATTGGAGAAAATATTTGTAAGCGATGCAACTGACCAGGGCTTAATTTCCAAAATATACAAATAGCTCATACAACTCAGTAACAAAACAACAAAGAACTATATCCAATCTCCTGGGATAAACCATAATGAAAAAGAATATAAAAGAAAGAATGTATATATATACATGCACACACACACACACATATATGTATAACTGAGCCATTTTGCTGTACACTAGAGATTGGTACAAGATTGTAAATCAATTACACTTCAATAAAAAAAAGTTTAAAAGACCAAAAAAAAAGTACAACCCAATCGAAAAATGGGCAGAAGACCTATTAGACATTTCTACAAACAAGACATACAGATGACCAATAGACACATGAAAAATTGCTCAGCATTAGTAATTATTAGAGAAATGCAAATCTAAACTACAATGATTATACAGAGTGAAGTAAGCCAGAAAGATAAAGACCAATACAGAATACTAGCGCATATATATGGAATTTAAAAAGATGGTAACGATAATCCTATATGCAAAACAGAAAAAGAGACACAGATGTACAGAACAGACTTTTAGACTCTGTGGGAGAAGGTGAGGGTGGGATGTTCTGAGAGAATAGCACTTAAACAAGTATACTATCAAAGGATGAAACAGATCACCAGCCCAGGTTAGATGCATGAGACAAGTGCTCAGGGCTGGTGCACTGGGAAGACCCAGAGGGATGGGATGGAGAGGGAGGCGGGAGAGGAGATCGGGATGGGGAACACATGTAAATCCACAGCTGATTCATGTCAATGTATGGCAAAAACCGCTACAGTATTGTAAAGTAATTAGCCTCCAACTAATAAAAATAAAGGGAAAAAAAATTAAAAAAATAAAATACTTGAGCATAAAAAAAAAACCAAACTACAATGAGATATCACCTCACACTGATCAGAATGGCCATCATTAAAAAGCCTACAAATATCAAATGCTGGAGAGGGTGTGGAGAAAAAGGAACCCTCCTACACTGCTGATGGGAATATAAATTGGTGCGGCCACTATGAAGAACAGTATGTGTGTGCTTAGCGGCTCAGTCGTATCCAACTCCTTGTGACCCCATGGACTGTAGCCCACCAGGCTCCTCTGTCCATGGGATTCTCCAGGCAAGAATACTGGAGTGGGTTGCCATGCCCTCCTCCAGGGGATCTTCCCAACTCAAGAATCAAACCCAGGTCTCCTGCATTGCAGGCAGATTCTTTACCGTCTGAGCCATCAGGGGAGCCCTGGAGAACAGTATGGAGGTTCCTTAAAAAACTAAAACTTCCTTGGTGATCCAGTGGTTAAGAATCCACACTTCTGCCGCAGGGGCACAGGTTTGATCCCTGGTTGGGGAACTGAGATCCTATATGCTGCACAGCCACTACCAAAAAAAAAAAAAGTCAAGAGTTGGAGGGAAAGGAATAAATTGGAAGATTGGGATTGACATATACACACTACTATATATAAAATAAAAAACTAATAAGAACATGAATTTGAGCAACCTCTGGGAGGTAGTGAAGGATAAGGGAGCCTGGCATGCTGCAGTCCATTGGGTCGCAAAGAGTCAGACACAATTTAGCAACTGAACAACAACAACAAATAAGAGCCTATTTTATAGCACAGGGAACTCCACTCAATATTCTGTGATGGTCTATATGGGAAAAGAATCTAAATATGAGTGGATATATGTATATGTAAACCAGATTCACTATGCTGTACTCCTGGAATTAATAGAACACTGTAAACCAACTATATCCCAATAAAACTTTCTACAAAAAGACAGAGTGGTATCCAGACAGGGAAAAGCAAAGAGACCAATGGAAGAGAGATGCCAGAAATGAACCAAAATCACATGAAAACAATATTTGGCAAAGGGAACATTACAAATCAGTGAAAAGGAGATGGCTGGATTACTTAAACATGGTGCTGGTTAATTGGCTATACCCCAGTACAAAATGAAAAGTTGAAAGTTGAAAAAAAGAAGTGGAGCTTGAAGAATTAGTTTTATAAGTGGGAGAAAATAGATCTTTACTTCACAGAATACACAAAAATAAAGTCAAGATGGATTGGAGACCTAAATGCAAAATTTTAATACTTTTAGAAAAATATAGAGAGAATTATCTTATAGCACTGGGTAGAAAAAGACTGCTCAAATAAGATACAAATAGG
Organism: Muntiacus reevesi; assembly: GCF_963930625.1. Classification (NCBI taxonomy): domain Eukaryota; kingdom Metazoa; phylum Chordata; class Mammalia; order Artiodactyla; family Cervidae; genus Muntiacus; species Muntiacus reevesi. The sequence goes on along the minus strand of NC_089266.1, from coordinate 13,777,832 downwards.
ATAAAATTGGAAAAAAAAATAAAACAACTTCTGTACAAAAGAAAGAAAACAAGAGATAAAGGAGGGCTTCCCTGGTGGCTCAGTGGTAGAGAATTCACTTGCCAATACAGGGAACACGGATTGGTTCCCTAATCCAGAAAGATCTCATAGGCCATGGGACAGCTAAGCCCATGCGCCCCAACCACTGAGGCCTGCGCCTTACACCTAGAGCCCGCGCTCCGAAACAAGAGACCACCACAGTGGGAAGCCTGCCCACCACAACTAGAGAGCAGCCTCCTCTTACCACAGCCATAAATAAAAAATAGTTTTTAAAAAGAGAGATAAAGGAAAATAAAAGTCTATAATCACAGTGAAAATAAAGCCACAGACTTTCAGATTTATTTTCAGAAGATTTAAAGAATTCTTAATAAGGCAAGAAGAAAATGACTAACAACCCAAAGGAAACAGAAAATGGTCAAGGGTGTGAGGAAAGAGTTCTGAAACTCATCAACAGGAAAATGCAAATTAAAACCACCCTGAAAGACCACTTTACATCCTTCAGATGGGCAAGAATTTAAAAGACTGCCAAGGGTGGGCAAAGATGTGCACAAATAGGAATTCACTTGCACTGTTGGCAAGAGTGTAAAGTGAATAAAATGTTGGCCATGGCTAGAACAATGGTGAACAAATTCTTCAATTCAGCAATTTCACTTCTGGGTACACACCATGAGCATTCTCTCACTCACCCAAAATGGGAGAAACAGGAACGTCCATTGCAACTCCATAATTGCAAAACAACAAAAATAAAAACAACTAAATTAATTATCTATCAATAAAATATTGGATAAATAACTTGCAGTAGAATTATACAACGAAATACCATGCAGGAACTTAAAAAAGAACAATAGCTTCCTATATCATCATGAATAAATTTCAAAAACATAAATTTGAGAGCATGCTGAAGTATAAGAGATACCTAATATAAATTAACTAAAGTTAATAAATAGTTCAAACAACAATTTTATATTTACAGATGATATGTATGTTATAGAAATATGAAGACCATTATAGAAATTCAGAAGAGTAGTTATCTCTGGAGAAGGGAGGAAAGGTAACAAGATTGGTGGGAGTTGCAACGCAGGGGTAATAACAGTAGCAGACTGATGCCTCATCGCCTTAAAAATAAATAAAAATTTGAAAGCAAATATAGCAAAATGTTAAAAGTCACTCAGATAGCAGGCGCAGAGAATACTATAGTAAATTCTGAACTTTGCTTGAAATGTTTAACAATTTTTTTTTTAAATGGAGCCCTTTTTTGCAGAAATTGACAAGCTGTCTGGAAGACTCATAGAGAAATAGAAAGGACAGAGGGGAGCCAAAATAATCCTAATAAAAGAACAAAGACCTCCCAATTCCAAAACGTACTACAAAGCTACAGTAATCAAGGCAGTGTCCTCCTGGCATTAAGGATAGACATACAGATCAACGGAACAGAATTGAGAGTTCAGAAATAAACCTTACGCTTAAGGTCAATTGACTTTCAACAAGAGTGCCCAGACAGGGATTTTCCAGGTGGTCCAGTGGTTAAGACTCTAGGGTCCCACTGAGGGGGTACAGGTTCATCCTGAGTAGAGGAGCTAAGATCCCACATGCTGTGGGTTGTGGCAAAAAAAAAAAAAAAAGTGTCCATGAAGGAAAGATTAATCTTTTCTATCAATGGATACCCACATGCGAAAAAATGAAGCTGAATCTCCTCATTTCAGTTCAGTTTAGTCACTCAGTGGTGTCTGACTCTTTTCAACCCCACGGACTGCAGCACACCAGGCTTCCCTGTCCATCACCAACTCCGAGCTTGCTCAAACTCATGTCCATCGAGCGGGTGATGTCATCAACCATCTCATCCTCTGTCGTCCCCTTCGCCTCCTGCCTTCAATATTTCCCAGCATCAGGGTCTTTTCCAAAGAATCTCCTACCACACATCATATATAAAAATTTTTTTAATGGATCAAAGAGTTGACTGTAAGAGCTAAACCTAGAACACTCCTAGGAGAAAACATAGACGTAAATCTTTGTGACTTAAGATTAGACAGTGATTTCTGAGACATGACATCAAAAGCACAGCAATAACGTTAAAAATAGATAGACTGGATGCTATTTCAATTTAAAATTTTTGTGCTTCTAAGGATACTATCAAGAAAGTGAAAAGAAAACCCACAGAATGAGAGAAAATATTTACAATTATGTATCAGATAAGAGCCTGGAATGCAAAATATACAAAGAACTCTTTACAACTCAACAATAAAATGACCAAAAAAACCTAACTAGAAAGCCTGTGAAGAACCTGAACAGACATTTCTCCAAAGAAGAGACACCAGTGGCCAATAAGCACAGGAAAAAATACACTCAGCATCAACAGTCATTAGGGAAATGCAAATCAAAACCACAATGAGATACCACTTCACACCCACTAGATGGCTATAGTCAAATAGATGGATACTAAGAGGTGTTGGTGAGGACTTGGAAAGGCTGGAACGCTCATACGTTGCTAGTGAGAATGTAAAATAGTGCAGCCACTTTGGAAAACATTTCAGAGTTCTTCCAATTTTAATTAATCTACTTTCAAAATTTTATTATTTTTTAAGCTTTAAATCAAATTTTATTGGAGTATAGTTGCTTTACAATGCTGTATTGGTTTCTGCTATATGGCAAAGTAGGTCTGCTACAGACACACACACGTGCACACACACATGTATATATCCCCTCTTTGGGGGCTTTTCTTCTCATTTAGGTTACCACAAAGCACTGAGTAGAGCTCCCTGTCCTGAGATAATAAAAGAAAGTTCTGGAAATGGATAAGTGGTAAGGGTTGTACATGTTGCAAATGCAGTTAATGCCAATGAATGGTCACTGTCATTTTATGCACATTCGACTGCAATTAAATAAATCTGGGGCTATCTGGTGGCTGAGAATCTGCCTGCCGATGCAGGAGACATGGATTTGATCCCTAATCCAGGAAGATCACACACGCCACGGAGTAACTAAGCCCATGCACAACTATTAAGCCCTGTGCGCTCGGAGCCCAGGAGCCACAACTACTGCCCAGGGGCTGCAAGTGCTGAAGCCTGCACTCCTTAGGGACTGTGCTCCTCAACGAAAGAAGCTTCCCATGTACTACAACTAGAGAGGAACCCTCGCTCTCCACAATGAGAGGAAAGCCCACACAGCAGCGAAGATCCTGCACAGCCAAAACATAAATAAACACCTTTTAAAAAGACAAAATCTGAACCCAAAGAAAGAGGATAACCACTCAGGAGCGGTTTGGAGACAAACCCCCATCCCCCCACATTTATCAAAGACAGGTGACTTTCAAGACGGTGAGGAAACATCTTCATAAATGCTGTCCAGAAAGCAGACACTGGGGATGAATACGCTTTTACAAGATAATGACATCATATGTCTAAAACTCTCCTCTATTAAGAAAAAATGCCTGTGATGTGGTCTAGAGCAGCACTGTCCAGTAGAAGTACAACATGAGACATGTGCAATCTTACATTTCTAGTAATCATGTTTAAAAAAAAAAAAAACTGGGGGGAGGACTTATTTTTTACAAAATATTTGTGTAACCCAGCATATACAAAATACCATCTCAGCCTGTAAATAATATAAAAAAGTCAGTAATGACATATTATACTTTCATTACTTTTTTCACACTAAATCAAGAGCTGATGTGTATTTCGCTCTTGCCACGCATCTCAGTGAGAACAAGCCACATTTCAAGGTTCAAGGGCCATGTGTAAAGCTCCAGGCTTCAGAGTGAGAGGCACAATTCTGAACCAGACCTGAGTCCCTGGTTTCTTGCTCCACCACCCAGCTCCACTACTAACAGTGGGACCTATGGAAAGAGCCTTTCGGGCTAAGTTGCTTCAGTCATGTATGACTCTTTTCGACCCCATGGACTGTAGCCTGCCAGGCTCCTCTGTCCACAGAATTCTCCAGGCAAGAATATTGGAGTGGGTTGCGATGCCCTGCTCTAGGGGATCTTCCTGACCTAGGGATCGAACTTGCGCCTCTTACGTCTCCCGCATTGGCAGGCAGGTTCTTTACCACTAGCGCCACCTGGAAACCCCAAGTGCCTGAATAGCTGTGAATCTCAGTCCTGAAAAGTAAAAGCATCAGTTGCTCAGTTGTGTCCATCTCTTTTCAACCCCATGGACTGTAGCCCTCCTGATTCCTCTGTCCATGGAATTTTCCTGGCTAGAATACTGGAATGGGTTGCCATGTCTTCCTCTAGGGGATCTTCCTGGCCCAGGGATGGAATGCCAGGTCTCCTTCATTGGGGACAGATTCTTTACCATCTGAACCACCAGAGAGGCCCGAATCACAGTCCTTGTCTTGAGAAATTCCTAATAAAATGGACTTGAGTTGACCTGTCTAGGCCATATGGTTATTGGAAGACTCCATCAAGACAATACATGACTATAAATGTTCATATAGCTGTGATGTCTGGTTGAATCTATCAATACCAAAAGGAAATATGTTAAAATTATAGTCTAAGACCATCATAACCACAGGCAAGAGAAATACTTCTGGACAAAAATTCCTTGATAGTCCAGTGGTTGGGACTCTGTTTCCACTGCAGGGACCACACAGGTTCAATTCCTGGTCAGGGAACTAGGATCCCACATGCTGCAGGGTGGAGCCAAAAATAAATAAATAAAATAAAATACTTCTGGACAAGTGAACTCAGGGGGAGGCACGCAGGGAGGGTAGCAGGGAGAAGTTCATGATACGAAGCATATGTAGACAACTCCAGACTAGTCCTCTCCAGGAAAAGAAGCCCCAGAGCCACAGTCACTTACTTGTGAATGTATGGAGCCTGAGAGACACATGGTCATAGCTGTTCTGCAAGTGGATTTTCTTCCAGGCTATAAGATGCTATTTCTCAAAGGAAGGAGCTCAGAGCTTCCTTGTTTATGAATTTATTTTTCAGGGGTGGAGTGATTTAAAGAGCTGGGGCTGTTTCCTGACAGTGTACACTGAGCCGGCCTGGAAGCCTCAGGCCCCAGCCAGGCTGACCACGAGCCAGACCCAGAGTAAGCTTCGTCCCACGCTTCCTGTCGGGTCCGGCAGCCTGAGTTTCCTGGTGACCCTTTCCTGCACCCAGCTGATTCAAAGGCCTGGCAAGACCTGGTGCCAGCCAAGAAAATCTGAGGCAGCCAGGTTTGTTATTTCAAATCTCTAACCCAGCAGACCTCTGTGCTTGGCTAGTAAATACAAAGTTAAAACAAGGATGCATGTGATAGCTGTGATTTATAAGACAAGTGGGCAAAAATCCCTGCGTGGCCAGCCTTCAAAATGTCAGCCCATTTCAAATTGAACGAATTTAACTAGTGTCATAAAATAATAAAAATGATGAACAGTGGGAAGGTAAAAATGGCAAGGCCATTCTAGGAAATGCTTTGGCAGTTTCTTATAAAGTTAAATATATACCTACCATAAGATTCAGCAATAGCACTCCTGGGAATTTATCCCAGAGAAAGGAAAATGTGTTCATACAAAGTCCTCTATACCAATGTTTACAGCAGTTTTATTTGTAATAGTCCTGTATTAGTCAGAATTCTCCAGAGAAAAAGAACCAGTCGAGAGAGAGGTTAAGAGAGAGAGAGATTTCTCATAAGGAATTGCATCACATGATCACAGAGGCTGACAAGGTCAAAGTTTCAGAGTCGACGAGCTGGAGACGGAAGAAAACCAATGATGTAGTTCCTCTGAGTCTGAAGGCCTGAAACCCAGAAAGAGTTGATGTTTCAATTTGAGTGTAAAGGGGGGAAAAACCATATCTCAGCTCAAGGCAGTCAGGCCGGAGGACTCCCTCTATTTGGGAGAAAATCAGCCTTTTTGTTCTGTTCAGGCCTTCAACTGATTGAATGAGGACCACCCCCACTAAGGAGAGCCATCTGCTTTATTGAGTCTACCAATTTAATTGTTAAACTCATCCAAAACACCCTCCCAGAAACAATCAGAATCAAATCTGACCAAATATCTGAGCACCATGTGATCCAGTCAAGTTGACACATAAAATTAACCACCACACACACATACACAAAATTAACCATCACAAGTCAAAAACTGAACACAAGCAAATGTCCTTCAGCAGGTGAATGAATAAACAAGTTATGGGCCAGTCATACAATGGAATACTGCTCAGCAATAAAAAGGAATGAGCTACTGATACATGAAACCACTTGAGGGCATCTTAGGGCTTTATGTTGACTGAAAAAAAGCCAATTGCCTAAGTGTACATACTGGAGATGTACAATGCTGGAGATGGTTGTTATGGTACTTCTCTTGATTGCAGTATTCATCTCATGATGCTTATATATATCAACTCATCACAGGCACACCTTAATTACACACAATTTTAATTTGTCAATAATACTTCAATAAAGTTGGAAAAGGAGAAAAAAGATTAAGCCCTGCCCTTAAGGCTGGCTTTGCTCCTGCTTGCCTATGATAGATTTAAATTTTAAAACAGCTCTTTTCAGGAATTCCCTGGCAGTCCAGTGGTGAGGACTCCACACTTCCACTGCAGGAAGGCACAGGTTTGATCCCTGGTTGGGGAACTAAGATCCTGCAAGCCGTGCAGCATGGCCCTCCACCAAAAGATATATATATATATATAAGATTGCTCTTTTTAAAGTGTTCATTTCAAAATAGTTACATACTCTTTGATTTTTGAAGTGGCAAAATTATAGTGACAGGGAATAAATAGATCAGTGGTTGCCAGGGGTTAGGGCTGGGGGGAGGGTGTGACCACTAAGGAATATCATGAAAAGGTTTCTTATTGGTGATGGAATGGTTCTGTATTCAAATCTTGATGATAGTTACTTGAATCTGCACAGAAAATTTCATAGAATTATACACCCTCTGAAAAAGGAATGTATGTTTTTTTTCTAATGATGATGGGTACTTATTCAGTATCGTGTTCACAGCACCGCTCTTGCAACTTTACATACACTCTGTGCATATATACACTCATGTGCATGTGCGTGCTCAGTCATGCCCTATAGACTGTAGCCCACCAGGATCCACTGTCCATGAGATTTCCCAGGCAAGAATACTGGAGTGGGTTGCCATTTCCTTCTCCAGAGGATCTTCCCAACCCAGAGTTCGAACCCACGTCTCCTGCGTTGGCAGGCGGATTCTTTACCACTAAGCCACTTGGGAAGCCCTTCCATGCATTAAACATGATATTGACGGAAACTTCGTGAATAAACACTATTGGTCCATTTCAGCCAGGAAGAAACAGATGCCCACAGACTGTCAGTAACCACACACAATCACACAGTAGGGAAGTGGCAAAACCAGGGCTTCAACCAAATCTGTCTGACTCCAAGACTTCTGCCCTTTCCCCTGCCTGCCTCAGGTAACCTCCTAATCCATGATAAACTCCAAAGAACAGAGCCTCTATCGTTCACACAATAGATCATTCCAGCTCTGATGTCATCTCGCACCACAGCTGAGCATTCTACACTTCCTTCTCACATGCTCGGAACCACGCTGAGCTGCAGCTGGGTCCTAAGGTAAATGCAGAAAATTCTACTCTACGGAGAGGCGATGAGAATTGGGAATTCCCTGATGGTCCAGTGATTAGGATGCGGTACTCTTGCTGCTGGGGCCCAGGGTTCAATCCCTGGTGGGGGAACTAAGAGCTCACAAGCCATGGGGTGTGACCAAAAAAGAGAGAAAGAATTAGCAGAGAGATGAAGCCATTGAAGAGTAAACTGCACAACAAGTCCAGATAGGCAGGTGGCTCAGACCGGCTTCAGGGGTCCCAGAGGAAAGGGAGAAGCTTTCGTCCATAAACTTCACTTAGAAGGTGACTGGCTCTTTAAAGGTATATGTGTCTCCGGCAGTATGCTTCATCAGCTCCCTCCAGGCTGAGCTAGGAGCCCCCGCTTCAATGCTCCCATCAGCAGGGTTTACTGGGGACTAACCATATGGTTCCAGAATCATTAGTGTGTGTGCTGACCATCTGGGAGCCTCCAACAAAACTTGGCCTGAGTAGGAGCAAGAGCCCAGTGAGTATTTGTTGAGAGAATAAATGAACTGTAAGGGGTTGTGGACTCAAACGCCTTCAGAAGTCAGGCAGGATGGACCTACAGATTGTCGTACTGAGTGAAGTAAGTCAGACAGAGAAAGACAAATATCATATGATGTGGCTTATATGTGGAATTTTAAAAAATGATACATGGGTTTCCCCGGTGCTCCAGTGGTCTGCTTCCATGGCAGGGGGGATAGGTTTGATCCCCAGTTGGGGATGTCCACATGTCATGAGGCACAACCAAAAAAGACGTATAAAAACAGTATAAATGAACCTATTTACAAATCAGAAATAGTCACAGAAGTAGAAGGCAAACACAGTTGCCAAGGGGAAAGCAGGGTAGGAAAATAAACTGGGAGACTGGTATTGACATATACAATACTACTATAAGTGAAAGTGAAAGTTGATCAGTCATGTCCGACTCTTTGCAGTGCCTTTGACTATACAGTCCATGGATTTCTCCAGACCAGAATACTGGAGTGGGTAGCCTTTTCCTTCTCCAGGGGATCTTCCCAACCCAGGGACTGAACCAGGGTCTCCTGCATTGCAGGTGGATTCTTTACCAGTTGAGCTACAAGGGAAGCCCAAGAATACTGGAGTGGGTGGCCTATACCTTCTCCAGCAGATCTTCCCAACCGAGGAATTGAACCACGGTTTCCTGCATTGCAGGTGGATTATTTACCAACTGAGCTCTCATATGTAACAGGTAATTAATAAGGACCTACTGTATAGCACAAGGAACTCTATTCAACACTCTGTAATGACCTATATGGGAACAGAATCTGAAACAGATATATCTATACGTATAACTGATTCACATTGCTCTAGAGCAGAAACTAGAGCAACAGTGTGAACCAACTATAGAATCCAGGCAAACACAAGTGACTGAGGTTGAGGGTTGTGAGCAGCAGGGAGTGGTGAGGAGCAGAGTGAAATGGAGTGTGTGCACCACATACTCAGCTCCTGCCACTTGCTGCCAGGGGAGAGTGTAGACCATTTATTGCCTCATCTGATTTTTCAAGAGAAGCCAAAATCCAGACTTTTATGATGAGCTCCTGATTTTTTTCATGTTGTGAACTAATTTTAAACTTCTTAAATTAAGTGAGGACCAAACGAAACACATATGCTGGTTGACCACTGCCCAGAAGACATGTTTAGAGCATCTACTCTGAAACTTCAGATATTCTGGAGTTGCTGATGCAGTGATAGTGACTTTGCTGATAACTGATAGGCAAAGAGGTCAAGAGTGGGCAAAGGAAAGCCTCCTCTGTAGCCGTCCCACAGGGAGAGACCCAGAGTGCAGGCAGGAAATTTGAAGGGGAACAGATAGCCTTGTGACTATTAGCTCGTTCGGTTATAGGATTCTTGCATCACTTGAACACTCATGGAAAATGCATCTTTCTTGAATTATCAGATTATCTGTGCTTCTAGTGCCAGGATGAAAAGACCAGACAGCCTCATTTAATGGGCATGCGATGGTCTTGCCATATCTATTTAAAGAGAAGCCCTCATTGCCTCTTGCACCGGACTCAGGAAATTTAAGACACGACTGGACAGTGCTGTGGGGCAGAGACCATGGGTGGTGAATCACCCTGGCTGATGGGCCTAATATGGACGTGAGGTCTCCCCACATCCCACCCTTCACTTCAAGGCTAGAGGCCTCTTTTTATCTCCCTCACTGGCCAGTTCTTCCTCTCCAACCAAGGAAGTGGCACAAAGTTCAGAATGGCTCAGGTTCAAATCCTCCCTCCACCATTTGTTGACTGTGTGACTTTAGGCAAGAGACAGCTTTGGAATCTCCATCTTTAAAATGATAACCAAAAGGGACTTCCCTGGCAGTCCAGTGGTTAAGACGGCCTTCCAACGCAGGGGGTGCGTGTTCAATCTCTGATTGGTGAGTTAAGATCCTATGTCTCGTGGCCAAAAAACCAAAACATAAAACTGAAGCAATATCGTAACAAATTCAATAAAGACTTAAAAAATGGCCCACATCCAAAAAAACACAAAAACTCAAAAGAATGTAACTAGTACAGGTGGGTATCACACATCCCATGATAAGCTATAATGAGAAGGGCACACCATCGTATACTTTCCCCAAATCTACATCCCCAATCTTAATCATGAGAAAACATTGAATGAGCCCAAATTGAAGGCAGGAGGAGAAGGGGATGACAGGATGAGATGGCTGGATGGTATTACCGACTCGATGGACACGAGTTTGAGCAAGCTCCAGGAGTTGGTGATAGACAAGGAAGCCTGGCGTGCTGCAGTCCATGGAGTTGCAGAGTCAGACAGGACTAAGCAACTGAACTGAACTAAGCTGATACAAAATGTCTGAGTGGACTCTTCGAAAGTGTCGAAGACAAAGGAAAAGGATAAACTGAGAAATCATCTCAAATTGGAGGAAACTAAGGAGACTGGACAACTCAGGGCAACATGGTACCTGATTAGATGCTGGGATAAAAAAAGGCTGTGAGTAGAACTGGCAAGACCTGAATAAAGTCTGTAGGTTAGTTTTTAAATCATGGGACTAATAATTCTTCCCCTTCAAATCCCTTTTCCCTTCCTCTTCCTTTCCCAAACAATTCAGTCCTCAAACAGTTGGGACAGAGCAAGCTGGGCGTCCACCCTGGAAAGAGGTAGGAGTCATGGCGACCCAGAGTGCATGCCCACATGGGAGGGAATGTGACATATGGAATCAGAGCCCAAGCTGGGTGGGAAGAGTGTCCAGCCGAGTGGCCTGGAATGAGGGGTCAGAGGTCAACAGTGAGAGGAAAGTATGCTGTTGAAGGCAGCGACAACATGGAAGGGAGAAGGCTAGGATGAACCCCGTGATGCTGAATGAGAATCAGACACATCAGGGAGAGCTCAAGGCTTTTAGTATATACAGACAGATACACAAATCATTATAGAGATGAGTATTCAATAGGTCGAGTTTCAGTCTTGCAAGATGTGGATGTATGATGGTGATGGTTGTACAACAATGTGAACATACTTTGTGGGTGATGTTTAATCGTTACGTCGCATCCAGCTCGTTTGTGATTCCATGGATTGTAGTCTGCCAGGCTCCTCTGTCCACGAGATTTCCTGGGCAAGAATACTAGAGTGGGTTGCCGTTTCCTTCTCCAGGGGCTCTTTCCCCCCCAGAGATCAAACCCAACTCTCCTGCTTGGCAGGCAAATTCTTTACCACTGAGCCACCTGGAAACCCCATAAACATACTTAATATTAAGGCCACCAAACTGTACCCTTAAAAATGGTTAAGATGGGGAATTCCCTGATGGTCCAGTGGTTAGGACTTCACCTTCCAATGCAGGATAGGGTTCAATCCCTGGTAGGGGAACTAAGATCCCACTGCCTTATGGCCAAAAAACCAACACATAAAAAAGAAACTATTCTAACAAACTCAATAAAGACTTTTAAAAAAATAAAATTTATGAAAAAAAAAATGGTTAAGATAATAAATATTATGTTATATGGATTTTACCAGTTTTTTTTAATAATAAATGTAGGTACAAATGATTCTGTGTGTGTCACATTGTATGAGTGTACACACCTACATTCCCTCCCTCTCTCTGCTGAGAGGGACTGGGAGGTCTTGCCCGGGTAGCAATGAGCACACTCGGCATCCAGATCTTGACTTCTAAATACCATTTCCACTAAAATCAACCATGTTCCTTGGAGAAATAGCTGATTCCAGAGTTGAGACAGGAAAATACAAGACGAGCCTGGAACATCTTGTGCTAGAAAGCTCAAAGAATAACAGGTCATGGCCAAAGGACATGGTGACTAGCTTGAAAGGGCTCCCACTAGTCAAATCAGGAATGATTTAATTATCAAAATAAGTAATGAGAGTCACGAACTATAACACACTGAATCCACAAGTCCACGTAGACATAAATAAATTACTTGCCCAAGACCATGAGCGGGTAAGGAAGCTCTCAGGCTAGGACTCTCAGTCTGTTTTCCTGTTTCATTTTTCCTATTAAAAAAAAAAAATAGCTTTGAGTGGAAAGGATATGACACATAGAGCAAACTAGAGGCCCAGAAAATTCCTAGAGAGACGGTCCAGGACATATGGACTTCTGAGATCTGTCCAATGTCATTTCCTGTTGGTGGGGAGGGAAGATGCAGGGGGTGCCAGGGTGAGGCATCGGGTGTGGGAGTAAGGGGAGCCGGGGAGAGGGGCCGGGGCTGCGTGGCCAGCTGCTCCTCTGGTTATGCCCCCTCCCCAGGTGCTGAGGGGTCCCCAGAGTGGCCTCTGCCCTTCAGTGTGAGGAACTCCACATCTGGTTCACATTGAAGGAGAAAAGCAAATGGGTTTCTGAGCTGGAGGAAGCCCAGAGGACTTGGCCGAGCCTGGAGCTTGGACATGAGGGCACAGCATCCCCTCTTCCGCGGGGCACGGGGCCTGGCCAGCTCCCCAGGGCCTGCCGAGGAGCCGTGGTTGGAATGAGGCTGTCTTCTTCACTTAGAACCCCATTATCCAGGTCCAGCTTTGCCTAATGTACAAAACAGCCTCGTCGTGCGTCCAGAGGTGCTGGTTCTATGACTTGCCGATGACTCATTTTGGGCCCAGAGTGAGGCTGGAGCTGCGCACACACCAAATGTAATCACCTCCACCCACAGGGCTTGTCTCTGCTTCCCGAGGTGCCTCCCTTGGCCGGGAAGGCACAACTGCTTGGCTTGGAATCTTGAGAACTTTCTTAACATCTCTGAGCCCCAGTTTCCCCATCTGGAAAATGGGAACAACAATTTTCCTCCTCACCAGGCCACAGTAAGCCTACTAGAGTCGCTGGTTATAAGGCACAGTCAGCCCCTGGAAGCTCTCCATCAGAGTCTACCATTCCTATTGGTCATCTGGTTTCCAGTCTTTTCTATTGGATAATAAAAATCTCAGCAGGGTGTGGGGGAGTGGGGAAAGGACTTTCTCAGGCTTCGGACCCCAGCAATCAGTACCATTCCTGACAGTATGTGGAGTAGGAAATGGCAACACACTCCAGTATTCTCGCCTGGAAAATTCTATGGACAGAGGAGCCTGGCAGGCAACAGTCCATGGGGGTCGTAAAGAGCTGGACATAACTGAGTGCATACGCACACACACGGTGTGGGACAGAGGACAGACGAGACTTCACTTTCCAGAATTACTGTTTGTCAGCTGTGTGACTCTATGAAGCTTCCTGAACCTCTCTGAGCTTCAGTTCCTTCCTCTGTAAAGGGGGAATCCTTGCCCCTGTGACCCGCATGTTTGCGAGAATTGAGAGAAGCCATGCCTGTCAGGGTAGAGGTGCTATTTTCCCTCCCAGACGTCTGTTAAAGACTCAAAGAATAGCTGTTGAGCTGAAGAAACGCACATCAGGAGATCATCTCTTAAAACATCCAGTTTTGGCCCTTTCTCTGCCCAGCGTTAGTTCTTTCCTCTTCAAAAATCGGCAGCTGCCAGATAGAGAGCTGATTCATTCTGAGGCCCACGTCCCGGCCAGTGCTCCGCGGAGGTCTCAGCTTCTGAGCCTGGTCTTGCCTCCCACGCTGCTGTCCCCAGACATATAGAAAGGACATCACCTGTTTTCTGGATGCAACCAGCTTCTCTTCTCCGGGGCCCTCCTGGGTGTTCCCTGGGAGCCACTCAGCCTTGATGGGACCCTCATCCATGGCTAAGAGCTCCGGCCAGGAGCCAGGTCTGCAGAGCAAAAGGGTTTGGGATCTGGGACCCCACCTTCCTTGGCCCTTTGGAGAAGAAGGTGAAACCAGAGAAGCTGCTTACACCTTCGCAAACCATTTGTCCACCTTGTGCCTCAGTTCTCTTACTTGTTAAAACGGCTTGTAGACACCCCCCACCTTACAGAGTGCGATGAGGCTCCCTGAGAGGTTCTAGCGTGTAAGGGGTGTACTTTGTACAGTATCTGGCCCATGGTTTAAGTGCGCACTCAGTGCTTTGATGAGGGTTAGCACTCACGGAAACCTCTCCAGCCCTAAATAATTCCTCCTGCAGCTCAGAAATTGCCAGGGTTCAAGCTCAGCTCTGCTTTCCCAAGGAGACTGGTGGAGACAGGCAGTCTCTCCCTTGGTTTCTCCCTCTGCCTTTCGCAGCTGAGGAATACATGGAATTCCCTGTGGTCCAGTAGCTAGGACTCTATGCTTCCACTGCAGGGGCCACAGGTTCCAGTCCTTGGGTGGGGAACTAAGATCCCATATGCTGAGAGGCATGGCCAACCCCCCCCCAACCCCCACATACACACGCACACAAACAAACAAGTGAGGAATCTGACATTCCATCAGCAACTAATCCACTCCTGTATATAATCCACTCCAGCCGGACAATCTACAGATGAAACCATATTTCAATCAGGTGATTAAATCTAAAAATATACCCACTTAACCCCTCTCCTCCTTCAAAAATTGTACCAGTCTCTCAAACCGTCACCCACTTAACTACCAGCCACGATTTAATCACCCCCCTGAAGCTTGGACCCAGCGCAGTGTCATTAGCGCACAAAACTGAAATCGTTTCCTTTAAGCACTTTCTTTGAAACCTTGAAATAAGAAAAAGAGCCGAAGAAAGCAGCCTTCCCCCTCTCTGTGAAAGCCTAAATTAAAAAAAAAAAAAATTAAAAACAAAAACCAAAGATACATTTTACACATAATTTCTAAATATAATAACATACTCCATTAATAATACAATTGTTACACACTAAGAAAATAATTCTAGAATATATATCATTTCCTTGTGTGTGTGTATACACTCAACCAAAGGCTAAGAGCAAGCCTGTCACACTCAAAAGTGAAATGGAACAAATTACACAGCCTTTGCATGACAAGAAAGAGCTAGAGGAATAGCACTGTAGAGGGCCAAGGTTTCTTTGAAGCGGCTGTTGAAATTTGCTTCATGATTACAATCGGATGTGATTGTAGGTGAGGATTGGGACCAGGCCTTTGAGAAACTGCTCAGATGATTTGGCAGGGGGGGGGCTTCCCTGGTGGCTCAGATGGTAAAGAATCCACCTGCAATGCAGGAGACCTGGGTTCAATCCCTAGGTTGGGAAGATCCCCTGGAGAAGGGAATGGCTACCCACTCCAATATTCTTGCCTGGAGAAATCCATGGACAGAGGAGCCTGGTGGTCTATAGTCCATTGGGTCACAAAGAGTTGGACAGACTGAGCGACTAACACTTTCATTGTAGACCATTTTGCACAGCCTTAAATACACTGTGCTCTCAAAAAAAAGAAACTACCTATTCACTTATCTATTTGAGGCTTGCCCCCCCTCAACTCCTGTATTTTTAAACACTAATCAAGAGCTTATTTGTTGAACTGTTTATCCATTCACTGTGAAAACATCCCGAGGAGTTTCATACTAGTTTCATTCCCCATCCGGCTGAGTGGGACAGTGAGGCACAGAGCAGTTAGGTGACTTTCTGGAGGTCACACAGCCATGAAGTGCCGGAGTCACAATTCAAATCCCTTTCTGCCTGATTTCCAGAGCCCACACTCTTAACCACTAGGCTCTACTGCCTCCCTGTGGTGGTTTCTCCCGTTGGGAGGAAGCGACCAGCTTTCACAAATCCATCCCTTCCGGTCGCACACAGAACTCAGTGTCCCCCGTGTTGCTTTTCATAACAAACCCCACACCTTGTGTTTACATTTTCAACATGCATAAAATATTAATCCACCAGGAGAAAAAAATACGTTGGTTTGAGGGATTTTTTTAACCAATAACTTCCACTTTCTCTGACTCTAGACCATCATAAGGAAAGCATTTTTTTCTCACCTTCCTATGTGAAACCCAAAGAATCTGTCAGCTCTAGATCTGGGGTAGGTTCCACCTCCAGAGTTTTAAGATGTTCTTCACATCGGTGATTCAGATACCTTCACATGGTGGGGAGGCAGGTTTATTTTCTTCCTGTTAAAACTTTTAAAATTTACAGTAAAAGTTGTCGGCCACAGAAGCTGGTTTCGTGCTGCTGTGGGTGAGGCATGGGGTGACTGAGGAAGCGGGTCCTGGTGGGTGGGGCAGTTTTGATGCATCTGGTGGGATTAGCAGCCCCTTTAATTAGAAGATTAGAACAGAGCTGATGGGGTCTGGGTGAGATGGATTGAATTAAAGCTTGACTAGGAACATTTGGTTCGTTGTTGTTGTTGTTCAGTTGCCAAGTCGTGTCTGACCCTGCCACTCCATGGACCACAGCACACAGGCCTCCCTGTCCCTCACCATCTCCCAGAGTTTGCCCAAGTTCGTGTCCACTGAGTCGGCGATGCTGTATGGTTCCTTACTATTTACCAAGTATGTGGAGGGTGACAAGAAAGCAACCCAAGGGCAAATATTAGCCCTGGCGGTCCAGCGGCTAAGACTCCATGCTCCCAGTGCAGGGGGCTCAGATTCAATCCCTAGTTGGGTAACTAGATCCCTTATTCCACAACTAAAAAATGATCCTGCACGCCAAAATGAGGATCAAAGACCCTGCAGTGCCAGAAATAAGACCCAGCACAACCAAATAAGTCAATAATTTTTTTAAAGAATAGGGCCCAAAAAATGATCCACTATGGGAGAAATGATTCACTGGTGGTCTGACATGCTAGGCCAAGGGGAAGTGAACTTGCAAATAAGTGAAATAAAATATTTAAATGAATGGAGATACTGTGTTTCCTCTGTCTTTTCCAAACCTTCCTGCCTCAGTTAAAGCTCTCAGTGTGAAGTTGGCTGAGAACACGTGGTTCCCCTGGATGGCCAAGGCCACGGCCACTGGTGATCACGGCTAAGTCTACTGAGCTCTGAACAATGTGTCACCCCACACTGTTCTAATCATTTAACCTGCATTCAGCTGTTTAACCCTCACAACAACCCCAAGAGGTGGGGACTATTTTCCACATTAATAAATAAGGAGGGTGAGTTACACAGAGGTTAAGTAATTTACTCATGATCACAGTAAGGGACTTCCCTGGTGGTCCAGGGGCTAAGACTCTGTTCTCTCAGTGCAGGGGGCCGGGGTTCCATCCCTGATCAGGGAACTAGATCCCACATGCAGTTAAGAGTTCTCATGCCACAGTGAAGATACAAGATCCTGCATGCCACAACTAACCCAGCACAGACAAATAAGTAAAAATAAACATTTAAAAAAAAGTAAAAGGATAGTGATTCAGGAAATGGGTGATGTCAGGAAGGCTTTAGGAAGAGGTAACATCTGAGGCAAAACCTAAGGATGAGAAGGAATGAGTCATATGGATATATGTGGGGAGATTACTGCAGAAAGAGGGAACAACACAAGCAAAGGTCCTGTGGCAGCTACAGGGTTAGAGTCTGAGGACTAGAGGGAAGGCCAGGATAGCTGGCCCACAGTGAGCTCAGGAAAGCATAAGAGGTGGACACCAGATGGGAGCCAGTTCACAAAAGGCCTTGCAGGCTACAGTGAGTATTATTCTAAGCGTGATGTGAAGCCATTGGAAACCATGAAGCAGAGGAGTGATAGAATGTGATTTGTGTTTCTAAAAGACCCCTCTGTGGTTGAAGTCACACTAGTGGTTACCTCTGGCAGCTGGGGAGTGGGGATGGTGACTAAGGTTGTAGAGCAGGTGGTGGGGGGAGATTAGTAGGTGACTGACTAGAGAGGGACCTTAAGGAAACTTCTGGGGTCCTGGAAATGTCCCATACCTTGATCCAGATGCTGGTGACCTGGGTGTGTCCATAAGTAAAAATGCATTGGGAAATATGCTTAAGATTAGAACATTTTACACACGTTACTGTGGGTATACTTACCTCAATAAAATCAAATAGGGACAAATGAAGCAACATAAATGTTCATCAATAGATTAATGGATAAAGAAGGTATACACACACACACACACACACAAAATGGAATGATACATGGCCATAAAAAAGAACAAAATAATGCTATTTGCAGTAATATCAACCCTGAATATTCATTGACAGGACTGATGAAGCTGAAGCTCCAATACTTTGACCACATGATGCAAAGAGCCGACTCATTGGAAAAGACCCTGATGCTGGGAAAGATTGAAGGCAGGAAGAGAAGGGACGAGATGGTTGGATGGCATCACCGACTCGATGGACATGAGTTTGAGCAAGCTCCAGGAGATGGTGATGGACTGGGAAGCCTGGTGTGCTATAGTCCATGGGGTCGCAAAGAGTCAGACACGACTGAGTGACTGAATAACAACAAGCAGCAACATGAATGAACCTAGAGATTATCGAACTAAGTGAATGAGGTCAGACAAAGACTAATATGATAGCACTTATGTGTGGAATCTGGAAAAACGATACGAGGACTTCCCTGGCAGTCCAGTGGTTCAGATCTCACACTTCAACTGCAAAGGGCATAAACTTAATCTCTGATCAGGGGGCTAAAATCACCCATGCCACATGTACAGTCAAAAAAAATCTTTTAAAATGATACAAATGAACTTACTTATAAAACAGAATCACAGACTCAAAAAACAAGCTTATAATTACCAAAGGGAAAAGTCAGTAAGGGGAGGGATAAATTACAATGTTGGGATTAATGTACACAATACTACAAATAAAACAGATAATCAACAAGGACCTACTGTATAGCACAGGGAACTCTACTCAATATTCTATAATAACCTACATGAAAAAAGAATCTGAAAAAGAATGGATATATGTATAACTGAATCACTTTAATGTGCACCAGAAACTAATGTAACATTGTAAGTCAACTATACTCCAATATAAAATAAAAATCAAATTTAAAAAAGACAAATGAAAAGGAGCAATCTTGGGGAAACTGTTGTAAGAGTGAGCAAGGTTCACCAAAAAATAAATCCCTCTGGCTTCTGCATAGACTAGAGGGAGACTTGCTATCCTCGTTTTACTCTCTGCTAAGGAGACAGGGAGAAGAAAGGGAGGCATGTTCTTTTTATTGGCTCTGGCTTGAGTTTTATCCTTTAAAGACAAACTGGTTTCATGTTTTTCTGTTTCCCAGATTCATCCTCTACTTTCTGCATCCTGGTCCATTGCCACCGCTGCCTCCGTCTAGCAACACAATATCATCCATCTAGGAGGCCAGATTCAAATGTTTCCAATGGCCTCAATAATCCCTTTAATGTAAGTTTCCCCTGGTTAAGGATCCAATCCCAGATGAGGGACAGCATTTAGTTTTGTTATGGGTTGACTTATTTCCATCCCCCCTCCCCTCCGTAAAAAAACGGTGTGTTGAAGATCTAACCCCCAGGACCTCAAAATGCTATTTTATTTGGAAATACAGTCTTTAAACATAACCCTTCATGGATCGTGGCTTTGTCATGGCAAAGGGGCTTACATAACTCAATGAAGCTATGAGCCAAGTCATGCAGGTCCGCCCAAGATGGATGGGTCATAGTCAAGAGTTCTAACAAAACACTGGAGGAGGGAATGGCAAGCCACTCAAGTATTCTTGCCATGAGAACCACATAAACAGTATGAAAAGGCAAAAAGATATGACACCAGAAGATGAGCCCCCAGGACAGAAGGTGTCCAATATGCTACTGGGAAGGAGTGGAGGGCAATTACCAAAAGCTCCAAAAAGAATGAAGAGGCTGGGACACAGTGGAGATGATGTTCAGTTGTGAATGTGTCTGATGGTGAAAGCCCAATACTGTAAAGAACAATACTGCATAGAAACCTGGAATGTTAGGTGCAAGAATCAGGGTAACTTGGACATGGTCAAACAGGAGATGGCAAGAGTGAACATCGACATCTTAGAATCAGTGAGCTAAAATGGGCAGGAATGGGTGAATTTAATTCAGATGACCATTATATCTACTACTGTGGTCAAGAATCCCTTAGAAGAAATGGAGTAGCCCTTTTAGTCAATAAAAGAATCCGAAATGCAGTACTTGGGTGCAATCTCAAACACAACAATGATCTCAGTTTGTTTCCAAGGCAAGCCATTCAATATCACAGTAATCCAAGTCTATACCTCAACCACTGATGCTGAAAGAAGCTGAAGTTGACCAGTTTTATGAAGACCTACAAGATCTTCTAGAACAAACACCAAAAAAGGATATCCTTTTCATCATAGGGAATTGAAATGCAAAAGTAGGAAGTCAGGAGATACCTGGAGAGACAGGCAAGTTTGGCCTTGGAGTATAAAATGAAGCAGGGCAAAGGCTAACAGAGTTTTGTCAAGAGAACACACTGGTCATGGCAAACACCCTCTTCCAACAACACAAGAGGTGACTCTACACGTGAATATCAACAGATGGTCAATACACAAAATCAGATTGATTGTATTCTTTGCAGTCAAAGATGAAGAAACACAATACAGTCAGCAAAAACAAGACCTGGAGCTGACTGTGGCTCAGATTATGAGCTCCTTACTGCAAAATTCAGGCTTAAATGAAAGAAAACAGGGAAACTATGAGGCCATTCAGGTATAACCTAAATCAAATCCTTTATACTTCTACTGTAGAGATGATGAATAGATTCAAGAGATTAGGTATGGTAGACAGGATGCCTGAAGAACTATGGATGGAAGTTCACAGCATTATACAGGAGGCAGTTACCAAAATCATCCTAAACAAAAAGAAGTGAAAGAAGGCCAAGTGGTTGTCTGAGGAGGCTTTACAAATAGCTGAGAAAAGAAGAGAAGCAAAAGGCAAGGTAGAAATGGAAAGATATACCAACTGACTGCAAAGTTCCAGAGGGTAGCGAGGAGAGATGAGAAAACCTTCTTAAGTGAATAATGCAGAAATAGAAATAGAGGAAAGCAATAGAACAGGAAAGACTAGAAATCTCTTCAAGAAAATTGGAGATATCAAGGGAATATTTCATGCAAGGATGGGCATGATAAAGGACAGAAACGGCCAGAGACCTAACAGAAGAAGAAGAGATTAAAAAGAGATGGCAAGAATACACAGAAAAACTATACAAGAAAGGTCTTAATGACCTGGATAACCACAATAGTGTGGTCACTCACCTGGAGCCAGACGTCCTGGAGGGTGAAGTCAAGTAGGCCTTAGGAAGCATTATTACAAACAAAGCTAGAGGTGATGATGGAATTCCAGCTGAACTATCTCAAATCCCAAAAGATGATGTTGTGAAAGTGCTGCACTCAATACACCAGCAAATTTGGAAAACTCAGCAGTGGTCACAGGACTGGAAAATGTGTTTTCATTCCAATCCCAAAGATGGGCAATGCCAAAGAATGTTCAAACTACCACACAGTTGCACTCAATTCACATGCTAGCGAGTTTATACTCAAAATCTTTCAAGGTAGGCTTCAGCAGTAGGTGAACTGAGAACTTCCAGATGTACAAGCTGGATTTAGAAAAGGCAGAGGAACCAAAGACTAAATTTTCAACACTCATTGGATCATAGAGAAAGCAAAGGAATTCCAGCAAAGCATCTACTTCTGCTTCATTGACTATGTTAATGCCTTTGACTGTGTGGATAACAATAAACTGGAAAATTCTTAAAGAGATGGGAATACTAGAGCATCTTATCTATCTCCTGAGAAACCTGTATGTAAGTCAAGAAGTAAAAATTAGAACCAGACATGGAACAATGAACTGGTTCAAAATTGGGAAAGGTGTATGACAAGGCTGTATACTGTCACCCTGCTTATTTAACTTATATGCAAAGTACATCAAGAGAAATGTTGGGCTGGATAAATCACAAGCTAGAATGAAGATTGCCGGGAGAAATATCAACAACCTCAGATATGCAGATGATACTACTCTAATGGAAGAATGTGAAGAGGAAAGAAAGAGCCTGTTGATGAGGCTGAAAGAGAAGAGTGAAAAAAGGTGACTTAAAACTCAACATTCAAAAAACTAAGATCTTGGCATCTGGTCCCATCACTTCATGGCGAATCGAAGGGGAAAAAGTGGAAACAGTGACAGATTTTATTTCCTTGGGCTCCAAAATCACCGTGGACGGTGATTGTAGCCATGAAATTAAAAGACACATACCCCTTGGAAGGAAAGCTGTGATAAAACTAGACAGCATATTAAAAAGCTGAGATATCACTTTGCCAAGCAATGTCTGTACGTGCTGTGTGCTAAGTCGCCTCAGTCGTGTCCGACTCTTGTGACCCTGTGGACTATAGCCCTCAAGACTCCTCTGTCCGTTGGATTCTCCAGGCAAGAATACTGGAGGGGTTGCCAGGACCTCCTTTAGGTGATCTTCCCAACCCAGGGATTGAACCCATGTCTTATTTTGTCTCCTGCATTGGCAGGTAGGTTCTTTACCACTAATGCCACCTGGGAAGCCTGATGATTTTTCCAGTAGTCACATACGGATATGAGAGTTGGACCATAAAGAAGGCTGAGCACCAAAAATTGATGCTTTTGAATCGTGGTGCTGGAGAAGACTCTTGAGAGTTCCTTGGACTGCAGGGAGATCAAACCAGTCAGTCCTAAAGGAAATCTACCTTAAATATTCATTGGAAGGACTGATGCTGAAACTGAAGCTCCAATACTTTGACCACCTGATGCAAAGAGCCTACTCATTGGAAAAGACCCTGATACTGGGGAAGATTGAAGGCAAGAGGTGAAGGGGTGGCAGAGGATGAGATGGTTGGATGGCATCACGACTCAATGGACATGAATCTGAGCAAACTCTGGGAGATGGTGAAAGACAGGGAAGCCTGGCATTCTGCAGTCCATGGAGTCTCAAAGATTCAGACACGACTTAGCGACTGAAACAACAACAACAACAATGGTCTTTACAGAGATAATCAGGTTAAACTGAGGTCATTAAAGTGGGCACTCATCCAGTATGAATGGAGTCCTTTTATTTGTTTTTACTGTTGTTGTTTATTTATTTTGACCACACCACACAGCTTATGGGATCTTAGTTCCCTAGCAAGAATTGAACCCAGGCCCTTGGCAGTGAAAGCAGAGAAACCTAACCACAGGTCTACTGGGGGATTCCTGAATGGAGTCCTTTAAAATGGGAAAGTTTGGACCTAGAGACAGACATGCATGGGGGGATGATGACGTGAAGTGATGCAGGCAGAAGATGACCATCCATCTACACTCAAAGAACAGAGGTTCGGTACAGATCCTTCCCTCACAGTCCTCAGAAGTAACCAACCCACTGACACCTTAACCTCAGACTTGTGGCCACCAGAACTTAAGACAATAAATCTCTGTTCTTTAAGTCCCCCAGTTTGTGGTATTTCGTAACCACAGCCCTAGGAAGCGATGACAGTTATCAAGTCAGTTCAGTCAGTCAGTTCAGTCGCTCAGTCGTGTCTGACTCTTTGAGACCCCATGGACTGCAGCACGCCAGGCCTCCCTGTCCATTACCAACTCCTGGAGCTCACTCAAACTCATGTCCATTGAGTCAGTGATATCATCCAAACATCTCATCCTCTGTCATCCCCTTCTCTTCCCACCTTCAATCTTTCCCAGCATCAGGGTTTTTTCCAATGAGTCAGTTCTTCACATCAGGTGGCCAAAGTATTGGAGTTTCAGCTTCAGCATCAGTCCTTCCAATGAACACCCAGGACTGATCTCCTTTAGGATGGACTGGTTGGATCTCCTTGCAGTCCAAGGGACTCTCAAGAGTCTTCTCCAACACCACAGTTCAAAAACATCAATTCTTTGGTGTTCAGCTTTCTTTATAGTCCAACTCTCACATCCATACATGACTACTGGAAAAGTCATAGCTTTGACTAGATGGACCTTTGTTGGCAAATAATGTCTCTGCTTTTTAATATGTTGTCTAGTTTGGTCTTAACTTTTCTTCCAAGGCACAACCATCTTTTAATTTCATGGCTGCAGTCATCATCTGCAGTGATTTTGGAGCCCAAAAAAATAAAGTCTGTCACTGTTTCCATTGTTTCCCCATCTATTTTCCATGAAGTGAATGGCAATGGGTGAATTTAACTCAGATGACCATTATATCTACTACTGAGGGCAAGAATTCCTTAGAAGAAATGGAGTAGCCATCATAGTCATCAAAAGAGTCCAAAATGCAGTACTTGGATGCAACCTCAAAAATGACAGAATGACCTCTGTGTTTCCAAGGCAAACCATTCAATATCAAAGAAATCCAAGCTATGCCCCGACCAGTAATGCTGAAGAAACTGAAGCTGAATGGTTCTGTGAAGACCTACAAGACCTTCTAGGATTAACACCCAAAAAAGATGTCCTTTTCATCATAGGGGACTGGAAGGCAAAAGTAGGAAGTAAAGAACTACTAGAATAACAGGAAAATTTGGCCTTGGAGTATAGAATGAAGCAGGGCAAAGGCTAATAGAGTTTTGCCAAAAGAATGCACTGGTCATAGCAAACACTCTCTTCCAACAACACAAGAGAAGACTCTACACATGGATATCACCAGATGGTCAATATCAAAATCAGATTGATTATATCCTTTGCAGACAAAGATGGAGAAGCTGTATACAGTCAGCAAAAACAAGACCGGAAGCTGACTGTGACTCAGATCATGAACTCCTTATTGCCAAATTCAGATTTCAATTGAAGAAAGTAGGGAAAACCACTAGACCATTCAGGTTATCAGGTCAGGTCACTTTTAAAAGCCCTTCTGACCCAACTGACAAAGAGCAGGGCTCACCATGGGCCTGAAGCCATAGGCTGCCTGGTTTTTGGAGCAAGTGTTCGGACATCCATAGCACGTGATGCTGGGAAAGATCAAAGGCAGGAGGAGAAGGGGGTGACAGAGGATGAGAAGGCTGGATGGCATCACCCACTCAATGGATGTGAGTTTAGACAAATTCTGGGAGACAGTGAAGGACAGGGAAGCCTGGCATGCTGCAGTCCATGGGGTTGAAAAGATCTGGACATGACTTAGCCACTGAACGACAACAACATAGCACCTATTGTGAGATCTGGCTGAACCTTTAAAGGTCTACCTGGGGCTTGGGTGGGCCAATGTCCGGGACTGGGCCCTGGGGGAACCCAGGGGGCACCAAGACTAGGACGCTGCCCTCAGGTTGCCCATGGTAGCAGGATGGAGGGACACATATCCCCCAAGGAATGAGGGAGACACAACTTGGTGAGGGTGTCACCAGGAGGAGGCCAAAGGGGGTGGTAGAGAGGAGGAAGGGACCCCGGGGGTTGTCCAGGGGGTTCCCTGGGTGAGAGGAACATTTCCCAAGTTTTCCCCATGAAGGACAGTTTTTAAGTTCTTATTGTTTTTTAGTTTCCTGACCAGGAATGGAACCCACACCCTCAGCAGTGAAAATGCAGAGTCCTTACTACGGGATTGCCAGGGAATTCTCAGCTTTTAAGTTTGCAAAAAGAAAGGTTGAAGTAAAATTCCCCTTGTCTCTGGCTATTGGCTGAACTTCCCTGTGGCTGTCTCTTGCTGACGGCGGGACAAACAGCGACAGCCTGGGGGCTCCCTGGCTGCTGGGCCTTGAGGAAGGAAAAAAGAAATAGCTGCTTGCTGAATAGGCCCTGTCGGAGAAACAGAATGGCTTATTCACTGCAAGAAAAACAGGACCTCGAAGCCCTGGGGCCCAATCAGAAGTGCAAAAAAATAGGGGTCCCTTTTCCGCAAGGATCGCTTACAAGATTCACAAGGTACCTGATTTCCAGGGTGTGTCTTCAACACCCCATGTTTGGGAGATTGTTATCACCTGTAGGACCAGCCCAGGAATCCAGGATGCTCCCAGAAGCCTAGATCCTAGATCTGAATGGGCTGAAAGGTCCCCACCGTTAAGATGTGGCACTTAACAGAGAGGACACAAGCCAACACTGAGTCACTTTGAACCTTTAGACCAGGCTTTTAAAACCTCAGCACTACTGACATTTTGGGCAAGATCATTCTTTATTGTGGGGGGTCTATTCTGTGAGTTACATACAGTTATGTTCAGTCAGATCCTAGACCTCTACCTACTTAGCTGTTAATAGCATCCCTCTCCCCAAGAAGTGACACCCCAAATGTTCCCTTGGGGGTTGCAAAATCACCTTCGATCCAGCACCATTGCTTTAGATAAAAATTCACCTGGTTAAATTCTTTTTTTTTTTTTTTTTTTTTGCAGTTACCTGAAATCACATTCAAAAGTCTAAATGACACAATTTCAACACCAGTACCTGAACCCCACTGAATGTAGCAGAAAGCCAATCAAAGAGGCAATTCATTCTGTGCTGCCTAACTCGCTGCTTCCTTGCAGTTTCAGTTGCGTTAGGCGGTTGGCTTCCCTCCCTTTCCACTGTTTGAATTGTTGCTGTGCAAGGCAAACACAGCGGCGGCTCCACCTCAGACGGAGCTGGCCGCGTTTCAACAACGGCTGGGAGGACTCTCGTGGGGGCTTTCCAAGCTTAATTAGTTCATATTTGTCAAGTTCCTTAGGAAGCACAGGCCAGGATGCTATGGGAAGTCCAAGTTACTAGGATTCTCGCCACACTCTTTTAAAAAAGAACATTCCCGCATAAAAAGACCAAGGAAGCCAGAAAAGAGCTCCTAGGAGCATGTGTGTGTGAATAGCGAAGGAGTCCCTGGGAAGTGCCTTTGTGACCGTAAAGAAAGAGAGTAATACTTTCCAACTTTCTGGCTCTCCTCCTAGTCTCTAGAGCAGGAAATTATTTAAAGTATTTCCTGAACAGCTGAAGTATGTTAGAAACCTGCTAGCATTCTCTGCATTATCTCCAGGAAATAGACGCCAACCGAAGAATTTTTCTACACAACCAGAAACTATTTGGGCTCTGTTGCTCATTTCCACCTGAATGGGATGAATACTCTCATTCTGGGAATTGGAGATGACAATCTTGTTAGATCATTTTGATGTCATACGCGGTGTCCGAAGAACATGCCCTTGAAGAGAACTCTCTTAGTGTGTGTGTGTGTGTGTGTGTGTGTGTGTGTGTGTGTAGAGAGAGAGAGACAGAGAAACTTCTTTGCCAGGTAATTTAGCATTGTCAGTAATAACTTGCTAGTTATCTAGTTATCCCCACTTAATCTCCGGGTGGGGTAAGAATGAGGTCAGCCTCTTCTGTGTTGGGCAGAATTCTAGAACGCGCAACAAAAGGAAACTGAGCAGCCCCAGCCCACCTCTAGAGATTTGCTCCCTCCAAGGCCTGAGCCCATAAATCTCTCAGGGTGGGGGTCCGCAGGCATCCTGCCCCGGTTAGCTGAGTTTAAGCCTCCTGAGCAAATCGATGTTGGGATGTTGGTGGGGTCATGGGGCGGAGAACCATCTGGGAGCCAGCTGTCTGACTTTGGCTAGCAACTTCCCCCAACCTCCTGGGAGAAGGGCAGGCATGATGACCACAGCAGAAATACCAGGGGGCAATGGCGGTTGTTAGCTCCAAAGCAAAGCACGAGGCCTAGAAACAAAGCCAATTTCTGAAGCGAGTGACAGCTCTGATGAAGCTGGTGAAGGCCAGGCAAGTTCCCTGCTTCCTTGAGAACAGTTAGGAGCCATCCCTGGAGGTCGAGCCTGCGGATCCAACATTGGGAAGTGTCTGATTTGCCTCTCGGAGACCTGGCTGTCAGCAAGAGGATGGGGAGCCAAACAGTACTTTGTTACCGCCCGCCCTCTGGGGCCTGCAGAGAAGCCAAACTTGAGGCCAAAGAGAGCAATGCAAACCCCTGCCATCTTCTCTTTCAGGAGACAAAGGCACTGCATTCTTCGTGAGCTTCATCGTGCTTTTGGAATGAATGTCCGCCAAATGCCATCTTTCAGGGATAGCAGTTAAAGCTCTCATTTGACTTGAGTTCTTTAGTCAAATTACAGCTGAATTCTTGGCCTGAGGTCTTAAACAACTGCATGAAGCTGGCTCCGACAACATTAAAAAAATAAAGTGCACCTCAGCTGTGTAGAAAATAAATTGGAGAGATCTACACCTGAAGTGTGTAATGTTTTGAGGATGGCTACACCTTTAAGAACCCAGTTTTCATCAACGTGTAATCCCCTTTCTCAGAAAAGCTTACATTCATGTATTTAACAGTAAACTTTGCATACAATTTCAGGGGTTCATGGGCCCCTAAAGGCCTGTCCTGGGTCTCAGGTTATTCAGATTAAAACTTTCTATCTCTACAAAGTATTAATACTATGTATAAAATAAAGAAGTAACAAGATTATGTTGTATAGCACAGGCAATATAGCCAATATTTTATAATAACTGTAAATGGAGTATAATCTATAAAAATCTTCAATCACTATTGTACTATTAATTGTACAGCTGAAACTAATATTGTAAATCAATTAAAAAAATCCAAAACTGTTCATGTGTTTAATTATGCATGTGTTACTACTAAGTAAACATCTTGTGGTCATATTTTTCCTTGTATTCTTTTCTAATAAAATTTAAAATAATTTGAAAAGGAATTCCTATCTATGAAAAAATATACAATCTAATGGTGAGATTTTAGGCTATTTTAATCTTTGTGGTGGTGAGTTTTTAAAATTTTCCAAAATTAGGATTACCTCTGTAACAAGAAAAGGTTATTTTACAAAGTTACCAAGTTTCTGAGTGACAGAGAAATTGATTGAAAAGATGGACAAAAATTGAGAGTGGGGATAGTCACTGGTCATCTAAAAATTTGGTTTAAGTCAGTTTTTAAAGGTCTTCTCATTTCTATTTATTTTTCCACAATTCTTCTGTAATCCAACAGTTTTGCTAAAAAGTCATATGTCTTTCATAACTACAATTGAAACAGCCTACTAATACTTATGTATTTATATTATCCTTTTTCATTCATTTTGAATGAATTCAAAGTTTTCTGAGTCACCCAATCTTTCTCAAATTCCTTTGTTTTTATGACTAAGCTTCCAATATCTCTCCCTGAAGTCTCCCCTGGTGACTCAGACGATAAAGAATCTGCCTGCAATGCAGGAGACCTGGGTTCAATCCCTGGTCAGGAAGATCCCCTGCAGAAGGGAATGGCAACCTACTCCAGTACTCTTGCCTGGAGAATTCTGTGGACAGAGGAGCCTGATGGGTTACAGTCCACGGGGTTGCAAGAGTCGGACATGACTGGGCAACTAACACACACACACAGCTGAATCTGTTCAAGTTCTAAATATTCAACCTCATTCAGAGTAGAAAACACAGCTTCGTTTGGTTGTTTCTTGGTAAAAATGTTTGCTCACTTCAGCAGCTTCATATCACAAATAAAGACCTATATGTTGTCAGATTTTATTTTCTTGCGCTCCAAAATCACTGCAGATGGTGACTGAAGCCATGAAATTAAAAGACACTTGCTCCTTGGAAGAAAAGCTATGACAAACCTGCACAGCATATTAAAAAGTTGAGACATCATTTTGCCAGCAAAGGTCCATATAGTCAAAGCCATGGATTTTCCAGTAGTCACGTACAGATGTGAGAGTTGGACCATAAAGAACGCTGAGCACCGAAGAATTGATGCTTTCCAACTGTGGTGCTGGAGAAGACTCTTGAGAGTCCCTGGATGGCAAGGAGATCAAACCAGTAAATCCTAAAAGAAATCAACCCTGAATATTCATTAGAAGGACTCCACTAGTTGGCCACTTGATGTGAAGAGCCAACTCACTAGCAAAGACCCTTGATGCTTGGAAAGACTGAAGACAGAAGGGGGTGACAGAGGATGAGATGGTAGGATGACATCACCAACTCAATGGACATGAGTTTGAGTGAACTCTGGGTGATAGTGAAGCCTGGCGTGCTGCTGTCCACAGGGTCGCAAACAGTCAGACACGACTTAGCAACTGAACAACAATGGGTTGGCTATACTGACAAGCTTCCCAGCAAACCATCACCAGGTTGGCTTGGGTGGGGCTGTTCTCAGGGCCAGTGAGACATTAGATGAGAGAGGTACCCTAAATAAACTTTCCAATAGAATGAAGAGAAAGGGGAACAAGGGCAGGGTACAGGAACTTGAAGCCCTCACAGGTTTAGCTGCAAAGGCCATCCCTGGAAAAACTGGTGGTCCTTGGGCCAGGTTCACTCTTTGGAAAGCTCTGGTAAGCCTGTAACAGGCCTAAAGACCAACAGAACATCCAACTTTGGAATAGAATCCTACCATTGAGTACACAAACAAGCCATGTGATATCTCATGATGATATATAACGGAGACTGATAAGAAAAAAAAGTGAGGCTAATAATAAACTTAACTAGGAGGTAAATATATATCAAAATAGAGGTTTGTGGAAGAACAGCAAAGAAACCTTTGTTGTTAAAGGTTGGGAATGGGGACTTCACGGGTGATCCAGTGGTTAAGACTCCATGCTTCTAATGCAGGGGGTGTGAGTTCCACCCCTGGTGGAGGAACCAAGATCCCACATGCTCTGTGGTGCAGCCAAAACAGAAAAAATTACATTAAAAAAAAAAAAGGTGGGGAATAGCTGTTCTATGACTACAATATTTACCTAGCATACTGATATTATACGGTAATCAGAATCTGTACCTATTTCAGGGTACAGCCCACCAGGGATTGTGGGCTACACAGATAACCCAAAGGATACTCAGTGAAATACAGTAGAGACAGATTTTAACTTAGGCTGATCTGGCTCCTAATTAATAGTCCATTCCATTGCACCACTCTAGGAACTAGGATAGGGAAAGACATTTTTTATTGTGAAAAGCCTGAGAGGAATGCACAAACTGATCAGTTTAAGAGGGTTTTCTGTGTACAACTCCTACACAGTGTTATGAAACTGTCCCAAATATTTAGGAGGAACTGGGCGTTTATAGACACCAGAATTCTGCTTTCAAACTATGCCAACAACATGCCATTTAACATACAAATGCTCAAAATTAAATTGCTCTTCTGTCCTCAAAAAATCCTACTTGATAGCTTGAGTGTTTTCTATCATCTTTATTAGCTGAGGTTAGTAAAATCGGTGATGTTGCTAAAACACTTTTCACGAACACTTTCCCTGGGGGGAGGGGAGCGCAGTGCGATTTGGCCAGGTTTTGTTCATCACAAATTAGGTCAACAGCCCAATCTCAAAAGCAAGCACCATTAATGACATATTTCAAGGGCTTTGCAAAATCAGCCAGCTGGGTCTTGGCAAGCTTCAGCAAGGGTGGAGGGAGGGAAGGAGCAGCCAGCTACACTTCCCTTAATGGCCTCCTGAACCTGGGGTCCTGTGGCTCACATGTTTCCAACTGCCCATACAAACAAAACCGCTATTTAGAATGGAAAGGAACATGCCACTTTGATGAGCACAATTTTGGTTTCAATTGACTTGGTTCTGGAAAGCACAAAATGATTAAGAGCAATTTAAGACACCTAATGCAGAAGCAAAAATCCTATTTAACAAGGATGTACTGTAACAAGAAATTATCCAGAATTTCTTCTCAGGAATGAGGCAGTCACAGAAAGGTTGAGGATGAGGAGAAGGAAAAAAAACAAAACAAAACCAGACTTGAGAAAACAAATGTTTATTTCCTCAGTTCAGTTGTTCAGTCATGTCCGACTCTTTGTGACCCCATGGACTGCAACACGCCAGGCCTCCTTATCAATCACCAACCCCCAGAGTTTACTCAAACTCATGTCCTAGTCGGTGATGCCATCCAACCATCTCATCCTCTGTCATCCCCTTCTCCTCCTGCCTTCAATCTTTCCCAGCATCAAGGTTTTTATAAATGAGTCAGCTCTTCACATCAGGTGGCCAAACTATTGGACTTTCAGCTTCAACATCAGCCCTTCCAATGAATATTCAGGACTGATTTCCTTTAGGATGGACTGGTTGGATCTCCTTGCACTCCAAGGAACTCTCAAGAGTCTTCTCCAACACCACAGTTCCAAACCATCAATTCTTCGGTGCTCAGCTTTCTTTGTAGTCCAACTCTCACATCCATACATGACTACTGGAAAAGCCATAGCTTTGACTAGATGGACCTTTGTCGGCAAAGTAATGTCTCTGCTTTTTAATATGCTGTCTAGGTTGGTCATAGCTTTTCTTCCAAGGAGCAAGCGTCTTTTAATTTCATGGCTGCAGTCACCATCTGCAGTGATTCTGGAGCCCCCCAAAATAAAGTCTGTCACTGTTTCCACTGTTTCCCCATTTATTTGCCATGAAGTGATGGGACCAGATGCCATGATCTTAGTTTTCTGAATGTTGAGCTTTAAGCCAACTTTTTCACTCTTCTCTTTCACTTTCATCAAGAGGCTCTTTAGTTCTTCTTCGCTTTCTGCCATAAGGGTGGTATCATCTGCACGTCTGAGGTTATTTACGTTTCTCCCAGCAATCTTGATTCCAGCTTGTGCTTCATCCAGCCCAGTGTTTCTCATGATGTACTCTGCATGTAAGATAAATAAGCAGGGTGACAATATACAGCCTTGACGTACTCCTTTCCCTATTTGGAACCAGTCTGTTGTTTCATGTCCAGTTCTAACTGTTGCTTCCTGACCTTCATAGATTTCTCAAGAGGCAGGTCAGGTGGTCTGGTATTCCCATCTCTTGAAGAATTTTCCACAGTTTGTGGTGATCCACACAGTCAAAGGTTTTGGCATAGTCAATAAAGTAGACATCAGATGTTTTTCTGGAACTCTTGCTTTTTCAATGATTCAGTAATGTCAATTTGATCTCTAGTTCCTCTGCCTTTTCTAAATCCTGCTTGAACATCTGCGAGTTCAAGGTTCAAGAACTGTTGAAGCCTGGCTTGGAGAATTCTGAGCATTATTTTACTAGCATGTGAGATGAGTGCAATTGTGCGGTAGTTTGAGCATTCTTTGGCATTGCTTTTCTTTGGGATTGGAATGAAAACTGACCTTTTCCAGTCCTGTGGCCACTGCTGAGTTTTCCAAATTTGCTGGCATATTGAGTGCAGCACTTTCACAGCATCATCTTTTAGGATTTGAAATAGCTCAACTGGAATTCCACCACCTCCACTAGATTTGCTCATAGATTATCTCCTACCTTATTCTAAAAATAAGTTGTTTGATAGGATTTTAAAGCCAAGATACAATGGCAATTTAAAGAATCAATACTCCAGGAAGTACAGCAGAAACGAACACAACATTGTACAGCAACTATACTCCAATAAAAAACTACTTTAAAAAACACTCGGGAAATACTTAGGACTAGTGTTCAATCTTTTCCTCATGTTAACTTTTTAAAGACTCTTTAACAAGCAAAATAAGTGTCAGCAGTTTTGGATAGTTGACTGAAATTTTGCTTTCCCATCTTCCTTATGACAATACAAAAATGAAGTCATCATAGGCAGTGATGGTTTATCAAAATCTTAGATGAGATTTAAAACTGCTAGAAACTTAAAAATGCAATGTATTAATGCAATTTACACATGTACGCTCACTCAGTTGTGTCCAACTCAGCGACCCCATGGACTGTAGCCCACCAGACACGTCTGTCCATACAATTTCCCAGGCAAGAATACTGGAGTTGGCTGCCATTTCCCACTCCAGGGGATCTTCCTGACCCAGGGATTGAAGGGAGTCCTTCATTGGCAGGCGGATTCTTTACCACTGAGCCACCTAGGAAGCCCCTAATTTAAAGATTATCATTTAATGCAAAAGGGAAAAGTTGAGGGCTGTGTTTTGTCACTTCTTAAAATCAAGCTGAATGTAAAAACTCAGACGTTAGATTTTATCCAGTTAAGTTCAATAAAAACAAATGCCTCTCTGGATTTTAACTTCAAGGAAACTAGTATGTTAGGAATTTTATCTAAAATATGAAAATATATTTTTGGAAAGCAGCTGTCTCCTGTTCATTACTTCACCAAGTCATGCCTTCATGCTAACAAATCCAGACCTTATACTCCTATCAAAGTGTGTTGCTCTAGTCCCTTTAAAGCCATAAAGCTCCACTTACCTTAAAGTGAAAGCCTAGGATGTGCAGGTTCACCTCCGCATTTTCTCAGGCTGAAGACTTTTGGATGCAGCAACCAAGAAGGAATTCACATTGGGGGAAGGGGAGGGAAAAGGGGAGTGGAGGAGGACTTAGGCAAGGGAGGCAGGACAGTGCTC
Source organism: Muntiacus reevesi (assembly GCF_963930625.1). NCBI lineage: Eukaryota > Metazoa > Chordata > Mammalia > Artiodactyla > Cervidae > Muntiacus > Muntiacus reevesi. The sequence continues at coordinate 13,743,904 of NC_089266.1, read as the reverse complement.
CAGTCTGGTTACTTTTGTCCTCCTGCCTGGAGACTGCAGAGAAAGCTGAGAAAACACCAGGTCTCCAAACAAGGTGCCCTGCACTTAAGAGGAACACCTGTTAACAGGTTTCACGTTCCATGTTAAGAATTCAGCTGTTGGAGGTGCTTTAACTACACATCAGCTGAAGCGTTTCTGCTCCCCAACAAGACGAGCACCTTTGAGAAAAGAGCTTTAAAAAACCCTGTTATCCACAGAAGGCAAAATGTATTAATGTTTATGTTGATGAATTGGGGGAAGGGCTAGGACCCACTGAGAAGGTAAATGGCAATTCCTTGCATTATACAACCAACTTGAAGAACTATCTTCTCTTACTGAATACAGTAGCCCTTAAAGTTCATAAATTGTGTTCAATTTGAGTCTTCCACCCCATGCCCACCATCATAGCTTTTATCTTCACCAAGCATTTGCTCATTTTTCCAATAACCCAAAAAGTGGAAACTGACAGTAGTACATTAAATGATGCATTTTGTTTTCCTAAGATTTCTGGGATACTGTAGTTAAAACTCCACCCCACCCCTTCCTTTTCTAATGTAGTGGCTTTCACAACCCAGACCGCACAGATGAGAGCACCTGGGAATTAAAAGGACAAGACTCAATACGTGGACCCCACCCTTCACCAATCGAATTTTCCCAGGTGCAGCCTTGAAATCACTTTCAGCCTTGAAAGTTGGGAGGAATGAATTCCACTTGTAACTCCGGGAGAAATTTAAGATTAAATTTAAGATTTTTATCCCAGTGGCCAGTATGACTTAAGACACTGGCTGAGGGGTTCTGGGAAATTTTATCTGTTCTTTGGTGAAAAACTTGTACAGTGAAAAATGACCCGTGACATTCCAGGGGCCATTCTCACCAACCAAGCAGGGAAGCAGCTTAGAGCAAAGCCAGAATTCAGAAGCAGACAGGAAGCTATCAATTCTGTATCCTTGATGACATGACAAACCTTATATCAAATGCTGCCTGCCACCAGAACTATATACCCCAGTTTAGAGTCACATGGGTTCTGTTCAACTCCCTTTCATTTGCAATCTGTGAGAGCTCTAAATTAGAAAGTAACACACTGGCATGGTGAAGTAAAGAAAAGGGTGGAATTTAATCTTTATTTACAGGACACTGCAAGATATGAAATTCCACACAGAAATAAGAAACCCATTGAGAGGAGAAGCTTCATACAGTATGTACAGTTCGGAACTGTTCAAGTATAGTTTTGTTGTAAAAAGTGCTACAATAACAAACCACATTTAAAAAGAGTTCTTAGTAGAGAAACAGTAAGACAAACTTATACCAAACATAGTACACAACAAACAACTTTAAGCCTCAGATGTATATCTAAAAGTTGAAGGTTCCAGCAGAGCCATCTTGCACTTGGAATGTATAACCTTCAGAGGTAGTTTCCGGCACAACATTTTGATCTTCCTCTTCCTGGAAGTATTTAAAAACAAAACAATATAATCCCATAAATTTGGCACATTTCTAATTTATTTAAACTGAAAACAAAAACAAAAAAACAGTTTACTCATTTCTCCCACCCTTAACCTCTGGCAACCACCAATCTGTTCTACCAAGCTGACGTGTTGTTTTTTTTCCCCCCAAACTTCCCACATATAAGAGAAATCTTATGTTATTTGTCTTACTCTGCCTGACTCATTTCACTTAGCATAATACCTGTAAGTATTCACTCTTAAGGTCTTCATTTGCTTATTTCACCTTTAATCTTGAACCATATTTTAGTATCTCAAATAGTGGACGGAGGGCTACTGAAGTTTGCCTGAGAGGGGAAGGTTCTGAATAGGTTAAGAAATGCTACTGTAACAGGGAGGCAACTGGAGATCATCATACTAAGTGAAGTAAGTCAGAGAGACATATCACTTGTAAGTGGAATCTAAAATATAACACAAAGGAACCTATCTACCAAACAGAAACATAGCCATGGACAAAGAAAAGACTGGTGGGTGCCAAGGGGGAGGAGACTGGGAGAAGAGATGGCACAGCAGGTTGAGGTTAGCAAATGTGTATTTTTACATATAGAATGGATTAACAACAAGGTCATACTGTATAGCAGAGAACTATATTCAACATCTTATGATAAACCACAATGGAAAAGAATATATGTGTGTATAACCGAATCACTACACTGTATAGCAGTAACTAATATATTATAAATCAACTACACTTCAATAAAAAATTATGGGACTTCCCTGGTAGTCCAGTGATTAAGAATCTGCCTGCTAACGTAAGGGATATGAGTTCAATTCCTGGTTGGAGAAGACCCCACGTGTTGTGGGGCAGCTAAGCCCATGAGCCACAACTACTGAAGCCCTTACAGCCTGGAGCCTGTGCTCTGCACCAAGAAGCCACTGCAATGAGAAGTCCGCACATCGCACCTAGAGAGGAGCTTCCTCTCACTACAACTAGAGAAATTGCTTATACAGCAACAAAGACCCATCACAGACAAAAATGTTTCTTTTTAAAATGCTGCTACAATAACAGAAAAAGAGATTTCCTTAACCTGTCACTTTTCAGTAGGCAAGAGGAAAACAGCCTATTAAGCCAGCGGATGGCCCACTTCTCCAACTCCTACACAAACTTACTCTCAAGATATTCTAAGATTCGTGAGGCTATTCATTCCAAAGTAAACTAGTGACTTTTTAACATTTCACGATAAAAGATGGTATTAATATCAAGCAAAACATTAGAGGAACAAACATGTATGTTATATGCAATAGCATACTTATGCTGCTATTTTACTACGCTTATCAAAGCTCATAAAGAAAGTATGAGGAAAAAATAGCTTATGGGCTTAACCGTCCCAGCTATTAATATTACCATTTACTCACCTCTACAGAGAAATACTTCTCAATCAAGTTTAATGAAGCTTTGTACACAGACTCATTTTCATGGTTTTGTAGAGCTTCGATTTTGTCCAAACCTCCACATTCTTCAATCATTATACTCAGTTTCTCAGTTTCACCTAGTTTCTCAGCAGCCTGAAAAAAATTCCAAGTTTAGAAGACTAAACTTTGAATGAACTCTTTTAATGAAGAAAACAATGTCTGTTTGACTATCAATATATATCGGACAGAAATAAACACTTAACAATTCCTTCACAACTCTATGAGATAAAACTCAACTTTACATTTTTTAACAATTCAAAAGAATCAGATCTGTACTTGCTCTTCGCAGCTACTTCTGTAGCTTTCAGACACAAAGATCTTACTATAGTTCTCAACCTTTTCTGTGTATCAAAATCACTTGGTTAACTTTAAAAATGACACTATATTCAGGCTCCACTGGTCTGTGATGTGAATAGAAAATTACTGGTATAAAAGCACCTGAGATAATCCTAAAGTGTATGGAAATCAAGGAAGAGAACCATTGTCCAAGTGTAATAACCTAAGGTATGTAAAAAGAAATTCCCCTAACTGGACTATTTGTTGATATCAAGAATCTATTAGGTATATATACAAATGATATCGTGACTAGCTGTGTTTTTAAAGTCCTCATCTTTTAGGAGAGACATAAATATTTAAAAATGAAATAATTGATTTGTTTCAAAATAAAATAAAAGGTAAGGTTGAGGAGAAAGAGGCCAAATGTTGACAAGTTATTTAAGCTAGGTGATACATACATTAGGGATCACTATTCTAAACTTTGAAATGTAAAAAATTTCCATAATCAGTTTAAAGTTGTTGAGAGGGACCTACCAACCATTATACATACAATAAAGTGCCATATGCTAACACACTTCGATCAACTGGGAACGTAATCAAAAGAAAAATATAATTAACCAGGTCATTCAAATTTAATTTCACCATAGCATGAAATTGGGGGAATTAATGCTTAACAAAATAAATGTGTATGAACAGCATTCATCTACGTACCTGGCCTCAATTCAAATCACATCATGCATTTGTCATCTCCTTTATCTCTCTCATAATCCTTTGCCATATCTTTTCTCAAGAGTGTGGCCCACATAAACAGGTTTTCTGATTCTGTGGTGAACTGAGTAAACTTAGGAGCCCCTTACTCCGTTGTCTAAATAGTAAACCAATTATCGAGTCCAAATTCAAACAAATGCCGCCTTGTTAAGCCTTACCCGAAAGATATTTGAAACGGCATCCAGAATAACCAGAACAATTTTGGTATCTTTTGCAGTTAGGAGGTTCATCAACGGCTCTATTATGCCACAATGAACAAGGTACACAATCTGCTCAACAGTTCCGCCACTTGTATAGTTGTTCACAGCCCATGCGGCTTCCTTTTGTGTCTTAAAGTCTGCCTAATTAACATAAAGAAACAGGTTTATTTCAGAATGGTCATAAAAGTAAGATTCCAAAACCACTCTTTTAGAAGAAAGTGATTAAGACTTCCAATTGGTTCTATCCAAGCTAACGTAAAAAGGTTACTATTATTTAGCAAAGGACTGTTAAACAGAACCTAACATTAGTACACTAAGAATCTTAAGAAGTACAGCTCTACCAAGTGCCTGGCCATTAAGTCCCAAGGCTGTAGTACCTTTGAGAGAAGGCCAACAAGGAATGGGACTAATCCATGATTCACAACTTGTTGTATCTGGTCCTGGCGGCCAGCTGTGATGTTTGACATTGTCCACGTAGCTTCCTTCTGAATATTAGTTTTGGAGTTTGTTAGCAAGCTAGGAAACACAGCAAGTGCTCCTGCATCTATTACAACCTGTGTTTGTTCATCTGTCCCAGTGACAATATTTCCTATGGCTCTGAGCGCAGGAGTCTGAAAGGAAAAAAAAGTTGACACTGGTAATTATCTTTTATCTATTCCAGCACTACTCAAAATCTCTACACCCTGAAAATTTTGACAGGTAAGACGCTCATTATGGCTTAAAATATACAATATGTCAATATTAGTACCAACTGATCTTGCTCCTTATACTTTCTATTCTCATTTGAAAATTAACTTACCACAATTGGCAATTCAGTAGCTCCTAAAAGCTTCACAAGTTGGGGTACAACCCCAGTTTTCACAACCATTTCAATCCGTTCATTTGGACCATCAGTAAGGTAGGAAATAGCCCAGCAGGTATCAGCTAATACTTCTGGATCATCATGATGCAGGAGACGAACTAAAGTAGGAAGAATCTGCTCAATAGCCTCCAAGGGGGGTGCAGGATTCTTGTTGCGACAAAGATTTGAAAGTGTCCAGGTAAGATTACGTAAGTATCCACACTGGGGGGAAAGAAAAATGCAATGAAGTGCTGTTTTTTAAGGGGGTAGAAAAATGAGAATCAATGAGAAACATGACTTATGGTGAGTAACTTACTGCTAGAGATGACATATCGGGGACAGCCAGAAGCGCCAGTAGTGGATCAACTGCACCATACTTGATAACCAAGTCTCGGAAAACTGAACCGTCACCTTAAAAAAGAAGGTGGCAAAGTTAACCATGACTACCTGTCTAGCGCCATTAATTTCAGTTACTCAGTACACCAGTGTCTTGACGCAACAAATACACTAAGACACTTCCGCCAACCTCAGTATGATTGGAGACATCCAGTCAAAAGAATTTCAAATCCAAGTACCTGCAATGTTTCCTAGAGCCCATACAGCTTGTTCACTGATGTGAGCATGGGGAGATGCCAACAGAGAAATGAATGCTGGGATGGCACCTCCGTCTACCACAGCCTTGGTCTGTTCTGATGTCCCAGAAGCAATGTTAGTGAGGGCCCAAGCAGATTCGAACTGAATGGGACTACAGTCAGTTCTTCCCAAGAAGGACACAAATTTTGGAATCAAACCAGCCCGGATTATGTTGTCAATAGGGGGCTGTTTTTCCCTAGAAAGCAGTTTCCTATAGGTAAGCAAAAAGAGAGACAAAAGTTGAAGGTGATTAACCAAACAAGTTCATACCAAAAAAAAAAAAAAAAAACCCACAACAATTTAAAATGCAACTCGACACCAAACAAGTTCATATAAGAAAACACTATTTAAAACGCAACTTAATGCAAGAGTTTAAAACTTTAAGTAACCTTTGACAGTGCAGACTAACTGCTGAGACATCCTGGAACTAAGAGAGGCTGAGCAGACTGTCTGCATGGTGCAACCATAGGTAGTGTCTTACACTACTTTTCCCAAAACTGAAATATTACCAATAATGCAGAACCCTTCTCTCTGCAGAAATCTATTTTAGATCTTACCACTTTTTAAAAACTTTGACAATACAATAGCATCACACTCTATTAATCTTCATTACTCTGACCAGTAGTGAGGACACACATCTTTTCCCTGATCTTCTGTCAACTGGATTTGCTATTCCCCACACTGTGAAGCTACAGAAATTATTCATCCTTTCCATTATGGATGTCACAAATATTTGTGTATGGTGGGTGGGAAAAGTCTAATAAATAGAATATATTTCCTAAATGGATGAACCATTCTAAATGAATGTGCTAATCCCACTTACTGAATAATTCCTCCTTTCCCTGACACGGACTTGAAATGCCAGTGACAAAAAACATTTCTTAAGTACATCAAAAAATTATCACTGGAGTAGATGTAATTTTAGGCAACTATAGAAAATTTTAGATTAGGAAAGATTATAATGAAAATAGGCCTAGGCCTGGCTTAACCTTTACTCTACGCACCACCTGCCCATCGCTTTCCCATCAAAAAATGTAAAAATGCTGATTTTTTAGTTTACTCATGCTAGAGAGGACAAGACTTACCTAGCAGCTTGAGTAGCTTGGAGCTGGCTTTCCAAATTGTTGCTATTTATGCCTTTGACAATATCGTCAACAGACCAATTTACAGTGCCCTACAAGAACAGGGGAATTAATTTTCAAATTATCATTTTTAAGATTAAATACAATGCAATCCCGACATGAAGACATTTCTGTTTATAATCAGTTACTAAAAGTTTGGTCCCACATTTAAATTTGCCTGTTAAATACTCATTATTTAATATATAGAACAATCCTCAAATTTGGTGTCATGCATCTAGTCACTAAAAAAAGTAGCTGTGAACAGGTTAAAAAAATGAACTAGAGTACTGTGAACGTTATTCCTACATTAGTCTCAATCACTTTTATTCAGATATGCTTTTAGGGGAAAAGGGACAGAGTTAGAGGCAATGTGCTGCGAATCTGCAAAGCTAAGGCTGTTATCCATGCACTTCCCCACTGGTGTTGCACACATAAACATTACAGGTAGTGACTACAGATTGGAATTAACTGTAGCATTTGTAGCTACAGTTAACGTAAAAAGTCAGTATCACATTCTAAAACCTCACAACAAGGAAAATGTAAAATCTAGACAACTCTAGAACAAATTATATATGTAAAACTCTGTATATAGCATTATACAGAATTTACTCTCCATTTGTGGTACAGAATGGGGTGCTACAAGAATTCTGGGAAGGGAGCATTTTTCCTGTTAGGATGACCTAGAAGTGCTATAAAGAGAAGATGGGATTTGAGTATAAAACTCAAGAAACAAAACACAGGTAGAATTCAGTGGCGAGGGGGGGGGGAGGACATTGATAAAATGAAAAGCACTGAAGGAAAGCATAACATGGGAAAAAAAGCAGGAAATTGCCTAATATTTTTAAAAGATGAAAGATAAACTTAAAGATCTAGGATGGGGCTTCCCTGGTGGCTCAGCTGGTAAAGAATCCACCTGCAATGTGGGAGACCTGGGTTCAATCCCTGGGTTGGGAAGATCCCCGGAGAAGAGAATGACTACCCACTTGAGTATTCTGGTTTCCATGGACTGTACAGTCCACAGGGTCGCAAACAGTTGGACACGACTGAGTGACTTTGTCACTCAATCACTCACTTCTGATAAAATCATGACGTCTCTATGAGTAGAACTCTAGGATGGGTCTAATTTCCAAAGAACCTTAAAAAAAGGATTTAAAATCAAAGTTTCTAAGATGTTTTAAGCAGTATTTTAAGAAAACTTTTAGGTAAACAGTATGTGGCACGGACTGAAAATCAAGAGACGGTTGAGGAAAAAGACCTGAAAAAAGCTGGTGACAAGTACAAAAAAAGAGAGGTAGGGAGCAAAGGAAAGGTAGAGAAAGAAGAAAAAAGGCAGAAATAAGTTGGTTCTGGACATACTTTCACTGAACACTTGAATGGCCAACTCGAAGTAAAAGCTGACAAATGGAAAAGCAGGGAAACTTGAAGGGCAGATCAGCGCTAAAGACAACCTTGGAGTCAGCTTCCAAAGATTACAGAGGATGGCGGGGGGAAAAGATAACCCATCAGAATTACTGACCAGAGCACACAAAAACAGATCTTCACATTTGATAGTTAAAACCCACAAAGCTAAGATATGTTATTTAAATATCTTTGAAAGGCCTCATATTGATTTTCTGGGTTTACCATAATTCATAAGCTAAAATATCCTCACCTGGTTGTTGCGGTTTTCCTGCAGTGGAGAAGTAGCATCATCAGGAAAAGAGCTGACATTTCTCCTTTTCAGCATCTGGTCATCCTTCTTAGCTTTCCTTAGCTCCACATTAACTTCTATTCGGCGCCGCCTCATTTCCTTGAGAAAAGATAACATATCATCTCACCTATTACATCAGTGTTAGTTGCCAAGTGAGGACAATTTTTCAAATTCACTCAAAAGTTTTGATGCCCTTTCCAAATACCTTCCCATTTAAAAAATACTAGGAAAACAACAGAAGGTACTCACTGTACTGTCTTTCCCCTTGTTCTTGAATCTGTTAAGGCGGGGAGCTGGTGAATTAGCATTCTCATTGGTGGACATGATTATGACACAAAGAGAGAAAGCTGCAAAATGAGGGAGAGAAAAATTTCCTTTTTATCACTTTGGCAATAACATAAGCATTAAGGGAATTATCAAATACACGTTCAATTGGTATTTCCATACTAGAGAAGGATATTCCGGGACTTCCCTGGTGGTCCAGTGGCTAAGACTCCAAGCTCCCAATGAAGGGGGCCAGGGTTCAGTCCCTGGTCAGGGAACTAGATCCCATGTGCCACAACTAAGACCCATTGCAGCCAAATCATAAATAAATAAAATTAAAAAAAAAAAAAGAAGGATATTCCTTTTTCAGCACTACGGAACATGAGTTTTAGCCAAACTATATTTGGCCCCTCCCCTCTGAAGGGCTGAGGCTTCCAGGAGCGGTACTGTCCACCAGAAACATGATGCAAGCTGTATAAATTTAAGCTTCCTAATAGCCACGCTTGTTAAAAGCAAAAAGGAACAAATGAAATTAACTTCAATAATATATTTACTCCAATATCTATTTTCTCATTTCAACACATTACATCAAAAAATTACTGAACTATTTTGCATTCTTTTTTCATACTAATTCTTCGAGATCTTGCAGGTACTTTTGTACCTTACAGCGTTAACTCAGTTTATACCAGCCACACGCGTGTGGAGACTACCACACTGTACAGCGCGGCTCTAGACTCTATATAGGATCCATGAATAGTTAACTAATTAATTAACTAATAGACAACGTACGGGAAATAAGGTTACAGTTAAAATCTATGTCGTACGGGCCACAAATTCAGATATTCTGGAGGCTCTACTGTCTTTAAATGGCCAAAACAGATACATTCTCCACGTTTGAAAAATTTAAAACTGATTCGTTGTTAACATTGTGTAAACTTTAATAAGGTTTCCTGCCAACCCTGAACACCTGCGTCGCAGTTCAGCATCTCGCACATTTTCATTTCCAGAAATTCTGAGTGAATGCATTAAATTAGGCTGTATCAGCTGCGTTCCACTCAAACTCACCTACGTAAGAGCAATCTCCCAAAACATCACAAAAGTCCTCCTTCAAAGAGGCTATCTTTAATTCCTTAAGTCCTCCTTCAAAGAGGCTATCTTTAATTCCTTTCTGTTCTTTTACGAAATTGTGACAGAGCCAACCCAAGGCCTACAAATTAAGAGACAGCACCTCCAACTGCCACCTCCATCTCTAGTCCCCTCCCCTACCCCCCTTCCCCACCCCCATTTCGGGGAAGCAGCAGCGGGAACCTGCGGAAGGAGGAGCCAGAGGCGCCGAGCCCCCTACCGAGGCTTTCGTCCTCGGGCCTGACTCTAATTCTTGCGGTTGCAGCGGTTCGCAAGGCCTCGAGCACTAAGGCCCAAGCACTCGCATCCGCAGTGAAAAACCCGTTTCGTCAACGAACTACGCCCCCGAGGCCTTATCGACCAGAGAGGCCAAGGCCTGGCCGCGCGTCTACTCCGAGACTCCCCTCCCGCCTCCAGCAATCCGAGAGCGGCCTAAGGGCCCGCCTCTGCCGCTCCAGCTGCGCTGCGACTTCAGTTCGTACCTACACAGCAGGCCCAAGCGTCCACCGGAGGCGGTGCGCGGCGCACAAGCTGCGGGATCCGCTGCCTCTAAACGTCCACCACGGTCAGCGCGAGGACGGTGTGGCTCGTGCAGCCGGCCGGCGCGATTTAAATTTCCCGGTGGCTCCGCATTCCGATTGGCTGGTTCGAGCTTACGCTATACGCCCATTGGTGAATTTGAAAAACACGTTAGCTGGGGAGGGGGTCAGAGGGCCCAGAAGGAGATAGGATAGCATCGCGAGATAAGGGAGCGGCCGCGCGATCCCCGAGAGCCTTGCACAGCGGAGAAGAAAAACTCCAGATCCCGGCATGCAGCGTGCAGGGCCGGTTCCCTGTCCATCTTAGTCGGAGGGTTAGCTCTTTGCATGGGTTTACCGCTGTATGGTGGCTGGTCGTTTTCCTGAGTGTTTGCCTTAACTAAGTAACACAAACGATTCCCAAAATAATTCTCTTTAAAAATCTTAATAAAGAAATATATTGCTATGCATTTTTCCCGATTGGACTCAGAAGGAACTTGGCCGGGGTCTCTGGCCGTGAAGGAGGGGAGGGGTAAGGCAGATAAGTGATGTATTTTTTCAGTTGTTACTGTTTTTAACTTGTGTCATAAAAGACTGCATAGAAGGCAGAACTGTGTTAACAAAAGATTTATTACTGCCTGCTTCTCCAGTCTTATTTTTAATAATTTCAAGTACAAAAGAATTGCAAATCTTTATCCATATTTGTTAAATGTTAATTTACTATTTTGATATATATATGTATACACACCCACACACGCATGTACCTGTATTTATATATACATGGCTTTTACATATTACTTTTTGAACCATTTGAGAGTAATCATGTCCGTTTACCCCTAAATATTTCAGCTTGTAACTTGTAAGAATAAGGACATTCTGTTATATTACCATACCATAATCATCAAATTCAAGACAATTGAACTTATATGCAATTATTTATTTATAGTTTGTGTTCAAATTGTCAATTGTTATAGTAATTATCTATGCTATATTTTATATATTTCAAATAAAATGTTTGCATTTTCTTGTAATTTAAAAAAAGCATCAGTGATAGTTATCAGAACCTCAGGATTATGGTCTACTTTCTTTTTGCAACTTTTCTGTATTCTGAGAAGGGTATTTTTAAGAAAAGCTGTATTGGCTTTTTCTTTTATTTACTATGAATTCAAACAATGAACTTTGTCCCTTCTGCAGGCCTTTTTGCCAGCCTCACTCACTGTGTAGCAGTAATGGAGTCATAGAGGCTCATTCTACTCCTACATAACCAATCAGCATAATCTTACCCCCCTAAATGCACAAGGTGGTAGGATTTCACATCTAAACCAGTCACTACATGGCATTCTCTTGGATACTGTGAATGGCTCAGGGGCAGTCATGTGACCTAAATTCATTCAGTTGAGGAGTCTACGCCTTTTGTTTAATGATGAGAGGTAGGAAAGCAGGCTCTGTTCTCAGCTGAGAGATGTGAATCCTAGACATCCCGTAAGACAATTGGAGAGAAACCGTGAAAACTTTGATCAATACCCTGCCTTACCTCAAAAGGCTGCAATTATATGACTTTGCAAATATATCATCCAGTACACTTCCTTTGTTATTTAAGCTAGTTATATTGGGTCTTCTTTTGCTTACAAATAAATATTGGGTACTATGTGCCCAGAAGTGTTCTCAGTTTTTTATCTTTATGAATACATTTAATCTTCACAACTCTGTGAGGTAGCATTTTTATCTGTTCCATTTCACAGAAGAGGAGAGTGGGTGGTTAAGTAACTTGTCCACATTCACACAGGAGTAAAAGACATAGACAGGACTCAAACCCAGGCACTCTCCTTCCAGGATCCATGCTCTCTGATCACTATTCTGTACTTGCACCTGAAAACAACCTGAAACAGAAGTAAACTGTCAACAGTGAAAGTTGCCTTTGAAAGATACCTTGCCCTGGGAAAGGATACAGCCCCACCCTCTCAAATCTTCCTATTGTAGTTGGATGGAGATTCAGAAGAGGGCCTAGTGTGGCCTAAACCAATCCCATTCCATCACCCAGACACAGGAATTGGCTTGCTGATGAAGATGTAACAGAATACAGTAAAATATTTACTGAGACTTTTGTGAGATAGCCTCTCTCTTCCAGTGGACTGTGTGCTATGCTGATGTGAGCCTGAGAACAAAGCTGAACCTGAGAAGCAAACTCAAGTGTACCCAAGTCTGAATAATCATAGTCTGTCAGTCATTCTTTCAAGTAAGAACTGTGTTCCATCGAAAAGGCAACTAGTTTGGCCTGCAACTCAAACACTGCACAAAATGTTTTCCTCAAGAGACAATCATTGAGTTTTGGTTATCTGGTAGAAGTGATTTATGCATAATTCCCATTTTGTCTCATAAAATATTAAAGACATTCAAGGGTTGGAATTTAAATTAATAATTCTTATAGTGTCACCTCTTCCAACAACACAAGAGAAGACTCTACACATGGACATCACCAGATGGTCAACACCAAAATCAGACTGATTACATTCTTTGCAGCCAAAGATGGAAAAGCTCTATACAGTCAGCAAAAACAAGACTGGGAGCTGACTGTGGTTCAGATCATGAACTCCTTATTGCCAAATTCAGATTTAAACTGAAGAAAGTAGGGAAAACCACTAGATCATTCAGGTATGACCTAAATCAAATCCCTTACGATTATACAGTGGAAGTGAGAAATAGATTTAAGGGATTCGATCTGACAGAGTGCCTGAAGAACTACAGAGGACAGAAAGAAGTTTGTGACATTGTACAGGAGGCGGGGATCCAGACCATCCCCAAGAAAAAGAAATGCAAAAAGGCAAAATGGTTGTCTGAGGAGGCCTTACAGATAGCTGTGAATAGAAGAGAAGCAAAAGGTCAAGAAGAATAGGAAAGATACACCCATTTGAATGCAGAGTTCCAAAGAATAGTAAGGAAAGATAAAGCCTTCCTCAGTGATCAGTGCAAAGAAATAGAGGAAAACAATAGAATGGGAAAGACTAGAGATCTCTTCAAGAAAATTAGAGATACCAAGGGAACATTCCATGCAAAGATGGACACAATAAAGGACAGAAATGGTATGGACCTAACAGAAGCAGAAGATATTAAGAAGTGGCAAGAATACACAGAAGAACTATACAAAAAAGATCTTCATGACCCAGATAATCACAATGGTGTGACCACTCACCTAGAGTCAGACAACCTGGAATGTGGTCAAGTGGGCCTTAGAAAGCATCACTACAGACAAAGCTAGTGGAGGAGATGGAATTCCAGTTGAGCTATTTCAAATCCTAAAAGATGATGCTGTGAAAGTGCTGCACATAATATGCCAGCAAATTTGGAAAACTCAGCAGTGGCCACAGGACAGGAAAAGGTCAGTTTTCATTCCAATCCCAAAGAATGATCAAACTACCACACAATTGCACTCATCTCACACACTGGCAAAGTATTCCTCAAAATTCTCGAAGTCAGGCTTCAACAGTACCTGAACTGTGAACTTCCAGATGTTCAAGCTGAATTTAGAAAAGGCAGAGGAACCAGAGATTAAATTGCCAACATCCATTGGATCATCACAAAAGCAAGAGAGTTCCAGAAAAACATCTACTTCTGTTTTATTGACTATGCCAAAGTCTTTGACTATGTGAATCACCACAAACTGTGGAAAATTCTTCAAGAGATGGGAATACCAGACCACCTGACCTGTCTCCTAAGAAGTCTGTATGCAGGTCAGGAAGCAACAGTTAGAGCTGGACATATAACAACAGACTGGTACAAAATAGGGAAAGGAGTATGTCAAGGCTGTATGTTGTCAGCCTGCTTATTTAACTTATATGCAGAGTACATCATGAGAAACGCTGGGCTGGATGAAGCACAAGCTGGAATCAAGATTGCAGGGAGAAATATCAGTAACCTCAGATATGCAGATGACATCACTCTTATGACAGAAAGCAAGGAAGAACTAAAGAGTCTCTTGATGAAAGTGAAAGAGGAGAGTGAAAAAGTTGGCTTAAAACTCAACATTCAGAAAATGAAGATCATGGCATCTGGTCTCACCACTTCATGGCAGATAGATGGGGAAACAGTGGAAACAGTGACAGACTTTATTTTCTTGGGCTTCAAAATCACTGCAGATGGTGACTGCAGCCATGAAATTAAAAGACGCTTGCTCCTTGGAGGAAAAGTTATGACCAACCTAGACAGCATATTAAAAAGCAGAGACATTACTTTGGCAACAAAGGTCCATCTAGTCAAAGCTATGGTTTTTCCAGTAGTCACGTATGGGTGTGAGAGTTGGAATATAAAGAAAGCTAAGCGCCGAAGAATTGATGTTTTTGAACTGTGGTGTTGGAGAAGACTCTTGAGAGTCCCTTGGACTGCAAGGAGATCCAACCAGTCCACCCTAAAGGAAATCAGTCCTGAATATTCATTGGAAGGACGGATGTTGAGGCTGAAACTCCAATACTTTGACCACCTGATACGAAGAACTGACTCATTGGAAAAGACCCTAATGCTGGGAAAGATTGAAGAAGGGAGAAGGGGACAACAAAGGATGAGAAGGTTGGATGGCATCACCGACTCAATGGACATAGTTTGAGTAAACTCTGGGAGTTGGAGATGAACAGGGAGGCCTGACGTGTCGCAGTCCACGGGGTCGCAAAGAGACAGACATGACTGAGCGACTGAACTGAACCGAACTGATTGTGTCAAGGATGTTCTTAAGTGAAGCTGGCCAACAACCGCTCCCCGACCCTCCACTGCACAAAGGTGAAGCATAATTATTATTACTAGCTTAGTCTGACTGCCTGGACTCAGTAATGTGGCAGTTTTACTTACCAACGCGTCTGCACCATCGTTGCTATTAGTTATTAGTTATTATTAACTGATAATGTCCTAGTGTCTTTGAAAAGTATTTCCTGGATGACTCAGGATCCACAGGTGGTAAAACTGACAAGACACACAGACACATAAAATTTGAAAGAAACACACCAAAATGTTAATAGTGGTTGACTCTGAACACTAGAATTATAGTCAGTTTCAATTTTCTTTACTTGGCTTACCCCTATTTATACAATTTTACAGTGAACAGGTATTATGTGTCTAAAACAGAAAAAGAAGTGTATTTAAAAAAATAAAAGCAGCATATTTACGTGCAACAAGCAAAAAGGTATTATGCATGGAGCCAGAAAATTTCTAAATCTTTATCCAAGATCTAGTTTTAGGATAAAAACAAAACTCGTATTATTTTGTATGTAGGGACCTTGTTATGTTTATTTTCCCTTTAATCCGGAGGGAAAGAAGAGATGGGGAGAAATATGGATGTAGGTGAGTGGGGGAGCGGCGCAGATGTAAAGAAAAGCCTGTTCATCCTGGAAACCCCCAAGAGTTCCCAGCACATAAAAAGTTATCCAATTAATGTATATAGAATAAAGGCAGGAAAGGAGATGGGGAGACTGTTAGGGACGGGAAGGCTGCGGGGACCTCTCGCTAGAGGAAGGCGGCAGACACACCAAAAGGCAGAGGCCTGGGCCTGCCCCGGTAAACAGAACGGAGGTGGGGGAGGCCAGGCATTGGAATTTTGTTTAAAGTTCCCCCCAAAAGCGTCTAGTAGGCAGTCAAGACTGAGAACCTTCCCGAGAAGAACCCAACGAAATGCACGCCCCGCCCACAGATACGCAGAGCCGCCCGCGTGCCTGCCAAGCAGTACCAGGACAGGGCGGGGGCGCCGAGGTAGCCCATGCGCATGCGCGTAGGAGCTAGGGCGTTGGGCCAGGCCGAAGGCGCAGGCGCGTGCTGCAGCCACTGGGGGCGGTTCCCAAATCGCACGCAGCCCGACGTGAGGCCACAGAGAGCGGGGGCGGGGCACGATGATGGCATCGCGTAAGAGGACGGTATGAGAACCCGGATCCTGTGGTGACCCAGTGGCCTAATGGATAAGGCATCAGCCTCCGGAGCTGGGGATTGTGGGTTCGAGTCCCATCTGGGTCGCACCGAAATTAGTTTTGGCGGAGAGGAAAGTGGTGATGGGCACTAAAATAGATTTTGAAATGTCGTGATTTCGCTTTCTCTCCTGCGATCTCCAGGGTTGTATCTACAAATCGGAAATGCATTCTCCGCTGTCGTGCAATTGAGACCTTGCAAGAGAAAACTAAGATATGACCCAAAAGCGGAGCATTTACTCTTGCCTAGTTTATATTTATCTTTAAAAGAAAAAAGCCTTAGAAAACACCAAATGCTAGCTGGATAGATGGCATCATCTCTGTCTTTTAAAAATGCATTTCATCATGGGCAGGCACACATGGAAAACTCCCTCCCCATCCTTATCCCAAGGGGTTAAGGGGGTGTGTGAGCAGATCCAATTGTGCCGACTGCAAACAATTATTTCCAGAAACTAAGGAGAATTTAGAAGAAACTGTGTTAAAACATACAAATATAATAAATATAATTTATGGTTTGTGTCTTTAAAGTACAATGAACAACAGACTGTAGTTGAGATGTAAGGTTTGTGTGTGTGTGTGTGTATTTGGTTCGCAAATTAGTGTAATAAAAGAAATGCAATCAGAGTTTAAGCTTTCCAGACTGGTTCAGCTGACAAGCTTGAAAAGTTCAAACTCTTCTTGTAAAACTTGTACAAGAGGAATATCACAGAGTTGAGTCCTACTTTTGAAAAAAATACTAAATACTATGTGGGGATCCTGGGTTTGAGCCTGAAACAGATAAAGGACAGTAGGGGAAAAACCAGTGGAATCTGAGTACATTCTGCAATTTAGCTACCCAGTTATCAGTTCAGTTCAGTCGCTCAGTCATGTCCGGCTCTTTTCGACCCCATGGACTGCAGCACACCAGGCTCCCCTGTCCATCACCAACTCCTGGAGCTTGCCCAAATTCATGTCCATTGAGACAGTGATGCCATCCAACCATCTCATCCTCTGTCGTCCCCTTCTCCTCCTGCCTTCAGTCTTGCCCAGCATCAGGGTCTTTTCTAATGAGTCGGTTCTTCTGATCAGGTGGCCAAAGTATTGGAGCTCCATCTTCAGCATCGGTCCTTCCAATGAATATTCAGAGTTGATTTCCTTTAGGATGGACTGGTTTGATCTCCTTGCAGTCTAAAGGACTACAGTTCAAAAGCATCAATTCTTCAGCCCTCAGCTCTCTTTATAGTCCAACTCTCACATCCGTACGTGACTACTGAAAAACCATAGCTTTGATCAGATGGACCTTTGTCGGCAAAGTAATGTCTCTACTTTTTAATGTACTGTCTAGGTTTGTCATAGCTTTTCTTCCAAGGAGCAAGTGTCTTAATTTCATGGCTGTTGTCACCATCTGCAGTGATTTATACCAATGTTGATTTCTTAATTGTGATAAAGGTACATGGTAATGTAAGATGGTAGCGTTAGGGGAAACTGAGTGAAGGGTATATGGAGCCCTCTTTGCAACTTTTATGAAATTATTAACATTAAATCTGAAATTATTCCAAAATTAAACATTTATTAAAGAAAATAAGCTAAACAATCAATGGGAAAATTTAGCTGATACCTTTACCCCCCCACACCCCCTTTTAAGATTAGCAAGATGGTGCTAAATTTAAAAGCCAGAACAGACTAACAAATGAATAAGCCCAGGGCATGATTTCCAGCTCCATTCCTGGTGCCTCAGAGTTGGTGGCCACATTAGGTCCTTGCTACAGTAGGTACTCAAAAGATTAGAATTGCCTTGTCTCCCACTTTCCACCTGTGGGCAGCATCTGGGGACAACGGACAGTCACACTGTCTCCCTGGTCCCAAGGCAAGGTTGCTCTCATACATGATCCTCAGCCTGAGGGCTGGGCAAGACAAACTCCTCACAGGCTCTCCACCCTTTGGGCTTCTGACTGGCCCGCTCAGGCCTCCAGCAAGCTCACCTGGCTCTCCCACCTCCTCCAACCTCTCCTCTGAGCCTCGCGCCTTCTCTCTGACAGGTGTTTTTTGTGACTCACTCACCATAGGTTATCCCAGTTGAAGTCAATGCCTACTGAACAGCCCAGATTCAAGTCATTCAATGCAAGTTCCATGTTTTCACCTTCCTTCACCTCCACCATCTCCCCCATTTCTTCCCTCTTCTGTCTCACATGGAGCGGATATCCCTCCTCCAGTCCCAGGCCATTCCCTCCCTTTGATTTTGCTTTGAACCCCTCTCTCCTCAGGAAACTTGTCTGATACTTAAGAGTGAAAAAACCAAAGTGTTAGTGGGGTCCAACTCTTTGCGACCCCATGGACTGTATAGCCTGCCAGGCTCCTAAGTCCATGGAACTCTCCAGGCAAGAATACTGGTGATGTGAAAGTGAAAGTCGCTCAGTCGTGTCCGACTCTTGGCAACCCCATGGACTATAACAGTCCATGGAATTCTCCAGGCCAGAATACTGGAGTGAGTAGCCGCTCCATTCTCCAGGGGATCTTCCCAACCCAGGTTCAATCCCTGGGTCTCCTGCATGACAAGCAGATTCTTTACCATCTGAACCACCACACTTAGTAAACATTTAAAAGGTGTAAGCCCATTAATCCTCCCGCACCGCCCACCTTGTCTATATCTTTAGTTTCCTTCTACTGGCTTTCCTTTGAGCCCCCGAACATTCTACAGTTTCTCTATTCCTTAAAAGCTCACCCTTGGCCTTGGGCACCTGGCAGACAGGTGGTACCATGGCACCTCCCTCCACACATTCAAGCTCCCTCCCTCCACGCAGCCAAGCTGCCTCAGGGCAGCTCCTGCACACCCAGGGTTTCCTTTCTTCCACCTGCCATGTACTCCTTGCTCCCCTGTCTCGGGACACACTCCTCCCGGATACTGACCTCCGAATTGGCAAGTTTAAGAAATACCTTTCACTCCTTCTCTTGCTTGACTTTGCCCTGAAGTTTGAAACTCTTGGCCAGTGCCTTCCTGAAACAAATCCTTTTTTCACAGGCTTCCAGAAAATCTCCTTTTTCTCAGTTCTCCAACCAGCTTCTCAGTCTCCTTTGCTCAGTTCCCTCTTGTTTCTAACAATGAAGACAAACCAGCCCAACCTGAGCAAAGCAAAAGGGAACTCATTGGAAAGCCATGGGGAAGGGGGTGCTTACTAAATGGGGTGGGAAAAACTGGAGGACCAGTTGTGGGGGCCAGCAAGAATCAAAAACACACCAAAGGCCCCCCAAAAGAAGAAGCTGGAAAAACAGTGACTCTCAGAGCCAGCCACCTGGCAAGAGGCCACCACTGCTGCCATCATTGCCACTTGCCATGCAGCTAGACTGGCAAAAAGTGCCTCTGATGGCCTTCATCATCCCAGGGTCACTTGCTCCAGAATCAAGCTTCCCTGGAAAAGCTTACAGTTAGCCCAACTTTCTCCTGTTGATTCATGGGGCCACAGAGAAATCATCCTCCCACCAATTCCTCCCATTAAAGGGAAGAGGTAGTTTCTTAAAAAGAGGTTTGCATGCTAACCAGCCACACAAAACACCGGCACCTTTCCTCAACACAAACGTTGTACTTTTTTTTTTTTTTTTTTTTTTTACACGTTGTACATTTTATTTTGAGTATTCCATTTTAATTGTTCCATTGTCACTGTTGATTTCAGGTGATGAAGACTGTTGGTTGGTTTTTTTTTCCCCTCTCATTGAATTTGGTTTTAATGAGTCTGAAAATTCTCTGACAGATTTTTGGCCCAGTTGTTGCCATTTAAAAGATTTTAAGAACTAATAACTTAAAACTGCCACGCACAGATA
The DNA here is from genome assembly GCF_963930625.1 of Muntiacus reevesi. Lineage (NCBI taxonomy): Eukaryota > Metazoa > Chordata > Mammalia > Artiodactyla > Cervidae > Muntiacus > Muntiacus reevesi. Next base: position 13,723,801 of record NC_089266.1, on the reverse strand, counting down.
CCCAAAAACAAATGGTCCACAAAACACTCTCCATCTGAAAGTTTTACGATGCATTGCTTATCATCAAGCAGTCTCATACTATCAAACTTAAATGGTCAATTGAGACAGTTCTGAGATGGTTTTCCCATCACTAAGACTGGGGTGGCAGGTATTGGAGGTAATACTCCCTGACCTTCTGAGGTTTCTTGGCAGACATGGTGACCTAGCCATCTTACAGTGAACAGGACAGCCCCATGACAAAGAATGAGCTGGCCCCTCATCTAGGAATTGCCGTAGAGGCTTGACAAACAGGGATGGTATGACAATATTATTGATATACCTCATGAAAAACATATCAGGGCCTTTCTAATTGTCCCAATTTTTATCATTTTTTCTTTGTCCCCAAGCAATCTCAGGGGCAAGGGCTTCCCAGGTGGCTCAATGGTAAGGAATCCACCTGCCAATGCAGTAGACACAAGAGATGCGTTTTTGATCCCTGGGTCAGGAAGATTCCCTGGAGTAGGAAATGGCAACCCACTTCAGTATTCTTGCCTGGAAAACTCTATGGATAGAAGAGCCTGGCGGGCTGCAGTCCATGGGGTCCCAAAGAGTTGGACACAGCTGAGCATTCATGCACGCAATCTCAGGCAAAGTGAGGAGTGGGTCAAGGGGTAAATATCAGTATTATATCCTGTCAAATTTTCAAAACTCATATAAGAATGTCAGAAAGTACACCAGAATTAATATTAAAATACAATCCAATAATATTAACATTCGGAATTGTCATATTTTAAAATTTTACCAGATTATAGTATGGTTGCCACTTTTCTCCACTCCTCTCAGAAATCCTACAAAAGCACAAGGGGGGTGAGAAGCAGAACCACACCTCCATCAGTGAAACCAGGAGGCATCGCAATTCCTCAAATAAAAGGAGAAATGTTCCTCAAATAACAGCATGAGGAACCGACTGATAGATGCCAATCAGAAGAGGATGCCCGTGGCCGCAGATCTTAGGAAAGGCCAGCAGAGGGCGCTTCTCCAAGAGGAGGGTCGCATCCTGAGAGGCAAAACAATAATCTCTTGTTTGCAGTGAGACTGGGATGTGCGGACAGCAGCCGGTCCTCACAGGGACAGACACGTGTTCTGGGTCTGGATTTGCCTTCCTTGCCTGCAGGGCTTCTGCTAGCACTACCATTCCTGGACTTAGACATTGCCAGAATGGACCAGTCCAGGAACTAAGGAGGTAGGGGTGGCTTCTCCCACTATGACCCCTAATGATTCACTAGAAGATTTTTTTTTTTTTTTTGCTTTCCTTGCCAGAGGCTCAGTGGGTCCAGAGGTGCTAGTGACCAGTGGAGAGGTGTTTAGGCCAGGAGACAGACAGTATTATGGCTCCATTCAACTGGAGATGAGGCTGCCCCTTGACCATCTGGGACTCCCCAGCCTGCTGAATCAACAGGCGGAGAAGGGGGGTGGGTGTCACTTTTATGAGCTGAATATTTATGTTACCCCCAAATCGACTGGTAAAAGTCACAGTGTTACCGTATGGGGAGGTGAGGCTTTCAGATGAGGTCACGAGGGTGGAGCCCCGGGATGGATTAGTGTCCTTAGGAGAAGGAGAAGTGTCTGGCACCCTTTCTCCGTCTCTGTCTCTCTGTTGCGCTCTCTCGCTCATGTGAGAATACAGCAAGAAGGCAGCCATCTGTGAGCCAGGAAGACAGCTCTCACCAGAACCCAGCCATACTGACACCCTGATCTCAGAGTTCCAGCCCCAGAACTGTGAGAAACAAATGTCTGTTGTGTAAGCCGCTCAGGCTTACTTGGTTACAGCAGCCCAGCTCTGACAGTCCCGTGAATGATGTGATTACCAAGGGGAAAATGGCTCTGCTACTTGGTGGAGGAAAGAGGAATCCAACGACTCACGGGGAGGTACATCTTACTGTGCCCTTGTTCCAAAGACTCCGTTAATGGGAAAGTACAGCAATCCAATAATGACAGGACTGGCAAGAACTCAGGTCTTACAGGAATAAAGGTTTGAATCTGGCCAGGGAACTCATACATGCGAGGCACAGCCAAACACATAGTTGATGTTACTGAAAATGAAATCAGGATGAAAAGGAAAAAGATAAAGAGATAAAAATGATGGGTGATAAGATAAAATACATGGAAGACACAATCAGATCAGTAGTACTAAGAAAGTAATTAAAAAAAAGAGAGATTTGTCAGATTTCTGAGTTGAAATGGTTTGGACATCCCTGAAGTAAAATGAAATTTTATTCATTTGAAAGTGAAATACTTGAGGTGTTCCCTGAAAATGAGAACTACTTATAATGCAAAGATGATGACTATGATTGAGATTATTCAATAGCTTGTGAAGTTCTCATCAATGCAATATGAAAGTTTTACAAATATTTGAGAGGAAGAGGCAAAATACCACTATTTAAAAATTTTACAGCTTTCCCAAGGAATCTATGGCAAACAGTTTGAAATGTTTTTGTATATACACAAATTGGGATATAAGCAATAAATATCAATATATACAAATCAGTACCCTTTCTATACACCTACCAAAACCAGTTAGAAAATGTAAAGGAAACAAGATCCTTTCCACATTACCCAGGAGATGGTTAGAGCGTAGGTGAAGAAAATGATAGTATTCTAACAGAGGGAAAGGATTCAAAGTTGTAGAGATATTCAATTTTCAAGGCTACAAAGATAATACATGACAGTTGCCAATTCCTTTACAAATCTATATATTTAGTGTAATTTTAATTTAATGCAAATTCTGCTGGGTTGGTTTTTTTTTTTTTTTTGCCACACTGTGAGTCATGCAGAATCTTAGTTCCCGGATTAGGGATCAAACCCATGACCTCTGCAATGGAAACATGGGGTCTTAACCACTGGATTGCCAGAGAAATCCCAGGGGCATTTTTTTTTTTTTTCAACTTAGCAGAATAACCTTGAAGTTCACTTGGGAAAAAGAAAAACTATAATAGTCAAAATAATTTTTGAAAAGAGAGCTATATTATAAGATCATTATAAAAATGTCCCATTGTGGGCACAAAAATAAACAGATGAAATAACAGAGAAGAAAGTCCAGAAAGAGATCTACATTTATTAGAAGCTAATGATCTCTATATGCTGCACTCAATATACCATCAAATTTGGAAAACTCAGCAGTGACCACAGGACTAGAAAAGGTCAATTTTCATTCCAATCCCAAAGAAAGCAATGCCAAAGAATGTTCAAACTACCACACAATTGCACTCATCTCACATGCTAGCAAAATAATGCTTGAAATTCTCCAAGTCAGGCTTCAACAGTACGTGAACTGTGAAATTCCAGATGTTCAAGCTGGATTTAGAAAAGGCAGAGGAACCAGAGATCAAGTTGCCAACATCCGTTGAATCATCGAAAAAGCAAGAGAGTTTCGGAAAAACATCTACTTCTTCTGTATTGACTATGTCAAAGCCTTTGACTGTGTGGGTCACAACAAACTGTGGAAAAATTCTTCAACAGATGGGAATACCAGACCACCTTACCTGCCTCATGAGAAATCTGTATTCAGGTCAAGAAGCAACGTTAGAACCAGACATGGAACAGTGGTTTCAAGTTGGGAAGGGAGTATGTCAAAGCTGTACATTGTCACCCTGTTATTTAATTTCTATGCAGAGTACATCATGCAAAATGCCAGGCTGGATGAAGCACAAGCTGGAATCAAGATTGCCAGGAGAAATATCAATAGTCTCAGATACGCAGATGACACCACTCCTATAGCAAAAAGTGAAGAATTAAAAGGCCTTTTGATAAAAGTGAAAGAGGAGAGTGAAAAAGTTGGCTTAAAACTCAACATTCAGAAAACTAAGATCATGGCATCTGGTCCCATCACTTCATGGTAAATAGATGGGGAAACAGTGGAAACAGTGACAGACTTTATTTTCTTAGGCTCCAAAATCACTGCAGATGGGGACTGCAGCCATGAAATTAAAAGATGGTTGTGCCTTGGAAGAAAAGCTATGACCAACCTAGACCTTATATTAAAAAGCAGAGACATTACTTTGCCAACAAAGTTCTGTTTACTCAAAGCTATGGTTTTTCCAGTAGTCATGTATGGATGTGAGAGTTGGACTATAAAGAAAGCTAAGCGCAGAAGAATTGATGGTTTTGAACTGTGGTGTTGGAGAAATCTCTTGAGAGTCCCTTGGTCTGCAAGGAGATCCAACCAGTCCATCCTAAAGGAGATCAGTCCTGGGTGTTCATTGGAAGGACTGATGTTGAAGCTGAAACTCCAATACTTTGGCCACCTGATGTGAAGAGCTGACTCATTTAAAAAGACCCTGATGCTGGGAAAATTGAAGGCAGGAGGAGAAGGGAACGACAGAGGATGAGATGGTTGGATGGCATCACTGACTCAATGGACATGAGTTTGGGTAAGCTTCAGGAGTTGGTGAGGGACAGGGAGGCCTGGCGTGCTGCAGTCCATAGGGTTGCAAAGAGTCGGACATGACTGAGCAACTAAACTGAACTGAACTGAAGTAAAATATGTATATAATTTTGATTTAAAGAAAGTCTTTCTTAGCAAGACACAAAAGACACCAGGGAAATTTAAACAAAAGATTGACTGATTTTACTACAGAAAATTTAAAAGTTCTATGGTCAAAAAGTCACTAAAAAGCTTAAAATCAAACAAAATTGTGTGAGGAGATATTTGCAATATATATAATGAACAAAGGGTTAAAATTCTGAGGCTATGAACAGTGCTTTAAATCATAAATGAAAGTCTGGTCATTCTAATGCATAAATAAAGTATATGAACAGGTCACTAACAAAAGAAATCCCAGTAGCCAATAAATCAATGAAAAAATATGCAATATCACTAACTCAAAAAATGTAAATTTTTTAAAAGAGAGAAATCTTAACAAACTTCAGAACAGCAAAGATATCAAATAATGATGATTTGGAAAAAAATAGTGATAACTTGATTGGATTTCTCCAATGTGGAGAAATATTATTCCACACCTACACTGTGGATAGTCATTGTAAACTGATACATATCTGGGGAATAATTCAGCAATATGTAGCAAAAATATTAAAATTATCATATTTTTTGACTCAGCAATGTAATAATCTAGGAATTCAGTCATTAAAAATGATCATGGAAAAAAAAAAATGATCATGGAGGGACATCCCTGGCCATTCAATAAATAAGACTCTGAGTTTCCAATTCAGGAGGTTCGGGTTTGACCCTTGGTTGGAGAACAAGATCCACATGCTTTGGGGCATGGCTAAGGAAAAATAAAGTAAATGATCATGGAATCTTATATTTATTGAACTGAAAAGACCTTACCATATCATTAAAATTTTTTAAAAGATGTCATAAAATATATACATACCATGACCCCATTTTTATATAAAGAAATATTTACATGTGCACATATGTGTAGGAAAAACATCTGGAAATTGACCCATCAAAATATTTATAGTAAAAAATATATATTTATAGTAGTTTTTTCTAGGCAACAGGATTATAGTTGATTTTTTCTCTTTTTATCTGTAATAGTTAGTTATTCTGTTATGAATATGTACTAATCATATACAATAACCTCAGATATGCAGATGACACCACCGTTAACGGCAGAAAGTGAAGAACTAAAGAGCCTCTTGATGAAAGTGAAAGTAGACAGTGAGTGAAAAAGCTGGCTTGAAACTCAACATGCACAAAATGAAGATTATGGCATCTGGTCCCATCACTTCATGGCAAATAGATGGGGAAACAATGGAAACAGGCTTTATTTTCTTGGGCTCCAAAATCACTAGAGATGGTGACTGCAGCCATGAAATTAAAAGACGCTCCTTGGAAGAAAAGCTATGACCAACCTAGATAGCATATATAAAAAGCAGAGACATTATTTTGCCAACAAAGCTATGGTTTTTCCAGAAGTCATGTATGGATCTAATAGCTGTACCATAAAGAAAGCTGAGCACCGAAGAATTGATGCTTTTTAACTGCGGTGCTGGAGAAGACTTTTTTTTTTTGGAGAAGACTCTTTAGAGTCCCTTGGACTGCAAGGAGATCCAACCAGTCCATCCTAAATGAACTCAGTCCTGAATATTCATTGGAAGGACTGATGCTAAAGCTGAAGCTCCAATACCTTGGCCACCTGATTCAAAGAGTTGACTCACTGGAAAAGACCCTGATTCTGCGAAACATTGAAGGCAGGAGAAGGGAACGACAGAGGATAAGATGATTGGATGGCATCACTGACTCAATGGACATAAGTTTGAGCAAGCTCTGGGAGATGGTGAAGGACAGGGAAGCCTGGTGTGCTGCAGTCCACAGGATCGCAAAGTCAGACACGACTGAGTGACTGGACAACAATAATACACATTTTAAAGACTTTTATAAAGGGATGGAAGGCATAACAAAAAAATAACCAATAGATTCTACTATACTCAATTACTATACAAAATACAGTAATATTTGTCATTTAACATATGATAAATTAATAGATAAAACTTCAACAGCAAAGAACTCATCTCTCCACACACTCAGATATTCTTTCTAGTCACTACCTATCCCCAGGATAAGCACAGCCTGACTTTTAACTCCATAGATTAATTTTGTCTATTTGTGAGTATATAGAAATTAAATGAAATTACACCATAAAGAGGTGTGGTTTTTTTTTTTTTTGGCCATGCCTCTTGGCCTGTAGCATCTTAGTTCCCCAATCAGAGATGAAACCCAAGCCCCCTGCACTGGAAGCGTGGAGTCTCCACCACTGGGCCACTAGGGAAGTCCTTAGCATATAGCCTTTTCTGTCAGACTTCTTTTACTTGATATCCCGTTTATGAGATTCATCTCTATTTTGCTTTTGTAGTTGCAGCTCATTTATTTTCATTGCTGTCTAGCACTGAATATGGTTCACAATTCTGTCTCCAAGAGACATCTGGCAGTGTCTGAGACAGTTTAGGTTGTCACAACTGGAGGTGGGGGGCGCCACTGGTATTCAGAAGCTAAAGCCAGAGATACTGGCGAAGAATGCACAACCAAGGATTATCTCGCTCAGTATCTCAGACGTGGAAGGTGGAGAAATGCTGCCCTATAGCATTGTAGCATGTCTCAATACATTCATTCCTCTGTTAATGGGGACACAGAACGTTTCACAACAGCAAAAATTGAAAACAGTCTAACATGTACAAGTGATGATTTGTCTAAAGATTTCGAATCTACAAAGAATGTCTAATATATTTTAATTTGTAAAAAAAAAAGAAAAATCTGGCTACGCTGTGCATGTGGGATCTTAGTACACCAACCTGGGATCAAACCTACAGCCTCCGTCTTGGAAGGGCCAGTCTTAACCACTGGACCACCAAGGAAGTCCCAATAATATTTTAATTTTCACTGAATAAAAGCTAAATACAAAGTTGTATACACAACGGGTGAAATAGGAATGTGCCCTTGCCATGGTGTCATGTGAACAACACAGGATCCAAAATAGTGTTGGTCCACTGAAGGCATCTGTGTGAAAATGGTATCTGAGAAAGAGCCTGGAAGGAAAAACATGGAATTATGGCAGTGGTTGTTGAGGGTGATGGTAGTGGTTCTTGTGTCTACTCTTTATTTTCCAAATTTTTCATTACAATAATGGACAGTGGTAGGAAAACAAAATAAAGATTTAAAAGCAGCTATTTAAGGAATTCCCTGGCGGTCCAGTGGATAGGACTGGGTGCTTTCACTGCCATAGGCCAGGTTCAATCCCTGGTCAGGGAACTAAGATCCCACATGCATAGCAGCAGCCAAAAACTAAAATTAAATACATAAAGCAGCCAGTTACCATTGTCCGTGGAATACTCGTCTATAGTCATTGAGATTCTCAGCAACGTCCCCCAGCAGGGCTCCCTCCTAAGAAGCTGCTACGCTTTCTGGGCCTGGGTAGCCTCACACGCTGTCTTGTACCCCCATGTTTTGCATGTGCTGTTGTTTCAGCCTGCAATGCCTGCCCTTCTGGGTCTATCTGGCGAAAAGTGTTAGGTGCTCAGTCATGTCTCTTTTTGACCCCATGGCTCCTTTGTCCATGAGGATTCTCCAGGAAAGAATGCTGGAGTGGGTTGCCATTCCCTTCTCCAGGGGAATCTTCCCAACCCAGGGATTGAACCCAGGTCTCCCGCATTGCAGGCAGATCCTGAGCCACCAGGGAAGCCCTTACTAAATGGGAACCAAAGCAATAATACTATATTCTTTTTGAAAAATGATGATGATGATGGGTATTTCTGGCTTCTAAAACTCCTGGCATATAGTGTGTGTGTGTTTTTTTCCCCCTTGGCCATGCTGTAAGGCTTGGGGGTTCTTAGCTTCCCAACCAGGGATTGAACCTGGCCCCCAGCAGTGAAGGCACCAAGTCCTAACCAATGGATTGCCAGGGAATTCCTGTGGCACACAGTGTTTGAAAGCCAAGTGGTGAGCTGTTAATTCAGTTCTGACAAAAACCACCCAGAGTTAATGCAGACCTCACTAGTTAAATGGCAGATGATCCAGAGCAAGACTGCCCTTATTTCAGACAGCTGGATACAAACCTAGGGGGTTCTCATGATTTCTCTCGGATCTGATAATTCTCTACAATAACTCAGGAAAGTGCTATAACTTACGATCAAAGTTTCATTAGACAGGAGACAAATCAGTACCAATTAAATGAACAGACACATAGGGCAAGATCTAGGAGGGTCCCAAATGCATAGCTTTGGGGTTGCCTCTCCATGGAGCAGACTGTGCCGGTCTCCTAGCACATCAGTGTGGTCATTCATCAAGAAGCCCCACTGAGTTGTCACTGCATTCTGCAGGCATGATGGATTAAAACACTGACCATCCGATTGAACACAATCTCCAGCCTCTGCTCCCTGGAGGTCAGGCTGGCTCAAAGTCCCAACCCTCTAATTCCATGGTTGATGTTTCTGATGGCCAGATTCCAGCCCTAAGTTATCGAGGGGCCCTCCAAGAGTCAACTCATTAGCATAAACTCAGGTGTGATCCAGGAAACTCATGAATAATTAAGATGTTTCCTTCACTTGAGAAATTCCAAGAGTTAGAAGCTCCGTACCAGGAACCTGGCACAAATTCTTTATTATTCAACACACAGTAGATGCTCAACAAATATTTGCAAAGCGGAAAGATACACTCAAAATACAAGAGATTGGCAGGGGAGAGGAAGGCAGTTAGGGTTTTAGATTCTTTCATCTCACACATGGAAGAGAGACATGGAGAGATGGGCATTATACACTGTGAGAAACCAACACTTTTAAACACTCCAATCATATAACGAACTCCTTGTACCCTGGTTTATATTACCAACCACCCTGATGATAATTGGGCTTCCCAGGTGACTTGCTCATAGACAGAGAATGCTAGCCAGGCTGACACAGACTGCAGGTCTGCCTGAGTCGATCTTTTGTAAATTAATAAAGTGGCGTCCTGGCTTACATAGTTCGGTCTCTTTGAGCTCTTTGTGCTTTGCACCATGAATATGGCTCCTGCGCCTGTAAGTGGTGTGCTGCCCAAGACCCAGCCTTGGACCCTGGCAAGTTCTTCCAGGCTGGTGCCACCCCAGGAGCCTCTAGGAGACTTCCGGTCAGCTCTCTGCCTCTACATTTCAGGGTGTGGGCTTCAGGGCATTCACAACATTCCTGAAACAGAAGAGTTTCGGGAACACCCCAAATTGGATCTGGGTGACTTGAACATAATCTCAGGCAACTATGTCTGAGATGTGGTTGCAACTGAGAAAGCTTAAGCCTAATTAATTTTATTCCACTTAACTTAAAGAAAGAGTATGTGAAAGAAAGGAATCTAATGACATCTGTAAATTATAACCCCCAGGAACTCCCCTGGTGGTACAGTGGCTAAGGCTTCAAGCTCCCAATGCAGGGGACTTGGGTTCAATCCCTGGTTGGGAACTAGAGCCCATATACTGTAACTAAACATCACACACGCAACCAAAAGATTCCAGATGTCACAGTGAAGATTGAAGATCCCACACGCTACAACTAAGACCTGGTGCACCTACCGCCTCTCCTGCCCAGCAAATTGCAAACCCAAAGCACAAAACTCACGGTGTTTTTTTGATCTTGGCCAGAATCTGGAGACACTGACTCTGATGTACATAAGCCTTGTAGTGACTGAAGAGCTATTCTCTTTTGGAGGAAACAGAGAATTTGCTCCTCTAAAACTTGAATGAGCAAAGATTAGCCCATCTTCAACTGCAGTTTGATTTAGTTCTCAACAGGGAAACTTCTGATTAATAATTAGACCCTCTGACTCACCTTTGCTATCTCCTCCCTATTACAAAATAATAAGCGACATTCTGGTTTATACACCTACTTTTTATGAGTTTGGTTAACATGAGTTGGTTCCACAAATCTGATCTATTGACAAAAGTGAGTTTCAAACTGAGGAAATTTGAGGACCAGACTTCAGATATAGTGACCCCCCCCTCCAACATATTGTCAGCCTGTGACCAGACAGACAACTCCTCCCTAGAGCTCATTTATCTACTCTACCCCTCAATGCACAACACACCTAATCTAGGAACATGTTCCACAGTATCCCTGAATCATGTTCTCTTTGGACATCCCCAGTGGCCAGGACCTCATTGTTACAACCCTTGAAAGCAGCCCTTTCTTGGAGATCTCAGTTGCTAGAACAGTCTTTCTTAAACTGAAATTAAACCTGTCACTTCATAACTTCTACCTACTAGTTCTTTCCCAAAATATAAAAAATGTTTTCGTGAACCTGCCTCTCCTCAGTTCTTCCCAAAGAACTTGACCATGATGGAGTCCAACCCTCTTAGCACCCTTCTGTTTTCCTTCTAGCTGTCCAGTGTCTTTCTTGAAAACATGATATCCACCCTGCCCTGCACCAGTGAATCTGACAGATTCATTAGCACTATTATTTTTGAGACATAAGGTATTAATGCAGCAAAACTTTTTAAGCAGCTGCAGCTCACTGTTGGCTCATGTGCTAACAATAAAATGCCTTCATCTCAATGTACTTCCCCTTCCTCTTGGATGTGAAGCTGTTGAAATGAGATACACATCGGGAAAGTTGTGGGTTTACTACGGTGAGCTTACTTCCCTCTTTGGTGAATGCTGTTTCGGTTCAATCTGAGGGATAGGGTTCTTAGCTCAGGATGAACTTACAGAGCCATTCAAGAATTCAGACCCAATGGGACTTCCCTGGTGGTCCAGTGGCTAGGACTCTGAGCTCCCAATACAGGGGGCCCAGGTTCCATCCCTGGTCAGGGAACTAGATCCCACATGCCTCAACTAAAAGAGAACCTGCATGTCAGAACAAAGATCAAAAGATCCTATATGCTGCAACTAGATTCAGTGTAGCTAAATAAATATTAAAAAAAAAAAAAAAAGAATTCACATCCAAGGAGTGGATGAGTTTTTCTTAGAAAGAAAAAAACACAAAACCCACCTTTCTTGAGGAGGTGAGCCATCATCAGAGAGCTGGGGAAGATTTCTCACTGTTCCTGGTGGCTGAGAGGTAAAGAGTCCACCTGCAATGCAGGAGACACGGATTCGAGATGCGGGTTCCATCCCTGGGTTGGGAACACCCCCTGGAGAAGGAAACGGCAACCCACTCCAGTATTCTTGCCTGGGAAATCCCATGGACTCATGAGCGTGGTGGGCTGTATAGTCCATGGGGTCGCAAGAGTCAGGCACGGCTTAGTGAAACCACCACCACCATCTTCTAGCGCCTGGTGGCTAAAAGACTTGATTGATGTAGCCAACTAGATACCAATTTCAATTAGGGGAAGGAGGAGAGACAGAGAAGAAAAGCTATTAATATTTTATGCGGACGTTTGGGCCTTTCTGATTCTAGAATATAAATATTACACATATAGTGTAATCAAACCTAGGATGTAGTGACTTAGTTCATCTCAGAATCCATGACACATTCTGGGATGAATTCTCTGTCACCTGGAATCTCCTCCCTTCCATAAGCCCAAACTGTTTTAGGCTCTAATTTGCCTATTTGTTGTTGGCTTAATCTAGAAAAATCTCCTTATCACTCATTCTCCCACACCCAGTCCCTCAGCCCCTCAACACCCTTCTCTCCACTTGCCACCCTACTGGCTCCTCCACCCAGCCCCAGCCCGCAAGCCCGCAAGGGTTTAAAGTGTCGGATTTGATGTTCTCATTACCCGCAGATCGCAGGACAGACGTTCCCAGGGACAACTTTGAGAGGCCACGTGCTCTTCCCCCTTAGGAGGTGGGAGAAATCCTTGCAGCTCGGTTTTGTTCCAATGGTCTGTTCAGTGAGTGATTCCCGTTTCCCCAAAGGCTGCCCCTCATTAGCATGAACGGGGGTGGGGGTGTGGAGAAGGGGTGGGGGGAGAGAAAGAGCAAAAGCCCAGGCTCAGTTTTAGAGCCTGGGAACCGTGTCTACAAACATGACAGCTAGAGCTTTCTGGCTCCTCTGTTTGATCGTTGGATCTTCTCCCGAAGCCCCAGTGGCGGAGAGAAAAGGTAAGATCGATGAAACGCTGAGCCCTGGGAGAGGGGCTGGAATCCGGGGGGCGAGGTGCGGAGAGGGCGCGATGAAGGGAGGGACGAGAAAGGGGTCAGGGCTGACCAGAGAGGAGACTCCAGGTCCGTGTTCGTGTTTGAAAGGAGCAAAATGTGTCCCCAAGATTGTGTGTGTCTTGGCAGCCTTTTCGGAATGAAGCCAGTTGTTCAGCTACTGAAATGATCTCGAGCGAGCCTGGAAGGCTGGAGAAAACTTTGCATGTTAAGTAGTTGCTCCATCACAGAGGAGGGAAAGTGTCAAAAGGGGTCGTGGCGCGCCTTTCGGAAGCCTTGCGGGCTGGGCTCGCGGGACGCGGTGGGCGGCGGGCGCCCCAGGAGCTCGGGGTCCGCCCTGCGCCCGGGTCCGCGTCCCGCCGGCGATCTCAGGCGCTGGGTGCGCCCCGCCGCGGCTGGGGGCGGAGGGAGCCGAAATTGGACCTCTCCTCTCTCCCTGCAGCCCCAACCAATTGCCTTGGGACACCTGAGTCTTTAAAACACACAAAACATATTCACACAGTTGCATGCATGAGATGGAAAATACTGAAAGAATGAAGAAACAAGAGGTTCTCTGCGGAGAGGTGTTTTTGTTTGGCTTTTATGTAGATGTTCTGTTCGATTCACTATCTCCGGGAAAAATAGCTTCCGCACCTCGCAGGGCAATTTACTTTGGGTTATTTTTCCACATGGAAATTGAATGACTTCAGTGGCATTTAACCCAAATATCAGACAATCTTTCCCATGACAACAGATGGTGATATCAATGGGGAAGCAGTTGTGAGGTCAACAGTTGACAGTCAGGAATTGGATATCCACCAGAACTTTATTCAGCTGTGTATGGGCAACGCTGAACATAATGAGTCAGAATCAACCTCTCTGCAAAAACATGAACTATAACCGGCGATTATTGCTGGCTGAAAGCTGATTTTAAAGGAGATTGTCAATTTGGCAAGATAAATCACTTGAAGTGAAGATTGTCAATTTGGCAAGATAAATCACTTTAAATGAAGTGTTGCAAGAACTGCAAAGGGGCAGACCAAGCATTTCAATGCCAGAGGAGAGAAATACTGAAAACCAGCCGTTAAAACAATAGAAAAAATAAAGACGGGCTCTTATGCCCGTCTGGAGGGCACTGGGACCCAGGCAAAAGGGGGAGGTGATATTGTGTAACTGGGCATGGAAAGTTGCCCAGCTTCTAAGCTGGCTGGTTTGCTCACCAACCTGCCTGCAGAGCTGGGGAAAAATCACTAATAATTTCAAAAATTTGTTTTCATGCCATGCCATTTAGGAGCTTTTTCTCTACCACGAAAATGATGCGGGGGGCAGGGGGCGGGGAGGAGGGGTGCATGTAAGGGATGTGTGTGCTTTCACACTTAACCGGGGGCTTCTGCCTCCCAAGCCACGCTTTAAACATCTTTCTAAGCTGTGGTTTACTAATAAGCGGTGTCCAAGAAGCCAGATAAAAATCCACTCACAAATGCTCGATTCTTCGGAGACCAAGATGACAGTGTAAACACGGATGGGAAAACCAAATAGTTCTGTTGTCAGGGGCGCTTAAACAATTAGGAGAACCTGTAATATGAGACCTTTCCCCCTGGGGTTTGCTCTCGGTACTTTTCTCAACAAACTGTACACAGCAGAAAGGCGGATGTTTATATATATATTAAAGAAAGGGCAAAAAGAGTTTGTTATTTAACCAGAGATGTCAGTTGTGTTTAGTCCTAGAACAAATAGGCTGTTGTAATTTTAAAAGCTATTGATTTAGACAGGGTCCTTAACAAAATGAAATCTTCCCATGTGGTGGGAAAATCGTTCTTAGTTGTCCTCATTCTCACAGGGCGAGACCCTCATCTCGGTCTTCCTGTAAGGCCTAGGAAACCCGTGCTCATCAGAAGCTGGGGCGTCTTTCCTCTCCTAACCGGGGGCGCCTTCCTCTTCCCCCTCCCGTCCTCTTGGCTTCATTTCCAGACCCCCTCTCGCAGGTGTATGGCTCAGTCAACGCTGTCCCCCATCTCCTCCCCTCCCCTCCGCAGCCTCATCTCTGCCGGCCTTTCCTCCTCCCTCGGTCTCCCCGGCCTCACCTCGCCTCCCTCCTCTCGGCCTCTCTCCCTTCTTCTCGGCCTCTCCCCTTCCCCCCTCCCCTTCCCTCCCCTCACAGTCAGTCTCCCCTTCCCCCCCCTCCTCTCGACCAGCCCCCTCCTCTGCCCTCTCGTCTCAGCCTCCCCGGCCTCTCCTCCTCGAATGGCCTCCCCAGCCTCTCCTCTTCTCTCCCTACAGCCTCGCCGCCCCACAGCCGGAAACCCGACCCCGGCGGAGGCCCGAGTGCGGAGATGCCTGAGCCCGGGGCGCAGCCGGTCCCCGAGATCCCGCGGCGGCCGCGCGCGGCCGAAGCCGCTCCGCGTGCCTGGTCAGATCTGAGGCGCCGGAAGCCCCCGCCGCCCGCGGAGAACCGGGCGGGCTTCCGGGAGGCCGCGCGCGCACCCGCCGGCCCGCCGAGCCCGCGCCTGGCGCAGGCCGAGAACCGCGCGTCACCGCGCCGCCAGCCGGCGCTGGGGGAGTTCCCGCGGCGCGCGCGCGCCCGGGCCCCGCGCCTCCCGGCCGTGCGGCCTTCCGCGCGCGCCGTCGAGATCCCCGCCGGCCCCGCCCACCCCAACCGGCCGCGCGCCGCCGCGCCGCCCCCGGAACCCGCGCCCGCGCCGCCGCCGCACCTTGGCGAGCTGCAGGGGGAGGAAGCCGAGCCCGGCGCCGAGCACTGTGCGCGCGCCTGCAGGGCGGACTTGGACGAGCGCGAGTCCTACTGCACCAGCGAGTTCGGTGAGTCCCGCCCGCAGCTCCTCCCGGGCCCGGGCGACCGAGCCCAGGCCGCGGGGCGAGCCTTTCCGAGCCGAGAGCGCTGGACTGTGCCCCGGGGCCCCTAAACCAAACCCTAGAGAAACCCACCCACTCGGTTTTGCAAGCCCCAGAGCTGTGTGGACCATTTCGTGACTTGTAAGAAACGCACTGGGGGGAGAAAAAAGGATGTGAGCACCATGCATTTCTCCAAACTCTGTTTTTTGAAAGCAGCCCTGAACGGAATCGTGCATGATGTAGACGTCCTCGGCACAGGGATCCGGCTGGTGACTCTCCTGGTGGACCGAGACGGGCTGTACAAGATGAACCGCCTGTACATCACTCCAGACGGGTTTTTCTTCCGAGTCCACATACTAGCCCTAGACTCCTCTAGTTGCAATAAGCCATGTCCAGAATTTAAGCCAGGTATTGAAACTGACCGAAGGGACCATTTTGAATATGCACTTTATGCCACATTGTAACTTGTATATGCCACAGTTCGGTCCCTATCGGTCACCTCAGTACCATTTTTGGGGGGGGGGGAGGGTATTCTAAAATGAACAGAGTTTATACAGGTATCACTTCGGCCACTGTGATTTAAATTCCATCAGCGAACACCCCCTCCCGGCTCCTCCGGTTAAGGATGGGAACTGTGCGCGCTGGCACAAAGCAAGTCACCATTTGTTGACAAGTGGAGTGAATGACCGAACACTGTTGCCAGAAGGGATGCCTAAGGGGCTGTTTAAACTGAGTTTATAGTCGTCTTTGCGGGGGCGGGGGGCGAGTAATGCCCACTCCTACGTCTTTCTAGAAGTGTGCTCTGTAAAATCCTGCTGGTACTGTTGTGATTAGAACCTTTGTTCCTAGTGTTGGCTATTAACAGCCTGAGAATCTGATTGTAAAGGTCACTCAGCTGTTTCCACCTGTTGTCTGAATGTCTGAGATTCAGCAAGTGCAGCAAGATCATAGATTCAAGCTATAGGCATGTCTTAAAGGTGTTACGTTTTCTTATTGTTACATGGCACTTGAAAGATAACTCTACCTTTATATTTTGGCTTTTTTTTTTTTTCTTCAGGCAGCAGGTATATCGTGATGGGCCACATCTACCATAAGAGAAGGCAGCTTCCTACAGCTCTGCTTCAGGTCCTGAGAGGGCGCCTTCGCCCAGGAGATGGACTACTCAGGAGCAGCAGCAGCTACGTGAAAAGATTTAACCGAAAAAGGGATGGGCAAGTGCAAGGGGCAATTCACGCCCAGTGCATCTGAAACACACGAGCTGGGCATTTCTGGATCTGAAACTTAAATTCTGCAACGAGACAGGAAAGGCCTTATCATCATATAATGGGATTTTCCTCTAGAAAGGGCACATAGTCCCTTTAGGAACTATTTGAAAGTCCCAACTCTCATCTTGAAGTCACTGTCTTATTTACAAAAGGCTTCTTAAATGGTTATGCTTCTGAGCTCCATGGCGGGGTTATTCAACTGGTGTGCCAGTTCCTCACACAAGCTCAGCTAACTGACCTGTCCAGTTAACAGATCACTGCTTCATGTTGTTTATTTTTAATTATTTTAATTTAAATACATTCTTCAGTAGAAATAGTTCACAAAAACATTTGCTTGATCTTAAATATACAATTCCAAGTAGTTTATATCATGTATCAAACCAGATTTTATACTAAAACCATCACATTTTAAATTCTGTACATAACAGTAAGTGCACTAGTCAGACGTATGAAATGTCATTTAGATCACATTTAGATCAAACACTAAATTGGAGCCCAAGACAAGTATTGAAGTTTTCCACTTAAGAGTACCGAAGGTCTTATTTCAAGCAAACAGGTGTTCCTGATGTACCAAAATACAAGATACAGTTTATTTTCACACCTCCCAGGTTCTAAAATCCTGTTTTGTGCCATACTGGCAGCTCTCCCAATGCCAAACATATTCTGGGTGTATCTGATGTTATTTTTCTATTAAGACCAAGTATCACGTTTGTGTTTGTAAAGCAGTAAATCTTGCTGTGAAAGCAGATCTTGGATGCACCTGGTTTTTTTTTTAGCCTCACTGAGCCCCAGAAGGTTTGGGAAAAAAGCATTTCTCAAACTCACTCCCCAAACCCTGGAACCAGTATTTAATGATGGCATGCAAGCATATGAATCTTAAACATTTTCCAGCTAGCTTGAAAAATATTTAATCGAACTGAATTTATTATTGATTTTTTTATTATTGATTTTATATCTGAGCCCACAAAGACATTAACAGTGTTTTTCTTTTCCCAGAAGACCAAGCTGTGCTTTAGTTAATTTGAAACTGTGAATAGAGACACTGATAATCCTTGGTTGAAGATGACTGCCTAAAGAAAAATAAAAGAACTGCACTGAAGAGAAAAACAGCACATTTGGGCTCAAAGGAGATGCACTGGAGTTCAAGCTGTGTCAGTCTGTAATGGCCTCAAAGAAGCATCATATACACACACGATGTCAGGACAGCACAGTGACTTCACAGCCTAAAACATATCTGCCTGTGATGAGATACTGTTACCTTATTTGTTCCAAGGAGGCAAAAAGTTGAGAGGCTCTGACTATTCTGTGGTAAAGCATTAACTGAAGGATTTTTAGAGAGTTTGCTGAGAATGAGTTTTGCCTAAGCTTATTAAAAATTATCCTAGAATTGCCTCTTGGGAATCCACTGCATTATTAAATGAACCATTGACAGATATATAGAGTATGCAATGAACGAAGAGCTTCTGGATTAGTTTTCTTTAGGACAGAAATTAACTAAGACAGAAGTAGCACCAGTCACAAAAAGCAAAGCTAAACTTGTAAATGTCAAATGGCTAAGTGGTGATCCTGAGTAACAAGGTGGGGAAGATTACAATGTGACCAAGTAAATGATTAGTTGGATGGTCAGATATTAAGAGTATAAAGGGAAGTGTTTATAAGAGAGGGGGGTTTAAAAGAGAGGGGGGAAAATCACTTTTATATAAGACCGAGTTAGGGTTTGATTAGATTGACAATAGTTTCTGAGAAGTTTTGAAATCACACACACAAGTCCTTTAGAGGTCACATGGTTAATGTGGCAAACACAAGCATGTCAACTTTTTAGAAACTGCGTTGTTAAAACTAAGGCCATCATTCAAGACCAAGTTTGCAGTGAAAGACAGCTTAGGCTCAGGTGGGGTCGAAAAGTGGTATGTGTGGGGATATGGATGGGAGGCAGTGAAGAACAGACTGGTAATTCCAAGTTAGGCAAAACAGTTTACAAAGAAAATCTCCATATTAGTATTTTGGACACAATCTTTGAATTTTATGGAAAATTTTAACTTGCAAATTTACTGTAGTTCCGAATCCTTCTGTCCCACTGGTTAAGATTTTTCTTAGTACATGGGTTTTGTGTTCCAGAGACTAAAGGATCTTGGGCACAATATTCTGTTGCCTTCAAGAGGAACTCAATACATTCCTCCTTCAATTAAGCTGTTGGAGCTCAAGCAGAAAAAAAGTGTTTTTCTTTTGATAGGGAAAAGATCCATAAAACATATACACTTTTGTACTAGCTTTTAACTCTTAAAGACATCACTTGGCACTGTTTGTTTTTCTCAAAATAATTTTTAAGGTTCATCAAACACAGGTATTTGCAAACACCTAAAAACTGACTTGGCCCTTCCAGGTGGCTCAGTGGTAAAGAATACACCTGCCAAGCAGACATGGGTTCAATCCCTGGGTTGGGAACATGCCCTGGAAAAGGAAATGGTAACTCCTCCTGGGATCTTGCCTAAGATATCCCATGGACAGAGGAGCCTGGGCAGGCATGGGGTCCATGGGGTTGCAGAGGTGGACATGGCTTAGTGATTCAACCACCACTACCCAAAACTGACCCGCTGTCTACAACGGGTAACTTCAATTTCAGGTGGACTCTATCATTTTAAATTTATAGCACTTATTTCTTTAGTTGAATCTGGTCCAAACTGGATCAAGTGGGGTGTGATCTTCTAGAAATGTCTTTTGTGGTATCTTATTCCAAGTATCCAGAAGTACTTTGTATTTTAATTCACTAAAAACCTTTCCCCAAGTACTTGTAAGACATTACGTTGTTCCTGAGAGGCCACCGTTTTTAAGGACAAACCCTGACATTCGTGGGTAATGGCCTCAGTCATGAGGCAACGCGTGTAGATTTAAGAGGTCACCACGCTGTTCTGGTATCAGAAACACAAAGATGTAGGGAGTTTGCCTAACAAAGGAAGAGAAACAGGGAAAGAACTTTTTATTTGCAGACTCCAGGAAGGTAGATTACAAACAACAGCAAATCTCACCGTCTCTTTAATAACACTCCAGGCCACTTGAAATATAAAAAAGTAATTGTTTTACTTTAGAAAATATCTCTGAAAGTTCACTTTTCTTGGAACTACCGCAGGACATTAACTAAAATACAAATCCTGCAGTTTGGGTAGGAGGAAAAAAACCTTACCAATATTACGAAAATACTTTTTATGAAATGGTTTCAAGGATTGTGAACTTGGCAGATGAACTATAACAAGCAATGAAAATACTTCTAGCCAAGGAAATCTGTTGATGCAAAGTAAACATATATCTATATACACACACACACACACACACACACAAGTCCAAAGGCTGGGTAGAAAAACCCTAACAGTATAACAAATGTGCATTCTAGTACTTGGATAATTGAAAGCAAAATAGTTGTATTACGTATACTTTATTGAGTAGCAGAAGCTTATCAAATACTCATAGAAAAGCAGCTTTTGAAACTCATTATGTGTATATAAGAAGGCGTGTTTTCCCAAAAATTACTTTTCAAAGACTAAAGCTCTGTAGTTGATAAAACTATAAAATGTCTATGTATTTATATGGTGATAGAAATCACAAGAGGCTTTATACTATTAAATACACTTATGAAATTAACATCTTCCTGGTCCAAGGATTCCCACAAAATGTACCATTTTTATACAATTTGGCAATATCAACATCTACAGAAAATATATTAACCAACCAACCACTGTTTCATTAGAAACTGCACCAAATCCAACGTCAAAAACATTACTTTATTTTTCTAGGATGAAATGTCCTATTACGTACAAAAAGAATTGCTGTTTAAATTTGCCACAATCTGTTAAAAACATAGCAGTCTATTGCCTACAGATAGGAAAGTTCTTGACGCAATGTTTTAAGTGATTAAGCCCATATATATCTATATATATGAATAAATAGTACAGAAATACTGTGATGTGATGAGATGCAAAATAATTTCATAATTCATTAAAATGTAGGATTCTTGCATCAGCACAGTGCATACAATATGTAACATTTTTTTTTAAAGCAAAAGGACAAAATTTAACCTATGTTTGACTACTTTCATGTTAATATTTTAAGCAAAAACTTTGTTTCCATGTTTTCAATGTTGAACAATTAGTCTCTTTAGTTTGTAAGTGACATTTTTATGTACAAAAAGGAATGGGCTTCATTAGATAAAATTAACCCAGAATAACTTGTACACCTGAGCCTGTAATAAGAAATAATTTGGAACTGCAGTAACGTCTTTCTTTTAAGAAACTAAGGTCTGGGAAGGTTTTGCATAGCAGGGTGTTATTAAACAGAGGAAACTTAAAAAACAACAATTAGATAAAATTTCAGAACCTGGTAAGACAAAGCTAATATGAATTAGTGCAAAATCTAGTAAAATTTTTGCAAAGCTGCATAAACCAATTATGGCAGATCTCATAGAAGTGATTATGACAATGTAGAAATACGATGTTTAAGATTAAAACACTGAAAGGAAAAACATGCAAACTACACCTTCCTCTGAGGTTTCCATTTTCCCCTACTGCTTACACTACTTTTTCTTATGTGGGAAAAAACCCCAAACAACTCAACCGACCAACAAACACAGAAAGGATGAAGTCATTAAAAAAAAAATGCCCTTCATAAAATATAAGTAGCAGTCTGTAAAGGGTAATCTGCCTGGTATCATAAAACGTATAGATGAAGGCAACGTGTATTCTGTCACATTATCTTTTTTTAAAAAAATCAGTCTGATCAATTGATGCAACAGGATTAGCACCGCTGAATGTTGTTCTTTGACATGATGACAGTGGGCTGGGAACTGTAAAATTTAGGAGCACTACTGCCCTGGAGAAATCCAGGTACAATCAGATCCTTCTGCCTTTTTATTTTTCTACCTTGCAGCCCTCCCTTTCCCCTCAAAGGCTTACGGAGAATCATTAGCGCACATTCAAAGACACCATCTGTGGGAGAAAAATGATCTCCATTTATTTTGTTTCATATACATCCATAGTTGAATTTTAATACAAAAAGAAAAAAAAATTAGAATCTGACAAATGTTTACAAACAAGATACCTTCAAATAGATTTTACTCATTTTAGCCTGGTGCAGAGTAAATGACAAATTGTTCTGTTATATTCAAGGCAACAGAGTCTGTAATCCAGGACCACTTAGCCCAACCTTTATGCAAGCTTAATTTTTATCTACTATGAACAATAAACTCATTGTTGATTCCCAGTTGTGTGTGTGTGTGTGTCTGTGTGTGTGTGTATGTGTGTGTGTGCACATGTGTACATAGCAGCTCCTTTCATAGAAAGAAAAGACATCTAGAGGTCGTCTTGTACTTTTACCTACAGGAATCATGATAAGATACAGAATGGATTACATGTAACCGGGGCTGGATTTTATAAGAAAAAATAATTAGCTGACAAATGAGGGCAGCAATAAAAAAGCGTCTTTTTTGCAACAATAAATAAATACAGTCGAAAGTTTTCTGTGAGACTCTAAACCAGCTTCTTCACTGAAGAGCAGACGTGGCATTTCCATGGAGTTACACTTGACCCCATATTATCTTTTTTTTTTTCTTGCTTTCTTTTTTTTCAATAAACAAAGTTTTCCCGCTTCTGCCACAATAGTAAAACCATTTGATCTTGACAAGATAATGGTGTCGTTGACTTTGCTTTTCCCTTGTCCGTTGGACAAAATTGGCCAAGAATATAATTGGACTGTTATGACCAATAAAAACGAAGTTTAGGTCAAGTCTTGTCAGGATAACCTGACTAAAAACATCTGGCTCCTTAATTTTAAAATAGTTCAGACAACCAGATTCTTGCTGTGTTTTATGTTAGGTTAACACGCTGAACTTTAAGAAGCTGTAGACTGCAGTTTGTTGTTATGAGACCTACAGAATACAGAAAAAAGGGAACAATTAAGCACCCTTCATTTTTTAAAACAATGATGCTTTATGTGGATGCCAAGGTCAGTCTGTCTGGGGAAAGCAGCCATGTTCTTTCATTCACCCTTGGCAAGCAAATATATGAAAACAAATAAGAAATTTTTAACCTATAATATTAAAATTTTTCATGGAACACTAAACATGATAATTCACTGGAAAAAGCCAATATTTTTTAAAAAGGAATATATATATATATATAATATATATATTTGTCCAATATAACATTTTTAGCCAAAGGGACAAATAGAAACATTTACAAAAGCATTACCATTGTGGTAAAAGATGTGTATACCTATGTATGTGTGTGCTTATTTACATTGAGTTGGGAAGTATGAAGGAAAATAATACTAAAAGGAGAGAAATAACAGTATCAAAATCACAGTTTTTTCTATTAAAGTTCAGAAAGTCTCCTTTCTAGTTTCACAGTTTTATTAACAACTTTTGTTAGTAAATCAAATTACTGTACAGTTATCAAGTATGTACTATAGCAATAGTGTATATAAATACAGTCTTCCAGGAGTTTACAATTCTTAAATACATTGTTCAACATGGCTGCTAGAATAAACTGTTTACGACTATACATCTTTTTTTAAAAAACATTAAAAAAATTATATTAACGAATCTGAACTCTGGGGGGCAATTTTGAATTAGGTAATCACGTGGTACAATAAAAGAAAGAGTGACCCCAACATCCAGTTCTGATTCCAGTTAAAAATTCAGACTAAAGATATCACAATCTGTAAGAAAAGAAAGAACATGGATGATAAAAATGATGAATTGTAACAAATAACAGTTATGAAAATAATGCTGGAGAATGCAAATTAAAAATGAGGAAAATATGGCAAAGGAGACACTGGAAATCCATAAATAAATAAAATTTCAGACTGGCTACATATATGTTTTATTCTGCCCTAAACTCAACAAAAGTTCCCTAATATCACTTCACATTTTTTTTTAACATAAGCAAGACTTGTTGGCTTCTGTGTTCTTCAATAAAAATCATATAAGCTAGAATCTAATTAAATAGCTATAGAAAGTACTCAGTGGGGAAGCTCTCCTGAGTGGACCCAGTCTTTGGGTCTCCCCTTCTTCCCCCAATTCTCCACTATTGCAGCAGGCTCACCTCATCAGCAGCTGCTGCCACCCCTACTCGGCTGGGATTCAAATCCCCCAGCTTCCACCAAAGGCTAAACTAAAGCCTTTTCAATTAAAATAAAAAAGCAGTTTCAGAAATTCAGTTGGGAGTATAAACTATATAAGGCAGGAAGCACAAAGCAGAGAGGGCTTACAGTAAGTTTCACCCTGAAGTCTGGGCTGCCTGAGGAGAATTCCTTGGAACTTCCAGTTTTTGGGTAGGCAGATTTCTTACACTGGTATTTCTTACTTTATCAACTTCGTATTGTTTAAATTCTGAGATGGCAAATGAGAACGGGGCTTGTGTAACCATTTTCCCTTCTCCCTTCTTGAGTACAAGTTTTATTTCTCAGTAATTTAAATCTCTCCACGCTTTGTCTGCAGCCTGATGATAAAAGTTGAAAATCAATGTGCCATTTACATTATTGTGACTATATAAATATTTTTCTCTGTAGCACCTACTTTCCCTAAGAGGGCATTCTTAGTAACCTATACAACTTTTCTCCTTTCATGGAGTTTCTGATTGCCTTTCATCCCCGCCCCCCTTACATTTTTAAGTCATCTAATGTATGAATCATTTTTTCCCTCCAGACACGTCCCTCCTGGGAGTGCTCCATTCTCCCGCTTCAATCTGCAGTGCCAGCTGCACGGGTCTGCTGGACAAATGTCACTCGGGGTCAGAGTCATTCTCTTAGCTTTCTTGAAATCCAAGGTCTTTTGTTTTTTTGATTTGCTGCTTTTGCTTCTTTTTTTTTGTTAATGCATATCTTAAAATAACTTGCTAAGAAAGGATGCAAGGGAAAGAAGCTCTTTCTGAGTCCTTATATGACCTGAAAACACACTTATTCCACCTCTACGTGTGACTGTGGCTGGACACAGATTTCATTTTTCCTCAAACTTTTTAATTATATTCTTCCATTACTCTCTAGCGTTCTGTGTTGTTAGAGAAAAGTCGGATAGTCTAAATCCTATTACTTTACAGGAATTTTAACCTCTTTAGAAGCTTTCAGAAGAGCTTCTTCTATCCCTGGCACCTGGAGATTTCAGTTACGGATACGTGGACTGGACCTTTTCCCACTTGTCCGGCTGGCTGACCTGTCTACCAGCCACTCTCATCGCCCCACAGCCCCCGCCCGGCCGCGCCTCCCTGTCCCCCAGAACGGGAGCGCCACGGCGAGCGGGAAGGTACCTGCTGTACTCAGTGTCTGAGGCACAGCTCGGTTTTGCTTAGACACAGCGCTGTGTGCCCCTCACCAGCTCAGGAAATTTTTCTTAGTAGTCATCTGATAACTTCCTTTCCTCTGTCTTCTCTGTTCTTTCTTTCTGAAATTTCCATTAAGTGAATACTGGATACTCCATAACAATTTTTTCTTTCATGTTTTTTCACCTCCTTGTCTTTTTGTTCTTTACATTAAGAGTGTCCTGATTCAATGTGTGCAATAAGTTTGTAGAATTTCTAGTTACTCTTTTTTTTCAGATTACTCTTTATTTCTAATATCCCGTTTACCATTTTATAGATGCAGTATCTTCTAAAATTTCTCTTGGGACATGATTTAGAGGCTTGCTTTGCTTTTTAAGGTTCTCCTTTGACTTCTCAGGAATCTTTTTTTGTTGTTGTTACACGCTGACCTTTCACCTTTGCACGGCAGGCTTTCCTTATATATCTGGCCATCCCTGACTGTTCCCACTTAAGAGTAAGTTCACAAACTTGATGGGTGCCTGGAGAACCCTGTGTATGTGCATGCAGCTTACTGACTGGCGGGCTTCGCTTTAGATCAGAGTTTTCAATCGCAACACCACTGACATTCTGGAACTGGGCACTTCTTTGCTGTAAAGGCTGCAATGTCCAATGCAACTGTGGGCTGTTCAGCAGCATCTCCAGCCTCTACCTATTAGATGCCAGTACCACTTACCACCTCCAAGTGCGACAAACAGCAGTGTCTCCAGGTATTGCTAACTATCCCTTGTAGGGTGAGGGTGAGCAAATTACCCTGTTGAGAGCCCCAGTGTTAGAATAATGGGAGCCGATCCTTCAGGGATCAGGGGCTCTTACTCTGGGTCCCGTTCTCTTCTGTCTGCTCTCTCTGCTGATGGTTTATTCTGTTTCTTTGTGGAGAAAAGCCCAGTGTTCTTCCAGTTCTTCAGGCCTCCTGCAAGATCTGCACACAGGCGTCAGTGAGGGTGACAAGCCTGGATGCAGATCCTCGGTTAGCCCTCCTCTCTTCCTACCCTCTCGCCTTCGGTCCCATCTCGGACTCTGCGTGTTGAAGGCCGTCTGGTGTTCCTGCAGACAGCAGGCTGTCACATCTGCTGAGGAGCCTGCCAGAGGAGCCTGGCTACGGCCTGCCTGCCTCCATCAGTCAGGACCCTTCCGTCTGTTGTATTTCATGATTTGCTGAAATCTCATCAGCTGACTGACTTCTACCATATTCTTTTCACCACTCTGAATTTATCTCTTTTTCTCCCTTTATTATTATTTTCCTGGGGACTCTGTCATATTCAGTAAGTCCTCTTTCACTTTAAGTTTTCCAGCTAATAGGTTAATAGACAGGCAACAATAAAAATGAGAAGATTTTAGATATTCTGTAACTCTCTTGGTTTGTGGTTCACAGAGCCTCCCTACTTGCGTTCTGTCCTGCCTTGCCTATAGTTTGCGAGTCTTTTGTTGAGGTGACCGGGTTGTGGCTATCCTTCCCTTTAAATAGACTGACTCTACAGTACAGGTCTCAATCTACCTTGTTACAGGAGAAGGAGAGAAACAAAACACCCTGAAGATTCTCCTAAGGGAAAATGAGTAGAGATTCTTACACTTTGATATGCAGAGTCCCTTGGGAGTTCAGTAGATAATACAGGTGCCCAGGCCCCAGCCCAGCCAAGAGTTACCCAGGGAAGGTAGATCCTCCAACTACTTAGGAAGGATCAAACTAGTGGGCTGGTGGATGGGAGACAGTGAACAATGAATCCCAGGACTAGACTGGTGGCCACTCTCAAAGAAAAGGAAAATGGGCCTCTGTTGGGAATAAGGAGGTCACGGGCTTGGGAAGGGGCAGGCACTGAAGGTCAGAAACAGAAGGCGTGAGGTGATAGGACCGAACACCATACAAAGCTGTTCAATGCTTTTAATATGCTACTACAGATTCAAAGGGGCTCTCCTGGTGGCTCAGCTGGTAAAGAAGTACCTGCAATGTGGGAGACCTGGGTTTGATCTCTGGGGTGGGAAGACCCCCTAGGGAAGGGAACGGCTACCCACTCCAGTATTCTGGTCTGGAGAACTCCATGGAGTTGCAAAGAGTCGGACATGACTGAGCAACTTTCACAGATTCAAAGAAAAAGTCTGTGGAATTGGATTAAAGTCTAGTTTTGCCCAAGGGAAAAAAAACCCAGAAAAATAAACTAATTTATGATTTCAAAGACATCACAAATATAAATTAAGGAGATGTGCTAAGATCCCCCCTTTATGGTCTTCCCCTTACTCTATGCTACAGAACAGTTATTTTTATACTTCTGTAAACTCAGTGAGAGCAAGAACTCTTACTGTCTTTGTACGTGCCCCGTGGCATTTAAGACATCTTACGTTCTTTAAGCATTTGATAAATGTTTTTTGGATCTTAGAAAGTGCCTCTAATTTTAAGCAGATCATACACAAATCTAGCCACTTCTCATTAGGAGCTGAATTGATTCAGAGCACTGAACACCTCTGCTTACCTGCTAGCCTTGAATCCTTTCAATTTCTGTACAAAGAATGACTCAAGAACTTCTGCACACTGGTAAAAAGGGGAGTCGCTTGGATTGTAGTAACGACAGTTGTCAAAGATTTTGGTCATATCTGCCACAAACTCCGTCAGCTTCTCATAGTATCTCCTTTGCACTCTCTCTTCCATGGTGGCAAGGTCTGAAAAACACAAAGCGTGAAAGATTTTCACAACCTCACGGTCATTTCAATGTGGATACTGCCGGCAGCTCTGACAAACAAGACAAGGACTGACAGAGAAACACAATTTCAAAACTGAATCTCAGTAATTATTTTAGAATTGAGAAAATAACTTTGAAGTTCATTCAAAAAATAAAAAGTTCCAGAGTATCTAAGGAACATTTGAACAATAAAAGTAATGGCAGAAGATGTAATCTATGAGAATTAAAAAAAAAATCATAAAACTGTGATAATGAAAAGTGTGGCACTGTCCAAGATGATACAAACAGTAATGGAACTGAATTCAAAACAGGAACAGACCTGACTGTATTCAGCATATGAATTTCACATATGTTGAAGATGTCATTTCAAGTAAGCAGAGAAAGGAAGAATTTATTAATAAACTGGGTTGGGGCAACTGCCTACCTATATTTGAGGAAAAATTCTATCTCACACTATATGCCAAAGTAATCCTAGGTGGATTAAAATTTAAGGACAAAAATGAATGTAGTCAATCACTGAACCATGCATATAAAAGCAGTTAAAATGGCAAGTTTATGTTATACATATATTTTAATAGGCACACATACACATAGTGCCAGTGTATGCAGGTAGGGAAAAAGTATAAACAGGAACGACTACAAAAAAGGACCCAGTCTGATAAAATTCCAAACAAGATTTGGGCACATCCATTTTGTGCAGGTTATGTAAGCTGCACAGGAAGACTGAATGCTAACACAGTCCACCAGGACAGCACCATATTCAGACTTTTTTAAACTTCTAGGCAATCACTGACTGAGTGACTGTACCAAAGTATGCGAGTAGGGGTTGGACATTTTATGATTTCAAATTAATTTGATATTCCTTTTAAAAAAAGTATTGGGAGAATATATAGGGAAGTCTTTATATATCTGGGGTAGGGAAAAAGGCTGAAAATACAACTCTCAAAGTAGAATTCATAATGATTAATAGATTTGAATTAAAAAATGTTAAAAACTATCTATGACCAAAAATTACCATAAAACTTTAAATATCCTTAGAATATAATACCCCTTAGATAACACTGACAAGAGTATGAATATCTCAAGAACAAAATGGCAAACTATATAAATAGGAAGCTCACAGAGAAAAAGTTCAAACAATAAGAACATCACTAGTTATTGAAGACAGGAAAAAACAGAGTTCTTCTTTCGTCCAAATTTTAGCAGAAACTAAATTAAATTAAAAATTATAATATCAGACCAATAACACAGGCTACCTTTAAAGGAGGATGAGAGTGGTGGTAAATTTTACATTTTACTCCCTACATTTCCATAACATCTGTGTTTACACCTCAAACCTATCATTTTGAAATGAATATATGCAAAGAAAAAATCTCAAAAGAATCATAATGCTCAGTGTCTTCAGGGGTGCAGAGAAAAGGGTACAGATATATGCCATCACTGGAAAATAGTTCAATCTGCTGAAGCCTAATTTGAAAATACTTATCAGAAGCCTAAAAAGTATACATATCCTCTGAGAGAGAAATTCTGATTCTAGTTTTTACTAAGAAAACAAACAAGAACAGCGTAGATGCACAAAGATGTTTTACGGAAGTGTCATTTATAGTAACAAAAATTGTATATAACCCCCAAAAAAATCTATTTTGGGGGAGGTGATTAAATAAATTATCTTAACTTCATACAATTAGAAACGATCTGGATCTATACCACAGCTGATGTGACAAAGCTACTGACTGACAAGTTTACAAAATATGTTATAAAACATGATGATCCATATATACAACTCCGTTTAAGAAAATAAAAGCTCCTGACCTTGTTGGCTCCTTCATACCCCTAGAAGAAACTATTTTCAAATTAGTCAATGTTTGTCCAGACATTTCCTATGCACCTTTAAACACATGTACATATCCTGAGAAAACAACACTTGCTGACAGCTCAAAACCTAGCGATTACTCTGTTAACTTTCATATTTCTTTCAACAGTATATCTGGGAGACCTGTATTATCTTCATGTACATACCGACATAAAATGCTGTTTATCTGGCTGGCATTAAAAAAAAGGAAAACAGTCTAGCTCTTCAAGAAAAGAACTGTGGTTAAATAAGTTAAGGCATAATCAATTTACAGACTATATAAAGCCATTAAAATTGTTACTGAAGATTAATGAAGATATACAAAGATTAATGACAGGAAGATGAATGCCAGACACATTTACTACATGATCTCAAATTCCCCCCCCTTTTTTAATATATATGATTTCAATTCACACACACACACACACACGACATACCAAAATGTAAGAGCATTCAGGGAGGAAAAGGTTTAAAGTGCATGCATCTAAAAGGCTTAGCTACTCTTGGAATATTTTCATCAGCTAGAATGAATCTTTTGGCAGTTCTGGAAGCTTTTATGTATGTTCTAACTTCTATAACTTCTTTTGCAGATAAACTATTTTTAATATAATCATCACCTGTAGCTGTTCATCTTATACAGTCACTTGCAGCTGTTCCTTATTACTATTTTCATTTTATGGGTAATGAAGCCGTATTTTCTTGGATTTCTACCTTTGCTCTCCTTTAGGAAAAGATGAGGAAGAGGGGACAGGAAAGATGAGAGGTTCAAAAAGACCTCAATCTATTCACGGATTTCACTCCTTACACAGCTACAGATTATTATGTTCATCCTTTGACTTGGCTACTCCTCTCCTGACAGTCATTTATTTCATTTTCAGTACTTTTGCAATTATAAACACTGCTGGGATGAGCAACATGTATGCACATAAAAACCCTAAGGGATGAAGCTGGGTCCAAAGGTATATACCCTTGAACTATAACATGCACTCCCCATTTATCCTACCACAGACTATACCAGTTTAGACTCCCACCAGTCCTGCTCAACACAGTCTCATGATGTATCAGTTGCCTGGATGAAAAGCGAAATACCTGCTTAGACTTCTGAGAAAACTTGAAGTTCTACTCAAGGACTTACCCATAGGTTCCTTAATAACACCATAATAATCTGGTGCGTCGTTAGGATCCACTGGTTCAAGGAAAGGCCAGGCCATCTTATGGGCCTATATTGATGAGAAAGAAGGCATCATTACTGTCAGATAGAAATAAAAATTTCATCTAAGCTTCCCATCTGAGTTACTGCATCAGTCAGCCCTTAAACTTGGACAGTCGGCTTTAAACTTGATGGATGAAATTATTTATACTTGGGACGATTTTTGCTCCAGTTACAAATGATCTCGGACGAACATGCTCTGTAATAATGGTGCTCAGAGGCCTGGGACTTTGCCCTGAGCGGGGATGGTGGAGCACTAGCTTAGAAGTCAAGGAATCTGTCCTCTGGTCCCTACATGATGACCTGCCAACTTAAGTGATGCTGCCACTGCAATCACATCTAGTAAACTGGAGTGGGAGGGGTTCCAAGTGGGGAACGGTTCCCTATGCGGGCGAAGGATGTGGCAGAGGGATGAAGCTAAATAAGATGTAACCACATGATGAGACTACTGTTCTTGCTTCGGTTCTTTCAATGTTTCTGATTATGATGACAACAGGAGACAGTGTTGATCTAGCACTATGTCTGGAATACATCTCTAATACTTGCCAATCTTATAAAGCACCCCCATCTCCTTTTTACTTTTAATAAGGGAGGGAAGGCTTTGTCTCAAAGCCTTAGATAAGTATTTGTATCTCACTAGAATTTAATCAAATTGCTTTTCAATTGATGGTATTAACAGTAAGGTAGTTTTCTTTAAAAATAAAATGTAAGCTAAAAAAAAAATTAGTCATCTTAAACATAAGCATTAGCTAAACAACAGCTGAGCTAACGTGTGGATCTGGTAAACCACATGACAATGGCATGTGGAGGACTGAGTTCTGTGGAGCACTTCAGCTGGGAGCCGGTAAATAATGAGGTCCTTGAAGATTGGAAAGGTCAAAGCCCAGAAGTGTTTCCTAGGTCATACTGGTTGACTTCATCTTTAAATGCTGCACAGAGAGTAGCTTCTCACCTGTAAAGATCGCAGCACCCTCTTCAGACCCTCGTAATCTTTCTCTGTGAGCGGCGTGAGCACTGTCATGGCATCCTCTGTTGACTGGCACTGTGGACAGACATACTCGTCAATGAGCTCTGCCTCACTTTGCAAGATGCCAACGCAGCGCCCATGGTACCAATTCTGACACCGATCACAGCCAATATAAAATCTGCAAGATCCGAAATGGGAATGTGAGTTCAAAACAGATGGGATGACATGACTTATAATTTACTTTAAAAAAAAAAGAAGAAAACATGCATCTGAAAATATTCTAACCCTGGGATATAACATAGTTTTAGTATTATAATTATTTTAATACTTCTGAAGATTGACATTCCAATGTGTTAATTTAGTATTTCTGATGTTAAGAACAAGCATTAAAGGTTTAAGAACACTGTCAAAATTGGAGAACCAATATGATAAAAAAAAAAAAAAGCAGAACATTTAATTGACTTTAAAGCTCAAAACAAAATAAAGACAAAAATCTTTCAACTAATACCGTATCAAATGGGAAGCTGGTACTGGCCACCCAACTGGGAGTTCAAAATCCTAAAAGCTAATAACAGAGTCTCAGAGCTTATACCCAAATTAGTGTTTTACTAACCTGCAATAAAGCACCATTTCAAAACACTGATAAAAGTCCAAACAAGTCAGGCTATTTTAATCTCATTAATTTCTGCATTACATATTGAAGAATCAAGTCTACCATTAAACCACATTTTCCCCAATGCATCTCAAACATTCACTATGAAGCAGCATAAAGTTTGAAGGGGAGGTAAAGAGGAAGAAGAGAAAAAAAAAAATTTGAAAGGAATTTGTAATGTAAGTGTATCATATATGCAGAAAAGTATCTTGCTTTTTATTTTAAAATAAAATAAGTAACCAGTCAGAGCAATTTGGCTTCCTAAATTATTAAATATGATGCTCTTATCAGAACTCACTGTGACTCATCATAAGGTGTTCTGCAGATACAGTACAATTCCTCACTGTTGCCCTCTTGTGCCCGTTTACAATCATTACAGATGTACACATCCATTTTCTTAGCCTCCTTTTCTGTGATGCCAACACATTCTCCATGATACCAGTTAGTACAAAGATCACAGCCAATATAGAACCTAAAAGCATTCACAATGAAAATGACAATGTAGTTGTCATTTTGAGCTGCATGGTACGTAAATCTGTCTTCCCTGTCCTGATTCACTTTCTTACAGGGTAACTTTCTGCAATGAGTCAGCTAAACATCCTGAATCCAGCCATTCTAACCCTGACAAACTGCAGCATTTGTCGCTGTATCAAGTGTGGAAACATAAAAGTCGCTCACATCCATTTCAACAAATATACTGTTGAGTGAAATGCGGGTCTTTAAAAAAAACACACTGGGATTTGAAAAAAATAAACGACACACCGATGGTCATGTCTCCCTCTTAATGAATGTGCGTAAAACTGTCACAGGCACAAAAACCAAAGCCAAAGAATCAAAGACTTACATCTCTCAAACCTATGCCACAGAAGCCATTTCAAAGTCAGGGCTATTTCTTAGATAGGTTTGAAAATGTATCTCACGATTTAAATTTGAAAACAAAGCAAAGCGCAAACACCAAGTAGAAGTTACACTACAAGGAACATGCAGGAGGTCAGCCAGGGGCAGAAGATAAAATGGTCAAAATGTGACATGAAGAAGAAAATTAAAAAAGGTACATGTAGGGATTCTACCAAGTTTTCTAAATATATATTGGAATTTAACTGCAATAGATTGTGACATGGGCCAGAATGTGTGTGACAATGGGGACAGTGGCCAGGTTAACTAGCTGGTGAGAAACTACTTCAGTTCCAAACCAGGGATAACACTGTGTGGAGAGTGATTAAGGACTGTAAACCTAAAACCAAGTTAATCTAAAAACAAGAGGGTCTACAAGATGGGGCCATATGAATGTGTCACTGTGGGTAACCACAGCTAATCAGCCTCAAGGCCTTTGTCTGTAAGATCCCAGATAGCACAGTGAAGACTATCTCCAGGACAAACACATGGTGTATCTTCAGTGCTGACGGGTGCTCTGCAGGAATGCCTGGTCAGAGTCTCAGCAAGGATGAGCGTGAACTGCAGGGAATGAGACTGGCCTTGCTGATACCACTGGTTCTATCCAATGTGTTTCTTGGTAGATTCATCTAGAGGAATCGAAATAGTCCTCAAGCTTTCAACTAACCTGCTTTTGAACATCAAGGAGTAAGACAGTTGTGTGGTGTATCCTATTACCAACTTTTTTTGTGTGAATTACAACCCATTCACATGATTTTCACTGCCTCAGGTGGAGGCCCTGGGGTGTTTCTGCATGCTGCCCTCACCAGGTTGTGTACTGTGTGTTCTGGAAGTAAGCTCAGGACTTGAATTTCAGGTTTTAGTCTTTCTCACCAGATTCCCAAACCAGCCTACTTTGGTATAAGAGATCACAGAATACTC
Organism: Muntiacus reevesi; assembly: GCF_963930625.1. Taxonomy (NCBI): domain Eukaryota; kingdom Metazoa; phylum Chordata; class Mammalia; order Artiodactyla; family Cervidae; genus Muntiacus; species Muntiacus reevesi. The sequence goes on along the minus strand of NC_089266.1, from coordinate 13,689,639 downwards.
CTTAAAAAACTTCCCAACTAGAACAGGGAATGAATGAACCTGGTATACTGAAATGTTAATAATGAAAAAAAGTAAAGAATATGAAATATCCACAAAATAATAATCTTAATACAATGAACATATGTACATGTGTGCCGTATTTTATGCAATTTAAAAGTTGTGCGTGAAATGAATTTCTATGATCTGAATATTTTAAATAGGCCAAAGTGTCTTGTTATTTAAGGAAAATCCATAAGCAGAGATTTTCGTAAAGAAAGTAAATCATGTTGTTTTGTTCTATAAATCATTTCGTGTAATTTGCCTAAAGGAAAGCACACGTGTATTGAACCATGGGGGAAACCAGTTAATAGGCTTCTACTTTTTATATCACATCTAATTTCTCATCAAGTAAGACAATGAAAAGTGAAGATGCCTATACTGATCTGTGTTTAATTCAACACACAGCTAAATCTACCAACAGAAAGTTTTGATTTACCACTTCCAAACAGATTATAATTTAAACAGCATCACTAAAGTAGTTCCACTGTTATAACTTAAATATCATTAAAGAGACAGTTTTATTTTATAAATGGATTAGGCATCTACTCACAGTAGACATTAAGCATTCCTAATTCTAAATGATCACACTTTTTAGCATAATCAAACTTTTGAGCACTGTAAAATTAATACTGCTGTCAATTTTGGTTTTAAACAATTGGCCTGCATCTGAATGTTGAAAATGGAAGCTAAATACCTAGTTGAGTGATAAAAACGATAGAAAAAAAAGTGCAACTACATTTATGGATCAATGTCTCTAAAATCTTGTATATATAACCAAATACAAGTCACAACTATCAAAAACAGCTTCCAGTTGCCATGCTTATCAAATTTTTGAGTGTCGTACTTAAGGAATGAAAGAACTCCTTTTTGTATTTTTCTGACTTCTGTCCCCAGTAAGAAAGTGGGAACTTGGACAAAAATATTATAGTATTCTAATGCAAAAAGATAGAATTACTTGAAATTAAATGATAAAAATCCCAGACCACTCCAACTCAAAGCCCTTTCCACCAGTTGAGTCTAGAATTGTCTCTAGGGTTGGATGTAATCATGGGGTTCTGAAGATTCCAGAAAGGATGATGTCAACTTTGGGTGGTGACAGTAACACACCTCTTTCTTCAGAGAGCATTATTGATTGATCTGGAATTGATCCAGAGAGAAAAGGAGACAGCAAAGGAGCAACAGAAAGCTTATTTTTGACAGAAAAGAATATGATGAAGGACAAACATGAATCATGAACACGAGAAAAAAAAAACAACAACGAATTTTTATTCTAGTGTTAAGGTTAAGAATTTCAGATGCAAGACCACAGATGAAATATCATTACCCTTATGTTTAACTATTTTCATTTACACTGCTACTGATAGCCTCATTTTCTTCAAAACTGGAAACTTAGCTACACTTTTAAGAGAATAAACTAGAGCTCAGAAAGATCTACTCACTTAGATTCATCGTAAGGCGTTTTACAGATACAATAAAGCTTTGTGTCCTTCTTAGTTTCCTTTGAGGTAGTAGAGATCATTTTCTTCTTCTTGGACTTGGAGTTGGAGTCTCTCTCCTCTTCCCGCTTCCTTTTCTGGGAAGCCACGGGCAGCGTGGTCGTGGCTGTGGCCAGGGGGCCCGGGTGCTGGGGGGGAGGCGGAGGCGGAGGCGAAGGCGGAGGGGCCGGAGGTGCAGGTGGGGCTGCGGGGCAGGTGGCAGCTACTGCTGCGGCCTGCACCATGTCTTTTTCCTTCTTAATTTTCAGGTCCCTCTTGAGCTCTTCCTGTTGTCAATTAAAGAAAATACCAGACCGTCAACCCATTTACATAACGTCCTGGCCAGAGGACCTTACTTTCCCTCCCTTGTCCAAGGAGTCCCCTAGTTCAGTCTAAGGCGAGGGAGTCTTGCTAACTCCATACAACAGGGCTCTTACTTTACCTTAAACCCAAAAGACAGCTAGAAACAGAAAATGATTGTTATACAGCAACTAGAAAGGAGTTATCTTCAAAGGAGGTTTGACAGAAAGATGAGCACGTGTATACAAAGAACGGCCCCTCTGACGCGCCAGGGTCCTGCCCTGGTCACTGCAGTCGTCGCTCAGGACGTGGTTTCAAGTGTCCATACTCGCTGGCTGCTTTCTTTCAGCTGGTCTCCTTCTGTCCCTTAGAGTGAGACTGGACATACTGGACATGAACGGGATGTGACCCTCCAGACGTGGCCTGACCAGCAGAACATGAGACAGATGCTCCTTATTTACTGTGCTTCTCTGTCTATAATTTAAGACTTGAAGGAGAGCTATTTTCTCAAATGAAATTGTGCATAAATTGCAATCTTCACTTTTTCCAATGTGAAATATTTTATAGGCACACTTGTGGTACTAAGTGCTACAACTTCTTAGAAATGATGATTAAAGAGTTTCATTTTCCTAAATAACATGATGTGTTTATATTTATAACATAAAGAGATGGCGTTTAGGAAAATTAAGATTGTCAAGACAGTATAAAGGGTACACACTTTGACCACCCCTTCAAGAACATTCCTATGACAGCATTAATATATGAGAAGTCTCTGCTTTCTGCATAGTTTTTATGTAAATTTAAAACTGTTCTTAAAGATGAAGTTTATTTTGTTCAAAGAAGGCAATCATAAATGACATAAGAACAGGTAGATATAAAGGACCAACTGCATATCTTGATGATAAGAATAACAGCTTTATAACTAAAAATAATCTTTAAAATATACTAGTACACATCAATTTGAAAGTTGTTCTTCAATGGCAATCATCCTAGCAATAAATTCTATTAGTTAAAATAATGCTGAATATTTTAAGTACAATTTTTCTCCCTCATTAGACAAGCAATACACTGTCAGAAGCAACACCGTAACTGTACTAGAGTATCTGCAGTAGTAACAGCATCTTTAAATGGCAGCATAGTATGGAGAATGCAGAAAAATGTTCAGTACATGCTGTTTACAGTGTGATTCTGATTAAAATGTGATTTATGTAAATACATATATTAAAAATAATACATGTAAGATATATTCTAAAGTTATTTTTAAATGATAATCTTTGAGGGGGGGATCACCACAGATTATTGGCTCTTTTATTTTTGTTTCCTGTGACAATGGTTGTGACACCTCAATACTCATCTAGTAGTGACTACCTTACTGAACTCGCTCTTAAAGTTTAGTAATTTTTCTTTGGGGTTTCAATATAATCATACCATTCACAATAACAAATTTTATCTTCTGTTTTGCTTTTTTTGGGTTTTTTTTGCTTAACATGTTAGCTAGAATTTCCAGAGATGCTGAGTAATGATGGTGATTCTGGGAATTACTGCCAGTTTCGGACTTCAGTGCAAAGATCTCTAATGTCTCAGAGTTACTTGCAATGCTCATTAGTAGGATGACCAGTGTTTAATGTTTTTTACTTTCAAAATGTACAAGACGTTTTTAGAGATGCTTTAGACAGCCTACTTCTCTTTTAAAAAACTGTTTAAATATATATGAGTAATGTCTTCTTTCATTTTTCAACAAATTCTCCAAGCATATGGAGGATTAGCCATGCCTGCACGATCAGTTACAAGAAGAAATCTGGCCTTATTTCCACTTAATATTTCCTTTAACATTATTTCAGTTTCTCTGTCTACTCTTCTCATGAAACTTGGCAACTTTTGGCAAGACTATGTTGCAGACAATAAGAGCTACAGCCAAGAGGATCCTCAAATGTTTTAATCAAAAGTCTAAACTTCTCCAAGTGGCTAGTTTAGAGATTACAATATACATGTATACATAAACATCGATCTTATTTTAAAAGACATATGTTCCACTGCTTACTACTTATTCTAGGAACAAAAATGCAAATTCTAGAAAACAAACTCACATTTTAAGTTTAATCACAATTTCAAAGGGGAAAAAAAGAGTAAAGTCCGATGCTGAACCTGGACCCAGGAGGAGAGAAAACACTTTCTTACCTGCACTTCAACTTGTAGGTCTTTGTCTAGCAGGGCTCTCTTTTTCAGTATTTCAGCTTTGAGTTGCTCTTTGTGCTTGAAGAGCAGTGCAGAGAGCTTGCTGGCATTCTGTTTGCTACGTTTCTGTTCCACACTCTCTTCTCGCTTCCGTTTTTTTGCTGCCTGTTTTTCTTCTTTATCTATCTTATCCAAAATATACTTCATCACCTGGTTACAGACAATCATTCTAGAGAGAAATACACAACCTATGTAATGCTGGGCATTTTATTCTGAAAGGCTTAAGACATAATTTTTCTATGTCTCTATAGTTGATACAAACTTTCTGGAACTGGAGAGCTTCAAAGAGTGCTTCAAACCAGTCACAAGCATCTATTAGTACTGAGTGTTCTGATTTAATAAACTCCAATCAGGATAAAACACAAACTCAGAACTCCCGTGCGTGTGTGTGTGTGTGTGTTCGTTCATGCGCACACTGTAAGAGAAGAGAGTGATGTACAGTGAGAGCCTGTGTAATGGGTTATAAACATTTCTCCCTACCTTTGATTCTCTTCTCTTTCAGCTGGAGTCATGGTCTTTTTCTGTTTTAAATGTTCTATTACAGCATTATGCTTCATCACCACCTTCAGGACAGAATAAAATCCAAAAATGCATATTTTATAATGACTACAAGTTAGCACAGGGGTAACAACAGTAGAAATCTGAACGTGTGTATGTGTTTCCCAAAGAAACTAAGAATTTTATATCATAGTACAAATAAAATCAGAGCTACAGTACGCCCCAGGTGCTTACCGCGGACTGAGCACTGCACTGAGTGGAGCACTTGACATTACTTCGTTCATTCATTGTGACAATGCTGAATGGCAGGGACGTTTTTATAAATGAGATACTGAGATACAAAGAATTTGCTAAGCTGTCTCAGAGTAAAGAATTTATACAGTTGTAACTTTAACCCAGCTATCATCCTCCAATGATCACATTTTGAATGTTATGTTCTCCTTCCCAGGCATTTAAGATCACCCCATTCCAGCCCATCCCCACCTTATACAGAAGTAAGGGCAAAGAGAGACATTATTATAATTCTTAGTTCATGGACCATATAGTACTGAAAGCTGGAAAATAATGCATTTTAAAATACCGCAGATGACATTAGTTTTATAACACTATTACCATACATCTTCAAAATCCCTCTGCTGCTTAACGAGTGCTTCTAACAACAGTATTACAATCATCAAAGTTGCTAAGAGACTAGATCTTAAATTATTCCAATCACCAAAAAGAAATAAAATTATGTGACATGACAGAGGAGTTAATTATTGCCATGATGGCAATCATAAGATACAAATGTGTCAAATAAGTCATACACCTTAAATTTATACAATGCCACATGTCAAATATATTTTAATAGAAAAAAAAGTGCTTCCATATACATGACCTAGTTTAATCATGACAATAGCCCTGCATGGCTGGAAAGAGAGTTTTAAGGAGGATAAAGCTCAGGGAAGGTGAGTGAGCTTCATGGACTGAAAATGGGAGACCCAGGAACTGGGTTCTCATGACATGGGAACACTTGAAATCCACACAAACTCCTGACAAGTGCGGAGTACTGCAAGCTGCAGATGCAAAAGAGAGCTTTCTCCAGTAGTGTAGGATATTATTTATTATACATGAAACTTTATTTCAAGTAGAATAACTCTAATTCATCTAAATTGCCTTACTTCACTAAGAGGCTACTGTACAAAGTTGCTTTTTATTTCTGCCATGGAGTAATGGTACTTAAAACTTCTTTTTTAAAAACAAAGCTATGACTTGGAAATACAAATGAGTTTAATGTGTCTGTAAGATTTGCTTAGTCTACATACAAACTGCTGCTGCTGCTAAGTCTCTTCAGTCGTGTCCGACTCTGTGCGACCCCATAGACGGCAGCCCACCAGGCTCCCCCGTCCCTGGGATTCTCCAGGCAAGAACACTGGAGTGGGTTGCCATTTCCTTCTCCACACACAAACTAAGGAAGGACAATTACAAATCCCTCAAACAAATTGCCACGATGCCTCAAGTGGCTTCAAAACTTAGTCAAACCTTCAAGTTTCAAAGATACTTAAACTTCCTATGTCCATTCTTTCCATCTTAGTTCTCCCAAAATATGGGTAGTTTTCACCGGTAAGTCCTGGCTGTTTATACACAACAGAGTTCCAAACCATAAATCATGTGATACATTTTGGTCAATGCAGTGCTGCTTCTAACTTGAAGCGACAATGACTTCTGCATCTCGTTTACGGAAAGCTAACACAACCAAACACTACGTCTAATGCACAGCACAATCATTCAAGCTACTGAACATGCTGCTTTTACTTAATAACTTTACCTGTTTCTGAATGATTTCACTTTGATTAGAAGCTTGGAGGGTGTGTTCCCGCTTAATTTCTATCTGTTGCTGCTTCTTCTTTTGCTGCTGATCCCTGAGTTGCTGAACCCTCTGCAACTGCTCTTGCACACTGGCTGCCTGCACTGTAACCACATTCTGAATGTGGTGAGTCTGCACAGGGCTGCTTTGCTGAATCTGAACGGGTAACTGGAGTTTGATCTGCTGGGGCACACCCCCTTGCTGAGCCTGTATCTGAGCCACAACCTGTGACTGGATCTGGGAGAGAACCTGGACTTGTGGTGGCAGCTGCGGCACAGCCAGGACTTGGGGCTGAGGCTGCGGTACTTGGAGCGGAGGACGGGGCGGGGATGAAACAGTAACTTGACTTAACGCTTGTCCTGGTGAAAGAGTTTGAGTTGAAGACTGTACCTGGGGTTGTGACTGTGGCTGGCCCTGGGAAGGTGTCGGAAGAGATGTATGTGGCTGGATTGGAATCGGTTGGGAGGCTGTAGTCTGACCCTGGGCCTGCTGTCCGGGAGACACTTGGGATGGCGTCGATGGACGTACTCGAGTCTGTGGTGGGCTCTGGACGCGAGCAGGAGACTGTCCTTGGACATTACTCTGAGGCGGACACTGTCCTGCAACCTGGGGTTTGGAGGACTGTGCTTGGGTGGGCTGTGCTTCAGGAGGGACAGGGGAGGCCACAGTTGTTTGGGTCTGAACTTCAGGCTGAGTCTGAGTTTCAGGCTGAGCTGGGGCTGGGGGCTGGGTTTGGGGCTGGGGCTGAGCTGAAGGCTGAGCTGGAGGCTGAGCAGGCTGCGCAGGCTGAGCAGGCTGCGCAGGCTGAGGCTGGGCTTCTGGAGAACCCACGCTCGACGGAGCTGGAGGCTGGCTTTTGGCTGGTTGCACCTGTGTCGGGGACGGTAATTTACTCTGTCTTTGTTCACTTGTACCTGTGAAAAAGCAAGAGCAAGTATTTATGACTCTAGAACGTAAGACTGTGGTTTAAGAAGAATTTGAAGGGGATTTTCTTTTATTTTTTTGTTTTTTGAAGGGGATTTTCTAAAGGTGAAAATTCTGCATTTCAGGACGGAGGACTGAAGCTTGGGAAATGCTCCGTCTAGAAATACTTTGGTCAGGACTTGCCTAAATCGAGGAACCCTGGCCATGTTCACGGCTGCCCTCCACACATTTTGCTGTCTCCAGAAGGCTGGCTTCCAAAAGTAAAGCGCAGTCTCTGGACATCAGTCCGGTCTTGTGGCCCAGGCTAAGCAACCCATATCCCTCTCCTATGGCATGGGGTCCCTGAACGACAGCAGCTTGCAGGGGAAGCTCTCAGGTTTTGGAGCTCTCAGCCCTAGCTTATGAGCTGGACAAACCCATCTGCCCTGCGAGCAAGTCCGTGATTCAATCAGCGCCTACAGGTTTGGTACAGAGTAAGAGGGGCACAGTCACCATGGTACTTTACTATTGTGCACCATCCCCTGCTTTCCTTCCTTAATTCTTAAAGGGGTGGAGAGGTGGCGACAGGGAGTCTGTCTGAGCAAGAGACCTGGTCGAGCTCTTGTGAGGCTGACCAGTCAGTTGTGGACGCTCGTTGGCTTGGGGCACATCCTCCCAAGTCCTCCTGCCTCCTCTGTCACCCAGCAACTCGTGAGACCAACGAGCGGCACTTCCGGCGACTCCCAGGTTCTACCTGCTGCTGTAGTGGAGACGGTGGTGGTGGTGCTGCTGGCGGCGGCGGCTGTGGTTGCCAGCGGGGTGAAGAGGAATCGCTGGACGGTACCATTTGGCATTGCAGCCTGCATCAGCTGCTGTCCTGGGCCCGGAAGTATAGTCACCCCTTGAGGTATCAACTGCAACTGCCCAGTAGTCTGACCTTGTCCTTGGATGACTACTGTCAAACCTTGATTGCCACCCTACAGAAAAGAACACCTAACATGTAAAGAGTATACAAAAAGCATCAATCTGTAAGTATACTGTTTTTATGTTGAAAAGATCCTTTAAAATAATGAAACTATGTATTGAATGTCTATGGAATAGTACCAAGATAAATATAGATAAGCTAAAAAAACAGTATTTATTTTAAAAGACTGATGATTAGTGGAAAAAAACATGAATTAACAGTCCAGAGTTCCAGTCTGAGTTCTGCACATGGACAGCCAAGGAATCCATCAATGTGTAACACCACTTACCTGGATCTAAATTTCCCAGTTAGAAATAAGAGCACTGAAATGACTAACTAAGGTCTCCACAAAATTCTGAGTTTAAATCACCTTATTTATGTTCATATTATTTTGTAACTTTCAAAGCATCTTCATACATACTTTAGACATGCCTCATTTGATTCTCACAATAGAGTTGTAACTTTGTGGAGTAGGGAGAGAAAATATTACTACACTCTTCCTACCAATTAGGAAACTCAAGTTAGAAAGTTCAAGTCCCTTGCCTACAGTTAGTTAGAGAGCAAGTCCAAGGTGAGACACAGTGAGCAGCCCAGGAGTCGTAGTTTCAGTTTTTTCACTTTGTACCAAACCACCTATGGAGTATGCGTATGTTGAAGCATAGAAAGCTTAGGGTTCTACACATGGAATGCAAACACCACATGAGGAAGGTCACTAATGTCTGAGTTGTCACCAAAATGGGGACCAGGATCTAAAAGCTCCATATGTACTACCACTTCTATCTAGGACTTACTAATCCTCAACCACCAGGAGCATGAGGGAGAATTAGAAAGCAAGCCTGAAACCAATCCTTCCCAAATCTCCAACAGTCAAAACTCATACTACAAAGTTCACTTATTCAGCTCCATGCACTTTTACTCATGAGCCCCTTATTCACTCTTACTTTTCTAAAATCCTTTTTGTGTGCACAGTCAAAACTACATAAAACACAAAGTACAGTTTAAAGAATAATTATGAAGTGAAGATCTATAAACCCAGCATTCAGGTCATCATCGCCAGTATCCAAGAAGCTCTGCACGTGACCTGCTCTGATCTTAATCTTCTTCCTTTCGCCCTAGAGGGAAGCACTAATTTCACGGATACAGGACCTGCATTTCATCGTGTTGTGACCACTGAGGTGTATACAGATCTCTACGGGGCCACAGGCTCATGACTTCAGGAGCACCATTTACAAAGAACAGGAAGCGCGCCCCTTGGTGCCGCTCCAGGAAGGCAATGCAGCAGCCCCCTAACTCTACACAAGGTGGCTAGTTTTGCCTGTTTCTGAATCCTAGGCAAGTAGATCATAACGTATGTCTGTTTGTTACTTGCTTCTTTATTTAGCTCAACAGTGTAGTTCTACATTGTGGTAGTTTGTTCATTTCAGTTGTTGTAGGAAGGCATCGTCACTTTACTGATCTAATCGATGGCTGCTGTATACATTCATGTCCATTATTCTGGCGCTCAGATGAACAAGAACTTTTCGAGAGAACGTACCTAGGAGGGCAACTACTGTGACCTGGGGCATGCTGTGTCTTCAACTTTGCTAGAAAGTACCGAGTTTTCCAAGGTGGCCAAACCAATTTACATTATTATCAGTTGTGTATCAGAGTTCATTCTACTCCATGTTTTTGCTATTTCTTGATTTTGTCTGACATTTTACTTTATACCAATCTCTTCATATATAGTATTAATACACATTTCCCTCATTACTAACAAAGTTCAGCAGTTTTTTCGATTTGTGGACATTTAAGAGTTCCTCTATTCTCATCAAGGTTGTCTATTCTTATTTTCTACCAAGTTATCTGGATTTTTTCTGTCTTAACCTGTGGTAATAACTCTTCATTTCTGGAGAACAATCCTTGGCTGGCTATATGTATACCATCCCCTCATTCTTTTCACTCTTTTATATTTGACGCACTAAAGTTATTACTTCTAATTTTGTTTAATTTATAAATCTTTTCCTTTATGGTGAGTATTTTCTGTTTTTAAGAAAGCCTTTCCTACCTTCTGACAAGTACTACAGTCTTATCTTTCACAGCCAGGACTTTAATCTTCCTGGAGCTGAGTTTATGAGTTGAGGTTGTGGTTCAAGTTCATGGTTTCCCATATATATTCAATTGTGCCAGGACCCTTTATTGAAAAGTCTGTCCTTTTAATGATTCACACTGCCATCCAGGTCATATATCAAGTGTCCGCATAAACATATGGGTCCTCTTTTACTGTTCTGTACCGACTGGTCTACCTATCCTTGTGTCTGAACCTTACTGTATTAATTAGTGAAGGACTATAATTTAAAGTCTTGATATCAGGTTATTGCTGCTGCTGCTAAGTTGCTTCAGTTGTGTCCGACTCTGTGTGACCCCATAGACGGCAGTCCACCAGGCTCCCCCGTCCCTGGGACTCTCCAGGCAAGAACACTGGAGTGGGTTGCCATTTCCTTCTCCAATGCATGAAAGTGAAAAGGCAAAGTGAAGTCGCTCAGTTGTGTCCGACTCTTAGCGACCCCATGGACTGCAGCCTACCAGGCTCCTCCATCCACGGGATTTTCCAGGCAAGAATACTGGAGTGGGGTGCCCTTGCCTTTTCCGATCAGGTTACTACATAGGGCAAATCTTCCTTTTCTTCAAAAGTATTAGAGTTACTCTGGATCTTTTGAACTTCCATATATATTTTTTAAAAATCACCTTGTCAAGCTTTAAAACATCTCTCTCAGGATTTTGATGGCAACCACACTCACTCTATGGATTACTACTGAAGAACTGATAGAACTGATAGTAACACTGTGTGTTGCAGGAAACAGCCTAATGTACTCAAATTTTATTTTTCCCAAGCAAATTAGTTAACTAATAAAATACCTTGCTATTATAGCACACAATCTCAGGACTCTGGACAGTTGAGGGGTATCACATCCTGCCTTTAAAAAGTACTTTTCTGGGAGGGAGGTGGGAGGGGGGTTCAGGATGGGGAACACATGTACACCCATGGCAGATTCAAGTCAATGTATGGCAAAACCAATACAATGTTGTAAAGTAAAATAAATTAAAGAAAAAAAAAAGTAATTTTCTTTGACTCTAGGAAGCAGCCATTTCTTAAAACAAGTACATTTTTAAACCTCCGAAAATAAGCACATGTTTTAAAACTTACAGCAGATGTAAGTAAGATCACTCTAAAGTTAAAAGGGAAGTCACACTACTTACGTGGCCCTGTGTTAACTGAGTGAGCTGAGCCATGGTCAGTTTCACCTGTCCCTGCTGGGGACGAGGCGGCTGTGAGGTTGAAGGCTGCAGATTCGGGGTGGATGTTCCTGAAGTTAACCCTTTCTGTGCAGGTGTGGAGGAAACAGTACTAGGGGCAGAGATCGCAGTGGAAACAGGCTGCCCTCTGATGATCTGTGTCACCACCTGCTGAGGAGCACCTATGTAAACAGCAAAACATTAGAGTGCTTCTGTGCCCTGAGTGGTACTCTTGAGTTGAGATTTATCTTTCAACACTTCGCAAGAATGTATTTTCTCAATTTTCAAAAAGACTTATGGGATGCCGACAGACAGATGCCTTTAGTCATATACCCACACCTGCAGGGCCCACCCGCTTGTCAATGGGTCTCTTTTCACTCAACCTCTCTCCCACTCCTGCCGTCTGTAGAAGAGTTAAAAACAAACAAACAATGTTCTTCCTGTGACTCTAAAGTCAAAATGGTAATACGGAAGATTGAAGAGAATATGTAAAAAATGCCTCTAGGCAGTCTTTCCTTACGAATACAAATTAAAAATAACAACACACAATTAACTAATGTAATTTTTAAACAAAACACATATAATCTGGGATATTCTGGGCCAATTATATTTACAAATGAGCTTTTCTTACAGCTATCTGCCAGACAGTTTGGGAGAACCAAGAGGGCAAGGACCCCTATACCCTCAGTATTAAAGCAATGTGCTTAACTAATGCTTTCAAATTTACTGTTCAATCACTTATCTATAGAATGAATGAAGTCTAACTGAAATGGCTCTACCATCTTCTTTAAAAACTGTTTCTCATTTAACCTGATAAAACTGGGAAAAAAAATCAGACGGTAATTATTTGGTAGCTAGTTTTATACTTACAAAGTTTGAATTCACTATTCATTAGTAAATAACATCATATTTCTGAAGTTTTATGTTCACATCCTGTTTGTCCTTTTTTGTCTACATATATATTTCTGTGTATATTTCTTTTAATGATTGGTGGTTAATATTATGCATTATGTATAAAATTAAATCTAATTTGACCCTTAGAACACTTTCCCCTTTTCTTTTTTTGAATAACACCATGGTGAAATCCCTGCTTATAAATTTTTTTTGTGCTTCTAATTATTTCCTTAGAATGAACTCCTCCCAAAGATACTGTGTTCACAGTATGCTCACAATACTAAATTGAATTTTAGAAAGGTTATACTCATTCATAATCCCCCCACCACTGGGTACTCATTTCATTGAACTTTTGCCAGCCCTGTCACTAAAGTAACATATTCCAGCAATCAGAAATAGTATGACAGCATCACAGTGCCTGTATTTCTTCAGTTGGGCTAGCTTCCTTTGGTAGCATGCTCCTGAATTCTGGTGGCTTGTAAAATATGCTTTAAAATTTGGCAGGATAAGTTTTCTTTCTTTTCTCTTTCTTCTAAACTTTTCCTGGTTATTGTCATCCATTGATTCATTAAGATGAATCGAAAAATAGTATAGTATATGTAGACAAGTGCCTGAATTTAAGAACTTCTGGACCCCAACACTATGTTCTTGTACTGAAGTTCAAAGAAAAGTTCATGAAAAGGTACTTCATCATCTTGTACTGATACAATGTCATCATAAACACAGATGGATAAAAGGGTTGGTACTGACTGGTTTATGATGTAATTCAGATGATCCCCCATAGGTACATGTTAAATTTATTTTTAGATCATTGAAATGCAAATTAAAAAATTTTAAAACACTTTTTACTCCATCTTGGGAATGTTTGACTTTGGGAAAGGCTAACGAGTGTGGTGGTAGGAATAGGGATACGCTGACCAGCACACACACACACACACACACACACACACACATTCACTCTCCCTCTATCTCCTTGACCACAGGGATACACTGACCTGCACATACTCACACACAAACACACACACAGCACACATCCACTCTCCCTCCATCTCTCTGACCACAACTCCAAAGAATCTTCACTGGGCACCCCCAGCCCCACTGGCCACCTTGCTTTTCATACAACACAGACACAGTCATATATATTCACATATGCAAGTCTATTATCACTTATCATCTATAAACGTTTCTTCTTCTCTACGTGAGTTTTATCTGCCCTTTAAGTTAGCTGCCTGATAGCTATTTTTAAACACAAATAGATATTAAATTTCATCAATTGTCATTGTAGTATTAACTGAAATAACGAACCATACTTTCTTCTCTGGGATAAATTTTGCTTAAGCCTTAGGGGATTGCTGTTTCAAAAAAATACCAAGCCATGTTTTATACTAGAATTATGCTAAATCTGTAAAATGAATGGGAAAAAAAAAAATCAATCCCACCCCCTGCCCTTATGCCCTGAAACTATTTCTTATAAGAAAGAAATTGCTTTCTAACCAATTCAGAGAATTTTACCTATAAACCCATGAAGTCTAGCATTCTTTTTAGTAGGTAATAGTATGGCAACTTCCCAAATCTCTTTCCTTGATATGAGTCATTAAGACTTGAAATTTAGGGGACTTCCCTGGTGGTCCAGTGGCTTCCAATGCTTCCACCACAGGAAGGCGTGGGTTCGATCCCTGGTTAGGAGACTAAGATTCCACATACCATGTGGCATGGCCAAAACAATTTTTTAAAAAGACTAGGAATTTATAAACATAGTATATAATTATGCCTTGTTATTCAAAAAGATTTAGTTCATTCTATTTTTATGGCACTTTCTCATTCCTACTTTTAGTAAAGTAGCATTTTGTTTCCTTTTGTCAAGATCAGACTTGCAAAAGAAAGAGTTTAATATTTGCCTTTTTTGCCTTATAATCATTATTACTTGTATTTATTTTACTTCCTCCTATTTTCATTAAGACTTGTTTTATATATTTTTCTAACTTCCGATTAAGATTTAATATGGGTTTTTGAGTCCGTTTTGTTCACCAACATGTTTCAATTGCCTAGAGTAGGTGCTCAAATATTTGTTGAATGAATGAATTTGCCTCTCAGTTCAACTTTGCAGCCTGACTTAATTGCTATTTGATAATCTGTGATGACACATTTTCTTTAACATAAAAGTTACTTTTGAAAACATATGTTTTTAAATTCCAAGCAAATAAAAGTTATTAGTATAATACCTTAAAATTAATTTCTAGATTCACTACAAAAAATGTAGTCTATACATATTCTACTTTTTGAAATTCATCAAGGTTTTACCTATGGCTCATTTTAAGACCATTTTCATAGGAACAGCTCATAAGTATTTGCAACTAATGTGTATTCCTAAAGGTACAAAACTGATACAGTCTGGTTCTGGTCTATTATGCTTCAGCTAATCCTTCCTTGATTTCAAATAATTTTTGCTTTATACACTTCAATGACATCTTATTTAAAGATACAACATTACATCTTCACTGCAATCTTTAGCTTTAAGCCAAAATAAATAAAATGACCCTCTGTGTCCTAGTTGTTGTTTTTTTTTAATTTTGAATTTGACTTTGTTCAGTATTAATAGGATTATTGATGTCTTCTCTCTCCCCCTTCTTTTTTTTTTTTTTGTCCTTTATTTCATGTATCCTTAACTGTCTTTTTTTTTAAAACCTTTTGTGGTAATCTGCTTTTAGGCACATTCTCATAAAGGTTTTTCCACTCAGTCTTTATTGGCTTCAACTTTTAATATTTGAGCTTTAACATTTACATTAAAAAGGGCAGGGATTGCCCTTGTAATTTTGTCTCATGCTTTCCATTTAAATGCTTCTTAGCCATTTCTTTGATTTTATCTGTTCTTTACCACACAGACGGATTTCTTTGCTCATTCTCTTTACGCCAATGATTTCAATGTATATATCCCATTAAATAGAGGTTTTAAGAACATTTTAAACAAGTATACTTGAATCTGCTTTTCTCTTATTGACAATGCCAGAAATGAAATAAAATCGATCAGGACATCCCATGATATATCAGAAATTTAGTATGCTTTGAAATCTTAATTCATATTGGTATTTAGAAATATGTGGAGTGCCAAATACAGAATATCATAGATTTCCTACACTGGCTATTTAGATGTAAAATGATAATGCTGGGGTGGATGAATACCTGGCTGTACCATCACAGGTGTTCGAATAATTGCCTTTCCTAGTGTTGACTGCTGGAGTGGAGTTCTAATCACCGTCATACCAGGGCGGATCTGAGGCCCTGTGATGACCTACAAATGACACAAAGGACAAGGAATTAAATGTTTTTAAAAGACTAGAGCATGATGGACTCAGGAACAGAGAGCTTTAAACCTTCTATATTGATAAACATGTCTACAGAAATGACAGAGACTCTTGGACATTACATATTAAATTATATGAAGCATCAGAATAAAGACAAAATTTTGAGGGAAGAAAATAGCATTTAAATCAGATCATATGACATTCCTCATCACTGATACCAAGAATAGCCTACAGACTAAAAGAAAAGAACAAGACCCAGGAAAGCCTGGTCTATAACCACCACAGTTGCTCATAGGAAAATGAGGAGTCCTATTTTTCCTGAGCGCCAATCCTTATCTGTAACCCAGAGAACACAGGAGCAAGATCGGAAGCCAAAAGCTCTTTCATACTTTAAAAGAAAGACTATGGAGCATATTACTTTCAGTGTTATGTTTAGAACATTCTCAAGTCTGCAAAACATTAAACTTTTTTCATAATACTAGTGTCAAAGAAGTGATGTATCTAATATGCATGCGTATCAGTTGATAGACTAGTTTCAGGGTTGTGGATAGTATTTTTCACTCTACTTCTTAGTTGTACTGAATGTTCTCCTGGGTGGTCCAGTGTTCCCCACTGTTTTCAATTAAGAAACATTTTTGTAAAATCCTGGAAAAGCAATCTTTATGATTCATAAATGTACTAATGTGCTATTAACAAAATGTTAAAAATGAACAGTTCACTAGAAATATAACTAACAAATTTTTTAAAAAATCAATACTTTGTCACAGAGAAAGTAAAGGGCAAAGAACAATTAGGAGCTGGATTAATCCCGGAGGAGGCCATTCTAAAAACTCCAACCAATGTGGTTATTAACATCAAATAAACCTGTAAAGGACTCTTACTTGGGAAGCGGTTGTGGTTCCTCCAGAGCCTGAGGTATTGGGCCTAATGGTGACTGTTGCTGTCCTGGGCTGGAATGAAGTAAAGGTTTGCTGACTTGTACCTGTACTCGATGGAATGATACCCAGGACTTTCTGCTGTACTTGAACAACGCCTTAAAAAAAAGACGAAGAAGTCATTAATAACTGCTTCTTTAGTAACACCGCAGGTACTACTCGGTTTCTGAGGAGAAACTAGGTGTGGCGGGGGGTTTTAGTGGGCTACATAAAATGTGAGATCCGAAGACTGAAATCAGTGAAAAGGAAATGAAAAGTAATGGCAACAGCATGATCTGGCAAATGTGAGTTACAACTCTCCACATGTCCCTTACCTCCTTGTGTTGCCGGCACATTTACAGCGACAATCTTGCTGTTTGCAGGAAGTGGAAGTTTGGTAATTACTTTTCCTGCCACAGTGACTGGATTGCCTGTAATTTGGAACGTCTGACCTGTGCTGGCAATGGTGGTAGCAGATGTGGCAGCTGTGCTGGTGGCTAATGGGGTATAAGACATTCGATAAGCTTCAGATTTAAAATAACCAGCAACACAGTGACTTCTAGGAAGGCACCAAGGCATGAAATGTGGCTCATTTTTGTATTTTTAAGAAAAACATTCCACTCCACTCAAAGTAAGTGAACCATGTAAATGTTGAAAGTGAAATAATGTAAGAGAGGAGTTTTGCTAATGTAATATTAGGAACATTATCTGTAACAAACCTACTGTTACAGTTGGTTTGCTCAACCGGCTGCAGAAGAAAAAGAATTTTCTTAAGAAAAGTTTCATTTCAGTAGGTAGAGGACTGAAATTTCTTTTTCTTGAATGAAAGAATCTTTTATTTAATCACAGGTGTGTACCTGAATTTGACTGGCCTTGCTTAACCCAGGTGGCAAAGGTTTGATGAAAGTTCTTGTTCTGCTGGAATGTTACTGTAGCGGGAGATCCAACTTTAGTAGTTAGTACCATTTTAGTTCCAGTTGTAACCGAGCCACTTATGGGGGCCACCATGACTTTCTGTGCTGGAGAGATGGTGCTAGTTGTACTGTTTGTTGGGGAAGTAGTAGAAGCTGCAATCACCGTAGGCTTCTGCTGTTCCAAACGTTTCTAGAAAAGTCAGGGAGAGAAATCATGAACAAAAATCATTTCAAATAAAAACACCATTCTGTAAGAAGTCCAGTCACAATTCCTTCTTATCTAAGAAACTGCACCAAACTTCTAAAAATACTTTACTTCTAAAAATGTGCTCATATAAACTCACACCTGAATTTAATTTCTTGAGGAAGGCAATACTGTCATGACTCTAAATCACATATACTTTATTAAAAATAGCTTTTCACAACAAAAATTTGAAATGATCATGTGTTTTCCAGTCCATGTAAAGGTCCAAGCTTTCAGATTGAAAACACAAGAGACATGGATGATCTTACTAGACACAAGGATATCGTGCAACTCGGTGGTGGGGTTTAGAATAGACAGCAAATGATGGGCCTGTAAAAGGATTCAGTTTTATCATGATGCTCATTTATCCAATAATAGAGAATGAGTCAATTTTTGGGGGGTGCGGGGGAGCTTTTCCATGTGACACGCAGAATCTTAATTCCCTGACCAGGGATTGAACCCAAGTCCCCTGCAGTGGAACAATGGAGTTTTAAACACTGAGCCAGTAGGAAAGTCCCCAAGAACAGATCAATATTTAAACATCACTATTCAAGTTGGCGGGTATCATTTGTGTGGCTCGTTGGTCTAGGGGTATGATTCTCGCTTAGGGTGCGAGAGGTCCCGGGTTCAAGTTGGCAAATCTGCAATCAAGCAAGCTGAAAATTATAAACAATTTTTCTAGACTTATATTTTTCAGTTCAAGTATTTTTACATAAAAATCCTTAAGGCTATTTTATACAGAATGGTATAATCTGATCTTTCAGACTATAGGGTTATCAAGGACAATGTTTCTTTTCCCATAGATAGCTGCCTTTTCCTGACAGCTTACTGACATGACAGCTTAAGTTTACACATGTAAAAACTACAGATGGCATTGACTACAAACCTGGTGGGAGACCCTTTACCTTCATTATCCTATTTAATGTTTGGATCTTTAAATTATGATTTAAAGATGAGGAAACTGAGACTCAGTTTTACAAACTGACTCTAGTTTGTAGTCTAGTCTGCACACTAGTCTACAGACTAGTCTAGTCTATAGACTAGTTTTACAAACTAGTCTAAGGTCACAAAGCTAGTACATGGTGGAGCTGAGTTGTGTATGAAGATCAAATTTCAATGCTGAAGTATTTCCTGCCTTCGAAAACGGCTCAGCAAAGACAGCACACCCAATCTTTTTACTGTTACTTTTGTACATGTCCTGTATGCCTGAAAATAAAGTGAGGTATTTTATATAAATTCTCATTTCTCAGAAGAAAAGGAGTTTAGTTTTGGATTCCTAGAAATCTCATCTGACTAAATTAGGTTGTTTGTTTTTTTTTTTTTTTTTTTAAAAAAAAAAAAAAAGAGACCAAATACATCCCCCTAAACGCATAGCTATTTTCTGGGTCTATGCCTTTAAATATTGGAAATGTAGACTTATGGGAAATACAGCCAATATTTCGTAATAACTGTAAATGAAGTATAACCTTTAAAATTGTATAAAAAATTACAAGGGTAAGAGAAATCATAGATTTTATATGTCCACAGAATCTGCTGGGTTTGTATACATATTCAAAAAGGCAAGTCTGTCATTAAATTCTAGCTGTCATTAGTACTTAATTTCTGCATGAAAAAAAAAGTTACGATCATCTTCACTGCTAAATTTGAAAAGTATATTAAAATGAAGACTAACCTGTTTCAAGAAAGATTCTGAATAAAGATTTTGAAGTAATGTATAAATTAACTATATCCTGCTCTGTTCAATTAAGCTGTATTCAGGATGTATGCCCAGCACCTCAGAAACTGACACAATGGGAAAACAGAAAACAATGTTCCTGGGGGACTGAAATGGGTAATAAATCAAGTCCAGGTTCTGACTTTCAACTGCCAGAGAAAAGTTCATTATCAAATGATAGAAACTGACTCCCTGCCCACTCCCCACTCCCACAACCAAAGCAAAACCCTAGGTTGCATCATAGAGATGATAAAACACATCCATAAAATGAAAAACAAAACAACCAGTCAGTCTTTGTACAAGTGGACAGACAGACACAACAAAATCAAAGTGTTGTTATCTCAAACTTTGATCTAAGTAAAGACGACCTATAGTAAACCACTGTAAAAGATATATAAGAACCTGAAAAATGTTCTATAAAATATGAGGGACAAGGTAAAATGTGAGGAAATGAAGAATCTGATTTAATATTTAATTTTTAATTTAGTTTTGTATCACCAAGCTAATGGTATCTATTTTATCTATATCCTGAAAATTCATATATTCAAGTTTGGCTAAAAGCTTTTATAGTATCTTCTTAACAATATGAAGCAGTAGCTATCTTTTATGGAGGTCCCTAAGTTATCAGGCACAATTTGCTTTTTCATAGGCTACAGAGATTTTATAGCTCAAAATTTTGCAGGAAAAAATTATCCTTGGAAGCTACTCCTCAGGACTTTCCTAATGGTCCAGTGGTTAAGGCCCTGTGCTTCCACATGGAACGCTGCTCCATGTTATGTGGCAGCCTGGATGGGAGAGGGGTTTGGGGGAGAAAGGATACACGTCTATGTACAGCTGAGTCCCTTCGCTGTTCACCTGAAACTATGACAAAAGTGTCAATCGGGCATACCCCAATGCAAAATAAAAAGTTAAAAAAAAAGACTCTGCTTCCACTGAAAGAGGTGAGGGTTCAACCCCTGGTTGGAAAACTAAGATCCTACCTGTCACACGACATGACACAGCCAGGAAAAAAAAAAGAACCTACTCAATGAAATATAACAAAGAAGAGCTTAGACTTCAAACAGTGTTCTTCAAATATGTACACTTTTTGCAAAACCACAGCTTGGTATATCCACAGAATTACTTTCAAGTACTGAAATTAAGATACATGTGTGAGATACACATAAAAACAAAACCACATAAACATATAATTACTGTGCTTTTAGCGTGCATGAATT
This sequence comes from Muntiacus reevesi, assembly GCF_963930625.1. NCBI lineage: Eukaryota > Metazoa > Chordata > Mammalia > Artiodactyla > Cervidae > Muntiacus > Muntiacus reevesi. The sequence goes on along the minus strand of NC_089266.1, from coordinate 13,668,907 downwards.
TGGCTAAAAATGTCAATTCGTTGCCAGGTGGGACAGTACCAACTCCCCCACCTGCTGGGCAGCCAATCGCTGCTGTTTGAGGTGAGCCTCCATTTGGGCCTTGAAGTCCTCTGCCTTCTTCTGTTCACTAACCTTAGCCTGTTGCTCAACTGCTTGTGCCTTTTCTTTCTCCACTCTGCAGGAAAAGAAAGGAGGAATTTGTCAGAAACTACAGGCATACCTCAGAGACACTGTGGGTTTGGTTCCAGACCTTCGCAATAAAGCAAATATAGCAGTAAAGTGAGTCACATGAATTTTTTTGATTTCCCAGTGCATATAAGTGATATTTACACTATTACTGTAGCCTATTAAGTGTGCAAAAGCATTATGTCTAAAAAAAATGTACACACCCTAATTTAAAAAATACTTTGTTGTTAAAAAATGCTAATAATCACCTGAGCCTTCGTACAGTGGTAACATCCAAGATCACTGATGGGGAGTGGGGATGGGGGTCGGAGTGAGGTTCAGGAAATGGGGGATGGATACATGTATACTTATGGCTGATTCGTGCTATGGTATGCAGAAACCAACACAACGTTGTAAAGCAATTATCCTTCAATTAAAAAAAAAGATCACCGATCACAATTATAAGAAGTATGATAATAAAAAATTTTGAAATATTCTAAGAATTACCAAAATGTGACACAGAGACACAGAGTAACCAAATGGTGTCAGGGAGATGGTGCCAACAGACTTGCTCAAGGTAGGGGGCCACAAACCTTCAGTATGCAAAAACAAAAAACAACAAAAAAAGCAGTCATCTGCAAAGGGCAAGAAAATGAGTAAGCCTGTATCCTGTCAGACATCTGGACTCTAATACTAAGTGAAATCTGGCTAAATGTCATAAAAGTATAAAATTATTTCAATTTAAAAGTAAAACAATAAATCAAGGTAATTCACAACTGACAAGTGGGTGATAGCTCATAAAAATCAGGAAGAGGCCCTTGATAAACAACACACAGCTAGAGAATCAAAATGTGGATCAAAATTAGGACATACTGAATAAACTATTCAAGAAGTAATTCTTGAATTCTGAAGTGACAGAAATCTTCAATATCTGATCACATGTAAGCTATTTCCTTACCTTTCAGCAAATGCCCTGATCTCCCATAATTCCAGCTCTTCCTCTGCCACCCAGGTTTCAATAATAACAGGGCCAGTTTGCTTGGGCGTTTCTGGTCTCTTCGGCCGCAACGCACTTGATCGAAGGCCTTTCCTCTGAGGTGTAGGTGTTTCTTTGGAAAAGAAACCAGAGTATTCTAAGCAATATAGCTTCTAAAATTACAGTACTTCTGGCATCTTCTCTTATATCATGAAAAGCGGGGATTGGCAAAGTTTTCTTAAAGGGCCAGATGGTAAATACTTTAGACTATGCAGGCCAGATGGTCTCTGTTACAACTTCTCAACACTGCCTTTGTATCATAAAAAGAGCCAAAAACAACATACATGTAAGTGAGTAAGTGCGGCTGTGTTCCAATCAAACTTTACTAACAAAAGCAGATGGTGGGTCAAAGTTTATGGGCTGTCGTTTGCTGGCCCCTGATATAAAAGTCCTATGAGCCTTTACCCAGCCTGTTCCCTTTGCCTGGACACTATTCCTAGCTCCCTTCATCCTCATTTGACTGCTGCTTAACCATCCTTCAGACCATAACATGGACACCAACTTCCTTCAAGAAGCACGGCACTGTCCTCCCAGGCGGGCTAGGGGGGTCTCTGACATGTGCAGCCCTGGCAATCTGTATTTCCCGATCATGGCACCGAGAAGAGGGACTAGAGAGTTACTAATGGAGAGAAGGGATTGGAAACTATTAAGAATAGACATAATTTCCAATGATAAGATTTTAAAAATAAAAAGTAAGGACAGACAAGCAATGAACCGTCCCATATGTTCAGGAAAAAGCGAAGCAGCAGAATCACAGGCAAGCAACAGAAGGAAACTGAAACAACAGCAGGAGCTGGGTTGTACGCAGAGATATAAGAAGAGTGATTTCAGAAGACTGGCAGTGGTTTGCATGGAAGGCTGAGGTTGAGACTGGTCAGGAACACATTTTTCCATCTGTGTGCCTCTGCCTATCAGTGTTCCAGGATGCCCTTGCTTTAATTCTACTAGTATTTCATCATCTTTTAGGACAGGCACCCTCCTCGTTGGTACTCTTTTCAAAAAAGTCATTCCTATTTATTCCCCAAGATGAGCTTTTGAGTTAATTCAATCAAGATTAAAAAAAATTAAATTTATACATTTGGGGACAATTAACTTCTATAAAATAGTAAGCTTCTATATATAAACAGCATTTTCTTTTTACACATTTCTTAAGAGATTTTTCCTTAAGCACTTTTACTACACATATAAAATAAAATTATTGACTTTTGTCTAATTATAGATCTTGAATCTGGACACCTTACTGCACTCTTTTTAGTATTAATACTTTTGATTTTCAATATAGTATTATCATACCTTTTGCTTCCTTGAGAATAGGCGTGGGTCTCATTCTTCTATACATTTGCCACCTAGTACCTATCATATAGCTGTCTGTGTTTCCTGAGCAACTCTTTTATGCCTGTTAGGTTATTTCTACACTGAGCACTTACGTGTGACAGAAGAGCTTGAACCCTTGAGTCAACACATCTTCACTGATCACTTATGTGTCAGATTCTGAAGCAGGCTCCAGGACTACAACCAGACACACTCGAAGGCTTGAGTCTTGGAGCTGATGGTCTGGTGTCAACCACTGCCCCACATCTTAATTATAAGCGGTATTTGTACCCTTCCTCTGCTGGGCACTGCTGATTGTGGGCATCACACTGCCCAAGGGATTCTTGCTATGTTTATTACTTAAGTATCCTTTTAAAGATGAAACTGTCTGTGATGAAAAAGTATTGCTTTCAAAAGTTGAATGAAGAGTTAAAGCAATGCTGCAGGGCAGAAACAGAGACTCTGACACAGAGAACAGAGTTATGCACACAGCTGGGGGAGAGGGTGGGATGAACTGAGAGAGCTGCACTGAAATATTTACACTATCATGTGTAAAACAGGCAGCTAATGGCAAGCTGCTGTGTAGCACAGGGAGCTCAGCCTGATGCCCTGTGACAGCCTAGAGGGGCGGGATGGAGTGGGAGGGAGGGTCCAGAGGGAGGGGATGCGTGTCCACCTATGTGTGATTCATGCTGACATACGGCAGAAACCAACCCAACACGGTAAAGCAATCATCCCCCAACTGACAATACGTTTTTGTTAAAAAGGCATTTTAAGGTGCCTCCCACAAGAACCCATGGACAATGAACTATTAAAAAGTCAAAGAAATAATTATAACCAAACTTCAATTCATAAAAGATACGGCTAACAGGGGAACAATAACAGAATCCTTTCTACTCCTTACCTTTCGGGGCTTCTGGAACTCCAATGGGGCAAATGATTTTCCTGATACAATATTCAGATCGAATGCCATAAGGACCAACATCTCGCCTCTTAATTATTTCTGTAGTCGTGATTTCAGTTTCTGATGTTTCTATGGAAATTTGATTCACACAGTTATTAATAACCACCCAAAATATTCAAAGAATAAAAAAGTACAACATCTGGTGCTTTAAAAAAGACACACATGGACTGAACCTCTGGAAACATTTGCTTAATGAAGAGCTGCAGCACCATCACCAGACTGCAACAATATTGAGTGTCCTCCTCACTGAAAATTTCTAAACTGAGCAAAATGCTGTTTGGGAACAGCTTAGTTTCTGGTGGTAAAATTCAGTCAAAATAATAAAAACCCTAGGAAAGCAGCAGCAAGCACAGAGATCCAGGTGTCCCAGTGTATGGTAAGAAATAACTTCTAAAACTTCGCAGTGGTTCACACTTTAGTGAGTCATCTTATAATTCAAACCCCTCCCCTAACCCCAAGATTTTATAGCATATGCCGCCAAACTTTACCAAAGCTGTGTTTTTAAAATGGGCTTCCCAGGTGGTTCAGTGGTAAACAATCCGCTGGCTAATGCAGGAGATGCAGGTCTGATCCCTGGGTTGGGAATTTACCCTGCAGAAGGAAATGGCAACCCACTCCAGTATTGCCTGGGAAATCCCAAGGAGAGGGGAGCTTTGTGGGCTACCATCCATGGGGTCGCAAAGAGCTGGACATGACTGAGCAACTGAGCACATTTTAAAAATGCTAGCACTATCTTTTAATAAATAACGGATACACTTACAGTGAACTATCAAGAGATTTTCTCTTTTAAACTTAAATTAGAAAATAAAAAAAGCCCCTTACCTGTCCGTGTGGTCCCTCCTCCCGGAGGAGCCTTAGCTGCCATGTCATCCCATCTCAGACTTGCCCACAGTAACCGCAACATGAGACTCACTCCAGCTAAGGACTTCACAGTCTGAAGCCTATACCTGAAAGAAAAACCCAGAAAAACCATGTATGTATATAAACACACATACACACACTGTGTTAAACTGAAGGACTGCTTTTTGTCCTCATTGTGACTTCAATATTTATAATACGGCTTTGTAAGCGCTTGGTTATTATGTGTCCCTTAAGAAAAGAACTTTTTTATTCCCAGGCATAACATGCATCTAACAATTTAAAAGGGGGTTGCAGTCACCTCAAATGCCGTATAAATTTGTAAAACAAGAACATTTCATTGTAAGATTGATATGGCAATAATTTATACAGATTTTATAAATTTAGCCTAATTCTAAAATATGTGTCAGAAAAATTATGAGAGAAAATAAACATGAAGAAATAATGTCACAGTGTGATAAGTGATCTGAAGGATAAAATCTTGACTGATTTTTGCTGAAACAAATCTGAAAATGTTTAATTTTCTCAAAAAACAAAACAAAAACAAAAAGACCTCATAAATGCAACAAGAGCTTTCCAGATGGACTGAAATTCTGTATTCAAATGGTGGTTCTGCAAAACATGGAACTACTGAATGGTAAATACTGCTAAAACTAGTATCACTTTAGCAACATTAGTATAGTTTTGGAATTCTTTGATACAATGAATAATTTTAAAAAAGGACGTTACTGTATTGATTACTAGTCAGGAGACAAAGGAATCTCTGTATTCAGGTTTCTCCTAAGCACTACATACAACGTTATTGAACATATTAGATATTATTTTAAAGATAGTATTAAAAATGCATTCTAGAATGAATTTACAACTGCAATGAGTATGTCTTAAAGATAGAATATTTTTTTTTTAAAGATAGAATATTTTAAAGCAGCTCTAGGCTGTCAATTCTCTATTAGCAGTTTTGTATAATTAAGTATTTACCTGACATTTCCGCATACCGAAATGAATACAGATTGTACTGTAGAGAAGAACTATGGAACGAAATTAATTTCCTCCTCTAATGGAGGTACAGGTAAATCTTAAACAATTTGTATTTGAAAAGCAGTGCTTTCCATTCTTAACGTTAAGTCAGAAAAATGAACAATGTGAGAAAGAAAAAGCTCTAGCCAAAAAGTTGCTGCCACTTCTTAACTTGCCCTCTCCACCTATAATCCTCTTCCCTGTACTATCAGCGTGTGACCCCTCTGACTGTAGAGACAGTTCTTAAATTAGAGGGCAAATGTTAAGTAGCGCAGGGCAGGCAAGGGGGCGTGTGTCGCTTTCAGACCACACCCCCTACAGAGATGCCTAGGGAACCTTGGACTCATGGGAGCAATCAAATATTTATTTGGAGGTTTTTCTCCTTCTCTCTCTTCTTCCTCTGCTCACTCTCAACAAACAACTTGAAAGTATCTCTGGTTTTACAATGGAAACACCACCAGGTGGGGAACACATCCATGCATTAGAGCCTGTTCATTCATTTATACACCCAAAAAACACTTGCGTGTCATCTATGTGTTCAACTAAGTGAAAGGAGCTGGGGACACACGAATTTTAATCTCTTCCTACATCCTCAGGAGCTGTTAACAGAGGAAAGCACCAGGAAGCGGTTATCGGATTTGGCTCAAGGATGGGGATGAGAGCTTTGCTGGAGTCTCAAAGACATGGGTGTGGGGGCAGCTGACCAAAGGCAAGGGGGCACACACATGCTTAGGAGGAAGGTGTATGAGGGCTCACACTTCTTCCTAGAAACCACATCTGGTGTGCTAGGACTGGAGGGAAGGGGTGTGGAGGTGTAGCAAGAGATGGAGCTGGCATCAGAGAGGAAGGCAGAAGCCAGAATGTGCTACACCAAACAGAAGAATTAAAGGACATCAGAGACCATCTGTAAGGAGATCTCTAAAATGTACATAGTTCTGCACAGGTGGTAAAGGGGAGTACAGGTGACAAACACTCTCCCCCTCCCAGCCCTGCGGTAGTTAACATGTCCTCTTGATTTTTTTTTTAAAGTTTTTTGGCCGCACTGTGCAGCATGTGGGATCTTAGTTCCCTGACCAGGTATGGAACCCATGTCCCCTGCAGTGCAAATGGGGAGTCTTAACCACTGAACCACCAGGAAGTCCCAACACACCTGCCTGCTCAGCTTAGTCAGAATAATCACAGGATAGATTTGTGTTTTAGAAGGATCCTTCTAATAGCACTATGGGTTCAAAGTGATCATGATACACAGAATCAGAGCCTAGGGAAAAGAGTGTACGGGAATGGACAGTGTAGAGGGAAAAAAAGGCCCTAATGAGTCAATGAGACAAGCTTCACTTTTTCAATATTGCTCAGCCTTAACGTTAAATTTAATAAAGACCAAACATGCGTGCCTTTGGCATTCTTAGCTCCTACTCTAAGCATCAGACATATTTTTATTCAAGTGTGAGTAGAAAAATGCATTTCACATGCATGGTTTTTATAGCAATATATATTTTTTAAAAAAGCATTCTGAAGTCAAAAGTAATTACATTTTTATCCATGCCTCTATTAGGTAGAAGGGATTACAGTTCTCTCAACCTCAGCAAATTAAGACATTAGCATATATCTGAAGGCAATACCTGTTTCAAATGTACAGCAAGGTATTTCCGTTCATTGAAAAATGAGAAATGAACTAAACAGATACAAACTGTGCCCCCAGTGCATATTAAAACATAACAGTACAAGGTTTCTGACACCCAGCCGTGCAGAGGGTCCCTGGGCAACATGGGAACAGCACCGGTTCAGAGAACAGTGCTTCCCAGTCAGGCCTACCTTCCATTTCAGAATAGAAAAGAGCAGAAAGGTTGGCCTCCACAAGTGCCAGGCCACTTTAATTAAAGTATTTGTACACAGTAACTTTTCCAGTGGGAAAGAAGTTACCTGCAGGACAGTCAAGGATACATTTGGGGACCGCTCTCAATGAAGAAAGCAGAAAAGTGCAGAGTAATCCTACAAATCCATGAACTGTAATGAAGAGTTCCTTGATTCCCTGCAGGATTCTGCAAATCCTTCATTGCAGGCCCTGCAGAGAAATTGTACTTTTCAGCTGTCTCTATTGAATGTGTAATGGAGTGATGATATGTAATTTAAATCAAAAGATGAGTTATTAAAAAACTTGGTCAAACCAACTATGACTGGTCATATTAATTCCTTTATAGAGAGTACTCATTACAGTCTTTTTTTTAATGCTAACTGTAATATAAAGAAAACTGAAAAAGTATGATTTCAACTTAAAGAAACCACATTAAAGACACAAAGACATGAAACCTAAAGGGAAATGGAGTCTGCTCAGGAGCTTGCTGACGTCATGAACTTTGGGATCTTAGGCGAAAACTAACTGCAAATAAGACCGTTTCTGGTTTCTGACCCTGTCCCATAGAACTCCCTGTTTTTGATGTTCATGTTCCATCCTTTTCAGATGTAAAGATGAAGAGATAAAAAGACAAGGCCATGGAAAAGGACAAAGCAAGGGGCAGATATGTGAAACTGGCACAGTAGATAAAGGACTGGACTGAGATTCAGGAAAACTAGGCACTGCGCCTAACTCCCTCTGTGGCGAGAGGCAAGTTAGTTACTACGTGTTGAAAAAAAGATCCGAATTTCTAAGATCCTTCCCCAATTTAAAACTACATGATTTTACAACTGCCAACTCTATGTACTTATGACTCATCCCCAAAGCTTAATGCCCAGAAAATTTTAAATTAAGACTATTTCTGGGTTTAAAGAAACTCTTTAAGGAATCTCAGATTACCTTTCCTCACAAAAGTAACACACAACTCCAAAACAAATGTTTACATTGCAAATAAGTTACATTCAGGAAGATTTATACATTATGATGAACCTGTGTGAGTCACAGGCATGTCTCCTATATCTTCTGTTTTTATGAATTATCTAATAAAAATATTTAATAAAATACAAACATTCCAGAAAGTTGATGAGTATCTAATTCTGTGATTATTTCATTCCCAAAGCAAACACATGGCAAAACCTGGAAGGTTAGACCACAAAAACAACTATGTCTGACACATTTCTTGTGTCTTATGAAAAGTGAAGTTGAGTTTCATTCTAAAAGATTCCCTTACATTTGCAGTCTTTAAACATTTTTTTCCCTAAGCAAGCTTTAGTACCTACCAGCTGGCCGAGTTAAAAACTCTGTATCTTATTTCCACTACTAACATGCCCATTAAATATATATTTCCCTGTCTTGTTTCTATTATCTCATAAATGAGATATTCTTCATATTTCAGAAACTTTCTCCCTCCCCCAAATGCATTTGAAAGTGCATACCTCCAAGTGATACCAAAGGTTGGTCTAGGAGAAGGATATGGCCATATATCCAAGGCAGGTTTTGCATTGTAATTAAAATAAGGGACTTCTCGGATTCCTCCTTTTCTGGCCAATTTTTTTAGGTCATCATTGGGCAAAACAAATATGCTCTTCTTGCTGCTCTTGGTGATGAACTTCCTGTATGATGGCAGAGCTGTACCTGAACGAGTCTTCTTGGGTCTTGAGAACTTCATGAGTTTCACTTTGTCTCTGGTGGAATACTCTTTGCTCACGGTCATGGACGTTACCAGGGTGCCTCCTGCGGTGGTCAGTGAGTCGGTCACTGTTGTGGTGACCACAGTTCTGCTCTGCTCCTTCACAGAGATGATGTCCACGTCACTGCCTGCAGAGGGCGTGGAGAGCTTGGTCACTGTGGTCGTGGTGGTCGTGACGGTCGACTTGGCGCAGTTTTCCGTGGAAGAGACCACGGTCTGCTTATCACCCTTTGCTACCTTAATCACGGTTTTTGATTCTGTGGCCACTGTGGATGTCATGGTGGTGACTTCTGTGATGACTGTTTTTCTTTTAGGTTCTCCATTGACATCTTCATCTTTGTTGGCGGACAGGCCATTTTCATCAATAAAATCATTACTGAGGTTAGATTCCTCTCCAGAAGTAATAGGGGACGAAGTAACTTTCTTAACTTTGGAGGTGTCAATTTCCATATCTTCTACCTGATTGGATGAACTGCCTTCTGGACAAGACGGCAGAGGCATGGTGGCCTGGGCACTCTCAGACTCTTTGGTTGATGGCAGTGTTTCCAGGCTATCATGGTAGTCACCTTCGGCACCCGAAGACCTCAGTAAACGTGATTTTGTTTCCAAGTTGTTTTTTTCATTAAAATCTTCCATGATGACATCACCATTCATGAATGGTTTTACAGCAGATTCTTTAACAGTCAAAGGCTTGATATCATTTTCAGGAATAATTTTATTTATATTATTAACCTTTGGTTCAACATCACCACTTCCTATTTTACTCTCAGAGATGTCTTTCAAGCATTCACCTTTCAAATATGCTTTAGGTTTATTATCTTTTCCATTTATTTGAAAGGTACTTGCTTTCTGTCCTTTCTTTTCAGACTCACGGTTTTCATTATTCTTTTTATCAGTGACACTTCTCAGACTGTTTTGATCAATACATTTATTAAGTGGTCTCTCCTCTAATTTCTGATCTTGACTTGGCTTTCTACCATTTGCATCATTTACCTTACCCTGCAGCCTGTCATCACAGCTTCCAGTAGTCTTATCTGAAACAAATTCACGTTTCAGTGGTTCAAAGCCTTCACTACCTTGTTCTTGAGTTATTAACTGTTCAGAAATACTTTCATTGCTATTTTGAACAATCATATCTTCTTCACTGCTGTCCTGAACAGACATAGTATCAGAACTATTTTCCAAAGTGCTATTATATTCAGAGTCACATCCCAGTTTTCCTTCAAAGTCTATTGCTTTTGACAGAGACGGCATATCTCTATCATCAGTACTTTTAGGCACTGATGGAAGCAAAGGGCTCTGGGAGGGACACACAGTGGTGTCATTATCTTCCTGTATGAATGGTTTTCTGTTCTTATAGATCAAAGTGCCAATTTCATCTGTGCTGGCTAGTTTAGAGTCATCAATGAGAAAATCAGTTCCTTTTGTTTTAATCTTACTGGGTTCCTGGCCTTCACTGGCAGGGTCAGAGAGACCCTCATCCATGTCATTTCGAATAGAATTTTGTTTTTGACAGTGTGTCTCTGTGCTCTGAATGGAGACATCCTCTAACATTTGATCTTTTGAATAAAGTTTGTTTGCTGTATGATCAGGGTCACTGATTCCAAGAATTGAGGAATCACTCTGTGAATATCCCCGAACTGAGTCTTCGGATTTATCGTTACTTGTGTTAGAGCTCTGTTCTTGTGTAAGCAAGTCACTCTGACATCCTTCTTTTACTTTCGTTATGACTGGTGACTCAGACATACTTTTCACAGAACTTGTAGGGGTCTTTCCTGAACCTTTAATACCACCCTCCAACTTCATTTTTTCGTGGCGTTGTTTTTCTTCCAGTGTAAACTGTTTAATTCTCCTTTCCAGAAGTCCATCTAGTTTGGATGATTTGATTTTCTTTTTATAACTAGTCCTTAGATGAAAACCCTCACTGACATTGACCACATCTACTTGAGAGCTTTCCTGACAATTTACATGGGACTCTGTTTTCACATCATCATCTATTTCCATTGGTTCTTCTTTAAAGGATTTATCATTGTCAGAATCTAAAACTTCTTTTACATCTGTGAAACAAAGACATTGATATAAATGTAATTTTTAGCCTGAAATGTGAAATTCATGATAATATTTTTATTTAAAAAAAATACCAGTTTTTCTTACTTTTATTCAAAATCTTAACTATAAATAGCTATATATTTAAAAGTTCCTGATATGATTAAAATAGGTCAATGGACAGGGCTAAACTTTATAAAAGGTTAAAAACCACATACATATCAAGTACTTAAATATTCTGATTCTCAGTATCTAAAAATGATGGAATGTCACAATGAAAAATTAGTACGTGATATCTATTGCATATACTAGTACCTTCACGTAAGATTTCATTTATTTTAGGCTTATAAAACATCTTAAGGCTTATGCATTATCTAACTCATCTAGTTTTTAAAAACAACTGTTCACAAAAGACAAGGTAAGTTCCTCAAAAGGCTGAACACAGAGCTATCTTTGATTCAGCAATTCCACCCCTACATATTTACCCAAGAGAAATGAAAACATATGTTCACAAAAGAACTTCTATACAAATGTTCTTATTACCATTATTCTTAACAGCCAAAAAAAAAACAACCCAGAAATTCATCAACTGATGAATGGATAAACAAAACATGACGTATTCATACAATAGAATATTACTTATAAATAAAAAGGAATGAACTACTGATATTAATATATGCTACAACATGGAAGAACTTTGAAAATATGCTAAGTGAAAGAAGCCAGACACAAAGGACCACATACTACCTGATTCCATTTATATGAAATGTCCAGAATAGGCAAATCCATAAAGACAGAAAGTAGAGTGGAATTTAGGGAAGATAGGGGACCAACTGCTAGTGGATATGAGGTTGTTGTCTGGGGTGATGAGAACGCTGTAAAATTGAGGGTGGTGACTGCTAAACAATTCTGTGAACTGTACGCTCTAGGTGGGTGAACTATATGGCATAGGAATCATGTTTCAATAATGCTGTTATTGAAAAGAGACAAAGCAGTACCTTTCCTGCTGTGCCAACTAGATCCAGCGCTTTCTTATCACCCCAGGTGCCCTCCACACTTGACTCCTTACCTTGATCCTTCTTCTCAGTAACCTTTGAAATGTCCATTTCACTTTGGTCTGATCCTTTTGCAGCATCAGAGTCTTTTACCTCGCCTTTCTCAGAATCTGGTTCTGTTTTTATCTTTTTTGGACTTCGTGGACTTTTCCTTCTATCCGATTCATCCATATTTTCATCTATGTTATTTTTAACTAAAAAGAACCAAGTACATAGTAATTATAAGTATGTCAAATATTAGCAATTTACTTTAATACACCTGGTTTAGCGGAATTTATGAAGTATATTCCAGCAATTTATACCTTATTTTTAATTCACAAAACAAAAATTGAATATACTACATACTTTCTTATATGCTCAGCTGACTTAAACCATAGAAGTAATGACTACACTTTAGACGCACTTCAGGAATCTTCACACAGGGGACTATTTCACCCTCTTCACTGACCCCAGAAAGTCTGCATCAGTGGTTTCTAACATACTTTGTATTACAGAACCATATTAGAACTGGATTAATGCCATGATTCCCTATCTAGAAAAAAGTACATACAGAAACTTTTGTAATAAATTTCAATGGATTCTTAAGATAGAATTGAAGTTTATCTGTGGACTCCCAGGTTAAGAATATTTAAGTCTGTGTCACTGAAAAGAGAAATAACCAAATGCAAAGTGTGGCCTTGTTTGGATCTGATTTACTACTAGTTTTTTCCCCTGCTAGCAACTGGGAAGAAAAGACTCAAAAGATGCTCTAAGACCAACGTGGTACCTGCTGGATAAAGGCCCAGCATTAGGACAATAGAAAACCCCACGCTAAGGAAAGTGGATACAAAATAAATTTGCAAAAGCCTAAATGTTTTGTATATTGATAATCTGGATTTTATTACACAGGATGAAGAAGGTCAGACACAATTAAAAGCTCTCCATAATTCTAAGTGCTACACAGTAACTAGAACAATGAAATGATAATAAAAAATTAAAATAATCTTTTGGAATTCATTATAATGGACATTGAGCTTGAATATAATCAGATAAGTAAGTGAATACTTAATATTTCTATTTAGCAAATAGTTATTGAGCATCTACTAAAGGTAATTCAATGACAACTTTAATAGTTTCAAAAATCTACTAGTCTAGGTTTCACGAGAACCATTCACAAGTAAGCCAAATCAGTTAGCTAAGTGTGTACTTATTTGGCCTACAACACAAGTTTCACAACAAAGACCATACCACACCATAAATCAGCAAATTATACTGCAGAGTGAACAGAACTGCTTTTGAAAATCACTTAAGATAACAAAGGAGACGACAAGGTAGAATGCAAAAAGGGGAGTGGAAGCCAGGAGACACAGGTTTTAGCCAGGATTCTATTATTCTTCATCTGTGTGAGCTTCACTATGTCCCTTAACATCTTCATGCAATAATTTGTTCATGTAACATGAGTTTCAAAATATATGGTCTCCTAAAAGGACAGTTTACCTCTAGAGTTCTGTGATTCTAAATACTGAAGTCATCAGCCAGTGGCATAAACTGAATTAATATCTCCTTTACATGACAGTCTTGTGGAACTCTCTATTGCTTTCTTTCTGGTTTTGTTATGTGTTACAATGCTGAAGTCACCAGATAGTTGAGTCCTCAAGAAGTTAAGTAGAACTGAATTTAAGATTTCAGAAAGACAATTAAGTAGCTGAGGTCTTCTTTCTTTCAACAAGTTCTATTCTCTCCCCTTTTTAAGATAGAATCCTAAGTATCAAAATCCAGTGAATAAAGGTAATTCTAAAAATATGAGAACTTGTTAAACTACATTAGTAATTTCTCACATTCTAGAAAGGATTTCAGAAAAACTTTTATCTAAAATATTGTCAATATACTACAAATTTGTAAGAATACAGATCAGAAACAATTATGCAGGAAAATAGCTTCAATTACTTACCTCCTTCTACTGACTTTCTGTAATGCACATTGGTATTGCCTGGCAATTTAGGAACAAACCTATAAACATGAGTTTTACTAATCCAGCTCCAACCACCATATCCTGTTACTCGGTATTCCTCTCCTTTTTGTTTCCAAACCTGGTGTAAATAAAAACATGGTGATTAAACAAGCATGAGAATGTTTTATAAAGCCCATGTGGTTTTATATATTTTTACCAAATAAAATCAACAGTCAGGCAAATTAATTTGCCAGTCAATTTTATTTTCACCCAGAATCAAAGATTTCTGAAGAAACTTAAATATTCCTGTCTGATACAAAAAAATGTAAAAAACAATTTTACATTTTATAACAATTTCTACAAATTGGTCTGATGGCTCACATATATTTTATTAAAAACCTATGCTTATAAAATTGCTAGAAAGATTTACTTCATTCAAACCATGTTAATTAAGAGTGCATCAAAAGTAAAATAAAATTACTAAGTATTCAAAGTTGCAGAATCAAAGTCTTAGAAATGGCTAACACTTTTAAATAAGATCATACTAAAAATTACCTGATGTTTAACTGGAAATGTATATTTTACCCATGTAGCTTGTTGCATTGTTTCTTCCTCTTCTTGTTTTTTCTCCTTTTTTTTGACTTTCTCCTTTTCTTCTCTTTCAATTGATGTCATTCTATGTAACCTAATAATATATGAATAGAAAGACAGAATTACATTTAAAAAATAAAAAGATAAAAATACAGTACTGAAGATTAGGAAGGTAAAAGCAAAGAATGATTATAATTCCACAACTCAGAAAACTGAAAAGTCACAAAAATAAGCAGATATATAATTATGTAATAGTAGAAAATCAAACAGTACAAAAAGGCAAAAATAAAACATGCTGTCCTTCCCATATGCCTCTCCATAAGAAATAACTCACTTATGACTTATTTCACTCATATACCAACATTATAATCACACAAAGGATGTTATATACAAATACAATTACACAGTTTTTAATCAACGGAAAACTGCACTAGATCTTTCCAAACCCTAAGATACATTATCTTCTTGCCTCCCCCCCCAAAAGATCAACAAGTCCCAAAACTTTTATCAACCAACATTTCTATTTAGCACTTGGGGCTGTAGAGTCTTCACAGGATCCACTAACATAGAATTTCGGCTTCCTAGAAGCAGAGAGACAGGGACCCTGCTTTGGGGTGACTGCAAAGCTTGGGCAGGGAGGACCACGTTAATCAGGCAATAATCATCAGGCATAAAGCACAGACCATGCTCTTTATTCAGGCAGGAAATCAGATACCACTGCACCTATCTGTAAGGAGAAGGGTGAGTCTGTGACGAGGTTTTACTTTAAGCTGACTACACTAGATTTCTGTGAATGGGAGTATTTCCCATAAAAAAGAACATTAACCAAAATCTACAGAGCAGCTCCTGTCTCTAAAAGCCCTAGTGGTAGAAGAATTGCTTTTATCATACCCTACCCAGAAGCAGCTAATTTCAAATGCACAGCTATATGGAAAGAAGAAAGAGCTCTTTTGTTAACTGGGGGAGCGGTAGATGCTACAAAGATGTGAGAGGGGATTTATTCTTTTTTATTTCTCCATCCTTCCACCAAAAACCTTCTATCTCCACTTTGAAACAAGTTTCACGTCCCTGTGACTACAGGACCCCAGAATCCGTCAAGTGCACACAACTAGTACAGCAAAGATTCTTCACTCTCTCACAGTGACAGAAGAGGAAAGGGAGGAAATTCCCACTGGGGACTAACAGTCTCAAATACCATAGATGTGCAGCCGCTCTTGGAACCAGGGAGTGGGGCAAGCTCTGCAGGCACAGCTTGGTGGAAAACCTGACAGCCTCAGCTCCCCAGACTACAGAAGGGACTGAGCCACAACCAAGGAGTATTTCTCAACAGGGGTTTTGTGGGCTCAGCTTTAAACTCCTATGAAAGGCCAGGTCTGGCACAGCAACTGAGCCACCTTCATGGACAGTGGCCAGAAATGAAGCACTGTCTGGGGAGAACACCAGTGCACTGACAGTCTGGGAACACATGGCTGAGCCTGGCACTCAGCCTGTGCTTCTGGTGTTCCTGTGAGGAACAGGTCCATCTTCATCACCAAAGACAAATGCTTTTCTTTGCTGGGGATGCCAGGCCAGTGAGGTGGTATTGTAGCTAACCTACAATTTCCTTCTACCAGAGCAGATTCTACTGTTCTCAACACCTCCAAGACAATGCTCATGGGAAAGAGCGCCAAGAAAGGTGAGCTATGAAGGGGTTCACTTGCACATGGTTGGGCAGAAATCCTGGCTACTGCTGGCAGCCTGGTGGCCCCAGGAATCAAACCCCAGGAGGTTGGCAGTATGAGCCTGCACGGGCTGCTCCACAATGGAGACAGGGGCTTCCTCCATACGTTCTCGGTTCACAGAGAGCCGGGCCACCAGGTGCGAAATGAGCTCCCACTCTATTCTGCATGTCCACGGGGCTTTGCTGTGTTTGTCTTCCTATTTCTTAGTAAACATGAGGAGTAACCCCTTATGTTTCCCACTGGTAGGATGGCTGAGTCCAAAGAGTACTGTATTTAAAATGCTGACAGTGCCTAGGTGCTCTGCAGAATGATACACTTGACACTGCCACCAGTTATAGTTCCCCTGCTTTCCCAACCTTCACTCAAGTCAGCACCAAATTTCTCAATTATTAGCCCAACTGAGAGAGAAACAATACTATCCCATTGTTTTTATTTACATTTAATTATGAGAGAAGTAACCACTTTTTTTTTTAATGTCTACTGGCCTTTCATATTTATTTTGCTGCCAAATGCCTGTTCAAATCCTGTGTCTTGTCAGTAATGGATATTTCATTTATAAAAGGTCTTTTTCATTTTAAAGGAAAGTTTCCATTTGTGGTGCAAATATTTTTCCTCAGTGTGTCAGCTGTCTTTGGAGTTTGATTATATTATTTTTCCACTGAGAATTTTAAATACATATATCCACTTTTTTCATCTATGGCATCTGGGTTTTATATCTGTTTGAAAAGAAAGTATCACAACAAAAATATAAATTAATTCATGCTCTCTTATTTAAGCTTTTTGTTACTGTTTTTAACAGTATGTTGTTTTTCATTTCAATCCTCATTTGTCTGATGAATGCTTTTGCTGAAGCAGGGATTTGGATGATATTTTCCCCAAACACGCCCTCTTTCCTTGTCTGACAGGAAAAGTTATCACAGTAGATTTCCACAGGTGTTTAGGTTTATTTCTGGATTCTCTGTTTGATTCCATTGCTCTACTTTTTCTCTAGGACAAAGTATTTTGACTATTGTAGCTTCAAAACACATTCTAAATATCTATTCCCTTTTCTGTAATACCTGTTTTCCTTTTCTTACACATTAATTTTTCTAGAGGAAATATTAGTATCATTTTGGTCAAGTCTCCCTCACCCTCCAAAGGGAAAACTATTCACATTGCAAATGAATATTAAATTTGATAGATTAAATTAGCATAATTAGTATACTGCATGGAAGCATATGATGTATCTTTCCATTTACTCAAAGTATATCCTTTATATCTTTTCTTTCTGGCGGGGTGGGGCTGGGCGGAGGTGGGGGTGCTGCCGCTATGTGGCATGTGGACCCTAGTTCCCCAAGGTAGCTTTTATATCTTTAGTAAAGTTTAAATGATTTCTTTACATGCTCCTGAGTTAAATTTATTCCTGGTTTGAAGTATTGTGTTATTGCTGGATATTTTCTTCATTATAATCTTTAAAAACACGTCAACTGTAACCAGGTGAAGAAACATACCCTTATCAATAACCACTACATCCAAAGCCAGAACATCCCACCCCAGGCAGTCATTATGCTGACTCCTGTACTGTGCTATCATTTCCTTGCTTTTCTTCATAGTTTTACCAGCACCTACATGTGTCCTGAAAACCCAGAAGCAAGAATAAAACCAGCTGCATGAGCAAGAGCAATAATGTCACTATTAAAAAAAGCATCCCAGGAAAAAATAAACTTGTCTCCGGGTCACAGTTCACAAGTTAAGCGCTTCTTGTGATGCAATCACTTGCTGCTTCTGTGCCTTTCAAGGGTTCTACGGTGTGACTGGTGAAAATCCTCAATTCTCCCCCACTGACTTGGGATCTGCCTTTCTGGTTAGGGTCCCCCTTGCTCACCTGCAATACTGCTTCCACAGCTATACGGCACTGCATTCTCTGTGGTCTCCCTTGTCCCTGTTGGTTTATGCTTTGAAAAAAATCCCTTTGCCATAGCTATGGCGGTGTTCAGCAGGCAACAAAACTAAATGTGCTTTTTAATCTGTTATTTTAACTCGGAACTCCCACTGTATTTTTTTCATGGTTACTATTTGTATATATAAATCCTATTGTAGAGTATAGGGGCCCCCTTATTTTTCATATTGTTTTATAGTTTTTTAGTCAATAAAATATACAATTAAACCAACTTAAATAACTATCCCTGCTGCTGCTGCTGCTGTTGCATCACGTCAGTCGCGTCCGACTCTGTGCGACCCCATAGGCAGCAGCCCACCAGGCTCCTGTCCCTGGGAGTCTCCAGGCAAGAACACTGGAATAGTTTGCCATTTCCTTCTCCAATGCATGAAAGTGAAAAGTGAAAGTGAAGTCGCTCAGTCGTGTCCCACTCTTAGCGACCCCATGGACTGTAGCCTACCAGGCTCCTCTGTCCATGGGAGTTTCCAGGCAAGAGTACTGGAGTGGGGTGCCAGTGCCTTCTCCTAACTATCCCTACATTTACCTATATATGTTTTACTTCTCTTGGCAAATTGCATTAACTAATACTTTTAGGAGAAGTTAACAGTAACAGTGGGGATTCTCTTGTCTTGTTCCACCTAAATGTTAATGGGAAAACTTCAAGAGTTCCATTAAAAAACATGATGGTATGGTTTGAAATGTATCATTACAACAAAGCAGGGTGGGTGGGGGTAGTCACTCATCTATTTCTATTTACTTAAGTATTTTTTAATACTTAATACAAGAAGAATTAATAATGAACTCATATCTTCTTAATAAATACCCTCCTGACATCTAAAGAGAAAATCAAAGTTTTCTTTGACTTCTTAAGATAGCAAGGTATTAATAATCTCCTAAAAACAGACAAATGTTCCATGCCTAGAGGAAGTCAATTTTGTCATGATTTATTATTCTTTTAATTTACTCCTGAGTATATTTCCTAATGCTTTAAGATTTCCTGCATACACTTCTATTTGCTATTAATTATTAATCAATGGTAAATATTAGTAAATGAGACAGGATCTAACTTTTCCATTTATTTGCCTATTTATCAAGTTATAACACTGACAGAACTAATGCACAAGATTTCCTTCTTTCCCATTATATGGAGCAGTTTAAAATAGAATTATCTGTCTCCTAAAATCTGAAAAACTTCCTTATGAAATCATCTAGTCCTGCCCAAATCCTTACTCTGATAGGCACAGTGATATACTTCAAACTAAACCAGAAATTCTTTTCGTGCCTAAGAGCATGGCCCAACGGCTGAGACCCGTGGAACTCCTCCTCCCCAGCCCTTCTCCACCCAAAACAAGGCGTTCAACAGTTTGCCTTCTCTACAAATGTAGGAAGCCTGAATGCTATGTCAGTGGACTCTGAAGGTTTGAAATCACCAGTATCAGTGACAGAGAATCAGAAATGTTCTGGATATTGGTTTTTTGTCCTTTGACCTCTCCCTTTTTGTTTTCACCTTACCTGATAATCTCATAGAGATTAGTAAACTGTAAAAGTATCTAAGTTACTTTTAATCCTAGGAAGAATTTAAGTCCATTCCATTTGTGTAAGCTTCTATCAGGAGCAGCAATTACATTCAAAATAGGGAGAAAGGAGAGAGGGAAAAAAGTATCTGTAAGATTTATAGGCTGGCGGGGGAGGAGTGGGGAAGACTACAGAAAACTTACAGCAACCTTTGACAGATAAAAAATATTTAGCAGGCATACTTACTTTTCTTTAAAATTTTTCATTATAAGGTAAAACAACAGCTATAAAAAGCAACAAAAAATATATTTGTATTTTTTTTTAAGTATAGCATTATACCTTTGGAATGGGCCCAAAGGGGCAAGGAAGGTAGGAGGAGTCTTTAGTTCAGTCAGTGGTGTCTGACTCTTTGCGACCCCATGGACTGCAGCACGCCAGGCTTCCCTGTCCATCACCAATTCCCAGAGCCTACTCAAACTCATCTCCATCGAGAAGGTGATGCCATCCAACCATCTCATCCTCTGTCATCCCCTTCTCCTCCCGCCTTCAATCTTTCCCAGCATCAGGGTCTTTTCCAAGGAGTCAGTTCTTTGCATCAGGTGGCCAAAGTATTGGAGCTCCCGCTTCAGCATCAGTCCATCAATGAATATTCAGGACCGATTTCCTTTAGGATGGACTGGTTGGATTTCCTCGCAGTCCAGGGGACTCTCAAGAGTCTTCTCCAACACCACAGTTCAAAAGTATCAATTCTTCACACTCAGCTTTCTTTATAGTTCAACTCTCATATCCATATATGACTACTGGAAAAATCATACCTTTGATTAAATGGACCTTTGTTGGCAAAGTAATGTCTCTGCTTTTTAATATGCTGTTTAGGTTGGTCATAACTTTTCCTCCAAGGAGCAGGCGTCTTTTCATTTCATGGCTGCACTCACCATCTGCAGTAATTTTGGAGCCCAAGAAAATAAAGTCTGTCACTGTTTCCACTGTTTCCCCATCTATCTGCCATGAAGTGATGGGATCGGATGCCATGATCTTAGTTTTCTGAATGCTGAGTTTAAGCCAACTTTTTAACTCTCCTCTCTCACTTTCATTAAGAGGCTCTTTAGTTCTTCCTTGCTTTCTGCTATAAGGGTGGTGTCATCTGCATATCTGAGGTTACTGATATTTCTCCCGGCAATCTTGATTTCAGCTTGTGCTTCATCCAGTCCAGCATTTCTCAAGATGTACTCTGAATGTAAATTAAATAAGCAGGGTGACAACATAGCCTTGACGTACTCCTTTCCTGATCTGGAACCAGTCTGTCGTTCCATGTCCAGTTCTAACTGTTGCTTCTTGACCTGCGTACAGATTTCTCAGGAGGCAGGTAAGGTGGTCTGGTATTCCCATCTCTTGAGGAATTTTCCACAGTTTATTGTGATCCACACAGTCAAAGGCTTTGGCATGGTCAATAAAGCAGAAGTAGATGTTTTTTTGGAACTCTCCTGCTTTTTCAATGATCCAACAGATGTTGGTGATTTGATCTCTGGTTCCTCTGCCTTTTCTAAATTCAATTTGAACATCTGGAAGTTAATAGTTCACAAACTGTTGAAGCCTGGCTTGGAGAATTTTGAGGATTACTTTGCTAGTGTATGAGATGAGTGCAACCGTGTGGTAGTTTGAGCATTCTTTGGCATTGCCTTTCTTTGGGATTGAAATGAAAACTGACGTTTTCCAATCCGGTGGCCATTGCTGAGTTTTCCAGATTTGCTGGCATACTGAGTGCAGCACTTTCACAGCATCATCTTTTAGGATTTGAAATAGTTCAACTGGAATTTCATCACCTCCACTAGCTTTGTTCGTAGTGACGCTTCCTAAGGACCACGTGACTTCACATTCCAGGATGTCTGGCTCTAGGTGAGTGATCACACCATCATGGTTACCTGGGTCATGATCTTTTCTGTATTACTGTTCTGTGTATTCTTGCCACGTCTTCTTAATATCTTCTGCTTCTGTTAGGTCCATACCATTTCTGTCCTTTATCGTGCCCATCTTTGCATGAAATGTTCCCTTGGTATCCCTAATTTTCTTGAAGAGATCTCTAGTCTTTCCCATTCTATTGTTTTACTCTATTTCTCTGCACTGATCCCTGAGGAAGGCTTTCTTATCTCTCCTTGCTATTCTTTGGAACTCTGCATTCAAATGGGTGTATATTTCCTTTTCTCCTTTGCCTTTCACTTCACTTCTTCTCACAGTGATTTGTAAGGCCTCCTCAGACAACCATTTTGCCCTTTTGCATTTCTTTTTCTTTGGGATGGTCTTGATTAGTGCCTCCTGTACAATGTCATAAACCTCCATCCATAGTTCTTCAGAAGGAGTCTTACTTATCACATTAAATAAGAATTTATGCTTCTCACTGTAAGCTTATGTTATTTTTACAATAAGAACTTTTAAAAATTAAAGTTACAAAATAAATCCATTCAAGCTAAAAAGTAGAGTGGTGTCACAACAGTTATCCTTTTTGTTAACCAGGCGCTAGTCACGTAACTCTTGGACTACTTAGGAGCTACATTATATTAGGCCAATACTCATTTCTAAATATATCAGATCTCCAGCACATTCCAGAATAAATATTCAAAAAACATGAGCACTCTTTCTATTCAATAAAAATGCTTTCACTTGATGTTGCTTTTTTAGTTTCTTTTTTTTTTGGCTGAGACTTGGAGCGTGCAGGATCTTAATTCCCTGCAAGGGAAGCACAGTCTTAAACCACTGACCCACCAGGGAAGTCCCTAAAAATATTTTTTTACTTTAGAAAATATTTTTTATTTGCATATACCTGATCTCTTCTGATCTTCATTACAATCCTATATCATAAATAAGAACTAATGTTCATTCAGGGTTATACCTTAAGAGAGGAGGAAAATGAGGTCAAGGTTGTTCAGTCACTCAGTTGTGTTCGACTCTCTGTGGTCAAGATTAGTTAAGTTTAATATGGCCTTTTAAAGACATCAACTTTCATTACTAATGGACTAATCCTCCAAAAGGGAGTCTAACACAATATTCACAAGGCTCAGGATTCACTTACCTGGTATGTCCTAAGGATTCCCGCCATATTGGCAGCATCACAACTGGCTTAACCGCACACTCCAAAATAGCTAAAGCCAACGCAAATTCTCTGGGTTTGCTACACATCTGAACAGCCTTGATCCAATTTGCCCTATATTTCAGAAGTGGGCGGAATAAAGGGAAAAACTAAATTTCATCTCGTTGATCTTAAATTAAAAGCACAAGAAGAGTAATTTATGACAACTTTACCTTATAAGGCATGTCAAAGTGTTAGTCGCTCAGTCATGTCCAACTCTTTGTGACCCCATGGACTGTAGCCTTCCAGGCTCCTTTGTCCATGGGATTATCCAGGGGAGCCCCTGGTGGCTCAGCCAGTAAAGAATCTGCCTGCAATGCAGGAGACTTGGGTTCAATCCCTGGGTTGGCAAGATCCTCTGGAGAAGGGAGTGACTAACCACTCCAGTACTTTCACCTGGAAAATCCATGGACAGAGGAGACTGGCAGACTACAGTCCATGGGGCCGCACAGAGTCAGACATGACTGAATGACTAAGCATGTATATAAGGCATATGTTTCTAGGCTAATCAAGTACAAAATACACTGCTACTGGAAGTTTCTACCTCACAGAATCACAGATTTTGAACACTGGAGGAATCTCAGAGGTCAGTTAGTCCTCCAAATTCTTACACCTTCTATGATGTCCCAACTTTGTTGGGATTCCATTTGGTTCCAGGAATAAAGACTGCTTTCCAGAAATCTTCCAAATGTCAGTGTTGGTTCATTAACTTTATATTTTAAATTAATCAATTAATTAATCAATTTACTGGTCATACCACACAGCATGCAGGATAGATCCCTGACCAGGAACTGAACCTATGCCCTTAGAAGCATGGAGTCTTAATCACTGGACTGGCAGGGAAGTCTTGGTTCAGTAACTATAGAAAAGTACACTCATATTCGTAACATCTTCAGTGTTTTGCTGACTAAACTGATGCCATTCAATTCATTTATAATGACAGTTTAGGGATTTCCCTAGTGGTCCAGTAGCCAAGACTTTATGCTCGCAATCCAAGGGGCCTGAGTTCCATCCCTGGTCAGAGAACCAGATCCTACATGCCACGACTAAAGATCCTGCTTGCCGCAGTGAAGACCTGGTGTAGCCAAATTTTTTTTTAATATTTATTTTAAATTTTAATATATTTTTTTAAATGACAGTTTAAAGTGTGCAACTGCAATAATCATTTTATAAATATTTACTATAGTCACAGCAATAAACAAACCTTGGTTTCCTTTACCTGTGCGAAGCCCAATTGGGATGAAGAAAGGAGGAAGGGATATTGTTTTCCAACTGGGTGATAGTCAGTCTCAGAGTAGATATGGTAAGAACTTTGGACCCATGGACAGAACCATTCCATTTGAACTCTCCAGCTGGAGTCAGGCAAAATTTATGTGCAAGATGTCTTCTCTTATCGTGGTCTTCTCTGTGTTGATGCTTATTCAGAGCAAATGAATTGGTGGAGTACTGATTGTGGTAGACGCGGTACTTCCCCTCTTGACCCAACTTAAAATAATTGTTGATGTTTCCCTTCATGACCACTTCCTTTTTGGTGCTCAACCGTGAAATTTCTCCTTGAGAATTAACTACCAGTACCTGGCCAAGAAAATAAAAAAAAGACTCCATTTTTTTGTGTCAAATGCATAAATCTGATCACTTGTCTTTCAACAGTTTTTAATTTATCATTCAAAGTAAGTTAAAATACATCTTATGACTGCACTTTTGAAGCTAAAAGCTCAGTTATAAGCCAAAGCTAAATTATTTATCATTAAACAACCAAGATGTGCCTGCAAAAAGAAAAACTTAAGCTTTATTAAAGTGCCTATGTTGGACATTAGTAAGTACTTTTATATATCTCAAATATACACCTGAAACCAAATGTGTGATATATAAATCATTCAACAATCATTATCTCAAGCTTACAATATACAGGGGTTAGGGTTAAGCATGAGGGCATTACATGTACTATTCCCCTCCAAAATACATTCCTAAAAATATATTTTATTCTGCTCCTTTTATCATTCCAGCTTTAGATAAGAGCCCATAGATATATTAAAACAGTGTTTCAAATAGTTGGTTCCAATCCTTTAGTGGCCTGTGAAATCAATAGTGGGCCATATCCAGCTTTAAAAAAAAATGAACTATAATACAATAGACTAGAAAAGAAAATACCAGAGCGCTTCCTACACAGTAAGGTAAAATACTCTTTCAGGAAACTTTTAAATATATGTACTGGGTTGCTCAGGGCTTCCCCAGTGGCTCAGCGGTAAAGAACCTACCTGCAATGCAGGAGATACAGGTTCAATCCCTGGAGGAGGAAATGGCAACCCACTCTAGTATTCTTTCCAGAACAAACTCATTGACAGAAGGGCCTGGTGGGGTACAGTCCATGGGGTCATAAAGAGTTGGACACAACTGAGCATGCATGTACACATTGGGCTATGAAAAATGTCTTACTGAGAGTCAGAGTGAAAAGTAGCCTGAAAACCTCTGCTTTAAAGCCTTTTCGATGATGTTACAAACACTGCATATCCTTGCAAATATCTACCCTGCAAATAATTCTCAAATCTGAAGGACACAACTGTGACCCTTATTCAATCACCATGGCTGACTGGGGGACAGAAATACTGAGTCTTAGCTTCAATTTTTTTTATTCAAAATCAGGATTAAGATGATGTTCTACACACTACTGTCTGCTGTCAACAGGTTAAGTCCCATCCTCTAGTTGCAGGTTCACCTAATGACTAGAGTCAGATCTGAGCATTAAACTTTTAATAAAGCCCACAAAGAGCCTACCTGTTCGCACATGTGAAAAAGAAGCCTCTATCTCTTTAGAACTGCATACACTAAAACCAACCGTATATAAGAAAGTATACTATCCATTATCCATGTTCAGCATTTCTAGGCATGGACTGAAACTGGGGTGTACATTTATTATAATATAAACCTAACACTTTTAATCTTCTTACACGCTTCCACTCTCGAAGTGAGGAAAATACAGTTCAAAAGCATATGTCTGCAAACATCCTGCCTCTATTTTAAAAATTATTTTACATTCCAGAGATGTTTGTTTTCAACAGAAAGAACACACCTCTTTCCCCTCCTTAAACAGTTTATTTGCTTCATGGGCTGCGGCGGCCACCTGTTGGCTCTTCAGCTGACTCAGTTTGCTGTCTGGGTTCCGTAACCTGGTGATAATCCGAGTTGAACCAGATGCTCCTCTTCCTCCTCCAGGAGACTCACTGACTTCCCCGTTAGACTTCTCTGATTTGAAATCACCTGTTATCAAACGAAAAGTCAAAAGTAATTGCTAATAGTAAGCAAACTATATATAGTAAGTAATAATACCTTACTAATCCAAATATTCTATCTGGTAGACAACTAAGAGCCAGAAAACAAACAGAAAAAGTCCTTGAATAGCCAAGCAAATGGATTAATTCTTCAAAGTTTTACTCCAAAGAAAGTATGTCAGAACTTCACTGTGAGTCATTATTTTACAGAAAATTCAAACATGCCAGGTTATCTGTTGTAAAGCTCATCTACCAGAAAAGGGGAAGGGCTGCTACAGGTTAACAACGAACAAACATAACTCGAAATGCAAACTAATAAAATATTGCCTTATATATTCAATGTGGATTTCTGTATTAAAAGGATATAATTAATTTTAGAAAGATTTCCACTGAAAGTTTGTTCAAATACCTACCCGTTTAAAGCCTATAAACATAAAGTGCATTTTCTCCTAAGGAATCTAGGTAATTATCTGTGCTTGCAGACAATGTACATGTGAAAATCAACTGCATTAGTTTTCTTTAAATATAGTAAAGGCCTCTCATATTTTCATAACATCAATTTTTAAAGTGATGGATTTAATCGCCACGGAGCAACTTCTGCTCTTAAGTGAATCTCACTTCAGCTGAAAATTTCTGTATATTCTAAAACTATTGCATCACCATCTGATTTCCATTGGCCAGATTGTTAAACAAGACCTCATTTTCCTTTTTCAGTTTTCAAAAACTAAGGGTGGCACTGGCAAATGAAAACCCAAGCAGACAATAATGCCACTGACTAAATCAAGGTGCTGTATCTTGCCATCTCAGGCTGGAAAGTGAGTAACCTTCAAGGTGAGGTAGCAAAACAGTTGGTTAGACTTTCCACAATTTTCTCTTGGGTCTCAGACCATGCCTCTACCCATGCTGGAGTTTTGTGCCAACATGTTGAGCTATAGTGGCTACTTCTTGGGACCATCACTGCAGTTCTCCAATAAAGACATTTTAGACTTCACTTAGTCAAGGCCAGACTTCCTAAAAGCAGAAAGGGAACAGCACGGCACTTTTTAAAGTGAAGCCACTCAATTTACAGCCAAGGATCCAATAGGCAAGAGTCCATCTGTTGCCACTTACTAAATTTAGTGCAAATATGGGCGAGGAGGCAGAAAATTCATCCCTGGGGGAAATACTTGAAGGAACAGAGAAAGGGAACAAGGCTAAGAGTGAAGGTCATTATCTACTACACCCTGCAAAAACGTGTATTCTCCCTGTTATATCACATTTTCCTTGTTACAAAGGAGGGAATCCCTAACTCCTTGTTTAATGATGTCAAGAGGCAGGAACCTACACAGACTTTGCTCACTTGAGAGCTAGGGCAGATAAACTGGGTAAGTAGAGGGGGTTTACCTTCAGGTACCCTCAGCCAAGTTTCTGGGCATTAGGTATGAGCTGGGGGTCCAAGCAATCTACAAGGGGTATGACTGCCAGATAAAACTCCAAACCTGTCAAACGGGATGTATAATTATTCAAACCTACAGCAATTTCCAGCAGGCCATCCCTGACAGGTGGACCCAGGCTGATAAGGCAGGATGGCCTCCAGCAGGGGTGTCTTGCCATGTTCTTCTCACATCTTGTCCATATCCATCCTCCCAGAGAATCTCCCAGAAAATGCCAGCCAGGTTTATCAGAGAACACCATCCACCATCAGGATAATGAGTGTTACAGGTAGTTAAACTCATAACCTGGCTCATGGATTGTGAGATCAAGGTAAGCCACATCCAGATGTAATCAAAGTAGTACACACAATACACAGAAATCCTAGATACAATGTTACCAGATGTAATTTGGGGAGAGAAGTTTTTGAAAAAATTTTCAGTTGTGGGTGAGATCTTTGCATTAGGTTAGGCAGAAGCACTTCTGAATTTGAATACACATGCTTGTACTGAGCTACGGTGGAACTGTGGATACTTATTGTTTCCTGTCTTCATATCTCTCTCTATTTGGAAAACCATTCCTACCCCACTCCAATCATATACTTTTGCTGGAGCCATCAATCATAATACCTTGCCTGCCCTGGCCACAGGGGTGGGAACAATATGTCCAATAGGCCACTCAAATTCCTTCCTCAAGGACTTTTGATTTGGAGCAGAAGTAGGGGCCTTGCCTTTGGGTCACAGACCATGGAAACTTATGAATACAAACCGCTGAGGTCATCTTCCCTGCCACTTGGGAAAAGCCTGTCTGTATTAGGAGAGAACGAGGTTAACACACAAACATATGCAGATCCAAAAAGTTGAGACAGAAAGGGGAAAATGGAAAGAGTTTTGATACCTGGGGGTCCAGTTATGCCTGATGATGGCCTGGACTTCCCAATTACATGAGCTAATTAAATTCCCTTTTCACTTAAGCTAGTTTAAGCTGGTTTAGTCACTTGCAATTGAGAAGGTTCTCATTAAAACAAATTTCCATCTCATACACAAAGTTACATACCAGCAGGATTAAAGACAAAGTTATAAAGTATTAGGTGAAATTACTGTAAAATATATGTATATTCTTGGGATAGAGATGGTCTTCCTTACTTAGTAAGACACAAAATCCAGAGAAATCCTAAAGAAAAAGATAGATTTAAATGCATAAAAAAACGTAAAAACTTTCTGTACAAAACAAGCAATGCCTATTTAAGTACAGAGGTAAAATAAAAAATTAATACCCAAAATACATAAAGCGTTCCTAAAACTCATTAGGGAATATCAAAAGTCAAGAGGAAAAACTGAGCAATAGACATGAATAAGCAATTCACAGAAAGTTCAGCAAACACATGAAAAGAAATTCAACCACATTAGTAAGCAGGGATATGCAAATTTTTCCATGTAATACCACTGGCCAAAATGTAAAAGGTGAAAATGTGAAGAAATACATATATATGTAAATTATTAGTATAAATTTCTTTTAATGTACAATTAAGCAATAGCCATCACTATTTTTAAAATGTACCTACCATATGATCCAGCAATTCCACTTACTGTATCTATGCTGCCAGAAATACTTACATAAGTAAACAAAGATATATGTTGAGGATGTTAAAAAGCACCACTAGTTGTAATAAGGAAAAAACTGTTAACAGCCTAAATGTCCACTAATAGAGAAACAGTAAATGAATTATGGTTCATCTAAACTATGGCATATCATGCATCAGTTAAAAAGAATAAATTCAATTTATTACATGAAAAGTACTCCTACATGTATTACTGAGTGAAAAAAGCAAGATGCAGACAATACGTGCAGAGTGATCCCATTTATATATTAAAAAAAAATTTTGTAAGCATACATACATTAATGTAACTACACGGAGAAAGATGCAATACCAATTAATGCTGGTTACCTTTGGGGAGGGGGTGTGAAACAGATGTAATTTTTCCTATGTGACTGCTTTTTTAAAAACAAAAACACTGAGTGCAAGTGTTACTTATGTTTTAAAAAAAAAAAATAAGAAAAGAAAATCCAAATCTTCCCACCCCCATCAAACTTGTATTATAAAAAATTAAAAATTAAAAAAAAAAAAGTTCCTTTCGTTGTATGAAGTGTATCCTTACCTATCTCTTCTTGAATAGAGACAGGTGTATGGGATTCTCTTTCTCCATTTTCAGGGTCATCAGCTGCCTTAGCAGATTCACTCTGGGAAGAGTTTAGCTCACTGCTGCTGTTACTGTGCTCCAGATCAGGCTGGATGGAGGCAGTGGTAGCACTAGTCTTATTGCTGTCACATGTCTTGCTAGGTTCTTCTAGAAAAATAGAATATCTGATTTTTAAATTGGAAATCACATCAAAAATAACTAATTGTCAGAAAAGACGTTTAATTGTTTTAGGGTTGCATTACAAAGCCAGATTTTAAAAAGAAAAAGCTGCTCATGTATGAATAATGCAATGTATGAAAAGAAATTTGTAAATAACACCCTGTGAACTGTCTTTTAAGTCTCTCAGCATTAACTCAATACACAGCACAAAGCAGACCATCTGTTAGAGTCAAGTGATACAACTATCTCACAGAATCTATGATGTTATGATGTGCCAGATACTGCAGAAGTAATTTAGTGGAGAAAATCCCTCAAAATCAGAAATCTATATTCTTACTTTTCAAAAAGTCTTCAAACAGTATTCTAAATGGAATTAAACAGGATTACTTATCTCTAAGGTTTTCCTGCCTGAATTCTATACCCCCAAATTTAACTACAAGGTAATGCTTAAGTGATTGTTAATTTTAAGAATATAACAGTATCAATAAGAGTATAGTTACTGAAAGACCAAAATGAACACTACCATGAACTGAAAGCCTATGTGTCTTTCCTTGGTAGTTCAAAAATCTAGAGCCTCTTTGTGTATTTCATTTTGCCACTATTAAGGTAGCCTTTATATCAATTACCTAAATTAAAAGTAACTGACAGTATATCACAAAGACTATCTGTAATGTATTGTGAGTACCTAAATTTTGTTTTGAAGGAAAAAACCAACAACCTGATAGAAAAAGGGGAAAAATATATGAACAGTGACAAAAGAAATGAAAATGGCCTTTAAATCTGGAAATAGGCTCACTTATTTAAAACTAAAAGAAATGCAAAATAAAACTATATGGAGAAACTACCTCCCAGCTACCAGATGGGCCAAAAGCCAAGTCTCACTCACACTCAGGTAGAGAGGCAGCAGCTTCAGAGGCGCGGCCACACGCTGCTGCGGGAGTGGCAAGGGCGCCGCGTGGGACTGATGGTGCCTAGGAAGTTACAGCTGCGACCGCTCCTGACCGAGCACTCCCACGTCCATAACTCTATCCCCAAATTCACCGGCAGAAATACTACATTGCCTACGTGCAGAAGTGTTCACTGCAGCATTATAATGGCAAAAGACCAGAAGAAGAAAATGCCCATAAATACGGCACTGGCTGAATAAGAGATGGAACATGCAGTAAAGTACCATGTACCATAACAAGGACTGAGGGGATCATTACATCCACATACAAACCGATCTCAAGATTAAATGTAAAAAGAAACAGAAGAGCACTTAGAGTATGCCAACATTATGTAAGAAAAGGAGAGAAATATGAATTTGTGGATATATTTTGTCTTTATATACCAAAAAAAAAAAAAAAAACCACTAACGAAAAGTTAATAAAAACAGCTACCTATAGGGGAAAGGAAGGATATGGTTACCTAGAGAGGGAAGGGATGAAAGTGAAAAATTCTCTGAATAGATATAGTTACACACAGCTGGACTTTGGAATCATGTAAATGTTTTGTATTTAGTTAGAAATGCAACCCCTAAAAAGTGAAAACCAATGGAAACAAAAAAAAAAAGTCTAACTGTGCATCAAGTTGTTAGCATAACCGCACAGAGAAAAAATTTATTTCAAGTGACTTTGGAATACAGAATTTTCATTATACAGTCTTACTGGAAATATGGTACAAAGATGAAAAGCTAAAAAAAAAAAAACCCTAAATGCCATTAGGTAATCTTACTGTGAGCAATAACATTGGTATTATGAAATTCTATGCTGTTTAAAACATTTTTTGTATTACTGTTATTAATGCACATCAGTATATAATAATTATAAGTAATAATAATATATAATTATTAATTAACATCTGTATCAGGATAAAGCAAATATATAATTAAGCTACTATTGTTAGGAACTAAGCCATTCAGTATAAAGAAAAAGAGATACAAGTGTTTAAGAAAAAAGAAAAAAACTATGTAATCCTCAATCTGAATTTGAAATATCAATGGTGAATTGATCTTTTTCTTTTCTGAAATATGTATTTCCTAACACTACCCACCAAAAAATCCTACAGACAATGTACTTCATAAAAGAATAGGCAATCAATCCTATCCCCAGGTATTTTGATCCTGAAAAGACTGAGCTCAGAATCTATCCGTTTAAACTTTCAAGGTGCTAATGAGCTGAGGACTCCTGTAACTCATAACACACAGCGTTTTTGTTAACTTGTCCCATGTTAATCTGCCTTAAGTTCTCCTCCATTTCAGTTTCGAATTCTGACTTTATTTTTTAATTGTTCTAGAACGCTTGACCTCTTTACTTCATTAGGCTATAAGATTAAAGAAATCTCAAGCATTTGCTTTAAAACACCACAAAGAAGGTTTATTACCTACCAACAGTCCTCACAGTTCAACTAGACTAGAAACTAAAACCAAAACATATTTTAAAAAATAAGAAACAAAAGAGTAACATTTTGCTGCAGAACCTCCAAAAGCTATTATTAATCAACTCAATGAGGTAAACTGGTAACAGATCAGTTCAGCATCCAGTATCAGCAGCCTCCAATCCACTAGTTTCCTGATAATAAAATTGAAACCTAAAGCAAAGTACTATCTTTATCCCCAAAGTTAAAAGAAACAAGTTAAATAAATATGTTCCTATAGTTCAACTTTATAGATTTAGAGTTTCAATATGTCTATGGAAACATTTTCAAAGCAATTATAAATAGTTATGGATATAAAGCCAGTTTTATCTGTTGCTACTATTTTCTTAGTCCCAGGCATTAAACCTGGAGGTATAACTTAAATAAAAACAAATGTGGTCTGCATTATAGGTTTGAATACAAATTCTCTGTAGTGCACTTGAGGTTAAGATGCTAGAAAGACATGCCCCTCTCTTCTCTTATAAACTGAAAAAATTGACACTCTGGTAACAAAAAATTTCTAATCTAAAATCCAGAACAAAAGTATAATTCTGAAATTGAGCTTTTTGTTAACTACACAGGAGTTATACTGAATAATAAATAGTATACTTGCTATAATGCATCATTTTTGGAAACATAACCATTTTCATGAGCTGAAGTAAAATGTTTGGAGTAGAGATGTGGGGGCGGGGGGGAGGGGGGGGCGGGACCTGAGGAATAGATATTCAGAGATTAACTTTTCAAAGTGAGGTCTATGAACCTCTCAAAATACAGCCTAAAACTCAGTTTAAACTTCAGTCTCAGCTACATAAAATCTTTCTAATCACTGATCATACCCAACATGAAATCTGTCCATTTTTCTGTTTTCATTCCTTTAGATTTGTAGATCACAGATTTGTAATTCTTCCTCTGCATAATGTCATCTAGCATAAGACAATGACAGTGCTGTCTGACAAGACTTGACAAAATACAGCTTGAAATAAATAAATATACATATGCATATATGTTGGAGAAGGAAATGGCAACCCACTCCAGTACTATTGTCTGGAAAATCCCATGGACGGAGGAGCCTGACAGACTACAGTCCATGAGGTCGCAAGAGTCGGACACGACTGAGCGACTTCACTTTCATGCATATATGTATATATTTATGTGTGTGTGTGTATGTATTTCCAAAGAAATTCTAAAGTAGCTGTATTTAAAAATAGATTTTAAATTCTAGAAAAGATATCCAATATAAATGCTAA
The DNA here is from genome assembly GCF_963930625.1 of Muntiacus reevesi. NCBI lineage: Eukaryota > Metazoa > Chordata > Mammalia > Artiodactyla > Cervidae > Muntiacus > Muntiacus reevesi. The sequence goes on along the minus strand of NC_089266.1, from coordinate 13,635,395 downwards.
TCAAAAGAAAGCTACTGTAGTTTAGTAACATTATTAACAATAAAGAGTATTTCACAAAGATAAAGTTAATTCAACAATAAAAATTATGTGCACCTAATAACACAGGCTCAAACTACATAATGCAAAACTAAAAACATGTGAAAGATAAAAAGGCAACACATTAAAAAAAGTAACTTAAAAGTATCTTGCAGAGAGGGGGGAAAAATAGCAAAAATATAGATTTGAACAACACAATTAAAAACCCTGACCTAACTGTTCTGTACTATACCCCAAAACTAAAAATATATGTCTCAAGTGTATATTGGAGTAGGAAATGGCAACCCACTCCAGCATTCTTGCCTGGAGAATTCTGTGGACAGAGGAGCCTGGTGGGTTATAGTCCAGGGTGTTACAAAGAGTTGGACACGACTGAGTGACTAACACTTTCTTTCAAGTGTATATGAGATAGTTTATCAATATTAACCAAATGCTGGGACCACAAAACAAGCCTCAACAAATCTTAAAGGACATAAATCATGCACAGAATGTTCTCTGAGTCCAGTTTGTCAAACCAGAAATCAACAACAAAAATATAACTAGCAAATCTCTAAATGTTTGGGTGCTAAACAATATATTTCTAAATAAACAATGGGTTAAAAAATATATAACAGAAATCAGAAAGTATTTTAAACTGAATGATAAAGACAAAATAACATTTTAAAGTTAGTGAGATGCAGCTACAGCAGTAAACAGAGGGAAATGTACAGCTTTGATGACAGCCATAGCAAAAAATAAAAACTAAAAGTTACAAAAGCATCCATTAAGCAAGAAGAAAAAAACTTAATAAAAAATGTATGAGAAACCTCTGGAGGTGACAGATGTTTATGCCACAGATTACAGTGATGGTCTCATGGGTACATCTTTATCTCCAAACTCATCAAGTTGTATACATTAAATATGTACAGCTTTTTGTGTATCAATTACAATTCAACAGAGTGGTTAAGGGGGAAAAAAGGCAGGGAGGAATAACTCACAAGAATGAAAAGAAATTAAAAGGAATCCCAAAGTTTTTTTTTTTCAAAGACTCATAAAAATTATTAATAGTTTCATGAAATGATTAACTGATTTATGGATTGAATAAAGGGAACATCACTACAGACGCTATAGACATTTAAAAAGTTGTATCAGTAAAATTTAAATGAAATGGTATATTCTTAGAAAAATAAAACTTAAGAAAATTGACACAAGAAATCAACAGAAAACATGAATACTTCACTATCTGCCAAAAAAATGAAATCTACAATAACTTTCCCACAATGAAAACTCCAGGACCAAAAGACTTCAGCAAACATTTAACGAATAAACAACACCCACCCACAGAAACTCTTGCAGACAAAAGGAAAAGTGGGAACTTGTAAAATAAAAATTTATTTTATAAGACCAGTGTAATCTAGGCATCAAATCCTGATATAGACATTATCAGAGAAGAACTACAAGTCAATTTCATTCATGAAAGCTGATGGAAAAATTCTAAGCAAAATATTAAAAATGGAATGCAACAATATTTAAGAACAAAACTATGTCACAACAAAGTTGCATTTATTCCAGGAATATGAGATTGGGTTAACATTATTTAAAAAATCAATGTAGAAACATTTGCTTCCAGTCAGGCTAGAGAAGAGGGACTGAACCTAGCCCAGTCTATGCAACAACCACAGACAAAAAAAAGAAACCACTTAATAAAAAATGAACAAAAGAACTAACAGGCACTTCAAAACAGAAGGTATCCAAATCACACACACACACACACACAGAGAAGCATGTGTGTGCACAGTCACACGCACATGCACACACACACACAGAGAAGTATGTGTGTGCAGTCACACACACATGTACACACACACACAGAGAAGTATGTGTATGCAGTCACACACACATGTACACACACACACAGAGAAGCATGTGTGTGCACAGTCACACGCACATGCACACACACACACAGAGAAGTATGTGTGTGCAGTCACACACACATGTACACACACACACAGAGAAGCATGTGTGTGCACAGTCACACGCACATGCACACACACACACAGAGAAGTATGTGTGTGCAGTCACACACACATGCACACACACACACAGAAGCATGTGTGTGCACAGTCACACACACATGCACACATACACACACAGAAGCATGTGTCTGCACAGTCACACACACATGCACACCACATACACACTAAAAGTGTTCAACATCCTTAGTCACCAGGGAACTGCAAGTTCAAATCACAATAAGCCTCCCTACATTCCTACTAAAAGGACCAAAAAAAAAAAAAAAACTCTTTCAGGACTTCCATCACAGTATTAACTACAATTACTGGCTTTCCATAGGATCACCAGTATTTTCTTGTTTTGCTTATCTAATTTTCTAATTTATCTTCTTAAAAAAATACATAAAGCTCCTTAAAAAAACAAAACAAAACAAAACATAAAGCTCCTATGATAAAATTTTTTCTTTTTTAAAAAAGGCAAAAGGAAAGGCATAACAACATTCTTGATGTGATACAAATTACTCTGAGTATTAATTTTAATAAGCTTAAAATATTACTGGTTGACTTACATTTTCATATCAAAATACATGACAATAGTTTTCTATTATAATATTATGGTTTGAAATGTTGTTAAAAAGAAACTTACATGACCACATGCAAACATAAAATTAATTTGTTAGTACATACAGAACTGGAATGGTCAAATCATTCAACACTGAGCCATTAGTACGTGAGTACTTAAAACCAAAATATCTGCCACTATGGTCTGGTGATAAACTATACAAATAAGTCTATTAAACAAAAACAGCTAAATGAACTTTAAAAAAGCATGAAGATTATGATGAGTTTCAAGCACTAAATGCAGGAACATTTGTCAAACTCCAAATGTTAGGCGACAATTTAGCAGTCGGGGATGGCACTGATGCAAGCAAGCAGCATGAATGAAGACACACTTTAAGGTTTTAGGTGACACTCAGCTTTCACTACTCAAGGGAAGGACTTCCCCCCATTACAGAGGCATTGATACACTGCCCTCTGTACCTGGCACGTCCTGGGGGAGCTCAGATGCCACCTTCTTCTCTGCCATGTTGCTGCTATCGTGGGTTTCTGAGACACACCCCATGGGACTCCTCCCTTCAGAGAGAACAGTCTCTTCGGAAGAAGCATTTGTTGTGTTGTCGCCAAGATTTGCTGACACAGAGTTACCTTTATCCCCAACTTCTGTTGGCTCTACAGTAAAATGCACAACAAAACTTTAACGATACCCTTTAAAATTGCTCTAGGACAAATGGCCACATTCAGTCATCTACTGAAAATGAAGGAGCACCAAAAAACCTGGCTTCTATTCGATGGCCATTTTGAAGCAATTAGATTCTGGGATATTTTTGCAGCAGGTAATCCAAAGGGTATTTAAGAATATTTGGCATTATTAAGAATGTTTAAGTAGTCAACATAAAAATGAACATATTTTATCACACCCAAAAGTGTATATTCTGATAGAAAAATAGTGATTTTTCACCAACAAATCTCATAGGGAAATGGTACCTTATTAAGAAGTATAGAGATACAGATATAAAATCATAGTAAATCCACCAATATTTAAAACTCATTACAATGATTATACATGTTATAAGGAGGAAGAATATACTAATCTCTTTAGAAATGTAAAATTAAATAGTTGTTTGTAATAAAACAAAACAACCTCATTTTCATTTTGCAAGTAAAATTGAACATGTCCTAAATAATACTGATGAAATATTTCTTTTTAACCAAGTAATGTTTTTACCCTCAGATTTTCCTTGCTCAGGATCGACGTCATCTGGTGGTTTGTCATCACTGTCTTTTTCAACAAGCTGGTCTTCAAACTCCTCTCTGCTTTTCTCAGCATCTTTGGAGTTACTATTTTCAGTCTCATTCTTTTCCTTGTCTATTTCTTCTGGGCTTTTAACAATATCAATGTCTCCCTTTTTGGCTCTTATGGATTCCAAAATTTCTTCTATAATAAAACAAATAAAAAATTGTGTTTCCATATTACCAAGTAAAAGGTACTACCAGTGTCACTTAAAAGTTTCAATACAAGCTATTAAAACATAAATTTGTTAAACGCATTAAGAACTCTGAAATAAGGATTAAGATTACCAGTAACATTTTGATGCTTAAGAGAACTTGACCAACTTGGTTATCTTCACATCTAGAAAATACATGCTCTAGGCTCTAATTTCTTTAAAAAAAAAAAATTAGTCTTTTAAAATTGAGACTGCTATAGATTACTGTAATATCCTCTGCCATATAAGAAAAACTGTAAGCTGACACAGACCCACAGTCTGGGCAGTGTGAAAACAGTGACAAAAGCCTAGAGACCCATGACCTAGTACAGGTCTGACTTAACTGCGTGAGCCTGGGCAGGCTACTTCACCTTCGGTCCTCCAGTGTAAACTAGGAAAGGCCCATTAAACATTTCTATCTGAAGTCCCATAGCTTTCTGCAAGTCACTAAAGCCTAATGGTTCTAATTTCCTTTCAACCTGGGTGCAGTGAGACCACGACACAGGTGCAGACCACGAGGTGTATCAACACAGATCCCTGGATACTGATTTTTTTTTTTTTTTTGATACTGATATTCTTTACATCAAGATACAATACTATCATTTTTTACTTTGTTGCTCAAACTGGTTCAGCTTTTGGCCAATGGAAGCTTTTCCAGGGGAGTCCTGTATCCTTTCAACACATTTCCCCTCCCTCCTTCCTTACTTTCCAACACTACAAGACGCTCCAGACTCACCTTGGATTTTCTCTGCCCCAACCCTAGAATATACCACCTCTCAAGGAATCTTGACTCTTTTTTTTTAGCTGGAGAATAAGATTTAGAAGTCGTGATCTAGGCATTATGTGTACTTCTTACTAGAGGGGTGTCACTGCTTCTCTTACCACCCACAGACCCAGGGAATGTATATATGTATAGGAACCCATGTATATATACATCTTTATTATTTCTGTATCTATGTGTGTGTGTGTATAGTGGGGAGTACATGTGTGGTTCATTCAAGCATGGCTCTGTTGTTTTTTTTGTAAGTTCACTCTCTGACAGAAGTTGCTTTCATTACAATATATCAATTTATTTGGTTAACCCTACTATGCACAGTAAACCAGTTTCAGAAGTATCGTTTGTGAACAAGAAGAAACATCTTTAATGACAATGCCATGCACCCATGCACCCACTCTTTTGGGATTTTTGAATTTCCTTGTTTACACTTCCTTTCTTTAAATGTTCTGTACTTTCATTTTCATCAGTGTTTCCTAAATTGTAGGTTTCCTAAGATTAGAAAAAGCTTGTAAAGTCATCACTGAAAAACACTGACCTCTCTGCTTAAAAGATTATCTTTGAGATGGCTGGAGTTAATTCCTTACTCTCTCTCTCTCTCACGGTCTCTACTCCTAAATCCTACAAGAATTCTAAGTCAGTGATTATAGAAACATCTAAGTCAGCTATAGGACAATTTCAAACAGAAGGAATTCTAATACGTTTATTTTCTGTCTTTACCATCACCCCAGGATCCTTTTTTTACATCATTTCCTTATATCCTTTTACCTATCTATATAAACATCTACACTGCTTTCAGTTCCTCCTATTTACCCTAACTGCATTTACTCTTGCTACATACACTAAATCTATCAATGGAAGTATCTCAATCACTGTAAAAAGAACTTTTTATTTGGAAAAAGAAAATTTATTCACCAATTACCTGCTTTTCTTAGAGCCATATTATTTCTTACTTTCAAACATAGCTCCATCCTGATCAAACTGTTACACATTCAACCAACTTTCTTCCAATCACATAATGAGGATAGAGTTTAAAAAAACAACTATAAATTAGACCACCTAAATTAGGTAGAAAGCACAGGTAGGACCTGTGGTCAGACAGGATGACCAAAGGTCTCTAATTTTCTATAAAGGTTCTAATTTTAAATAGTCTCTTCTGTTATCCACTCTATCAAGTATATAAATAATTATCAGTCTATATGTCTGTATTTTCAGCTCAAGACCTACATTACTCATAGCCTTAAGAGAAACAGTCCAAAAAAGTGAGGAGGGAAAAAAAAACATTAAAGGGGTGACAGAAGAAATAATTGGTCTAGGTTGTATCTGATCGGTAATAAATATGCATCTTCTATAAACATGTATAGTAGTCTATACTTTGCAGGAATATTTCAAAATTAAATAGAATTAACCTACCAAATATTAAAAATCATCTCCTCTCAGAAAAAAATTTATTCCAAAAATAAACTTTTCAAACAAGCAGAATAAAACATTACAAAACACAAAGGGTATATGATAAAACAAACTATTTAGTTACAAATATATAATAAATTTTAGAATCTAGATGGTAGGCTTATGGGTATTTACTGGATAATTCTTTTAACTTTCTGTATATTGGACAATTTCAAAAAAATATTAGAAAAAAAAAACGGAAAATATATTCAGAAAAAAAAACTCCAAAAAAACCACCAAAAATCTGAATTAAACTCTCCTAAAGAGGACATATATGTATATAACAACCAGAGAGCTGAAAATGTGAAAGGATTTATGCTATTTGTGAGGTTAAAAAAGAAAAGTCATAAGGATAAGCTGGGATTCTGAGATCATTGATAAGATACTCTAAATTATTCTTGGCTATTTCAGGAGCCCAGTAGTCTGTTTTTTTAATCTCATAAAACCCCCAATTAAAGAACACCACTAGATATTATTTTGGGTATTTACCTGGACTGGATGCTCCTAAACTATCATAGCCAAGATTTTGGTTCCCAAAGAGAGCAAATAAAGATAATGGTGGCAGACCGGTGTTTTAATAGGAAATTCTTCTATCTGAATGTTTAATTCATTGCCAATACATTCCTTAGAAAGTTGCTGAGAGGATTAAAGGCTTGTATAACATCTAGATGAACACCTGGCCCACAGTAGGTACTCAAAAATGTTAGTTTCCCCTTCTCTTCCCCATCAATTTTCAATTCTTGTGAATCCCTCCACCTTTAGTACCAGGTTGGTTGTACCTTAGCAAAAAAAAGGGGAAGGGGGAGAAAAAAAGAGAAGAAAAATGTCACTTGTCTAGATCTCACCATTAAATTCAAGGTGCACTTTACCTTATTTAAATTAACTTCAGTTGTACTAACAGGGTAGCCGTCCACAAGCTTTGGCCATATATCTCTAAGAATATATTGTGCCCTAACACTCAAAGTGCTCTATTTCTGATTATTACAAAAGATTTAACTAATTTTTAAAAGTACATCACAAGCTGAATTACATGAAATATAACATGCTTACTGTAGCAAATTTGAAAAATATAAAATGGAAATATATCCTACTATAATTCTACTATGCTAATTAGTTGTTTTTTAGTGATAAAAGCTGATTATGCAACAGTTGATTATTCAGAGGAAGAGAATTTAAGTACCTCAATGACCCAGGTACTGTTTTGGCATGGTACCTTATGTATTCTCCAATGTATAGTATTCCATCACATGGTAATTCAAATGAAATTAACCAATTCCTCCACAAATTCACTTTCAGTTTTACATTCCCCCCAATCAGACCACTAAACATTTTGATTATCCATTCCTATATTGGCTTTGTTCTTTACTTAAGATGATGAAGTGTTAGTCGCTCAGTCATGTCCGACTCTTTGCGACCCCATGGACTGCAGCTGCCAGGTTCCTCTGTCCATGGACTTCTCCAGGCAAGAATACTTGAGTGGGTAGCCTCTCCCTTCTCCAGGGGATTCCTCCCCACCCAGGGACTGAACCTGGGTCTCCTGCACTGCAGGAGTATTCTTCACCAACTGAGCCACCAGGGAAGCCCATGATTAAGATGATACTACTATATATATAATTTTGTACACAGACGAGTTCACTCTAGAAAATATTTCTAATTCAACACCTGATAAAAACACATTCCACATTGCTTTTTAGGGGACAGCATGGCTCATTATTACTATACTAAAAGCTGAGTCTGCAAGAGAGTAAAAAGGGATTTGTCAATTGCAATGCTGGGATCCATAAAAGGAAACTAAGAGGGGGAAGTAATCCTCTTAATTATACTAGTACAATTATCAACCTCCCCAAAGAATTCTGATGAGTAAAACTTATCTGCTGGAAAAAATACACATTAAAAAAAGACAGATCTAATGAAAAAAGATACTTCCAACTACCAGATATGAATAAATATAACTCTTGTTAACTAAACCTACTAGTTTTGAAGACGTACAGGGGAGTCCCTGTACTATTTACTGTTTTAAAATGTCATATACATTCACTGTTTGTTACAAAGCAGGGAAGAAAAAAACTGAGCAACAAAATAAATAAGGTAGTAATTAAAATATAACCCGAAGTGTAAAATATATACTCATGAGTCCGTCCTGATATAATGACTGAATAGATAAAGAAGAATAGACATCTGTGCAGGAATCCAAATCATGTGTGTGGATCAATGCTCCCTCGAGGATATGGACTGTGACCCCCCCCCACGGCCTAAGTGTGGGCTGTGCACAGAGACCCTCTCCCCAAAACCATAGTGTGGGTGGGAGGAGGAATTTTACAATAGAGAAACCAGACAAACACTGCCTCAATCAGATGACCCAAGTCAACATCATCGGTGATGAATCATGCTGGTGGCAGGTACACTGGATAAGATGATGAGGAGGGCACTTCACCTCGTGGTCTTCCTCCCCAAAATACACAACACAAGGCTAACTCTGAGAAAAACACGAGACAAATCCATGTTGAGGGCATTCTTTTACGTCCCTGGCCAGCAATCCTCAAAATCTGTCAAGGTCATCAATAATATGTCAAGTCTGAAAACCTGTGACATCCTAGGGAGACAGGATGACTAAATATAGTGTGGTGTCCCGGAAGGGATCATGAGACAGAAAAAGGACATTAGAAAAGAACTGGGGAAATCTGAATAAAGTATAGATATAAGTTATTAAATATATCAACACTGGTTCATTAGTGATGACAAACACACCACACTAATGTGAAAGTCGCTCAGTCGTGTCTGACTCTTTGCGACCCCATGGACTATACAGTCCATGGAATTCTCCAGGCCAGAATACTGGAGTGGGTAGCCTTTCCCTTCTCCAGGGGATCTTCCCAACCCAGGGATCGAACCTAGGTCTCCTGCATTACAGGCAGATTCTTTACCAGCTGAGCCAGGATGTTAAGACGCTATAAGGGAAGCCTGCCGCAGGGTATGCGAAAAACCCTCCGTGCTATCTTAGCAACTTTTCTGTAACTCTAAAATTATTCTAAAATTGAAAGTTAAAAAAAAAAAAAAAGAAGGCAAAAAGTAAATTTTAAAGGAACACCATTTCTCATAATTAAAAACAGGACTCCCTAGAAGGTTTATTAATAAAATTCATGAATTAAAAAACAAATATAATTTGGGGAATATCAGTAATGAGTAAGGCAAGGTACCAAACACTAAAATGTATAGGGTCCCTAATTTAAATTAGGATGAACAGGGCTCTATTGGGAAAATATTATAAAGAATTAAATAGTCATATTTGAAAAGTTTAATACATTTTCAAATTCTGTACTGATTTCACACCAAGAGTTTATCTCAAAAAGTAAAATCTAATAAAAAGTAAAATGAGACGAATTTCCCACTCACCATTAGCTGCCGCCAGAAAGGATTTGTTACTGCCCCGAGCTTTATTGGTCAGGTCTTCAGTTATGTCCATGTGCCGGTGGATTTCTTCACGCATTTCTTCTAGAATTTTGCAGAGTTCTGCCTCCCAGTAATCTTTGTCTAGACAGTCAATTAATTCTGCAAGTTGGACCTTTGTGCTGTAGTACCAAATTTTCTTTTCATTTTCATTTTCTGTATCTTCTTCTCTGTTTAAGAAAAAGCACAAAAACACTTTGTATGTTAGACATAATGGCACTTATCTGACAATTTTATCTATCCAGTCAGTGAAAGTTAAAATACATAACACAAAGACTGCACACTAAAGTTCAATATAAAAAATAAGTAAATAAAAATAAAGTTCAATATATTAACACTTATTCACAAGAGATCCAGTTTCATTCAAATTCACGGTACTCATTTTACTTGAACTTCTAATTATTTTGATTTCCTAGCCCAACATAGACAGCATATTAAAAAGCAGAGACATTACTTTGCCAACAAAGGTCCTTTGCCAACAAAGGTCCATCTAGTCAAAGCTATGGTTTTTCCAGTAGTCATGTATGGATGTGAGAGTTGGACTACAAAGAAAGCTGAGCACCAAAGAATTGATGCTTTTGAACTATGATGTTGGAGAACTCTCTTGAGAGTCCCTTGGACTGCAAGCAGATCCAACCAGTCCATCCTAAAGGAAATCAGTCCTGAATATTCATTGGAAGGACTGATGCTGAAGCTGAAACTTCAATACTTTGGCCACCTCATGCGAAGAATGGACTCACTAGAAAAGACCCTGATGCTGGGAAAGATTGAAGGCAGGAGGAGAAGGGGATGACAGAGGATGATACAGCTGGATGGCATCACCGACTCAATGGACATGACTCTGAGTAAACTCCGGGAGTTGGTGATGGACAGGGAGGCCTGGCATGCCGCACTCCATGGAGTCACAAAGAGTAGGACACGACTGAGCAACTGAAGTGAACTGAACCTAGCCCACAATAGCTTAGGATAAAATATAGTAATTGTAGATAAATGTAGCTTGTAGTAGTAGGAGGAGAGGAATTAGTACAGCAACAAAGAAAGATTTCTGAAAACATGACACTCAGAAATAGGACCTTAAAACTCAAGAGTGTGTGAGTACTTAGTGGAGGATGGTCTTGGTGACACTTCAATCAACATTAAGATCATCACTGTACTCTCAGATCATCCCACCCTCGCCTTCTCCCATAGAGTCCAAAAGTCTGTTCTGTACATCTGTGTCTTTTTTTCTGTCTTGCATATAGGGTTATCGTTACCATCTTTCTAAATTCCATATATATATATGTGTTAGTATACTGTATTGGTGTTTATCTTTCTGGCTTACTTCACTCTGTATAATGGGCTCCATTATATCATCAAGTGTGAAACATATCGCCAGTCCAGGTTGGATGCATGAGACAAATGCTCGGGGCTGGTGTACTGGGACGACCCAGAGGGATGGGATGGGGAGGGAGGTGGGAGGGGGGTTCGGGATGGGGAACACATGTAAATCCATGGCTGATTCATGTCAATGTATGGCAAAAAACACCACAATACTGTAAAGTAATTAGCCTCCAACTAATAAAAATAAATGGAAGAAAAAAAAAAAAAGATCATCACTGTAACAATACCATGCACAGAACTTTAACCAGAAATATTTAAACTCTGTTCAGTACCTAACAGGTACAGAGCAGAATCATGTTATACTATAGTTTAGAAACATTTCCACCAAAATGGTGGAAATGCTTTGTTAAATTCTGGTCCTTGAAGAAATCATCTCAATTGAGTGACAACATCTCATCGCTCTTCTTGCCTGTGGACAACCAAAGCTCAAACTGGAAAAGAGCAGAGCAGCTTCCTGTCCTGCTTAAGTCTCCCTGAAGATGCCATTCACTTGTAACGGAGGCGGACACTTGCACACGAATAGTCACTGATTAAAAACATAAGGTAAATTAATGTCTAGCGCCAGACTTTAAGAAACACATGTGATGGTAGTTCTTCTCTCATTCAAAAGAACTCAGGATTCCATAGGCATGCATTAATATACAATATTTGTCTTTCTCTTTCTGACTTATTTCACTTTGTATAATAGGCTCTAGGTTCATCCACCTCATTAGGACTGACTCAAATGTGTTCCTTTTTTATAGCTGAGCAATATTCCATTGTATATTTGTGCCACAATTTCTGTATCTGTTCATTGAGGGTGGGACGAATTGAGAAAAGAGCATGGAAAACAAATACCATGTGCAAAACAGAAAGCAAGTGGGAACCTGCTGTCACACAGGGAGCTCAACTCAGTGCTCTGTGCCAACCCAGAGAGGAGGGATGGAGAGGGAGACGGGAGGGGTCAGGAGGGAGGGCACATGTGTGCACGTGTGGCTGATTCTCGCTGACGCACGCAGAAACCAACACAACAGTGTATCAGGAATATGTGTGAAGCAGCTGACAAGAACAAGTCTAACTTTCCTGCCTGCTCAAAGGCAAACTCATGGAGCTGAAAGAAGAAGGCTTTAAGAAAGATCCGGCTTTGAATGGGCTCATTCACTTATGATATGTGAACATGGACAAGACACAACCTCTCTGAGTGTCTGAGCCATTTTATTCACCTCACTGGTACATGGGGATAAACAGGACCTATCTTGAGGGTCACTGTGAGATATTATAAAGCAAATAAAGGTATTCTAATAAGGCATCTTATTAGAGTCAAGTGTTATAGTGCCTGGAAACATCATTGACAAGTGAAAAGCGTTAGTGGCTCAGTCGTGTCCGACTCTTTGCAACCCCATGGACTGTAGACTGCCAGGCTCCTCCGTCCATGGAATTTTCCAGGAAAGAACACTTGAATGGATTGTCATTTCCTACTTCAGGGGATCTCCCCGACCCAAGAATCAAACCCAAGTCTCTTGTGTCTCCTGCAGTGCAGACAGATTCTTTATTGTCAGAGCCATAATGACCAATAAATAGAAAATATTGTTACTAGTAAGGTAGTAAATAAATTAAAATGTAGTAGAACTCCAGGAATGAGACATTCAAAAATTTTGAAGAGAGACAGGATATATTAAATCATGGATAAATAAAAGGGTATCAAACTTAACAAAAATTTTTAAGAAAAAAGGTTTAATAAAGGGTCCCTGTTATCTAGCTTTGCTTTTTCAAATAAATAGGCATCTACCAACATATGATCTGTATCTCTGGTAGAGGCTTTTCACAAAAATTTCTGAAAATCATTTTTTTCAGCTGCTCTGGATGTTACCTTACAATAGGTATTTTTACTGACTTCTTATGACCGAGTGAAAACAATGGTCTATTGCAATGTGAAATGCTAAAGATGTCGGAATCCTCTCATCAAAAGATCAACAGGGAATGCCCTGCTGGCCCAGGCACTAGGACTCTGCTCCCACTGCCGAGGACCCAGGCCGGATCCCTGGGCTGGGGAGCTAAGTGCCCACGAGTCATGGGGCACAGCCACAAACAAATAAACAAAAAGCTTTCCAAAGGCAATACTGTAACAAAACCATGCTCAGGTGGCTCCGTGGTAAGAATTCACCTGCCAAAGCAGGAGACTCAGAAGACGCAGGTTCAACCCCTGGGTCAGGAAGAGCCTGTGGAAGGAGGAAACGGTTACCTGCTCCAGTCCTTTTGCCTGGGAAATCCCATGGACAGAGGAGGCCAGCGGCTTGCAGTCCACGGGGTTGCAGAGAGTCCGACACGAATGAGTGACTTAGCATGCACACACATCAAATCAGAAAGTACACAGTGAGCTTTGACCACGCACAAGAGTTACAGGACAACCTCATTCTTTGTTTTCTAAGATATCTATCTTAAGGAGTTTTCCTCTGTTATAAAGATCATCAAATTTTTTTCTTACCTCTTTGCTTTTTTCTCGATACAGAAATATCTACAAATTTCAACGGAAAAAGAAAAATATTCTACATAAAAACATTTTGAGGGCAGAAATACAATTCACAAGTGTAAGATTTCAACACGAAAATGAGATGCTAAGAGAGCAAACTTAAATCAAGCAACTCACAAACTCCTGAAAGGGTCCCATCAGATGACTAAATTAGCCCATGCTGGCATTTGCATAATTTCCATCTTAACAGAGAACACTTCATTTTAATCTTGAGAGAGAATTCATAACTTCATAACAGTGGCAGTTCATTCTAGATTGAAACTGCTCTATTAGAAAGTTTTTTCCCTTTTAAGAGAAGATACACATACCTAGTATTTCCATCAATCCATCCTGCTAGAAGTCTCTGAAATGAATCTAACACCTCTTCCACACAGTCCTTCAACTCTTTCACATCTATACTTTTACCACTTTTTTCTTCTCAGGCCAAACATGCTCAAATACTTTAACCATTTCTCACACAGCACGTTTTCCAGTTTTCACTACACTGATATTCTTCCCCTAAAGGTACAGTTTGTCAATGTCCTGCTAAAAATAGCCCTTTTTTATTCTGCTCATCAAAGATAATACTCAACACTATTTTTTTTTTCTTCTTGAGGCTGTAGGAGGATAAATTCATCAAAAGCATGAAGTAGTAAAACTGAGTGAACAATAAAGGCAAATGCTTTCAAAGAAAAGTTGTTTTAATATTGATGAACTTGGGCACATTTACACAATTTAAATAACCAAGATTATTTCATCTAATTTAAAGGTGACAACAGCTTTCCTGTAGGAATATACATCAATTTGTAGGTGTATCTGTTTATGGGGTTATAATCTATTATCACTGCAGATGGTGACTGCAGCCATGAAATTAAAAGATGCTTACTCCTTGGAAGGAAAGTCATGACCAACCTAGACAGCATATTTAAAAGCAGAGACATTACTTTGCCAACAAAGGTCCGTCTAGTCAAGGCCATAGTTTTTCCAGTAGTCATATATGGATGTGAGAGTTGGTCGGTGAAGAAAGCTGAGCACCGAAGAACTGATGCTTTTGAACTGTGGTGTTGGAGAAGACTCTTGAGAGTCCCTTGGACTGCAAGGAGATCCAACCAGTCCATTCTGAAGATCAGTCCTGGGTGTTCATTGGAAGGACTGATGTTGAAGCTGAAACTCCAATACTTTGGCCAACTCATGTGAAGAGTTGACTCATTAGAAAAGACCCTGATGCTGGGAGGGATTGGGGGCAGGAGGAGAAGGGGACGACAGAGGATGGGATGGCTGGATGGCATCCCTGACTCGATGGAAATGGGTTTGGGTAAGCTCCAGGAGTTGGTGATGGACAGGGAGGCCTGGCGTGCTGTGATTCATGGGGTCGCAAAGAGTTGGACACGACTGAGCAACTCAACTGAACCGAATTGAATCTATTTTCTACAGAAGCTGTCTCTGCAATGCTCCTTCTGCACCCCTAAACTGGCCCGGCTTCCGTGAAGTCACTGATCAGCTCAAGGAGCTCACAAGATGGCAGGGGAGGACAGGCTGGAATGAAAATATTTGCCAAAAATGCAATTAAGCGCAAGTTTCCAGATTCTATGCCTATGTTTTAAAGTCTGTTTGGCTTCTACTTAGGCAAGATAAGAGGTTAATGACTAACAGTTAAATTTTGAGTTTCATTTCTAAACAAACCCACAGAAACTAAGAGAAAGGAACACTAGTGTGGTGGGTTGACTAGTACCCCACAGAAATGCATGTCCACCTGAGACCACAGAATGTGACCTTATTTGGAAATACAGTCTTTGCACCTGTAATTATCTAGGGATCTTGAGATGAAATCATTCTGGATTTGGGTGAGCCCTAAATCAAATGACTGCTATCCTTGTAAGAGGAGGAAAAGGTTCGAAGAGACACGTGGAGTAAGTGGTGTGAAGACAGAGGCAGAAGTCTGACTGATGTGCCGGTCTGTAAGCTGGGAAACGCCAAGAACAGCCAGCAACCACCCAGAAGCCAGGAGAGAGGTGAAAGAAACAATCCTGCTGATACGGATTTCAAACTCTCAGCCCCACAATCATGACAGGATAAATTCCTGTTGCTTTAAACAACTCAACTTATGTCAATTTGTTATGGCAGCCCTAGGGAACCAAAACAGATTTGGATACTGGAAAATGAACGTGCTGCTGTAACAAATACCTAAAAACGTGGAAGCAGTTTAGGAACTGGGTAATGGGAAAAGGCTGGAAGAATCTTGGGCCACTTGACAGAAAAGGCCTATCATGAAGACACAGAGGTTGGCAGAAACTGGAATTGTGCTACCATAAGCCAAGGAAAACCTCAGGTACCAGAAGATGGAAAAGGCAAACAGAGAATTCCTTCCTAGAGACTCTGGAGGGAACACAGCCCCACAGACACCTTGATTTTAGACTTCTAGCCTCCAGAACTATTAGAATGTGAATTTCTCACTATACTTTGTTACAGCAGTCACAGGAAACTAATGCAGCTCAAGATTCAGAGATCAAAGGCAGCCCAAGCAGGTTAAGAGCACACATTCTGGGTTAGAATGCCTGGGACTGAATTCTGATTCTGCCACTTGCTAGTAGTATCATACTGGATAAATTATTTAAACTCGTGATACCTCAACTTCTCCATCTGTAAAATGGAGTGATAGTATTTACATATCAAAATGCTGCTGTTAGGATTAAACAAATTAAAAATGTAAAGTGCTTCAAACATTGACAGCATATAGTAGGTGCAGTATGTAGGATTGCTACTATTTTGCTCATCTTATGAAGTATATGATATCTACCTTAAAACAAATAATTAAAGCAGAGTGTGGTTTTTTTTTTTAAAGTTGTCTCAGGGTGCAAGTGGGACAGAATTTCAGGGGGGGAAGCTCTAGGGAATGGCATATATAGGCTGACTTGAAAGATAAGTTAGTTGAAAGGCTATGAGTTTTTTGTTTGCCTGGGTGCTTTTTATTTGTTTTGTTTTGGGTGGTGGGAAGCAAGAGATAGGGCTTCCCTGGTGGCTCATTGGTAAAGAATCTGTCTGCAATGTAGGAGGCACAGGTTCAATCCCTGGGTCAGGAAGATCCGCTAGAGAAGGAAATGGGAACCCACTCCAGTATTCTTGCCTGGAGAATTCCATGGACAGAGAAGCCTGGAGGGAAACAGCCCATGGGGTCGCAAAACAGTCAGATATGACTTAGCGACCGAACAACAAAGTTAGAGAATATATAAAACTAGACATTATGAACTTTCTGTTAAGGGCAAATGAAAGCATGTAATTGAAAAGTTTTTCAACTTGGGGGTAAAGGAGACCTGACCAGAGAGGCTGTTTTTAAAAACAGTCCAACTATGGAAGAGAAAACATAACTGGGGAATGGGGAGTTACACACAGACCGGTTTGGAGATGACTAAACTAATAAAATTGAGAAGATGTTGATAATGAGGATGGAGACAAAGAGATTCAATATTTAAGAGATAATTACAAGGTATAAAAAACAACACAGGACAGGAGACTATTCCAGGTTTCTAGCTTGAGCAGCAGGCAGTATGGTGATCCCATCACTAAGATGGTAATACTGAATGGAAGGTAGGTAATGGGGGCAAGTGATGTATTCAGTTTTAGACATGTTGCATCTGAGGCGCCTGCTATGTGGACTTGTCCAGGAGGCGGCTGGATACACCGAACTGGACATGGGCAGAAGGGTTACACGTGTTAGGTCTGATGGCAACTGAGTCAGCCAGTAACTAGGCAGCTTATGGCTGGAATGGGGAGGTACAGGTAGAAAGCTGTACAGGTTAAAAAGGATAAATCAGTTCTGGAAAGTGAAAAAATGCAGAGCTTTAAAATGCTGTGTTCAAGGTAATTTTATCCAGAACAGAGAGTGAGAGGAAAAGGTGCTAATCTAATCTGGTACTTCCTACTTTATTAAAAGCCCCAATTTCAGAGCAAAGGATTGACAGAATGAAAGCAATATTTAAAAAAGATTGGCCCTCTTATATATCACACTGGATTGTTTGCTCAATATCTTGATTCTTCAGGTAGACTATAAACTCATGTGTAAGAACTTTTATTTTATTCACTAACCTATCTAATTAACATTTCAAATGACTATTACATAAAAGCAGTAATAGGAAACTTAATGTCTATAAGCTACTAGCATTACAATGAAAAAGTGTACGGGACTTCCTTGGTGGTCCAGAGGTTAAGACTGCTTCCAATGCAGGGGGCAAGGGTTCAATTCCGGGTAGGGAAACTGGGATCCCGCAAGCCTCAGCCAAAAAACCCAAAAAAGTGACTACTGCCCCAGACTTTGTTTCAGACATAACCCCTTGGAAAACAGGTCCACTGAGTCATCATTTTAAGCTTCTGGACTTCCCCAGAAAGCATATAGGAAATCTCTATATAACCTGAGCAATTTACATTGTTTCAAAACTTTTCACCAGGAGTCCACATATAAGCTACCACAAGGGGGCGCTTAAACGGAAATTGTTTCAATCTAACTTTGAAAAAGATGTAAAATCTTTCGCATTTACTCAAATTACTGACAAAGAATGACATTAACAATGATACTTAAATCTTTATATTGGACTTTACAAAGAAAATAGTCAAAATGTCTCAACACATGAAAAAAGATACTATCCTAATTCATCTAAAAGATACTATCCTAATAAAACTCATTAAATTTTATTATCATTAAGAAAGGAAATTTGAGGGACCATGAGTAAAGCTTTTAAAGCAAATAAATGTAAGTGAATAGTTTCAATGCCAAATAGGTAATTTACTATTATATATAAATTATTATTTTTATATAATTATTTAATAATATTTAATAAATATTATTAAATAACAATTATTGTGATTACATATTACACTGGGACTTCCCTGGTGGTCAGATAGTTAAGAATCTGCCTTCCAATGCAGGGGGCAAGAGTTTGATCACTCTTCAGGGAACTAGATCCCACATGCTGCAGGGCAACTAAGTCCACGCTCCAAAGCTAGGGAGAAACCCTCATGCCACACAATAAAGAGCCTGTGTGCCGCAACTAAGACCCAACGCACCCAAACATATATATGAAAGAATTTTACTGTCCAATTTAGAAAAGCAGATTACTTCATCTCATTGATGTATCACAAACCCACCCACAGGACCCTTCTTGAGCCCTCTGACTCCTGTAATTTCGAAGGTCTGCACTTTGTTTAACCATTCAATGAGCGTTGCTTTACATACAGATGCTGATTTATCAAGAAACAACTTTTTTGGAACACCACTTAATTTATGTCACATTTTCTAAAAATGCCTTTGTTTCAAATCTATAAGATCTCAGAAAAATCCAGTCTCAACAGAGCCAAAACCATTACACTATTTTTCTTTAAGCACTGTTTTTAACAACTAAAACAATGCAAGTTGCAGACTTATCAAGATGAGGGCTTAGAAACTACAGTATAAAATTAGTTATTGAAAATATTCTTGGGAGGCCCCTGGTGGTCCAGAGGTTAGGATTCTCACTGCCACAGCCCGGATCCAATCCCTGGTCAGTTCCCTGACCAGGGAACTGCAAACCCCATGGTGTGGCCAAAAAAAACAAAAAAAGAAACAAGAAAAGAGAAGATTCTTAAAAATAGGTCCTGGAAAAAAAATTTTTTTTTTAGGTCCTACTTCCTAATAGCCAAAGAGTCTTGGGCAAGTCTAAGAGCAACTTATTTAACTTCTCTTTAGTTTTAGTTTTTCATCTATGAAATGCAGACAAGAACAGTACCTACATTATTGGGTTGTTGTGAGGATTAATTTTAAAAATGTATTTGTAAAATGTTTATTAGAAAACAACGCACACATTATTCTAAGTGGAAGAATTGAGAAGAAAAATATCAGTATATATTCCTTTTTATGTGAAATGTTTAGAAAAGGTGAATTTATACAGAGAGCAGAGGAGTGATTTTCTAAGGCTGAGGATGGGCGTGAGATTAACTGTAGACAGATACGAGAAAACTTTCATCCAGCATGACTGAAATGCAAAGTGACCAACCACGTGGATTTGTCTCAGAAGGACATGTTTCCTGGGGTGTGTGGCTTTCAGTGTTAATTTACTAAAATTATTGAATTGTACACCTATAACAACAGAATTTTATAATACATAAATTAATAAACAGCCCAGAATTCCCTGCTGGTCCAGTGGTTAGGATTCTGAGCTTCTAGTGTAAGGCGCAAGGGTTCGCCCCAGGTCAGAAAACTAAAATCCCACATGCCACGTGGTGTGATGAAAACAAAACAAGGGCAGGACAGGGAAGGCAACAGAAGAACGGGCGCAGAGCAGCACAGGGTAAGTATCACTCACTCCTGATTGGTTCACAGCGATCCTGAGGGCTCTGAGCCCTCACGGGGAGGCACAGGACGGAGTGAGGGGCCTGTTAACTGGGGGCTCTGAGCCCTCACGGGGAGGCACAGGACGGAGTGAGGGGGCCTGTTAACTGGGGGCTCTGAGCCCTCAAGGGGAGGCACAGGACAGAGTGAGTGGGGTCTGTTAACTGAGGGCTCTGAGCCCTCATGGGGAGGCACAGGACGGAGTGAGGGGCCTGTTAACTGCTGCGCTGCTTGCTGTCTAGGGGGTGTAAGCACCAGGCTCCCTGCAAGGCAGTGTCACTGACCCTTCATTTAGAATGAAAGACTGCATTAAACTTCACACCAAAATGCGGTCACAGTCACCTCTCCACTGGTGATGACCTCGCCAACACAAGCTTCCCTGATGGAACAATAAACGCCACAACCAGATGTGGGTGGTACGGGGGCAAAAAAAGAAAATTATATAAAAATTTAAAATAACTGATAGAACCCAAAAAACACAAAATAACATCTACAAACATAATACACTGGTTTCTGGATTAAGGAACAGACTGAACCCACGCTCATTCACGCTCGCTCTGGAAACCCTCATGCTGGGTGCTGTGCTGAGCTGCTCAGCCATGTCTCCTTGTGACCCCATGGACTACAGTCCACCAGGCACCTCAGTCCACGGGATTCTCCAGGCAAGAACACTGGAGGGGGTTGCCATGCCGTGCTCTAGGGGATCTTCCCAAACCAGGGATTGAACCCAGGTCTCCTGCACTGCAGGCAGATTCTTACCATCTGAGCCACCAGGGAAGCCCCTGGAAACCCTCTTAAAACTGCTGAAGAAATATTTTTAAAGATGTAAACTTACGGTACTTACTTCCCTGGTGGCTCAGTGGTAAAGAATTGGCTTGCTAGTGTAAGAGACACAGGTTCGATCCCTGGTCCGGGACAATCTTACATGCCTCAAAGTAACTAAATGCATGGGCCACAATGATTGAGCCTGTGATCTAGAGCCTGGGAACAGCAACTACTGAAGCCCATGTACCCATAAGCCCATGCTCCGCAGCAAGAGAAGCCACCACAATGAGAACCCCGCACACGGCAACTAGAGAGTAACCCATGCTCGCTGCAACTAGAGAAAAGCCCGTGCACCAACGAAGACCCAGCACAGCCAAATAAATAAATAAAATTATAAAGTATGTTTGCATTTTTTAAAAAAGATCTAAGCATACAAGAATAAAGAAACTAGATAATCATAATTCAAAAAGATACATGCACCCTCATGTTCTCCGCAGCACTATTTACAACTGCCAGGACAAAAGTAACTGAGACGCCCATTCACAGGAGGCTGGACAAAGAAGACGCGGTGCACGTACAATGGAATATCACTCAGCCATTAAAAAAATGAAGTAAGGACTTCCCTGGTGGTCCAGTGGTTAAGAATCTCTCTTGCAATAAAGAGGACGTGGGTTCAGTCCCTGGTCAAGGAACTAAAATTCCACATGCCTCAGAGCTACTGAGCATACGGGCCCCAACGAAAGATCCCACATGATGTGATGAAGACCCCAACTGCTGCAACTAAGACCTGCCACAACGAAATAAATAAATATTTTTCTAAGAAGAATGAAATATGTCATTGTGCAGCAACATGGATGGAACTAGAGACTCTTAAACTAAGTGAAGTAAGTCAGAGAGAGAACAACAAATACCATATGATGTTGCTGACATATGGAATCTACATAAAGGGTACAAATGAACTTGTCTATGAAACAGAAACAGCATTACAGATGAGGAAAACAAATGTATGGTTACCAGTGGGTAAGTGTGGGGAGGGATAAACTGGGAGACTGGGATTGACATATATACACTGCTATATAGACAGCAGATAACTAATAAGGACCTACAGGATGGCACAGGGAACTCTACTCAATACTCCGGAATAGCATATACGGGAAAAGAATTTTTAAAAGAGTAGCTATCTGTATGCGTATAACTGATTCACTTTGTGGTATACCTGACACTAACATAAAATTGTTAATCAACTATATTCCAATAAAAATTTAAAAAAAAAATTAGAGAAAATAAAAAAAGACAACAACGACAACAACAGCAGCAAAACTGGAAGCAGGAAAGCAAATGGACAAGTGATAACTGCCTTTAACAGAGCCAAGAAACTGCAATCTGAAATATAAAGGGTGGAGCTGAGAACCAGCGATCACAATACTCAGAAGGCATGGAAATGCGGAAGGAGCATCGACAGCAGCGAAGGGCTTGGCAGCTGCGTCAGGAGCAGATCTAGAGACCACGTACTGACCCACTTTAAGCCACTAAAGGTTTAGTTACCACAGGAGGTAAAAGTGAGATTCTCTGGACCAGGGGACACCAGGAACAAAGGCACTGTACAGAAAACCAAGGAACTGAGTGGCTATGCACACAGTATGGAGAAGCCTCTTGAGAGCCCCTTGGACTACAAGGAGACCAAACCAGTCAATCCTAAAGGAGATCAGCCCTGAATATTCATTGGAAGGACGGATGCTAAAGCTCCAATACTTTGGCCACCTGCTGCAAAAAGCCAACTCACTGGAAAATACCCTGATGCTGGGAATGATTGAGGGCAGGAGGAGAAGGGAGCAACGGAGGATGATGGTTGGATGGCATCATCAACTCAATGGACGTGAGTCTGAGCAAACTCCGGCAGATAGTGAAGGACAGGGAAGCCTGGCGTGCTGCAGTCCATGGGGTTGCAAAGAATCAGCCACAACTGAGCCACTGAACAAAAAACAAAGCACAAAGTAAATGTGGTGTGCACGGTAAATGCAGCCCACGTTCTCCACCCAGCCAGCCAGACCCTCAGGCTCCACGCCGGACACGAGAAAAGGCCTCTCTGGACCACCTGACAAGTTCAAGAGGAAGAGCTAAAGATAGTGAGTGCCACCACTTGGGGATCACCAAGAACAAAGATTAAGAAAAATCACCTAAAAGTTAAGCTCAAAATTGACACAGCCTACCCACTTGCTCAGAACTTTCAATCAGCTGTATAATCCCACAAGGTTAATCAATCAAGAGGAGAAAACTAAGGATTAATAGACATCTAAGGATGGAAGAGACAAACAAACAGCAGGAAGAAGCAGACTAGAAGGAACAGAGACCCTGCAGAGAGGGAAAAAATAAATGAAAAACTATCAAAACTACCAAAAATAATCTTCAAAAGAGAAACTTATTCCCAGAAAATAATAAAAGACCAGGATCTTATGTTATTTTTAAAAAATGAGGATGATTTTAAGAAGAAAAGAGCTCTTAAAAAATAGAAATATGATAGGAAAGGAAAAATAAATAGTAGGGCTTGAAGACCAAGATAAAGAAATCTTCCAGAAAAACTGAGCAACAGAGATGCACACAGAGCAACACACCCCCACACTCCAAAGAAGACAAAGACAAAGAGGAAAACTGGAGAGAAAAGATAAAATCAGAAGACCAAAACAGGAAGTCCAACATTCAATAAAATAATAGTTCAAGAAAAATGAAACAGGGAACAGGAGAGGAGGAAGTCCTCAAGGGAAGTTCTCAGAACTGACTCAACTGTCAGACTCAAAGTGCCCACCATTCACACAATGGACAGAAACAGACCCCCACGAGGCCGTATCACTCTAAAACTGCAGGAACCACCAAGGCAAGAGAAGGTTCTATAGGCTTCCAGCTAAGTCCAAGCTGGTTCTAGACAAAGAAGCAGTGAATGGATTCAGATTTCTCAACAGCAACACTGCAAAACGACAACTGTACAAAATTCTGAAATTCGCTGTTTATTCTGTGCCATTTTTAAAAACTAAGGGTGGGCCTGGCTAAGCTCCTCCTCTCTACCTGGCCTGGTCTAGCCGTGGGCTGATGAAGTTCCTTCTCTCCTCTCCACGCCTGCTCTTTCATTTCATCTGACAAATTTTCTGCTTTGACCTCGTTCTGAGAGCTTGAAGAAGGCTCTGAAACCTTAGAAGCTGAAGCTACAAAGCAGCCTGCTCTCTCTGCCCACACTTCTACAGGCTGTCCAAAACCAAGGCCGCACTACAACCCTGCCCATCACCCTCACTAAGGCTAACCCTCTGCTTTCCCAGACTTTCTCCCACTCTTCCCACTGCCCTGCCTGGAAGAAACCTCTTGAAAACCTTTGGGAAAGCACAAGCCAAGACTAGGACCATGTGTTCGCTGGGTTTATCTTCTGGGAGACTGCAATCAGTACGACAGTACCGATCCTTCCTGAGACAGCTCGTTTGTTCTTGCTGCTCCTTTTCATATACAGACAGAGCAGAACTAAAAAGAGAAGCAAGAAAATCCTAACACCAAAGCTAGGAAGGAGACTATCCTGGGGGGTGGGAGCAGGGGTTGGGGGCGGTGCAGGGAACCTAATGGGGGAAGCACCCACATTGGCATGTGGCTTTCCACCTAGTAATTAATGCTTTCAATTAATTTTAAGTAATTAATTTTTGCATCCTAGGTATTGAATACAATGGTGTGTATTTTGCTTTTTCTCATATACCCTTCTGTCCTTACAATTGTAAAAACTTGTTTTAATGCACATATTCCTTCAATTAGTAGTTATGAAACTACACAATTCATTGGGCTTCCCAGATGGTGCCAGTGGTAAAGAGTCACCCTGCCGATACAGGAGATGCAGGACACGGGGGTTTGACCCCTGGGTGGAGAAGATCCCCTGGAGAAGGACACAGTAACTCACTCCAGTATTCTTGCCTGGAGAATCCCACGGACAGAGGAGCCTGGCGGGCGACAGTCCACTGGGTCGCAAAGAGTCGAACACTACTGAAGCGACTTGGCACACACGCATACAACTCATTATTAAATCACAAAACTTTGTATCACATCGGCAGCACAGCTCTGCTACATCAATCATGAAGGAAGCTGGCTTAATTTTAAATACACACCAAAAAAACCTAAGACCAGATGTACTCACATTATGAGTCTTCGGTTTAAGAACCAGTATTTCCTCCGACTTCTGTCATATCCGATAGGTTCGTGTCGAATATAGGGTTTGTTTTTTTGGATTTCAGCAACGCAGTCAGTCACACCAGGCACCTTATGTGCTACACAGACTTCACACTGCCACTCATCCTCCGGCACCTCCTCGAGCGGCGGCTTCACACATTCCAAGTGGTACACCGCCGAGCAGGTCTCGCAGCAAAGCAAATCCCCGAGTTTGTGACAGACCCGACAGTGGTCGTCGTACTGGATCACCCCTTCGGACATCAGCTCCTCACGGGCGATGTTTGTGGTGAGAAACTGGTCGACTAAGAACTGCAGAACTTTGATCTTGTTCTCCACTGGTCCATAAGGATAGTCCTCTGCTTCCTGGTAAGGAAGAACGTGATGGTACTCCTTGTCACTCTCACAGTACACCCGCAGCACCTCTGGCCACGTCATGCCATCGATGAAATACAGCGTGGAATTCACGCTGTCTTTCAGATCGGCGGGTCCAAAGGTAGTATTGGAAGTGTCTTCTTCACGCAAGACTGCTTTCAAAAGCACGACGTGCATCTCTGCCATGAGTGTGCACTGCTCTTGACTCACCAGAGCCGCACAGAAGTCCTCGAAGCGAAAAGGAGATAACCTTAGAACCGTGCCAAAGTTCCGCAATACCTCATAAATGGCAATAACATTCATTATATGCTCGTTAGGCACCATTAAATCCTCAGAGGACTTGGGAAATTCAAGGGGTGGGATGTCTTTTTCTTCCAATATTGGAGAACGAGGCCGATGTACTCTCGGTTTTCGCCTACCTATAAAGAAAGAAATGGTATAATTACAAATCAAGACCTCATTTCTACAAACTATGGGTTTTCTAGTTTTTCCTGTTTGGACATATACCTCCGAAAAGAGATATGCCATACTTCTATTTTTCTAATAGCTGCCAAGTTCAAAGAACCAAGAAGCAATGATTTAGCTCTGATCTTTAAATCTGTAGAAAATCTAAATGCAAAGTTTTCCCATTATATCCCAAACCAGAAGTACAAAATAAACTGCAATTATATTCAGTTCTCAATTACCTAGAGGGGTTAACTGGTTTATAAGTAATCATGATAAAAAAGTTAACAGTGTATTTGTGAAAGACTCGACGAGAATATAAATGAAAAAAAGACATCTCCAAGAGAACAGGCGCAATCTGGTGCTCCGGCTGCACTAAGAAATGGCTCTCAGCGACCAGACAGGAAGTCCGCTGGTGCAGCAGCCCTCTTCCTCGGCCAGAAGTACTTCCGGAGTTCCACATAAAGCTCAAGGTTAGGGCTGAGACAGAAAGGAAGAAGGAGGAAGGAAGAGAGAAGACAAGCAAGGTTCCAATACTGGGAGAAAATGAGGTCGGGGGTTCACTTAAGAAACAGACAACAGATTGTAATTTTTCAGTATAAATTAAGCAATAGCAGGTGCCTGCTTGCCAAATTAAGAGCTGCGATGTCCAGTCTAGGAATACCTACGTGTGTAAGTAAATATACCAACACATATCATTTGAGGGCTTAGTTTATAACAAGCATGCAGATCTCATTCAATCCTCAGAAAAAGTCTATGAAGTATTTTAATAAGAAAACTTGTGGAAAGAAACAAGTTTCTCTTAAAATGCTATGCCTGCATTACTATTATTACACTTTTCAATGATGTTTACAGAACAAGAAATGTATTTTTAAATACCAGGATTAATTTTATCAAGATCAGTTAACACTGGATTCACTTTTCACAATTAAGCTTTATGGTAACCATGGATTTGGGCTGCTGGTCACCTCTTGATTGCCTCTTCCGTCCCCATTCCTAAGCCCCCCTCAGGAGCAGCTAACTCTCATTAGGTACAAACTAAAAGGGTACAGGACACCAGGAGAAGAAAGTACACTAAAGGATATAAAAGGTCAAGATCTTTTATACAAAGCACTACTCCCCATATTCATTCACTGGAAAGATTTTCCAAATAAGACTATATCCATTACTTTCTGTAGAAAAAGGTTCAAGGGATCACCCTAGGCAAGACTTCACAGGTGAGCTTATATAGTAAGGGGCTTCCCCCTGGTGGCTCAGTGGTAAAGAATCCGCCTGCCAAGAAGAAGATTCAAGTTCCATCCCTGGGTCGGGAAGAGCCCCTGGAGAAGGAAATGGCAACCCACTCCAGTATTCTTGCCTGGGAAATCCCATGGACAGAGGAGCCTGACAGGCTACAGTTCATGGGGTTGCAAAGAGTCAGACACAACTTTTAGTGACTGAGCACCCACCCTACGTAGTAAGGAAAGAAACCTCCTTCATCTTAGCAAATTTTCATCTACTACAAAGATGCAGTTTTCACAGACTCAACTAAGTCACAGAATCACCATACTAGTGATAAGCATCATGATGGTAATGCAGTCCATTTCACTGTCTTCTGGAAACTATTTGGGTCTCAGCTGCTTAAGTATAAATAAAAGAAAGCCGAAAGGGATTAAGGGAAGACTGAACCTAGAGGAATCCCTCAAATCCAAGAGAAGAAATACAAGTCACCAACTGAGACAAACCTGCTTACAGAGACAGTGCCTGTGTTCCTCTCGGCTGTTTATGCAAAATGCTGTCAAAGAGAGTCCGAGTAAAAGAGTGCAGAAGGAAAGGTTGGAAAAGTAGTTCGAGGACCAGAACACAGGGATCCTTAAATGTTAGGTGCAGGCATTTGTGCAGCACTTTATTCAGACAGTAATGAAGGTTGTAAAGAGAACCTGAGCAGGGCAGAGACATGAGAAGAGTGTTCTAGAAAGTCTTCTCTGGCTTCAGTATGTACAATGAAAAGGACAAAGGGAAGAGATCAGAAACAGGGCATCTTCTGCAACTACCGAGAAAATAAAGACCTGGATTCAGAGTCTGGCTGTGAGAACGAAGAAAAAGATGGATAAAAGTGACCTTATGAAGCAAGAAATCAAGTGGAGTGGAATAGAACATAGCCACCTTAACATTTGACTCTGGTGCCACTTCCTGCAAAAGACTACTCTAACTCCCCCAAACTCTTCTGAATTCTTGTTGCCTTCTCTGAGCCATTTGTTACCTTATAATTTACCTGTTCATGGTATCTATTCCACCTCTGCAGCTGAACACCCACCTCTTAGACCTATGAAAGATTTGACAAATGCTTCTTTTACTAGCAGCATTTGCCAGCATCACTCTCTTTAGAGAATTACCTTCCCCCTACACCACCTGAATCTGATGGGGTCCTCAAACATAGTATTCCATCTCCCGATCATTGGCACTGCGGGCCAGCTAGAGTCCTGACTGATATTTTATATTCAGATGTTGAGTGAGAAGTACTCTGAAGCTTGTTCTTTCCAAGATGGTAGCCAGAGGTGGTCTGGGGCCAACCCACCTTTACCACCCTTGTGGAAGAAGGGAATAAACACAAGAGACAGAAGAAGCAGGAGTGGGAGAAAAGTACTGCTATAACTCAGGAGTACTGGCAGAAGCTGTCGTTCAAATCTCCCAGTCACACAAACCAAAAACCACTCCCCTTTTGCTTAAAGTGAACATGTTGGTTTTCTGTCACTTGCAAATAAAAGGGAACTGATTAAAACAGTATTTAACACAGTATATAAATCTTTTATAATGAGAAACTCAGAAAATTGCTACGTAAAGACTATCAATGAGAGCAGTTAATGTCTTTTCCCCTAAAAAAAGACTGTTGATAGTACTCTTCTGTAGTAGACAGTAACAGAAACACTGTCCAACGTCTAATTTTAAAGTATCAGCTTTCACAGATTCTAAAAGATTTTGGATAACCACTGTATTTGGATATTTAACAATTCATTTAGCTTTATCTTAAGCTAAAGCATGTTTACTTTCTATTAGGTTTAGAGGTAAGAAGAAGGCAAAAAAAGGCTCACAAATTCTACACTCCAGTATCTAGCTGGAAACCACAAAATAGGGTATATTCAAACTACAACTATATACACACTGAACAATGTGAGCACTTTTCAAAGTTAACATTAAATACTAGTCAGTTCATTCTGAAGTATTATTGAGAAAGTTTAAATAAGTTCAATTGTTAAGAAGGCAATTTGGCAAAAATCTATCTGAAGGCATAGCCCTTTGACCCAGCAATTCCACCTCCTAGAAGTTATTCTACAGATATACAGACACATGCATTTAAATAAGTACAAAATACTTAATGCAACAGTTTCTTTGTGTGTATTTTCTGGGTTTTTTTCATTTAACCTAAATATACATCAATACTTAAATCATAAATTACAATGCATATAGATAATAGCATCCAATATAGCAGTTGAAAAGAATAAGATGATATTCATACGGGTTGAAATAAAAAATCTTGGAGATATGTTATTAAATAGAAGAAAAAGCCAGCTACAAAATAATGATGAGAATGTCATTTGAGAAAAGAAATTAGAAACAAACAAAAAAAAGGGGGGAAAGAGCAATATAGTATATGCATCTAAGAGGTCATATAAGAATCTTTTTTATAGTTGCTTCTGGGGAGGATAAATGGAGGAAAGGAAGGAAGAAAGGCCAATTTTTTTTATCCTTCTATAGTCTTAAACATCACATGCACATATTTTTACTATATTTTAAGAAAAATACTGGGCAGGTATCTGTGCAAATACATAAAAATATTAATATTCAAATCAATAAAACGATGCTAGTAATAATGGCTACTGATGGTCTTGTATGAACACAAATATAAGGTCATTATGCCAAATTCAAAGATTCACGTTTAAGCATAGAGTATAGAGAGAAAACTCATAAAATTAAACCACTTACGCCCCTCAACTGTCAATCATTAGTACTAGCAAGTCAAGTCATTTCAACTATTCAGGGAAATGTATTTATAATATACCACTGAAGATTATCCTCATTACCACTGCAACACTGATCTAATATCTAGCAGATAAATTAGATTTATCTGTATTTACCTGTATTAAAGAAAAAAGTGATTAACGTCAACCTCACTAGCTATTCGGAAAAGGCGGAGTAAAACCACGAGATACTGTTTCATACTCATCAACAGACAAAAATTTTAAAGTCCATCCAAACAAACTGTTGAGAAGAACAGACAACAGAAACACTGGTATATCATCTTTGGGACCCTAAAGTGACACCACCACTTTGGGGAGCAAGTTAGCAAGAGCCAGGTTAAGGCTATACACATAACCTTGAGAGAGCAGTCTGCAAACTTTTTGTCCACGACCCAAAATAAGAATACATTTTATATCTCAACCTAGTATACAGCCCAAAACTAAAGTCTTTTAAGCACTACTCTTAGCTTCCCTCATAGCTCAGTTGGTGAAGGATCCGCCTGCAATGCAGGAAACCCTGGTTCGATTCCTGGGTTGAGAAGATCCACTAGAGAAGGGATAGGGTACCCACTCCAGTATTCTTGGGCTTCCCTTGTGGCTCGGCTGGTAAAGAATCCACCCGCAATGTGGGAGACCTGGGTTCCATCCCTGGGTTGGGAAGATTCCCCTGGAGAAGGGAACAGCTCCCCACTCCAGTATTCTGGCCTGGAGAATTCCATGGACTGTACAGTCCATGGGGTTGCAAAGAGTGGGACATGACTGAGCGACTTTCACTTTCTTTCACTTTCACTTAGACTAATATCTTCTCTTCCATCCCATTTCAATACCTTCTATTCCATTCTTTTTCTGCTTTTAAAACATGCGGCATGCAGCCCACAATCTGAAAAACACCTCTCAGGAGTTTCCTGACACCCCCTGGTGAGGTCTCTGCACTCACTGAGGAGGGCCCTGGCTCCTTCCCTGGTTGGATCCTGCCTGCCTCACTGGGGCTGCCGTGGTGGCTCAGCGGTAAGGAATCCAGCTGCCAAGACAGGGGACGCAGGAGATGCGGGTTCGATCCCTAGGTCAGGAAGATCTCCTGGAGGAGGAAACAGCAACCCACTCCAGTATTCTTGCCTGGGAAGTCCCATGGAGAGAGGTCACATAGACTCAGACACAACTGAGCACAGCACGGCACGCTGTCCAGAGTGGCCAGGATACAAAGCCTGAGATGCTGCCTTGAAACTATCCATCCTAAAACTGGAAGTGCAGCAAAATCACATGGTACACTGCTAAAGAATGCACAGGAGAACCATACAAAAAGATCTTAAAGACCCAGATAACCACAATGGTGTGATCACTCACCTAGAGCCAGACATCCTGGAGCGCGAAATCAAGTGGGCCATAGGAAGTATGACTACAAACGAATCTAGTGGAGGTGATGGAATTCCAGTTGAGCTATTTTAAATCCTGAAAGATGATGCTGTGAAAGTGCTGCACTCAATATGCCAGCAAATTCGGAAAACTCAGCAGTAGCCACAGTACTGGAAAAGGTCGGTTTTCATTCCAATTCCAAAGAGAGGCAATGCCAAAGAATATTCAAACTACTGCACAATTTCACTCATCTCACACGCTAGCAAAGTAATGCTCAAAATTCTCCAAGCTAGGTTTCCATAGTACGTGACCTGAGAGGTAACTTCCAGATATTCAAGCTGGATTGAGACAAGGCAGACAACCAGAGATCAAATTGCCAACATCCACTGGATCATTGAGAAAGCAAGAAAATTTCAGAAAAAGTTCTACTTCTGCTTCATTGACTACACTAAAACCTTTGACTGTGGATCGCAACAAACTGTGGAAAATTCTTAAAGAGATGGGAATACCAGACCACCTTATCTGCCTCCTGAGAAATCTGTATGCAGGTCAAGAAGCAACAGTTAGAACCAGACATGGAACAACAGACTGGTTCCAAACTGGGATAAGAGTACGTCAAGGCTGTATATTGTCACCCTGCTTATTCAACTTCTATGCGGAGTACATCATGTGAAATGCTAGGCTGGATAAAGCACAAGCTGGAATCCAGACTGCTGGGAGAAATACCAATAACCTCAGATATGTAGATGACACCATCCTTATGGTAGAAAGCAAAGAGGAACTAAAGAGCTTCTTGATGAAAGTGAAAGAGGAGAGTGAAAAAGCTGACTTAAAACTAAAATTTCAAAAAACAAAGATCATGGCACCCAGTCCCATCACTTCACGGCAAATAGATGGGGAAACAATGGAAACAGTGACAGACTTTATTTTCTTGGGCTCCAAAATCACTGCAGATGGTGACTGCAGCAGCCACAAAATTAAAAGACACTTGCTCCTTGGAAGAAAAGCTATGACAAACCTAGATAGCATATTAAAAAGCAGAGATATTACTTTACCAACAAAGTCTGTATAGTCAAAGCTATGGTTTTTACAGTAGTCATGTACAGATGTGAGAGTTGGATCATACAGAAAGCTGAGCACCGAAGAATTGATGCTTTTGAACTGTGGTGATGGAGAAGACTCTTGAGAGTCCCTTGAACTGCAAGGAGATCCAACCAGTCAATCCTAAAGGAAATCAGTCCTGAATATTAATCGGAAGGACGGATGCTAAAGTTCCAATATTTTGGCCGCCTGATGAGAATTGACTCATTGGAAAAGACCCTGACGCTGGGAAAGACTGAAGGCAGAAGGGGATGACAGAGGATGAGATGGTTGGACGGCATCACCGACTCAACGGACATGAGTTTGAGCAAGCTCTGGGAGTTGGTGATGGACAGGGAAGCCTGGTGTGCTGCCAGCCATGGAGTCACAAAGAGTCGCACACGACTGAGTGAATGAATTGAACTGAACTGAAACTGTTAGAAGTAGAGTAGCAAAATGCAACTCAAATTTACAGACCCCAGGTGAAGCTCAGTAATCTGTATTTTTTTTATGGGATATATTTTATTTTATTTATTTATTTTTTTATTTATTAATTTTTT
The DNA here is from genome assembly GCF_963930625.1 of Muntiacus reevesi. Taxonomy (NCBI): domain Eukaryota; kingdom Metazoa; phylum Chordata; class Mammalia; order Artiodactyla; family Cervidae; genus Muntiacus; species Muntiacus reevesi. The sequence goes on along the minus strand of NC_089266.1, from coordinate 13,602,660 downwards.
TTTCAGTGGGTTTTGTCATACATTGATATGAATCAGCCATAGAGTTACACCGAGTAATCTGTATTTTTAACCTTTCTCCCCCAGATAATTCCCATGTGTAGTCAAGTTTGAAAATCAGGGCTTTACTGAAATTGGATATTCCACCTACCAAGCAAAAAGTAAAGCTTTTGTAGAAACTCAAGGCAAGAAAGCTAAGAGGCTGCCTCAAGGCATGATTAGAAGAGGACTGGTGTGAAAGTAAACTGAAGCCTAATCAAAGACATTAATAAGACCACAAAGAGAAAATGCTAAGGATGGAAAGTGGTCTGCATGGGGGCTGGGAGGTAGGGGGTGGGGGGAGGGGAACCAAAGACCGAGAATTTGTCAATGTATTTCCAATACAAAGTTTCTTGACTGAACAACAAGGATTCTGGTCCATGTGACAGATTATTACCTTAACAGAAGAATTATGTTTTTATGTACACTATTTAAATAACCTGGCAGCTGCTGAGGCGATACTTTCTACTCCTTTGAATTTCATAATAGAGGTTTACTTAATAGGGTCTATGGGGACACCCTCTTCTCTGAGTTCTTTGGAAGAACTGGTCAATAACATTAAGTGTTAACTGTTGCTTGGGGTCCTTTTCTACACGCTTGGAGTTTTTTAAATATACACTGTTGGCACAATCTGTATTTGTTAATTTCCCATTGTTTTCATTTAAAAACTTCTCTATACATTTTAAGTAGATATTGCCTTCATTTGCTGAAGCTGCAAGAAATTCTAGACCTTTTTCAAGGCCCTGATCAGATGTTACCTTTCCGTCTTCTCCTGGGCCTCCAGGCCCCGTGCTTCTCTGACCCTGTACAGCTCTCTGTTGTAGCGTGAGCACATTTATACTGCAGGCAATTACGGGTCCTCAGCTCATGTGTTAACTTCTTGAGAGCACAGATCATGTTTTATTGTAATAACTAAAATTTTAAAAGTGTTCAACAAATGATACCCAGAAGCAAAACTACCTACAAAGGGCAGAGATCCAGGGTGCAGTCAGGTCAAGATTAAAATCCAGATGCCACTGCAGATTTTTCAGTTTGGCTTACACATTTTTATTGTATTATACTAAGAAGGATATTTACAATATTTTCAGACTTTTAGACCCCATAACTCTCTATATATGTGTGTTTCTACAAAAAAAAAAAAAAGAAAGAAAAATGTTAGTATTGTCCCCCTATTTCTAACTGCTATCTGACGGAAGAAAGATGTACACTCAGTATTGGTATACGGGGTGAGCAAAGTTTGTTTCCAACAGAAGTTAATATTCAGTATCTAATCAAGTCTCATTCTTTAATCTAATGTTACACATAAACCATGAATGGCATAACAAAATAAATCATCTGTAATATGCTTACTGGACTTCCCAGGTGGCTCAGTGGTAAAGAAGTCGCCTGCCAATACAGGAGACTGGGGTTCAGTCCCTGGGTCAGGAAAATTCCCTGGAGAAGGAAACTGCAACTCAGTCCAGTGTTCTTGCCTGGAAAATTCCATGGACAGAGGAGCCTGGTGGGCTACAGTCCATGAGGTCACAAAGAGTCAGACACAACTTAGCAACTGAACAACAATGTATTTACTAGTCATCTTTTTAAATTCGGGCTCCCCTGGTGGCCCAGGCAGTAAAGAATCTTGCCTGCAGTGCGGGAGACCCAGGTCCAATCTCTGAGTCGGTCAGATCCCCTGGAGAAGGTAACGGCTAACCACTCCAGTGTTCTCGCCCAGAGAACTCCATCAGCAGAGGAGCTTGGCGGGTTACTGCCCATGGGGTTGCAAAGAGTCAGACGCACTGAGCAACTAACACACACTTTTTTTTAAATTATGAAACTAATTTGTCCAAACAAGGATATCTCCCTTTGATCTGGAATAGTGCCCCAATCTAGCTTTAAGATTATTACTCACGAGTTTGTGTTCTTCCAGGGAATCTCCTTTGTCTCCATTCTCTATCCTTCCATTTCAGTAATAACAGGAAAAATAGCAGCTAGCTTTCACAAGGGCTTCCTATACACCAGAGAGAGGAATTGTGCTAATAAACACATTTAAATGCATTATCTCCACATCAACTCCATGAACTAGGTATTATTATTATCTCCTTTTAAAGATGCATATAGAAAGGCCGAATGACTGGTCCAAGGTAACATAGTCAGTGCCACTAAGAGTTACAGTTAAAGGAGAAGTCCACCTGTCTCTTAAGCTTATGCTCTTTACTGCATTAGACTTTCTCCCCTATTATTAAAAAAACCACTTGAGTCAACCTCTCAGGTAAAAGGCATTTGAGAAATAACAAGAGTCCTTTGTGCAGGTGGCAGAAATAGCAGCTAAAGGAGATCAATCAGAGTTAGAAAGTTTGAACACCTAAAGCAAAAATTTTAACAAGAGGCATCATTTCAAGTGTTTAATAGCCATGTATGGTTAGTGGCTACCAGGCTGGACAGTATAAATACAGAACATTTCCATCACCCCAGAAAGTTCTTTGGAGAACCCTGGTCTAGAAATATATCTAGGGACTACTCCACAACTTTACCCCAATGGGTTAACAACACAAGGCTAAGACACATTTCAGTAGTCTCTCTCTTTAAAACAATCGAAAAATACTAAAAGCATTCTCTGTGAAATTCCAGCAAAATAAGGAGTCTATCAAAACTGAAATAAAGATGCAAGCCTCAGATAAAGAAATCCATATAAATATATACATATACATATAGACTTAAGAATTGATAAAGATTACATGATATGCATTCTAAAGAAGCACCCCCAAAATTGGAAATAACCTAAATGTTCATCAGGAGGAAATGGATAAATATAACAGAATATTACATTGTATTTAAAAACAGATGAACTAGGTGTATCAACACGAATAACGAATACTTTTTAAAAAGTAAAACAAGCAAGTTAATCAAACACCCAAAGGCCATCTATGTAAAAATTTAAAATATAAAACAATAACGGCATATAAACATGTAAAAGTGAAAGTTGCTCAGTTGTGTCTGACTGTTTGCAACCCCATGGACTGTAAACTGACAATCCCCTGTCCATGGAATTCTCCCGGCAAGAATACTGGAGTTCCTGCCCCAGGGGATCTTCCCAACCCAGGGATCAAACCCAGGTCTCCCGCATTGAAGGCAGACTCTTTACCGTCTGAGTCACCAGGGAAGTCCATAAACATATACAGGACGAGTATAAAAACATGGATGGGAATGATACACACCAACTTCAGGAGGATAAATACCTCTCGAGGGGCAAGGAAGGGAAAAGGAGAGAGAATGTTAACTTAACCTCTAACATTCTCTTAAAATAGAACTGGAACAAGTATGGAGAAAATGTCAGTATTTACTAAATCTGGCTAGGGTGTTCAAGAGTGTACATTACCTTATTTTTCAAACTTTTTGAATGTTTGAAGTATTTTCTCATGATTTTAAGAGGAAAGTTTCTTATATCTGAAAAGCTTACTTCCGTAGTATGCCTAGTTGTTCAGTCGTGTCCAACTCTTCGCGACCCCATGCACTGTAGCCCGCCAGGCTCCTCTGTCTATGGCATTCACCAGACAAGAATACTGGAGTGGGTAGCCATTCTCTTCTCCAGGGGATCCTACCCACCCAGGGATCGAACCCAGGTCTCTTGCATGCAGGCGGATTATTTACCATCTGAGCCACCAAGGAAGCCCCTGAAAATCAGCGCTACTATGCGCTCAGTTGGGTCCGCCTCTTTGCAAGCCCACTGACTGCAGCCCACCAGGTTCCCCTGCACCTGGAATTTTCCTGGCAAGAATACTGGAGTGGGACTTACCACTGAACTCAATGGTGGTTCAAGAATTTCTGAATATGCTACTTTCTTCATAGCCAAGAAATTTTTCACTACAGTAGAAAAGGTGAAATTCTGGCTTCAACAAAAGTTGAAGAATTTATTTACTAATTTCTTTTAGCCTTTGAAAAATAAAAATTTTTCATATTATACCTCTTTAGTTTCTTCTCCAAATAAAACATTTCTAGAACAGTTCCGAAACATTTTAAGTAACATAACCAAAGAATCTTGCTTCTTAAATATCTGGAACAAGAACTATTATGATATAAAAATCTCTTTAAAAAAAAAAAAAAAAAACTCTTAAGTTTTCACAATGAATTAAAAAAGAATCCATCAGCCCACAGTAACATTCAGAAGAAAGGGAGGAAGGGAGAGCTCTTCGAATGCTGACTGATATCTGAAAGAATGAAAAATCAGAAAAAACCATTATGCAATCACGAGTGTAATAACCGCATCAGGCAAGGCCTGAATGAATGCTAAAACCACTGGGTGAAAGCCTGATGGGCAATGGGATATTCTCACAATATCACCTCATAAATTACCTGTTCCTTTCAAAGAGGAAAAGGGAACCTTTAAAAGGCAGACTCAACGTTTACAAAGTGATCAAACTTATTGTCAATAATGGAACAAACTGATGACATACCTCCTGCTGAGATGCACAAAGGAAGACACAACATCACTTACACAGAATTCCCACCAAAAACATCTAAACTGAGTCTATAGAAAACAATCAGATAAACCCAAACAGTGAGACGCTCTGAAGACAACTGGCCTAAACAATTAAGAAATATCACTGTTGGGGATTCCCCGGTGACCCAGTGGTTAGGACTCCACGATTTCACTGCTGAGGGACTGGGTTTGATTCCTGGTCAAGGAACTAAGATCCTACAAGCCACACGATGTGGCCAAAAAACAAAAAGTCATCATCACAAAAGAACCCGTCCCTCTCCAAAAGTGACAGGACAGCTCTAGATTAAAGGAACAAAAGAGATATCAGCCAAAAACAACACATGACCCTTGACTGAATCCTGGATAAACAGAAAGACAAAACAGCAATAAAGGGCAATTGGGAAATTTTGAAATGGAATATTACATCTGCGCTAAATTAAATGAATTGAGTATGCTGCAGAATTTAGAAGTGAAATGTCATGATGCCTGCAATTTACTGTCAAACAGTTCAGCAAAAAGAAAAATTTAAAAGACTGAGAAAATAAATACAGCAAAAATGTTTTTTAAAAAATTGGTGAATTCAAGAGAAAGGTATACTGGGTGTTCACTGTACTATTCTTTCAGCTTTTCTTCATATTTGAAATTATGTAGTGTTTAGAAAATATGTTTCTTACTTTTAATTGCTTCAATTATTTGTTTTCATTTTTTAAATATATAAGCTAAGAGGAAGTATCATGTTATAGTATAAATATAGACTAAGATTAAATAAGATTATTAAATTAACTGCAAACTCAAGAACATCAACTAATAGTTAACATATCACCTGTTTTACCCAGCCTCTCTCTGAAAACATCTGACATATTTGGCCACAACACCCTTCTAAACTTCCTCTGCCAAACGACTCATTTTCCCTGACCGGTATTCCTCTGCCAAACATCTGTCTTACATACCAAATTCCCCAAAGTTTAGTCCTCAGCAGATTCTCCTACTTTTCCTTAATTATCAGTGGACTCAATTACCACCCAAATATCAATGACTTCTAAATGCATTTCTCTACCCAGACCTCTCTTCCTAACCCCAGAGACATTATTTCCAACCAACAACCTACTAGCTATTTTCAACAGGATGCCCCAGCTAGGAAATGAAAACAAAAAGGGTTCATAAAAGTTCAACTAAAAGCAGAATTTTTAAATCCCTAAATTAAACAAACATTTTGTAATGATAAAGGATGCAGTCTACAATGAAGATACAGAAGTTATGAACAACTTAATAAAAAGCAAATATGACTGGACTGCGTCATTCCGCAGTTGCAGCCTTTCAGTGAGTCCCCACCAAACTCCTTCCTGAGACCCACAAGGCCCTCCGTGAGGGGGGTCCTGCAGACCGCTCCAACCTCAGCCGCTCTCCCTTCCTTTCTGCTTCAGTAACACTGGCCTCCTGGACCTCGCAAAGCTTTCTGTCTCCCCACAGCTGTTCTCTCTGCCTAGAATATTCCCTCCCACTCTTTCAAGTGGCCAGCTCCTCATTCATTCAGATCTTTTCCCTCATAGTATTTTATTACATTTTCAACTCTTACGAGTTTCATTCAATTAACATATGCCTCCACTAGACTGCAACTTCCACAGTGGCCAGGACAATTTCTGTTTGACTTGTCTGGCCTAGTATTCAGGACAGTGCTTGGCCCGTGGTAGATTCCTGAGTTAGTTGCTGCATGAATTAATAAACCAAATAAACTGGCATCAAACAATCAAACAACATAAAGCACAACTATAAAAACTCCAAGGAGAACCGGACAGAAACAGAGTAGCAGCAAGAGCCTTTAAAACACTTTAAAAACCTTAAGGGATCTAGGAGACTAAAAAGTAAACATAGGTCATAAATTCAAGTGTCCACAAAGAGGAAGTAGAACAGTGAAGAGTACAGTCAGAGGCAATCTACAGGGCCCAACCACAACTAACCTAATCAAAAAAAGATGGGAACTATGACCCAGCAATCCCACTATTGGGCACATACCTGAGAAAACCATAATTGAAAAAGACACATGCACCCAATGTTCATAGCACTATTTACAATAGCTAGGACATGAAAGCAACCCAGATGTGCATCAACAGATGAATGGATAGAGATGTGATACATATACACAATGGAATACTACTCGGTCAAAAAAAGAACGAATAATCTGAGTCAGTTCAGGTGAGGTGGATGAATGTAGAGACTGTTACATAGAGTAAGAGACTTCCCTGGTGGCTCAGATGGTAAAGTGTCTGCCAACGATGCGGGAGACCCGGGTTCAATCCCCGGGTCGGGACGATCTCCTGGAGCAGGAAATGGCAACCCACTCCAGTATTCTTGCCTGGAAAATCCCATGGACAGAGGAGCCTGGTGGGCTATAGTCCAAGGGGTCACAAAGAGTCGGACACGACTGAGTGACTTCACTTCACTTACACAGAGTGAAGTCAGTCAGAAAGAGAAAAATAAATATAGTATATTAACACATATATGGAACGTAGAAAAATGGTATTGATGAACCTAATTGCAGGGAAGGAACGGAGATGCAGATAGAGTGAATGCACTTCTGGACACAGTGAGGGAAGAGAAGAGCAGGATGAAAGGAGAAGGCAGTACATATACACTACCCTGTGTAAAACAGAGAGCTGGTGAGAAGATGCTGGACAACACAGGGAGCCCAGCCTGGGGCGCTGTGACGACCTAGAGGCGTGGGGTGGGGGAAGGGACGGAGGTGACGTATGTATAATTACGGCCGATCTGTGCTGTTGTACGGCAGAAACCAACATATTTAAAGCAATTTTCTTCCAATTAAAAATTTTTTAAAAAAAGAAAAGGTGGGACCGAGTATAATAAATAAAATTGGTGATGATAAAGGAGAACTTCCTACAGGCACAGAAGCTATTAAAATAATGCTAATAAAGTCTAAACCCTGAGTGCAAGGACAACTGTCAAAGAATTACTGAACACCAAAACTAAATCAAAAATAGGAAGAAAAAAAAAAAAAAACCCAGAAAACAAACCAATAACGACAGGAGAAATTGAGGAAGATGTCAGCAAGCTCTTATCCGTAGAACAGCTCAGATATTTCAGAGGGCAGAAAAAGAAGATTTTTTTAAAGTCCTTTTTAAAAAAACCAGGATGACAGTGACACCAAAACCTAACAAAGAGAAGCACCCTCCCTTCCACAAAAGAAATGATGGGCCAATCATAGTTACTAAACTAAAATTTAAAATACATTTTAAAAATAGCAAATAAGGTGTTTCCTGGTGGTCCAGTGGTTAAGAATCCACCTCGCAAGGCAGGGGACACTGGTTCAATCCCTGGTCCAGGAGGATCCCACACGCCATGGAGCAACTAAGCCCCCTGGGCCACAACTACCGAGCCCACACGTCTCAAGAAGACCCCACACCTCAGCCTGTGCTCTGCAACAAGAGAAGCCACCACAATGAGACGCCCAGGCACTGCAACCAAGAGGAGCCCCCCACTCACTGCAACTGGAGGAAGCTCGTGAGCATCAGCAAAGACCCAGTGCAGCTACAAATGAAAACAAATAGTTTTTAAAAACAGCAAATAAAATCCAGAAGCATACTATGTTTAAGTATCTATGAAAAATTACAGAATAATACATACTTTTTAATCCAGCAATTCCCTTCCTAGGTATTCACCATATAACATACGCACATATATACTCATTTTGGTGCTGTTTGCAGCAGCCAGAAGCTGTAAATAATTTAAACATCCACCAATAAGGAACTGACTAAAATAAAAAGACTATAACATTGCACTTCCGCACAAGGGAACACTACGCAGCTCATAAGAAGACTGTGGCCCAAAGCCAAGCCGAGATGGCGTAAGCTCACTAGCGCCAAAGGGTCCACCAAGCTGCAACTAAAGCCTCTAGACAGAGAACAAAAGCAGCAACCACCGAAGGACTGGGGGCTGCGGGAGGGGAGGGCAAAAGCACAAGGACGGGGTAGGAGTCGGAACTCAGAGGGAGCAACACCAACAACAAGCAGAGGCCTGTTTCCCTATTTTTCCTCCTGGAATAGAATAAGCTCACAGTGGATCTGTGGCAAAAAGCAGGAACAGGAAAAACGCAGAGAAACCCTGTCCAGGCAGAAGACTGACGAAAGGGTCCCCTGGAGCTGAAGAGTACGAGGGAAATCCCAGTTTTGTTATTTCACTCCCCCCGCCCTTTCTGGGCCCTGCCTCAAGGGAGGCTCCAATTACAGAAACTACAAGGAAATCACATCTTTCTGGCCAGTAGATCAAGCAAAGGGAGCCCCTGCAACCCAGAGTATGGAAGGAATCCCAGAACATACAGTTGAGGGAAAATCTACAAATACCAAGAGAAAACAACAATATGCATGAGAGAACAATAATTCAAATAACTGCAGAGGGTGGAATAATCTTTAAAGTGCTTACAGAAGTATCAACCCAGAATTTTATAACCTTCAAAAATACCCTTCAACAATTTAGGAAAAATTAAAACATTTCAGATGAAGAAAAACTACAAGAACTTGATGCCTGAAATTCTGCTTTAAAACAAATGGTAAAAATAGTAAAACAAAGAGAAATAATACCAGAGTGAAAACTGAACTTTCAGAAACAAAGGAAGAGCAATAAATTAAAAAACAAACAAAAAAAGGTAGTTTCAACTCTTAAGCACTTTAAAATATGTATTAACGGTTGAGAGCAAAAAATTGTCACAACGTCTAGTGGGGCTTTCAATGTAAATAGAGTTTGATTCAGAAGGCCGACTGTACTGTGCCACTTTATATAAGGGACTTGACATCTGGACATTTTGATTACCTGCAGAGGTCCTGGGAATCAGTCCCCCATAAATAAAAAGAGACAACTGTAGACATACATGTGACAATTACACCACTGGGGAAGGGCCTAGGATAAGTGAACCTTTATGGTTGTGACACTTTAAAATTTTACCTAAAGGGATAAAAAACTAAGTAGGTAAGTATTTTGTAATTCCTAGAGGAACCACTAAAAAAGTAGCACAAATATAACCAAAAAGCTAATAAATTAAAATAGGACAATATTCAACTGATGCAAAACGCAGGCAGGAAAGAGAGGAAACAGAGGAACCAAAAGAAAAAGAAAAAAGGTGGGAATTCCCTGGCAGGCCAGGGTCCAATGAACACTCCCGAGGGCCAGTGTTCAATCCCTCGTTGGGGAACTAAGATCCCACAAGCCTTGCAGTGAGACCAAAAAAGAAAAAACATATTTATTGTAAATAATCTGAATTCACTGTCATAAGACTGGATTAAAAATCAAACAAGGAACTCCTTTAAAATATGACACAGTAGACTAAAAGTACAAGCATGGAAAAAGATATACCATGCTAACACTCATTCAAAAAGAGTGAAACTGAATTTGATATATTAATACCAAACAGATTTTAAGCAAAGACTATTACCGGAGTAAAGAAGGTCATTTCATAATGATAAAGAGGTCAAATAATCAAGAAGGCAAACAACCATAAATGTTTATGAATCTAATAACAGAACCACAAAATACATGATAACATACAAAACTGCAAGGAGACAGAAAACAGAGCTGTTAACAATGGTTGTAAATTTCAACACTCCTATCTTAGTAATCAACAGAACAAGTAGATGGAAAATCCACAAGGATATAGAAGACTTTAACAACAGCATCAACAAACTTCACCTAATTGACATTTATGGAACACTCTACCAAACAGCAGAATCTTCCTCCCTTGTACATATGGAATAGTCACCTAAACAGACAATATTCTAAGTCATAAAACAAATCTCAAATGACTTCATTTTTTAAACATTTAGTCATACTCTAACATATGAAGTTAAACAGAAGCCAATTTTTTATAATAGCCAAGACTTAAGCGACTTAAATGGCCACCAACAGATGAATGGATAAAGATGTGGTATACATACACAACAGAATAGTACTCAGCCATAAAAAAAAAGAAAAGAAACAATGCCATTTGATGCAACAAAGATGAACCTAGAGATTTATCAGACTAAGTGAAGTAAGTCAGACAAAGACAAGTATTATAAAACACCACTTATATGTGGAATCTAAAAAAATAGTACAAATTAAGTTGTTTACCAAACAGAAACAGACTAACAGACATACAAAACAAACTTAGGCTGACCAAAGGGGAAAGCGGGCAGAGAAACAGGAGGATGGGATTAAGAGGTACACACTCTCATACATAAAATAAATAGGATTTACTGTATAGCAGAGGGAACTACATTCAGTATCTTGTAATAAACTAATAATTGAAAAGAATAAAAAAGAAAAGAAACAGATATATGTAAAACTGAATCACTTTGCTACATACTTGAAACTAACACAATATTGTAAATCAATTATACTTCAATAAGAAAAAGAAAATTTAGCTTGGAAAAGGAAGATTTAAAACAATCTCTATTTGCCAGACAACATGATTACCTGTGTAGAAAATCCCAGGAAAAAAATCCGCCCCCCCCTCCCAAAATCTACTAGACTAGCAGCTGAGTTTAACAAGGTCACAAAGATTAATACACAAAAATCAATTATATTTTTATTATAACAATTAATAACTGGAAATTCAAATTCTATTTTTTTCCTTTGGTCTCACCGTGAGGCATGTGGCATCTTAGTTTTTCAATCAGGGATCAAATCCTGCCCTCTGCACTGGAAGCACAGAGTCCTAACTACTGAACCACCAGGGAAGTCCCCAAGTTCAAATTTAAAAAATAAGTACCAGGGCAGTTCTCCTGGGTTCCCTTACCCTACTGCTCTCCACCCGGGTGCCCTTTCCCAATAAAATCTCTTGCTTTGTCAGCAAAAAAAAAAAAATAAGTACCAGATATAATAGCACCAAAAATCATGAAAGACTTAGATACAATGCAGTAATATGAACAAGACGAGTATGCTTAAAACAAAACAAACACTGATAAAAGAGACCAAAGACTTGAATTAATGGAGAGACAAAATGTGCTCACGGACTAGACAGTTAAAGAAACACAAGCCACAGACCAGAAGAAAATGCAAGCACATTACATAAGCAACGATGCACTTAAATTCAAAACCAAAATGAAATATCCCTATATGCTTACTAGGACAGCGAAAAAACAAAAAAGTCAATAGCTAGCATAGCAATTAACAGTGAAATGTTAGCATCAGTCTCATTAAATTTGGAAAGAACACAAAGATGCTTCTCATCTCAACTAGTATTTAACATAGCTTTGGAGATAGCAGGTAATACAACTTGAAAAAAAAAAAGAAGAAATAAACATAAGAATAGCAGATGTATGCACATGATTCACATTTGAAAATGATGCAACTTTATTCCTAGAAAATCCAGCCCAACAAATAAGCTATTAGAAACAATCAGAAAAGAGAAGTGGCTAAATACAAAACTGATTTTTAAAATCCATGACTCCATGAGAGCAGACATGTTCGTAGACAAATTATTTAAAGATAGAGTAAGATATCATGGTATAAGGGAAAAGATTTGCAAAACCAATTATGCATTATCTAGTTTTATTAAAAAAATGTACTTTTCTACACACAAATAAGTACTCCTCAAATGAATACACACACATCCACACAAAGCTGGTTATGTAAGGAGAGTGACCAAACTATTATCGCTATCTTCTGAGTTTTCTAAGTTTTCTGTAGTTCTTTCCTGATAAAGAGAAAAAGCAAAAATTAAAAACTGAAGTTCCTTCTAGACTTTCAAGTGGTATTTTAAAAATTCAAAGCTCTTTTCCTAACCTAGTTATCCAAATCACAGATGAATGAACATCAAGGCCTCAGAACGGGGTTGGCCACCTGGCCAGCCCAAGGCTGTTTTTATAAATAAAGTTTTATTCACACACAGCCACGCTCGCCTGTTTACCTGTCGTCTCCAGTCGTCATCATGCTACACTGGCAGAGTTGAGCAGTTACAGCAGAGACAGTCGAGCCCACAAAGACCACAGTATTTACTATCAGCACCTTGTAAGAGAAAGTTTGCAATCTCTTGCCCATTAGGATCATCTAGTCACGGAGGATTGGCTTCTAGAAGGTCAAATTCAAGCTAAGGAGCAATAAAGAATTCCACCCATTTGGTCAGATAACTCTCAGACAGAGTTCAGGAGCTAAACCTCAGGCTCTCATATTACAAATAGGTATATTTACTGATAAATTGATGAGGAAAGGACTTTGGTCTATATCCAAGAACACCTGCTAAAGATCTGAGTAAACTTCAATAAGTTCCAGAAAAAATCCATTTAAAAGCCACATAAACACAGACTGCGGAAGGTCTAAGAACAAGTAGGTTATGAGGGTATAACCTGGCTCAGCCTATTAAATGTGACCCAACAATCTTATCTTAGGAATCTACCTCGTAAAAACACCAGTCTGGGTGACTAAAGATACATCTCTAGCACATTTCGAACAGCACTGTCTGTAAAAGTAAAAAGGGACTAAAATTCCAATAGGGCTAGCTTTTCAAGGCAAATAAACTTTAACACCAATTGCAATTATGTATTATTAGTAAAGGAAAAAAAAAGGCCACTTCACATCTTTAATTCACTTGGACTCTGCACCATTCAAGTTTGTGACCCCTTCCATACACAACCTCCCATGGTTAGGCTTCTCCTAAAACGCAGGGAGGATTTATAACTCAAGTTATTTAGACAATTAAGGACAATAATGTATCTGGAAAAGGCAATCTTCCAAGATTACAGAGAATCACAAATCTGGGGTATTTCACCCAGATAAGTCAAACTAGAAAGTTCAATTATCTATCTGAAATTACAGTAAAATCATTTTTAAATTTTTTTTTATTATTTGCATAATACTTTGAAAGCAGATTCTGGTCTTAAGTTGGAGAAAAGGATAATTTCTTAAGACTTCAAGAAGTGTGTGAAAGAATTCTGATGTCTAGAAGAACAGGGAAAACTGCACTGATAGGAAAGTTTAAAATTTTATCAGCTATTTTAAATGCTGGACTATTTTCTCAGACAAGTCTTGATATAGCTATGCAAGCATTAGAAGGAAAAAGGACAAGATGAGAAATTCCTCACAGATTAATGTGTGCATTTCTGAAATGCTTTTTAAGTTCCATAAATAGGATATACTATAAACAGACCTCAAAGGAGGCAATGTTAACATACTGAAATCAAGGAGGAAGCCATGACAGTAAAATGTAGAAAGTGCACCTACTGAACACAGTCATTCAGCATGAATCACTTGGCCAGGCAGTCTCCCAAGTGAATGAATTCTAGAACACATCCATGAGGAGAGAAGTCTAAGCATCAGGTTTCTTGGCAAATCTGCTGAAGCTCCATAATTGCAATTTAACATCACTTTAATAACAAAAGAATCCCACCCCCAAAATGATGTCTTTTCCTTGAAAACTATTAAAGTAGTTAAGTCATTTGTCCAGAGACTCCTGAGAAAGAAGTTTTATACAGGAGAACTCAGACAACTGAGATGACATACCAGTACTCAGTTCACAAACCAACTTTCAGACTTTTACAATATGAAATCCTCTTAGTTGCCAAATTAGATGTCTCATCTGAAAGCCTCTGAATAATTTTAATTCTACTTTCCCTTCTGTCCTACATCTACAACTTCACTTAGTTTTCTCAGGACCATGGCAGATTTTTTTTAAAACTAAAGGTTAGCTGACTACCTCTCCTCTTTCCCTACCACAGAGAACAACATATGATGCCATCTTCCCAAAGATGAGTCCAAATCTCACTCCAGAAATTCAACCCATCACATCCAAAAATAACGCTTTGCTTACAGGCTTAACACCGAAGAACCACAGTCAGTGTAGGGGCTACCCAGGTCACGCAGGATTCGGAGCAAATACAAAGCCAGAGGAAAAGGGATAAATTCCCCCAGTCTAGCAGAAGCAGACTGACCACAACAAACCAGTCAGCCCAAGAGAACTTCCTGTGATGATAAGAAATGACCCAATGTTCTACATCACACATGGCTCCAGGGCACGGGAACTGGACCTAGTGCCAATGAAGAGCTGAAGTCTTTTGACTTAATTTTACTTAAATAGCCCCATACGGCCAGTGGCTGCCATACTGGACAAGGCAAAGCTAAGCGTGAAAAGAAACTAGATTTTTTTTTTTTTACACTCAATTCAACAATTACTGGCGCTGCATACTAGAGATAGAGGCGGCGCTAAGAGGCGGGAGATGAATGAGAACCTCCCTGCTCTGAGGCAGGTTCTAACAAAGGAGACAGCCACATAATTACAGTCCATTTCAGTAGAATGTCTTAACAAATATAGATATAATGTTGGGGACTTCCCTGGTGGTCCAGTGGCTAAGCTCTGTGCTCCTAATGCAGGGGGCTTGTGTTCAATCCCTGCCAGGGAACTGGATCCCACGTCTCAACCAAGAGTTGTCAGGCTGCAACTAAGACCTCTTGTAGCCAAACAGATAGATACTTAAAAAAAAAAAAAAAATGATATAATAATGAAGGGATCGAATAATCCTCCCTAAATGTTCGTGGACTTAATAACAGACCCTCAAACTATTAATATGTGAAAACTTAACAGAATTCCAGAGAGAAAGAGGCAAACCTGTGACAATAATTGTAGACTTCAACATTCCTCTCTTGGTAATCAACAGAACAGGCAGGTGGAAAATTAGCAAGGATACAGAAGACCTTTACACTGCAACCAACCTAACCTGACTCTTCAAGAACACTCTACCAACCAGCAGAAGAATACACCTTTCTAAGTACACTTGGAACATTCACCTAGACAGACAACATTTGGGGGCACAAAAAAAAAACCTTTAAAAATGTTGTACAAAATTAAAGTCATACGAACACAATGAAATTAAGTTAGAAATAAGTAACAGAAAGAAAGACACCTTTGAACATCCTCAGATATTTTGGAAACTGAACAACATATAAATGCATACAGTCCTGAGTGGGTAGGGGAGAGATATAAGAACTTAGTCCCACCTAAGGACAAGGGAGTGGTAACCAGAGAAGGCAAGCTGGACAAGGAGATGGATGGTTAACCAGGAGTGAATCATCACAGCAGTGAATAACTGGAAGGCGTGTGAGGGGCGGGCTTCCCAGGTAGCGCAATGGTAAAGCAGCGGCCTGCACAGGAGACGCAGGCTCAATTCCTAGGTCAGGAAGATCTCCTGGAGCAGGAAATGGCAACCCATTCCAGTATTCTTGCCTGGAAAATTCCACGGGCTACAGTCCATGGGGTCACGAAGAGTCAGACATGACTGAGCACAGCACAGGAGCAAAGTGAAGGGAACTTTTACAAAGAAATTCAGCACTACTCGACAGTCAAATTTAAGGTGAAGAGACATAAGTTGTGAACAAAGAAACAAAGGAGATTGAGAAGTCGAGTCAACTTTGACCATACCCCATCTAACCTGTCTATCACTAAGATGTGTCATTCTAAGACCTAAATTACAGGGCTGGCCAAAAAGTTCATTTGGGTCTTTCTGTACAATGTTATGGAAAAAACCAAATGAACTTTTTGGCCAACCCAACATTTTTTGAATATTTCTCTCCAAGGTACAAAATCTATCACCTGGTTTATTTCAACTGCCTAATTTCCTTCATTAATTCTTACCCAACTCCAATCCATCCCCTATCCTATAGCCAGAGGGGAAAAAAACAACACTCATCTGATCACATCACTCTGATCCTTCATGGTTTTCCCTCCAGTCCATTTCATGCAATGATCTTATGGCCTAGAGTCCTCTTTCCCTTCCTTTCCCCCAGTTGCTTCAATTCTGAACTCAATTGTCACCTCTTTAAGGAGGCTTTTTGTGACAGCCCCCCATACACACACCACGAAGTCAGTGTTACTCGTCCCCTCTGGAAGCACTTCTCTCACTGATACACTGGCTACCTTCCCCTGTGGATTCAGGGCAGGGGCCACATCTGCTTTGTTCACAGCTTTATCTCACAGAGTGCTTGGAACACAGCAGGTTCTCAACATGTATTTTCTAAATAAATCAACAATTCAGCGAAGCAACAGAACATGCGGCCAGAAGAGTTTTAAGAAAGGGCATAACACAGTCAGCTTTGTCTCAGAGCAGAGCAGTATGTACATGGAAGATGGAAATGAGAGATGAATGGAAAAAAGGAGACCAGGCAGGCAGGCTGGTTCCTTAAGAGACCAAGTAAAAGATAAAGAAGGCCTGATTCAGGTTACCATTAGCACGGATGGACAAGAGAACTGAAAGTTATTTAAAAGAGACATACGATGTGAACTGAACAGGACCTGGTGACAAGCCTGCACGTGGAGGGGGAGGCACAGGGAGGAATCTGTTACTTCCTCACTTCTGACGGGGGCGATTCAGTGGGCAGTGCCATTGTTAACTGAGAAGGAAATGGGAGGTCGGGAGCAGTCACTAAAGCATGAACTCTATCTGGAACATGTGGAATTAGATGTGCCTATAGGACTTCCACGGAGAAGGCAATGGCACCCCACTCCAGTACTCTTGCCTGGAAAATCCCATGGACGGAGGAGCCTGGTAGGCTGCAGTCCCTGGGGTCGCTACGAGTCAGGCACGACTGAGAGACTTCACTTTCACTTTTTACTTTCATGCATTGGAGAAGGAAATAGCAACCCACTGCAACATTCTTGCCTGGAGAATCCCAAAGACAGAGGAGTCTAGTGGGCTGCCATCTATGGGGTCGCACAGAGTCAGACACGACTGAAGCGACTTAGCAGCATAGGACTTCTAAGAGGGGTTCAAGAAGGATTCACTCATCCATGAGTTAAAACACAGGAAGGAAACCATGACTTCAGAGATGTGGGTGTCAGAGGCCATGAAGATATTAGATTTTATGAGTAATCTTAAAAAAAAAAAAAAAAAAATGCAAATTCAAACGAGAGCTTTTAACCCACTGAATGCAAAGTTGCTGTATAAATAACCAGTGCTGGTGAAATAGACACTTTCATACACTGTCAGTGGAAATGCATTTTTAATATTTATTATACAATGATATATATTTTATGTATGATAATATGTATATTACAAAGTATCTATATATGTTATATATAAATGAGGCTTCCCAAGTGGCTTAGTGGTAAAGAACCTGCCTGAACAATGCAGGAGATGAGGGATGAATCCCTGGGTTGGAAAGATCCCCTGAAGTAGAAAATGGCAACCCACTCCAGTACTTCTGCCTGGAAAATCCCATGATCAGAGGAGCCTGGTGGGCTACAGTCCATGGGATTGCAAAGAATCGGACATGACTGAGCAACTGAGCATGCGCGCATGTTGTACAATATTTATAGTACATCAGAAATACACAGTAAAGCCTTAAAAAAAAATCAGGAATGTGAACTAAGATTAGTCTAAAGGTTTAGTCACTACAAGTAATCACAGCAAACACAGTCAACCCTCCATACCCATGAGTTTGGCATCAGAGGACTGGAGTCTTGGGCAGCAGCAGACTTCAGTATCATGGTGAGGGGTCAGTCCTAGAGCCGACCACCCACAGATACTAAGAAATGACTGTACAGTAGAGCTTAACTATTTGGTAAAGCCTTAGGACAGAACCTTATTTTATATCAGCCCCCTCCTAGTCCCCAAAAATCCTATACACCAAAGCCAGATTACTTTTTCAAAAAGCTCAGCTTTATCATCACACATCCCAGTTTTAAACATTCAGTGACTCCCCACTACCTACTAAGTACAATTTCCTCAAACTGGCATTTACTGAAGTTGGACCAAAATATAAACTCCGCTTCTCTGCGATCTTGTCTGAATGTGCGCCTTCCTCTCATTTGTTACCTTTCACCTCCCCTTTTCTCTTCCTGTTCCATCTCCACCTGGAGAAATCCTACCCAACTTTCAAGGCATAGCTCAAATTTAACCTTGTTCTTGACCCCATTTCTGAACTCCCAAATATAATATGACTTCTCTCCCTAATTTGTTTTTCTTACAGCATTTATCATGGCCTGCCCTATGTTATTTTATATTTATGTACTGTGTTATTATTCACTCTTGAGAACTCCTGGGAGTAGGGACCATTTATCCATCATCGGATCTCACGAAGGTTTTTAACACAGTACCTTGCACTCTGAGTAAGTATTAGGTTAAGTTATTTTTTAACTGTTTTGTAGAGAAATACTTAATGTGACTTCACTTTACACATGATTAATATGTAACATGAACTAATATCCTTTTCCTCTCAAAACTTGGTAAACTGACAACAAAGAAGTACAAAAAGTAAAAACATACCAGTACAAAGAGAAAAGAACCATAGTGAGACATCACCTCACACCTGTTACTATGGCTATTATTAAAAAGATAAGAAATAATAAATGTTGATGAGGATATGGAATAAAGGAAACTCTTGTCCACTGCTGGTGGGAATATAAGTTGGTGAAGCCACTATGGAAAATAGTATGAAAGTTCCTCAAAAAATTAAAAGTAGAACTACCATATGATCCAGCAATTCCACTTCTGAGTACATATCCAAAGAAAAAGAAACCACTGTCTCAAAAAGATATCTATACCTCCATGTCCACTGCAACATTATTCACTACCTATAAGTAAATGTTTACAGCAGTTTTATTTATAACCAAGATATGAAATAGCTTATATGTCCATCAATGGATGAATGGATAAAGAAAAGGTGGTGTACACACAGACAGTATGGAATATTAATCAGGCATAAAAAAGAAGGAAATCCTGCCATTTGTGACAACATGGATAGACCCTGAGGACATTATGCTAAGTGAAATAAGTCAGACAGAAAAAGACAAATACTGTATGATCTCACTCATGTGGAAACTAAAAAACAAGCCAACAAACAAGCTCATAGATACAGAGAACAGACTGATGGTTACCAAAGGCAGGGCATAGTGGGTGGGCAAAATGGGTGAAGATGAGTCAAAAGACACAAGCTTGCAGTTATAAATAAGTCACAGACATGTATGGTACAACATGGTTCGGTTCAGCTCAGTTCAGTCGCTCAGTCATGTCCGACTCTTTGTGACCCCAGAAACTGCAGCACTCCAGGCCTCCCTGTCCATCACCAACTCCCGGAATTTACTCAAACTCATGCCCATCGAGTTGGTGATGCCATCCAGCCATCTCATCCTCTGTCGTCCCCTTCTCCTCCTGCCCCCAATCCCTCCCAGCATCAGGGTCTTTTCCAATGAGTCAACTCTTCACATGGTAACTATACTTAAGAAAGTTGTATATTCAAAGTGAAAGTGAAAGTGAAGTCACTCAGTCGTGTCCGACTCTTTGCAACCCCATGGCCTGCAGCCTGCCAGGCTCCTCTGTCCATGGAATTTTCAAAAGCTGCTAACAAAGTAGATCTCAAAATTTCTCATCACAAGAGAAAAACATGTTTTGTAATTATGTATTGTTATGTTGACAAATGTTAACTAGACTTACTGTGGTGATCATCTGGCAATATATACAAATACCAAATCATTCTGTTGTATACCTGCAACTAAAATTCAGTTATATATCAAAAAAAAGAATAAATAAATAAATAAAATTAAGTTATATAGCAATTACGGGCATGTGTATGCTCAGTCCATCAGGCTCCTCTGTCCATGGAATGTTTCAGGCACTTGGAGTGGGTTGCCACTTCCTACTCCAGGGGATCTTCCCGAGCTAGGGACCCAAACTGCATCTCCTGCATGGGCAAGCAGATTCTTTACCACTGTACCACCTGGGAAGCCCTTATATCAATTATACCACAATTAAAAAAAGATCGCTCAGGTTTTTAACAGGGAAATTTAGTGAAGTGTACCTATTCTAAGTGTGAATTTTAGCCACCTGACCTCATCCAGCTTCCCAGGATACTTGTCACTCGCCCTCGGACCCCTACTTCCAGATCCTGGTAAAGGGTGGAAGAAACCTTCCCTTAAGAAACCAAATAGAGGACTTTCCTTGCAACACAGTAGTTAAAACTCGTCGCTTCCAATGCAGGGGGCACAGGTTCAATCCCTGTTCAGGGAACTAGGATCATACATGCTTTGTGGTACAGGTAAAAAAAGAAAAAAAAAAAAAACCCAAACAGATTCCTATGAGAAAAAAGAAGTGTGAAAGAGAAAACAAATACACAAAAACAGAAACATTGATAACTGGGATCCCACCGCCCAATTACTTTACAGTGAAACCCACCAACTGTCAAACCATGGCCACCCACAAAGTGTGTTCCCAGTGCTTCACTCCTAAATATGAACAATTGAGGATCAAGAGGCATTTGAAAAGAAGCCTCCAATGTCAAAGGGAAAAAAACTAAAACAAAAGAATGGAGTCTGATGAAACAAAAGAAATGAAATGAAAAAAAAAATCCTATAATAGAGAATTCCCTGGTGGTCCAGGGGTTAACATTTGGCACTTTCACTACCACGGGCCCAGGGGCCCAGGTTCGATCCCTGGTTGGGAAACTAATATCCTACAAGTCACGAGGTACAGTCGACCCCCACACAACACAAAAAAACTATAATAAATGTCCTTAGGTAAGTGAGGATGTTGCATCCAGGAAGAAAATGCTCTGAAAAAAAGGAACGGAGCTTCGGGAAACTATACAGCATAAATAATTATTATGTTAGCTGAACTTTCGAAATTCAGTAACAAGAAAACCACTCAGTGAAAAACGGCCAAGTATTCCAGCAGACACTTCACCAATGGTTTTCTTCCCAGCAAAGCAGCACATGAAAAGATGCTCAGCATTACTGTCAGGGAAATGCAAATTAAAACCATGATGAAACAGAACTCTCTGTGACCCCGTGGACTGTAGCCCATCAGGCTCCTCTGTCCATGGGGATTTTCCAGGCAAGGATACTGAAGTGGGGTGCCATGCCCTCCTCCAGAGGATCTTCACAACCAGGGGACTGAACCCAGGTCTCCCGCACTGGAGGCAGATTCTTTACCATCTGAATCACCAGGGAGGCCCTGCAACATACCACCTACTAGAATGGCTAGATCCCTCATCCATTGCTGGTGAGGATGCAAAATGTTTAACTGGAAATGCTTAACTAGAAAAGAGTTTGGGGCTTCCCTGGTGGCTCAGTGGTCAAGAGTCTGGCTGCCAATGCTGGGGCCAAGGGTTCAATCCCTGACCTGGGAGGATCCCACGTGCCACAGAGCAGCTAGGTCCACGCACAGCCTACTGCGCCCGTGCTCTGGAGTCCAGGAGCCGCAACTACTGAGCCTGAAGTCTGGGCTAAGAGCCTGTGCTCCAAAACAACAGTAGCACCCGCTTGCCATAGCTGGAGGAAAAGCTAGAGCAGCAACAAAGGCCCAGCACTGCCAAAAATAAATAAATAAAAAGTATTTTAAAAAAAAGAAAACAGTTTGGCAGTTTCTTAGGAAGTTAAAATACGCTTAGCATACAACCCTGTGATTCCATTCCTCTTTACCCGCGAAAAAGGGAAACTCACGTTTACACAAAAACCTGTAAGTCAATGTTTAGAGCAGTTTTACTTTATAATCTCCAAAACCTAAAAACAACTCAAATGTTCTTAAATGGTTAGGTGGATAAACCAACTGTGGTATACTCATATAATGAAATACCTAGCGAGCAGCAAAAAGGACACAAGCCATATTTTGGATGACTCTCAAATGAATTATAGATAAAAGCACCCAGACTCAGAAAGCTACATAGGTTGTAATTTCATTTATATGATATTCAAAGAAAGACAAAACTACAGGAATAGAAAATAGATCAGTGGTGGTCTGGGGTGAGGGAGAGGAGTTGACTATCGGCACACAGTTTAAGTGAGGTGATGGAACTGTTCTGTATTTCATGGTAGTGGTGGTTACATGACTGTATGTATTTGCTAAAACTTAAGAGTCAAAACTGCACACTAAAAAGGGTAAATTTTACCATATATAAGTTGCACTTCAGTATTTTATAAAAATTATCAATAATGAGAAACATAAGATACTGTGTAAACAAACAGGATGAAAAGGAACAGAAAACAGTTTTTAGAAATTAAATATCTGACAGCTGAAGTAAAAACTGATTTAATAGAAAGCTCGGAAGAGAAAATCTCCCAGAAAGCAGACCAAATTGACAAACAGATAAAAAGAATTGAAAAAGATAAGAAATTTCACATGAACAGTCTAAAATTCCTAACATCTAACTAAAGAGAAGCTCAACAAAAGAAACGATCAAATTTGGGGGGAAATTAGCAAATAATAAATACATTTTCTCAGAACTGTGTGAGTCTGCAGATTAAAAGGGCCCACCAAGTACCCAGGCAGAATGAGTGAAAAAGAGCCACATCAAGGGATATGCAGTCCCTTTAAAACTTCAGAATACTGGGGACCATGAAAAGAGACTAAAAGCTTTGTTGCTCGGTCACTAAGTTTTGTCTGACTCTTTGCAACCCCACAGACTGCAGCACACCAGGGTTCCCTGTCCTTCACCATCTCCTGCAGTTTGCTCAAACTCATGTTATTGAGTTGGTGATGCCATCCAACCATCTCATCCTGTCGCCCCCTTCTCCCGCCTTCAACCTTTCCCAGCATCAGGGTCTTTTCAAATGAGTCAGTTCTTCTCATCAGGTGGCCAAAGTATTGGAGTTTCAGCTTCAGCATCAGTCCTTCCAATGAACACTAAGGACTGATTTCCGTTAGGATGGACTGGTTTGATCTCCTTGCTATCCAAGGGACTCTCAAGAGTCTTCTCCAACACCACAATTCGAGAGCATTAATTCTTCAAGGCTCAGCCTTCTTTATGGTCCAACTCTCATATCTGTACATAAACGACTGAAAAAAAATCATAGCTTTGACTATACAGAACTTTGTTGGCAAAGTGATGTCTGGTTTTTAATACACTGTCTACATTTGTCATAACTTTCCTTCCAAGGAGCAAGCGTCTTTTAATTTTGTAGCTGCAGTCGCCGTCTGCAGTGATTTTGGAGGGATAAAAACAGGTCAGACATGAGGTAATCAGGATGGCCCTTCACCTCACAACAGCAATCCTCGACGCTGGAGCACAGAAAAGCAAACCTTTCTGCGAAAGTGCTTTTTAAAACTAAGGGCCCTACATCCTGCCATCCTCTACCAAGTATTAGGATTGAAAAGGGCATTTTCAGATACATAATGATTTAAAAAAAAAAAAGTTTATTTCTCATGCACCCATTCCTAGGAAGCAACTAGAGATTGTGCTGAAAAAGGCAAGTAAACCAAGGGAGCGGTAGGACCCAAGAAACAGAATCAACGGTGAAAGCAGCAAAAAGAAGTTTCAGGGAATTCCCTGGCAGTGCAGTAGGTTAGCTTTCACTGCCGGGATCAGGTTCACTCCCTGGTCAGGGAACTATGATCCCACAAACTGTGTGGCATGGCCAAAAAGAAAAAAAGAAACCAAGATACGGGGAAAGTTTGCTGTATATCAAGGGAAAACAATCAGTTTATTTCATCTTAGTTATAACTTCTAAAAAATATTACTAAGAACATGTTGCAGTAAATGGAATTAAACATGCACACACACATATGTCCAATGGGTATCTTTGGTTGGCGGGATTATAGATTTCATCTTTATATATTACATGTATTTTCCCAAAGGAGTAAAACTGCACTATTTTTCAATTTTTCACTGCAATTTTTAAAAATCAACTTGAGAACAGATGAGATCTCAGGGGAAGGAGGGACATAGTGAGAGAACCAGGGGCTGGTTTGTAAACCTGGAAAACTGGGGTTTAAGGAACAGGCAGAGGAAGATGTCTTGGAGGAGGAACTACCAGAGAGCTGAGATAATCAAGAGCACTTTTTCTACTTTAATGGTAAATAACAGAAGTCAATGTATTTTTTATTATAGTTCTAGAATAAATCAGATGTTAGGTAAACTAAATGTTCTGAATGGGGAAGTTAAACATTTAATAACCCTTTTAAAGAAGGGGCAGAATAAAAGCTCGAGTTGTTTTTTTTTTTTTAAATGCTCTAGTTTAATGTGCACTTTTTACTTAAATGTGGTCCTCAAAATATTTTTCTACCCTGTGAGTCAACTGACAGTTTTCTGACAGAACAAAATACTACCTTGCTACATTGTAAGTAAGGTTCCTATATTTTTACAGAATCTCAGCTTACAGTTCAAGAACAAATCAATAGACTTGAATAGCTACTATTTATTGAATCTTTACCCAGTACCAGGGCACTATTCAGCCCTCACAAGGCACTGAATTCAGGACTATGGTATTTTACAAAAGAGCAAAGTGAGGTACAAAGACTTGAGCAAAACGCCCATCTTCACCGAGCCCAGATTCATACCCATGAGGATTGGTTCCAGGTCCTTCACTCTTTAATCTCTATGCTACATGTTACCTCTCTAGATCCTTGACATTCATAAAAGATTTACCTAGAATCCTGAGATTCTCATGTATCATGATAGCCTAAGACTTCGTAGTGAGTTTATTTACATACGTGGGTGCCTCCAAAGCCTGCCACACGTGCTTACACTGACTGTGTGAAAATATGACTCCACTTACACTGCTCCTTCTCTGACAAACCTGGAATAAATTCTCCAAGCTGACCAAAAGCAATCCAAAAATCACACATATTTTGGAAGGCTTACAAACTAGCTCTCATTCATCCTAAGAGAACTGTTTCAAAACCCTTTCAAACAAACAAAAAAATAAGTCTGGTTAAAGTGATTCTATTAAAATTGTATTTGTATAAAGAAAAGTATTTGTAATTAATCCAGCTATAACATTCCTAGGATATACCCAAGAGAAATGAATATATCTTGTCCAGACAAAAACCTATACATGAACGTTAGCAGCAGTATTACTCACTATAGCCAAAAAGTGGAAACAATTCAGATGTCCATGGAGTGATGAATGGATGAACAAAAAGTGGTATATCCATATAAAGGAACATTATTTAAATAGAGTACTGTTACATGCTCCAAGATCCAAGCACTTTGGAACCATTAATCTAAATGAAAGAAGTTATATATTGTATGATTTTTTCATAAGAAATTTCCATGAGAGACAAATCAACAGAAAATGAAAGTCGTGGTTGCCAAGAGATGGAGCAGGGGAGGGAGAGAACAAGGAGTGACTGCTGTGACTGTCACTGTTTCTTGTTGGGGTGATAAAAATATTCTGGAATTAGGCAGGGGTGATACATTTACAACTCCGTGAATACACTAAAAACCACTGAATAATACCTTTTTTTTTTTTAAAGGGTGAAAGTTATGCTATGTATTCTGTATCTCAATAAAACTGCTATTTTAAAAATGCAACTTTTAGGGATTTCCCTGGTGGTCCAGTGGTTAAGAATCTGCCTTGCAACGCAGGAGAGACAGGTTCAGGGGGCTAAGATCCCACATGCCTTGGAGCAACTAAGCCTGTGCACCACAACCACAGAAGTCTGTATGCTGCAGCTAAGACTCACGGCAGCCAAATGAATAAAATAAAAATTAAAGAAATAAAAGTGCAACTTTTAAAATGTTTTTGTATTTTTAAATGCAACTTTTATTCAATATTACTTGAAAATAATTCAGCAATTCAGATGTCCAACAAATGTCAGCTCTTACTGTTACTATTTTTAAAAATCACTCAGCAATCAAAAAATATTTGAGTGATGTAACTTAGTATCTAGAAAAATACATAAAATAATTTGACATATAGCAGTAGACAAAGACAATTAAAACATTGTATTTAGCTATACACACTTTAATTCCATCTGTATGATTTTACTTTCAATCTTTCCAAGTGCTTTCTGTAAGTTTTTTCTTTTTAAGAAATGTTCTACCTCCTGAGGGTTATCATTTTAAAGGACTGAAAGCATGAAAAAAAAAAATAGAATAATAAGGGTCAGTGCTAAGCTAGTGCTAAATTATGAAGATGAGGCTCTAAGTGCCACAAGTGGGCATTCAAAGAGGAAAGAGACCAAGGTGATCATCAGTACTCTGGGAGGACTTCTAGGAAGAGATGCTCAGAGTGTGCTGAGGAGCAGGGAATCTACCCAGTGCAAAGAGGGCATCTGCTAGGATCTGCTCCTGTCTTTGTCACCCAGACTACTGGTCTCCCATCACCCCAACCACCTTCTCACTCCCCACATCCCCACTCCAAGAATCTGCAGTCACAGGGAGGACACAGTGTCCTGAAGAGGAAGAAAAGTGGGCCTGAGGGAAGAAAGCAGCGCTCCTGGCCTTAGGATCCCCCGTCCTGCTGCACACACACTGCAATAGCCAGCTTACTCCTACTAACACCCCAGCGGAGTACTGGCCCTGGGTGGTGCACAAGACCGTCCATTACTGCATACCTAGGACACACCTCTCTACCACTCACAGATCACGTTGTCCAACTTTGTAATAACTCTCTGGGGCCCTCGTTTTCTTTCTTTTAATTCTCATGTTTAACCTCTTCAAGTATTTATACCTGAAAACAGATCTCATTAATTTCTCTTATAATCCTGAATGCCTGTTGCTATTGAAAACACTGCCATTCTTACAGAGGCCTATCTGATGAAGCCCTCTGTCTACACTTCTGATGCTGTCCAGGTTTGGAGAATTTTGAAGTACCTCCTGGACTGATGTTTCCTTCCAGGGCTATAAAACCCATCCACATCCCCACCAGTTATCTGTCTTCTTTCAATCCACCCTGCAGAACAGAAGCAATGCTAAATTTCCTGACGTCCCACTGAAATCATATCTCACTTATTTCCAGATCTTCAGACTGATCCCTGATACCCACAAGTGAAATAGATCTGAAATAGACTGGAGAGAAAAGAAAGGGCTTCAGATGTCACCTCTCCATTAATTCTCTCCATTTGCAGGGGGGAAAGAGCTGGCTAAAGTGACGATTTAGTAGTATCTGTGATTTAATGTGCTTTTGTTTCATGCTCCTTGCACAGTGCTGATAGGAATACAGCACATCCCCTGGGTGGTCCAGAAGTGAAAAATGACTGAGGACCCCTGATCTAGCCCAATCCTTACCCAACAGGTGAGGGAGAGAGGAAAAATGCTGCAGCCTGGTTCTCTAACTACCGCCCAACAGTTTCCTATTCACACACTCAGGCTCTTGCTAAAGTAGGTTACTTAAGACTGCCCACACTTGAAAGTCAGTGCCTTGGTTTATGCTACGCCCTCCCTGCCTGTGTCCATCCTCACTAGCTACATGCCCATCCACACTGGCCACATCCCCATCCTCATTAGCCACATGTCCATCCATGAAGCAGACATCCATACCAACTGCCCCATATAGCTTATGAGCCCGCCCTCCCTTAAATCTCCACAGTACTTTGAATCTATCTCACTTGTAGCAATCAGGAATCCCAAGCATACTGAAAAGATATTTGTTTGAAACCCGTGGGAATAAATATTGTCAAACGAGTAACAAATTCTTCTTCCAATAAATCTGCAGTTCATTCATGGCACCTGTGCCACCCACCTCAACTGTCATAATCTTAGAGGACACAAATCACTAAGTCTCCCAGGACAACACCGGGGCTTCTATTTTCTGAGGTCACCAGAAGTTCCAAATTTCAAAACAGCAGCTAAATATTCTCATAAGTCCCGCACAAGTTAAAGGAAAGAACAGCTCTGTTTAAAGTCTGACTTAAACTTTTTTGAATTAGCAAACACTTGATTTCAAAGTGCTGTCGGAATTTTACCAAATGCCTATGCAAAACATTTTCTATACGATTCTTCTCAATGTGTTTCAAAAGTATGTCATAAAACATACTGTCTGAAATAATTCTAACTTTTAACAATAAAAATACTAAAAGCCTTATGCAACCAAATGCTTTGAACTTAAGCAAAACTAGATGATTTCAAATTTTTATTAACAAGTTGCCATCCCTATAGTAACATGTCACGTGAGGGCCTTACATACCCATTTAAATTTTTTCTTCATTAAGAAGAAAACATTTCACCTCCACTGAACTTTTTTAAACCTATGGTCTTAGAAAATTAATCTAGTAACATCAACCAATGTTCTTGCATCAACAGGTATATTACCTACAAAGTACTCAATATACGAACAGATGAATGAGTAATTTCTTATACTAAGTAAGTATAATTCCTTATTCTTATGTTAGTACTTAAGCCAACATTTTAGTTTACAAGACTTAATCAACTTATTCTAAATTACCAGGAAAGTATATTCCTCTTTTTAGTCTTGACAACATAAGTGGATTCAAATCCACCAAATATATTTATTTATGAACTTCTGAGATATCTTAAACCAGTTATAGAACGTTTTTCCTTCCAAAGTATATACACACATATACACATTTACCTAGAAGTACACCCAATAAAACAAATGAAACAAGGGCTTAGCCTAAACAACTATCATGAATTGCTAATCCAGGCAAGTGGACATATTCTAAAAGTTTAGGATGTAAAATGTATCATCTCTTTCACCAAAATCTTGAGAAATAATGTTTCAAAAGTAAAACATCTAACAAGTTAACACCACATCTAATAAAGAAAGGAAAATGCCTGGCAAGCAGTATGAAACAGCAGCTCAAAACACACTTAACTCTGCTACTATAAACTGGTCAAACTATCAAAATCTAATTAGGCCAAATTTTAGTTTCCCACATCCAAAATATTTAGGTATTATGGTACCCACTGGAGAATCAGCACAACTTCATCTATTACAAGTTCTCACCTACTAACAATCATTTGTCCAACCAATCTTTGATGAGCACCTGTGGTGTGCTCGAGACACTGCACTAGGAAATACAGGGGGTGTAAGATGAGCATAAGGATATAGAACCCTTAATTGCACATAAAGGTAGGACAAGCATACACAAGGCAGGCTATGAATGTCATCGGAAAAAACACAATGTCATGGGAATACACAAAGATATAAGGATCTTTTTAAAAAGAGAACCCTAACCACAAAATTGTAATTTAACAGCATATACACTGCTCTCAACCCTAAATATTACTTGCTAAGCCTTCAAAGAGGAGTTAAAGTTAGCTGAACCACCCTGCCAAAACGCCTTAGCTGTGTCTAATCTGAGAAAACCTCCTCCAATAGTATAATTTACTCTCCACAAGTCTTTCAGTTCTGGGCTCCTGGTAGAAAAGACCACATGTGATTTCGTAAGGTAGAAATCATTACTATAAAAGATGCACTAAAATTAAGTTGGCAAGAATGGTGTGTAGTCCTTTCCCCATACAAGACATACACACTTGACATTTGATTCATTCTCCTCATTCTCCTGCCAGCTCTCCCTCACTCTACCCCAAAGACAGGCAAAGACAGATATTACTGTCAGGCAAAAGAAATTACCTTTTTCCTTTGCTGCAAGGACAATCTAAATGGGCTTACATCAGACTTAATACTCACACTTCTCCAATGAGTATTTAAGCATTTATTTTTTTTAAAAAAGGCACATTTACATTTAACCACTTCTCCTATTCCAGTCTCTTACAAAAACAAGTGACACATCTTAATCACTTTGTTAAGACTCTATTCCTTCATGAACTTTACTTTGGAAATGCTCTGAAAACTGGGTTCTAATTTAGTTAATTCAGATTAACAAAAATATAAAGGAAAAGATCTTGTAGGTTACTGATATAAATTATGATCTTTTTTCACAATTTAGTAAACTGCAACTACGTATTTAATACACAGCAACCATTGTGTGTATGTGTATGTGTGTTTTTTAAAGAAACAAAATGTATCTCAGCACCAGCCCAGAGAAGCTCTCTGAGAAAACAGGAGTTTTCTCAGATGAGGGAGGACTCATTACCCTCAGAAACAGAATGAAAAGAAAAAGTCATTTTGCATTAAATTTCCCTATACTTCTGCTGTGTGACTTAGAAGCTGGTCCAAAAGTTCATCTTCAGCAATTACGTCTGCATAATCAACCATACGTCTCTGCAACAGGTGACAGGAAACTGCATTTCTCAGGCAAAGGGATCAAATTAGTTAAGACGCAAGTTCCTGCGGTCTCTTATTTTGCATTTTACCAAAATGATATTGGAATCAGATAAAGTAGCAAATTTGTTTTGGTTTTCTTTGCTTTTTCTTCTTTGGTTTTTAGTCGGCCATTCACTAGCAACTGTTGCACGAGCCCATCAGCACTCAGGAATAAAAACAAACACACAGGACCAGATACGGCTCCCCTACTAACCCAACTGATCCATTTCCTTAAGACGGTTTTAAAACCACACAGCTCGGGGTGTGAAGAGAAGCATGTTGTGTGTGTGTGTGTGTTTGTATGGCACAATCTGTCTGAATCCTCCATTCCCTTTTTTAGGAACCGATATAGACTAAAAATCTAAAAGAAACCACATTAGAAATGCAAAGAGGTTTGCAAAAACAAGAGGCTTCTTTCATTCCAAAAAACCAAACCAAAACAAGGGGAGAAAAATGAATGCAATGGATATGTGTGTGCCAAAGTTTCAACTCTGCCCGGTGGAGACACTGCACTGGCACACATTTTTAAGAGGAAAAAGAGGGGGTTGAGGGGAGAGAGCGAGCGAGCGAGCGAGCGTGTGGCCTGCGAACTGCAACAATGCAATCTCCATTTTGAACAATGCGCCTCTTTCCTCTTGTAAATCTAGTTTTTTGCCACTTGATGGGCCGTCGCATTTCCCCTCCGTTGGGGGGTGGGTGGAGGTGGGGGTGGGGGGGAGACCAGAGAGGGAGTGAGCCGGGGGGAGGGAGGGGGGAGGAGGTGGGGAAGAAGTCTGCAGCGACCGGGCTGGGTGGGTACCTGGAGTGCTGCTATAGGTGCTATGGCTCCTGAAGCTGCTTTCCGTGCAGTAACTGGCGTCGTCGTCGTCGTCGTCTTCCATCTCCTCCGGATAGTCGGAGTCATCGTCGTCCTCCTCCATCTCATCCTCCTCGTCGTCCTCGGAATCCTGGGTCTCCTCGGCGTCGCCGTCCTCCTCCTCCTCCTCCTCCTCCGAGACCATGTCCTCCTCCTCCTCCTCCTCTTCGCTCTCGTGGTCATCGTACACCACTTTGTTGACGGCCCTCCGGGCCGGGGTGGTCCGGGCCAGGTGGCCGCCGCCGCCCCCGCCCCCTGTCCTGCCGCCCCCGCCTCCTCGCCCCCCCCGGCCCGGGGCGCTGGTGCTGGGGGGGGCCGGCGGCGGCGGCGGCGGCGGCGGCGGCGGCTTCCTCCGGCTACTGCTGCCCCCCCTGGGCGAGCTCAGCCGCGTCTTGGGCGCCACCTCAGCCTGGGCGGCGGCCCACCTGCCCCGACTGCTGCCGCGGTGCCGCGAGCGGAGCCCCCCGATGGGTCCGGACGTGGGCGGCGGCGGCGGCGGCGGCGGCGGGGCCGGGGCGCAGCGCTCCGCAGCGGGAGCCGCGGGCTGCTTGGGCGGCCTGCCCCGCCGGCCCCTCATGTCGGAGCTGAGGCGGGGGGGAGAAGGGAAAGCGGAGGGGGGAGGGGCGGGCGGAGGGGTGGCGGTGGGGGGCGCCGGGGCCGGGTGGGGAGGCCCGCGGGGCCGGGCGGGAGGGGCCCGGCCGGCGGAAGCGGGTGGAGGGAGAAGGCTCAATCCGAATTGCTGGGGCCCCACTCCGGATCGCCTTCAGCCGCCATCTTGTTTCTTCCCTCTCGCTCGGTGACTGGGGGAACCGACAGCGGCCGCAGGCCCGGAGCGCGGTCACGTGAGCTGCGCCGCCGACGAGCCTGGGACGGAGCGAGGCCGCGCGGCGGCCGCTAGGGGGAGTGCGGGAGCGCCGGGTCGGGGGCGGGGAGCCCGGGGCGCCTCCGCGCGGCTTGGCTAGACCGCGGCCGCCGCCGGCTGTGAGGAGAGAGGCGCTCCCTCGCGAAGTGCCCGGTGTCGGCGGCCCCGGGAGCCGGCTGCCGACTCTGAACTCACGGGGCCTCCTTCTCGCGTGTCCTTTTCCCCCGCTAGGAGACGAGGGCAGGGAAGCCCCCAGATTTGTCCCCGTCCTGTCCCGTTGGGAAAAGTGATGGTGACAGAGTCAGAGAGGGTATCGCGCCGGGGGGTGCAACTCCAGCGACAGAAGGGACAAGGTGAGCGCCAGCAACGGAGGGAAGTTACCTGGGGACGGTGAGACGAGCCCCCAGAACTGTGAACCTCCCAACGCTTGGCTCGAGAGAGTCCAGAAATTGATCCCAATGATAACCGCTGGGGGGGTGGGAGGGGGCGCTGTGCTGGAAGCCCCGCCCTAAGCTGCCAGACCCAGAGGGAGGGTCGCTCTGGGACTCGGGATAAAAGCCCCTCCCAAAAAGCCTTCGATAAACTTCAGAGAGCAACTACATTCCAGCCTCCTCCACCTTTGCCAGTGTCCGAGCTAGAATCTCGACCACCTCAGAGAGAGCTTTCTAATTTCTTCCTTGCTGTAGAAAGGATAACTTCTGTCCTATTATCTACTTTAAAATGTTGGGTGTTTGAGTTATCGGGAAATAATTTTAATCTCTACCTGACAAGTAACAAAGTCTCGGCTAAACCCAGGGGACGAATCATGAGGATGAAATTTTAGGCATCCCG
Organism: Muntiacus reevesi; assembly: GCF_963930625.1. Taxonomy (NCBI): domain Eukaryota; kingdom Metazoa; phylum Chordata; class Mammalia; order Artiodactyla; family Cervidae; genus Muntiacus; species Muntiacus reevesi. The sequence continues at coordinate 13,569,761 of NC_089266.1, read as the reverse complement.
GGACCAAAGCTGGACTTCTCTCGTAGCTCAGCTGGTAAAGAATCTGCCTGCAATGCAGGAGACCCGGGTTTGATCCCTGGGTCGGGAAGACTCCCCTGGAGAAGGAAATGGCAACCCACTCCAGTATTCTTTCCTGGAGAAACCCATGGACAGAGGAGCCTGGCAGGCTACAGGCCATGGGCTCACAGAGTCACTAGTCTTAAGTCTAGCGACTAAAACCACCAACACCAGGGACCGAAACGGAGACTCAACTCGAAGTGGTCTGGGGCTAAGACCCAGACTGTATTTTATAATGTATTAATATTTATTGGAACATGTGACCACAAAGAAGTGATTTGTGTTAACAGGATTCTGTCCACCAAGTGAATTATTACAGTGGAGTTAGAAGGATAGAATGCACATGTGATATGAAAATGAACATACAAGTATTAATGGGCAAATTCACTTATTCAATATATTAATAGTTCCATTGAGCGACAAGGGAGGCAAACTTCTGTGCCTTCAGGAACCAGGTAATTAATGAAAGTAAATCAAGTGGGCAAGGTGTGGACTTTTCACAGCTGAAAGTGCCTGAGTTTTGTTTAAAGAGAGCAGCTTTGGGAATATGGGCCCGAAATGGCCAGATCTTCAAATTTTTTGAAGGTGCACATGTGCACTCCACATGAATCTCTTGGTTTTTAAATGTTGGAAACTGTCGATGAAGAAAGTATACTTCAGATTGATCCAAATGAATGCAGTTCAGATATAGCCCAGAACCTACAAGTTTGCAACCTGTATCCTGCACTATTTAAAGTACAGTCCTAGTTCTAATGAGATGGATGAAACTGGAGCCCATTATACAGAGTGAAGTAAGCCAGAAAGATAAAGAACATTACAGCATACTAACACATATATATGGAATTTAGAAAGATGGTAATGATAACCCTATATGCAAAACAAAAAGAGACACAGAAGTACAGAACAGACTTTTGAACTCTGTGGGAGAAGGTGAGGGTGGGATGTTTCAAAAGAACAGCATGTATATTATCTATGGTGAAACAGATCAATAGCCCAGGTGGGATGCATGAGACAAGTGCTCGGGCCTGGTGCACTGGGAGGACCCAGAGGAGTCGGGTGGAGAGGGAGGTGGGAGGGGGGATCGGGATGAGGAATACGTGTAACTCTATGGCTGATTCGTGTCACTGTATGACAAAACCCACTGGAAAAAAAATAATAATAAAATCAAAAAAATAAAAATAAAGTACAGTTCTAGGACTAGAGAAACCCCATAGGAAAGCAAGGAAGATTCAGCACAATCGAAAATAAAGACTACATTTGCAAAATAAATAAATAAAGTACAGTGCTAGGGACTTCCCCGGTAGTACAGTGGATAAGAATCCCCCTGCCAATGCAGAGGACATGGGTTCAATCCCTGGTCTAGGAAGATTCTACAAGCCACGGTACAGCTAAGCCTATGTACCAAAACTAGAGTCCACGTGCTACAATTAGTGAAGCCCCTCTGCCTAGTTCCACAACAAGAGAAGCCACTGCAATGAGAAGCCCATGTGCTGAAATGAAGAGTAGCCCCCGCTTACCACAGCTAGAGAAAGCCAAAATAAATTATTTTAAAAAAGAAAATGCAGGGGACACAGGTTCTATGGCTGGTCCAAGAAGATCTCATGCCTCGGGACTCCTAAGCCCGTGCACCACAACTACTGAAGCCCAGGCACCCTAGGGCCCGTGCTCTGCAACAAGAGAAGTCACCACGATGAGAAGCCCACACACCACAGCTAGAGAGAAGCCCCCACTCTCGCAGCAACCAAGACCCAGCACAGCCAAAAATAAATTAATTTCTTTTTTAAAGTACAATGCTAGGTACTTAAATACAAAGATATTTAAAATGGTGACAGCCTTCAGAGTCTACAATCTAATTGTGGAGGAAATCTATTTTAAAATAGATTCTTCTTATTATAAGTGATCTAGAGATGATTTAAAGGATATGGGAGAATGCGTGTAGATTATATGAAATACTATGCCATTTTATATAAAGACTTGAGCATACTTGGATTTTGTTATCTGGGGGTGGGAGGGTGTGGGGAGAGCTGTCCTAGAACCAATTCCCGGAAGATACCCAGGGACCATTGTAAATAGAATCCTAGCTCTCAAGCTCTTAGCTTCCAGCTGGTGCAGTCGGCATGCATTCTCTGTCATTCCACTGTTTCCTAAAGTCAGATGCTTCCAGTTGTTGGGGTTCACAGTGGGGTCAGTGAATCTAATCAGACAGCCAGTTTCTTACTTCACTGCAAAGTTAGTTCCTTAGTCAGATGCTGTTATGGACTAAATGTCTGTGTCTCCACAGAATTCACAAGATTAAATCCTCCCCCTGAGCGTGATGTATTAGGATATGGTGTCTTTGAGAGGTAATTGGGATTAGGTGAGACGGTGAGGGTGGAGCCCTCATGAATGGGACATTGCCCTCCTAAGATTATGAGAGAGCCTGCTTCCCATCTCTGCTCTCTGTGTGAGGATATAATAAGAAACGGGTAGTCTGCAGACTGGAAGGGGGCTCTCGCTAGAGCCCAAACACACTGGTGTCCTGATCCCAGACTTCCTGCTTCCAGATAGTGAGAAATAGATTTCTGTTGTTAATAAGCCACCCAGCCTACAGTAATTTGTGATAACAGTCTGAACTAAGACAGATGCCATAATATATAAGATACCATGGTATCTTATTTGGTAAACCCATTTAAGACGAGGACGGTAAAAGCATAGCTGGTAGGGGGAAAAAAGAAATTCAGTGTAAACCCCTTCCCAGTGAGGTTGACTCATTGTACCTACCATGATAGAATTAATACATGATAATGATTCCTTCTATTAATTAAATGGGCATTCTGCAGTGGCAATGGTCAGCTACTCCTTGTCGGGGAGAAGCATGTGATGAGCTCGTGACTCCAATAAGCAGGCTAGGGAAAGGTTGACTAGGAAAGAGCTTCATCCACCTGATCAGTTATCTTGTTCATTAATTTATTAAGGCTTCTTTAGCAGTGGGGACATTTTGATAAATATTCCTATAGGGTGCAAGTACTCTCGCTTCCTAAGTCTATTTTTGAAAGGTTCATCTATGTCTATATCCTCTCTCCCAGACTGCCTTGTCACCAGCCAAAGTCCCTACCCACCGGGCCCATGAATTGGTGTGGTCTTTCTCAAGGGAAAGAGAACCCAAGAGTACAACTCACAGCTTATGCCACTTTAGGACCATTTTCAAGACCACCTCCAACTGCAACTAGAACACCTTAGCAGTCTACTCCCAGCTGATACCATCTGTTACACCACGTTCAAATGTCTTGCTTAGTCACCTAGACTATGGAGTTTCCATAAAGTCATGGATGTGAATTGTGAGAGGAGAGGCGGTAAAATGGGAATAGACAGACAGGAATATCTCACTTTATCATGCTTCGCTTTACCGTGCTTTGCAGTAAAGATACAATGTTTTACAAATCGAAGGCCAATGTGGCAAGGAGCTGGTATGTTAGCTCCCACAAAGCGGAGGGCTGATTCGATCTGAGAGGGACTGTAGGTTGGGTGAGATACAACACAGAGAGAGAAGTGAACGTGCTTTAACTTGGACTTGAAGAGCTTGGAGAATGATATATTACAGACCTGCAGTTAAGACTCAGAAAGTCAGCACAGGAGCTGGTTTAGGAAGGAAGTGATTAGCTCTGTGACCTTAGACAGCTCACCCTGACTGGGCCCCAGTTTCCTCACATATAAGTTAAGGGGGCAGGATTAGATCTGTACTTTACAACCCTTTCACATTACAGCACCCAGTGAAAATTAGACGGGCTTATTGAGTGTGATAAAATGTTTCCTTTATAGAATACAATTATAATGAAAGTTAAAAATATAGCATTAACAAGTTAAAGTTGCTCAGTTGTGTCCGACTCTTTTCGACCCCATTTACTATACAGTTCATGGAATTCTCCAGGCCAGAATACTGGAGTGGGGAGCCTTTCCCTTCTTCAGGGGATCTTCCCAACCCAGGGATCAAACCCAAGTCTTCCGCATTGCAAGCAGATTCTTTACCAGCTGAGCCACAAGGGAAGCTCAAGAACACTGGAGAAGACAATAAATAGAGAATTTGTTAACACTTTACAAAAAAAATATTTTTGTTAAATGAGAAACTTGAATCCTGGTATCTAATTTTATATTCTCAGCTTTGTGTTTTAAATAGCTCATCCCTGATTGAGACTCTTGAACAGTGATCTCGTTAAATGACAAGAAACTGCAGCAGTAGGTGATAGAAAGAAATTTAAACCATCTTTTATAACCACTCACTTACAACAGTAGAAATTATATTTAAGTTATGTTTAATGCTCTCCCTTTTCTTTCATTGACAAACGTGCTTCTAAAATTTCTTGTGGATTTTTGATCCAATCAGACTTGTTCATAGCTAGTATTTCAAAACAATGATGAAGCCCCAGCTTACAGAGCACAGACACTATTACATTAGTCACTTCACAGTTTGGACATCATTTGTGGCACATCAGCCACAAATAGAGAAGATTATTCAACATAGAAGTATGTGAAGATGGAGTTTCTGAGCTGTGAGCACCAGAACCCCCACCACACACACTCATTTATTCACAACTTCCTACCTGCCAGATTGCTCCTTGGCTACCTGGGACACGAATTCCTTAGCATCTCTATCTAGGCAAATTTGTGCCCTGCATCTGACTGTCAATGATGGCTTCTTGCTCAGTCTCAAGCCACCACCGACACCCCCCCCCACCGCCGCGCCCCCATGTAACACCATCAGAGGATGAGGCTGTAGTGAACAGGAGTGACTGCTCAGAGGCTGCAGTCACTGTAGGGGCTGGGAGGATGAACATCCCCATCCCCCACCATCCAGACCTCATCCACTGTGCACTGGTGTGTGTCACAGCTCCCTGGTTCAGCAGGTCTGGATTAGACCATCTCTACGGTTCCTTCCAATGCTAGCATCTATGATTATGATCCTGTGATGCTTCTTATTTAGGAGGCTGGATTTGGCTTACTGGTGGGAAAATGAGTTGGAAATGTCTCGGAGACAGTTTGAAATGTGGACCCAAGCTCTCACAAGATTAAAACTGGAGGTATAATTTGGTAGCCAGCCTCATTGAGATGAAAACAGCTGCCCCAGGGATAAATTAAACTACTATGAAAGACAGGGTGAAGAGAGAAAAGAACAGCTCATATAGACCTTGGGAAATCATTTGCATTTCAGAGATGGAAGAGAAGTCTATTCGATGATGTAGTGAATGTTCAGTCAATACTGGCTTTGGAGTGAGGTGTAGCCAAATGGAAGCTAAGGGCTGATTGAGGCTTGTGTCCCAGACCTGCGAACCTCAAATCTAACTTTTCCATGATCGCGCTGACCACTCTCCTTGGTTTCTTTTGTGGACTCATCTCCCTCCACCTCCTGGCTTCAATGGCATTATCCTCAGGTTTCTGTCCTACTTACGCATTGCCTGGACACTCTCTCCGACTTCTGTGACTTCAGTCACCACCCAAGAAGCTCATGTTTTCCAAGCCAGCATCTCTTGTCCAAACTTGTGCTCGGATCACCTATTTCTCAAGCAACCATTTGATTACTCACTTCCCTAGTACCAGAGATAAAAATCCTCTGAATTTAAACACAAGTATTTTGCTCACCTGTCAGTCCTCATTTAGGGAGGAACACAGCCTGGCTCCAGCTGAGAAAACAAATGTCATTTGGGTACCTATATAAAATGCTTGCACCTTTGGAAGTATTCTGGGGAGTGAGATGGGGTCACCAAAGAAATGGGGTTACCAATAAGATGGGGTCACCAACTTATCCCAATTTGCCAAGGACTTCCCCAATTTTAACACATGAGAATCTTGTATCCCAGGAAATCTCTCAAGTCCAGGCAAACCTGCTGGTTGGTCCCCCCACCCCACCATGGAGGTATGCCCACTGTAAACAGAGAAGATCCGGAAAGAATGGCTGAGTGTATAAGTATAGACATTTTATAAATATTGGGGTGGTGGGGGGAAGCAGACATGATCTAGCTACTCCCTAGGGCCCCTAGAACATTTGCAAAGGTCTGCAGGAGCAGGTGGAGGCAATGAGGCAGAGAAATTTGGGTTAAACCCACAAGCTGGAGATGCCAGGGGATTTTTGGAATATAATTACATGGCCAAGATGACACCACATACACAATTTTGTCTTTTTTTTTTTTTTGCCTTGCAACATGTGGGATCTTAGTTCCCTGACCAAGTGATCAAAACTGTGCCCCCTCAATTGGAGGCACAGAGTTTTAACCACTGGGCTACTGGGGAAGTCCCTGTCTAGGGCTTTTGTATCTGTAATTCTACAGTACATTCTCACAATTTAATGGCTTCATAATATTCCAAGAGGATTCTGAATTTTCTTCATTTTTTTTTCTATTACGAGTAACACTTCATGAATATCTTTGTGCTAAAAGGGTTTTTCTGTATTAAAATGTTTTTCAATAGTAACTTAAAATTATCATTGATGGAGCATATACATTTTGAGATATTATCTCATTTATTCCTCTATATTAAAGCACCCCTGTGGAGCAGATATTATTTTCCTTAGGTAGAAATTGGAGCCCAGAGGCTATGTCATTTGCCCACAGCTCGTGCATGATGAAGCCAGGACTCGAAACCAGCACCACTCTACATCTTTTTAAATATGCTGATGATGAATTTTAATTAGTTCAGGGCCACACTGTTGCTTGCTGGGTTTGCTGCACTGAGCCTCCCCGAGCCTTGCATATGTATCTCTTTATTTCTGGTTGCTTGCATTGCCCAAGTCATCACATGTGTCTTTCTTTTGCATTTCTCCCACTGTGTTGATTTAATATTTACTTGTTTACACATTTGTTCCGCCTGCAAGTGGGGGAAGCAACCCCCCAGGGTAGAAATGCACTTATGTGTCTCCTCCCAAGTACCCAAGCAGAATGGAGTAGAGACGAGAGATCTGTTGTTGAATGTGCAGAAGGAGAATCAATTGGTAGTTTAAGAGTGAAGGATTATTACTGGAACAACTTGATGGGTGAGCCTTGGTGGTGCTGTATGTGCTCAGAGAAGGTGATATCTCAGGGGCTGGGAGGAAGGGAGGAAGGATTTGATCCAGGCAGACTAGCTGACTGGACTGCAGGAACAAGGAAAGCAAATCTAGGGATGTGAGAAGGTCCGTGGATGCCTTAACTTACTCAGTGTTTACAGAGCACCTACTGTATGCTTGAAGTATATGCAGTACTACTTTGGGTGGGGTGGAAGAGGCTTCTGTGGGCAGGCAACATTTTAGTTCTAATCTGAACATTAAAGTAGCCATCTGTTGAAGATCTGAAGAATGTTCTGAACAGAGTGGACCCAGCATGTTGAGGAAACAGTAAGAAGACTGAATGTGCAGGGGCCACTCTGTAATCTAGGGCAGGTTTCTTGACCTCTATTTGTCATAGGTAAAATGGGGATGATAACCCCACTGTACCCATCTCAGGGTTGTTATGAGTATTAAATAAAAGAATGCACATGAGGAGCCCAGCACAGTGCCTACAACTCAGCAAACAATGAAGTTTAAGGATAATAGTAATCACTAAGATCCTACAATTATTTATTATTCTATTAATAGAAGAACACTGAGAAGTGCATGCAGAGTCACATGGAATTGTCCAGTGTTAATACTCAGGAGTCGTTCAGGCCTGGGTTCAGTCCTGGGGCCACGACCTAACAGCGTAATTTGCATTTTCTTTTACTTCTTTAAGCTGTAGTTTTCTCAGCTGTGAAACAAAAATAAAAATAGTACTTATTGCATAGGATTGTTTAAGGACTAAATGGAAAAAATACACATAAAGCATTTAATACAGGGTCTGGTCACATGAGTTCCCAGAAAGTCTGTTTTTGATTATTATCATTGAAGTACTCGGAGGTTGACTCTCTACCATACCATCATCTCCCGAGGAAGAACTGTAGTTTACATCAGCCCTGAGCCCTTCTCTGACTTACCCATAATCTCTGTTAGCTAAGTGAATCCTAACAGTGCCTTAGATAGTTTTATTCTTTACATTCAATGCACTTATTTTGTTAAGTAGTCATTTTTATTAGTTATACAAGAAAAGAATTAATATGTTCTGATCAAATCAGCAATCCTAAAGAAATCAACCCTGAATATTCATTGGAAGGACTGTTGCTGAAGCTGAAGCTCTAGTATTTGACCACCTGACGCAAAGAGCTGACTCATTGGAAAAGACCCTGATGCTGGGAAAAGGAGAAGGGGGTGGCAGAGGATGAGATGGCTAGATAGCATCACCAACTCAATGGACATGAATCTGAGCAAACAGTGGGAGATGGTAGAGGACAGAGGAGCCCGGCAGGCTACAGTCCACGGGGCTGCAGAGTCAGGCACGACTTAGCCATTCAACAACCACAACAACCGATTTAAACAAAACATCATAAAATTAAAATCTAAACCACGATGAGATCCACTAGCATGCCTGAAATTTTTATTTAAAAAAAAAGGAAAACAACAAGTGTTGGTGGATGTGGGAAAATTAGGACCCTTGTATATTGTTGGTGAGAGTGTAAAATGGTGCAGCCCTGTGAAAAGACATTGGCAGCTCCTCAGAAGGTTTAAACATGAGTTGCCATATGACCCAGCAATTTGACTCCTAGGTATATAGCCCAGAGAACTGAAAACATGTTCATGCAAAAACTTGTACGCAGATGTTTGTAGTCAAATATAATTGTCCAAAAGTAAAAATAACCCAATGTCCATCAGCTGATGAATGGATATATCCATACAACGGGACATTAGTCAGTCTTTTAAAAGAAGGAAATGCTGACATATGCTGCAACATGGATGAAATCTGAAGACTTGCCAAGTGAAATAAGCCAGATACAAAAGAATAACTGCTATTCAGTTCCCTGGAACAGTCAGATTTGTGGAGACGGAAAGTGGGATGGTGGTTGTCAGGGGCTATAGGAGGAGGAAAATGGGGAGCTAGTGTCTCATGGGGACAGAGTTCCAGTTTGTAACGATAACAAAGCTCTAGAGAGAGATGGAGATGATGATCGCACAACTGTGTGATTGTACTTAATGCCAATGAACTCTTCACTTGAAAGATGGTTAATGTGGTTGGGGACTTCCCTGGTAGTCCAGTGGCTAAGACTCTGTGCTCCCAACGCAGGGGGCCAAGGTTCAATCCCTGGCTAGAGATTAAGATCCCACATGCTGCATAACACGACCAAAAAAAATTTTTTTTAATTGTTTTTTAAATGATTTATTTTTGGCTGTGTCGGGTCTTAGTTGCTGCAAGGGCTTTTCTCGAGTAAGGGCGAGCAGAGGCGACTCTCTAGTTGCGGTGCATGGGCTTCTCATTGAGGTGGCTTCTCTTGTGCAGCACGGGCCCTAGGGTGCATGGGTTTCAGAGGCTGTGGCTCCCCGGCTCTAGAGCACAGGCTCGATAATTGTGGCTCATGGGCTTAGCTGCTCTGAGGCATGTGGGGTCTTCCTGAATCAGGGATCAAAACTGTGTCTCCTGCATTGGCACGCAGATTCCTTACCACTGAGCCACCAGGGAAGCCTCTGTAAATTTTTTTTTAAGTAAATAATTGGTACAAGGAATGGGAAAAATATATATAGATAATGCTTTGTCTTCTTTAATTAGCTCTCCTTACCCTTTCAGCAACAAAGTTACTCTCAATGGATACTATTATTATCAATTAGTAAGGTTTTTAGTCCCTTTTCTAACATTTACATATATACAGCTCCAGAGAAAATATGCAAGTTTAATTTTTATACTCTTTAAATTTTTTCTTTTAGTGTATCTGTGGTTCCACAACTTCCTTTTTTCCCCTCCCCTCTATGGACTTTCTTTCTGTCTCATTTGGACTCTGCTTAAACTGACCTAGTTTCCTCTTTAATCAAACCCTCAGGAACCAATTCATTACCATTAAAAATGATCTAACAAGCTTTATTTTGATCATTGCTAAAAATTCTTTTTTATTTTAGGATAACGCAATCGCAAAGAATGTTACTTGACCAGTAAAAAACAACACTTCTGAATAAAATTTGAAAAACATATGCCAGCAGGCTTACCTGATGATAAAGATGATTGCAGCTGAAAGCTGCATCTGCCAGACAATGGTTTTAGATTTTCTGTGCTCCCTGAAAGCTGTGAAAAATGTATCACCCAGCATCTTGATAAAGAAATCAATTACCTACCTCATTCTGAAGGAAGAGAAAGAGAGGATTAAAAAAAACAACAACCAAAAATGGTAAGAATAAAACAAACTGGGAAGAGACATATGTTTCAAGGTAGCATTGCATTTCCTGAAAATATCTTTTATGCGTTCAGATATTCAGGATGATTTTTATTCCATTATTCCTGAGTCCTCGGAAGTCACTGGGAATATTTATCCTCGAAGCAGCTAGCTGCCAACCTTCAACCACACCCAATGTCATTTTTCTTAGCTTGTCAGGACAGTTACCCAGAGTTGCCTCTGCCCCTCCCCACCACAGGCATCCCATTCAAAAATTCACAGCCCCTGCTGGCCTGGCAGTAGAAAACGAATTTAGTTTGCAGGAGAAAGCTACACATGATCTTTTTTTTTTTTTTCTGAACTGGGTTCCTTTTGCTGCTCACTGCTCCCTGACCAGCCCTGGTAAATAGGAAGTGAAAAAAAAGCACAGGTTTTTCAAAGCGCTCCATTTAGTCTTCTTAACAGGTCATTTTCACCGAGCAACACAGGAATGGAAAATTTTTATTTCTTGATCAATTACAAATACCCTCAGTAATTTCAGCCATTTCATTATCTTCTCGCCCTCACAAATGCTGCTTTCCCAGCCAGGAGGCTATAAAACCAATGTCTTAGGAGATTCAGAATTTTATTAAACATTTATTTGCTTTACTCAAAAGTGAATGTATGTTAGCTTGATCGTAAAATAAATGACCTTTTTTGGGGGGGCGGGAAGGAACATGGTAAATGAAACATAGGACTCATTTGCCAGCTGATGCTGAGGGCATGAAATAAATAAGAGGCTGGTGGTGGGGAAGCCTCTCACACCTTGGCTAGGAGAGTGCATCCATGGATTGAGAACTGAGGCTGGAAGGAGAGGATCTGCTTTGCCCTGCTCTGGGAACACACACACACACACACACACACACACACTAACTGGATTCACACACACACACACACACACACACAACCTAACTGGATTGACCTCAAGGGTAGCCATGGCCGGGTTGCACCTAATTTCAGAGGCTCTGCCCTCAGCCAGGGCTACTGTAGTTTTAAAGCTGCCACCATCCAGGACAGAACCTTGCTTTGCTGATTCTCTACCTTCTACCGTGTTTAGAAAACTAGACCCAGGTCACAGAGGCAGGGAATAAAAGCTAGTCTTATAGACATGCCTCAACCCATTTGTATAGACTGAATCCCCTGACGCAGACTGTGGCCCAAAAATGAATGAACAGAACCTGGAATCTAGCAAGGGGTCTCAGACTGCCTGTATTTCTGTCTTCTACCTGATCCCTCCACTAGGGGACTGATGATAGTAGTGGTATTAGTCGCCAGTTGTGTCTCTTTGTGACCCTATGGACTGTAGTCTGCCAGGTTCCTCTGTCCATGGAATTCTCCAGGTCAGAATACTGGAGTGGTTAGCCATGCCCTTCTCCAGGGGGGTCTTCTTGACCCTGGGATTAAACCTGGGTCTCCTGCATTGCAGGCATACACTACAATCCGAGCCACCAGGGGACTGAGCTCAATGTAACTGAGGAGGGGGCTAGCCAGGTTCCTGGGCTCAGGGTGACAAAAATACCACTGGCTACTCAACCTAGTCCCACTTGCACCGCTTTCCTTAGATGTCAGATGTATCTTTGTCCTGGAAACACTCAAAGCACATTTTGACCAGAAGAATGTTTAAGATGTGTCACGGAAGGATTTGTGGGACGGCTACATTCAAAGAAGAAACTGGAGTGTAGGACTTAAAATCTATATCATTCTGGATTTGAGGGAATGGGAGTCAGAAATAGATTTCAAGCTAAGTCTTGAGCAGTTTGAAGTCATGGCGGTGGCCTTAGGCTTGGGCAATGCCCCTGCTCTCTTCAGGAGCTCATGAAAAGGTCCAGCCTAGGTTTCTGGGCATCCTCTTCCACTGGGTGGCATCCTCGTTCTTTTTTTTTTTTTTCTTTTTGCTGCACTGAGTAGCATGTGAAATCTTAGTTCTCCAACCAGGGATCGAACCCATATGCCCTACAGTGGAAGCTCAAAGTCCTAACCACTGGACAACCAGGGAATTCCTGACATCCTCATCCTTTGGCCAGACCTGCGGAAGCGTTGGTCCAGCGGTTCCAGACCAACAGCAAGGGCGCCACCTCCAGGCCAATCTCCAGAACAGAGGTGTTGTGACCTGGACTGATATTCTGGGTCACATTCATTCTGGGCAGTGAATCCTGGGCAAAGGATCCCGGCTTCTAGGTTGGGGACATCCTCCCCCGCCCATACAATTCTAGAATCTAGGGCTTCTTGGGACTCAAGAATCTAAGTGGTTCATCCATACTTTGCCACCTTGTTTGACCTCTGAAAAGAGAGGAGTTTCCTCAGGTACCAGCCTCGCTGTGTATTTTGTTTCAGGGATTAACAACTTTTTGTTTTTAACTTGACTTCGGCCTTCCTGAAGTTAGCCTGGCCTGACATCCTCAAAGCCAACCATTCCGGCCTGTCTCAAGGACTGCCCGACCTAAGTGACTTCCCCCCTTGTGACCCCATGTCAAGAAACCCATGATGGCTGATGTCAGTGACCTTGTGGGAAAGATGGAACTGCTAGGCAACTGGGTGGCCTTCAAGGAGGGGTGTCCTTCAAGGAGGGGTGTCCTTCATCTGACAGCCAGGCATGCCCGAGACACACTCGGCTCTTCTCATGCCTCATCACAGTCTTCAAAGGCTGGGATTCTCACTTTGGCCAGCTGAGCAAAACTGTTTAGCAGATATCCTGTCACAAAAGCTGGGGAAGGCAGGGAAGTCCCACGCCCACAGCCCCACGGCCTGAAAGCTTTGCAGCCACACCAGGTTTGCTGTTGGTGGTCTAAACAATTCTGCAAGACCACCATACAGCCGGCTGAGATCCCAGTCTCCCCAAAGGTAAGGCAAGAAAGGCACAGGATCCTCTTCCACCGGAATCGCTATCAGTGCCTGGGCAGCCGGAACCTGCTGGGATCAGATGAGACACTACTCAGCATGCCGCTGATGGTCATTCAAAATCCTGCACATGGTCCAAAAGAGCTTTTGGTGGGGCTTCCCTGGTGGCTCAGAGAGAGCGTCCGCCTGCAGTGCAGGAGACACGGGTTCGATCCCTGATCTGGGAGGATCCCACACGCCTTGGACCAACTGACCCCGTGTGCCACAACCACTGAGCCTGTGCTCTAGGGCCCAGGAGCCGCAACAAGGGAAGCCACTGCAATGAGAAGCCCAAACACTGCACCTAGAGAGTAGCCCCCACTCACTGCAACTAGAGAAAAGCCTGCATGCAGGCTAGAGAAACTAGAGAAAAGTCTGCAACACAGACCCAGCACGGCCTAAATAAATAAATAAATAAAATTATTAATTTTTTTTTAAAAGGAAAAAAAAAAAGAACTTTTGGTGGCCCTGCGGTCTGGAAATTGTCCCTGAAACCCTGAACTCTTGAGGTCACAGGTACTCTGGCTGGGGATAGACAGCAACAGACCCGAGGGCTAATATACCCTCTGCAGGCCCTTTAATGCCCGTGGGCATCACATCGTCATGGTGGATGAAGGGGATACCCTGACTCCGTAGGTGACTTCACCCTCTACACTGGACTTTTCTTCTGGGTTTATGGTGGAATACGTCAGTCAAGCTCTAGAGAACTCTCCCTGCTCTCTGCCCACAGGGAAACATGACTGCAACACCCACCTTCACTGTAAAATCTGCGGACAGTTCAGCACATTCTTAGGTCCAGAATACACAGACACATGCCTACCATGGCTTCCATTTCTTGAACCTTCTAAATCACCAATCATCTCACCAGCAAATGCTTAGGACCCCAAGGACTTGCACCCTAGGGATGTACATCAGAGTCACCGGAAGAGCTTTAGAAAAAAATAGAATTCTTGCTATAAATAGACATGTATGTGGTCATTTGATTTTCAGCAAAAACATCCAAACAATCCTGTGGGGAAAGGAAAACGTTTCCAACAAATGTTACTGGAAAACTGGACATCCATTCCAGGTGAGAAAACAGGCAAACCTCCACCCCTTATCTCGTGCGGATATAGTTGCTGAGTTGTGTCTGACTCTTCTGCAACCCTATGGACTGTAGCCTGCCAGGCTCCTCTGTCCGTGGGATTTCCAAGGCAAGGATGCTGGGATGGGTTGCCATTTCCTACTCCCGGGGATCTTCCCGACCCAGGGATTGAACCCGCATCTCTTGCGTCTCCTGCACTGGCAGGTAATTCTTTGCCACTGAGCCACCTGGGAAGCAGCCCCTACCTCCCCAGCCGCTTACCTCATTCCATACACAAAAATTATTCAAGAAAAACCTTAAACTTAAATGTGAAAGCTAAAACTATAAAGCTTCTAGAAGAAAACAGGGAAATATTTTCATCACTTGAGTATAGGCAAAAGTTTATTAGGACAGAGAAAGCAATAACCGTAAAAGACAAATTAGACTGATCCAAATTTAAAACTTTTGCTCATCAAAATACATCATTAAGAAAATGAATGGATGAGCCACAGACTGAGTGAAAAGTATTCTCAAAATATGTGTCTGACAGAGGAGGTATCCTGGACATTCAAAGAACTCTTAAAACTCAGTAGTAGGGCTTCCCTGGTGACTCACTAGTGAGAAAAAAAATCCGTCTGCCAATTCAGGAGACATGGGTTTGGCATGCACTGGAGAAGGGAATGGCAAACCACTTCAGTATTCTTGCCTTGAGAACCCCATGAACAGTATGAAAAGGCAAAAAGATAGAACACTGAAAGATGAACTCCCCAGGTCAGTAGGCGCCCAATATGCTACTGGAGATCAGTGAGGAAATAACTCCAGAAAGAATGAAGGGATGGAGCCAAAGCAAAAACAATACCCAGTTGTGGATGGGACTGGTGATAGAAGCAAGGTCCGATGCTGTAAAGAGCAATATTGCATAGGAACTTGGAATGTTAGGTCCATGAATCAAGGCAAATTGGAAGTAGTCAAACAGGAGATGGCAAGAGTGAATGTCGACATTCTAGGAATCAGCAAACTAAGATGGACTGGAATGGGTGGATTTAACTCGGATGACCATTATATCTACTACTGTGGGCAGGAATCCCTTAGAAGAAATGGAGTAGCCATCATGGTCAACAAAAGAGTCCGAAATGCAGTACTTGGATGCAATCTCAAAAATGACAGAATGATCTCTGTTCGTTTCCAAGCAAACCATTCAATATCATGGTAATCCAAGCCTATGCCCCAAACAGTAACACTGAAGAAGCTGAAGTTGAATGGTTCTATGAAGACCTACAAGACCTTTTAGAACTAATACCAAAAAAGATGTCCTTTTCATTACAGGGGACTGAAATGCAATAGTAGGAAGTCAGGAAACACCTGGAGTAACAGGCAAATTTGGCCTTGGAGTACAGAATGAAGCAGGGCAAAGGCTAATAGAGTTTTGCCAAGAGAACGCACTGATCATAGCAAACACCCTCTTCCAACAACACAAGAGAAGACTCTACACATGGACATCACCAGATGGTCAACACTGAAACCAGATTGATTATATTCTTTGCAGCCAAAGATGGAGAAGCTCTATACAGTCAGCAAAGACAAGACTGGGAGCTGACTATGGCTCTGATCATGAGCTCCTTATTGCCAAATCCAGACTTAAATTGAAGAAAGTGGGGAAAACCACTAGACCATTCAGATATGACCTAAATCAAATCCCTTATGATTATACAGTGGAAGTGAGAAATAGATTTAAGGGACTAGATTTGATAGACAAAGTGCCTGATGAACTATGGATGGAGGTTCGTGACATTGTACAGGAGACAGGGATTAAGACCATCCCCATGGAAAAGAAATGCAACAAAGTCTGAGGAGGCCTTACAAATAACTGTGAAAAGAAGAGAAGCAAAGAGCAAAGGAGAAAAGGAAAGATATACCCATCTGAATGCAGAGTTCCAAAGAATAGCAAGGAGAGATAAAAAAAAGCCTTGCTCAGCGATCAGTGCAAAGAAATAGAGAAAAACAACAGAATGGGAAAGACTAGAGATATTTCTTCAAGAAAATTAGAGATACCAAGGGAACATTTCATGCAAAGATGGGCTCGATAAAGGACAGAAATGGTATGGACCTAACAGAAGCAGAAGATATTAAGAAGAGGTGGCAAGAATACACAGAAGAACTGTACAAAAAAGATCTTCATGACCCAGATAATCACGATGGTGTGATCACTCACCTAGAGCCAGACATCCTGGAATGTGAAATCAAGTGGGCCTTAGAAAGCATCACTACGAACAAAGCTAGTGGAGGTGATGGAATTCCAGTTGAGCTATTCCAAATCCTGAAAGGTGGTGCTGTGAAAGTGCTGCACTCAATATGCCAGCAAATTTGGAAAACTCGGCAGTGGCCACAGGACTGGAAAAGGTCAGTTTTCATTCCAATCCCCAAAAAGGCAATCCCCAAGAATGCTCAAACTACCGCACAATTGCACTCATCTCAAACGCTAGTAAAGTAATGCTCAAAATTCTCCAAGCCAGGCCTTCAGCATTACGTGAACCGAGAACTTCCAGGTGTTCGAGCTGGTTTTAGAAAAGGCAGAGGAACCAGGGATCAAATTGCCAGCATTCGCTGGATCATAGAAAAAGCAAGAGAGTTCCCCACTTTTCTGAATGCTTGACTTTCCCTAAATAGGCAGCAGTGGTTAGGAGTTGTTAATCTGTGCACACCATACCTGATGTTCAGGCACAAGACTGGAGTATGAACTGTGCTGAAACAATAAAACCAGGCTAGTAATAACCATCAACAGGCTAGTGCTTAAAAGTCAAAGAAAAGGAGATAATTTTAATTGCCTTGATTATTTTGGCAAGATTTTGTTTTCTTTTGTTACTACCCTCTGATGACTGTAAATTATGTTTTGTTGTGCTTTTGTTTAATTTTGTTCTGATTATAAAAGTGGTACCTTCTCATTGAGAATATTTAGGAAACTCAAAAAGAAATTCCACAACCCAGAGATAACTACTCTTTAAATTGTTTTTCACTCAATATTTTGGAGAGTCTTTTCTTCCTTCTTCCCTTTCTTCCTTCCTTCCTTCCCCTCTCTCTCTAATATGTATATGTTTATATGTACATACAGTATTTAAATGGCATCTGAATTTGGATTTAGGTTGCTTCAGGCTGGTTTTAGAAAAGGCAGAGGAACCAGAGATCAAATTGCCAACATCCGATGGATCATCGAAAAAGGAAGAGAGTTCTAGAAAAACATCTACTTCTTCTTTATTGACTATGCCAAAGCCTTTGAGTGTGGGGATCACAATAAACTGTGGAAAATTCTGAAAGAGATGGGCATACCAGACCACCTGACCTGCCTCTTGAGAAACCTGTATGCAGGTCAGGAAGCAACAGTTAAAACTGGACATGGAACAACAGACTGGTTCCAAATAGGAAAAAGAGTACGTCAAAGCTATATATTGTCACCCTGCTTATTTAACTTATATGCAGAGTATATCATGAGAAACGCTGGGTTGGATGAAGCACAAGCTGGAATCAAGAATCCCGGGAGAAATATCAATAACCTCAGATATGCAGATGACACCACCCTTATGGCAGAAAGTGAAGAGGAACTAAAATGCCTCTTGATGAAAGTGAAGAAGCGTGAAAAAGTTGGCTTAAAGCTCAACATTCAGAAAACTAAAATCATGGTATCTGGTCCCATCACTTCATGGGAAATAGATGGGGAAACAGTGGAAACAGTGTCAGACTTTATTTTTTTGGGCTCCAAAATCACTGCAGATGGTGACTACAGCCATGAAATTAAAAGATGCTTACTCCTTGGAAGGAAAGTTATGACCAACCTGGAGAGCATATGTAAAAGCAGAGATATTACTTTGCCAACAAAGGTCCGTCTAGTCAAGGCTATGGTTCTTCCAGTGGTCATGTATGGATGTGAGAGTTGGACGGTGAAGAAAGCTGAGCACCGAAGAACTGATGCTTTTGAACTGTGGTGTTGGAGAAGACTCTTGAGAGTCCCTTGGACTGCAAGGAGATCGAACCAGTCCATCCTAAAGGAGATCAGTCCTGGGAGTTCATTGGAAGGACTGCTGTTGAAGCTGAAACTCCAATACTTTGGCCACCTCATGCGAAGAGTTGACTCATTGGAAAAGACCCTAACACTGGGAGGGATTGGGGGCAGGAGGAGAAGGGGACGACAGAGGATGAGATGGCTGGATGGCATCACCGACTTGATGGACATGGGTTTGGGTGGGCTCCGGGAGTTGGTGATGGACAGGGAGGCCTGGCGTGCTGCAGTTCATGGGGTCGCAAAGAGTCGGACACGACTGAGCGACCGAACTGAACAGGAGCAATTAAGCCAGTGTGGCACAACTATTGAGCCTATGTTCTAGAGCCTGGGATCTGCAACCGCTGAGCCCACATACCACAACCACTGAAGCCTGAGTGCCCTAGAGCTTTTGCTACACAAGAGAAGCCACCACAACAAGGAGCCTTTGCATTGTAACTGGAGAGTAGCCCCCACTTGCCACAACTAGAGAAAAGCCCACTCAGTGACGAAGGCCCAGCACAGCCAAAAATAAAAAAATAAATATATATTTTTTAAATTCAATTTTTAAAATAGGCAAGGGATTTTAAAAGACATTCCACATGGGAAAATACATGAATGGCCAAAACGTTCATGAAAAAGTACTCTCCAAAATTTAGTCATCTGGGAAATACATGTTAAAATCACAATGAGATACATCCATACTCCCACCAAAATGGCTAAAATTCAAGACTGAGGACACCACATGTTGCAGAAGTTAGTAGAGTAACCAGAGCTCTCGTACATTTTTTTTCCCTCCAGTATGTTTTTGGTGAGAGTTTAAAACAGCACAAGGATGTTGAGGAAATGTGTGACAGATTCTCATAAAATTAAACACATACCTGACCTCATAACCCAGCGAATTTATTCCCATGTATTTAACCAAGAGAAGTGAAAACACGTGACCACACACATACACACAGCTGTAAAAAACATTTATGGAAGCTTTCATTGCAATAGCCAAGAACTGAAAATATTAATACTTCAGGTGTCCAGGAGACTGACTTTAAAAAACTCGTATTTCAAACAATGGATTACTATTTACAGTAAAAAGGGACAACTGCTGATCCATGTAAAAACATAAACAAATCCCCAAAATGTTAAGCAAAGGAAGCCAGATACATAAGAAAACATGCTTTTTCACCCCAATTTTGTTAAGTTCTAGACCAGATAAATCTATGGTGAGAAAACAAAAAATCACAGTAGATTTTTACCTCTGGGGAAATGAGAAAGGGACTGAATGGAAAAGGGACTGAGTGGTGATATTCTGCATTTCCAGAGCAGTTTGGGTTCTATGGGTGCGTGCATTTGTTAAGCTCATCAAAGGGTATATTTAATATCCATACATTTTACCATATATGTTTGAGCTAAAATTTTTTTAAATTTAAAACTCATAAAAAAGCACACGATATGTATGATGAAGTATATGGATGTTTGTACACTTTGACATGCATAAAAAATAAAATGGGTTGATGGATGAATAGATAGGTAGGGAGATGGATAGATATGTGATCAGACAGATATAGAATCTTAGGTATATTGGTAATTATTGCACATTTTTTTTTTCAATTTGGGAGAGGTGGTAGGAATGCTAAACTGAATATGGCAATTTTTGTTTCTTAAGTGGTAAATGTACATGGGGGCTTTCCTGGTGGCTCAGCTGGTAAAGCATCTGCCTGCAATGCAGGAGACGGGGGTTTGATCCCTGGGCTGGGAAGATCCCCTGGAGAAGGGAGCGGCTACCCACTCCAGTATGTGCATGGCTGTTTGTTAGACTTGTCATATTTTTGTTCTCGGAATGTTCCGTAATAACAAATTAACAAACACATAAATTAGAGTTACCAGGTGGTTCTGACACTCACGCCTAGCTGGGAACTGCTGGGCTCTGAGCGCACAGAGGTCTTTGTGTTCAAAGTGCTAAGGAGCCACACAGCACTCACCTGGGGGGAAGAGATGAGCTTCCTATCACTGCTGCAACACCACAGACTCAATGGCTCAAAACAAAACAAATTTATTGGGAATTCCTTGGCGGTCCAGTGGTTAGGATGCCTCTTCTCACTCCTGGGACCTGAGTTTGATCCCTGTTTGGGGACCTAAGATCCTGAAAGCTATGCAGCCAAAAAGAAAGCAACCCCCAAATTCTGCAATAAATATTCTTATTTAAATTACTTTAGTTTCCTCTTGGATTTCTAGGGACAAATTCCCAAATGTGAGATAACTGGGTTGAGGTGTTCATCTACTCCTGTTTTTGTCTGACATTCATCCTTTTCCACTGGGAACATGCCCTCCTCCACTGTATGGTTCTCATGTGCTTTTAAGCAAAAGTCCCCACCTGTCCTGTCCCAGGGGTGGGTGTTTGAGCCAATTTGTTCATGGGAGATTGGTAACAACAAAACACAAATCTCAAGTGGTTTAGCACAGCAAGGGTTTATTTTTTGATGATATAACTCTAATGGTAGAAGGTGAGGAGAAAGTAAAGAACTTTTTTGATGAGGGTGAAAGTAGACAGTGAAAAAGCTGGCTTAAAACTCAACATTCAAAAAAAAAAAAAAAAACACTCAACATTCAAAAAACGAAGATTATGGCATCTGGTCCCATCACTTCATGACAAATAGAAGGGGAAAAGTGAAAGAAGTCATGGATTTTATTCTCTTGGGCTCCAAAATCACTGTGGACAGTGACTGCAGCCATGAAATTAAAAGCTGCTTGTTTCTTGGAAGGAAAGCTATGATAAACCTGGACAGTGTATTAAAAAGCAGAGACATCACTTTGCCAACAAAGGTCTATATCATCAAAGCTATGACTTTTCCAGTAGTCATGTACGGATGTTAGTCACATACAGATGTGAAAGCTGGACCATGAAGAAGGCTGAGCACCAAAGAATTGATACTTTCAAACTGTGGTGCTGGAAAAGATTCTTGAGAGTCCCTTGGACTGCAAGGAGATCAAACGAGTCAATCCTAACGGAAATCAATCCTGAATATTCATTGGAGGGACTGATGCTGAAGCTAAAGCTCCAATACTTTGGCCACCTGATGTGAAGAGCTAACTCATTGGAAGAGACTCTGATGCTCTGGGTAAGATTGAAGTCAAAAGGAGAAGGGGGCAGCTGAGAATGAGATGGTTAGATAGCATTACCAACTCAATGAACATGAATTTGAGCAAACTCTGGAAGACAGTGAAAGAGAACTGTAGTCTTCTCCTGTGTTTGAGAAGAAATGAACCAATCCGGTCACCACGTAGAATTGTTTTTGTCAGTTAGAATACCCCAACGTATATTCAATACCTGAACATATGTTCACTAGAAGGACTGACACTGAAGCTCCAACATTTGGCTACCTGACGCGAAGGGCCGGCTCATTGGCAATGACCCTGATGCTGGGAAAGATTGAGGGCAGGAGTGTTGCAGGGAGGGGGACCCCTTCTAGGGTCCAAAACTGGGCTCTTGTCTAACACTCGGAAATGAATTGTCCGAGGAGACGCATGTGCTGACAAAGCAAGAGATTTTACTGGGAAAGGGCACCCGGTGGAGAGCAGGAGGGCAAGGGAACCCAGGAGAACTGCTCTGCCGCGTGGCTCGCAGTCTCGGGTGTTACGGGGATGGGATTAGTTTCCGGGTGGTCTTTGACCAATCATTCTAATTCAGAGTCTTTCCTGGTGGCGCACGCATCGCTCAGCCAAGATGGATGCTAGCAAGAGGGATTCTGGGAAGTGGATGGACACGCGGTGTCTCTTTTCACCTTTCCCGAACTCTTCCGGTTGGTGGTGGCTTGTTAGTTCCGTATTCCTTATCAGGACCTCCTGTCATAAAACAGCTCATGCAAATGGTTACTGTGGTGCCTGGCCAGGGTGGGCGGTTTCAATCAGTGTGCTTCCCCTACCAGGAGGAGAAGGGGGCGGTAGAGGATGAGATGGTTGGATGGCATCATGGACTCAATGGACATGAGTTTGAGCAAACTCCGGGAGATAGTGAAGGATAGGGAACTCTGGCATGCTGCAGTTCATGGGGTCGCAAAGAGTCCGACACAACTCAGCGACTGAACAACAATACCCGAACATTAGGCTTCTGAGCAATCGGCACGTGACCTAGGCAGACTCATTAGTGTCCTTCTAGGGGATTACTGTGGATAGTGGGAGTCTGGTAGGACTAGAGAAGTGCAGCTCTTGTCGGCATAGCACTGACAAGAGGGAGAGGGAAGGGCTTCTCCAGGAGAGGGAAGGGAGGAAGGCTACCAGAGAACAAAGGCAGTCAGGGACGGTCAAGGAGCTCAGATCCCTAGGGCCCTGCTTTGAGTTTTTGGATCCAGAATCAGCTCCTTTGGATAAATTCCTTTTGTTTGAACCAGTCTGTGTTGGATTTCTGTCACTTGCAACTAAAGAAGTCCTGACTAATAATGCATAGCCCAAGGGATAAGAACTTTTACTAAAAGTGTTTGAAACATTTTTTCTAGATTGCTCTCTAAAATAACCTAGACATCGTGTAGGGCATTTCTATTTTCCCAATTAAAAAAAAAAAATCCTTCTTGTGAGGTGCAGCCAGATCTCAGTTCCCCAACCAGAGGTTGAACCCAGGCCCTGGAAAGCGCCAAGTCCTAACCACTGGATCACCAGAGAAATCCTTGTTTTCCCAATTTTTGTTTTTCATAACTTATATGTACTTCTTTCTTCTCAATTCCTATGTATTTTACTTTTCCTTCTTAGAAAATTATGGCAAGCATTTCTACTATAGCAAGTGCTAAATTAAGTTACATTAATTAAACTATAACTATGTTACGACATTTTGGTTTTACACTTTAAGAAATTTCAACATGTTTGAAAATTCAAAGCTTACTGATAAAAGTGAAGTGAAAAGTATAATCTCTCCTCCTTACCACCTCCCCCTCTCCCAAAAGGCAAACAGCTTTTTGGGCTTTCTTCCAGAAAAAAACAATAATTGTATATGCAAGAATGTGATTAATGTATGTGTGTGTGTGTTTGCAAGCTCTTAATTATATATCTTTTTATAGCGGTTTTTAGGTATAATGATTCTAAGTGAAGATTCCAGGTGTGAGAGGCACTCCTTAAGCCCTTAAGCCATGAACAGATGGGAGAGAATGCATTCATCCCTCCAGAAGAGAGGCAGGGTGCAGGGGGTGGGCCTGGCGGTATCTCCCAGGAGGAGCCCTGCTTGAGAGTTGAGCAGGACATTTTAATGGATTGACACCACTGATTCACAGTTATTTTGCAAGATTTCTGCTCTTTCTTTGCGCCCACTATCCCTGAGTTAGGAAGATTCCCTAGAGGAGAGCATGGGCACCCTCCACCAGTATTCTTGCCTGGGAAATCCCATGGATAAAGGAGCCTGGTAGGGTACTGTCGATGTGGTTACAAAGAGTCGGACACGACTGAAGCGACCAACTGTGCACAGCATGGCTGGTTTTAAGTCTTCCTTAGCATTTGCCATTTTGTCATAAACTTCTTTCTCGATTGTTGCGTAGCCCCTCTTATCACCATTATTTCTTCTCTGATTAAAAATACTTATTGGCAGGACTTCCGTGGTAGTCCAGTGGTTGGGACTCCATGCTCCCAATGCAGGGGACCCCGGTTCAGCCCCTTGTCGGGGAACTAGATCCTTCATGCCACAACTAAGACCCAGCAAGTCAAATAAATACAGAAACTTAAAAACAAAAACTTATTGGCTAAGGGACTTCCCTGCCAATGGAAGGGAAGTTCAGTGGCTAAGACTTGGAGTTCTCATTACAGGGGACTTCGATTCGATTCCTGGCCGGGGAACTAGATCCCACACGCCACAATTAAGAGTTCATAGGCTGCAACTACAGATCCCACCTGCTGCAACTAAGACCCGACCAAATAAATAAATATTTAAAGAAAAACTCATTGGCCTAACACTTGTTCCCAAGTCTCCCGTTTTCTGTGATATTTTTATTTGGAGTTCCTTTTCAGCTTTCCTTCCCCTTTGTGGTGGGCGCCCCTGGAGGCTTGGAATGCAGGCATGCCAGGGCGTGCAGATCTGCCTAGAGTCTCATTGCCCACAGAACGAGTCATCTCCTGGGAAAGAATGACTCCTGGGGGATGACAGCTTCAGGCAGACAAACCTGGCACCTGAATGAGCTTCGGGTGGTAGGGTGTGGAGGTGATGCTTGTCACTTTTACCCGTGTAGTCCCTGACCAAGCATCCCTGGAATGCAGGATCCCTGGCTTGAGCTGTCTCAGTTTTTAGGCTCCATACGGCCAGATGCAATCATGTTCCCTTTCATCATGTCCATGTGACAAAGCGTGTTGGTAAAATACGGAGAGTGGCCTTGCTCCCCACGTCTGTATGCACTTATCATGGAAGACAGCACGCTCTGGCCTGCTGAGTTTGTCAGAGAATATGATGTAGCTTTGGCCTTCTGTTCATTGATGTTGGTGGTATTCATTGTTGTTGTTTAGTTGCTCAGTTGTGTCTGACTTTGCCATCCCATGGACTGTAGCCCTGCCAGGCTCCTTGTCCATGGGATTTCCCAGACAAAAATACTGGAGTGGGTTGCCATTTCCTTCTGCAGAGGATCTTCCTGATCCAGGGATTGAACCTGAGTCTCCAGCACAGCAGGCAGATTCTTTACCGCTGAGTCACTGGAAAGTCCTGGTGATATTCTTGCGTGATGGTTATTTCCACCTATCAAGCTGGCTAAGCTGTGAAGTGAAGTCACTCAGTCGTGTCCAGCTCTTTGCGACCCCATGGACTGCAGCCTACCAGACTCCTCCATCCATGGGATTTTTCAGGCAAGAATACTGGAGTGGGTTGCCATTTCCTTCTCCAGGCTAAGCTATAGTACCTAGCTATTTAGTCAAACACTCATCTAGGTGCTCCTGGAAAAGTATTTTGTAGATGTGATTATTGAGTTTAAGTAAATGAGATTATCCTTGATAATCTGGGTGGGCTGCATTTAATCACTTGAAAGGCCTTTGAGGACAGAAACTTGTCTGTGGATTGTAACAGCAGCTCCTGCTCCTTAGCAGAGCTAAGCTGATTCCTGGCAGTAGATTTCTTTATACACCTTTCCTACTGGTTCTGCCTCTCTGGTAGAAACCTGATAGATATGCTATGGGAGTGGTGGTGCCAAGGGGAGGCTGCGGTTGGGGCATTTTGCGGAGATGGCAGGACCCGTGTGACACTGCCCTACTGTGGGTATCAGACAACATGGCAAGAGGAGACCCCACACCTTCTTCACTGGCAGTGGGTGTCATCGAAAACAGGCTGGAGAAAAGAGCAGACTCCTTGAGGAAGAAGACAGCGCTTACTGGTGAGCATGAGCACGCACACACACAGTCTGGGGACGCCTGGAAAGATCCCCGTGAGACTGAGGCGGCTGGAGGTCCTTCCTCATCAACAGGTGTAAATGTGGAACCCAAACAAATGTTAATCTTCTTGTGACCCCATTTGTAGCTTGAAGATGGGGCGGTGCCAAGAAACACAGTGGTTGAGAGTGCAGGAAGCAGGTGGCACGCTCAAATTAGCACCGTGCGAGGTGGTCTGAGCAACTGATGGTCTACTTGAGGCTGGGCGGGATGTCGGGATACCACGAGGAGCAGCCCAGTACTCCTGGGGCTGGAAAGAGTCCAGCTGTTACTTCCTCTGGGCTGATGGGACCAGATGAAAGACGCCCGGAAGCTGGAAGCAGAGTTGTGTACAGAAAGTTGTCCTGTGAGGAACCTTCCCTGGAGGGACAGCCAGAGCGAGGCAAGCTCTTAGGGAGGGAGCCGAGGAAATAAATGACTCTGATCTTCCTATTTCTGAGTCTTCACTGGCTGTCCAGTGGTTAAGACTCTGAGCTTTCACTGCAGGGGCAAAGGTCAATCCCTGATAAGGGAACTAAGATCCCACATACCTTGCAGTGTGGCTAAAAAAACGGAAAAAAAAAAAGATGATCTTAATCTTTTTCCTCCCCTGGTCTCTTGTCCCGGACTCTCCCAACCAGCAGCCAGGGTCCTAGGATCCCATCTGTTTTGTTCATGTAGGTCAGCCTTGAGGCACAGAGCAGGATGGAGAATGATGAAGAATGATCTGGAAGAGCAGAGAAATGCTGTCTGGCCCACACAGATTACCCTGGAATACTGAACTTGAGGGGATCTTTCCTGCCTTGGGAAAGGTGTTTTTTTTAATGTTACATTTATAGTTTCTCTTTGTTCTGGTTATTCTCAAGCAGGGAAGGCAGGGCTCCCCTGGAGGGTAATGGAAAGGTGTGTGGGGAGTTCTTTTTTCTCTGCTTGTCTCAATGACCTAGGGGTACAGTTGGCATTTTCTGGGTGGAGGCCAGGAACGCTAAGGGCTTTGCTGTACTAAGGAAGAGCCCTGAAGAATGAAGAACTTGTTGAAAGCCCTGGAGAGCAGATGGGGCTCAACCAGGGGAAGGAACCAGAAAGCACAGTGGCTAGAACTGGAGCATCCAGAAGAAAGCTGGTTATGCCTAAGGGTGAGATCCTTGGGTGGCTTATAGCTACACGGGCAGCTGGAGGCGCCGCCATGTGTGAAAGAGACAGGTCGGAGGTCAGGAGCTGGGACTGACACACACTGGCCAATGGGGAGAAGATGGATGGGTTCAACAAGCAAGACATGGGGAGCCTAGAGTCAGGCTAGTAGATGCACCGGGATCGTCTGTGGGCAGGGTGGGCCTGTGGGTTTACACGATAACGCCAAGGTCAAATCTGGAGTAAGGAGGGCACTCTAGGTCCATACGGTGCCCGCATGGAAGGATGCTGTCCTGGGCTCAGATGGGGACGGGCCTCCCTGGCAGCTCAGATGATAAAGAGTCTGCCCTCGACATGGGAGACCTGGGTTTGATCCCTGGATGGGGGAGATTCCCTGGAGAAGGAAATGGCAACCCACTCCAGTATTCTTGCCTGGAGAATTCCGTGGACAAGAGGAGCCTGGCTGGCTACAGTCCAGGGGGTCGAGAAGGGTCAGACACTAACACACACACAGATGTGGACACCGGCTGTTTGTCTTCTTTGCCGTCCCTGTGGGCTTGTCTCCTTCCCGTCAGGTGGGTTCAGGTAAGACGAGCTTTAGAGTCAGGGGCTGGAGAAACCACTGTAGCTAAAAGATCCCGCCCGCTTTATTTCTGTGTCCTTGAGTTGGGGACAGAGCAGCAGCTCTAGAAACGGAGGCAGCGTGAAATGTGCAGGTGGAGGCAGCAGGGGGCGCTACGGGGCCTTCTAGAGGTGGGAAGTTGGCGAAGACAAAGGGTTGGTTTTATATACAGTATACCGAATATAAGATGCATATCAACTTCAGAGATAATATAAGAAAAAAAGAGTGTCTTAGAACCGACAAAATACGCAGTCCTTTCACTTGGTTCTCTCAGTAACCTTAAGAAATGAACAGGGGAAGCCTGGAGTGCTGCAGTCCATGGCGTCACAAAGAGTGGGACACGACTGAGTGACTGAACTGAAATGGATACCTCCATTTTATCAATGGAAAAACTGAGGCTCAGAGAGAGTGGGTAACTCCCCAGGTATAGGGCTTTAGTCCAACAGGATCTTATGTCTCCTAGAACTTTCCCTGGAGCCAGTGACGCTCTGAAATTTCCATTTAGCAGGGATTTGGGCGCAGCAAGTGGGTTGGAAGGAGCCGGGAGCCAGCTTGTCTTGAGAGCTACCTGGGAAAAATTACACTTCTTGCGTGGCTTTTTGGAGGACAGGTGGACATTATGGTGGTTGTTCAGCCGGTCAGTCGTGTCCGACTCTTTGCGAGCCCGTGGACTGCAGCACGCCAGGCTCTGGTGTCCTTCACTGTCTCCCAGTGTTAGCTCAAACTCATGTCCATTGAGTCGATGATGCCATCCAGCCATCTCATCTTCTGTCGCCCCCTTTTCCTCCTGCCCTCAGTCTTTCCCAGCATCAGGGTCTTTCCCAGTGAGATTCTCACTGGAGATTATGGTGAGCGTGCAAATCCCCCAAGCCACTCCCGCCAGCTATCGGTGCTTAGAGCTGTGAGCAGTACTCCCAAGGTTTGTTTTATCTCTAGACACCACCAGCCCTGGATGGGGACTTGCCCCTTACCTGACCCTCTCAGCGGACCCCAGCTTGTCTGACGCCACTGTGCGCCCCAGATTCACTGGAATCAGGTCCCAGATACCGCAGGGCTGTCTCGGAAATGCTGAGGGCCTGTGAGGACTCCACAGAACCCACACAGCCCAGCCAGCGCCTGCTCTCTGCCTGGGGCCGCTCAGAGATCCCGGGCAGGCCCCCCGCCTCCACGAAGACACTCAGTCTGCTCTGAAACCGAGTTTAAAGTGTCGAAGTCATGAGGCCAGGACCCTGGGCCAGGTGCCTGGTCCTTCTCTGCTCAGAAGGAATTAGAGCTCCAGGCTTCTGTTCTTTCATCTTTAAGCTTTTTTTTTTTTTAGTTCCGATGTGAGCCATTTTTAAAGTCTTTCTTGAATTTGTTACAGTACTGCTTCTGTTTTACCTTTTGGTTTTGTGGCCATAAGGCGTGTGGGATCTTAGTTTCCTGACCAGGAATTGAACGCTCACCCCCTGCACTGGAAGGCGAAGTATTAACCACTGGACCTCCAGGGATGTCCCGGGCTTTTGTTCTGGCCTGTGTCATAGAAGCTTCTGCTCGGATATAGAGCATATCTGAGAGAAAATCAAGGCCCAAGGAGTTCTCTCAACACGGATGCCCGTGCTTCTGACAAGGCTGCATGGGGCATCTTTTTCTTGTACAAAGAAAGCGTTTAGCCTCCATAGCTTATTTCCAGCTGAGAATCTAATTTAATCTAATTTCAGAGACTAACACTTACTTTTTAAATATTTAAAAAATTTACTTATTTCTTTGGTTGTGCCCAGTCTTCATTTCAGCATACGGGCGCTTCAGTCTTCATTGTGGCATGTGGTATCTTTAGTTGCAGCATTTGAACTCTTAGTTGAGGCATACAGAATCTAGGGAGTTCAGAGAATGACCCTGGGCCCTCTACATTGAGAACACACAGTTTTAGCCACTGGACCACCTGGGAAGTCCCTCAGAGACTAATATTTAAAGAGACCTAATAAATTGACCACCTAAACCATAAACTCCTGGGTCTTTGCTAAGTCACTTCAGTCGTGTCCGACTCTTTGCCACCCCATGGACTGTAGCCACCAGGCTCCTCTGTCCATGGGATTTCCCCGGCAAGAATACTGGAGTGGGTTGCCATGTCTTCCCCATGGAACATGGGTTCTATGTCTAGAGGATCTTTTCGACCCAGGAATCAAACCGTCGAACACATGCATTTATGGTTAGGTTTCTTTATGGTTTTGGAAGCCAATGTAACATTACAGCAAATCTTGAACAAAGAAAAAACTTCATACTAACCCCATCACCTTAGCACTATTTCCAGAGTTACAGTCACTCCTGTTACTTGTTGAGAATTTACTATGTTTCCTCCCTGAGCCACTTTCAGAAAGGGCTGGTGGGGAGGAGATGAGATTAGCTTTGCAGCTTCTTCCCTCTGTACCCCTCACTCGCCCTCTCTTCGGTCTCATCTCAGATGCCCATTTCTTTGTTGTTGGAGTCAGACAGTCCTGGGCTCAGCCACTCAGCGGAGCGACCATAGGTGAGGCACCCTGCATCTCTGAACCTCCCTGTTTACCCAGCACCATCTCCCTGAGTCTGCCATCTGCACATGAGAGGATGCACACAGAATACAGAGCGACACAACTGCTGGTGGTGGTGCTGAGCAGCCATTCTGCGTCTGGGGTTTGATCTCCATCACTGAGTCCCTCTGCCTGAACCTGACCTGTAGACCCACCCCTGCGAGCAAACTGTGATTGACTTTGGCTCTTGTGAGTCAGCTCCTCTGGGTATGAGGTTCCACACCCAGACTTCCTTGACCTCTATCTCCTCAAGCCCTGTCTCTTGTTTTGACTTACTTACCAGAAGTGGCACTCCTCTTCTGACCGATGGCAACCTCCCCAGGCTCCAAACCTTCCCAGCGCCATCATATCTTTGCACCCCAGTTCCTTCCCTTCTTTGCACTGGACCTCCTGACACAAGCTCCCCTCCATACATGCATGGTGACCTGGTGACACTAATCAGTACCATGCTCCTTATGTGCTCTGCCCACTTGTCATGTGGCCGCACACAGCAAAGTGTCTTCTACATGTATGCTTTGCTATGTTAAGAAAGCAATCTGATGTCACTAAGATAAATAAAAAATAAAACTTTATATGCGAATGGTAATTAACACTACATACAAAGTGCCTGCTGGCAAGTTATCACCTTTGATTATCCTAACAGTCTCCTGAGTTAAATAAGAACAATTTAGGGATTTCCCTGGCAGCTCAGTGGTTGAGACGTCCTGCTTTCAATGCAGGGGACAAGGTTCAATCCTTTGTGAAACTTAAGGTTCCACATGCCTTGCGGCCAAAAGATTAAAAAAAAAAAAAAAGAACAAGTTAGTTAGCTTCTTTTTCTTATTTTTTTTTGGGAGGGTCTTGCTATATGGTTTTGAGAGTCCCTTGGACTGCAAAGAGATCAAACCACTCAATTCTAAAGCAAATAAAATCTGAATGTTCATTGGAAGGACTGATGCTGAAGCTGAAGCTCCAGAACTTTGGCCACCTAATGCAAAGAGCCAACTCATTGGAAAAGACCCTGATGCTGGGAAAGACTGAAGGCAGGAGGAGAAGACGGTGACAGAGGATGAGATGGTCCGATGACATCACTGACTCAAAGAGCATGAGTTTGAGCAGATTCTGGGAGATAGTGAAGGACAGGGAAGCCTGGCGTGCTCCAGTCCACGGGGTCGCAGAGTCGAATAGGACTTAGCAACTGAACTACAACATGGTTTGTGGGGTCTTAGTTCTCTGACCAGGGACTGAACCCGAGCCCTCGGCAGTGAAAGCGCTGAGTCCTAACCATTGGACGGCCAGGGAATTTCCATTATGTAGTTAGCTTATTTTGAAGATGGCAAATTAAGGTGCAGAGAAGTGAACTGCCCAAGTTTGTTGACTTCACAGTCACGGTAAAATGAGTATTATATGACTTCAAATTTAGTACTTTCCCACTATCCTACTCGAATGACTAGCAGCCCCTTCACTTTCCATGTGGTATGTGCAATTTAGAAGAAGAATCCAAATTAATGAATCCAAATGAGTTTTCTTTTCTGGCTGGCCATGGGAAATGAGGAAGAACTTGAAATAGTAAAGTCATGCAGTAGAAAGATGTTATTCCTATGGCTACGTTAAAGGCTGCAGAAGCTAGCTGGCTTCACCCCTTCAATTTAAAAAGGAGGAGGAGAGAGGGGAGAGTGACTGAGGGCATCAAAGAGAGACATAGAGAAGGAGAAAGAATTTTTGTTCTGTGGGCTAGAAGAAAATCTCCCGAACCTGCAATCTTCCTGTTATTGACAAGGCAGCCAGAATTTGGACCTGGTTTTCACAAAGACCAGCTGGGAAACCAGCTCCAGGGTCCAGGTAGGTTGTTGGGCTTAATAAAGTCTGGGTTCTAGAGGGGTAGGGTAGACATCAGATGGAGTCAGCAGAAATCAGGGCGTTGCGAGTGTCACCCCTCCTCCCCAAGACAGCTTGCTGAGGAGCTCTTGTTGGTAAAGTAGTGTTTAACCAACTCTGGTGGAAGGGCTGGCCGCCTTGCCAGTTCATCTGGACCATAAAGAAGACAGAGCACCGAAGAATCGATGCTTTCAAATTGCGGTGCTGAAGAAGGCTCTTCAGAGTCCCTTGGACAGCAAGTAGATCAAACCAGTTAATCTTCAAGGAAATCAACCCTAAATACTCATTGGAAGGGCTGATGCTGAAGCTACAGCTCCAATACTTTGTCCACCTGATGTGAGCATCCTACTCATTGGAAAAGACCCTGATGCTGGGAATGATTGAGGGCAGGAGGAGAAGAGGGCAACAGAGGATGACATTGTTGGATGGCAACACCGATTCAAAGGACATGAACTTGGGCAAACTCCGGGAGATGGTGAGGGACAGGGAAGCCTGGCGTGTTGTAGTCCATGGAGTTGCAGAGAGTCAGACACGACTTGGTACCTGAAGAACAAAAACAAACTCACAGCAGCTCCCAAAGGCAACCTGAGGTTAGAGAAAACCCAGTGGGTCTGGCTTTGGAGAAAAGACCTGGAGCCTTGTGAGGGTCACGATCAGCAGCAAACATCTGTTGAATTACTGGTGTTCAAGACAGGCAGCCAGAGTCAGGTCTGAGTTTTAAGAGAAACTATTCCCTGATAGGTCTGGAGGCCAGAAATGCAAAATCAAGGTGTTGGGAGGCCTGTGCTGAAAAGCTCTAGGAGAGGATCCTTCCGTGCCTCTTTCAGCATCTAGAGGTTGCTGGCAATCCTAGACATTGCTTGGCTTGTAGACCCACCACGCCATACACGCCTCATCTTCGCATGGCCTCCTCTGTGTGTATCTGTGTCTCTTATATGGACACTCGTGATTGAATTTAGGACCCATCCAGTATGACCTCACCTTAACCTCATATACCTACAAAGACTTCTATTCTAAATCATGTTCAGGATACTGGAGGTTAAGGTGTCAACAAGTCTTCTTGGGGACAGAAGTTAGCCCACAACTTGACATAATATCTAAACAATGGCAGGAAATTGACAACCATCCAAAGGAAACATGTTCTCATTTTCTTTTGTTTCCCAGGCTAATGGAATAGTTTTTCTTGTCATGCATTGTACTCCTTCCCTTCGCCTTTATTTCTTTTTTAAAGAGAATAGTGCTTTTCTTAATTATTGGGTTGGCCAAAAAGTTCGTTTGTGTTTTTCCATAGCATCTTGACTATGGCAGGACATAACTGTTCATTGCAGAACACTTAGAAAACAGAAGCACACAAAGATAATCCTTAATTGGGAAAAGAAACTAAAAAAGAATGGATTAAAAAAAAAAGAGTGGATATATCTATACATATAACTGGTTCACTAATACAACACTGTAAATCAACTATACTCCAATAAAAAGTTTAAAATAAAAAAACAAAAGAGAGATAATCATTATTAAGCATTTTTCCATGTATAGTTTTTTTTTGATAAACAGTATCGTGTTACATAAATTGTTCTGAAGCCTGTTTACTCTTACCCAATGTATCATGTGTATTTTCCTATCCAAATAGGAAAATATTTGGATATTATACAATGTGATTTTTAATGGGTCTATAGAGTGTCATGTTATGAATTATTACTCCTCTATCATTGGCTATTTAGCTTGTGTATTTTTTTTTTTTTTGCTACTGTACGTAACACTATGATGACCATTTTCACATAGGTCTTTGTACACATATCTGATAAGTTCCTAGAAATGCAATTGTTAAAGATATGCACAAGCTAAGGTTTTTGATGCATATTGATAAACCGTCCTCCAGAGAGACTATACAACAACAGCATATGAAAATGCCAATGCTAAATCACGTAGGGTCTCCCTGAAGAAACCTGTCCATTATATTCTGAGAGTCTTGTTAAAAATGCAGATTCTGAGCCTGTATACAGGTCAGGAGAGAAGTGAGGACCACGATTCTCCATTTCCAACTCCCTGGGGGGTGCTGCCACTGACTACCTCATGACTATGCTTTGAACAGTAAGGTTAGAGGACTTCCAAATCATACAGGTAGATTAAATGAAAAGCGGCCTCTCAGTACCCAGAGATTCTGGGAATTCCTTGGTGGTCCTGCAGTTAAGATGCTGCGCTGTCACTGCCAAGGGCCCAGGTTCCATCCCTCATGGGGGAACTAAGATCCGCAAGCCCAGGAAGAAAACTTTCTTTAAAAAATACCAGCAGATTCCAATCAACAGACACTTGACTTATTCACCTGAATAGAAGACAGGTAAGGCACCAAGGTTCTCAAGGCAAGAATACTGAAGTGGTTTGCCATTCCCTTTTCCAGTGGACCACGTTTTCTCAGAACTCTCCATGACCTGTCCATCTTGGGTGGCCCTATATGATGGCTCATAGTTTCATTGAGTTAGACAAGGTTGTGCTCCTAGTGTGATCAGTTTGGTTAGTTTTCTGTGATTGTGGTTTTCATTTTGTATGCCTGATGAAAAAGGATAAGAGACTTATGGAAGCTTCCTGTTGGGAGGGACTGACTATGGGGGAAACTGGGTCTTGTTCTGATGGGCGGGGCCATGCACAGTAAATCATTAATCCAAGTTTCCCTTGAAGGCAGGGGCTGTGCCTGTTGTTTGGCCTGAGGCCAAATTGACCCACCCACATCTCCACCTAGACTCCTGCACATTCACAGGCAAGCCTGGCTCAGTCTCCCACTAGCCTCCAAAGCCAAGTTCCCAGGGGGTTCTCACCCCGTTTGCTGGATCCCCAGGCTGGGAAATCTGTTGTGGGTCCTAGAACTTTCTTAACAATGCGAG
The DNA here is from genome assembly GCF_963930625.1 of Muntiacus reevesi. Classification (NCBI taxonomy): domain Eukaryota; kingdom Metazoa; phylum Chordata; class Mammalia; order Artiodactyla; family Cervidae; genus Muntiacus; species Muntiacus reevesi. Next base: position 13,535,092 of record NC_089266.1, on the reverse strand, counting down.
AATTTCTTTGGTATAATTGTTCTGCAGTTTGTGGGTCATCTGCTCAGTGGCTCTATGGTGGGGCAACCTCCTCCAAGAGGGCTTATGCCACACACTGGGTGACCCAGGTCTGCTGCAGCAGGAGCTCCTGTCCCCGTGACAGACCACTGCTGACCCATGCTCCCGCGGGAGACACTCAAACACTCAAAGGCAGGTCTGGCTCAGTCTGAAGTCTGAAGCTGAGTTGAACAGTTCTATGATGACCTACAAGACCTTCTAGAATTTACATCAAAAAAAAGATGTCCTTTTCATCATCGGGGACTGGAATGAAAAAGTAGGAAGTCAAGAGATAACCTGGAGTAATGGGCAAGTTTGGCCTTGGAGTACAAAATGAAGCAGGACAAAGGCTAACAGGGTTTTGCCAAGAGAACGCACTGATCATAGCAAACACCCTCTTCCAACAACACAAGAGAAGACTCTACACATGGACATCACCAGATGGTCAACACCGAAATCAGATTGATTTTTTTTTTTGTAGCTGAAGATGGAGAAGCTCTATACAGTCAGCAAAAACAAGAAAGGGAGCTGACTATGGCTCAGATCATGAACTCCTTATTGCCAAATTCAGACTTAAATTGAATAAAGTAGGGAAAACCACTAGCCCATTCAGGTATGACCTAAATCAAATCCCTTACGATTATACAGTGGAAGTGACAAACAGATTCAAGGGATTAGATCTGATAGAGTGAAGAACTATGGATGGAGGTTCGTGACATTGTATAGGAGGCAGTGATCAAGACCATCCCCAAGAAAAAGAAATGCAAAAGGCAAAATGGTTGTCTGAGGAGTCTTTACAAATAGCTGAGAAAAGAGGAGAAGCTAAAGGCAAAGGAGAAAAGGAAAGATATACCCATCTGAATGCAGAGTTCCAAAGAACGGAAAGGAGAGATAAATGCAAAGAAGTCAGTTCCTCTGTGATCAATGGAAAGAAGTCAGTTCAGTTCAGTTGCTCAGTCATGTCTGACTCTTTGAGACCCCGTGGACTGCAGCACACCAGGCTTCCCTGTCCATCACCAACTCCCGGACCTTATTCAAACTCATGTCCATCAAGTCGATGATGCCATCCAACCATCTCATCCTCTATCATCCCCTTCTCCTCCTGTCTTCAATCTTGCCCAGCATCAGGGTCTTTTCCAATGAGTCAGCTCTTAGCATCATGTGGTCAAAGTATTGGAGCTTCAGGCTCCCGCAGCATGGTCGGCGACATTAGCTAGCACTCACTCTACTCTCTCTAACGGGGAAACAGCGGGCTACAAGAGGCTGAGCTGTATCTGCCTCTATTTCCAACAGACTCACGTTCAACTTTCGCTCACCCACACACACAAAGCCGGGAAAATTTTATTAATCCTTTTTTTAAAAAAAGTTAATATAAAATTATAGCAAAAAAAAAAAAAAAAAAGGAACCTGAACTTTAGTAATACAGCTGGAACAATCAGCAGCGGCGGCGGCGGCGGGAGAAGAGATTTAATTTAGTTGATTTTCTGTGGTTGTTGGTTGTTCGCTAGTCTCACGGTGATGGAAGCTGCACATTTTTTCGAGGGGACCGAGAAACTGCTGGAGGTTTGGTTCTCCAGGCAGCAACCCGACGCAAACCAAGGATCTGGGGATCTTCGCACCATTCCAAGTGGTTAAGAATTCGCCTTGCAATGCAAAGGACACCGGTTCAATCCCTGGCCTGGGAAGATCCCGCATGCCACAGGGCAGCTGAGCCCATGTACCACAACCACTGAAGCCCACTCATCGTAAAGCCTTGCCCCTCAACAAGACAAGTCACCACAGTGAGAAGCCCCCTGCTCACCACGACTAAAGAAAGCCTGTGCACAGCAGTGAGGACCCAGCACTGCCAAAAATAAATAATTATTAAAAAATAAAAGTCTAACATTAAAAAAAAAAAAAGTATTGGAGTTTCAATTTCAGCATCAGTCCTTCCAATGAATATTCAGCACTGTTTTCCTTTAGGATTGACTGGTTTGATCTCCTTGCAGTCCAAGAGACTCTCAAGAGTCTTCTCCAACACCACAGTTCAAAAACATCAATTCTTCCGGGCTCAGCTTTCTTTATAGCCCAACTCTCACATCCATACAGGACCACTGAAAAAACCATAGCTTTGACTAGATGGACCTTTGTTGGCAAAGTAATATCTCTGCTTTTTTTTTTTTTTTTAATCTCTGCTTTTTAATATGCTGTCTAGGTTGGTCGTAGCATTGCAGGATATCTGGCTCTAGGTGAGTGATCACACCATCGTGGTTATCTGGGCCATTAAGATGTTTTTTGTATAGTTCTTCTGTGTATTCTTGCCACCTCTTCTTAATATCTTCTGCTTCTGTTAGATCCATACCGTTTCTGTTCTTTATTGTGCCCATCTTTTCATGAAATGTTCCCTTGGTGTCTCTAATGTTCTTGAAGAGATCTCTAGTCCTTCCCATTGTATTGTTTTCCTCTATTTATTTGCATACCAAATCAGGAATTTCTTTGGTTCCAAACTGGGAAAGGAGAATATCAAGGCTGTATATTGTCACCCTGCTTATTTAACTTATATGCAGAGTACATTATGCGAAATGCCAGGCAGGATGAAGGAGAAGTTGGAATCAAGATTGCCAGAAGAAATGTCAATAACCTCAGATATCAGATGACACCACCTTTATGGCAGAAAGCCAAGAGGAACTGAAGAGCCTCTTGATGAAGGTGAAATAATAGAGTGGAAAAGCTGGCTTAAAACTCAATAATCAAATAACTAAGATCAAGGCATCTGGTCCCATCACTTCATGGGAAATAGATGGGGAAACAACGGAAACAGTGACAGATTTTATTTTCTTGGGCTCCAAAATCACTGCAGATGGTGACTGCAACCATAAAATTAAAAGACACTTGCTCCCTGGAAGAAAAGCTATGACCAACCTAGATAGCAGAGACATTACTTTGCCAACAAAGGTCCATCTAGTCAAATTATGGTTTTTTCAGTAGTCACGTATGGATGTGAGAGTTGGACTGTAAAGAAAGCTGAGCCCTGAAGGACTGATGCTTTTGAACTATGGTGTTGAAGAAGACTCTTGAGAATCTCTTGGACTGCAAGGAGATCAAACCAGTCAATCCTAAATGAAAACAGTGCTGAATATTCATTGGAAGGACTGATGCTGAAGCTGAAACTTCAATACTTTGATTACCTGATGCAAAGAACTGACTCATTGGAAAAGACCCTGATGCTGGGCAAGATTGAAGACAGGAGGAGAAGGGGATGATAGAGGATGAGATGGTTGGATGGCATCACCAACTTGATGGACATGAGTTTGAGTAAGCTCCAGGAGTTGGTGATGGACAGGGAAGCCTGGCGTGGTGCAGTCCATGGGGTCTCAAAGAGTCAGACATGGCTAAGCGACTCAACTGAACTGAAGGTACCAAGGGAGATACCGTAAGGTGAAGATGGTGGAGAAATCCCAGATTCATTCATACTTTTGATGCAATTTATCTTCTATGGCTCCTTCTTTCTCGCAACTGACCCCACATTGGTACTCACCTCCAACACCTAGGCCAGTTCCCTGGTTATCAATCACAAACTCCACGAACACAAAATTGTGTCTTCCTAATGGAGTCACAATGGTCTTGACCCCATTCCTGTTGAGACCTTGGCCCAGCCCAGCACCCGCATGTTGGGTGTCCTCTCAGCATCTATCCTGGACCTGCCTTTACTTGCATCAGCAATGCCTGTAGGTTCTCTCCCCGGCTCAACCTCAAGCTATTCCTAGATCAGTGAGAAGGAAATTTGTTGGCAATGAAAGAAAAAGGTACTCCTATGAGAAAAGGAATTTCAGCAAAGATATTCACAGCTTGAAGCCTCTGAGTTTCCTCTATCTGTGTTCCATGACTCCTTCCAGCCTAAGGGCCTGGGGCGATTGCCCACTGGGAGAGTCCTCCATGCAGAGCACCTTGGAACCATGGGATCCTCAGTCCCACCAGCAGTTTGCCAAGGCTGTCCTTGGTGAATTCAGAGAGGGCCTGGAGCATGAAGGTGGGCACCCCTAGGGCATGCAGCACAGATGACCCCTTTGTGACAAAGCTGACACCATTTGTCACATTGCCAATCCTCCTCTGAACCCTTGCCAGTGGCAGGAATGACACCTAGCAAAGTTCCAAGGACAGTCCTCTTGCAGCGATGTTCCAAGGACATACTGAGGACAGTGGTTCAAGGGACCAGTGCTGTCTCTTAACCTTGGAAACCTGTGAGATGTGGCTATGATCGTCACCCTACAGATACATTCTTTTCCTAACATTTAGTTCATTCTCTCACAGTCCCTCTGAGACTCTGAGAGCTTCACTCTCTCGGAGTTCACCACTCATGGGGTGGGCTCCATGGAGGCAGCCAGGCCCAGTGCAGCCCTGGAGTTGTGTTAGTTACCCTGGACAAGTCACTCGACTCATCCTGCGTGCTTCTTCATTGAGGTTTTTAGTGTCTACATTCCTCAAGGGGATAGGGACAGAGCAGGTGCTTAAATAGCTAATACCACTAGGCGATTATAAGTAGAAAAAGTACGGGAGACCCCTGTAAGTTAATGATTACCTAAGAAAGCAGGTTTGCTTAACCATAAAACCAACAGGCTTGCTCAGCAACAAAACCATACAACAGAAGTGTGAGACAGACCCCCATACAATAAAACAATGCTGGCATGAGACGCACATCCTGCAGAAGGAGCTTGGTAAGTTTATGATCTTTAGCACCTGTGATCCCTAGGACACATCACTGAGGACCATTGCAGCCAAGAATTTTAAAAAGTAAGTCCTTTTTTTTTTTTTTTTTAATAATTTTATTTATTTATGATTTGGCTGCACTGGGTCTTAGTTGTGGCACATGGCATCTAGTTCCCTGACCAGGGACTGAACCCTGGCCCCCTTCATTGGGAGCTTGGAGTCTTAGCCACTGGACCACCAGGGAAGTCCCAAGTTAAGTCCTTTTATCTTCAAGTATCTAATCAGAAATTAACCTTCTCTCTGTTTCGTAAGTGTCATATATTGTCTAGGTTTGTTTGTCTTAAATTGATACATCTTTTATGTCTCTTAAGTTTATAGGTTACACTCCCCCCTATTATTTTTAATTTTTAAAAAAATATTTATTCTTATTTATTTCTTTGGCTGCACCACGTCTTTTTTTTTTTTTTTAATTTTATTTTATTAGTTGGAGGCTAATTACTTCACAACATTTCAGTGGGTTTTGTCATACATTGACATGAATCAGCCATAGAGTTACACGTATTCCCCATCCTGACCCCCCCTCCCACCTCCCTCTCCACCCGATTCCTCTGGGTCCTCCCAGTGCACCAGGTCTGAGCACTTGTCTCATGCATCCCACCTGGGCTGGTGATCTGCTTCACCATAGATAATATACATGCTGTTCTTTCGAAACATCCCACCCTCACCTTCTCCCACAGAGTTCAAAAGTCTGTTCTGTACTTCTGTGTCTCTTTTTCTGTTTTGCATATAGGGTTATCGTTACCATCTTTCTAAATTCCATAAATACGTGTTAGTATGCTGTAATGTTCTTTATTGCACCAGGTCTTAATGGAGGTATTAAGTGGGATCTAGTTCCCCAACCAGGAATTGAATCCAGGCCTCCTGCACTGGGAGTGTGAAGTCTTAGGCATTGGACCACCAGGGAAGTTCCCCCCTCTCTATTACACCCTTGCAGTGTATTTGGTAGTGAAAACCTAAATTATCTTTTAAACGTTCTAAATTAAAATTATCTTGAGATCATATGTTGGTCTTAAAGCAAAACAGTATCAGTTAGGAGGGGGCAATCATCCATACTTTCCACTCACTTTTGTAATTAAACACTGATTCCTTTACAAGGGAATACTCAGTAAGAAGACAGTGTTACATTGTAAATTCAGGGGCATGATGGGAAATGTTGAAAATGTTAAAAATTTTATGAACCAAAAGGAAAAGAAAAAAAATAAATGAAAAAAAAATTTTTTTTATGAACCAGTTTTTAAGCAATCTAAACGCTACAGAGTTACTCTCTTCACTGGAGATTTCCAAAGGGAAAAATAAAATCACTGAGTTAATTTTTTGTGAAAGAACAGGGTACACGGTTACTGCAAAGGGCAACACCCAGGGCATAGGGCAGAGAGTGTTCTGCAGGGATAAGAGTGTGAAAGTGCATGAAGATTAGCTGCTCTTTATTAAGCGGCTCAAGGCTCTGGGAAACATGAAAGTTTATAAAGATACCTGGTTGTTATGGCTGTACAAGGTAGAGAACAGAGACAACTCTCATTCACCTGCAATGAGAAGGAGGGTTTGAGGGGCTGCTTATATCTCCAGAACTGCTTTGATTTTCCATTATCACTGCAGAGTTTCTGCCTCCAGCCTTGGCTGAAGTGCTGAGGTCCCAGGGGCTCATCTTGAGGGGCGGAGGTTGGGGGAGTGGGGGTGGGGGGGGGTGGAGGGGGCTAGGGAGAGGCTTTTATTTTCTCCTTCCTTCTCTGGGCCTTTTTACCCCCCCTGCCCTTTGAGTCTTGCCAAGAGACACCCTGCCCTGTGAAAGGGTGGGTCCTGGAGAAGAGCTGAACGGCTGGGTGGCTGGTCAGAGGGGACTGGGTGTGGGCTCTGGTGTGGACGACACCAGGGACGTTCTGGCCCTGGGAACGGAGCCAGGCTGAATTAGTTTTCTGGCTATTGTGGGTCTCAGTATACATTCCTTTCTCTAGTCCAAGTTGAAAATTCCATTGCACTGAGCATATGTATGTGTGTGAGCACGTGTATGGTATGAAGAGCACGTAAGGAGAGGCTGGAAGGACCCGTGCTGTGACCTCCTCGTCCCTGGGATCCCAACCCCCATCTCCAGGGGCCAGGTCTCCGGACTTTCAGGAAAACTGGATGTAGAGCAGAGAGAAGGGGCCCTCACTCCCCTCCAGGAACCTAGGAAGGGCAGGGTCAGCCTGACCCTAAGTGGAAAAAATCACAATGATAGCAAAGCTGATCAAAGGCTTATGACCATAGCTGGGCATTTTCTATGCATTATTTCATTTAATTTGCACAGCAATCCCCCAGAGAGATGGGACTGGACTGGAACAAAGCAGGCAGAGGGAGCTTAGTGAGGCCGGATAACTTGCTCCAAGTTAAACAGAGTATGAAGATGTTTGGCTGTTGTGCTTCAGCTAAGCTGCGACTCTAGGCCAAGTCATCTGGCCTCTCTGAATCTCAGTTTCCTCATCTGCAAAGTAGAAATAATGGGAATACCTACCTGGGGAAGTTAATTAAAAGGAAAAATGAGCTAATGCATGGAAGACCATAGGGTGAACTAGAGCATAGTGTGAAAATATGGTAAGGATGTGAGAAAGCTGCTTGCTCAGCACAGACCCAATTGTTTTCCGAGTAATAAGGCACAATTTCTTTGATGAAATTCTTCTAGTCAGTAAACTAGGTTACCTCATTGTAAGAATATCTTGTCTCTTCATAGCATTCAGTACAGCTCATGTCATCTAGACTGAGAGGAGAAAAAAATGAAGCCTGTAAACACTTGTATTTTTCCTGAATGAGCCTTTGTGCTAAAAGAGGGGAGCTCGCTGCTGAAGAAGTTGTGCATAACTCAGAGGCAGGCCAAGTTTTACATTCTGTCACCAGCAGCTTTTAGCCAAGTCCTCAACACAAGCTAGTCTCCCGAGAAACACCTGCTTGACGTATACATACTTTCTCCAATTCCTGCCCATATAACCTTACGTAGATAGTATGCATGTTTTCCTCTATTACAAAGTTCAAAGGGAGGGTCCTGTATTGTTAACATTCAGAGCTTCATCATTCATTTATTCTACACTCAAAATTTAGTTGCTTTTTTTTTTTCATTCATTCTATAATTTCTGAGAATGCAGTAACCAGGCGCTGTGTAGATTCTGGAAATACAGGACAAACTTGGTCTTGTTCTCATGAACTCACATAGTTTAATGGGGGCAACAGAAAAACAAGCAAACAAGTTAGATAATGCTGTGATCAGCGTAAGGAAGGAAGCAAAGAGCTCATGCAGAGAAGGAATGGGCAGGAAAGGCCCCTCAACAGTGGAGAAGGATCCAGTCCTGTGGTGGAGCTGGCGACAGAACACCGGTGGGGGGAACAGCCGGAGCAGAGGGCTGGAGGCCGGCATGGCAGGGCTGCTGGGAGCAGGCCTGCAGGCAAGGCTCCAATGTGAGGATGGGGGAGTCAGGGGTTACCATGCAGAGCTTTGTGGACTATGCTAAGGAGTTTGATTTTAAAGACTGGACTAAGAAGCTATTGACAGTTGTTTGTTTTTATTTTTTTAATTTATTTTTATTAGTTGGAGGCTAATTACTTTACAACATTGTAGAGGTTTTTGCCATACATTGACATGAATCAGCCATGGATTTGCTTGTGTTCCCCATCCCGATCCCCGCTCCCAGTTGTTTGTTTTTAATTGTGGTAAAATTCATTTAACATTGTAATTTGAATTTCTATTCCTTCCTCCACCCACCCCACCCCCACCTCTGGCCACTGCTAATCTGCTTTCTGTCCGTACGGATTTGCCAATTCTGGCACTGGGTTGGGAAGATCCCTTCGAGAAGGGAAAGGCCAGTATTCTGGCCTGGAGAATACAGTCCATGGAGTCACAGAGTCGGACACGACTGAGCAACTTTCACTTTCACACATTAAGTGGTGGCTTCTTTTATTTAGCATGTTTTCTAGGTTCAGCCACGTTTGCCCTTTGTAAAGGGCAGTGTGAACCCATCTGACTTAGTTGTAGGATCACCTTCACTGCCATGGAGAGGATGGATAGAAGCCAGAGGGCAAGTGGGCAGATAACCTGCAATGGGGAGGGTGAGAGGAAATGGAGATGTGGAAAGATGGCTGCAGTGGAAATGGAGGGAGCGGGCACTTCCAAGTCCCCAGGAGGTCCAGGCAGGGGGAGCAGATGTAGAGGAAAACCAAGAGTTCCATTTTGAATATCTTAAACTTGAGGTACCTGAGATGTTAATTAGGCGATGAAAATGTGAATCTGGGAATTAGTAGAGAAGTCAGAGCTGGATGCAGATAGAATTCGAGGGTCTTCAGCCTGGAGATTGAGGCTAAATCCAGGGGAATATATGTTAAATTATGTGCATAATAACAAAGAGATTTTCACCCCCAAGAGTGACCAAGAATAAGAGGTCTGTAAATCTAATACTTCTCACCTCCTAGCTAAAAGTGGAATAGTCTGCATCTGAATGAGTGCTCAGCATTTACAAAGACAGAAGCTGGCATCCTCTGGTCTGTGTTCAGAGAATGTTTGCATTTCTATTGCCTCTGCACTCAGTCAGCCCCAGCAACCAGTAACTCCTATTAAGGGTGTTAAGTGAGAGGATGCTTGCCTTTCAATAAGAAATCCAACCAAGGGGCTTCCCTGGAGGCCCAGTGGTTAAGACTCCATGCTTCCACTGCAGGGGGTGTGGGTTCAATCCCTGGTCAGGGAACTACGATCCCATAAACTGCGTGGTGAGGCCAGGAAAAAAAAAGAAAGAAACCCAACTAAGTGGGATGTCTTGGAACAGGTTAAAAATGAATGCTTTGATCACCAAGGTCACTTAGATAGAATAAATCAAAGTTGTTTTTCTCAAACTTTTATCTTAATTGAAGGGAAACATATATTCATGTGTTTACATTGTTATATTTTCAAGTATTTGACCTTCTCTGGACAACCTGTACTGTTTGGTGGGGGATTCTCCTAATTGCTAACAAAAACTCTCTGGGAGGAATCCTGGAACCTTCCAGGTACTGGACCACTTTTGCTCGAACAGGTGGGGAGGGGGGATGAGGTGCATTTTCAACAACTGTCTTCCTTTGCTGCCCACACCTGTTCATTTCCATGACTGTAAAACATAGACACCCTGCGACTGTCAGCACAGGTTTAAGGTGAATTAAGAAAAATTAGGGCAACATAATAAGTACTTCTTTTTTATTTTTAACAAGTACTTCTTAAAGGTTAATTAGCAGAAAAAACGGCCAACAAAGGTCCATCTAGTCAAGGCTATGGTTTTACCAGTAGTCATGTATGGATGTGAAAGCTGGACTATAAAGAAAGCTGAGTGCCAAAGAAGTGTTGAAGACTCTTGAGAATCCCTTGGACTGCAAGGAGATCAAACTAGGCAATCCTAAAGGAAATTGGTCCTGATTATTCATTGGAAGTGTTGCAAGAAGAGGGACCCCCTGCCATGGCCCGAAACTGGGCTCTTGTCTAACACTCGGAAATGAACTGTCCGAGAAGACGCGTGTGCTGACAAAGTGAGAGATTTTATTGGGAAAGGGCGCCCAGGTGGACAGCAGTAGGTCAGGGAACCCGGGAAATCAGCTCTGGCTCGTGGCTTGCAGTCTTGGGTTTTATGGTGATGGTGAAGAAGGAATTCATAGGGCCTGGACTCCATCTCAGGCCTGTCTGTGCTGATCACGCTCGGCCACCTCTCCAGTGGATTCTGAACTCTCTGCTTAGTGCCTGTGGGAACGACAATGGAAGGATAAGACCCCACTCAGGACAGGGGAACCTTGAAGATCATATCCAGGTTCCTCATCACCTAAGAGAAAACAGACACTAATCACCCCTGCCTCCAGACACTATCTATCAGAATGTAAGCACAGACTTATCGATTATTAACTGGTTGAAATGTAACTGTGGGCTTATTGATGATTAACTGTTTGAACACATAACACGTGAATGATGGGGTTATTGTGACTGTATTTACCCTTCCTTTGTAAGCATCAAGGGATCGGGGTGGTGGGTTTGGACACGTACACATGGGGTATAAAAGATTTTCACAAATGCTGGTCGGGGCCCTTGGCTAAGAGGAGACTCTGCCTTGGGCCCGCCGGTGTAATAAACTGCACTCCACTATCTGCATTGTCCTTCTGAGTGAGTTTGTTTCCCTGAAAGCGTGGCTATAACATTTGGTGCATTGGCCGGGAAGCTCCTCACTTTGAGGAGACAGGTCTCATTTGAGGCCACCCTGAGGCTTTGTAGCTTGAATTTCCTAGAAGGGGGAAGGCGCCTCGCCCCTCTGGAAGGATTCTGCTTTTCAATGCCTGGACCTTTCACGTCAGCAGGTAGTGGACGGCAGCAGGGGAACTGAGCGCTCAGGTGAGGAGGAACCCACCTGGCAGGGTGGAAGAGGGGGCCTGATCACCCCCCTGGGAGGGACTAGAAGGAGCGGGGACCCACAGGAGCCTGGAATAGGCAGGCGGCGATTGCTTGGTATACAGGTTGACGAGCCCATGCTAGGGTTTAGGAAGGAAATTTGTGATGGTCATTTAGGAGGTGTGTCCACGCCGTATCGGGGAAAATTATTACCAAGCGATCGCCAGGGGATTTTTAGGATAGGAAACTGGTCCTTGTATACTCGTATTCTGCCCTCCCCCAGGAGGTGTCCTGTCTGCTGTGAAATTCTTGACCGCCTCAGAATTGTTAGGCTAGAAGGAGGGGGATACAGAAGTGAGTATGAATTGGCTTTTCCGGAGATGGCCTGGGACATGGGATATTTAACACATCTGTGTTTTCATTCGCACCTGATCAAGCCCACCAAGGCAGAACGGACTTTAACGGAGAAACAGTCTTGGACCATGTGATGTTCTGGTTCAGCTATGCTGACCGGCAGGTGAAGACACGCCGATCCCCCTTCTCCCTCTGGGGTCTGGCAGGTAAGGCTCTTCTCACCCCAATTAGGAAGGAGGCAAAATGGCAATTTAAGTCTCACTGAATGGAAATATCAGAAGTACATAGGGTACTGAGAACTTCGTAGACAGAACGAAAAGGAAAAGTACAAGAAGGTCTGAGAAGGTAAGCGAGATGGGGGAAAGTGAATCTAAGGCAACTGTATTGGAGTGAAAATTTTAAAGAAGGGATTAGGAGGAGACTATGGGGTGAAGATGAAGCCTTACTGCCTCCACATACTCTGTGAGGTCGAATGGCCCCCTATGGGAGCAGGATGGCCACCAGAGAACACCGTGAACTTAAAAATAGTGGAAGCAGTCTACACAGTAGTGACAGGAGAGCCAGGGCACCCGGATCAATATCCATCTATTGACTCATGGCTAGGGTTAGCTTGAGACCCTCCTACTTAGACAAGGTTCTGTATCCAGAAGGGAAAGGGAAAAATATTAAGGGCACAAAAATTGACTGATGATAAAAAAAGAAATTCTACAGGATTTGGACGGGGATGACCTGATCCCTCCCCCATGCTGGATAATGACACGCCTGCCTCCCAGTGCTTCACCAGGACCGGAGGCCGCCTTAATGCCCGATCCAGGGCCAGGTGAAGTTTCTGCAACAGCTGCTGCTCCTCCGCCAGCTTTCCCGGAGTTCGTAGAGCCGCCGTTTGGGCAGGCTCCGATCCCGATCCCGGTGACAGAAGCCTCTGGCCAACACTTCCAGGATCCGGCTCCAACCGAATCGCCCAAGCTATACCCGCCTCTCCCGGTGAGTACTGACAAGAGGGGGAGGGAGACGTTGGAATTAAGCAGAGACCGCGCTCTGCCAGAGAGCTGGAGGGAACGAAAGAGAACAGACAAGAGACAGTGCAAGCTGCTGCTCTGGGAAAGTCTATCTCCAGTCCTCCAGAAAACCTCATCTGCCCCAGGGACAGGACAGTCCTTCAGCCGGTCCCAAGGGAGGCCCTGGACCCGTTACAGCCAAACCAGTGTGCCCGGTGCCGAGCTTTTGGCCACTGGAAGAATGAATGCCCTAAGGCAAGGAAGGAAGAGGAAGCTCCTGCAGTTGTGGGGCTTGCGGACTTGGAAATTAACTAGGGCTGCCAGGGCCCAGAGATATCAGGCCCCTGAGAGCCCATGGTAACCGTAAAAGTGGGGGACCAAAACATTGACTTCATGGTGGATACAGGAGCAGAACTGTCGGTAGTAACAAAACCTGTGGCACCTCTGTCCAAAAAGACTACAGCTGTAACTGGGGTATCGGGAGAAGAGATGATTAAATCGTTTTGCCAGCCCAGAAGATATCAGATGGGGGTGGGGGGGGAGGTGGGAACCAAGTGATTAATGAATTCCTCTACATTCCTGAGTGCCCAGTACCCCTGCTGGGAAGAGACTTGCTCTCCAAACTAGGAGCACAAGTGACTTTCTCCCTTGAGGAGAGGCCCACCTTCTGGACAGACTCTATGACTTATTTGCCCTCTCTCTCAATACCAATCCAAGATGGTTGGAGGTTGCATGAGCCTCTGAAGGCAGAACCGGGTGGGCCAGAAGAGCGTGAGGGAGCTAACTCAATTATTCCCTGAGGTCTGGGTGGAAGACAACCCTCCCTTCCCCCAGGCTGGCTAAACATCACGCCCCAGTGATAATGGAACTCAAACCAGGCACCATCCCGGTTAGAGACAGCCAGTACCCACTATGGATGGAGGCCTGAACCGGCATATTGCCCCACATCAATAGATTGAAACAAGCAGGCATTCTAGTAGAGTGCCAGTTGGCTTGGAATATGCCAATCCTGCCAGTCAAAAGGGAAGGAGGACAGGACTATAGGCCTGTACAAGATCTCAGGCTAGTCAACCAGGCTACTGTGACTTTACACTCCACTGTTCCAAACCCTTATACCTTACTTAGCCTCCTCCCGCTGAGGACTAAAGTTTACACTTGCCTAGATCTCAAGGATGCCTTCTTCTGCATATGCCTCGCCCCAGCATCACAGCCCATCTTTGCCTTTGAATGGGAAGATCCAGTGGGAAGCACCAAACAACAGCTTATCTGGACTCCCCCACAAGGGTTTAAAAACTTCCCAGCCATCTTTGGGGAAGCTGTGGCTTCTGACCTGGACTCATTCCATCCGGAAGAGTTCGGATGTCGGCTCCTACAATAGGGGGATGACCTGCTGCTGGCTGCCTGAGACAAAGGCAAAATGCTGGAAAGGGACAAATGCACTGCTCCAGCTGTTGATGGAAGCAGGTTACCTGGTGTCGAAGAAGAAGGCACAGATCTACAAAGAGGAGGTAAGGTATCTGGGGTTTGTTTTAAAGAAGGGCTCAAGGTTCCAGACCCTAATTTGGTCCTATATACTGATGGCACTAGCCTGATAAAACAAGGACAATGGCTGTCAGGTTAGCCAAAGCAGAAGGGGCCATCAAGATTGAAAAGGGATGGTGGGAATTGCCAAGTGGCAAATTATTGGTACTGGAGGAGCTGGCACACACTCTGGTAAGCCAGATACACCAAGCGATCCACCTAGGCCATGCTGCCTGCTCACAGGTTAATGCTGCCTCTCGGGGATTCAGACAAAATCCTCCGGGTATTCAGCTGAAAGGTACACTGCCCCTTGAACACCTGGGAGTGCACTTCACTGAAATGAAACCTCACCGACACTACCATTATCTGCTGGTCATGGTATGTACGTTCCCAAGATGGGTAAAAGCTTTTCCTACCTGGACTGAAAGAACATCAGAAGTAGCCCCGTGCCTGCTTAGGGAAATAGTTTCCAGATTTGGATTTCCTACCAGCATTGGATCAGGCAATGGCCCGGCTTTTGTAGCTGATTTAGTACACCAAGTAAGCAAAACTTTAAACATCAAATGGAAACTGCACACTGCATATAGACCCAGAGTTCTGAGATGGGGGAATGAGCCAACCGGACACTTAAAGAGACTCTCCAAGTGGATCAGAGAGACTGACTGCTCCTTGGTGGACTAGCTTCCGATGGCTCTGCTCAGACTCAGGATGACCCCACAGTCCCAAGGCTATTCTCCATACGAAATTGTGTATGGGAGGCCTCCTCCCATAATAAAAGAGGTGTCAACAAATTTGCCTCAGGTAAGGGGGATAGGATTTCACAGCAGATGGAACTGGGTAAGGTAATAAATCGGGTAACTAAGTTTGTACAAGAAAGGGTGCCGTTCCCCATTGGGGAACAGATTCATGAGTTTACACTTGGTGACCAAGTATGGGTCAAAGATTGGAAACATGATTTGCTAGCCCCTTGGTGAAAGGGCCCTTATGTTATTCTAACTACCCCTACTGCAGTTAAAGTTGCAGGTATTGTCCCTTGATCCATCATATGAGGGTGAAGAGAGCATACCACGCAGACCCAGAAAACGCTGAGAGCACAGAGGGACCCCACTGACCCTCGAGAGACTAAGGCCATCCTTAAGAAGAAGGAAAAGAAGACCCCGGACGAGCCCCTTCAGGATGAAGCCGCACAATCAACTCCTGCTGCTTGGCCTCATCAACGTGATTTTGAATTTAACTTCTGTCTCAACTCAGGACAACGTTTACACCTCATGGGCACATTCCTACACGAACTTCCACAACACCTACAACTTCTGGGTATGTAGGACTATGCCTCTGTCTGTGAAGGATGGACTTCCTTGGTGGGTGTCACCACGCCGCCAAGCAGATTTTAAACCACTCTGCTCTTTTCCGGGATGACAAAGAGACTTTCCTCTCTCTTGTCAATCATAACCTCTCCTTGCTCTCTTGGTGTAAGACCTACAGTCAATAGACTCGGGTCATGGGGTTACATTTGATATAAATGCCAGTGTAGCAAAAGCCTAACCTACAACAAGGCCCAGTAAATTTACCTTATTTACATGCTAGGTGGACAAGATCTGTGTTTCAATGGTATGAATATATTGCTGCCTTTTTCGTACCCTCTGTAGGGACAACAAATATATTATGATTAAAGTAGAGGCCTTGACTAATTTCACAAACAGGCCCTCCTAGATAGAACAGAAGCCATCCAAGCCTTAAATGAAGAACAAATCTAAATGAGAAAAGCAGTAATTCATAATAAAATGGCTTTGGACATACTCACAGCTGCTCAAGGAGGCACCTGTGCTATAATTAAGGTTGAATGTTGTGTATACATTCCTGACTTATCTGACAATGTATCAACTACTTTAGATGACATGAAAAACCAGGTAAAAGCAACGTCAAATGAGAACATTCCTTTCTGGACTTCGGTCCTATCTTGGGTGAAGAGCGATTGGTGGAAAACTATATTTACCACTATTGTAGTTGCCCTGATAGTTCTGCTTTGTGGACCCTGAATTTTACAATGTATTATGAACTTTGTAACCCAAAGGTTGATGTCATTTTCCCTAATTGGCAGTTGGAGAGCCAGGGTGCAATATATCCCTATGAATGATGCTCATAATATGAGTTAAGAGCATCAAGAGGGGGGAATGAAGAAGGAATTCATAGGGCCTGGACTCCATCTCAGGCCTGTCTGTGCTGATCACGCTCGGCCACCTCTCCAGTGGACTCTGAACTCTCTGCTTAGTGCCTGTGGGAACGACAATGGAAGGATAAGACCCCCTCCGGACAGGGGAACCTTGAAGATCATATCCAGGTTCCTCATCACCTAAGAGAAAACAGACACTATTCACCCCTGCCTCCAGACACTATCTATCAGAATGTAAGCACAGGCTTATCGATTATTAAACTGGTTGGAATGTAACTGTGGGCTTATTGATGATTAACTGTTTGAACACATAACACGTGAATGATGGGGTTATTGTGACTGTATTTACCCTTCCTTTGTAAGCATCACGGGATTGGGGTGGTGGGTTTGGACACGTACACATGGGGTATAAAAGATTTTCACAAATGCTGGTCGGGGCCCTTGGCTAAGAGGAGACTCTGCCTTGGGCCCGCCGGTGTAATAAACTGCACTCCACTATCTGCATTGTCCTTCTGAGTGAGTTTGTTTCCCTGA
The DNA here is from genome assembly GCF_963930625.1 of Muntiacus reevesi. Lineage (NCBI taxonomy): Eukaryota > Metazoa > Chordata > Mammalia > Artiodactyla > Cervidae > Muntiacus > Muntiacus reevesi. The sequence continues at coordinate 13,518,378 of NC_089266.1, read as the reverse complement.
AAGCGTGGCTATAACAATGGGATAGTTTCCAGGTTGTCTTCAGCCAATCATTCTGACTCAGAGTCCTTCCTGGTGGTGAACACCTTGTTCAGCCAAGATGGATGCCAGAGAGAAGGATTCTGGGAGATGGTCAGACATGTGGTGTCTCCTTTTGACCTTTCCTGAGCTCTTCCTGTTGGTGGTGGCTTATTAGTTCCATGATCGTCACCAGGACCTCCTGTTGTAAAACAACTCATGCAAATGGTTACTATGGTGCCTGGCAGGGTGGGTGGTTTCAGTCAGTGTGGTTCCCCTAACAGAAGGACTGATGTTGAAGGTTAAACTCCAATACTTTGACCATCTGATGCCAAGAACTGACTCACTGGAAAAGACCCTGATGCTGGGAAAGATTTAAGTCAGGAGAAGAAGGGGACAACAGAGGATGAGATGGTGGGATGGCATCACCGACTTGATGGACATGAGTTTGAGTAAGCTTCAGGAGTTGGTGATGGACAGGGAAGCCTGGTGTGCTGCAGTCCATGAGGTTGCAGAGTCGGACACGACTCAAGTGAACTGAGGAGAAAAAAAAACCTTGGCAACCTTATGTCAGATCCCAAAATCTTTTGGAAATTTTACTGATTCACGAAGGCCAAAGTTTGGACTGTAGACTTCTTGGTTAGAATTCCAGAAGCATGGCTGCTCAGTATCACTCACACAGCCTTCAGGGGAACTCATACTGTAACCTGCTTTTGCTTTGAGGTCTCTTCTGCTGCATAGTAAACACATTTAACGCAGGAGTTTTTTCTCCTACTTTTTGTATTCCCCTTGCAGGTTCTCAATAAATATTTGTGGACATAAAGGCAACATCTCTCCCCACTTTTCTGACTAAAAAAAAGCAACTCTCCTGCTTTTTATGTTTAATAATTCCCTTAAAAAGTCTTAAAGAGTTGCGGGTTTTCAATACAGCCTGTTTGCTCGTGATGCCTGTGGGGAAAGGAGATGTGCTGAGCATCTCCTCTAGATGGATGTTTGCTTTCCCACCTGCAGGGAGATCAGGTGAGGAATCTCCTCTCAGGTAAAGTTCCTTGTATCTCCCCTAGGCCCCCAGAAACTTCAAGCTTCTTTGTCTAACCAATGAATGCCTTGGTTCCTTACTGAGCATCTGGTTTTGAGGGAACTCTTCTTTCATCCTGTAGGTATTTCTCAAACTGTCTTCTCCAATCCTTCAGTAATCATCTAATGAGCATGACCTCTGTGTCATCTTCCTATTCTATCTGCTAACAGCTCCTAGCTCAGGTCGATCCTGTGTCTCCTTCCTGAACAATAATCCAATTTGCCCTGGCACTGGGGCTCAGCAAGGAAGGCCTAAGCCCTTTAGCCAGACACCTAAGGTCCTAACTGTTTTCCCCAGGGTTTCAGTATATTTGCACAAAATTTAAAATATCAATACTTGTTTTTAAAAAGATCTAAAGGTTCCCTGTGGTCTTCTGTCTTTATATTAAAAAAAACTACAGAATTAGAGAAAAAAAAAAAAAAGAGATTTGAAGCAAAAGTGACTACAAAAAAATCTATAAAAGAGACCAGGTAAAAAATCTATAATAGGAGATCAGGTAAGAAAACAAACATTTCCAGAGACATTCCACCCTATAGCAAATGCAATCAGGCATTGCCAACAGAAACTATGTTAGAGAAATAAATACACAGTGTACAGAATACAATAGGAAACAGTACCATCTATTAAATGTGTAGGTATAGACAAAATTTCCTTTGAAATCCTAGGGAATATAGTTTTTGAAAACATAATCAACTTAAACATACTTACCCATCATATAAGTAAACATATTAATTTATAATTATGGTATCCTGAAATGGTTCAACAGGTTATTTAAAATTATACACTGGGACTTCCCTGGCAGTCCAGTGGTTGAGACTGCACTTCTACTGCAAGGGGGCATAGGTTCAAATCCTGTGGGGATCTAAGATCTCACATGTTGCATGCTGCAATCAACACAATTCAAAGGAACCAGAGTCTCATAAAGTTTCTATATCCAAATACCAATTTGGAGGAAATATGAATTCAGAAGAAAATGTGAAAAGTGATACTACGAGGAAATAACCAACACAAGCCAGACAGGAAATTCTATAGGACAAATGACCTAATTTCACAAGAAAGAAAAAAACAAGAGATAGTAAGAAAATCTACAGATTGAAAGTCATGAGACTTATCAATCACAAATATGTAAACATCACTTTCCTGATTAAAAAAATTTATAAAATAAAAAAATAACTGAAATAGTCAGAGATGAAAGTATGGGATGAGAAGGGGAAGTAACTAGAGGCACAGATAAACAAGATTGGGAAAATACTGATAAATTGTTGAAGCTGGGTGATATACGATGGGACTCAATTATACTGTTTGATCTCATTTTGTATGTGTGAAATTCTCTACAATACAAAGAAAGAAAGAAAAAGATGAGGAACTTACAAAACAAAAGTTTAAAACTTATAATCAGGTAGTTTTTGTCAGCTTAAATTAAAAATTTCTTGACTTTTCCAGTTGTCATATTTTTATACACCTTTCCTGGGCATAATTTTGTACTTCTATTATACTTGCTTGTTCATTTCTCTTTGAGAGGCAATGTATAAATAAATCAAAAAACTTTACACCAAAATTACAGAAATCTTAAGCTGCTTGATTTCAAGAGAATCATGCACAAATCAAACTGATGAAGTGAAAGTTGCTTAGTCGTGTCTGACTCTTTGCGACCCCATGGACTATACAAGTTCATGGAATTCTCAAGGCCAGAATATTGGAGTGAGTAGCCTTTCTCTTCTCCAGGGGATATTTGCAACCCAGGGATCGAATCCAGGTCTCCCACATTGCAGGCGCATTCTTTACCAGCTGAGTCACAGAGGAAACCCAAGAATACTGGGGTGGGTAGCCTGTCCCTTCTCCAGCGCATCTTCCAATCTGCCTGCATTGCAGGCAGATTCTTTACCAACTGAGCTATTAGGGAAGCCCTCACACTGAGGAAAATGGTACAAATTTCATTTGTGGTGTGTAAACTATTGCCTATTACATGCTGCTGTCCAACCTAGTAATGAAACAGGGATAGTGCATGTGGTCTGTGCAAATCCAAAAGGCTTTTTTGTCAATTATGGGCTAACCTGGTGGCTCAGACAGGAAAGAATCTGCTTGCAGTGCAGGAGACCTGGTTTCAATCCCTGAGTCAGGAAGATCCGCTGGAGAAGGGAATGGCAACCCACTCCAGTATTCTTGCCTAGAGAATTCTATGGACAGAGGCTACAGACCATGGGGTCGCAAAGGAGCAGACATGACTGAGTGTCTTCTCATCAAGTATGTACTTGAAGTACTTGGGATCCAAGTTCATTTTAAAGTAAAATAAAGCATCAAACTTAACTGATGTACAACGTAAAACATAAGACATTTAACAATAAGGCAATGAAATATCCAAATGAACCAGAAGAAATAAATATTGTAAGCTCTGCGGTCTGAATATATCGTAACAAGGCATAACAAATTTGGTGCTGACAACCCAAATTAAACAAGTTCATCCAGAAATGAAAAGTAGCCAAGGATAATTAGGTTAACATGAAATTACAGCTTTAGAGAGGAATTTCAATATGTTAATTTATGAGGATTCTAGGAAACTCATCACTTCTCATACCAAGTTGTTTCTAGGAAAGCAAATCAATGTCATTTGCTTGGTAAGTGCAAAATTAGAGAGGGAAAATACTTGAAAAATTTCTTTTTGGAACAACGTACACCTCTCATAGACTCCCTTCTCTCCCTCCAGGGCAGTATTGTTTTTGGTTTTCCACTTAACAAGTTGTCCAAGTTCTCTAACTTTTCCTGTATAAATACCACTACATCTTTTTCTCTGACTCAAATCACTCTTTTCATCCTTAGGCTAATGGAACTTTACTGGTCTGTGCCTCAATTTCCCTAACAGTAAATCCTACTTCATGGGACTGATAAGCAGGCTTAGGACTATTAAATCAATTAATATTTCTAAAGCATTTAGAACAATGGGTGGCACACAGTAAGTGCTATATAATCAAATATATAGTAGCTTTTATGTTATCTATCATAAATTTCAATGGTAAGTATACAAATGTATGTTTTACTAAGTTAAAATACAAATAAAAAACATATTCTAAAACTGAGCATAGAATGTCACAGCAACTGGGATTTGAAATGCATTAATATTATATATACACTAAACATCTAATACACAAAAATCACAATTTTAATTATTGGCTGTGTTATAGTATGTGACCTGAAACTAAAAGAACCTAATGAGACAGTTACTACACTGCTTTCTTAGGGATGAAAAAGCTCTGGGGAGGTTCTTTTAAATAATGCCAGTCTCTTCAAAAAAGTTGTTCAGAATTTTGAGTAGTTTTTTTCCTTAAGAAATTTGTCAGTAGCAAATGAAAGCAATTCCAAAAATTCCACTGATGTGGGTATGTGTTTTAAAACGCATTCCAAATTATACTAATGATGATTAAAAGAAGTGGAAGAGTATAATCTAAAATCACATTTCAGCTTTGCTAAAATAAAGATGTGGGAACTGGCTAAGACACTTAATGTTTATGACTAAATTTACTGGTAAGGCTTCTCAGCTCTAGATTTCTGAGTCTGAAACTTTCATGAATCAAAACACGTTACCTATGTAAAAACATGTTTTTATGAAAATATTAAGTGAAAAAAGTAGAATACACACTGTATACTCATGTGATTATAACTATTCGAATTTGTGGAATATTTCCATCCATTTGTATCTGCTCATCCATCTACAGATTTAGAAAGCAGACTGAAGAGAAAAGAATGGTGGTTACAAGGCACACAGCATTCCACTTCAGATTGACGCCAAAACAATTTTTACATTTGCAACCATAACCACCACCAAAATAATAATCAATTCCGGCAAAAATCACCCAGACTTAAAACCATTTTGGGGAAGAGTAATATTCCAGAACAGGATTAAATTCTTAGGTTACAAGAGTGAGACAAGCTGGAAAACCCTACCTTGACTAAGTGGTCCAATTTAGCATCACCAGTGACAGGATAACCCACATTAGTGCCTCCTGAAGCCTTCTCTGTAGCATTCTGGTCAGAAAGTCTAATCTGAAACTAATCATGTGGAACCAAGACAAATTGAGAGACATTCTACAAAATAACTGGCCTAGATTCTTCAGAAATGCAATTATCTAGGAACTGTTCTAGATTAAAGGAGATTAAAGAAACATGGAAATCAGATGCAATGCATGACTCTTGAGTGGATTTTAGGAAGGAGAAAAGTCCAATTACAAAAGACATTACTGGGACCATTGTGGAAATCTGGAGGAGGACTGTAATCATTCTAAACAGTACTGTATTACCATTAACTTCTTGAATTTAGTAACAGCATTGTGGTTATATAAAATTAATGCTCTTGTTTTACAGGATTAAGCTTAAGTATTTATTGGATTAAACTAAATTATGAGATTTATCTATTCAGAAATAACCCTCAAATGATTGAGGAAAAACGGAAAAAATATATAGTATAAAACTATTAATAACATGGCAAAATGTTACCAACAGGCAAATTCAGGCTAAGGATACAGGAGTACTCATTGTTTTTTCTTGCAATTATTTTAGGATTAAATTGTTTAGAAGAGGTGGGGCAAAAAAGCCCATCTTTGTTTTAAAATTCTACATGATCCAGAATGGACTCCACTACAGTTTATACAGTCACCTGATACTTACAAAGATGGCTAAAGAGGCAAAAAAGAAAACAAACATGTACTTTTAAGTAGTAATGATAACCTTTAGCTCACATTCCCCTCAAAAACTATTAAGTTACAGCAGGAAGCTATTTCCTAGATGGAGAACTTAAGTTTAAAGAATAATTCTTGGGAATTCACTGGCAGGACAGTGGTTAGGACTCAGTGCTTTCATGGCTGGGGCTGGGGTTCAATCCCTGGTCAGAGAACTAAGATTCCATAAGCTGCCCAGCGTGGTAGGAAACAATTATACAGACATAGTATATATAATCAGAAACAAATCTGAGGCAAAGTTTAGTTTTAAAAACTCAAAGTCTAAAAAAAAAAAAAACCAACTCAAAGTCTAGGGGAAGAAGATACACTGCCTATATCTGAACATAGAGAATTTACTTGCCAGAAAAAGGAAATATTGCAAACCCTCAGAACTACAGTTGGACAGATAAAACCTATTATTCAGTAATTTTATTCAATAACCATTAGTGTACACTGATTATGTGCCAGTGGTCCTCTGCTTAGGTGCATAAAGGGTAAGACACAGTCCCTACCTTGAAGAACTCAGCCTGTAAGAGTCTCCTGTCAATTATACCTCAATTAAAAAAAAAAAACTCTTTATATAAAATCCTTAATTTCTAAACTTAGTCTTAAGACTAGTCAACCTAAAGATAATTTGCAAATAGTATTTAAAAGCCATTAACCATTAAAAATGTTCTACTTATTTTTAAAATTGGTTATTTGCTTCTATAATATCAACAACCCAAATAATTTATAGTAAAGGCTTTATAAGGATCCTATACAGAAGCCCCTTCCAAACAGACACAAATGAGGGCAGAGGAAATCTCTCTCTCACTCAAAGGCCTCTACTGTCTGAACCCTAACCAGACACGTAATGTTTCACTGCAGAACCTGTCTTCCAAATACAATTAACTCAGGAGACATGAAGAGTATATCACCTATGAATTTCAGTTGCTTTCTCTGACTGAAAGAATTCTCAATTAACCTGAGATTAATCTGCTATGGGTTCTTATAAGTTAAATCATAAATAACTCAGAATCTAAAAGCTGAATATCCTGAATAATCTTACCCTACCATAAAATGATCTCTAAATCATAAAGGATGTGCTACTCTAAAGCTCAAAGTTTTCTTTTTTTGTTATTTTTAAAAATTTATTTATTTTCTAATTGAAGGATAATTGCTTTACAGATTGTGTTGGTTTCTGCCAAACATCAACATGAATCAGTAACTCAAGTTTCAGTTCAGTCGCTCAGTCGTGTCTGACTCTCTGAGACCCCATGAATCGCAGCACACCAGGCCTCCCTGTCTATCACCAACTCCCGGAGATTACTTGAACTCATGTCCATCGAGTCAGTGATGCCATCCAGCCATCTCATTCTCTGTCGTCCCCTTCTCCTTCTGCCCCCAATCCCTCCCAGCATCAGGGTCTTTTCCAATGAGTCAAGTCAAGTAAAGTTTAGGAACCCACAATTTTATGCCTGGATGTCTGTAATTCTTAAATGGTTCATAAAAAAGAGGATGAACATCGTGGAGACTTGGATTTTTCATTTCTGCTGAGAAGTTCTGTATCACTTAAATTGTCTAAGCAAAAGGTCCCACTATGTTAAGTGAGCATAACTATTAATATATGCTGTTATTTTTGGTACCTCTTTTCCCTCAGGATTCAAACAGAAATTAAGAATGACTAAGGAATTAACACAACATTGTAAATCAACCAGACTTAAAAAAAAAAAAAGACTAGGGAGACCCTGTTTGTTCAACTGCAGTAGTTGTAACTAAACTTTATCCAGAGTGCCTGACCTAAAACGAAGCCCTTCTCTAATGAAAATTAAGTTAAGCCATCAGGATTCTGGAAATACGAGGTCAAGAATCACACCTGAACTTATATTTATGCATTAGAACTTACAGGTATTAAAAAAAACACACATATATTGCAACTCTTCAGGTTAAAACAGGTTTTAAAATGATTTACTCAATAATAAGAGACTTTCATAGCTCAGAAATGTTTTTGGGAAACGTAGTCCATCACCTGAAAAAGTGATTCACATTTAAGAAAAATAAATTTGAACATATTTTTAAGGAACAAAAGTTTCTATTTCTTCTATATAAAACCTTTTGTTTGTCCTAAACTCAATGAGTTAAAACAGGAAATTCTACGGTCAACCAAACTATAAAATTTTTTCAGAAGAGACTATTTTTACTACCTAGAAATATTCAATACAAATATTTAATTAACTGATTTTCTCTTGGTTGTGTCAGGTCTTCGCTGCTGCGCACAGGCTTTCTCTAGCTGTGGAGTGTGGGCTCCAGGGTGCGTGGGCTCCAGCAGCTGCGGCCCGAGGGCTCAGAGGCTGTGGCTCACAGGCTCGAGACCGTGGGCTCAGCAGCTCTGGTCCGTCAGCTTAGCTGCTCTGTGGCGTGTGGGCTCTTCCTGCACCAGGGATCAAACCCACGTCCCCTGCACTGCATCACCAGGGAAGTCCAAAATATTCAATACAACCAAAATCAGCATCTCATCACAGAGGTCATCTGAGGGATAATGTTCAAGTCCTAGATATGCAAGGTGGTACAACCAGGTAAAGAACCGGAGAAGGTGGCAGGAGGTAAGTGCGTGTGTGTACAAGGCGCCTCCCCAGCCGGCCCACGGAACTACCTTCTCTCCTTCATGAATGCAGATGAGGCGAGACAGCTTCTGACTCTGAGAAAACTATACTTTTCCTCGAATTACCGTTTCTCCAATGGTGATTTTTTTTTTATTAAAAGAACTATTCAAACAGGTGGTAAGAAATTAAACTTTTATCAATACACAAATAAATTTACTTAAAAGCAGCTCAGTTCCGTATTTTAAAAAGTTTCAGAATCTCATCCCACCAACGTCCATAGTCTAGAAGAAGTTCATGTGAAACCTGCAGTCCCACCTAGGAGCACCAGTAAGTGATGGTCTAGGTACTTTCACATGTATTTGTCCTGTCATCGAAGAGAGTAAAAAAAAACACATCTCTTGCCTGGCTGAGTAGGAAGAATCCACAAAAAAGAGCTTCATAAAATGTCTATGGAGAAAAACTAGTAATATCAGAAGAGTTCCAGCACTTCAATTGAGTATAATTCTCTATTATTCTTTTCTTGATTTAATTTCTGTAGCTCACGAAAACTTACTTCAATCTTGTTGAGCTCGGAACAAATGCTTATCTAAAGAAAAAAATTCCAAAATAAATTTTTGCCATAACTTGTACATATAAATAAATCCTCCACAATTACTTAGAGCTATTCCAAGAAAACCTTTAATAATAATGCTTCTTGGTTACAAACAGAATTCAGTATATATAAAATAATTACATACCTGGGATTTCACAAATTTGTAAAGACTTAACAGTAGCCTTTTTGCTTCTGGTATCATTACCACAACAGTAAAATTAGCATCCAGAAGTAGACATATCCAATCCATAATCTGAAGATAAACAGTGAAAAGGAAAGTTAAGATTTTACAAAGTCTATGATTATATCAAGCAGTTATAAGAAAAATAAGCTTTCTTTACAAAAGTCTGAACATTTTAGTTTAGAGATGAAGGAATTTCTAAGCAATCTAAAAAGGCTCTTTTATGCTTTCATATTTACCATTTTATAAGCATAATTGTGTCTTTTCCATCAGATAAGTCAGTAAAAAGAAAGCCACAGTGATATTTAATCCAAGGGAGAGTGAGCATATTTTATTTAAAAAATTTTTTTGATTAACTACTGGCAGCTATAAAAAAAGAGCCCACTCATCTATTCTGAAATATACTACATACATTATGATGCAAAAATAGGGTGGTCATGTATTATAGATGAATGGCCAAGAACTAAAATAAAATTACTTTACACTTACTTAAGTATCCTATGTAGGCTACATCTTCAAGCGGTGTTGTTAACATGAAAATATCACTCATGAAAAAGCATTAAGGAAATCCATTTGCGGGAGGGGGGAAAGCAGATCCCTATATACCCTCTACATCACAATAAATTTTATATGTATCAAAGAGTTAGACACAGAAAAAGAAAATAAATGTATTACGGAAAAACACACGGTGGCTATTTTTATACTCAGAGTGGGAAGGGCCTTAAGCATGACACAGCCAGAAAGAAGCCACAAAGGAAAAGCTCCACAATTTTAACAGTATGAAAATTAAAAACTCATCCATGGTAGAAATTACATTAAAGAAAATAAAAAGACAGTGATAGGAAAAAAGTATTTGTAACACTTTGACAGAAATAGATGAATATCTCAATATACAATCAATAATTTACAAGTTAAAATGAAAAAGACATGGGGAAGAGAGGTGCTGGACAGACCTGGAAAACTGTGCACGTTTGCTGTTGTTAGTATGACGCTGTATTCAGGGCCCCTCATGTAGCCAGAAGACCAAGAAAAATCTGACATTGACCCACAGAAAGATTGCAGACTGCCTTTAAAATAGATTACTATATCAGTGGAGAAACAATGATAGTTTTGGGGGTTATCAATTTTTTGTTGTTGTTGGGAAGAGTTTTGTGTTGTTTAAAAGATATTTTGAATAACTTAACCTGATTTATGGGCTCACTTCATGTTCCTTTCTTCCATTCTTTTTGTCCCTCTTTTTAAAGAACTGCTTGACTTTCCTATTTATTTTTAGGGTGATTTTTTTTTTAAAGACTTGTGCAATACATTTTGAGGTGAAATTTAGTGGATTTTTTCTGATAAATTAGAGCATTTAATTGACTATTTTATCCAGATTGATTTGTTGAATATTTGCTAAAGACTAGTTCTTTAAGCTCTGACATATGATAAATCCAAATGGCAGTACCTCATTGTTTACTTAGCTTTTGTACTTATATTTTTCAGAGGAAAAAATACTACTGTAAATTGTAAATAGCCAATACGTAACTATCGTATGCAAATCTGTGACTGTTGGCAATGTCATCTCAGAACAGAAAAATAAAGTTTATTTACTGTAAAAAAAAAAAAAAAAAATGAAAAAGACATAAAATGCAATGGAAAAACGGACAAAAAATCTGATTAGGCAGTACACAAAAAGGAGTGTAAATGGGCAAGAACTGATGGTTTATCTTTCTCATTACCAAAGAAATGCAAATTAAAACACCCATCTGTTACCTACTGATTGACAAAGAGAAAGGTCTCGGACCTTCATGGCCATAGTACCTCTTGTCACAACACTTTGGAAAGGGAGCCTGGCATGTTCAAAACTAAAAATGCATGTACCCCTTAGCCAGTAATTTCACTAGTGAGAATCAACCCAATAGGTGTTCTCTCATAATATATAAAAATATCTCTATAAAGATGCTCACTGAAGGTTCATTTATAACAGCAAAAAACTGTTAACAATTTAAACGCTGATCAACAGGGGACTAACAAATTAACGTTTTCTATAAAGTCAAATGGTGTGCAGGTATATATAGCTTGATCCAGAAAATGCACAAAGTGTAGTACTGAATGAAAAACCCAAACCGCAAAACAGTTTGCACCTTAGGATCTAATTTATGTCAGAAAGATACAAGAAAGATAAGTTAGTGTAAAGACAGAAAATTTCTAGATTAAAAGCAACTCTGAGTATTACTTATCTTTAAGAGGGACCAGTAGATTATTCAGAGGACACTTATTATCACCCTCTCCCAATGAAGGTGAGGAAATGCTTGAAAGGGTCACAATAAAGAATCAGAAATTTAAGTTCTAAAGATCTATCATTCTTCCCAGCATCAGATGAAAGTAAAAAGATTATCTCACCTGGTTCAACGTTGGAGGGTGTGTTCCAGGAAGAGTCATTGTAGCATTTTCATTACACTTCATATAAAGGAAATACAAATACTGGAGAAACAGCTGGGCGGACGGAAAAAAGGACAATCACTTTCATAGAAAATTTTTCTCTATAAAAAGCTAACAGATTGGAAAGAATTTAAAGAGGCTACTGAAATTAACTGTACATCAAACAAATATGCTATAGACATCAAGGACACACAAAAAACAAATTGAATGCACTTTCTGCCATCAAAGAGGAGTTCATTTCGTTTGGGAGAAGTGGGTGAAGAGCTTATTCTGTTTGCAAATAATGAGGAGAGAAGAGACACTCCTCTGGGCAATTCTTTTCAGCTTCTGTGCTTGCTTAGTCGCTCAGTCATGTGCAACTCTTTGCAACCCCACAGACTGTAGCCCGCCAGGCTGCTCTGTCCACGGGGATTCTGCAGGCAAGAATACTGGAGTGGGTTGCCATTCCCTTCTCCAGGGGATCTTTCCAACCCTGGGATCGAACCCAGGTCTTCCATATTCCAGGCGTATTCTTTACTACCTGGGCCACTAGGGAAGTCCTTTAAGTTTCTACTCAACTGTAACTTAGATGGATGAACCTGGACTTCCAGTTTGGCACCAGGATCATGTCAAACTCTGCCTCCCCCAGATCACTTTAGTCTCCTAGGCACAATTTTTCACCTTGAGGGCTGGAAAACTCTTACTCAGATGAAAGAACTCTACAACCTTTTGAATGCTCTAAAAGCTGGGCAGTGTTAAGCAGCAACATTTAAAACAGAAACAAAACCCTGCAGACCTGGAAGAACACTCACAGTGCTGTGCTGTCCTGGGAGGTCCTTCAAATGGGGCAGAAGAAGCGCCTCACTGTATGCCGAGTGAAGAACTGCATTTCTACTTAGGAATGAAGGAAATCTTACTTCAACAAATAAAGGCTTTTCAACTGAAATTACGAGTAACTCTCTTCCCCAGTGACATTTTTTTCTAAATGGACACAAAAGTTCTACTTTTCTAGAAGAGCTCTATCACTGAACATTCTCATCACTAGAGATCATCTCGTATGCTTCGCTATTATAAATAACTGGTACTGATTGAGAACGCTAATTTTTAGAACTGACAAAGCTCCTTAAATTAGAAGGTTTAAGTAAGTTGTTTAAACACAACATTGAATGGAATCCATTTTCAAGCACAATCTGGAAAAAAAAAAGAAAAAAAAGAAAGAAAAAAAAACCCACCTTAAATTATCTAACTACCCCTTAGTTTTTGCTTGGTATTGATTACCTTCCTGGGAAAGCGATAAGGGAAACTTTCAAAGGATACAATAGGGCTGCTCTTTTCGGAGTAATGGGGCACGAAGTGCTCTCGTCTGCTGTGGCCTGAGGTTTCTCCTTCAACTTTTCAGCACAGTTGTCACAGTTATCTTCCTCAGGATTGAAGCCATTTTGAAGAAATGCAGTTTGTTCTTCCATTTCCCCATCTTGTACAGGATCCATATAGTCAGAAACTGACTCCATGTTGATATCTGTGTCTTGAAGAGTGTCATCACCAATGCTATCATGTTAATTGAAAGCAGGAAATAATTCTTACCAATACTTGAATTTACTGGCAAAATTTTCATTTTCAAAGTTTTAGAAGTAAAAAATTACAATAGATTAGAAAAGCGGTGAAAGGGAATTCTGTAGGGACCCAGTGGTTAGGATGCCATGCTTCCACTGTAGGGGGCACAGATTCCATCCCTGGTTGGTGAACTAAGATTCCGCATGCCATGTGGTGAGGCTGAAAAAAAAAGGGGGCAGTGAAAGAAAAGGACCATCAGCTTCTAACTTACCTCAAGAAAACTTTTAAGCAAGCGCAGGTGACTGACTCAGGGATGTCAGGCAACTGCTGTAGGCAGAGTTGTAGGATCTGCACGTCAGTCTTTTCTAAGGCAACCTCCATCAATCCAGGGCACAGGCTAAGAACAAAAACATGAATTACTTTTACATATTAAGAAACTCTCAACTGCAAAGAATTTACAAGGCTTTTTCAGAGTATGAAAATCAGAACTGTAAAAACCACAGAAATATTTACCTGTAAGAAAGCATGTGCATTTGGACAAGCTGCATCAGACAGTTGCGGGGATAAAATGATGGCTCTGCTTTATATCTTCCCAGAAGTCCTGTTACTACATCCCCAATAATGGTATGAAAGTCAGGGGTCCGCTTAGTAGCCAAAAATTTACGTAGTTCTACTTCGATATGTTTTTCTGAATCTTTCTGGAAGGGCAGAAGTAAACAGTTTAGTATGGTACCAATTAAAAAATGTCACTCTGTGCTTGAAAGTTCCTAGCTCAACATTTTCTTAAATCACTAACAGCATTCATGCATTCTTGTGAAACTGGAGTTGATATGACAATTTACTGCACAAAGACAAAATGCAAAGAAAAAAATAAAAACCACAAGGATTTAGAAATCAAAACTTCTAAGAAACTAAATTACAAACATTCAATGCAAAATTGAATGAGATACGAGGCCACCACCATCACATTAAACTCACAAAATGCTTGGTGCGAGTCAACATATCACTCTGACAACTTCAACATACCAGACAAATGTTAGCCACAGCTCTAAAGATGATCACAAGGGAAGACAGATAAAAAGTACCTGGCATTTCTTTTAACCATGAATTGATTTTCCGTATTTCTAATATTTTAAAATTTACCTGTATGGTTGCTAAGAGTTGTGTGGATGCTGGAACCTCTGGCTGTACACTCACTTCAACTTTTCTTCTCCTTAACTGGAATTCAGTAAATTGATTAGGATCTCAAAAATGATACAAAAGACCCAATAGACATTTAGAAGAAAATAAATGATCCAAAGAGACTGGGACACTTTTGCTCTAATCACAAACTTTTTTAGGGTTTAGTTTTCTTGAAGTGAAAAGTGGGTCTATTTCAACTTTTAACTTAAATATCTTGAAGAGTTTAAGGTTTTCATTTTTTAATAAATAAAATAAAATCATTATGCTCAGGAAGGTATTATTACTAATTGCAAACTGGTCTGTTTTTACAGTTGGGTCTTATACACGTGCCTAAAACACGACTAGATGACAAGTCATTTTTTTAATAAGTGCTGTTAAGGTTCAAGCTTCAAATCACCCCATCATTAAGAGCAAGCTGTAAGAAACTAGTACAGATATAAATTATTAAAATAATTCAGCCTTTTCTGAATTAAATGTTTTTTAACATTTAATTAAAATGTTTTTTAACATTTTATGTTAAAAATGTTTAAAATGTTAATGTTTATGTTAAAAATGTTAAAATGTTTTTTAACATTTGTACTAAGATTTCTATTTAAACTACCAAACTTACAATTCTCTTTGACTGCTCTGAGTTCTGAGATCCAAGTCCACATCCCTGTGATGTTTCCCAGTTTACAAAATGAGGTGTAGCATGAGTGCCTAAGAAAATATAACACACACAATTTCTGGAATTTTTTGACTTATTGCTATTTACTCAGCCAATCAATCAAAGAACACTGAAAAAACAACCACTCCAGCACAATTCAAGAGAGGCTTTATCATCCATTTCATTCTACCAATAACAGATTAGTAAATCATAATATCCTAAAGGCCATGTGCCCACCAACATTAAGCCGACAGATGAGGCTAGTGATAAACCAGGGAGGAAAAAGCATCAGTGATTTTGTCTGCAGGACTTGCCCATCTCCCCTAAAGTCAGAACACTGCTGTTTAAACACAGTGCAGCTCTTTACCCCGCAGCAGTACCTGCAACGTGGACTGTGCTCAACGGAGCTTCCTAGACCAATGAAATCTGAATGAACAGTGGCGAATTTCAACATTAAGAACAGATTATGCAAACTGATAGCTGTGAAAACCTACATATCAAACTAGAAGTGTATACAATGATCTTTAGCTAATAAAACGAACATTTAAGTTCCTACCTGGATCTTGACTATGTTTGAGTTTTCCAAGAGCACCTGCTAATGATGAAACTTCACATTTGTATGGAATTACAGTTAGAAATTTTCCATGTAGCATAAACAGATTTTCCCCATAATACCAGAGCTACAAAAGAAGTTATAAAAAATGTAAGCAATGCTTTTTCTAAGATCTGATTCAACAGAGTCATATAATGTAAAACAGTAACTTGTGGTGTAAGGAATCTTAATATGACAGAAAAAGATAAGGCAAAGGTAAGTAACTGGGAGGGGGGATCGGGATGGGGAACACATGTAAATCGATGGCTGATTCATGTCAATGTATGGCAAAAACCACTACAATATTGTAAAGTAATTAGCCTCCAACTAATAAAAATAAATGGAAAAAAAAAAAGGTAAGCAACTTTCTAGAATAATCTCACACATTCAATTCATTAATTGGAGTAGTTTACAAAGCTCTTATTTTTGCCCATGTGTGACTAGAGCATAATTTAGAGAATATTTTCTTTCAACTCATAAAAATCTGATTAATACATATATTTAGAACAAATGAACTGTTTAAAATAAATATTGTCACCACCACACATATGTTAATATGATACTCACAAAGGCTACTATAACATAAGCAAACTGTTTTGACGTACTAAAAAGAAAAAAGTAGAATTTAATATTATTTCTATCTCATGATCTCAATCATCAAGTTATAAAAATGAGATAGGTATAAGAATAAAAAGCTCACATGAAATCAAAAGTGAAGTCTGGAAAAAAAAGTGAAGTCTGTTAGAACAGCAGAATTATGAAGTGCTAATTCTGTTTAAATATAAATTAGCATTCTATGCTGAGAAATCTAGTCTCCTTATCCTCTAATTACAATGATCAACAATGTCCTGTATCTTGATATACATATATCTTCTATCTTGATTTGAGTGATTATCCATTCACTGGGCAAACAGTACTTATTGAGCACTTGTTAGGCACTGGAGATACAATGAAGAACAAGAAAGATAGGGACCTGCCTCAGATAATTTAGTCTGGTCAGCTTAAACTTTAATTCTTTTAAGTACTCTTATGTAATTCCATGATATGTTTAACATGTAATTTAAAAGACTAATTTATTAGGCAAAGTAATAGCCCTCAGATATAGTTCAAAATACGAAGATAAAAGATCAAACAAAAGTGAGATTAAAAAGTTTTATTAACTAGGTAATCGTTCTCTCCTGATCTAAAATTAGCTTATAATTTAGTCTTTTGAAAGTGACAAATGTAAGGAAACTGTTAAAACAATAGCCAAATTAAGTATAATCTTGTAGGTAGAAAATAAAATATTTAATTTTTCTTATTTTTTTTCTTATTTTAATCAAAAACTGACAAATATTTAGATCTGCAGAGGTCTCTTCCCTTACCTAGCAAACACAAAAATAATTATATTAAAAAAAAAAGCCAAAGTGAAAAAAACTTACTTGTCCGCTGGTCCCTTGTGGTAACTCTTTTGAAGTCTGTAGCGTTTGAAATTTTGTATTCCATACAGAGAGGCATTCTATAAGGTAAGACACACAAATTCCAAAGTTTTCCAAGTATAAGTATATGATGCTGGGCGGGGAGTGGGGTTGGGGGGAAGGCAGAAAGTTATAGTTAAACACAAAAGTCTTACTTAAGTATAAAAATGAGTAATGAAGATAGAAAATCAAAGATGTGAGATCTCATGGTAAGAAGTGAACATGTGCAGGGAGTGGGTATATGGGAATCTATGTATCTTTCCCTCAATTTTGCTGTGAACATTAAACTGCTCTAAGAAAAAAAAATTTTTAATTAATTTTTAATTGATTTTCTATAGAAGTGTATTTGCTGTACAATATTATATGAGTTACAGATATACAATATAGTGATTCCCATTTTAGTTATTATAAAATACTGGCTATATTCCCATGTTGTACAACATATTCTTGTAGGCTATGTTATACATAATACTTTGTACCTCTTACTCCCCTATCTTATTTTGCCTACTCCCCCTTTCCCCACAGGTAACCACTAGCTTGTTCTCTGTATCTGTGACTCTGCTTCCTTTGTTATCTTCACTAGTTTGTTGTACTTTTTAGATTTCACATATAAGTGACGTCATACAGTATTTGTCTGACTTATTTCATTAATGCCCTCCCAGTTCATCCACGTTGCTGCGAATGGCAAAATTTACATTTTTTATTAATGGCTGAGTAGAAGTTCATTGTGTGTATATATCCATATGCGTACGTGTATATATGCATATGTGTATATACACACACACATCACTTCTTTACCGACTCACCTGCTGACAGACACTTAGGTTGCTTTCATATCTTGGCAACTGTAAATAATGCTTCTATGAACATTTGGGTCCAAGTTTTTTCTGAACTAGTTTTTGTTTTTTTTGGAT
Source organism: Muntiacus reevesi (assembly GCF_963930625.1). Classification (NCBI taxonomy): domain Eukaryota; kingdom Metazoa; phylum Chordata; class Mammalia; order Artiodactyla; family Cervidae; genus Muntiacus; species Muntiacus reevesi. Next base: position 13,500,476 of record NC_089266.1, on the reverse strand, counting down.
ATATACCTAGGAGTGGAATTGCTGGGTCATATGGTTGTTCTACTTTTAGCTCTTTTGAGAAATTCTGTACGGTTTTCCACAGTGGCTGCATCAATTTACATTCTTACAAACAGAATACGAGGCTTCCCTTTTCTCCACATCCTTGCCAACATGTGTTATTTGATGATAGGTCTGAGGTGGTATCTCACTGCGATTTTGGTTTGCATTTCCTGATGATAGCTATGCTGAGCATCTTTTCATGTGCATACTGGCTATCTGCATTTCTTCTTTGGAAAAATGTCTATTCACGTAGTGAGTGATATAAGGAAATGTTTTAGAGAGATTGATCAAGGTAAGATGAAGTCAAAGACCTATTCAAGAATTAAGAGGCTACAGCGGGAAACAGAATGATTTGGGGTGGTAATAAATAAATGAAAAAGAAAGAGGAGACTAAAAGGTATACTTTGGTGGAAAAAATCCAAAGGACTTCTTAACTGATTGGATTTCAGTTACCCTTAGAAGCTGGCAGTGGTGCTCCCAGGACTGCTATGTGATCTTGATCCAGGATGGTGAGTGCAACACCATTTCGAGCACTGCCAGACACCACAGACTTGAGCAACTGTGACTGAACTAACCTCTGATTTTTTTCTGGTTCACTCGGATGTATTGGTATCAAGGTTTCATATACACATCCATCAGAGCCTGTTGAAAACAAGTATTTATGCTCATTATTGGATAAGGATAATTCTAGACCTATTATAGCTAAATGTACTAAGTTGTTTATAAGATTTTACCAATTTGATAGAGGATTTAACCAGAAAAATAAACAAATGTAACAACTGCATCACTCTATAGTTTCTTATAAAGACTATACTACAAACTTAAAGTTGAGGGGGAAGAAATATTAAAAATCTCAGTAAGAAATGGCATAATAAAAAAAAAAAAGAAAAAAAGAAATGGCATAATACCCTGAAATGAAAATTTTAAGTATCTTTAATAACTTAAAATATGAGGAGACAGCCACGAATATAGACAATCCAGTCAGTAAATGGCTACATCTCTTATTAGAAATTAATTAGCATTCTGGTCTAAACATTACATTTCTTATTACTCCATCACCCTGAAAACCCTATAAAATTGGCTGGGTTTTGTAGGTCAACTGTTGGTGATTTCACATGGCTCTAGCTATGTTATATGAAGATTTTATGACCCTTTGGTTCAAACTCCTTTACTTCAATGTTCAAAACCTGAAACATAAGTCACAAACTTCTGTTCAACAATAAATATGTCCGATAAGCCAAACGTTAAGAAAACCTGTCCCTCTGAAGCAAAGTTAGTAAGCAGATTCCAACGATCCTTTAGACATGATAAACGATAGGAGCCTTTTTCTTAACAGCCACTGTAAAAATCTGCACAAAAAGACTTGACAAAGATCTGAAATTGTGATAACAGGAAATGCTCCCTAAACACTGCTTTTCTTTCTTTCTCCCCTAACCTTCTCAGAACAACTTCAAAAGGAGCCAGAAAGGATGCGGGGGAGATAATTACTGCAAAGGCATTTCCCCCCTAGATACAGAGATTGAGATTAAACTTTAGAGGATTAGGTAAAGGTAAATTCCAAAGCAATAAAAACAACAACAAAAACTGTAAATGAAGGCTGAGTCCAGTACTGCTGTTAGCGTCCTCTTGTCTCGATCACCGTTCAGAGACGGGCACACTGCATCTTAGGTGGGAAAAGAGAAAATGGGAGGACCAACCATAGGTATTAATTACAATATATCAAAAAACTTGGACTTACCATAGAAAGTGATTTACCCTTTTTTACTGGTGTTTTATTACTTATTGGTTATGATAAATTTTAAGACATAAAAATTACCTGCAGAGAACTACTGACTTGCAGAGGTCTATGACTACACATGGCAAAATGCAAAAAGTGAGGGCATAAATGCTTGTTAAAAAGCACGGAAAGGCAAGTACTGTAACAGAAAACCTTAAAATCCAGTGACTTTACAAGAAAAATATTATCCTGTAATATGCTTTTATTTATAAACTCCAAAAGGTTAAAGAAATACTTACTCAATGACATTAGAGAGATGAATTTCCGACCTACAGATGTACTAAAACTCTGTATAATACATTTTTCTTCTTGACCAAGTAAAAGCGTGTATTTGCTTAGAATACGTGAGTTAAACTTTTGTACATAAGCAAAGTAGTTTCCATGCTGCAAAAAAAAAAAAGTGTTATTTTATTTTAAAAATATTCCCATCTTTACCAACTATGTTTAAATGTTGAGACCAGCTGTTGTCCCACTGTAATTACTTTAATGAATGCTTAAAAACCTCTTGTCCAACTAAATCTTAGACATTATAACATAAAAATGTTTAATTCAGGCATAGAAATAATTATCACTACAGGCTTTTTAGTATTTTAAAGATATCAAAGTCTTCTGAAAGAAATACCGAAGCCAAATTTTAGTTTTAAAACTCATACTCTGAAATGTCACAAAATGGTCCAGGAATGAAAGATACCACTTACTTTTTCTGTAATGAAAATTAGCACAGGATGCCTAAATACCATGAAAAACTTTGTCCACCTAAAAAAAGAAAAATTATAAAATGCCAAATCACCAGTTGAGAAACACATCTTCATCTAAATTTAAGAGATTTCTTTTTTATTAAATAGTTTCCGGAGCCAGAGAGAGAGAGCAGAATACACTTAATTCGGTGCTTCAAAATATCTACCACAGGAACCCATGAGGCATTCCTCTGTTAATCATCCCTGGATTAAATACAAGTTGCCAATGCTCCCAGAGCTTTAAAGATAATAGCATGAACTAAAGGTGTATGAGACCAGATGCAATGTTTTCTCAAACTTTTTTGACCTGTCTTGTTTTTTCAGGGTCATTTTGAGGACTGGTGTTCTCAGGAAAATATTAGCATCTCACCTGCCGTTTTTAAGTGACAGTGGGAAGGGAGGGTAACAGACCGAAACCAAAGTTGCAAAGCATCTTCTGCAAAGTGGGGATTAGAACCCAGATTCTCGACCTGTATCTTTTTCTGGGGGGGCTGTGCTGCAAGCCTTGTGGGAACTTAATTTTCCCAACAAGGATTGAACCTAGGCCCACAGCAGTGAAAGCAGAGTCCTAACCACTGGACTGCCAGGTAATTCCTTTCACCTCTATCTTTTCCCCTAAAGATTTCCTCCAAATACAGTTGCTGACACTTCAGAGGCATTCATTAGGTCTAAGATTCCCTGATAGCTCAGTTGGTAAAGAATCTACTTGCAATGCAGGAGACTCTGGTTCGATTCCTGGGTCGGGAAGATCTACTGGAAAAGGGATAGGCTACCCACTCCAGTATTCTCGGGCTTCCCTTGTGGCTCAGCTGGTAAAGAATCCGCCTGCAATGTGGGAGACCTGGGTCCGATCCCTAGGTTGGGAAGATCCCCTGGAGAAGAGAAAGGCTACTCACTCCAGTATGCTGGCCTAGAGAATTCCACGGACAATCCATGGGGTCACAAAGAGCTGGACATGACTGAGCGACTTAAAAAATATATATATATGTATGTATATATATATATATATATATATATAACTGGTCAGGATCCACACTGTTCACTGACTACGTACAAGTCTTTGCTTGTACTTTTAGATATTTAGTTTGTATCAGGTGCACCTGGAGGGGCAGCAAGTTAATTAAACAAGAAATGTGATGAAAGAATGGTGAGTGGAAAGATATGAAATCAGGACATTTCCTTCTATCATTTGAGTGAGTCATTTTCCCAGTTTTATCCCAGAATTGGGAAAAGAGGAGGTTCCAAAGCACTATCGTGATTCCACTAACAACAAGCTGCATATTTCTTCAAGGGAAAGGGTTCTGACCTTGCAGTCAGGCCTATATGACAGAAGATTCCAATCTTGTGGGATTACTCACTTCATGTTCAAGTAACTGACTGACCAGTTGTGTCATTAGGACAGACTCCTTTGGCTCGAGATTCCTCAATCGCTATCACACCAAAGGCTTTTGGAGGACGTCATTTTGGCTAAGGTTCTACAGATGGTTTTTAGCAAGTTTTTTTTGTTGTTGGTTTGTTTTTTATTTAAAAAAAATTTTGGCCATGCCCCAAGGTTTGTGGGATCTCAGTTCCCCAACCAGTGATCGAACTCTTGCCTCCTGTGTTGTAAGCTGTGACTCTGGAATACCCAGAGTGCATTTTCTTTTGGTAAAAATTATAAGTATTGGAACTTACTTAATCACTTCTTCATCAGAGATAACAGTTTCAATTTTCTGCTGGGGCTCTGCAAGCAAAGCTTCTAAACCACGAACTGCACCTTCCCTGAACAGCACCAAGGGTTCTGTTCCCTGTATTGAATGTATTCTATACACCTCAGCCGACAACTAGAAGAACATAAAAACATTTAAATTTTTATTATAATGTAATTGCCACCTAAGAGAATAAGGACAGTCAGAGAAGGCTTATCTTTAAGATACTGATTTATTCTCATTTTGATTCACTTTTGTTTAATAATTATGTACAGTTCCAAAGTCAAATCTACAACATAAAGTACACTTAGAAGTCTAACTTTTGCTCCCATACTCTCTAGTTTCTCCCCTGCTCCCCCCCATAAGTAATCACTTGTATTCATTTTTGGTTTATCTTTCCATTATAAATACTGGAGGTTAGGCCACAAGCTGGGTCTCTCAAAATTGGAGGCAAAGAGAAGTACAAACCAAATCATTAATGCAGAGGTATAAGTGGTTTTGGTGTTAGAAAAAGACAGATGCCATACATAAATACATGCACTATATAAAAAACTGACCTGAGAGCCCAAAAACACCATACGTGGGATTTAAAAAAGAAAAAAAGTTGTGTAAAATTCAGGATCATGTTACTGCAGGGTAAACAAAAAGACTGGAGCCAAGAGGCAGCACATGTAGCTAGCTAGAAGTTTCAAGGGTCCAGGTGACAAATGCCATTATAACGGTATCAGCTCCATTGTGAACCACTTCTAAAATGTGCCAATTATATTGAGAATTAGACACTTAAAACCAGAATGAGCTTTTGAGATTAACATAGTTTAAGATCTTCATTTTATAAGAAAAAGTTAATTAACATACTTAAGGGTCATTGGGAGAAAAGGCATAGTTAGTTGATCATGGTGCCTTTTCATTTCATTATGTGCCACTCTTAAAATGTATAACTGCATGCAGCTTGCTGAGTCTGTTCCACCTATTTCGAGAAAGGGAACAAGCAAGTTTACTTGTTCTTGCAAGGGACACACCACAAACATTTAAGTGCATGGAAATAACTATAAATGTGTCATTTATTGATTATTTAAATTACTTCAATATCATATGAAAATAACATATAGCACTTTCTAACATACTCATAAATTGAGACATTTTACCAAGATATACTATACAATAACTAGAATGAAAAACTGATTATAATGTTCATGTCATGTTCACAGACCCTTTAAGATTAATAACTGCCACATTACAAATAATTCCATCTCACCAATAAACTAAATAAGTATGCTGGATCCAAAGACTTACTGTAGCTTTAAATACTTTATCCAGGTTGACATCTTCATTATTCCATATTCTCAAGACCTTAAATTAAAACATACAACTTAAAAAAGCATTTCAATATCCATTTACATACAACATGAATGGTTAATAAATCAATATTTGATTTGTTTATATATGTAGTTTTGAAAACTCACCTTATTATCATGTACAACAATATACTCGCCAGTTTGAAAGTTGCATACAGCTGGACATGTTATAATTTGCCCTTGTTTCACTGACCAGCTCCCCAGGGGTTTCTGATCAGAAACCTAATGAAATGAACATACGATATTTAAAAAGTCAGCTTCAGATTTTAAAGCAACTAAATTTACAATAGCAACAAAAGAAGAAATCATTAAAATGACAGCATTTAATAAAGATCCTAAATTTAAAAATAAGAAGACAAATACTATCTGGATTCCACTTAAAACAGAAAGTAGAATGATAGTTGTCTGAGGTTGGGGGAATTGGGAATTTAATGGGAGTTTAATGGGTACAGAGTTTCAGTTGTGAGATGAAAAGAGTTCTGGAGACCGACAGTAATGACAACTGTACAACAATGTGAATGCATGTACTTAATAACCTGAACTGTACAGTTCTAGTCATTAAGATATTAAATTTCTTTATGTGTATTTTATCACACTTTAAAATACAAAACATTGGCTATATTTCCCATGTTGTACAATATATCCCTGCAGTTTATTTTATACATAATAGCTTTATCTCTTACTCCCCCACCCCTATTTTGCCCCTCCTCCCTTCCCTCTCCCCAGTGGTAACCTCTAGTTTGTTCTCTGTATCTGTGTCTGCTTCTTTTTGTTATCATCACTAGTTTGTTGTAGTACCTAGTGCTACCAGATTGTATTTGCCTTTCTCTGTCTGACTTATTTCACTTAATAAAATGCCCCCCAAGTCCATCCACATTGCTACATGTTGGGCTTCCCAAGTGGGGCTAGTGGGTAAAGAATCCACCTGCCAAGGTAGGAGACGTAAGAGACACAGGTTCCATCCTTGGGTTGGGAAGATTCCCAGCAGAAGGGCACACAACCCACTTTAGTATTCTTGCCTGGAGAATCCTATGGACAGAGGAGCCTGTTTTTTGGCTACAAATGGCAAAATATAATTTCTTATGACTGAACATTATTCCACTGTGTGTGAACCTATGTATAAATACACTTCTTTATCCATTCATCTGTTTATGGACCCTGAGGATGTTTCCTTATTTTGGCAATTGTAAAAATGCTGCTGCTATATACATCGGGGTGCATGTATCTTTTTGTATTAGTGTTTTGGGGTTTTTTTAGATAAATAGCCAGGGGTGAAACTGCTGGGTCATATAGCTATTCTATTTTTTAGTTTTTTGAGGAATTTCCATACTGTTTTTTTGAGAAATTTCCAGCAAATTTGGAAAAAAACAGCAGTGGCCACAGGATTGAAAAAGGTTGTCATTCCAATCCCAAAGAAGGGCAATGCCAAAAAATGTTCAAACTACTGCACAATTGCACTCATTTCACATGCTAGCAAAGTAATGCTCAAAATTCTCCAAGCTAGGCTTCAACAGTACATGAACTGAGAACTTCCAGATTCAAACTGGATTTAGAAAAGACAAAGGTACCAGAGACCAAATTGCCAACATCCGTTGGACCATCGAAAAAGCAAGAGAGTTCCAGAAAACACCTACTTCTGCTTCATTGACTACACCAAAGCCTTTGACTGTGGACCACAACAAAATGGAAAATTCTTCAAGAGATGGGAATACCCAGACCACCTTACCTGCCTCCTGAGAAACCCGTATGCCAGTCAAGAGGCAACAGTTAGAACTGGACATGGAACAGCAGACTGGTTCCAAATTGGGAAAGGAGCATGTCAAGGCTACATTTTGTCACCCTGCTTATTTAACTTAGCGCTAAGTACATCATGAAGAAGGCTGGGCTGGATGAAGCCAAGCTGGAATTAGGATTGCTGGGAGAAATATCAATAACCTCAGATATGCAGATGACACCATCCTTATGGCAGAAAGCAAAGAGGAACTAAAGAGCCTCTTGATGAAGAGAAAAAGGAGAGTGAAAAAGCTGGCTTAAAACTCAACATTAAAAAATGAAGATCATGGCATTCAGTCCCATCACTTCATGGTAAATAAATGGGAAACAATGGGAACAGTGACAGATTTTATTTTCTTCGGCTTCAAAATCACTGCAGAGGGTGACTGCAACCAGTGACTGCAGCCATGAAATTAAAAGACACTTGCTCCTTGAAGAAAAGCTATGACCAACCTAGACAGCATAATAAAAAGCACAGACATTATTCTGCTGACAAAGTTCATATGGTCAAAGCTATGGTTTTTCCAGTAGTCACGTATGGATGTGAGAATTGGACCATAAAGACGGCTAAGTGCAGAAGAATTGATGCTTTTGAACTGTGATATTGGAGAAAGCTTTTGACAGTCCCTTGGACAAGGAGATCAAACCAGTCAATCCTGAAGGAAGTCAATCCTGAATATTCATTGGAAGGACTGATGCTGAAGGTGAAACTCCAATACTTTGGCCACCTGAGGCTAAGAGCCAACTCATTAGAAAAGACCCTGATGCTGGAAAAGATTGAAAGCAGGAGGAGAAGGGGATGACAGAGGACAAGGTGGTTGAACGGCATCACTGACTCAATGGACATGAGTTTGAGCAAGCTTCAGGAGATTGTGAAGGACAGGGAAGCCTGGGTGTGCTGCAGTCTATCGGGTGGCAAACAAACAGACATGACTGAACGAATGAATGACATCAAAACTTTTAGTTTTATGAGAACTCTCCATACTGTTTGCATTAATTTACAGTCCTCAGGTACAAGGGTTCTTTTTTCTCCACATCCTCGCCAACATTTAGTGTTCTTTTTGATGACAACCATTCTGCCAGGTGCGAGGTGGTATCTCATTAGTGGCTTTGGTTTGCCTTTCTCTGATAAATTAGCAATGTTGAGATAGCGAGCTTCTTAAAGACTCTGCTCAGAAGCTCACATAAACACAATTACTTTCTACATGACCACTAAAAGCAAAGTTTAGGTGTGCTTTAGCAACCTAGGCCAGCACTTTCCAGCCTTTTTGGCATCAGGGACTGGTTTCATGAAAGATGGTTATTCCACAGACAGGGGTGGGGGAGAGTTTCGGGATGATTCTCATAAAAAGGGTGCAACCAGATCCCTGGCATGCACAGTTCAAGCTCCTTTGACAATCTAATGCCACCACTGATGTGACAGGAAGCAGAGCTCAGGCAGGAATGCCAGTGATCGGACGCAGTTGTAAATACAGATGAAGCTTTGCCTGCTGGCTCACCTCCTGCAATGCAATCTGGTTCTCAACCGGCCACCAACCAGTCTGTGGCCCAGGGGGTCGAGGGCTGCCTGGGCTAGGCTGAAAAGGGGGCGGAGAGTGTAGACTTCAAGGAAAGTAACCCAGAATTCACAGGATGAACCATAGGTGGCAACCGACGTGTCCCTCAGAATCAGGATCCCACTAAGCTGCTCCCAAAGCAAAAAACCAAAACAAAACACCGACAAAACTTTTCTCCCTCATGAGCGGACAAGAAGTGTAGGGATACACTGCTAAACCATTATTCTGGCAGTGACATCTTCTCCCAATCAACCAATCTCCGTTCAACCCTTCAGCGGGCACCTGGGGTGACAGAGGCCCCAGAAAGGGATCTTAGCAAGGCTATCTCCGGGAGATTCGAAGCGAAAATACAGGTTTCCTTTCCGAGTCTAGCCCACGTGCACCTAAACGCTCTGCCGCCTGCAACTCGGCAACACGCCTCTCTCTCAGGGAAAACAACCCAGTCAAGTTCTAGACCTCATTCAGCGTCCCGAAGAGGGCACGGCGGCTCTCCGATAAGTCCGCTGCACGAGCTCTTTCTGAAGTTGTGAGAAATCCGAGGTTCGGGCTCCGAGCTCAGAAAGGAACAAGACGGCAGCGGAGGCACTCCGATCCTAACGCTCTCACCTTATAAAGGATGACGGTCCTGCCGCTGTCCGTCACTAAAAACTGGTCGGTTTTGTCGCTCTGCTCCACTCCGAGGGGTCCGTCAGGCCCGGAACCCAGGGGTACCGCAGTCAACGTGAACCCTTCCTCCAGGTCTGCCATTTTGGCCCAACTTACGGACGGCCTAGCGTTCCTCCCGGCAGGCTTCGCGCTTTCTCTCGCGAGAACTAGGAGGCCGGCTGGATCTAGCACTCGGAAACTGGGATACCTGTTCGCAGAGCCTGCGACCTCTGCCGGGCAGAGATCGCTAGCGGCGCAGCGAACGGCGTCGGGTAGGCGGGGCTTGGAGTTTGCGTGAAGGCTCCGCCTCCCAGGCCACTCCGTCGAGTCCCGGATGTACTGCTCTGAAATGGAAATGCTGGGCGGGAGGGGGACGTCTTACCTGTTAGGAACTTAATCCGCCGCACCTTGAGCTATTTTGTGCTTGAGGGACTGAAGGGTAGGCGTGGCAAGTGCAGAATATAAATAAAGTAGATCTTTTTAGTGGAAGTGAACGCTTTAGGAATTCCAACCACGGCTTCATGGAAAAGAACAACATTTTTCTGTGCAGATTAACTATGGCTAACGTGCCGTGGGGTCGTGCTCAGTGTATCCCACTTTTTTGCGACCCAGGCTCCTGAACGTGGAACATTCCAGACAAGAATACTGGGGAGGATTGCCATTTCCTCCTCCAGGGGAATCTTCCTGACCCAGGGATCAAACCCGTGCCTCTCTGCCACTCCTGTATTTGCAAGCAAGCGCTTTACCACTGCGCCACCTGGGAATCCCTGAAATACAGAGCGCGATCGGTGCTTGTGGAGGCTTTCAACATCAAACATAAAGAGCCAGGCTGGAGAACAATCCAGTTTCTCTAAGGCGACAGCATTCTTCCCCAACTGGCTATGTCTCAATAGAGAAATGTGCCGTAGTCGGCAGGATTCGAACCTGCGCGGGGAAACCCCAATGGATTTCTAGTCCATCGCCTTAACCACTCGGCCACGACTACATGCTATACCTAGCTGAAGGAATGCTGAAGTCCCGCTGCTTCTCAGAAATGGCCACAAAGGTCGGGTCTCTGCAGCCTTTTGGGCCTCCTGGGTTCCCTGTCTCCCCTGTTTCTCTGGGCACCCCTGTAGAAATCTCTCCAAGTTATGAGAAATTCAAACTTGTCTGATGAAGCAGGTGATGTGAAAGGTTCCCCTGGGCAATTTTGGGGGGAAAAGACCATTTCCCGGAGAGATTTTTAAGATAAACATGATTGATTTAGTCAATAATGTATCACAAAACCTCAGAAAAGAGAAAGTGTGTATGTTCTTAGGGAGAAACCATCTAAACAGGCAATTATTAACATATGGCCATGTGCTCCAACACAGGGCAAAATGCCTCCACATCAGTTTAGGCATCCACAGAGATCATCCCTTGTGTGTATTTGATTATGGTCACACCATTACAACATAGGAGAAAGGAGACTATGTAGTTATCAAAAAAAAAAGAAAAAGAAAAAAAAACAATGAAGTGAAAATCGCTCGGTAGTGTCCAACTCTTTGTGATCCCATGGACTGTCCATGGAATTCTCAGGTCAGGACACTGGAGTGGGTAATCTCTCCCTTCTGCAGGGGATCTTCCCAACCCAAGGATCAACAAACCTAGGTCTCCCGCATTGCAGGCAGATTCTTTACTAGCTGAGCCACAAGAGAAGCCCAAGAATACTGGAGTGGGTTTACCTTCTCCAGGGTATCTTCCTGAACCGGAGTCTCCTGCACTGCAAGCAGATTCTTTATCAACTGAGCTATCAGGGAAGCCAAATGCAGCTATCATGAAAGAATTAAATAGTTACTGTAAATTTTTTTCTTTTTGGCTGTGCTTGTGGGATCTCAGTTCCCCCACCAGAGATCCAGCCTGGGCCATTGCAGTGAAAGCCCAGAATCCTAATCACTAGGCAACCAGGGAACTGCCCTGCTGTAAATTCTTTCTGCTGTTGTTGAGCCATACAGAAGTAGAAAGTCAAGAAATACCTGGAGTAACAGGCAAATTTGGCCTTGGAGTACAGAATGAAGCAGGGCAAAGGCTAATAGAGTTTTGCAAGAGAATGCTCTGGTCATAGCAAACACCCTCTTCCAACAACACAAGAGAAGACTCTACACATGGACATCACCAGATGGTCAATACCGAAATCAGATTGACTAGATTCTTTGCAGCCAAAGATGAAGTACAGTCAGCAAAACCAAGACCAGGAGCTGACTGTGGCTCAGATCATGAACCCCTTATTGCCAAATTCAGACTTAAATTGAATAAAGTGGGGGAAAACCACTAGTCCATTCAGGTATGACCTAACTCAAATCTCTTACGATTATACAGTGGAAGTGAGAAATTGATTCAAGGGATTAAATCTGATAGACAGAGTGCCTGAAGAACTATGGACAGAGGTTTGTGACATTTTACAGGAGGCAGGGATCAAGACTATCTCCAAGAAAAAGAAATGCAAAAAGGCAAAATGGTTGTCTGAGGAGGCCTTACAGTTAGCTGTGAAGAGAAGCGAAAGGCAAAGGAGAAAAGGAGAGATATACCCATTTGAATGTAGAGTTGCAAAGAATAGCAAGGAGAGATAAGAAAACCTTCCTCAGGAATCAGTGCAAAGAAATAGAGGAAAACAACAGAATGGGAAAGACTAGAGATCTCTTCAAGAAAATCAGAGATACGAAGGGAACATTTCATGCAAAGATGGGCTCAATAAAGGACAGACATGGTATGGACCTAACAGAAGCAGAAGATATTAAGAATAGGTGGCAAGAATACACAGAACTATACAAAAAAGATCTTCACGACCCAGATAACCATAATGGTGTGATCATTCACCTAAAGCCAGATACCCTGCAATGTGAAGTCAAGTGGGCCTTAGGAAGCATCACTACGAACAAAGCTAGTGGAGGTGATGGAATTCCAGTAGAGCTATTTCAAAGAAATAAAAGATGATGCTGTGAAAGTGCTGCACTCAATATACCAGCAAATTTGGAAAACTCTGCCGTGGCCACAGGACTGGAAAAGGTCAGTTTTCATTTCAATCCCAAAGAAAGAATTTTCAAAATACCACACAATTGCACTCATCTCACATGCTAGCAAAGTAATGCTCAAAATTCTCCAAGTCAGGCTTCAACAGTACGTGAACCATGAACTTCCAGATGTTCAAGCTGGATTTAGAAAAGGCAGAGAAACCAGAGATCAAATTGCCAACATCTGTTGGATCATTGAAAAAGCAAGAAAGTTCCAGAAAAACATCAACTTCTGCTTTATTGACTATGTCAAAGCCTTTGACTGTATCACAGTCATGAAAATTCTTCAAGAGATGGGCATACCAGACCACCCAACCTACCTCCTGAGAAATCTGTGTGCAGGTCAAGAAGCAACAGTTAGAACAGGACATGGGACAACAGACTGGTTCCAAATCAGGAAAGGAGTACATCAAGGCTGTATGTTGTCACCCTGCTTATTTAACTTATATGCAGAGTACATCATTAGAAATGTTGGACTGGATGAAGCACAAGCTGGAATCAAGATTGCTGGGAGAAATATCAATAACCTCAGATATGCAGATGACACCACCCTTATGGCAGAAAGTGAAGAACAACTAAAGAGCTTCTTGATGAAAGTGAAAGAGGAGAGTGAAAAAGTTGGCTTAAAGTTCAACATTCAGAAAACTAAGATCATGGCATCTGGTCCCATCACTTCATGGAAAATAGATAGGGAAACAGTGACAGACCTTAATTTTTGGGGCTCCAAAATCACTGCAGATGATGATTGCAGTCATGAAATCAAAAGACGTTTGCTCCTTGGAAGAAAAGTCATGACCAACCTAGATAGCACATTAAAAAGCAGAGACATTACTTTGCCACCTAAGGTCCATTTAGTCAAAGCTACGGTTTTTCCAGTAGTCATGTGTGGATGTAAGAGTTGGACTATTGAGAAAGCTGAGCGCCGAAGAATTGATGCTTTTGAACTGTGGTGTTGGAGAAGACTCTTGAGAGTCCCTTGGGCTGCAAGGAGATCCAACCAGTCCACCCTAAAGGAGATCAGTCCTGTATATTCATTGGAAGGACTGATGCTGAAGGTAAAACTCCAATACTTTGGCCATCTCATGTGAAGAACTGACTCATGTGAAAAGACCCCGAGGCTGGGAAAGATTGAAAGTGGGAGGAAAAGGGGATGACAGAGGATGAGATGGTTGGATGGCATCACCGACTCAATGGACATGAGTTTCAGTAAACTCTGGGAGTTGGTGATGGAAAAAGGGAGGCCTGGTGTGCTGCAGTCCATGGGTCTCAAAGAGTCAAACACGACTGAGCGACTGAACTGAACTGAACTGTTGAGCCATGAAGCATGTGGGGTCTTAGTTCCCCAACCTGGGATCAAACCCATGCCCCCTACATTGAGAGTCCTAACCACTGGACCAGTGGGGAATTCTTTATTGTAAAAAAAATTTTTTAAGGTGAAAGAGGCAACAGAGGATGAGAAGGCCTGCCAGACTCTTCTGTCCATGGAATTTCCAAGGCAAGAATACTGGAGTGGGTTGCCATTTCCTTCACCAAGTTGTAAATTCTTAATAAGATTAATAGGTCTTTTATGTTTCAAAATGACTAAATTGGTTGACATTGAATTTGTGGCCCCTTTGTTATTTGGAAAAGAAATACAGTAAGATTCAGCATAGATATCCTGGCCTCTCTGAAACCTTTCTTTTCCTCCAAGCCTCTCTCAGCTTCCTTGATGGCTCAGTGGTAAAGAATCTGCCCCACAAGTAGGAGACTCAAGTTTGATCCCTGGGTTGGGAAGATCCCCTGGAGAAAGAAATGGCAACCCACTCTCAAAACAGTTGGACACAACTTAGCTACTAAACAAAAACAACAAAATCAGTCTCTCTACTGAACTGTGTTTTGCACCTACTACCCATTTTTGAGGTGCCAGCCTAGACACCTCCTCCTCCAGGAAGTCTTCTCTGACTCTCGGAGACTGGATTAAATGTCTGATTCAGGACACCAGTGTGACTGAAATGTTCAGAACTGGGATGTCCCAGTTACTTATTTATTTCCCCCATTATATTTATTTCTTTGAAGGGACTCTAGATTTATCACTAGTGTCTGGCATAGTGCCTGTCCCATAAATATTTGTGGGACTAATGAATTAAGAATGAAAGTTTACTCATTCTTTTCTATTTGTGCTATTCCCTTTCCCTGTTTGAAGGCTTTAAAACAGGGCTTCTCAAACTGTGATTTCAGGATTCCCTTTACACTCTTAGAAATGACCAAGGATTACAAAAGATTTCTATTTTATGGGGTGTATATATTGATATTTACCAAATTAGAAGTTAAAGGTAAAAAAAAAGAAGTTAAAGGTGAGGAATTATGAAATATGTATTCATTTTGTGTGTGTGTGAAAGTCATTCAGTTGTGCCCGACTCTTTGTGACCCCATGGACTGTAAAGCCCATGGAATTCTCCAGGCCAGAATACTGGAGTGGGCAGCTGTTCCCTTCTCCAGGGGATCTTCCCAACCCAGGGGCTGAACCCAGGTCTCCTGCTTTGCAGGCAGATTCTTTACCATCTGAGCCACCAGGTAAATAATAATAAACTCATTACATGTTAACATAAGTAATATTTTTATGAAAAATAATTTGAAAAAACAAAAAACAATTTAGTGAGAAGAGGGACCTCGTTTTACCCTTTTGCAAGTCTCTTTAATGTCTGGCTTAATAAAAGATGGGTTTCCCTGGTGGCTCAGGTGGTAAAGTGTCTACCTGCAATGTGGGAGACCCAGGTTTGATCCCTGGCTTGGAAAGATCCCCTGGAGAAGGAAATGGGAACCCGCTCCAGTACTCTTTCCTGGAAAATTCCATGGACGGAGGAGCCTGGTGGGCTACAGTCCATGGGGTCGCAAAGAGTTGGACACGACTGAGTGACTTCACTTTCACTGCAATAAAAGATAACTGGATGCTCATATCTGCTTCTATATTCAGTCCATCATGGAATCATGTGTCATACCACACCAAAAGAGCTCCAAAGTGTCCCTGCTGAAGGAAAATAACATCTGGACAGTTTGTCTTCCTGAACTGCCTGAAAGGGCCTCAGGACTTCCAAGGGTTATACCTCAACTTGTACTTGAGGACCAAGCATAGCGATCAAGTTTACCTGCCGGGGAAGGGTGAGATCAAAGTTCCTGGTTCAAGAAAAGAGCAATGGAGCAACCTTTCCTGAGTTCAGGAGCCTGCAATGGGTGTAAAGACCCTGAGGGAGTCAAAATAAGAAGAAAATATGAGAGGGCTTTCACCTTGGAAGTGAAAACTAAGCCCCACCTTCCTGATGCCCAAGAGATTTTAGGACAAGTAACAGAACAGCTGCACTAGGAAGGTTACTGAACTCTTACAGATGCTATGAATTGGAACAACTTCTGACTCATTTTTAGTCCTAGAAAGATTATGAGACTGGAGATGTGCTAAGTTGCTTCAGTCATGTCCAACTCGTTGCGATCCTATGTACTGTAGACTGCCAGGCTCCACTGTCCATGGGATTCTCCTGGCAAGAATATTGGGGTGGGTTGCCATGCCCTCCTCCAGGGGATCTTGCTGACACAGGGATCAAATGCATGTCTCCTGGGTCTCCAGCATTGCAGGTGGATTCTTTACCCCTATCGCCACCTGGGAAGCCTGGAGATAGACTTTTAAATTTTCTTTGTTTCTTTCTTTTTTTGGATGGATGTCATTGGGCTGAATTGTGTCCATCCTCCACCTCCTGCAATTCTATTTATCTGTTTCCTTTTTTATCGCAGTTTTTACCTACTTCAGTAATTTGTGGTGTTGGAGAAGACTCTTGAGAGTCCCTTGGACTTCAAGGAGATCAAACAAGTCCATCCGAAAGGAAATCAGTCCTAATATTCATTGGAAGGATTGATGCTGAAGCTGAAACTCCAATACTTTGGCCACCTGATGTAAGAACTGACTCCTTGGGAAAGACCCTGATGATGGGAAAGATTGAAGGTAGGAGGAGAAGGGGATGACAGAGGATGAGATGGTTGGATGACATCATCAGCTCGATGGATATGAGTTTGAGCAAGCCCTGGGAGTTGCTGATGGACAGGGAAGCCTGGTGTGCTGCAGTCCATGGGGTGGCAAAGATTCAGACAGGACTGAGCACCTGAATTGAACTTACCTATTTTATCTATTTGTTTGCTCACTCACCTAAGCTTTCCCACTGTATCATAAGTTTCTTGAGGGTAGAGGGGCCCTATTGTCCTATTTCCTCATGCAACCCCATTTCCTAGCACTTTGTAGACAATCAGTAAAAATGTGCCATTTGATTGAAATGAATCTCTTTACATCTTTGTATTCATGGCACCAGCAGTTGTGTCTGATCCATATAAAGAGTTTAATATATACTTGTTGAATAAATCACACTTACATGGCAAGCCGTTGTAATAAATGGGACGTGTACTTGACCCGTTAGGATAAAGTAAGACTTAACAGATTGAGAAACCTGGAACTGCTCTGGCATGTTTGTCCGTAAATTTGAGCCTGTTTGGTAAGCAGTTAAAGGAGATCGTGGTCCTTTTGGAAGGACACCAGCTGTAATGAAGGAACTAAGAGTCTTTTGCAACCTAGCTTAAGATAAGAATGGGTCAAAGTGTTCCTCTTCCAAGATGAATCAATCAAAGTCAACGAGCAAGAACAAGGCAAGCTATCCGTCTCTGGTTAGAGACATTTAAGGGTTGGTCTTCAAAGGCAGCTGTGACCCTGTTCATTTTTATGTGAGCTGTGGATGTTCATTCCGTCTGGATTGCTTGTCATGTTTATGCTGCTTGGCTGCCTAGTTATGAAGGCTGGGGGAAGATATCGCCTCTCACATTCGATTCCTAGAATAGAATCAGGTGATAAATATACAATGAATAAGTCTAATTATACAGTAGGGATGCCTGCCCATACTCTAAAGGGAGGATGTTACCCATTATAGATTTTTCATGGAAGGTTGACAGTTGATGACTTGCGCATTGCATGAGTGGGCTATAGTAAGTGCTTTGCCAAAGGAACATTTCTAGAAGCGCCATTCTGGGAGCAGGATGGATGGTAATAGATATATTCCACCAAATCTCCAATGTTATGTGGAGCAGTACTGGCTCTTAAATAAAGGTCTAAGATATCCTGAGGTCTGCTTTCCAGTTTTAGAATCTCAGAATGCCTTTGTGGTAAATGTCAAGACCACAGACGTAAACTGGACTATATGACTGGCACTCAGGCAGGCACCTCTGAAGATGTTTCCCACAGCAAATATCAGAGATAAAGGAAGAATCTAAACTTTTTTGTCATAATCTATGTACATGCTAGCGCCCTCCCTGTGAATGCCAAACTCCCAAATGGGTGTGTTTGGAATCTGGGCTCAAGCCAGCATTTGTGATTTAATTGTAACAGGATAGGGAAGTGGGAGAGAAGAGCTGGGTTGAGGGGTTTCAGATAGGTGGACAGAGTCAAGTGCTCACAGAGCCGAACAATCTTCAGGAAGGGTTTGGGCAACTTGTCATCACCAGGGGTCCAAGCTGAAGTCTGAGAAGCCCTGACCAGTGACCAGAGCTCTGGAAAAGGGAGTCTTGCCAGGTGAAAGAATAAACAACCCTTTCTTGGGTCATTTACCCTTTCTTGGTCTGGTCACCAGAAGTAGTTTCCAGGCACTTGGCTGGGAATCAGGGTGAAGCAGAAGGACAGAACTTCGAATCTGGCTGGATACCACTGATATTTCTTATGCCTCATCTCATAGATCCAAACTGCTCCCATGCATTTATTTATTTCCCAAGTACTGATGAGTGCCCGCGTGCCTGCATGCTCAGTCGCTTCAGCTATGTCCAACTCTCTGCAGCCCCGTGGACTACAGCCCGCCGAGCTCCTCTGCCCATGGGGTTCTCCAGGCAAGAATACTGGAGCGGGTTGCCATGCCCTCTTCCAGGGGATTGACCCAGAGATCGAACCCCTGTCTCCTGCGTCTCCTGCATTGCAGGCAGATTCTTTACCCACTGAGCCACCTGGGAAGCCTGATGAGTGTCTAGGAACTGTGTATTTTGCAGTGAAGGAGACAGGGGAAGTTTCTATTCTCAGAAAGCTCACAATCCAGCAATAGGAGACAATCTGCTCAAGAAAAGTCTCCTGAAAGAGGAGACCTTTCCAGGGACTTCCCTGGTGGTCCAGTGGTTCAGAATCCACCTTGCAATGCAGAGGATACAGGTCAGTCCCTGGTCAGGGAACTAACAGGGCAGCTAAACCCACCCTTCTTAACGACAGAGCCCATGTGCCACAACTAGCCCCTGACACAGCCAAATAATTTTTAAGTCTCCCTAAGTCTCCCTAAAGATGAGATCTTTCCAGTGAGATTTGATAGACAAGAAGGGGTCAGGTGAGGGAATGAATGAAAGAAGATGAGGCTGAGAAAGTCAGGGACCTTTGATCTTGTAGGGCTCTCTGTAGGCTAGATGAGGAGTTGGTATATTCTAAATGTAATAAGAAGTCACTGAAGGGTTTCCACTTAAGGTCTGATTTCTGTTTTGAAAAGATCATATTTGCTCCCAAGAGGAGAATGGTTCAGAGGCGAATAAAAGTAGAAAGAGAAATAGCAGTTTTGAGGCTCTGGCAGTCTTCTAGATGCAATAGATGGTGGTTTGTTGTGAGTGATAACAGTGGAGATAGAAAAAAATGGACCAGTTCAGAATGGGATTTAGTGGGTAGAGTCAACAGGATGGAGGATGGATTGAGTGAGAGGAAGAGAGGAATTAAGGGCATGTTTTGCCTTGAGGGACCAGGTGAATTGGGGTGTTCTTTACTGACATGGGGGAGGGTGGGCAGGGGAGACGGGTTTCACAGGGAGTGGTTTGGGGAGGCAGAGCCAGAGTTCTATTTTGACTGTGTTCAGTAGGAGATGCCAAATAAGTTGGTAGCCCATCTGAGCCTGGAATTCCTGGCAGACGCTCAGGTTGGAGATGTGGATTTGGGCCTCATTGGCACTTGGAAGGTGTCTAAAGCAGTGGGACCCGAGTAGCTCCCAAATGCTACTGACTTTATCTTCTAAAAATCACGTCAGGGACTTCCCTGGTGGTCTAGTGGCTAAGGCTTTGCCCTCCCAATACAGGGCCCCAGGTTTGATCCTTGGTCAGGGAACTAGATTCCACATGTCAAAAATAAAGATCCTGCGTTCGGCAGGTAAGACCTGGAACGGTCAAATAAATAAATAAATATTTTAAAAACAATAACAGAATAATGACCACATTTGAAATTAAAACTAAGAAATTAAAAAATTCCTCCAATTGCCCACCTCTCTCCTCCACCACCACCCTTCAAGTCCAAGTCCCTCTCACTTGGTCACTATAAATGCTTTCTTGTTACCTGCTTCTCTACTTGCCCCCTTCCAATCTGTAGCCAGTAGGATCTATTCAAAATTTGAATCCGATTATGCTACTCCCTGCTTAACATCCTTTAATATTTTAATACCTTCGTCTCAGGATGAACCAGATCAAATCCTTACCTGACCCACAAGTAGGGTTGCCAAATAAGACACAGGATGCCCAGTTAAATTTGAATTTCAGATAACACATGATTTTTAGTGTAAATGTATCCTATGCAATTATTCATTGCTTATATGAAATTAAATTCAACCTGGCATCCTATATTTTTATTTGCTAAATCTGGCAACCCCACCCACGACTCTGGGCATCATCTCTCATCAAATGTCCCTTGTTCTCTGACTAAAACTACATTGTTTTGGAACAGGCTATGCCCTCTCTTGAGGTTCCCTGCTGGCTGACAATGCAGGAGATGTGGGAGACGTGGGTTTGATCCCTGGGTGAGGAAGATCCCCTGGAGGATGACATGGCAACCCACTCCAGTATTCTTGCCTGGAAAATCTCACGGACAGAGGAGCCTGGTGGGCTACAGTCCATGGGGTTGCAAAGAGTTGAACACGACTGAGCACGCATGCATGCATGCCCTTGCTCACCTCACGGGCTTTGTACATACTCTTTCGTTTGCTGGGAATGCTTTTAGCTCCTCCTAAATCAACTAACTGCCACTCACCTTTCACATTTCAGTCTCCACATCTCAGCCCTCTTTCCTGAATTCTCTGCTCTTCTAGAATGATATAACTTTCCTTCACTGACCCTGCATCGAGTAGCAATGACACATTTATTTGTGTGAATTGTAAGTACTATATATCTTTTCCACTAAACGATAAGGTGAGAGATCAGATTTATTTTTGCTCCCCTTTGTGTCCCCTGTGCTCTCCTAGTGTCTGCTACATAATAGGCACTGTGAAAAGAAAGAAGGAATGAAAAAGGAGGAAAAGGAGGAAGGACTGTATTATAGAATAAATTATAACAGGATCAGAATGAGGACCAAAGAGACTGGCTCTATGACCCAGTTCACAGGGAGGCCTGGGAGGGGAGGCAAGTGGAAGATAAAACACTCAGGTCAGCCTAGGAAGAGGGTGACTTAATAGTCTGTGCCGATACATTGAGGGGGTGGGGCTGAGGAAGAGGTTTGAGGCTGCTTAAATCTTTTGAACTGTGGTGTTGGAGAAGACTCTTGAGAGTCCCTTGGACTGCAAGGAGATCCAACCAGTCAGTCCATCCTAAAGGAGATCAGTCCTGGGTGTTCACTGGAAGGACTGATGTTGAAGCTGAAACTCCAATACTTTGGCCACCTGATTCGAAGAACTGACTCATTTGAAAAGACCTGATGCTGAGAAAAATTGAAGGCAGGAGGAGGAGGGGATGACAGAGGATGAGATGATTGGATGGCATCACTGACTCGATAGACATGAGTTTGAGTAAACTGCGGGAGTGGGTGATGGACAGGGAGGCCTGGCGTGCTGCAGTCCATGGGGTCGCAAAGAATCAGACACAACTGAGCAACTGGACTGAACTGACTGAAACCTTTTCTACCCCTAATCTGTATTTGATCTGGCAAATCGGGCAGCCTGGGGGCAGTACTGATGAACTTCTTTGTAGAATTGCTGCTAAGGGAAGGGCCAAGTGAGTCTGGACTAGGGCCCTGTTCAGCTGTCCGGGAATTGTTCCCCTCCACGCCCATGTTCCCTGAGTTAAGTATGAGGGTGTGTGTGTATTAAAGAAAAACAATGTGATGCAATTAGAGACAAACAATGCAATAAACCCCTCCTTCTCAACCAGCCCTCCAAAATAATTTCATTTTAAAAATTATTTTATTTTTTGGGGGGGAGTCACATGGAGCAGTACATAGAATCTTAGTTTCCCAATCAGGGATCAAACCCAGGCCCCCTGTATTGGGAGCACAGAGTCTTAACTACCGAACTGCCAGGAAGTCCCAATTTCATCATTCTACTCAACCTAAACTTTTAGTTGACTACCTTTTTTTGGTATAAAGATAGATTTATAAATTGCTTAAGTTTTGTCTTCATGACAAATGAAGTAATGAAGTCAGTAGGAAAGAAGCAAGAGAGTTGGTGCTCTTGACACAAACATTTCCATTTCTCTGCTAAACATTATTTTGGGGGCTGTCTTCATGGCAAACGTTAGCTAGACATAGATCTTTTTTCTTTTCGTCATCTAAATTTTGATAACTGGAGATAAAGTGGCTTAGAATTTTGCAGTTTACATAGTGTTTTCATACCAGGAAATTATTTTTTATGGAATTAAATGAGATTAAATTCCTGTAAAATTAAATTCATTATCTCAAACAGTAGGTGACTTCTTCCCTGAATTACATCGAAGTAGTATCTATAAATGTTGTTACAAATGTGCACATACACAAGGAATCCCCAAACTCTGGAAGAGCTGTGTTCCCAAACGAAAAATTACTTTACAACTTTACAAAACAATTACTTTACAACTTTAAGAGTTGGTTGTTCAAAAAAAAAAAAAAAAAGAGTTGGTTGTTCAGAACTTGGCCCAAATTTCCTCATGCTCTTTAGGGAAACCAGGCCAATCTCAGTGCAGCTGAAGGACCATCAATATCACTTTTATGTTAGTGTTCAAAACCCTAGTGATCGTGGTTCAATAGCAAAATGTTTTAAGAGTTTCGGATATCAGAGAGACACCTTTATCTGCTAGCATCTAGACAAGGGTGGTGGTTTCCATTGTCTTGGGGGTTGGGGAGTGGGGAGAGGGGTTTGCGGGAAGGTCTTAGAGACCCAGTGGCCGGCATTATGGCAGGTGGGACTAGGATTAGAGAACCATTATGTGTATCAGTCATGAATAAGCCAGATGTTTGGGCTGGAGAGGAAAGTAAAAGGTACTTTTAGAGGAAAATAAAATAGCAAATGCCTTGGAATGGGAGAGAAGAGAATACCATGTGAAATCTCAGGGGTCCCTTTACAGGTTTCAGTGCTCCCACTGGCAAGAAAGACTCTAAGATTGTCCACTCAGGAGATAGTGAGATGGTCTACTTTTTAATGCACCTTTCCTTGGTTTTCTTTTTCTTTTTTTAAAAAAATATTTATTTTTGGCTATGCTGGGTCTTCATTGATGTGCAAGGGCTTTCTCTAGTTGCAGCGCTTGGGCTTCTCATTGCCGTGGCTTCGCCTGTTGTGGGGTACTGGCTCTAGGTGCTTGGGCTTAAGTAGTTGTGGCTTGTGGGCTCCAGAGCGCAGGCTCAGTTGCCCCTTGGCATGTGGGATCTTCCTGGACCAGGAATGGAACCAGTATCCCTTGCATTGCAAGGTGGATTCTTAACCACTGGACCACCAGGAAAGCCCATATTTATTTATTTGGCTGCACCTGGTCTTAGTGGTGGCATGTGGAATCTCTAGTCATGGCGTGTAGGATCCAGTTCCCTGACAAGGGATGGAACTTGGGCTCCCCCCCCCCGCCACCCCCCACTTCACACACACACACATTGGGAGCTTGGAGTCTTAGCCCCTGGACTACCAGGGAAGTCCTTGGTTTTCCTTTGAAGAATCAAGGAAGATGCAGTGAGGAGGGAAAAAAAGGAACTCAACCAAAACAATGAAAATAGTTGATTCCTATTTGGATTCAGATTTGAAGATTCATTTTTAAGCTATGAATGCTTCTTTGGGTACTTTTGGTTCAATTTTATTTAAAAGGAATCACTGAAGAGTTTTAGCTGAGGTGCTGGTATTCAGCAAAACCAATTAATCTTGGCCTTTCTTGGTTGAGTTTTTCTGTGTATTAATCAGATCTGACTTAAAAGTTATTCATTAGGGTGGGGAGGGTCTCATTATGCTAAGAAGCTTTTACATCTAGATGTAAATTACACCTGCAAATCAGAAAAAAGGGAACTTTTGGACATTTTTATATTCTGACAATGAAAAGAAAACATATTGCTCAAAACAATGTGAATACAACAGTGTTAACCCACCAGATACACTAGTCAGTTTGCTCTTGTTGTTATTTGAAAAAATCAAGTGCCCTTTGTATTTCAAGTGGACAACCAACAAGGACAGACTGCATGGCACATGGAAGTCTGCTCAATGTGATGTGTCAGCCTGGATGGGAGGGGGGTTTCGGGGAGAATGGATACAGATGCATGTACTGAATTCCTTCACTGTTCACCCGAAATTACCACAACACTGTTAACCGGCAATATCCTAGTACAAAATAAAAAATCTAAAGTTGGGGGAAAAAAATCTAAGTACCCTCATTTAACCCTCTTTACTTGAGTAAAACAATTATTTTACAACTTGCATGCATGAAAATGAAGCAGGTTTTGCAGGTCTGGCTTCATCTGTATAGTTTTTTTTGAAGCAGAAATGTCTTTCACCTTATTCTTGAAACATTTTCACTTGGGATGTTTTTAATGTTTGTTGAAGTCCTAGAAAGGAAACACAAATTTGCATTTCTTCCATTTGTTTCCTTTGGCAATCTTGTGTCTACAAAGGACATTTCAACCTACTTCCCAACTGCTTTTAGTTACCTCCTGTGGTTGAAAGGAAGAGAGTCACTCAAAATAGACTCGAAATGAAAGGAGCTTCACATAATGATGGAGCTCTAGGGAATGGCCAACGTCTCTTTCCCATGAGCTACCTGATTTTTCGCATGGGGCTTTTGTTCGAATTTGCTTGTACCCTCTCTTTTTCTCATGATTCTTCAGCAGCAGCTTCCACAACCAGGCGGCAATCTTATTTTTGCATACTTGCCAATGAGCTATAACATATGCCACTTTGCTACACTTAAAGAAATGAAGCCTGGTGGCCCTGGCGGCCCAGTGGCAAAGAATCCACTTGCCGATGCAGGAGACACGAGTTCAATCCCTGATCCAGGATGACCCCTGACCCCTGATCCCACATGCCATGGAGCGACTAAGCCCGTGTGCCCCAACTATTGAGCCTGCGCTCCCCCGGAAACCGGGACTACTGCGCCCACTTCCTGCAGCTCCTGAAGTCTGCACGTCCATGCTCTGTGCTCCGCAATAAGCCGGAGCACCGGAAGTAGAGAGCAGCCCTGACTCGCTGCAACTAGAGAAAAAGCCCTTGCGGCAACCAAGATGCAGCATAGCCAAAGATAAATCAGACTATTTTTTTAAAAAAAGAAATGAAGGCTCAGAAAGATGAAGTGATTTACAAAACATCACACAGCTTTACAAAGCTTCTGCTAAAAAAAAAAATGGTACACACGGGAAGCTGTGTTTATTGGCCCATCAGGTATTTTTCCAATAAAATAATCCCTTTAAAATGTCTGACACATGTTTAAAAGTGAGTGGAACTTGAAAACATTTTGCAAAGTGATATAAGCCAAATATTGTATGATTCCATTTATAGCAAATGTCCAGAACAGGCAAATTTATAGGGACAGGAAGTAGAATAGAGGTTATCAGGAGCTGGAGGGAGGAAGGATAGCGAGTTACTGTTTATCTACAGAGTTTCTGTTTGGGATGATGAAAAATTTCTGGAAATGAGTGCTGGTGATGCTCACCCAGCACTGTGAATATACTTAATGAAACTGAATTATACACATAAGATATTTAAAGGGATAAATCTTATGTGGTGTATATTTGACCACAATTGAAAAATAGCCTAATAGAAGTTTGACAGCTGTAATGAGCCTGTTATAATAGAAAGAAAAATTGATATGGCTATTTCCCCCAGTGAAATATTTTCTTTGTTTTTGAAAGTTTTGTAGGGGTAGGGTGAAGGGGGTGGCATGGGGAGAGGGGCCTTGGTTATAAAGCGACAGTGTAGGGACTTCCCTGGCGGCCCAGTGGTTAAAACTCCGCGAGGCCAGTGTGGGTGGTATGGGTTGATCCCTGGTTGGTGAAATCTAAAACAAATAAATAAAGGGACAGAATGAGGGAGTTCTATAGTGATGGAGTAGCTCTGTGTGCTGAATGTGACAACAGTTACATGAAGGTACACAAGTGATAAAATTGCATAGAATCAAACACCCATCAATCAATGTGTGTAAGACTGTGAAATCTGCATAAGCTTTATGGATTGTATCCATGTCAGTTTCCTGGTTGTGATAAGGTATGGTAGTTATACAAGCTGTTATCACTGGGGGAGGTTTTGTGAAGGGTGTATAGAACATCCAAGTACCTTCTTTGTAACTTCTTTTGAATCTGCAATTATTTCAAAATAGAAAGCTGACATCATCACTGACAACAAAAAAAGGAAAGACTGCAGTCAGATTCCAAACTAACCTGAGGCTTCATTTTATACCTTGTCCTTGTTATGAGTAAGAAATGGCCATCCTCTTTGAGAAGAAGGATTCTCTGTCCCTCCAGAAGGACTCTCACGTGGCTCACGAGAGGAGATGCACTCACTGTTACCTTCCTTTTTGGGAGCACACGTGCACACCATCATCACATTCTTTCCAAGAAGTTAAATGAAAGACTTTGAAAGGACTCTGCTCTGTCCTTTAGCCAGGTTCTGTTAGAATCAGGAAATCACTAATTCCAAAGGAAAATTTTCTCATTTTTACTCCCTTGGTTAAACAAACAAATAAAGCAAAAAAGAAATGCATGGCACATATATGGTGGTTTCTTGGAAATCCCCAAGTAAAAAATGCATTCAGTGTTTGTTATCAGTGAAAAATGAAAACAAAATGGCTTTACATTAATGTTTGTTCAGAAACACAGGCACAGACTTTGGAAACAAACTTATGGTTAGCAAAGAGGAAAGGCTGGGCGGAGAGATGAACATACACACACTACTGTTACATAGGATCGAGAACCAACTAGGACCTACTGTTTAGCACAGGGAACTCTACTCAGCATTTTGTAATGACCTATATTGGAAAAGAATCTGAGAAAGAATGAATATAGGTATATGTATAACTCAGCTGGGCTTCCCTGGTGGCTCAGTGGTTAAAGAATCCACCTGCCAATGCAGGAGATGAAGGTTTGATCTTTTCTGAGTTGGAAAGATCCCCTGGAGAAGGAATTGGCAACCCACTCCAATTATTCTTGCCTAGGAAATCCCATGGACAGAGAAGCCTGCTGGGTTATAGTGTATGGGGTCCCCAAAGAGATGGACATGACTTAGTGACTAAACAACAGCAACAAATAATTGAATCACTCTGCTGTATATCTGAAAACTTATACAACATTGTAAATCAACTATGAAAGAAAGAAAGCAGCAGGATGAAAGTGTTAGTCACTCAGTTGTGTCCAACTCTTTGCGACTCCATGAACTGTAGCCCACCAGGCTCCTCTGTCCATGGAGTTCTGCAGGAAAGGATACTGGAGTGGGTTTCCATTTCCTTCTCCAGGAGAATCTTCTCGACCCAGGGATTGAACCCGAGTCTCTGGCACTGCAGGCAGATTCTTTACCTTCTGAGCCACCAATGCATGTATATTATGCTCCAGTATAAAATAAAAAATAAGTCACCCTGCTTATTTAACTTATATGCAGAGTACATCATGAGAAATGCTGGGTTGGAGGAAGCACAAGCTGGAATCAAGATTGCAGGGAGAAATATCAATAACCTCAGATATGCAGATGACACCACCCTTATGGCAGAAAGTGAAGAACAACTAAAGAGCTTCTTGATGAAAAGTGAAAGAGGAGAGTGAAAAAGGTGGCTTAAAGTTCAACATTCAGAAAACTAAGATCATGGCATCTGGTTCCATCACTTCATGGCAGATAGGTGGGGAATCAGTGGCAACAGTGTCAGACTTTATTTTTTGGGGCTCCAAAATCACTGCAGATGGTGATTGCAGTCATGAAATTAAAAGATGCTTACTCTTTGGAAGGAAAGCTATGACCAACCTAGACAGCATATTAAAAAGCAGAGACATTACTTTGCCAACAAAGGTCCATCTAGTCAATGCTATGGTTTTTCCAGTAGTCATGTATGGATGTGAGAGTTGGACTATAAAGAAAGTTGAGCACAGAAGAATTAATGCTTTTGGACTATGGTGTTGGAGAAGACTCTTGAGAGTCCCTTGGCCTGCAAGGAGATCCAACCAGTCCATCCTAAAGGAGATCAGTCCTGGGTGTTCATTAGAAGGACTGATGTTGAAGCTGAAACTCCAATACTTTGACCACCTGATGCAAACAGCTGAATGATTTGAAAAGACCCTGACACTGGGAAAGACCGAGGGCAGGAGGAGAAGCAGATGACAGAGGATGAGATGGTTGGATGCCATCACTTTCTCGATGGACATGGGTTTGGGTGGACTCCGGGAGTTGGTGATGGATGGGGAGGCCTGGCGTGCTGTGGCTCGTGGGGTCGCAAAGAATCAGACACGACTGAGTGACTGAACTGAAAAAATTGATGTGTTTATTCAGTTAAATGCAATTCCTTATGCTTTTGTTTCTATAGCAGACAATGTTTCTAAGATATGGAAGCCACTGGACATCTAAATAAGTCAGAGGACTTCTTTGTCTAGGTTTGTTCTTCCTCACAGGAACACCCAGAAAGAGGGTATTAAAGATATTAAATGAACAAAGGACTTACGTGGGAAATGGATGCTAGCCACTGCTTAGCAAGTTGAGAACAGCGAATTTTTAAAACTGCAAATACTTGTTTAAAAAGACAAATTTTTTTTGCTTTTTTTTTTTTAAATTAGTTGGAGGCTAATTACTTCACAATATTTCAGTGGGTTTTGTCATACATTGACATGAATCAGCCATGGAGTTACATGTATTCCCCATCCCGATCCCCCCTCCCACCTCCCTCTCCACCCGATTCCTCTGGGTCTTCCCAGCCCACCAGGTCCGAGCACTTGTCTCATGCATCTCACCTGGGCTAGTGATCTGTTTCACCATAGATAATATACATGCTGTTCTTTCGAAACATCCCACCCTCACCTTCTCCCACAGAGTTCAAAAGTCTGTTCTGTACTTCTGTGTCTCTTTTTCTGTTTTGCATATAGGGTTATCGTTACCATCTTTCTAAATTCCATAAATATGTGTTAGTATGCTGTAATGTTCTTTATCTTTCTGGCTTACTTCACTCTGTATAACGGGCTCCAGTTAAAAAATTTAAAAAAATAAAATAAAAAGACAAATGTCCTCACTCATATATTGTCAATGGAATTGTAAATTGGTACAATTTTTCTATGGAGGAGATACTGGCAGCAAATACTCAAAGTCATAAAAATATTTATATCCTTTGACCCAGTATTCAATTTCTGGGAATTTATCCAAAACAAATAATTAAAAAGAAGACATAACCTATATTACAAAGATATTCCCAACTACCCTACATATAATAACAGAATCCAGAAAATAACCTATATGCCAAATAATAAGGAACTATTTAAATAAATGATATATTTCCAACCAAAGTGGAATATCACATAGCTATGAAAAATGATGGCCATGCTATACACCAAATGTAGTTTAAATAATTCAAAATTCTTGAAGTGTTTGGTAAAAAGATATGCATCTATGAGTTACCTTCCACAGAAGAAAGGGCAAATTCCAAAGTACTTAATGAAGGTGAAAAGAAAATTCACAATCTGGGTCAAAATGCAAAGAAATGGAATAACTCCAAGATAGGAGTGGGAAAATTCAGACTTGTAGACGTACTTCTAAATTTTCAAGTTGTGCTCTGGAAAGAAGCACAGCACACATCAATACTGATGACTGACTTTAAGAACAGACTGCACAGAGAGTAGCAAGCTATCTTTGGACTGCTCTGAATATAATCCCCCTGTGTGCTGGAGATCACAGAACGATTCCCAAGGGTTGCTGAAGAGCAGTAAGCTGCCAGCATCTTGCATGCAGAGTCCCTTGGGAGCAGGAAAGTTATTTTGGAATACGACTTTTTCAAAATCACAAAGGTTCAGATCTGGCTGTCCTTGAACACCCTTAAGTGACAGATGACCAAATCTCCTTTCCATAAATTAAAAGAGGGGAAATGATGACTCCTGGTCCTTTGTGCCCGCCTTTAGTGCAGACGGTTGGTACTTCTAGTTAAACATAATTATCCCCTAAATTCTGGGTGTATAATTCAGTGGTTTAATGTTGCTGTACCGAATGGCTGGACTCTCGTAGAACCTGAGGCCATGTCCAGTTTCTCTGGCTACTTATTAGCTCAAGTCCTCCATGCTGGGACCAGGGCAAAAACATTAAGGCAAAGTTCCAACCTGTTTCTCATTTTCCCAGGCGAAGGAGTAGTTAAATGTTTGGACTGAATGAGACACCCTACTAGGTTGGATGCTGCAGAAAAGGGAGAATTTATGGGGGTGTGGAATAGCGGAGGGCTAATAATTAAGCAGAGAAAGTCAATACAATAAACTGGGAAACAGAGCTTGCCTGGGTCAGCCACACAAGTTACAGGCTCACACACACACACACACACACACACACACACACACGCACACACGAACATACATGTACACACAGGTTGATTGTTGTTCCAAAGCCATCAGAACTCCAGGTTTGACACTAGCATTTTCATAAAAGGATATTTCAGATTAGGGCTGGAGAAACGACACGATTTATCTTAAACTCAAGAGGCCAAGTTACAGTTGGAAGTTAGAGGCAAAAAATTCCAAGTGAATGTAGTGAAGTAAACTGGAAGCTTTAGAAAAGAACTTGGGTGTTCAGAAATCTAAGAGTAACATTCAGATGAGATAATATCATGATTAAAAGCTGACCAGGGGAACTGGGGGTATGATAAACATCTACACATTTAATATCAGGCATCCAAATATTTAATTACCTCTGGAGTTCATGTGTTAGTCACTCATTCGTGTCCGACTCTTTGTGACCCCATGAACTGTAGCCTGCCAGGCTACTCTGTCCATGGAATTCTCCAGGTAAGAATACTGGAGTGGACTGCTTTGGCTCCAGGAATAAACAGCTAGCCTGCCTGTACCAAG
The DNA here is from genome assembly GCF_963930625.1 of Muntiacus reevesi. Taxonomy (NCBI): domain Eukaryota; kingdom Metazoa; phylum Chordata; class Mammalia; order Artiodactyla; family Cervidae; genus Muntiacus; species Muntiacus reevesi. The sequence continues at coordinate 13,469,648 of NC_089266.1, read as the reverse complement.
TTAACTTTCAGCCAGCAACTGCATGTGGGAAGTTTATGTGCTTTGAAGAATGAATTAAGAGGCAGGGCGGAAGCGGTAATGGTGAATTTGGAGCTCCAAATTCAAGCATGTTTTAAGTAACTGAATTAGTGTTACATACTTTGGGGAAAACTAGTCAATCCTACAGGAAATCAACCCTGAATATTCACTGGAAGGACTGATGCTGAAGCTCCAATACCTTGGCCACCTGATTCGAAGAGCCAACTCATTGGAAAAGACCCTGATGCTGGGAAGGATTGAAGGCAGAAGGAGAAGGGGCGACAAAGGATGAGATGGTTGGATGGCATCACTGACTCAACGCACATGAATTTAAGCAAACTCCGAGAGATAGTGAAGGACAGAGGAGCCTGGCGTGCTGCAGTCCATGGAGTCGCGAACAGTCGGACATGACTTAGTGACCGAAGAACAGTCACAAATTTGGGAAAAATCCTCACTGTAGTTGTGGTGCACCGTTAGAGGAAGCTGTGGCCTGATATGATGCAGGGATCAATGCACATAATGTGGATGTTTCTGAGCATACACTCAGACAAAACCGTAATTCAGAAAGATACATGCACCTCTCCGTTCACGGCAGCACTACTTACAATAGCCAAAACAGGGAAACAGCCTGTGTCCACTGACAGATGAATGGAGACAGAAGACATCGTACTTACACGCAAAGGGATACAACTCGACCATTAAAAAGAATGAGATAATGCCACTTGCAGCAAATGGATAGACCTAGAGATTATCATGCCAAGCGACTTAAGTCAGAAAGAGAAATATCATAATCGATATCACTTATATGTGGAATCGAAAATGTGACACCATGAACATATGTACAAGTAGAACAGATATAGAGGGCAGACTTGTGGTTGTCAAGGGGGAGGGGGGATGGCGGGACAGAGGATTGGGAGTTGGGGATTAGCAGATGCAAGCTATTATATTACTATACAGGATGGCTGAGCAACAAGGTCCTACTATAGCACAGGGAACTATATTCAGTATCTTGTGACAAATCAGAAGAATATGAAAAACTGGAAAATATGAAATATGGAAAAGAGTATGGAAAAATATATATAATGGAATCAGTTTGCTGCACAGCAGACATTAATGCAACATTGTAAATCAACTGCACTTCAACAAAATAAATATGGACATTGACTTTCGTTACAGGGCTGAATAGAAGAGGAGGCAGAGCTCTGGCTAAGCCCCGAGGCGGCTGTGGTACAAGGAGGGTAAAGCATTTCTGTGCTCACTCTTCCATCCCCAGAGGACCCTTCTGTGAACAACAGGAGCTACTCGAGCTGGAGAAACTCTCACCGGATCAGAGTGATTTCAGCGCAACTCAAACCGGCTTGCCCTGCTGTGGAGAGAATCTGGTGTTCCCCCGGGGTGGTGTTCCTACAGATTCCCTTGGGGAGATTTTTCTTGGTTATCACTCAAGACTGTTGCCTCACATTTGATGAGCAGGAACCAAGGATCTGTTGGGTGGATCCCACTAGGTTACAGGTTCACCTTGGTGACTTTTTTTTTAGCTGGATAGGACTGGCACCCAGGCATTTCCTCCCAAGGGCTGAGCCCTGAAGATGCCTATTAGACACCTCTTTGCACACAAGTCGCCTAGAACTGGGTCTAAGAACGGGCCACTGGCTTGTCCTTTCTCCCTTGATAGCTTCTTTCCCCATCAACCCACAAGTTCCCAATTCGTCAGCATTCCCTTGGAAAGAGCTGAGAAAGACAGAGAGGAAGATACACTTGGAAAGAAGATTGGTTTGTACTTTATTTACAACAGAATGTAAGAAAAAGTAAGCTATTATCAATAATAAATAACTGGGAAAAAACACAAAACGGCTGCAAAATGACATAGGAGGATGGCTTCCTCACACCGTTAAGATGTGTGAAGATCAACTTCTGTTTGCTTTGCTGTCATCACACTGTGCATTCCAGAACTTGGTCCTTCAGCTGTGGCAGTGGTGTATCGACCATTTAACTAGTCAAAATCCCAGTTCGCAATGTAAACGCTAAAACTGACACTTGAAGCTACATGTAAGTGGCACAGGTATAGCATCAACTCAAACAGCCTCTTTTGGAGACACATAGAAACTGAGGGGAGATTTGCAATTCAACAGGCAGGCTTTTGATTTTAAGCAAAAACATTGAGAGAGGCTTATCCTAGGAGTCTGTTAACAACAAAATGATAACAGCATCTGGAAAGGTCTCAACATATTCACATTCTCTTATTGCACTAACTCCTAAAAAGCTTAAAACTTACATTTCAAATGAAACATACTGCTTTGAAGGTAGGACAGAGAAGAACCCAGTATGCGTTGCCTCCATATGCCATTGCTGCGCTCTTCTGTAACATTTCATTTTCAGCAGGAAACAACAGTTTTCTTTCTTTCTTTCTTTTTTTTTTTTTTAGGAAACAATAGTTTTAAACAGCCTATTTATGATCAATTGCAGTTACTGGACAGATTTTTTTTTTTTTTAATTTTAAGAATTATGGCTCAGATGACATATTGTCACCCAGCCTACTGAACCAGATGATCAGAAAGAGACTAAAAATATTTAAACAATCCTTCTGTGTTGGAGCATCTGAATACGCATCACATATGGAGTAAAATTACACTCTGGCCCTTCTGAAACGTACAATTGTTGTTGACCTATGCCAGCCAGTGACAAGTAGTCTTTGAGCCATGAAGAGGAGCTAAGGCGAGTAGGATTTAAAAGTACACATAAATTCATTAGCCGTGAAATTTTCATGGAAAAATGATTTCTCGAGAAGTGTCGGAATCTACTCTCTTAGGTCACTGTTTATCGTAGTGTCTTGGAAGAAAACCATATAACATTTGGGAGTCCCGTTGTGTTTTTTAAGTGTCTACATAAGACACGCACAATTGCACTAGTTAGAGATTTATTTTCACAACCAAAAACGTGGCTAATAAATGCCTTCAAATAAATTAAAGCCGTTTTCCCCACACACAAATGCAAAACCAAAACAGAAGGGTTTATAAATTAGTTCACAAATGAATTCATATTGTTTCAGTTACAATGTGGTAACTGAAGAATGTCACGGACTCCTGTGTTGTTATGCTTTTTTCTTTGCTTTGCCTTATTCTAGCTCAAAAGTAGGAAAATGAAAGGTCTTCAGAGCTGACTTCTGACAGAGTTTATGCAGTAAAAACACTGAGGCCTTCTTGTCCTGGAAAAGCACAGCTAAAGCAATGATCTGTTCGACAGCCAATGAGAAGCACAGGGGCATTTTGTAATTTGAAGTCCATCCAAAGTAATGAAATTTAGGTTCATTTTGATGGTCTCCACTACATGAGAGACAAAGACGGGGGTGAGCATAAATGTTATTCTGCGGATTATTTTAATTTGGCTACCAGAGACTTAAAACTGATGGTGTTGGATTCGCCATACTATATTTATATATATACAGGTATAATACAATTTTGGTGAACAAAGTTGAAGGTTTCCACATTGCAGACAGAGGCACTGAGTTAAAATTCTATTTTTTTCCCCAAAACATGCTTAATGAATTCAAGTTTCTGGTTTTTTTCTTCTAAGTTTCCATCATGCAGCCATTTAATTTCCATCCTTATAGGAATTAGTAATGTTCTATATACACATTCATTGCAGGCTTGTACCCCACAAAAAACAAATCCATGTATGAAGACTGTGAAATGACACTTGAAAATCAAGATAGATAAAATACTGAAGCCGTTTATGCCTTGTGATGACTGGATTAAATATCTGAAGCAGCTAAAAGAATATTTGCACCCCTCCCCCCTTTGAAAATGCACACGAACCACATGTAGACAGAAAAACTGAACAGACTCTAAGACCACACATATTTGTTGGCTAAGAATCACACTATCAGTGGTAGTTTTGCAAGTAATGTCTGTGGTATTGTACTGGCTTTAAGAGAAAGAAAATTCACAGTAGGAAACCAGGAATTAGCTTTCTAAAGCATATAGAATTGTTGACCTCGATAGAGGAAGCTACTTTACAAAAATGGAAAATGAGCAATGGCATCGACAGAAAAACTAGGTGCCAGATGTGTTAACGACGGGCTCAAAACAAATCCATTCCATGCGAATATCATGATCCCACCCCATCTTGATTTCAGCTTGCAAATGTTCAGCAAATACATACACTATGCAAGTGTCTTCTGAAAGGAGAATTTTGCTTCCTAAAGCCAGACATTCTTGTTAAGTACTACTGTGCTGAAAGGGAGCCATTGAGAAGTCCAAGAGATCTGGATAAAAGATCGAGTTTTCCCACAAGCAAAAATCATGCTACCATACCATGCAAAGAAGGCGTCTTACTGTGGTACTATCACTCTTAGGGAAGAGATGCACTGTTGATCTAAGCTATTTGCAATGGGTTTCCTTTGAGTTCTGGGTTTATTTATATATTAAGCTAAATGTCAGCCTATAGGTTAAGAAATGATCTTGACAACCTGACATATGACTTAGAACACTTGGTGCTGGGCTCCTGGGGCCAGCACTTGCACCTTGGGAGAGTTTGTCAACTTGAAGGACACTATGCACGAGAGAGAGAAGCAGGCAGGGTCCGCCGGCTGAGAGCCTGTGTAAGAGGAAGAGGACACGCTCCTGGGTTTCCTTTGGAATCTGCGTTTGGGGAAGGTCCCTTTCCTGAGGTTGGAGGTTATGGTCAGGAAGGCTAGCTGGGGCCTTGGAGTCGCCCAATTACCTGTTCTCTTCCTCCCCTGGAGGACACGTGCTCGATTCTGTTCGCTCTTCCTTCTGTGTTTAAAGGCAGTGAGGTGCAAAGGTGGCAGTTTTCTCTTTAGATCAAAAGAGAGTTCTCTTTCTGCCACTTTGGTGAATGATCTTGTCTCCTGTCAACCTTGAGTCTAATCCTGCATTACTAAGACCCTTAGAAAAGAAAGTTGAACAGAGGGGCATCTTTTATAACTTCTTTTTACTCTATAAATAAGAGTCAGCCATTCTGCTCACTTTCTCCTCCCACTTGATGGCACTGACTCAACTTTTGCCATATTCCTGATATTTGGATTTCAAGTAAGGAACAAGAGAACGGCAATTTTTTCCTACGGTCCAGTGATGGGCAATGTATTCCAGGGAGGTCCAGATATTATTAAGAGTATCCCCGTCCCATCAAGGGGATGGAAACAAGTCCGACAGTGTTAAAAGTCCAGGCAGCTTACTCTAACCTGAACTTCTCTGAATAAGCAAAGAGTCAATGAATTCTACTCAATTAACTGCAAATTCTGAGAATCTTAACAAATGACGTAAGGCTTGCTGATACCTATAGGGAAAAAAAAAAGACATTTGCCTCACCTGGGTCTGTTGGTTCCTAAACCAAACCATTCAAAATCAGTCTGTTATGGTCACATTTATCCATGTAATTCTTAAAGATTTCTGAGGCCACAAGGGCACAAGGGAGAAGTTATTAAAAGACAGAAACAAGTGGCATTTTTATTAAATTCTGTGAAAGGTATAAATAAGTTATTGTTAATTGCACTTGGAGCCTCTACAGGTTGATAATTAAAATTTTGAAAAAATTTAATGAGTTAATTAGGCCCCAAATCCTGAGTCAGACTAACCAAAGTAGGAATCTTAGTAACTCCTGGTATTCAAGTATTGGTAAGGAGCAGTTCAAAATTTAACAATTAGGTGTGTTATGCCTGAGAAATTTTTTGAGAATTTCACGTTTGATGGGAGGAAACTAACTTCATTATTTTACTATACCTTGTAACAGAGTGGTGTAAAGTTTTCATTTATTTACCCTTGAAGTCCATGCCAACCTCATCAAATGCCCAATAAACAAGCTTCCTCCCTGGCGACCAGCTGCGGCCACAGGAGATCTCTTCTGTCCTTCGCAAGTGTTGCATTTTACATCTACTGTGACGCTGCGTGGCAGACTTAGGGAGTCATATTCTATGTGAAATTACTTAACCACATGCACACTCAAGAGATCAAAGGGACATGTCTGAGTGACAGAGCAGTCTTTTTCTGTATCAGAAGATCCTTAAAAACAAACAAACAAGACCCAAAACTGAAAATATAAAACCCCATGAAATATTCATATGAAGTTACTCTGATTTGGGCCGACATGGCTTATCTGAAGAGTGGATGCCAGGTAAATTCAGGGTGGCTTTTTTCTCAGGGTCTGGAAGTGTGAGAGTTTCTGGGGCAGACTTTTTCCGGGGCCGATCTTTGGGAACTGACAGGAATTCTGGTGCATCGGTGGAGAGAGGCGTGGATGGAGCGCTCGAAGGGGCACTGCGGACTGAAGAAGGCAGCAGGGGGATGCTGGAGATAGAAACGGCAGGTGGGAAAGCGCCAATCTTCTTGTTGGTGGCTTCCTGAGTGGCTCGCTCAAACTCTCGGACTTCATCCATTGTCATGTCTTAAAGGCAAAAAAATAGAAAAAAAAATGAGCAACTATTTGGAAGAGACACAAATGGATTCATCTCTCTGCCTGTTTAAAGGAGCTATCAGAATCCTATGATTAAGGGGTCGCTCCAGATTATTAGCCCAGATTGTCTTTGAAATGCTAAACCCTGAATTTTTTCTTTTTACTGAGGCTGACCTCTGAAAAAATATTTCTTTATGAATATCCATCCAAGATTTTCCAAAGCACTTTCAATGAGTACTTTAAGTATTCTGAAGAAGAGTTTATCAGGAAAGCACAGAACCACAACAAGTTGTATGTGTCTAAACATCTGAGTGCTGTGGATATGGTGTGGTATATGGAGCTAATATTAGACCTGGCCATCCTTTCTACAAAAGGAAGGTAATTAAAGCAATCAGTGGCCCCAAATGATACATATTAACAACTATTTTAGATCATGAAAAGACAAGTTTACCTTTACAGGGTAAACCAGGCAGATTATCAGAATTTCTCAACATGTTATCCTCTTGTTCAATAAATATACTTTTTGCATTCTAGGAGTTACTTGTTTCCTAACTATGTATCCATCCTGAGATCTTTTTCAGAGGGAAAAACAAGATGTGACAGAAAAAAGGAACTTTGCTAATTATCCCCAAACCAAGGAAACAATTTCTCAAGGAAACATAAAAAGAGCAGAGAAGAAAAAGAGAGGATCACAAAATCAGTGAGAATTTCATTTAAAAGAAAAAAGAACATTATCTGGCATCCAAGAAATAAATTCAGTGACGCCTTATTTAATGGGCATTGTCAGATGATACAGACTTGCCAAATGTCTGAAATGTTCTTATGTGAGAGAGTTAAAAAAAATTCTTTTAAAGGCAAAGCCTTCCCTAATGTAAATACATTAATGTATTACACACGCTTGCTTACACACTTACTACTAATTAGACATAATATATGGAATGAATATCACTGTGCTACAATACAGTGGTGACTCATTTCTTAGGACTGATTTGCTTTATATAGTGTGGCATTTCTTCTCTCATTCTCAGGAACTCTATTATTACTCTCCGTCTGGCTACCCCTGGTATCCTTTGCCAATTTTGTTACTGGTAACTGGGAAAATAGGTAACTGGTCTTATTGAAAAAGCTCTGAGTGAAGGCCGACAAGCTTGTCCCGGTGTAAAAGGTGAAACCCACTGACCATGGGCTTCTGTACCTGTTTATCTTCCCAGAGACCTGTGTCTTCCCTTGTGTCCTTTCCCATGAACTTAGTTGGTGAGCCTTCATTGGATGACACCACATAAACCAGTATGAAACATACAGACACTTTGGAAATATTAACTATGGAGTGAATATTCATAGCATAGCATTAGTCATTAAGATATATGATCTATAGTCATATCATAGCATACAAGCGAACCAGAAATATGTTAAAAAAAATCCTTAAGAGTATTTCCTGGCAACAATTATTAATATTTTCTGGAAGGGAAAAGTTTTTACAAAGGAAATAAAAAATTATGCCCATGTTGATGGAATATAAAATTCAGAATATAGCAAAAACTGTACCTGTAAACTTATCACTTAGAACACTAAGGCTATTAGACAAGCTAAGAAATAAGATTAAGTTCTTTAAATAGGGGTATTTCAAAATAAAATTGAGACTCAGAAAAGTTTCAGTGAATTTCAGCCAAGTTTATCTTTGAAAAATCAGGTTTTCTTTACAAGTGGCTGAATGGTGCGCTACTCCACACATCCAGCAGGGGGCAGAAATCACCCAAAGTACAGAATTTTGATTCTACACTCCTGTCAGTCTCTCTGAAGTTCTCTTCTTGAAACGTGTTGAAACTGCTCAGTTGAAAAGGAGATTGTTATTTCCTTATTGCTGGGGCCATGGATGTTCATTTTGCCCAGTTTTAATATAGTTTGTCTCTGCTTAGGAAGTAGATCTAAATTTATTGAGCACCCATGTAGTTATTACTGTGATGGACAGCAGCCTTTTGATTTCAACTTTTTCATTATGATAGAGAAGAAAAATATGGAAAAATCAATGACCCTTCCCAATTTGATGGAATTTCAAAGAATAAGGCAAGTGTGGTATGCATTTAAAGATAACCACATTGTGTAACTTCTGAGGAGATGGGCATTTCTGACACTGAAGTTATGGGAACGGCTCTGAGTTGCAGCCAGAGAATGCACGGGCTTTCCCACGGGGAGACCCATTCCAGGTGTCACCGTCTGAATGGTAAACTGACTTTCCAACAGTAATAATCAGAGTAAAATGGAAAGAAAACCAAACCAAGAGCCTTAAGCTGTAAGAACTTAGACTGAGGAAAGCGCTGTGTAGTATCCTTCGCTACGTGGCATCTCCCCCCTTCCTCTGGTTTCCTTTGTCTCGTCATGCTTATATAGGGAGCGGCTTTCAGACAGTGGCTGAGAGGGGACAGGTATCAACATTCCTAAAGGAAAGGTAACCGAGAGTGATGGCAATTTAAGGATGGTTTCCTTACGAGCACTTCTAACTTTAGAACAGGGAGAGAGAAAGGGGGAAGCCCTATAGGAATTGGCCAGCGCCTCCAGAGGAACACTTCAGTTAAGTCTGATCCAAACAGCTTCTGCAAGTCCAACCACTGCATGCAAGGAGAGTTATGGCCATTTCAACCTCAAGGGCTGCCACATGCACCCAATAGCAGCACATAATGCCTGACAGGGCACATTCCCAAGACATGCTCTCAGAAGTTCACTCGACATTTCCAAGGTGCAACCAGAGGTCTTCACAAATCTAGAGCATTCACAACAAGAGCCATTTCTCAATTTTCTAAAACTACACTGCAATTTCTTACATAGCTAATATGCATTATTCTGGGTCTGACAGACATGCGGGCTCAAGCTGGCACCCGAAGAGACCACAGCTCTGGCCAAAGATACATGAAAATGACTTGGTGATTACATTTTCTTTGTTATCTGTCATTCTTCCTCATAAGCACGGATGACTGATAGAACTATATTTAAGATGCTGGCATGTGGACAACACACTGTCGGCTCTCAGTCAGCAACGTGCCATTAAATAACCTTAGGCTCTCCGAGGCTTAAGTCCCAGCCTGACCTAGCTCACCCCACCTTCACTGCTCAGCCAGTGTGTATGCATGGACAGCAGCCCCGTCTGGACAGGAACCTAAGTAAAAAGGAACCAAAGGTAAGACAGCCATAAAGAGCCATGGAAAGCATTTCAGAGCAAATGCAAAGAAACGGAAAATACCAGATGAGCCAATAGCTTTCCCTGAAACAAATGACTGAACGTTAACTATGTCTTTAAAAGTTACTGGCGCTGATGATCTAGCTTTTGTGTGACATCCGTTTCTACCCCTCTGTTCTTTTGTGGTGCAGGCCACAAAATGTTTCCATTCTCTGTGCTCTTGGTTTTATGACCAAGACAACGTAACCTCCGAGTCAAGTGGCTTTAAAGAATAGCAATGTCTGGAAGCAAGAGGTAACAACGTCCAGTTAAGACCCAGCTCAGGTTCTTCGCCGACAGCCTCTGGGCTACGACGCTTTTTTGTGGAAGTTTGAGAATTGATGCGTTTGAAGTCATTTCAAAGATCGGTTTATGGGTACGTTTGGTAAAGAGTGGGCAACATGTTTTAAAAATTCTACATACACTTGTTTGGGCCTGGCTCTCTATGTCATCCACAGTGGAGGAATGCTGATTGCAAACTTTTATGTTGGTTTGTTCATGCATGTTTTTCTCGTATTCCCGAACATCATCCATTGTCATATCTGAAAGAAGGTCAAGACGTTGGCAACTTCCGTTATTAAAGGCAAACTTTCAATGGGGGAAACTTCAGGGGATGATGGCAGCTTAGCAGAAGCCAAAGAGAGGAGTAAAAAAGCGGGGAACTCACTAACTTTATGAAGAGTTAATCATAAAGTTAGCTAAACCAGCCAAAGGTGGAGTGACTACAAGGGAGTTAAGTCAAAACAGTCTTAGAGCTGAGAAGAATGGAGATTATTTAGGGGTGATTCTTGTACAGTGAGTTAGGTGGGCAGGAAGTATTAGCTTGTGGACAGGGCTGTAGCCTGAGATCTCCTAAAAGCATGGTTAGAAGATCCCTGTAAGGGACAGGGTCAGGTTTGTGTGGTTTAATACTTACCTTTCAAAATAGATTTGGAAATTCTTTACAGCAATGCATTCAACAAGAGAAAGAACACTTTCATTGCTATTGTAAGAGACATGACATTGAGGGCAGAGAAACGATGTACGCTGCTCCTGGAGAGATTTGGTGCAATGCTCACACAGATGCATTTTTGCACAGAATACATGGTGTCAGAGAGTGCAGGTCTACCCTGAACTCCAAGTCTAACCTAACAGCACGAAGAGGGCTGGCACTACTTCCACCCACACAGTTCTAGAAATAAAAGACATTATGGTTTTTTGGCCTGATTCTGCAGATTTTTCAGGATTTCAGAATAATAATTTCTGAAATCCTGTGATTCTAAACAGGGGACAGTTCTGTGACACTTTTGGTTGCCACGACAGAGGTGGAGGTGCTACTGGACGTGGCCGGGAGGTGCCAGGGATGTGGTAGCACATTCCACAGTGCACAGTCCTCCTCCCTCCCCGACGAAGAATTATCTGGCCCAAAATGTCCGTGGTGCCGAGGTTGATCCAAGGGATAAAAAACTTCAACAAAGACCCTGCTATCTTTGGTATGTGCAATGCATAAGAATAATAATTAGTCTCAATTTAAATGTTTCTGTTGCTTTATCCTGCACTCCCCACTCCACTCCTTGGATATTTTACAACAATTCATTAGCAGTTTTCCCAGATGAGGATTCCTCTGCCACTCTCCTGGGAGAATTTAACTTCATGCCTCTTTACAATGAATGGTACATGCTCAACAATTGGTTAATCAAGCTACCACCTTGATCACTAATTAGCTTGGTGGGGATTTAGAGCGAGTATTTACAGTTGGAATTTTTCCGTTAGTATTTTCTGCATCATGTGGTCTGGTGTCTTTTTATATCAGTCCTTATGTGTCACCTGAGAGTCTCTTCAATTCCAAAGGGCAGACTTGTGAGAAGTTTATGAATTAATTCAGTGTGGTCTGGGGCCAAGATGGAGGGCAGCTCTAAATCCAGACCTGGGTGATATTATTTAGCTGGTGACACCCCCACACCCTGAAACCGTTAATCAAAAATGCCATCCATAAGCAATGTAGGTATCAAGGATGCTAAGCAACAGTCTGGCCAAGCGAAGAGCATGCTTTTCTTTTAGAAAATCAAGGTAACTGCAAAGCAGTAAAGAGATGCTGCTTTGTGAATAGAACAAATGCATCTTTGTTAACAATAATAACATTCTTTCAATACAACCACTTTAATTTCAATAGCCAGTTATCAAAAGTTCTTAAACACAAATATACCTGGAATGAATACTGAGGTAATTTAAAGTTAAAAGTTTAAAATTAAAGAAACTTCTTTATACATACGTTCATTAGACACTTTATTTCCCCCCTCACTGGCATGCTAGTAATTTTAAAAACAAAAACAAAGGAGGCTTCATTTCTTTGTTCTAGTGAATCTCAACGGAAATCATTCTTTATCTTTAATTAGCTCAAAGTTAACAGAGAGGCTTAAACTGTGTGACTAGGGGCTTTCAAAGATTTTTATGGTTGTGAAGAAAGATTTAATAATGAAGATACTCATTATTAGCTTGTTCATAATAGTGAAAAACTGAAAACAACTCTGAGGCCTGATAGTATTATGCAGGAATTAAAAATGATGCATAAGAATATTGAACACTAGAAAGAAATGACTTTGGTATATTGTTAAATAAAAAATTGGAGGTAAAATAAATCATTTTTGCCAGAAAAAACGAAAGAGTACATTTCTAAATGTTAACAGTGATTGTTTTGAGGAGTTGAAATTTTAATGCTCTCCTTTCGCTTATCTATATTTTCTAAATTTTCTACATCAAGTCTGAATTACTTCTGTAAGAAAGAAAGAGAATGTTATTTCAAAATCAATTATTTGGAGTCATTAGAAGATGGATACCATCAATTTGCACTTGTATAAGAAGTACATTTTAGAAAAGAGTATTTGCCAATTCTAGAATCATGATCCCCCCCCCCCCTTTTAAAATGAAGTTAAGAAACAGTAGCAGAAAACTTCATCTTAAAGAAAAAAAAATCTCTCAATTAGACCACATAATAATGAACATTTCTAGGGAGTTCCCTGGTGATCTAGTGGTTAGGATTCAGTGTTTTCACTGAACAGACAAAAAAAAGAAAAAAGAATGAACCTTCTAGTATAGGGGGGGTTCTCTAAAAGATAATGATAATTTGGTCCCAGCCAATGCTGAAGGAAAACATGTTTGCCTAAATTGTGAACTAGCCTCTCATACTATACATGCTTATGGAAATGATGTCGATATTCCTCAGTAATTTATGGAAAGCCTAATCAAGTGAAAATGTTCTTATTCAGGTTATCTGATGGAATGCATTACATCTTGCTTCGGCAAAGTGTATTACCTCGAAATCTATAAATGAGTCAATTTTTTAGTAAATTCAATTACATATGCCTGATGATGGATTATACTTTTGGAGCTGATTCATCTTCATTACTAATTGATTTTCAATGATCAGAGTCACTTCTCACAGTTTAGGTTCAGATCTCTTTGTCCCCAGGAAAAAAGTGCTTAGGTATATCAGATAAACTCTTAAAGGAATCTTATGTCAATTATTTTGCAAATAACTGAATTTAATTATCCCTTAATTTACAGATCTGAAAGGTCATAATTTATTTTTTTCAAGTAGAGTTTCTTAAAAGAAGTCTTCTTAAGCAAATAACACTGGCCTAATGGCCTGATTTAAGAGACTACTGGAACTAGGTACCAAAATTATTCTGATAAGGAAGCTAAATCCTAGTATCTTTGACACTTGGCCATTAGAGGGTGACTGATCATCTGGCGATATAAATATTCTCTTTGTTGCAAGATTTCCTGTGTTTGTCCTCTTGCAAGACCATTTCTGTCCTTCTTTTTCCCACCCTCTTTCAGGTGAGAGAGTGAGCAGACCCCAGTCTTCTATTCCAGCATGTAAACGTCACACTAAATTGGCCTGGGTAGACTCCTCTCCTCTACCACCTGCCCAGCTTTATTAAAGAAGCTCCGGACTCAGAGGATTTGGTAAGAAGCTCCTTCAACTTTTTAAACCATGAACTAAGCAAAATATACCTCTGTATGAATCTTGGTCTGCTTCAACTGTTTTCTGCTTTGTTATAATATGTGGATTTCAATTATCATTTACTTATTGAATCACTCAACTAATGTGTGAATCATGTTCCATAGAAATAATTCAAATAGTACTGGGTTATATAGGGAAAAGAGTTTGATTCCTTTTAACTTTCTGTATCAATCCCATTCCTTCTGGAGATACTACTGACAGATTTTTTTCTATGAATTTGCATGTATGTTAGTATTACACACACACATACAGTCTCATTTATTTTCACATTTATGGAATCATACTATAGTATACTATATGATACAAGTTGCTCTGGCTTACTTTTCCCACTAATGGAAAATGAACACAGAACTACTTTATTCCTTTTAACACACAATATTTATCATATGAGCAGTATCATAATTTACTTGACCATATTTCTGTTGAAGGACATTTACATGGAGACTAGATTTTAGCTCTTATAAGCAACACTACACTGAATAGCTTTCTTATTTATATTCAGGAACATGTATGTGTATTCCTTAAGAATGAGTATCTAAAAAAAATAAAAGAATGAGTATCTAGAGGTGGGATTACTGCGCCATAGATAATTTGTATTTACTATCATCAGTTTTTATAGAAACTGTTAGTATGTTCTCCCACCTATCCAAAACTGGATTATCACTCGTTTTAAATTTTGCTATCAGATGGGCAAATGTCATATCTTCTTGCCATTTTCATTTCATTACATTTCTTGTGATTAGTAGAGAGGCTCTTGGTTATTTGCACTTCTTCTTCCATGGTTTACCTATTTAGGTTGTTTCCCTTTTTTCTATTGAGCGTTGGGTTTTTGATTTATAGGACCTCTTAATATATTGTGGATATTAATCCTCTGTTGGATACATATATTGCAAATAGCTTCTCTCAATCTTTCAGCTTTGTTTATGGTGGCAATTTTCTTTCAATCATTTTATTAAAGATTTCACTGGAAGTGGAGGCAAGATTGTATATCTGAAAGGCCTTTAGGGCAGAAGTCAGCTGAATGTACAGAGGCACTACGAATGCCACCAAACAAAATGTCTGCAGTCAGGAATATTTCTTCATTACAGTTTTAATAAAGACTCATATAGCTTAATTCAATGACCTATTCAATGGCACATTATATTTTATTTCCTTCTACAAATATTTTCTCTCCATTTCCAGGCCCGTCAGCCTAAACAGAAGTAACTTTTTCTTTTGTTGTTGTTCCAAGTCAAAATGGAAGTCTTAAACAGTGGCTGGGTCAGAGGTCAGAGGAAGCTCCAGCAACCAAGAATTAGGTCAGACACCCCTTGACTTCAACAAAATGGTGGCCCATCCTTTGGGAAGTGCTTTAAAAAAAAAAAAAGCTATAAATTCAACAGGTGCTTATTACGAATAGTTCACTGTTTTTTTTTGTAGTGAAAGTAGCTAATCCTCAAGGCTTGGTATATACTCTTTCCTTGTAATTCAGATCACAAGATCTAGAATTGTAATCTACAGTTATGATTTTTTCTACAGTTCTTAATTTGGGGAGGTGGAGAGCAGAGGCACAGATTCCTTTGAAAATGTGATGGAGCACAGTGGGTTCTTTCTAGAAAAATGAATGTAAACAGACACACATAAAATGCTGTATAAGAGACATGGAACTGAAATTCATGATTCAGGAAACCTGTGGCCATTGGAAAATGCTGGCTTGGTGAAATCAACCAGCTAATGCCAGCCTCTGAGTCAGCTTCTTTCTCCAACTTCAGCTTGATTCTTTCATTGTTAGACTGCTCTTGAGACTCCAGAATGATCTCTAAGTCATTTTTGTGAGGGAGTTTCATCTATACTAGCCAGAACAACCCCCTATTTTTTGGAAGGGTCAGGATTCATGAAATTCCACTCAATCACAGCCTCCCTTGGGCAACCCTCTGTGTTCCTCTCAAAATACTGTCAGATTTGTGATGCAAAACCACGCTTTGGTGAAGTTGGGCTGACTATTTTATTCACCTCTTCTTTTACCCCATCTTCTGAAACATGCAGTCGTTTCTTCTGATTAGTGTTCCAGTCATGCAGGAGACACCCAAGGCTCATGGATAAAGACCAATCAAGGCTTTCAAAACCAAACTCAATTACTCCAACAGTAGAAACGGTTGTAGTTCAGAACAAACAAGAGCAGAATAAAATCCGTTTAGGGAAATAGTTACTGTGACAGTCAAATGCTAAAATTCAGGAAGGATACAAAATTAATCCTTGGGCAAGAAATGATTACTGTCATCTGTAGTGTCCTTTTTAAAAAAACAAAACAACATGCAATTCAGTTAAGCACTGGAGGTGGTGAATCTAATTAGGGAGAAAGACATCACACAGGGCTGCCAGTGTATACAGGTATACAGTTTGGGCACCGTAGGAGCGCAGCCCAGGGTCAGTGGAGCTAAAATTCAGCCCTCAGCTGACAGCACCCGCTGAATCTGCTTGGAAGAGGCGCCTTTTCGTAATGCTTACAAGGCACCAGCATTCAGCAGTTGGCCCTGAAGACATCTACCATTTTCTAGTCTAATTAAATTTGGACTGAATTAATTAAACTGCCCTTTCAATCTAATCTGATTTAAAGTTGTTGTTAAAACTTTTGGGACTTCCCTGGTGGTCCAGTGGTTAAGACTCTGGGTTTCCAATGCAGGGGACTCGGGCTCGACGCCTGATTGGAGAACTAAGATCCCACATGTCCTGCATTGTGGCCAAAAAATGAAAACAAAACCCAAAAACTGAAAAACAAAAAAACCTTTAGGATTCACCTGGAGGGCTTGTTAAAACACAAGGAGGTGTGCTAGGCTACACCCTCAGAGTATCTGATTCATCAGGTTTGGGGTGGAGTATGAGAATTTGAAACAAGTACCCCAGGGATGCTGCGGTTGCAGGCCCAGGACCTCACTGGGAGAATAAGTGCCATAAGCTATAGGAAAGGGTTTCTTTACTTTGAACCCTTTCCAGGTTTACTAGTGATAAAGCCTCACTGAGCTTGTATAGACCAAAGAAAAATAAGCAAATTCAGGTACCCAAAACTGAAGGGCTGTTCTGGCAGGCGATGACACACCCATTTACCTGAAAGGCCTGCTGCTGCTGCTGCTAAGTCACTTCAGTCGTGTCCGACTCTGTGCGACAGCAGCCCACCAGGCTCCCCCGTCCCTGGGATTCTCCAGGCAAGAACACTGGAGTGGGTTGCCATTTCCTTCTCCAACGCATGAAAGTGAAAAGTGAAAGTGAAGTCGCTCAGTCGTGTCCGACTCGCGACCTCATGGACTGCAGCCCACCAGGCTCCTCTGTCCACGGGATTTTCCAGCCAAGAGTACTGGAGTGGGGTGCCATTGCCTTCTCCGGAAGGCCTGCAGTACGCAGCATTACCTTGAATAAGGGGCTGTGGGCAGGGTTCTTAGCATTTAGTTGATTGAGTATCTGCATCTGTGTAATGAAGGAGCTACCACTTTCCTGGCAAGCCGCTCAGCTGGGGACAAGGATGCCAGTAATTTACATGAAATTGATGGGGTGGGTCTCAGACCCTTTGCTGAGTGAAAAGGCTGCTTGTTTTGGTTGGGGCTAGGACTGTATATATAGCGGGTGGAGGCCTTCTCTGCGGGAGTACACGGTGCCCTGATGATCTACATCAACTAAACCACATGCTGTTTTTCTGCACTCAGATACAGAGAGGGCTTTTTGTCAGTAGGCTCCTTGAGTTAATTCCTGTCTCCACCTCTCCAACTTAAGTAGGTCTTTTTAAAGGCCTTCCTTTGATGCGTCATTTTAGCTTTGGGCCCTTGTAATAGTCTGAGATTTTTATTTATTTTTTTTCTTTTTTGGACTAAAAGTCTTTAAGTCTCTCGGTTGCTGAGGGCTTGGTTGGAATGGAAAAAAAATCGGCCCTTGTCTTCGGCCCTCCAGCCGCTCCTTTACTAGACGCCCGTCCACATTCTCTTGTCCTTTATCCTGCCTCTACTCAGAGTCTCTTTGCTGATCAACAGGCTTGCAGTGTGTTGTCTTTCTTAGCTAGTGTGCAGCTACCCTTTTTGATGCTGCCTTTTCTGAAAAGTCCTCGAAGGCCTCATGGTATTCCGGAGAAATCCATTACGTTGCCCTGTCTCCTGGTCTTCAAGATGGTCGAATTTTGGCTCTTCAGGATTCAGTTCACTGACCAAACTTCTCACCAGCTTGAGCCTATTATTCTTTGCATATCCTTTTGAAATTCCCTTAGGACGCCAAGATCGTGGACGAGGGCAAGTTGGGGGAGACCAGCAGTTGCTAACCTTTGGGTTGTCTGTGATCCCTCTAAGAATCTGTGAAAAGCTCCCCAGACAAAACAACCAGAAAGATCTGTTTAATGATCTGGGGAAGTAATTCCCGGAGACTCTCCCGCCCCCCATCTCACACAGACAACCACAAAGAAGTGTTGGGGAGGCTTGCGACAGTGTGGCCAGTCAGCGCAGTGCTGCCTGTGAGCAGCATCCTGGGTCCTGGGGGTGTGTGGTTATTGCTGTTGCTTGGTTGCCGAGTCGTGTCCAACTCTTTGTGACCCTATGGACTGTAGCCTGCCAGGCTCCTCTGTCCATAGGATTTCTAAGAAAGAATATTGGAGGGGGTTGCCATTTCCTTCTCCAGGGGATCTTTCCGAGCCAGTAATTGAACCCAAGTCTCCTGCATTGGCAGGTGGATTCTTTACCACTCCGTCACTAGGGAAGCCCAGAGACGTGTGATTAAGAGAAAGCAAATGGTGATCCTTCAAAAGCATCTCTTCTAGAGGTCTGCATTTGTGCAAACCAAGGAAGAGGCAAAGATATATTTGCTTTTCAGAAGATGTGGATCTGGGAAAACTGTGCAAAAAAAGAAAAAAAAAAAGCACATCCATAGCCTATAAAACCCTATTTTTAAAAATATGGTTCAGAAACAGCTAATAGTCGCTGTCTTTGTCCGTTCAGTCCACTGTAATTTTTCACTTTAAATTTGATGCCTTCAGCCAAGAAGAGAGAGGGCATTGGTGAAACAATGATACAAAGGCACCAAAATGCAATCGAGGTTATACTAAGAACAAAGTCAACGTGACTTAGGAAAAGGCCAAAGAGAAGAGCATTTTCATTAGGCAATCAGATATGACCCAAGTCACCAACTGGGTGTGTTTGTTTCTTTTTATAGTCAAGGACTCTAGCCTCTGATGACTGATTCTGGGAATGTAGGGGATTCACGTGGACAAAATGATAGCACTGCAGATATGGGAAGTGTGGTTCATTCATCACGGGATGAAACAAACCTTGTTTCTTTTCACTTACTGGAAATATACAGAACAGGTTTAATTCTTCTCAAATCATTTTTTAAAAAGCCGGAACAATAGTCTCAGTTAGAATTAAGGGGGCACCAGTTCCTTTGCCCTTGAATCCTGGCAAGAGTCCTTATGTTTTTGGTGAGGGAGTGTTTCAAAGGACTCAAGTCCAAGGACTGCTTTCACCTGATATGACGCTTAACGACAAGATCAAGGCAGCATTGATCGTGAGGTCTGGGATAAATTAGAGGGGTTTGAAGCCAATCCAACAGAGGATTATAGAACCCTGCACTATCAAGCATGCAAACATCAAACATATTCAGGTCCTACTTAGTCAATAATTAAGTGCTGTGGTTATTTTAGACCAAGCTTCTATCATTACATTCTTCTTCATTATGTCCCACGGACAATGCTATTTTCAATACAGGAAGCAATAGCTCTGCCTTTGTTGTTGTCTTTCTAGGTAGCAGTTGAAGCCAGATGGACTGAAAGTTGAAGCCAATGTCTTATGAAGTTGTTCTATAACTGATTTTGGGGGAGTTGACTTACCATACCACTCATCAACCCAAGCAAAAGCCTGTCTATGTCCAATCAGAAGGATATCTCGAACCACCTAAAAAAGCAAAAGAAGGAAGTTGATAGGATATCAGGTTTAATTAAAACTATCTGGAAAAGGAATGGTTTCCAATTCTAGGAAATGTGACAGTTACAAATTTCTCCATCCCTCTGTCCATATGGGATGACAATTAGAGGCAGACATACTTACTCTCAGAACTTTTCCATGGTATACACATATTTGCTGTAAATTAATCTCTTTATCTTATTTGAAAGTTGGGCTGGAAGCTGTTCAAAGTAATGACAACGACTTGGCAGTCACACAACAGTGACTGGAACAAGTCTCCAGGGCTGATCACCCTCAGATTTTTTTCTCTTTATTTATCTTTACCTAAAACAGGTTCTACTTTCCATTTGCGGAAGGGTGCACCTCACAGGCTCCAGGGGGTCATAAATGTTGGAAATCAAGCACATTTATTTGGATAGAAAATCACCTCCAAGAAAAAGCACTTAAAACTCTTTCTTCTCTAGTGAAGTATCCTAAATATTGGTAATTTTTTTTTTTTTTTTTTTTTTTAGTAATTGAAGGTGTGGGATTCAAGATAAGTAGATATCTTTCTAAGCTTGGCTTTCATGTATTAGAAGTCAGGGGAGGGAGCAGCTTAGTTAACTATTATGTTAACTATTATTGAAAGTCATAGAAATAAGAGACCTGAACCAGAGTAGAACATAATGGGAATGATGAACTTGATTGGAGATGAAAGGAATGAAATTATTTCTTATGGTGACACATAATGACAATAGAAGATTAAGAAAAATAATTGTAAAGAGTTTGTGTGTTATACCATTTATGTGTTTTTATTTCATGGTATTCTTTTTTTTGTCTTCTGTCGATATAAATACAGCATGCCTTTTTACCTTTCTTAGATACTCACTGCTCTCCTTCCAACATTTTTTTCCTCCTGACAAACAAATCTAGCAATTGTCAAAAACCTCTTGTAGAAGGTTCAAGCATGTTTCAAGAAAAGAAGGGTTTTAATTCAGTGAATTTGCAGAAACAAGGGAAGCCTTCATAATGAAGTGTTTATTATTCCAGGTCTATGGATATCTAGTGAGGCTTTTATGATTTGGAAGGAGGAAACATGTAACGAAAATAAACAACATGAAGCCATGCACACTTGAGTGCTGAGTGTGTCAAATTCATGGAAATTAAAAGAACAGCATCGAGGCATCCGTAAATACGCCCTATTGCATTAAGCACAACACAGCTGTCTGCTGGAAACAAGAATTCAATAATGTGCTAATGGCTCGCTTTCGAACATTTTTTTCCCGTTAACTGTGAATAGATTCTTCAAAAACAAAAGGTGTTCAGAGAAAGGCATCCCTGGCACTTGAAACCCACGCAAATAAGAGCCTCAGATTCTCATTAGTGGCTCGTGTGCCACAGCAGGTGTGTTTTGGGGGTGTTGATGACACTTCATTATATTTGGAAATCGGCAACGGGAATGCCTATTGCTAGAGTGTAATTCTTACAGGTATTTTAAAGAAGCGGATTCTCAAAACTAAAGAAACACAATGACCCCTGTGGCAATCTAAATATGTTTTGTGAGAAGATGAGACAATGAAACATACTGTGGTAGTGGCCTCAGTAAGAGGAGATCATTTGGGGTTTTTTTTTTAAAAAAGGTGGGATGTTGTAGAAGTCAAGAATATACTGCCAGGGACAGACGCAGAGCTGAGGCTGGAAAATATTTCCTCTGGGAGCCTAGACTGCCTTCCTGCTTAACAACTGGGACACAGCAGGAAAACAGCAGGCCCCAGAACTTGATTTCTACGCGTGCCACTTGGCTCTCACCCCTGGCTGGGCAGAAACGGATTCTAGAGCTCAGCAGATTAGTACCTTTCTCTGTCTCAAATTTATTCCAGGCCCTGCTATTATCAGGAAAGCAAGTTCAATCTATTTCTTGGACCCAAATTCAAGATTTATACATTTTACTATCAATTGGCTCCCCAAGCTCAGTAGACAAATCCATCTAAGTAACAAACAGCTCAGTGCATTAAGGTTAAATTCCAGTGCCCCCAAAAGAATTTCAGAAAGCTATTCCTTATCAGTTTTTAAGTGGAAAAATAAACAGATATCCAGCCTATCTGGAATGTAGAGACAACTTGGATAGTACTTATTCTCATGAAAATAGGAGTTTCAAAGGGCAATGCTCAGCACTGCATTTCCAATTAATTTCCATGAGGATAAGAGTTATGTTCAGTTCAGTTCAGTTCAGTTGCTCAGTCGTGTCTGACTCTGGGACCCCATGAACCGCAGCACGCCAGGCCTCCCTGTCCATTACCAACTCCCAGAGTTTACCCAAACTCATGTCCATAGAGTCGGTGATGCCATCCAACCATTTCATCCTCTGTCGTCCCCTTCTCCTCCTGCTCTCAATCTTTCCCAGTATCAGGGTCTTTTCGAATGAGTCAGCTCTTCGCATGAGGTGGCCAAAGTATTGGAGTTTCAGCTTCAACATCAGTCCTTTCAATGAACACCCAGGACTGATCTCCTTTAGGATGGACTGGTTGGATCTCCTTGCAGTCCAAGGGACTCTCAAGAGTCTTCTCTAACACCACAGTTCGAAAGCATCAATTCTTTGGCGCTCAGTTTTCTTTATAGTCCAACTCTCACATCCATACATGACTACTGGAATAGTTATGTTAGAAGCACCCAATAAACTTAAATCATCACTAAATGGGTTCCTGCTACAAAATTAACATGTTTAGCCAAAGGAGGTATACAACTAAAACCTGTGTTTTGAGCTTGCCAATAATTCTTTGGTAACAGAGTTACTAAAAGGGCAGAAATGCTGGGGTACATCATCTCATGGGACCACTGGGGTTTCTTCTTCTGTCTCCTGGGGCATCTTCTACCTCAGGGGTCTGCATTTGCAGGATCTTTTGAGCGAGGACTATCCTTGGGGGGACAGTGCACACAGATAAACCCTGTGCCTCTGCCTGGAACCTGAGTGCCCAAGTACCAAGTACAAGAACCTCTTTTTGGAACTAGGTTAGCCCGAGAGAACCATACTTTGAGAGCCCAGCTTCCTGAGCATACTCACCCAATAGACATGGAAGTCACCAAATGAGAGATGAAGTGTAAGAGATCTGTTAGTAGAAGAGAGCTAAAAAGGAGACAAATTCATTTTCATGGAAACGGGATTTTCTAGATGCAGGTAACTCGTGCTGGTTCAGTGCTTACACATCTGCTGGGCTCTGGGCACTCTGGTTCACAACAAAGACAGTTACTTTGCCCACAGCCCAGGAACTGCCAACCATTTACTTACCTTGTGTACAAATTGTTCCACTCTGGTCTGAAGCCCCCAGACCTCGAACTTCACGGTCACCAGCTTGTAAGAACACATGATGGGCTGATGACTATCTCTCCAGCCTTCCCTTAACTGTCCCCGTCCTGTCTTCTCTGACTTGAAGTGTTTAGGATCCTGGAGGAAAATATACATCAAAGAAATGATAACTTAAAAGTTCAACCATCATTTATATGAAATAAATGAATATGGAAAGCTAAGTGAAAGAAACCAATCACCATAATAAGTACCTTAAGGAAATGAGTGCTTCTGGGGAGGGAAGGGCTGGTGATCTTGAGTGTGGCTCTGTAGCATTTTTGAATCTTCAGTACCAACTATCTATGCTATCACCTGAACCAACCCAGGAACTGCCATTGAAATTATACATATAGACCTGGGAAGATTATGATGATAACATTTTATATGAAAAAGGCATAAGCATAGAGTTTGGTCCATAGCAAGTGCTCAACTGATGTTGGCCATTACTGTACTTCCCAAGGCAGTCAGTGAAGCCTCTGATGCTCAGCCCTACAGTCCAGGGAAGAATCAGCAGTGCCTTTCCAAAGCACCCTGGAATTGCTGGTAAAAGATCTGATGTTTAAGATGATGGGACTAATTCCTGCCTGACTTGTGTTCCTATACCACAAAATGCCAGTAAAAACAAAGAGAGAAGACCAATAAATCAAGAGAATACCACGAGGGAGATTATAGGAGATAATCTCCAAAGATGGCCACCATTAACTCCCTCCCTTACTGTGCCTGCGTGTTGTTGGAGGCAAGTTGTGGAGGCGACTTCCCCTCCTCATGAATCTAGACTGGTCTGTGACTTGCTTTGACCAAAAGAATGTGGCAGAAGAGACACTGTGTCAGTTTGGGTCTTTAAGAGAAGCTGGAGACCGGAAGTCTGCCGCAATGCAAAACATCTTGTTTGATTATCCTGAGACCATCACAGAGTGAGGAGGCCCAAGCCAAGCCTGCCACATGGAGAGCCATGTGGAGAGAGGCTCACTCATTCCAGCTGAGAAGCCAGGCACATGAACGATAAAGTCATCTTTAATATTTCAGCTCAAGCCTATACCACGAGGAACAGGAGATCCTGTCCAGCTAATTAAGCCCAGTTGAGATGGCAGAATTGTGAGAACTACCACACTGTTGGTTTAAATCACTAAATTCTGTTTTCCTAAATGGCTAGTCAGTCATCCTATTACTGGCTTATATATTCCTATATATTCCTTCTTTTTTTCCCCACACTGTGCCGCTTGTGAGATCTTAATTCCCCAACCAGAGATTGAACCCAGGCAGTGAAAGCACAGAGACCTAACCACTGGACCGCCAGGGAATTCCCATAAGCCGCTAAATTCTGGGATGAACCGTTCCTTAGCAAAAGAACAAAACAGAAACATCATGTGGATTCCAAACAGATGCAATAACTGGATATCCAAAGACAAAAGGGAAATAATGCTGCTTTGTTCTTTCCCAGCACTCTCCAAAAGTTCATACCATTAGGTACATCCCCGAAAACTATACACAAGGAAATGTACACTGCCAAGCCATTCCTGCAACTTAAAATATAAAAGTTGGAGTTAAACAGGGGAAGCTGGTTTCTTTTCCCATCTGCCCTTTGACTTTCCCACAAGAGCGAAGTGATGGTGAATAATGAGCACACCAACAACTATCTTGAAGCTCAAAAGACATGGCTTCCACATTGTGGCTGATCAGAATACACAAAGGTAAACCCTTGTGAACCTGAGTGACGGTTGTCCTACTCCAGTTAGCAGTTGGGTAAACAAAGGATAGTTGCAGAGCCAGCAAGCAGCTGAAAGCAAGAGACCAAAGCTCCTGGCAACCCAGACATGTAAGAGACAAAGGACCCAGCAAACAAAACAAGTGTGGTCGTGGCCTGAGCTGCCTTCATTTGTCTCAGGTCTTGTGCAGGGGGCCTGAGAAAGGCCTGAAGATGGAGGCCCCTGGGTCAGCTGGGTGCACCCCACACTCGTCTTCCCAACACTAGTACCTGATTCATGGACTAGCCCCAGCTTGTTCTTTCAGCTGACCACTGCGGAACTTGAAACGATACCTATTGTAGAATCTTCGTGTAGAATCGTAGATTCCAGGCATCTCAAGAATAAAATAAGGTTCTGCAATAATAATTGTGAAACACTGGTAGACTGCATTTCCAAAGTCGTTAAGACTTGTGGGGCCTCACAGCAAACTTCAGATCTGAGAAAGAGCAGAAAAGTACTGCCTGCAGAGTGAAAACTATGGAGACGCTTGAATTTGTGTGTGGTTCCTTTTCCTCATGGAACTACAAAATTGTAAAATGATATCAGGCTGTCACGAAATAAAGTTTTGGGAAAAGATTAGAAGAGTGTACTGTATTTTCAAGATGCAGAATGGGATTTTTCAGTTGGAAGTGGTAATTTGACTTCATGCTCTTGATTTTATGGATAAGGATACTGAAGCCTCAAAGAATGAAATGTTTTTTTGTCCTCAAACCATAGGCGCTTGGTAACAGGTTTGGAACAAGAATACTAACCTCCCCTAGTTCTAGTCCAATGTTCTTTCCACTACATTTAGTTTTAATATTAAACAGAAAAAGGGTGTTTTTGTTATAGCCAAATGCCAAAGAAGCAATTAACAATTGGGCTTTTTATGGCAACAGTATGTTGATTTTTTGAGAGTCTGGTGTCACATCCATAGCAGCTGATTTCATCTAGTAAATCCCATACATGGCCTATAATTAGGGATTCACTTTCAAAGAGCTGGAGGGAAGTAAGGGAGAAGGATTTACCAGAGGACTCCATTAATTCAAAACTCAAGATCAGAAATGAACATCCAGCTGAAAGCCTCTGGATGACAATAAGCAAAATAAAAAAATATACAAATAAAAAATTTTAAAATCCAATCCAACCACTAGGTCTTATTTGAAGTATTCTGGTCACTACAGATGTCCCCCTTTACACAGTCTACCCCTCCCCCTCCATTCATTTTCCCTACCTTTTCCCCAAGTACTCATTTCTAATATCTCTCAAATCTCATTCTCTCACTTGGGTTTGTGAATATAAATATCTAAACTTCCCATTCATATAGCAGTTGACCTTTCTTACAACTTTAAAAAATTTTTTTATTTTTAAAATTTCTAGTTTGTTTCTTTCTATGGCTACAGTATTTTGTATTCTGATTGCATTTCGTATCGTATCGTATAGTATTTCGTATTTTGATTCTGATTCAAGCTCAGGTACATTATTTATTTTTAAGAAAATAACTGGATTGTTTTATGTTTTAAACTTTCATTTCCAGGTTTCCTTATTTATAAAATAAAATTTATAAACCTCCAACTTCATCTTGATGCCGAAAAGTTGTCCTCTGTGCAACGGTGCTGAATCAAATCTTGCAGATAGTTTTGGGTGAAGTAGAAAAGTACAACCTTATTGCTTTGCCAGGCAGACGGGAGCAAACTGGGCTTGTGCCTCAAAAACTGTGTTTCCAACCTGGGAGGATTTGGTGAGGAGTTTTATAGCAATGCTTTAAGGGTGGAGTTGCTAATAAGGATGGGGTATATGCAGAGACTGTAATCCTTTAATCTGACTTTAGATGGTCTCCTGATGAGTTTCTTTGGTTCCTTTAATCTGGCCTCAGGGGGTCTCCTCCCTTGTTTCTTCATCCCCTTCCTTCCCTGACGGTTGTTCAATTGCTCAGTCATGTCTGACTCTTTGTGACCCTATGGTCTGCAGCACACCAGGCTTCCTTGTCCGTCACCATCTCTTGGAGCTTGCTCAAATTCATGTCCATTTAGCTGGTGATGTGACCCAACCATCTTGTCCACTGTCGTCCCCTTCTCCTCCTGCCTTCAATCTTGCCCAGGATCAGGGTCTTTTCCAGTGTGTAGGCTCTCCACATCAGGTGGCCAAAAATGTATTCAGCTTCAGCTTCAGCATTAGTCCTTCCAATGAATATTCAGGATTGATTTCCTTTAGGACTGACTGACTAGTCTGATCTTGCAGTCCAAGGGACTCTCAAGAGTCTTCTTCAACACCACAGTTCAAAAGCATCAATTCTTGGGCACTCAGCCTTCTTTACACATCCATACATGACTACTGGAAAAACTATGGCTTTGACTATATGGACCTTTGTCAGCAAGGTAATGTCTCTGCTTTTTAATACGCTACCTAGGTTTGTGATAGCTTTTCTTTCAAGGAGCAAGTATCTTTCAATTTCATGGCGGCAGTCACCATCCACAGTGATTTTGGAGCCCAAGAAAATAAAGTCTGTCACGGTTTCCATTGGTTCCCCATCTATTGGCCATGAAGTGATAGGACTAGATGCTATCATCTTATTTTTTTGGAATGATTTGCAATGGTTAGAATCTGCCCTTTGGGACTCAGGTAAGGTCATGGAGGTTGGAGTCTATTCCTTACACACAAGAAAAGGGGACAGATAAAGGCCCCCCAAACCACGGAACTCCTGGAGCCAAAAGAAGCTAGAAGAGGCAAGAAAGGATTTTCCCCTAGAGCCCCACTGTCACTAAGAACTTCCGTTGCCCAGAACTGTGAGAGAAACCTCGGAGGATAAGAAGTATGGTTAAATCCCCATTGCCTCTGATCAAATTCGTCTTGGGTGGGATCTCTGCATCCAGCATTTCAGAAGCTTCCTGGGTGCCGAATTTAACCACTATTCTAAGGTACAAATGTCATCTCTGTGCTCCAGATGAGGAACCTGAAGTTTAGAGACAATAGCTGATGTATCCACATCACGTATCCTGAGGACTCAAGCTCAGGTCAAACCGACTCCCAGACCTGGGCTCCCTGCACCTAGACTATGAAGATTCTCATCTGAAATTCTGGCACAAACTGTCAGAGGGGAGCTTCAGTCTCCTCATCTGCATGAAGGTGTTAATACTAACTCCGCTGTGGGACTGCTGCAGGGCTTAAGCTGGATAATGTTGGGAAGTCCACAGCCCAATACCTAACAGGTGATGCATGAGACACAGGAGATGTCCCAGAGTGATAAGAGGCATATGATACGGAAACATCCTTGAGAGATACCACAATTCAATTTCCTCAAATCTCATTAAGGTCCTCAGAAGAAAGGAAGCAGGAATATCTTAAGTACTGTATGATCACTTCATTGTTCTCCTGTGGTTGAGTGTATAGAAAAATGATTGCCAGAAAATATGGCTGTCCACCATCATGCTGGTGTCTTTGTGCCAGGGAGAGGCAGTTGGGCATTTCCATTTTCTGGAAGCTGTTGCCCATCAGTGTCCGTAACGATGGCGGTGGAAGAAATCCCAAGAAAAGGGTTTTTGCTTATTGAATGCTTCTGACTAGGTTCTGGGCCAAGGACAAATGACAGTCTTCAATATTAGAATCAATTCCTTTCCCTCTTTCTCTTATGTTTCAGGAACAAAGTTGACGAAGCAGAGAGCAAGGCAGATTGCCCCACTGTAGGCTGCTCCCTTAGAGGAGGGGATTTTACTGATGGCACCAGGTTCTGAAACTACATGAGGGCACACACAGGAGATGGTCTATCCAAGCTGGGAGCTTCCCTGGGAGGTGGACACCCTCGGCGGCTATCTTCCCACGTTGGGATGGACCAGCCTTGAATCAGACAATCTGAGCATCCTAGGGGTTATTAATAGCTTTCCTCCTGAAGAGCTGAGAGCTAAACAGAGATAAATGCAATCCTTTCCTTTCAGTAATCTTCCCAACTAGGGTGGAGCTTGTTTCCCTAACAGGGAACCGAGCTGTATGTAAGTTTGCTAAGGTGGCCGTCCAAAGTACCACAAACAGGCTGGCTTGAACAGCAGAAATGTACTCTCTCAGGACTCTGGAAGCCAGAGGTCTGAAATCAAGGTGTTGGTGAGGTTGGTTCCCACTGGGGGCTGTGAAGAGGAATCTGTCCTGCCCCTCTGTGCTAGCTCTAGTGGTTTCGTTTGCTGAGAATTTTGGTGTTTCTTGACTTGCAGATGTATACTCTGGTCACATGGTGTTTACCCCGTGTGTCTTCATATCATCTTTCTTCTGTGCATGTCTGTCTCTGCATCTAAACTGCCCCCTTTCCCAAGGACACAGTCATATTGGATTAGGCGCACTGAACCTTTCACTTTCACTTGATTACCTCTGTAAAGACCCTATTTCCACATAAGGTCACACTCTCAGGTATTGAGGGTCAGGACTTCAACAAATCTTTTTTGGGGGGCACCCAGGTCAACATCTAACACCAAGTCAGAGAGGTTTTCACAAAGGAAATATAGGTTTCCCTCTGACTCCTCCATAGCAAGTTCATCCACTTGGTCAATGCTCTTGCTTTGAGGGCTCCGCCCCGCAGCTGGCTAGCTGGGAATGTGCCAGTCTTCAAGTTCCTCTGGCCGGGGGCTTCTAAATTCATCCACAGCAAGAGCCCTGGCTCTGAATCCCATCGGTGCTCCCTAGGCCTGGCAGATGGCAAATTGGACGCTTGTCGTTAAAGCCCCTCTGTATGGAGGGAGCTGAGCTGGTGCCAGGGCTTCTCCCCGGGGCCAGATGGACCATACTGGCCACCCTTCCTTTGGCGCAGATGCATCTTCTTTAGAAGGCTTCCTCCTTCCTCACCGCGGAGGTCAGTCACACCTTCAGGTTTCATCTATCTCGCACTTGGACAAAGCAGAACAAAGACGACGCTAAGGGCTTTGATTAGTGCAGCCGACGTGAAACTGTGTCCCTGCATTTGTCAGGATCTGTCTCATACCTGGGAGGTGCAAGGAGAAACCCGCAGGAGACCTCAGCCTGGCTGGAGCACGGCTTGCATCTCCGAGGCAATGTTATTGGCCGACATTCACTGAGATATAAAGTCTTTGTGATTAATTACTCTTTCAATCTGAACCACAAAGGACTATAGCCAACAGGGGCTTGCCCTGTTAATTGAAATTAGAAGTCTTTGATAAATGTTAAATGAAAAAGGGCTAAGCAGTCACTGGCTAGGAAATGCTACATTATGTAACTATAATGATCAGCCCTCAAGTAAAGGATGAACTAACCCATCTGAAAGACATCAGATTTTTTTCCTGCATTTGGGAACTTTTCTTGAAGACTCCAAGGTGGTATTATTTTCATTCCCCTTTAATGAATGGCCTTTTCGACCAGGTTAAGATTTAGCCCCTAATTTGGACCAACATCCCTTTTGCACAGCTTGCAGGATCTTAGTTCCCCCAGCAGGGATTGAACCCTGGGCTCTTGGTAGTGAAAGCGTGGAGTTCTAACCACTGGACTGCCAGGGGGTTCCCTGCACCAACATTTCTTGAACTTGAATCCTAAAAGGGATGCACAGAAAAATTAAAGAGCTTTCAAAGAAGTCAGTCTCCAAAGATCACATGTTAAAGGATTCTATTCATATGAAGTGTCCAGAACAGGGAAATCCAGAGATGGAAAATTAATGACTGCCTAGGGCTGGGTTGGGATTGAGGGTAAAAGAGCAGGGGGTGTGATAGCTAAAGCATACAGGGTTTCTTTATTGGGCTGGTGAACATGTTTACAATCTGACTGTGATGATGGTTACCCACATCTGTGAATATACTAAAATCCACTGAATTCTATATTTTAAATGGGTGAATTGTATGGTACATGAGCTGAATCTCATAAAGGTATTAAAAAAAAAAAAACCCAACAGAACTAAGGAGCTTTCAGTGCACTTGAGAATTGACCGAAAACTTTACTGAAAGGTCACCTGCTATGCATCAGTTTAAAAAAATACAACCCTAAATGCCAATTGTGGCCAGAAGCAGCCAATTCTTGCTTTGTTAGCAGTTAATACCCAAAGTGCTATTTTTAAAGCATTTGCTCCTGGCACCAGTGCATACGGCAAACAGCGATCTGTGCTAGTCCTCTGCAGAGCGACTCTGAAAGGAACTTGACTCAGAAGGTGTGTCTGACACGCAGAGAGGCAGAGAAAAAGGTGGCTGTGGTGGTGGGGGGGAGTGTTTTGGTGGGTGTTCTGAGCCCTTCTCGGTTCTAATTCAGGGCCAGAAAAACTCAAGGCTCTCTACTTGAAGAACAGGAAGCATGAGAATGGAAAATTTGAGCAAACCACAAAACCGTTGAGTAGTCAAAGGCCTCTAGCCTTTAGGGTGATGCCTTTTAGGGGCTATAGAAAAGACGAAGGCAAAAGAGAACCCTGAGAGAGGTGGTCAGGAGAAAGTGGAGGATGGAAGGAAGGAAAAGTCATGAAACTAGTTAATGCTCATCAAATACTTGCTGGGAACCAGAGTCTGGATCCAGCACTTGGGGTACACTCTCTTATTGAATCTTTGTGACAGAAGAAATATATGTGAGGTGACTCAGGGTGCGGTCCCTAGATGGCCTCAGGATGGGGCTGGGTCTCAGAAAGATTAAGTGTTTAGTCTGCTGTCCTCTGGGGTGGGGAGAAGAGAGAGGCTGGCAACTGAAATATACAAATGCTTGACAATGAGATCTGGAAAGCTTCCGGGTTGGTGAACACATCTCTGTGCCGGGGCTGCGGGTGGCATGCCTGGAGAAGGGCATGCAAGCTTGTACCTCCCTCCCTCATACTTGCCCTATGCATTTTATCCATGTGGCTGCTCCTGAACTGTACTCTTTCTGAAAAACGAGTAAATCTAAATCAATTGTTTTCCTGAGTTCTGTGAGCCTTCCCAGCAAATTCTTGAATGTGAGGATGATGCTGTGGGAGGAAGGGAAAAATAACCATAATGTGGTGGCCTCGGGCTTGTGACTGGCATCTGAAGTGCAAGTGGTCTTGTAGGATTGAGTCCTTGAACTTGTGCTATGTGATGCTAAAGCCAGGAAGTGTCAGAACTGAATTACTGACACCTGGTTGGTATCAGAGAGTTGGAGAATTTGTGGGTCTCAGAGCAAACAGAAATTCCCTCACTACAAAACCTCTAAAGTAGTATGCTATTATCTTCATTTTGTATAATGTCCAAAAGAATGCCCCCTTCCTGTTTCCAGACTCACTCTCCATAGCTCTATCTCAGCATCCTTGCCACAGGCTCCTTCCACAAGCCTCCTCCTTCAGAAATCTCCAGATGCGAAGCAGGCATCAATCAGTCTCTACGTTCCCCTATGAACATCTAGGGCCACTTTGCAGCCTTGCCCCAGACTCAAGAGATGGCAGAGTTGCGTGTGGATCTGCAGGTCCCCAGCTTGGCAAATAACCTTTTTTTTTTTCCCCACCAGATACTCCATGGGGTCGCAAAGAATAGAACATGACTGAGTGACTTTCACTTTCACTCCAGTTTCTGTAATTAATTCTCCTGGAACACTCCCTTCACATGGCTTTGGGGTTAGGCAAGGATACCCCAAATGACTCTGAGAACTCCCCTCCCCCATCTCTAAATATGGACTGGGAATGGGGGAGAGATGGAAGACAGGCGCCATGGCAAGAGGGCCAGCTGAGCCACCTGGGCCAGTCCTGGGGTACCTGACCTCAGTGACGAGCAGCTGCTGGGGAATGTGGAATTACAACTTCTCCTTGTCCCCAGCTTTGGGCCTGGTCCCCAATTCCAGAGCAACAAGAGATGGCTCCCTAATAACCTGTTACACAAAGCTAATCTGCTCCTTCAGGCAGAGACGACTTTTTATGTGTAAGATCACCTCTAATCAAAACCAGTAAAGTTATTCAAGGGCCCATCGGGAGAGGATCCCCTGTCTTCCTACATGTGACAGTGAGCGGCCAGGCACCAGCTCTCCTAATAGCCTGGAGCCAAGCTCTTCCCAGAAAGGAGTGCCATTAGGACCTGGCTCGGTTTGCAGACTTTGAGCTGGGACTGTATGTTGTGGACTGTCCGCGCTCACTCTGATCTTAGCTGTGCTCTTTGGACACATGGTATGAAACATAACTAACCGTTATCGTCTATCCATACTGAGGATACACAATTTGGCCCATAGATAGCATAAGTTCCTGAAATCAAAAGCTGATAATAGACTAACAAATATTCTTGACGAGTTGCAACATGGCAACAGTGATCAGCACTGGATTAACTGTCCCTGAAGCTAAGCTTGCTCCTCATATACGGTATTATTTTGGGAAACCTGGACCTCCAACTTGTTGAACGGAAACTGGGGTAGAGATCGTCAATAAACTCTGCATTTGGAGGCAATAAAAGATTCCCATTTTTAAAGCTGGAATAGATTTCAAACTTATTTTAGCTTCGGAACTCATTTTGTTTTTCAAAATATACTATTATTTAGGGAACTGCCCTAGTGGTCCAGGGGTTAAGAATATGCCTTCCAATGCAGGGGATGTGGGTTTGATCCCTGGTTGGGGAACTAATATCCCACATGTTGTGGGGCAACTAAGCTCGTACACTGCATTTACAGAGCCCATGGGCTCTGGAGCCCACACACAAGTAGTGAGACGCCCACATGCTGTAACTAGGACCTGAGGCAACCAAAGCTAAATTAACTAACTAAATAAAAAACTGCAAGCTGCTTATAAGAAACACTATTTGGAATCCCAATATATAAAGCAGGTAAAAATGAAGAGTGGATTCCTTGTACTATTTCAACCTTCATTATTTGAATTCCCTGGTCGCTCAGATGGTAAAGAATCTGCCTGGAATGCAGGAGACCCAGATTCGATCCCTGGGTCGGGAAGATCCCCAGGAGAAGGGAATGGCAACTCACTCCAGTATTCTTGCCTGGAGAATCCCATGGACAGAGGAGCCTGGCGGGCTGCAGTCCAGGAGGTCGCAGAGTCGGACATGACTGAGTGCCTTCCACTTTCACTTCCACGTCATTGTTTACTGGGCTCAAGAAGCACCTCTGTGGGGCCCTAGGTTCTGTGGAGCAGAACTGAATGGGAGACCAGAAGAGCTTTGGAATGAGACACCCATGGGTTTGAATTGCTGATTCAGCAACTACTACCTGTGTGAACCTGGGCAAATTATTTAACTACAGGACTGCTGTGGGGATGATAAAAATAAGAAGAGGAATGCTTCCCAAACTGGAAGTTGGTGGGTGTTTTCTTTAGGGGTTATGACTTTTACTTTGTTTTTAATGGGTTCCTGTATTACTCAATTGTGGGATGGCCAGGTTTTCTTTTTTCCCAGACCAGGTTTGCTTCAATCACTATTATTTACCTATAAGATAGGGAGTCAACTTTCATGAGATCATTAAAGCTAAGGAGGGGGACTTCTCTAGTGGTCCAGTGTCTAAGACTCCATGCTTCCAATGCAGGGGGCCCAGGTTTGACCCCACGTCAGGGAAATTGATCCCATATGCCACAACTAAAGATCCTGAGTGACGCAACCAAGACCCAGCATAGCCAAAATAAATAAATAAATATTTTTAAAAAAGTTAAAGAGGGTAACTAAGGGACTGGAAAGACCCTTCCTCTTACTCTGTCTTTCCCAGCGATTCCCCACTCACTCAGTCGTTGAGATTCGGGGTTAGCGAATTACGTTTCAGAAGGAAACAAATATCTAGAGTGTTTTTTAAAGACAGACAATAGTGTCTGTACCTTCAGCTTTGCCTGAAGGAGCCAGCTTGGTGGGGCAGGAGAAGCACAATCTTTGGAATTCGAATCAAGGCTTCCTGAAACACTGGCAAGCTACTGAGACTTTCTGAGCCTCAGTTTCCCCATCTGTAAAATGGAAACAATATCTATTCTATTTTGTAGTTATCATTAAAAATTAGAGTTGAATAAAACAACTTAGCAAGGACTTTTCTTTTTCTCGAAAGTTAGTTCCTGTCCCTCTGAAGTCGAGTTTAGCAATTCGGTGAGAAATCTATTAAAACTTCTAAGGCCCAAGTTAATGAGCTGGTAATTGTATGTCTTTCTTTGGGTCCCTTAACAATAAAAGATGAAGACAAGCAACTTAATAGCACCTATTCTTTCCTGGATATTTTTGGAGCAGAAGTTGAACAGTTGTACTTGGAGTCTGCAAAAAAATTAGAAGAAGTGGAGGAGGCAATCACTAGGTCAGGTCTTATTTCTCAAGGGAAAAAAATACCACTTCCATCTTCCCAGTCATAGCTCCAGATTCTTACAGCTAGTTGGGAAATGGCTTGGGCAAGACCTAGCCAGAGGATCTGATGGACACTGACCATGGTTTTTAATGAAAGAAAATAAATTTGGATGATCCGAAGACAGCCCCCAACTCAGAAGCAACTTAGGAGAAAACTGCACAAATGTATATTATAAAAACACTATTGGCTGGCAAGGAAGGCATTGAGTAAGACTCTAGAGATGACAGATGGGATCAGATTCTCAACAGATGGAATGAAATTCAAAGGTACTGACCCCTCCCTCGGTAGGGGAGTGGGCAGTCTTCCAGGCTTACGTTGCTGTTTCCTTTTGTCTCTACAAAATTAAGTAACAATAAAATGCTTTTAAAATGTGAACATGGTAAATGCATCTTTTCTAGGCAGAAATTCCTTACCTTGAATGGATAATAGATGTGATAATGTACTGGTTCCCTTGGTCCCTGGGTGAGAAGACTGGGCTTCCTGACCCTTCGGGTGGTCCTTTGTGATGAGGAGCTCCCCGACATGCCAGTCAAAACTGATCATTTCCTATGTGCATCATGCCATGAAAAAGGTTGGGATGCTCTGCTCAGAGGGTTTCTTCCCCCCTAAACATGGTGCATTTATCCTTGTTTCCCATCTTACTGCATCTGGTTAGGCAGGTCCAGAGACGGTTCTAGGTATCTACATTTTTTGGAAGCTTCTAAGGGGATTCTAATCTGATTTGGGAACTCTTGCTTTAAGGGTCAAGAAGTTCTGGTGTTTTAATAAGACAAAAAAAAAAAAAAAAAAAATAGCAGGGGCTGATGTAGGTGACCCAAGTTCTGGGCAAGGTGTGAACTTAATGTCTGCTTTCTTGAAAGTACACAGGGAGGTTCTCCATGAGATGGGACTGAAGAAGAACTTGCTTGCATCTGTTCACTTTTGGTTGAAAGCCTTGGGCCCTTTGGACCCTGCTTCCTTCTTTTAAAGTCTTAACTCTTATTCTTCTGAAATGCACTTGGGGACTTCCCTGGTGGTTCAGTGGTTAAGAATCCACCTGCCAATGCAGGGGGCATGGGTTTGATCTCTGGTCCAGGAAGATTCCACATGCTGCAACTACTGAAGGCTTCACACACTAGAGTCCATGCTCTACAACAAGCGAAGCCACCACAATGAGAAGCCCATGCACTGCAACTAGAGAGAGTAGCCCCTGCTCGCTGCAACTAGAGAAAGCTCATGTGCAGCAACAAAGACCCAGTGCAGCCATAATTAATTAATTAATTAAAAAGTCTCAGCTGTACAAATGGCTCTATTTTCTGAAGGATCTTGCTGTACGTGCAGCAAACTCTGTCAACTTGTGAACTGGAGTGACTGACATCAACTCTCTGCTTCTTTTCTCCATTCATGCCAACAGGTAAAAAGCAAAATGCAAACTGATGTCCATGGCCCAACTCATGGCAGCCACTTTTCAAAGACACTTGGTTTCTGCTGAGCAACCATACCAGCAACACATCTGCAGATCTCAGTGCAGGCGTCAAAGCAGGGAGAAGGGAACATTTATTAAATGCTAACTATGTGCCAGGACTGGGCTTTCACATCATCTCACTGCATCTCATCTCATGTCTCCATTCATCCACTCATTTGAATGGAAGAAGAGATTCAAAATGGTCAATAAGTGGTGCTGATGAAGCCAGCACCACTGTGATGGCTGTGATCACCTGGGAGGCCTCCCTAAGTGCATATCCACTGATACAACAATTTCACTTTTAGAAAGTATTCTACAGAAATACTAAAACTATACCAAAAAAATATAGCATGAGCATGTTGCTGCAGTACTGTAACAGTGAAAGAATGGAAAACACTCTAAATGTCCATCAAACAGAGTATGGCATAATTGTACACTGGCACATTATACAGTTGTTACAAAGCCTGCCAGAGAGATGTGTGCTACCCCAGAAAGACAGTAAGCTTACATCATTGAGAAAATGAATGTTGCAAAGTTGTATCCTATGAGCTCAATTTTATAAAATAGTGTTATGTATGTGTTATGTTTAAGTATGAACACCACAAATACCGACTTCAACAACATTTAACTCTGTGATTAGGTATCACAGGACATTTGTTTTCTTGATGTTACACATTTATGTCAAGTTGGGCTTTTTTTTTTGGCTGCACGCTGCAACTTGTGGGATTTTAGTTCCCTGACTAGGGATCAAACCTATGACCCCTGCACTGAAGCATGGAGTCTTGACTGTCAAGGAAATCATGAATTTTTTTTTTTTTTAAACAAGGATCATGCATTATTTTGTGAACAGATAAACAATAAAAGTGGACATTGTTTAAAGGCCCAGTTCAGATTTCATTACTCCTATAAAGTTCCCCCTGACCACTTCTGTTTATGGGGCTGCCCCCTTCTTGATTCACGCGGTGATGGTAGAGCAGAGGAATTTTGGGGGAGTGAATCCCACATGGCGAGAAGGCCTTTCTCCTGCTACCTCAGGCTAGGCTATCATTTAGCCTATGTTGGCAGCCTTTATCTTCCCAACCAGATCACAGGCTTCTTAAAGGTGAGGGTGTCCTACTTTTCATTGATTGTGTCAACACCCAAGGTCTCACACTGCGTCTTCACAGAGGATATGTTCTCGAAGATCACAGGAATGGCAGACTCCTCTGCAGGCTTGCTGGGACCAAGTCTTCCTGGCTAAGGTGATGGGATCGCCAATCCCATACACAAAGCGAGTCACTCAAATATCATCAAAGCCTCCCACTGGGTGGGATACCCATTGCTTTTCCAGTGCCATCCACCTGGATTAAAGAACAGGACGTCATCCAACTTGCGAAGGGGACTGGCGGGCAGGGAGAAAGAAAGGCAGTTGCCTAGGTGATGACTCACGCCGTCCTGCACGATCAGGAGGGCCTTTGTAAAGAGAGTATGGTCACCATATTGTTCTCCTCCTGGGACCCCTGGAAGCACTTGTGCTGTCACCCAGGCTTTGGAGGAAGCAGGTTAAAAGAAGCTCCACTGAAGAATGTTCTTCCCAGGGCTTTCCTTCTCATCTACTGCTCCGGGCACTTTCAGAGGCCTCCACAAGCTTCCGTCTCTAATGGAACTGGCCTCATGGAGACCCTGTGACGCAGCAACTCTGGGGGACCCTTACCCTGACCATCGTCTTGCAGACTTCCTGCCTCAGCTTTGGTGGGTGTCACCAGGGAGCACTTTGGCGGCAGGGGCTTCGGCGCCACATGAGCAAACCAGTTCTTATTCTCCCAGAGGCACCCAGCACTGGTAAATTGGAGCCCATCACCAAACAGCTGCATTATATTCTCAGAAAGAAACAGATGGATGGAGGGAAAAGGGAAAAAAATGACAATAACAACACAACAACATGAACTGCACCATGCAGCCCAGTGGGAGGCAGCTGTTAAATCTGGCCATTTGGAGATAATTGAAAATTCTGACCACCCTCACCCGCCAAGATATAGACTGACATGGAAGTATTTTTAATTTGAGGGAGCAGAGTTATTCGAAAGAAGCACTTTGTACTGAAGGGTACAGTTATGTATGACAATATTTGCTCATTTCATCTCTTCGTTCCCTTTCTGGGGGCCCGTTGTACTCAGCAAAAGGCATTTAATCTCTCACCCTTGACAGTTATTGGAAAAGTTAGACACATCTCTGTTCCCTTCTCTCTCCCTTAAGAGACAATCCAGCAGATATTTACATTGGTGAGACCAATGAACTGGCTGCCAAGGATTTCTTAGTTCAGAAAAACTCTAACCCAGGGGCCTGGAGGCTGAGTTCTAAAGAGTCCCCCAGTTAACCAACTCAAAGGGAAAGCTCTAAATCAAATCCTGCCTAAGACCTCCTGTACCTTCCTACCTCCAATTATATCAGGGCTACTTGCTTCTCAGACAGTCTCACATTCTCCTTCACTGATACCCAAGTTTAAGACACTGTGAGTTCCTTTAATTTCTCCATTAGAATTATTGTGCTCTTTATAACTGGTAAAATGGAGACTTCTTTTACATCTTCCAAAAGGAAGGAGAAATTTCCTTTTCCTATTTAAAAAAAAGAAGATCAAGTTCAAATGGTGGTGGAGACTGGTGAGATTACGGCCTTTGTAGCCCCAGAGCCTAGCAGAGCCTGGCACACAGTAAGCACTTAATAAATGCAAACGAGGGACTTCCCTGATGGTCCAGTGGTTAGGACTCTGTGTTCCCAATGCAGGGGGCTTGGATTTGACCTCTGGTGGGGGAAAACTAAGATTCCTGCATGCCATGGGACAGGGCCAAAAAAATAAAAAATCAAATCAAATCAAAATAAAAATGACTGCAGTGAATCGAGGAGAAAGAGGGTTGGACTTGAGCCAACACAAAAGCCTCTGAGTCAGAGCTCCCTAAGCCTGACTCTTGGAGATTGTCTAGGCTCGACCAATCCTGGAGGCTGGGTGTCGAGATTTGCTCCCTCATCCCAAATGGCCAGCTCAGCTTGGCAGGTGTGGGCTCACTGCCCGTGTCCTCTGAGCGCGTGTTATGACTTATCGTCTCCAGTTCCTCCTTCCTGGGCTGGGATCTTCACCTTGAAATCTTGGCAGAGCATCAAAGGGATAGACATCTTGGCAGAGGAAAGAACCCACGTGTCAACCACATAACAAGTACAACCTGCTCAGATATTGGCTTCACTTCGTCTTTGCTGCTTGGGTGGTGCGTAAGTGACCTGATCCAGAGAGTTATGATTCTGATGGGCTCAGGGCCTTGGCGGGGCTGCGTGGAGACTCATGGAGGTGCCCTCTGTGCCTGAGAAACCACACTGATTTTTTAACAATGCAGTGCTGTCCTGCAAAGTCCTGCTACATGTAGGAGAGCAAAAAAACTTGAGATTGAGAGGCTCTTGGGAGCTGAGGCTCAGGCCCCTGATGTGACTGGAAACAGTGGCAAAATGATAATAAAGATGGTGCTGGGTTGGGCTCTCAGCCGATTCTGAGCCTCGAGTTCTGCTAAAACTCTGGTTAGTGGGGGCTCTTATGCCACCAGACAGAGGGCACCCCACGGAAAATTTCTAGCTCCTGTCACCTTAATGAGAGAGGCACCCTTGCCTCTTATGTGGTTTGGAGGTTTCCAGGGACAAATGGAAAAAGAAAAGAAAATACTTCAATCCCCTGCTTGGTCCTGGGTGGCAGTGTGTGTGTGTGTGTGTGTGTGTGTGTGTGTGAGAAAGAGACACACACAGGAGCTGAGTGGTGACCCAGAAAACCCTGGTCTGAATGGATAAACCTCAAAAATCTCAGAACAGATTGAGTCCACCAGCATTTCAACCTTCTCTGCAGAAAATGTGTTTCCTATTTATGATGCTGACACAGTCAACTTAGAAAGATGGATTGGAAGAAAAAGCTCATAAAGCTGTAGACCTCAGATTAATATATATATATATATATATATATATGGAACTGATGCACAACTGTTAGCTTAATGGCTACAAATGCATTTGCTTTGATAGCACTCGTTCTGAGATTGTCACTGCTAGAAGAAAAAAAAAAGCCCATGGCTTTCACTCATTCATTCAACAACTGTTCTGTGAGCAGCTGCTATGTGCTGGTGCTATCCTATCTGCTGGGGTATGGATATAAAGAAGACAGCCCTTGGTTTTGTGGAGCTAGTATCATCTAGAAACCACAGACCAAAACTCTTGCTCCAGGGAGTGGGGTGCCCAGGAAGCCCACAGAGTAGAAGTTGCGTTTGACGGAACTCTAAACACTAATGACTAGAAGCTTTCCAATTGAGAGGCACAGAGGTGGTGAGGGTCAGAAAGGGGAGAAGGCAGAGGACCATACTAAGGGATTGAGCTTTTAAGCAGAAAATGACAAGGTCTGATTTCATTTTAGAAAGAAACTCTTGTGGCGGGGAGAAGGATGTTAATTATTTACAGTGTACAGAGGAGAAATTTGTTTGGAAATGACTTCTAAACTGGTTGTTTCCCTCATTCTCAGTTCAGTTGCTCAGTCGTGTCTGATTCTTTGCGACCCCATGGACTGCAGCACGTCAGGCTTCCCTGTCCATCACCAACTCCCCGAACTTGCTCAAACTCATGTCTATTGAGTCAGTGATGCCATCCAACCACCTCATCCCTGTCGTCCCCTTCTCCTCCTGCCTTCAATCTTTCCCAGCATCAGGGTCTATTTCCAATCAGACAGTTCTTCACATCAGGTGGCCAAACTATTGGAGTTTCAGCTTTAGCATCAGTACTTCCAATGAATATTCAGCACTGATTTCCTTTAGGATTGATTGGTATGATCTCCTTGCAGTCCAAGGGACTTTCAAGAGTCTTCTCCAACATCACAGTTCAAAAGCATCAATTCTTCAGTGCTCAGCTTTCCTTATAGTCCCACTCTCACATCCATACATGACTACTGGAAAAACCATAGCTTTGACTAGATGAACCTTTGTCAGCAAAATAATGCCTTTGCTTTTTAGTATGCTGTCTAGGTTGGTCACAGCTTTTCATCCAAGGAGAAAGCATCTTTTAATTTCATGGCTGCAGTCATCATCTGCAGTGATTCTGGAGTCCAAGAAAATAAAGTCTGTCACTGTTTCCACTGTTTCCCCATATATTTGCCAGAAGTGATGGGACCAGATGCCATGATCTTAGTTTTCTGAATTGAGTTTTGAGTTTTAAGCCAACTTTCACTTTTACCAAGAAGCTCTTTAGTTCTTCTTCGTTTTCTGCCATAAGGGTGGTGTCATCTGCATATCTGAGGTTATTGATATTTCTCCCCGCAATCTTGATTCCAGCTTGTGCTTCATCCAGCCTGGCATTTCACATGATGCATTCTGCATAGAAGTTAAGTAAGTACGGTGACAATATACAGCCTTGATGTACTCCTTTTCCTATTTGGAACCAGTCTATTGTTCCATGTCCAGTTCTAACTGTTGCTTCCTGACGTGCATACAGATTCCTCAGGAGGCAGGTAAGGTGGTCTCGTATCCCCAGCTCTTGAAGAATTTCCCACAGTTTGCTGTGATCCACACAGTCCAAGGCTTGGCACAGTCAATAAAGAAGAAATAGATGTTTTTCTGGAACTCTCTTGTTTTTTTGATGATCCAGTGGATGTTGGCAATTTAATCTCTGGTTTCTCTGCCTTTTCTAAATCCAGCTTGAACATCTGGAAATTCTTGGTTCATGTACTGTTAAAGCCTCGCTTGGAGAATTTGGAGTATTACTTTGCTAGCATGTGAGATGAGTGCGATTGTGCGGTAGTTTGAGCATTCTTTGGCATTGTCTTTTATTGGGACTGGAATGAAAACTGACCTTTTTCAGTCCTGTGGCCACTGCTGAGTTTTCCAAATTTGCTGTCATATTGAGTGCAGCACTTTCACAGCATCATCTTTTAGGATTTGAAACAGC
Organism: Muntiacus reevesi; assembly: GCF_963930625.1. Taxonomy (NCBI): domain Eukaryota; kingdom Metazoa; phylum Chordata; class Mammalia; order Artiodactyla; family Cervidae; genus Muntiacus; species Muntiacus reevesi. The sequence goes on along the minus strand of NC_089266.1, from coordinate 13,427,448 downwards.
TCAACTGGAATTCCACTAGCTTTGTTCGTCGTGATGCTTCCTAAGGCCAACTTGACTTCGCATTCCAGGATGTCTGGCTCTAGGTGAGTGATCATACCACTGTAGTTATCTGGGTCATGAAGATCTTTTTTGTATAGTTCTTCTGTGTTTTCTTGCCACTTCTTCTTAATATCTCCTGCTTCTGTTAGGTCCATGCCGTTTCTGTCTTCTATTGTGTCCATCTTTGCATGAAGTGTTCCCTTGGTATCTCCAGCCCTTATTCTCAGTCCCTGGCTAATGACACACAACCCAAACAGCCTTGGGAACTCACTCTCTCCCTTCTGGTGGGTTCATACTGCACTCTGGATTCTGAAAGTTGACTGATGGGGGGTTTGGGTCACAAGGGAATCCCAGGGAACACACTTTTCCTATGGTTTTATTGCAATTCCCAATTATGCTCTTTCCTTTGTGGTCTAACTGCCAGAGACAGTGAGAAAAAATTCTACATGTAATGTAGGCTGGTGATCGTCTGGGAGGCAGTGCTTGACAGGATGTGCAGGGCCGAGCCTTCTGGGGCCCCTTTCTCCCACATCCATTAAGTAACCCTAAGATTCCAGGACAGGCAGGGGTGGCTCTGGGTGTGAGAGCAAAATCCAGACTGCCAATGAATGAAATCCAATTCATCTCCAATGACCTTTACTTTCAGGGCAGGATTTTCCAGCCTTGGCATACTGACATGTGAGGACTGGGATTCTCTGGTGGCTCAGAGGTAAAGAATCTGATTGCCTGCAGTGCAGGAGACTCGGCTTCGATCCTTGGGTTGGGAGGATCCTCTGGAGAAGGAAACGGCAACCAGTATTCTTGCCTGGAAAATCCCATGGACAGAGGAGCCTGGTGGGCTACAGACCATGGAGTCAAAAAAGAGTCGGACACAACTTAGTGACTAAACAACAACCCTTGTTGTGGGGGCTGTCCTGTGTATTCTAGAATGTGGCTATGGTTGGCAGCACTCCCAAGCTGTGACAACCAAAGACGTCTCCAGACACTGCGAGCATCCTCGTGGGGAAGGACGCTCTCAGCTGAGAGCCACTGCTCTTGGAGACAGGTTTCCATGATCTCATTTGATTTCTCAGTAGCACTAAGCATAAGCATTCGCTCTCTTCTCTCGAAACTTGCATCCCTTGGTGCTCTCTTCTCGTTTTCCTTCTAATTCTCTGTCCAGTTCTTTGCAGATTCCTGGGGCCTCGCCAGCCTCTCCCTGATCTCCAACTACTGTCCTAAATGTGATACTAGGACCTGAACTCCCTTCCCATTATACTTTATGCTTGTTCACTCTCATTCATCCTTAGGACTTTAAATTCTTCTATTTCCAAAATACTCCCCAATTTGTCTCCAGCCCAGATCTCCTATCTAAGCTCCAGACTCATTTCTGTTTGTTCTAGATGTCTCACTGGCATCACAAAATCCATCTGTCTTTCTCCAAAATCCATTCCTTTTCTTCTCTCATCCCCATCTACCTGTTGTCCATGCAGTAAACCTTAGGGTCATCCTGACTCTTCCTTTTCTCTTATCTTCACACCCAGTTTATGACCAATCCTTGTCAACTCTATCTTCAGTAGATACCTCAGAACCCTCTGTTCCCAGCCCTCCAGCTCAAGTTACCATATAACCTAAATAACTAACACAGTAGATAATTCCGATGACCTCAGTGGTTTCCTGACTTCCACTCTGCTCCTGGACAGTCCATTCTCCACCCAGAGCAAACTTTTAAAAGCATAAATCAGAGTGCATGATGCCCCAGCTTTAATTTCTTCAGAGGCATTCCACTGCAGGTGAATAAAATCTAAGCATCTTAACATGGCCTCATCATCTTTCCCAACCTCCCTGCCTACCATTCTTCCTTCTGTTGCTGCCGCCACACTGGTCTCACAGGTGTCACGTGGTGTCACGGTGGGACTCCCATGCATGCTGTCACCTCCACCTGGAGCACTGACCCCAGCTCTTTTCCTCCTGCGGGTCATGTCTTCCTGAGCATCTTTCCTGATCCCATCCTCTTATGTTCAGTTTCCTTATCATGGTCTCTCCCTGCAAACTTCCTTAACTCCACGTGTTTATTATGGGATTAGTTCTTTATTGCCTGGCTCCCGTGCTAGATTGGAAGTGTTGTAAGGGAAGAGACCCTCTGTGTCTCCTCTGTTCATTGCCATGTCCCCATCTAAATATTGTCTGTGACACGCAGTGAGCACTCAGTACATATTTACTGGATGAGTGACTATTCCCCTCTCATTTCCTAGGTCAAACTGTATCTTGAAAAGAATACTTTATGGCCCGGGAAAATGAATGACAGTGAAGCATGAAAAAAGTGTTCCTCGAGTATCTGTGTCAATGAGGAAAAGCTTGCTGGTGGTGGTTCTTGGGAGCACAAAGTTCAGGGAGATGAGTCAGGCACTGGCTGACAGAAATGAGTCTTGTTGATTTTGTCATTAGTATTCTGTATCTGTGCTAAGACTTTCCACTGAATCAGGGGATCCCCGATGCCAGGCAGGACCACACTGAAGCCATCTAAGAGGAAGAGCTGAAATCAGTTCAGAGTGTTCTGGCAACTCTGCCTTTCTTGAAGGCTTGAGCTACCAAAGGGACCAGGATGTTCAGGTAAGACAACAGTCCCCCAGGCTCAAGGAGCCACAGAGGCGGCAAGGCAACAGCTTCACCCAGCGCGCTGCATGACGGTTTCCCCATCACTGAAGCCCCGTAAGTATTGGTGGCCTTGAGATGAAACCACAGAAAAGTAAGACAAGGGGAGGCCAGATTTCTCTTCTTGAGCAGGCCCACAGTTATGCAGAGGGCATTTTGCTTTGTTTTTCTGAAAATTCATGAGTGTGGCTGGCTGCAGAGTATAATGTAAATGGATAACATTCAAAGGCTCAGCCTTTGAGTCCCACCAAGAGTCATTCCCATCAGCCTCTCCCAAGATTTGAAGGGACAGCAGCTGCAGAGCACATGCCTGCAATTAAGCAGCTAAGCACTCGCTGAGACTGGGTTAGACTCTAACAGCCAAATGGATCCCAAAAGGTGGAGGCAAGAAACATCTGAACCACACTTAGAGCCCAGCGTGCGTCACGGTGGGATTCATTCTTACCGGGTTTATTTATTACATCTTAAATCAGCCTTAATGAAGCCGAGGAAAGAGTTTCAAGGTCCATGTGTTACCGCTCAAGGACGAGAAGAGGGCCACGAGTCCAAACATACTGTGATTGGCTGCATGTTGCTAAACAACAAAAATAGCCCAGCATCTGTTGTTGCAGGGCTGGGACGTTATTTACAAGGGGGTCACCCAAGTTCCATCAGCAGCCATTAATAAAATACTAACAGGCCCTAAGTGGTGACTTATGCTAACAGGATAAAAGTTTGCACTGAGGCAAACAGTGGATTCTGGTAGGTTGAAATCATACGGAAAAGTATTTTCCTAAATTTATTCTCAGTCAAGATAAAAAAAAGGGGGAGGGCTTTATGAAGGTCCTTTCAGTTTTGAGACAAAGTTTCTGTGCAGAGACAAGCTGCCCAAGTTTCAATATTCACTCAGGGAGGACTCATTGAGCCTTTTCTTTGTGTTAGACCCCAAAGATATAAATAAAACACAGCCCCTGCAGAGGAGGAGACAGGCTGGCCCCAGGCCTGGCCAAACAGGAAGCCAGAGGTGGCCACTGTGTTTTATAGGCCAGTTATCAGTTGTGTGGTTCAACCTTGCGAGTTATTTTGCTGTCCAGAATGACGGCAGAGCTGGGGAGACAGAAGACTACACTGAAACTGAGTGGCAGCTGGGGTTAATGATGGGCCCCAAGAAGTAGGAACTCCACTCTGAGTCTCGAAGTAAAGAATTCAGTAAGATGTAACAGTAAATTGAATCAACGCAAAGACAGAGGGATGTGTCCTGGGTCAGGGTGGACTTAATACAAGTTTGCTGAAAGAATAACTCTCTTCCACATGACACCCCGTCTATTGCTCACCTCAGATTCTTTGTAGTAACGTTCTGGAATTTCATCACAGGCAATATCGATAAAGCAAACTTCTCTCTCCAGGTCTTTGGCTTCATTGTCAAAAATCTGAAAGAGCAGAGCAACAAATCAAAGGTTCGTGACGGTAGGTGAGATCCTCAAGGTGCCCGCAAGTTGGCCCAATGGTGCGTGAGGCAGAATAACTCCCCACAGAGCATCTTCACATGGCTCAGTGCCCCTGGTGAGAGCTTTCCGCTGCCTCAGAAAGTGCAAGAATCATGAGAAGCTTTTATTCATCGCTTACATTTTGTCACATCAGAGGTGTAGCATCAATCACCGCTTGGTGAGGGGAAGAAGATAAAACAAGCTGTTTTTAGAAGTTCAAGAGTGAAGACATAAATCTCTTCCAAAAAGGAAGTCTGCTGATTTTTGGCAGTTAATCTAAACAGGGAGAGGGAAGAGGCTAAAAAGGTTCTGGGTAGATAGGAGACAAAAAGCAGTAATACAGCCTGAGATTTAGAGAAGAAAAATAAGGTTTTTTTTTTCATTAAAGTGTTTACATATATTTAATTTTGGAAATAACATACACACATTGCAGAAAATACAGATAAACAAAAAGAAGAAAATATAGACTGTCCACAATCCCATTACCCAGTGTATTATTCTTGATCATTTAAAAGCACGATTTCTTTGGTACACATAGGGGTATGAAGGTGGAGCTTAAAAAAGTACTGAGATGGCTTCTTGTCAATCTAGGCTTGGTTCTACAGGCCCAGAATGCCCAACACTTGCAAAGAAATATGTAAGAGAACCATGTATATAGATATACACTCTGGTGGGAAGAATAAGTTCCTCTATTTTTCCCCACTGCCGTTTTTTTCTGACCTCGCAGGGATATCTTCTCATCATTTCTGAAGGATAGTAAAAAGATTAAGTTCGCAAATCACTTCATCCTTGGAGAAAGTCTTAATTGTATCCCTATCTCACTGTTTAGCTAATTCCTACAAGGGAATCATCTGCTAACACTAATTAAATCTGACTCGCCAGAAGAGAACGAAATATTTTGGAAGAAGAGGGTGGTTGATGCCTAAGAACACTGTCTTGACACAAATTTGGAGCCTATTAATAACATGTTCTCCCCCAGGAGAGCATCTGGAGGGCTCTTTAAAGTTGAAACTGCTAGTCCTTTCCAAATGCTTTCCGAATAATATTTGTGCTGGTAATTATCTGGCCAGGCTGCTGTTTGCTCTGTCACCAATTTCCTTCTATAATGGTTAGATATTGGACTCTTCAGATCTGTTCAAAGAGATTGACTCCCCGGTCTGAACTGAGAAGGCCACTATATTTTCCTTAAAGGTAGAGGAAGACTGGTTCCTGGATCAGCTCTGATTCCAACCATGGCCAGGTGAATTCAAGAGCCTGGAGACACTCCCAAAGTGTTTGGGAGGGAGAGGTACATTGCTTTGAAATGAAATGGAGAAAAGGTGGGAAAATAAGTTCGAGTGGAGACATGAAACACAAAATGAAACACTGGGTCTCAGGGTGTTTGTGTGTTTCACTCTCTCTTTTCGCTTGAGTCTCTCTTAAGTGTGTGCGAGAGAAGACATGTGCCTCATTAAGAAAACAAAACAGAACGCAACACCCCAGAGGCAAATGAGCTGCTAGAGAGTAAATTACAAGAGAAGTTAGAGAGCTTTGACATTTATTGGTGGTAAAATTTATGGGACTGAAAGAAAGGGAAATGAACAGGGTTAAGGGAGTTATTGACAGATTAGGTGGCTTTTCCTAATTTAATTCACATAGTTTTGGATCACCCATTATTACATTATTGCCCTTCTGCTCCAAATTCACCCTTTAGTCTCTGCTCTAACAGACCAGACCCTGTAAGCACCTCTTGACAGTGAGTATGACACTAAGCCATGTATTAGAGGAACCCTGCAGGAAGAAGGGGCTTCTCTTCCTGGTGTGAATCTTATTCCTGCTGTACAATCCATTGAGGGGAGAGGGGAATGAAGTGCTGCTCCGTCCCAGCTGCATGTCCAGACTGCACAGCTGCTTGGGGACTTTGGAGTCCTGGCCTTCACTGTGGCCCTTCTGATGTAGGCACCCCTCTGCTCCAGCCACACATCGCCAATAGTGCCCAGACTCTATATTCTTGCCCACCAGTCTCATGTCACTTATACCCAGAGGGAACTTCTCTGCCACTCAGCAACTGTGGACCACCTCTGGTCCAGGAAACCCAGCAAACTTCCCTCCCATCCAGGGCTATGATCACAGTCTCTGCAAGGAGGTCATGCTCCAGCCATGGAGGTGGACCCCTTCTGAGTTTGTTCTTCCTAGTGTCCACTTTCCCAGCCTCAGGTACCCTTTAGACTTCTCTTTACATCTGTATAATTTATCGCATCAAAGTTTCAGTTCAGTTCAGTTCAATTGCTCAGTCGTGTCCAACTCTTTGCGACCCCATGGGCTGCAGCACACCAGACCTCCCTGTCTATCACCAACTCCTGGAGTATACTCAAACTCATGTCCATCATGTCAGTGATGCCATCCAACCATCTCATCCTATGTCATCCCCTTCTCCTCCAGACTTCAATCTTTCCCAGCATAAGGGTCTTTTCCAATCAGTCAGTTCTTCACATCAGGTGGCCAAACTATTGGAGTTTCAGCTTTAGCATCAGTTCTTCCAATGAATATTCAGGACTGATTTCCCTTAGGATTGACTGGTTTGATTGCCTTGCAGTCCAAGGGACTCTCAAGAGTCTTCTCCAACATCACAGTTCAAAAGCATCAAATCTTTGGTGCTCAGCTTTCTTTACAGTCCAACTCTCACATCCATACATGAATACTGGAAAAACCATAGCTTTGACTAGACAGACCTTTGTTGGCAAAGTAATGTCTCTGCTTTTTAATATGCTGTCTAGGTTGGTCATAGCTTTTCTTCCAAGGAGCAAGCATCTTTTAATTTCATGGCTGCAGTCACCATCTGCAGTGATTCTGGAGCCCCCCAAAATAAAGTCTGTCACTGTTTCCATTGTTTCCCCATCTATTTGCCAGAAGTGATGAGACCAGATGCCATGATCTTAGTTTTCTGAATGTTGAGCTTTAAGCCAACTTTTTCACTCTCCTCTTTCACTTTCATCAAGAGGCTCTTTAGTTCTTCTTCGCTTTCTGCCATCTGCAAGTCTGAGGTTATTGATATTTCTCCCAGTAATCTTGATTCCAGCTTGTGCTTCATCCAGCCCAGTGTTTCTCATGATGTACTCTGCGTATAAGTTAAATAAGCAGGGTGACAATATACAGCCTTGATGTACTCCTGTCCCATTTTGGAACCAGTCTGTTGTTCCATGTCCAGTTCTAACTGTTGCTTCCTGACCTGCATACAGATTTCTCAGGAGGCAGGTAAGGTGGTCTGGTATTCCCATCTCTTGAGGAATTTTCCAGTTTGTTGTGATCCACACAGTCAAAGGCGTTGGTGGAATCAATAAAGCAGAAGTAGATATTTTTCTGGAACTCTTGCTTTTTCGATGATCCAAGAGATGTTAGCAATTTGATCTCTGGTTCCTCTGCCTTTTCTAAATCCAGCTTGAACATCTGGAAGTTCTTGGTTCACATATTGTTGAAGCCTCACTTGGAGAATTTTGAGCATTATTTTGCTAGCATGTGAGATGAGTGCAATTGTGAGGTAGTTTGAACATTCTTTGGCATTGCCTTTCTTTGGGACTGGAATGAAAACTGACCTTTTCCAGTCCTGTGGCCGCTGCTGAGTTTTCCAAATTTGCTGGCATATTGAGTGCAGCACTTTCACAGCATCATCTTTTAGGATTTGAAATAGCTCAACTGGAATTCCATCACTTCCACTAGCTTTGTTCATAGTGATGCTTCCTAAGGTCCACTTGACTTTGCATTCCAGGGTGTCTGGCTCTAGGTGAATGATCACACCATAGTGATTATCTGGGTCATGAAGATCTTTTTTGTATAGTTCTTCTGTGTTTTCTTGCCACTTCTTAATATCTTCTGCTTCTGTTAGGTCCATACCATATCTGTTCTTTATTGTGCCCATCTTTGCATGAAATGTTCCCTTGGTATCTGTAATTTTCTTGAAGAGATCTCTAGTCAGAAATTCTCATTCTATTGTTTTCCTCTATTTCTTTGCATTGATCACTGAGGAAGGCTTTTTTTTTTTTTAATCTCTCCTTGCTATTCTTTGGAACTCTACATTCAAATGGGTATGTCTTTCCTTTTCTCCTTTGCCTTTAGCTTCTCTTCTTTTCTTAGGTATTTGTAAGGCCTTCTCAGACAACCATTTTGCCTTTTTGCATTTCTTTTTCTTGGGGGTGATCTTGATCCCTGCCTCCTATACAGTGTCACGAACCTCAGTCCACAGTTCTTCAGGCACTCTGTCTATCAGATCTAATCCCCTGAATCTATTTCTCACTTCCACTATAATTGTAAGGGATTTGATTTAGGTCATACCTGAATGGTCTAGTAGTTTTCCCTACTTTTTTCAATTTAAGTCTGAATTTGGCAATAAGGAGTTCATGATCAGCCACAGTCAGCTCCTGGTTTTGTTTTTGCTGACTGTATGGAGCTTCTCCATCTTTGGCTGCAAAGTATATAATCAATTTGATTTTGGTATTGACCATCTGGTGATGTCCATGTGTAGAGTCTTCCCTTGTGTTGCTATGACCAGTGCTATGGCCATGCTCAGTAAATCTTTAACCCAATTTTCTGTTGACAAGTGGGGCTGTGTTCCCTCCCTGTTATTTACCTGGGGCCAAACTATGGTGGAGGTAATGAAGATAATGGCAACCTCCTTCAAAAGGTCCCATGCACACACTGCTACCTTCAGTGACCCCAACCCTGCCACAGGCCACCATTGACCCAGGCCTCTGCCAGAGACTTCTGGACACTCACAGGCAAGTCTGGGTGGGTCTGTGGGGTCACTGCTCCTTTCTCCTGAGTCCTGGTGTGCACAAGGTTCTGTCTATGCCCTCTAAGAGTCTGTCTCCCCAGTCCTGTGTAAGTCTGGTGGCTCTGTGGTGGGGTTAATGACGACCTTCTCCAACAGGGCTTATGCCATACCCAGGTCTGCTGCACCCAAAGCCCCCGCCCCTGCGGCAGTCCACTGCTGACCCTGTACTTCCGCAGGAGACACTCAAACCCAGTTCTGTCTCAGTCTCTGTGGGGTCTCTGGGTCCTGGCGCGTACAAGGTTTGTTTGACCCCTCTGAGCGTCTCTGGTGGGCATGCGGTTTGATTTTAAACGTGATTACGTCCTTCCTACCATCTTGCTGGGGCTTCTCCTTTGCCCCTGGATATGTCCTCAAAGTCGCTCCAGCACTGTGCAGCTGCTGCTCCAGTGCCCATCAAATAATTCTAATTAATAATTACAATAAATTAATACTTCCTTATATTACACTCTTCCTGTTCAAATTTTTTTTGTGGTTTAGGCCTCCTAAACAGGCCCCGACTTACACACTCAATTGCATATGAAACAGTGTCCTTGGCTTTGAGGGCTGCAAAGATAAGGGTTGAGTTCCTGCTCTTCACAAGTTACCATCTAGTGAGAGAGACAGACTGGGAAGCTATTCCCCAAAATACAAGGTAAATTAAATATTCGTTACAAAAGAAAGAACAGACTGTCAGGCCAGAAGAGGAGTCATTTACGTTGACTTCACAACTGCATGGTCAGGATAGTATTATTATTTCTGCTTTTCAGATGAGAAGACTAAGGCTCAGGAGACGCAGGAGATGTGGGTTCGATCCCTGGGTCGGGAAGATCCCCTGGAGGAGGAAATGGCAACCCACTCTAGTACTCTTGCCTGGAGAATCCCATGGGCAGAAGAGCCTACCAGACTACAGTCCACAGAGTCGCAAAAAGTTGGATACGACTGAATGACTGAGCACGCATGCACAAGAAGTAAAGTGCCTTGCCTGAGGTCACACTGCCTGTTGGCAGAGAAGCTCAGATTCAGGGCAAGCCTCCAGGCTTCATGATCAGACTCCTCCAGTGATAAAAAGGCTGTCTCTTGGCACCCAACTGAGAAGATAAATATCAATCAAAAGTGCTTCCTATTTCTTTCCAAAACGATGAAATTAGAATCTGGTTCTCCTCCTGCTACTGAAAAATGTATGCCCTGAGTAGCTGTTATTGGGAACTCCCCAACGACTTTGAGTTTTTCTGTTGAGACTGCAGTAGAATCTACTTAGGTAGTTTTTAAGTTCCAACTCTGGACTCTTTCTTTAATACGACACTTATTCTCACATCCAAGTCCATGAAATAACAAGCACTTCTGAAGTCAATGTTTCAGGGTGGGGTTCTCACCACCTGAACAAAGCTACAAAAAAATCACTTTGAGGACCTCAACATTCTCTTAAGGCTTGAGATTACAAAGAGTCTTAATTTCCAATAAATAATTAATCTCCCAATGTTTAGAGCTTTTAGAAGATGCTCACAGGTGCTTAATACATGCTGCTGAATGACTGACTGGAAGACATTAGCTTCTATTTTCCAGAGAAGAATCTATGGCAGGAATATTGCTTAGTAATTGATATTAGGTTCTTTTCATGAGTCCCAGTTCTATCTGCTGGTAAGCACCCTAACTTTCCATAATTCCCAATATAGACCTCAATGGAGAGTGGAAACCTCATAGTATTGGCTGATGGGTCCCACACTGGAAATCAGGAGAGCTGAGTATGAATTCAGTTATCTCCTCTGTGTGACCCTGGACAAGACACTGCAGAATAAAAGCATCTTCTAGATGGATGGATATCAGGGAATTGTGAAATATCCCGGAGCTGTACCCAACATCTGGGGAGATGCTTTCTTTCTGGCAACAGAGTTTGACTACTTTCAGCTGATTTCAGAGAGATCTGTGGCTCTAATGAGGTTGAGAGCAAGTGACCTAGATGACCACTAGAGTTCTTTCCAGTTAAAATGTCAGTGATATTGAGTGACTTCTGGGTTTTGTTAGGCTTCTACATCCTGTTCTTTGCTCCTTCACCCCATATCCAGCTGACTTGGGTGGTGCACAGAGGGGCTGCAACAGGGAAGTAGGAAGTGGCCATGATGTAATGTAATCAGAGGTGAAACAGTCTCATCTTCATGCTTAGCTTAGGGCACCATCCAGAATTAAGCCAATGCTGTTACAAACAGAGGCTTAGCCAGGCCTTAAAGGAAAACAGCAAGAGTAACTATCCACTAGGGCTTCCACAGTGGCAATTGCAGCAGCAGAAGCTGCCAGAACTCTGGTCCAACCACCAGCTCTGTGAGGTGGAATAAGAGATCTGCTGAGACAGCTTACGACCGAGATACATCCTAATGTTGGTGTGCATGTGTGCTAAGTCGCTTCAGTTGTGTCCGACTCTTTGTGACCCTGTGAATGTAGCCGCCAGGATCCTCTGTCCGTGGGATTCTCCAGGTAAGAATACTGGAGTGGGTTGCCATGCCCTCCTCCAGGGGGTCTTTCTGACCCAGGGATGGAACCTGCATCTCTTAGGTCTCCTGTATTGGCAGGTGGGTTCTTTACCACTAGCAGCACCTGGGAGGAAGCCCCTTAATGTTGGTACCTTAAGCCAAAGTTCCTCCAGGCTGTCACCTGACACAGGTGCTGTGTGCCTTCATGTTCTTGGGAGCTTCTTGGGCAGAATTTGTCCCTTTCTGAGATGGGAGTTGGGTTTGGGACTCAAATGCGGTACCTTCTCTATACCTCCAATAATAATGCTCCCCTCTGTGGTTATTTATCAGACATATCCACCCACAAGTCATCTGTAGAGGGTTTCAGTGCCAATATGATTGACTCTTCTGACCTCTGCCCCCTCCCTCCCCCAACTAGGCAATGAACACTCAATAAACTCCTTCTTTTAATATGAACTAAGCAATATTACACCCAGAAGGCAAATTTCCTGAGTAAATACTATCTTATAGATTCCAAAATGAAAAGGGGGTAATTTTCTCTTTTTTGTAAAGCATTATGAAGATTAAATATCAAGTATTTTTAAAGTCTTCATATACTTTGATCTGGTAAACTTAAGCTTTGAGAATTCATCTTAAGGATCTTAAATAAAGGAAAAGCTTAATGCACAAAGATTTTCATTGCAACATTAATGTAATGGCAAGAAAAAACAGAGGGAAAGAGGGGGGAAAAAAAAGCAAACAGCCAAAATATTCCAGTATGGGAGAATGGCCAAGGAAATTATGATAAATCCATTTGATGAACCATTATGTGGCCATTAATAACTCCATTCTTAAAAAAGATTTTCCCAGGAGGGTAAACATGGGTGTGGGTGGGATGGAGAAGGGGAGATGCCCCATATTTAATACAGACAGATGCGGAGTCATGTGGTCATAACTCACACAACTCAGAAGGGAAAGGTACACTGATAAATGTGCAGTGTGTTTTAAGAACACTAGATTTCTTCCTTGAACAGCAGTGTCTTTCTAGATTTAACTATTTCTCGTTTTGCTTTTAGACGTTTCTAGATTTTGTGATCTCCCTGGTGACTGTCCAGCCAGGGAGAGCACTGTGCACAGCAGCTTTTCAGAAATCCATGGTCCTGAGAGTCATGGGCTTGTAGCCCCTTTCTCTATAACAGTAAGTTCTGTGGTTTATGATCCAAGTTTAGATGGGAACTGTCTGTACTTTCTGCACAATTTTTCCATAAACTTAAAACTGCTTTAAAAAATAAAGTCTAAAAAATAAATAAAGTCTAATATTAAAAAAAAATTGAGGTGGGGGGTGGCAATCCAAGCTTCTTCCTGCCATCTGTCCAGGCTACCAAGGAGGCAAGGTAGGGGTGGCTGATCAGTCATCCTGTTTTATGCTTCACATATGATTTGAGGGACGAAGAATCTCAGCTAAGCCACTGTTCTGCACTTTTTTTTGATGTTCTTGGGAGGTTTCAGGGGGAAGCAATTGACTAAGACACACTAACAAAGAATAGGTTTAGTAAGAAGGAACACCAGAAGCAGAATTATTGTTTTAACATTGCTTTCATTTCAACGCTCTGGATTTGCAAAGTGGCCAGTTGGTTAGGTGTAAAGGATGTGGGTCCCTGGTTAATATGTTAGGCATATGGGGCTAGAGTTGGTTCATGGTTTTTTATGGATTATTTTCTAATGGCAGCATACCTGCAGGGAGAGCCTGAAAAACACTTATGGCCAGGAAAAAAATAGTCCAAGTTATTGATGAAGACAACCATCATTTCATTACCCCATCTCTTCTCGTATTCCTACTAAGAACATTCTCATGCCCATGCAATTCAGTGGTGACCATTTCATGAATGTGTAAGCTAGATGATCCAACCCCAGAATATGTAACTTGTCTTCCCCGTTGCCATTATCATAGAAATTAAAAAAAAAAAAAGGATGGTTTTCTTCCATCTCTTTAAAAACATTTCTGCTTCTTTCCAACTCCCAGAATAAAGAGCTGCTATTTATTCTATTTGTTATAGTGGAAAAAATAATTGCTGAAGGTGGATATACTTAACAACAGTTCTCTGAAGAGAAGAGACTAGGCTTATAGCAATCAGTAAATCAGCAAATAATTATTAAGCATCTGCTATGTGGTCAACAGGGCCTCCCTGGTGGTTCAGATAGTAAAGAATCTGTCTGCAATTCAGGAGACTTGGGTTTGATTCCTGGGTTGGGAAGATCCCCAGAGAAGGAAATGGCAACCCACTCCAGTATTCTTGCCTGGAAAATTCCATGGACGGGGAAGCCTGGCAGGCTACAGTCCATGGGGTTGCAAAGAGTTGGATATGACTGAGCAACTAACACACATGTGGTCAACACTGTGCCTCTTAAAATGTGTGAGATAAGGCCTACTCTCAAGGAGGCTTATGATTTTGTAGAAAAGACTCGATTTGCTGCAAGATTTAATTAACAGCATCATGAAAGTAAAAGAAAAAGTGAAAGTGAAGTTGCTCAGTAGTGTCCAACTCTTTGAGACCCTGTGGACTGTAGCCTACCAGGCTCCTCCATCCATGGGATTTTCCAGGCAAGAGTACTGGAGTGGGTTGCCATTTCCTTCTCCAGAGGATCTTCCCAACCCAGGGATCAATTCCAGGTCTCCCACATTGTAGGCAGATGCTTTACCGTCTGAGCCACCAGGGAAGCCTTAACAACATCATATAAGATATTATATCTGTTACTAAGTAAGTACTAAAAGCTATGTATCAGACAAGAAGTACTTCATTCCGAATCCAGCAAGGGAGAAAGATATATGTATATATATTTATATATGTATGTGTTTGTGCGCGCGTGACATTCTTTTTCAGATTCTTTTCCATTATAGGTTGTTACAGGATATTGGATATACACTGTTCCTTGTGCTATGTAGCAAGTCCTTGTCGATTATCTAGTTTATATGTATTAGTGTGTATATGTTAATCCCAAACTCCCAGTTTATCCCTCTCTCCCCTTTCCCTCTGGTAACTGTAAGCTTTTTTTCTATGAGGAGAGACAAAATTTTAAAAATAAACTTTATAGAAAAGCTAGAGCTTCCTTGGTGGCTCTGACAGTAAAGAATCTGCTTGCAATGCTGGAGACCCGGGTTCAATCTCTGGGTTGGGAAGATCCCCTGAGGAAGGGAATGGCAACCCACACCAGTATTCTTGCCTGGATAATCCTATGGATAGAGGAGCCTGGCGGGCTACAGTCCATGGGATCACCGAAAGTCAGATATGACTGAGCAACTAACATTTCATTTCATTTCAGGGCCATCTCGTCATTCACACACATGGATACACACACACAAAGACAGGTCAGCACCTTTAGTAAGATGTTGATCCTTGTTTTTTCAGACTCCCTGTCCCCGAAACAATCTTTTTTAAAATTGATTTCTGGGGGAATGTATAGTTCTATAAATTTTAACACATGTATAGATTCTTGCAACCACCACTCCAATTATTAAGACTCAGATCAGTTTCACCACCCCAAGAAACTAATTTATCATTGCAATCTCCTTACACCCCAACTCCAGGCAACCACTCCTGTGTTCTCCAACCCTACAGCTTTTGTCTTTTCAAGAATGCCATACAAATGGAATCAAGTAGGTTTTAACCCTGTGAGACTAGGTCTTTTCACTCGGGACAGTGCCTTTGTGATTTATCCTGTGGTTGTGGATATCAAAGTGCATTCCTTTTTCTTGCTAAGTAGTATTCCACTGTATGAATGTATAGCAATTTGTTTATTCCCCATTTAAAGTTTGGGACAATTATGAAGAGAGCTGATAAAAGTATTTGTGGATACACTTTTGTGTAAATATAAGTTTTCACTTCTTTAGGGTACATATTCAGAAGTAGGATGGTTGGGTTATAGGATGTTATGTTAATTTTTCTTTACGAGCAGATGAATCAATACTCCCGAAACAAATTGACTAGTATCTCCCCCAAATTTATGCCCACCCCAAACCTCAGAATGTGACCTTATTTGGAAATAGGTTCTTTGTAGATGTTGTTAGTTAAAGATTGCTATAGACTTAATGTTTGTATCTCCCTGTCCCAAATCGGTTGAAAACTAATGTCCAGTGTGACAGTATCAGGAGATGGATGGAGCCTTTGGGAGAATGATTAGGTCATGAGGGTAGAGCTCTCATAAAGGGATTAGCACTCTATAAAAAAGATCCCTCAGAAAAAAAGACTCCATAGAGGTCCCCAGTGGAGAAGGAAATGACAGCTTACTCCAGGTATTCCTCCCTGGGAAATCCCATGGACAGAGGAGCCTGGCGGGCTACAGTCCATGGGGTCGCAAAGAGCTGGACATGACTTAGCGACTAAATAGCAGTAGCATGGAAGTACCTAGACCCTTCTGCCACGTGAGGACACAGGGAGAAGGTGGCGGTCTGCAACCCAGAACCCAACCATGCCAACACCATGAAGTCAGCATGTCTTCACCAAGTGTCATGAACAACTTTTTTTTAAACATTAACCAGTGGTGGAGATTTTTCCTTTTCCTTTCTCCACCCACCTCAAAGGTTGCAGAAAATTCAAAAACAACAGGCAGAAACCTGATGACAACAGTGGAAATGAAGGAAAGGGAACGCAGGGCACTGCTCGTCAGTGAAGTTCAAAAGAAAAAGCTGCTGATAAACACACCTGAGGCTGAGAACACAGAGCGATGCAAGAGGAAAGGAGGCCCGGGGAAGGGGCAGGGCAGAGACCTAAGGGTCAAAGGACATAACACAGCGGATACGAACTCACAGTGTGCTCCCTCTGAATAAAAGAACACTTCTTTCTATCCTAGAATACGTATCTAGAAACAGCGCCAGCAAAACTAGTAGAGTTGAGAGCCATTTGGTGCAGTGACCTTAAGTCCCACGCAGGAAACAATGGTGACCCCTGGTTCATCTGGGTGAGATAAAGGGTGAAGAAAGTTCAAGAGACATTAATCAAAGAGACATGGTGACTGATGAGAAAAAGATTCAGACTGGAAAAACAGTGTTCTCATAAGGTGCTCTGATCACGGTAACTAATTAAGAAAGGAACAAAAATGTACATTAAAACAACCCAGAAGGGTCACAAACGCTATGACTCAATTCATTTACTGAAAAGGCTTTAATGGCACAAAAACGCTTCTAAGTTATGGTTCCCAGGGCAGCTGTAACAAGGCTCTTTTTATAAGCTCAGTCTGATTTCAGCACAGAACAGGCTCAACCTGAATTTTTTCTGTGGCCACAGCCCCCTTTGGACCCATCGGCTGTGTCATGAGATCAAACCAACACTTCACAC
The DNA here is from genome assembly GCF_963930625.1 of Muntiacus reevesi. NCBI lineage: Eukaryota > Metazoa > Chordata > Mammalia > Artiodactyla > Cervidae > Muntiacus > Muntiacus reevesi. The sequence continues at coordinate 13,410,746 of NC_089266.1, read as the reverse complement.
GGGCACACGTGGATACTGGCTCCTGGTACCTGAGAACGCACATGGTTTCTCTGCAGTATGATCAATAACGCTTCCTAAAATAAGTCCCAGAAGCTGAGCTTAAAATAGTTTCAATTTCTCCTTGTTCCTTCCGATTTTAATTCACAGGGTGGTCTCCGGGAACTAGAACTGCTGGTCTTCCCGCAAGTTGAAGTATGGCTACTTCATCTGGAAACGCTCTGGGGCTCAAGACAGGCCAGCTCTCACTAGCCTCAGTGTTTGTCACGGTGATGTTGAGTCTGTCCTTCTTAAAACCTTTTTGAGCCGAACAATGGATTCTTTGCACAGAGAGGTAGCATTCCTGACTCACAAAAACCACCTGTACTTCTTTGCTTTCACTGAGAAGCTAACTCAGCCTGGAGGGAAGGGACTGAAATGCTGAGGTGGAAGGCTTGCTGAGGCCTGTGCCTGGTCGGGCGGCCACACCCGGAAGTCAAAAAACAATGCCCAGAGTCCCAAGAAGGCTGCCAGCAGTCTTACTCTCTAGAGGCCACAGTTTCCTGCTCTTGTTCCCAAAACGAGAGTCCTGAGGTACTTCAGGACCTTGTGTCTCTTTCTAGCTCATTCCTGGCACGCCTTTCTGGAGGCAAAACGAAATGGGCAGCAGCCCAAACCTACTTAGGAATCCTGACAGATCCCATCTACTGTCAGAAAAAACAAAACCGAGGAGCAAGCGGTCACATTTTCCTGCTAGGCTGTGCTGTGTTTGGCTTTCCTTTTTGCCTGGACTGGTGTTAAATACCTCCCCAAAGGCAAAGTCAGGGTACCAGGCGAGGCTTCTGGCTGAGGTCCGCAGACTTGCCCTGGGCAGCTGACCGGAAGGCTCCAGAAGGAGCTCACGAGGCGTGGGTAAGGCAAACACAGGCCAGCAGAGGGGAGAGGGCTGCTTCCTGAGCGCTATTCCAGGTCATGGCATAATTAGACCAGAGGCCCTAGAAACGGCCTGTCGTTCCCGTGGACTTCTTTATTATGGAAAACAGAGTCAGAAAATTGTAGCGAGAGAAAACACAGTGCAGGGGTGATGAGCCCAGACTCCAGAGTCGGCAGACCTGGGTTCCGTGGCTCGGCTGGGCGACCTGGGGTCGCTGCCGAGGATGACCTGACCTTACTCTCCTCATCTGTGAAGGAAGGGCAGTATTGGCCCCTGCCTCACCTGGCAGCAGCAAGGACACGATGACATAAAGCAGTGATGACAAACGGAATAATCGCAGTTTAGGCAGAAGAAATGGAGCTTGGTGGCCATGGAGAATCTGACATGTCTCTGCACCTCTGAGAACTTGAACTTTCTTTGAACTGTACCTGACCCAAGGACACTGCCAGCCACACTCAAAATAACACCTGCCAGCTGCAACCCTATGGTCTCAAGGCCTCTCTCTCCACCCATGCAACAATTCAGATGCCAACCAATCTGTCCTTACCAAACATGCTTACTCCTTGCAGGCTCCAATTACAATTCTTGAGAAACAATTCAAGTAAACTCACTGTAGCCTTGCAGCTTTTTGCTTTCATAAGCCTTTCCCATTTCGTAGTCTGGTGGAATACAATTCAAATACTTCTTTGAATCTGTGACCCCCAGGCCGAAGTCCAATACATACCTTTTTATTTCAATCAGGTCTCTATTTCTGGAATTTTGGTTAATGGCAGGTAACACCCACTTTATTTTGATCTGGTGGTAAGTACCCTGGTGGTGGTTAGATGTTAGTATCACTAAGAGGGGAAAAAAAATCACAAGGCTAGTACTCACTTTTAAGGTATGAATCACATTTCATTATACAGCTGTGGCATAAATGAACCACTCTCTCCACTGTTAAGTGTTTAAGACGTTCTCTTTTTTGTCTTTTCTTTTTTTTCCACACTGTTTATATTATAGTAAACACGTGTAATAAAATGTTAACCTTTGATTGCTAATAACCTAACAAATCTCTTGTATACCCCAGACACTATTCCTGAATTCCAGACCTTTGGTATCAACTGACTATTGGATACCAGTCTCTGGTTTTACTCAAAATTAATATATTCAAAATTATGAACTTATGGTTACCATAAGTCCAGGAGATAGTTCAAGACAGAGAAGCATGGCGTGCTGCAGTCCACAGGGTCACAAAGAGTCAGACATGACTTAGAGACTAAACAACAACAATGGTTACCAAAGATGAAATGTGTGTGTGTGTGTGTGTGTGTGTGTAGGATAAATCAGGAACTCGGGGTGAACATGCACATGCTGCTATCACTACTATTTATAATACTGATAGCCAATAAGGACTTACTATGTAGCACAGGGAATTCAGCTCAACATTCTGGGATAACCTATATGAGAGAAGAATCTAAAAAAGAATCTAAAAAAGAAAGAATCTATATAACTGAATCACTTTACTGTATACCTGAAACTAACCACATTGTAAACCGGCTATATGCCAATAAAATTAAAATTACAAAAAAATAAATGCATTCAAAGTTACACTTATTGTCTTCATCACTACCCACTTGGTTCCAAGATTTGAATCTGCCCTTCCTCTCTTCCTCTTATGGTCCTTGAATCATCCAAGGTAAAAACTTGGGTGCCATCCTAGGCTCTTCTTTCTTTCGTATTCTTGCATCTAGTCAGGTAGTAAGTTCTCGGAATTCTATATCTGCGTCCATATCTCACCAATCCATCTCCCTGACAGAACTCTGTTCTCTATCTCACCTGGACAACTGCAGAATCCCTAATATCCTTTCTCTTGAGATTCAGGTTTCCATCATCCATCCATCTATGTATATCCACCCCTGAGTTTTCTTCCCACTATGCTAGTATGGTTTCTTTGTTGCCCCTGGAACATATCAGTTTATTGTGGAAAGGGTAGAGTCTAAGAATCAAAATATCTGGGTCTAATCCTGGTTTCATGAGTTGTGTCAGCCCAGAAGCTCCTTCAGCCCTCCATTTCGTCATCTAAAAGTGAGCTCTCTATGTGTCTGCCCCTTCAACTGAGCAGTCAGCACTGCTTAAGGTAACCAGGCATTAAAGTACTTTGCAAGCTCCAAAATGTTATACAAATGTACGGAATTGGTATACCTGCCTCTACCTGTCAACTCATGTTGTCTGGTATTCTTCCTTTCTCTCATCTTTGCTCCAGGCATGCCCCACTCACCCTTCTGAGTGTCAAACTTCCTAACAACTATTTCAACTTTCCACACCCTGGCTTTTGGTCATCTTTTTGCCCTAAAGGCTCTTCCCCACCCTATCTGCCTGACTCACATCAACTCATCTTTCAAAGTCATGCCAAGCCATATCAAGCCTTCTTTGATAATCTTTTAGTAAAGCAATCACATGTATAATTCATTATTCTGCGTAACATTTGGTTATGGTTAAATTCTCAGGCTCCCAGAAATCACGATGCATATCTCCCTCACGGACCTGCCAGGGGAAACACTACTTCTAGTAAGTGGTTTGTCTCAGCTGTTGCTACTTTGGTTAAATTAGAAGCTCGTAAGTCATTAACACTCAAGGTTGAACAATTATCTTTCAGCTCCTGGCTTTTGAAATCTCTCCAAGGAAAGCAAAATCAAGCAAGTGGCAACAGACCCATTGTGATTTTTGTCTTAAAAAACCATTAAATTGGAGAATCCAGAGGAATGTCCTGGCTGCACTGTTTTAGATAGCTGTCTGGACATGGAAGATAAAATAAACTTGACAGGTGACAGCAGAAGGCTTTTATTTCACTGAATTCTACAAATAAGGATAGGTAGCACTCCAAAGACTCTAGTCCTTTTAAGTGTCCCAGCACTATGAGCACATGTGGTCCGTAAGTAGGCAAAAGGCTATAGCAAATTGTATCTCATTCATCAGTGCATCCCTCAATCTTTCAATGTCTCATATATAATCAAAGCTCAACAGTTAAGTTTTTTCTTATTTTTTTCTCCTGTTGTGGAACTGAACTGTTGGTCAAAATACCACCAACTTTGAGTTTTAATGTTAGCATTTGTTTGCTGGTAGTTGGTTCGTTTAGTTGACAGTTAGCAAATCACATCATGTTAGCCAACAAGTAGTAGCAGATGTCAAAGTTTATAAAAAAAAATTGTGTGAGGAAAAAGAAAAATTGAGAAAAAGTCCATCCATGAAATTTCCTTCTTTCTTGCAAACTGGAAAAAATAATTGCAAAATTTAATTTTAGACACTGAATCCCTTGATGGAAGAATAGCTTGAGACTCATGCCTCAAAACCAATAACAGCAAGAGCCTGAGGGGCAACTTAAGATCTTTCCAGCATATTCTAAAGAGCACTTCCTGATGTGCACATAAATTACCGGGGAAACTTGCTAAAATACAGGTCTGGTTCAGAAGGTCTAGGGTAGGGCCTGAGGTTCTAACAAACTCCCAGGTGATGCTGAAGATTCTATAAACATCTGATACTTGGGAAATAGTTTGAGGCAGGGAGTATGAAATTAAGAAACTGTAGAGGGAAGTAGTGGTGAGATGGAATTCCATCCTGGCTGTGGAAGCCACTGTGAAATGACCACATTTGGGGTCTAAATGGATCTTCCCTCAGGCAGCTTTGTGGGAGATGGCTTTAGTGAGAGATTGTTCTAGAAAGAGGTAAGAAGCTAAACTAGGGCAACAGCAGGTAAAAAGGAGAAGACAGGGTGGACATACTATTTAGGAAGAAAAGCATCCAAATGGAATTCTCCAGCTCAGCAACTTGGGTACAAAAGACAAATGGAGGGAAAGTATTCGGCCTCTTTTCCCTCAAATCCCATCAGATCCACTTCTGCTCTGAAGGAGTCTGTTAGGGCTTCAGCAGCAGTTTGCAGAAGTTAGAGGTCAGCTCAGAAGTCCGTTGTTGCCCCCGCTTTGGGATTTTTCCTGTTCTCTCTCTCAGGTCAGGCAGCCACAATTCCTTCTCCAGTCCTAGAAGACATCAGCCTGAGCCTCCACCAATGAAGACCCCACACACTGGGCCCCCAACTCCAGCTCCATGATAAATATATCCTGGAAAACTGAAGGAGGCCACAATCTCCTCAAAGGCCAGAAAATAAAACAGAAAAATCACACATGTCAGGGAAAGACATTTTGAAATTCCACCAAGACCCAATGTTGCTTCTATAGAATTTCCGAAAATGCAAGTCCGAATTTAATTATGAGATCACAACTAGGAAAACCCAAGAAAGAAGGACATCCCTTAAAGTGGCCTGTGTTTTTTCAAGATGCCAGTGTCATGAAAGACAAAGAAAAGTAGAGAAACTGCTCCAGATTAAAGAAGTCCAAAGAAAATAACAACTAAATGTAATGGGTGTGCTTGGGTGAAAACACAAATCATGAAGGTTTTCTATGGTTGTTCACTATAAAACACATGACCAGGACAATTGGCAGAATTGATGCTTCTGAGCTATGGTGTTGGGAGTCCCTTGGACTGCAAGGAGATCAAACCAGTCAATCCTAAAGGAAATCAACCCTGAATATTCATTAGAAGGACTGATGCTGAAGCTGAAGCTCCAATACTTTGGTTACCTGACGCAAAGAGCCAACTCATTAGAAAACACCCTGATGTTTGGAAAGACTGAAGGCAGGAAAGGAAGGGGACGACAGAGGGCGAGATGGTTGGATGGCATCACTGACTCAATGGACATGAGTTTGAATAAGCTCTGGGAGACGGTGAAGGACAGGGAAGTCTGGCGTGCTACAGTCCATGGGGTTGCAAAGAGTCAGACACAACTGAGCAACTGAACAATGACAAAAATATGACTCAATATCAGATAATAGTATTGCATCAATGCTAAATTTCCAGAATTTACTGCAGAGTGACCATGTAGGAGAAAGTTCCTGTTCTTAGGACATGCACACTGAAGTCCTTAAAGGTGAGTGATGTTTGCAACTTAATCTCAGAGAATTCTGGAAAAAATAATAATAATGTGCTAATATTTAGGGAGAGAGACAAAGTAGATATAGAAAAGCATTAACCATGGGTGAATATCTAGAATTGTTCTGCTATTCCTGCAACTTCTCTGCAGATCTGACATTTTTTTATATAAAAAGTTTAAAAGAAAGTCATAACCAATCAATCATTTTGCTAGTTTGGAGAAAGCTGCTAAAATGCCAGAAGCAACTGCCGACAGGAAAACTGAGCACAGCCCCCACTCTCAAGAGTTACTGCACTTGCCAAAGAGAACACCGGCCTGCCTGTCCGCATGCCCTGGATGGGGCTGGCCAGTCCCCTGGATCTCGTAGAAAACGCTACCTCAACTCTGGAGCATCATGAAACCTTGGGGCTGGCTCCCTTCCCTAAAATCTCAAAAGGCGGCACCCCACAGGAAGCAGCTTGTTAGAAAAAAAAGTTGTCTTACAAGAGGCCTTACTGGGCCCCATGATTGAGGCTCACCCTTCTGGGGTCGCTTCCGTCTCCTGCACATTTCTTACTTAGAGCTCTGCAGGGCAAGAAGGTAGCAACTCTGATTTTTTGCTCAAATGGAGCTTCCTCCAGCTCCAAGTGGAAAGTGGACCTTGCTGAGCACTACTTCCCTCTGTTGAAGATAACGTACCCCATCCTGCACCTGGGCCAACCAAGGACAGCCGAGGGGGGCCGGTTAGAAGGGTTTCTGCCAAGACCATTTTAAGGTCAAGCAACTGCCAAATTTTCAAACAAGACAGCGGTTTGTTTTTATGCTTATCTGGATACTGCAGGAGAACCACCTGAGAAAGGGCTGCTAAATAAGAGTGCTTCTGTATCTTTCCTCTTTTTTTTTTTTTTTTTCCGGTTCTTTCTCTTTTTATTATTATTTGTTAAATGAAAAGAAAAAAAAAAAAAAAAAAAAAACCCCAAAACAAAACCTCTCCTGGCTCAGAACCTAAAATCTCTTACTTGTGATGCTAATCTCTCCTCCCTGGCTCCAAGTCACTGCTGCTGGCTCGGTGCCTGTTTAATATCGTGGTTGCTGATAGCAGGTTGTGTCAGCATTTCCATTATGAAGCTCAGCTTCAAATATTTCTGAAACGGACGTATAGTCTTCCAGGCAAAGGGTCCTTATTTCACACCTGGTCTTCCAAGTGTGGGCCAGGCACCTCCAGCCTGCATTTACATACCTTTTCTCTTCATGGCCACTTGGCAAAATATAAGAGTGCTTTGTTGAACTTTTTAGAAAAGATGGTTTTCAATGCAATGCTTCATTCTTTAACGTCTCTTTGAAGGCATTTAAATTTGAGTATAAAAGGGTCACTTATCTTAGCAATTAGAAAAGGAGAGCGAGAAATACCAAGTTGGGTGTTTGAGGAAAGAGTGTTTTTCTCCAAGGCTTGATAAAGAAAACATTTTTCTCTCTTTACTCTCTTCTCTCAGTTTTCTCAACCCCATTTTTCATGACTTACGTTAAGACCTGTTTACATATTGAAGACTTTTTTAACCAACTACTGAATAATTCCCTCATTTATCCCCCATCGTCCATTGTTCCATTAATTCAGAGGAGCCAGGTTAGGGCAGAAAGCTTCCATCTGATGCTTTCCCACTGAGGTCCACTCTGGCCATAGGATCTGCTTCTTGGCAGCTGAGGTGGAGTGTAGAGAGAGCAAAGAACACACAATCAAAAGCCTGGGGGGGACCTCAGTTTTGTCGGTTATTAATTGTGTGGCCTCGAGCAATTTATTTAAACTTCTCTCGGCAGCAGTGCCCTCATCTGCAAACTGATTATAACCATACCTACCCTTGAGATGTTGTGAATGTTCACTGAGATAATGCCCTTTAAATGTCAGGTACCATGCCTGGGTGCTGGTACCTAATAGGAGCCATATGAATGCCAACTGAACTCACTTGATTTCCTGGTAACTGCCAGAGCCATTTTTCTGTCTAGTGCTGGAGGAGTTTTCCAACCTGGTTTTAAGAGCTGTTTTCCTGCCCATTACTTATTGTTTTATTGTCCATTATGACTCCCAGGCACAGCCCAAAACAAATACAAGGACTTACTGTACTACCTTCATAACCATTAACATAATAGAGAAGGAATGACAGAAATATATGAGCCCACTAATGCAATTTCTCCTAACTAAAATCTTCATTAAGAAAAGACTGGGAGGTTTTCAGGATGAATATGCAAAACAGGAGAAAGTCACAATAAACCCAATGAAGACTCTCCAGCCTGAAGGGCAAGGTCTGTCCCCAGGCTGGATGGCGGCTGCCAGTTGGCAGGTGGCATATATCCAAAGTATCACACAGACTGTGGAAAATCCATAAAGAATTCAGGACAAAGGCTTTTGCAGAGCGGTCTCTCTCTCCATGTGGTGAGATATGCTGAGTAGGTTTGGTTGTGGGTATTTTGAGATGTCCCTTGGCACTTGATCTCAGCTGAGAAAGGCACGTGACTAAGGTAAGGAAAATAAATTGTTCAGACACTGGGCTCTAGGAATAGAGTTCTTGGTTCAACTGTGCTCCTTCAAGGAGCCCTTTGGTTTATCACTGGCCTCATTTTATCTTTAACTGATTGCCTTTGTCTTTGTCTCTGGGGCCAGTCTCTTTCCCACCTAGATCTTCTTTTTCTCAGAATCTAGTCATTTTTATCCCTTTCTGTACGTGCCACCAGCATCCTTCTACTGGCTGAACATCCTGACCTTCTAATCCCAAGGTACCTGACTGGCATGGCCCCTTCACAAGGATGACATGCAAATTAGTGAAGCATTCCATAATTATTTTGGAGAAGGAAATGGCAATTCACTCCAGTATTCTTGCTGGGAAAATCCCATGGACAGAAGAACCTGGTAGGCTACAGTCCATGGGGTTACAAATAGTGGGTCATGACTGAGCACGCATGCACATCTGACTGGAGCCAGATTCAAGATGACCCAGCTCTGTCCCACCACTAATATTATAAGATATTATAAACAAAAACTGAAGACAGGGTTGGAAAGCAATCTCCCTGACTATCCCAGCTGATAAACATGCATTATTAGGCTCTAAACCTCTGAGAAAATTCCTACTAATAGAGCTTTTAAAAAAACGGAGATGACAAAGGATATCATTAACATGACAATTCCTTTCAGGAAAATCTACTGTTATGAAAAACTTGAAAAGAGAAAAAAAATTGTTTTTGGACACTGCTTCTGTAACATGGGAAGGACTATTTCCCTTTCCTCACAGTGAAAATTTAAACCTTGAACCAGGCTTTAAAAACTCAGGCAGCAGATTCCACACACACAGTCTCATAACTCTTATTTTTAGAGCCATAGAGAGTATATTCATTATATGAGAGCTTGTGCTTTGAGACTAAACCAACCTAGAATCAAGTTCCAGGTCTGACACTTGCTAGTTCTTATCATGTGCAGACCACTTGCTCTCATGAAGCCTAAGTTCTCAGCTGTAAAATGGGGATAATAAAACTTTTGAGGATTTAATAAGATCATGGGAGGTGTCCCAGGTGGCTCAGTGGTGAAGAATCTGCTTGCCAATGCAGGACACATAGGCGACGTTGGTTTGATCCCTGATTTGGGAAGATCCCCTGGAGGAGGAAATGGCAACCCACCGTAGTATTCTTGCCTGGAAAATCCCAGGGATAAAGGAGCCTAGAGGGTTTAAGTCCATGTGGTCACAAAGAGTCAGGCATGACTGACTGAGCATGCACACAGGCGTCAGGACTCCTGGTCCAGTGCTCTCTTGACAGTAGGCCCTCTGCCTGAAGAATCTGCCTGAAGAACTATGGACGAAGGATTGTGATATTGTATAGGAGGCAGTGATCAACACTACCCCCAAGAAAAAGAAACGCAAAAAGGCAAAATGGTTGTCTGAGGAGGCCTTACAAATAGCTGAGAAAAGAGAAGCTAAAGGGAAAGGAGAAAAGGAAAGACATACCCATTTGAATGAAAAATAACAAGAAGAGATAAGAAAGGTTTCCTAAGTGATCAGTGCAAAGAAATAGAGGAAAACAATTGAATGGGAAAGACTAGAGATCTCCTCAAGAAAATTACAGATTCCAAGGGAACATTTCATGCAAAGTTGGGCACAATAAAGGACAGAAACGATATGGACCTAACAGAAGCAGAAGATATTAAGAAGAGGTGGCAAGAAAACACAGAAGAACAATACAAAAAAGATCTTCATGACCCAGATAATCACAGTGGTGGGATCACTCACCTAGAGCCAGACATCCTGGAGTCCAAAGTCAAATGGGCCTTAGGAAGCATCACTATGAACAAAGTCAGTGAAAGTGATGAAATTCCAGCTAAGTTATTTCAAATCCTAAAAGATGATGCTGTGAAAGTGATGCACTCAATATGCCAGCAAATTTGGAAAACTCATCAGTGGCCACAGGACTGGAAAAGGTCAGTTTTCACTCCAGTCCCAAAGAAAGGCAATGCCAAAGAAAGTTCAAACTACCACACAATTGCACTCATCTCACATGCTAGCAAAGTAATGCTCAAAATTCTCCAAGCAAGGCTTCAACAGTACGTGAACTGAGAACTTCCAGATGCTCAAGCTGGATTTAGAAAAAGAAGAGGAATCAGAGATCAAATTGCTAACATCCACTGGATCATAGAAAAAGCAAGAGAGTTCCAGAAAAAATCTACTTCTGCTTTATTGACTATGCCAAAGCCTTTATGTGGATCATAATAAAATGTGGAAAATTCTTCAAGAGATGAGAATACCAGACCACCTTACCTGCCTCATAGCAATTCATATGCAGGTTAAGAAGCAACAGTTAGAACCAGACCTGGAACAACAGACTGGTTCCAATTGGGAAAGGAGTACAGCCAAGGCTGTATACTGTCACTCTGTTTATTTAACTTATATGCAGAGTACTTCATGCAAAATGCCGGGCTGGATGAAGCACAAGCTGGATCAGGACTGCCGGGAGAATTTTATATATATATATTATATATATTATATTATATATATATATTATATATATACATATACATATATATATATGTATATATTTACATATATAAAACCTCAGATATGCAGATGACACCACCCTTTTGGCAAGAAAGTGAAGAGGAACTAAAGAGCCTCTTGATGAAGGTAAAAGAGGAGAGTGAAAAAGCTGGCTTAAAACTCAACATTCAAAAAACTAACATCATGGCGTCCAGTTCCATCACTTCATGGCAAATAGATGGGGAAACAATGGAAATAGTGACAGACTTTATTTTCTTAGGCTCCAAAATCACTGCAGATGGTGACTGCAGCCATGAAATAAAAGATGCCTGCTCCTTGGAAGAAAAGCTATGATCAACCTAGACAGAATATTAAGAAGCAGAGACATTACATTGCGACAAAGGTCCATCTAGGCAAAGCTATGATTTTTCCAGTAGTCATGTATGGATGTGAGAGTTGGACCATGAAGAAAGCTGATCGCAGAAGAATTGATACTTTTGAACTGTGGTTTTGGAGAAGACTCTCGAGAGTCCCTTGGACTGCAAGGAGATCAAACCAGTCAATCCTAAAGGAGATCAGTCCTGGATATTCATTGGAAAGACTGAATACTTTGGCCACCTGATGTGAAGAACTGACTCACTGAAAAAGACCCTGATGCTGGGCAAGACTGAAGGCAGGAGGAGAAGGGGATGACAGAAGACAAGATGGTTGGATGGCATCACCGACTTGATGGACATGAGTTTGAGCAAGCTCTGGAAGTTGGTGATGGACAGGGAAGCCTGGCGTGCTGTAATCCATGGGGTCACAAAGAGTTGGACACGACTGAGCGACTGAACAGAACTAAATAAGATCATGGTTGTAACAGGTTAGCAGGATGCTAGGTTCATGCTCAGTAAATATTCCTGAGACTATCCACAGAACTATCATCATCATCATCATCATCACTAGCCATTATCCACATGGTTTACCTAACGATGATGAAGGTGACAACGATGACTATTACCACTATGACCATCCGTTCTTGAAGAAGTTACTTCCTGGTTGGGGTCTGCGGGTTAACCCTCCACTCTCTTTGCCTTCCTTTTGCTGGGCAAAGGGTCATCAAAGAGTTGCTCTGTTCCACCTGTACTTTGCAACCCGGTCATTAGGTGGGGCCCTCTCATCACCCCCCACGTCAGCAAGTGGCTCTGATTCTAGATTTTGGAGCCTGAGGAAAAGATTGAGAGGACTACTGAATTCTGTGATTGTTGCTTAGATTGGCCAAAGGAACCCACTGGCTCTGGTGGCTCAGACAGTAAAGAATCAGCCTGCAATATGGGAGACCTGGGTTCAGTCCCTGAGATGGGAAGACCCCCTGGAGGAGGGCATAGCAACCCACTCTAATATTCTTGCCTGGAGAAACCCCATGGACAGAGGAGCCTGGTGGGCTACAGTTCATGGGGTCGCAAAGAGTTAGACATGGCTTAGCGACTAAACACAGCACAGCACAGGGTCTGTCACCAGCACACACCACAGTCCCTGTGGGTCAGCACATGTCTGTAATAAGCTGGATCACCAGCCTGAAGTACAAGAGATGTGCTCCCTCAGGATACAGAGCTCAGTATTGAAGAGACAGTGTATTCAGAATTGCTAATATAGCCACTTTCAGAAGATGCTTGAGAGAAAAGTCAAAAGCACATTTAAATTTCTAGAGATTATAGTGGTCACTTGTAGAATGACTGGTGTTTTGTGTGTGGGGGTCCCCTCCTCCTTTCTAGCCTCATGCTTTCTAGCCACATGGTCAGGCTGACCGGTGTTAGTTACAGACCACTGATCTGAACACTCCAGGCCCCTCACATCAGAGAACATTGTGGACCACATTCCAGGTTCTGCTTTACCCCCAACTCATGCCCACATCTCTGATCTCAGGGTCCACTTGGACAACACATGCAACACCACAGGCTCAGCCTCCTAATTCCCCTTCCACTTCTCCTCCAACGACCTTTACCTCTGTTTGATCTCCTCCCCCACTTCCTCTCCCTCCCCAAGTCCTACTCTGGTCTTGAATCTTCTAGAATTAGTTCACTTCTGAAATCTGAAAACTCTAGGTACTGCTTTCTTAAACTCAGACTCAATCTTCTCATTCCCGGGACCCTTCCTTCTTGACCTGGTTTAGTTCTCTGATCCCCGAGAGCCTCCACTGGACTCACGGCTCACAACGACCTTCACTTTCTCACTCCACTTTTCCATACCCTGCTGAACCCTCCCTGAAAGCAAACCTTGAGTCAATGTCACCATTTCCTCTGCCCTGACATGCAGGCTACAAAGCACAGCTGGGAAAATAAAACCAAGACTCAGGCTGGTGGTACAACTTACTCAGAATTTCCCAAATTATCAGACTGCCAAACTTTCAGTGATCCTTTTTCTCTTCTGGAGTTGGTTCCTTTATCCATTTCCCTTTCAGGTTATCTTTGACCTTCATCCTCTTCCCTAGGTCCTTTTCCCTGTCTCCTTCCCTTTCAGGAGATAACCTTTCTTCTCACATTACTGGAATCTGGAGGCCATCAAGTGTGAGGCCAGCGACTTTCCCTTCCCTGTAGACATAGCCTTACCTGCCCTTTACCTGCCCTGCTCTCTGCCCTCTGGTTTTCATTTTCTTTTTAGGGGCTCATGAAGACCATTCACCCTCTGACTTCTGGGAACAGCCCTTCCTCTTCTACTTCTAAGCTCTTATTCACCTTCTGGCTCCTTCCTCTCAGTATTTCACAGTCAAGAGTTAATTTATAATATTTTATCAATATTGTTCTCCATAGTGATTGTACTGTTAGCTATTTAACCTTTAGAATTCTTTTATGTTTCTATGCTATAAACTAGGTTGTATTCCTAAATACGATCTTCTAATTTATACTAATTATGTCTTTAGTTGTGTCTAGAGTTTATGTTATCTATGGAGTCTTTCATTTCAGTATTGAGTTCCTAAATTTCTAATTGCTTCTTTTTCAAATCTTCATTTCTTTTTTGTAAGTTTTGTTTCTTAATTTCTCTTTTACTTTTCTTGTTTTTGGCCACAACATGGATTGTTTGTGGGATCTTAGTTCCCCAACCAGGGGTTGAACCCAGGCCCTCGGCAGTGAATGCAGAGTTCTAACCACTGAACTGCCAGGGAATTCCCTCATCCATTTAAAATGGACATTCAGTTCAGTTCAGTCACTCAGTCGTGTCTGACTCTTTGCGACCCCATGAACTGCAACACACCAGGCCTCCCTGTCCATTACCAACTCCCGGAGTCCACCCAAACCCATGTCCATTGAGTTGGTGATGCCACCCAACCATCTCATCCTCTGTCGTCCCCTTCTCCTCCTGCCCTCAATCGTTCTCAGCATGAGAGTCTTTTTAAATGAGTCAGCTCTTTGCATCAGGTGGCCAAAGTGTTGGCATTTCAGCTTCAACATCAGTCCTAATGAACACCCAGGACTGATCTCCTTTAGGATGGACTGGTTGGATCTCCTTGCAGTCCAAAGGACTCTCAAGAGTCTTCTCCAACACCACAGTTCAAAAGCATCAATTCTTCTGTGCTCAGTTTTCCTTATAGTCCAACTCTCACATCCATACATGACCACTGGAAAAACCATTGACTTGACTAGATGAACCTTTGTTGACAAAGTAATGTTTCTGCTTTTTAATATGCTGTCTAGGTTGGTCATAACTTTCCTTCCAAGGAGTAAGTGTCTTTAATTCCTTATTTTCTTCTTTGAGCAGCACAAACATATTATTTTAATCAGAGTCATCTAAAAAGTTTTAAAATTTGCACTCAATTCGTGTTTTGATTATTGATTATAGTGGCTATCTTTCTTTTTTAAAAAAAATATAGGTGCATATTTCTTAAAAGAAAATTTATTTGGCTGCACTGGGTCTTCATTGAGGCATGTGGGATCTTGGAGTCTTTAATTGTATTAATAACACGCAGGATCTGGTTCCTTGAAGAGGGACTGAATCTGAGCCGCCAGCATTAGGATCCCAGAGTATTAGCCATTGGACCAACAGGGCAGTCTTTGGCTATCTTTCTTAACAGTTTGTTTGGGGGTCTTTTGGAGTGGGAAGCTTCTTTTCTTCTTCTTTTTTTTTTTTTGGTTGGTGCTATCTTTCTCCATCTCCAACTCATCTCCCACTCTTCACATCAGTTATTAGGTTTTACCATTGCGTTCCAAGAGCAAAACCAGTGCTTTTAAGCTGTGGCCCAGGAAGCAAACACAGACGATGCTTTCAGCCTCCCTTTTACCAAGAGAGATGCTTTCAGCCTCTTCAAACACTGAATCTGGCTCTCATCCCTTGTTTGTATGAAGCACTTTTCATCCCACTGTTTTATAAGACCCACAAACTCCTGCCCCCAGACTCACAGTCCAGTCACTCCATGCATTCCAACCCTCCTGAATCTCTGTCCTGTTTCCATGACTCTAGCTGTATCATTTTGGTTTTCTTTTTTAAGAAATTGATTTGTTATTCCTAAGTGTTTAGAACAGAGGAGAGGCATTTGAATATGAACATGACTTTCCACCAAGATGGGAAGTCTTCCATAGGCTTCTCCCCTCAATCCTGAGTCTCATTCTGATTCAATTTCTTTTCTTTCCAGAGCCAACCATTTCAGAATTCCTCTCTGGTACAATGCAAGCTGGGTTCCACTGCTACCATTTCACTCGTTTTCATAAAGGTCACTAATGACTGTCTTATTTCTCAATCTCAAAGGACCTTTAAATTCTATCTTCCTGAACTCTGCTGCTACTATCATTGATGACACTTTCTTTCTTGACTCTCTCTTTCCTGGGCCTTTGTGACTTCCTGGCATCACAATTCTCTTCCTACATCTCAGGGACTCCTCTTCTTACCCATCTTTATGGGATGCTCTTTCACTTCCTTCCCCTTAAAAGTCAATACTCCCACAAGCTCCATCCTTACCCCTCACATATCCTTTGGGTGATATTCTCTATTTCTGCAGTTTTGAACTACCTTTGCTTCATGACTTTCAAATCTATATCTCTAGGTCTCAGCTTTGGATTTATAGGTTCAATTTCTTTTTCTGTTACATATATATATATATAGAGAGAGAGGCTGTTCTGGGTCTTCGTTGCTGCCCTTGGGCTTTCTCTAGTTGTGGTGAGCGGGGGCTCCTCTCTAGTTGCAGTGCTCGGGCTTCTGATTGGGTGGCTTCAGTTGCTGGGGAGCATGGGCTCTAGGCATGTGGGCTTCAGGAGCTGTAGCACATGGGCTCAGTGAATGCAGCTCTTGGGCTTAGTTGCCCCAAAGCATGTGGAACCTTCCCAAACCAGGGATTGAACCTGTGTCCCCTACACATTGGCAGACAGATTCCTAACCACTGAACCATCAGGAAAGTCCTAGGTCCAATTTCTTACCACCTATTTTCACTAAATTTTCCATAAGCACTTTAGACTCAACTGGACCAAAACTGAACTCACCAACCTCTCCCAAACCACTTAAAACAATTTCTTGTCTTTGCTGGCAACACCACTGATTTCATGACAAAACCTTGAATCATGCCAGACCCCAGAGCCAGTTGTCCCCAACACATTCCCAAATCCAGTTAGGCACTGATGTTTCTCCCTCTTCCTAATTAATCCTCTTCTATTTCTTCTGTCAGTGCTTTAAATTTTGGGCTGCATTCTCTCTCATCTGATCTATTGCAAATCTCCTGTTTTCTCAACTAGTCCCCCTGGCAGGACAATCCTGCCTTTCTTTTCAGTCTCATCCTCCACCTTGTGTTCTCTGGAGCACCTATCACATCACGCTGCTATGACCGTATTTGTCTCCCCAAACTGACAACTCCTGGTACAAAACAGATGCGTGATAAATGTTTCTTGTATGATGAATTAATGTGCTATTGAGATCATCCTCTCCTTTGAATGCGACATAAAGGTCGTCTTGGGTTCCTGCTGGGAGGTTACCACAAAAGGATGGAGGAAAAGAATTCGTATTTACTAAACATCTATTACCTGGAGGAACTGGGATAGGTAGATTATATCAAGTATTTGGTTCAGAACATTCATTATCTTTCTTAAAACTGATCCAAGGGAATAAGGAAAAGCCAAGCGCAAGAATCTTTAAAATGTAAGAATTTATTAGACCTCTAGGGAATAAGGAACATCCAAGGGAACAGTCTTTAAACCAGAAGACTACACATCCTTCTCAGTTTAGAATAACAACAGGGAACAACAAGAGTAAATCCAGATCTGTTGAAAACAGTCACAGCTCCTCTGTCTCTCAAGGTTGTTGCTGATTGTCCTTGAGACTCTGTAGTACTCTTCAAGTTCATTACCCCACCTGTGCAGCGGGAAAAACCTGTTGAAGTCTCTGAATGTTTTGACCCAAGAATCACTTTTTGACTTTGTCCAGTGTTACTCAACAACTGTTATCTGTAGGGCAATGGTTTGGTACAAGATAAAGCAAACAGTTGGAAATGTGCTTTATGTTGGGCATTCCTTTTTGTACACTGAGTAACGATACGTGTCACCTGTTGTACATTCTGTTCCTCACCACCCCATGGTGCAAACTCACAAAGTGGGTACTAGAAGGCTGTCTTCAGGGCAGCTAGAGAACAAATCTGGCATAAAAACCTAACTCTCAGAAATCTATACCCAAAAGGAGTCACTAATTAATTATTATCCTTAATTGAATGAGAGAATATTTTTCCCAATAGTAAGATTTTTTGAATGTTAGAAACTTTAGAAACAAGAAGCAATGGAATGATATGAACTCTTAGCCAAAACAGAATATTAAAGTTATCCTAGATATCACATGAAACTACTCTTTTTTTTTTTTTAGAAAAGCAGTGTTGTCTATTTCAAACTGTTACAAAAAGTCTCAACAAAAGCACCATGTGTGCAACTGGTGTAGCTGGTTTAACATCATCTATTTCAAGAGACCCAGATGGTTCTAAGCAAATTTAGCTGGGTGCTGAAAACAAGGCCCATAGATCAAAATTAAGTTACTAGAAAAATCAATCTTTTCCATGTCCTTCATTGCTGAGGTCCTTCCCTAATATGTTTTATATTTCATTTCAATATTTCACTCTGGTTTTGACATGCCAACCAAGGTGAAGTTGAGTTAATAACAAACTCAAACTCATGACAGATTTCTGATTTCCTCTGAACTTAGGTATACCTGAGTGATAATAAAAGATTTCAGGACCAAAAAGTCAATTATTTGGTTCTACTCCTGAGTATCTACCCCATGATGTGGCATTTAGTTGATGCTTTTCAACATCTATTTATTAATAATCTGATGGGCATAGCCAAAGAAGATTAAAATTACTCCATTTAATGGCCTGCATATCCCAAAGGTATTTATGACTGTCTCCTTTAAGGGCTGGAAATAAGATGAAAAATTTTCAGATGTAGCTCCATGAAATTTTTATTTACTAAGTTTATGTCCCAAATGGCTATAAAGCCTGATGGACTATAAACAAGTCTTCAATAGGTATTAGTGGGGAAATGTGATTTAAATTTAATTTAACAGCTTAGTATTGTTCAGAAAGAAGTACTATCAGTCTCAGAAGAGCAAGTATAGAATTTTCTGGGCAACAGCTGACACACTGCTTGATTCAAATACAGAGTCTGTGTACAAGTAGAGGAGCAGATGGAAGCAATGCTTTTGCCACAGCAAAAGGAAAAAATTGCCTTGAAATCATGTCCATTGGAAATCATTAACTTCTTTTCTATAAGGTCAGCTCGTATCATCATCTCCTTGTGACACTTTTTTCCCCTAGAGACTAAAATACTAGTGGAGACTTAGTTCTAGAAGGTATTTATCAGATAGATGACATCCAGGGATTTTAGAGAGAAATCTATTTTATAAAGATGATGGCTCTGAACCTAAAAGTGGGAAGATTCAAGTCCTCCTTTTTTGGACCTCTATCAAGTCCTTTGCATCATGAGGAAGCAGATCGGTGCCCTGGAAAAAGTTAACAAACAACCTTCCAGGCCTGGATGACTGAAGAGCTTATTTATTCAATGACTTTTCTTTGGCAGAATCTGGTACTGTGTTCACACTTTACATGCAAACATTCTTCATGGCTTAACTTCGCTATCCAGACATCTCAACATCCTGTGCGAGAGGAGGTCTCACGCAGAATTCACTGATTCTAAGACACAATCAATTATACTTCCAAAAAAGAAAACTGCTGCCACTGATCATTGTATGATGCCATTGACTATTACACGTTTCATTTTTAAAGTTGCTAAAGCATCAAAAATAATGGCCATCTCGTACTTGACGAAATATGGAAATATCAGTTAACAATAACACATTGAGTAGGACTGGGTGGACTAAAGCACTGTTCTGAGTGCTTCTGAAGATTAATACATTCAATCTTCACAAGTACCCAATGAGTAGGGACTATTTTTATATCCATTTATAGTGGCACAAAGAGCTGAGGAACATGCTGACCTAGCTGCTAAGTGGCTGACCCAGGAATCAAATCCAACTAGTCTGACTCCAGTGCCTGCAGCCTTCGTCTCTTCACCATTTTGCCTCTATCCTGATGGAAACATTGATGACCACCGTGAAACAACAGGACGGGTGGCGGTCACCTCTTGGGGCCAAGATGTGCCCATCAGAATTCCTTTAGGTGAGTGAGCGCCAAGGAAGGATGGGTTCTGAAACCAGAACTCCCAGGCAGGAGGCCAATTGGTGGAGGGTCCAGAGCTCCAGCCAGTGACGGCCCCTCCAAAATAAACTCAAAAGCTCCCAGAAACATGTGACTTCCCAACTTATGTCTGAGGATGCCCCATTCCTGGATGATGGAAAAGGAGTAGAAACTACAGGCTTTGGAAACGAGAACTTAGCACCTTCCTTCCAAAAGAACTCCGCTGATTAACCTCCCCACTTGCAGATCTTGCACTTATAAGCGTCTAACGCTTAAGTGGTCTCCACAAAGCATAACCGAAGTTAAAGAGAAGAAAAGAACGACTGTTATGGAGTATTTGACATGCACCATCTCAATGGATTCTCCCAGTCATCCACTGAATGGGCACTGTTCTCCTTGTCGGGGGTGGGGGGGGGGAGTTCAGAACAATGAAGTCCTATTATCATTGAATTCCCAAGTTCTGCTTTGGACTCTGTTTGGTCTGAGGCTGGTGAGTCCTCTGAATCTAGTACATCATCCTGCTAAATGAGCCTGGCCAGCTGCAAGCTTTTGGCAGGTTCCTAAAGTGTCTTCATTCAAATGGCTCCAAGATCCAAAGGTTGTTGGTCACCCACTGTTGTGAGCAATCCATTCTCTGAGGTACCAAAACTGGGCTCAAAAAATGTCAACACAAAACTCTAGGTAAATAAATAGGAAAGCTGTGCCCTTTTTTTTTTTTTAAGTGAAGTACATAGTTTTCCCACAGTAATTAGGTATCTTATGAGCGGGGAAGAAAAGCCAAACATTTAGGAAACAATTGCAAAGTGACGTGAACTGAGGATGAATTACAAAAAAGAGAAGAGGTTTGAGTCTCATAGAATAGAAGAGCTGGATGATATTCTATGATAAACCATAATGTGAAAGAATATGAAAAAGAATATACATGTATATGGATAACTGAATCAACTTGTTGTACAGCAGAAATTAACACAACATTATACATGTATCCTAGGCTCTAACCCTCTGGAGGGCTGTGCACTTAGAAATCTAGTCTGAATTATGTCCATCTGCCATTTCAAAACTTCACAACACAACCCAGAGTGTGAAATTACAAGAGAGAAACGAGGGATTCTGCAATTCAAAAAGTCTCCTCTTTATAAACATCTTTTGGGTGAATGGACTCAGTGCTGATGCTGACATGCTGACAATGTTTTTGACTAGGCTAATTATTTTGCTATTTCACTAATGAAATCAGGACACTACCAAAAAACAGAGAGAAGACTGAAAGCTTCTGCTTCATGATTACAAAAAACAACAACACAACTCACTGTGTAACTCTGAAGTAAGTTATTTGACATCTCATTGCAACATGTGAATAGTTTCTTAATTTTATAAGACTTTTTTAAAGAAGGAAAAACATACACATATAAATATCTCTTTTGGTTGAACCATACGAGAGTTAGAGTATATTGCATGGCAGTTCATTCCTAAATATGTCAGCAGGCATCTCCTAAGAACAAGGAGATGCTCCTACACATCTGCAATATAATGATCGCAGGCAGGAAACTTAATACTGACTCAATACTACACTGCACTAGTATCTAATGTATGGTCCAGACTAAAACTTCCCCAATTGTCCTATCCTTTAATCTAGCACAGTCCCCCAGGTTTTTGTTCTGTTTTGGTCTTTGGTGACATTCTTCTTTGAAGAATTTTGGCTAGTTGCTTTGTGGGGTATCCCTCGATTTGGATTTGTCTGCTTTCTTCCCTGGTGGTTCAGACGGTAAAGCATCTGCTTGCAATGCAGGAGATCCGGGTTTGATCCCTGGGTTGGGAAGATTCCCTGGAGAAGGAAATGGCAACCCATTCCAGTACTCTTGCCTGGAAAATCCCATGGATGGAGGAGCCTGGTGGGCTACAGTCCACGGGGCTGCAGAGTCTTCAGGCACGATTGAGAGACTTCACTTTCTTTTCTCCTGATTGGATTCAGGTTAAATATTTTTGGCAAGGATGATCCATATCATGATTTGTGATGTTGCATCCTCAGTATGTCACAAAGGGAAGCACATGATATCATTTGTAAAACTTTCTACTGCTTGTAATTAATACATAATCTCTGTAGTGACACTTGGAGGCAGTGTGAATTCCTGTTCCCTAATACTGTTTCACACTCAATGGTCTGGGCATCCATTGATGACTCCTGCTTGAATGAACTGTTACTGAGGTAGCTATGAAATGGTCATTTAGATCTTGATACTTGGTATTGCTTTTCTGGCTCTGCCCACTGGTTTCTTAACCATGGCATTCAGCGTTGTCCCTTTGATTATGCTACTTTTGACCAGTTTGGTTAACTGTCTTCCGAAACCACTAGTACCAACAGGTCAGCACAGCCTGGCTGTTTTTAGATATACCACAGCACCAATGAGCCAGGCCTAGACAGAAAGCAAATACTACTTTAAGCTATAGCTATTAATAATAATGATTATTACCAATTAGCTCTAGCTTTCCTGAATGTAGAGATAACCTGCATCGTGACTCTCCTCAACCTGAAAGCTAGTCCTCATGCTGGACAGACGCTCTTGGTACCCACTTTTCCCCCCACTACATCCAACTCTCAGATGGCAAACTGTACTACAAAGAGCAAAGACAACATCTTAAGGAATCAAATATGATCTGTTTTCCATTGTCCTCAAAATGATACCATTAGACACAGACTGAGTAAGGACATTGAATTTCCATTTCATGGACCATCGTGGATAATAATCCTTTAAAACTGCAAATGGGGGTGTTTTGTGCAAACTTCTTAGCATTACCGACTACTTATTAGAGAAAATTGCAGATTTTGTAGGTGGCTGGTTGTAACAATCTTAAGGTTAAAAACAGAACAGTACATCAGACATGTCTAAAAATAAAGCAAATGCTTTTTTCTTTCTATAATCCTCAATTAGAAACCATTTAAAGAAAGGATAATCAGCTTGAGAGGCTTGTAAACACAGATTCTGCAGTTCTCACTGGCACTCCTGCTTTACAAATTAATTTTAGTACATTTCAAAATGTGTAAATAAGTTATTTTATCCTACATCTACCCATATTGCCCTCTTGATGTTCAAAATACTAATATCGCTAAAGAAACGAACTTCATGAGGACTATACCAATAACAAATCCTCAATAAATAGAACTCTCCATAGATGATAAAATTCCCTCTTTGTTGGTTGTCGGTTGGTAACATCCAGTCGGAACTACTTGTGGTCAGGAGGAGAACCCGTGGCCATGTCTCCAAGCCAATGCAAGTTGAGACAAGTCAAAATACTGAAATTTTTACTCAATTCATCCAAAGAAGACACCTATCCAGGGGAAGAAACTCAATTTCTCAGGTGGACCTATGTAGTTGACTAAATGAGATAATCTAACTCCCTAAAACCAAGCACAACTCAGTGATTGAAAGTGACTTGGTCTTAACCAAGGAGATAAGAAAATAATCAGAAGCTAGATTGAAAGCCATGGGAAGGTCCTTCTCAGGACCAGGGTGCTCTCCATCCTGGAGCAACCAGAACTTTCTTTCCTCTGTCATTCCTCTTCCTAGATAACCTCACTTATTTCCATCTCTGAGCCATGACTTTACACCTCTCCCTGAACTCCATATTCATATATCCCACTCCTTACCTACCATCCGCCTGGACGTCTCCATGGTACCTCAAACTGATTGTGCCCTAATGGGGCTCTTGACTTCTTGTTTCTCCTGCACTATTCCCCACTCCCCACTAGGGTCCATGGGCAAATCTAGAAAGCCAGCTGCTCCCTGCTAAGTTGCTTCAGTCATGTCTGCCTCTTTGCACCTCTATGGACTATAGCCTGCTGGGCTCCTCTTTCCATGCGATTCTCCAGGCAACAATTCTGGAGTGCGTTGCCATGCCCTCCTCCAGAGGATCTTCCCAACTCAGAGATCATCTGGATGCATCTCCTACATCTCCTGCATTTGCAGGTGGGTTCTTTAGCACTAGCACCACCTGGGAAGCCCAGAAATCCTGAGGTCATCCTTACTTTGCTCCCATCTAATGCATCAATACCTAGTCAGTCTGTTTCCAAAACATACCGATCTTTATCTATTGCCCTCTCTCCAAATGAAGCCACCATCATCTGTGATCTAGATTCTTGCCCTTGCTGCCAGCTGGAATACCTGCTTCTATTCCTTCTGTCCTCCCATCACTCTTGACAGAGTGGCCAGAGCAAACACTGAAAAACACAAACCACCCAATGTAATATGGTTTCCTAAACTGGATGCTGGGGGACCTCTCTGGTGGTCCAGTGCCTGGGACTCTGTGCTCTCAGTGAAGGGGGCCAGGGTTTGATCCCTGGTCAGGGAACTGGATCCCATATGCTCCAACTAAAGATCCTGCATGCCACAATGAAGATGGAAGATCCCTGTGTGCCACAACTAAGACCTGGCACACACACAAAAATTTAAGTGGTAAACTGAATGCTGGAATAGAAAAAGGATTTTGGTCAATCCTCATGCGGTTTGTCCTCTGTGCATGCACATCCCTAGTTTGGGTATTCAATTTTCTCTTCTTTGAAGGATACCAATCAGCTTAGATTTGGCCCCACCTTCACAGCCTCCTTTTAACTTGGCGGTTTAGTTGCTAATCATGTCTGACTCTTGCAACCCCACAGACTGTAGCCCGCCAGGCTCCTCTGTCCATGGGATTCTCCAGGCAAGAATACTGGAATGGGTTGTCATTTCTTTCTCAAGGGGATCTTCCCCACCCAGGAATTGAACCCTGGTCTCCTGCATTGCAGGCAGATTCTTCACTGATGAAGCTACAAGAGACTCCCCTTTTAACTTAATCACCTCTTTAAAAGTCTTATCTTCAAACATAGTTATAGTCTCAGGTACTCCAACATATGAATTTGGGAGGATACAACTAAGCTTACAACAGTCCCCTTGCCTGGACAACCCTTCAGAGAGTCGGCTCCTTCCCAGCCTCAGGTCTCACCAAATTTGTCACCTCTTCCGAGAGGCCTTCCTGATCACATGGCTTCTAGCTAAGTTCTCCTCCACCCTATTTATTGCCTTTCCAGCACTTCCCACAGCTGGAATTCCTTGTTTTCTTGCTTATTATGTGCTTTCCCCCATTCCATGAGTAGTGGAGACTTGTCTATCTGATTGCTACATCCTCATTGCCTCTTGCAATGCCTGGCACATAGTAGGTACTCAAAATTTTCTGTGGTTTATTGACAATTCAGACAAAAGGAGAGTCTCATTGGAAATCATCCATAATGCAGTTAATCCCAAGGTATTACCGTAACTGAAGCAAAACCTAAAATTTGTATTGCACTTACAGTTTATGAAGTGCTTCCAAGTAAATTAACCTGGATAAGTCCTCCACACTGTGATGCAGACATTATTTACTCTGTTTTCTTGATAGAGAAGCCAAAACTCCATTGCTTAAGTCATAGAACTGGAGATTCAATATGAATCTTTTCATTTCACAAAGAACGACTCTGTGTTTTCCCATTATAACATAACTGAACTAGAAACTAAATAAATTATCGATACTTCTAGGCAACTTCAAAGGAGAGTTCTGTGAAGAACAGAGCCTTGCTCTTCCAGGAACTAAACTGGACATTCTTTCCATCTGATCAGAGAAGTTTTGTTGCTGAGGAATAATGGCTAATGAGAAGAAATATGGTTTCCTCAGACCCCTTCATTGTGTGTGTGTGGTGGTGGTGGTGGTTATAAATATGCTTTTGTAAACTTTTATGTTTTCAGGGGTATGAAGAAATGAAGAAATTTGGAGAAGCTGATTTCCTAAGGGTTCACTTGGTTTGGTTTTAAATAGCACTTCATACTCCTTTAAATCTGTAGTTCTCAGGCTTGATGGCTCTTAGGTTACCCTGAGGGAGTACAACAAATCCCAGTGACTGGACCCCCATCCCAGACAAATGAAATCAGAATCTCGGGGAGTGGGATAGTGGCATCAGTGAGTCTAAAGCTTCCTAGGTAACTTTACTATGCAGGCAGGACTGAGAACCAGTGGTCTAGATCCTCAAGTGGGGTGAGGATGGCCTATCTTATACCCTCCAAAGAGAATGAATCAGGTTTGACCAGAGAGTAGACCCTACAAGTCCACACACCTGCTACTGGCAAACTCTGTATTCCTAGAGACACAGTGTAGGAAGCACTGCCCTAGACCAGTCTGCACCTAGGACCAATTAAATCAGAATCCCAGTGTGGGCAGAAACCAGGCAGGAGCTAGGGTTATAGTTTCTGAGTCCAACATGCAGCCAAGACCGAGAACCACCGCTTTAAGTGGTACCTGCTTTATTTGGAGGAGGAAGAGAAGGCAGGCCTGCCCCCCCATTAACTGCAGTGAGTGACAGTAACCTGGCAGCGGCCGACACTCGAATGATAAGCACTGACTCTCCCAGATCTAGATTTATGGCCTTGGACAAACAACAGAGCCTTACTTTGGCATGGTGCCGTCCTCCCAGCACTAATTAAGGCCTAAATAATTCTCATCAGCATGTGCATAAAATAAATGGGCCTCAATTTAAGACAACTTTCCCATTGTGTCCTGGTTAATGTTATCACGGTTTATAGGTTTTCACATTCATAAATATACTAGCTTTATTTTAACAAGGAGAAAATATTTCAATCTAGATGTACCAATTTCTATGTTTTTACATGCAGTATTGGGTCACGTAAAAAGATGACATAGGTGGTGATTGATAAGAGGATAACAACATGGACTCTATTCAATCAGTAATCAATATGATTATCAGTAGTGTTTTTCAATTTAATTATTGCTTCTTATCGTCATCCATTTCATTAAAGTTCTGGCAGGTACGGAGAGAAACAGGATGCAGATAGCGGTATGAAGGATGGTAGCTGAATGATAAGACTATATACCCAGAAAATGCAAAGAAATAGCCTGAGTTTATTAAATAATTTGGCAAAGCAGTGAGACAAGAGAAACATCCACCACTGCACTGCTTTCTTTAGCAATTCTGCCTCCCACCAGAAACTCTATACTCATCCCTGGACAGAAAAGAGCATGCCAGCACACACCATCTGCTTAAGGCTCTAGTTTTGAACCCCTGGACAAAGCTATCTTTTAATAAAGTATTATTACATAAATACATATTTCTCATGTTCTGATTTGGAAACATTAACAAGTGTGAATGAAAACCAATGAAGTCTTCCTTTTCTGCCTCCAGGGACCAAGCTTGAACCAGCTGGGTGACCAACAGCTGCTGCTGAATATGGAAATTAGAAGAAGGCAAACTGGCAAAGAAGTCTAATCGAGCTGGAGCTGGCCTGTTTGATCCAATAGCTCAGAAAGGAGACCTGGGGATGTATGGATCAGAGCCAGGCCAAGGCTGGGCAAAAACACCTAGTGAACTTGGACTTGGACAAGGTGGGTGTCATGACAGATAAATACAGAGCTGGCTTCATGGGCAGTCTCAGAGCCAGCAAGTTGGGGAGAAGGAGGCAACACAGGGTACAATAGCTCGCATTTCTCCCAGAGGAAGCAAGCTATGTTGACAAGGACTGCTCACAAGTGCTCCGGAGTCACTGCTTTTCTTGCAGGCTGGCCTAAGTCTCAGAGAGAATTGGCCTTTGGCATGGGTAGAGAACGCTGGCTCTAGGCATAGCTCCTGACTTTAGGATGGCTCACTTGGTATTTTAAATTTCTAAGAGAGTAGTGACAAAGCTAAATTCCTAGGAGAGTAGTAAAAAAAGACCTTAGCGCCTGCCAAAAATGGGATACAAGACAATAAATGACAACCATGTGATTTTTTTTTTTTTAGATTAGACTTGAGCAGAGGATAAACCAGATCACACTGGTCTTACCAACCTATCAGGCTCATGGTGGGACCACACATCCATTCCAAACCTCTACAAAGGGAGTGGGTTTTAACTATCCGTGAAGACAGAACAGAGCCATAGAGAAAAAGGGAAAGCAAGACAATCTGTCTAGAAAGACTAAAAGATGTTTTAACTCCTATTGCTTCCCTCAACCCCAGGTTTTTTAGATTGTGCCAAGAAAAGCAATTAAGGCATGTTTGATCTCTATTATCCTTTTCGTGATGGTCTACAGATACATCAAAATGGTCATGCCCACTCCCATATTCAGTGACTGGCAATCGTTTAAAGAAATACATTTAAGTAGGGAATGCAGGGTAGCTATTAAAAATTACTGGGAAGGATATTTTATGACATGTTAAAAACAGGATGTTGTATGATTCAATTTTAGGGAAATTGGTTGAAAAGTAAATTCATTAATATTTTGCAGGATGAACCAAAATGCTAACATCAGTCATCTCTGAAGCCTGAGATTACTACTGGTTTTGCTTTACTTTTTTTTTTTTTTTTTGATTTTCAAAGTTTTAAGAATCATGTGTTAATTTTCCAATCAGAAAGAGTCATTACAAGAGTTCAAGTCACACTGTGCAACACTACTTTAGACCACAAGACTTTGCTGGAGTTGGCCCCAGTGAAAGTGAAAGTGAAAATTGCTCAGTTGTGTCTGACTCTTTGCAACTATATACAGTCCATGGAATTCTCTAGGCTAGAATACTGGAGTGGGTAACCTTTTCCTCCTCCAGGAGATCTTCCCAACCCACGGATCAAACCCAGGTCTCCCGCCTGTAACGCAAATTCTTTTCCAGCTGAGCCCCAAGGGAAGTCCAAGAATACTGGAGTGGGTAGCCTATTCCTTCCCCAGGGGATCTTCCAGACCCAGGAATTGAACTGGGGTCTCCTGCATTGCAGGTGGACTCTTTACCAACTGAGCTATCAAGGAAGCCTGATGTCAGGCTATAGACAAGGAGATGCAACTAAACATTTCCTCTGAGGTCACCCATCACCAGGGGATGCTACCCACTGAGGCTCCTGAACTCACGGGGGGACAAGCACCCTTGAGGGTAGCAGTCTTCTCTCCTCTGGATAGTTTCAGGAACTCTGGAGTTGGCATTCAGCTGGGACAGATCTATCAAGTGGTCAAATTTGGAGACCCGGTGGATGCTGTTCTGATCTGAGTCTCTCCAACCAGGCAGGAGTTAGAAAACTTTTTTTTTCTGTAAAGGGCCAGGTAATAAATACTCTAGGCTTTGTGAACCACATGAGTTCTGTTTTAAGTACTCATTCTGTCACAGACAAATGAATGTAGCTGTGTTCCAAAATACTGAGTGGAGGAACCAGTGTCCTCTCTTCCATGCTGGTGCGAATTGTATTAATAGTTGTCGGGTGACTCCTCCTGGGAACCACTCAAGCTCTGTTCCAGCAGACTCCACCTTGAATGGGACCATCTGAGTGCTGCACAAATGCATCCATGTCTTCTAGAAGAATCTGTTCTTGCCAAGGGGAGGAAACTTCTGGAAGAAGGTTCTAGAAGCTGTTAACATGATGAAACACAAAGTAGGCCTGGCCAAAGCTGTAAACTGACAAAGCTTATGAACCCTTAGATATTTCTTTCTGGAACTCAGGCACCTCCATAACCTCCTGCATCTTGTTTTGTATTCCCTTAGCTCAGTGAAGGCACCAAAGGGGTCACTGTGTCAGGAGACTCTCTCTCGTTCATTTCGATACAGCCTCAATTTTCATCATTCTCTACAAATGCAAAACATGTAATTGAGGCAGAAATAAACAGATGAAGCCTCGCAGCTTCTAGATACAGAGTCTTTCCTCATGGGTCCTGATGGAACCCACAGCTCAAGGTCAGGGTGAGGCTGTTGTAGGTCAAATCATCCACTCATAAAGGGAAGGGAATTTAGAAATGTACTGCTCTGACAGAAAGAGGTGGGGTAAAAGCCAGGTCAGAAGTGAAGTTTAAGCAATACTAATAAAGTTCTTGGCTGAAATTTAGTGACAGTCAGAATGCCTCATGAGGAAAACATTTTGCAGGAGGGTTACACTGATTTTTAAGGTGGGATTCTTCGGCACGTATGAGTGTGTGTATGTAAACATATGCACAGCCCAGAAAATATGTACAGTATAAACACACACATCTGATCGCATTCATCCTTCTAAGTAAATGTCAACTGCCACGGAGAAAATGTGTGTTCAATCCAATGACCAGAAACCCAATTCCAAACTCCGAGGTCCCCCTCATCCCTCTTGATCCCCGATGACAATCACTCCAGGTGACAGAGATTTCTGCATGGAGGCCCACAGAAAGTACATAAAGATGAGAAGAGGAGCCAGAGCGTCTCTGAGGCCCCAGGCACAGGTGGTGGGGCTGGCCCCGCCCACGAGGGGAGAACGGAACGGATGGGGCGGGCTGGGTGGGGGAGCAGGGGCTACTCACGCTGTCGTTGCTTCCCTTGTTGTCCTCGTACTTGGTTTCTATGTGAATGGAGAATTTCGGCAGAAAGGAGCACTATGGGGAGAGAGAAAGGTTTCATCAGCGTACCAGTTTTTTCTCTGTTCACGTCTTCAGCTTAGCCTCTGGATGCGCTCCTGGCCTTCTGGTTGTGACCACTGTCCACAACCAGAGATGTTACGACACTAAGTCCATATCCAAATGTAAGCAAAGCTACCTTTGGCGACGTGAACACAACTTCACCCAGAAGTCAGGCCAGAGAAAATAATTAGGCAATAAGACAAGTTGGCTGGAGAAGGCAATGGCAGCCCACTCCAGTACTCTTGCCTGGAAAATCCCATGGATGGAGGAGCCTGGTAGGCTGCAGTTCACGGGGTCGTGAAAAGTCAGACTCGATTAAGCGACTTCACTTTCACACACTAGAGAAGGAAATGGCAACCCACTCCAGTGTTCTTGCCTGGGGAATCCCAGGGACGGCGGAGCCTGGTGGGCTGCTGCCTATGGGGTCGCACAGAGTCGGACACGACTGAAGTGACTTAGCAGCAGCAGCCACAGAAGAAAGATAAGTTGGCGAAGAGGACATTTCCCAAAGGAGTATATTCTGTGAGTCCGACCACAGGCTTTATAGAAAAGCAACCCCCTGAAACGGAGACAGTTCCAGTTCCAGGGTGCTTCCCTTTAGGGAGCAGCTACCATGGCTGGATACCTGGGGACCAGCCTTAACCATTATATAAATATTCATAATAAGCTGAAGGTGGTAGAGTAGAGCTTTACGGTTATAAATTACTTAAGTCAGACAGACCTGGCTTTTAGTTTAGGGTTTATCACTTGATAGCCATGTGACTTTGGACAAGTCATTGAACTTATCTGAACCCCAGCAATACTGAAACAGAGACAGTAATGATTACCTAACAGTGACATTGTGAGGGTTAAATGAAACCATGTGCATAAAACATATCAGTGCTGGGTATCGAGCAAACATTTAACAAATCAGTATAAGGCTGCATGTGAACTTGACATAAAAGACAGCCTCTTTTCCTGCCAGCACAGGGGAGAAAAACCCCAAATGCACATCACCCTGACATCTTCATCTCACTGAGCCCATTCCACGTATTCAGTAGATGACGGGTTAGTGTAGCTTGACAAGAGGATTTTGATGGAGGTCGATGTGGCTTTCCTCCTGCTGGCACTGGCCCCGAGCTGGGCATTAACCTTCCTGACCACCCAGAGACAGGATCGCAGACCTCAGGCAAAGGACACAGCCACTTCACTGGGAGCTGCAGGCATTGGAGGAGTGAGGCTCGGGTCCATGAGCGCCCAGTTCCAAGAGGTTGCCTTGTTTATTTACCCAGTGTGCATAGACCCGGCACTGGTCTCAGTGCTTCTAAGTTCTAATTCATTTAGTCCTTCTAACTATCCCATGAAGTAGGAACTATTATCATTATCCCCTTTTTAAAACTGGAATATAATTGCTTTACAATGTTGTCTTGGTTTCTGCGGTACAACAATGCAAGCCGGCCATAATTATATGCATGTCCCCTCCTTCCTGAGCCTCCTTCACCCCTCCCACCCCACCCCTCTAGGTCATCATCACAGAGCACCAAGCTGAGCTCCCTGTGCGATACAGGAGCTTCCTGCTAGCTAGCTATTTTACATACGGTAGTATACATACATTAACGCTACTCTCTCAATTCAATCTCCCAACTATGTCCACAAGTCTGTTCTCTATGTTTGCACCTCTATTCCTGCCCTGCAAATAGGTTCATCAGTACCATTTTACTAGATTTCACATATATGTTTTAATATATATTTGTTTTGCTCTTTCTGACTTACTTCACTCTGTATCAACAGGCTCAACTTTCATCCACCTCACTACAACTGACTCAACTTCATTCTTTTTATGGCTGAGCAATAGTCCATTGTGTATATGAACCACCTCTTCTTTATCCACTCTTCTGTCAATGGACATCTAGGTTGCTTCATGTCCTGGCTATTGGTTAAGTACATGGCCCACGATCACACAGCTAGTAAAAAGTAAAGTCGTGATCGAAAGTCTGGTGGTCTGATCAGTGTCCATGCTCTTGATGACGACTCCACTGGTTTTCAGCAGCACCTGTAGCAGCAGCACCCTGGAACTTGTTAGAAAGGCAAATTCCTGGGGCCAATGCCAGACCCACTGAATCAGAAACTCAGGGCATGGGGCTCAAGCATTTTTGTTTGTCAAGCCTTCCAGCATGCTAATGCAGGTGTAAGCTGGAAAACCACCCCCACTATACCATGTATGGGAAGGAAAGAGAGAAGATGCATTATCTAAAATCCCGTGGTCCACCATACACACCCTTGCCCCACCTGGTCATCCCACAGTGGCCATGATCCCCTTTCAGCTCCACTGAGATCCCCCAAGCGGCATCTGTGCAAGAAAGCAGAGGCCTGCGATGTGCCATTGATAATTCTCCTGACATCACACGTCTGTGTGCATTCAGCGTTCATCTGTCTTAATCCCAGTGAAACAAGCAAGCTGAACCGTGACTAAGGAAACATGGAAACAATCAATCCCAGTAATTGCCTTTATGGAGAACGAAGCCTTGCGATCATTCATTAACACCTTCTTTGCTGTCTCCTCTCAAACAACCTCTCACTGCACAACTGTTGCCCTCACACCCAGACCCAGGGAGTTCTAAGGAGGGGCTGCCTGTCATGAATCAAGATGGAGCAGCTCAGAGCCCCACCACAGAGCTCTCAACAGCCATGTGAACTTGAGAACATGAACCTGCAGAGGCTTTTCAAAATAACAAGCTTCAGGTGAACTGATTTGTCCTTTTTTAACCCATAATTTGTCTTCTCTGGTGGCTCAGCCAGGAAGAATCCACCTGCAACACAGGAGCCATAGGTGACATGGGTTTGATCCCTGGGTCAGGAAGATTTCCTGGAGGAGGGCATGGCAACTCACTCTAGTATTCTTACCTGGAGAATCCCATTGGCAGAAGAGCCTGGCAGGCTACAGTCCATAGGGTCCCAAAGAGTTGGACATGACTGAAGCGACTTAGCACTCATGCAACCCATAATTCAAGAGGCTCAATCCAATGTGTGCACAGTACCAAGTAGCAAAAGAATGGAGCTGTCCAGGGTGGGGAGGTGGGTCTAGTGAGTCA
This sequence comes from Muntiacus reevesi, assembly GCF_963930625.1. NCBI lineage: Eukaryota > Metazoa > Chordata > Mammalia > Artiodactyla > Cervidae > Muntiacus > Muntiacus reevesi. Next base: position 13,377,790 of record NC_089266.1, on the reverse strand, counting down.
GAGTGGAACCTGTAAAGAGTTTTTAATTGGCTGAGTCTCTAAACCACTTAACTAAGGTCAAACAAGTGAATTTTAGCATTTGGATATTAAACCCAAAATACAAAATGCAAAATTCTTATGCAATTTAACGTTGTTATTTTTGAGTCAAGGGACTTAGGTTATTTTCATGTCAGAATAGCAACCCTGCAAGAGGCTCGAAGGGTACTTGGTTTTGGCAAGGCAGTGGGAAGACACAGATCAGACAGGCCAGCCCCAGGCTACTCAGCTCTATCTCCTTCAGCAGTGGTTTGGGACTGATAATCCCTTTAGGGTATCAATGGCTGATTCTCAGAGCCCTGTAGTATACATTGCCTCATGTTAACATCTGAAATGTCTCTGGCTCGGGGCATTTTTGACATTATCACTAAAATCTTTCCAACTAGATGTCCATCTTGAAATCAACTCCTGCTTCTCCCAAGTAGGTCAGCTTCCCTAAAAATCCAGCTCTCTAATCCTCAGTCAGTCAGTTAAGTCACTCAGTCATGTCTGACTCTTTGCGACCCCATGGACTGTAGCACGCCAGGCTTCCCTGTCCATCACCAACTCCCGGAGCTTGCTCAAACTCAAGTTCATTGAGTCGGTGATGCCATCCAACCATCTCATCTTCTGTTGTCCCCTTCTCCTCCTGCATTCAATCCTGCCCAGCATCAGGGTCTTTTCCAATGGGTCATTTCTTTGCATCAGGTAGCCAAAGTACTGGAGTTTTAGCTTTAGCATCAGTCTTTCCAATGAATATTAAGGGTTGATTTCCTTTAGGATGGACTGGTTGGATCTCCTTTCAGTCGAAGGACTCTCAAGAATCTTCTCCAACATCACAGTTCAAAAGTGTCAATTCTTTGGCGCTCAGCTTTCTTTATAGTCCAACTCTCACATCCATACATGACTACTGGAAAAACCATAGCCTTGACTAGACGGACCTTTGTTGGCAAAGTAATGTCTCTGCTTTTTAATATGCTGTCTAGGTTGGTCATAACTTTCCTTCCAAGGAGTAAGCATCTTTTAATTTCATGGCTGCAATCACCATCTGCAGTGATTTTGGAGCCCAGAAAAATAAAGTCAGTCACTGTTTCCACTGTTTCCCCACCTGTTTGCCATGAAGTGATGGGACTGGAGGCCATGATCTTAGTTTTCTGAATATTGAGTTTTAAGCCAACTTTATCACTCTCCTCTTTCACTTTCATCAAGAGGCTCGTTAGCTCTTCTTCGCTTTCTGCCATTAAGGGTAGTGTCATCTGCATATCTGAGGTTATTGATATTTCTCCCCGCAATCTTGATTCCAGCTTGTGCTTCATCCAGCCTGGCATTTCGCATGATGTGCTCTGCATATAAATTAAATAAGCAGGGTGACAATATACAGCCTTGACACACTCCTTTCCCGATTTGGAACCAGTCTGTTGTTCCTCTAATCCTAGTCGAGTTTAAACTGTTGAGTAAGGCTTTCTTCCTTTCTCCCTGGCTGGCTCCCAATTGTATGTCAACACTGATGCTATCTTAAACCCCTTCCCTTCTCAAGACCCCGTGCTTGACTTCACTTTTCCTTCCTTGCAGTTGATAATTCTGGTTCACAGTTTAACAATGACACAGATCACGTGACAGAAACACCTACATTTTCCCTCTCCTCCATTGTCGCAAATCTGCTTCTTTATGCTGCTTCCTATTCTTCATGAATCAGAGAAAGATGCTGCATTCTTTTTCCCAATGCGGGGGAAAAATATATATATAATGATCAGAACTGAGACACAGAGGAGTCATCAGACCTGAGATGTATCGACTTGGGCAAATTATTTTCCCATCCCCAGTGGGGACAATTTTTTTCTACTCTGTAGGCGTGCTGAGAAGATCAATGAGGATCATTCAAGTAAACCCAGCACAGCGCCTAGCACAGAGTAGGTGCATGGTTATATATATTTGTGAGCTTCTTCTCTGGAAACTTGTTTCATTGATTATTTGCATCTCTCCCTGCTTCCTTCCTACTGCCTAAAAATATAATGAAAAGGGTCATACTCTTAAAAAACAAACAAGCATCAAATATCCTCAGTTAGGTTTCTTCCTCGATCTACAACCAACCCCACTCCTCCTTGTCTTCACAACCAAACGCTATTAAAAGAGCAGTTCATGCTTGCTGGCTGTACTTTTTTACCTCCTATCTTTTTTCTCAAGCAGTGCAATATGGTATGGAAAGGAAAGGAGTGATTATCAGAGAATTTTCAAAGCAGCACTGCGTCTCCATCTACACCCCGTAGGCCTCCCTAAACTGGTTTGTGTGTGTGTTAAGTTGCTTTAGTCATGTCTGACTCTTTGCAACCCCATGAACTGTAGCACTCCAGGCTCCTCTGTCCAAGGGATTCTCCAGGCAAGAATACTGGATTGTCATTTCCTCCTCCGGGGATCTTCCTGACCCAGGGAATGAATTCGTGTTTCTTATGTCTCCTGCACTGGCAGGCGGGTTCCTTACCACTAGGGCCACCTGAGAAGCCCACACTGTTTTATATGACTAAGCAATTCCTCCTGTGACAGCAGCTTTCTTCCCTCTTCTGTTCCTCCAATGAAAGTGGTCCCGTAGGTTCTGCCCTCCACCCGATTTACTTGCTCCAGTTGATCTCATCTGTTCCTGGCTTTTCCATGACTCATTTTTATGAATCCTCCCAAACTGACCTGTCTCACCCTGGCTGCCCTTCTCACAGGTCCAGATGCCCACTGGCTGTCCCCGACAAGGGTCCTCTAGGCACATCAAACTTGAAACATCCATACTGAATCTGAATGTTCTGCACTGTACGAGTTTCCCAGAGCTGTCAAATTACCATGGATCTGGCGGCTTAAAACGACAGAAATGTATCTTCTCATGGTCCTAGAGCCCATAAAAAGTCTGAAATCAAGATGTTAGCAATGTCGTGCTCCCTCTGAAGGCTCTAGGCTTCCAGTGGCCTAGCTTCTCCCATCTCTCCCAGCTTCCAGTGGCCCCAGGGGCTCCTCGGTCTGTGGCTGCAACTCCAATCTCTGCCTCTGTCTCCACATCCCCTTCTTCCCTCCATATGTCCCCCTGTCCTCTTCTTATAAGACAAGTTATTGAATTTATGCCACTTTAAATCTAGTGTGGTTTCATCTCTCATCTCAAGGTGCTTAATTAATAACACCTGCAAAGACCCTACTTCCAAATAAGGTCACACTTGAGGTTTTGGTGGGCCTGAATATTGAGTGGGATGTTATGTCACCTACTGTTTGGTACACTCATCCATCACAAACAGTGAACTGCTGGGTCCTGCTTACTCAGTTTCCCTCCTTAAAGGGAAGACCTGGAGTCTTCTGCTTCTGACCTGAATCTTCTTTTCTCGCTTTGCCTGGTATTCACCCCATAGCCAGTCACAGAAGACCACTTCCCATTTCATTAAACACTTCTGGCTGCCATGTTTTTTGCCCACAATGCCCTTGACATTTCTTTCCTAAATCTTACCATTTCAAACACCACTTCAGAATGATTATCCTGTGTATACAGGTAGCATCCTGTTTGTATTTTTGTCACAGCATTTATCTCCTTTTCCATCACCACATTGAGCTGTCTGTTTGTCCAGCTCACCAACCAGATGACAAGCTCCAAAGCTATTCCAGTAGAAAGATCCCTCCCCTACAAACTGCTGCCATTAGGAATGGTGTGAATCACTGTCTCCCCAGTTATTCAGGCATCAAAGCATCTATTTTACCTCCAGGTTGCCCGAGTCTGCTTTCTGTGACAAAGGGCTTTGCTCCAGCTGGGAAGATACCACTTAACCTAGTCATTCTCAAATATCTAGGGGGTGGGGAAGGGAGCACCCCATCTTCCAACCATGGACTTTCTCAAAATACATGCTATCCCCTAGGGATTTGGACATATTTCCTAGAGTGAGGGAGATTCCATATCACTGAGGGAACTGTCAGAAGTGAGGGAGTGGAAAAAAGGTTGGGAATCCTGACATAACCAAACTTGCATGATGCAAGAAGACAGATTATCAGGAGTGTCACTCACTGACTAAAACTGTCTAAGGGATTCAGAATACTCCTAAGTTCTCCAAGTCACTTGGTTGGCCCACAGCAACATGGTGGTTGTTGTTCAGTTGCTAAGTCGTGTCTGACTCTTTGGGACCCCATGGACTACATGTAGCACGCCAGGCTTCCCTGTGCTTCACCGTCTTCCAGAGTTTGCTCAGATTCCTGTTCATTGTGTTGGTGATGCTATGGAACCATCTCATCCTCTGTCACCTGATTCCCCTTTCGTCTTCAATCTTTCCTAACATCGTGGAGGAAAGACTAAAATACCCATGGTAGACAAGAGTTCTAAAATGGTCTGCAAGATTTCCAGCGCCTGGTATAATCCCTAGTATATCTGCACATCTTGCATAATCCCTCCCCTTAAGTGTAGATGAGACCTATGAATGGAGACTTCCCTGGTGGCCCAGACAGTAAAGAATCTGCCTCCAACTCGGGAGATCTGGGTTTGATCCCTGGGTCAGGAAGACTCCCTGGAGAAGGGAATGGCAACTCACTCCAGTATTCATGCCTGGAGAATTCCAAGGAAGGGGTAGCCGGGCTGACTACAGTCCATGGGGTCCCAAAGAGTTGGACATGACTGAGGGACTAACACATTCACTTTCACTACTCTTCTGAACAGATTACCATGGGGATCAGATAGTGTGGAGTGGAAGTGGCTCAGTCGTGTCTGACTCTTTGCGACCCCGTGGACTAGAAAATCCATGGAATTCTCCAGGCCAGAATACTGGAGTGGGTAGCCATTCCCTTCTCCAGGGCATCTTCCCAACCCAGGGATCGAACCCAGGTCTCCCACAATGCAGGCAGATTCTTTACCAGCTGAGCCATCAGGGAAGCCCCCTGGGGACCAGATAATGTAACATTATATAAGACTTCATTTTTAGAAGCAGATGTTTTCTTTTATTCTTTTTTGCTATTCTGGGTCTTCATTGCTGTGCATGGCTTTCCCTAGTTGAGGCAAGTGGGGGTTACTCTTCATTGTGGCGTGCGGTCTTATCTTGTGGAGCATAGGCTCTAAGGCATTCAAGCTTCAATAGTTGCAGCTCGCATGTTTAGTTGCTCCACAGCATGTGGAATCTTCCTGGACCAGGGATCGAACCCACATCCTCTGCATTGGCAGATGGACTCTTATCCACTGTACCACCAGGGAAGTCCAAAGCAGGTTGGTTTTGAGGAAGTAAGTTGCTATGTCCTAGAGTGCAACCTGAGGGAAGTGTCTAAGAGCCAAGAGTGACCCCTGGAGGCTAGCCAACTAGAAAACCAGACTTCAGTCCTACAACCACAAGAAACAGAATTCTGTCGAAAATCAAGTAAGCTTGGAAGAGGACCTTGAGACTCAGATGACATTGCAACTGTGGCTGAGATTTTGATTTCAGTCTGATGAGACTTTGAACCAAGGACTCAACTAACCTGAGCCCCAGTGGAAATGCTGAGAAAATAAATTTGTGAAGTTTTAAGTCACCACATTTGTGGGACATTTATTATACAGCAATAGAAAACCAATATAATACCCAACCTCAAGAATACAACCACTGCTTCCCTTCCAAATCACTCATTTGGCTCTCATCTGAGTGAAGTGTCACTGACTTTGAGATCTGAACATATCTAGGAAAATGGGATGGGGAATTTGTACTCTTTCTAACTTAGTTCCATCTGTAATGTCATCCTCTCTGTCAACGGCCACTGCTAACTGCCCAGGGGGATATTTACTAGAAACGGATGCCATGAAACTTGCCACTAATTGTTGTCCAAATGCAGCAGTGTGCACCTAGCCCACAAGGAGCAAGTGTGGTTGTTCAGTAGAAAGACGACAAGTTTTGGAGTGAAACGACCTTTAATTCAAACTCCGGCTTCTTTTCACACAAACTGAGACCTTGGGCGAATTTCTTAATCACTCTGAACTTAAGTTTTCTCATCTGTAAAATGGATATGATACTAATCTCTTAGCTGTGGAGTGAGATAATAAATGTCCAAGGCCAGGCCAAGGTCTGGCTGAACAGATACTACAGAAACGTTGGTGTGCCTCATTGTACTCCTCTCCATAAAATCCCACAGACCAGATGGGGACTAAATAGAGATGGCATGTATGTAGGAAGAACCCTCCACTGTGTGTGTGTGTAAGGATGCCCTGGGAGGTTGTGAATTTGCTGAAGTGGCAGCAATAGGAGAACACCTGATCAGTCCTTCCAGCCTTGCTCTGACCCCTAACTTGTATTTTGAGGACACATCATCATATCTTCCAGGTCCACCCTCTTTACTGTCTTCCTTTTCCTAAAACAGCTCCTCTTTCTGCACAGGGGCCCTTTCCTTTCACCTCTTCTCAGATTTCCTTGACCTCTTTGCCAATTTCACAGAGAGAAACAAGAATACTATCAGAATTGAGTTTCTTCTTTCCCAGATTTAAAGGCTTTATGCCTGCTAGTTCACTTAGCCTTATTTTAAAAAACTGAGGCTCAGGTAAGCTAAGAAATAGCATCAAAAGACAGCATTTGGGAGCCCCAGAGGGTCCCATGAGATGAGCCTGCTTACAGGCAGAGGGTGGGGGCACAATGAAGCAGAGAGAGGGGCCATGAATAGCCTCATCCCCCAGGGCCGAGGGGACGTTAATGAGTTCATTTCAGCCCCTCCTCTGCCCTCTTCCTCCCCTGGGCCCATTCAAGATCTGCAACCTTCTCCCTCTCTCTTGTTGACTAGAAAAGCAGCTTGGCCAGAGGATCGTAACAAATATTCCCTTTATTAGATCCAGGGTTTATTTTGCCTCCAACCCCCTAAAAATAACACAGGTATCATGGAGAAATCGGGGAAAGGAGGGAAAAAAACTCTTGTCGTCTCCTCTTTGATTTTCTAGCTTAGATCCTCCTAAGCCAGAGGAGTCTTACTAGTGTTGCTCTCATCTGCGCCCTGCCAGGACTAACTTCCTTTGTACCCAGCATCTGAGCATCCTTAATCTGCCTTCCAAACACAATGTGATCCACTGGAATGAAGCTCTTATTGGAAAGTGATCATCAGGTAGCTGTGAAATCTCCAACACCTGAAACCGAATGTGCAGGAAAGTGATGTTCCCTGTTGAACATTAAAAACATGTACTTGTATCTCTTGGAAGAGATGCGGGGAATCTGCAGTCAGGAAGAAGAAATCCAGGAAAGACGAGTGAAGTACCTAGGCTTCCTGCAAGGATAATTTCCAGACACAGACACACCCCAGTTCAGTGTCAGGAAAGGAAAGCAGCATATGCAAAATGCACGACAGAGCTCAATTTTCTATTCACTACAGACATGCTTTGGAAAAAAAATGAAAGAGCTATTTTTAGTCCAGTGATTGATTAGGGTTGCTATGGCAATAAGAATCACTTACGAGAAGGAAAGTGAATGTAAGCGAGTCTTAAAGTGAAAGAGGGAAGTGCACTGGAAATTTTATAGTCGATTTCTGGGTGGTGCTGGGAGGGCTACATTGTCCACACCTTCCGAGGGAGAGAAGGAATGGTGGCTGTAGAGAACAGGCCAGGGAGGCTCTCTGGGAGCTCTATACTTCAAAAACATGCAGAGGTGAGACTTCTGGAAGACCTGCATCATCCACTTTGAGATCATCATTATTGTCATACTATACCCCCCACAGTGCCCAGTGCATGGTGGAAACTGCAAGCTAAAGGGTATTAATCCCTCCCATACCAGTGAAGCAAAAATTGCATTCTAACAGTATGTTTCTAAAACTTAACCTCATCTGGTGGGGTTGTTAAAAACAGATCCGAGACTCCTTTCCTAATGACTTGCTTTCAGAAAGTTGGTGGAGTCCCAGAGCCCAGACCTGAACCTAGAAGTTGATTTTTCTTTTTAAAAATAGCTTTATTCACTCCCATATTATTCTCTCATTTCAAGTGTACAGATCAGTGGTTCTTAGTCTATTCATAGAGGTGTGCAACCATAACTACAATCTAATCTTAGACTACTTCATCACCCTAAATAGAAGCCCTGTACCTATTAGCAGTCACTCCCACCTCCTCCCCTACCTCATGCTTGAAGCAACCACTGATCTACTTTCTGTCTCTGATTTGTCTATTCTGGACATTTCATGTAAATGGACTAATATAGTATGTGGTCTTTTGTGTCTGGATTCTCTCAGCATCCTTTTTATGGCAGAATAATATTCCATTATATGGATATACCATTTTAAATGTACCCATTCATCAGTTGATGTGTACTTGTGTCCACTCTTTGGTTATTATGAATAACGCTGCCATGGGCACTCTGGTAGACGCTTTGTGTGAACATATCTTTTTATTTCTCTTGGGTATATATTTAGAGTGGAACTGTTGGACATATGGTTATGTTTAACTTTTTGAGGAACTGCCAGATGGTTGTCCAAGTGGCTGCACCATTTTGCATTCCCGCCAGTCTGTCCGAGAGTGCCAGGTTCTCCATAACCTTGTCAGCACTTGTAATTGCCCAGTGTTTCTCAACCCCAGGAAGTTCTGGAATAACTTTGGATCAAGATGATGATCCAAGGTAACCATTCCTCAGTCCAATCTGAGACATGACTCAACACTGAGGTAATAATGACAAAACTGTGGATACTGTACTATCATCAGGCACTGTCTCAAGTATTTGGTATATAATAATTCATTTATTCACTCCTGAACGCTCTCATACAACTCTGTGAGGGTCATTTTACAGACAAGAAAACAAAGGCAGGGTAAGGTTGAATAGTATGCCCCAAATCATACATTTACATGATGGCTCTGGAATGGACTCACTCAGGCTGTCTGGCTCTGAGTTCAAGCTCATGACTCCATATCCTGCTGCCTGTTGAGTATTAGGAAGGCACATGAGTGTCTTTCCATTGGAGTTAAGTGCTCAGCTGGGGGTGGTTAAGCTCCCTCAGTATGTCCTATGGCCAATGACAGCAGAGGAAACATTGTGTGTGTGCATCCATCTAATGATCAGTTTAGTTCAGTCACTCAGTCTTTCTGACTCTGTGATCCCGTGGACTGCAGCATGTCAGGTTTCCCTGCCCATCACCAACTTGCTGAGCTAGCTCAAACTCATGTCCATCGAGCCGGTGATGCCATCCAACCATCTAATGACAGATGTGCCTACTTTAAATAAGCCCAAAGAGGCTTATTCAAATAGGAGGCACCCAAAAGATATATTGGGGAAATAGTTATTAATTTAAGAAATTTACAGTGGTATTCTTAAAGGATGCAAAAATATCCTAGTACCTTTAAAATACAATCATTTTCAAAAATTCAAATGTCAATATGATGACTTAAGATAACTCCTACTGTGGAAGTGCTCTTATTTTAAAAAATTCTTTTTTGGCCATGTGACTTGCAGGATCTTAGTTCCCTGACCAGGGACTGAATCTGGCCCATGACAGTGAATACTCCAAGTCCTAACCACTGGACCTCCAAGGAACTCCCCTGGAAGTACTTCAAAAACCTTGCCCAGAACCAGGAAGGGCATGAATTCTCAGGTGTGAAAAAAAATTACAAGTTAAAAAATGTTCATTACTGCAATGTTGGTCCTATAAAGGACAGGGAAACAATCCCAAAGTCCATCAGTAGAATGTTGGTTAAGTACATTGTCGTGAACTCTAAAGGTTTTTAAAAAGCAAAGTGCAAAAGAGAACAACTTCCTTTTTGCAAAAAGAGGGGGGAAAAGCATGTTAGCATATGCACAGAAAAAACAGAGGAATAGATATCAAAATATTTTCTTAGAGGAGAAAAGTTAAATTATGGGGCCCTTTAATTTTCTGTGATACAGTTTCTTGTGGTACTTGAATTTTATAATAAATATCTACTTTTTCAGTAAGCAGAAAAAATTCAAATCCAATTTAAAAAGTACACAAACAAATCCATGATATCCCAAAGTGACTACATTATCTCTAATGGAAGTCACAAGATGACTAAAAGTTTTCACTGTTTCAAGTGGTTCCTGTATCACACTTTTATGGAGTCTTAGAATGAGGTGGATCTGACAGGTGATACAGTAGTTCAAACCACTTTTTAAATGGCATCAGAGTTCTTTCTTCAAATAATATGTTAAGTAAGTATTTGGTGGCTAGTGAGACATGTTCATAGAAATTCCTGGGCCAAAAGAAGAAAAGTTTGAAAATCGCTGACTGAGCCTAGTAATACAATGCTTTATTTCTGGTTACCAGCCAAAATTCTTCCATGTCTGAGAGCCAGCATTTTACAAGGAGGCTTGGAGTCAAGAAAATTAAATGTAAGAGTTGAGACTCTGGCTTGGGGCAGATAAAGTACTTATAGGCTTTTAAAAGATCATTTCCTTTAAGCATTTATCTGGAATTTAATGCATTCCTCTCTGACCATCTTGTTCTGAAACTCTATCAGACTTGATCTTCTCTCTAATGGAACCCCCATGAAGACACTGATTCTATGGTACTATATTCTGTATTATCATATTAAATATACTCCAAGGCCATAAAGGGAATTTCAGCTTGAGATGGGATCATTCATAAAACTGAACTTGCAAACGCCTCCTCCTTTCACTAACAGGAGACTTACGTTCAGAATGTTCCAGTGAACCTGGTGAAATAAGTCTAACGGTTAAGATTTATTATCTCCTAGGAATTCAGAGCTGGAGCCTGTGCTGTTTGTACAACAGTAGACTGTGGGTGGTGAATCTGTATGTAGAGACAGTAGACAACTTAGATTTTAAAGTACCTTTCAACTTTTAAAATTCTTCATCGGAAAATTTTTATCCTTCCATTTTGACTGAAAATTTGTCCCATAGTTGGAAAGTAATATAAACTCTTCTGTGCATAGAAAACCTTTAATAGACACAACAGTTTCAAGAAGGTGTATGTCTGGCTGTCCCACATCTATTCAGAATCTCAGTCATCCTGCAGGGATTGATGCAAATAAAATAAGGGAGATATTTGAGCTTTCTTGGCTGTTCTGGGTTCCCAGGGTCATGTATGACTATATAATCTAGGTGGGTGGCCCTAATGACAGAGTAGTTAGGAAAAAAAAAAAAAAACTGCAAAGAAGACAGGTCCAGAAAAATGAGAAGGGGAACCCAAGTGGAGAAAAAAGAAGAATTTTAAAGCAAAGAGAAGGCAAAAAGGAATAGCATATAAGTAATACAGGCGAGGATGAATTGGAGAGTGGTTTCCCCAATATAGACTGCATCAGAAGTAAAATGTGGCCAAGAGGAGCAGTGGGACCTGAAAGAGAAGTGGGGGAGGGTGAGAGAGAAAGGGGGTGTGTGGAAGGCAGAGCATGGAAGTATGGCAGGAAAACAGCTGTTTGTATTCCAGCCCACAGTAAGGAAATGAACACCAGCCTCTCCGCTGCTTTTCACTAGCCTTCACCCTACACTGAGGCTTCTATTCATTCATTAGTTCCTCCATTGATGGAGCCTCGTCCCTCTTCTGATATGCTGAGTAACAGCCACTCACGGGAGAAGCAAGGCCAAGAGGGAGAGGGAGCAAATGCATGAATGAAAGTAAGTTTTCTCAATGGGGAATGGTTTGCTACTGGCGCTTCTAAGAAAATTGAGAAGGGAAACTAAATTCAGGCTCATTCAATCTACAGTTGGACCTGCCAAGGCAGAAATAAGCAGATGATGGTGAATACCAATAGCTACACACGATAAAGGCAGGGCAAGGAGTTAAGGAACAGGTGGAAAGAAACTGCATGTAAATGAAAAAGAACTGTATGTAAATAAGAGATTGGAACAAATCAGTGACTCCCCATATACAGGTTGGCATATGGCCAGGTAGGAAACTTCCATATTACAAGCCTTCTCAGTTAAAGATGGTTAACAATCACCCCCTCTTCACCAACTGGGCAAATTCCTCACGTAAATATATACTATCATGTAGTTTAGAGTATCTTAGTGATTAGAAAGGTTGAAAGATGTGGGGGAAATTTTGCATTCACTTTATTTAATTACGGAAATGTACTATTTCAGTGTATCCACATTTATACATGTTTCACTTTATTTTTGCAGAAAGAAATCTGCCCACAAAATCTTCCCGGTTGTATTATTCCAATCGCATCAACTTGAACTGAACACAACTCCATAGACATCAATAAATTGTATTAGAAGAGAAATCTAATTTTCAGCACAAGTAGAAAATAGAAAAGAAGGAAAAAAGTATTTCTTAGGGAAATCTTCTTTGGAAAATGCCTTTCAACAAATAATTTTTCCTTTGGTGATTGTCCTCTGTTAAGTCATTCTTATGGACCTAGAGATTACCATACTAAATAAAGTAAGTCAGAGAAAGATAAATATCATATGATACCGCTTAAAGGTATAATCTAAAAAAAAAAAAAAAAAACTTATTTACAAAACAGACTCACAAACAGAGAAAACAAAATTATGAGGACTTCCCTGGGGGTGCGGTGGATAACAATATGCCTGCCAAGGCAGGGGACACTGGGTCAATCCCCGGTCTGGGAAGATTCCACATGCTGAGGAGCAGCTAACCCTGTGTGCCAAACTACTTGGCCTCCGCTCTAGAGTTCGTGAGCCCTAACTACCGAGCCTGCATGATGCAGCTACTGAAGCCTGAGAGCCTAGAGCCTGTGCTCTGCAACAAGAGAAGCCCCCAAAATGAGAAGCCCATGAGCCGCAGTGAAAAGTAGCCTCCACTCATTGCAACTAGAGAAAGCCCACGCAAAAGCAACGAAGATCCAGAGCACCCAAAAGTAAAATAATAAATAAAAATTAAAAAAGAAAACAAAATTATGGTTACCAAAGGGGAAACAGGGGATAAATTAGAAGTCTGGAATTAACAGATATACAATAGTATACGTAAAATAGATTAACAACAAGGTTCTACTGTATAGCACAGGGAACTATGTTCAGTACCTTCTAATAACCTATAATGGAAAAGAATCTGAAAAAGAATATATATATATATGAATCATTTTGTTGTACACCTGAAAGTAACACAACATTGTAAACGAACTATACTTCAATTTTAAAAAAATGCAAATAACTTTAAAACACTACCTTATGGTAAAGTAGCATATTTTACCTTCTGCTCCCCCCACTCACTCAAAAATAGCTGAATCAATTTTTGGACAAAGAAGAGACTGGGAGAGCTAGAATAAATGGAAATGGGACAAACTGGACAAACAACACTGGTTGTTCCAAAGTTCCGGCTTCCCCAGGCACCAATCGATTGGGTTGCTGAGATATAGAGACAAGTACGAACCTTGAGCAAGGACTGAGGCACATCTGCAAATAAAGCTGGTTTGTAACAGGGTACTCGTACAACCAGCTCATTTTCTAAATGGAAATAAATCAGAATGCATAAACTCACTGTCATCTCCACATACTGCTGCCTTGGCTGTTTGGTCTAACAGAATTGATTTTGCTTGAAAAGGAACTTCCAGGTTCTGTGTCGCTTGATTCTTCAAAAATCCATTACAGTTGGGAGCTCTTAAAAAAACTCTGGTGTTTTAGTCACAGTAATCTTTAGACAACATATTAACCCACTAAAATTTAAGAGAAAAGTAACATTTACTGAAATAGAATTGATCCACGAGTCTATTTCAGTTCAGTCACTCAGTCGTGTCTGACTTTTTGTGACTAGTCTATTTAGTTGGCACGTAATAGCTCTGACCCTGAAGGAAGCTTCTGGAGCATCTCTAAGTTTCAGAAGACTGGCTTTGCAAAATCCAAGGTCCTATGAACAAATAAGCGTGGGAAGTACTATATACTACGGCTCCCTTTTGGAGATTCACAATGTAGTTATTCTGCAATGACAAAATCTATTAAAATCTGTATAACCAGGCGTTTCCCTTACTTAACTGGCTATGAACCATCTTAGTGGTGGTTATGAATGGTTCTAGACTGTATCCAGCTAAGCTGAAGCTCCAATACTTTGGCCACCTGATATGAAGAGCCGACTCATTGGAAAAGAACCTGATGCTGGGAATATTGAAGGCAAAAGGAGAAGGGGGCGGCAGAGGATGAGATGGTTAGACACCATCACTGATTGAATGGACATGAATTTGAGCAAACTGAGGGAGTTACCAAAGGATAGAGGAGCCTGGCATGCTGCAGCCCAAGAGGTCGCAAAGAGTTGGACACGACTTAGCAACTGAACAACAATAACAATTCTATCTTAGCTTACATAGTAGCTTAGATGGCCAGATAGTCTTTTAATTGCCTTCCAAACAAGACCAATCCCAGGGTTCAGGTATAATAATATATCTTACCTAGACTTGTAAGTATTTCCTAGTTATGTAATTTTGGGGTTTCTACTGCCCTTGGCTGGGACTCAGTGAAAGGTGGGGAGGAGAAGCTTAAGATGGATGAGAGGACTTGAGAGGAATGTGCACACAGCACCCATCAGCTCTTTCATTTACTGGAGAAACTGATGAGGTCAAGACAGAAACTGAAACTCCTATCCAAGACAGTTTGCTGCTTTCAGAAAAATACCTCAGTCTCCCTAGTGCTACCCCTGGGAAGATAACCTGAGTTCATCCTGGGTGACTGATGACCCAATTATGAGTAGCCCAACTCTCTTCCCTGGCTGGACTAACCCAAACCTGAACAACTCTATCTCTCATTGTGGCTCAGTACTGTGGGAGGTTCTCATGCAAGTGTCATTTCCTACTCCCTGGTCTGTTATAGTTGACTTTTTCTACCTCTTCAATGAAAGAATTAAAATGTTGGGTAGCACTGGACAGCCCATTATTATCTTTGGGGAACAGTCAGTCGTTCCAACTAAGAGAAAAGGTGCTTTCCATTTGTCATCACCTCTTCTTCAGATTCTTTTTTTTTCTTTTCAGATTCTTATTAAAAGATGTTTTGGTGGAGTGGGTGCTCACAGTAGCAAAGTATATACAGCAACTGTATATTCTAGGTCACGGCTATTGACTTACTATAGGCTTGAATTTTCAATTTTTACAAATGAGAAGAAAATCCTTTTTCCCCCCTGCTTCATTACTACCAAGGTTGAATTGATGCTGCTGAGCTATGTTCATATTCTAGAATGGCCTTTTTTTAGCCCTAGAAAAACAAAATCGGCCCCTTTGGAAAGCAGCCAGTCTCCTCGGGCACCTTCCTCTGTGACTTTATAAACTTCAGAAGAACCGGCAGGTTTTGAAGAACTGGTTAGATGATCTGTCCTCTGGAAAACTGTCGTCATGTCATTCTTTGTTTACTGTATAATTAAGATTTCTTTTTCCTATAACTGAGCTAAAGATATTTTTTCCACTTCCTGTGCAAACGGCATTTCCACATAATCCTAAACACACACAGTCACTCATAGTGATGAAAAAGCTTTTACGTCTTAATAACTGTGATAATACGGAGGCCCAAGATGAGCCTAAAGAGAAAGTTCTCTTAGCTGGATTTCTCACAAATGAGGGCAGCGTGAACTCTCAATAATAGGTTGGACAGTCAGAAATAAGACCCAGGGGATCCTAGGAATAGACATACACTGCTCTGAACTAATGCTATGAGGAAAGACACCTGAGAGCCCCTCTGCCTCTCTGAGCGAGGGAGGAGTGTGGTGACCCCAGTTGGGAGTTTGGCTTTGGGGTAGTTTTGCTTTGGGGCACAGGCAGGAAATATGGGGCTTGGAATGATATCAAGAAGAGATATTCAGGATTAAAAGATCAGGGGATAAAGAGCCCACTGAAAACGCATTTAAAACAGGGGAAAAGATGAAGACAACTGAAAGCATCTGTCCTAAATCCTGGGAGCAGACCCTGTCGTTAGAGAGAAGAGTGGGCTCTTCCTTCCAGGCAGAAAGCGTGAGAACATGGCTGAGTCTTAGTCAGGAGGAGGAAGGCAGCTTCAAAATCAGAACTTCGAGCCTATAACTATGCACCTGCAGCCAGAGAGGAAAAAAGCCAGAGATCCTCACTGGGGAGATGGAAAGAAAAGCTGTGCTATATTTGGGACGGAAAATAAAAGTGGACGAGCCGGGAACAATGTTGCTTGCCTATGGAGAATTAAATCCAGACCTTGCCCTGAGACTCAAAGCTACCATGATCTGCCCTCCATGTGTCTGAGCATCCAGGATCCAGAAAGATCACTTGCCCACTGAGCCTGGAATGACCAGGTGGTGGACTGAATGTTTGTGCCTTCCCTATATATGTTGAAGCCCTAATCCCCAAATGTGACAGTGTTTGGAGGTGGGGCCTTTGGGAGGTAATGGGATTTAGATGAGGTCATAAGGGTGGGGCCCTAACAATAGGATTAGTGTCCTTATAAGAAGGGACCAAAGAGCTTGCTTTCACTCTCTCTCTGCCATATGAGGACACAGCAAGATGCCTGTCAGCAAATCAGGAAGAGAACTCTCATCAGGAAAGGAATCAGCTGATACCTTGATAATGAACTTCCCAGACTCCAGATCTATATAAAATAAATGTCTGATGTTTAAGCCACCCAGTATATGGTGTTCTGTGATGCAGCCCAGGCAGACTAAGAGCAGGTGTCTGCAGGTGGGAGTTCCACTCTCCCTATGGTCCAGTTCAAACTCTACCTGCTCCAAGAAATCTTCCCACCTTTTTCTCAGGCAGAATTTCTCTTTTCTGCACAACCCTCTGTCTGCACTTTGACTCTAACACTTAGCCCTAGTCTTCCTTGAAATACTGACAGCTATGTATTAATTTGCTCTCACCTTATTTTTCCCCGCTCAAGTCGCTTCAGTCGTGTCTGACTCTTTGTGACCCCATGGACTGCAGCCTGTTAGACTCCTCTGACCATGGGATTTTCCAGGCAAGAACACTGGAGTGGGTTGCCATTTTCTTCTCCAGGGGATCTTCCTACCCAGGGATCGAACCTGTGTCTCCTGAAGTCCCTACTCTGCACCATTCAGTCCATTTCACTCCCTGAGCCAATCCTAACTGAGGCAGAAGTACTAATGTTGTCCTAATGTGTCACTTGATTGGCCCTAACACGAACGTGGCATGTCAGCTGCAGGACAGCTTCCCGAGTTTCAGAATTCTCTCTCCTCTCTTTTCCTTGGTTTACCAATGTGCCCCTGTTCTTATAACCTGATTTTTGTATATTAGTTTCTGAGACCACTTCTGCCCCACTGTCAGCCCCTCCCTGTAACAGGTCTGCCAGATAAAATATGACATAAGCCCTCTTCCCTCGTTTAGTATAAGTATAGCCCATGCAATATTTGAGACATACCAAAAATTTACTTGCTGTTAATCTGAAAATTCAAACATCTGGACACTCTGTACTTTTCCTTGCTAAAGCTAGCAACTTTCTCACCCTAGCAGCTCATGACCAAGTAACCTATGTAAGAGGGGAATGCTATCTTCTTGTCTGTACATCTTCTTGAGGGCCACAGTCCTGTCGGTGAAGCTTATGGCTCCACTCTAGGGGCCAGGGTTCTCCTTTTCACACTCTAGTTGCTTGCCTGGCTGGATCCCAGTGCCATTCATTCTGCCTGTTGGTCTGAACCTCTGCTGTGAGCCCAGTTCAGAGCTCATCTAGGTCTGAGTGTCAGCCTGTCCTCTGAGCTGTTGTGATGGCCTGTCCCATTTTGCCTCCAGAAAACTCCCTGACTTGCAAGTGATTCCCAGGATTTAACTGGAATATCTAACTATTTCCCACCAGACTGTGACTCCCCAAAGGGGCAGGGATTACTGTTTAATGAAACCTAGCATATAACATGATGCTTTACACACTGCTGGTGCTTCATCATAAATTACTGTTAATCTAAAGTTAAAAGACGGTGTTATGGGTTAAATTGTGTCCCCCTCTAAATATATGTTGAATTCCTAACCCCAGTTCCTCAAAATGTTATCTTATTGGGAATTAGAGTTGTAGCAGATGTAATTAGTTAAGATGAGGTCAAACTGGCATAAGGCAGGTCCTTAATCCAATATGACTGATTCCAAAGAAGAGAGACTTCCCTGGTCTCTGGTACAGAGACTTCCCTGGTACTGAAGATAGGAGTCCATCTGTCAATGCAGCGAACACAGGTTCGATTCCTGGTCCAGGAAGATTCCACATGCAACTAAGCCCGTGGGCCACAACCACTGAGCCCATGCACCTACAGCCTGTGGTCTCCAATAAGAGAAACCACCACAATGAGAAGCCAGCTCACCACAACAGAGTAGCCCCCGCCCGCCTCAACTAGACAAAGCCCACATGCAGCAACAAAGACCCAGTGCAACCAGCAGTAAAGAAATACAATTATAAAAAAGAAGAAGAGAGACACACAGCGAAGAGGATGCTAGTGAAGACACAGTCACACAGAGGGAAGACAGCGATGTGAAAATGGACGCAGAGATTGGAGTGGTGCTTCCACAAGCCGAGGAATGCCAGAGGCCACCAGAAGCTAATAAGAGACAAAGAAGGACTCCTTCCCTACAGGTTGGAGAGGGAGCACTGCCTTCCTGACAACTTGATTTAGACTTCTAGTCTCCAGAACTGCTATAAATTTCTGTTGTTTTAAGTGACCCAATTTGTGATTCTTTGCTACGACAGCTCTAGGGAACTAGCTTAAGGATTACCATTGACCCAAAAAATGAGAATCTAGAAGAAATCAAATAATACTTGAGAGTTAGAAGGGGCTGACTATGAGATTATATAACTATAACTTCTTTACGTTTTGTCTCCAAATTTCCTCAAACAGAAACATCATCATTTGTGTCCCTTTAAAAATCTGAACCATATGATTAGAACTGCATGAGTACTGTGGGTCAGAGGCTGGGCAGAAGTAAAGGCTATGAGTCCCTCAGAAATCCTCCGTGGTCTGCACAGAGGTGGGCATAAGAGACCAAGATCCATGGTGAGAGAGACTGGCAGGAAAGGTTTGGGAGGTACATCCCTGTGGGGTGATTTTGTCAGGAACCGCGGTTTCCATTCTGTTGCCTTCTGTTTTCAGAACCTCAGTACTTTAATATACACACTTAAAAAATGAAGACAATATCACAAAACATTTTTCAGACTTCATTTCTCTGTTAATTATTCCCACATTTCATTAGTAGCGTCATGAGTTTATGAAGAATAGGTGCTACTGGTTTGGGTCAAGCCAGAGTGACCCAATTCTAAGGCAGCAAATAATTGTCTTTGCGTAGTTACAGCAACAAGAATTCTCTTAGCCAAGCAACTATGGGTTACATTTCAAATGAGAAGTCCATGCACAAGCTTTTGGAGATGTAGGAAGTGGGATAACATCAGCTACCAATCAAATCAAATCAAATCTTAGACAATCCTAATGAGCCCAGTCTGCACTGAGACACACCAAAATATATTCCAATTTATTTGTCCATAGAGCTTCCATGGAACTTTCATTCTAGCACTGTACGATATATGATAGCTTGTGCATCTTCAGTTATGTCCAACTCTTTGCAACCCTATGAACCGCAGCCTACCAAGCTCCTCTGTCCATGGGATTTTCCAGGCAAGAATACTGGAGTGAGTTATCCTTTCCTACTCCAAGGGATCTTCCTGACCCAGGGATTGAACCCATGTCTCCTGCATTGGTAGGCAGGCTATTTACCAATGTGTCACCTGGGAAGCCCCATGATATATAATAATAATGAGTGTTTACTGAGTATTCACCATGCATCAAGGACTAGGGTGAGAGTTCATATGGATTATTTGATAAAATCTTCCTATCACCATCATGAGACAGGAAATAGAGATTTAAAAGGAATTAATCTGCACAACTGTTAAAAGGAGGCAGGATTCAAAAGTTTCCAAAGTCTTTCTCTTGAAGACTGTACAACTGATGGGGCTGGGAGTGCTGTTGGCGGGGAACCATTTAATTTCCTGCTCTTTACGGGCAATATGCTAACAGTCTTCCATCCGCTAGATCAGGGGTTGATAAACTATAGCCTGGGGACTAAATGTGGCCTGCTGCCTGAGCAAATATGCCCATGCCGATATCTCTACATATAGTCTCTGGCTGCTTTCTCAAGGACAGAGACTGTTCAGCCCACAGGCAGAAAGTATTTACTATATGACTCTTTACAAAAAAGTCTTCTGATCTCTGTGTTAGATCATTGAATCATTTTATTAATACCAACAGATCTATTAAAAGGGGATTATCTCAGTTTTAGCGATGAAGAAACTTAGGTTCACAGAAGTTAAGCTCTTGTTCTAGAACAGTGTTTCTCTGATTTCCAAATTATAAAAGTTGTTTTGCCATAGAATTGCCTTTTTTCTCCCGAAGACTGGAGATGGTGCTAAATGTATATTCCTTCATTTCATGAAAAGACATTTTAATATCCAAGAATGAGTGTTCTAATTACCAACAGTCCTTTAAGTGGAATAAATTTAATTTTATGGAAAGCTTTTTCTCCCCCCATTTTGTAAAGGGTGGGTGAGCATGCAGTCATGGACCATCATGAGTTCAAGAACTGGCAATTGAGGGTCACTTCCTTAAGAAATTCAGCTAGTAAGTGGCAGAGCCAGAGGTCTCAAAACAGGTGACACTTTTCTATCTGTTGGGACTATCCATCTACCTCTGACCCAGCATTTCTTCTGTCATTCACTAGTGCAGGGAACCATGCTCATGCCAAGGAAATCATGAATCATTTTTCTCCATGTCTTTCTTACCATCTCTCTCTCCTCTGGATGTTTTTTGTTTGTTTTTGTTTTTGGCTGTACTACACTGCATGTAAGATCTTAGTCCCCCACCCAGGGATGTGTGCAAGTGTAGGGTCTTAACCATTGGATTGCCAGGGAAGTCCCAACCTTTGGCTGTTCTGACTAAAACTAAACACTCAGGACTTCCCTGGTGGTCTAGTGGTTAAGAATCCTCCTGCCACTGCAAGGGACAGGGATTTGATCCCTGGTCCGGGAAGATTCCCACATGCCTTGGAGCAACCAAGCCCCTGTGCCACAACTACCAAAGCCTTTGCTCTAGAGCCCGTGCTCCACAACAAGAGAAGCCACTGCAGTGAGAAGCCTGTGCACCGCAACCGGAGAATAGCCCTCTCTCCCCACAACTAGAGAAAGCCTGCAAGCAGCCAATGAAGACCCAGCACAGCCAAACATAAAATAAATAAAAATAAATGAATCTTTAAAAAAGACTTAGTCTTTTTAAAATTAAAGTAAAAAGTACTCAGTCTTTTTTCTTTAATAACAAATAAAAAATAACCCCCTGTTTATTTTTTATCTTGCTTTTCCCCCCTTTTTAAACTTTTTATTTTGTATTGGGGTATAACCAATTAACAATGTTACAGTCTCAGGTGAACAGTGAAGGGACTCAGCCATGCATATACATGGATCCATTCTCCCCTAAACTCCCACCCCATCCAGGCTGCCACATAACACTGACAAGAGCTCCATGTGCTATACAGGAGGTCCTTGCTGGTTATCCATTTTAAATACAGCAGTGTGAACACTCTTAAACCTGACTGAGTGCAGTTAACCATTTTCTTCTCATGAGAGTTAGATCTGTTTGCCATTGAGGAAAATGATCCATATGAAAATACCAACACAATGACATTACAGACTTCTTTTTTAGTGTAAGCAATGATGCCAGAGGCTCTTAGGACAGGAAGAAATTAGATGACTTTATCAAGTCACTGAGACTGTCCAATCTGAGTAAAATAGTTTGAATGTATGCCTTTCTAGTTTCAAGGTCTTTCTATAAGGGATCAGATCACAGACTATAAGGAAAAGTCTCACCCGCCATTGATAATTACCATCATCTCTTTAATACCACATTGCTAGAAACTGTTCTATTAGAGTGAACTACCACAAGTAGAGCAGTCAAGCTATTTAAAAATACAAGCAAAAGTTAATAATGTAAAGTGATATGAAGGCATTTTAAATTACATTCATATTCTTGAACAAATGAGAACATTCAAATTATTGCACTGTATATAACTATATAATGGCATATATTTAAATATTTCTGATTCTGAATTATTCCTCTATTTTTTAAATTACATTAATAAGATGAGAAGTACAAGGGAAGTTCCAATTACTCCTCTGATCTTAGGCTGAATATTTTTAAATGATTAAATGAAACTTACTGTGTATTCTGGTCCCAGATGTTCATTTGGGCAAGAGGGAAAAGAAAAAAGAGAAAATGATAGATTAAGACCACACTTATACGCAATATAAAACCACAGAACTAACAAATATTGCTGAATAACTATTAAAAATGTGGCAAAGAAACCTTCTGAGAATTAAACTTTCATAAATACTAAGCGTCTCCATGTTTGTTCTTGAAACTCTTTCATATGATACTTCTGTGGTTGGGTAGATAAGGAGTGTAAGACAAGATTCAATTAGCCTATAGGCTTGTGGGTAATTAAAAACTAAAGAGTTGGCCTTAGAAAAGCAGAATTAAAGACTAATAATTCCAGTAGAGCATTTCATTAACCACAAAGGAAATCTTTTAAGTGGAAAAGCAGCTTTTAAAACCAATAAAAAGAGCTTGTTAGGCTGATATTCAAATGGGACCTTGAATTTTCATGTGTTTGAGGTCAGGAACCAAACCTTTTAAATTTTTTGGCCAGTTTCTAGCTCAGTATCAACATTTTGAGTGTCATTATCACTCCACTACAAGTGAGGAGGAAACTGATTTTCATGTTATCTGATTGCAGAGGAAGGGGTCTGGAGTTGAGAGACCCAACAGAACCTTTTACATAAATGATAACAACAGTCAAGTTTTGTTCAGTGTGTGTGGGGAGGGTGTCTATGAAGCAAAGAAGTCAAAATAAACAACTTGATTATGAACAAACCACACCTTAAAATTACTTGGAGATTATTGAGAAAAGAGGGAGAAATAAGGATAATGAAACCTCTAGAAGTGTCACTAAGTAGAGCTTCCTTTTTCTTTTCCATATGCTATTTACAATGATCACTTCAAGAAGGAAGATAGAATAGTTTAGCTTAACCCCTACAACCTCCTGCTAGGAAGAGTGTTGACTTAAAAGTATGGAGACAAAGGGTCAGGGAGGTGTCACAGGGTTCCTGTGAGTCCCTGCTGGGATAATCCACGCTCAATCAGTGAAATCTGAATCCCCCTTTGTCCTTGCATGGATACTTGTGACATACTGGGTGTATAAGGACTTACCTGTAATTGTGTAGGGATAATAGTTCCATGCCTTCTCTGTTACATAAAATATTTTGGGAACAACAGCTCTAGCCCAACTGGGCAGTTTGCTAAGAGGAAAGAAAGAAAAATGACAGTTAGAGTCTGTCCAGTGCCTCACCCTGCTACCACATCTTTCCAGAGAAATAGACTGCTAGAGAAATCAGAGGACTTCTATTTCCGCTCTCCTCTCCACAGCCACTTGGTCCCTATCTCCCTTGTCTTCATCACTGTTAAACTGTCCTCTGTTCGTGTTAGTATTTAGGACACGTAGGATGGCCATAGACAATAGAAGGCAGGAAAGAGGTACAGAAGGGATTGGTTCCCCAGAAGGAACCTTGATTTCAGACTTCTGACCTCCATCCTGGGAGAGGATTAACATGTCTTGTCTTAAAGCCATCCAGCTCACCACAATTTGTTACTGCAGCCCCAGGAAACTAAGGCAATGACAGAGCCATTTCTCTGGAACAGGGACCCAGGCAGCCATTTGCAAAAAACATTCTCAAAACAAGGAAAACCCAAGGAAAACCCCAGGACCGTTAGTGACCAAGGACTGATTAAGCTTTGCTTTGCTTCATTCTGCTTTCCTTCTAAGGCAAACTTCACAGATTTCTGCAGGCCCAGAAAATTCCTTACATATTCCTGTAATATGTTTGCATGATTTCATTCCCCCCCACACTCTACTCTGGAGCTTTCTGTTTTTCCAGTTGCTACTATCTTGTTTCTTTCCTGTGCTGGTGCCTACAGCTAACTGTCTAGGACACCAACGTCTAGCAGTACATCAGACCCAGAGAGAGGACGCAGGCTCTCGGCAGTTGGCGATAAAAAACACCAAGAAGCAGTTGTGAATTGCAAGCTGATCTAGCTAAGAGAGTGGGGACACCAGGGTAATAAGCCCCAAATCCCCCTCTTGGACACGGGGTTTAAATAACATCCAGAGCCAGTAAAATACTGTGCACCTTGTAAGTCTTCCCAAATTGCTTCTCTTCTTTCTGATAGTATCCAAGATCTGCTTTTTAAAACACAAATACGTATTTTTGACGGTTGGCCAGACCTAACTCAAAGAAAGCTCTGGGCCATTTATCACGATTAAAATAAATGGGGAAATCAGAGTCTCCCCTGAAGCCGGGTGGGCATCAGATGAAGGCCACTGCCATAGGTGCGCTGTGAGGGGCATGCAGAGCAGTATTATAATTCACAGAACGGTTCTTTTTGCTGCTGTAATGCAGAATGTCTCACTCTCATAAAATCGTTTCTGCAGTAACTGCTCAATTTACCTTCCCTTTGCTCCACTAGGAAGAGACTTGCTTCCCAACAGAGGATTTTATAGCTTTCGCCGAGGATTTATTCTTTCAGTCACTGAAGCTGGAGGGTAACTGGGATTGAGGTTGAGAGTGGGGAAGTAGCGCTGGGCTGGCTTGCGGGAAGTGGTCACGATCACCAGGTCCCCCGGGTCCCCTACTGCTTGCCCCCACACCCCAGTGTGATATGCCATTGTGTCGTACAAGGAGAGCTTGATTCTACTCATCGGCAAATTGGTTTCTCGTGCTTTCAGTGGATTGAAATGGGATTGTAGAAGCTCCCCAAAGTAAGCTAGGCATTGTTCAGCTTAGACCAAATACTTCTATCTCCCTTCAAGCGTTAGAAACCATTCTCCACTGTTCCGTCTACACTGCACCCCCTCCCCACCCCAGACTCACCAGCCTCTTGATAGTACTTTGGGGTCCAAGTCTTCCTCCCTCCATAACTCATTCCCTGTGTCATTAAAAAAGCCTCCCAGCAGAATCATATTCCTAAGCAACAATCATTTTCTGGAAGGAAGATGACAAACACCAGTCATTTTCCATTCATGTTGAGATTTGTCCTATTTGTAAATGATCAGGACTGCAGGCTCTAGAATCTTTATCTTAGCTGTCTAACCTGCCAATGTATGCAGAATATGCCACACTATCATCAAATACCCTTTCCAAGGCGCCCTAAAACAACAGTTAGCCAAGATGGCTGATATGATTTTATGTGACTCTTCCAAATAGTCTGGGAAGCAGCCCTTCTGGTATAAGCCATTTATTAGGCCAGGCACAGAAGGCATTGGAACAAATTCCACGATGTGCCATTTAAATATTTTTAAGCCTACTACAGACCTTCTCTTAGTCCCTGACTTCCCCAGAGCACATCATTACTCAAGTCGTTTTTGTCTGAGAAAGTAAAATTCATTTTTCCCTGCAGCAATGATTTATCAGGGCTGCAAAGGAAACGGAATTAAATTAGACTCCACTGTTGCTGTCACTTTCATGATGTATACTGCCACACAGCCTACAATTCCAAGGAGAAGCCTGTCACTCAAACTTGCTACCTGGCGTCAAACAAGAATCTCTCTGTTGGAAAGGTGGCATGACTTGAATCATGTTCTCTTGGTCTACTGGCAGAGATCAAACCTCCCAAAATCATTTCACCGTGGCTCAGGCTTTAGAGACACTGAGTAAAAAGACAAAACTCTAAAATAACACGTTTCTCTAAAACCTTTGTCCATGTTTCCCAAGGACAGACTTTTTATATTGTTTCATTTCTTATATCTTTACTTTGTATGAAATAGAACATATCAATGACAGCCAGGTGGTCAACTTGCCTTGGGTTACATGGGACTATACTGGTTTTAGCAGTGAAAGGTCCTACATGCTAAATTCTTCGATCATGAGCAAAATGGGAAGCTGGTCATTCCAGTGCAGTGGTTCTCATTTCAACAAGAAAGAGGTGAGGGAATTTCCCCCGCCAGGGGGTATTTGGCAAAGTCTGGAGACATCTTCAGTCGTGAGAGCTGGGGGTTGGGGATAGGGAGCAATGATGGTCTGGTATCTAGTAGGAAGAGGCTGAAGATGCCCCAAGGCAGGCATAATCTGATCTTGCCTCAGGTTAAGAATGTTTATCTACTTCATAAAGAGTTTTTGGAACTGAATCCTAAACCATCTCTCCCTTCTATGCTTTACAATCCAGATTATCACCAAATTCTCCAGCATATCTAATCTCATTTTGCAATTTATGTTCATTTGGGAATATTTTTTGGCTTCAGGGGTTCTTATTTATTTATTCATGGTTGCACTGGGTCTTCACTGCTGTGTGCGGGCTTTCTCTAGTTGCAGTGAGCCAGGGCTACTCTTCGATGTAGTGCATGGGCTTCTCATTGTGGTGGCTTCTCTTGTGGTGGAGCACAGGCTCTAGGCTCGTTGGCTTCAGTAGTTGTGATGCACCAGCTTAGTTGTTCTGTGGCATGTGGATTCTTCCTGGACCAGTGATCGAACCCATGTCCCCTGCATTGGCACGTGGATTCTTATCTACCATCAGGGAAGTCCCATTTAAGTGTTTCTTAAAAGGTCTTAGCTACCTTCATATCTCCATTTCCACTGGTCCAGGTCAGATATTCTGACCTTTTCTATGTGCCCAAATCTGACATTGACAGTCATTTGATAATAACCAAATTGTCCCTCTCCAATTGTGTGTACAGTGATTTCTGAGGTCTTTAAATTTCTCTTACGCTGCTATGACTTACTCATTTACTCCTTAATGCACTGTCTTCTGGATGGTCTTTGTGTCCTCATCTTAATGTAATTCTTTATACTGCAGCAAAGAGATGAACAGAGTTTCTGGACTAGAGCCATTACCTGTGAGAGATAAGGCTGCTGGGGCATCACCCACAGAAGTTCCTTGAACTTGGACACTGCTGCCACTCTTCCTATAAAAGGACAGTATGTTCTGGATTCTGAGAAAAGCAGCCTACCTTGTGTCAGTTCTTGGAAGGCTCCGTGTGTGAACAGTGTTAGGGTAACATGGCAGGGGTGCTGGGGAGCACCTAGGGGAGTTGACCACATATGTCATCATCACTGGGTAGGAGCGTGGCAGAATCAAGGTGGAAACTGCTTGACAGAATGATCTTGAAGACCCCAAACAGGCTGAGACATCCTGCTTCTGTGGTTTCTCTATGGGAGTAGTCAAAGGGACAGAAGGCATGGGGCCCGGCAGCATGAGAATGTCTGATGTATTCTTAAGGATTGAGGTGGGGACCAAATGAAGAGCATGGACTGAAAGCTACGTCTGAAAGAGGGCCCTTACGTGCTCTATTTTTTCCAATATATATTAAAAATATTATTAATTTAATATTATATTCAATAGACATGAATTGAATATTTATTTAGGATATATGACTAAACATTCTAAAATATATAATATTCTATTCTAAATATTATATTTATTATATATATTCTATATATATATTCTAAATATTATATTTATTATCTTATATTTATTCTAAATATTATATTTATTCTATATATATATTCTATATATATTCTAAATATTATATTCTAAAATATATAATATTCATTATATATATAATGGCTATTGTGTACTGCCTGTTACCCATAACTAGAATGCAAGTCACACCAGGGCACGGATCTTCGTCCTGTTTACTGCTGCTCCCCCAGCCAGCACCTAAAATGATGACTGGCACACAGCAGGTGCTTAATAAATATTTTCTGAATGAATAAAGATCATCTCTGGATATTCAGAAATCAATAATAACCATGCAGAGTCTTTCAAAATAGCGTGGAAATAAGCTCTTAGGTCAGACTCTCTGGCTCCAACACTTCCTCTATGACCGCTTGCCTGGGCTCGCCCATCTGGGAGAACAGGAAGGAAAAATGAGGAAGAAAGACCCAAGCCACAGCATCAAGGTTCTACCAATGAGCTGGTAGGTAAAGTGACTGGTGGCTTTTGCTTATCCAGTTGAACAAGATTCATGACTTAGGGGAGCTGCCCCCTCTCCTACCCAGAGCCACTAGAAGCCAGGAGAGGTTGCCCTGGAAGGCAAGAGCCATGTAGTGGGAGAAAGGTCTTCGCCATGCAAATCATTTCAGGCCTTAGGCGGAATCACCGTTAGAAGCTGGCAACCCTCCCTGACTGGCAGCTGCCAGCACAGTCTAATTAATCCAGCAGCCGTAGTGGAGAAGAACATGACACTTCATGACTGATAAACAAGTCTAAAAATAGGCTCCATCTTTTCTCCAATTCCCCTCCACCCCCATCTGCTTCTCTCCCCTCATGAGTTTCAGTGAGAGGGGACTGGAGTGAAACTAGGAATGAGGTGAAAATGAAAGGGGACAAAAGAAAGGCTCCATCCTCGTGTGATTTTGAACGACAGGTTTTATTTAGAATTACTATTTCAGATTAGTATCTTGACTCTTTTCCCCAGATGCCAGTTGAAATCAGGATTTTTGCAGACAAGCCAAGAAACACCACTTATTTGGTTGACTGAACTGGACTGAAGGCCCAAGCACAACCACCAAATGTACTAATGTATTAGTACTAATGTAATGTTCTAAATGCATTAGGGCAGCCACCCAAATGTACTGCACACAACAGTGTATCAGACACTATAGGAAGGGCCAGAGAATGGAGTAACCCCACAATCCAGGGAGCTAAGCAACAAGAACTAAAAGGAATGGCATTTGAAAAAGACACTACACTCAATTTTAAAATGGGCAAAGGATTTCAATAGACATGTCTTCGAAGAAGACATATAAATGGCTAACGAGCACATGAGAAGATGCTTAATATCATTAGTCATTAGGGAAATGCCAATCAAAACCCAAACAAGATACCACTTCACACCCACTAGGATGGCGGTAATAAAAAAGACAGACAATAACAAGTGTTGGTGATTATGCAGAGAAACTGGAACCCTCATACATTGCTAGAGGGAGTGTAAAATGGTTCAGCCACTTTGGAAAACAGTTTGGAAGTCCCTCTCCCCACTCACTAGCAGCTGGGCTTGACCTGGGAACTCAATGGGATGTTCATGCCTGGAATTTTATTTTATTTTATTTGGCCATACTGTGCATCTTATCGGATCTCAGTTCACCAACCAGGGATTGAACCTGGTCCATGGCATGAAAGCCTGGAATCCTAACTACTAGACCACCAGAGTTATTCCCTATGTTTGGTATTTTAGAACAAAGGCTACAAAGAAAATATGGACAGTTCAGGCCTACCCATGGCAGCCATGATGGTAATGGCAAAATGAAAAGGTCATTCACTAAAGATGGTTGTCATCATTGTTCTTGGCCTCTTGGAGCTGCCCTGACCTGATAGCTGTCCAATCTCAAGCCTCCAGATAATTCTGTGGACCACTAACATTGTTCCATGAAATGTCCTTTCTGATCAAGAGAGACTCAGACAGGAGGCCCTGATGACACAGACACTGAATACTTCCAGTGCTCCAAATAGTTGCTCTGGGTAGTAAGTCGGTAAAGCAGTTCTGAATGTGATTTGTCTTACCATGCAAACTGATGTAAAGAAGGGAATTCATTCCCTGTGCCAGATCATGAATTCAACTCCAGAGGACATTGATATTTCTCTGAATAAGTTATTAAGTGGGCACTGGAACATCTTAGTAACTTCCAGTCCAACTTTTAGAACCCACTTACCTGTGGTCAGTGAGGGAGTCCACAACATGCTACAGTGACATCACGATTATTTTGAGCTGAAGACATTTGAGAGTCCAATAATTGCAGGAAGATATTTTTTCTGAATTTTGCTTATCCTCATAAAACAGAGCCTCCCAAAATAATTCAACTGTCATAAATCCCCTTTCCAGGAGTTTTGCAACCAGAGAAGATTGACTCCTATCACCAGAGACAAGAAGTAAGCACGAGGACAAGAAATCGCCTAAATAGACATCATCACAAAGCTATCTTCTCTCTCATCCGTTCTCCTGAGGCCCCATTTAGTTTTCATACAAGATACTTCTTTTCCCATAAGTCCGTTTTCTCTCCCTTCCCTATTAAAATGGTATATAAGTCCCAAATTCTAACCAGTCCTTTGAGTCATATTTTTCTGGATGCTCTTGCCTATGTACATGGATAAAAACGTGTCTTTTCCCCTGTTAATCTATCAGTTTCAGTTTAATTTGCAGGACCCAAATCACCAATACTAAGTGGATTACAAACAGCTGAGAAAAGAGAATCGAAAGGGAAAGGAGAAAAGGAAAGATATACCCATCTGAATACAGAGTTCCAAAGAAGAGCAAGGAGCGATAAGAAAGCCTTCCTAAGTGAACAATGCAAAGAAACAGAGGCAAACAACAGAATGGGAAAGACTAGAGATCTCTTCAGAAAAATTAGAGATACCAAGGGAACATTTTATGCAAAGATAGGCACAATAAAGGAAAGAAACGGTATGGACCTAATAGAAGCAGAAGATATTAAGAAGAGGTGGCAAGAATACACAGAAGAACTGTACAAAAAAAGGTCTTAATAACCCAGATAACCATGATGGTGTGATCACTCACTGAGAGTTGGACATCCTGGAATGTAAAGTCAAGTGGGCCTTAGAAAGCATCACTATGAACAAAGCTAGTGGAGGTGATGGAATTCCAGCTGAGCTATTTCAAATCATAAAAAACGATGCTGTTAAAGTGCTGCAGAAGGGAAGGGCAATCCACTCCGGTGTTCTTGGCTGGAAAATCCCACGGATGGAGGGGCCTGGAGGGCTACTGTCCATGGGGTTGCACACAGTCAGACACAACTGAAGTGACCTAGCACAACATGCCAGCAAATTTGGAAAACTCAGCAGTGGCCACAGGATTGGAAAAGGTCAGTTTTCATTCCAGTGCCAAAGAATGTTCAAACGACTGCACAATTGTACTCATTGCACGTGCTAGCAAGGTCATGCTTAAAATCCTCCAAGCTACGTTTCAACAGTACATGAACCAAGAACCTCCAGATGTACAACCTGGATTTAGAAAAGGCAGAGGTACCAGAGATCAGATTGCCAACATCCACTGGATCATAGAAAAATCAAGAGAATTCCAGAAAAACATCTACTTTTGCTTCATTGACTATGCTAAAGCCTTTGACAGTGTGGATCACAACAAACTGTGGAAAATTCTTTAAGAGACAGGAATACGATACCACCTTACCTGCCTCCTGAGAAATCTGTATTGCAGGTCAAGAAGCATCAGTTAGAACCAGACATGGAACAACAGACTGGTTAAAAATTGGGAAAGGTGTGCATCAAGGCTGTGTACTGTCACCCTGTTTATTTAACTTATATGCAGAGTACATCAAGCAAAATGCCAGGCTGGATGAAGCAAAAGCTGGAATCAAGATTGCTGGGAGTAATATCAATAACCTCAGATATGCAGATGACACCATCCTTATGGCAGAAAGTGAAGAGGAACTAAAAAGCCTCTTGATGAAGGTGAAAGAGGAGAGTGAAAAAGTTGGCTTAAAACTCAACACTTAAAAACTAAGATCATGGCATCTGGTCCCATCACTTCATGGCATATAGATGGGGAAACAAGCAAATAAGTGACAGACTTTATTTTCTTGGGCTCCAAAGTCACTGCGGATGGTGACTGCAGCCATGAAATTAAAAGACGCTTGCCTGCTCCTTGGAAGAAAAGCTATGACAGACCTAGACAGCATATTAAAAAGCAGAGACATTACTTTGCTGACAAAGGTTCGTCTAGTCAAAGCTTTGGTTTTTCCAATAGTCATGTATGGATTTGAGAGTTGGACCATAAAGCTGAGCGTCCAGGAACTGATGCCTTCGAACTGTGGTGTTGGAGAAGACTATTGAGAGTCCCTTGGACTGCAAGGAGATCGAACCAGTCAATCCTAAAGAAATCAACCCTTAATATTCATTGGAAGGACTGATGCTGAAACTGAAGTTCCAATACTTTGGCCACCTGATTCGAAGAACTGACTCACTGGAAAATACCCTGATGCTAGGAAAGACTGAAGGCAGGAGGAGAAGGGGACGACAGTGGATGGCATCATCAACTCAATGGACACGAGTTTGAGCAAGCTCCAGGAGATGGTGAAGAACAGGGAAGCCTGGTGTGCTGCAGTCCATGGGGTCTCAAGGAGTTAGACGTGACTGAGTGACTGAACAACAAAAAGTGGATGGAAAAAAAGTTTTTCCTCCTTGACACCATTCATAAGATGGACAGCTAGACTTACAAATAATGACATCAGGTGACCTAGGCCCTAGTTTGATCAGAATACAAGGACCATGCCTTACTTATTAAGAGATTCTCTTCAATACCAGAACAATTTGTTACACATTGTCAATTTCAATAAATATTCAATTAATGAATTACAATTACAAAGCAGCCTCACCATAATGAGAGTCCCATGACCTCAGCATGCAGGACATGTGTTAGCCTGAGGTGGGTTAACTCTAGTTTGCAACTACGAAGTAGTCAAAGTGTTTGTCGCTCAGTCATGTCCTATTCTTTGAGACCCCGTGGACTGTAGCCCGCGAGGCCCCTCTGTCCATGGGATTTCCCAGGCAAGAATACTGGAGTGGGTTGCCATTTCCTCCTCCAGGGAATCTTCCCCACCCAGGGATCAAACTTGGCTCTCCTCCATTGCACATGGATTCTTTACAGTCTGAGCCACCAGGAAAGACAGTTTACTTTTATGATTACAAAAATAGGTATTTTATAGTTACGTCACATATCAATTTTTTTTTCTTTTTCTTACTAAACCATAATCTTCCTGGTTCTGAGATAAAATAATGGACTTACTTAGATCTGTGCAAAAGGAGCTAAAAGTACTCCTTATCTTGTGCCTTGTTGGTTACTCATTTACGTATGCTGGAGGAGAGTTAGAGTAACATCTGAAACATACTTCAAGCCTAGAAAATTAGGACTCAAAAGGATCTGAAATGCCGTTTTAACTACTTACTTGATGTCTGAATCTGCCTGAGAAGTGAGTGTTCTACCTCTGCTCAAACGCCCCCAGCAACAGCATAATGCACTATATAAATCACCCTGCTATATTTTCTGGTGGCGTGAATACTTAGATTTCTTCCTTAAACTGAGCCTCAGTTTTCCTCCTGGCATTCTCACCCGCTGGTCTGAGTCTAACTGGTCCTCCTGAAGTCATACAGAATACATGGGCCTAATTATTCTCCCACCTGATCACACCATTATATGCCCTAATATAGCTTTTCCAGGTTAAATGTCCTTGGCTTCGTCCAGTATTCTTCACATCACTGGGGTTTCTAATCCTAAAATTCATATGGAGAATTTTGGAAAAGGTCAGTAAGTAGGAGAGACTTACCCTACCAGACATCAAGACTACTTATAAAGCTGTAGTAATTGGGAATTTTAGGATTATATCCTTAAATTCTATCTAAAAACAACCTTGTTGGCATTTTAATCAGATCTACCTTAAATTTATAACGGACCTGAAAATTGATTGGAACTTTATTTATAACGCAGCATGTCCCATTCATGAATACTCTCATTTGTCCAGGTTTTTAAAAAATATCCTCTGTTAATTGTTCATACTGCTGCTAAGTCACTTCAGTTGTGTCCGACTCTGTGCGACCCCATAGATGGCAGTCCACCAGGCTCCGCCGTCCCTGGGATTCTCCTGGCAGGAACACTGGAGTGGGTTGCCATTTCCTTCTCCAGCGCATGAAAGTGAAAAGTGAAAGTGAACTCACTCAGTCCTGTCTGACTCTTAGTGACCTTATGGACTGCAGCCTACCAGGCTCCTCTGTCCATGGGATTTCTCAGGGTAGTGTACTGGAGTGGGGTGCCATTGCCTTCTCTGGTTAATTGTTCATATTTTCCTCCAAAAAGATTTTGTGTATCTGTAGATTTTTTTTTTACTGGGTACCTTAAGTTTCCTTTTCTCTTATAAATGGAATTTTTAAAACTTATTTTTTCCATTTATTGCTCCCACTGTGTAATAGTGCTATTGATTTTCTATTATGAATTTTATACCCAGCAATCTTGTCAAATTCTCATATTAATATTAATGAACAAAATCTGATCAAGTCATGAATTATTATTACTATTATACTCTGAAGTATTTGATTTGCTAAAGTTTCATATAGGATTTTCATGTCTATATTCTTAATTGAAATTGATCTGTAAGTTTCCCTTTGTAATGTTATTGCTCAGTTTTGTTATCAAGATTCATGTAGTAGGCACTATTTGTTGCCTTCTCAGCCATCACCACGTGCTTCTCATCCCCTTTCTTAGAAACACCTTGAATATCTTACCCTTTTTAATCACAGAGGAAAATTTATTGGCTGGAACTAGGTTACATGCCATCCCTAGCCGCAAAGGTGGCCGGGAAATTAAATATCTTATCTGACATTTTCAACCCATTAAATGCTTAGAAGTGTTTATACTTCTATATGTTGTGGGAGTTCACCTATTGTTTTAGCAATTTCTTACTGTCATGCTTTGAAATCAGCCAATAGGACCTACATGATATCAATTTTCTAGTATTTGAGACTGGTTTCTGGCCTACTTTGTATTTGGTTTTTATATACTTTCATGTGTGTTTGAAAGGCATGTTGGTTCCATGGTCTATTAATAGCCACTAGGTCAAGCTTGTAATTCAGTTGTTTATATCTTCTTTATGCTTGTTATTAATACGTTGTCTACTTGCTCTATCAGTTTATTAAAGAAGTAGGTTAAAATCTCCCATTATAACTTCAGGGCACTCGTGATTTTGTCAGTGTTGCCATATCTTTGTTGAGCTAGGTTCAGGTTTAAGATTTAACACATTATTGTGATCAGTGATACATTTTGATTTATCATCTGACAAACACAATTTATGTTTTCTATTTACCATACTTTTTTGTAGACTTCTCTTTGTTCTTCCTCTGCCTTCTATTAGACTGGTCATGCTTTCCAAAACTGTGCATGACCAAAACATATTATTTTACTATTCTTTTAGAGGTTACTTTTACATTTTGAATAGGCATATTTGCTTTAAATTTTTAAAATTTAATTTTTAAAATTAGTAAGCATGTCTTTCCTCTTTCTAGATAATATTAGTAACTTACAGCATTTCTTTTTTACTACCCCTACCGACTCAATGGACATGAGTTTGGGTAAACTCCAGGAGTTGGTTATGGACAGGGAGGCCTGGCATGCTGCAGTCCATGGGGTCGCAAAGAGTTGGACATGACTTGAGTGACTGAACCAAACTGAACATCTTCTGTTATTGTTATCTGAATTATTTAAATTCCATGAGTATATTTCCGATTACTCATTATTCATATATTTGCAACATTCTATGCTTATTCAGATTTGTCCAGATATTTACTATTTCTTCTAGATTCCCTCCTCATTCTTCTTGGTTTCAACTTCCTTTTACTTAAAAATGCAGCCTTTATTAGTACTTTTTGTGGCTACACTGGGTCTTCGCTGCTGTGCTCGGGCTTTCTCTAGTTGTAGCAAGCAGGGGCTACTCTCCATTGTGGTGCGCAGGCTTCCCATTGCAGGGGCTTCTCTTGTTGTAGAGCACAGACTCTGGGACACACCAGCGCACTAGCTGCAGCTTGAGGGCTCAACAGTTGCGATGCGCTGGCTCTAGAGCACAGATGGCTTAGTTGTGGTGCACGGGCTTAGCTGCTCCGCAGCACATGGAATCTTCATGGACCAGAGATCAAACCTGTGTCCGCTGCGTTGGAAGGCCGATTCCCTGCATTGGAAGGCCGATTCTTATCCACTGTACCACCAGGGGAGTCCAGTAGTACTTTTAATTACTTAATTATTTGGTTTCAGCATGCAGAACCTTCGATCTTCATTGAAGCATGTGGGATCTAGTTTTCAGCCCAGAAACTGAACCTGGGCCCCCTGCCCAGTTTTATATTGTTATATTTCATCCTCTGTTTGTCATACGAGGTGCAGGGGGAAGGTCTATATTACTCTTTTTAGTTATTATTATGGAAGTCCAGATATTCTATTTATAACAAGTTTCCCTCCTCCTTTAAAATAAATGTCATGTATTTTGATAGAGAAAACAGACATGACAGAGACAGCTGGACACCTCTTGTTCTGTTTCAGGAAAAGTTATAAAGTTTCCTAATTTCTTAAATTTGGTACATTGGGAACATTCCCCAGGCAATAACTTGGGAAAATGTAATTGTCTGCTGAGAAATGGAATTTTCTGTAGGTTTGTATCTATTTTCTTGCACTCTCCTCACTTCTGTTTGCTCTACAGAGGTGAGTGATGCTCAATATTTTATTTACACCCTTAGCACCAAGAATGTCAAAGCAGCATATTGAGAAACCACTCTGTTAAGGAAGCCATCCTCAGACTAGACTTGGAGCTTAGCTACTCCTGCAAATCAACAGCTGGTTGCAGGCTGAACAGGTTCCAAATCCTGGGAATTCACAGCTACTAATAGGTGAACAGGATCAATCTCATTTGCATTTCATCATGACTCAGGAATTCCCTGGTACTGCATCCTTGGGCTGATTAAAATGTGTTGGTTTAATCAGACCAAGGCCTTCAGTGTCAGGATATTGGCCTGAGAGATTTCCAAACACACTAGTGAGAGAACACAAACACTCCTATCAAGAAGAAATAGCCCCCTTCAGCCTGTTGGAGGGTGGAGGTCATGCAAGAATGAGAGACTCCAAATATGGCTCTCTCAGGAACATGGTTTGTGGTCAAAGCACTGAGAATGGAGAAATATTCACAAGTGTCAGTGGACAAAATTATTATGCTGGTAGTGCCTTCTGAATAATGAGAAATGAGTATGGGCCATCTAAGGGAGGCCATAGATGGTAGTAGAGTATTCATGGAGAGGACAGCAAAGACCAGAATGGTCACACACTGGTGCACTAACTGTTAGTTTTAAGAAAATATACCCCATATGGCGTGTGACTACAAATGTTCTGACCCAGAAAAGTAAAAGGAAGAAAATGACCTGGAAGGGGGTGTAAGGTAGGGAGAAGATCAGACAAGCCCCAATAATCAATTATGTCATTAGTAATAAGAAAACAGAAAAGATTAAAAAGTGTATTTTGCAAAACAGAAATGGCAGTCCTGATCAGTGCTGGTTGATCATCCTTGAATTTTTACCCTTCCAAAGGAGAGATGA
Organism: Muntiacus reevesi; assembly: GCF_963930625.1. Classification (NCBI taxonomy): domain Eukaryota; kingdom Metazoa; phylum Chordata; class Mammalia; order Artiodactyla; family Cervidae; genus Muntiacus; species Muntiacus reevesi. The sequence continues at coordinate 13,340,803 of NC_089266.1, read as the reverse complement.
CATCCTTCACCTTGGGAAGAATGGAATTATTACTGAAAGTTCAGATATCCTATTTATAACAAATTTCCCTCTTACTAATGTTTATTACTCTCCTTTAAGATAAATATGAATATTTTGATAGAGAACACAGACATGACTAAGATAGCTGGCCACTTCTTGTTCTGCTGCAGGAAAAGTTATAAAGTTTCTCAAGTGGTTGAGAAATAGAAACCACCTGCATACTGTATCTCGCTTTGGTCACAGGTGACTGTTAGTTTTGTCAATTCCCTTTGGGGACACTCGAGTGGTCACCTGGCAGGAAGTGGAAATCTTACTGAGCTAAGACCCCAATGGTACACGACTATCTTCAGCACTTACTTCTCTACAGCTTACAGGCAAAGCTGCCTCTTTCCTTCTGCTAATCCCAGAACCAAGGGAGAAGACAAAGTCCTTTAATCCTTAAGATCAGATTTCATCCTAACATGTGGTGGAAGGGTTGCGAGTGGTAAAAGGAAAGCTTCTCCTGATGAAGATGCATTTGAGGACTATTTTGCAGAATGCGAGGGAAGCAACTAGACTGGTGGTTTTGGAGGGCAGATATAAAGACTTTCTAAATCAGCTTTTCATCCCAGACAGTCACAGCCTCTACTGGGAGCCGTGAGGCCAGGTGGGAGGGATTCCTGGGCAGGGAGGGCCCCTGGAGGTGGAGCGCCAGCTGCCAGGACTTACCTGTTGAGATAGACTCGCTTCTCTGTGAACTGCCCATTGCCATGGTGAGGGTCCTCGAAGGGCTCATTCTGGACGACCTCCACCCCTTCTCCTCGGTCACTCTGTTCGTGGCTGTGCTTGCTGATCATGTACAGCTGTCCAATTCTGTACTACAAAACACACGGATGCAGACAGGTCAGTCCCACCACTCACTTTTAAAAACACCCCCTCCCAATGACGGTGCCACAAGCAACTCATGGCATCAGCACTTTCTGTTGAGAAAAGAAAGCAGGCACGTGGGCCTGATGTTACTTTTCCTCAGGAGTAAGGAGAAAAACTAACTGTGAGTAGAATGCAGGCTTGTTCCTGTGACCATTTTGCGTCACCTTGGCGAATGTTCACCAGGGGCTGATGGTTTTCAAGGTTTGGCAGCCAATCAACCAACCCATGGTTAGCAGCAGGGAGGTGGGCACGCTGGAATCTCCCTTTTTACACTGGCCTTACAGGGTTAAGTGGAGCTAAATTCCTACTTTGCCTGGCACAAGACAGACCAGGGTGTGTTATTTCTGTCCATTCTTTCTGCCTAATTAACTGCATTGCTGGGCACAGAGGATTAGATGTCACCTGTTTCTTTTGTTGCCTCTCTCAAAGTGTTAAAACTCTCCTGGAGGTCTCTGTCCCCTAGAACAGTGGTTCTCAAAGTTGAATGGACATTAGAATGACCTGGAAGCTTAAAAAAATCTCCAGATGCCCAGACTCCCCCTTGAGTGGAAACTGTGAACCCACCATTAGGCTGGTCCACAAGGGAGAAAATCTATACAGTATAAATCCTTTTCAACCAATTCCACTAACAGTGTGTGGCCTTCTAGCCTGAGGGCCCTGAAGCCACATGTGCTTACATGAAAATGATAAAATAGAATAACACGTAATGTGAATATTTTCCATGCTGTCTGCTGTTTTGAGCTGTTCCAGTCTCTTTCTTGCCTCTCTGAAAACCCTGGAGCCAGCATGCATCTCTTCACCCAGTGAACTTCCCAAGTAACAAAAACTAATTTAATGGAGGGGAAAATAAGAGGAAGAGAGAGAGGCAAAGGAGGGAGTAAAACAACTTATGCATGAAGGAAGTCTGCTCAGAATCAGAAGGCAGGGTGACGAGACCCTGCTGTGGTCCTTCCTGCAGATTCGGTGTGAAATGACACAGTGGCAGCACCATCAAGGCCCATGGATGCGGGGAAGGGACCTGAGTCTGCAGCCAGCTAATGATGGCTCTGGGTTATTCCCAAAGAGCCAGGGTCAGCAGGGATGCAGGTCTCCTGTCTATGTGCGTAAAAGAAATAGATTTTAAATTAAGGGGGCGAGGTGAAATGTACAAATCAACAGTGCAGTCAGTTCTAAAGCTGAGAGGACTCACCTGTCTGAAGGTCCCTGTTTCACTCCGAGGGAGGTGCAGGGAGGGGAGTGTGGAGAGAATGAGAAAGGCTCTGCTGTGAGGTCAGCCCAAGGGACCAGGCCCAGTCACCATGACAATGGAAAGAGCCGTCAGAGCCTGGCTCTTCTCAAAGGGCAGAGCTTCCTGTCTGTGCCACACTCCTCCCCAGAAGGGTCTGTATTTAAGATGCTTTTAATGTATCTATGTCTGTGCTGAGGATGAAGGGAGTGAGAGGAGAAAGGAAATCAAAGACAAAATTTATTTTTAAACACATTTTGGGGTTAGAAGCTTGTCTTGGCTTCCCCTTAGTAAGTCCTCTTTCCTTTGCTCATAAAGACTAACTAACCCTCTTTCCAGGAGGAAACAGTGAGAAAAAGGTTATAGGCTGGAGATCTGTGAGATGCACCTCTGAGATCAACACTCCACCCTTATGTGGATAGGCACACAAGCCTAGTGCAGAATGCTCAGCTGCCCAGGGGATGGAGATTTCACTAGAAGCTGCTTTGTACTTGGTGTTCAAAGAAAACATGCTTACTTTCAAAGGAATATTACTCTGCCATAAAAAGGAACGGGGTACTGATACTGATACTGCTTCATGGGTGTTAATAAGTTGAATAGTGTTTCCCAAAAGTCAAATGTAAGTCCCAGTACTTCAGAGTATGACCTTATTTGGAGACAGGCTCCTTAAAGAGGCAATCAAAATAACATGAGGTCACTGGGATGGGCACTAATCCAACAGCACTGGTTTCCTCGTGTGTGTGCTAAGTTGCTTCAGTCGTGCCTGGCTCTTTGCGACGCTATGGACTGTAGCCTGGCAGGCTCCACTGTCCATGGGATTCTCCAGACAAGAGTACTGGAGTGGGCTACTATTTCCTCCTTCAGGGGATCTTCCTGACCCAGGGGTTGAACCCAGGTCTCTTACGTTTCCTGCATTGGCAGATGGGTTCTTTACCACTAGTGCCACTTGGGAAGCCCCCAAGGGGCAAGATGGACATAGAGACACTCAGGAAGGAAGACGTGGTGAAGTAATGCAGGAGGCTGGCCATTTACAAGCCAAGGATTGACCCGGAAGAGATCCTTCCATCCCAGCCTTCCCAGAGGGAACCAGACCTGACTACTGACACTTGATCTTTGATTTCCACCATCCACACTGTCAGCCCTTACAGTGCTGGTTGGCTAAGCCACCCATTCTGTGGTGTTCTGCTATGGCAGCCCGAGCCAACCAATACAATACAGTGAGTACAAGGTTTCCTTCTGAGGTGATGAAAAGTCTGGTTCTGGTTAGAGGTGGTAGTTGTACAATGTGGTGAATATACTAGATGCATATGAATTGACTTTAAAATGGTTAATTCTGTATTATCTCATTTCCACCTTGTGGAAAGGGAATGTTGCTGCCATTCCAGTAAACAATGAATATTTGCCTGCCATCATGCCATCAGCCACTGTAGCCTCTTGACTCCAACCCACAACAAGCCTCAGTGTTGAGCCTTCAGCAGAATTCAGGATGGAGAAGAAAAGGTAACATTCTGTGCTTTGGACACTGGCTCTAGATGCATACGTAAGGAAACATTTCAGAGAACCTAGACTCATGCACCTTCCCATTCATGAAAAAAAAAAAAGGCACTAAAATCATTACCTTGAGATGTATGGTTTCTTTTTGTGACTAGCGTATCTTTTACAGCTACATGGTATTTTTTTTACTGTTCGACTACATGGTGTTTTTTCCCCAGCCAAAACTCCTATATATCCTGGCTCCTCCCTTCTCAGAGCTCTCTCTAGTTCTCAGTAAGCTCCCCAAATACAATTTAACACATCTTTTAGGTTGCGAATTTTTCTTCAATTGACAACTTCAATTTTTTTTAGTGTTGACCCCATTTCTGAAGCGGATACCCTTAAACCAAAATGCTGTCCAGGGCTTTAGTCAGGGGCGGGGATGCAGAAGGGATATCTATTCCTGGACCATCTCCAGGAGCTCCAACCCACTCACGCATGGAAATGCATGGGACCAAGGACAATGCATGACACAGAAAAGCCATTAGCCAAACTCGAGTCAGCCTGACTGCGCTCAGCTCAAGTGCTTCCTGCTCTGTGTTGAAAGCAAAGGGCCAAGGCAGCCAGAGGCTGATTCACCGGCAGGCAGAGGAGGGCCTGGCTGCCCAGCCTCATTGATCATTCCAGCGGCTCCTGAATGAGCCATCGCAGGGCAGACACCAGGGTTAGCTCACTAAGATAGCGTCAGCCTGTGGGCGACTGACAGACGCTGGATTCAGTCGCGTGGGTGACAGTGCTGGGGATGGCGGGACACTCAAGCCCAGACACCGAGATGATCAAGGGCTCTGCACCTGTCACTTTCTTTGCTCTCAAGCAAATCAGGCCTGTTCTGCTTGTTGTGGCCATCTGAGCTGGGCCATCCAGAAGTAGAGGTTTTAAAACACAAATTCACTCAAAGACACATGCATCCAGAAGTTTCTCAACTGGAGGGGACAGGACAAAACAGTCTTTGAACCATGTCTCAAAATCACCAGAGATACTCCTAAAAATGCTAAATCCTGGGTCAATTCCAGCTCATTTTACACTCACACTGTGAGATATAGGGAGTTTGGGATCTTACTCAAACACAAGCTAAAAGCTGAGAACCACTTCAGCAGAGGGCGAGGTATTCATTCACTTGCTCAGTACCAGATGGAGCCAAGACCAGAATGTTCCATCTTTAGAGGGCCTGTTTCTTCTTTCCTCTTTAACACTAATTTCTCATAAAGCTTCCTCCCTAAGTTAGTGAGAACACCACACCACAGATCACCAGCTTTAAACTAATTTTTATGTAAAGTGAAGGCTGCAAAATCCATAGACTCAGAAGGATTGTGAAGATGTTAAAGCCAGAGAATCAATAACAGAATTGATGATGATGGTGAAGGCGATGATGATGATGGTGGTGGTGAAAAAGCTTCACTGATTGCCTATCGGTGTGAGGCACCCATTAGGTGCTTTATATTCATTTCTAAGACTCACAAAGATTCAGCCAGTTAGGTATTTACAGATGAGGGATCTGAGACTAGCCTCTGAGAGGCTAGACACTTTCTCCTGCCATGTGGCTTCCAGGAGGCAGAACTGGGATCTGAACACCACAGGCCTGAACTCTTCTCCACCCAAGTTCAGCCCTTATTTCGCTAACAGGTGAACTGCTTTAATAAACCTGATCTCACTATGAAGAACAAAGAGGGATGGTTTGGAGTCACTGCCTTTGAACTTCACTATTTCAGAAGATGAAGAACAAAAGTCTGATATCATTCAACAGATCAAAGATGTTTAAACTGTGTTCACATATGGAACGGCGGAGTAATTATGCTCTAACTTTGTAAAATCCATTGTTATAATTCCAGAGTTTGGGGTAATCATCATTACAGGCAATCACGATTAGAGACAGCTCTGCGCTGCAGGGCTGAGCCTCTGTGCGAGCCATCATCAGAACAGCTACCCCAAATAATTATCTCTGTAGTCAAAAAAAAAAAAAAAAAAACCATCACGGGGATGCAGATCTTTCCCACTTGCACACAGCACTGAACATTTAATAGAGCTGCAGAACTTGAGGGAAGGCAGAGTTGCATAATGTGCCTGGAAAAACCAAGCAGTTTCATCACCTTCTATTTTGCAAATGTGACCACGCATGATCAAGGTACTTAATTCAGTTCAGCCTCAAACCCTGATTTTAGAAAAGGTGACCCCCAAGTCAAAACTCTTGAGTATTTTAAGGGATTATTAAATGACCACCACCAACACCTGAACATCATTCTTGCCGGAGAAAGTTTTGGACCTGAAGAGTTTAGGTTCAGCAGAACCCCAAGCTATGACTGATTTTCACTTAACTGCCCCTTCCCCCAGTTGCTGAGCTTCAGAGATCCCTGCAAGGCCAGACTCCTCTATTTCCCCCTCCCTAAAGAACCATGGGGTGTTATCTTTCTTCCAGTCCCTCCCTTCCTGCCCCCTTTCTCTTCTCCATTAGTACTGATACCATTTTCAAACATCATGATGTGAAAGGTGGGGACCATTGCTTTGCAATAAATATTACCTAGTCTGGATGGAGTTATTCCCTGATGATATGACTACTTCTGCCTTTAACATCAAAATGGATGCATGCCACATAATATCATAAACAGGGAGAAATATCTGTCCCTATGATTTAACATGATTATTGTGTATGTTTCCATCTGTGAAGTGGGCATGATTCCTGCCTCTCTCTGGCTGTGTGGAGAGAGCAAAGAGTAGAGGGTGGTATACCCTGGTGTCCCTGGGAGTTTCACACATTATTCACATACCCAGAATGCTTTTATTGGCTTTTTTACCCCCAGTTTTCTCCACTCTCAACACACAGATCTCAAAGCACTGTGAAGCAATTGCCTCCCCATGCACAAGGAGCCCCCTGAAAAGTGTGTCTGAAAGATGAAACATCACCCAGGACACCGGCGCATTGCAGTCTTCACACCAAGTGGTGCCAAAGTTGTAACTACACACTGGGAAGGGGATGCGATGGGGCCAGGTTTTAACAGCCTCATCTCAGAAAACTAGAGGCTAGAGCCAGCTGTGTTCTAGACCTTCACAGCATGGGTGAAGCAGCAGAACAAATGCTCTAGTCCAGCAGTGGGCAAATTATGTGGCCTGGGGCTTGTTTTGTAAAATAAAGTTTTATTGGAATAGTCATACTCATTCACTCTGTGGCTGCTCTCATGATATCAGAGTAGAATTGCGTAGTTTCAACAGATACCATGTGGTTTGCGGAGGTGAAAACATTTCCTATATGGCCTTTTAGGAAAAAGGCTGCTGACCCCTGTCTAGGCCAGTGCCGCTGGGTCCAGTCTGGGGCAGCCTCAGCTGCTCACCTAATCAGTGCTGTCCAGTATGGTGGCCACTCACCACATGTAGCTTGTGAGCATCTGAAATGTGGCCTGTGCAATGGATGGACTGAATTTTAAATTTTCCTTCTTTTTAATTAAATGTTAAACTGACACTCAATTCAGCTATAAGAAAACTTTTCCATATATTTGTGAGACACCTTCGGCTACATCAATCTACTGTTTCAACTGCAAATTTTTATGAAATCTCAATTCACATCAGGTACCTCTGACAAAATTTTAGCATCTGGCTTGAGATCACTTAAAAGTGTAAAATGGGTACTTAGTAACAACAACAAAAAACTTGATAATAACAAAAAGTAATATAGCTCATTAATAATTTTTAAACTGATTGCATATTGAAATAATTTGGAGATATGAGGTTAACTAAAATGTATTCTTTTTTATCTTGGCTGCACCCTGTGGCATGTAGAATCTTTGTTTCCCAACTAGGGATTGAACCCAAACCCACTGCACTGGAAGCGTGGGGTCTTAACCCATCAGACTGCCAGGGAAGTCCCTAAAATATATTCTTAAGTAACTTCACTTGTTTCTTTTACATATATGGCTTGCATCTGTGGCTCACATATTTCTACTGGACAGTGCTGGCCTAAGCCCTAAACTTGGCCATCAGTGACAGAGAGTCAGGCCTTCAGTCCACACCAAGACTTTGGAGGCTGGCTTGTCAGGTCAAGGGTTTCCATGTTTTTCCAAGCTAGTGAGGGAGAGCATGGATAACCAGGGATACATTTGGAGGAGTCTTTCTTCTCTGAGTGCTGGCATTGCGTGGGCCTCCAGCGAGGTGATAGTAGTTCAGTGTGCTACGGTGGAAGGCACTGCACTTTTAAAATTGAAAACTGGAGGCCAAAGTCCCGATTCTGCTGTTGATGAGTTTTGTAGCCCCAGACAATTTGAACTGAGCCACAGTTTCTCATCATTAAAATGGGACTAAGCAAATACTTCATAGGACATGGTGAGAATCAAGTGAGAAAGAAACTTACAAATTAATATGCTTCATTAAAATGTAAAACTACACTAAGTAGCTATGGCTCCTATTTGGCAACATATCTGACTGGGAGGTGAAGATCTGTTTCATCTGTTTCTGTTTGGGTATAGTTTTATGAAGGCTAAAAGAACAAGACATCTGCCATACATACCTCTATAATGCAAAAATCAGGAAAACCTGACCATCAGCCCAAGACCATCATTTCCTTCTATAAAAGTTTTCTTAGATGGAAGTCAGATCAAACATTTCCCAAAATATTATAAAAAGCTTGGGAACGTCCACTTATATGACGTCCCGAGTCAAATTCACAGAGACCAAAAGCAGAATGGTGGTTGCCAGGGGTGGGGAGTTAGCACTCAGCAAGACAGTTTCCCTTTGGGATGATGAAAAAGTTCTGGGGATGGATGGATGGTGTTGATGGTTGCATAACAATGTGAATGCACTCAATGCCACTGAACAGTACACTTAAAAATGATTAGAATGGTAAATTTTATGTGATGTATATTCATCACAATTCTTTAAAAAACCTGGGACATGTCATTTTGTACCTGGGTGTGGCTTACTTACTTCACACCTCAAGGTGGCCATCTATCAGTGATTCTATTTTTATGATTATGCAAAAGTTTTTTCTTTCTTTTTTAAGGCCAGGCACTTTTATATTTGCTGGATCTTTGGTTTAGAAGCTTATTTGAAGGTGTTAAGCCCAGGGGACAGAATTATAAAATTACTTCCTCCAAAGACAATTCTCTACAAGATGCCTGATTCCTGCCATGCAGGAAGAGATGTCTGGCTCGCTTTGCCCTAAACTTAAATGTCTTTAACATTAGCATTCTGGAGGATTCTTGTTGCTGATGTTCCCAAGCAACGCAGTACTGACAAAGACCCTGACAGAAGGGAAAGAGTGATTAACCGAATACAAACTCACTCTAATCTTGCCGACCTTAACGCGGGTCATTGAGAACACCAGCTTCTTATTGAACAGAACTGTCACAGTTCACAGCCCAACTCCTCCGTTTGCCTGAGAGCAACTCTGCAACAAGCCCAATTTCAATTCTTTTTTTTCCATTGGGAAGGTAAGGTGTGTATTTTTATTTCTGAGGGCTGAATCTGATTTGGGCTCTGCGAAGACATGACTGGCTAGCCCCATCAGTCTTTCTGGCTCTGTGATTCAATGTTCAGATTTCTCCATGTAGACAGAGAGGTTTAAAAAAAAAAGGTGTAAAGTTCTTCGGTGTTTCGTCAGCTCTCTCCCTGCCAGGTCAATAAAGCACGAAAACCAATATCCGATGCCACAAAGAAAATACAAACCTGCAGCTCATATTTCAGGATATCAGTGTATCATCACATATTTATCTTTTCTCACGGATCTTTATAAGCAACCCTCAGAGGTACCTTGTTTACGTAATACCTGTGTCATTATGCCAGGGTGCAAGAATGAAAAAGCTGATAAAAAGATTTAAGAAGGAGCTGAGTTATCGACATTTAATTCAAAAATCCCCTTTTCATGACAAACTAATATAAACAGCATCATATGCTGGTGCTTAACCCGTCCTAAGTTTTGGACTGAACTGGATAGAAATAGAGCAACTTAATGCCAGGGGAAGGGCTCAGGGTGTGCTTCGTGCTGGTGCAAGCAGAACTCTATGCTTATAACTGCAAAACTGCAAACCAGGAGCATAATCCACTTGACTGAGTACAGGAGGTTATAGTATATGAAAAATAAGAGCACATACTTTAACTGCTCCTTCCAACACAGACTTATCCTTGGGGAAGGTATTCTAGCCCTGAGAACTCACTTAATGCACAGATTCAAAAGCCAAAATGATAACTATCAGCACACAGAGGCTACTTTATAAGCATTAGCTCAAGTGAGAGGTATCATTCCCCAGTATTGATAAATGAGAAGCTGAACACATTAGCTTTTAGAGAGCAGCATGTGAAACCACAGAGAGCAAAGACAGGAACTGCCAGGACTCAATTCAAAACCACAAGGGTAGTCTGCCCTTGGGGCAGAACATGGGATTTCTCCAGACATGGGTTGGGGGACACTCTGGGTGTAGAGAGTCCAGTTCCTTCTGGTTTATGCATTGAACTAACAGAGAACACTAGACACTGGAGGTAGAGCTATAAACAAGGTTGACCTGGTCTCCAGCAAAGAGGAGCGTTTCCTGAGTTCTCAAAGACACAAGGCCTATAAGCCCAAGGAACCTGAGGCTGACATCATAGCCATTGAACCATTTTTCAACAAATGCGAAATCAAATGCAACTCAAGTAAATGGAGAGGTTTGGTGACAGGGCTGACCTTTACAAAGCAATCAAGTCTCTTTGTTTACTACCAAGCAGAGACTCACAGCCAATCACAAGACCAAAAAGGGAGAAAACTAAGACAGTACTTTCCTGGGAAATGTATCCTGTGCCATCTTCTTGCCACAACCCCTGTGTCACTGCTCACCTCCTTAACCTTGGCCTCTCCAGAAGTGATTCTAGGAGAGAGGTCTATCCTTATGGAGGTAACACGCTCTTTCCAGAACTGGAAAAGTCCCTGTTTCTGAAGCCTACTGCACCCACCCAGTGGCATCAAAGGATGCTATTGTTTTGGTTAAAGCTAGAAATACACTTGTAGGAATGATAGCAATTAGTTTCAGTGTCTTTGAGACCTTCTGAGAACAGAAGGGCATGCTGAATGCAAAGAGAAGCGCTTATTGCTTCATGTACAACTGAACAATGAACAACTCAATGTTTTGAAAGCATTATTCAAGTCACTTCAAGCCTAGAACAACAAGATCTCAGTAATATTTGAAGGTCACTGAACCTCTCTGCTTGCTTAAGTGCTAGCTGGCACAGCAAGTGGTTTCAGCACTCTGCTAACTATCTAGCAATGAGGAGAGAGAGTTATGACCAAGTTAGATCCATGGATCAAAGTTGGGAAAATTCTAGCATCTGTCTTCACCCCACTTTGGAGGACTGGCCCCAGGTTTCACTTGCCTGCAATGGTGCCTGTAGCCCATAGATGCTCATAGGATATGTGGTTGGCCGCAGGGAAGGTACCATTCTCCTAAGCATTAGCATCCTATAGGTGTTTCCTCCTTGGTAAAAGGAAGCAGGTGACTGATGGAGAAAAGTATATGGTTGTTTACTCCTGCTCTCCAGAGACAGTTAATGAAGAGAGGTAAAATAGAGTAAATTGGGTATGTTTCTAGAAATTACTACATTAAAAAATCTATCATTCTGAGACACATGCACCCCAATGTTCATAGCATCACTATTCACAACAGTCAAGACATAGAAGCAACCTAAATGTTCATCAACAGATGATTGGATAATGGTACAGTATACACACAGACACACACACACATATGAATACTATTCAGCCATAAAGATTGCCAGGAGAAATATCAGATATGCAGATGACACCACCCTTATGGCAGAAAGTGAAGAGGAACTAAAGAGACTCTTGATGAAGGTGAAAGAGTAGAGTGAAAAAGCTGGCTTAAAACTCAACATTCAAGAAATTAAGATCATGGCATCCAGTCCCATCACTTCATGGAGTATAGGTGGGGAAACAGTGGAAACAGTGACAGACTTTATTTTCTTGGGCTCCAAAATTACTGCAGATGGTGACTGCAGCTATTAAATTAAAAGATGCTTGGTCCTTGGAAGAAAAGCTTTGACAAACCTAGACAGCATATTAAAAAGCACAGAGATTACTTTGCTGACAAAGGTCCGTCTAGTCAAAGCTATGGTTTCTCTAGTAGTCATGTATGGATGTGAGAGGTGGACCATAAAGAAGGCTGAATGCTGAAGAACTGATGCTTTTGAGCTGTGCTGTTGGAGAAGATTCTCGAGAGTCCCTCGGACTGCAAGGAGATCAAACCAGTCAAACCTAAAGGAAATCAAACCCTGAATATTCATTGGAAGGACTGATGCTAAAGCTGAAGCTCCAATACTTTGGCCACCTGATGTGAAGAGTGATTCATCGGAAAAGATCCTGGGAAAGACTGAAGGCAGGAGGAGAAGGGGACGACAGAGGAATGAGATGGTTGGATGGCATCACCGACTTGATGGACAGGAGTTTGAGCAAGCTCCAGGAGATGGTGAAGGACAGGGAAGTCCTACAGTGTGTGGTACAGTCCATGGGGTCCCAAAGAGTTGGGACATGACTGAGCAAAGAGACAACAAATAAAGACTGAAATGACGCCATCTGCAGCAACATGGGTGGACCAGGAGATGATCATACTAAGTGAAGTAAGTCAGAAAGAGAAAGACTTTAAAGAGAAAGACTATATTGGTCTTTCTCAAACACGTATCACTTATGAGACCTATGAAACTGAAACAGACTCATGCCATACAGAACAGACTTGTGGTTGCCAAGGGGCACGGTGGTGGAGGAGGGATGGATTGGGAGTTTGGGATTAGCCATTGCAAACTCTTATATTTAGATTGGATTAAAAAACAAGGTCCTACAGTATAGCATAGGGAGCTATATTCAATATCCTGTAATAAACTGTAATGGAAAAGATTATGAAAAAATTATGTATGTGTGTGTATAACTGAATTACTTTGCTGTACATCAGAAACTAACAGAACATTATAAATCAACTACACGGCAATAAAATTATAAATAAATAAATAACTTTCTGACACATCTCAGGCTTATTCTAGTGACCTGGGGAGAGATTCTATCAACTGGTACTTTTAAGGTTGAGTGGTGGACCTACTCTTGCTCCATAAGCAATTGGTAATCCTTTTGTCTCTGTGCATATCCTGCTAAGGGAGGCAATGCCACGATAAAATATAGTTCACCGTGTTTTCAAACAGTGGGGAGAAAAAAGGACATAGAGACAAAATGATGAACCAGAATGTTGTTCTTCACAGGATTCTTTTTTTTATCTTTTCAAGTTGTGGTATATAAATATACTTAACAAAATTTACCATTTTAGCCATTTTTAAATGTACAATTCAGGGGCAGTAAGTGCATTCATAATGTTTGTGCAACCACCACTACCGTCCATTTCTGAACTTTTCTTCATTTCAGAAAGAAACTCCATCCCTAGTAGAGAGCAATTTTCATCCTCCACCCAGTCCCTAGTAACCTCTAATCTACTTCCTGTCTATGAATGTGTCTATTCTAGACACCTCATATAAATGAAATCATACAATGGGTGTCCTTTTTTGACTGGTTTACTTCAGGTTAGCAGCATGTTTTCAAGGTTCATCTATGCATGTGTCAGAATGTCATTCCTTTTGAAGGCTGAAGAACATTCCATTGTATGTGGATACCATGGATACGTCTTCATTCATCTCCTGATGGGTATTTAGGTTGCTTCCACCCTCTGGCTATTATTGTGACTAGTGCTGTATAAGTATCTGAGTCCCCGCTTTCAATCCTTTTGAGTTCACACCTATACGGGGAATTGCTGGATCACATGATAATTCTATGTTTAACTTTTTAAGGAACCGCAAAACTGTTTTCCACAGCAGCTGCACCATTTTATTTCTAGCAGCAAGGCACAAGGATTCCAATTTCTCTGCATCCTTGCCAACACTGGTCACTTTCTGTGTTTTGTTTGTTTGTTTTTCAATAATAGCCATCCTAATAGGTGTGATGTGGTCACATGACATTTTAAAGTCAATGCTAATTTCTTTCTTGGATCTCACTCTTGAAAGGCTCATTTTAAGTGGTGCTTGGGCGTGTCAAATCGGTCTTCCAAAATAAGTACTGAGACAACCCTGGGAGATATTTCAACTTTACCACTTATTTAAGTCAGAAGACCTTTCTGATAAAGCACTGATGAACTGAGATGGTTACTTTTCAAGGGGTTGGAGGGTGTCCCTTTGAAATGCTCTGTCTGCAAACAGAAGATGAAAATGCAACAAATCCCTTTAAGTCAAAAAAGACCCAACATATTCACAATAGTTACATCACTCTATAAGGGCAGCACAGAGAAGCAGCTATGAATTATTACCTTAGGGAGTCCGGGTGTGGGGGGTGGTGGGTATGACCTGAAAAGGCACTTCTATTTCTGTTATAGAAGGTGCATACCGCATTATTTAGATGGCCTAGCCAGGAATGCAGCAAATTACAGAATCACAATGTAGAAGGCAGCAACAGTCCTGCAGAATTTACTTATTAATCAGCTGTGTGTGACTTATATTCAAAGATTTGAGGCAAAAAAAAAAAGCCACTCTTGGTAATTTGCCTCTTTTTTGTTTTTCTTACAGTTTAAGTCACTCTTTATTCTATTTTAGGTGACAGCCACTCTTGACAAAGTAATCTTGGAAATGACTTTAAACTCTGCAGTAGATCTAAGAGTTTTGCGTACTTGCTGGTTGTTCTTTTTAAAGTGCACAGTTCAGTAGTTTTAGTCTATTCACAAGGTTGTGTGCAACTGTCACCACTAGCCAGAATATTTTCATCATCCCCAACAGAAGCTCCACACCCATTAGTGCTAACTCCCCATTCTCCCCTCCTCCCAGCTCCTGCAAGCACCGATCTACTTTCGCTCACTACAGATGTGTCCATTCTGGACAGTTCATATAAATGGAATCATACAACATGTGTGACCTTTTGTGACCGACTTCTTTCACCAAGCGTACTCTTTCTTTCTAAATTGAAGTATAGTTGATGTGGGCTTCCCCCGTGGCTCAGAGGTAAAGAACCCATCTGCAATGCAGGAAACACAGGAAACAGCGGATTCGATCCCTTAGTCAGGAAGAACCCCTGGAAGAGGGTATGGCAACCCACTCCAGCATTCTCGCCTAGAGAATCCCATGGACAGAGGAGCCTGGTGGGCTACAGTCCGCAGGGTTGCAAAGAGCTGGACACAACTGAAGCAACTGAGTGCACACAAGCACTTAGTTGATTTATAATGCTGTGGCAAGTTCTGGTGTACAGCGCAGTGATTCAATTATACATATATTAATATATTCTTTTTCACAAACTTTCCTTTATGGTTTATCACAGGATGTTGAACGTAGTTCCCTGTGCTACACAGTCGGACCTTGTTGTTTATCCATTCTATATATAATAGTTTGCATCTGCTAATCCCAAACTCCCAATCCATCCTTCCTTCACCTTCCTGCCTCCATAACCACAAGTCTGTTCTCTATGTCTGCCAGTCTATTTGTTTCGTAGGCATTTGTGCCATATTTTAGATTCCGCATGTAAGTGGTATTTGTCTTTCTCTTTCTGACTTACTTCATTTGGTATGATAATCTCTAGGTTTGTCCATGTTGCTGCAAATGGCATTATTTCATTCCTTTTTTATGGCTGAGTAGTATCCATATAACACATCTGCTTTATCCATTCATCTGTCAGTGGACATTTAGGTTGTGTCCATGTCTTGAAAATTGTAAACAGTGCTAGCATAATGTTTTTGAGACTCATCCATGTTGTAGCATGTATCAGTATCTCCTTCCTTTTAAATTACCAAATAATATTCCACATTTGTTCGTTTATCACTTGATAGACATTTGGGCTATTTCCACTTTGGGGCTCTTACGAGTAATGCTGCAATGAATGTATGTGTATGAGTCTTCGTGCGGACTTGTTTCCATGTGTCTTGGGTAGACACCTAGGGGTGGACTTGCTTAGCCACATCTGTGTTTAACCTTCTGAGGAACTGCCAGACCTCCATAGCAGGTGCACCATTTTACATCCTCACCAATAGTGTCTCATACTTACTTTAGATAATTTAAGTTACTTGTGGAAATAAGAAAATCAAACAATTGATTTCAAAAATGAAGAGTAAATTATGGGACAAGTATGGCCTTGCTTGCTCATGTCGCCACATTTGACACTTGGGCACATTCAATCAACAGATACCCTGGGCAACTATCCAGCCTCATGGTGTCTTTTCATTACTCTGCTGGGACAACAAAGAGCTAAACATGACACTACAGACAATTACAAGCTAAGATAGCAGATCCAAAGTACTAATTAATTATATGACACATATGGAAAGCGTGTGAGGGCTAGAAAGGGAGTGGCATGGGCTACAGATATCCAGGAGGGCGTCACATAGAAAATGAGGCTTGACCTGTGTGTGGAGAGACACTAGCTTGTTAAGAAGGAAACAGGAGGAAGTCACAGCCTGCAAATAAATCCTGGACATTTACTTGCTCACAGCAAAACTCCACTATGTTCCAGGACCTTTGAAGACGTACCACTGAAAAATAAATCTAATTCAAAAAGATACATGCACCCCTATGTTCATAGTAGCACTATTTACAATAGCCAAGACATGGAAACAACCTAACTGTCCATTAACAGATGAATGGATAAAGATGTGGTGTGTGAGCGCGTGCGCGCACACACATACACACACACACACAGGAATACTACTCAGCCAAAAAAAAGAATGAAATGCCATTCATAGCAACATGAATGAACCTAGAGATTATCATACTAAGTGAAGTAAATCAGACAAAGACAAATATCATATGATATATGTGGAATCTAAAAAAATGATACAAATGAACTTATTGATGAAACAGAAATAAACTCACATAGAAAACACACTTGTGGTTACCAAAGGGGAAAGGTGGGGGATAAATTAGGAGTTTGGGATTAACAGATACACAGCTAATATATATATAAAATATCTAAGCAACAAGGATTTACTAGCGTAGCACAGGGAACTATATATTCAATATCATGTAGTAATCTGTAAGAAAGAGTTGGAAAAAACTGAATCACAGAAATGAACATAACATTGCAAATCAATTAAAAAGCTGGCTGTTTGGAAAAAAAGAAAAAAAACGCCGCTACACAGTGCTAACTTTTCTAGGGTCAGCATGGTCCTAAAGCATTCCATCCTTATCTAATCTGCATAGCAACTCTATAAGGTAGGCACTATTTAAATCCCTGTTTTACAAACGAAGAAATTGGTGCACAGAGAGGTTAAGTAACTTGCCCAACATCGCCCAGCTAGAAAGTAGCAGCGTAGGGATTTGAACCCAGGCAGTCAAGGTCCAAGATTTACCACACTTTGTCTCTGGCATTAATCTCTGCAGCCATTTGCTTGACATCCCAATAAAAGGCTATTTATGTACAAGGCTGAGTAAAAGGACTCTGGGAAGTAAAGTGACTTTCCTCACTCTTTCATGCTGCTGATAGTTTTAGGTAGATATTAGGAGTTTTGTTTTTTTCCAAAGACATGGGAGATAGCAGTGCCAACAAGAGCAAGCAGAGACGCGGTCACAGGGGAAGCTACCAGGGGGTACAAAATTAGAAGCTAAGAGCACAAGGGTTCTCACTCTACTCCTGGAAACTCTTCCTCCTACACAAATTCTGACACATGGCAATTAAAGGAAGCACACACACCCATACAAGTCCTTGAGGTTTTAAAGTAAAAATTAATGAGTCCATCTAATTTGGACTCAGAAAACACGTGGGTGGAAGAAATTCCTACAGCTGACAGCTGATGTGACAGTTATTTCATGAAAAGGAAAAGAACTTCCCTGCCTGCCTTCCAATTTGAATGTTTCCAAAAGTGATTCTAGACCTTAGCCTGAAACAATACACAGGACAGGCGCTGAATATAGATATTATGTGGAGAAAATCCCTTCAACTTCCCCCGTGAAGATGATGTGAGGGAAAATGAGATGAAATATCCCCTTCTCTTCAACCTTCTTGAGGGCCCAAGAAAAGCAGCAGGCTCCTTCTCTGCTCAGGCACTCTTATCAATTGAAATTAAATTTCTAAAGGCATTGTAGAAAACAGGAACCGCATCCTGAAAGGTTTCATTAAGCTACTGCAATCATCTGAATCTTAATGCACTCAAGTAATAAATGCTACCCTACCTTGTTGGCTCCCTCCCCGCCCAAGAAACACAAAGTCTAAGACCTCCATGTATGCCCCCAGTGGTCCACCTTAAAGGACAATCCATAAGGCAAACCACAAACTACCGTGCTCCTTCCCAGAGTGAGGTAGATGATAACATTAAAAAATTGCATCTTTTCTGGTTTTCCTCTGCTCTGGCGAGCCTCCTCTCCATTCCCAGAGGAAGACATTTCCAGAACTGCTGACAACCCCCAGAGGAGGAAGGCCTTCCTTCCTCCTCTTGGGCAGATGGTATTTGCATACTGACATATTGTAAATCTAGTCACCCAGGTAACCAGCTCCAGTTAGCAACAGCGCAATGAAGGTCAGCTTGATTCCTTCTAAAATTAGAAGTCAGACCAATTGGATTTTTAACTGTTCAAGGTAGGATGCCCAGTTAGATGGCAAATCCAATTCTGAAAGTGAATTTTTCAATTGGGAGATTCAGCACTAGTTAATACAGGTAAGTTGGGGGAGGGAGGGGGATAAAAGGCAAGTTGGAGCATTTCAACATGATAATAACATAGGTTTTGACATGTAGAAGATTTCAGTTCTGTGATTTTGCTGTTTCTGTGAATAATTCTTCTGACTCCAGACTCTGTTAGTAGAGTTGTTCGTGGCCTTGGATCTCCCTTAACCTTCATAGGCAACTGGTCATTAAGGACTGGTAATTCCATATCTGCCCTCTCAGACCTTCTACAGTTAGCTGCCACCAACTTCACTGTGGTCCCTTCTCTCTCTGCCCCATCTGTCCTTCCTTCAAAGTCAAACTGCTGGGCACTAAACCCTTTTTTTCCCCAATCTTTTTTGTCTCTGCCCACATGGATCCCTCCTACCTGGGATTTGCTCCCTTCTCTTCTTTTGCTCCCTTCTCTTCAACAGTATGTGAACCGAGAACTTCCAGATGCTTAAGCTGGATTTAGAAAAGGCAGAGGAACCAGAGATCAAATTGTCAACATCCGCTGGATCATCGAAAAAGCAAGAGAGTTCCAGAAAAACATCTACTTCTGCTTTACTGACTATGCCAAAGCCTTTGACTGTGTGGATCACAACAAATTGTGGAAAATTCTTCAAGAGATGGGAATACCAGACCACCTTATCTGCCTCCTGAGAAATCTGTATGCAGGTCAAGAAGCAACAGTTAGAAATGAACATGGAACAGCAGACTGGTTCCAAATTGGGAAAGGAGTACGTCAAGGCTGTATAATGTCAGCCTGCTTATTTAATGTCTATGCAGAGTACATCATGAGAAATACTGGGCTGAATGAAGCAAAGCTGGAATCAAGATTCCTGGGAGAAATATCAATAACCTCAGATATGCAGGTGACACCACCCATAGGGCAGAAAGCAAAGAGGAACTAAAGAGCCTCTTGATGAAAGTGAAAGAGGAGAGTGATAAAGTTGGCGTCAAACTCAACATTCAAAAAACTAAAATCATGGCATCAGGTCCCATCTCTTCATGGCAAATAGATGGGGAAACAATGCAAACAGTGAGACTTCATTTTCTTGGGCTCCAAAATCACTGCAGATGGTGACTGTAGCCATGAAATTAAAGGATCCACATCTCCTAAAATGTTAAGAGTCACTAGCTATCTAATTACAGATGGTGGGAATTCCCTGGTGGTCCAGGGGTTAAGACTCTGAATGTCTACTTGCAAGGGGGTATGAATTCAATCCCAGGTCAGGGAAGTAAGATCCAACATTCTATGTGGCAAGGCCAAAAAAATAGTAATAATAATTACAGATGGTATCTACATCAGTATTTCCCAGAATGCCTTCAAGGAATGTCAGTGCCATGGGATGTTGAACAGTGGGGAGAAAGTTTCACACTCACATAAGCTTGGGAAACACTAGGCCAAGCAAAGTCGAACAGGTGTTTCTAACATGGGCTTTCTTTGCCCCTTAGCTGTACTGATGTGTACTGTGAACCACTGATTTCATAGGAAATTCTTTCTCAGCAGACACTCCTCAATGCCCCCTTGGTGGACCCCAGGAAAACTGGGCTTTTCTTCTAATCACAACTACCAAGTCATGCACTGTTTTGTGTTGGTTCTTTCATTACTATTTTGAGCTACTTATTTTTTATTCCATGTTTTTAACAATTTTTAGAAATCCTATCACTGTACTTATCACCTTATGCTGTGCTCACTTTATATCATTTTATATCCATCTCTCCTTAACTGAAAGCAACCTGAGAGTGGCGTACATACCTGGATATCATATCCCCAAGGCCAAGCTCCAGACTTAGACACTCACTACATGTCAAATCACTGACTGATGAATGAATGACTGATTGAGCCTATCTGCCCAACTGGATAATAAGCTCCTTCAGAATATAAACTACACTTTAAACTTCCCTGTGTTGCATTTAGAAAACAACTTTTCATATGGCAAAAGAGTCAATAAAATTATGAAAATTTAAATCCATTTGAGAATATTTATCAAACTTATGCCCTGGGCACCAAGGATATTAAAGTGATAAAGTACAGTCCCTGCAATCAAGGTGCTTAAATTCTGGTAAGAGAAATAGATATATAAACAAAAAATGATGATAAAATATAAATACTCGAAAAGGAAGTGCAAGTTGCCTGGGAACACAGGATGGAGCCCTCAGATACATGTCTGCCTGTGGGAAGCCGAGAGGGGTCAGCACTGTGCTGAGCAATCTGTCACCGGGGCCTGAGCACCCAGGTCCTTGTCTGGTCATTTTGGGGGGAAACTGGCCAAGAGGCTACTCAAGCTGAGGCAGTATTCACCCTAGCTATGGTCTCAAGTATGAAAGGGATTCCAACTCGCCTCCTCGATTGAAACTGGTGGGCCCTGTTGCCCAGGGAGAGCTGCACTAGAGCCAGGCAGGCAGTCTGCCTTCACTGCCTGCAACTCCACAGTCCATCAGGGTCTTTTCCAATGAGCCGGCTCTTCGCATCTGGTGGCCAAAGTACTGGAGCTTCATTCAGCATTAGTCCTTCTAACGAATATTCAGGGTTGATTTCCTTTAGGATGGACTGGTTTGATCTCCTTGCAGTCCAAGGGACTCTCAAGAGTCTTCTCCAGCACCACAGCTTGAAAGCAACAGTTCTTCAGCACTCAGCCTTCTTTATGGTCCAACTCTCACATCTGTACATGACTACTGGAAAAACCAGAGCTTTGACTACATGGACTTTCGTCAGCTTTTTAATATGCTGTCCAGGTATGTCACAGTTTTCCTTTCAAGGAGCAAGCGTCTTTTAATTTCATGGCTGCAGTCACTGTCTGCACTGACTTTGGAGCCCAAGAAAATAAAATCTGTCACTGTTTCTACTTTTTCCTCTTCTATTTGCCACAAAGTGATGCGACTGGATGCCATTATCTTAGTATTTTTAACGTTGAGTTTAAGCCAGCCTTTTCATTCTTTCTTTCATCTGCATAAGAGGTTTTTTAGCTCTTCTTCACTTTCTGTCACTAGAGAGGTACTATTTGCATATCTGAGATTGTTGATATTTCTCCAAGTAATCTTGACTCCAGCTTGTGATTCATCCAGCCCAGCATTTCAAATGATGTACTCTGCATATAAGTTAAATAAACAGGGTGACAATATACAGCCTTGATGTACTCCTTTGCCAATTTGGAACCAGACCATTGTTTGATGCCCAGTTTTGCCGATTCTGGACCTGCATACAGGTTTCTCAGGTGACAGGTAAGGTGGCCTGATATTCTTATCTCTTTAAGACTTTTCCACAGTTTGTTGTAATCTACACAGTCAAAGACCATGGACTGCAGTCCACCAGACTCGTCTGTTCATGGAATTCTCCAGGCAAGAATACTGCAGTGGGTAGTCATTCCCTTCTCCAAGGAACCTTCCAGACCCAGGGCTAGAACCCAGGTCTCCCACAAGGAACTTTCCAGACCCAGGGCTAGAACCCAGGTCTCCCATACTGCAGGCAGAGTCACACTGTATGAGACACCACGGAGGCCCAGATGCCTGTTAACATTTCCATTACTCAGGAAAAGCTGAAAATCTCCATTTTTATATTAACATCACAACTTCTAAATGCTGGCTGAAATAAAAAGCAACAACATAACACTCTATGAACATGAGAAATTGAAATATTTATCCACATTAGGTTGTAACCTCTGATTATGTGTTAACTCAGTTACAATAAAGAGAGAAAACAGATGTGCACAGAATAATACTGGAAAGTGTTATCTTCAGAGCCAAGTTGTCTCATTCATGTTTGAGTCCCAGGACAATTATGGCAAAAGAGAAGGTATAAGAACACAAAAAATGTTTTAGCATAGCTCCATTTTCAAAGGCTTTCTCCATATCCTTCACCATCTCAGTAGTGATACTGGCCAGAAAACACAAATCAGAAAACAATGAATACACTTTATTAGAGCAATAATAACACTAGTTAGTGTTTCCTGAATGTTTAGACTAAGAGCTTTACATAACAACTATACCATTTAATCCTGAAGGCAACCCTTTGTTGTAGACAATTTTACCATCTCAATTTTCAAATGAGGAATCTGGGGCATAGAGAAGTTAGGAAAATTACCAGAAGTCACACAAATACATGGAGCAATTGGGAGTCACCCCAGGTCTTTGCCACCAAGAGTCCTGGGCCAGGCATCACTTTCTCTAACTCTGAGGCAGGAAGTGGTGGTCAGCACAGGGTCTGGAGGGAAGCAACAGATTTTCCATTCTGGCAAGCAGAGCACAGAAATGAGGAATTAAAGTGCACAACCAAGTAGAAGTCTGGGAAAGAATTCAAAGAAATACAAGCAGCTGATAAACAAGTGAAAAATGTTCAACCGCAAGTATTCGGTATGACTCCAGAATTTCGCAACGGGAAGACAGGTAAAAAAATTTTTTTTTTGCACAAACTAATACATTTCACCTATTAGATTAGTAAAGATGAAAAAGGCTTGCCAGTGTTGGTGAGGTGGAGGGGACAGATCCTTGACCACACTGGTGGGAAAGCAAAGGGAGATGATTTTGTCTGTTAAATTTTAATATGTTTGTTATCATTTGACCTAGTTACTCTATCTAGGAATATATCCTAGAGAAGCTCTTTTGCATTTGTACAAAGATTTACATGCTTCAGATTATTCATTGCTCCATTCATGCAATAGCACAAAGCTGGAAAAACTCCAACTGTCTATCAATGGGACTAGTTAGATAAATCAAGGTAGATCCAAATAGTGAAATACAATACAGCCATTAAACCATGAAATAGATCTCTATTTGCCAAAATGGAAAGAGGCCCCAGATGCATACTTAAGTGAAGAAAAAACAAAGTGAGCTGCAAACAGTAGGTAAAGCAGGAGTTTCAGTAAAATGCACATGTGTGTACTAGTATATAAATTGGTAAGAAAAATTTTAAAAATTATCTGTGTTATTAATGGTAATTACCCAAGAGGGGATTGTGGGAAATGTACTTCTGGTAAGGTTTGAGGTTTTTATAAAAAGCATGTATTTTTCAATTAAAGAAATAAGTTAGTATGGAAAGGGTGACCCTATGTTCAAATTTTGAGGCAGGATTCCAATTCCGGGGGTGGACAATAGAAAAAGGAAGCTGCTTGAGGGTGTTTCTGGCAAAGGGCAGCTGCACAGGTTGTGCACTGCACAAGAACACCCTCTTGAGTTGTTCAGGGCTTGGGGCTTTAGATAGGCTCTTAGTGGCTCAGACGGTAAGGAGTCCGCCTGCAATGCAGGAGACCCGAGTTCAATCTCTGTGTGAGGAATATCCCCTGGAGAAGGGAATGGCAACCCACTCCAGTATTCTTGCCTGGAGAACTCCATGGACAGAGAAGCCTGGCAGGCTACGCTCCGTGGGGTCACAAAGAGTCAGACATGACTGAGCAACTAACTGTTAACTGAATCAAGAACTCAGAAAGGTAACCAAAGCAAAAGTCTTGATATCTATTCAGGACAAGTTACTAGAAGGCGACTCAGAGAAGAGAGGGTAGAAGTTGCCCCAAATAGGCAGAACCTCCTATCTTTTCAAAGTAATTTGCAAAGCTCTGCATAAAGTGAGATTGTGTCTTATTGAAGTAAATCTGCCTTCAATTTGAGTAGATTGGGTTCTAGAATTTCCTTTTCAGGCTAAAGTGTTTTAAAGCTCCCACAGAAATAATGTCACTAGGTCAGGCTGGGAAAGACTAACTGATCCATAATTTTCCTAAATAAAAGTCCAACCACCATTCTAATAATATTTTTTAAAGAAATGTACTGAGTTCCAACAGGGTGTGAGGAAATGAGGAATTTAATTCCTCTTCCTTGCCCCCAGGTAAGTGTGAATGTTCCCCAAAGTATGTCCCTCTTACAACTAAAGGATGTCAATATATGTTGTACTTTAAAATATTTTTTTCCTTTTGATCAGAGAGCTCCATAATCAAACAAGGCTGGGAAAAATTGGTTCAAACCAAGTTGAATAGGTTTTATTTACTTTTTTTAGCTTTTAATTGTGGTAAAATATTCATCACAGAAATGCATTTCCTGCATTGGCAGGCGGATTCTTTAACCAATGCATCACCTGGGAAGCCCATGTGTCATTCTTTCTGTGTATCTGCCTATTGATATTTTGTCCTCCATTCAAGGCCTCGCTTCCATTTCACCTTTTTGGGAGGTGAAAATAGAACCCTAAAATGGGGATGATTGGGTCCATCCCCTAGAATTCTACAGAGCTGGGCTATATGCTTAAAAAAACAACAAAATCATATTATCATCTGGTTATTAAATTGATCTGTTTTCCCTATAGAAAAATTAGAATATGTAAAAGGTTTCTTTTTTTTAAACTCATCTAGAAGTAAACAATAGTAACATTTAGGGACTTATTCTTTTTAGTCTTTTTAAGCTAATATTTTTAAGCTAAATTAAAATTAAATTGAATATATCACTTTGTAAAGTGCTTTTCCTAACTTAATATATTATTGTCAGCATTTCCTATATCTTTAAATATTCTTCAAAATATTCTTGGAGAAGGAAATGGCAACCCACTCCAGTATTCTTGCCTGGAAAATCCCAGGCAGGCTACAGTCCACAGGGTCACAAAAACACAACTGAGCACAGCATGCATTCTCCAAAAATTATTAACGGCTGCATTAAAGGCTGCCCCTTGTATGGACATAATTTAATGAATTCCCAACTACCAATTAAGAATTCAAAAATTTTTTGTTTACTCCAGTGCATTACACATAGTAAGTATTCAGAAGATATTTGTTGAATTGAATTTTATTATCAATAGCAATAGCCAATCCTCTGAATTTATTCCAGCACTCAAATAGCAAATAAATTATTTATTTATTGGCCGCAATGTGAAAGCATGTAGCCCTAACCACTGGGCCACCAGAGAATTCCTGAAAATAAATTATTTAAGTGGAAAAAAGTTGTTTTCAGCTTCTGTGATAACACGGACTCACAGAATTTATAAACTTTAGCCAGAAAAGCAAATTAGAACTGAAGAAAGCACTGCTTTCCCAAGCCCACGATGGCCACCACATCTTCTTCCAAAGACTGAAACCCGTAAGTAAGGCAGTGATGTGAACAAAACCAACAATATCGTAAATCTGCAGAGAGACTGCATTTCAGAAAACTTCTATAGATCTTCAGTATCGTCTAATCTAGAAATGTGTGAAAATCTTACTTCATCTTTTTTCAGTTATCCTTTCTTCAGGTATATCTCATCACATTAAAATAACTGACTTTTTTCAGTTGGTAAAAGCTAGTTAAATTGCATTTATGTACTTGCTCACAATCAAGTGAACTGTCAGTATCACTAATTAATCCACCTGTTCACTTAGTTGTATCTCCCAAGCATGATGATTTAAGGAAGGAGAGGAGAGGAAATGGAAAGGAACGGAATGGGATTGAGATCAGCCCAGTGCCCATGAGGGCAGGCAAGGGGCTTCAAGGATGGGGTAACAACAGAGGGCCAACAACTGAACAAGGCAAAGCCAAATAGCCTTGAGGGAAGCCCCAGTGCTAATTAGGCAAAGAAGTCCCGTTGCTGGCCAGAATACAAAGAAACAACAGCAAACAAATTTGGGAAGAAACGTTACTCCACAATTTTACACATGGCCCAGCTGACATTTGTGTGAAAAGGTACATATGCAGAGGTTCAACCGTATCCTTTTCTCAGAAACTACTATTTGAAGATCTCCTCTACAAGCCTAAGAAGTACCCACATTAAGAGCTCAAAATAGGATAAATCAAGGTAGGAAAGATCTAATGGTGTACATGGAAACCAGCAAAAAATGTCTAAATAATGGAAATACAAAATACTGACTGAAAATAAAAACTGTAATATACAATGTCAAAAATACTAATAATTTTCTAAGTGTTACATATTATAGTAGGTGACAGTGACTTGAAAAAACATAAATGAAAAAGAGGAGGGAAGAAAAAATGTATTGCTCCACGAACTGATTACATTGACTTTGGTAATCAGAAAAAGCAAAGGTTGAGAATGCTTTTGCAAAATTTCAAGGCAGGATGTGAATTTTCAAGTCACTAGAGAAAATACAGTGTATAGAGCAAATAGCAAATGTTAAAGGAAAAGTAAAAATAAAATAAGATGAAATAAGATCATACTATTAATTTTAAGAAGATACTATACTTCCATATTTAAAGGAAATAACTTTCACACTGGGTTGAAAAAATACAATCCAGTGACACTTTGCTTATAAGAGACAGGACTAAAACAAAATGAGACAGAAATGGTCAAAAGGATGATCAAAGATTTGGCAGACAACAAACAAAATGAACTGACTTTGATTCATAATAACAGAGGCTATATTTTCTTTTTATGTGCTCATGGAACATTTATAAAAAACTAACCATATAGTAAACCACAATAAAACCTAAATAAATTCCAAATGGGACTATATTGCACTCACTGTCACACCTTCCCTCATCCTCTAAAAAATTCACTTAAAACAGAAGTCTAAATCAAAACAGTAACTCCTGAAAACTTAAAAAAAATCCTTGTTGATAAACTTTTGGTTATGGTAAAAATCAAAACTACAGCTACAAACAATTAAAAAATAGAAAATAACAACAGGAACACTACCTATTAAATATTAGGTGATACAGGAAAAGTTGTTATCAGAGGCAAGATAAACCAATGGGAACACGACTATTATCTAACTCATAGGTTGCTTCGGTTCAGTTCAGTCGCTCAGTCGTGTCTGACTCTTTGCGACCCCAAGAACCGCAGCATGCCCTCCCTAACCATCACCAACTCCAGAGTCCACCCAAACCCATGTCCATTGAGTCGGTGACACCATCCAACCATCTCATCCTCTGTCGTCCCCTTCTCCTGCCCTCAATCTTTCCTAGCATCAGGGTCTTTTCAAATGAGTCAGTTCTTCCCATCAGGTGGCCAAAGTATTGGAGTTTCAGCTTCAATAGCAGTCCTTCCAATGAACACCCAGGACTGATCTCCTTTAGGATGGACTGGCAGGATCTCCCTGCAGTCCAAGGGAGTCTCAAGAGTCTTCTCCAACACCACAGTTCAAAAGCATCAATTCTTCGGCGTTCAGCTTTCTTTATAGTCCAACTCTCACATTCATACATGACCACTGGAAAAACCATAGCCTTGACTAGACGGACCTTTGTTGGCAAAATAATGTCTCTGCTTTTTAATATGCTGTCTAGGTTGGTCATAACTTTCCTTCCAAGGAGCAAGTGTCTTTTAATTTCATTGCTGCAATCACCATCTGTAGTGATTTTGGAGCCCTGAAAAATAAAGTCTGTCACTGTTTCCACTGTCCCCATCTATTTGCCATGAAGTGATGGGATCAGATGCCATGATCTTAGTTTTCTGAATGTTGAGCTTTAAGCCAACTTTTTCACTCTCCTCTTTCACTTTCATCAAGAGGCTCTTTAGTTGTTCTTCACTCTCTGCCATAAGGGTGGTGTTATCTGTATATCTGAGGTTATTGATATTTCTCCTGGCAATCTTGATTCCAGCTTGTGTTTCCTCCAGCCCAGCGTTTCTCATGATGTACTCTGCATATAAGTTAAATAAGCAGGGTAACAATATACAGCCTTGATGTATTCCTTTTCCTATTTGGAACCAGTCTGTTGTTCCATGTCCAGTTCTTTTTTTTTTCCATGTCCAGTTCTAACTGTTGCTTCCTGACCTGCCAGGTTTCTGGCAGAGGCAGGTCAGGTGGTCTGGTATGCCTATTTCTTTCAGAATTTTCCACAGTTTATTGTAATCCACACAGTCAAAGGCTTTGGCATTGTCAATAAAGCAGAAATAGATGTTTTTCTGGAACTCTCATGCTTTTTCGATGATCCAGCGGATGTTGACAATTTGATCTCTGGTTCCTCTGCCTTTTCTAAAACCAGCCTGAAGCAACCTAAATCCAAATTCAGATGCTGTTTAAATACTTTATGTACATATAAACATATACACATTAGAGAGAGAGGGGAAGGAAGGAAGGGAGGGAGGAAGGAAGAAAAGACTCTCTAAAATACTCAGTGAAAAAAATACACATTAGAGAGAGAGGGGAAGGAAGGAAGGAAGGGAGGGAGGAAGGAAGAAAAGACTCTCTAAAATACTTAGTGAAAAAAAATTTAAAGAGTAGTTATCTCTGGGCTGTGGAATTTCTTTCTTTCTGAGTTTCCTAAATATTCTCAATGAGAATGTATCACTTTTATAATCAGAACAAAATTAAACAAAAGCACAACAAAACATAATTTACAGTCATCAGAGGGTAGGAACAAGACAACACAACATCTTGCCAAAATAATCAAGGCAATTAAAATTATCTCCTTTTCTTTGACTTTTAAGTACTAGCCTGTTGATGGTTATTACTAGCCTGGTTCGTTCCATCCTCTGGTCTTGTGTCTGAACATCGGGTATGGTGCGCACAGGTTGATAACTCCTAACCACCTCTGCCTATTTAGGGAAAGTCAAGCATTCAGAAAAGTGGGGAACCACAGACAGTTCAGTGACTGCTATGTCTTAAGGTTGACAGTGTGATAGGACAGCATCTGCATTACAGAATTAATGGGAAAAAAAATAAATGGCTGAAGCGAATTTCCTCTTTTGTTGTGTTGTCTGGGGCTTTTGTTTGTTTGAAAAAACAAATAGGTGGGAGTTAATATAAATGACTTCAAATATCAGAAGCAACCCCAGGCAGAAATTCAAATCCACATAAAAAAAGTGTCGGTAAAGTTAATAATGTAATTTAAAAAATAGTACAAACACATATTTCTTCTTTCTTAACTGATTTAGTACAGGATATAGATACAGATATAGACTTAGGTATAGATACAAATATCTTCCCAGGTGGCACAGCGGTATAGAACCTGCCTGCCAATGCAGGAGACACAAGAGACACAGGTTTGATCCCTGGGCTGAGAAGAAACCCTGAAAAAGGAAATGGCAACCCACTCCAATACTCTTGTCTGGAAAATTCCATGGACAGAGGAAACTGATGGGCTACAGTCCTTGGGGTCTCAAACAGATGCACATAACTGAGCAAGCACTCATGCATAGATATATACATACAGATAGACAGACAGATAAAAGATAGATGTGTGTGAGCTCAGAAGTATTCAACCCACTGCAACCCTATGGACTGTAGCCCGCGGGCTCCTCTGTCCTTAGGATTTTCCTGGCAAGAATCCTGGAGTGAGTTGCCATTCCTTCCTTCAGGGGGCCTTCCCAACGCAGGGATCAAACCCACATCTGCTGCATCTCCTGCATCTCCTGCATTGCAGGTGGATTCTTTACCACTGAGCCACCAAGGGAAGCCCTGTGTGTGTGTGTGTGTGTAACAGAGTCACTTTGCTGTACACCTGAAGCTAACACAACATTGTAAATCAACTACACCTCAATACATTTTTTTCAGAGAAAAGCAGTAGTATAAAACAGTATGTCTAGAAGTGTACTGTTGGGTCTATAACAGAATGTAGTATATTTGACGGTAAGTGCACAGAGGAGATGAGTACGAACAAAGCTGTATGAGAATAAGGAAACGGTACCAGATGGTAACTCACGTCCAAGACACCAACGAAAAGAGACAGAACAAGTAGGTCACTACAGTAAACTACAAAAGCGTTTTTATTCAAGGATGGTTTACTTACAGTATTGTGTTAGTTTCTGCTGTACAACAAAGTGAGTCAGTTATACACACTTACATACCCATTCTTTAAGACCTTTTTCCCCATATAGGTCATTACAGAGTACTGAGTAGAGTTCCCTGTGCTATACAGTAGGTTCTTATTTTATATATTAATGTGACTACGTCTATTTTAGATAGTAGTATGCATATGTCAATCCCAATCTCCCAATTTATCCTTCCCCACATTTCCCCCGGATAACCATGTTTGTCTTCTATATCTGTGACTCTATTTCTGCTCTGTTGTAAGTTCATTTGTATCATTTTTTAGATTTCACATATAAACGATATCATCTGATATTTGTCTTCATCAGAATTACTTCACTTATATGATCATCTCTATGTCCATCCATGTTGCTGCAAATGGCATTATTTCAATCTTTTTTATGACTGAGTAACATTCCATCATATATAAGTACCATATCTTTATCTATTCATCCGTCAGTGGACATTTTGGTTACTTGCTAGTCTTGCTTATTGTAAATAGTGCTGCTATGAATACTGGAGTGCATGGATCTTTTCGAATTAAAGTTTTTTCCACTTATATGCCCAGGAGTGGAATTGCTGGATCATATGGCAGTTCTAGTTAAGAGTTTTTTTTAAGGAACCTCCATACTGTTACCCATAATGATTGCACCAATTTACATTCCCACCAACAGTGTAAGAGGCCCTTTGCTTCACATAAAGAGGGACAATTTATAATGATAAAAGGGCCAACTCCTCAGGAACATACAACTATAAATACGTATGCACCTAAAAGATATCTGAAATATATAAAGCAAAAATTAATGGGAGAAATAAATTAATATTTGGAGACTTTGAAACTCCATCTCAATAATGGACAGAATGGTTAGGCAGAAATTCAATAAGCAAACAAAAGACTTGAACACCAAAAACCAACCAGACCTAACATAACCACAGAACATTCCACCCAACACAGCAGAATACATTCTTTTCAGTGCAGAAGGAACAGTCTCCAGAAGAGACCAAATGGCAGACCACAAAACAAACTTCAATAAATTTAAAAGGACTGAATTCATTCAAAGCATGTTCTCTGACAACAATGGAATGAAATTAGAAATTTGAGAAATTCACAAATAGGTATGAATAAAACAACTCACTCTTAAGCAACCAATGGGTCAAAGAAGAAATCACAAGGGAAATTAGAAATAAAAATTAAGACAAAACATATCAAAAAGTATGAGATGCAGCTAAAACAGAGAAAAGCAGCAGAGAAAAATCAACGAATCCAAAAGTTGGTGCTTTGAAAAGGTCAACAAAATCGACAATTTTTTGGCTACA
This sequence comes from Muntiacus reevesi, assembly GCF_963930625.1. NCBI lineage: Eukaryota > Metazoa > Chordata > Mammalia > Artiodactyla > Cervidae > Muntiacus > Muntiacus reevesi. The sequence goes on along the minus strand of NC_089266.1, from coordinate 13,309,553 downwards.
CTGACCAAGAAAACAGATGACTCAAATTACGAATATCACTAAACACTGCTTTGCTAGAATATGTTTTCCAGGTCCTTTTGCCCCAGGGTGGAAAATGAGTTCTAGAAAGATTTTTAGCCATTTCCTTATAACTTTTAAGCAAAAGCTTAAAATTGTGCTCTTCAACAGTTTTGCACATGTAGCTGCCAGTTCCTGGAACGGTAAAACAATTATTACCTCTGTGCCTTTTTAGTTGTTTTAGAAAAGACCCGTTTGGCACCAACCTCAGAAAACAGGAAGATACAAGTGACATTTTTGTGTTTTGTTTATACGGTGTTGTCATGTTTTCATTTGCTGTAAACTTCCAGGCAGATACAAATAAAATAAAAACAATTTATGTTCAATAGAGTGGTCAAGTGGTCCTATTCCTTTGGGGACGGATGCTCCAGACTCCTAGAAGGTTGAAGAAAATACCAGGGTTGTAAAAAAGTTACCCAGAAACACTTTTCCTTTCAAATCAGAGTCCATTCCCTTTGCTAAGCTTTCGTACACTCATGAGTGATAGGAAGTGGTTCAGTGTGTGATAATTTCTCCCAGTTCCTGCCACCTTCTGTCCATTCCTACAAATGGGAAATCCAAGATGTCATCCTTTATGCCTCCCTACTCCACCCCCCAACATATCCCGGAGATTTATTTCTTAATAACTCTCACCTCCACTGATTCTCTTCATCCCACAGCTGTTGCCCTGGTCAAAGATGCAACCATTTCTGGACCCCTTAATAGCTTCCAGAAAGGAGTGCTCGAATCCACTCCTGTCCCTTTCCATTTCTTTCTCCTCACTATAAATCTATTTCTGTTTTAATTGGAGGCTAATTACTTTACAATATTGTAGTGGTTTTTGCCATACATTGACATGAATCAGCCATGGGTGTACATGTGTTCCCCATCCTGAATCCCCCTTCCACCTCCCTCCCCGTCCCATCCCTCAGGGTCATCCCAGGGTTGCTTCCCAAGGCTAAATCCTTCAACTGCTCTTGGAATCAATCCCCAGGCTTCAGCATGGCCCATGACAGATGCCCACCCTGATGGATTGGGTACCTCCACTAACTGGAGCATGTACCCTCTTCTCCTTTATAGTTTTGTGTTTCAGATACACTGGCTTACTCCCCTTCTCCTAGGAGCTTCTGAATGCATGGTTCTCTCCATCTCCTTCCCTTTGCATAGTTAACATTATCTGACTGAGCTCACCAAACTTCTCCCTGAGTACCCAAGACTAGATCCATTCTCCCAGTCAGAGCCTCCTTATAACCTACTGTCCCTTCCTTCTTGAGAAAAGGTTATGGTGGGACCAGGATTGACAAATGCACCAACTCTCCAGTGGCAGAGATCACTTACTTGTCAACAGCCTAACTGCCTCCAGAATCCTCTTCAATGGCCCCTATAGACTGACCAGCCTGAAGGTTTTACATTTCAGTGCTTTTGTACCTGAGCGAATCTACTCCTTAAACATTCAATGTCCTAAATTTTTCCAACTCCTTAAGTAGTTTGCATTGTTACTCTCTCAATCTACTTTCATACATTTAAATCAAATTTGCATTACAATTTAAAGATGTTTCCTGGAAAAGATTGTACTTTACTAAAATTCCAGAGAGCTGAGAACAGCCTAGTGACTCTAAAAAAAAAAAGCACAAGTAAATCCTATAACACTGATTATGAGTTCATAAAAAAAGAGAGAAGAAAAACACTAAGGAATAAATATTAATAATTCATAAGCCTATGATGCAGCTATGGTAATAGGATTATTTACTTAATCACACAAACTTTCATCTTATTACTTTACTGTTAGTCCATACAGTGTTTTCAGAGTGCTGAACGCTATGGTTCATCTAAAGGCTTCAATTACAACATTAAGGGCTAATATTTACTGAACAAATTTCTTAATGTGCCAAAGACTGTCTAACAGCTTTCTGCACACTAATTTATTTAATCCTCATTAATAACTCTGAGACAGGTGCAATTATGATCACCCCTACTGCACAGATGAGAGAACTGAGGCACAGGCAAAGCAGAAGACCAAAATTAAGATATTTTTAGACATCCTAGGATTAAAAAAGTTTCTCTCTCTTACACATTTTCTTATGAGGAACTTCCAAGAGGATATACCTGTTAGGGGAAGCACACTGACTGAAACCGCCCATCCTGGCCAGGCACCGTAGTAACCATTTGCATGAGTTGTTTTAGGACAGGAGGTCCTGGTAAGGAACACGGAACTAACAAGCCACCACCAACAGGAAGAGTTTGGGAAAGGTCAAAAGGAGACACCACATGTCTGACCATCTCCCAGAATCCTCCTCTCTGGCATCCATCTTGGCTGAACAAGGTGTTCACCACCAGGAAGGACTCTGAATCAGAATGATTGGCTAAAGACAACCCGGAAACTAATCCCATCACCATAAAACACAAAAGAGACCGTGAGCCACGTGTTAGAGCTATTCTCCTGGGTTCCCTTACCCTACTGCTCTCCACCCGGCTGCCCTTGCCAATAAAATCTCTCGCTTTGTCAGCACATGTGTCTCTTGGACAATTCATTTCTGAGTGTTAGACAAGAGCCCAGTTTTGGGCCCTGGAAGCAGTCCCCCTTCCTGCAACATACCCATTCAAGAAGCTACAAAATAAGGGAATGGAACAAAAAGAGGACAAGAAATTCAATAAAATGATGAGCCAAGACAGTAAAATGATAAGGACATTGACTAGTGACTTGGGACAAAAAGATGATGAGTCTGTGAAGTAAGGGGATGTCCTTTAATCACATTATGTGATGGAAATACATTACTTTTTGCCCACATGAAAAAGAAAGATAAGTAGAAACTCTAGGAAAACAAAAAAGCTGTAGTGGATAAGTACAGAAAAGAGAATTCATTTGAACCCTGATACATGAATACTTTTTTAGGTGGTCAGTGCATTGTGGTTTTAATGACATAGAGAAAATAACATAGCCCTTGTGCCTGGATCTGCAGTGAAAATGTTTACACAGAAATAATCATATAAATGTTGCTTACTGGTGCTCAAGTTTTAGAAACAACCTGAAGATATTAGGGTTAGAATGTCATATAACTGTTAAGAGTTCTTTAATTGAGATAGAATTCAAGATCATAAAACTAACTCTGCCCCCTCCCGCCACCAGCTTGTGGGATCTTAGCTCCCTGACCAGGGACTGATGAACCCAGAAACCTCGACAGTGAAAGTGCAGCATCCTAGCCACTGGACCACCAGGGAATTCCCAAAATTAACTCTTTTAAAATATTAATTTCATTAGTTTTGAATACACACACACAATGTTGTATAACCATGACCCCTATCTAATTTCAGAACATTCTCATCACTCCCAAAAGTCCCACATCCATGAGCACTTAATTCCCATTCTCCCTAGCCTATGGAAACCAGTAATCAGTTCTCTGTCTCTTTGGATGTGCCTGTTCTAGACATTTCATATAAATGGAATCACAAAGTGTGACTTTTTTTTTTTTTTAACATGTGGCCTTTTGGGTCTGTCTTCTTACACTTAGCATGACATTTTCAAGTTTTTTCCATCTTGGAGCATGTATCAGTACTTCATATGTTTTCATGGCCAAATAATATTTCATTGTATGGATATGCCATATTTATACAGAATGCTGGCAGGTAAAAATGGGAGAAAAGGTATTCAACATTATTAATCATCAGGAAAATGCAAATCAAAATCACAATGAAACATCACCTCACACCCTTAGTATGGTTATTATCAAAAACACAGAAAGTGACAAGTATTGACAAGGATGTGAAGAAACTGGAATCCTTGTGGTGGGAATGTAAAATGGTGCAACTGCTATGGAAAACAGTATGGAAGAGAGGTTCCTGAAAAAATTAAAAGGACCATATTCAGAAGCAATCTCACTTCTAGGTATATGTCTAAAAGAAATGAAAATGAAATCTCAAAGAAAAAAAAATTATTTTTGCTGTGCTGTGTGGCTTGTGGGATCTTAGCTCCCCAATCAGGGGTCAAACTTGGGCCCCCTGCAGTGGAAGTGCAGAGCCTTAACCACTGGACTGCTAGGGAGTTCCTTCAAAGAAATATTTTGCATCCATGTTCACTGAAGCATTATTCACAATAGTCAAGACACGGAAGCACCCATCCAGCAATCCATGGATGAAGAAAATGTGTGAACATACAATGGAGTTCTACTCAGCCTTAAAAAAGAAATTCTGCCATATGCTATAACATGGATGAATCTGAGGACATTTTGTTAAGTGAAACAAACCAATCACAAACTAGATAAATACTGCATAATTCCACTTAAATAAGGTATGTGAAGTAATCAAACTCATAGAAGCAGAAAGTAGAATGGTGGTCACCAGGGTTACCAGAAAATTAGTTGTTTAGCTGTGCAGTCGTGTCCAACTCTTTTGTGACCCACAGACTGTAGCCTGCCAGGTTCCTCTGTCCATGGGATTTCCCATGGGTCTTCTCTAAGGGATCTTCCCGACCCAGGGATCAAACCTACATCTCCAACATTGGCAGGTAGTTTCTTTACCACTGAACCAACCACCAGGAAAGCCCACCCGAGAATGAGTACAGAGTTTTAACCATGCAAGATAAAAAAGTTCTAGAGTTGTTGTACAACAATGTGCATAAAGTTAGTAATAGTATACCATATACTTTAAAAAAAAAAAACCCTTTTTAAGAGGGTAAACTCAGGTTGTGTGCTTTTTACCACAATTTAAAAAAAGCTGACAGAGGGGAGAACATATAGGGCTGAAGCGGGCATGGCTGTCAGTGGTGGGGAAATGGGCCTAGTGCTCAGCAGTGGGGCAGATCTTGAAGGAAAAGGCTCATCTTTATAAGGAGATTAGGATCTGGTCAAAATGATCCTTCTGGCAGCAGTATGGAAAACAGAGTTTCCCAATAGTCTTTCTCAATCACTAGAAGGTAAGTTCCCTGAGGAGCAAGTGAGGTCTTGTCGCTGGTATTAGCTAAGCTGGAGTTGCCAGGTCCAATGAATAAAAATACAGGACATCCAATTAAATCTGAGTTTCAGACAAACAACATAAATTTGTTTAGTTATCAGTACCTCCCAGGTAATGCCTGGGGCATATTTTTACTAAAAAAATTATTTTTTCTCTGTAATTCAAATTTAACTGGGCATCCTATGTTTTATCTGATGACTCTATGGATAGCTAGTAAATGACGACTTTATGGATAGGCAGTAAATATGGTGAAAGAAAGAGAAGGAAACAGAAACAACTGGGAAAAAACAGATCATGGAACACTTGGTAGGACTATGAGGTGATAAGGCTTCTGGGAAGGCACGAAGGCAGTGTCTCCCCAAACTGAAGATATGCATATTTTGGAACAGCAATTCCACCTTAGGAATCCATCCTGGGAAAATGCTCACATCTGCACCAAAGACATAAAGAAACACACAAATGAGTTTATGGAAATAGAGATTTATCTTATTTGCAATAAGCAAAAAACTAAAACTTTTTAAATGTCCATCATTAAGGGAACAGTTACATTTTGTCATCTACCTGATGAACTGCTGCTAAAAAGAAAGTGGTAGATAAAAGTGTACCTGCAAAGAGATTTGCATTATAAATAAAGTTTTTAAAAAAACTTTAAAAAAAGTTTATCACAATGTGTCTTGTGTGGACATCTACGTTAAAAGAAAACAAACCTAAGTAAGTCTTTATTCCCAGGTTTGTAAAGGCACAGAATAAAGTCTGAAAGAATAAACAGCACATTTTTGATATCAATAAACTGTGCAGAGAGGGACAGAATTGGTAAGGTTGAAAGAAGACTTTAAATAAACATGGGCTATTTGTGTATCACTTTCAAATTAAAAAAAAAAACCCATTCATCCACTTTTGACATTATCACCCTCAACTTTATCTTCTCTGTTCTAAACAGAAATAATTCTGCTAATCTATGAAACACAAAGTCTTTCAATCACCATATATGAGTCTGGGTTAAAATCACTCAAGAAGTCTAACAGAAGTGAAAATGTTTTTTCTAGAATGAATTGCACCTAACGCTTTCAGGAGGGCTCAACCAGAGGGGAACAGTGAGTGCTTTCCAAGTATCTTAGTGAACTGGAATTCAAAGGCTGACTCAGAAATTCCACAGTAAACTGGGGGAGATTAAGGCTCAATTTTGGGGTAAGACTAGTCACGAATGGATCCAAACTATCTTGGTTTTTGCAAAAACAAGCAATAACCTTTATATGATTCAACTCAAAGAAAGCCAGGAATGGGACTTAGATGCCTCATGGAACTAGTTAAAAACCAACATATTTGATTATGTAGTTAGAGGACTGAAAATATTTTTTGTATAATTTTCATGGGGAAATTACCACATGCAAAAATCTGTAGTTCAATAGTAGGAGGAAATAGAGAAGAAAAATAATGAGGAAGGTGAAAGGTCTCCCTCAGAAAAGTATTTGTTAGAGAGGTGGTATTTTGAAAATTTGTTCTTTTTTTCTCCCCCAATTCAAGTTGTGCTCTTTGGTAATTTTTTTCTCTATGCTTGGCATGACTCCAAAAATGCTCTCTATAATTCCTGCAATGTTTTCTTCTCAGAATTCAACTCTCTCACAACACCAACAATTCATTTGTATTTCAGAATTTCCAAATCCTAAGCATAATAATTAAATGAAAGATGGTCAGTACACCAATAGGCATATGAAAAGATGCTTAATCATTAATTATTAGAGAAAGGCAAATAAAAAATACAATGAAGTACCATCTCATAGTGGTTTAAATGACCGTCAGCTAAAAAGTCTACAAATAATGAATGCTGGAGAGGATGTGGAGGAAAGGGAACCCTCCTATGCTGTTGGTGGGTCTGTAAATTGGTGCAGCCCCTATGGACAACAGTATAGAAGTTCCTCAAAAAACTAAAAGAGAGTTGCCGTTATGATTCAGCAATCCTACTCCTAGGCGTGTATCTAGAAAAGACAAAAACCCTAACTTGAAAAGATACACGCACCCCAACATTCATAGCAGCACTGCTTACAAAAGCCAAGACATGGAATCCATCAACAGATGAATGGATGAAGATGATGTGGTATATGTACTCGATAGAATACTACTCAACCGTAAAAAAGAGTGAAATATGTCATTTGCAGCAACGCTGATGGCCCTAGAGATTATCAAACTAAGTGAAGTGAGTCAGACAGAGGAAGACAAATACCAGGTGTATCAGCTGTATGTGGAATCTAAAACATGACACAAATGAACTTACTGGTGAAACAGAAACAGACTCAGGGACACAGAAAACAAGCATGGCCTCTAAAGAGGAAGGGGGTGGGGGAAGGACAAATCAGGAGCTTGGGATTAGCAGATGCAAATTACTACATAAAAAAATAGGTAAATAACAAGGTCCTATTGTATAGCACAGGAAACTATATTCAATATTCTGTGATAAATCATAACAGAGAATATGTACATACATGTAAACTTCAATTAAAAAAAAAAAGATGGCTGATACCGAAAAAACTATCCCATATCCAAAGACATTTATTTCTAAATGCTGATTATAATGTGTCCAGTTTTTTAAAATACCAATAAAACTCTACATCAGTGTCACTTTGACAACATAATAGAATTAGCTAGAAGGGCTCTCCCTGAATGTTGCTGTATGTTATGCCTGTAGCTGCATTAGTCAGGGCTGGTCTGTAACCTGACCAACAGTCAGGGTTATCTGTAACCCTGTGGTAACAAAGAATCCCAAGATCTCCATGGCTCAAAACAGCCAAAGTTTACTTCTTGCTCAAGCAGGTCAACAAGGCTGCTCTGATCCTCCTCATCACCAGGACAGAGCAGTCAACCCCTTGAACTTTGCTGGTCACCATACAAAAGGGAAACAGAGAACTCCTCAAGCGCCCACACCAGTAAGGAAACCTGGAATGTGACACTATGTCGTTCTTGTTACAACTCATTGTCCAGAACAAGTCACAACGCCTCACTCAGTCACAGAAGACCAGGAACACGGTTCTCTTGTATGTCCAGAAAGAGAGTACTAGAAATATTTGAAGAACAGCAACAAACAATAACTGATAGCTTTTCAAAAACACTAGAAATAAGACTATAAAATAGGCTGGGATTTTTTTGTTTTGCTTTGTTTTTTCATGTAATTCTGTTGTCAAAGTGGATATAATATTCTGGTATTCCATCTGGCTGACAATACCAAGATGTCAGCCTCTAAGCTGAGAAAGCTTTATCCCTATCAAGGTTGCCTTTACAAGTTCAAGTTTGCAGCCCAGCTCCATATATCATTCTATCTTTTGTAAGCATTTCTTGAGGTCTAAGAAGTAAAAAAAATAAACTTTCACTATTTGATTTTTGATAGAGGTTTGCTTTTTAAGAAGGAAATATGACTAATTATTAGGATCTGCTGCATTAGTAATAGTACCAACCTTTTCCTGTTTTATCTCATTATTTTGGCATAACAGGATATCAAGCCAGAGAAATGTCTAGCTTTTCAGGTTATCTAAAGCAATCTAAGCTAAAATCCAGATGCATTCAGCCATTAATTTTTTTAAAATCAGAAATGTGATTTGCCAGTTCAATCAAATGTCTAAATGGAAAACAGGCAGCTGTTGCCTGCTGTTATCTAAGATATTATTCTGGCTTTCTTAAGACAGAGTTTATGTTGATTAACATATAGTTACAAACTGCTAACTCACATTTAATTACGTATCAGTGTATGCAACATAAAGTTCCCCAAGTCATTAGTCAAGACAGTCACTAAAAACAGGTCACATCATTCTAGATTTGAGTTCCCTCATGTTGGAAGAATTCTATAGATAGATGTTATTAGACTGTCTTCTCTTTTTTTCATTTGTCTTGACCAGCTAAACGACAGGACGAGTCATCTATCTGACTAATCACTGGGAGTAAAATCAAGGTCATAGCTTTGATTCTGACATGGGCTAGTGCTTACCATGTGTTCTCCCCAGCAGTCAATGAGGAAATAAGAACTTAAGTGCAAGCAATTTATTTGGGAGCTGAAAGGAATGGAAAGTGATGTATGGAAGGGAAGATATAAGATAAATGGTGTGTTTCAAGCCAATTACCACCCTGGGCAACTGAGTTGAACCTCACTAGCAGAACCTGCAAAAACTACGTAGATGCACACCTTAGACTTACCCACTCCAAAGGGTGAGGGAGCTGGGTTATTTATATACCAGTCCCTGTCAGTCATTGTTTGGGCTGCTCCTGGGAACCAGTATTGCTTCAGGTGCAGCAAAGTGATCTATATAGGCCAGAAAAATCCTCAGGCCAAGAAATGCAAGTTCTGTAATTCAGAAGTCAGACCAAAGAGCACTGAAGTGGTAAAGATGAAAGAATATTGGCAGGGTACCAATCACAACTACTGTAGGACAGTATTAACCCATCAGGTAATGGCCACCAGCTCTGAGTCTAACTCCAGGCAAATGCCTTGTTATTGGTCACTAGAAGCATCAGTATTGAGTCATACATGCCTGCATTTCCAAAGGTCAACTTGTAATGTTAAAATAGTGGCAGTCCAAGATGAAGATATTTTTAATACACCTTGTAGTAATAAAATTAATGGTGAACCATCAAGAAGGGCTTTCCAGGTGGCTTGGCAGTGAAGGCTCCAAATACCAATGCAGGAGATCTGTGGGTCAGGAAGATCCCCTGGAGAAGGAAATGGCAACCCACTCCAGTATTCTTGCCTGGGAAATCCCATGAACAGAGGAGCCTGGTGGGCTATAGTCCATGGGTTCGCAAAAGAGTCAGACACAACTTTGCAACTAAACAACAACAGCAAGAAAAAATTAAAATGCACATAACTACAGTTTTATATCAAAAGCAACATTTCCCAAAGCGAAAACACTCAATCCCCACTCTATCACATCATCTTGTTTTACTATTTTTTCAGCTTTTATCACTACCAGAAATTACTTACTCATTTATTTCATTTATGGATTTACTTGTCTGTAGTTGTTTCAACCACTTAGCATGTGAGAAGAGAGACCTTGTCTGTCCTATTTACTAGTGTGATCCCAGCATCAACGTGTGTGTGTGTTTGTGTGTGTGTGTGTGTGTGTGTGTGTGTGTGTGTGTGTGTGTTAGCCGCTCAGTCGTGTTCAGCTCTTTGCAACTTCACGGACTATAGCCCGCCAGGCTCCTCTGTTCATGGAATTCTCCAGGCAAGAAAACTCGAGTGGGGAGCCATTCCCTTCTCCAGGGGATTTTCCTGACCCAGGAAACTGAACCTGGGTCTCCTGCGTTGCAGGCAGATTCTTTACCTTCTGAGCCACCAGGGAAGCCGTGGACGCTCAATAAACAGTAGTTAAATGTATGAAAGATTGCCTTTCCAGAGAGATCCCAAAGCCCACGGGCATAGCATAGGCTCTGAAAAGTTCTTTATCATAGGACATAGTTATTTAACCTAGCACATCTCAAATTTATTTAACCATGGAACTCTTTATTTATTTTTTTGGCCGCACTGCACAACTTATGGGATCTTAGTTCCCTGACCATGGATTTAATTTGTGACCTCACAGTCAAAGTGCAGAGTCTTAACCACAGGACCACCAATTCCCAACCATGGAACTCTTTTATCCTGGAAATTAATTTTCCATGGGAATAATGATAAATACTAGTCAAGAGATGACAAAGCCAGCAAGACTGAGAATAACTTTAGTGAGTGTGACATGGTTACTAAACTGAGGGACACACTAGAAATATTCACTGCGGGAAATTTAAGAGACTGAAGGAAGTAAAGGCCACTCCTTAAGAAACAGAAAAAATTCACAATATATGTAAGTCAAATCATTATACTATTCACCTTAAATTTACACAGTGTTGTATGTCAATTATAGCTCAACCAAACTGGAAAAACAAATAAATAAGCAAGAGTCTGGTCTTCCATCAAAAAAAGAAAATATCTCACATGACTACCAATGGGGGCTTCCCTGGTAGCTCAGCTGGTATAGAATCCACCCGCAATGCAGGAGACCCAGTTCAATTCCTGGGTCAGGAAGATCTGCTGGAGAAGGGATAGGCTACCCAGTCCAGTATTCTTGGACTTCCCTGGTGGCTCAGACAATAAAGACACCAACAGCTGGCCCATTTCTAGACAACGCTGAAGTACAATCCCATAATAAAAGGTACTCAGGTAAATTTCATCCAATGGTTAACTCTTGCTCTGACACAGGCTCTTTTTATGTTTTAAATTTTAATTTACTATGAATTGATTTGTTCCGAAGCAAACTGGGGGCTTCCCAGGTGCCACATGTGGTAAAGAATCTGCTTGCCAATGCAGGAGATGCAAGAGATACAGGAGATGCGAGAGATGTAGGTTCAATCCCTGGGTCTGGAAGATGCCTCAGAGAAGGAAATGGCAAGCCACTCCAGTATTTCTTGCATGGAAAATTACATGGATGGAGGAGTCTGGCAGGCTACAGTCCATGGGGTTGCAAAAGAGTTGGACACAACTGAGCACCCACACACACAAAGCAAATTGAGCCTTGAGATAGGGTAGGCTGACTGACTACTGATAATAGACTTCTGACTGGCAGACTTTGGTTTGGGTTTGTTTCATTGATAAATCTACAGAAGTTATACCAGAATATCTGATATCGCGGAAAGAGGTTAAAAGTATAGTTTAGTGGAAGAAAGCAGCTGATAATAAATGTGTGCTGTATGATCTTATTTTAGTATTTAGTATTGTATATATAATCTCCCTGGAATGTCAGCTCCATGCAGACAGGGGCTTTTTGTCTGCTTATGCTCTATCCCTAGGGATGGCACATGGCAGGCATTCAATAAATATTTGTTAACTTCAGAAATAGATGTTTGCAGAGAATGGAATGTTTACACATGCAGTGTATATGCAAATATATTCAACAGTGCTTAACTCTGGGTTATCAAGTCTGTGGGTACTTTCTGGTAGACCTGTATTTTTCTCATTCTTACAAGGAAGATATATTGCTTTTTGGAGTCAGAAAACAAAGACATTTTTTACAGTGATGGCTCGATTGCTGCTACCACATCTTCCTCCCCTTTTCAAGACCCATTTCAGGACTTTAAGGTCACGCCCAGCTCTCCTAGCTCCACAGAGTCTAGAAGCATCAGGCAAATGAAAAGCTGCCTCCACTTTAGATAGGTGTGGACCTGCACTTTAATCTAGCTTATTCCACTACACTAGTACTCATTCTACAGACTTATCAAAGCAGGATATTTAGAAATTCTGCAGATCATTTGATCACTCTCTAAGTTATAAAGCACAGAACTAAACCTGAAAGCTGTAAAGGTGATTGAAACTAGAGCTCTTATGAGACTGCAAATTTGTTGCTGAGACTCAAGTGGAAGGCACTGAAGTTGTGCCATTCATCTTTCTAGTGATGGGTGAAGAGTATTTAGAATTCATAGTCAGTAGCTTAGCACCTTCTCTGATTCCCCAAAACTGGGGCTCTAACACTTGCTCACTTCTGGGGTCTTCTGACACATGGAGTATTCCTCACTGAAAATGCAGAGCTCCCACCTAAGGAAGAGGGTCCTTGTTCCTAGAAAATCCTATGTCCAACACTTGGATCTTACAAAACATCCACATTAAAGAACAGCTATTGAATTCCCCACTGGGTTCTCTTTTTAACAAAAGGATTCCAAATATGATTGGATATTTTAAAAATGAACTGTAAAACTGGCAATATCTACTAAAGCTGAACATACAACATTTCAACTCCTGAGAATATCACCAACAAAATACACAATATGTTCCCTAAAGGCACTACTTTTAATAACTCCAAACAGGAAGCTACTCAAAGTCCCCAGAAGAAGAATAAATAAATTGTGTCATCTTCACACCATGAAAGACACAGCAATGGGAATGATCAAAATACAATAGGACATGTCTCACAAACACAGTGCTGAGTGGAAGAAGCCCACTACAGAAGATCATGTACATGTGATTCCATTTAATTAGGTTCTCAAGGCATAAATTCTATCTGCAGCATTGGGATTCAGGACAGTGGTTATCCTGGGGTGATGAGAAGACAGGAATGAGGCATGAGGATCCTATTTCTTGAGCTGGGTGTTGGTTACCATTTTAGTTCTCATATCAAATTACTACAAACTTGGTGGCTTAACCCAACACAGATTTATTCTCTCAGTTGTAGAAGCCAGAAGTCAGAAATCAAGATGTCACCGGGTCAGGGTCCCTCTGAAGGCTCGTTGGGACCATCTGTTCCTTGCCTTTTCTAGTTTCTGGTGACTCCAGCTGTTCCTTGTGACTGTATCTTTCAAATCTCTGTCTCTATCTTCACATGGTCTTCTCTCCCATGGCCTCTTCTCCTCTTCTGTCTCTTGTAAGGACACTGGTCATTGGATTTAGGGACCACCCAGGATGATCTCATCTCAAGAGCCTTAATTTAATCTCAAAGACCCTTTTCCAAATAAGATCACATTCACAGGTTCAGGAGGACATCTCTTCCCGGGAGCCATCATTCAACCACTACAGTTACTTGGGTGTGAAATTTTACCCAGTGATGCATACACGCACTTTTCTGATTGTATGTTATATACCCACATGAAGACAGCTTTTAAAGACAGCTTACAACTTCTCAGAAATACATTTGTTATTCACCATGAGGCATCTTGCACACATCTAAGGAAAAAGAAGACCACAATCCCTGGCATTTCATTGGCCACAATGCCTGAAGAATTTTTGGCTTTTTACACCCTCCCATCCCACTTCTGGCTCTTAGCAGAATGTACAGAAACCGCACAGCAACTTCCGTGTATGTTTTTATTAACTGACTTCCCCCCATCTTCCACTACCCAAAGTGGTGAAATCTTTTAACAAATTATAAGCCAGGGGCCATCAGAAGGTCTGGGTTCTGCACTGTGTCATCTCAGGGAACCAGGCTGTCATTTTAGACAGATGTTTGTAAACTTGGGGATTCCTTATGTGTGGACTTGGGTGCCTCCAACCCCAGATGGCAGGGGAAGCAGCCAGTGTTCCCTGCCCAGATGACCCAGAAAACGTTCTTAATGAACCGTCCAGCGTGACTCACACTGGCTCCCACATCTGGCAGATCTGGGTTACATCACTCTTAGTCCTCTGTGTCCTGCGGGTTCCTGGGAACGCACTGCCCAGAGTCAAGTGCACCAGCTGCAGCAGCTGGCTGCATTCACACGCCTCTCTGCGTCATCCTGACGGCCACACACCATGGGGCTGGCTCCAGCTCCCAGTTCCAGAGGCTGAGTCGGCTGCCCCCCAGGAGGCCGCCTCCTCTCACTTTCCCATGGGCTTAAGAAGTCACCATGGAAGTAAAATTCCATGCCAGAGGTGTCCAGGGGAGGACTACATTCTCTGCTTTTCTACACTAATAGCTCCTGGCACTATAATTCAACATTAGCTGTGTTAATCTGCAGAGAGGAAAAAACCAAACATAAAAAACCAAACCATTCACATTTCTCAAATAGGATTAGAGGAGAGAAATAAGTATAAACTTTGAAAGAATTTCCAAGAAGAAATACTGATTTAAACAGCATGTAGCGCAAGATGGATGGTGGCAAAGAGGTGACAATTTTCATGAAGACAGGGGCTTCTGAGTCCTGCTACGTTCTCTCCATCATTTAAAAAGCCCCAAGACTCTCTCACAGTCTACCTAGCAAGACATTCCTGCCTTCTGATTAACTACAGAGCCTTTGAGACCTTTATTTTGTATCCTTTAAGTAACTGATCAGAACTGCCCTGAGGCTGCTTCTGGGACAGAACTCACAGCTGCACTGTGTGGGGAGGTTCTTTATCCTCTTGCTCATTATGGCTAGAATATGATGTAATTCACACTTATGGAAGTGGAAGTCCAAGTCTGTCTCACTCCCCATCAATTCCACCTATTCATTCAGAGTCATGGCATGTTACAGCTAGAGAGGACTTTTTTTTTTTTTTTTTTACAAAATCTTTAATTTCATTCTTCTAACTGGTTTGCCAAGCCATATTCTAATTTTAAAGCCAAAACACAAGAAACTTGTGATCCTGACAAGTTAAGTAATTTATCAGCCCTGTTTAGATAATGTCAAACACAATGTACGACCCAGGTCTCCTCACTCCTGGTTTCAAAATTACATCATGAGGCCTCATTAATTTAAAAAAAAGTCTATTAAAAGACTCAAATTTGGGTTGAGATTTACAAATCTGCAGATGTGTTCTAAAGAAAAAACTAAGAAGAAGACACAAAGAAATGGATGGAGAAAATATTCACTTATATTCAGTCATTGATCTGATGCTTCAGAATCCTGGCTGCCCAGTAGACTCACCTGGGGGCCTTTCCCAACCCCCCATGCCCGGGTCAGGCTTCAAATGAATTAAATCAGAATCTCTAGATGTGGGGTTTGGATAGCAGTAGCAACCAGGTGACTCCAATGTATAACCAACTTGGAGTGCCACTGATTTACTGGAGATTAGACCAAGTATGGATGTGAGAGTTGAACTATAAAGAAAGTTGAAAAAATCCAGATGCATAGACATTTCTCAACTATATTCCTCATTACATATCTGAATTCAGACACATAAACGTAACCCTCCTGCCTCCCCCACTCCCACCTCAGGTTTGCCCCATAAATGGAAGGAAGAAGATCCCCCTTGCTTGGACAGAAAGAAAAAGACTCCCCTGCTTATAATTGCCATGGGGTACTTCATGATTTCCATAAGGCTCTCTGGAGTCTACGGAACTCTGGAACTATGGAGTCTACGGAACTCAAGACTCTTGAGAGTCCCTTGGACTGCAAGGAGATCAAACCAGTCAATCCTAGAGGAAATCAGTCCTGAATATTCACTGGAAGGACTGATGCTGAAGCTGAAACTCCAATACTTTGGCCATCTGATTTGAAGAACCGACCCACTGGAAAAGACCCGGATGCTGGGAAAGATTGAAGGTGGGAGGAGAGGGGGACGACAGAGGATGAAATGGTTGGATGGCATCACTGATGCAATGGACATGAGTTTGAGTAGGCTCCGGGAGTTGGTGATGGACAGGGAAGCCTGGCGTGCTTCAGTCCATGAGGTCGCAAAGAGTCGGACATGACTGAGTGGCTGAACTGAACTGAGACCAAAACAGCTATGTAGAGACCAAAATCATAAAATCATAGTTTTCAAAAGAAGAAAGAGGGAAGAAAAGAAAAAGGAAAGGAGGAGGGAGTGGTCATTTATATGATATAATCTTCAATTTACTTTGTCATCCTCTGTGCTTCAGAAGGCTAATCGGATGTGTGGTCAAACCGAGAAGATTTACATCGGTGATCTCAGCCTGGGACAAGGTCACCTTTGCCCACCATGCCTGTGGCTACAGAAGTATGCAGGTTACAAAGGGAGAAAAGGGGGACATAGCAAGTAATCAGGTCCTGTACTCCTCACAGGTTCTCATGATACTTCTCCTTTTTAAAAAGGGCACCTATTACTATATGATCCAGCAATTCCACACTTTGATATATATATCTAAAAGACTAAAGTGCAGGGAATCAAATAAATGTCTGTATACTCAAGTTCACAGCAACATTATTCACAGGAGCCAAAAGGTAGAAGTAACCCATCCATCTATCAACAGAGGAATGGATAAAGAAAATGTGTTCTATACAGATAATGGAACAGTATTGAACCTGAAAAAGGAAGGGGCATTCTGACATAGGCTACAACATGGATGAACCTTGAGGACGTTATACCAAATGAAATAAGCAAAAACAAACAAACAAACAAAAAACAAATGAAATAAGCCAGTCACAGTACAAATACTGTATGATCCCACTTATATGAAGTCCCTAGAATAGTCAAATCATAGAGACAGAAAATTGAATGATGGTTGCTGGGGGTAGGGAGGACACAGAGTATTATTGTTTAATGGGCAGAGAGTGTCAGTTTTGCAAGATGAAAACTTGGAGGGATGGTGGTGATAGTAGCATAACAATGTGAATGTACTCCAGGCTACTGAAGTGGTTAAAATGCTTAAGATGGTATTTTTTTAGCAAGGAGGGGGGCACCCAATGAGTGCCTCTCATTTACTTCTCTCTGGTGTTGGCAAAGGTTATTGAGGACAAAATCACAAAGGTAGATGTGTCATCTATAAAACTGAAGTCTGAGGTTCATGCCCAACATACCCCAGGACGCTGAAATCTGTTTGGCAGGACTGACTGACTCAAGAAAGAATTAGAGAGCCTCGTGACTCCTCCGAGGATACATTGAGGGCCGGCTGGCAGGCCTTGCGTTTCATGTTATATAATCACCAAGCTGCCAGTTTCCAAACAAGATGAGGTGAATTTTGATGTGCTCCGTGTCTATGAGGTGTCAACTGATGATTAATTCCCAAATAACTTTATCAAGGAGCTTTTTTCTAACTCCCAAATGCAGTAATGTCATTTATTTGTTAGTTGAGAAATCTCTTGTTTCCTCTTTGGTGGGTTGACTCAAATGTATTGTGAAAGAGGGACTTATTTTTCATCTTTTCCTTCTTTTTGGCTTGGTATTCTAGGGGCAAAGAACATATTCAACAAGGAGAACATTCCATCGCCAATGGCTCTTTTTGAGCTGCTCTGTAATCCACAGCTTTCAAGTGAGTAAGCTTTCTCCTTGACTAACATCTCTGCGGCAGACAGAGAAGGAAAAAATGTGCAGCTCTTTTCTGATCAGTGGTCCTAACCCGTTCTTTCAGCCTGTGATGATTCTATACAGGGGATGACTTGTGAAGACGTTTTCTAGGGGAAGTCACCTGGGCACTAGAGGCTGGTCCCCAAGTCAACGTGTCTGAGCTCTGGCCAGGCATCTACAAAAGTTTGTCATGCTTCCCCAGCCTCAGACTGGCAGCCCCACAGCACCACTCACACTTGACCCAGAAAGTCTGTCCCAGTGATTCATCAGGAAGCCCAAAGTTTGGCAGCTGGAGAAATGCAAACTTTCTGCTTTAAGAATTTGCAAATTAACAGTTCTACCAGAAGTCAATCACTCAACAGGAGTTGGATTAAGTACTTGGACATCCTTCTACTGAGCTCAGACACAGTGAAACATTGACTTGTTTCTTTGGCATAAGGTTTTGCAAGACAAAATAAATTTCCCTACAACTGAGCAACAACAGAAAAGGGGAAAGCTTCTTGTCCATGGAGGGAAAAGGAAATCTAACTTAAACAATATGACTTATTTGTGATAAATTCCAACCAGTGTCCATATTTTTATGGGTTCTTTTCATATTGATATTTACGAATCAGTTCCACAATACTCCATCATATAAGACATGCCACCTTGGGGACTCCAGGAGACAGCCTGAAGAGCAAAGCTTCCCAGTAAACCAGCTTACTAGGTGCTCCTAATGGCGACTACCTGCTCCAGATGCATAGACATTTCTCAACTATATTCCTCATTACATATCTGAATTCAGACACATAAACGTAACCCTCCTGCCTCCCCCCTCCCACCTCAGGTTTGCCCCATAAATGGAAGGAAAAAGATCCCCCTTGCTTGGACAGAAAGAAAAAGACTCCCCTGCTTATAATTGCCATGGGGTACTTCATGATTTCCATAAGGCTCTCTGGAGTCTACGGAACTCTGGAACTATGAAGTGGTCCACAGAGCATGTGGACAGCAGCATCCCAGCCACACAAACCACCCCAGATCAATGTCATCTTCTCAGGTCTCTGTGTGTAGACATAAGGCTAGCAAAACTATTACACACATTGACATGGGAGGAGGAAGAAAAGGTGTATTTTTCCACCTTTACTCCTTAAAAAGCGCCCTAAGCACTGTATGTTAACTTAACAGCCTATTCCTTTCTTGGCCCATAAGAGAGAATTCAGCTCATGAAATTCCACCATCAACTGATATTGAGTGTTCATTATACATACAGCCCAACAGTGAGATAATATACTGTATTCCAAAACACTGTTAAGGCTCTCAGTACATTCTCTGGCTCACTGAAATAGTGGAATGATCACAAATTGTGTAAAAAGAGAAATTTCTTTGTACATTCCAGAATAAATAAAATAAAACCTCTACCAGCAAAATTTAGTGCTTAATAACTCACATACTGAAGTTTCCATTTAATCAACTGTGTCTTTTGTTATTTTATTTAATATATCTAGAAAGAATCACCAAAAGAGTAATTTTAATATCGCTTCTAAATTCAATTAGACTGGTTACATTTTTATGGTAGAGTAACATTCACGGGGCCATTCTTTAATACACAAGTTATTAAATCCCACAGTCCCTTAATCCACACTGCAGACTAATCTAATACATTTAAGCTGCCCTTGAGAAGCCATCTCACAGTGCAGGACTCACAGAGTGTGATCGCTTTCACTTTTCTGACCCAAGAAGTAATTTTTTTCCCCTCTTGACATCTTACGAGTCATCTTTAATAATGTTTTTTCTGTAGTTCTAATGTCTCTCAACTCCTGACATGCCAATCTGACTTGGCAAGTCTGTTCTTCTCCCCCAGAAACATCCATTAACTGCAGCTATTGCTGACTCCCAGGCACATGGTCTGGCAGATACCCTATTACAAAATAAACCCACAAATCCAGATGAAAAGCCGGATACTTTCTGGCATGCTCCACACACTTCCCACTTGTGCCTGTGACAGATGCTCCCAGTAGCCTGAGGACAAGGAGACTCACACACACATAGACACACAGAATCTGGCCAAGTGGGTGGAAGTAGGTAAGGCACTGTATCTTTCTGAGCCTCTGTTCTTCCCCTGTTTGTAAGATGGGAATACTGATTGCATCTACCTTCGTTGATGCAATGACCAAGAATCAAAAGAAGCTTTGGTACTTAGGGTGTCATGTGAAGTTTTTATCAAAATCTTTAGTCTGATTTCTGAGGGAACTGGACTAATTTTTACAGGTCCAGAC
Source organism: Muntiacus reevesi (assembly GCF_963930625.1). Lineage (NCBI taxonomy): Eukaryota > Metazoa > Chordata > Mammalia > Artiodactyla > Cervidae > Muntiacus > Muntiacus reevesi. The sequence goes on along the minus strand of NC_089266.1, from coordinate 13,289,669 downwards.
AAATAGGCAAAGCAAGCACCAGCAAGTTCTAAATCAGGGTTCTACTGCTTTAAATATTTTTTTCAGAACAAGGTCAGATGTAAATTAACAATGACAGCAGCCCCTAGAGGATTAAGCCAGTTTATGTGGTAACTGAACTAAAGACGAATTCTTTAATACAAAGTCAAAACGGTCCCAAATTAGAATGACAAGATAGTTCAACAAAGGCTTATGTTTTTAATCTGGAAAAAATTGACTATAAATGATCTCAAGCTTAACAGAAATCGAATTAGGCAAAGCTAGACAGTGAGAACAAACACAAGCATCTACCACATATGCACTTTCTGAGCTAGTTATTATGCCCATATATCAAGCAAGGAAAGAAAAGGGTTAATAGGGATAAAGGGAGAATGGCTATTTTATGACAATCAACAATGTTGGCTACATCATACTACTCTTCCGTTACTTACAGAGCTATATTTTGAAAATTAAGGTCTATATGCTATTCAAGTAGAAAAATCAAAGTATAAAGTACTAAGTCTGCACAGGTTACCCACCAATTCAAGCTGTTGGTACTTCCCTGAAAACTTTCCATTCTACCATTCTGCCCTCAGATGGGTAGGTAGGTGATGGACAGATGGACAGATGGATTTATGATCTTTGAAATCAATAAACCTATAGCTCATAAAACATTTTCCATAACATTTGTGCCAATTAAACCAGAATCACACCCCCAAAGACACAATTCATCTTAATATTGATCAAAAAAGAAAGAAAATTATTTTTAAAGATAGAATATCTTTTTAGCTCTGATCACTTTACAACAAGAAGAAAATCTTTTATTTTCATAGTCACTGTGAGATTTCAACTCTCAGTGCTCAACTCTGCAATTTTTTATGTGTTGGGCAATGAAACTTCTTTTAGAAGACCTACAATTTGAATGGAACTCTTAACAATAATTTATCAGTTATTTTAAAAATAAACTTTAAAAAATAGAGTTTTAAAATATGGTTATCTGGAGTAGGGTATTTCTAGACTTGTGTGGAAGGCAAACCAGAAATATACTATAGATAAAGAGGGCTTTTTTCTCCTTTGAATCTGTGTTGGCAATGAAACTTCTTACAAAATTGACTGCAAGTCTGATTTCTGCCCCAAATGTGTTTATTTAGTACTACGAATCCAGAACATCTCTGCAGATGTTCAGTAGACAAAGCATTAAGAAAGGGGCAGGGAGAGCGGGGGTATGAACATGGTGTCCTCACTCCCACTTCATCCTGATGCCAACCCATCAGTCCCATGGGTCAGGAGCTGTAAAATTATTGCCCTCTCTTCACTGGAGTTTCCATCTGAGGCTCTTGTCACTGGTGGAAAGCAAGCTGGCAATCCACAGAGGCATAAGATAGACAGACATGGCATGGTATGGGACACCGTGACTTGAGGATAGAAAGTCAAAGCCATGGTTCTGAATTTTGCCATAAATCAAAGATCTGACCTCAGTAAGTGACTTGACCTGTTTGCTTCTCAGTTCCTCATCTGCAAAATAAGGCAAGTGGATCACCTAATTTTTAAAATTCTTTCCAACTGTAGAAATCTTTATTATAAGGATAAGTACAATTTACAAAACAGCAATTTTCAAATCTGGGCCTCATTTGCACCAATTCTTGCCTATGGGGCTTCCGCATCCTGAATTTCCTGAAGCCAAACAAAACAAAAAACCCCAAAGCACAGAATGATTCTTAATGTCTTCCTTCAAACATTTTGGTGCATCTCATGAACTATCAGGGAAGTATTAACGCCAAGTCACAGGCATTTGGATTCCAGTATGCCTTAAGGGACCATATTTGGGGTGGATTAAAGAAGAGACTAACAGTAAGGACCCACTATATGGCACAGGCAACTATATATTCAGTATCTTATAATACGTTATAACGTGAATATAAATCACTTTGTTGTACACCTGAAACTAACACAACATTATAAATCATCTATACTTTAAAAAAGAAAAAAAGAGACTAAAATCCACCATTTGACTTTCAGAAGTTTAATGTATAAAACCAGAACATTTTTTCAGTTTTGTTAGCCTAAATGAAACAGACTTGAAAAATCTGATGCTAGGTAAAAGATATGCAAAATCTGATCCTATTGTGAAGGAGGTAATGTATCTTTGATTACTAAAAATATAACAAAGATAGAAAATTTTCAATCCAAAGGAGAAAAAAAAAAACTCTTTATACTTCTGGTTTGCCTTCCACACAAGTCTAGAAATATTCTACTCCAAATAACCATATTTTAAAACTTTAAAACTATTTTTTATGGGGAATTCGTGTAGCTCTATGGCTGATTCATATCAATGTATGACAAAACCCACTGAAAAATAAAAAAATAAATTAAAAAAATAAAAAAATAAAAAAAAATAAAATTTATTTTTAAAACAACTGATAAATTATTGCTGAGTTCTGTTCAAATTGTAACCCTTCTAAAATATTCTATGTTAAAGATCACTACAGATTTAACAAAGGCTTACAATAAACAACAGCTAACTGATGGTCAATCAGTACTTTACTGTTAAGTCTGAAGGAAATCATGATTCAGATCCCTTAAGGTGTAAAGGGGGATCACGGTACTGTAAAATGTCACAAAACACAAATAGTTTTACTTCTTCCAAAGGTACAAGTAATGCTTGTATTTCAATGAAACAGAATTGCAAGCTTTTCCATTAACCCTAAGCCTTATTCCAAGATCCTAGCCAATTTTCTCCTCTGCATTGATCTGGCTCCTCTTTTGGCCCTTTGCATGTTAAGTCTTTGAATTGTTATTGGCCTAGTTACTATATAGAACTGTAAATCCCTTGAAGGCAGTATCCAAATTTTATACTTCCTTGGTAAAGTTTAACTCCTAAATGAACTGCCCTCTGAAGACACCTAATCCAAAGCTTTATCCCTTTAGGAAAAACTTATATTTTCTTATACAGGTAATACCTCTGGCAGAGACTGAAAACTTTCTAGCAAAGTTCATTTTCTCCTTCCTCCATAGATCAGCACCGTCACTGGCCACTTAGATAGCTGTCAGGATTCTGTTCTCTGCCTGCCTTGTGGTTGGCAGCTGGGTGTAGCCGTGTGACTGCTTCCCTGGTAAGGGGTGCGAGCTGAAGTGCTGTGTGCCACGTTGGGGGCAGAGTTCTTCCACTCCCCGTCTTCCTCCTTGTGACAGCACCCAGCCTTGACCATGTACAAGAGGACAAGGTCATGGGGAAAAGAGGAGACACAGGATAGAAGGAACCCAAGTCTGTGAATATCTGAATGCAACAGAACCCCCTGGAATACCTATGTCAAACTGCTAAATGAGAGAGAAATTCACTGTCTCCATACTGTGGAATCTTAGCAGTCTAGATTTTTACTCTAACTAATACATGCCAAAGATGGAGAAGCTCTATACAGTAAGCAAAAACAAGACCGGGAGCTGACTGTGGCTCAGATCATGAACTCCTTATTGCCAAATTCAGACTTAAATTGAAGAAAGTAGGGAAAACCACTAGATCATTCAGGTATGACCTAAATCAAATCCCTTACGACTATACAGTGGAATTGACAATAGATTCAAGATATTAGATCTGATAGAGTCCCTGAAGAACTTTGGACAGAGGTTCATGACATTGTACGGGAGGCAGTAATCAAGACCATCCCCCCAAAAAAGAAATGCAAAAAGGCAAAATGGTTGTCTGAGGTGGTCTTACAAATAGCTAAAAAAAAAAAAGAGAGAAGCTAAAGGCAAAGGAGAAAAGGAAAGATATACCCATTTGAATGCACAGTTCCAAAGAAAAGCAAAGAGAGATAAGAAAGACTTCTTAGTGATCAGTGCAAAGAAATAGAGGAAAACAACAGAATGGGAAAGACTAGAGATCTCTTCAAGAAAATTAGAGATACCAAGGGAACATTTCATGCAAAGATGGGCACAATAAAGGATAGACATGGTATGGACCTAACAGAAGCAGAGGATATTAAGAAGAGGTGGCAAGAATACACAGAACTGTACAAAAAAGATCTTCACGACCCAGATAACCATGATGGTGGAATCACTCACCTAGAGCCAGACATCCTGGAATGAGAAGTCAAGTGGGCCTTTGGAAGCATCACTACGAACAAAGCTAGTGGAGGTGATGGAATTTCAGTTATTTCAAATCCTAAAAGATGACGCTGTTAAAGTGCTGTACTCAATATGCCAGCAAATTTGGAAAACTCAGCAGTGGCCACAGGACTGGAAAAGGTAGTTTTCATTCCAATCCCAAAGAAAGGCAATGCCAAAGAATATTCAATCTACTGCACAATTGCACTCATCTCACATGCTAGTAATGTAATGCTCAAAATTCTCCAAGCCAGGCTTCAATAGTACGTGAACCATGAACTTCCAGATGTTCAAGCTGGATTTAGAAAAGGCAGAGGAACCAGAGATCAAACTGTCAACGTCCGTTGGATCACTGAAAAAGCAAGAGAGTTCCAGAAAAACATCTACTTCTGCTTTATTGACTATCCAAAAGCCTTTGACTTTGTGGATCACAACAAACTGTGGAAAATTCTTCAAGAGATGGGAATACCAGACCACCTTATCTGCCTCCTGAGAAATCTGTATGCAGGTCAAGAAGCAACAGTTAGAACTGGATGTGGAACAACAGACTGGTTCCAAATAGGGAAAGGAGTACGTTAAGGCTGTGTATTGTCAGCCTGCTTATTTAATGTCTCTGCAGAGTATATCAGGCAAAATGCCGGGCTGGATGAAGCACAAGCTGGAATCAAGATTGCCAGGAGAAATATCAACAACCTCAAACATGCAGATGACACCACCCTTATGGCAGAAAGCGAAGAACTAAAGAGCCTCTTGATGAAAGTGAAAGAGGAGAGTGATAAAGTTGGCTTAAAACTCAACATTCAGAAAACTAAGATCATGGCATCTGGTCCCATCACTTCATGGGAAATAGATGGGGAAACAGTGGAAACAGTGTCAGACTTTATTTTTTTGGGTTCCAAAATCACTGCAGATGGTGATTGCAGCCATGAAATTAAAAGACGCTTGCTCCTTGGAAGAAAAGCTATGACAAACCTAGACTGCATATTAAAAACCAGAGACATTACTTTGCCAACAAAGGTCTGTCTAGTCAAAGCTATGATTTTTCCAGTACTCATGTGTGAATGTGAGAGTTGGACTATAAAGAAAGCTGAGTGCTGAAGAATTGATGCTTTTGAACTGCGGTGTTGGAGAAGACTCTTGAGAGTCCCTTGGACTGCAAGGAGATCCAACCAGTCAAGCCTAAAGGAAATCGATCCTAAATATTCACTGGAAGGACTGATGCTGAAGCTGAAACTCCAATACTTTGGCCACCTGATGCAAAGAACTGACTCATTGGAAAAGACCCTGATGCTGGGAAAGATTGAGGGCAGGAGGAGAAGGGGATGACAGAGGATGAGATGGTTGGATAGCATCACCGACTCAATTGACAAAAGTTTGAGCAAGCTCTGGGAGTGGGTAAAGGACAGGGAAGCCTGGTGTGCTGCAGTCCATGGGGTCACAAAGAGTCGGACACGACTGAGTGACTGAACTGAAGAATACATGTGTATGTATAATGGAAAGGATGAGAAAATACGAGAAGCAGGAGAAAAGCCACCTGGACCCTACACCACCTAATAATTATTAACCTCTTGACTTTTCTCTGTATCTATAGAAGAACCACATACATGTGTTTTTCTACAGAAATACAGCCTCTCTTACTTCATATCATCTTCTATCTATTAATATTTTTCTTTCTTGTTTTTGGCTGCGCCTTGCAGCTTGCAGGATCTTAACTCCCTGACCAGAGATCAAACCCAGGGCCCCGACAATGTAAGTGCGAATCCTAACCACTGAACCACCAGGGAATTTCCTAATATTTTTCAGTATCAAAAATACGTACATTTAATCTTTTTTAAAAAGACATATTTTGTATTGGGGTATAGCCAATTAACAATGTGATAGTTTCAGGCAAACAGCGGAAAGACTCAGCCATACATACACAAGTATCCATTCTCCCCCAAATTCCCCTCCCATCCAATTGAGCAGAGTTCCATGTGCTATACAGTAGGTCCTTTTCGGTTATCCATTTTAAATATAGCAGAACAGACATTTAATCTTAATGGCTATATAATATTCTACTGTTTGGATTTATCAAAATAAACTCATCTAACTTTTCATTGTTGGCCATTTGCATTTTTTCCTCTTAAAAATTCTGTTATAAACAACACTGCAGAGAACATTTTTACACACAAACCTTTACATATCCATCAGGTTCCCCCCCCCCCCCCCCCCCCCGCCCAGGTCTCTATTCTCAGCATAAATCTGCAAAGATGTTCCCTCTTTCTCAGGGCCTGCATTAAATCATATGTCTGATAAGTATTTATAAGGCTGCCTTCATTCATTATATTTTTGAACAAACTCCTATTTATGTTTTGTCAACCGGAAAAACCAAACAAGGTCCAGCTCCCACTCGGCACCTGGAATGAATAATTGACTCCCTACACATATAAGACAAATTCTCCCTGTACCACGCAGTCCTGGCTAGTAACATGCCCAAAAAGGAAAGCAGTAGTAAACCTTGTTTCCTGCCGACAAACCTTGATCTACATCTGTGTTGCCAATTACTTGTTCAACAAACCTGTTACTTTTTTGGAAATAATAAATAATTCAGAGAAAGTCGTTTTGAATCCTCTGACATCTGTTGCTTGTATGACTCTGAATTATTCATCAGTGAGCATAAACAGCATTAATTAAAAAGGACTGAGGCAAACCATGGAAATAGAAAAACGAACACTGCAGAAAAAAATGCCTTTACTCAACCCATGCTTCACTTGTCATTGACAAATATCCAAAGAGCCCGCCAGTCCTAGTAATTTAAAGGAACTGGTACACTTAAGATATCAGAAGGCAGGATCTAAATGAGGAACACTATTTCAGGTTTCATGCTTTTTTCCCTCCTTCAGAAGAATCACCTTCTTTGACTTGGTCTCTTTCAGTTCTCTACCTGCTCGTTCTCTGGGTCTGAGTGTTGTGGTATTCAAAGGGAAAGGAAATTTACTAATTGAGGTGCAAAAGAATTGCAAGAAGTGTCCCAGATCAAGTCATCCTATCCTCATTTGTACACCGAGATTTAGAAATATTAAGGGAAGAGGTCCCCCAAATTAAGAGTGGCTCAATTCATCTGGCTGCCACCGCCTGATCATTTATTTCCATGACGACATTGGCACTTCCTCTCGACCAAGTGCTTTCTTGTGGTAAAGAGCAAAAGAAAAACCTCACAGCCTGGCTGCCTATTCTATTGGGGTGGCCCTGGGCTTATTCTTCCCCTAGTCTGTCTCTCTGCATCGGGAGAGTGATATTAGATTCAGCAACACCCTCCACTGGAGAAAAGCCTACGGACTCTGTGTGTGGAGGGAATGTGTGAGCAGACAAGAATTTACGCAGAACTGTTGGTAAACATATGCTTCCAGAGGTGGGGCCCTGGGTGTCTCAGTAACTGGTTTCTCAGGGACCAGAAGAAACAGGCCTCTCTGGAAATGCAGGGTGGCGGCTGGGGGGAGTTGCAAAAGGTGGTTTGAGTCAGAAATTTTCAGAGAAACCTATTCCTTTGTCTGGCTCTGGTGACTCGCTCAGTGAGGATTTCTGGACTCCGAGGTAACCTGGACTCCTGCTCCCCTCACTCTGGTACCAACTGCTGGGGTTGTTGTGGGCAACAGAGGAGAAATACTGAGCAGAGAACAGAGCAGCCGGAGAAGGAAGGGGGAGGAAAAAAAAACTACTAGACTGAAGAAAGCCACAAGCCCTGTTTAGGGTCTTTTCAAAACCTCTGAATTCAGAGGCATGACAAGCAATTGGCAAGGTCTTCTTGGTGGTAGCCACTAATGAATGGCTTCTGTGCAAAAATGACCACTCCAGTCTCTCCAGATTGGGTGCAGAGAGACCTCCCAAGGCTTCCAGAAAAAGAGAGACACAGAAATCCTCCACGCACTTTTGAATCCTCTTTCAGTAACACCCTTTCAAAGGATTTCACAAATGGGGACAAACCTCCCCTGTTTTTTTCCCAGTTTAGTTTGTTGTTGTTTTGTTCCTGCAAAGAGGAAGGTTGGAAGACGGAAAGGAGATGGTGGAAGGGAGTGTAGAAGAGGGGAGAAACTGCTGGCTCTGCCTGGCTTGGAATGGCCCTTCATCAAAAGGGGCTTGTTTTTAAAACGGCAGTGGACGGGTGGAAAAGAAGCCAAGATGCTCAGTTTCCCAAAAAGAGTTTGAACAGGGACTTCTGTGTCTCTTTCAGGCACTACCGAAAATGCAACTACGAATTTAGAAAAGATCACTTATATAGCACTGGATTTGAAGAAATGAACTAAAAAAAGAACTCTTTTAGAAAGACAATAGATGCATTTGTTGGGTAAGAGGTCCTTCCACCGAAACCCAAGTTCAGCTAGGATGGATGAAGCCTGTTTGTAATGTCAAAAAGTTTCCCAGATGCCCACACAGGCTTTATTTTCTTCAAATATTCAAAAAACAAACATTGACCCAGAGTACTTTCTCTTTTGGAAGAAAAAAAAATAAGCACTACCTCCTTCCTTTCTAATCCAAGCCGGCTTTAAGTTAGAGGTAAAGTGAAAGTCTTAGGAGATGAATACAAGGTGACCGTTTCATCATGGCAGGATGTCCTAGCTCTTAACAGGAAGAGCCTGGAGGCACCCAGACTGGAGTCTTGGTTTGGTGATGATACTATGATGCACCTAGAAATTGGGAGTTGTGAAAACACTCTACATGCAAGTGCTGAGAAAGACTTTAAGGGGGAGGAGGGGAGCACCAGGGTTCTCAACCTAGGAGAACCCACAGGGCAGAGGGAAGCCAGGACCCTCAACAGGGGTCACCCAATCCTTGAATGCTATCTGAATGGTAAAAATAAAACCTGGAGTCACCAGCGGAGATACCAATGGGCAGCTCAGGAAACCTTGCCTCAGAGGCAAAACCCAGTGTTTCTAAATTTTACCTCGGAATCTTGTTACAATGCGAATTCTGACTCAGAAGTTCTGGGATGAGGCCCGAGATTCTGCATTTCTAACAAGCTTCCAAATGATGCTCTGCTGCTGGTCTACAGACCATACTCTGAGTTGTAAGAGTTCAACCCAGGCAATACATTAGAATCACTGTAGTTCTGAAAGGGAAATCCCTGACTCAGTCCTCCCCATGACCAATTAAATCAGTATATGTGGCAGTGAGGCCAACCACTGGGATTTTTTTTTTTAAGTTTCCCAGGTGAGTTTTATATGCAAGCAGGACTGGGGACCCACTAGCTGGACTATTCTGACTCTCCTTATCAACTAGGTATGTAGACCCAGGAAACTTAATCTCTAAGAATCTCAGTTTGATATCAGAAAAAGGGAATATGCTGGCCAAAATGGATTGGTATAGAAACAAGCATTTCTGAAAGCACTTTGAAAGAAGATAAAATACAATAGTTACTTTATTAAAGTTCTTAATTTCCTTGATTGGAATGAGTTCATAGTCCCTGACTAATCAGATTTCACAAATATCAGATGCATGCTAATTCTATGGAATAGAATGGTTTTTAGCTGAGATCTCCCTGTTGTTCTGTTAATGCCCCAAAGCCAAGTGCATTGGGATTCTTTCTTAAATGACAATCCCGAGCTCCCTGGGTGCAAGAAAGGTCTTCTGCTGCCAATTTTGGACTTTTGTGCAATAAACAAAGCGTCTAAGGGCATCAGTTCTGCCAGCCACCAACAGATGGCATCAGTGGTCGTGCAAGGTCCTTTCAGCTTCGGCCTTGGCCTTGTTCCTTAATCTCTGTCACGTTTGCTATCTATGAAATGCAATATCTTGTTAAAAACTAACTAAAAGTTAAAAAAAAAAAAAGAAGAAAGAGTCAAAATGAAATGCAAGTGTCTTTGGATAATAAAACAAGAGTTATAAACGAGTAAGAGACCTCAACATCTCCGACTCACTAAGAAAACAATTTTACCAGCAACAGGTACCCAAGCTAGGCTAGTGTCATGTTGGATTTAGAACAAACGTGCAGAACCCCATCAGTGAGAAGAGCCTCTTGTCCCTAGCTGATAGCACACTGAAACTGCTTCTCAAACCCACACAGAAGACAAAACAACCCACCACCATGGAGGCAAGGCTATAACCTCAACAACACTCACCAGAACAAAGACCCTCTGAGAACCAGAGCTCCGCTTCCTCTGTGACACAGGAGACACTCTAGGGGTCACAGTGGGAAAAGAAGGGATGATGCTCCTGGCATCTACTGGGTGGAGGCCAAGGATGCTGCCAAGAGCTTCACAAAGGACAGGGCAGCCCCTTGAAACAAAGAATGAGCCAATGTCAACGGTGCTGTGGTTCAAGAAAGCCTCCTCTAGAGGCCAGGAATTTCAGCCAAGAAAATTTAAATTCCAAAAGTCAATTTCCTACTATCGTCACCAAAAAACATCCTGACGGGGAAGACAAAAGCTAATTAATGGGAACTCCCTCCTGGAGACAAAAATCAACCCTCCCAGGCCTTCTTTGTCCCTGTTTTTGAGTACAGAGTGTTCCTTGTTTTTGCCAAGCTCCCCCGCCCCCCCGGACCTCATTCTCACCGGCATTCTCAGGAACTATGCTCCCTCCACCATGACCTACTCCTGAGCATCTACACTTTTCCTCACCACCTCCCTCTATCTGTTTCAGAGAGGCTGTTTCCCCCTCTCACCTAGAGAATAAAATAAACAGGACTCAAATACCTGTTGAGTCCATATTGATATAAACAAGTAATTGGATAAATAAATAAATGGAAGAGAAGGAACAAAACATCCTCACAGAAGAATTCCAAGTAATAAGTGTAGAAAAGAATGAAAAAAAAAGAAAATCACTAGCAGAGTGCAATGGTAGTAATGGCTGCTGGTCAGATACACTGGTGAAAGTTCAAAGTTTTTAAAGGAGAAACAAGATACTTGCACAGCCTCAAAGCATCTCTCCAAAAGCATTTATTAATCCCTTTGGGGGTTTTAGCACCTGTGAACAACCTTGTTTTCATACTCCTCTCTCTACTGGGTAGAGCTTTCATTTCCTTCCCCTTGAAAATAGGCTGGATTCAGTGACTCACTACTAATGGATGGAACAGGTCCCAGGGGCAGCTTTCTAGAATTATCAGGATGACTTCTGGCAGTTTTATTCTTAGAGGTCATTGAGATATCCTGATACAATATCCAAATGCATCACACACCTGGGTGTGGCTGGCAGGTGGCTTTGGTGCACTGATAGTGTAGCATTCACCCTGAGTGACATTAATTTGCAGAGCAAATCTGGCTGAGGCATAGGCAAAGCAAACCTTATAACATGCCTAAAGTGACAGGTTGGTGCAGCAAAAGAACAATAGCTGGTTCCCAAATTCAGAAATTTTTTTAACAGCCATTCACTTACTGACCGCAACCATTTCAAAACCTTTGGTGACAACATCCATTAAATTAATACCCCAGTCACTCTGCATCAGAGTAAATATGAAACAGGTACAACTGAAACCTCTCCCACCAGTCCACACCTCCCTCCCCCCATCTTGTATCTGGAAATCTGAGGTCAGGGGAAAAAACTGGATGCCTCAGAGTTCTTTTCAGCTAAAAAGCAAACAAGAGCAGGTTCAAGAAGCAATCAAATGAACCTTAGCACAAGAATGCCAGCTTGTTATTCTGCAAACAGTAGGGTCAAAGCCCTGTTAGTAGGAGGAAAATTATTGGGGGCAAAAAATAAATATTCACTGCTGAGTCCTATTTACCATGAGTTGACTCTGGAAGCAAGTGTTTGAAAGATGGATCAGGATGAAAGCGTTACCATCTCCCATCCTACCAACGCCAGGGGCCACCACTCCTCCCAGAGCCAGGGAACTCCCAGTGGGGTCCAGCTCAAGCCACAGCAACCAGAAGGCATGGGCATCTGATTTGTCTTTCCGGTGTCCAGGAGTAGGTTTTTCAAGGGAGCAGGCTGCGGACACTGTATCTGGAAGGTCAAAGGGGTGCCTTGAAGAGAGACACTTGGAAGAGTGGTGGACTGCGTTAAAGAGCACGAGTCAGAAGAGGCGAACGCCTGGCCCTATTCTCTGCTGAGTAAGGCCGAGTGCCCTGTATGTGTGCCTTTGCCGGGAAAGGGTTGCTCCAAGTGTTGACTGCTAATGGGTCCCCTCTGGTCCCCTAGTCTGTAAAACAGCCTTTGGCCTACAGGAGTATCTCCACCTGGAAGGGTATACCTACCCTGAGGGAGGCCCAGAACCAATCAATGGCTGACCTGGGAGAGGGGAGCAAAAGGCTGACCCTTGGGCAAGGGGCACAGAGCTCCTCAATAACCCAGCTAAAACTCACCTCTCCCCCACCGCCCCGCCACTCTGCTGTGCTGAGTCACTCAGTCATGTCCAGCCTTTGCAACCCCAAGGACTGAAACCCCCCAGCTCTTCTATCCATGGGATTCTCCAGGCAAGAACAGTGAAATGGACTGCTTTGCCCTCCTCCAGGGAATCTTCCCAACCAAGAGATCAAACCCAGGTCTCCGGCATTGCACACGGATTCTTTACTGTCTGTGCCACCAGGGAAGCCCCACCCTGCCACTTTGCCCATCCCCAGTCCCTGGGCTAACACATCGTCTCCATGCAAATTCCTTGACTTCTAAAGAACCTGACCCAAGATACTGGGAATTAAGCTTCCTTGAAGTTTTGGAGCAGGGGGAGATTTGGTAGACCCTGGGAAAAGAATTTCCAGTTTAAGGACTCCAGCACTCCCTTGAGAACAACTAGGCAGAAAAGACTAAGACCCAAGCCCACTGATGCCCCAAACACTAGAAAGAAAGCTCATGTCCTGGTGCTTCCTTATTGTGATTGAACAAAGGATATCAGGAGATGCATCCTCCATATCTCAGTGACAGAGCCATGTCCTAAAAAGATCCTACAACAAAAGGCTGATTTTGCTAGTTACTGGACACCATGTTCCCAATCTGGGAAAAACTAAATACTGGCAAATCCAATCTCACAGATCACTTATAAGGCAAAAAAGAGTCTTTTTCAACAAGGTATTTAAAATGAGATTTTGCACTGGTGCTAGCATCGCAGCACAGATGATCTTTCCTTGGTGTTTTCCAAGGCTGTTTCCTCTTTACAGGATCAGCAGGAAACTTTCTCCTTTATATACACTCCCCACTGCCTTCCCTCCTTTGCCTTTCTTCCTGCCCTGTGCTCCTCTAGGGTCTTCCTAGGATTACCTCCCCAGTTCTCATCTTAGGGCTGACCTCTGGGGATCACTCTAGGACAGTGTACATCCAGCAACGTAAAATCTTAAAATCTTAGTTCCAGAGCTCATACTCTAAGTGAACAGCCCAAGAATGTAACCTAACTAGTTGTAACTTGCTAAAGTACTTGATTCTTGGGCAAAGTAGTTAAAAGTCAGAGAGTTGTAAAAGAGTGGTCTGAAACAGCCTAGGAATTTTTTACAACTCATAACAATGTGCTTCTTTAGTGCAATTTTAGATTAGCTTTCATAAATCTTGCCTGCTCCATTATATTTCAGATGTTGAATTTAGGACAGTGTTCAAAGATTTTTATGGGGCCAGTTCATGGTTCCAATTCCAATTTATCATTATTCCTTTCCTGACTTCCTTTTGGAGTTCTCCAGCATGTGGGTCCTTAAAGACTAAAGAAACCAATGGTTTAATCAAAGGGAAAAATGTTCTGTTTCCTCCATTTAGAAATTCATTGAAATAAAGATGAAGTCCATCCTGAACAGCAGGACATTCTGAGAAAGCCATCAGTCTAAATGGCTTTATGAATAACTATTATGTTAGAAACTCAAAAGATCTTACATCTCAGCCAGATGAATAATCAGGCCACTAGGGAACACAGGGAAGAAAATTAATATAACGCGGGTCTACACATTTTTTTCTCTGCTTGTCTGAACACATGAATTATCTCTTTACTTTTACCACCAAATACATATTCAGGTAGCTTCTCTTGGTATCAGTGATGCTTCTCAACTCTAAGTTAAGGACTTCTGGAGGCTGAATTTGCTTCCTCCGACCTCCAAAGCACTACGAGCATGCACGTGTGTTAAGTTGCTTCAGCTATGTCAGACTGTGAGACCCTGTAGACAGTAGCCCACCAGGCTCCTCTGTCCATGGGATTCTCCAGGCAAAAATACTGGAGTGGGTTGTCACACCCTCTTCCAGGGGATCTTCCTGACCCAGGGGTCAAACCCGCGTCTCTTATGTCTCCTGTACTGGCAGGTGTGCTCTGTGTTCTTTACCACTAGCACCATCTGGGAAGCTCCCAAAGCACTCTATGAAGTACAAAATTATTACAGCATGAATACAACAACATCCTGCTTAACTTGTAAAAACTGATGGTATGGGCTCAGGGAAAGCTCAATCAATATTGCCATAAATGCATATTAAGGAAATACATGCCACAAATTCAATTAAGAAAGTGATTAAATAGTATTGAAACTAAGTATTCAAAAAACACAAAATTAACCCAAATCCAGCTTTCAGTTCTCTCTCCCTACCTGTCAATCAGAGGTACAAAGAGAAAAACAGGATGCGTGTCTATCTCTCTTTAGCTACTATAAACTGTTACTTGCTATGCAAAGGCATCTATAAGTCCAGATTACTACAGGATGCTTATCATCTTAAAAAACACAAATGCTAAATACAAGTACTACATTACATTAGATACGCGTGTATATATATAACTACAATCTATGTATTTGACTATAATTATTCAGTGACAGGGAAGCCTGGCGTGCTGCAGTCCATGGGGTCACAAAGAGTCTGACCAGACTGAGTGACTGAACTGAACCGACAGATTCTGTGATCCAACTAATCATTTTTTCCCTGTAACATGCTATTTAGGAAACACTATTACATCATGTAAATAATTTCCCTGGCTCCACCCCAATTGCATAAAAGCAGTCAATGGCAATCCACTCCAATATTCATACCAGAAAAATCCCATGGACAGAGGAGCCTGGCAGGCTACAGTCCAAAGTGTTGTGAAGAGTCGGACACGACTGAGCAACTCAAGCACAGCACGAGCCAGCAGTCTTCTCTCACACAACGTGTGTCTGGAAAGTGCCTGCTCTGTGGTGTTCTTGTCCACATCACCACATTTAAGCATGCAACAGAAAAAAAGGAAAAAGAAAGGAAAAAGCAAAATTGTAGCTAAGCTCCCTCCTCCCAACTCATAATCAGCAAAACACTCTTTCTTGTCAAAGGACCAAACACATGAATTTCAACGATGAGAGCCTGAGAGCCGACAACAACACAGTGATCTTTAAATTCAAGCAGTACACTGTGAAAGCACACGGAATGTTACCCAGCGAGAAGTGGAAGAGAAACTCCCCAGGGAACAGCGATGGGCAGGAAATCCAAGGACCAGGATGAGTGTTGACTGTGTGACTAGTTCTGTGATGATGAGCAAGTTATAACATACTTTGTGGCTTCATATTCATCTACAGTTAAAACACTGGATTAAATGGTCTAAGGTCCATGCCAGTTCAAAATTCTAAGATTTTAAGGCTATTTCTTCAATACCTAGGCATTGCCAAGACTCCACGACACTGATCCTGACTCCCAAGGCTGCACTGTGGTTGCTGGAGAGATTTTGCTTGTCACTCTCCAGCACAATGGGATAGGTTTGGAGAAAAACAGGAAAGACATGTTCTGAATGACATGTGTGTGGTCCTTAAGTGAAAAAAATTACCTATTTCATGTCTTCTCAAAGGGTATGGAGTATCTTTCTTCTAAGACAGACCAGACTCACTCAGGCACTGCTCTGATGGCTGTGTACTATCCTGTACTATTCTACTGACACCTATTATCTATTTGATTCAAGTAGGAAAATTTTAGAAGCATTTTCAAAGTGAGAATACAGAATATGTTTTATTTCTAATTTGAGTAATTTGAAGTACCTGTGGGATTTGCTCTTATACACACAGTTTTAGGCAAGACAATGAAAGAGTTCTGAGCCCTAGAACACAAATAAAGGCTAACCCCCGCAGCAGGGTGCTGAGGCTGGAAAATACCCAGGCACCTTAAACTCCTCATCCACCACTAATGAACAATGGCAATCCAGAGGCTGACAGAGAAAGTATGGAACATCAACAGGTACTCACTCTGACAGACAATCCTGGGGACAGAATACCTGCCACAGGTAATAAATCACTTCATTTATCTTTTTAGCAGTGCACAGTGGATTATACCCATGCATCACTTTGGTCTCTCTTTTCTGCCCTGTTGACAAAGGACAAATTGAGAAGGACGGTGGGAAAACTGGGAGAAAAAAGGGAGGAAAACAGAAGAGCTCTGCCCCTTGGCCTGTACAGTATAAGAAATAATGATGATGATGATGATGTGCAGTGTCACTGTTTTCTAAGTATCAGCTCCATCTGTAAAATCTTACAGCACTTTCTGGATGTACCAATGAAGTGACTATGGGTTGGAAAATAAAGTTAGCTTTCTTCCCAAATCCCTTAGCACACACTATATATCTACAGTCTCAACAGGATCATAAGCACTTGGCTTTCCTAACAATGGGTGAGTTTATGGGCTTCACCAATGATACTGTTTAGAAACTGGTACCCTGAGAAGCACAGCAGCACAAAACTTAATATGGTAAATGGAACTTTCTGGTGCAGCAATATGGTGGCAAATTAAGACAATGTGGAAAAAAATTTCTCACTACAAATATTCAAGAACTGGGGAAAATATAAAAAGGAAAAAGCCAAGTGAGAGCATATTATGAGTGGATCCTGAGACTGCTTTGCTAACTTATAGACTTGCATTTTAAAACCCAAGTGGATTAAAAAAAAAATAAAAAAAAAAAAAAAAAAAAAAAAAAAAGAGAAAACCCAAGTGGATTAAGGAGTAAAACCGTGAGCTGCCATAAGGCAGAGAGTTGAAACGAAAACCCTTTAGATGAGGCAGGATCCTCAACGGGTAGCTTCCTCAATGAAGACTGGGGGAAAAGTTCACCCCCTGGAAAAGGGATCCAACAGGACAAGCCTTGTGTCCCTGAACTCTGAGTGAAAAAGAAAAACAAAAAAAGCCTCTCCTCTGAAATATGGATATCCAGATCTGAGCTTTGAACAAAATAATCCAGGAAGTTCCAAACTAAAAAATTAGCAGAAACACTGGCCCCAAACCAGTGATACTCCTGAGAGCTCTAGAATAAGCAATGCAAATTGTTCTGGAGGGGCTCTGTTATGAAGCCACTTGAGATCCCCACACACAAAAAGTAATCCCCACTCAAAATCAGCTTATAAGAAAAATGTAAAATTACAGTATACCATAAGCAGAAAACAGCAACCACAACAAACAAAATTGTTAGAATGCCAGGAATTTGAGATCATAAAATTCACATTTGAAAAAGAGAATACAAAATACAAAATAAGTGTGTCTAAAGCTATAAAAGACATAAAGGTAGGGAATAAAACCCTGAGGGAAAAAATATGAAAAACAGTCAGATGTAAAAATAAGCCAAAGAGAGATTCTAGAAATGAACATTATAATCATTGAAATTAAAAAGTCAACAGATTAAGTTAAACAGATTAGACACAAATAAAGAGAAAATTAAGTAAAATGGGAGACAGATTTGAGGAAATTGTCAAGGTGTATTACAGAAATAAAATGGGCATGAAAGAATAGCTTGATTCCAAAAGCATTTAATGCAAGACTCAGATGATGCAAATATAGAGACTGTGTCAGCTTGGACCCTCTAATAAGCAGATGCCAAGAAAAGATGTTGGGAAGAGAGGGATAGGTAAAGAGAAGCCTCAGACCATGATGCAGGTGGGACCTGTGAAAGGTAAGGGAGAAAGGAAGAGTGCTGGATAGGTTGACACGCAGAGCAAAGCTCAGTCCTAAGAAAATTCTGGTCACGCAGTGGAGAAACCTTGAGCCAAAATCATGCATTAGAAGAGTCCTACATCCTGAAGGAATGGGCTAGCACTAGTACCCACATCTTACTAAGCCAACAACTGGGAACAGCCCGGGGCAAGTGTGGCTTTTGAGTAAATCTTGAGACACAGCATCTGGGGTCTCTCAACTATGCTTCCCAAAGCAGAAGATCTGGGAGGCATATTTTCATGGCTGCCAAAATGAAGGGGAGCAATATTTTAAGAGATAATAGTTAAGGATTTTCCAGAATTGTAAAAGCCATATATCCTCCATGTAGAGAATTAACAGCAAGTTCCAAGCAGAATAAATTAAAGCAAACCCACACATGCGATAGTTAAATGGCAAAATATCAAAGGCTATAAAATGCCAAAAACGAGGAGAAATTTGAACTAAATGAAAAGAAGTCGGTAGGTAGGATAATTGGAGTTAATTTCAGACTGCTTTCTAAGAAAATAAATTTAAGGATAACAAATTCAGCAGAAGGAAAAAGGGAGGAACTGATAAAACTCAATTCAATAAGAGACAGGAAAGGAGAAAAAGAAAGCAAAGAAAAACTATGGGAAATAGAGAACATGAAGTAAGAGAAATAATTTAAAATATCAACAGTTACTATAAATGCAAACAGGTTAAAACAGCTGGTTAAAATTTAGCCATATTCTATTTACAAGAGGTTCTTATAAATAAAAACCTCTTACTTACTTTACCACTAAGTAAAACAAATTACTGGTTCTTACACAAAAGTCTTAATGATTTCATCAATGAGATAAGATCCTATTCTCATCTGTAAAATGGGATAATAATGATAGACTTATTTTTGAGTCTATAATACATTTTTCTTAAAATAACACAAAGAAGTGAAATGAAAATGTTAACCATTCAGTCGTGTCTTGACTCTTTGCAACCCCATGGACTGTAGTCCACTGTACCCCTCAAGTCTCCTCTGTCCATGGAATTCTCCAAGCAAGAATACTGGAGTAGGTTACCATTCCCTTCTCCAGGGGATCTTCCCAACACAGGGATTGAACCTAGGTCTCTAGCATTGCAGGCAGATTCTTTACCATCTGAGCCACCAGCAACGCAGCAAAACGTTAACATTTGTGTAATCTTTCTGGTGGGTACATAGGTGCAAGTTTCATTATTGTCTGTATATTTTAATCTACTTGAATTGCTTCAAAAATAAGTGTTGGGAGTCCAGTGGTTAGGGCTCCAAGCTCCCACTGCAGGAGGCATAGGTTCAAGTGTTGCTGGGGGAACTAAGATTCTGCATGCCATGTGGCATGGCCAAAAAAGAAAAACAATTTTTTAACTGTTTAAATCTATTAAGTCCAATAATCAAGTAAAAATATAAGACCAAGGTAAATGACAATGCTCTTATACACCATTTGGGAGGGTATGAACTATATACCTTTCCTAGAAAACAATTTTGTAAGATACACAAAAACTTTAAAAATGTAGACACTCATTAGCCCAGTGATTCAATTCTTGTAATTTATCCCAAGGAACTAATCAGAAGTGTGTACAAACATGTATGTATTAGTTTATAACTGAGTTACAATACATGTAATGGTGAAAAATTCAAACAACTTTAATGTTGTTGGTAACTGCTTCACTAAACTGTAATGCATCTGTCTAACAGAATAGTGTGCAATCATTAAAATTCAGGTTAAGGTTATACAAGATTGCTAATGACAAGAATATATTAATAAGTGAAAAAAGAAACAAAGCATTATGCATAGTATGAGCTTGTTTTAATTAAAAAAGCATATATATATATGTAAACAGATAAAGGACCACCAGTGAAGCACTTCTGGATGGTAGAGATTCTGAATTACTTTTTTCATTGTGTTTTCCTCTGTTTTTCCAATTGTCTGCAGTAAGCATATGGTACTTTGCAGTTAGTGGGGGGGTGGGGGTGGGGGAGAAGCAATCATTATTTCTAAAGTAAGTGGCAATAATTCCAGTTTATACTCTAATGCAGGGATCCACAAACTATATCCTGCAGGCCAAATCCAGCCTGCCACCCTGCCTGTGAGTTAAGAATGGTTTTACATTTTTAAATCCTTGAAAAAAATCAAAAGCAGAATAATATTTATAATCTGTCATTCTAATCTTTGTATTCAATCTTTACAACAACCCTGTGAAGTTGGTACTATGGCCTGTTTTATAGATAAACGAACAGAAGCTTCAGGATTGGTCAGGTAAGTAGTCAAAGATCTCACAGTTACCAAGTCTTTGCGGAAATTCAAACCCAAGGAGTCTTACCCCAGACTTTACCTAACCTGTTTCCTCCATGTAAAAAATCCACCACTGTGAGGGCCGATCTGCACAGGTGAATCTCAGGGTGAAAGACCACAGTGTTCCAGGGAAGCTTTGTTTGAGATTGGGCCTTGTTTCTACCATGATGACATGCTGTGCTCAGTTGCTTCCTTCGTGTCCAACTCTTTGTGATGCTATGGATTGTAGCCTGCCAGGCTCCTCTGACCATGGGAGTCTCCAGGCAAGAATACTGGAGTGGGTTGACATGCCCTCCTCCAGGGAATCTTCCTGACCCTGGGATTGAATTCATGTCTCTTATATTTCCTGCACTGGCAGGCGGGGGTTCTTTAACCACTAATGCCACCTAGAAAGCTCATGATGATAGGAAACACAAACTCTGAACTTTGATCAACCAAAATGTCATCCTCCTCAAAAGAATTCCAGGGCGAAAAAAAAAAAAAGAAATCAGGCACTTCTCTGGTGGCTGAATGTTACGAAAACACCTGCCAATGCAGGGGGCACGGGTTGAATCCCTGATCCAGGAAGATCCCACATGCCATGGAGCAGCTAAGCCCATGCACAGCTACTAAGCCCACACTCCCAGAGCCGGTGCTCTGCAGCAAGAGAAGCCTGTTCACTGCAGCAAAGAGTAGCCCCTGCTCACCACAACTCGAGAAAACCCTCGTGCAGCAATGAAGACCCACCACAGACAAAAAGTTAAATAAACTAAAAAAAAGCCCAATTTCCATTCTTTTCATCACTAGACCTGCATTGTAGAAAACTGTACTCTTTTATTACTATTATTCTGTTTTGAATTTCATCAATAAAAAGTTGTGGAAATTTGTTTAGTCTCATTATGTAAGGGCATGGCAACCCCCTCCAGTATTCTTGCCTGGAGAATCCCCATGGACAGAGGGGCCTGGCGGGGGAGCTACAGTCCGTGGGGTCACAAAGAATTGGACATGACAGCGACAAAGCACACACACACCTGGAACCACACAGTAACCAAGAACCCTAACGGCTCTCTCTTTCAAGCCATTCTACAGCTCTTCCTACTGCTATGTCTGTATGTATATATATATATATTTATCCATTATCTCCCATCAAGAGGCCCACTAAAAAAAGAAAGTAAAACTTAGTACACTCAAGGTTATTGCTTCTAGCAAAGATTTGCTCAAGGGAAGAGACTTGACGTTTATGTCATTTCTGAAGTTAATTAACTTATCAGTGTTTTTTTTTTTGTTACCAAAATAACTGAGAATTTGGCCCACCCTAAGTATGGGTTTGTTCATTCACTCACTTAACAAACCCTAAGCATAGCTTATAGATCAGAAGATATATATCAATATGACAAAACACATTTTATAATAGAAAGCAGTTTTAAATAACTACAGGAAATACAAATTAAAACCACAGTGAGACATCACCACACCCATTAAAGTATCTATAATCAAAAGGACAGACAGTACTTAGTATTGGTAAGGATGTGGAGAAAGCAAAACCCCCATACGGGGCTAGTTAGAATGTAAAACATAAAATGCAACAGTCATTTTGGATAATGGCCTGGTGGTTTCTTTGAAAGTTAAACATATGACTCAAAAATTCAACTCCTAAGTGTCTACCCAAGAGGAATGGAAACATGCATCCATACCAAGATTGGTATACAGATGATCATAGCAGTATTTTCATAATAGTTCTAAACTAAATGTCCATCAACTGGTAACTGGATAAACAAAATGTGGTATATCCACACAATGGAACACTACTTAGCAATAAAAAAAGGCCAACTATGATACACTCAACAACATGGATGAACTCAAAAACAGCATGCTGAGGGAGAGAAGCAAGTCTCAAAAGACTATATTGTATGTTTTTAAAAGATATTTCTAGAAAAGACAAACTATAGAGACAGAAGCAAATCAGTGGTTGCCCAGGACTGGGGTGAAAGCAAGGACTATCTACAAACAGGCATAAGGGAACTTTGCAGGGTGATGGAAAGTTCTACAACTGAATTGCGGTTGTGATTGCAAACATGTATGGATTTACCAAAACTCATCATTACATTTATGGGTGGATTTATGGCATGCAAATGAGGCTTCAATAAAGCCGTTTAAAACAAAACTATAGGAGCAAAGGGGCAGCTATCTGCTTGAATTGGAAGAAAATGTAGGAAAGCTTCAGAAGAAAAAGTTTGAGGTAATATTCTGATAATTGACATTTAACTAAAACAGGGATTTAGCAGTGTGCAGAGGTTAGAACTGGAAGGCATGAAAATTTAAGCAGGATTTAGGGAAAGAAAAGAAAGAGGTGATACTAAAAGTTAGGCTACACTTAGGTAAGTGAGAAAATAGAAAGGTGGTAAGAAGTTGGTACTTTATTTCACAGGTCATGGGAAGTCATTAAGGAATTTGAGGTGGGGAGTGAGTGACTATCACATCTGAGTTTTACAAAGCTAACTCTAAAGGAAATGTAAAAGGGGAAAAAGCAACAGGCAATGCCCAGGGAAAAGACATGAATCCAACTATTTAGTTTCCAATGAGGTGGTGGGAAAGACAATTTCTAGATGTCACTAAAACAAATAAGGATGAGTATTGAGTGCTTAGTCTCTTCAGTCATGTCCAACTCTTTGTGACCCCATGGACTGTAGCCCACCAGGCATCTCTGTCCGTAAGATTCTCCAGGCAAGAATACTGGAGTGAGCTGCCATGCCCTCCTCCAGGGGATCTTCCCAACCCAGGGATCAAACCTGTGTCTAGGTGCATCTCCTGCATTACAGGTGAAATCTTTACCACTGAAGTCACCAGAGAAGCCCATGATAGGAGTAAAAGCAGATTTGGGGGAAAGAGGTGACATAAATATTGTCTTAGGTTGATTGTGTAATGCTGTCAAGATATTCAAGTACAAATATCCAGCATACAAACAGGCAGAAATGGAAAGACTGGAGGCGATGCTGTGGCTTGGAGAAACCTTAGCAAAGAAATAGTCACTGAAACCACTGAGCTAAGATTCCTATGGACTCAGACAAACAGCAGGAAGTTATGGCTCAAAATCAAAGAGGCTAATTACAAAGAACTCCTTGGTGGTCCACTGGTTAGGACTCAACACTTTCACCTTTGGCCAGCCTGAGTTTGATACCTGGTGGGGGGGGGGAACCAAGATCCTCACAAGCATGAGGGCCAAGAAAAGGCTAATTATAGCATCTACTCTGTCCTCCTTGCAAAGACATTAAGAAAATGCTTTTCCTTCTCCTGTTGCTTTTTTTTTTTAAGGGTTAGAAACATTTGTCAAAATATCTTCTAGAAATATGGGAAGAGTGGAGTAAAACAAGGCTAAGTTTCAGCTAATGCTGTACCACGACCATAGGTCAGACATAAAACAACCCAACAACCCAAACGCCAATGGTCCTAGCAATTTCAGAAGATTAGTTTCAATGTTAGAGTCCAGAGCTAACAGAAAAGTAAAAGGCTGCTTGCCCTCTCACAGCCATTTTAAAAGGAAAGGAGAGGAGTTCCCTGGTGGTCCCCTTGGTTAGGAGTAGGTGGTTTCCAGTGGTTAGGACACGGGTGCGTTCACTGTTGGTGGGTCAAGTTCCATCCCTGGTCAGGGAACTAAGATTCCTACATGCCATGCGCAGGAGCCTAATGAAGAAAAAAAAATTTTTTCATTTCAAATTTTAAATAAATAAAAATAAAGGGAAACGGACATGCTGCAGGTAGACAGCGAGGAGAGTTTAACTCCTAAGGAAAGCAAGATGAGAGGAATTCCACTGCACGGGGAAAAAAGGGATGGCCAGCACCATCCTTATCCAGGGCAGCTCAGTGGTTGAGAAGATACAGAATGGATCAACAGGCTATAGAGACTAGTATCAGGAGGAAAGAAAAGTCAACTTAGAAAAATTAAATTAAGAAAGAAAACACAGTTGGTCACAGACTCCTTTTTTTTTTTTAACCTAAACATGAAGGAATGGAACCATCTCTGCAAAAGGGGCCGTATTGTAGCAAGTTCTCCTACAGGACCGCAGCCCGAAGGCTCAGTCGGCCATTGTCCTACCTCCAGTTCATAAAAGGCTGAGGACCACTCCTCGGTCCACATTCCTGCTCCTGCTCCTGCCGGGCCACGTCATACCGAAAATTCCCCGCAGCTGGTGAAGCCTGGGACAGCGCGCCCTCCGGCCCATTAGGAAGCCCTCTCCAGCCGTGGGAGCAGAGCTGCGGCAGGAATGGGGGGGGGGGGGGGGGATCCTGTCCCTTTCCTAATAGAATCTAGTGGCGGCAGTAGCAACAGTCATAGCAGCTGAGGTGGCAGCAGGGTTTGAGTTTGGCTATGGGGGGGCGGGGGAGGGGGGGGTCTGTCCAGGGATCAACAGGAGTGGAGGGACTTCCCTGCTGGTGCAGTTGTTAGAATCCTGCACTTCCACCGCAGGGGACACAGGTTCGATCCCTGGAGAAGCAACTAAGATCTCGCATGCGGTAGAGTCCAAACAAAAACCCCTGGAGTTGAGGTGACTGGTCACAGCTGTGCTCTGGTCTTGAGGCACATGGGCACGTAGCTGTGCAAGGAAGCTGCTGCCGCCACTGCCTCCTGAAAAGCGGACTCTGTATGCGCTTAGCCTAGTCAGTAGCCGAGTGCTCCCGATGCATCCTCCTCTTACATGGATTCCCTATAGCCCATGGGGTCCGCTCCATACTTCTTATTGTACGACTCAGTAACGTCGGCCATGACATCCCTTTGATCTCTTTTGACCAGTGATCCTCTTTTCCACAACCGATAGCAGCCACTCTGGTCTTCTCCCACGCCAGGGGCGGTTGGAAGCTGGCTCGTGTACAATGCCACGCGCATTCATTTGCCTTGAAACTCTGTGCGGGTTGCATATGGCACACTCAGCTGCATCTTGTTCTCTATGTGCACAACGAGGGTTTTGTTTGGTTGCTATAGTTTTGTTTTGTTGTTTTGGCGGGGCTTGCGGAATCTAAGTTCGCTGATCAGGGATGGAACCCGGCCCATGACGGTTTGCTGGCCCTCACTGACCTTCCTAACCACAGGACCCACCGCCAGCGCATTCCCAAAGACATAGTACTTAACGATGTCACATTCTGGCACCTTCCCGTGCTGCTCAAAGAGTGGATCTCCTGCTCTTCCTCCCAGAGCAGGTCTCCGATGAAGAGCGTTACCACCCTGACAGGAGCCTCACGGATGCAGTGGTGGTGGCGGTTCCTTCGTCAGAGAAAACTCTACAAAATGGCGCCCGGCGCTGAGCCTCGGTGGTGCGACGTGCACGTCTTGTGCGCCAACTCACGTACGCGCATGCGCCAGTGCGCCTGGCGCCCCTCACCCTTGCAGGAAACGTGTTGCTGTTCTTCAGTTTGCAGTTAGCAGACCGCCAACCGACTTTTGCAGTTAGAGATCACAAAACGAACAAGGCCGAAGATGATGCCCCAACTGAGGACAGATATATAGATTGGATAGCAGAATGCTGAACATATCAGAGGCAATCTGGACCATATAGAATCTGCTATCTAGAAAGCCAGGTGCATGCTTTAGTTGTCTTTGGAACTCTCTTACTGTGACTATGAGTACTAACCTGCTCTTTGAAGTTAAGGGTAGGTAGGTCAGTCCATCTCTTGCCCTAAGCTCATCTACACCAACAAAATGCACATCAGTTCTACTGTCTTGTCAATAATATATTATGCAGGTTGGTACCTTGGACATCTACTTGAACTTCCCAATGCTCCCAAATGGCTAACAGATGGAGAGGACAAAGAATTTCAAAAGAGATTGTTGAATACAGGGTACTAGGAAATACAAACAAAAGAACAGTAGGCTAAATGCCAGAAGATCCAGATTCTATACTCTATTCTTCCACCATGGACAGGTTAATTATGTTCTGTTTATGTACAAATGGGAATAGGATGCACAGATCAAAAATTGAAAATGTGTTTCATAACACATGGTAATACTGCTTGAAAGTTAGTCATTACTACACACAACCCCCTGTCTATTTAGGGGCCAAAGGAGTTAAAGTTGTGCTGTTATTTTAGGAGATAGGTGTCTTTGATGATAAAACTTGAAAATAATTTACAAGAAGTTGTACCTAGAGGTGGACTACTGCAGTATAACAGATTCTCCTTCTACACATGACCTTTAATTCTGCTCACATCTATTTCTAGTCTTTTGGGTAAGAGAACTTAGAACATGACATGAACTTAGAACATGAAGAACACTTCATTCCTCAGGCCCCCGCCCACAGTGGATGTGGCCCTTCTCCAGCACTGAGTCACCCTCTTCCCCATGCCTTCTGCTTGGGTGGCAGCCCACCAAGCCTGAAACCCAGTTTGCTGGTCTGTCTACCTGGCCAGACAAAAGTTCTCATGCAGG
This sequence comes from Muntiacus reevesi, assembly GCF_963930625.1. Taxonomy (NCBI): domain Eukaryota; kingdom Metazoa; phylum Chordata; class Mammalia; order Artiodactyla; family Cervidae; genus Muntiacus; species Muntiacus reevesi. The sequence goes on along the minus strand of NC_089266.1, from coordinate 13,263,083 downwards.
GTAGAGCTCATTTGTCCAGGTCTTCTCAGCACGTGGCATCATGTAGGGTTCAAAAACTAATCCCCAACAGGAAACAGCGGGAAACAGCAGGAAATTAGGAGGAAAGATGCCAAATGGCACATATTAAAAATAATTTTTATAGTACCCTATTTTTTAAAATAAAAATCGTATTTTCTTGGGAATTCCCTGAGAGTCCAATGGACAGGACTCTGCGCTTCCACTGCAGGAACCCAGGTTCAATCTCTGGTTAGGGAACTCAGATCCCACACACACAAAAAAAACTTATGGTGTATGAGGTGATGATTTGGGATACATATACACAGTGAAATGATTACTACAGTCAAGCTCATTAACATATTTCCTCTTGTGGTTACCTTTTTGTGTATGTGTGCGATGAAAGGAAAAATTAAATTTTAAAAGGCTCCTGTGCATTAAGCCATAGATAAGTGGATACACAGCATGTGGTACCTACATACAGTGAAATATTATCCAGCCTTCTAAAGGAAGGAAATTCTGACAGATGCTACCACATGGATGTAACTAGGAAGCATTATGCTTGGTGAAATAATCCAGACAAATTATTCCACTTATACAAGTAGCTTGAATAGTCAAATTCTAGAAATGGAAAGTAGAACGGTGGTGCAAGGGGATATGGGGGGGGTTAGTGTTTAAGGGGTACAGAGCTTCTGTTTGGGTTGACAAAAAAGTTTTGGAGATGACTAGTGGTGATGGTTACACAGCATTATGAATGTACTTAATGCCACTGAACTATACACTTAAAAAAGGTTAAAATGTAGATTTTATGACACATATAACCACAATATTTTTAAGTTTCCTATGCAGTATTCTAAGGAAGGATACAGGATTGTGACCTTTGGCCCATTTTTAGATGCCTGTTTCTTCATAAGTTGCATTCTTAAATATCTAACTGATAGCAAAAGGAAGAAAACACATTTAGCATTCACACACCTCAGTGTCCAAAGGTCCAAAGTCATTAATCTGGAAAAATACCACAAAATTCATGAAACTGATTCAAAATTTACTTCTAAACTGTGAGAGCAAAAAAACAAGTGTGATTTTAATTCGGTTTTCTGGGCATGCAAGTGTTGTCTTGGTTGACTTGTTATTTTAATTATTGGTGATCACTGGCTACCAGTACTAACCTCACTGCCAGAAAGATAAACATTTAAGCAATTAAAACATTCAAAACTGGAACTAGCAGAGAAAAAAGTTTATGTTTCTAACATTTTCCTTTTAGCATCAATTGTGATTCATATATCAAAAGACTAACCTTTTAAAAGGAGAGGAATTAGCTTTCATAATTGACTATTTTGGTAACCAGCTGTATAGAAAACTATTTTATCATCTCCCTTTCCCCACCCCCAGACAGAGAAATTTGTTGAGCTTGAGATCTCTAGATTATAATGCTGAAGTTCTTATGCAAGTAAAACCTCCCAAAGATGTTAGATGTCTTGTCAAGGTAAAAACAGGAAGATTTCTTCCTTGAATATCTGTCAAGAAAATATAAAGCTATGGTTATTACTTTCTTAAAAAAGTTCTTTTCCCTTTAAAGAAAAGTGTGTTTATTCCAATGGTGGTTTAACAAATAATCACAGGTCCTCAGCAAGCCTTCAAAACGAGTGATCAGAATGTAAGAAGCTGACAGACTCCAAATTAAATCAACACTACCCAATCTAAGGTGTCAAAAGGTGTGTATTAGTATCGTCCAAAGCAAGCCTTTGGGGGTCACTTTTAACTTCTTCAAACACCAAGTCTTTCCAAAATCAAACATGGCAGCAGAGAAAAGGCAAGAGAAGGGGCCTTGCTATGTCAATGTGGACATTCCTTAGGAGGTCAGTGCAAATCAAAGAAATACAACCAAATGGTTTTAATCGTGTGGGTGACAAGGCACAGGTGACAGGCGGGAAAGAGCGAAGAGATAAAAGTGTTAAGCGCTTAAAAGAGGTGATGCACCCACCTTTGCAATTCAGTAAACACAGACTAATAGTAATTTTTGTCTTTGGGTGGTGAGACAGGACTGCACCAGAAGATCTTATCCCTTGGGAAGAACGAGAATCACAGAGTCACAAAAACGGGGAGAATGATCCCGTGGCTCTAGACAGATCTGGAGGAAGGGAGAAACAGGTAACGTGAAGATGTGAATAAAGCATGCAGGAAGCACCTACAAAGGGCAGCTTCCTGGGTCCTGGAGAAGCCTGGTACCCTCTTACGCATGTTGGGGTGCCCCCCCCATACTAGAAGCATCTGGTTCTAGAAGAGAAAATGACTTCAATATGGGTGGAAGAACCACAGACAGACACATAGTCAGGGACACACAAAGACCAAGGTGATAAAAAGAAAATACCCAGGTTGAGCCCGTATTTCAATAAGCCGTTCCAGAAAAGCACCGTGGTGAGACAGGTAAGTCCTGGGGATATGACATACTGGCATGGAGAGTGTGGGTGACAACACGTTATTATACATTTGAAATTTGCTAAGATAGTAGATCTTAAAAGTTCTCATAAGAAAAAAAAACCCTAAAAAAACAAAAACAGCCATGTATTTTCGGATCCCAGGTGAAAATTTCAGAAAATAGACACCTTCAAAGAAAGGAGACTTCTCTCTGTGGTTTTGAAGAGAGTTTCACATCCACCGCTCCAAAGACCCAGAAAGACTTATTGTGCTGGGCAATTGGGGTGTGCAAGCTTTGAGACTAACACAAATAATCAAGTCTCCTTTAGAGATCCTGAAGTATCTTTTTAAGAGATTCTATGCTTCTATTCCTCCTAGTTTGTTTTTTCTTAAATCTTAATTGGAAACGAACTTATTTCTTTACCAAAGACTCCAATTCTATTATACCCTTCTTAAACTTGCTTATTTTTTCTCCATTTTATTTTTTTGGAACTCAGAAGAATTTCCTCCTTCTCTAAGTTGAAAAGCCTCCAGAAAAAGGGTTGGTTGTGCCCTAGTTTTAGAAGGTGATGAAAAGGCAAGTCGCTAAAGCAACATGGAGAAAACTACTACTTGTGGCCTCGGGGAGGAAAGAAAAAAAAAAAAAAAAGAATCAGTCAAACAAAGATACCTGAAGTCTGATTGGAAATTCTGGGGCAATCCAAGCCTTAGCTCCAAATGCCTAAACAATAGCCTCTATTTATGCACAGTTCAAAAGGACTCACTGCATCAGAAGGCACCTTGCGAATAAGAGTGCAGCTAATTCTCCCAGCAGCAGAAATCCACTCCCATGAATAACAAAGCTTCGCTCTGTTATTCATAATAAGGATTAAGCTCAGTGGGATAAAATACACAGTTGCCAGGTCATCTTTGCATAGGGCTGAGTGTGGAAAACCAAGTTCCCATTTCTTCTCCACTGAAGCCTGGTGATTGGTACAGAAACCAGTTCTTTAAATGTTCTGTGACAATTTCTTTTGCTGTTTAAGGAGAAATCAGTTAACAGAGAAAGTGCTTTGAGAAACAATTGAAGGGCTCTAAGTCAATATTACTACTGTCCTCAGCCCCGTGTCACTACTGTGAGCACAGACCTCCAAAGGAACAGACTGTTAGCTAAAACTAAAAGATCCCACAGTCCATCCCCTCACCTACAAGGCTACCTCTAAAGCATCAAGGGCCTGGTCCCCTATCTGTTCCACACCTAGGTTTTCCTTCTTGTTCCCTTCTCCTGCCCTGACCCCTGTTTCAGCAAAAACTATATGCTGACACCTTGCGCACACATGACTTACAGCTTCTCACTTAACAACTTTCTTTGCCAAAATCTATATTCATCCTTCAAGGCTTGCTTTAAAAGGGCTTTCCCATGACCCCAACCCAGTGGCAGCTCTTCCTTGCACGTGGATGATACTGAGTTTGCACTCAATTAGAAGTTTAATGTTCTTATTGAAGTAATTCTATGTGGAATAATATGTGATCTGGGATTTGCTTCTAAAAAAAATCCAAGAATAGGAGTGGAGGGTGGGGTATTACAAGATACTAAATTAGCTATAAGCTGACTGTTGTCGTTGCCGGATGGGCCCATGTGGGTTCACCAGAGGGGTCTCTCTACTTTTGCTTCTGTTTGAAAGTTTCCATGGTAAAAATCTGAAAATATTTAGTGTCACAAAGCTAGCTAATGACAACCGACATTCAAAACACAGGATCGCCTGACGTTAAGGGCTGTTAAGAGCAGAGCCTCTTGACTGTGCTATTGTTTTTCATGAATTATTTCATAGTTGCTGTTACTGCTTTTGTTACTGCTTTCACTGTATCCAATTGTATTCATTATTCATTTGACATGAAAAGCCCAGCTGCTCTCCTCAAGGAGAGCTGGCAGTGTAACCCGGGACACAGGTAAACAGATAAATCACAGTGGAATCCTAAGTGAAACAGCCAGGACAGAAATCGAGTGGAAACAAACAGGTTTCTATGGGAAAACAGAGCAAGTAAGCCTGCTTTAGGGAGCTCAAAAAGGCAGTGCAGCCAGGAGGTGGAACTCAAGAGCTAAGCAGGGACGTCCAAGGTGAATGAGTTTGGGGCCAGGAGTACAACCCTGACAGAAGATATGGCCTGGACAAAGACGCAGTTCTGAAGCGGAGTGGTAAGGGAGGAACAGGGTCAGATGCGGAAGATGCCCTGGCAGGGTAAGTGGGGGCCCAGACTGTGAAGACTTACCTGGTGACTCAGATGATAAAGAATCTGCCTGCAATGCAGGAGACCTGGGTTTGATACCTGGGTGGGGAAGATCCCCTGGAGGAGGGCATGGCAACCCACTCCAGTCTTCTTGCCTGGAGGATCCCATGGACAGAGGAGCCTGGCTGGCTACAGTCCACCGGGTCGCAAAGAGTCGGACACGACTGAGTGACTAACATGCATGCAGACCAGAAGGGGCTCGTAGCCAAGCCAATGGGGCCAGATTTCACCTCTTAGACAATCAGAAACAAATGCGGAAGTAACATGATCGTTGTTGGTCTATTGGGAAGGTCACTGTCAGCTATGTGCCTAACAGGCTGGCATGGGCTTTTGCAACAGACCAGAGCCAGGCTTAGGGTGATTGAGTGAAGTACAAAATTTACAGGGACACCAAAGAATTCAGCGATCCGGATGAATATTATTTTAATGCAATTTTCTTTTTCAGAAATCAAAATTAAAACAAACAAACAAACAAAAAACCACAAGGGAAAACAAAATCCAAATTGTAGGTAAAGACAGAATGTTGCTGTTTGTTTTACCACCCTGCCTTATTTGCAATGGAAAACACCACCCCACCTCCACAAGCCCCACCCTCCACCATGCTGGGTGGGTTTACAAAGGTGGACAACGATATAGGAACAGACTGGATAATGTGAGGCTTTATATATAGTTGTATTTTTTTTTTTTTTTGTCGTTGTTGTGGAGCTTTTATTAACTTTTCCTGCTCGGTTCTCAATATGGGAGGATATTTTGATAAGTGGACATGGGGTGCACAGTTTTCTTTGCCTGAAGGTGCGTGTAAGAGCTTGGCAGGGCTCCGCCATAGCCTGGGCAGTAAATGAGGACGGACAGCGCTGAGGCAAGAGCAAACACCCAGAGGGTGAAAGAGGAAGAGGCCGGATTCAAGCAACGTTTCTAGGGCAGAAATGAGAGAATGTACAAACACAGTAGGAATATAAGCCTAAAGGCTCAGCTGGAGTATCATCTATTCTCCCCAACTACATCATAGACACTGCAGGGGCAAAAATTCCATTCTCCTAGCTTTTTGTATCATATTTTGTATCCTAGCTTTTTGTATCAACTCAATAAATTCCTATTAACTAATTAAGTGGAAAAGAAGAGCTTAAGTCCAAAGCACACACCACTGAAGCCAGGAGTGTGTGGTTCTGTTTTGCAAACTGCCTCTCGCTGAAGAGCAGGGCACAGTGATGAATCCCCATTCATGATAACTAAGCCCCCCCCACCAAAGTCTAACAAGCTTTTTCAGTGACACTCTCCTGTCATTCTCCCATCTCATTTTGTATCCTTAGGACTAAGGAGGAGAGTAATTGAAATGAGGGCTCTGCTTCATTGTCTCTGCAGCTATGATCAGATTAGAAGAAAGGCTGAAAAAATGATTGGTTACACCTGGCTGGGACAATGGGAGAGAATGGATGGGGGGAGGGAGCTTTACAGTTTTGTATCAGAGAGTAACCAGATTCCCGCACCAACCTTCCTGCCCATGTGATTTTCACTTGCCCCATATTAGCTTCAGTCCTATGTTATGGAATATGGCTTCTTCTCTGTGGAGCAAATCAGAGGCTGTTCAGGATCATGGACACGTTATCCAGATAAATCACTAGGCGTGGAAATGCACTCAAGAGAGACTCAATGATGGAGGAGGTTTTAACAAACAGAAAGCTGCTATGAGACTTTCCTGGTGGCCCAGTGGTTAAGACTCTGTACTTTCACGCCTGAGCGAGTGCCTTTGATCCCTGGTAGGGGAGTTCCACATGCCCAGAGCAGCCAGAAAAAAAAAAAGCTGCTATCAAATCTAACTTCTGGATAGCTTTGAAAGGCTGACTTGCTCTGAGAGGGTGGTACAGAGATAGCAACTTGCTGCCCATGTCCCAGCCCAGGCAAAGAGCTATGACTAAACAGGAAACTGGTTACTTAGCTGTTGAACGGATGTATGAGCGTTCAAAGCGCAGGCACTGGGCTATATTCTGAGACATCCTATAAAGTGAAAGCACAGCTGTGTTAACCCTGACAGATGTGTAAAAGACTCGTGTAAGAGGCAGGACCTGCTTGGGTCGCCTGAAGAACTGAATTCTCTGTGAATAACTATGAATTATTTCAAGCCATGGTTTAATGGCCATCTACCGTGCGCCCAGTAGCTTCACAGGTATAACTTTAAGCCATTCCAAAGTCCTGCAAAGGAAAGCGCTTTTTTCTACAAAAGGAAGCTCTGAGAGGTTGAATCATGAGCCTGAGGACACAGAGCTGGTCCTAAAGGAACTAGAATTTAAACCCAGAGCAAAGCCAGGCTTAGACCAAGGAGAAACTTTTCCTTTTGAGCTCTTGGTAACTTACTTTCCATTAGTGGGAGGTAAATAAGTTTGAGTTCACCAGTGCAAGGTCAGATCCTGCACTCAACATTTGGATATTTTATTCAGCATGGAATATTTTATATTAATGATGTTTTTATAATATATCAGATTAAAAATATTATTCATCATGATTATTGAATTTGGGGGCTTCCCCTTCAATTTGGGGTCCCAGGGGCATGTCTCACTAGCCTCATCCTAGCTTTGGCTGCCCTCCAGGCTATGGGTGACCTGTGATAACCTGAATGCAGCCTACAGATAGCTCTCATTTTAAGCAGACATATCCCCCTCCTCCAGCCTGCCTGATAAGTTTTACATTCAAAGGTATTGCCTACTGTGAAAGAGGTTTCCAGAGTTGTTTTTTTTTTACTTACTTGTTTGCTTCATTTTTTTCCCTATTCATTTTACTTCTTCCCTTTATCTTCTTTCTCTAGTCACCACTGACACGACTGGGATACTTACAACCAAGAAATGTGGCAAAAGGTGATAAAATGGATAACAGGATGCAAAAAATTCTACACAACCCATGAACATATTCAAATGTACTCAAAAGGGAAGCATCTTAGAATAATGGCCTAAGGCCTCAGAGTATATTTATTTCTACAGGAAATTAACTTCCATAAGGATCAGCTCTTCACACATCTGCCTCATAGAAGTGTCTCTGAGTCCTATTACCAGATACAAAATTAAATAAATATTATGAGCTGAATCTGTGGGTTGTACTGGTAACTGGAGGGAGAAAAGTCATCCTTATTCTTTCTGAACTTTTGTTTCTACAATGTGGTACTGTAGTGACATAACACGAATATGAGGAAGATAAAGGCCACGCCAACAGCAAACACAGCTGTTTTGAATCCTAGTCTGTATTTTTTTAATTAACTAAATACAGTGCTTGGTTTGTCTTTTTTTTTTTTTTTAAATCAACATTAGGAAGCTCATCAATTACACAGAAGAGAAGCTGACATAGAAACTGACACTGTCCAGGTATTCATGCCTAACCAGTTTTGCATTTCAGCCCCGGTTTAAGTTAAAGAAGCATTCATTCAGGACCTGCTGTGTGTTCAGACAGGACCAGGAATTTGTATCACGAAGACAAAGGGCCAGGTTTCCTGGGAGAGGCTGATGCTCGGCCAGGGCATCACTACTTGGATCCATGTTTTATGGAAGAGAGACCAGTCCATTAGTTTAATTAAGAAAAAAAGAAAAAAGCTTGATCAATGTCCATGTACCCTTTCTACAGGACAGGCCAAGGGAAATTTATAGGAGCAGAGCGGGTAGGCCTCTGGCAGGATTACAATAAAATCAAATGTTTGTGTCCTGGAGTTTCCTCTCCTTTTTCAGCACTTTCAACCTCTGAACAAAACAAAACAAAAACAAATAGTAGCAATAAACCAGCAGCAGGACTGCTTTTTGTTGCTGGCATAGAGGATTATACTTCTGGATTGCTTCTCCAGTTCTCCCAACTTGACCCAGCTAATAAACATTTAAAAAGGGAGGAAGGGAAAATTACCTATCAGCTCAGAAAATCAATGTTAAGGGTCCACATTCTAAAATCCACACAGTCTATGCATTAGAGAGGTACTTAGGCCCTCACTCAGGAACTCGGTCCTCCTCATCCATATTCTAACACAGATTTTTAATTAACCTGGTATTTCGACCTGCAGGAACTTAGAAGGCACACAGCAAAGGAGTGCGCACACACTGTCCACGGCTGCTTATAATTATCACTGGGGCTATTCAATAACCTTCAGGGCAGACAAGGCCCTATTCGTTCACAGACAGACCTATTCATTCACTCACTCTTTCATTCATTCATTTAACCAGCCCTGCCTCCTCAGGGCTACTAATGCTCATTCAAGTTCCTGGTAATACCACCCTCCCTGACGTTAAGGGAGGTTTACAGAGCTGCCAATGTTCCTGTAAGACTCCCACGCTCTACCCCAGTGAAACCTCCTGAGAGATCAAAGATTCTCAGGAACTGCATTAGTTTCCTGTAGCAGCAATGAGACAGTACTACCAACGATGCCACTTCAAGCAACAGAAATGTTATTCTCTCATGGCTCTTGCTTCCCTTGTGGCTCGGCTGGTAAAGAATCCGCCTGCAATAAGGGAGACCTGGGTTGGGAAGATCCCCTGGAGAAGGGAAAGGCTCCCACTCCACTATTCTGGCCTGGAGAATTCCATGGACTGTATAGTCCATGGGGTCACAAAAAGTCGGACACAAGTGAGCGACTTTCACTTTCACTTTCTTTCACGGCTCTGCAGGTAGAAGTCCAAAATCAAGGTGTCAGCAGAGCTACGCTCCCCCTGAAGGCCCTAGGGAAGAATCCTTCCTGCCTCTTCCAGCTTCCAGTGGCCCCAGGAGAACCCTGTGGCTGCATATCCCCAATTTCTGCCTCCAGTTTCACAAGGCCATCTTTGTGTCTGTGTCCTCTTTTCTTATAAGGACCCTGGTCATTCTACATCCAGAATGATTTCATCTCAAGGTTCTTAATTTTTTAACTGACTACATCTGCAAAAACCCTATTTCCAAATAAGGTCACATTCTGAGGATTTGGACAAACACGAATCTTGAGAAGACTACTAGACTCCCACAGAAAGCTATCACTAAACTGATAACTGAGTATCCCACCTCCCCCGATAGGCCGTCACCATGAATCCCTGAACCTCAACATCCTTGAAGTCCAAGATCCCTGGTTCCCTTTTATCCCCACTCCTCCTCTCGCCTTGACTTTCCACACATCAGAAAAGTGTTAGCTGCTTAGTCGTGTCCGACTCTTTACAACCCCTTGGACTGTAGCCCACCAGGCTCCTAGGTCCGTGGGATTCTCCAGGTAAGAATATTGGAGTGGGTAGCCATTCCCTTCTCCAGGGGATATTCCCAACCCAGGGATTGAACCTGGGTCTCCTGCATTACAGACAGATTCTTTACCACTGAGCCACCAGGGAAGCCCTCCACACATCAGAGACAGAAATGAAATCATGTCACTCCCCTGTTTATAACTCTCAGTGGCTCCCTCAGTAAGAAGGTAACATCCCAAACTCCTGGCCAGGCCCCCAAAGCCCTCTATGGTCTGCCCTCTGCCTCGGTCTGCTCCATCTCCTCAGAGAACCAGGTTCTGTTCTGAGCCCCAGCAGCAGTGCCACCTGTGGTCTTGGCCCCTCTGCCCCATGCTGACAACATCCACACCCAGTCTGTGCTGTTCTTCTGCTGGCCATCAGACTCCTCTTTGGGTGCATCTTCTCCCGCAGCTAGGTGGTCCCACTGCCCAGGGCTGGCCAGCCCTCTGATGATGCCCCTGCCTGCAAGCTTGGTGGCTCATAGCAGCCACCACACTCTCCCAGGTGGCGTCACCCACGTGTCCAGACCTGCTTCCGCAGCTGCAGCTAAGTCCTGTGCCTTCCCTACTGCACACTTGTCATTCTGTCTCCTCTCTAGATCTGGCTTCCGTTGGTCTGGCTCAAGCAAGGAGGAGACAGGAAGACTATAAAAAGCAGGAGAGGGAGAACCATTTAGTGCAGAAGCAACTGGCTCTTTTGCCAAATATCTGCAAGACTTCTTCCCGTGATTCATGCAGGTCTCTGCTCAGATGTCATCTCATCAAAGGCCTTCCCCATCACTTTTCCCATCGCCACGCCCTGCTCCTTTATCCTGCCTTTTTAAAGTCTCTACCTGACATTATATTTGTATGTTTATACATTATCACCCAAAGAGCCGACTCATTGGAAAAGGCCCTGATGCCGGGAAAGATTGAAAGCAAAAGGAGAAGAGGGTGGAAGAGGATGAGATGGTTGTTTAGATAGCGTCATCGATTCAATGGACATCAATCAGAGCAAACTCCAGGAGATCGTGGAAGACAGAGGAGCCTGGCGTGCTGTAGTCCACGGGGTCGCAAAAAGTTGGACACGACTTAGTAACTGAACAACAGCAACATTATTATCTGGGTGCTCCCATGCAGAAGGCAGGAAGTTTCTAGTGGTGCCAGGCATTCCGTGACTTGTGGCTGCATATCCCTAGTGCCCAGAACAGTATCTGGCACAAAATAACTACTCAGTAAATAGTGGTAAGCTAAATGAGAACAATAGTACCATAGAACTGAAATTCATAGGATACACTGTAACTGCTGACCTTTACAACAGATCTCTCAAGCAATCAAGGCAGAAAAGTATTTATTTTTTTCCTTCGGATTAAATGAGATGTTCTGGAAGTCTTTAACAAAGTTTCTAGAACATAGCAAGCCCAGCAAAATGTTAGCTATTATGATAGAAAATATTCTAGAAAAACGTACATGATTTTGTTAAACCTTCCTTATCAGGCACACCCAGCTTGTTTCCTGAGAGTTTCAGCAGCTAGAACTTTCCTGGAGGGTTAATCCATTGGGGAAATACAGGGGTGTGGTTGATACCACCAGAAACTGAAAATATCTGAGCCAAACAGAGGACATTTTAAATATAGGTGTTGCTGATGAAATAAACATACAGCCCATTGTCCAAAAAAAGTCACCACTTTAAAAGATAAATGAAGAAAAGCTTTCACACTGATTCACGTGGCGCTTTTGAAGACATAAAATGTGTGGAAATGTGTGAATTATGCATTTCTCGGGATATATGCTTTTAAGATTAGTAAGGGACAAATCTACATTAGTATTCAAGGCCACAGAAACCAGTCTGTTTTACAAATTACCATGTAATTAAACAGAAGGCTCACAAGATCTATTTTAAGCACATCCTTCCCTTAGTCTTAGTATTCCGCTCACCATCTAAGTCCCTCTAGCCAAAACCACAACTTAGAAACTGCAAGCTCACGGCACTGTCAAGGAATATTTTCTAACTGCCCCCTAAAACTGCCAGACGAGTCATGTTCCTGTCATGAATAACGGTATCAAGAGGTTGACAGGAGGTTAAAAGATGGGAAAAAATATAGTAAGAAGGGTAAAGTTTGAGGGTGAGACAAGACAGGAAACGTTAAAAAAAAAAGTGTTGTTTATATTAATAATAGTTAAAGGGGCAGTTCATCATAAAGTAGAAACATCTAATGAACGTCTTTAAACCTTCCAAATTTTTTCACAGTACAGAGCAGCAGAGAGAGTTAATGGTCCTGAGATGTTACCATTTATAAACTCCCCTGCATCTGAAATGGTCTTAAACTCTATATAAATCATATCTTTACACCTGTGAAAAGTACTTCTTTTACAAGTGAGCAGAAATGGGGTTCAGATCAGAAAAGTTAAGTAATTTGCTCCCAAGTAGTGGGGATGCAGAGCTGCAACTGTGTTTGTTCCAAAGTGGGACTCTTTGGGCTGCACTGATAATAATTCCTCAATGATTCCCAAGTACTCTTGCGTCACCAAGTTTGCACAGGTTCAATGCCAAACGGAAAAAAACAAAGCCAGTGTAGTCTGTTCTCATAGGGCTAAATTTACTCACTGTTTAAATCCTGAAATCGTTTCATGTTCAAACATACTTCCATAAAATAAAGGACATTTCAACTTGAAAATTTCCCCCAATCATAAAAAAACAAATTTTAACATGAAAATTTAACAAAAAGAATAGCAGAAGTTTTTAAAATAGCCTTACTCTGCAACATAAAAAGTTGATCTTGCATCAAGTGCCAAAATTTCTTTTGAAATTTTACTGACCCATGAAATAAAAGACTGGCACTATTGCACAATAGTCAGTATTTTTCATCTTACCCATCAGGGGTTTATGAGGTCATTTTAGTTGGTCAATACCTGCACTCTTTCTGTGTCAATAAAATAAAATAAAAAATTGAAAACACCAGGAAATAAGGACAGGTAGCACAAAGGTTAATGAATGCTTCATGAAATGCTTGTTTTAATTGTGTACATAAATGCATGTTTGTACTGAGTCAGGATGTAAATTTTACTTCTTACTGGGGGTCCCAGTCAAAAAAACTTTGAAAGCCTCTGTACTGTTTTTCTTAGAGTAATGCATATTCCTTATTGAACATTTGTAAAACAGAAAAATTGTATAAGAAGAAAGTTTAAAATCATCTATAATTCCATCACTCACAAATGACTATAATTATTCATAGCTTTATCTCCTAAGCATATTTGTTTTTTTTTTAAAGCATGTTTTTATATTACCCAAACACTAGCTGGCCACACAAACACTAACTACTCCTGAGTCCTCTAACATGGCACCGTGATTTAAATAGAAGCCTGGTTCTCGGTGGCTTTGTGCCACAAATGAGGCAGAACACACTTTTTGTTTTCATTTTGGCTGCAACATATGACTTGTGGGATCTTAAGTTCCCCAACCAGGGATAGAACTAGGGCTCATGGGAATGAAAGCAGCCAGTCCTAATCACTGGAGCACCAGGGAATTCTAGGAAGAGGGGAAATACTCCTAAACAAGATGAACTAGTGGATTTTGGATGCTGAGGCTGAGGCATCTATCAGTCTCTGTGATTACATCAATTGATAAGAGGGAATTGATTTCTATCTACCTGCTCACAGAAGGAATGCAATCTTCCACCTTAAGTGAAAGTCACTCAGTTGTGTCTGACTCTGCGACCCCATGGACTTTGCAGGCCAGAATACTGGAGTGGGTAGCCGTTCCCTTCTCCAGGGGGTCTTCCCAACCCAGGGATCGAACCCAGGTCTCCCGCACTGCAGGAGGATTCTTTACCATCTGACCCACCAGGGAAGCCCAAGAATACTGGAGTGGGTAGCCTATCCCTTCTCCAGTGGATCTTCCGGACCCAGGAATCGAACCGGGGTCTCCCACATTGCAGGCGGATTCTTTACCAACTGAGCTATCAGAGGTAATCTTCCACCTTAAAAGTCAGCATTTGACTCCACCATGAACATTTTCAACAAGGATTCGATCAAAGCACATTATATATTTGCTTGGAATTTTGCTTCCAAGTGTTAAATATGGTATATTTTTAGCCTTGGGAGTGATGGAATTTGTGTTAACAGGTCGTGGTGAGATAATCAGTTCACAGCCAAGCTCCGGGTGCAGCCAGTGTTCACGTGCAATAGAGGATGACTTTGAAAATCCGGCAAACCTGGCTCACAAGCTCTTGTGAGAGCAATCGGAGGTTTTAATAGTGAGAGACTATAAATTGTGGGAAAGCAGTAATGTGGCCAGGATCTCACAGTGTCACAAAGCCTTAGGTATTAACGTGAACTATGACCAGAAGAATTTCTCCCGGTGGGAATCGAGACTAGGAGAGTGGTCTGGTATGACTCCTCCAGAGTAGACCCCATGCTTGCATTTGCCACAAAGAAGAGACACCCAGAACAGGGATGCTGAAAACGTCCCTGGCGAGTAAAAGTGAACTTCACCATGAATAGGAATTCCAACATCATCAATTCATTTGTTTCCTATCAAACATGGGTGTCCTTACCAAGTAATGAAAATGAGGAATCCAATTTTGAGGCAATAAATGTGGAATGTTTAAATAAAAACTAAGTGCATTGTAAGAAAACATTGTGATACATCAGTAAGGAAACTCTAAACACAAATTTATATTCAAATGAGTTTTTTACTCCAGAGTGTAATTTTCACACTCACAAGGTTACAGGAAGTTTATGATGATCTATGAAGATGTTAGCTAACCAGGGGTGGCAGGCCAATGGCCTATTTGGTAAATAAAGTTTTATTAAAACACAGTCACACATATAAATCCCTCTCACCTACTGTTTATGGCTACTTTTGAGCTATGACAGCAGCATTGAAGGATTGTGCCAGAGACCTCGTGGCCTGCAAAGTAAAAAAAAAGCTATTCGCTGGCCCTTTAAGAAGAAGTTTGCCTAATGTCAGAAATTCTGGTGAAGCAATGCAGGTTTTGAATAAGCTGTGGCCAGTTGTTAGGGCCTGATCCTCCTGCACAATGAACTACTGATCCTTCTTTCTCTCCAGAGGTCATTTATTAAAGGGCATATAAATAGCTGTAAAACATAACAGGAACATCAGTGGGGTTTGGATTGGTGTTAAAACCAATTTCAGAGAAGTGTGACTTTCAGGGTTGCAAGGAACCTACTCAAAACCTCTTCTGTGAAACTGATCCGGATGTTTCAGCCCAGAGTCCAAGACACTCAAGAAGGAACATTACGACTCTCTGCATGTGAGACTCCGGCAATATCTTCCTTCCAGGCTGGAGGATACCAATCTGGAGCCTGCTTTTGAAGGCACTATGAAAACATTCTTCGTTTCTTTAACAACTTTCTTTCATTTGTCCTTAACCCCAGAACCACGTAACCCTATAAGTTGAAAGTACTAGTGACCATATTTCACCAGCTCTCTATATCAAACCCACATGCTCACCTTTAGATTGGGGTCAGGGTGCTCCAGGGGAATATGACCTCCCCCAGGCAAAGCCTTACAAGATGATGGAGAGTATTTCTGCAATCCATCATGATTCTTCAATCTGTCAGAAGAAAGACTTTTATTCAACTTGTATTGCTTGATTTGAAAGCCAAACTCAAAATCTCAATGCCGTCCTGACAATATTTCTATTAAATAAAACCCTCCCATGTTGTTGGGAGCTTTTAAATCAATCTGCCACAAAAAGCTTCTGAACAAGTTAATAACGCAGATGCTGACTCACACTCTCCAGCAGGTACTCCTCCACAAAGAATCAATGGACTTTGTTCAATCTATCAAAACAGCTAGCAGTTGAGCAGTAAAACAATTAAAATGCAGCTCTTCTTTGTATTCTTTCTCATTAAAAAAAAAAAGGCAAGGATGCTGAAGTCTTGGGAGCAAAGACAGAGCTGCTGAGTTCAAATCAGAGCTTCATTCCTTAGAGCAGAGCTCACATTTACTAAGTGATCAGGACACAGAAGCCATTGAGGCACGTCCACACGACCACTCTTTCTCAGTTCACTTTTTTATTTATATTTATTTATTTGTGCTTATTATGGAAGCAGAGTTGATTTACAATGTTCAGGTGTTAATTTCAGGTGCACAAAAAAGTGATTTCTTTATATATATATATGCATATGTATATATATTCTTTTATAGATATATTCTTTTTCAGATTTTTTTTTCCATTACAGGTTATTACAAGATAATGAATACAGTTCCTTGTCTCAGCCCACCTTTTTGAAATTTCTTTTTAATTTTTAAAAAATTTTACTGAAGTATAGTTGATTTACAATGCTGTGTTTCAAGTGTACAGTGAAGTGAATCAGTTATACATGTATCTACTCTTTCTAAGATTATTTTCTCATATAAGTCATTAAAGAGCATCAAGTAAAGTTCCCTGTGCCCACCTTAAGCTCAGAGGGTTGAAATGACTTGTCCAAGGTCAAGCACCTAGTAAGAAGCGGCAGCACTGGGATCTAAACTCAGTCTATCTCTGAAGCCTTATTTGTTTGTTTGTTTGTTTTGGCCTCACCACATGGAGTGCAGGCTCTCAGTTCTCCGACCAGGGATAGAACCCTCACTCTCTCTACTGGAAGTGTAGATGCTTAACCACTGGACCTCCAGAGAAATCCCCTTATTTTGTTTTGTTTTCTCCTTCCAACTCTATGTAATGGTAGCTGGACAATGTCAAAGGTCTATGAGCTCCTCTCTTCCCAGGACAGGCCAGGGGACATGCTATTTTGTTTTTTTCTCTGCCTCTCCTTTAAGTCTTTCGAAGCATATATCGGTACAGCCTTTCTTCAGATGATTTGCTTTAAGCCTTCTTCATTACATTCACAAGTGAGTCATACTTCCTGCAAGTTACACCAGCTCACCTTTCTGGGTTCCAAGCGTTCACAGATATTAAGCTCATCTCTCATACTGTGAATCTTAACTTCAATTTGAGGTCATTTCCTGTTGGCCTCGTGTATCATCAATATGTGGAATTCTCCACTCAATATTATCTCTGGAAGGTCTCTAATTGCCTTGGCCCTACTAGACTATGATTCCCACCAAGGAAGGATTTGCTGGCTCACTCACCTTTGTATTTCCAGACCTTGATAAATACTGACTAGATCAGTGGACAGTGTAACTTTGCCACATTTCAAGGCAGTAGGGAAACTAAGGCACAGGAAGATTAAGATAGCTTCTCTAAGGTCACAAAAAGAGTGGTACTTCACATAAGGCGATTTAAGAACCGCCATAACCTGGATGAGGTGTCATCTGTTAGAGCAAGCTGGTTTTTCCCCTAACATCATACTACACACTACACAAAGAGGTTAGGAATAACATAAATGGATTTTGAAAGCTACCATCCTCTTTTCCCAAGTCTTTGGCACCAAGATAAAAAGGCTTTCGATCTTATATACAGGCTGTATGTGTGAATGCATCCAACACAGGGTGAAGAACTAACAGTTCTTTTGCCACCTGCCAAGTCTTCACCAGTGCCATGAAGAAGAAAGCCCACGCTCAGCCTGCCTGGAAGAGAAGAAGCCAAGGAGGGGTGTGCAGAGGTCTCCCAGAGTGCCGCCTTCCCCTTTGTACCCAGAAAGACCTTAAAAGAGCCCCAGCCAAAGAGACTGGAGCTGAGTATGTTCTAGTTAACATCATGGATAATGCATTATTCATGGATGATAAAATTCTAATCATTGGGATAAGAATGGGCACCCACATAAGGCATTTCTGATCTTCCTTCAGCTACATACAGACTATATAAGTGAAGGATTACTGATTTTTTTCCCCGCAGGCATGTGTGATCCTAGTTCCCCCACCAGGGATTGAACACATACCCCCTGCATTGGAAGCAGAGTCTTAACCACTGGACTAACAGGGAAGCCCCGAGGACTACTGATTTGATTAGAAGAAATATTGGAAAATATGTCTGAACATTAAGGCACTAAGTGCTTCTCTGGGGAGAAAATATATTAAATGTTAGGAAATGTGATGGAAATAAAAATACAAGTAGAAAATTGAACAGATTCATGTCGTGGGTCTCCAAGAATTTAGAAATCTGGCTACACATTGAGATTTTTTTGCTCCATTGCTTCTGGCTGCATTCAGAGGCATGCTGACAGGCCATGACTTAATAATTCCTGAGAATTTTCCTTTGAAGGTTTTCAAATCACATTTAATACAAAGCATGCCATTAAAAAAGACTCACTGATCACTGATCAATAAAATATATTCCTTTCCACGGAGTGCCTTTTTATAGCTCCAATGTGAAAAGCATTGTTTTCCTGCTACCCCCTTGGGGATCAAAGGAAGACTGATGTCAAGAGCTCAGAGCACAAAGGGAAAAAAGGCCTCTGATAACTTGGTGCTTTACGTACAGCCAGAGGTGGATCATTCTGGTATAAAAGGATTTTTTTTTTTTAATGAGTCCATTGACCCTGTAATGGAGGAAAAAAATAGGGTCTTCCCTTTCTCAGAAGTGTCCTGATCCCATATTTAAGGTCAAAACTAGAAAGTATCCCAAATAAGGATGAAAGACTGGCTTCACTCTTAGCTCTAAAGCATGTACTGAATCGACAAAACTTGAGACAAGGACGCAGAGAAGGATCCGAGAGTCTGGCACAGCAACTTGAGATGAGGTTTGCTGGATATAAATCTGTCTTTCCTAGGAAATACACCCTATCTACGCTCTAAGAATTAGGAAACTTCTAGAATCTGTGCCAGTGAAGCAGAGCTGACTGACCAAGTCGGAGAAGTGTCTACCTCTCCACAACCTGTAGCTATCTTCTCCCTCACCCTTTGCACCTGCTGCCTGTCTTTTCCCACCTCCTGTTGCCATCTTTCTTTTTAAAAAATATTTATTTATTTTTATTTGTTTATTTGGCTACACCAGATCTTAGTTGTGGCAAGTGGAGTCTTCAGCTATGCACACAAACTCTCAGTTATGGCATGTAGGGTTTACTTCCCTGATCAGGGATGGAACCCAGGCGCCCTGCATTGGGAGCATGGAGGCTAAGCCACACAGGAAGACCCTCAACTTTCTTGCTTCCACCTTTTTCCTCTCCTTTTCTCCTTCTTCCTCAAAGCAAGGTTTTATTCATGGTTACAAGCCACAGTAAAGTCTCTGCTTAAATTTACTGACTTATCAACCTAGTGTTAATCTGGGCAAAGAGGGTGCTGTCCTCTGCTCCTTACCGATCAGCTGGCATAAAAAGAACAGGCTACTCAGTAATGCCAAGCTAGACCCAAGTAGCACGAAGTTCTCATAGGCTAATGACCTCCGAACGAAACCCAGGGCATCAGTCCTGCCTATTTTCTCTGGTCAAAGGCATTCATTTTCATCATGCTTATATTAAGTAGAGTCCCGAAAATGACTGCCATCCCTGCTTGCTGATATCTTTCATTTTTGCTTCCTCCTCCTCCAGAAAGACTGTTTCACGGAATATGCAGAAATCTGCCTACCTAGCCAAAGAATGAAAAATATGATGGTCTTGTGATAGGAACTTTTTTCATGAAACACTGAAATCCCATTTCCCTGCATTGTAATTTCTAGGTCATTACTTACTAGGCAAAGTTAGAATATTCCATTTAAATGTAAAATTGTCTTCTCCTAGGAACAGCAGAGCAGTGCTGCCATAAACAAACCAATTGAACAAGTTAGAAATTTAGTCTCTAATAAAAACAAGTATGGGCTTCCCTTGGTGGCTCAGACAGTAAAGAATCTGCCTGCCATGCTGGAGTCCTGGGTTCGATCCCTGGGTTGGGAAGATTCCCTGGAGAAGGGAATGGCAACCCACTCCAATATTCTTGCCTGGATAATTCCATAGACAGAGGAGCCTGATGGGCTACAGTCCATGAGGGTGCAAAATAGGTATGGGGGGCTTTAGAATAGTCTACAACAAGGTAATAAACAGATCTTAACCTACTATCCAATCATCCCCTGATAATAAGTTTATGTGCTTGGTAACCTTAAGATTCAAATCATCTGTTGGTGAGATTTATCACACACACTTCCCAAGGGAAGAATACGCTAATATGTTGCCTCTTTCCATTGACCAAGCTGTTGGAACCTCCATACCTACAGGAAACCAGAAAGAACTTTTCACAGTACCGAGTACAAAAATATGCTCTCAGCAGGACAGTTGACGAGAAGTTATTTTGAAAGTGTACAAATGGGCTTCCCTGGTGGTCCAGTGGTTAAGAATCCACCCCGCAATGCAGGGGACACAGGTTCAATCCCTGGTCCAGGAAGATATCACATGCTGCAGAGCAACTAAGTCTGTGACTACAACTACTGAGCCAGGGCTTTAGAGCCAGAGAGTTGAAACTCCTGAGCCCGTGTGCCACAACTACTGAAGCCTGAGTGCCCTAAGAGCTCGTGCTCTGCAACAAGAGAAGCCACCTCAGTGAGAAGCCTGCGCACTGCAACTGGAGAAAGCTCACGCAGCAATGAAGACCCCGCACAGCCATAAATAATTAAAACTTTAAAAGCGTGTGGTGCAGCAAAAACTGAACTTTCCACATATTCATGCTCATGTTAGTCGCTCAGTCATGTCTGGCTGTTTGTGACCCCCTGGACTGTAGCCCACAAGGCTCCTCTGTCCATGGAATTTTCCAAGGCAAGGATGCTGGAGTGGGTAGCCATGCCTTTCTCCAGGAGATTTTCCCGATTCAGGGATCTAACCCAGGTATCCTGCACTGCAGGCAGATTCTTCACTATCTAAGCCATTTTCAAATATGGTAGGACCCTATCCAGTTATATCAGCATCCCTGTACTGAGAGGCAGGGGCTGAAGAATCTAGGCAGAAATATACTGTATCTCGCCCAACTCCCCATGACTGTTTCATTTTCCCTAGGTTTAAGTTATCTATAGCTGCAACCATAGGTTCTTAATCTGACAGTGACTGAAATTATACAAATTTCATTGTAAATAAAATAGCATTCATAAGAACAATGAAAAGGGGCGCACACTTACACAAGAAAAGGACAAAGCATGATTTGGAAAGTTAAATGAGTGTTTTAGTTAGTACCTGTGTTCCTAAGAGTCACTGATATTGGTGCCTTCAATTCTGCAATCATTCTTCAACACACAAATGAGAGCAAAGAATAGCAGTACATTTTTACACGTAAGTATAAAAAACATTCAGGCTTGTTTTTCAGGCAAGAGTGATTTTTAAAAGTCAGTGTTTTCCTTCCAAAAGACGTGACTATCGCGTATTTATCCTATCTAAGTTGGGACTTTATCATTTTCAACCAAAGTTCCTGGCAAATCATTCAGAAGAAAGAAGAGGACAACATGATCTTCAAAAAATGTTATAAATCTTCAAAGAGAATAAAGTTTGAATGAGTTTCTGGGTTTGAAAAGATGTAACATTTTAGATTTCATTTATTAAGGGCCTTGTGAGGCCATTACATAACCATGTTCATAGAACTGTAATAGCCAACATTTCATTAGCTCTGATTCTTCAAGAGAGCCAAGGCAATAAAAAGAAGAGATATTAAAAGTTAGCTACATAGTCATTGGGGGACCATAATTAGTTTGATTTGGTCAAAGGATAGGACAGGGCCAGAAGATGAAGCTGGGAGAAGTCTGCCCTGGAGGACTTTAAATGTCATGCAAAAAGGCTTAAACTCACTGTAAAAAAGGGTGTGTTGACCATAGGGATTTGGAGAAGAATGAGATGTGAGTCTTGGTATTAAGAAACTTCATATCTAATGGAAGTGACACCCAGAGAGGTTCCTGAGCTAAAGAAAAGCAAGAGATGGAAATCCCCTGGTGGTCCAGTGGTTAAGACTCCGTGCTTCCAATACAAGGTCTGTAGGTGCAATCCCTGGTCAGGGAATTAAGATTCCCACGTTCCCAGCAGCCAAAAGAAAAAAAGAAACAGAAAGGTAGGAGAGAAATGAATTATGGCTGAGGAGACAGGAAACCTCTGAGAATGTGGCATCCCATCTGACCCCTGAGGGGAAGGTAAAATTTTTATAGCAGTGGATGGCAACAAAAGAGCATAGTAGATGGGGAGGCCGGGCAAAGACTGGGAGTCAGAAACACACAGAGGAGAACTAGAAAACGATGAGAATTTCAATTTGGCTGTACATGAAGATGCATGGGAAGCACCCTACAGAAAGAGGTTCCCCTCTGCCCGCAGTTCTCTATTGCACAGCATTCCTCGTGACCTGTCATTATTCCTAGCCATTTGTGTTTCTTTTCTGTGGTTTGTTCTCTCTAACTCCAGGCCAGGGAGTGGTAAAGAACAAGATAGCAAATATTTTAGCATGCAGACGCTGTCATGACTATTATACGCTGCCATTATAGCAAGAAAGCGGCTACAGACAGTGTGCTAGCAAAGCAATGCGACTGTGTTCCCATAAAACTTTATTGATAAAAAAAAAATTGACCCACAGAATGTAGTTTGCAGACCTCTGCTCTCAACTGCACGGTAGCTGACAAGGGTTGGGGCTGTCTATATACAGAGCCTGGTGTGGCAGGCAATGAATGTGTGAATGAGAAGACAACTAATAGGGCTATAAAGTCGAGTTGAGAGTCCATCTGACAAGGATATTTGCTAGGGAGTTTGGACTCATTATTCAAACTAATGGGACAACCTTCAAGGTGGTCTGGGTTTATTTATTTGGTTGTGCCGGGTCTTAGTTGTAGCATGTGGGATCTAGTTCCCTGAACAGGGATTGAACCCAGGCCCCAATCCAGCTTGGGGTCTGAGCCACTGGATTACCAGGGAAGTCCTGGGGGTCTCTTTTATAAGCATGCTAATCCCATTCATGACACAAATCTACCCTCAGGACCTAATCACCTCTCAAAAACCCCATTTCTAAATACCATCACATTGGGGATTAGGTTTCAACATATGAATTTGGGAGGGGCATAATCATTCAGTCTATAACACTAGGCATAAGATCAACTTATTCCTGAGATCAAGTTGCCTCCTTGTATTAGAGTTTCAGTTTCTGGAATACAAGGTCTGATGAGCTACTCGAGTGCCCCTAGGGTTGGGGCATTTTACCAATCTCCTCTTCCCTCACTCCTGCTTTGTAACTGACATCCTGCCCCTGAGTCCCACTCTGACTTGGAGCACTTTCCCACGTGTTTTCTCTGATGCTGCCAGGTAAGCTGCCTGCATCTCTCATCTGTCTGCCTTCCAAAGGCCTTTCTTCACCTTCTATATGGCTATCCCTGTTGACACCCGTCTACCTGGGCCACACTGGTGGTCCAGTATAGAGCCTGTTGTGTTTTCCAGGTGTAACTCCCTGTAATCACAAGCAGAGAACACTTTCATCTCCTTCAAGGTTCTAGGTACCACCTAATCAACTTTGTCAGTCAACTCTTTCGCATAATGCTATAGGATGAGATAGGGTATGTTTCTCATCAACATGGACACAATTTGGTCTTAGCGTAGCTATTCTGCACTAATATGCGGGCTCCAAGAAAGGGAATCCTCCCTCCTCTACCCTTAGTTCCCTGATTCTGTCAACTGCTACACTATAGTAGCTCCAGACCCTGTGTAAGAGAGTAATAATAGGTTGGTGCGATGTTGCTTTAACGAACACACACACACCCTTATTTACTACTAGCAAAAGCGTCATCATCTCAACCAGCTAAAGATCTGTTTAAGCCTCACACTAATACTTACAAATTTACAGAGATACTTTGGATAGTCAGTTCTCCAGCTCTTGGCCTTCTGCTTGTTTAGAACAATTCTTGCTCATAAAATATCAGAAGCCCAAGAGGCAAATCCCACTTGCAAATTTTACTACATCTTCCCTTTAGGTAATGACTTTTCAAAGAGACACTGAACAAATAGAATATTTAAAAACTGAATTTTCCCAAATGTAAACTCTTCTACATTGCTCATGGGAACATAAATATTACAATTACTTTGGGGAAACATGTGCATAACTCTACACTCCTAAGCATATTCCCCAGAAAGACTCTCACACGTGGGAAGTAAAACACATGCTCAAGTATGTTCCCAGCCACAGTGTTCAGAAAAGCAAAACTCTGGAAACAACCCACTGTGCATGGATTGAAGAATGAATTAAATACATTATGGCAGATTCATATGAAGGACACTATACAGCCTTAAGGGCTTAGCTTCCCAGGTGACACAGTGGTAAAGAATCGACCTGCCAGAGCAGGTGACATGGGTTTGATCCCTGGGTCAGGAAGATCTCCGGGAGATGGAAATGGCAAACCACTCCAGTATTCTTGCCTGGAGAATCCCATGCGCAGAGGAGCCTGTCAGGCTATGATCCGTGGGGTCGCAGAGTCAGACACAATTAAGCAACTCAGCAGCAGCAGCAGCATACAGCCATAAAAATGAACGAATCAGGGCCATGGGTTTCAATCTTAGGATCAAAATGTTGAGTAAAAAAGATTGAGTTCTGCCATAGAAGAGGGAAAAGGGTTTTTTCAAAAATGATGCTGAGTCTGTGGCCATACCACCCTGAATACACCCAACTTCACTGGATCTTGGAAGTGAAGCAGGATCAGGCCTGGGAAGTCCTTGGATGGGAGACCCCCTGGGAATATTGGTGCTGTAGGCTTTTAAAAAATGATGCTGCCACAAAATGGGTATCCACATGCAAAAGAATGAATTTAGATTGTTACTCTATATCACATTCAAAAATCTGGCTCAGATGGTCAAGAATCTGCCTGCAATGCAGGAGACCCAGGTTTGACCCATGAGTCGGGAAGACCCCCTGGAGAAGGGAATGACTACCCTCTCCAGTATTCTTGCCTGGAGAATTCCACGGACCGAGGAGTCTGGTGGGCTACACCCATGGAATCGCAAAGAGTCGGACATGACTGAGTGACTGACACTTTCACTTCACTTCATATTCAAAAAACTACTCAAAATGAACCAAAGACCTGAATGTAAGAGCTTAAATGATAAAACTCTTAGAAGAAAACATAAGTATAAATCTTCGTGATGTTGGATTAGGGAATGATTTCTTAAATATTACACCAAAAGCACAAGAAATCAAAGAAAAAGTAGATACCTTGAACTTAATAAAAATTTAAAACTGTTGCACTTCAAAGGACATTATCAAGAAAGTGAAAAAGCAACCCACAGAATGTGAGAATATTTTTGCAAATCATGTTACCTGATAAGGGTCTAACATCCAGAATACAGAAAGAACTCTTAGAACCCAACAATAAAAGGACAACGTAACCTGAATAGAAATTTCTCCAAAGATATCCAAATAGCCAATAGGCCCATGGAAAGATGTCCAGTATTACTCGTCATTAAGGAAATGCAAATCCAAACCACGCTGAGCTCCGACTGCACACCCACTAAGGATGACTAGAATAAAGACAGAAAGTAGGACCTTCCCTAGTGGTCCAGTGGTTAAGCATTCGCCTTGCAATGCAGGGGACACGGGTTCCATTGCTGTTTGAGGAAATAAGATCCCACTTCCATGAAGCAATTAAGCCTCTATGGCGCAACTACTGAGCCGGAGCACCACAACTAAAGTTCACGAGCCCCAACAAAACAGCCCACATGCAGCAAGCAAGACCCTACACAGCCAAATAAATAAATATTTTTAAAAATTATTTTTTAAAAAAGAAAGTAACAAGTGTTGGCTTGGATTCAGAGAATCTAGAACAGTCATACACAACTGGTGGGAATGTAAAACAGTGCATCAACTGTGGAAAACACTCTGGCAGTTCCTCAATAAGTTAAACAGACTTTCCATAAGACCCAGCAATTCCACCTCTAGGTCTATCTATCCAGCAGAACGGAAGCTGTGGAAACAATCCAAAGGTCCATCAACTGATAATTGTAAAAACAAAATGTGATATATCCCTACAATGAAGTAATATTCAGCTATAAAAAAGAGTGAAGTACTAACTCACACGACATGGAGAAATCTTGAAAATGCCATACTGAGGGAAAGAAGCTGACACAGAGACCCATGTATTGCATGATTCCATCTATATGAAATGTCTGAAACATGCAAATCTGTAAAGATAGAAAGTGGATCAGTGGTTGCCAAGGGCTGGGGAGGTGATTATCAGTGGGTACAGGGTTGCTTTTTGAGTGGTAGAAATGTTCTGGAATAAGAGCAGTGATGGCCATACAATTTTGTGAATACACTGAAACTGCTGATCTGTACACTTACTTATAAGAATGAAGTCTATGTTATATGAATTATATTTCAAGACAAAAAGTTAATAGAGAAAAACCCCAGCAAGCTGTTAAAGACTATCTCCTCTGGGATGCCACGTGTATACAGAGCCTGGGATCAGTTGGGGGCACATAGAGGGTTAAATGAACTTGTTATCATTCTACTTATTAAACTGGGCAAATGAGTGGATGGGTGTATTGCTTCATAACTATTCAATAAAAACCAAAACATTTAAAAGAGCAATTAATATACCTTTCTCCTGTTTTTCAAACCACAATCAACACAAAAATTGGATCTGAATTTATTCAATTTTTTTAACTGGTGGATAATTGCTTTACAATATTGTGTTGGCTTCTGCCATACAACAACATGAATCAGCCATAGGTATACACATGTCTCCTCTCTCTTGAACCTCCTTCTCCCCTCCCAGTTCATCCCATGCCTCTAGGTTGTCACAGAGCACCGGATTTGAGCTCCCTGCATCATACAACAAATTCCCACTGGTTATTCATTTTAGGTAGGGTAAAGTATATGTTTAAATGCTACTCTCCCAATTCATCCCACCATCGGCAGATGAATGGATAAAGAAGCTGTGGTGCATACATCCGATGGAATATTACTCAGCCATAAAAAGCAACACATTTGAATCAGTTTTAATGAGGTGGATGACTCTAGAGCCTATTATACAGAGTGAAATAAGAAAGAGAAAAGCAAATATCATATTAATACATATATATGGAATCTAGAAGGGTCGTACTGATGCGCCTATTTGCAGGGCAGCAATGAAGATGCTTCCCCGGTGGCTCAGACGGTAAAGAATCCGCCTGCAGTGTGGGAGACCTGGGTTCTATCACTGGGTTGGGAAGATCCCCTGGAGGGGGGCATGGCAACCCCTTCCAGAATTCTTGCCTGAGGAATCCCCATGGACAGAGGAACCTGGTGGGTTACATCCATGGGGTCACAAAGATTCGGACATGACTGACCAACTAAGCACACACGATGGAGATACAGACTTGTGGATCTGAATTTAAATGACCATAAATTCGTAGTCAATCTTAACTAAAAAACCACAGTGTGCAAAACACCATTAAAAAGAAAGAAAAAGAGGAAGAATTTTTTAGAAAGAGGCATGACAATCACCATCCTCCAAAGAGCTTATAATCTAAAGCATGAGTGGCCACCAGCTCCAGAGAGCCAAAAAACCAGCTTCCTCATGGAACAACCTCAGCAAGGGTTTTGTCATTCCCAGCACCAGCTATAATTAAAGAATCAATTTCATACAATTAAAATATCAATACTTTTAGAGTTTCACATTTTTACCCTGAGAAGTTGTTTCATCTCCCTTTTATAAATCTGCTTTAAGGGCTTGGGCTAAGTAATTAAGAGCACATGGAACTGTGAAGAACTTGTTTCCAAGACTTGTTTTTCACTTGAAGTAATGTATTTTTAATCCCCAACGTAAATGATATCTATAGATTATCACATATTTTTATCTAGGTTCTATTAGTTTCTGAATATTCATATAATGACATCTTGAAATGCGTTTTTTACAAGGTAGAGTTGAGATAAATACAGAAGCTTTCTAAAAACAATTAGGCTTCCCTCAAGATTTATATTACTGTAAGGTTATCGAAAATTGAATCTAGTTTCCAGTTTTACCTAAGATCGGCGAATGCAAGTAGTTACAACTTGAACACACTCTATCCACTAAGGAGGTCAATATTTTTGTTTTATATAACACTTTCTACAGATATATACTCCAGAAATGTATCATTCCAGTAACAAATTCAGGAACATATATCCCTTTTAGGATCAACTATCTAAATTAACACAAATAACTTGATAATGAATAAGGGGCAACTTCTCTTTGACTGTGGAAAACAATGGTGTTGTTGGAGAAAGCAAATGGAAATTTGTAACCAAAGTGCTGTGCATCAGAAGCCAGCTCTGCCACCGATTCTCTGGGTGACTTCGGCAAATCCAGTGAGCCTCAGTTTCAACATCCATAAAATGGAGATAAAAGGATCCACTTTGAAGGATCTTGGAGAAGGAAATGGCAACCCACTCCAGTATTCTTACCTGGAGAATTCCATGGACAGAGGAGCCTGGCGGGCTACAGTCCATGGGGTAAAAAGAGCCGAACATGACCGATCGACGAATGCTTTGAAGGATGACTGTGAAGGTGAAATGAGGTAATAAACACAGTGGTCCTGGCATACTAGAAAGTTCCATAAATGTTGGCCCTCTCTGTTTTCCCTTCTTCTGTGAAAAAGCAAAGCCTTGCTAAGTAAATGTCCCCACAGACAAATATATGATTTTAATTAAACGTTTGTACACTAAAAAAAAAAAAAATTGGTTTCACCATTTACTAAAATTTCTCCTCTGCATGGTAAATTATAATCTTGGTTAAACTGTTTCACAAAATATCTCATGAGAACCTTATTTTAAAAAATTAAAACTAATGAGGAAGTAGTGAATAATCCATTCTTAATCTTATTAATATAATTGAGGGCTTCATCTCTATACCCAAGTGCTTACTGGTTTCTGCAACTAAGGTAAGCAGCGATGACCTATATTTTAGGATTTGGATGTGACTGAAAAGTCGCTGTACTGTTGGATCAAGACAGAAAGCCATGCTTATCACATCTGGCACTAAGTTAAGAGGACTAGCTAACACAGTAAATAACAGAAGCATGAACCAAAAACATTTTGTCAAACTTGAAATCAGCAGATGCTGTTCATTACATTTACATTTCAAAGTCCTATGATAATGGCTGTTGTCGCTATCAGGCTACTTGTTTTTGTAGATTTCAAACAAAAATCTGGATGCAGAGACAGCTTTGCCAGGAGGTCACGTGGGTGAACTGATCACCTTGTCAGTCAAAACTGATGCAGCTTCCAAAACTGACGATGCTAATACTAAAGCATCAACAGAGTATAAGGTGCTGAAGTAACTAGTTTCCATATTTTCAGCACTGCTCCTTCAATATCTTGAGCCCAAGCCAGCCCACACCTGTTTTTGGTTTTTTTTTTTTTTAATGTTTATTATTTATTTATTTATTTAGCTGCACCGGGTCTTGGCTGCAGCACGTGGGATCTATGTTTTTTCACCTGTGGCATGTGCGATCTACTTGCCCAACCAGGGACTGAACCTGGGGCCCCCTGCATTGGGAGCACGGGGTCTTAACCACTGGACCACTAGGAAAGACCCCCCAACACCTGTTTTTGTGTGACCCATGAGCTATGCATGGGGTGAAAAAAAGCAAAAGAGTAAGATTTCATGACATGTGAAAATTACATGAAATTCAGATTTCAGGGTCCATAAATAAAATTTTACCAGAACACAGCCGTACCCATTCATTTACATACTGTCTCCGCCTGCTTTCGTGTCTCAGGGTCAGAGTTTAGTTGTTGCAACCTTACAGCCTGCAACTCTAAAATATTTCTATCTGGCCTCTTACAGAAAAAGTTCACTGACCCTTGCTCTAGAGTACCGTGTTCAGTATTTTTGAAAGGTCAGTAACAGAGGAAGTCCACAGGACTGGGAAGGAAGTCTGTGTATACAAATATGTGTGTATATACGTATGTGTGTGTGTATGTATTGACATATATATATCAATGGCATATTAAAAAGAGGCTTATTTAAATGAGCACATCAGCTATAAAAAGAATCAGATTTAAAAAAAGAAGGATTATTTTTAGAAGGAGGGTTCCAATTACACAAAATAAGGAAGGGACAGCCACAGCTAAATAAAATGAGCTGAAATCTTGCCTTGTGTTACTACAGGAAATCAGCTTGGTGCTGCTTGATAAAGGGGAAAGGTTATATATAAAACAGGAAGAGGAAGAATGTGTTACGACAAAAAAAAAAAGAATGTTCTAAAATACAAAATACAGTAAAGGGCACAGTTGCATGATTTACTCGCACTGGACTTCATAAAATAGTTTTACAAACAACATCACAAAGCACAGCCACCTGTTACGCTGTTATTTTGGCCCATCTATTTCCAATGACAATCTTGACACCCAAGCAAGAGACACACCACCATAGCAACATAAACATCATGATGTTGGAGAATAAAAATTTAGGAAGCAATTTATAGCCTCCGCAGGACTGGAAATAAACTAATCCTTAAGCATTCGTTACTATGTTACTATGACATAACGTTTCCACGGGACAAACTCGGATCGCCCTGGAAACCTCAGGATTCTTTCCCACGGGCCATTTGGAAAGTACAGACTCCAAAAGTGAATATTATACTAGATGGATTTCTAAAATAAAGGTATTTAAAGGTAATGAGATCATGTCATTTCATGCACAGCTCAGGGAATGCAGGATCACCAGGTGTTCAGACAGCACCCATACTTTTTAATTATTATTATTTTATTATTATTAATTATTATTGTCTCTTACATTTGCCAGATGGGCTTATATGTCAAGTGATCAGACCCTCATGGAAGCAAAAAGATGGGAATGGGAATACTACTCAGCCATAAACAAGAACAAAATCTTGCCATCTGCAGCGATGTGGATGGACTTGGGAGGCATTATGCTAAGTGAAATAAGTCAGAGAAAGACAAATACTGTATGATATTGCTCATGTGTGGAATCTATAAAATACAACAAACTGGTGAACAAAAAAAGAAGCAGATTCACAGATACAGAGAACAAACTAGTGGTTACCAGTGGGGAGGGGCAACATAGCAGTGGGGAAGTGGGAGGTGCAAACTAGGGGGTATAAGACAGGCTTAAGGATGTATTGTACAACAGGGGGTATATAGCCAATACTTTGTAATAACTGTAAAGAACTATAACCTTTAAATTATACGAGAATGAAAAAATTTTAAAAGAGGGATATTGAAAATTGAGGAAACTGAGGCACAAAAAATATCCAGTCTTCTTAAATTAATTCATGACAATCAAACAGCAAAGCCTCAACCAGTCCTTCTAAACTCCACACCATACCACAACACCCAAAGCCAGAAACCCCAACTTAGGGCAATAGAAGGACTCTGGCTCCAGGAGTAAGCGCAAAACGAAGGGTAGCAGAAAATGAAAGAAAAATCATGTTTGAAAGTGATGCCTCATTTTAGCAATGTTACTCACTGTGAGAGGTGGTGCAATTACCAGGACTTAAAACATGAACTCTGTAAGGTGTGGCTGAGCTGCCCTTCAGAAAGACCCAACCACAGGGAGAGAAAGCCGATCTTCCAGTTTGAAGATGAGACACACCCAAAAGGTACGTCATGGGGTACAGGGTGGCGGCAAAGTGCATCTCCATCAGGGTGAACAGGTTCTACCCCAGCCTGGAGATCTGAGAGACACCCGGGGTGGATGCTGAACCCAGTGATCAAAACACTGGCCTGGCTTCCATCCTGGAATCACAGTCCATTAGCCCTGGTCACCACTCCTAACTCTTTTTTTCCTTTGCTCTTAAGCATTCTCAAAGATAGATGCCTGCAAGGAGCATGGGCCATGCCTTCTCCAGATCCACAGCAGAGACTGTCCAGAGGCCAGGACGACACTGGATGTGGTTGTTATGCAGACGAAAAATAGATGACTCTAGGATGAACTTCTGTGAAGCTACAGATCTGGCTGCTTTTGATATAAGAACCATTCCTGAACCCCTTTGGGGGCTTCCCAGGTGGTGCTAGTGGCAAAGAACCTGCCTGCCAATGCAGGAGACATAAAAGGTGCAGGTTTGATCCCTGGGTTGGGAAGATCCCCTGGAGGAGGGCATAGCAACCCACTCCAGTATTCTTACCTGGAGAATCCCATGGACAGGGGAGCCTGGCAGGCTATAGTCCATAGGATTAAAAAGAGGTGGACAGGACTGAAGCATGCATGTACCTGAATCCCTTTAAAATATAAGATGGTTTCTGACAGACATAACCAACATTAAAAAAAAAAAAAAGCTGATTAAAAGAGCTCAGGCAGAAGGCTGAATACTATGTAAATAATGGCTGATTTTAAATATACTTGACCCTTTTGGAAGTGTGTTTCTTGAAAAGGCTTAAGGGGGATTATTCCATTTGGATAACTAATAGCCTAATTACTATTTTTTAAGAAAACAACAACCAAACTCCTTTTCAGCCAAACTTGGCAAGAAATCTCTAAGAAACACCCATCTCTGCAGCACCATAAGTCATACTGCTGAAAAACATAATTACACTCAGCTGCATCCAAGTTTCCATCAGACACAGTCCAAAAGAGGTGAACTATTGAATCCTGAATCTAAAGGTTTTTCATTTTGGGCACGATGCCTTTTTAAGAGCAGGGAAAATATAACATCAAAAAAAAGTATTCACCACAACTTTCAATAGTCCAAGATTTGGGTCTCCAGTGTACACAGTACAGTCTGTACCCCAATGATTAAATACAATGCTAGTTATCAAACTCTTTGCACTTGGGGGGATTAAATAACTCTATTTCATATCTTTAAACCTGTCTTGTTGAGCAAAAGTAGGGTCTATTTTCACAGCACTTTTCAGGTATTGAGAATACCACTTTTATCCCCCATGTCACTCTTATGGAGGCTGAAAAGTCTGGAATGATGATAAATGTTAGGTGACCTGAATGGCTTTGCCTTTTCATCAGCTCCAGCATCATCATCATCATTATTTTAGACCAGGGTAAGCTCAGCAAAATGTTCCTGATGTAGGCACAAGTCA
Source organism: Muntiacus reevesi (assembly GCF_963930625.1). Taxonomy (NCBI): domain Eukaryota; kingdom Metazoa; phylum Chordata; class Mammalia; order Artiodactyla; family Cervidae; genus Muntiacus; species Muntiacus reevesi. Next base: position 13,230,387 of record NC_089266.1, on the reverse strand, counting down.
CAAAGTTACACACCATAGGGAACCTAACACGTTTCAGAAGACATGCCCAGGGGCTCAAGTACAAGCTTTAGTCTTTAGTGATAACCCCTACTCCCAGAACTACCTGTCCACATAAGCAGGTGATTACAAGCCTTGTTTTCTCAAGCATCTATCGTGTTTTTTCTTATTTGGTTAAACTGCTAATTATTACTTTAACAAGAGTTATTTTCTGGGTTTTCAGTGCATTAGAGATCAAACGGACATCTGTAAGGTGTCCCAGGCACACTGCAAAACTCTCAGACTGAAGACCAAAATTTTTATACCCACCATTACTTTATTTTTTTTTAAAGAGTTTTGGTCACACCTCATGGCATGGAGGATCGTAGTTCCCTGACCAGGGACTGAACCCTCACCCTCTGCAGTGGAAATACGGAGTCCTAACCACAGGACCACCAGGGAAGTCCCAACGTCCCACTCCTTCCTTGGACAGTGCCGGACACAAACTGCTCCTTGAGAGCAGCAGGACCATAATCTTATAAAATCTAATGAAATCCAGGTTGTTGGCTAGTGATTTTGACATCACTAAGCAGATTGACAACAATGAAAATGTTACAAAGTTGACTTATTGATAACCTGTCATAATGACAAATTTTTTCTCCTGAACTAAACATCATCCTTTTTTAAAAAGAAGCTAACATTTTAACTATACTTCTTTATTTAGAAAAAGTGTCTCTTTTCTACGTGTCTCAGGTCTCTTTCCACCTGGTATACGAATAAAGCATTATTATTAGTCAACTATTCTATCTTTTATTTTAAGAGAACACATGTCAGTGCCAACTCTGTTGCAAATACTTCTAAAATATGCCGGTACTTTTTCCTTCCATAGCAAGTATTTCAAACAAAAAATATGATTTCTCTGTTAAGTGACAGTATAGGAGGACTCCTGAATTAAAACTGTCTCAAGCACTTCAGATGTCGCTGCAAAGGTATAGGTCAGTAATCAAGTCATTAATGCCATCCCAAATATGGATACAGGTCCATCTTGTCATTTTCCTCCTTAGAAAGCAGAATTCCAAGAAAAAATTCTAGTTAGCTTCCGTTAATTCAAGTTTTATTGAGTTTGTTTCAGGAAATGATATATGAGTTTAATGACAAAGTAATATAACCAATGCCTTAAAGGAAAGAAAAAAAAAAAATGCTGACCAAATCCCTAGAGTAGTGAGTGCATAAACAGAAAGAAGAAAGATGGTTGCCATGGGCTGGGGAGAGGTGGATAGAGAGTTATTGTTTATAGGTACAGAGTGTCAGTTTCACAAGATGAACAGTTCTGAAGATGAGTGGTAGTGATGGTGGCCTACGGGGTGACTGTACTTAATGCCATCACACTCTACACTTCAAAATGGTCAAAGATGGAAAATTTTATGTAACGCGTGTTATACCATAATTTTTAAAAAATTATTTTAAAAAGATTGACCTGAATGTACACATCCAATTAAGAGGTGCTGTGCTGTGCTTAGTCGCTGAGTTGTGTCCGACTCTTGTGACCCCATGGACAGAGGAGCCTGGCGGGCTACGGTCCATGGGGATTCTCCAGGCAAGAATACTGGAGTGGGTTGCCATGCCCTCCTCCAGGGGATCTTCCCAACCCAGGGATCGAACCCAGGTCTCCCACATTGCAGGTGGATTCTTTACCATCTGAGCCATTAGGGAAGCCCAAGAAGACTGGAGTGGGGAGCCCATCCCTTCTCCGTGGGATTTTCCCAAACTGGGATCTCCTGCATTGCAGGCTGAGTCTTAACCAGCTGACCTACCAGGGAAGCCCCCAGTTAACTGGAGTCTCCTTCAAATGGTTCATTTTAGAGCATTCCATGTTTATTCCCCTGGTGTCAATATAGAGCGAAACATCCTTGAATCTCTGCTGTGGAACATAGGTCTGTTTGCATTTTTTTTCATTATTTTGATGACAGTTAAGTGTCTCTGGAGGACAATTTTTAATTTTGAAAAGAATATTTTAGAGCTCCATTGTCGAAAAAATAATCTCCTCAAGTTAGAAAATTCATTTGAGCCCCCACAGGAGGTGTGACGCTAGAGTAACAATATGAATTTGTGTGTGTGGTTTGTAAACTGCCTCCGAGGCAATGCTGGCAAAGGTGAGACACAAGTGTCCAAGGAGCAGCCATCGAAGCAGGAAGGGAAAGTATACCAAACAACACATTTCGATCACTTTTCATACTCCCTGATTTGGTTACCTCCATGTGAAGGGTTTCCAGGTGTTCAACGAAATGTGCAAAAAACATGGTGGCTCTTGCCTGTTCCCACTGTTATTTCCAGACACTAATTTTGAGAAACCCACAGGAGCCCATCAGTGAACATCTCTGCTGCTGATGTCTATGAAAAGCCAAAGGTTGTCACTGCCATTAAAAGGAATAATTTCTGAAAGTGTAGAGGTGGTTCTCTTTTTAGAGCATGAACTATAAAAGTTCTTTTCAAAGAGGAGTATGATTCATCTATCAAAGTTAAGCTGGGGAATGTCTCTTGGTTTAATACTTAGGTAAAGTTGATTATTCAACAGGAGATAAAACTTATATCACTCTGTTAGCTCACCTGGAACAAGAAAACTACCCTACCCCAATTATTTCCTTTGATAATCTTGAACAAGTTATTTAATCTTTAAGAAATGTGTTAATGTGTGTGTGTGTCTGTGTGTGCTTATTGAGATAGAACAAAATAACCTCCAATGCGCCTTCCAGCTTTGGGATTCTAGAGAAGGCAGAACTGGGAAAGCAAAGACTCTGGGCTCTGCAGTCTGACCAGTGTGGGCATGGATCCAGGTCTGCCACTGACTAGCCATGCAAGCCTCCATAATCCACATCTGTAAAATGGGACGATAATATCCAGCCCACAGGACCATTACGAGGACTAAAGCAAGAAAGCAATTGATAAATCTAATTTCTCTCTTTGCCTCCTCTGCATGTGGAATGTGACTGTGAGCAATCCAAGCATACAAAACTGAAACTGAATTTTTAAGCCTCTTACTTTCCACACGAAAGGTTTCATGGGATATGCATTGCCGAGGCACAGAGTGCTATTTTATTACGCACGTAAAAGCAAGGTGACAGCCAGGCCACATTCAGCCAAGATCTTGTGACACAGGGTGACTACCCAGCTCCTCACTGCTGCGATTGAGAGGTCAGGACAAGCAACTTTCACAATCTGTCTAAGATATGAAGACAGAGATGGCTCAGATAGGCAAAGTGAGCAGTGCAATTCTGCGCTTTCTAGGGACTCTTCAGTCCTCCATGAGACTTTTCAGGAAGCACAGGCACAATATTCATTAAGACGCCCTACCACCATCTCTATAAACCATCTACACCAGTTGGAAACACTCCCGTAAGAGAGTCAAGAGATAAGTGAAACTTGGCCATTTTAAGAATAAGTAAATATTAATAAATCCCATCATGATGGTTAAAACTAGAAAATATTGGAGAGCTTTGAAGAACTCTAAATAATCCAGCAAATAAGACCCCAAAGCATTTGAAGTCTTCAATAACTTAATTACGAGTCTGTGCTAAGTCACTTCAGTCTTGTCTGACTTTTTTCGACCCTAAGGACTATAGCCCACCAGGCTCCTCTGTCCATGGGATTCTCCAGGCAAGAATACTAGAGTGGGTTGCCATTCTCTCCTCCAAAGGATCTCCCCATTCCAGGGATTGAACCTGCGTCTCCTGTATCAGCAGGCTGGTTCTTTACCACCAATACCACCTGGGAAGCCCCACCTTAATTATATTAGCAGACAAGTTGATGGTGACTTCTCTTTCCCCAGTTGGTACATTCACTTCTGAATAAATACACAAATCAGTTAACTGGAGTGTAAAAATACACAATCTAATGCTCAGAAACACCTGGATCTGACCTTAACACAGCAAGTATGATCAGACCTAAACTCTGTGTGTGTGTGTGTGTGTGTGTGCGCGCACGCGCGCATATACACATGTGCGTGTATAGGTGACATCAGGTGGGGAGCAGCCTTTGGAGATTAATTGTTTAGATTAAGTGCTTAAACGGCATTCTTACAGGTTGTCATCAAATTACATTTGTTGGCCAATCTTACTTCTCTAGATGATTCATTCTGGGAAAGAAACAACACCCTGAAGATCATCAGATTAATTCTAAAGAAATTAAACGATGATGATGTTTTCTCTTTGCTCAGGAACAACAGGAATTCTAGACGGCCATGGTTCACCCAAACTTAAAAGAAGCAAAAAATACATATATATATATTTTAAAGTGAAGAACTCTTAGATAAATCTGATCAAGAACTTATGTTAGCTAACTTGTTGAGATGGATGAGTCGACTTCCACTAAAGTCTAAAAAGGAGTTTTAAGAGCTGGCCCTTTTTATCAGAGTGCTGGGAAATGAAAGAATGACTCACTTTATACTTGATGTCAAAATCTTGGTGAGCTCCGGCTTTCGTGTTTCTGAATCAACAAACAGTACTGTGTAATGTTGCTCAGGGCATTAGCCAGGAAGTGGCCGGTGACCCTCGACTCCTTTCTCTGTCACGGGTAAAGCGAGTGTGTCCTAGGCAGAAAGGGGCTCTTTCTAACTCTCTGTCATCTTGAGAGATTTGCCCAGCCTCGTGTGGCATGACAGAGACTACTGACATGCAGTTTAAACAGCCATTTAGCCTGTTTTATAATGAAGCCCAGGATGGAAAGTCTTAAGGACATCTGCCAGAGATGAATAAAGCAGAGGACTCAACACCCATCTAGAACCATCTCCTCCAGAGTGCGTACTCCAGCATTCATTCTGCCAACACGCCATTTTCCACCCAACGTGCAGAGAAAGTAGAGGAATGCAGGAGCCACAGCCCAAGAGGCCACCAGGTACTTATTTTTCCTTCCATTCATGATGGCCGATGCCAGCCTCTGTCCCCGCTTAGGGGCAGGGCGGCTGTTCCTGAAGATCATGAAGTATGTTGATGATTAGCCTTCAGTACCCTAAAGACCTGCTGCTACTCAAGTCGTGATAACTATTTTTTCATGTAAGAATCAAATTCTGACCTAAATTGTGGTCATTCTAGTCCACACCTGGAAGCTCCCCCTCACCCCACTGCTGCAGAAGAGAACAGTCTCCTTTAGAAAGCTGTCTAAATTCAGGATAACCAGAGTCATCTTCTTGCGGACAGGGACCATAACTTCTCACTGTACACACTCATAATTCAATTTCCGTGCTATCTGTGTCTCTCTCTCTCTGAACGTAGACGTCTACTCTGCTGGAAAAATCCATAGCTATCTCTTTAAAAAAAAAAAAACAGCTTTACTGAGATATATTTTATGTACCAACTCAATGGTTTTTAATGTATTTAATATTCACACAGAGTTGTGCAACCATGGCCAATATCTATTTTAAGATGGCGAGGAAACCTCTCCAGTGTTCTCTGGACTATAAGCTCTAAGAAGGTAGGGATCGTGTCTGCTTTGCTTGCTCCTCTATCTTGGGCAGCTGATCTGACATCTGGCCAAGCACCTGGCAGAATAGGAGTTCAGTAAGTGTTTGTGATATCAACACTTTTATGCAGCCCCAGTGCCAACCTGAACCTTCCAGATTTCTAAGTTTCCCAGATATGGAAAATAACTACTTTCCTCCAAGAGAAACTATTTTTTAAATTTTTTAAACTTTTTATTTCATATTGGAGTATTGGAGTATGATTGATGAAGGGCTTCCCTGGTGGCTCAGCGGTATAGAATCCGCCTGCAAAAAGGAGCTGCAGGAGACACAGGTTTGGTCCCGGGGTCAGGAAGATCCCCTGCAGAAGGGCGTGGCAATCCACTCCAGTAATCCTGCCCCGAGAATCCCATGGACAGAGGAGTCTAGTGCACTACAGTTCAAAGGTCGTAGAATCAGACATAACAAGAGACTTGACACGCACGCATGGCTGATTAACAATGTTGTTTCAGGTGGGCAGTAAAGGAATTCAGCCATACATATGCATGGATCCATGCTCTCCCAAACTCCCATCCCATCCAGGCTGCCAAATAACCTTGAATAGAGTTCCCTGTGTGTACAATAGGTCCTTGTTGGTTATCCATTTAAAAAATACCAGTGTGTACCTGTCCATCCCAAACTCCCTAACTATCCCTTATGCCAACCCTTCCCCCGGCCCCAGCAACATAAATTCATTCTCTAAGTCTGTGAATCTGCCAACAGAAACTTTTAACTCAGCTTATTTCCCTATGGTAGGCAGAATGGTCCCCACGGTTTCTATTCCTTGGTGTATACATCCTGTATATGCACAATTCCTTCCCCCTTGAATGGGGGTGGGTCTGACCTTATCGGGCCAGTCTTTTTGAAAAAGAGTAGAGGTCAGAGACAAGAAGTCAGAGATTCAAAGTTGCAGTAAATACTCTCCTGTTGGCCTTGAAGGGGCAGATGGCCACGTTGTGGAGGGGGTCACATGGCAGGAAATAGCAGGTGGCCTTTAAGAGCTGGTTCCTAGCTGATGGGCAGCAAGAAAGCTAGGACTTAGTCCTACAGTCACAAGGAACTGAATTCTGCCAACTACCATGTGAACTTGGAGGAGTACTCCAAGTTCCAGAAGAAAATGCAGCTTGGTATCAATCTTGTGAGACCCTCAGCAGAGAATCCAGCCATGTGGTCTTCTGATCCACAAAGATCGTGAGATAAAAAATGGCTATTGTTCAAAGCCCCAATGTTTGTGAAAATGTGTTGCACAGCAATAGATATTGAGTATACACTCCTTCAAGAATTAGGAGGAAGGCAGACAGATTACATTAAATCCCAGGAATGACCAGCCTCAAATTTCTCAGAGGCATTGCTGTGGAATTTTAAAATAAGGAGGCTTTTTAATAAAAAGGAATCTCTAGTTTGCAACATTTCAAGAGGTATAAAGCTGAAGTGGGAAAAAAAAAAAAAGTGTGAAGGTAAACATTGAGGGTCAGATTTCCTAAAAGGTTCCTATTTTTCTCAGCTTCTTTCATCTATGCATGCAGCAAGCATTTGCTGTGTGCCAGACCCAAGGTTTAAGCACCAGCGTTGCCCTATCCAGTATGGCAGCCACCAGCCATATATGGCCTTTGAGCACTGTAAAGTGGCTAGTGGGGGCTGAAATGTGCTGCAAATGGAAAATACACACCAGATTTCAAAGACTTCACATGAAAGAAAAATAAGTTAAGGGACTTCCCTGGTGGTCCAGTGGCTAAGACGCTGCACTCCCAAAGCAGGGGGCCTGAGTTCAATCCCTGGTCAGGGAACTAGATCCCACATGCTGCAACTAAAGATTCCGCATGCTGCAACAAAGATCGAAGATCCCTAGTGTTGCAACTAAGAGCCAGCACAGCCAAATAAATAAATAAAATGATAAATAAATATTTTTAAAATGTTTAAGAAAAATAAGCTAAAAGATCTTGTCAGTATTTTCTTCTGTGGATTACATGTTGAAAAGATAGTGATGGAGATGGATGACAAAGAAGTAAAGAAATAACTACAAATTAAGATAAATGTAAAAGCAAAAAGATAAATACTATGAAGGAAATATCTGTGAAGATAGCGAATGCGAGGGGAAAACTATTTTATATGGAGTGGTCAGGAAAGACATCTCTGAGGAGGTAACATGCCCACGTGTAAACCTGCAAGACCACCATAACCTCAAGTGTTAACACATCACAGCAGCAGGATCTGAGGAGTTTGAGAGGACTAACAAAGGAAGTTGGTCAGTTGCAGGACCATCACATTGCACTATTCCCATTAGGTTCCATGGAAAGTGCGCCCCCTGGAGGTGTGCGCCCCACACTCCCCTCCCGAGCTCCTGTTTGTATAAATTGTCCATAAATTTTTGTCAGGCTTCCCTGGTGGCTCAGAGGGTAAAGAATTCACCTGCAACGCAAGAGACTTGGGTTCAATCCCTGGATTGGGAAGATCCCCTGGAGAAGGGAATGGCTACCCACTCCAGTATTCTGGCCTGGAGAATTCCATGGACAGAGGAGCCTGGCAGGCTACAGTCCACGGGGTTGCAAAGAGTCAGACATGACTGAAAGGCTTTCACTATCTTTCAAGTTTTTCTAAGTTGGAGGGTGTGTATGTGCTCAGTCGCTTAGTTGTGTCTGATTCTTTGTGACCCCATGGACTGTAGCCCTCCAGGCTCCTCTGTCCATGGGATTATCCAGGCAAGAATACTGGAGTGGGTTGCCATTTCCTCCTCCAGGGGATCTTCCCTACCCAGGGATCGAACTCAAATCTCCTGGGGTTCCCGTATTAGCAGGCGGATTCTTTACCACCGAACCACCTCGGAAGCCTAAGTTGGAGGGTGGACAGTATGAAAAATCAAGCTTCCAAGGTAATTTTTTCAAACTTTACATTTTCCAGATACAAACTGTCTTCCAGTTTTAATAGCTACAGCACACTTGGACTCTGTCTGCCCTGTAGCCTACAAATAATCTCCACTTAGGAATACAACACAATTCCTGATTTCAAGCACGAGACACAAAGGGCAGACAGCTGGCCATCTGCAATCTGAAATTTTTTTTTTTTTTTGTCTCCCAGTGAGCTGAATTTGCTAAAGATTTGTAAAACCTTCCTGACTTCCTGCTACGAATCAGCTGTTTTCTGGATCTGTCTTTTTCTCTGAACAGAGGCAGAAGTATTAGATAGTTTTCAAAAAAATGTTCTGAGTTACTTGACTTCACAGACCTCCAGGCAACAGAAAGCAGGGCAGAGCCCAGAGAAACTAGCCAGGGTACCTGCGTCCTCACTCAGGCAGCTAAAGCAATGAAGCTCGACGTACTTTTCCAGTAATTGCCGCCCCTGAAAAACACATTTACTGCCTGTCACTGTGCACACACTTTTATATTTTTTTAAAAAAAACATCTTTGTGAGCCCTCCACCCTACACACACACATACACACACACACACACACACACACACACACACACACACGTACGCAAACACTTCCCTGATTGACACTCTGGAGCAAGGAAGTGTTGAAAATAGACTATTTTTTTAAAAACTGCTTATAAAAAATAGTATTCTCCATTCACCTGAAATGAGAGGCTTCTGAAATGAAGATGCCTCCCTTTCTCTTAATATCGGTTATACTCAATCAAGACACAGGGTTCTGAGGTTGATTTTTAAGAGCCTTAGGAACTCGCACCATGACTTTGTAATGAACAGTAAAAGTTAATTACTACCCACTTTTAAACAGGGTTTTGTTAACAATAGCGTGCTTTTTTTTTTCTTTCTTTCGAGGCCCAGAATCTGTTTCATAGGAGGCATTCACACTCAAATCACAGGGAAAATGCAGTGCTCTTTCTCCAGAAAATCACTTTCACTGACCAACCAGGGAAAGAGCATCTGCTCCAGTCGCCTAGTCCATTAGTAGTGAAAGCTTTGCACGGATCCATTAACCACCCCCCACTTCCTGGGTGACCTTCGCGACCAAGAAGGGAGCTTCAGGAGATAGCTGGGCCGCCAAGGTAGCTCAAACGGTAAAAAATCTGTCCGCTAATGCAGGAGATGGGTTCGATCCCAGGGTAGGGAAGATCCCCTGGAGAAGGAAATGGCTAGCCACTCCAGTATTCTTGTCTGTAGAATCCCATGGACAGAGGAGGAGCCTGGTGGTTACAGTCCATGGGGTCGCAAAGAGTCGGACACAACTGAGTGACTAGGTATGCACGCATGGGAAGCCACTAGCAACATGATTCCCAAACTGTGAAACAGGCAAGAGAAGCTACCAAGATAGCCCAGAAATCAACCCTGGGCTGGGTCCTTCCCAATGAAGCTAACAGGGGAAAAAAAAAGTAAAAATAATGCTCATTCTTAAAAAAATTTTTTTTCCAAAATCATGTTTATAAGGAACCTTGGAGAAGGTCTATGCAATTAATCCAGGGGGTCTTTCTCCTTCACACTTCAGGGTATCACCTTGTACAGAAGACAAAGTGTCAATGAAAATATCACACTTAAAACCTCTTTTCTTAAAAAATTTCTGCCCCAATAGGTTTGCAGATGCATTTCACAAAAGTCCTTTAAAACGGAGCGAAAGGAGCACTGTTGGTCATTCTGGCATCTTCATTTATGTCATTCCAGAGACGGCACCACCCGGATCCCAAATCTGTTCTCAGAAATGTGCGCAAGAAGATTCTCCAGGGACTTGGGGGAGCCTGGATAAAGTGCACTGGCTCCCTGCCAGGACAAAGAACACAATGATATTCTGTTAAAAAGCTGAGTGCTTTTTCCCCCCCCCTCTCTCTCTCTTTCTTCTTTCTTGGAGGGCTTGTTGTTATTCAGTCTCGCTAAGTCATGTCCGGCTCTTTGCGACCCCATGAACTGCAACACGCCAGGCTTCCCTGTTCTCCAGTATCTCCCAGAGTTTGCTCGAACTCATGGAGGGGGAGTTTTTCTTTGTGCATCAAATCCCTGAAGACCACAAATAAATCCCAGACGTTAACGCTGATGCAGTCAGAACAGGAAGTGTTAACACCAAAATGAGCAATGAACTTGAAAAGATTCCTGCCTTAGATCATATTGGGATGTGCTCAGCTCTTAGAAGATGCTTATCTTACTGATAAGGGCCTGTCAGGGAGGAGCGATCAGACTGTGCTCCACGGAGTCCTGAAGATGCAGTTGGGGATCTATGTCAGGTGCAGGGATCAATGGCAGCATCCAGGAGTGGCTTGGAAGGGAAGGCCTTGAACTCCACCATAATCTCTATCAAGTCACACACTCAAATAAAAATACAATCTAAGGAAAACCAGTGAACTTATTATATACAAAAGCAGCTTCAAAGAGAGCCGCTGGACCCTTTTCCAGGCAGCTGACGAACTCCTAGAATTCCCCTAATGAGACAATGTCTGAGTCTCCAACCCACCTTTCCCACTACAGACTGAATCGCGTATCCAGTTTAGGGATATTTCCTTCCAACAAGGAATCCCAGAGGGGGAAGAAGTGAGAGAAACCCTGGCTTGTAACAAAAAGAGCTTTGCTCCGGGTTCTGGCCTGGACCTTGACCTTGGCTATGAGACGGGCAACTAACTGACCGAACCTTCTAGAGCGCTAGTCTTCTCTCCCACAAAATGAAATGGGTCAACTCTAGACCATCTGTAATAGCCCTTCCAAGTCTAAAATTCTACAATCTCTATCACCAAATGTTTCAAATAAACACAAAGACAACTGTCTCTTTACAGGCAACTATTGGCCCCTAGGGACCTCTGCTGTTTAGAACTTTCCAACAGGCTTATATTTAGTTCAGAGACAACACTGAACCACATGAGGAGAATAGTCCAATGAAGTGGGTTTTTTAAGTTAAAATGAATCTATGGGATGTTACTTCTTATAGTTCTTTACTCTGAATACGGAAGTCTAAGAAACAAAATGCCAACACTCTGAGCTAGACTGTAATTCAGCTTTATTTGCTTGATCTCCTAGAGCTATTCTTCTTTCCTGGAACTAGGGAACATTTTATGAGTCAAAATAAGGTGAGTGAAACAGTAGAAACCAGGATTCTCTATACCCATTCAAAAGGCCTTTGGTTTTTCATGTAGTTGACAGTGCTAATTTTCAAGAAATTTTTGTTTTCTTTTTGCTGGATTAAATATGAGTAATGGACAAAAAGCTGAGTAAGGAGAAACAAATACTAATTTTTTTTTTTAATACCATGGCTCTGGTTTTACTTTGGCTAGTAACTAGCTGTGTGGCCTGGCACACATTACTTAGCCTTTCTGAACTCTGGTTCACTCATCTGTAAAATGTGGGTAACACATCAGTCCACCTTCCGCTCCCTTCTACCAGGAGTTAAGTGAGAAAAGGCCAGGGAAAAAGAACAGACATATAGTATTGGTTCTTTTGAGGACTTTCCAAAACAGGGGCATTTGCCTAATTTTTTAAAGTATGGACATTGCTACCAGTTAACTGTGGCGGTTACAAGAGAGAGAAGTCCTAAAACAGGCTGAATCAGGCCCAAAGTAAATCAAGAGTTGTAGCAAGGGGACTTCTCTGGCAGTCCAATGGTTAAGATTCCCCCTTCTGATGGAGAGGACACAGGTTCAATTCCTGGTCAGGGAACAAAAGGTCCCAGGGCATGTGAGATGAGGCCAAAAATTAAAAAAAAAAGAAGAAAAGAGTTGTAGCAAAAGTGAGGCTTCCAAAAGTCTATTAAGTTGATGGCAATTTTTTTTTTTTTTTACTTATTTACTCATCTATTTTCGGCTGCACTGGGTCCTCATTGCTACAGGCAGGCTTTCTATAATTGCGGAGAATGGGGGCTACTCTTTGCTGAGGTGTGTGGGCTTCTCATTGCGATGGTTTCTCTGGTTGCAGAACACGGGCTCTAGGCGAGCCAGCTTCAGTAGTTGAGGCTTGTGGGCTCTATAGCCCTGAGTTAGTAGTTGTGGCACCTAGGCTCAGATGATCTGTAGTGTGTGGGATCTTCCCAGACCAGGGATTGAACCTGTATCCCCTGCACTGGCAGGTGACTTCTTTACCACTGAACCACCAGGGAAACCCCAACAACTGTCTTCTTTGAAGGCATTATCAGTTGCTTCCCCAGTTTTCAGTGTTAAGGTTAGGAGGACATAGTGCTAAGGTGGATGGTGGAGATTGTGGGGTTCACTACCAGTCAGACCCTAGGGGTCTAACCTCTGGTAAGCTGGGCCTCCTGTCCTCACGCATCATGATTTGGTTAATCTGAATCCTTCAACTTGGAAACCTCTCTCAACCTAAACTGCCCTCCTGTTTCTCTAACAAAGAAGAAAACTACTTCGGAATACAACCTTTCAGATACTGAATCACCCTTTGGTCCAAATGAATGATACATTAAGTAAGCTATAATTATACATTAGGTTACAGGCCTAGCCTCATTTCACTTGCCAATTAAGAAAAGAACGGCCTCCACCTATACCACTCAAATAAGATTACTTCACACCAAAATTGTAGTTATTTCAGTACAAAAAAAATAAGTGTACAAAGGGTGGTGGTGCCTGAGGATTCAAGAAAGTCTGAAAAGGGAACCAACCAGAATAAAGAGACATTGCAGGTGTTATAGACGATTCTAGAGCTGGTTACTTTCTTGACTATCACCTGCCTTGCTGGGCATTTCATGCCATACCAGCATTGCCCTGAGATCCCAAACTCCTCTAAAAAAATAAAGTCATTAGGAGGAGATGGAGTGGAAGCAGACAGGCCTCCAAGCTGAACTACTCCAGCTTAGCGGCTCAGAGGTTGGGAAGATCTCAACAATTCCTAAAATTGCTTTGGTTAACCAGTTTCATTCATTTGCCGCCCCTTTGTCCACAGAGCCGGGTGCTACTTCTCCACTGGATTTACACGGTCTGCCTACCCACATCCTTCAAGGATCTTGTTCAAATGCGGTCTCCTCCAAAGTCGTCACAGAACCGCGCAGCTCGGGTGTTCACTGGATAGGATAGGCGGGCTGATCTCTCTTTGGCAGTCAGCCTCCCTCGGATACATTTTACAAACGCGTAGCTACTTTGATCTTGTCTTGGATTGTACTGTCTTAACACTTGCTCCAGATGACACATGCAAAGTCCCTTGGGAGCACAACCACGTTCTTAGTTAAAAATCTTTTTCTCTCCCAAAGCACCTTGCCCCTTCCCCAAAGTAGTGGCTCAAGAACATTTCGGAAAGATTAAGGGCACTGTATTTAAACAAATATATGGTTTGGGTCGCCGGTGTCACATGTGTTGTCACACCAAACCACACTAGTTAAGTTTCAAATAGTCCTGATTGGCTTCAAGCTCCTTCGCAGTCCCTGGACAGGCGCTAAGCAATTGTGAAATCACCAAAAAAGTAGGGAGGCAGAGCGGGAATAAAGGGAAGCCGGGCCTGAATAATCCTCACTGAGTCATCGTTTCCTGAATGATAGAGCTTGCCGCTTGGCGGGGACGAGGGGTGCAGATCCGGAGAAAGCAACCTGAGCGGCCCGTGGAGGACAAGCCCAGGAAGAGTCCCCCGCGCCTCGCCCTACAGTTGGGGGACCCGAGAGCCGGGGCGGGGGGCGGGGGCCTGACGGCACCCACGTGCTACAGCGCCCCCCTGTGGCCGCGCCGCAGTCCCCGCCGCTCCCCGCTCGCCCGCAGACCGCTCTCCCCGCGGCCCAAGAAACAAGACACGCACAAAGTTTCCGAGCCAGGCGGTTAGAGAAAGGTCGAGGCCAGGCTCCGGAGCCTCGAAGCGCGGGCGTGGCTGGAGCGGCGCCCAGGTTGGCGGCGATGGCAAGGGGTCTGGGTCCAAACGGACTGCCCCCTCCCCAAGGATTCCAAGGTGCCCCCAAGCGGGACCCGGGCCCTCCAAATCCCGAGGGCGAAGAACTGCTCCCTTACCCCAACCTTCTAGCGGTGGGCGGGAGGGGAACCCGGGTCCACGACGGGAACGGGATGCCCACCTCCCAGGGTTGCGCTACCAGGCTGTGCTTGGAGCTCTTGGGTTTGCTTTTCTCGTTTTCTTAATTGGAGGGAGGGGACGACCAACTCCCTTTGGCGCATTCTGATCCTCAGCGTTCCGAATTCTGGATGCCCCTAAAGAACCCACCTGCAGTCCACCGCCCCACCCAACGTTGCCCTCCTTGCTGGGGTGACAAGTGGAAGCAGCAACCCGCCCTCCTCCTGCCCCTCCAGCCTCCCGGTTTGGGAGGCAATGTTCCACCAGGGTTTTCCCCGCCGTCCGCAGTGGACCCGCTGGCGGGAGGCGGCGGCGGAGGGGAATAGGCGCCCCGGACCCGGGGACCCGGAGCGGGCGAGGCCCGGCGCGGCGCGGCGCTTACCTCGTCCACGGTGAGTGGCATGCAGATCCGGTACTCCTTCAGCAGCATGGTCCTGCCGGCACGGACCTCCGAGGCGGGAAGCGGGCGGGGCGGGGGTGGGGGCGCCCCCAGAGCAACAAGGCTGCCGCCCAGGCGCAGAGCTGGGCGCCGGGAGCCCCGTGCTTGGAGCCGGTCGGCGAAGCAACCCCCCGGGCGGTGCGCTCAGTTCCTGGCTTCCTCCTCTCCGCCCGAGAGCATGTCAAGGTTTGGGTCCGGGTGTTCGCGGCTCCCCCGCCTCCTTCCTCGCCGAGGTCGATCCGCCTGGAACGCGGTGTTGCAAAGTCAGGGAGGGAGGGAGACCCACTGGAAACCAATCTGATCGGCAGCCCCGGGCAGCAGGAGCGGAAGCCAGATCAGGACATGCCCGTCGGCGGGCGAGGGAGGGGGAAAAAAAAAAAACACAACAAACCACGAGGTTTCCAAAAATTACACGGAATACACAAAAGTCACCCTCTCGATCCGCCTCTGAAACCAGATCTTAACCTGGCGACTCCCCCCCACCCCCTTTTCCGGCCGGTCGGTCCAAGGCGAATGTCACCGAGCACACATTGCAGCCAGAGCCAGAGATGCTGACTTTTCAGACAAAGGCTCGAACGGCTGTGCTCCCCGGCGGTAAACAAGATTTCCTTCTCTTTTTAGGGCCGGTCGCCGAGGCGCTCCAGGGGCTCGCTGGGTGAGAAAAGGGAAGCCTCCGCCTCCGCCGCCGCGGCCGCTCGGCTTCTGCGGGGCTGGGGCTCCGGGTTCCTCCGACCTCGGCTCGCGGCTGCGAGGGGCGGGCGGGCGGGCGGCGGGAGGAAGCTGGCGCCTTCCGCGCGCGTCCCCTCCCCCGAGTCCGGATCCCCGAGCGCCGTGCGTACCCGCGAGTTTGCAGCCACCTCGCCGGGGCCGGAGAGTCGGCGCCGAGCTGCGGTGTGCCTCGGGCCGGGGAGGTGGGTGCGGGAGGAGCGAGCGCAGCTGACATCAGCAGCCGTCGCGGCGGGGAGGGTAGCCCCATCCGGCCAATGGGGAAATGGCAAAGAATGTGGAGGATTTAAACAAAACAGCATGTCTCTCCCGGCCTGCTGCCAGACGGCGGGGCTGCCCCGGAGAGCCGAGGCCGGCCGGCGCTGGGGAGGGTCGAAAAAGAGGGGGCTCCCGTCGGCTCCTTGAAACCCTTTGAGTCTTGTTCTCAGATGTACCCTGGGTGCCACGGTGCTCTGTCTAGCCACTCTGGGTAGCTTCTGGGTCCAAGGTACAGGAGTGTGTCCCTTGACCTTTAGAAATGGTTTTTGTCTTTTTTTAAACAAATGCCCACCCGAGAGCGTTTTCACTTTGATCCAGTAAACAAGTCCAGCGCTGGAGAGGCAACGGGATTTGGGAGCAAAAGAGCAAACCTGTGCATGGTTTCCTAACTGGTTTCAGAGCAGGAATGCAGAAACTGCAAAGTGCAACGCGGTGAATGAAAATGAAATCCACACGGAAAGACACACAACCAGGAGGAACGTGAACGGGGACATAGCCTTTTACCTCTCCTGGCCCTGCTCTGCAGTCTGACTGCAGGCTTCGCAGAGCAGCAAGAATAGGTTTTCCTGTCAGCACTCCCAAGTTCAAAAAGTCACAATGAAATGTCAATGAAAATGCCTGGAGTGTTGGTATTTCATCCATATTAAACAGATCCCTCATTTTAACCACAAGAGGCACATTCTTCAGTTACTCAGGAAGCTGCATGTAACTGCTGAAGTCTGTTTTTCATTTGTCTGGTATTTTTAAGCTTGTTTTTCTGAAAAGTGCTGGATGAAAAATGCATCAGTTGCCTCTTTGCAGAATAACCTGCAAGCATCATCTTTTCTTGGGAAAGAGAAAAATATTTGTGTTCTAAGATCCTACAGCTCCTCACAGGGCTTTGGATGGCAATACAGATGGCCTCCATATTACAGTATTTAAAATTATGAGCAATAAGTAATTAACCAGTACAACTATGGTGGGCTGTGGCTAAAATTATCCAGATGGCTGAAGAGAATTTCTGTGTGAACATGATAACAAAGGCTGATAGAAAAATGACATCCTCTCTCCAGCTTATATTCTAGGGAAAAACTATTTTCTAGATAAATGCTTCCCAGTATTGGCTCAGAAAGATTCACAGCAACTAATTAAAGCTAAACCAAATTCCTCGAGGTGGAAAAATCTAAATCTGATGCTGTACTGCTGAATAATAATACATGAAAGCCTGCGATACGCAGAAGAAGCTCAAGCTGTTATTCTTTTTCCTGCTTCTTACTAAAACAAGTGTAGTGGCTTCACTTCTGGCACTTAAAACTCTTCCCGGAGGCAGCTAGGGGATGTAGTGGCTAGCCACATATGCATAGGCACAGGACATCAGGATACGTGAACATATTCCTGGCTTCCCAGCCGTTCCTGACATCAATTCTATAACTATTTCACTGATGAATATTCTGGCTGAAGAATTACTTCTCTGCATCTGTTGTTCAGTGCTCAGCGGTGTCAGACTCTGCGGTGTCCATGGACTGCAGCACACCAAGCTTCCCTGTCCTTCACCATCTCCCGGAGTATGCTCAAACTCACATCCATTGAGTCAGTGATGCCATCTAACCATCTCATCCTCTGTCCCCCCCCCCCCCCCCATTTCTCCTCCTGCCCTCAATCTTCCCAGCATCAGGGTCTTTTCCAGTGAGTCGGCTCTTTGCATCAGGTGGCCAAAGTATTGGAGCTTCAGCATCAGCCCTTCCAATGAATACTCAGGGTTGATTTCCTTTAGGGTTGACTGGTTGGATCGCCTTGCTGTCCAAGGGGCTCTCACGAGTCTTCTCCAGCACCTGGCAAACTGTCAATAACCACAGATATGCTTCTGCCCTTTCCCTCTCTGCTAAGCTGCCTTCTCCCCCAAACTCTTCCTTTTCACTCAGTTCGCGTGCATGGTCACATTACCCTTGTTCAAGCACAGCTGTAATCCTGCCACCTTCAAAACCTTAGTGACTCTCTGTGGTCTAACTGAGCAAGCTGAAATTTCTTGGCAGGAGGATCAAGGCTCTGAATCTATCATTCTTACGGAGCCTCACCATCTTTTTCCAGCCCTACTGCAGCCAAATGAAAAACATCTCTTGTCTGGAGAAGGGCTCCACTTACCTGGATCCGTCTGCTCCTGCCACTGCCTTCACAGAAAACCCTCTCCTGCCGGCTCCCTCGGGACCCCAGAAGGCAGCAGGGCACTGAGAAGGTGTGTTTTTGGAAACTGACTCTGATGGCAGTATGTTGGATGGCTTAGAACAGGATGCTAGACAGAGGCCAGAGGTTATTGCATTACTGTAATTCTAAAGCAGACAAATGGAGAGAGTCTGAATTAGCGAATGAAGAAGAAAAGATGATGGATTTAAAAGATTCAGTACTGGGAACCGAAGGGTTTTAGCTCCAACGGCGCTTGGGGGAGGGGAGGGCAAAGGGAGCGCGTATTCATTCATAACTCACTCACACAAAAGGAGGAGGGCGCCATCTACTGGTCAGACACCTTGCTTTAAAAAGTTTCAAGTCACCGTCAGCAACAGTCTGGCGAGAATTGTCTGTCTCAACCAATGGAGTCTGCAAGGTTCATTTCCAAAGAACCTTGAAGGTGTTGCTATCATCACTAAGGATGGTAGCGATGTTCCATTAACAACGTACACTCTACAGTTTACGGGACCATCACATATTAAAACGTATGGATGGTGACTCCCTGGTGGTGCAGTGGTTAGGGCTCTGTGCTCCCAATGCAGGGGGTGCAGGTTCCATCCCTGGTCGGGGAACTAGATCCCACATGCTACAACTAAGACCCAGCACAACCAGATAAAAAAAAATTATAATTTTTTTAAAAAAATTGTGGATGGGGTACAAAGGGCAAAAAGGAACCAAGAGTAAAGTTACCAGTGGTGAATGATACTACCAAAAGGAAATGAATGTATGTCTATGACAGCGTACAGTCCCAGGCGGTGACACCCTCTGAAGACAATGGATCTCAGATGCGAGATGGGGAGGTGTGCATCTCAGGCATCTGAGGAGCTGTTCAATCCACTGTCTTCACCAGAATTCTGTTGACTCACGCCTCCCAGACATTGAAACCTCTTATCAGTTCAGTTCAGTTCAGATGCTCAGTCGTGTCTGACTCTTTGTGATCCCATGGACTGCAGCACGCCAGACCTCCCTGTCCATCACCAACTCCCAGAGTTTACTCAGTGTCCATTGAGTCAGTGATGCCATCCAACCATCTCATCCTCTCTGGCCCCCTTCTCTTGCCCTTGATTTTTCCCAGCATCCAGGTCTTTTCAAATGAGTCAGTTCTTCAAAGTATTGGCCAAAGTATTGGAGTTTCAGCTTCAGTATCAGTCCTTCCAATGAGTATTCAGGACTGATTTCCTTTAGTTTCCTTATCAGTTCATGTGGGAAAAAAAAATGTAGGGTTCTGATCCACGTCTATAAATAGGATCTGAAAGAAGAGCGAATCAACAGACTTTGTGACTCTTCATGTTTTATTCCAAGAATATCCCTGGTACTTCTAAAGTAAAATGTTGTGGTTCTTTCTACCTTCCTACTCACTAGATCTAAGGTCTGTGGCTGCTTAAAAGGTCCTATCTCCTAGACAGCCATTCCAGACTCTTTATAGACAACCCTGGACTATTCATTTTTGTTCTTGTTGGTTTGCCAGGGTAGCCTTTCTGTGCAAAATAACATATTCTGTAACTGAAGTGCTTCCCTTGTTCTCCAATTCCCTAACACGATGATAAGCTTCCTGAGGAGACAGACCACGTCCTGTTGTGTCTTCCAGAAAGTGTAGCCTGGTGTGAGGGATATTGTGCGTACCCAACGGTAGCCTAGCGGATATGTGTATGAGTTCAGAGTTCTCGAACTTGGCACTACCCACATCTAGTGACGGATCGATCATTCCTTGTGGGGGCAGCCACTGTAGGACTTAGCGGCATCCCTGGTCTGTACACGCTGAGTATCAATGGCAGCCCCGCCCCCCCGCCCCCCCCCCACACACTGCCAAACATGGAGATGGGTCTGGAGGGGGAAACTCCGCCAGCAAACGACTGTGTCAGTGTAATACTCATTGTGTTTGTGTGCTTGTGATTGCGCTAAGTCGCTCAGTCATGTCCGACTCTGCAACCCCACGGACGGTAGCCTGCCAGGGCCCTCTGTCCATGGGGTTCTCCAGGCAAGAACACTGGAGTGGGCTGCCATGCCCTCCTCCAGGGGATCTCCCGACCCAGGGATTGAACTCGCATCTCTCAGGTCTCCTGCATCGGCAGGCAGGTTCTTTACCACTAACACCACCTGGGAAGCCCTGTCGTAGTCACTAATCGTATCTAAATGTGTAGATACTCCAAAGAAGCTTTTGAAGAGATGGACTTTCAATTTGTTTTAAAGCTAAGGAGAGAACGAATAGAACAAAACTGTTACATCGTGGTGCTATACACTGCCCCCTTCTCATCCCCGTGCTCTGTTTTCTATTAGCAAAGTAGCCCTTGCTAAAGGCCTTGACTTTCACCTTGATAATTTGATTAAGGTGATGTCAGCCAAGTTTTTCCGTTGTAAAATGACTAGTTTTTTTCTTTCCGCACTCTATCCTTTGGAAGGTGGTCATTAAGAACAACCATGGCACAGTGGTAAAGAATCTGCCTGGGGACGCAAGAGACGCGGGTTCTATCCCTAAGTAGGGAAGATCCCCTGGCAACCCACTCCAGGATTCTTGCCTGAAAAATTCCATGCACAAAGGAGCCTGGCGGGCTACAGTCCATGGGGTTGCAGAGTCCAAAAGGACCGAGCGCTTGCGCGCGCGCGCACACACACACACTCAAGGGAGCAGAGCTAAGCGCTACCTCCTTGAGGGAAGGGTATTGTGGCAACCTACAAGATTCGTCCTTTGCCCCTCATTTGTGTGTTCATTCAAGTATTTATCCATATCCGTGTGGACTCGAGAATATTCCTTCCCTTATTTGAGTTATAATTCAATACATTATTTTTGTTGTTCAGACTGTTCCAGCTTTGGCCATTGGTAGCTCTTGCAGGATCATTCTTGTGTACTTTTGACATGCTCTTCTCCCCTTTAAGGGCAATTTTTGAAAATCAAAGTTATACTTTGCAATTTATTTTTGTTTTACTAAACATTATTTAATTCCAGCTAAGGCTATGTCTATATATTCCTCTTTAAGTGTCTGTGTGTGTGTGTCCCTGTGTGTGTGTGAGTCTGTGTATGTGTGTGCATTTTAAACACTTGTATGCTGATCTTGTTAGGTCCTAAGCAAATGTTAAATTCATTCTTAATAAAACTACACAAAGCAAGTCCCAGAGCAATTCTTATGTGTAGACCCATTTATCAGGCCTCTATTAAATACGGAAAATGCCTTTGATGTGGAATTGCTTATAGCCGTGCAGTAGATGCTCATAAAATAAAAATTAATTCAGAGTGATGTGGTACAAATTGCTTCACATAGGAAAAAAACCTGGAGGTTCCATGGCCAAACATATGGCTTTATCTTTTTTTAAAAAACATTTATTTATTCGGCTGCTTTGGTGGTACATGGGATGTTTTAGTTGTGGCATGTGGGATCTAGTTCCCGGACCAGGGATAGAACCTGGGCATCCTGCATTGGGAGCATGCAGTCTTAGCCACTGGACCACCAGGGAAGTCTCCATCTTTTTTATTTTTATTTTTTTAATAAATAAGCTAGTAATAAATTTTATGAAGTTTTCTTTTTTTATTGCATTACCTGTTTTTACAGAAGTTGGCAAAACACTGGAATATTTTGAGATGAATTATGAGAGGATCTGTAACCTAAACTCACTGTAGAGAAATTTTAGTGATGAAAGAAGATGCTGTCCTTGATCCTTGAGTGTCCTTTAAAAGGAGGTAAATGCAACCATAACTTATGGGAGCTCTCTAATGCCAAAGTATACTTGACCTAGTATCATCAGATGATGTCAACACAGATCCAGAAATAGGATTTCTTAGCTATGTGGTGCCACAGAGACGTCATGGAATTTGACTTTTTGTGGAACATTTTAAATGTCCCCAGAGAGAAGAAGGAATTGTGGTTGCTATTAAGAGTATGTAATCATTTATATCAAAACCTCAGTTTAGAAATTGCTTAGGTGACTATTGGAGAAGGAAATGGCAACCCACTCCAGGATTTTTGCCTGGAGAATTCCATGGACCGAGGAGCATGGCAGGC
The DNA here is from genome assembly GCF_963930625.1 of Muntiacus reevesi. NCBI lineage: Eukaryota > Metazoa > Chordata > Mammalia > Artiodactyla > Cervidae > Muntiacus > Muntiacus reevesi. The sequence goes on along the minus strand of NC_089266.1, from coordinate 13,208,377 downwards.
CACAGTCCATGAGGTCACAAAGAGTCAGACACAGCTGAGGGACTAAGCATAGGTGACTAGGTGAGGCTGAATAATGGCCCCCAAAGATATCAGGTCCTAAGTCCTGGAGCCTGAAAATGTCACCATATTGGAAAAAGGGTCTTGGCAGGTTTGATTAAGTTAAGGACTTTTGAGATGAGACTATCCTGGATTATCTGGGTGTCCCTGAATATAGTCACAACTATCTATATAAGATACTCATATTCAGGGTATTTCAGATACTTATATACCTGAATATTCATTGGAAGGACTGATACTGAAGCTGAAGCTCCAGTACTTTGGTCATCTGAAGTGATGAACTGACTCACTGGAAAAGACCCTGATCCTGGGAAAGACTGAAGGCAGGAGGAGAAGGGGACGACAGAGGATGAGATGGTTGGATGGCATCACCGACTCAATGGACATGAGTTTGAACAAACTCTGGGAGATGGTGAAGGACATGGAAGCCTGGCGTGCTGCAGTTTGTGGGGTGGCAAAGAGTTGGATACAACTGAGCAACTGAACAACAACAATATCTATATTAAGAGGGCTTCCCAGGTGGTACTAGTGGTAAGGAATTCGCCTGCCAATGCAGGAGACATAAGAGACTCGGGTTTGATCCCTGGATTGGGAAGATCCCCTGGAGGAGGGCACGGCAATCCACTCCAGTTTTCTTGCCTGAGGAATCCCATGGACTGAGGAGCTTGGTGGGCTATAGTCCATGGGGTTGAAAAGAGTAGGACACGACTGAAGTGACCTAGCATGCACGCATCTATATAAGAGAAAGGCAGGTAGACATCTGACAAACACAGAGAAGAGGAGAGGGCAATGTGACCGTGGAAGCAGAGATTGGAGAGGTGAGGCCACAAGCCAAGGGATGCCCACAACCACCAGAAGCTGGACGAGGCAAGGAACAGAGCCTCCAGGGAGAGCATGGCCCTGCCATACCTTGATTTCAGCCCACAATGACACTGATTTCAGACTCCAGATTGTGAGAGCATTAATTGTTTTTGTTTTAAACCACCAAAGTCATGGTTATTTGCTATAGCAGCAAGAGTAAATGAATACAGTGACTTAGGTAAACCTTTACTCACCTGATATAACTGCACTTGACAGGAAGTAATTCTAACCCAGGACCAAGAGATTTACTCAAAAGATAAAACACAGCATATTTTCCTTTGCCAAATGCTTCGCAACAGACTTGAAAATATCAAGTTCTTCCATTGTCTTTTTTTTTTTTTTGACATAGGACGGCATATGGGATCTCAATTCCCTGACTAGGTACCAAATCTTCGACCCCTGAAATGGAAGTGTGGAGGACCACACTGAACCACTATGGAAGCCCCTCCCATTGCCTTTAAAATAAGCAATTTATAAAAGCAAACATTTGGGGAATTCCCCAGTAGTCCAGTGGTTAGGACTGGGTGCTTTCACTGCCAGGGCCTGAGTTCAATCTGTGGTCAAAAAATAAATAAAAACAAATATTTTACATACAGGTCAGGAAGTGTTTTATAAACTAAGCCCCATGACTTTCAATACCATCAATATTTTACTACCTCCTAACTTCAAATTAAAAAAAAAAACAGACTGGTTCCAAATAGGAAAAGGAGTACGTCAAGGCTATATATTGTCACCCTGCTTATTTAACTTATATGCAGAGTACATCATGAGAAACGCTGGGCTGGAAGAAGCACAAGCTGGAATCAAGACTGCGGGGAGAAATATCAATAACCTCAGATATGCAGATGACACCACCCTTATGGCAGAAAGTGAAGAGGAACTAAAAAGCCTCTTGATGAAAGTGAAAGAGGAGAGTGAAAAAGTTGGCTTAAAGCTCAACATTCAGAAAACTAAGATCATGGCATCTGGTCCCATCACTTCATGGGAAATAGATAGGGAGACAGTGGAAACAGTGTCAGACTTTATTTTTGGGGGCTCCAAAATCACTGCAGATGGTGACTGCAGCCATGAAATTAAAAGACACTTACTCCTTGGAAGGAAAGTTATGACCAACCAACCTAGATAGCATATTAAAAAGCAGAGACATTACTTTGCCAACAAAGGTCCGTCTAGTTGAGGCTATGGTTTTTCCAGTGGTCATGTATGGATGTGAGAGTTGGACTGTGAAGAAAGCCGAGCACCAAAAAATTGATGCTTTTGAACCATGGTGTTGGAGAAGACTCTTGAGAGTCCCTTGGACTGCAAGGAGATCAAACCAGTCCATCCTAAAGGAGATCAGTCCTGGGTGTTCATTGGAAGAACTGATGCTGAAGCTGAAACTCCAATACTTTGGCCACCTGATGTGAAGAACTGGCTCATTAGAAAAGACCCTGATGCTTGGAGGGATTGGGGGCAGGAGGAGAAGGGGATGACAGAGGATGAGATGGCTGGATGGCATTACCGACTCAATGGGCATGAGTTTGAATAAACTCCGGGAGTTGGTGATGGACAGGGAGGCCTGGCATGCTGCAGTCCATGGGGTTGCAAAGAGTCGGACACGACTGAGCGACTGAACTGAACTGACTGCACTTCAAATCTCTAGCCCTAATGACTCCCTTTAATTTGACACTTGAATATCCATTTGCCTTCTCATCATTGTCACTTGGATATCCAACAGGCACCTCAAACGTAACATATCCAAAAGTGAAGCCTGTCCTTTTTTCTCTGACTTGCTTCTCCCTAGTCTGCTCCATCTTGGTAAGTGGCAACTCCATCCTTTCAGAGCTTGACGTAGACATACTTCACCCTCCCAACAACCAACCACAAATGCTACCTTGGCTGTGTTTTCAGATTATATCCAGGGTCAAGCCACTTCTTACCACTTCTACTGCCTCCACCCTCATTTTTCTCCCAAATTATTGCTGAACCTTTCTAACTAGTCCCCCAGCTTCTGCCCAACAGAAGACAGCTTCCGCCCCACAGGAAACAGAGTGATTCTTTAATTATACTATGTAAATCAACACTTGCCATTCTGTTGCCCCAAACTCCATTGGCTCCCCATCTTACACAAATTAAAAACCAAATCCTGAGACTTCCCCAGCAGTCTGGTGGTTAAGACTCTGCCTTCCAGTGCAGGGGGCACGAATTCGATCCCTGGTTGGGGAACTAAGGCCCCATATACTGCTAGGTGTGGCCAAAAAAAAGAAAAAGAACAACAACAAAAAAATCCCCAAGCCCTTCTAATGGTCAAACTACCCTAAATCTCATCTCCTACAACTCTCACCCTTACTCATTCTGGTTTTCAAACAAGCCAGGCATGATCGGATTGCTCTCAGCTCAGGGCTCCTGCTCCAGCTACTGGCCGGAATCTTCATGTCCCAGCGACCTGTGAGACTTTCTTACTAACTTCAGGTCTTGGCTCACCGGCCATGCCCTCCTCGACCACCTCCCAAGCACTATCACACCCAGCGTGTATTTACATGTCGATTTTCTGTCTTCCTCCCCACTAGAATGTTCACTTCACAAAGGCAGAAACTTTGGGTCAGATAAGTGCACAGTCAATAAGCTGAAAGTGTCAGAAATGCCAGATATGGAAACAGACATACCAATGCAGTAATTAATATATAAGCACATTATTTTCAATAATTAGTATCACAATATGCATTACTGTGATTCTTTCTGAACAAACTTTTGCTTCCAGTCAGTATTTCTCTCTCCATTTTAAGTACCTTAGTCTCCCATTGCCAATTTTTCTCTTCTGAAACCAAATTCTTTCTTACAAAGCCACAAATTTAATATCAGACTCACTCAAATAATAAATTTATAGTCTGTCTATAATACAGTACTTTTACCTATTTTCTCTGCCCATTACTCAGACTTTTATTGATTTCTTTCTTTAATATTTATTGATTTATTTGGCCGCGCTGGGTCTTAGTCATGGCATGTGGGCTCTTTAGCTTTGGTATGGAAACTCTTAGTTGTGGCATATGGGATCTAGTTACCTCACCAGGGATCAAATTTGGGCACCCTGCATTAGGAGGGTGGAGTCCGAGCCACTGGACCATCAGGGAAGTCCCCTGATTTCCTTCTTTATTTACTTCACTTGAATTTTGTGGTTTCCTTTGCCTGCTTTTCCTTAGATTTCAACTTGCTTTTGTTTTCACTACCTCCAATCCCAGCAAGGAAGGGCTTCAGTTTGGCGTGGAGCCAACTAGACTTTTCTCCACCTGGCTCTTCCACACTCCTATGTTTTGAGTTCTGTAAATTATAAATCTCTTTAGTCCATCACACCTTTGTTACTTTTTGTCTTTTCAAGCAAAGGACAGACCTCCAAATCCTTTTGTCTACTCTAGTCAAACCAACTGCCCTCCAAATGCAGAACCAGAAAACATCTTACCCTAGTGTGTCTCAGTGGGTGCTAGAGTGTGGCTTAGAAATCTGTTAAGGGGATTTGGGGTTGCCACAATCATTGGGGAGGAGGAGGATATCAACATGTAATTATGATGTTGAACAACCTCAATGCAACAAACCTACACAATAGAATATCATCCCACATTTCATCAGACTTTTTGACATCCTGCCAAACACTTCCTTATGTATCTGAGGCATAAACTCTTAACTCCACTATACATATGTCAAGCTATTTTTCATTTTGAAGTTTTAACACCCACTAAAAAATTTCAAAGACTTCTGTGTGAAAAACAATGTAAGAAAATACTTTGACATACACAGAACTTTACCAAGACGTTGTACACTAGGTTGGAAATATCATGCTTGAGAAGCCAACAGAACACACCTGTGGCAGTTAACGTTTGCGTTTAGTAATCGTGTTGTACATGTGTACAAGCAAATGACTACTCTGTTTCTACTGTAGACATTTTTTCGCCTTTATATTTTGAAATATATCATTATCTTGCTATTTTGCAATGTTTCTCCTTTACAGCTAGGATGTTTTCTTGATTTTTTTTATAGTTATGTGTGTAGATGGGTTATATTATCCATGATTTTCATTACAGAACAGTAGGGGAAAAAGGTCTATTCAAGCACATATAGAGAGGTTGGTGCTGATGAAACTGAGAATCGCTAACATAACCGCTGACCACTCAAAGATTTCCCATTTGCTTTCCAAGCTACTGTTGACACTCGGACCATACCACACACAACCTCATTCTCACTTTCAAGGATCTGAAGCCTTTTTTTTTTTTTTTTAAAGGGATCCAGATGGTGTGGATAATAAAGAAAACTAGTATGCTCCTTAAGAATTGGAAATCGACTCGTGTATATAAACGAGATCTCATTTGATGCTCAGAAGTAGGAAAGGAGAGCAAATCGTCTTTCTAAAGATTCTTCTTAACAACATAATATTTACCGATTATACTACCGAGTCACTCCCATACCTTCTCTTATGAGCTTTAAGAGATCCCACAGATTGATTAAGTCACCAAGATTTTCAACCAGATGAAACCCGAGAATTTTTTTCTTCAGGATTTATTTCAGCTTGCTCCTGTAAGACAGGAGAAAACCGAGATCCAAGAAAATGTTAAGTGACTTGCCCATGGCTCTGAGAAACCATAATATTTCAAGTGCAAGAATATGCATCATAGTCTATTCGGTTATACTAGCTTTTCTCACCACGAACTGTAGATGAAAAGTCTGTCACCAAAGGCAAAATCAGACGGAGGGGCGTGTGGTGTGGGGTGTGCGTGTGTGTGCGCGCGTGCGGGCTCGCTCGAGCCCCGTTCCCCGGCTCCGCCCCCCGGGGCTGTCCGCGGCGGTGCCTGACTGGCGGCCAGTGCAGGGGGCCTCGCGGGGTCCTTCGCGCGGGCTGCCGACTCACTGCCTGAGCGGGTGCGCCGGCGGCTTCCGGTGTGGGTGACGAGTGGTGGCCGAAGCAGGGGGACATCTAGGGACGCTTTGGCGGGGACCATGGCGGACGGCGGCTCGGAACGGGCTGATGGGCGCATCGTCAAGATGGAGGTGGACTACAGCGCCACGGTGGATCAGCGACTGCCCGAGTGCGAGAAGCTGGCCAAGGTGAGGGGAGGCCGGCTGGTTGTTGGCGGGCGCCAGGGGCTGAGTCACGGCGCCAAGCTTGCTTAGGCCTCAGGGGGCCTCCGGGCTGGAGCGCGCATCCCGCTGTTGTCTGTCCGGCCCGAGTTAGGCCTGCATAAGCAGGACATCCCAGGTCTGCCCGACCAGGGAGACCCCGCAGCCGGAGTACCGTAGTACTTCCAGCTTCCCAGACCCTCCCCAGGACAGATGGTCACTTCATTCCCGTAGAAGTTGGGGCTCTAGTAGTATTTTTTTTTTTTTTTTGCCTTTTCGTGGATACCGTTTCAAGTTTTCTTTAGTAGTTCCTCAGGGTTTAAGGCGGCTTCAGCATTCACGGTAGATCAGAGAGTTTAGTTCTGTTGCTCTTGCCGAATCAGTTTCTCTTGTTAAGTTGCGGACGGATCGTGACGATGTGCTTGGTCTTTGGTCAGGAGAAGGGACGGGAAAGTGATAGTACGAAGGGGATTAATACAGAACCCCTGTCCTTAAGGAGTTCGTGTATACAACGAATTAGACGAGTCGCGCATGCTAGTGAGTGCCATACGAGTATGAAAGTGTTACTGAAAAACAGAATGAAATTGTTCGCTCTTACTGGCGATTTAAAGAAGGCTTTTTCAGAGAAGCTGACGTTTGTATTAGATCTTGAAGAATGAGTAATATTGGAATGGGGAGGAGTCATCCTAGGAGCGGGTACTTTGCGAGTAAAGACAAATAGGCACAAAAGTACAGAATAACATGATTAGCGGAGGTCTTGAACTGTAGTTTAGCCCAACTGCTTATCTCTCATGAAATAGAAATTTTACTTCAAACATTTATTATGTCCCTACTGTTGTGTGTCAGGCAACTTTGTGTATGTGTGTAAAGAAACCAAGACTCAAGAGTTGTCGTCGATGGTTACAGTTAGTAATAGGTAGAACCAGGGATTTAAACCTAGGTTTGCCTGACTAGGGTTTGGATGGTTGTTACATCAGTTCCATTATAGGAGGTTGTTAAGGATTATGCTCAGGCCTGCTTAAATTCTTTGATTAATCTAGCCACAATCATTCATCGCAGTTCATCTGGGATGCATTCACTAATAGAGTTGTTTTTGTCTATTATGAAGCTTTGTATCTAAGTACATTAAAACAGAATAAATTCAGGGGCAGGAGGAGTGTCAAATAATACTTCACCATTAGTTTTTAGAAAGAACCCTTTTAATGCTTCCCTTATTCCCAAAAAAAGAATGTGGGGCTTTAGAAAAGTCAGGGGTAGGAAAAGATGATGAAGTTGATAGACCTGTATTTCTTAGGTTCAGTACCCTAAGCGGAAGGGAACCATAAATTCATCTCTGAGCTTTCTAGCTGCTAGTGTAAAGAAACATCACCAGTTACATAGAGGTTGGAAAACTCAAGACACCTCCAGAGCCGGGCAGATAATCGCTGACATTTATTGAGTGCTTTCTGCAGTGCCAGCCACTCTTCAAAGTGTTTGTTTACACGTATTAACTCATTTGATCCTCACCATAGCCCTGTGAGGTCCACATTATTATCATTAGTATTTCACAGACAGGAAAACAGTCTAGGGGAAGTTAAGTCACATGCTCCAAAGTCATACCAATAGTAAAATGATGGATCCAGGATACAGACCCAGGCACACTGACTCTGGAGTTTCTGCTCCCACTGAGCTGTCCTGCCCAGTGAGCAAAGTGTAGTGAAAAGCTGGACTTCTGAGCACCTGCTCCGGGAAAGGGGACAGGAACTCTGCACCTTAGGTTCAGCTTTGCCAACGGAGAATGAAGGCCAGGCCTTGTCAGCTCTTCTTATTTGTGGGAGTGACCAGGAATACGGGGTTTTGTATGAATTGCCTCTATATTTAGAAACTGGACACTAAACTGTTTTGAAGCACTGTTTGAGGCAATACCAGGTAGATCAGACAAAAGACATGTTCAGTCCAGAGTCAGCTCCGGAACCACCTTTTTGGAATTAATAGATTGGTAATGTCCATAAAGCAGAAGCTAATTGTTCTAAAGGAGTCAGCTATTCGTAGAACTGAGACGAGGGTGAAAGGAAACCTTCCCCTTACCAGTCTCTTCTGATAGCCTACTGTGTGCAAGACCCAGTCAGTGCTGGACATTGTGGAGAGTATAAAGAAGAGTGGATAAAACTCTTGCTCTCAAATCACTTATAGGCCAGTAAGAAAAAAATAATAATGTTGCTGCTACAGTTGTTCTAGTGGTCAGTGTATGGCATTTATTTACAACATTGTGGTTATGTTCAAGATAGTTGAATAGATTTGCAAATTCAAATACCAACTGATTTTTTTTAAGGTATCAAGTAGATGATGGAAATGTTTGAAGCAGGGAATATTGGGACATGTTAAACTTACAAAATTAGAGCCATTTTGGTTTTTCTTTTAAGCCACTGTGCCTGTTGAACACAACAAGGTATAGATATGAATTTTCTTTGTGGGGAGGTGGGGCAGGGGAAGAGGGCTGGGGCATGGAGGGTAGAAGTTTTTTTTTTAATACACCACAGTTTTCAACTTTTGGATTAGATAGTTGTCTTAGTTTTTTTTAAGAGTATGTTTCTCTGTTTTGCTTTTTAGTCATCATTTTATATTATTTTCTAAGCATTCTGCTAATCATGAAAAAATACTTAAAGCATTGCATTTCTACATTGGAATGCATGGACTATTTTAGCATACATTCTTTAACATAATTTTACTTATTTATATATTTTTGGGCTGTGCTGGGTCTTCGTTGCCGTGCGGGTTTTTCTTTCAGTCACATAGAGCAGCGGCTACTCTCTAGCTGCAGTGTGCCGACTTCCCATTGCGGTGGCTCTCTTGTTGCCCAGCATGGGCTCTAGAGCCCATGGGCTTCAGTGGTTGCAGCTCCGGAGCTCTAGAGCACAGAGTATCAGCTCATCGGCTTAGCTGCTCTGCGGCATGTGGGATCTTCCCAGATCAGGGATCGAAGCCATGTCTGCTGCATTGGCAGGTGGATTCTTGACCACAGAGCCACCAGGGAAGCCCTAGCATACATTCTTTTGTTTTTCGTTTTGAACCCATCAGTAAAGCTGAAGGGGGACTTCCCTGCTGGTCCAGTGGTTAACATTTCGCCTTCCAATGCAGAGGGTGCAGGTTTGATCCCTGTCGGGGAGCTAAGATCACATATGCCCTATGGCCAAGAAACCAGGACATAAACAACATAAGCAGTATTGTAACAAATTCAATAAAGACTTAAAAAGAAGAAAAAAACTGAAGGAAGTTTTGTTATCTTCACTTCTGAGAAAACTAAGGTTCAGGTAGATGCAACAGTTATCCAAGGTCTAGAGAGGTCTCCTGGCAACAGGTTAACAAGTGTTCTTTTTGCTATGTCCCATGGCTTCTTTAAGAGACTATCACTTCTGTGTTTAAGACATTTTATAAATATGAAAGACAATTTAAGATAAAAAATTATGTGTGTAGAGAATAAGAATGTATCAGGTGAGAAAACCACATATAGCAAAAGCCTTCAAAAGTCCAACTGGAGTCTAAACCCAGGTGGTAAAATTGCCAAATCTAGGCCTTTTGTATCTCTTACAGTTATGACCTAGTACAGTTCTCTTTCTGTGTCCTAACACTCACCTAGCAAGTAACAACAGTAAATAATGTTAGCTGTCATGGTGATGGTAACATACATACATTCGAACATACATATGGTATGTAGGTTCCAGGCATACCTTCATAGGTATTGCTTTAATCCTTACACTGACCCTCTGCGGTAGGAATTGTTATTACGCTCATATCACTGAAGAGAAAATTGAGGGTCAGAGAGGTAAGTGTCTTGCCTGAAGTAAGACAGTGGTAGATCTGGAATTTCAACTCAAGCAGACCGGCTGCAGAGCCTGCCCGGGCTTTTTGTTTGTTTTTGTTTTGGCCACTCAGGATCTTAGTTCCCCTGGATTGAACCCCCGCCTCCTGCAGTGGAAGCATGGAATCTTAACCACTGGACTGCCAGGGAAGTCCCTGCAGAGCCTGTTTTAAAAATTACATTCTACTGCTTCTGTGATTGGTGTTTGAGGACCCTGTATCAGATTGGTGAGATAATAAAAGTGACATTAGTTTGCGATAATCGTTGATGTTTCACTTTTGCATTCAGGACTTAAAAATTAGTCTGGGAGGGCCTTTTGTGAACTATAGAGATACAGTGTTTAACAGTTCTGACATGCAGAGTTCCCCTCCTACCCCGCCCCCCCTCCTGCTTTTGGATTACCATGTATTTGACACATGGTTATTAAATGGCAACCCACTCCAGTATTCTTGCCTGGAGAATCCCATGGACGGAGGAGCCTGGTAGGCTACAGTCCTTGGGGTCGCAAAGAGTCGGACACGACTGAGTGACTTCAAGACAAGATTTAGGGATTACGTGCATTCTTTTTTTTTTTTTTTTTTAATTTTTTATTTTTCAGTGGGTTTTGTCATACATTGCTATGAATCAGCCATAGAGTTACACGTATTCCTCATCCGGTCCCCCATCCCACCTCCCTCTCCACCCGATTCCTCTGGGTCTTCCCAGCCCACCAGGCCTGAGCACTTGACTCATGCATCCCACCTGGGCTGGTGGTCTGTTTCACCACAGATAATATACATGCTGTTCTCTCGAAACATCCCACCCTCACCTTCTCCCACAGAGTTCAAAAGTCTGTTCGGTACTTCTGCGTCTCTTCTTCTGCCCTGCATATAGGGCCATCGTTACCATCTTTCTAAATTCCGTATATATGTGTTAGTATACTGTAATGTTCTTTATCTTTCTGGCTTACTTCACTCTGTATAATGGGCTCCAGTTTCATCCATCTCATTAGAACTGATTCAAATGAATTCTTTTTAACGGCTGAGTAATATTCCATGGTGTATCTGTACCACAGCTTCCTTATCCATTCGTCTGCTGATGGGCATCTAGGTTGCTTCCATGTCCTGGCTATTATAAACAGTGCTGCGATGAACATTGGGGTGCACGTGTCTCTTTCAGATCTGGTTTCCTCAGTGTGAATGCCCAGAAGTGGTATTGCTGGGTCATATGGTAGTTCTATTTCCAGTTTTTTAATTTGATTTATATTTTAAATCAAATATATCCTTTGTTTCTCCCTTCTCTTAATGTCTTTTCCTTTCTTTTGGTCACCTGCAACTTCTTCCCATGGTTAACACTAAAAATAAAGAGGAGGTGAAATGTGAAACAGTTTTTTGATTGTCAATGACTTGGACAAAAGACCCCTTTAAGAAATAGGTCATTTAAAAGTATTGGATTGGCATTACACTTCAGTTATTTTTGGTTAACATTTTATTAGCCTTTTCTTATTTAGGTTGTTTAAGGAATCATTAAAAGATCGGGTCATTTAGGAGTTAAAGGACACAAACATATAGAACATACAGATCCCCAACATGTATTGATTTAACAAACTCCTTAGTCATTTACCTTACTGACAAGGATTATTTTAAAAAGGAAAGGAGTCATAAGAGTCACATGTTCTAACAAGTTGGTTTTGGTAGCTCTAAACCATCTTGTTCTTCGGAGTTGAAAGGCAGCATCTAGGAGGTAGGACTGCAAGGATGGCGTGTGAATAGACAGGAAAAGGAGGAGGAAGATGTTTAACTGTAGGATTGAACATGGAGGACTGGGTGAAAAGTGGGATGGTTTGAGAATTGGGAGTTGTGTTTAATGAAATTGATGATAGTGTCCCTCAGCACTGAATTGTCAGCTGTATAATTTGTCACATTCTACTTACTGTAACAGTAAGAATCAGGAATTGTAAGCCAAGATCAAATGAATAGTTCACGTCAACGTCAGTTCATTCGACACATGCTATGTGCAAGTTGGTGCAAGGGATACCATTAAACAAAGGCATATGTGTCCTACTCTTTAAGACCCCTGGGACTGTAGCCCGCCAGGCTCCTCTGTCCGTGGGATTTTCCAGACTGGAGTGGGTTGCCATTTCCTTCTCCAGGGGATTTTCCCGACCCAGGGATTGAACGTGAGTTTCCCATGTTTCCTGCATTGGCAGGCAAATTCTTTACCACAGCCACCTGGGAAGCCCCAGTCAGACAGGTGTTAGCCATTTTGTTGTGTCTGACTCTTTGCAGCCCCATGGACTGTAGCCCACCAGGCTCCTCTGTCCATGGAATTCTCCAGGCAAGAATACTGGAGTGGGTTGTGGTTTCCTTCCCCAGGGGATCTTCCCAACCCAGGAATTGAACCCAGGTCTCCTTCTTTGCAGACAGGTTCTTTATTGTCTGAGCCACCAGGGAAGCCCCAATCAAACAAGGTCTAGCCCTAAAGAGACTTAAGAACACTTTGGAGACATGCTTACTAATAACTGTGGTACAAGGGGTAAAGGGATGCCCCAGCACACCTACAGAAACACCACTGCAGGTGTGGGCAGGTGCGGAGCGCTGAGTCAAGTGGTGAACAGTATAGACAGAGTCCCTGCTCCTACTGAGTACATTCTAGTGAAGTTAGAAAGACGGTGAGCATTAAGATGGAGAAGACTTTGGGGTTATCAGCTGAAAAAAATGCACAACCTTTAAGTTGAGAATTATGTCTTAATTTGGGGCATTACTGAGGACTGTCACCCAGAAAAGCAGCCACTCAGATATCTCTGAGAGCCTGTTCCATCCAAAAAGATAAGGGAGGAGCCAGAATGCATAGGAGTTTTGGCTAGGGAAAAAAAGAAAATCAAACATGTAGTCGAACATCAAATGATTATTGCTAATCACAAAAAACAGACAGCTCAAGTTAATGATTTTAGAGTTTTCCTCTGTAGGGGAAGATGCAGGAATCTGAGCTTATTGAAATCATTCTTTTGATATGTTATCTTAATTATCTAGGGCCAGTATCCTTTAGTTCAGGTAGGTGCTGGTCTTTGTCCACAGAGTCATTGCAGACAGGAAAGTCAGTGGGCTGGCGTGTTAAAGAGGGTGCTGAGTGACTACTGACTAGAGAGCGCTATCCAAGAGTGCCCTTCTGAGAAGGGGATAGTGACATTTCATGTTTCATTGATACCGGTAGACCCCAGCCCTGGAGTGGTGTGTGATTCCTTCCTATATATGGTATAGTTATTTAAAACCCGTATTTCTGAATTAAAATACCACATATAGTCAACTGTATTCTGTGGATCACAGTCATGTGACTAATAGTAATTACAAAAGCGACAAGAGGGTACCATTAGTAAACAGTATTTTGCATCTTAGCTATTCTTGCACTGTTTTGTTGCCGAATAGTAACCATTTCCCTGTGGAAACTACAGTTAACCCTTGAACAACACAGGTTTAGATTCTTTGATTTTTATGATTTATTAGCCTTTAGCTTTGGAGAATTTATAGCCCTGTTCTTTGTTCTTCTGCTCTGATGGACAGAAGCATTTAGCCAGCATTTATTGTGTACAATAAATGTACATGAGCCTATACACCTTTCAGAACTGGTGTTCCCCTTTTCAGATTGAATTAATAAATTCATACAGTGGCTATACAGTACATTTTGTGTGCTGCATGAAAAATTCATATGGAAAATATGGAAACAATATTTTGAAAAGTTTAAACATTATTTGTGCCCTTAATTCAGAAGCTGTTTAGTTCCTTTCATCAGTAAAAGAGTAGTACTCCAGCTTCCCTGGTGGCTTAGAGGTAAATCTGCCAACGCAGGAGATGTGGTTTCCATCCCTGATCCAGGAAGATCCCACATTCCGCAGAGCAACTAAGCCAGTGGACCACACGCCTTGAGCCTGTGCTTTAGAGCCTGGGAACCACGCGCCACAGCTCCTGAAGTTCGGGCACTGTAGAGCCCGTGTCCAAGACAGGAGAAGCCAGGGCGGGGAGAAGCCTGCCGCCGCGAGGGGAGAGCCTGCGCCGCCGCCAAGGCCCAGCACAGCCCGTGAAAGGGAGGCGGGCCAGGACTCAACGTTCGTCTATGCGTGTCACAGCCAGTAAGAGGAAAACGGGCCAGGACTCACATGTCATCTATGAGTGTCCTTAACATAAAAATAAATTCCCTTCACGGTTAGAAAAGCAGTTACAAATGAAGCCCTCCTCATTACTTCTAGTTTATTCAGTGTCGTTAATACCATTACCTTAAATCCAGTCTCTGTGCTGTGGGTTGGCTTTGTTTTTATCAAAATATGTGTTTCCTAATATGATGGCTTATTTTAGTCCTGGTGTATTTTTATCTAGGTTTATGTTACTTGAATTTGGTTATTCTCGTTTCTTCATGTCTGCCCCAGGGAGAGTGTTTTGTTTTTACGTGTGAGGTGGAGGTTGCTGTTGGCTCAAGACTGGGTATAGCACGCATGGGGAATCTCCGGTGGGCTTCGTTACTTTACTTCTAAAGTCACTGAAAACTTAAACCAGGGTTTCCTATCTTTTTACCACCAAATACCCTTTTTACTTCTCAGAGCTCCATGTTTTAAAATATTTTTGATGAATTTAAGGCACAGGTGGCTGCCAGTTAAGAGTCTCTGTTGAGAACAAGATAAACAGGTGTTACCACTCTGACATGATGAATTAGAATCCAAAACAAAGACTTGATGTTTTCCTTGGGTGTTAAATCATTGGTTTGCTAGATTCCATTTCTCCTAGGCATTTAGAAATGTTAAAAATAGCTTGTGGGCCCCAGGTTGGGAACCGCTGACTTCCAGAATCCTCTAGAGAAGCAGGCAGTGTCATGAAGGGAGAAAAGGACACACGGTTGTGCAGGTGGTCTCCGCTCTAAGATAGACTTCACTGTTCCAGAAACGCCTCATGTTAGGCTAAATTATTTGACTCTGTGTTGGTGGTGGTGTTTTTATTGTTCATTTACCTTTTGTTTTAGGAAGGAAGACTCCAAGAAGTCATTGAAACCCTTCTCTCTTTGGAAAAACAGACCCGAACTGTGAGTAGATTGTAATGAAAACCTCAGTTGCCATTAATTTCATTTGACACTGTTCCATTAACTTTCAGTGTATTTTCATTCTCACAGGCTTCTGATATGGTGTCCACATCCCGTATCTTGGTCGCAATAGTGAAGATGTGCTATGAGGCTAAAGAATGGGATTTACTTAATGAAAATATTATGCTTTTGTCAAAAAGACGGAGTCAGTTAAAACAAGTGAGTTCATGATTGATCGAAAACAAATACATTCAAATTTGAATAAGGACTTTTAGAAAAAGAAAACCTTTCTACGAATCTGTTTTAAATCTAACAATGTTAAGTCAACATTACAACTTAGAGAGTTTTAAAAAATTCTGTCCTTGTTCTCATGACAACTGCTTTTATTTTTTTTTTCTTCCAGTCTTTATGTAGTTGCATATTTTTACAAAATTGCTTTGAGAGTGTTGATGCAGCTTTCTTCTAGTTCCTTGTAGCTCCTTCATAGTTGTTATTTTAAATGGCTGTGTTATAATCCATCAAGTTGATTAATTATAATTTACTTAATCATGTCTTTTATTTAGACAGTTAATGTTTATGTTACTTTTGAGGCAAGATACTTTGTTTCCTTTTCTGCTGTCTTTAAATATGCTGAATATAACAACATTTTCCTGATGACAGGAGTCCTGATTATTATCATCAATGATTATGCTGTGCCATTTAGAATCTAGATTAGGGGTTGGCAAACTATGGACCAGGGACCAAATTCTCCATGCCACCTTTGTAAATAAGTTTTGGGGGCCAGAGCCACACCCATCTGTCATGTATCTGTGGAGTTACCAAGACAGAGCAGAATTGTTGCTACAGAGACCCTTTGGCCCACAAAGTCTAAATACTTACTGTGTAAATATTTATAAAAATATACAGAAGAGGTTAGCTGACCCCTGACCTAGATCATGGACAGTTAGAGCTGCAAAAAATATAGTCCAGCCTGCTTTATTACCTGTCTGGGAACTATGGGCAAGAGATGCTATGCTTCTCAATGTCACATTTTATTGGGGTGATCATGGCTGGCTGTAGCTCCTTCTCTCCATCCAGGTGATGGAACTGTTGTTTTATCTTCTGCTTCTGCCACTGACTTTTTCATGGCTTCGTTGCTATCATGGCTACTGTTAAATTGTGCTTTTCTCTTTCCCACACCTTTAGTCTGTTGCCACTTCTTCCATACTTTTCTTGGCTGCAAGAAAACTAACTAGCTAGCCTTCTGGTAGATATTGCCAGACATGCCTCTCTCACCTGTCCTTTTGTGTGATCAACTCACCAGTTGTAAAGGGGGCTAAAGTCTTTGTGACTGAGGTTTTCCTATCCTTTATTGATTTGTTACTGAGTATTCAGTATTCTTAGCTAAGGGAGGTTTTTTTGGTTTTTGTTTTTGTATATAGGCATTTCAGTATATAGTTTCTTGGGAGACTGAATTTGACTACAGCACCTCCATAAATAAAATATTTCCTTTTCCTGTGTGAGGAATGAATTTAACTTGTGAATGAATTTTATTATTTTAGGCTGTTGCAAAAATGGTTCAACAGTGCTGTACTTACGTTGAAGAAATCACAGACCTTCCCATCAAACTTCGATTAATTGATACTCTACGAATGGTTACAGAAGGAAAGGTGAGTTTTCTATTAGTATAACTCACAGTGAGATAAGTACTCTTACCTGTAATCAGAGATACTTATGTATTTAAACGTTTTATTTAAGTACATATGTATGTATTTTTGAGATGAAATACACCAAATGTCATTACCATAATTTAACCCATATCTTTGTACATCCAGTGTCTTCCCATATGCCAGTGAATATAAATAGTGACAGTCTTAGTATATCCAGATTTTTCTAGAAATTAGTCATATTACCTCAATTTTTCATTTGCTAATATTAAACATAAGGTTATTTCTTCATGTCACCTAGATCTGCTTGAGAAATCTTTGTTTGGTGTAGCTGAGGTTTCTTAGAGTGTTGCAGTGT
Organism: Muntiacus reevesi; assembly: GCF_963930625.1. NCBI lineage: Eukaryota > Metazoa > Chordata > Mammalia > Artiodactyla > Cervidae > Muntiacus > Muntiacus reevesi. The sequence goes on along the minus strand of NC_089266.1, from coordinate 13,191,489 downwards.
GAGATTAGTTTTCAAAATTTCACTCTTTTCAAAACGTATTTGTATTTTTTTGATGCCTTCCCCCCACCTCCCCAGCCTAGTCTGTGTTTCTCTAAAAAGGGCAAGTATGAAATGGTGATTGTGGTAGATACATTTCTTTCTAGGTAGATTTTTGTGGTTTGAAGACAAAAACTTAGTTTTATATCTAACTTATTACCTCTCTGACAGTTGAGTTCATTAAATGTTTATTGATCACCTGACTGTATTGTTCGAGGTCCAAAAAGGGCAGGACACTATTTTTAATGTCAAAAGAAGTCAGTCATAGAAACAGTTACTGTGCTGGGCATGACAGTAGCAGGGTGTTCCTGCAGCACAGAGGTGAGGATTGACTGTCTGAGGACCTCAGGGAAGCCTCAAAGAGTTGATGGTGGCCCACCTGGCTTTTTAAGAATGAATACTAATTCTGGGACTTCCGTGGCATCCAGTGGTTAAGACTCCATGCTTCCACTGCAGGGGGCACAGGTTCAGTCCGTTGTCCGGGAACTAAGATCATCCCACACACTGTGAATGGCATCCAAAAAAGAATGAATACAAGTTCTGCTGGGCCAGGATGTAGGGAGGAGGGCATTTTAGATATAGGAGAAGTTATATGCAGAGATAGCAAGTGAGAAATGCTTAACACATTTAGGAAACTCGAAGCATTTTGTTATCATTTGAGATAAGGTTTTGGGAGTGAGTGGGGAAAGGGGTTATTGCAGAGAAAAGGCTAAGCAAGTCAACAAGCACAAGCATGAAAATGAGTGCCCCAGACTCTGTTAGGCTGTAGTTATATTTTTAATCTTCACTTGTTGGAAATTATAAACCAAACATTTCATATAGCTATGAAAAATGCTAGTAACTTTTAATAGTGTACAAGATCAGATATTTTTAGAGAAAGTAGCCTTGCATTTAAACAGAAATCAGAATGAGAGTATTGGTTGAATTACAGTTACTGGACTGCCTGTGCTCTTTACAGAGTGTTATTTTTCAAATAATCAATTCTTTTAAAGGTGCTTTCTGTGGCTGTGCCATTCTGTGGCACTGTCTTTGCTGTTTGGCCCTGTTATTTGTTAAGCACAGTGATTTCCTACTTAGGTTCTCAAATGAAAGCTGCAAAATATGGATAATGTTTCATAGAGATGTCTTCTTTAAAATTATGTGAGTGTAAAATGTTTGTATGAGGAAGGTAAGTGCATGACAGCTGCAAGAGAAATACCTTGTTTGATGATAGTTCAGTTCTGCCTTTTCAATTTTAACATGTTTCTGTAGGAATTTGGATAATATGAATTTCTTGTATTTTTAGATTTATGTTGAAATTGAGCGTGCTCGGCTGACAAAAACATTAGCCACAATAAAAGAGCAAAATGGTGATGTCAAAGAGGCAGCCTCCATTTTACAAGAGTTACAGGTAAGGAGCTGCATTTTAGGGTATGTAAAATTTTCCATTCAATCAGCAGTATTTTCTTATAATTGCTTTTTTTGGGCACCTTATTGCTTTCTTCTGAACCACCAAGATTAAGAGTGAGTAACTGTTTAAAAAGTTTTGAAGAAAAGCAAGATCGACAAATTAGTCTTAACTTTATGCTATTATTTGAACATTTTAATTCTCTTTCGAACTTAAATCAGTAATTCATGTACATCTATCTGTGCCTCAGGAATTTGTTCTTAATCATTGGCTTCATTTTTAATGAATATCTGATTGATGGTCAGTTTCTAGGCTATTGAGTCAAAGGAGTTAAGTAACTATAGTCACTGTCCAGAAGTGGTTGAGTTTGGAATTCACACTAATTCTGTTTGACTTAAAGTCACCCACCCCCACACACACACCTTTTTCTTTTAAATTAAAAGACTTTATTTTTTAAAGCAGTTTTAGCTTCACAGCAAAACTGAGTGAGAAATTCAGAGATTCCCCATGTATCCACTGCCTCACACCACACACAACCTCTGCTACTATCAGCATCCCAAATCAGAGTGGTACCTTAGTTACAGTCATTGACCCTGCGTTGGTACATCATTATCGCCCAGAGTGCATAGTTTTACAATTAGGGTTTACTCTTGGTGTTGTACACTCTATAGATTTGACAAACATAATGACATGTCTCCACCATCGTATCGATAGTATACAGAATAGTTTCACTGCTTGGGAAAATCCTCTGGCTCTGCCTATTTATCCCTTCCTTTCCCTAACCCTTGGCAACAACCAATCTTTTTATTCTCTCCATAGTTTTGTCTTCAAACTCTATTTTCCAAGCAGGAGAATTATATGCCTCATGATTCAGCATCCCTTGTGAAGTATTTGTGCCCCAAAAATTAATATACAAAGGTATAACTACCAGTTTTTAAGGTATACCAGGGACAGACGAGCCAGTTAACCACAGGAACACACTCCACAAACTTCAGACTCTAGGGAACTATAGGATGATTGACTTGATTTCTTCAATGAGTAAATTGCAAGGAAAAAAGAGACATAAGAAACATATCTACAGATTGTAAAGTATGAGCCTTATTTGGATTCTTAGTTGATTAAAAAATAAATGAGACTATTGTAAAGTGACTAGAAATTTAATGATACAAAGAATTTTTATGTAAGAATTTTTTTAAGGTTTATCTTTTATTTATTTTTTCATTTATTTTTATTAGTTGGAGGCTAATTACAATATTGTAGTGGTTTTTGCCATACATTGACATGAATCAGCCATGGATTTACATATGTTCCCCATCCCGATCCCCCCTCCCTAAGGTTTATCTTTTAGAGATACCATATTGAAATATTTATTTGTAATGTCTTGTCTGAGATTTGCTTCAAAGTAATTGACACACAGAGAGAGTGAGTTAAGATGTATAAATGAAACATTAATGGTTCACTCTGTATGTGTGTTTATTTTCCTTAGAAATTGCAAAGGAGAATTAGTGTATGTAGAGTGCTTAGCACAGTAAATGTTGAATAACTATTTAAAATTTACAAAGGAGAAGCAATGAAATAAAAAATTTTTAGACCAAATTAGAGTAATAACAGTAGCCTTACTTCAGTCTACTTTGTAAAAGTGTCATTCTAGATTTTATAAATCATTTATAGTGTATGTGTGCCAGATACTATATTAGGAACTTTTTCATAGTACTTGATATAATTGATTCTCTTGTATAGTGTATATCTACTTCTACATACATAAGGGATCACATCAGACTTGTTATCTGAATTTTAAAAAGACTGATGCCTCTTTTTTATATAATAGCTTCAACTATTATATAGTTAGCTTACAACTGACATCTTTTTCATATTTAGAATTGTCGTTTCTTCATTAGCCATTAGAAAAATGCAAATTAAAACCATGATAAGATACCACTACATGCCTATTCAGTTCAGTTGCAGAATCGTGTGTGACTCTTTGCAACCCCATGGACTGCAGCACGCCAGGCCTCCCTGTCCATCACCAACTCCCTAAGTTTACTCAAACTCATGTCCATTGAGTCGGTGATGCCATCCAACCATCCCATCCTTTGTTGTCCCCTTCTCCTCCCACCTTCAATCTTTCCCAGCATCAGGGTCTATTAGAATAGCTAAAATTTTTAAAAAACTGACAGTACCAACAGCTAGTGGCAAAGCAGTTGGAACTCTCAAAGATTGCTGATAGGATTGAAAAATGGTGCAGTCTCTCTGGAAAACAGGGTGGAGGTTCCTTATAAAGTTAAACATATGTTTATTGTATAACCTAGCAAACCCATCCTTGGGTACCCAAGAGAAAGAAAAACTTATGTTCACAAAACTCTTTCACTAATGTTCAGAGTAGCTTTATTTATGATAGGCAAAAGATGGAATCAGCCCAGATGTTTTTCAGCAGGGGAACAGGTAAACTGGGGTTCATCTGTGCAGTGGAATACTACTTAGTCATAGAAAGGAATGAACTCTGATTTACACAACAGCTTGAATGAATCTTATTTAAAGCATTATGCTGAGTAAACAAAGATAGTCTCAAAAGGCTGCATATTTGACATTCTTGAAAGGACAACTCTGTGGTGTTGGAGGACAGATCATTGGTTGTCAGGGGTTATGAGTAGGGGCAGTGTGTGACTGAAGGGGGCATGTCAGTTATTCAGGTGACGGAAGTGTTCCAGGTTTTGACTGTAATGGTGACTGCAGAAATCTGTACATGTATTAAAATTTATAGAACTTCACACCAAGAGGAAAACATCCACTTTACCGTATAATAATTTTTTTAAAATTGTAATTTCCTGAAGGAAACTAGCTTTTTATATCACCATCAGCATTCTCCCAATATGCATGAAGTTTCTTATTTATCAAGTGTGAATTTTTAATGTCTATCTAACTTTGTTGCAATTGTAAACTATTACTAAACATTGTAAACTTACTTGGGGATTTACTCTGGTAGGTGGAAACCTATGGGTCAATGGAAAAGAAAGAGCGAGTGGAGTTTATTTTGGAGCAAATGCGGCTTTGCCTAGCGGTGAAGGATTACATTCGTACACAAATCATCAGCAAAAAAATTAACACCAAATTTTTCCAGGAAGAAAATACAGAGGTAAGCCTATCTCTTACTGTAAGTTTACTTTGAAAATGTTTGGGGAAGAAACCCATAAACCCCATTTTGTCAATATTTTACAGAAATTAAAGTTGAAATACTATAACTTAATGATTCAACTGGATCAACATGAAGGATCTTATTTGTCTATTTGTAAGCACTACAGAGCAATCTATGATACACCCTGTATACAGGCAGAAAGTGAAAAGTGGCAACAGGTAAGGATATATTCTTTTTTTTCTTTAAAGATAGTCTTAAACTTGATGTTGAAACTTATCAGGAAGAATTTGCATTTTTTATTTATTTTGAAATAATTTTAACTTCAGTAATTACATGCAGTTGTGTGGTGCTGCTTTCTGTTCATTGTGTTGATAGTTCACTTTAACATTAATTGATTGAGATGAACTGTGGCGATACTCTATTTATGACCTTTGAAGAAATGTAGGCTTACTATTTAAGACATGTATAGCAGTTACCTTCTAACTGAGGTCACAGATAAAGATCCAGCATTACTTTAAAAAATTATTTTGCAAAACTTGTGAATAGTGTACATGTGGATTCCACCTTTTTACTGCTAACTTGTTATAATGACTTTTTCTTTCTTTTTTTTTTTTTTTTGACTTTTTCTTTTATACATTTGTTTTAAAAAATGTTTGGGGGAGGGATAATTTAGGAGTATGAGATTAACATATACAACCACTATATATAAAATAAACAAGGATATATCATATAGCATAGGGAACTATATTCAATATCTTATAATAAGCTACAATGGAAAGGAAACTGAAAATATATATATAATACATATATGTATATGTAACTGAGTCTGTTCTGTAACTGAAATTGTGCTCATACGCTCAGTTATGTCCAACTCTGTGACCCCATGCATTGTATCCCGCTCGGCTCCTCTGCCTGGATTTTCCAGGCAAGAATACTGGAGTGGGTTACCATTTCCTTCTTGAATACCTGAACCAAACACTAACTAGATCACTGTACTTCAATTAAAAAAAGAAAGAAGAAAAGCCAACCCAGGTAGTAATTCACATTAGTAAAGATTCACTGTATTTGTTTTATAACAGTTTTATGAAAGGTAAATATTACCAAAAAGCCCTATGAAAAGATCAATCTGATAAGATTTTTCCCCTAAGACTTTTGAATACACTATTAAAGATGAATATATACAGTTATTCCATGAATTTTCACTTTCTGCCAGAGTTTTCATTTTGTTTCTAATCTTGCCTATATTCTACTGCATTGTATGACTTTTTTAGGCCCTGAAAAGTGTTGTCCTTTATGTTATCTTGGCTCCTTTTGACAATGAACAGTCAGACTTGGTTCACCGAATAAGCGGTGACAAGAAGTTAGAAGAAATCCCTAAATACAAGTAAGTGCTTTTATAATTAGTATAGTATGTCTAGTAGAAGTACCATTTTGAAAGACTGGTTAACCTAAATGTATGCTTCTTAATTGATTGCTGATAGATCATATTAGAGAAGAAACAGAAAAGTGGTTTTTTTTGTTGTTGTTAGGACTACATTAGAAATTAACATAATGAGATTATAACATACTCCATTCTAAGCCACTTATCAAGAAGTAGTTTTATTTCAAGCTCACTTGAGCAGATCTTGTTTAATTAACTATTCAGTCAGTTTTATCATTAGTAAATGTTTGGGGCTTTGTGATTTTCAGAAGTACATGCTTCTGAAAATCTGTTATATAAAGCAGACATGGGCTTTATGCTCTTCTTTTAGCTGTTTCATTAGTAAGTTTACAGTCAGTTAGTCCAGCGATTGGCAAATATAATACAGGAGAGAACAGAATGATAAGTAGAAGACACTGTTCAGAATTACTATGGAAAAAATGGTAGCAAAGTTGGTAAAATAAATAATAGTCACCTTGTGTCTTGTTCTACAAACAAAGCTTTCTAAAAATCATCTTTGATAGTTTAAAATTTGCTATTATATTAGATGAAATGCAATCTTTACAGTTTTGGAATAGTAAGTTTTGTGTAATTTACAGGGATCTTTTAAAGCTTTTTACCACAATGGAGTTGATGCGCTGGTCCACACTTGTTGAAGACTATGGAATGGAATTAAGAAAAGGTTCTTTGGAGAGTCCTGCAACTGACGTTTTTGGTTATACAGAGGAAGGTGAAAAAAGGTGGAAAGACTTGAAAAACAGAGTTGTTGAACATGTAAGGATCTGGCATGTTGGAAATGACAATTTAGAAGCAAACTTTGGCAAATTTGAGCTTAAACTTTTATTTCTCAAATGTTTCTTTTAGATGTTATATCTTTAATTCTTCAGGATTCTTTTTTTTCCCCTATGCCTAGTGTGGTAGTGATGTTAAGTTTGTTGCTCAGATGTTTATTGTCTTATTTCCCAAGCACATCAGAATTTATCTTACCCCCTTGTCATTTTTTCCCCACCTCTTTTTAGCTCTTCAGAAAAGATCACTATGTGTTACCATGGTGCATTTTGAGAGGACCCCTCAAGAATACAAACGTTTATAGTATATAAACCAGAAGGAATTTCTTAAGAATGTGAGGGATGGATAGGGGTGGTTTCTCACTAGTACTGACTTGGTAGTTTTGGAAACATGTAACATGTTTTAAACCCGACCTCTGATATTCTTGGGTGTCACTACAAATTGAATTACGTAAACCTTCATCCACAGAACAAACGTGAGCCTTCTCTGTGCTACACTGTACAAAGAGCTGGGACACATGGGAGAATAAGACATGGTCCCTACCTTTCAAATGTTTAAAAATACATCACAGTGCAAGAGGCATTTATAAGTTATGTATTATGGTACAAGTATACATGGATGAGAGGGGAGCATATGGAGAGAGTTGATATGGAGAGAGTTGATTGGTGGAATGGTCAAGCTGGACTTATAGGAATTGATGTGTGAGGTAAGATTTGTGAGAAGGATATGTAGGTTCAGTAGGCAGATGGGATAGTCTGTGCTGGTTCACAGAGGCAGCAGACCAGCCAGGGAACTTGGCGACCTCCAAGGAAAGGGCTCAGTGAGAAAGGACTTTGGAGATATGGAAAAGGTCTTGGTCATAACAAAGTTTGCACACCCAATAGTAAAAGCTGAGAGGATAATGACCAGCATGTATTTTATAGAGAATCCTCTGGGAGTAAGTGTGAAAAGTGAATTTGGAAAGAGAAAAGACTGGAGATAAGAAGACTAGCTAATAGCTAAGTAAGAGGGGCTTTGTGGGCTTGAACTGAGTGGATGGAATGGAATTAACTATTTTAAAGCAGACAGACAATCGAATTTGGTCATAATGAAAGGATGAAGAAAAAGCAGGGAGTCTTGAATGATTATTCTTCCTGAGAGGTTGGTGTTACCATTGACCCTGATTAGTGATAGGAGGAGGTGTGGATGCTTCAAAGATGAGCTCATTTTTCTCCCCAGAACCCCATTTTTCCTTGTGAGTGCGGCTGCTTTGTTAGTAAGGTTAACATTAAGAATAACCAAAGGGCACCTCTGATTTTAGCACCACTTCCAGTGAAAATTGGGAAATTTAATTCAGGTTATCTTTATGTAGTATGATGATAGTATTTTGAGATGATCTTTTTAAAATTTTAGCCTTTTTTAAAAAAAATTTTAGCCTTTTAAACATTTGTATCATAGTTAGAAAAACTTTAGATTCTTAAATTTAGCAAAAATATTTTAGTACAGTTACAACTTTTAACAACTAATTTAGCTAAGCCTGTGTTTTAACTATATGTATTTAAAAAGAGTTGTAGAGTGTGCTCAGAATAACTTAAAAATAACCACAGAAGCCAAAATATCGAAATATTTAGTTTTGTTGTTGACATTTAGAACCGGTTTCATTCCAGTGGCAGACAACAGCAGAATAAAAGCTCTGAGCCTTGACGTTTTAATTAAAGCTACTTGGATAAGAAAACAAACGAGCTTTTGGCCTTACTGATAGCTGTGTCCTCCATACCTTTCTTCTTTCCTCAGAATATTAGAATAATGGCCAAGTATTACACAAGGATAACAATGAAGAGGATGGCGCAGCTTCTGGATCTTTCTGTCGATGTAAGGAGTACATACCATTGTTTGTGTAACCATTCATTTTGAAAATCAATTGACTTGTAAAAATTGAGTGAGCAAATCAACCTCATTTTATTACCTTATTTTAAGTTTATGTGATAGAAGCTTTCCCCAAGCTATCTTGAACACCAAAGAGTAGCCTAAATACCAAGTTATAGTTACATGAATATTATACTAGTTAACATCCTTACTCAAATACGTTAGTTTTACACTGATCAATTTGAAGTTAAAGTATATATTTCTATAATAAATACATCTAGGTTCAAAGTGAACTGTAGAAATAAACCATATGAGGGAGACTTGACTGCAGTTCCCCTGGAAAGGTGCTAGGACATGGTAGGGGAATATTGTATTCGGGTCTGGGTTTCATGTTGATAAAATGTACACCACCAAAGAGGTAGGAGTTAGGCGAAGTGTATAGTCAACAGGAGGCATCCTGACAATTTAACTGCAAACGAAGAACCTTGGAATAGTTTGGGTTAGAGGGCTTGATCCTTGGTTGGTTCATTAACTCTTCTCGTTTCTGGACAAGGGCACCAGAGGCCTTAGAAGTAAAGCGCCTTGTCCTTGGCTACCTAGTTAGCAAGTGGTAGAGTATATACCCTAACCAGTATTTCTGCAGACAAGCTGTATATACTGCACTTGGTGGGAAACACTGTAGAAGGTAGACCAAGTTGCTGTTACAAAGGCTCTTGAACGGTACCCACAGTATTAAGTTTGTGGGGAGATTCAAACTGAGCCCTAGACTCTCAGTAAGGTAAGTACATTTATTGCAGGAAATCAGTTTCTAACTATTAATAATGAATTTTAGCCCTGCATATTCTTGAATGAAGATATTAGAAAATACTTTCCTTAAATTTTGTCTAAATTATCATGTCTTAAACCAATTTGTCTTTCTCTCTCACAGGAGTCAGAGGCTTTTCTCTCAAATCTAGTAGTCAACAAGACCATCTTTGCTAAAGTAGACAGGTTGGCAGGAATTATCAACTTCCAGAGACCCAAGGATCCAAATAATTTATTAAATGACTGGTCTCAGAAATTGAACTCATTGATGTCTCTAGTTAACAAAACCACACACCTCATAGCCAAAGAGGAGATGATACATAATCTACAATAAGGGTCTCCGTGCCCTTAGTGCTTTTAGAAAAGAGTTAACATTGGAAGTCATTAAAAAAGAAAAAGACTTTTAATGGTGTATATGTTGGGTTTTTTTTCTTTTCTATTCTCAGCTCTTTTGTCTAAAATTTAAAAGATAGTGAATATGTTTGAGGCCCCTTTTGACCTTTCAATACCTTGATTTCATTGTTAACTTTGTATTTGGTGCAGAAATATACATTTCATCATCTGAGTACTCAAAAAATTGTCATAACTTAAATTTTTCTGTCATTTGAAACCTTTTTAGCTACTATTTGTTTTCATTCAGCTAGCAACCATAATTATTATAATAAAAGCAGTATATGCACGTTTACTTTCCATGGTTACCCGTGTTTCTAAACATTTTGTGGGATAGTGATTTAAATGTGTTTTTTTAAAATAAAATAAATTTTGTTGTAAAGCTATCGATTATTTAGTAGAATTTAAAAGCAACATAGAACCTGTAAGAACATTTGGGATAAAGTTGTGATTTGTGAAGAATCTGTATTTTAGTATTGTGGCAGAAAGTCTCTAGATTGTGTACAGAGCCATCTGGTAGGCTATAGACTCTTTTTTTATTTTTTTGAGTCAAGCTGTTTGAATCGCAGTAGTTTTATTTCCCCTTTCCCTGACTTGGCCAGTTGTTGAACTAACTGTATTGACTAAGTTTAATACACAAAGTCATTTTTCTACTTTGAACTTCCATGTCTAATTACCTCCTCAGTGCTCTAATTTCATTCTCTCCCTATAGGAATTTTAGTTCTATTATATGCACACTAGGTAACAAGCTAAAATGCATTAAAAATGACCCAAAAAAAGAGACTTCAGGGCACTCTCTTGGCAAATGATATAATCTTGACACTTTAAAAAAAAATTATCAAAAGTAGCTTTATTGTCAAACTTCTGAGATCACTTACTATGAGCAAATTTTAGAAGTTTTAAAATTTGATTTCAGAGAAAATGGGGGGGAAAGGTTAGGTTATTTAAAATGTATCTGAAGAAAGTAAAAGGTCTTTTTTTTTTCTTAATACAAGTGAAGAGGGGAGGGGAAAGACATTCTGGAAACAACAGTTTTCATAATTCATTTTCCATTTAATGGTCACTAAATTATTCTATTTCATGATCCCAGGACTGGAAGCAATTGTAGAATCTTTATTATTTTTGTTGCGTCATTGTGAATAATAACAGTTATTTTATTCTTTAGAAATTTAATGTATTGGTCACATTAATAACATTTGTTATCACAAGTAGCTTAGGTGGTAAAGAATCTGCCTGCAATGTGGGAGACCTGGGTTGGGAAGATCCCCTGGAGGAGGGCATGGCAACCCACCCCAGTATTCTTGCCTGGAGAATCCCATGGACAGAGTTGGACGCGACTGAGCGACTCAGCACAGCACACAACACATCTTTAAAAACTAACCAAAAATACGGCAAGCTCACAAACATTAGCATAGCACCAAGAATATAATTTTTAATTTTCTTTTGAATGGAAAGGATGGAAAATAAAATCATTTTGTATTGTTAATTTGTAAACTGAATTGGAACTAATTTGAATATGTTCTCACTAACTTCATCCTTCTAGGGACTCATTCCCCTCGTATGTGCCAAAGCTTGACTATTTGGCCAAATATGTTGCTATAAAGATCTCAAGTGCGCCTCTCCTTTTTTTTTTATTTTAACATTCTCACCCTCAGACTAAGCTTTTTGTGTGTTCTCATTTGGGGCCACTTGTAACTGCCCCAGTGACTAAATCCCACTTGATCTGGTTAACTGCTCATCCATTTTTTTGTTTTTTCTGTCCAAGCAAACAAGAATTACTACCACTTTCTTAGTGTTAAAAAGATCCATTAGCCTAAGGCAGTAAAATATTTGGGATGTTTAGAACCTAAAATCCTGCCTCCCCCCCCACCCTACCCCCACCAATTTCTGACCTAAAGCTGCATGCATGAAAAGGATAGAACCACCTGAATACTTGCCTTACTGTTTTCATTAGGTTACTAACCAGCAGGAGAGGTAACAGGGACTTTTTTTAATGAAACACCTTTCACCCTTTTATTTCTATATAATTTATGCTTTCAATCATTTCTGTAATTATCTTCAATTTCCATATGCTTTTTATTGAATCAAACTCATCTCTAAAATTGATACTGTTCCATTCTGTCTTACAAGTGCTAAATGTATGATAAAAGGACGTATTTTAAATTGTTTTCAGCTTCTGGATACAGCTGCAATAAAAGCACTAATTTGTGGTATTTAAGAAAACCTGGAGAATAAACATACTTTAAAAGATCATTTCTTTTTTCAATTCTTTTACTGTTTATAACAAAAAACCACAGATAATTACCTTTTTTCTTTCAAAATCACGTTACCTCTCTAATCCTGCTTTTAAGCGATGAGAAGACATTTTGTACGTTGCAACTGGTTGGCTTTTCCCCCTGGATTCTTCCTGATTTGAGGTTGGTGACAGGCTGTATCTTAACTTTATTTTGACTAAGGGGTTTCTCACTTAGCACACCTGCAAATCACCTGCAAGGCGTGTTCCAACATGGATTGCTGGCCCCACCCCCAGAGTTTCTGTGACATTTAATCTTGCAGTTGCAGTGAATTTTAATATCTAACAAGTTCTCAGGTGATGCAGATGCTGCTGACCCATGCACTACACTTTGAGAACCACTCCTTGACCATACTTACAGTAAATGCTAGAAAAGAACCATGTTAGGAGTGCCGATATATGCTATGGTGAGGATGAACTTTGAAACGTGCCAAGTGAAAAGTCAGATAGGAAAGATCATATATGGTATGATTCCATTACATGAAATACCCAGAACTGGTGAAGCCAAAAGAAGAAGAGCAAACTGGTGTTTTGCCAGGGGGAAGGAGGGAATGAAGTTACTATTTAATGGATAAGGGGTTTTAGTTTGGGGTGATAAAAACGTTATAGAACTAGATTCATGTGATGATTGTACAACCTTGTGAATGTACTATTTTCTACTGAATCACTTTGAAATGGTTAATTTTGTTATGTGAATTTCAAGAGGTTTTTCTTTCTAAGGTAAGATCATGGCATGTAAATGCAAAATATGCATATCAAAGATTTTATTCAACTTAGAGAACCAGTCAGATATTAAAACCAGTTCAAAGGGATATTTATATAAGAATAAAACTGCGAGCACTTCCCTGGTGGTCCAGTGGTTAAGGCTCTGTGCTTCCACAGAAAAGGGCACAGGTTCAATCCTTGATCAGGGAACTAAGATCCCACATGTTGCGTGGCATGGCCAAAAAAAATTGTTCTGGCAGAAGAAAATTTACTTAGTTCAGAAACTTAGATCTACATCAAGACATGAATAGCACCAATGAGAAATTTTAGAAGGATAAAAAATATCTTATTCTCAAAGATAATTGTTTATTAAAAGCAATAATAATGACAACATACTGGGTGATCATAGCATATGTATAAGTGAAATAAACGACAGCAATACCACAAAGGATGGGATACTCTGATGTAAGTTACCTGTGCTACCTGTGCAGCAGGATCTTTTTATTTAAATGTGCGCTTAATTTAAAAATGTATACTGCAAGCTCTAAGGGAACCACTAAACTGTTTAAAAGATATAATTAATGTACTACAAGAGAGAAAACGGAATTGTAAAATGCTCAATTAAAATCAGAGATGGCAGAAGATAGAAAACAGTAACAAGCGTGTTAAAAGTACAGAGATGGAGAAAGATATGCCATGCTAACACCAAAGGCAAGCCGACTTACCTTTTATTAATTTCAGACAAAGCAGACTTCAGGTAAGATACTAAGGGATAAAGAAAGAAAGTGAAAGTGAAGTTGCTCAATCGTGTCCAGCTCTTTGCGACCCCATGGACTGTAGACTATCAGGCTACTCTGTCCACAGGATTTTCCAGCCAAGGGATAAGAAGGGGCATTAAATAATGATAAATGGGCTAATTCTCTAAGAAAACAGTCTAAATCTCTATGCACCTAACAAAACAGTGTCAGTATGGAAAACTTAAAATATTACCCAATGTTTTACTTTATCCCAGGAGTACAACATTCCTAGATTCAAATTGTAAGCAGAAGAGTGGGTGGCATGGGTAAGAGACATGACCAGAATGTTAAGAGTGGATCATGAAAGGATAGAGTAGTTCATGAAACAGTATCATTAAGATGACTAATGTCTGAAGCTGCTGATGTCTGATCAGGATTGAACTGTTACCAAATGCTTTTCCACATCTATCAGATTTAAAGGGTTTCTCTCCAGTATGAAGTCTCTGATGTTGAGTAAGATGAGTGCTCTGGCTAAATGTTTTACCACATTTGCTGTGTTCATAAGGTTTCCTCCAGTATGAATTCAGTGATGTTCAGTAAGGGATGTTTTCAGGGAAGTCCTTCCCACATTCACTGCATGTATAGGGTTTTTCTCCAGTGTGAATCCTCTGGTGTTGTGTAAACATTGAGTGGGCACTGAATGCTTTTCCACATTCATTATATTTATAAAGCTTTTCCCCAATATGAATTCTCTGGTGTTGGGTAGGGTGTGTACTTCATCTGAATGCCCTCCCACCATCACTACACTTACAGGGTTTCACTCCCATGTGAATTCTCTGATGTTGTGTAAGAGATGAGGTATCAGTGAAGGACTTCCCCAATCAATGCATTCATAGGGTTTCTCCCCACTGTGAATTCTTTGATGTTGAATAAAGGATGAGTAGTCACTTTTCCTATATTCATTACATATATAAGGTTTCTTCCCAGTGTTGCTGTTAAGTGATGCTGAACAGATGAATTTACAGTGAATGCTTTCCTACAAATTTTACATTTACAGGGTTTTTCTCCAATATGAGTCCTCTGATATTCAGTAAGACATGAATTCTGGATAAATGCTTTTCCACAGTCATCACACTTACGAGGTTTCTCACCAGTATGAATTCTTTCATGATAAAGTTTGAACGGTCACTCAAATTTTTTCCGAAGTCACTACAATTATGCTTTCTTTTTAGAAGTTCTTTGACTTAATTGGAGATAAATTCCATTTGACATTTTCCCCAAATGGATCAAGTATATATATGTAGTTTCTCTTCTGAACAAGTAATATGCTTTGGGATAAGTTTATATCTTAAAACTTCTCTCAAATTCATTAAAAGTATGCCCATTTTCCTCACAAGATACTTTTCATGGGCAACTATTACTTGCTGGAAATCACTGGTTTGGGCAAGAGATTTTTTGTTTTGTTTTGAAATTTTGCCTGTAGAGTTCTCCTTCTGCTTTTCTATCTTGGCCTCAAATTCACAGATTCCTTCAAATAAATATCCTTTGGACACATCTCTGAGCCTTTCAATGATGACAGAGATGTTGCTGCTTACTCAAAAGTATATTCTACTGATCTCTCTGGTATCTGCTCTGGTCTTCATATCTGAGGGGAATAAAAACTTTATAAAAACATTTTCTGTGCTGGGGAACTGCACTCAGGATTAAAAAAAAATAACCTTACTAAAATTAAAATGCATGTTTACAGTCTTGAAATCTGAGAAAATAATAAGCCAGTGGAGTAGATAAATAGAGGCAGAAGTGGTAGGAAAGAAGCTGGCCCAACAGGCAAAGACTCTGAAAGCTGAAAAAAATATTTTAAAGATGTAGAAATTTAACCTCATTTAAAGATGAACACGTTTAGAACTAGAGAGGTTATGTGATTAACCTAAAGATACAGAAGTTATCAATGAGATGGTCAGATATAGAACTTCGGCTTTGTCCACTATACTACCACAATATCTGGAGACCGAACAGAGCTTAAATGAGAGAATGGACAGGTACCTCTTCAAAATACAAATAATGAAGGGGAAGCATAACAGTATTAGAAAATGCACAAGAATGAATGCTGTCAGAGTGACAGCACCTGGAGAGAAGCCATTAAGGAATGCAACAACAGCACCTGCAAAAGCAATGTACAAAGGAATAATCACTGAGGAAGGTCTAAATCTGAACAGAACGGCAGAATTTAAGGCATTAAGGAGAGCTCTTTGGACAACATTTTTGAGATTGCATTCCTAAACATTCACCCCTAAGTTGCACATACAGATTTATCCCGCTCTGAATAAGTGCCTCTAGAGACATCAACATCTCACTAGATCTCCACAATTCTTTGCTGGGCTGAGACTAGTTTCAGAAACTGAGAATTCTGCTAATTGGAAAAGAAAATACACAACAAAATAAAAACTGTCATTACTTAAATATTTTGAAATGTTTCAAGCACTATTAGTTTTTAAAAGGATATAATCTGAATCTCCCAAAAGTCTGTGTTGAAGGACAAAGACTGACCTCCAGTCAACAGAAAAGACAAGAAAAGAAAAGAGAAGATACAAACAGAGCCTGAGGAGGTGTTATCGAACTGGTTGAAAATGGAAGGGCAGTGCTCGCTTCGGCAGCACATATACTAAAATTGGAACGATACAGAGAAGATTAGCATGGCCCCTGCGCAAGGATGACACGCAAATTTGTGAAGCGTTCCATATTTTTAAAGAAATTAAAATTAAAAAAAAAAGAAAATGGAAGGGCAGTATGACAAGGTGATCTAAGATCACAGTTAACATTTGGGTGGAATCATTAACTAGAGACAACAGCATTTTCACCGATCATAAACATAAGAGATGTTCTGGTGCCAAGAGAGGTAAGGCACTAAAGAATTGTTCCTTTCTCTCTCTTTTTTTTTTTTTTTTTTTTTAACAAATACAAACCTCTGAGAAACCCAAATGAATAGTCACTTAAATTGTGGAAACCACTTTGCTTCCTTAATTAAAGATTTGCATACTCAATTTTCAGCAAGTGTTAAGAAATCTTGGAAAGGTGTAGATTATAGTGTACGGATAAATGCAAGTCCTTCACAAGGCCTGCAAAAAAACAATTGCTTCAAGTCAAATTTGGGGTTTCCAAGCAAACATTTTGGCAAAGGCTCACCGTCTAGGGGTTGCAGGTGGCAGTCCCGAGACTAAAATCTGGCCCACTGCACCAAGGCTGCTGTCACAACCAGGAAACTCTGAGTCCGTTCAGATCTTTTAAGCACGTTACATTCCTTTCCCTCTCCGCCTCTGCTCTTCAGGAGCCGAGCGGGTGCCCTGGGGCTCCGCGGCTTCTGAGAGACCTGGGGTCCAGCTCCCCGCCAAGCCCCAACGCCTAATGGCCGCTGCTCCCGGTCGGAGTGGAGGTGGGACAGCAGGGCCTCGGGCCGCACCGACCTTATGTGAAACCAAGCTCCAGGATGCCTTCCTGAGTCTGTGGCTACTCGCGCGACGCTCCCAGACCGCTTGGCCTGAGCGTACAAAATCCCCAGACAACTGAACTGCAACTCCCAGAATGCACCGGGCCAAGCCGCTTCCGTTTCCGTTCTCAGGGACTTCTGGGAAAAGGAAGTCCCTGAGAAATCTCCGCGTCCGCTTACTTCTCCCCCTGGCTGAGCAGAGGGGGCGGTGTCGGAGGCGTCTCAGCCAACCAGGGCCGCAAGCCAGAATCTCCATGGTAACCGCCGAAGCCCACTCACCTCGGCGATGCTCCCAGTGCAGGCAGAAGCTTGCGTCCGAGGTTTGGGGTTCTGGCCGGCGTTCCGCTTCTGGGGATTGGTGTGCGCTTGACGGCCTCTCCGCGCTCAATCGAACAGGCCCTGGGAAGAAAAGACAGTGTAAAAACTTTACAGACGTTAGAGGACGCTGTGGTCCTTTGGATACTGTTTCTAACAAATTGTAAAAAGATATTTTTGAGAATCGGGGACAGTGGAAGGAGGAGCTGGGTATTAGATAACATTAATGAGTGAACGTCACTTTTGGCATGTCTCAGCAGATACTTCAAAAGCCATCCAGAGGTCGACTGAGTTTGTTTTTAATCTGCCAAGAGCTCAGGCAGCCTGGAATGCTGAGTGAAGAATATGTGGTGCGGAAGAGATCCACGAAATACTTCAGCCCCTGAAAACAATCAAGTCCCCGATTCAGGGCCTTTGCAGCAGTAACAGTGGGGTGTCCTGTCCTGCTATTTTATTTTCTCATTTTCTCTCTCTGGCCAAACCTGCAAAGAATATGACTGAACCCTATTGTAACTGCGAATGTTTGTTTTCTGATTACAAATGTGACAGCATGTTCATTATGCAAAATCTGAAAAATGCAGAAAAAGTATATATAGAAAAAAATACCAGGAGGAAATACTATTTTGGGCTTCAGGGATTATGGGCTTAAAAATATTTTTTATCTTATTTTTTTCCATATTTCCCAAATTTTCTGCCATGAATTAGAATTACTGCTGTATCATAAAAAGTTTTTAAAGTACATACTTTGCAATTTATAGAAAGGTCATATGGCAAGCATTACATCTACTCACAAAGTTGGGCATAGAACCAGGTGATACTTCAGAGCTGATCACAAACAACTTCACAAATAGCAAAACTGGTATACAGAATATGGTATGCCATTAGTGACTCTAGCAAGATGAAAAAAATGCGAGAGTGTAGTGCAGAGTCAGTCAATGCTGGCACTTTACTGGTGAGAAAAAGGGAACGTGTCAATTGCTAAGATGCTCGGGTGAGCTCAGAAGAAGTCAGCAAAATCACTGTCCTGTTGAGCAAGCCCAAATTGTCTACCCACAGGATCATGAGCAAATAAATGACTGCATTAAGCCACTAAGATTTGCGTTAGTTTGTTAAGGAGGAAAAGCCAAACTAGCAAACACTTATCCCGACACTGTAAAGTCGTCTGCCCTTTCTCCCATGGATTTGAAGTCTCTCCAATACCTCAAGTATGTTTTTGTAGAATCAGGGATCTGTTCTTGGATTTCTGTTGTGGGCCCAGTCCAGGCTGCTTTGTGACCCTCCGAACACATCCTGGTTCCAGGTGCTTTCAGTTGCAGGGTTTTGCTCTTCACACCTGGATCTCAAGAAATCAAGGATTTGATGGCCATAAATACCACTCCTGATTTCAAATTTAGATTCTGAAAAGGGAATTGGCATACCCCTACAAGTGTTTTCAAAAACTTGTGCATGGGCATTTTCCTGTGTGATTTTCCCACGTTTAAGCAGATTCTCAAAGGGTTTCTTGCCCTCTCCAAAATTGTTGAGCTGAGGCTAAAGGAAACTGGTGTGGTTTCTGGTCAGCCTCTCTTTGGGGGCACTGGGTGGCAGCAGAGGAAAGAGCACAGCCGAGCTCAAACTCAAAGGCCGGGGAGGCCCCCTGCGTTCCTTCTGTGCTACAGCTCTTAGCTGTGTTTGGCTGTTTTGCGGTTTATTGGTTTGTGCTGTCTTCTTTCTCTCGCAATGAGCTTCATCAGGTAAGGCTTTGGACTCCGACACCTGGCTTTAGCGAAATGCCCCGAGCCTGGAGTTAGAAGTGGGTTTAGCAGAGGCACCCGACCACTGGGGTGTGGTCAGCAGGCGTGCATGGGATTCTGTGTGAGTTACTTAGTGCCTTAGGGCTCTGACTGGGGGGTCAACGTCTCTGACAGGCAAGATCATTAACACATACACGGCCTGGTGCAAGGTGGGTGACTGGCTATAAAAACACAAATTTCTTTCCCTTCATTGTAACCCCCTTCCCCGAGGGCCACACAGTATTCCTCCTGGAACTATGGCCGGCACAGGAGGAAAAACACGAACTCTCCAACAGGCTCCAGGAACTTGAAACCTTGGGGTACAGTGGGGGGTGAGAACGCATTGGACAATAATGAGGTGTCCAAAACTTGCCATTTGTGCAGAAGCACCACAGCCAGTGTCAGCGGCCTAAATAGCACGCAGCGTCCTCGGAGCTGCAGGACTCAACGCATCACTCTCGAGCACAGGCTGGCAGAAGCACCCTCTCGGCATTTGCCGGCCAGGACTCAGACCTCTTTGTGCCTGGGGCAGCTGCTTTTGGCTTGATGAACACAGCAAGTCACTGGGGCAAGGGGTGGGGGGGGGCGCACAGAACACCTGAGGCGGGGGGCCCATATCCATCAGTGCTGTGCTGAGTCACTCAGTCGTGTCCGACTCTTTGAGACCCCATGGACTGTAGCCCACCAGGCTCCTCTGTCTATGGGGATTTTTCCAGGCAGGAATACTAGAATGGGTTGCCATGCCCACCTCCAGGGGATCTTCCCAACCCAGGGATTGAACCTAGGTCTCCCACATTGCAGGCAAATTCTTTACGGTCTGAGCCACCAGGGAAGCCCCAGAATACTGGAGTGGGTAGCCTATCCCTTCGCCAAGGGAACTCCCTGATCCAGGAATTGAACCAGGTTCTCCTGCATTGTGGGTGGATTCTTTACCAGCTAAGCTACCAGGGAGGCCCAGTGAGGGCTGGACACGTGAGGAACTTTGCTGCTGCCTGGTCAATACCACCCCTCAATCACCCAGCAGGTGTCTAGGAGCCAGGTGCAGCAGGGAAGACCCCCCACACACACACTTTGGAAAAGGATGCCAGTTCATGCAACTCTACTCTGAACTTGTCTTAACACTAGCCCCTTGGCAGAGCTGCCCCAGACTCCCCCCCCACCAACCCCAGACACAGCAGTGATGTGGAAGACAATTAGGTGAGCTTGACCGGGAGGTAGAAGCAGAGTTTGAATGGAAGAAAAGAGGGTCTGTGAAGAAGGCAGGTGGGGCTGCACGTACAAAGGTCAGAGAAAGCAGCCAGGTGGTCCGTATAGTTGGGCACGGGCAGGGGCTGTGTGGGGGCTCAGAATACACCCCTCCAGGCAGGATACAGGCTCCAGAGCATCCCCACACTGTGGCCTTGACCATTCACTAATTTATCCATAACTCATGTTACTGAGCATCTCCAATGTGCTGGCCATCACCCCAGGTGCTGGGGAAGCAGGTGGAAAATGTGCCCCATGACCCCTGGGAGCTTCAGTTCTTGCAAGGAGGCAGATGATAGACAAGTAAGATGAGTTTCGGTGTAAATTAAGTGGGATTGGCCATGCATATGCCTGTGGGAAGAGCTTTCTAACAGATTGGTGGGATGTGCAAAGGCTCTGAGGCAGGGTGCTTGTCTGAGGAGAGTCAGAGCCCAGAGTATCTGCAGAGCGATGAGAATAGAGGGGACAACCAGGTTATGAGTATCACGAAGCTTTGGATTTCATTCTAAGTGAGATGAGAGAAGAATGTCATGGCCAGGTCCTTCCGTGGCTGAGGGCAGCTGGAAGACGGCAGGAGAGGTTGGGAGGCTATTTACCATAATCCAGGCCCTGGTGAGGTAGTTCAGACCAGCGGGAGGCAGGGTGGTGGTGCGTGTGATGTTGCTGTTCAGTTGCTAAGTTGTATCCGACTCTTTGCAACCCTATGAAGGAGCATGCCAGACTTCCCTGTCCTTCACCATCTCCCGAAGTTTGCTCAAATTCATGTCCATTGAGTCGGTGATGCCATCCAACCATCTCATCCTCGGTCATCCCCTTCTCCTCTTGCCCTCAATCTTTCCCAGCATCAGGGTCTTTTCTAATAAGTCAGTTCTTCACATCAGGTGGCCAAAGGATTGGAGCTTCAGCTTCAGCATCAGTCCTTCCAATGAATATTCAGGGTTGATTTCCTTTAGGATGGACTGGTTTGATCTTTTCGCAGTCCAAGGGATTCTCAAGAGTCTTCTCCAGCACCACAATTCGAAAACATCATTTCTTTGGCAGTGATGGGAGTATGTGAGGGGAGTGTTGGGTTTGGAATACATTGTAAACGTAGAGCAGGAAGAAATCAAGGAAGGATGTGGGATTTGTGAAAAGGAGCCAAGCGGAGTTGACACTGCGATTTGGCCTGAGCATTTAGAATAACATGGCCTCTTACTGAACGGGAAGCCCGAGGTTTCAGGATTGAATGGAAGGCTCTTCTTTGGATGTGACATGTGAGAGGTGACCTCAGAGTCTTCAACAGAGGAAGCAGCTGGAGCTGGGGAGAAGAGGAGCTCTGTGGGGAGACAGCAGGAAGTATGGGGGAGAGACCACCCAAAGAGGTGAGCCCAGGGGCACCCAGCTTCCAAAGGTGGGGGTAGGTACCTCCTGCACAGGACCCTGAAGAGGTGCCGTGAGCAAGGTCCTGAGGCTCGGTGAGGAAGTGTTTAGGGGCTTAATGCTGCGCCATCAGGCTCTCATGTGCCCTGCCCCCCACATTCTCCCAGTGCCTGGGATCTCTTGTTTGCCTCCCCTCCTTGCCCCCTCCCCTCTGCTTATTGGGTTTCTGGCTGGAGTCCCCAAACAGGACAAGCAGGAAAAACTGGCCTGGTCCGGGGGACATCAGTTTCTACTTGGCTACTGGGCTTTGAAGAGGGGGGTTTCTGGGCCACCCTCTGGGATGTGGAAGCTTCAGGTGTGACCTCCAGGAAACAATCCCCCTGCCTATTATTTGAGAGCCTCTGTCTGCAGGGGCTCAGCCTCCTCCAAGAAACCTGTCCTCTCAGGCCACGTGTAGAAAGATTCCAGCGGGGCACAATCCTTGAAGGACAAATTAATTTTGCCGTTTGGATTATTATTTCAAGAAAGAAGAAGAGATAAAGCGCTGTATTCGTCACCTTTAGAAGCAGGCGCACGGCACAAAAGCATGTTGTAC
Organism: Muntiacus reevesi; assembly: GCF_963930625.1. NCBI lineage: Eukaryota > Metazoa > Chordata > Mammalia > Artiodactyla > Cervidae > Muntiacus > Muntiacus reevesi. The sequence goes on along the minus strand of NC_089266.1, from coordinate 13,169,180 downwards.
GATGCACACCGCCTAATCAGCAGATCTGTTCTGGGCTGTGGTCGGTCCGGGCGCAGCGTGGGGCTCAGGGTTAGAAATTCTGTGGAGGCCAGAATTTCTGAAAAGGGAGGCGGACAAAGAACGTGGCAGTGGAGAGGGGGCGGGAAGACAGCAGCTCACAATTGCCGAGAATGTCAGAGCAGAGGCTGGTGAGAGGTAGAGAGAGAAAGGCAGGCCTGGGGTGGAGGGAAAGAAAACCAGAGCCTGAAGGGCAAACGGACACACTTGGGAGGAGACTCACCGCCCGAGTCTTGGCACATGAGACGTGGCATCAGTCTCCGGCTTTGGATCTGTCGACCACAGCAGGTCTCTCCTTGGAGGGTTCCTATAGAGAAAGCTGAGTGCTGAAGAATTGATGCTTTTGAGCTGTGGTGTTGGAGAAAACTCTTGAGAATCCCTTGGACTGCAAGAAGATCCAACCAGTCCATCCTAAAGATCAGTCCTGGGTGTTCACTGGAAGGACTGATGCTGAAGCTGAAACTCCAATACTTCGGCCACCCGATATGAAGAACTGACTGATTAGAAAAGACCCTGATGCTGGGAAAGATTGAGGGCAGGAGGAGAAGGGGGCGATAGAGGATGAGATGGTTGGATGGCATCACCGACTCAATGGACCAGTTTGGGTAAACTCCGGGAGTTGGTGATAGACAGGGAGGCCTAGCGTGCTGCGGTTCATGGGATCTCAAAGAGTCGGACATGACTGAGCGACTGGACTGAACTGAACTAAACCTGTTTCTTGACCCCAACCTCCACTTGGGGGGACACGGACATTGTGGGAAGGGGGACAGAGCAAACTCAGGCCTGGGTTCACTGGCGTCTCCTCCAGGCCTCATCCTGGGCTTGCTGGGTCCTGTCCCAGCCAAGAATCCCCCACCCTTAAAGAGTTCCTCTTAGTAATTTGCATTTGCATCCTCACCTGGCCATGGGCTGTCATCTTCACTCTGTCTCTGTTATCCTGGGAGTTGAAATCAGTTTCTTCCCACATTTGCCAGAGTCTTGAATAAAGTCTCTCTTGCACTTTCTAACAAGTGTCCAGTGAATAATTTGTCCTTAACAAGGGTTGTGAGAGGGCAGCCGTGAGTGTCTAGTGGGGGCCTGGCAGGAGTGAGAGCTGTGTACACAGTTGTGTATATTCCCTTGTGTAGCCGAAGAGGTGGTGGGACAGGTGAGGGTCAGCCCCAAGGCATGAACCCCAGAGCTGGGTACCACACTGGAGCTCTGGGGGATGCCCAGAAGTGGCACTGGTTGGACAGGCGCTATGGGAAGAGCAAGAGGCCTGCTTGGACAGGAGGAGCAGCATCTCAGGCAGGGTGGCTGGTGGAGTGACGCTGGGGTCCCTTGAGAAGCACCACTGACTCCCGTTCTCAGAGGGGCTGCAGGAGGGCAGCGTTCACAGCCTGTCTCCCCTCTGCTCCTCCCTTCTTCCTGGTGCTTCCTTTTCACTCTCATAACAGGGAAACCGAGTTTTGCATCCTTTGCCAGGATCATTTGGAGTCAGGTGCCTGACTTTAAAGGTTGATGCAGGAAACGTGCTTCATGGTACTCAGAAAGTTACCGACACATGCTCCTTCCCAGTGATGTGGCCTCAAGTGTTTTCCCCTGGGTTTCTGGACCTTGTAGGCAAAGCTGGGTCTCCACCTGTCTGACCTCTGATGTATTTCTGAGGCCCGGAGACCCAGGGAGAATGTGATGGTCTGAAGCATGTGTCTGGTTAACCCCTCATTAACACGTCTGAAATGCAGTGTCTTGGAGCCGTCACACCAGCCATCACAGGCATCCGCCCGGCCAACCTGGCTCTGATCTGCCTGTGCCTGGGGTGGGCTCTCCCTCTAGAAGTCTGCTCTGGACATTGCTGGATGGATGGAGCACCTGGGCCTCCTCCCTGCTCTCCTCCCCTGTCCAGCCCGTCCCCAGAGTGTGAAATCTGGTATTTTTCAACTCCAAGCAGCAATCCAGGTAAGGCAAAAAACAGTTCTCTGGAGCTGGGTTGAGAAGCTAGTTGGGTGAAGTAATGAGTTGAAATGGACTTGACTAAGTGCCAAGTTGTAGCTGAGTGTCCTGGAGACTGGACATCTGATTCAATTAAGCTTTAATACATTTTTTGAGGTGAACTGTTAACACTGTTGTTTTTAGTTAAGAGTCAGCTTTTACAGAGAATGACACCAGCCTCCTGAATAACAAAGGAGCAAGACCCAGGAATGCTCCCAGTGTGTGTGTTGGGGTGGGGAGAAGGTGGGGCTGCTGTCATCTGGATGTGGGGGAGCTGTGGGGCTGAGCAGAGGCAGCGGGAGTGCAGAAGCCCAGAGGCAGAGAGATTGTGCAGCTTGGTGAAAAGGCAATGCACTATCTCGAGTGGAATTCGAGGTACACAGTCATAAGCCACACAAAACTTGCAGCAGATTCCCCCAAATATTCTTTCACACCCTCTGCACCCTGTTTGCTGACTTGGGGTGTCCTGCCAAGGGTCACCTCATGGACTAGAGATCAGGCCATGTCCTTGGAGCTCTGGGTGCGTCCAGCAATCAGCTGACCCATTCCATGGGAGCCTATGTCCTTACCTGAACCCTGCTTTATCAAGGAGATGCCTCAGCTCTGGGGCCTGCAGAGGACTGGGGCAGGGAACAGGGTTGGAAGGTTTAGCCAGTCACCGTGGCTCAGCGTTCAGCGCTCGCCCACTTCCAAGAGGAAGTCTGGGAACGGAGCCCAGCTCCTGGCGCCAAAGCTTTGCTTCTGCCCTTCCTGACTCTAGAAATTGGGGGCCAGGTCCCTGACCTTGCCAGCCTACACCCCTACCCACTGTCTTGAACCTGTTGGGGGGCTCTGGGAACCTGGACTGATGCCCCGGGCTTGTGCCAGGCACACACCGAGGCTCCTCATGGCCAGCAGGTGGCGATGCAGGAGCGCTGGAAGGGCAGAGGGCTGGGCTTCCTCCCGGTGGGACCCCCACTTCCTGCAGCCTTCGCTGAAGCCCCAGGTGGTTGCTGAGGCTCCCCTGCTGGCTGGGAAGTGTGCGCTCAGGGTAAGCGGTCAAGCTGTAGTGCTGGGAGCGCTGGGCGAACAAATGCAGAAGCCAGAGCTCTGGGAAGCCCTCCACACTTCCCCGTGTTTTCTGTCCTCTGTGTTCAATGCTTCAGGGGTGGTTCCACTTAAGCAAGCTGGTCAGCCCTTGATGCCTGTTTCATAGATGGGATAGTAGAGGCTCAGGTCAGGGGCAGAACCAGGGTGCTCACATGGCGGCCCTGAACGGGCCAAGGCAGAAAGTCAGCATGTTCTTGCCATTTCTGTTCTAAGCTCTGGAGTCTCAGGTCGGCCTGGGGCCCTCGGTCTCCAGCCTGTCCATCAGGCCAAGGGTGTGTGCAGGGCTGGCAGGGTGGGTGTCTATGAGCATGCAGGGGTGTGAGGTGTGGATGTGTTCCCTGTGAATGAATGTCTGGGTGTATCTCACAGTCTGTATGTGTCTGTGTATCTGAGTGTGTGAGCAGTTCCTGGGTCTTGTAAGCTTCATCTTTTCCTTGGTCTAAGATACTTAGACAAGTAGTCTCACAAAAGCACCTGCAAGACAGGTCCAAACCATTTCCTCTGCTCAAAGGGAGCACCCAGTGTCTGCAGGTGGAGATGTCCTCACCCTTCATGTGACTTCACTTGACCCTGTTCCCGCTGACCCTGGAGGTGCCCCCGGGATGGTGACCATTCTAGGAAGGAGATGTTCGGTGAAACTCATCAACTCCACGTTGCTTCTAGGAAACAGTAGTAACTTTGCTCATATTCAGCAAGTCCAAGTTGCCTCAGCTTGGAGGTCATGCGGCCAGGCTTCCTGGTGCCAGCGGGTGACTCAGCTCGAGAAGGCACCCCACCCACCCACAGCCCTCACAGGCGGGCCACGTCCCGCCTCTGCAGGGCCAGCACGCGGGTTCTGTTCCCTGGCTGCGTCACCCAACCTCCTGGGGACCATCTCACCTCCCACTACCCTATGCTGGGGATACATGGGGTATGGAGGGTGGGGCCCACAAAGCCCTGCAGTAATTGATTAAGACAAGCTGGGCACTGGTAGCAGCTGACTCAAGGAGCTGAGCAACTTGAGAAGCGACGGCCATCAAACACGCCAATGGCCCTGGCAGGTCGAAGGATGAGAGAGGAGGGCTGGAGGGCTGGAGGGCTGCAGAGCCGGGACTTGGGGGCCGTTGGGCCTGGACAGCTGCTGGCCTCTCCTGGGATTTTCATCAGTTGGCACCCCTGCAAACCTGTGTGGGAGCAGGAATGCTGAGTCACAGGTCCTTGGTCAGCTTGTAGAGACGTTTTAACATGTGCAACGTGAAAGATCCTGCTAAGAGAGAGGATCCCAGGTGTGTGCATTTTGTTTACAGGAAGAGGCTGGGTGGGGATCAAGAGGTCATGAGCAGAAGCCCGAGTGGGCCCACGGGTCCCACCAGAGTGCCCAGAAAGAGAAAGTCTGAGGTGTACCCAAGAGTGCCCCATCTGTGCCCAGTTAGACTGCCCTGAATGTCCCCGTGGGCAGCGAGCAGGTCCCCAGCTTTGAGTGCCTTGTGGACCCGCTATGGGGCCGTCTTTCCAGACAGTGAACCTCACCTGCTCTCAGGGCAGGGCTGAGTCCAACCTACCTGTTCTGATCATCCCACGTGAGGGTCCAGAGCTCCCGTAGGCAGTGTGTGAGTGGGGTGCGAGGCCTTGCCCAGAACACTCGCCCTTGGTCCAGACCCTCGTCACTTACATGTCTCATTGCCCAGAGCCCTGCCCACACCCTCCCAGGAGGATTCCCAACAATGGTTCTTGGCTGCATGTCCTGTGTTCCAACTCAGCTTAGATGTCCCCTACCAGGCTGAGCAAGCTGCTCTCCAGCAAATGCAGGAAGGGGTGTCTGGGCCCAGAGTACATATCCTCCTCTGTACAGATGAGAAATCTGCTATCCCACTGGTGCAGTGCTCTGCATTCCTTGGACTTAGGAAGACTTCTGTGATCCTGGTTGCCCCAGTTGTCCCCTTCAGGCCTCTAGAAAGATTTCCCATTCCCCCACTCCACCCCCTGCCCTTGTTGTTTAGTCACTAAGTCATGTCCTACCCTTTTGTGACCCCATAGACTGTAGCCTGCCAGGCTCCTCTGTCCATGGGATTTCCCAGGCAAGATTATTAGAGCGGGTTGCCATTTCCTTCTCCAGGGCATCTTCCTGACCCAGGGACCGAAGTCTTTGGGTCATCGATGTCCATTAGCAGGACAGGTCCATTAGCATTAGCAGGTGGATTCTTTACCACTGAGCCACCAGGGAAGCCCGCGCCCTGCCCTTCTGCCAACCAAAGTCCACTCGGGGGGGCCCAAAGGGATGCTCAGCACCAGTACCATCTCCACCAGACTGACAGAAGTCAGAAGTCGGTGCTGATGGCCTGCCCTCTCTTGCAGAAGGATGGGTGGGGGTACTGGTGAGAAGCAAACCCTCTGGTTTCCATTCAATGCCGTTTGGTCCACACGAACTCGGAAGGAAGCGGCTGCATTCTTGTTCACGGCACAGAGCGAGGTGTCCCAGGGCGCTCTGCAGACTTCACCTTCAGAGATTCTGTCCGCCTGCCCTGGTAGAAGTTGGAGACCCCACACCCAGGCTGCTCTGGCTTTGAGGGTCCCTGACAGGTTCTGATGGGCCTCAACCCTCGAGGGGCTGGGGGTCCTGCAGGGGAGGGTGGGATCAGCACTGAGTCCTGCTTCTGTGTTGGGTCCGTGAGAGCTGAGACGGCAGAGGAAGGGCTAGGCTGAGGGAGTTGCTTGTGGATGGGGCCAGCTGCCCCACTCCAACCTCCCCACCGCTGGCTGCCGCCTTGACCCACTGCTGCCCCAAGTCTAAGGCCTCTTTGTTGACAAGCAGCCGTTCTCTTGCTCCAGCCCTAATCCAGCTCCAATTAGAGAGAGAACATGTGCTTTGGCTGAATGGCCCGGCTGGTGGCAGAGCCCGAAGGCTTGCTCACCCGCTGGCCGGCTGGCCTCGCACAGGGGCCCTGCCTTGGTTTGCGGGACTAAGACTATGAGAGCCGTGGCCACTCTGTATAGAAACCAGAGTGCCCGAGGGGCACCTCTGCAGGCTCCAGGCACCGCACCCTGTCTGCAGCCAGAGAAAAGGGGATGGAAGGAGTGAGTGTGTCTGCAGGATGGAGGAGGGTCAGGTCACACCAGCCAGAGGGTCAGGAGTGGGGCAGCCTCCGCCTCTAGGCGAGGAGGACTTGTAGGGGCTCTGCCCAGGTTGCCAGGAGAGGGTCTCCTCCAGCAGGAAAACTGACTTTTCAGTGAAGTCGTAGCTTTTGGAAGCACAGGTTGGGGAGGAGGCAGTGATAATCCTAAAGGGGTCATGCTAGGGTCTTATCAACGTCATCACAGCCTCGCCCACCCAGAGCACCTAACATGATGCTCCCAGCCACTCTGGGTGGGCTGGGCCGCCCTCACATTGGCTTAGAGCCCCTGGCCAGGAGGCGGGCAGCCCATCTTTTTCAGGATGCCAAGCTTGCCCTGCCTGGGCCTGTCCTGCTCTGGTGGCTTCTGTGGCATCTCATTCGCTGCTGTGTGACATCGGGCAAGTTCCCCAACCTCTCTGTGCCTAAATTTCTTCACCTGTAAAATGGGCACGATTACAGGACTAGCAGCCCAGGAACTGTTGAAGGCTCTTCCTTCCTGGAGCCAGGCCGGTCCATGAACTCGGCAATGTGAGCCCAGAAGGATGAGGAGGTAGTGGCCAGCTGTGTCAGACGTACATTCCATGGAGGAAGCCTTTGGGGAGAGCTCTTTGTGGAAAGAGCTTTCTTCCTTTTGTGTATTAGCAAGTTAGCACAGAAATAGCCAGAGCTTCCTAGACCTACGTGATATAGGTTCAGAGCCTTCAATGATGGGCTCTGGGGCAGAATTGAGCCGCCTCTGAGGTTCAAGGATGAGCCCTCACATAGTGAGTGGTCAGCCTGGGGCAGGCAGTTGAGGATGCAGTGATCGAGAAACAATGGAGAAATAGATGACAAGGGAAGAGAGGGGTGGGGACAGGCTGAGTGGACACTCAGTGCCCCTGGCTAAGGTTGTCACCAATACCTAGAGGAAAGGCCAAGACCACCCCCAACTCTAACCTCTGGGGCTGCCCAACCTGGATATGGTGGTTCCAGTTTGTGTGTTAGTCGCTCAGCCGTGTCTGACTCTTTTTGACCCCCTGGACTGTAGCCCGCCAGATTCCTCTGTCCATGGGATTCTCCAGGCAAGAATACTGGAGTGGGTTGCCATTTCCTTCTCCAGGGGATCTTCTCAACCCAGGGATGGAACCCAGGTCTCCTGCACTGCAGATAGCTACTTTACTCTCTGAGCCACCAGGCAAGCCGTGCCTGGAGTCTGAGCTTATTAAAGTTTGTGTTGCTCAGAGATCCTCTTCAGGCAGTTCCATGAACAGAGCCCCGAGCTGTGAGGACCTGCCCCATGGGATCAAGACTCAGGTTCACAGAGACGGACTCTGACTTGTGCACTGGTCCCCTTTGGGGGAGCTGGGAGCCTAAGGAAGGTTTTTAGTTTCTAAGTCTGTTCAGATGCTGTGCCTGGCCATTTAAACGTTTAAAAAGCCAGCTATTCCAATATTTACCATCTGGTCAAGTCCATGGCCAGAGAGGGCAGCATGGACAGGCAAGAATTGGGCCTGCAAGATAAGAAGTTCGAGGCTGAGCCGAGTGGCATCCAGGTGGAAGTTGATGATGCTCGACTGCTTCCACTCCTTAAAGCTCTGTATCCACTCACGGCATCATCACAGGCTTGAAAAGAGCGAGACATTCTGCCAAACTCAAATACACACTCCGTTGCTGGGTCAGTGAGGGCAAGACTGGCTCTTTGATGAGCCCAGGAGGGACCGTGGGAGGTGTGGACTGCGTAGGGCTGGCCAGGATCAGATCCTGGCATCTGCCCTGCCTAGCACTGCCTATCAGGAGGGACTGGAGGAGACGGTGACCCCTTGGGAATGGTTTAGCAGTCAGACCCCGATGCGGGGGTCTCGGTACCACCCAAACACTGGCTGACCAGGGACTGACCCCAACTGGCCAAACCCTGTGCCTACTCCCAGAAGCACTTCCCATCCAGTGTCTCTAGCCTGGATCCAGGTACCTGGGCTTGTTATGGTGATGTGTGTGTGCTCAGTCATGCCTGACCCTTTGGGACTCCATGGACTGTAACCCGCCAGACACCTCTGTCCATGGAATTCTCCAGGCAAGAACACTGGAGTGGGATGCCATTTCCTTCTCCAGGGGATCTTCCTGAACCAGGGACCGAACCTGAGACTCTTGTGTCTCTTGCATTGCCAGGTGGATTCTTTTAAGAGAAATCACAGCCCTGGCCTCGTGACATGCCCTATGTCCAGTGGACGCCCCACAGGTGTTTGTTTTGGGGATTTCTGGGGAAGGGCGTGTTCCCAAACATGACTCCTCCCCAGTCAAGTTTCCTTCTCCTCTCCTTTCATCCCCGCCAGCCCAGGACCCCACCCAGCCACGGGGCAGAGAGATGTCCTGACTCAGGCAGAGCTTGGCCAGCTCAACTCCCCCACCAGCTTCCTGCCGAGCTGACCCGGATGTCTGGAGCACTGCCCGTGATGACCTGGACCCCTGAGCCACCTCCAAAGCCACGTGCCTCAGGCCTGGGGCAGGCGGTCTAGCCCAGTGTAGGCCCCCAGGGAGGTGCCCCCACCCCAGGGAATGGGGGTAGAAGGCACACAGGACTTCCTTAGCACTTACAGCCTTTTAGTCAACCCTGAGCTGAGTTTTCTTCTCAAGTTCACATTCAACATGGTCTTAGGCTCGGGAAGCAAATGATGTGCCTGCTGGCTCTGCAGCTGCTAGCTGATGTAGGGTGGCCCTTATCCTCCCTGGGTTCTTCCCTCTCCAGCCCCAACCCTGTAAGTGAGAAGCCTGTGGCTAGTTAGTGCTAAGGGCCCTTGGGCTCGTATTGTGAAAATGCTCGGCGGACTTCAGCCCCCAAAGTCACTTGCAGCCACACTGGTCCATTCCCTCTAAGCTGTACCAGGTCTCCAGGGTCAAAGCCTTTCTCCATAATGATCACATGAAAACTAAGGTCCAAGGCCTCGGTCGGCAGTGCTTCTGGGCCTGCAATGGTCTCAGCACCTGCTCCCCTGACCAGCAGAACCACAGCGATTACTGTCACTGTAGCCGGGGGGTGCTTGACCTCCTAGGCCCCTAGCAATTGTATAGATCAGGTGATAAATTTCTACTTATTCGTGCAAACACAAAGATCTGGCTCCTCACAAGAAACCAACCCTTGTTGGTGCCCAGGCTCTGGGGGCGACGCTCACCATCCCCCACCAGGGTGAAGGCATGGGTGGACACGGGTTCTGCCCCTCAAGCAGACCAGCCTGGTCCCAAGGGACCAGAGTCCCGGGCAGGGATGACCCAGGAAGCACTTGCGTGCGTGTCACTGGTTGGTAAGTCCTGTGGTTGGCAAAGAGGTTCTGAACCAAGAACGAACATCCAGCAGTTAACTACATGCACAGAAGTGCAGCCAGCTTGGGGGAGCTGGGAGCCTCTGCCTGGGCTGGGTGTGAGGTTTGGCCCGAGGGACCTGCCTTGCTGAGCCCCCCGAGGAGCAGCCCAAGGACCATGGACTCTGCCTTTACTTTCCTGTTACTGGGGACGAGTCTGATTCATGTGTTTCCTGTGACAGCCGCTACATCATCACATCCGCTCCGAGAACTATTTTTAACTGATTTATGTATTTCTTATATGAGGAACACATCGACTTCTGTTTTAGTCCGTTTTACAGGAAAGTGTTGCAACCGTGCCCAGCTCAGCAACATCCGTCGCCGCGGAGCAGTAGGGAAGGCCGTCTCCCCTCCGCAGTGTCACAGAAATTAATAAAGTTGGAAATGCGAAGGCAGGCTCTGATGAAAAGGAGGAAACTCAACAGTTTTCCCCTTCTGCAGAAGTCAACACGCCTGTTTCGAAAAGAGCACGCTGTTTCTTTCCATTCCCGAGGCAGGTTCTCGGGGCCTCTGCCATTGCTGCCAATGCTCCCAGATTGACCTCCCTGAGGTGTCTACTAGGAAAGCCCAGCCCTCTAGGTACCCACCCTTGAGGTGGTGGCCCTTGGGTGGGTACTGTGGGCAGCCAGCAAAGCCCCTTCTCTGTCAGTCGAGACATGCGGAAGAGAGTGGTCCCACGACGGTCAGCGAGGCGGTTTGGTTCTGTGGCCCCTGTCTCCTGACCGAGCTCCATCCCTCAGTGGCGCAGGTCACCTGGCTGATGCTCACAGCAGCGCTGGCCTGCGGAGGGTCCTGACTCAGCTCCCACTCTCAGCCAGGCCGCTCTACCTCTCAGCTTTCTTAGCTGCTCCCCTTACATCCCTTTCTGGCTTTCAGGGCCTCCATGGGCTTTGTCAAAGCCTGGCTGGACATGACCACATTGTGGCTGTTTTCTCTCCAGAGGCCTCCCAGCAGCCTAGCAGGGCCGTCTCCACCCTGAGGTCACCAGGGGGAGGGACATCCCACCGAGTGTAGGTATTGGTCTCACTCTGGCTGAGTCATTTTGGGGGCTGGGGATTTTCTTCCCCTCTTTGGTCTTACCCTCCACCCCTCTCTTCTAGAAGAAGCAGCAAGAGGTGGGGGGACCCCAGGCTGGGGAACCACTTGGAGGTTGTGGAGTCTCCCAGGACACCATCTGGTCTCCTGCAGACCACCTGGCTCACTCCTGTCATTCACACACAGGTGTTCATTAATCTGCACAGGAACCTTCTGGAGAAGAGGAAACTGAGGCTCAGACCGGCTCAGCAATACACCCCCCTCTGGCCCTGCCCAGCAGTGAAGGGCAGGGCATGGATTCCAGCCTGTGCTCTGCATCCCCACGCTATAATTTGTGTCCTCCAGGGCTCATGATATCTAAGACTTAATGCGGAAAAACGGTTCCACTGTGTCTCACCCCATACCCCAAAATAAACTCAGATAGATTAAAGGCAAAAAGCATAATTACAAAAGCACTGGAAGAAAATACAAGAGCATGTGTGCGCATTCTCAGGAAGGCAGGCAAGATGCAACATCCAAAGGAAACAATTTACCACTCTGGCAACATAAAATTTTAGGACATCTATGTGATAAAGGGGCTTCTCAGGTGTCAAAGTGGAAAAGAACCTGCCTGCCAAGGCAGAAGGACATAAGAGGTGTGGGTTTGATCCCTGGGTCAGGAAGATCCCCTGGAGAAGGGAATGCCAATCGACTCCAGTATTTTTGCCTGGAGAATCCCATGGACAGAGGAATCTGGAGGCTACAGTCCATGGGGTCACAAAGAGTCGGATATGATTGAAGTGACTTGGCATGCAGCACGCACACATATGTGATTAAAAAAAAACCCCACCATTAGTAAGGTAAAATATTAAGCAACAGATTAGAATCAAATATCTGCAGGGTAAATACATGGGCTGATATTCATCACATATAAAGAATTCTCACAAATCAGTAAGGAAAAAAATCAACCACTCAACAGAAAGGTGGCAAAGAAGAGAAGCAAAAAGGAAATAAACACACCTTAATGAATACAACAAAATAGTCATTCTCCATATTAATCACAGAACTCAGAAGTGGAAAACTACTTGATGACAAGAGCCAGTGTTGGTGAAGTGAGAAAAGGGGGGTCATTCACAAATCATACACACGGGCATGAACAGAACAGCCTTTTGCAAGGTGACTTGGTGATTTCATCAGAAATTTAAGTGCACCTTCCCTGTGACCCCTGCCCTGTGGAAAGAGTCTGGGCTGGGATGTTAGAGGCCACATATGGAAACAACCCCTGAGGGATCAAGCCCTGAGCTTTCACCTCCCTGGGAAGCCAGTTGTCATGGAGAACTCAGAGCCCTGCCTGGTGGCCACGGGGTCTGAGACCTTCGAGGGACCAGTGGGCTGCGAGCCTGGTAGGGAGGCCATCCCTGCCCCCAGACCCCATGTCTGGCTGTGTCTGAGGGGCTGTGGACATGTGGCTGGGACCTGTGACCTGTCCTGGACTCTAAGGGGCCACCGTCAACCCTGGCAGAGACACGGGCTGGGCAGCAGGACCAGGTTCTGGGGATGGGGGAGCAGGGCATGACTTTTCGGGTCTCGGGGAGGTGCATGTCCCTCTGCAGCACCCCCACTACCAGGACAGGTGTTCAGGGTCCCCTAGCCCTCCAGGTCTGGCTCCCATCCTGGCCCTTCTCCAGTGGTCTCCCCATCGTCTCCTCCCTCCAGCCTTCCTGCGCACCCACCTGACCACTGTGTGTCCCCCACCCCTGAAGTCCTGGACCTTCTCGGTAAGCTGCCCTCCCCTCACCACAAATACAGATCCAAGGTTCACCATTAGGGTCAGTCTCTGCTCGGTTCTCACAAAACCCGAGGAGGAAACGGAGGCCCAGAGAGGGTAAGAGGGTAAGAGGTCACACAGTGAGCAGGGAGTGGGGAACACTCAGGGTCTGGCTCAGGGCACGGACTCAGTCGTACTCTGCAGGCAGCCCGTCTCCCCACCACGTGGCCTGCCAGCTCGGCCCGAGCTCCTCCCTCCGCTGGCGGGCTGTGCAGCCACTGAGGCCACGCTGGTGTGGGCGGCCCTGCATCTCTTCTCTCTGGGGTGACTTTGAATCCCAGGGAGCCACAGCCCCCGCTGCATATGCTGCCTCGGCATGAACTGTGATGACCCTGCCTTGCGAAGAGTTCCAAGTCTAATTCGTACTCGCCATCAGCCAGTTATTTGATCCAGATGCCTATAAAGTGCGCTGTGCGCTGGGAGCATCCTGGACGGGGGTGTGTGTGTCCCGGGCAGGGTTCCCGTCTCATGACTCAGGGAGTGGGGTCTCGGGAGGGGTGCATCCCCCTTTCCTGGGAACAACCTGGGACTCGTTTCCCACCCCCGCACCTCGGGGCCCAGGGGAGACACAGAGGAAGGGCGATTGGCTATGGTGGGGGGCTGAGGCATGCGGGGGGTGGGGGTGGTCTGGGACACCTCCCCACCCTTCTGCCCTTATCCAAGTGCCCTGAGGATCAGGTATCACCCAGGAGGGGCCCTCTGCCCACCTGGGGACTATGAGCCATGGGTCAGCAAAGGCCTCATTCCCCCTGGGGGTAAGTACTCAGAGGTAGCCAGATGTGGGGCAGACCTGAGGGTACCTGGGGGGCTTGGTCACCTCGGGGTCTCCTGCCCCTTGGGAGCTGAGGCTCCCTGTGTGGGACCCATGGGGCATGATGTGATGCTGCAAGGACACCCTCTGCTCCTGCTCCCCCTCCATCTCCAATCTGGACCTTGGGACTCTTCTGGAAGTCATCCCCACCATGGCCTGGCCCATCATCTCCTCCTGGTGGCCCCATGGGTCTTCTCCATGGGGACACTTGGTCGGATGGCACCCCCCCTCTGCTGGCTGCCTCCCTAGGCTCCCAAGTCAGAGTCAGAACCACGTCCCCTGTGGCCCCCAAGGCACCCTCTCACCACCTGACTGAGCCGAGTCAAGAAGGACAGGCTGAAGGCCACTTGCTCTCCTTGTTCCAGAAGCCGACCCCCACCCCATCAGGACCCTCCTCTTGTGCACACTCGCCAGCCGGGGTGGGGGCGGCAGAGGCCCTGAGGGGGCCCAGGGTCCTGACTATCTGCTGAGGCCTTGTTCCCACCCACTCTGGATGCCTCCCTTCTTCTTCCCAATGTCTGCCCAGCTCACCCTGCAGATGGGACTTGCCCCCTCCTCACAATCAGCCCTGTCGTAGGGACACATTCCTAGTTCTGGAATAATCAGCTACAGCCTGGATGGCCAACCCTTGGGGTGACTCTCTGGACAAGCGCCTGCAGGCCCACTGTGTGTGCATACCTGGCCAGAACAAGAGAGCCTGCACATAGAGCCCAACCCAAGGCCGAGTAGAGATCCCTTCAGGGGCCAGGGCGCCGGGGGGCAATTGGGGGGGCAATTGGGGGGGCGGTGGGAGCACTGACCGGGGGACAGGATGCCCCCCACGCACATCCTGGCCCTGCCCAGAGGAAGGCATATTCCTTCCCTCTGGGCAGCACCAGGTCTCAGCTCCTCTGCCAAGCAGCCTCAGTGGGTGGGGGGTGGTCAGTCTCCTGCCCCCCCCAGTCATGGTGGCACCCCAGGCCGCCTCACTCGAGGGTTCTCAGATGAGCCCTGAGTCTCAGAGCCACCAGTGGCAGGGAGGACTGGGCCTGGCTTCAAATATGACTCTGGAATTTTAAGAGCAAAATACTAGTTAGGTCAACAAGGGCCAGGGCCTATTATTTCCCACCCCAAACCAAGGTCCAGGGGGACCTCTCATCCCCAGCATACTGGGTGTGCCTGCAAAGAGTGACCACAAACCAGAGTCATGTCCAAAAGACACACACTCCAGCGTCCTCCAGGGCCTGGGGGAGGGGCCGGGAAGTCTTGGGGAGGCCTGTCCATGGGGCACGGCTCAGGCTGGGAGAAGAGCTGGGGCACAGTGTGGCCCCCGGGCCAACCAGGGTGAGGTCCGGGCCTCTGAGGACCCCAGAGCTGAGATTCTGTCCGTGTGGATCTCACAGAGGTGGGGAGTCCCTGTGGTGCTCATCCTCCTTCTGCACAGGCTCCAGGTGGGCGGTGGGCCTGGACCAGCCCTGCCCCGCAGGAAAAGCCCACGCCAGCAGCTCTGTCCCGGTCAGGCCATGGTGCGGTCCCGAATTCCATCAAAGAACAGACTGACATTCCGGCTGAATTCAGCCAGCCTAAGTTCCCACCCTGGTGCCCACCTCAGCTTCCCTGTTCCTAGAGGAAGGTGCCCACCCTGCCGTGGCTTCTCCAGGCTTGGGTCAGAAACGCAGATGCAGGGCTCTCGGGGCCCTGCCCCCAAGGCCCCTCCTGCGGGCCTCACTGTGACCCAGAAATTTCTCAGCAGACCCAACGCAGCCTGTCCCAGGAAGCAGGACTTCCACCTACCCGTTCCTGCAGACCTTGCTCCAAGGTGAACCACCCCCCAGCAGCCCCATGGAGAGTGCTCACAGCTGCAGCCCTGTCCCAGTCTGTGGACTCCTCTGCTGCCCCCCCAACTCCGAGATCCCCAAGAAGTCTCTGAGAAGCCCCAGCCTCCTCCTTCCTCCGCCTTTGCTCTGTCCTGAACTCTGAACCCTGCCCTCTCCGGCTCCCACCAAGAGCCATCTCTAGGCAGAAGCTGATTCACCTGGAGGTTTGCAGGGTGGTTTGGGGACATTCCCTGGTGACTCAGATGGTAAAGAATCTGCCTGCAATGTGGGAGACCTGGGTTCGATCCATGGGTCCGGAAGATCCCCTGGAGAAGGGAATGGCAATCCATTCCAGTATTCTTGCCTGAGAATCCCTTGGACAGAGGAGCCAGTGGGCTACAGCCAGTAGACTGTAACCTACCCTCAGTTCATGGGGTCGCAAACAATCAGACAGGACTGAGAAACTAAAACTTTGGGGACTTGCACAAGCAGAATCATAAGGCCTTTTGAGTCCTTCCTGTTTGTGGTAGGAGCTGGGGTCTGGAAACCGATCCCCAGAGCACAGAGCAAGGCCTGGCTGACCACAAGGGAGCCTGATGGAGGAAAGTGTCAGAGCCCCCAGGGGTGATGTGAATAAAAAATTTTGGTCCTAAAACAGGAGGGCCTCCCTTGACGCCCTTCACCCTCTGACTTGGGTAGCACCAGATCCCCTGGGATATTCTCCTTTGAAGATCCCAAGAAGGGGTTCAGGGAACCCAAGGAGTGAGGAGGTCAGGTGGGCCTGAGGCCCATGGAAAAGACCACCCTCTTCAGGTGCTCCACCTATGAAGCAGGGCAGACCAAAGATGGGGTGTCGGTCCTGGGCCTGCAAACCCACTCTGTGTGGGAGTCAAACAGGGAAGAACGGAGCCCACAGCCAGGGAAGCACCCCCATCTCCAGGACAGCAGCTCAGGAGGGTTTCCACCCCAGGATACCTGCTCACCCTCATGGGGCCCTAACAGTGTTTATTTCAAGACATTCACATGTGTTAAAACAGGAAATAAAGTAGGTGAGAAGCAGCGTCCCCCACACTCTCCCGGGGTAGCAGGCTCTTCCTGTGGCCTCAGCCCCACCCGCCCCCACACAGGCCTGGGAAGGACCCCCCAGACACAGCCTACATCCCGTCCAAACCCTGCATTCCCAGCTGCTGTTTCTCTGAAGCATTTTGACTTACTTGTGCATGTGAGCACACACATGCGTGCTCACATATGCCCACACACAGGAACCCAGGAGCAGAGCTGGGCTCGGTGGCTCTGTTAGGTGACCCATGCTGTGCCCCGCTAAAGGGGAGGCGTTTGGAGTCCGATGACGAAGCTCCACAGGGAGAATGTGCCCAGCGGACACGTGGGAGGAGGAGGGAGCACCAAAACCAGAAACAACCTTAAAGGCCTTAGTGAAAGCCGCTCAGTCGTATCCGACTCTTTGCAACCCCATGGACTATACAGTCCATGGAATTCTCCAGGCCAGAATACTGGAGTGGGGAGCCTTTCCCTTCTCCAGGGGATCTTAACATCGAACAAACAAAATGGCTTTACTTTTGCTTTCTGTAAGGCAGTTTCTGCAGCAGAAAAGTGGTGCCTCCCTCCCAGGAATGACATCGACGTTTGTTGTTGTTCAGCCGCTCAGTCACGTCCAGCTCTTTGCGACCCCGTGGACTGCAGCATACCAGGTTTTCTTATCCTTCACCATTTCCCAAAGTTTGTTCAAACTCATGTCCAGGGAATCCGTAAGGCTATCCAAACATCTCGTCCTCTGTTGTCCCCTTCTTCTCCTGCCTTCAATCTTTCACAGCATCAGAGTCTTTGCATCAGGTGGCCAAAGTATTGGAACTTCAGCTTCAACATCAGTCCTTCCAATGAATATTCAGGATTGATTTCCTTTAGGATGGACTGATTGGATCTCCTTGCAGTCCAACCAACACCACAGTTCAAAACCATCAGTTCTTTGGCCCTCAGTTTTCTTCATGGTCTCACTCTCACATCTATACATGACTACTGGAAAAACCATAGCTTTGACTAGATGGACCTTTGTGACGTTGACTTTAGAAATGTATTATAACCTAAAGATATGGCTGAAGTCACGTGTTCATATTTTAATCCAGCTAGAGGAGGCTGCCACCTGTGGCTGCCCTCAGAAGGCCTCGCCCCCAGGTGCCATTATGTCGGTCACCTGTGGTCCAGGACTCAGGCCCTTGGGAGCTGTGACAGCTGAGCCAGGACCCGGAGCAGGACTCTGTGCGTCACTGTCCTGACCAAAGGTAGAGGCCCCTCTCAGCCTCCATGCTCGCCCTTTACCACCACCTTCGGCCTCACTGCCAGAGCAAAATTGGAAGTAAAGGGCCTTATCCTTTCAGTTTCTGTAGATAAACAACACCTCCACCCGGGGTGAGAGGGGCCAAGGGGAACTTCCTGTTGGTGATGTTACATGGCTTGGGGTTGATGATCTCTGTGATGTCGACAGGCAGGGTACGGGCACCAAGGATAAGTTCTTTGAGAGGGAGGCCTAGTCCCTCTATGGCAGTGGGGCCAGCAAAGAGGGAATACAGCCAGAAAAGCCGGGTGGGGAGCTCTTCAGGGGGCAGCAGGAATGGAGCAGGAGACCTGGGGCTGTCCATTGAGGGCTTGAGCAGCTGCAGGGGGTAGGCTGGCCTGGACGAGATGGGTGCAGATATACTCGGGGATTGAGGGTGTGTGTGTGTGTCTGGTTGTGTGGTGGATGGATGGATAGAAAGATGATAGATATTCAACAGATAGGTGTGTTGCAGGGTAAGTATAGGTACAGAGCTTGTGGATGGCTAGACAAACAGACGGTCTTCCCAGGTGGGGCTAGTGGTAAAGAACCCACCTGTCAATGCAGGAGATGTAAGAGATGTGGGCTCGATCCCTGGGATGGGAAGATCCCCTGAAGGAGGGCATGGCAACCCACTCTAGTATTCTTGCCGGGAGAATCTCACAGACAGAGGAACCTGGCAGCATACGGGCCCATAGGGTCACACAGAGTCGGACACAACTGAAGCGACTTAGCACGCACACAGACAAACAGACACATAGAAGGACAAATGGGGAGAGGCAGATGTGTGTGGAAACATGTGTGTGTTAGGAGTCTGTAGGCTCCAAGAAGGCAGTATCTATGGTGACTGAAACTGACAGACCTGGGTCCAGCATCAGGGCTACCCGTTACTGGCCATTCAACTATGAACCTAAGTGACCCCTCTGTGTGCTGTAAGTGGGTATTCGTGTAGCACCAGGACCCACGTGTGGAAGATCACTGTGAGTGTGAAATTGCCCTTGAGCAGCACAGTAAGGGACTGAGGCTTGCTACCTGGCTTCTTATTCTGGTCTGATGGTGGGCCAGCCATGGCTCTAGGGATTAGGACAAGTCCTAAGAGATGGGCTTAGACCCCTGCCCACCTGTTCCCATGAGGGAGGCTGACAGCAGTCATGAGGTGTTTCCAGGGGCAGGTCGGGCAGGGGTCGGTCAGCAGGTACAAGCTGGCGTCAGCGAGAAGGGCCTGAAAGGAGACCAGGGAAGAGCATTCGCAGTTCTGGGCTCTAGTGAGTGAGGAGCCGGCCTGCAGAGGAGAAGCAAGAAGGCTGGGGGTGTGGGTCAGTGGGGGAAGAGCACAGGGTCCTGAAATTTCTCAAGACCAGATGGGGGGGGGGCGGCCCCCTCAATGACCTGAGACTCACGTTTCCACCATCCCAGGGGAAATGGGACTCCCAGTTGGCCTCAGCTTGATTGAAAAAACAAAATAGAACAAAAAGCTATGACATGTCTGGCCTGCCGCGGATGTGGGGAGAGTTGCCCAGAGGAAGCACGTAAGGAGCGTGGAGAGGGAGAGGGACCACCCTCAAGGCTCTCAGAGGTGATGAGCAGGGCCTCTCAAAGCGAGGCCGAGGCTTCTGACCCCAAGAGGCGTGAAGCTTTGGAGAACACAGACCCCGCACCCCTTCCCTGGGGGCCTGGCAAGCTGGCGTGGAGCTGCCGAGGAGCCTGGGTTCCTGGGTTCTCACGGCTGGTCTCCGAGGGGAGCGGGGGCAGGTGGGGCCTGTTTACACCCGACAGGCCAGCGCGGCCCCACTTGAGTCAGAGTGTGAAACATCCATCAACAACGCTTCAGAAACACAGCTCGACGGCAGCTTTCATGGGCTGTGACCAACAGTCCCAAACCTTATTTTCCACAAGCACCAACAGATGTTTAAAATTGGGGCGGAATCTCTAGGACCCAGCATTTCTCAAGCGGGGCCCTGGAGCAGCTCCAGGGAGCTCGGCCCGGGGCCCTGCTCTGCTGTTCTAGAGCCGCCCTCCGCACGTCAGGAATGTCAAACAGAGCTGACCTCAGCGCCGTCCTCTCCAGCAGCAAGCAGGCTCCGGGGTGTTTGTCTAATTAAAACAAACTAGTTGGGCGGTATATTATTTCTCCAACCAAACAATACTGAAGCTGCATGTGCGATGCATTACTATTGCTTCCTGCTGGCTCTGGGGCTCCTGGGTGAAGCGCACTCATTTTCAAGCCTGCTCAGCACATTTCGCAAGTGAAAAAGAGAGACGATTGTTTCCTATTTCGCTGAGGAAATTGAAGCAATCAGAAAAGAACTTCCATGTGCTCCCACTACTGCCATGGCATCTCCTGCCCCACCCCACCCCACCCCACCCCCATCTCATACTCCCACCCCCAGCCAGCCAACTCTGCCGTGTGCACTGGATCTAGCCCGCTCCCCGTACTCAAGGACAGGCTCCCCATGCCCCCAGCAAGTTTCCTCAGGACCCAGTCCTTCTCCACAGCACTCATGCTGCCCCACCCTGTGGACCAGTGCCACCCTAACAGCTCAACATCTTTCTGCCCTTTACCATAAGCCCCTCGGAAAAGAGCCTGGTCATCTACAGCTCCTGTCTTCTTAGTCTTTCCTGTTGTTGCTGTTCAGTCGCTAAGATGTGTCTGACACTTTGCAACCCTGTGAACTGCAGCATGCCAGGCTTCCCTGTCCTTCACTATGTCCTGGAGTTCGCCCAAACTCATGTCCATTAAGTTGATGATGCCATCCAACCATCTTATCCTCTGTTGCCCTCTTCTCCTCCTGCCCTCAATCTTTCCCAGCATCGGGGTCTTTTCCAATGAGTAGGGTCTTCGAATCAGGTGGCCAAAGTTTTGGAGCTTTAGCTTCAGCATCAGTTCTTCAGTGAATATTCAGGGTTGATTTCCTTTAGGACCGACTGGTTTGATCCTCTCCAATTCTATTCTCTTCCCTCGTCCACCAAAAACACTTTTGCTGACCTCCACTTGGCTAAATCCAGGCCTACCTTAGAGGCTCAATGAGTAAAGAATCCACCTGCAATGCAGGAGACACAGGAGAGGTAGGTTAGATCTCTGGGTTGGGAAGATCCCCTGGAGAAGGGCTTGACAATCCACTCTGGTATTCTTACCTAAAGAATCCCATGGACTCCCATGGACAGATGAGCCTGGTGGGCTACAGTCCATGGGGCTGCAAATAGTCAGACTCGACTGAAGTGATTGAGCAGGCACGCATCTTGGAAGATCAGCAACACCCAGAATAGAGCATTGTTCCCCTTGGGGAAACTCCTTCTTCCTAGGTTTCCTAGGACCCCCCATCTCCCAGTGCTCCTCCTCCATCATTGACTGCTGTCCTCCACTTTGCTGTCTCCTTTACGAACTCTCCTCGTCATCATGGCCCCTGTATTAGTTTCCTAATTACCACAATTTTAGTGCTTTAAAGCCACACATTTTTTTTGTCTTCAGTGCTGGATGTCAGAAGTCCAAAATGGATTTCTTTGGGCTAAATCAAGGTTGTCGAAAAGATTGCCTTCCTTCTGGAGACTCCAGGGAGAGTTCACTTCCTTGCCTTTGCCAGCTTCTAGAGGCTGGTCTTTTCCTCCATCTTCAAACCAGCTGCCTCATCCTTCTGATCTCATTTCTACGTCACATCTTCTCTAACTCCAATGTTCCTGCCTCCCTCTTATCATGACTTGTGATTGCATTGGGTCTATCTGGGTAAAACAGGCTAATCTCTCCATCTCAAAGTCATTAGCTTTTTAAAAAAATTTTTTGTAATTTATCTTATTTTTGATTGTGCTAGATCTTCGTTGCTGTGAGTGGGCTTTCTCTAGTTGCAGTGAGCAGGGGCTACTTTCTAGTGGCGGTGCTCAGACTTCTCATTGCTGTGGCTTCTTCTATTACTGAGCACAGGTTCTAGGGCACTTGGGCTCAGTAGTTGCAGCTCACAGGCTCTAGAGCATGGGCTCAGTAGTTTTGACACATAGGCTTAGTTACCCCTCAGCGTGCGGAATCTTCCCGGACCAGGGTTCAAACCCCCTCTCTCCTGCATTGGCCGGTGAATTAACCACTGGACCACCAGGGAAGTCCTCAAAGTCCTTAACATAATCACACCTGCAAACTCCTCAACTTAATCACACCTGCAAACTCCTCTTGGACCTATGAGATAGCAGGTTCACAGGTTTGGGGAATTGAAATGTGACTATCTTTGGGGTCCATGATTCTGCTGATCATGGTCTGCTGTCTGGCCTCCAAAGTTTCACATGCAACATCCCATGTGTAGAATACTTTCACTCACCCCAATATCCTGGGTCCCCGGGGAGTGGAGTCCTGAGTCACATTCCCAGCAGGGAGCTGCAGCTCTGGGGAGTGGCCCACTGGGTCAGGTTGTGAGAGCAGGTAGGTGGCAGCGCCAGGCTGGCCTACTGTGTGCTCTGTCCTTCCCGCTTCATCATGTCAGCTGTAGGAAACCAAGGGCTTCAGAAGCAGAGGGCCAGGGGCAACTTTGAGGCCACGTCTTGTGTTAACTTTGCCTTAGTCCTTTGGCCAGTCCTATAGCAGACGGCACTGTCTGCTCACAGTTCTTCCATCTCTCCCTGCCCCTGTGTCACAGCCTGGCTTCGTGTCCAGCTATGAACAGTGGACCATGGGCAGTTCTGCACAGAGGTTTCAGAGACAGGACATGTTTCTGCTTTCCCTGCACCCCTGGTCTGCTCCCCTCTCCCATCGGGGTTCCGGGACGAGAGCTGAGAGGCAGACCTGACCCCACCTCAGCCTGAAGCAGCTTCTGCCATCAACACACAAACATGTGAGTAAGGAACACACATTTGCTCCTAAACCACTGAGACTAGTGAGGTCTCTTGTTACATGGCACTGTTGCAACGAAAGTTGACTAGTAGAGAATTCGGTACTGACTATGGAGTGCTGCCATAATAAAATCTAAAATAGATGGCTGATAGACTGGGTAGTAAAGAAACTGTTTTAGAAAGTTGGAAAATGTCAACATATGTTATGTAATGGTGGGGGGAAAAAAAGCCACTCAAACGAACTCCCTCAAGAAGCTAGAAAACAGGAAACATACCTAATGCAATTCTGCGGAAGAGCTTTCCAAGCAAAATATCTCTAGAGTGAATTAGGTGTTAGTGCTGCGTTTGATCAAGTACCTCAAGAAAAAAGATGAGCTCAGAAAAGAATAGACAAACCTGCAGCAGGATTGAGAGGAAATTCAAGGAGTCCAGAAACTCTAGCCTTTGTGGGATTAAGAATTGAGCCTGCTCCTTCCACCAATAATGAACAGAACTGAGTGGCCACCTTGAGACAGAGAAGGCTTATAAGATGGCCTGGTGGGCATCCTGGCACAGACTCTGGCCCCCACATCAGTCTATTCAGGACCGGATCTCTGCGCAGCAGCCGACCACCATGCAAGATGACTAGAAACAGGGAGACCCACTCTCCAAGCTCCAAGGACACAGCCTCGGGGACCTCTGCCGCCACGGCGCTTATCTCGATGTTTTCAGTCTTTGGAACAGCCCCGCGGTGGCTGCCATCCTGTTATGAAGGAAATATGCCGAGGGAAAGGGAGTGGGAGCTCGGACAAAGACAATAAACAGAGGTGTGCCAGGAGGGAAGCATGGTGCTGCGGGAGGCTCCAGCACTGCCCACGGACACCACCATCCTTGCCCTGAGCTAACCCTCTCTGTTCTCCGCCAGCCAGGGTTTCGACTTCAAACCCACCTTTATCAAGTTGCCCCAAAGCAGGATGGGGCAGAAGGGTGTTTGCCCTGATCCCAGGGCCTTTTGTCCCCTGTTCTTTTACAGGGTCCCCCTGTGGCCTCGGCCCCCAGGACCTCTGCCCAGAAGCTGGCGTCCAGCTGGTCCCGTGAACGTGGCTCCTCCTGGGAAGGAAGCTGTGGTCACTGAGTGTAGTCTGAGAAAGCCTGCGTGACAAGCAAAAGGAAGTCTGAGACTTGGAGCCAGATCTGGTTCAAGTGCTGGCTCTGCCGCTTTACAGCTGTGTGGCCCTGAGCAAGTTTCTTAACCTCTCTGAGCCTCGACATCCACATATGTGGACCAGAACTACTACCACAGCCAATCTCGTAATGCGATGAAGAGGGGGCGTTCCCTAGAAGACAGCCTGAACAACAGAGGTACCTTAAAAGCCCCCCTGGTGTCGATGGGGGAAGCAGAAGAGTGATGGAGACCATGACAGTATTATTAACATCGAGCAAGTGAGACCAGTGCCAACCGAGCCTCTGCTTGTCCATGCACATGACGGTGTCGGGGGGACCCCGGGCAAAGCCTGGCAAGGCGCTGGGACGTCCTGACAGATCACCGACGTTTTCACAGCAAGGGGCTTTGCCAGGATAAAGGGGAGACTTTGGAAACCAAACGGGAAGACAAAGCACAGGCAGGCCCAGGAACCAAACCCCGGAGATACGTGGGACTGAAATGATGAAAGAGGCTGCGTCAGGATGCATTTGAAGAAGCCCAGTTCCGTCCCTTACATGACAACAGCAGCATCAATTATCCGAGTGCAAAAACACAAAGACTACTTTTCCTAAGCGTCGCTGTGCTCACAGTACAGCCAACACTTCTCTTTGCTTGGATGACAGGGTTTTAAAACAGTTTGGATGCCAGCAACACAAGTTTTTTTTTTTTTTTTTAACATTATCATTTTGCATAGCAAATGTATCCTTCTGCTTCTCTTACGCAAAATGTGTCCCTCTTATGGCAAAAGATAAACTCCAATCTGACGCAAAGAGCCGACTCATTAGAAAAGACTCTGATGCTAGGAAAGATTAAAGGCAGGAGGAGAAGGGGACGACAGAGGATGAGATGGTTGGATGGCATCACCGACTAATGGACGTGAGTTTGAGCAAGCTCCAGGGAATGGTGAAGGACAAGGAAGCCTGGTGTGCCGCAGTTCACAGTCACAAAGAGTCGGACATGACTGAGTGACTGAAAAACACTTTCACCTAAATTATCACAAATTCAAGTAGAAGCAGATAGTCTTTACATTAACAGGATTGTCATTTTTCCAGGTTCACTTCTCCAAATGGTAGACACCTCCGCCCCCTACCTCTACTCATCGTATGACTTCCCTTTGGACTCAGGCCCTTCCTCAGGGCTTAGCCAGGGGGCCTCCATGAGGGGTGTGGAAGCTGGAAACTTCAGCAAACACGGAGGCCAGCCGGGCTCGGACTGTCATGAGCCAGTCTCTTCACTTCCTGTTTGTGTACAGGGCTGGACCTCAAGGAGACCACAGGCTCTGAGGCTCTCTGCCGCAGGCTGTCCTGGCCCCAGTTGAAAGGATAAACCTGATCCCTTGGGCTCCCAGACACTCCCCGTGTGCCCTGGGATGGCTCATCTCTGCCTGGATGAAGGCAGAGACCAGTCTGCCTCACCTGAGTGGACCCTTATTCAGGCCACATGGGCCTTCTGAATTCCTTCCTGTTCAGCCATGAGCAGAACAATGGTGGCCGTGAGCATTAGGACAAGGGCTTCTTCCTTTTCTCTCCATGGCAGGCGGGAGCTTCAAGCAAAGGGGTCTGAGCTCCTTGTCGACAGTTCTAGATCAAGGTGGTCTGAGTTGGCCTCTTCACCCTGTATGCATTCAATCCCACCTCCACTCTTCTCTCCAGCACAAAGGCAATTGTTCTGACCTTTAATGCTTTATAATTTCTGTAAGGGCTTCCCAGGTGGCTCAGTGGTAAAGAATCTACCTGCCAAGGCCAGAGACTCAGGAGATGTGTGTTTGATCCCTGGGTTGGGAAGATCCCCTGGAGGAGGAAATGACAACCCACTCCAGTATTCTTGCCTGGAGAATTCCATGGACAGAGGAGCCTGGTGGTCTACAGGGAATCTATTATTTTTTGGGGTCTCCAAAATCACTGCAGATGGTGACTGCAGCCATGAAATTAAAAGACGCTTGCTCCTTGGAAGAAAAGTTATGATCAACCTAGACAGTGTATTAAAAGCAGAGACATTACTTTGCCAACAAAGAGCCATCTAGTCAAGGCTATGGTTTTTCCAGTAGTCATGTATGGATGAGAGAGTTGGTCTATAAAGAAAGCTGAGCGCCAAAGAATTGACGCTTTTGAACTGTGGTGTTAGAGAAGACTCTTGAGAGTTTCTTGGGCTGCAAGGAGATCAAACCAGTCAATCCTAAAGGAAATCAGTCCTGAATTTTCATTGGAAGGACTGATGTTGAAGTTGAAACTCCAGTACTTTGGCCACCTGATGGGAAGAACTGATTCATTTGAAAACACCCTGATGCCAGGAAAGATGAAAGGCAGGAGGAGAAGGGGACGACAGAGGATGAAATGGTTGGATGGCATCACTGACTCGATGTACATGAGTTTGAGTAGGCTCCGGGAGTTGGTGATGGACAGGGAAGCCTGCCGTGCTGCAGTCCGTGGGGTTGCAAAGAGTCGGACACGACTGAACTAAATTGAACTGCCCACTTCCTGTTGTGGTTCTCATCTTTTTCTTGTAAGGGATTTCTTGTACATTCAAGATATTAGTCCCTAATAGATTTTAGAACTTGTAACAGCCTTGCCCTGATCTGTGTTGGTCAATGGGCTTTGTAGCAACACTTCCACAAGCACCCAATGTGACCCCCATGAATAAATGAAGTAGGCACTGTTTCTAAGTCTGCCTTGATGATGAAGAGATGGGGACCCAGAGGGGCTAAGCCCCTGTTCCAAGTTCTCTAGTCAGTGAGGGAGGCAGGGTTCAGACACTGGCTCTCTGCTGTGGCTCTGCACATCTCAATTCTTGTCTTTTTGCCAAGGGACTTGACTCGTTGGTCTCCCAAACTAACGGCAAATGCCAGGATCTACAGAGCCACTTCATGTGAATCGTCTACAGGAGAGATCAGTGTTTACTGAATTTAATTTTTGATGTCGAAAAAGGGCCTTTTGTTTTCATTGAAAGGTTCAAAAGGTTAAATTCAGTGAAACCACTTTAGAATGTTCTACCTGATGTCATGTGAGCAGCTGGACCAAACACTTCAGTTTTCATTCTGACTCTGCAGTCTTGGTGACCTGCCCAGCAGGCTAGTGGCCCGCCTCATGGCCCACACCAGGGTCTGTGCCCCACCTTCCCTGGGGAGTCTGGGGAGAGCCAGGTGTCGAGGAGACACCCCCCGCAACCCCGCCACCAGGCAGACAGCCAGGGCGCACCCCGTCTGACTTCTGGTGTTCCGGTCAAGCTTTGGAGCAATTTGCTCCACGTGAATACCACTGGGAAAGCCGGCTTTGCATTGGAATGTTGCTTCCCTCCATCCTTTCGCCCACAGCCAGGCCATCAAAGTGGGTCCTGATCCTTTGCCCCGAGCCCATGCTCAGGGGGGAAGCCATGCCAGGCAGCAGCCTGCAGGGTGTGCGTGGGGCAGTCAGCAAAGACTTGCACTTTACCGACAGTGGACAGCTGGACATGGCTCTCACAGGGGAGAGGGAATCTTCTGGAATAACTCAAGCCCCTTGAGACTCCTGACCCAGATGGAGGCTCAGGCTGCGAAGGACTCAGGCCTGTCGGGACCTCAGGACCAAAACCAGCTTTCTTGTCCTGTGTTCTCCAAAGATTGGCTCTTGAAAGCGGGGTCACCTCCCAGAAAGCAAATGTTTTCCACCACGCTGACAAAAAAAAAATAATGAGTCTGGCACCCGGGTCTGCGCTGCTCCCAGCCGAGTTGCTGGCCTCTGGACCCGAGGTTGACTGAGGAACCGGGGCTGGAGCGTTAACACGGACGGCGGCTGCCAAACACGGCACCGGGCGCCCGGCGGAGCTGGTGGGCGGGGGAGGGTGCCGGGGATGTTGCTTTTCAGACTGTTGTCAAAAACTTTTTTCCAATTAAAAAATAAAAAGCCTTCCAAGGAAGAGAAGAGAGGAAACTGGGAAGCCTCTCCCTCATCCATCCTTATGCATTTAGAAAAAAGAAACCAGAAGTGCAGGAAACCAAAAATAAAAACACATCAGAAGCAGCATACTGTGCTGGCATTTCTGCCCCCCCAGTTCCATTCTGGAGACCATTTCCCTGGCTTCACCTCCAGCTCCTGGAGACTTTGGATGGGTCACCATCTCCTAGAAACTCAATTTCTGAAGCTGAACCCACAGAGCTGTTTCGGGCTTGAAAATACAATCCTGGGGCATTGTTTTGTACTACTGCGCTGACTGCTGTTGACTGCAGAATGGGCTCCCCTTCCTCACCCTCCTTGAGGGGAAATTGCACAGACCCGAACGGGCTTGGAAAACTTGTCCCAATTTCTCTCTCCCATGTTCAACTCGGGCCAAACCCAAATTTCTTTGGCCCAAACCCTCCTCACCTCCTCCAATGTCAACCCACGTGCTTCCAAGAAATGAAATCCACGTGTTTCTGAATCATTTCCACTTAAGTCATCCAGATGAAGCTCAAGAAGCAGGTTTTGTCCCGGAGACGCCTTCCAAGTTTCCCTGACTGCCTTGCCCAGTCTCCC
Source organism: Muntiacus reevesi (assembly GCF_963930625.1). Lineage (NCBI taxonomy): Eukaryota > Metazoa > Chordata > Mammalia > Artiodactyla > Cervidae > Muntiacus > Muntiacus reevesi. The sequence goes on along the minus strand of NC_089266.1, from coordinate 13,141,382 downwards.
TGAGTGACAAGAAGCTCCTGTTGGCCAAGAGATACTCTACCAGCTTCCAGAAAGGCTCTAGCAGAGCGAAGGTGACAAAGGTCCTAAGCCTGATGGCTACAGCACCCGAACGTTCAGAACCCATGGAGCTCGCCCAAGGGGATGGTGGGTGAGCTGGTTATAGATGCTCGTGATTACATCACCTCCACATACAATTTCCTCACCAAAGCCGCTGCATATTTTTCAATATTGACAGGAATAAAGGCTGTGGGGTGAGACCCTAGAGTCAGTAGCAGATTCCTCCCTGAATGTGATTGCAGATGAAATCTCCCCTAAATATAGAAGCAGATGCCACTTGGCAGGAGCGTCCTCAGCCTTCATGTACCTGTCCAGCCAATGGAGACTTTACTCACTTGCATTGGCAGGCCAGGTGCTCTGTAAATAAAATTCTCCCTGAATGTGGAGCCCAGCCTGGGTCAGTGTGAAATTTGATAGCCTCGATGAAAGGGCCTCCATTCAAAAATATCACATCTCACCGGCTGGTATTTCACCATTAGATATTCATTCCTTTGGCTGAGATGTGTTGCTAACATTTTCTACGAAATGCAAGTATCTGGATGTGGAGGACACCGGTATGTTATCAATCACCAGATCCTCTGTGGGCTTTGTTCGACTGACACCATGCCATGGAGAAGGAAGCCATGGAAGAGATGGAAGGAGTGGAATAGTGGGTGATAGGATGCCAAATGGTCAGTGCAATTGGGGGAGAATAGTGAGAGCAGTAGACATATTTGAGGTCAGTAGAGAAACCCCTGTGCATGCTAAGTTGCTTCAGTTATGTCCGACTCTTTGTGACCCTTTGGACTGTAGCCCTCCAGGCTCCTCTGTCCATGGGGATTCTCCAGACAAGAATATTGGAGTGGGTTGCCATGCCCTCCTCCAGGGGATCTTCCCAACCCAGGGATTGAACCCACGTCTCTTATGTCTCCGGCATTGGCAGTCAGGTTCTTTACCACAAATGCCACCTGGAAAGCCCTAGAGAGACCCCCACTGGATAGTAAAGAGGCACAAGTTAGCTGTGGTTGCACCAGGCAGGGAAGGCAGGCGGAGCCGAGAGACATTCGTGTACCCCAGTTCTCAACCCTCACTGCAAGGCATTTGCACACCCAAGGCTGCCAAGACTCCCCAGGGACCCTTGCTCAGCTGACAGGAGGTCACAGCCAAGTGGAGGCATCTGGCCACAGCTGAGCACACTTGCTGAGCCAGCGCGGGGTGGGGGATGGGGGGACTCTGATGGCTGGAGGAGGGCAGGCATTTACAATGTGTAGGGCTTTAAGGCAGCCAAAGTAAACCCACGTGTGTGCAGTTACATAACCTGCTCAGCCAGCCTGAAACAACCTCCCGTCCCTGCCCCATGACAGCAGGAGCCAGGACCGGGCACCTGCAACTTCGCCTGTGAGCAGGCAAGGGGCTCAGGTCCTTCTCTGGGCTCAATGCATGAATAGCGAGGCTGTGGCGGATCCACAGGCTTCTGGAGAGGGAAAATGCTAGATGAAGGCCAGAGCCCACAGTCAGCTCCAAGAGGGAGCTGACGACTTGTCAGGAAGCCCCGGTGAGGGGCTGAGTGGCTAGTGCCGGAGGCTGGGGCCCACGCCAGCCACCGGAGCCCCGGACGCCCAGTTCTCACAGCCCACTGTCCTCCATAGACTGAGAGAGGCCCGCGGACAATCACACGCGTGTGAGTACACACACACGTGGAGAGAGACACAGGTGGTTGTGGGGAAGAGCCCTAACCAGTCCAGAGCGGTCCTGACTCACTGGTCTGAAGAGCTTTTCTGCTCGGGGGAGTCAGGTTTCTGGACTCACAAAGGACACATTCGAGGCCTTCCTGCCTCCTCATTGCACCTCCAACCCCCATTGACTGCACCAGTCCTGGAATTAGAGGGGGTTTACCGATTGCTCCCCGACACGGTCCGCCTCAGTCCCCCGAGGGACCTGGTACCAGGAGGTGTGTGATGAAGGATACACCTCCCCGCCCCCCACTCCCCTCGCCGCTCCCTCTCCCACGCCCCTCCGAGCCCTTCCCAGGCCCCCCAGCCCTTCCTTGGCCCCTCCCAGGCCCCTCCCTCTGAGCCCCTCTCGGCCCCGGCTCAGTGCTCTCACCTGTCGAGGAAGGGTCCTTTTTCTAGCGAGCAGGACTCTTCCCATGGCCCTGGGAGGCTCCAGCATCATGAACCCTTCCTCTTCACTTGCTGTTTCTGCATTTCTTGAGCCTCCAGGTGATGGACACTGGGTGGCATCTGGACTGGGCAGAGGGGAAGCAGCAAAGCTGCCACCCCAGGCTTCCTTCCCGCTGACATGCAGGCACAGCCAGACAGCGTGCTGGAGGGGGGCCCGTCCCACTGGGGCACATATGCCCACTCAGTCCCAGTCCAGCCCTGTCGAGGCTTTTTGCACCTTCAGCCTGGCCCACCGTCCACTCCAGACTCTTCTGTCCCAGGAGGGCATCAGCGTACTATTTGAGAGTATGTGGTTCCCCCTCAACTAGGCTGGAAGCAGATACAAAGAGCTCTTGAACGAAGACCCCTGCCCTGACATCACCTCCAGGGCCCACAGGCTGACCGTGGCTGGCACATGTTGGAGGCCCCGAGTCTGCCTTGAACTGGCTCCCCAGGCAGATGAGGAAACCAAACAGCACCTCCTCTGCTTCCGACTGCAGAGCCATGCCTGCTGGTGTCCGCTCCAGGTCTGAGCAGCAGGGATCACCGCCTAGGGGAGAGGCCTTGTGGAGGGCAGAGACCAACACCCACCCCCACCCTCACTCCTGAGAATACCCACCCACCTGAGTTTCATGGCTGGGGGGACTGAGGCAGAGACACCTGGCCTGAGTGTGCCCTGGGCTGGCCCAGCGGAGAGCAAGGCCTTGACAGGAAGGCCAGGAGGTGGCCATGGGGAAATGGGCAAAATGGACTTCAGCCATCCCTTCCCTCTGTGGTCTAGCCTCTTCTAACCTTTTGTTCTGATACCAGCAAAATATCTCTTCCCTCCTGTCTTCTCCAGCGTTCACAAAGAAACTGATGTTACCCTATTCAATGCCAAAGAGCAAATATTTGTTCAGTAAACATTAAGTACTTAGCATGTGAGAAAACAAAACAGTAACTCCCCACGTGCAGTGAGAGCTGAGCATGCCAGGTGCTTCCTTCCTTGTCCAGCGGAGACTGGGAGAAGGGGGCCATGAGCCCCACCTCGGGCCTCAGTGTGGGGATGGATGAGCACTGGAGGGACAGGTGAGAGCAGACTTGAGGCTGACAAATTGGTGGGGCCAGAGCAGGCCTATGTCAGTTAAGGAAAGAAGGGAGTGTACCTTTGGGGGAGCAGGGGGAAAATGTTAGTGACACATCCTGACCAAAGGAATGAATTTCTAATGGTCAAATATTAGCTGGTGAGAGGAGGTATTTTTGAATAGAGGTGCTTTCATTAAAATCATCACCTTTTTGGCTAGGGTGCAGCCAGCCAGTATAGGCAAGAAGTCAAAATTAGGGATCTGGGGAGTTGGGGAATGCACGGTGATTACCAGAATGTGGAGCTGGGCTTCAATTCCACAGGTAGATTCAGTCAGAGATCCTGGGGCAGCGCTGGTGCAAGCTAGTGGGCCTTTGGTGCAGGCATAGAGGCCGTGCTGGAGGAGGCTGTAGGGGGGCGGGCAGCAATTCAGGCTGGAGGAGCCCAGGCAGGGGTGGAGGCCTGGAGGAGAGGTGCGGCCAAGGGTGTGGACAGGTCGGATGGATGGGTTGAGGAGGGGAAGGAAGGGGCCAGAGCAACTTTACAGCAACACTAAAAGACATGAAACTTGGTTCGGTAAAGTCACTTTTACACTAAAACTGCCGTTTTCTTCTATATTGCAATCACTTATGATACAGGACAGCACAGCAGGAGCCTGCAAGCCTGCAAGGGGTGGGGGTGGAGAGGATTGCCCAGGGAGGCTGTGGCAGCTGGGGGAGGGGCTATGCCCATCTACTCGGTTCCATTTGTCTATGAAACAGGGCCTGGCTTATTGGTAGTTTTTTTACCTCTTACTGTTTTAATTAAACTCCACCCCTCACCCCCCCCCACCCCCACCTCGCATTATAGAGGTTTTACCTCTACATGTTGCCTAGGTCTGCTGTGACAAATTATCACAACCTGGGGGGCTTAAAACCACTGAAATTTACCCTCTCACAGTTCTGGAGACTCGTGCTCTTTTGTGTCTGACTATTTTGCAATCCCATGAATTGCAGTTCGCCAAGCTTCCCTGCAGCAACACGCCAAGCTTCTAAAATCACTGCAGATGGTGACTGCAGCCATGAAATTAAAAGTCACTTGCTCCTAGGAAGAAAAGCTATGACCCACCGAGACAGCATATTAAAAAGCAGAGACGTTACTTTACCAACAAAGGTCCATCTAGTCAAAGCTATGGTTTTTCCAGTAGTCATGTATGGATGTGAGAGTTGGACTATAAAGAAAGCTAAGCACCGAGGAATTGATGCTTTTGAACTGTGGTGTTAAAGACTCTTGAGCGTCCCTTGGAATGCAAGGAGATCCAACCTAAAGGAAATCAGTCTTGAATATTCATTGGAAGGACTGATGCTGAAGCTGAAATTCCAATACTTTGGCTACCTGATGCGAAGAACTAACTCATTGAAAAAGACCCTGATGCTGGGAAAGATTGAAGGCAGGAGGAGAAGGGGACAACAAAGGAGATGGTTGGATGGCATCACTGATGCGATGAACATAAATTTGAGTAGGCTCCGGGAGTTGGTGATGGACAGGGAATCCTGGTGTGCTGCAGCCCATGGGGTCGCAAAGAGTTGGACACGAATGAACAACTAAACTGAACTGACGCTTCCCTGTCCTTCACTATCTCCCAGAGTTTGCTCAAACTAATGTTCATTGAAATAGTGATGCCTTTCAACCGTTTCCTCGTCTGTCGTCCCGTTCTCTTCTTGCCCTCAATCTTTCCCAGCATATACTTGATAGCCATTTGAATTTCACAGCTCTGAACTACCCGTGTTTGACCTTTGTCCGTTTATCTATTGGCACAAGATTGTGCTCTAGGGAAAAGCAACTGCGATTCCCCAGGAGAGGAAACTGTCCCCTGGGCTGTACCCTCATTGTCACCAAGGCCTGGGAGCTGCTCCACTGCTAGACCCAGCCCCAGGCTTCAGGATGGGCTTCACTCACCCCCCCAGACACCTCTGATCGGCTCCTCCAGTTTAAGGTAGAGATAACACTGCTTGGCTGCTTCTCATGAGCCACACACTGAGAACACTTTTATTGCAGGAGGGACTTGACCTTGAGTGCAAAGCAAACAAGAAGTATGCAAATTTGCTGTCGCTGTGATGATTGCATGCTGAGATCCTCCCTGATTAATTAAGCTGCAAGTCCAGTATTTGGATACCAGGACTCTCCTCCCTAGTCCCCAAGCTGCATAACCACCACGTGGAAACTGCTGGATGATGGATTGTAAACAGCTGGTGGGATCACGCCTTCACTGCCCAAGGAACTGCAAACCAAAAAAATCCACATGTTTAATAAACAGTTGATGATTCAGAATGTGAATGGAAAAAAAGAGATGTGAGCATTGCCTCTTGGATCTAGAGCTGAACTGGCGCTGGGCTTGATTCTCGCCCTCGGGCGCAGGACACCAGACACCCTGCTTGCACGAAGGTTCCCGGGGTCGGAGCCACAGTCCATCCCGAAACAACGTGGATGTGGGCAGCGCCCTCTGATAGAGGCCGAAGTCATGGAGAGCGAGGCAGGGGGTTTTAGCGACACTAAACACCCAGTTGGCCCTGAGAAGGAAATCATCCCAGCTCCTTAGCCCAGGCCCCCAGCCCTGCACACAGTGGTGCTTAATAAACGTTAGCACGTAGGAGGGGGTCAGCAGTCACTGGGGCCAGGATGGGAAGCTGGAACCCAGGTGGGGCCCCTCTCAGAACCACCCGTCTCATCTTCTGTCCAGGCGGGCGTGCCACGTGCGTGTCTTGGGCAGTGACCTGGAGACTTCAGGTGTACTTAGGAGAGCAAGCTCCAGCGAAGGTGACAGGGGAAGGTACTGAGAAGCAGGGTGGAGGACAAGGGCGGGGAGGGCTCCGAATATCAGGACTGAAGGGCCACAGACGGTTGCTGTACCCCCGAGGAGCAGACCCGGGACAGAGATGCAACCGGAGCTGGACGGGGTGGCCGGTTGGGCATGGAGGTGAGGATGGCCGTCTGTGGCAAGTAGGACACGTGGGAGTCTGGCCAGAGGAGTCGGGGAGGCGAGGGCCATCGCTGGGCTGGGCAGACCTGAGCTCGTCTGCAGACCGAGCCCACAGGAGTGGGGCAGCCGCTGCAAACAAGGCCGGGGAGAGGTGTCAGAGACAGAGGGGATATGGGGGGGCGGGCAGGAGGAGGGTGACCGGGGCCACACAGAGAGCTGCAGCAGTCAGGAGGGATGCTGTGAAAAGAAGTCCTTTATTTTTTAATTTTGTTAGCTCTGTCCTGACCATTCTGTTTAAAGTATATCCCTCATCTCATCATCACCCTTGTATGCTCTCTCTTTTTTCCCCCCCAAACCCCAAAGTTTATAGTCTCTCTCTCACTCAAATGCAGGCTTAAAGAAGGCAGCTGTTTTTGTCAGGGACATTTTTCCAGCACCTAGAAATTTCCTGACATATAGAAGGTGCTCAGTAAACACTTACTGGGTGAGTGAAGAACAAGGCAGAAATGTGTGCCCTGTAGGGTTATACAGACCTGTGATCAATTTCAGGGTCAGGATGGTGTTGGCCAAGGGGGCAGAGCCCAAAAGCAGATGGAAGCGCCAGTGTGGACCAGCGAACGGTGCCAGGAGCTGGTTATGCATATATATAAAAAAAGTGAAACTGGATCTGTATCTTGAACCAAACACAGAAGATTGCTTCCAGATGGGTAAGCACTTGTGTGTGAAAATCCAAACTATGAAAGTAAAGCTACAGGACAGTATCTTAAGGTATGCAAGACTGCGAAGGGTTTGTTAAGATAGGAAAGGGAAGAAACACAGGGGGAAGGCAGGCAAATTCCCACCCCATCCAAGTCAGGAACTACATCAAAAGACAAAAGGCAGGAACTTCCCCAGTGGTCCAGGGGCTAAGAATCTATGCTTCCTTTGCACTGGTTTGATCCCTGCTTGGGGAACTAAGATCCTGCATTGTTGTTTCTCTGTCACTAAATCGTGTCTGACTCTCTGTGACCCCATGAGCCACAGCATGCCAGGCTTCCTGTCCTTCACTATCTCCCTGAGTTTGCTCAGTCTCATGTCCATTGAGTCAGTGATGCCATCCAACCATCTCATCCTCTGTCATCCCCTTCTTCTCTTGCCCTTAATCTTTCCCAGCATCGGGATCTTTTCCATTGAGTTGTCTCTTCCCATCAGGTGGCCAAAGTATTGGAGCTTCAGCTTCAGCATCAGTCCTTCCAATGAATATTCAGGATCCTGCATGCCATGACCAAAAAATAAAAAAGACAAAAGGGCAGAGGGCAGAGGTGAGGAAAGGTCTGTGCAGGAACAGGGCAGGGAGCCCACTTGCAGAGGAAGCTACGGACAGATGCAGATCTCATTATCTCATTAATAATCAGTGAGGTCTCAATAAACCCCAGAGAGAGACCACTCCATATCCACCAGTTTCCCGCATGAGAACAGATAAGCACAGCGGACACGAGCAATCACTTTTGCCTTCCAAGTAGCCTCCCTGACCAGGCAAGTGGGGGCAGAGCAGAGTGTGTTCTGGCTTCCTGTTTTTTTTTCAATTGAAATATAGTTGATTTAGTTGAAATTAGTTTTAGATGTATGGCATAGTGATCCAGTTTTTTTTTTTTTTTTTTTTTTTTACAGTTTATACTCCATTAAAAGTTACCACAGTACAAACTCTTAGGTATAGAATCATCTACAGGGATGTACTGGACAATGTGGGAAATACAGCCCACAATATTTTACAATAACTATAATTGGAATGTAATAGTTAAAAATTGTGACACATTATATGGTACACCTGTAACTTATCTAATGTTGTAAAGGGGCTTCCCAGGCGGCTGAGTGGTCAAGAATCCACCTGCCAATGTAAGAGACACAGAAGACTTGCGTTCCATCCCAGGGTCGGGAAGATCCCCTGGAGGAGGAAATGTCAACCCACTCCAGTATTCTCGCCTGGAAAATTCCATGGACAGAGGAGCCTGGCGGGCTATAGTACACGAAGAGTTGGACACACCTGAACACACAAAGCATATAGCAACTATACTTCAATTAAAAAAGTTACAGACACTAAAAAAAAGTTACCATAGATAGTGGTTATAATTTGGTTTTCTCTAAGCTCCACATGTATTTTGGAATATACTATCTTTCTGCATGAATGACAACTTTTTAAGGACATAGACGTTTCCATCCTTTCAGTTAGAGAAAAATAATTTGAAAAACAGGATTCAGAACTCTAGTCTCTGAAGATTTTACATACTTTATGTTTTGCTTTTCCTTAAAGACCAGGATTATGTCTTATTCATACTTTTATTCTCGGTACTTACTGTGTGTGTGTGTATGTGTGTGTGTGTGTGTGTGCGCCAAGTCACTTCAGTCATGTCCAACTCTTTGTGAAAAAATAGGTGTTAAATAAACAATTAGAGGTCTTTAAAAGAACGGAGAATAAGCTTCCCCAAAGGCTGTGTTCCCAGAAGCCCTGTAACTCAAGAGAATCCAGGGGTTTCTGAGGAAGTAAGTCCAGGATTGAATTAAGCTGTGACTGAAGAATTAGTAAGAATGACATTTATGTGTGTGTGTGTTCGGTCATATCCAACTCCTTGTGACCCCAGGGAGTATAGCCCACCAGGTTCCTCTGTCCATGGAGTTTTCCAGGCAAGAATACTGGAGTGGGTTGCCATTTCCTTCTCCAGGGCATTTTCCTGACCCAGGGATCGAACCCACGTCTCCTGTATCGACATGTGTATTCTTTACCACTAGCGCCACCTGGGAAGCTAATCTTTATACAGATGCTCTTTTTAAAACACCAGGACTTCCCTTGTGGTCCAGTGGCTAAGGCTCCCAGTGCAGGGGCCCCAAGTTCGATCTGTGGTCAGGGAACTAGATCCCACATGTTGCAACTAAGAGTTCACTTGCTAAAACTAAAGATACCATGCACCGCGACTAAGACCCAGAGCAACCAAATAAATATTTTTTAAAAACCCACTTACCAATATATATCATCTCTTACTATAGAGTTTTCTTATTAGTTATACTTAGCTATTCCATGGAAGAGCTTCGTGTATATTCAGTAAGAATCGTGCTGACCTGAATCTCAGGTGAAATTTGCCCAGGAGAAAGCCCAGATGCCTTGTGTGAGTCCTGGATGGAGATGAGAATCCCTGAGGAGCAACAGGGGACACCCCAGGGATGGGACTCAGGTCCAATCTGATGCTCAGCCTTGAATGTTCACAGCAACTCAGTTCAGTTCAGATCAGTCACTCAGTTGTGTCCGACTCTTTGTGACCCCATGGACTGCAGCATGCCAGGCCTCCCTGTCTATCACCAACTCCCGGAGTTTACTCAAACTCATGCCCATTGAGTCGGTGATGCCACCCAACCATCTCATCCTCTGTCGTCTCCTTCTCCTCCTGCCTTCAATCTTTCCCAGCATCAGGGTCTTTTCAAATGAGTCAGTTCTTCCCATCAGGTGGCCAAAGTATTGGAGTTTCAGCTTCAGCATCAGGCCTTCCAATGAATATTCAGGACTGGTTGCCTTTAGGATGGACTGGTTGGATCTCCTTGCAGTCTAAGGGGCTCTCAACAGTCTTCTCCAATACCACAGTATAAAAGTATCAATTCTTTGGCACTCAGCTTTCTTTATACTCCAACTGTCACATCCATACATGACTACAGGAAAAACCATAGCTTTGACTAGACAGACCTTTGTTGGCAAAGTAATGTCTCTGCTTTTAATACACTGTCTAGGTTGATCATAACTTTTCTTCCAAGGAGCAAACGTCTTTTAATTTCATGGCTGCAGTCACCATCTGCAGTGATTTTGGAGCCCCCCAAAATTAAGTCTGTTACTGTTTCCACTGTTTCCCCATCTATTTGCCATGAAGGGCTGGGACCAGATGCCATTATCTTTGTTTTCTGAATGTTGAGTTTTAAGCCAACTTTTTCACTCTCCTCTTTCACTTTCATCAAGAGGCTCTTTAGTTCTTCTTCCCTCTCTGCCATAAGGGTGGTGTCATCTGCATATCTGAGGTTATTGATATTTCTCCTGGCAATCTTGATTCCAGCTTGTGTTTCATCTAGCCCAGCATTTCTCACGATGTACTGTGCATATAAGTTAAATAAGCAGGTGACAATATACAGCCTTGATGTACCCCTTTCTCTATTTGGAACCAGTCTGTTGTTCCATGTCCAGTTATAACTGTTGCCTCCTGACCTGCATATAGATTTCTCAAGAGACAGGTCAAGTGGTCTGGTAGTCCCATCTCTTTAAGAATTTTCCACAGTTTGTTGTGCTCCACACAGTCAAAGTCTTTGGCATTGTCAGTAAAACAGAAGTAGATATTTTTCTGGAACTCTCTTGCTTTTTGGAAGATCCAACCAATGTTGGCAATTTGATCTCTGGTTCCTCTGACTTTTCTAAATCCAGCTTGAACATCTGCAGGTTCACGATTCACATATTGTTGAAGCCTGGCTTGGAGAATTTTGAGCATCACTTTACTAGCATGTGAGATGAGTGCCATTGTGTGGTAGTTTGAGCATTCTCTGGCATTGCCTTTCTTTGGGATTGGAATGAAAACTGACTTTTTCCAGTCCCGTGACCACTGTTGAGTTTTCCAAATTTGCTGGCATATTGAATGCAGCACTTTCACAGCATCATCTTTTAGGATTTGAAAGAGCTTAACTGGAATTCCATCACCTCCACCAGCTTTGTTCATAGTGATGCTTCCTGATGCCCCCCGACTTTGTATTCCAGGATTTCTGGCTCTGGGTGAGTGATCACACCATTGTGATTAGCTGGGTTGAGAAGATCTTTTTTGTATCGTTCTTCTGTGTATTCTTGCCACCTCTTCTTACATCTTCTGTTTCTGTTAGGTCCATACCGTTTCTGTCCTTTATTGTGCCCATTTTTGCATGAAATGTTCCCTTGGTATCTCTAGTTTTCTTGAAGAGATCTCTAGACTTTCCCATTCTATTGTTTTCCTCTATTTCTTTGCACTGATCACTGAGGAAGGTTTTCTTATCTCTCCTTGGTATTCTTTAAAACTTTGCATTCAAATGGGTATATCTTTCCTTTTCTCCTTTGCCTTTCATGTCTCTTTCATTCACAACTATTTGTAAGACCCCCTCAGATAACCATCTGGCCTTTTTGCATTTCTTTTCCTTGGGGATGGTCTTGGTCCCCACCTCCTGTACAATGTCACGAACCTCCATCCATAGTTCTTCAGACACTCTGTCTATCAGATCTAATCCCTTGAATCTATTTGTCACTCCCGCTGTATAACTGTAAGGGATTTGATTTAGGTCATACCTAAATGGTCTAGTGGTTTTCCCTACTTTCTTCAATTTCAGTCTGAATTTGGCAATAAGGAGTTCATGGTCTGTGCCACAGTCAGCTCCCGGTCTTGTTTTTGCTGACTGTACAGAGCTTCTCCAACTTTGGCTGCAGAGAATATAATCAATCTGATTTCAGTATTGGCCATCTGGTGATGTCCATGTGTAGAGTCTTCTCTTATGTTGTTGGAAGAGGGTGTTTGCTATGACCAGGGCGTTCTCTTGGCAAAACTCTGTTAGCCTTTGCCCTGCTTCATTCTGTACTCCAAGGCCAAATTTGCCTGTTACTCCAGGTATTTCTTGACTCCCTACTTTTGCATTCCAGTCCCCTATAATGAAAAGGACATCTTTTGGGAATGGTAGTTCTAGAAGGTCTTGTAGGTCTTGACTGAACCGTTCAACATCAACTTCTTCAGCATTACTGGTCAGGGTATAAACTTGGATTACTGTGATATTGAATGGTTTGTCTTGGAAACAAACAGAGATCATTCTGTCATTTTGGGGATTGCATCCAAGAACTGCATTTCAGACTCTTGTCGACTATGATGAAGAGATGGAGACAAAGCAAAAACAACACCCAGTTGTGGATGTGACTGGTGATAGAAGTAAAGTCCGATGCTGTAAAGAGCAATATTGCATAGGAACCTGGAATGTTAGGTCCATGAATCAAGGCAAATTGGAAGTGGTCAAACAGGAGATGGCAAGAGTGAACATCGACATTTTAGGAATCAGCAAACTAAAATGGACTGGAATGGGTGAATTGAACTCAGATGACCATTATATCTGCTACTGTGGGCAAGAATCCCTTAGAAGAAATGGAGTAGCCATCATAGTCAACAAGAGAGTCTGAAATATTCACAATAGATCTGGGCTAAAACAGGGTCTCACACACCAAAGGTTGCCCAGACAGCTTCGCCTGGCCTTGAGGGGTCGGAGGGCACATGGGGAGTAGAGGCAGGGACCCCCGTGTCTCCTGGCATTGGAGGGACCTCTAATGAGAGGATAGATCTGGGCGCCTGGATCCCCTGAAATGTGGGCAGCTCCAGGGGGCTTTGAGTTTCTTCAGGTGAGAACGGTGTTTCTCATGAAGGAACTGGAAGGTTGACCAGGGGATGTGAAGGGAACCTGAAGAACAAACACAGGGAGGTGGGATTATCTGCCCCTCTCTAGTGCAGAGCGCATCACCTGGGCCCTGTGGGTCCCGTTAGTCCCTGGGAGAGGGCTCACAAGATGAGCCCTCACAAGATCCAGGTGATTCTCTGGACCAAGTCCCAGAGGCCCCCAGAGGCCCCTTCAGGCTCCTGAACTCTGGGGACTCCCAGAGTGTGACCTGAAGTGGGCTTGTTACAGGTGTAGAAAAGGAGGATCCCTGTGGAGCAGGTTTGGAAAGAGATGGTAGAGAGATGGGATGGGTGTCCCAGATCCACTGGTTCCCCCCTGCTGCCCCCAGGCCAGAGGAGGGGCAGGCCTGATCACATCCAGCTTTGTCTCCCCTGGGCCTCCGCTCACCCTGAATCTCAGCGGGCAGAAGCCCCCACAGCCACAAACCCCATCCAGGCTGGACGTCTGGGGAAGGAGGCAGGACAAGCGGGGCAGTCACTGGTGCCCCGGGGAGGGCCCCAGGAGATTGAAACCAGCAGTGGGTGGGTGGGGGAGCCCCGGTCCAGGTCCCCACTGAACTCCCACGAGTGACACCTGCAGGAAGGTGACCAGCCATGACCTCAGGAACCTCACACCCTCCCTCCTGCCCCGAGGGGTGAGGACGAGGGTACAGATGTGACCCAGGCATCAGGGGCCAGTCACTCACAAAAATACTTTAGAAATGAGGTGTTCAATTATAATTTTTTAAAAAGCGCCAGGCCAGACACAACCAGAACCAGGACGCAAGAAGAAAGTAAAAGGAAGAAGCAAACCAAAGAATCAAACCCAAACTTAAGAAGAAGTGGCGAGAAAACAGGGAACAGAGAAAGTGGGGGTGGGACCCAACCTTTGTGTTTCCAATTAGCCTATTGCAGTGACGCTCTGGGGACAAGGGCTGGTGACAATGAGCAAAATGTGGCTGGTGGAAAAGGAGTTGGCCGGGTGGCAAGCAAAGTGTGTCTCACAAATGCAGTGATTTGTTTTCACAAGTCAAACCTCTCTCATTTCAGATCACAAGGGAAAAGTCTTGGATAGCGGCCAGTCTGATGGCGCTGGGGACCCAGGACAGCTCAGAGAGTCTGACAGTTAAGTCAGCGCCCTGAGTCTGGGGGTGTCGGTTCCCTGCCCCCTCCCCACCACCCAGGGACCTCAGCCTCCACTGCTAGGCTGTCGCCTTGCTGCTGGCCCTGAAACCAAGCTCGATCCTCCATGCCCTGTGGCCTTTGGGTGATGGGGGTCCCTGGGGTGCAGCACTTGGCGGCCCCCTGCTCTGGCCCGACTCCCTGAAGTCAGGGGGACCTCATGGGCTGCTTCCTGGCCCCGGCCTCTCAGCTCGCGGCTCTGGTGGCTGGAAGGGCAACCGCCAGGCCAGGGCTTTCCTTTTCCACAAGCTGGGTGTGTCCTCTTCTGGCGCTGTTGCCGGGCCCCAGATACCTCTACCCGGAACCCCCGGCTGGACCCGCGGATGCCCTCCCCATTCACATGCCCACTTCCCAGGACAGAGCCACAGGGCCCATTGCCTGAGCCAAACCTGACCAAGGCCGGAAGTCTTCTCCGCTCTGACACCGTCCCTGTGTGGGGGGCTTCGAGTCACATAGCCTTGAAGTTTGACCCCAATGGGCCTGCTCTGATCTCTGTGCCCCTAATGTACTCTCGCCTGCCCCTCCCTGCACAGATGGGGGTCTCCTCTCTGGTTCCGACCCAGTTTCCTCTCCAGGGACCTGCTTGGTGTTCAGTGCAGACGAATTAGGTCAGACTTGCAGCTTCGATCATTCCTGTCCTTTGTAAAGACCTGGAGGACCTGGAACCGTCTCCTCCTCATGCCAAGCTCCCCACCTGCCAGCCCCACCCCCAGGACTGCTCCTTCTCCATTTGCCTCCCTCCCACTCACTTTTCTGTCTGGCTCTTCTGACCCTCTACCCTTTCTTCCTCACTTCTACTTGAGGTTTCCTGACCGCACCAAACAGCCAAAAGCACAGTCACTTTCTTGGGTGCTTCCCCAGCAGGGCTACCCCAGGTCCCCTCTTCTGAGGTCCCTTCAGCAAGAGTAGGTGACCAGGACAGGGTGTGTCCCTGCCTCCTGGCCAGACCTGGAGAGGGATGAGCCTCCTCCATCCACATCTTCACCCCCGAGTAGAGGGAGAGTGTGCTGACCATCCTGGACTGTGGCCAGGCCTGTCAACCCTGCAGGTCAGGCTGCAGACACCCCCCCCTCGGCCCTGCGGGATCCAGATTCCTCACTGCACGTGGGAGTGGGGGACGCCATCACCTCCCAGGTCAACTGGCATCTGTCTGCACCGTAGTCTGTTCTGTCCGCGGCCCTCCGTGAAGTCCCACCATCGATGACGGGGGTGGGTTTTGAAGCTCCATGCTGGTCTGTGCTCCCAAGTTCCCAACAATTTAAGGAATGCCGGAGGTCTGGGGTCAGAATGTAAACAAGGCATCGCACAGCATCAGTGAGGACAGTGACCTCGCCGTGAACCGCGGGGCGTCCCTGACGCCTCAGAGGGCCGTCTGTGTCTTCCGTCTCATGAAAACACAACAGCTCGGCTCTTACAAGTGTGAAGTTCAAGCCTTAAGTTAACCAGCTTTCAAGTTCCAGAAAAATTGCCTACTTGTTATTTTTTCTTAGGGAGTTTTTTCTCTTTGTAGGCGTGTGGCGTGGGTCAGAAACCCTGACACGGACCATCTCGGCACTGCTGCCCAGAGGATCAGCCCGGAGGGCAGCTTGAGGCCCAGGACGGGACCGGTGTCTGTCCCCGAGAGACCTCGCTGGCCGGCCCCAGAGGCAGAGGGACAGCTCTGAAAGGGGCTCCTCTGAGTACAAGGCTGCAGTGAAGAAAAGGCAGCGTGCAAATGTCAAGGGGGAGGGAAAGAAGCCGGCTTTGTAGGAAGACATTCCCCAGGAAGAAAGCGGGGATTATTCGAGATCTGATGATTCTGCCATAAGAAACAGAAGCTCTGATAGGAAAATATATACACAAGGGCATGCCGAGGCGGGGGTAGGGTCGGGGCAGTGGTGGTGGTGGGGGAGTAGCACCCACATCCTGAACTTTCATACTGTTTCCATTTTCTCAGCTCGCTTGTGCATTATTCTTAGAAAAAAGTGAAGTTGCTCAGTCGTGTCCGACTCTTTGCAACCCCATGGACTGTAGCCTACCAGGCTTCTTTGTCCATTGGATTCTCCAGGCAAGAATTCTGGAGTGGATTTCCATTTCTTTCTCCAGGGGATCTTCCCGACTCAGAGATTGAACCCGGGTCACCCGTATTGCAGGCAGACACTTTACCATTTGAGCCACCAGGGAAGTCCAGAAAGAAAGAAAAAAAAAATCTGATATGAAGAAAGTTATTTGGGAAGGACTGAGGGCATGTGGATGTTGCGTAAGCAGGGCAACTTGTTATCTCTGCAAACCCAGGACACGGCCCCAGACACCGCCTCCCAGGCTGCGAGTTGGACAGTATGGAGAACATCAGAGTCACCTCCTTAGTCCCCGAGAATCCTCAGGCTCTGGAGCTGCAGCTGTGCCCCCTGTCCTCCCGGTCCCTGCCTCCGGTGCGAGGGCTGGGAGACTCGCAGTACCAACCTGTCTGAGGATCAGTTACCTGGATCCCAAGAGGAGCAGTTGTCCTAAATCACAGAATTAGTCTGACACAAGAAAAGAGAGGGAGCATAAAGTGGGTTCTAGAACAAAAGTCATGATTCTGTAACCTGGCTCAGGAGATGCAAAGCCGAACCCCTACCCAGCTCAAGGGTTAGCGTTGCATGCTGTTTTTGCAGGATGGCCCCTTCATGGATCACTGCCTTGTGGCTTGTCTGGGGTGCTGCAGTCCACGGGGTCACAAAGAGTTGGACACGCCTTGCCAACTGAACAACAACTTGCAGGATGGAGAGGCACCTGGGGGACCCAGCCCGGTCCTTTGGGATGGTCCCGGGGCTCTGGCCACTCACACCTGGACTTCCCTGGGCAGAGCAGACACCTGGAGCCCCCAGCACCCCCTGTCTGATTTCCTCCAAGTCTCTGGAGTAGAGGTGGGTTTACCTGGAGCTGGGCCACCAGTGGAGAGAGGACAATCCTGAGATGAATCCATAATGTTCCAGCCACTCTACCAAGAAGAGGGAGGAACGGGCAGGTGGCCAAGCCGTGGGTGTCTGGAAAGCCACAGGGCCTGTCACAGCGGCCACCACACGAGGGACACACGGAAGCCCTGCCTCATTTCCCAGAGACCAAGGACAGCGGCTGCAATGAGGAGTCGAGAAGGGGACTCACTTCACAGTTGGTGTGGGCCCAGTAGAACAATGTGCCTTCCCTTCTGGGGTCACTGGGCACGGAGCAGGGGGGCCCGAGAGGATGAGGGAACCAGCCCAGCCTCTGCTCACTGGTGACACCACCAGGAGCTCAGCCAGGAAGGTGCCCCAAGGCTGTAGTTTAGAGTGCTTACGGCCTGGGCTCCCTGGTGACAGACCCCTTCGGGTGCGTCATTCTAACTGGCAGGGCTCTGAGTCAGATTCTGGAGAGGAGCCAGTAAGACTCCCCCAGATCTTCACAAGCAGCTCTCAAAAGTTGGGGGGAGGACCCGGCAAACAGTGCCTGGTCATGACCCACATTCATTGCTCTTAAAACAAAGCACTTCTCTGCTCTTGCTGAAAAGACCACATGAGCCCACCAGGCAAGGCCTCCTAACAGGCCATCAGGATCCCCTCATGCGGGCAGTTCCTGTCCCACTGTTTATGCTTAACTGGTTTAGATAGGAATAAAAATGTTAACAAGGAGGGAAGCAGCCAAAACCCACATGGTTCCAACCAATCAGCTAGAGCCTGTAGGCATGTTTTCATCTCTTACTAGCATTTATAACTAGATTGTATTTGATTCCAATAACATTTTTCATTATGGCTCTGTAAGGGAGAGGAAAACAGAAATGCCAAGAAGGGAGGGTCTGTCTGGGTGGCCCTTGTTTGTAAAGTACAACTCCCAGATCTGACTGGGATCCTCACTGTGGCCACTCCCCATTCCAGAGGCTGGGGTCAGCAGGAGTGAGTCGGGGCCCCAGTTCAGCGTGGCCTGGGACCAACACAAGGAGAAGAGCACATAGACACAGCGGTGGGAACTGGCCAAGCCCACCCTCCGACATCCACCCTGCCCTCCCCTCCCCTGCACTCCAACCTGGCACCGACACCCAGCTGTGCCCCTGGAGGTAGGATTCCACCAAGCCGTCTATGCCGACCACACTGCAGCCCCAACCCCGTTCCAAGCATCACTCTTTGTAGGAGACATAGTAGAGAAGTGCCGAATACTGAGGAGTCTGGGAGGGTTTGTCTTTCCTGTGGTGGAGGAGGGCATCTCTGCAGTCAGACTGGCTGCCCTCCAGCCAGCATTGGAGGAAAGAGTTTGGAACGCTTGTATCCAGGCCATGTGGGGAGTTCACCAAAGTCCAGATAGGTTCAGGGTCAAGGAAAACAAAAAAGGGAAGAAGCTAACATTTACGAAGCCCTTTCTAATGCCAGCCATGTACTGGGTGCATAGCTGTGTCATTGCATGTGACCAAAAAGCCCAAGTGAGATGATCACCCAAAGGGAGCTACCAGGGATCAGCTTAAGAGGCAGGGTCCAAGGCAAGGAGCAGATGCTATGAAGCGGAAGCAATGTGAAGGGCCAAAAAGGACAGGAAATACCAAAATCAGGAATAAAAGAGGAGTCAGTTACCACTGACCTTACAGACATTAAAAGAAATATAAAACAACACTATGAACAACTCTATACAAATAAATTAGACAGCTTAGATGAAATGGACAAATTCCAAGAAATACATAAATTACCAAAACTGACTCAAAAAGAGAGAATCTGAACATGTAAAGATATTCAGTTAATAATATCATCCCACAGGAAAAACCAGTTGACTCCACTGGTGAATTCTACCAAATATTAAAAGAAGAAATGACACTTATCGTTCACAAACTTTTCAAAAAGTAGAAGTGGAGGGATGCATCTTGATTCATTTGATGAGGTCAGTATTATCTTGGTATTCTAACCAAAGACATCACAAGAAAAGAAGACTATAGGCTAGTAAGCCTCGTGAATATAGACACAATAGACTTCCCTTGCGGTCCAGTGGTTAAGACTTCACTTTCCAATGCAGGGGGTGCAAGTTTGATCCCTGGTTGGGGAGCTAACATCCCACACGCCTCGTGGTCAAAAAACCAAAAACATAAAACAGAAGCAATATTGTAACAAATTCAAGAAAAACTTTAAAAATGGTCCACATCAAAAAGAATCTTAGACAAATACTGTACAACATCACTTAGATGTGGAATCTAAAAAACACAGCAAACTGATGAAAAGAGCAAAAAAGTAACAGAATCATGGATACAAAGAACAAACTAGTGGTTACCTGTGGGGAGAAGAAAGGGGGGCGGGGCAATAAAGGGGCAGGGGATTGGGAGGTACACAAACTCTTATGTATACAATAAGCTACAAGGACATATTATACAGTATGGGGAATATAACAAGTATTTTATAATTATAAATGGAATATAACCTTTCAAAGTTGCGAATCACTGTACTGTACACTTGTAACATATAATACTATACATTAGACTTTAATAAAGCAGTTAAATGTTTTAAATATATAAGAAAAACTGTACTAAGTACCTCACGTGTGTGTGTGCATGTAAGTCACTTCAGTCATGTCCAACTCTTTGCAACCCTATGAACTGTAGCCTGCCACGTCCCTCTGTTTATGGGTTTCTTCAGGCAAGAATACTGGGGTGGGTTGCTATGCCCTCCTTCGGGGAACACAGAGACTGAACCCGCATCTTCTGCAGCTCCTGCATTGCAGGTACATTCTTTACTGCTAAGCCACTGAAGAAGCCCTAAGTACCTCACATATTCTGTTATTTAATACAAAATTTTTAAAAAGTAATAAGTCATCAATGGCTTTAAGCACATGAAAAGATGTTCAGTATCTTAGTCATCAGAGAACTGCAAATTAAAGACCAAATGAGATACTACTCATAGCCACTGAAATGACTATTATCAAAAAGATACAATAACAAGTGTTGGCCAGGACATAGAGGAACTGGAACCCTCAAACATTTCTGGTGGGAAAGAAAAAGTGGAAGAGTTATGTCGGAAAATAGTTTGGCAGTTTCCTTGAAAGTTAAATATAAACTTACTGTTTAACCAAGTGATTCCACTCCTTGGTATCAACCATGGAGAAATGAAAACATGTCCTCACAAAGACTTGAATGTGAATGTTCACAGCAGAATTATTTATAATGGCTGAAACCTGGAAACAATTCAAATGTCCATTAGCTGGTGAATACATAAACAAGATGTGGCCTATCCTCACAATGGGATTCAAGTCAGCAATGTAAAGGAACAAACTACTGATGCATGGTACTTGGACGAATCTCAAAACAAAAGACTACCTATTTTATTATTCCATTTATATGAAATGTCCATAAAGGGCACATTTATAGGGACAGTAAGCAGATTAGTGGTTGCCTGGAGATGAGAGGGGTTTGGGGCATTGAGTGCTAATGAGCATGAGGAATGTTTTGGGGGTAATGAAAATTTGCTAAAACTTTCAGGGTTATGATAATCACTACACAATTTATAAATTAGCTAAAAAGCATGCATTTTACACTGAAATGAATTTTATGCACATTATACCTCAATAAAGCTGTTTTTTTTTTTTTTTGTAAAGCTGTTTGTAAAAAGTAACATCAGGGACACTACAGACCAGTGTTGCTGCATTTTGAAAGAAGAGTATACAGTGAGGACAGGAGGAGGCTAGAAGGGTGCCCCTCTCAGGGGACTGACTCACAATAACCAAACCCCTAGATACTGATGTACAAACCAAAAATGCTGACACTTCAATTTACCACTCATCTGCCCATCAGTATTTTCTCATTCCGTAGGCAAAAAATCAAAGGAAGCCAAGATATAATCAGAAAATTAACAGAGAATCAGTATTAGGGGAATAGACAAATGAGCCCAAGAGAAGAATTGTTAATAGGTAGTGGGGATGCCCACCTCCACCACAGGACTGTGCCTCTCATGAAGTTCTGAATCCCACATTCAGGGCCAAAGCACCCTCCTTCCAAGCAATGCTGAAGAACAAAGCCAGATCTGTCTCCCTGCACTCCCTTTTCTAGGTGCCATGCAGACCACACCCAACCATTTATACATCTTCCCTTCTCCAGGGGATCGTCCTGACCCAGGGATCAAACCCAGGTCTCCTGCATCACGGGCAGATTCTTTACTGTCTGAGCCACCAGGGAAGCTCCACTTTTCAAGCAGAGCAATACAATGCCTTAGAGAGGCACTTCTGTATCAGCACATATAACGTAAATACCTCACAGTCAGAGCCAATCTGTTAGGCCATTTCCCAAATGGTTCAAATCTTACATTTGGATTCTCCTTAACCTCATTTATTTGGGGAGCATTATGTGCCAGTCTGGGTCAGCATCCCTGCTTCAGGATCACTCTCCGTGGCCTGGGCTGTGGTCCTCAAGGACTCAGCACTTCTCTGTTGGAGTTTCTCCAGGCAGTGAGCCAACGGCGCCAAGGAAGACCCTACAAGACAGCTTAGCCAGTCCCCAAATTTCTCAGGGACCCTGTCGTGCCCAATGAGCTCAAACACACATGGCCCCCTGCCCAATCCTCCGCCAGACTTCTGTTTGCACACAAAGAGTTACAGACCCGGCAGAGCATGAAAGACGCCCAAGCCTCCACACCCAGATTCCTCAGCAGACTCCTATAACAGGAGTGCTGGACAGTGCTTCTGTGATGGACTGGGGATGTGGCCCAAGCACGTGGCCAGAACAGGAAAACCTCAGAGTCGTGGTAATTGGGTGGTGGAGCCCTGGGCTTGTCTGCTGAGTGGTGGTTAATGGTCCCTAGACTGCTCGCCCAGGGCAGTTGCAAGGATGGGCAGCCGGCTCCTCTCCTGCCAGGGCCACTGATGCCCTAGAACTGTGGCTGTGTGTGGTGGGGACCAGAGCTCCAGGAGCCCAGTTGGTCTGAGGCTTGTGAACACTGTGTTGGCACCTCTGGGAGCTGGGCGTGGTGTGGATTGCCCAGCGGCCAGCAAGCCCCACAAAGGTGCCTGCCCATGTGGCCTGGCAGCGGCCAGCTCTGCTAGGCAACTGCAGCCTCATCTCCTGGTGGCCTCTGCTTCTTAGCTTTGTGTTGCTGGGGGCAGCCACTCAGGAAAAATGCAGGCATGTCCCGTGTCAGGCCATGCAGATTATGCCTCCCCGGCGCTCACAGAAGAGTCTCCAAGCAGTGTTTACTAAGAGTCGAAGGCAGAACACAGAATCACCAGCTGGGGCTCCCAGGTCCCTTCTGAGCTGGAAGGGAAAGGCTACACCCCAAACGCCTGGGAGCACGGACAGCTCCTGCCTCCTAGCTGACTGTCCATCCTGCTGTGAGGTCACTGAGAGCCATCAGCCTTCCTAGCCTCTACCATGGAGGCAGCGAGGCCAACAGGAACTTTCCTGTGGGCGGCCCCGTGCCTGGCAGCAGGGGTGTGAAGTGAGGACCTGGCCGCACTTTGCTCAGCACCAGCACCACTTCCTGAGGGTTACGTGGGGGATCTGGAGAGGGCATTAAAGTCTTCTTTTAATTAAAAACACAGACAACTTCTAAAATATATACGACAAACACTAAGGACTAGCTGAGGTGGAGAGATCAAAGGAAAGTGGAAAAGAAAAGAAAAAAATAATAGAAGCAGAGAGAAAATTGGCAGGATGGGGAAAGGAGGATACCAGCAGAGAGAATGGGGCAGGGACCAGGACAAGTTAGTGAGTGTCTGCAAACCAGCCCGTCCCACCTGTGTCCAGCCATGCTCTGCAATCCTTGAAAGGTTTACCCCAAGGGTTGTTCCTGGATCCCTAGTTCACCAGTTAGCTGAGCTGTGACCAAATTCATACCCAATTAGCTTTTATCAAGCACTGAATATGTAAAGCTTTGAATATGTAAAGTTCTGCCTGGGCAGATTCTAATGGAAGGAGCCCTGGGAGGAGATGATGGGAGACATGTCTTGTTCTTAGAAGTCCTGTGGTTGACCATGACCTGCGGAGACCCACACCCAGCTGGCCGGAAGCTCATCTGTGCTGTCCACTCAGCTAGGAGGTGGGGGCCCTTCTATGGTGAGGAAACTGCTCCTTAGCATAAGGATTCATAGGACCAAGGTCACAGACAGCAGGATGCAAGGAAAAGATTCCAGTCCAGGTCTTCTGACCACATTCAGGGATTTCAACTGCTCTACAAGAGGAGTAGAAAGGATCAGACTGTGGCCCAGACCAGCCCAAGGCCTGAGGCCGACTCTGACGGCTTTTGGGGTGTCTAAACCTGAGTTTGGTGTGAAAGTGTATGACTTTCTGGGAAGAAAATCTAGAGCTTTGAAGATCTTTTCCTTTTTCTTTTTAAAATTTCCCTTTACTTAAATGCGTATGTAATTTACAATAAAATGCCATCAGATGTTATCACATTATGAGTCTTCAGTGTTTTGTTTCCTCCTCTTTTTTTTTTTAACTTTTAATTTTATATCGGAGTATAGCTGATTAACAATGTTGTGTTAGTTTCAGGTCCATAGCAAAGGGACTCAGCCATCCATATGCATGTATCCATTCTGCCCCAACCTTCCCTCCCATCCAGGCTACCACATAACCTTGAGCAGAGTTCCATGTGCTATACAGTAGGTCCTTGTTGGTTATCTCTTTTAGATATAGCAGTGTGTACATGTTGATCTCAAACTCCCTAACTATCCCTTCCTATCCTTTCCCTCCTCCTCTGTCTTTGTCCTGCTGATCCTTCTTTCTCCCCCAGCATACCAACCCCAAGCCCTTCCTAGGTAACCCAAGTTAACAAAAACTTGTGTGCACCCCATGTTTAACTTCATGTTTATATGCATCATATGCAAATACGAAGTGGTTGAGCGAGACAGGAAGCAGTGCCAGCTGTACCCGCTGGCAGGGAGAAGTGTTTTATCACTAACAGGGTTTAAAATTGCTGATGCAAGGTGACACTAAAAAGGAGACAAACTTCTAGGCACTTGTATTATTTCTTTAAGATTCTCTACAGACAAGGTACCCAATTATGGTCTACACCTGCGATAGACTGCACCATCTTCCCACCTTGGTATCACAGTGGAAACACACACACAGATGGAGACAAATGAGAACTTGTCACTCCATTTTTGTAAAACTGTCACCCCTTCCATGTCAACATTGTGCTCATTCATGTCTTTGTGGGAATAAAAGTACATGTTAAATTTGATAGATGATCTATTATTTCTCAACCATGTTGCATTGATGGGACCCATATTGCTTTTAGTTTTTATTGTGTCTTCTTTCTTGTGTCTATTTTCTCTTTCTTCCTGTTTCCCAGAGCAAGCACTCCCCACTGGGTCCTTAGTCCTTGGAAGACTGACCCAGGGAGGCTGAGTTTTTTCCCCTCATCTCCAGCTCTTAGATCACAAGCCCAGGATGCCTGCAGCCTTTAAAGCCTCTTGAGGAAACCATTTATACTTGAGCCTCTTCCTCGAACTTTTAGAGCCTGCAGATCTTTATCAGCAAAGTTGCTGTTGTTGTTTAGTTGCTAAGTCGTGTCTGACTCTTTGCAACCCCGTGGTCTGTAGCCCTTCAGGCTCCTCTGTCGACGGGATTTCCCAGGCAAGAATACTGGAGTGGGTGGCCATTTCCTTCTCCAGGGGATCTTCCTGACCCAGGGATTGAACTTGCTTCTCCATTGGCAGGTGGATTCTTTACCACTGACGCACCAGGGAAGTCCTTACCCGTAAAGGGTTTTAGGTAATTCTCCCTTTTCACATTTTTTTCACCTTTTATTCTTAAAACAATGAGCTTGCACAGGAGACAACCTTAAGAAGAGTGTGTGTTCCAAGCAGAGATGGGGTGCCCTTTCCCTCCCCCACCCCCAGACTTGAACAAATGGAAAATCTCCCAGTAACATTCCCTCCCTCCACAGTGGATCAGCTACCACATCCCAAGATGACGTGTGCCATGCCAAGGTTGGCCTGAAAATAAAGGCTGAATGTCCCTTTGAAAAATAATTGACCCAGAAACTTCAGAAGAGACACAGTCCACAATCTGCCATCACCCTAGCCTCCCGCAGGGCTTGTGGGTTCCCAATACATCTCACATCTGTTCTCTCCATGAGCTGAGATGCGACTGTTCTACATGGGAAACCCAGAACCAGACCCAATCTTGGAGGCTGTGTGCACCTCCCGTGCCCACGCGGGCCTCATTTCAGCAGCTTGAACTTCCCTTGCCTGGTTTCTTCCCTTTCCGTTTTTTTTTTTTTTTTAATTAAAAAAATTTTTTCTTTCTTTCCTTTCCCCCATCATAACCCATGCAGTCTTCCCCCAGATTGTTCAGTGAAAGTTACAGGGTTTGGAGGTTGCTACCAGCACAGAGCTGAATCCAAGCAGGTTCCTTAAGATGAAATTGTACTTTAAAAGGTGAGGAGTCAGGGTGCTGGAGCCCATGCCCTGGTCCTGCTCTTCCTGCCTCTGACATGAGGATGGTCTAAGCATCACCTTCCTCCTCTAGAAGCCTCCTTCTCACCTGCGCCGTCTCTGGATGGGGTATACTATATAGGCAAAGCAACCATAGTGTTGACACAAATCAGGTGGTCAATGAACCTATCTACAGACTATAAAGCCTTTTCCTTTTTAAAAAATTTATCATTTTCAATTTATAAAACTAATAGAAAACACTTTATGAGACAGTAAGCTGGTAGTGTGGAGAACAGCGATCTTTGATGGACCCTGTGGATGATGCAAAGACTTCTCTGTTTATGTTATAAAGACCCCTGTTTATGTCCCCTGCTCATGTCCTTGTCCTGCTGGGCTGATCCTAAGCCCAGTCACCATGCAGGTCCCTCCCTCTACCCCCGGGCTCCAGCCACCTCCTGGGGCCTTGCTGTATCTATGGGTTTACTCTCTCGGATTGTAGTGTTGCTTGATTTGAGTGGACGAGGCCACCATGGGGAGCCAGCTCCTAGGAGAAGCTGTGAGGTCCCACCCAGAGCGATGGAGCTCTCAAGTAACATTAGAGGAAGAGGAGAAAGTGAACTCAGAATAAGCTCCACGTGATTCTGTGGGTGAGGTATTAAGGACCCTTGAACAACCCAGACTAATCGCTTTCATTTGCCTGGATCCTATTCAGGCATTCTTCGGGGAGAAAGTCACACAAAAGAGTATTAATCACCAGGAAAATTGCATCCTGGTACATCCTGGTGTAGTTCATGTGTAGCTATGTCTCCCCTCCAACTTCCCTTTCACTCCCTGACATCTCACCACGCAAATAACAGAACTGGAAGTGAGAGTGAGGGACGGGGACTGGGGTGGGGTTTCCTGCCTATGATCTGAGCCACCCTGGGGGGACCTTCCCCTGCCCAGGACAAATCCCCACTCTTTCATCACCGCCAAAACCCCAGCATCACAGGTGGAAACTTCAGAATCCGTCATCACGCATTACACCATGCAGCTTGGTATTTTGACTATGACTGACATATAACTCCCTAGCAAGATAAAACTAGGTGAGGTGAAAGTTGCTCCATGGTGTCCGACTCTGCAACCTCATGCACTATAGCCCGCCAGGCTCTTTGCATCCATGGGACTTTCCAGGCAAGAATACTGGAGTGGGTTGCCATGCCCTTCTCCAGGGGATCTTCCCGACCCAGCGATCAAACCCAGGTCTCCTGCACTGCAGGCAGATTCTTTACTGTCTGAGCCACCAACATGAAATCAGGTATCAAAGCATGTAACACTATGGCTTCTCTTTAGATTTCCCATCATTGTTGCCTCCTTCCACTGTGCTCCAGTGCAGTGAGATAGCACCAGAGCATAACCGTCCTGACTATGACTTCACAGGGAACAGCAGGATCCTCTTGCTGTGCTTGTCAGGGATGCATTTTACGGAAGTAACTTACTCGAGTGACCATGTCTCTGGAGAGAGCCCCCACATGCACTGGAATGTGGCTCCATGCAGGGTTCTAAGGCCACAGCCTTCAGCCCTGGCATCTCCTGGTCTGTGCAGCAGATTAGTGACCCGTGGACATCAGGGTTTCCGTGCGACCTTTGGGAACAGGTAGATGAGGACGGCCTCTGTTAGACTTAACAGCCTCTCTGTCACTGACTACATATGATCCAGGCCCCCAGGCTCATCAAGGGATATTTCACAGCCCTGACTGAAGACCATGGGCAAACTTCAGACACCAGGGTGGGTGGTTTGCCTGGGTTACCCCAGGCAATGGGGTGACTGCAGCCACCGCGGTGCACATGGGTCCAAAGGGGATGTGGGCTTGCACTGCCCTGTGTGGACCCGTGGCTTGATCACAGCCAATCAAGATGGAAGTTGTTCAGTCACCAAGTTGTGGCCGACTCTTTGCAACCCCACGGACTGCAGCATGCCAGGCTTCCCTGTCCTTCACTATCTCCCAGAGTTTGCTCCAATTCATGTCTATTGAGTCGGTGATGCTATTTAACCTTCTCATCAACACGAAAGGTAGGGGTGCAAAGGACTGCATACAGCTCCTGGAGGGCCTCATACCTGCTTGTCTCGGCTCAGCTGGTGTCTGAAACCGGCTGGGCAATGAGTCAGGTGGAGGGCACTTACTGGTTTTCTAGAATCTCCTATCAGAATACCCATATCCCCAGGAAGGAAAAGCCTCTGAGGTCTAAGTTGAGACCTCACACATTCAAGGGATTTGCTGACCATGAGTTGGGGGAAAGGGAAGGAAGATGCGTCCGAGGGGTATCAGGAGGAGAAAGAGGGGCTTTGGAGAGAATGGCTGATTTACTTGCTTTGTAATTTGCCCAGTAGGGCTTTGGCAGGTAGGGTGTGGGCGCACAGGGGTACAGCAACAGTGTGGGACTGTGGGATGGCCACACAGACCCCCCCAGTTCTAGGAACCACTGTGCTGTGACCGAGCACCTTTGCTCTGCAGTTACAGAGAAGTCAGAGAACTAAGGCCATGTACTGCTGAGCACTAAGCCGTATGCTGCCTGGTTTGGAACTCAAACCGCTGTACATACATGCAGCTTGTCCTAGGCCAAAATGAATATTAGTAACTCATGAACTATCCTAAAACCTTCAACATCCCTCAATTCACTTCATGAGCCTTGGGGGCTGAGAAGAGACACCCAGCCCTGACTTCCAGGAGCTCAGAGCTCAGATAAAGACAAGCCAACACTCCCCTGCAGTTCAGGGATGATGCCTGGGAGGCAGAGTGGTCCAAGCAGGATGCAGTCACTCTGCCTGGGGAAGGGGAGGGGAGTCAGGAAAGCCCACCTGAGCAGGTAACACATGCTCACAGATGAGACACAAGGAGGCTTCCAGCAGGGATCAGGGAGCCTTGCCCACACACAGCTGGGGAGGAAGGAGGAAGGACCGGGAGCTGGCACCATCTGAACTTCACCCTCAGGTCAAAGAGTGATCTTGTGAAACCCTAACCGAACCTTGTTCCTCTCTGAGACCAGTATTGCGGCCAGTGGGCTGCATGGCGCCTCTGTGAGCCCCAGATAACATGGCAGCTTCTGAGATCTCAGCACACAGATAAGGAACCTGGACATTTTGTCTTCTGGTCATTCCTGTTTAACTCACCCCTCAGGGGGTGGGAGGATGAGGAAGTAAGAAGAAACCCTGGTGAAGAAACAGGCTGGCAGAGTCACCCGCCCAGGGGGACCTTTGGAGGATACTACTCTCCAGGGCCTTGATGTTTTAATCAGCAAAATGGGACGTGACACGACCTGCCTCCTGCAATACGCCTAGCCAGAACATGGGACAGAACAGAGGCCAGAACAGGGGATGCTGGTGTGTGTAAAGGTGGTCAACAAGACGTTATGAATAGACGCTCCTCGGACAACAAGGTGACCAGTTAGACACACAAGTTAGACGCACACCCCTCACCAGACACCAGCATCATTCCAAAAGGATCAGAAATGTAAATGTTAAGCAGGAAGACCCTAAGAGTATGAGAGGAAAACATTAAAAAAAAAAAAAAAAGCACCTTTCATCACCTAAAAAAACCCAGAAACAATAAAAGATGAAAATGGTTCAGTTAAAAAACTTTTTTAATGGCCAAAATAACCACAACACAAAGTGCAAAGATGAACGATACCAGGCTATTCATACTGTGTAAGAAAGACTAATCTTTATATTCAAAGCGCTCTTACAGACCAGTGAACAAATAGTTCACCAAAAAAGAAATACAAATGGATCCCCTTGAGCACATGAGATGCTCAAACTCATTCACGATAACAGAAATAAATTTCAAAACAATATCAAGAAACCGTTTTCCATATATCTGATTAGGAAAAGCCGAGAGTTTAATGGTACACTGGTGGGCCGCACAGGAACGCTTACGACCCTGCTGCGGCTCCAGGGTGGGGTGGGGATGGGGGGGCATGGGGGCGAGGGCGGTGAAATGGTACAAATTCCAGTAGAAAGAGGACTCTTGCTCAGCAATTTCACTTCGAAGAGTTTATCAGATCTATGTAAAAGCTAATGTTTGAGAGGAACTGATCACTAAATAGCGTGTTTGGAATCTACACAGTTATTTGAGCCTTACTTTTTAAATATCTCTGAACAGAGTCTTAAGCTTTGTCAGTATTTTCACTTAACTGATATTTATATTTAAAATATGGCATCGTATGTTGCATTACTGCCTTTGGCAGTAGAGTTACAATGAGAAGATGAATTTGTTCATTATTTTTCCTGTTGGTAGATGTGAAATGGTGCTTCAGAAAATTGTCTTTATGTATGCCCATGTGTGTGTACTTGGACATAGGTTTTAAGTATAAACTGGCTCTTTCAAAATAGGCTGCCATCTGAAAATGGGAAATTGGGATCTGAGACCTGCTGGAGTGTAGAAGAACTTGATGGAAGGTTTTTTAAAAGCCCTAGTGAAGTTAATAATGAATTTTAAAAATATATGTTCAAAATTCATGTATTAGTTTTGAAAACTTTATTAAAATTAAGAAAACAATTATATATACTCACATTAAAAATAAACCTAATGTTTGAAAAATTATGTATGGTCACATTTGGAAGACATAAGTTAGATTTCCAGCTGGTACTATGCTCCAGAGTAAAAATCTGGGTGTTTAAGAAGCCAAATTAAAAAAAACAAGATGAAGTATCAGGCTAAAAATATAGGATAATATAGCTATAGATAATATAGCCTGGGATAGGCAGGCTTTTTATGTCTTTAATTTAAAAAATCTTTATTTTGAAATAATTTAATTTGGAGATGTTACAAAAACAAAGAATTCCCAGATTCCCTAAACAGTTAATATTTTAACACATTTGCTTTTTCTCTCTTCCTTTCTCTCTCATATATATGTAATATATATAACCATATATTTATTTGTATGCTGTGTCCTTCACAATGTATCATATTGAGATAGGCTGTGACCTGGGACCCTTTGCTTCTACTTACATCTGTCTCTTGGAGCAACAGAATACAAAGAAACCATAAGGGTCTAAAAGTAACTTCCTACCTGCTCAGTTGGGTCCAATCATGAACAAGATAGAAAAAGGCCACAAACCGTCATTTCTGAGGGGCCAGGAGCAAAAGTTGGGTCCCCCACAGGATCTCTGCACACAGCATCACCAAGGCGGTGGACCCACCACCTAAGCACCCCCTCCAACCCGACCCACTGATCAGCCCCCACTCTCACGCCATTTAAGGAACCAGCCCACCCACCTCAGAGAGCAGGCAAAGGGTACCTGTTACTTATTTTTATTCTCTAGTGCTGCATGAGTCCCATTACAGCTTTGTCTGAATTCCTTGTCTGGCTTCTCAACAATTTTTATTGATTCAAGAGCTCAAGGACCCTGATCAGTAACAATATCAAGAGGAAAGTGATGTCTATTTGTCTCATTACAGATAATGTCAACTTGGAACACCTGCTGAAGGTAGTATCTGCTTGGTTTCCCCACTTTTATTCTTTTGTAATTAATAAGTATTTTGTGAGAGATACTTTGAGACTAATAAATACACTGTTTCTCATAAAACTTCTACATCCTAGTTTTAAAAAAATTATGCAAGTTCAATATTCTTTACATCCTAAATGTATACTAAGGAGAAAACGGGTCAAATTAGTGATGGCAGGTACATACAGTGGAATGTATGGCAAGGAAATGTATGGGAGGCAAGGAAAAGAATACAAAGTTCTTTAGTACCAAAAGGAAAAGATCCTCAAGAAACAGCAGTGAGGGACTTCCCTGGCAGCCCAGTGGCTGTGACTCCATGCTTCCACTGCAGGGGACACAGGGTTTCATCCTTGGTCCGGCAACTAGAATCCTACAAGCCACATGGAGTGGCCAAAAAAAGAGAAAGAAACAGCATTAAATTAAAAAGAATTGTGCATCCCTTAAATGTGGGCTGTGGTAGTGATTTCCTAGGATGGAAAGTGAGAGAAAAAGGAACCTGTCTCCCACATGCTCAAGAATTCCAGGGTGGGGGCCGGGGCAGGGCCCCATGGGTCAGGCTGGGTGGTCATCCGAAGTGCTGGCCACCCTGTGCCATCTCCCGAGTTCCTTTGTGATGACCAGGGTCCGAGAGCCCAGTGGCTGGGGAGATGGACAAATGCAGTGAGCAGAACGGAGAGTAAAAGGCCCAGCCCTCGGGCACCAACATACATCTTCCAGGGATCCTTTCACTGTAAAGCCCACAGCAAAACGTCCTTGGAAAAATCACAGATCCGTCAGTAAATCCTGAAGCAAATGTAGTCACCATGTCAGACATCTGAGGCTTTCACGGTGAGAGGGGCGGTCTCAGGGGCCCCTAGACCCCGGCTCGGAGCCGGATCCGCCCCTTCTCACTGTGGCTCCTCCCTTTCTCACTGTGGCTCCTCCCCTTCTCTCCGTGGCTCCTCCCCTTCTCTCCGTGGCTCCTCCCCCTATGCTCGGCTCAGGCTGCTCAGTCATCGGAAACCCAGAGAAGCCTTGATGGCCTCGAGCAGTGTGACGTTAGCCTCATGAGATGAGTAAACAAAGGTGGTTGTTGAGGTATCCACGGACAGACTGTTCAATCACGTCTTAAACTCCACAGACAGGTGAAATGCACACCTGGATGAGTCACAGGGCGGTCCTGGAGCCCCAGAAGGTCTCCAGGACCCTATGTCTGTGGGGTTTAGGACCACCCTAGCGAGGGACACTCCCAGCCCCTGCCCTCTCAGGGGAGTGGGGCGGAGTAGAGGTGTGGCGGAGCAGGGCCCCCTCCCTCAGACGGGCTACAGGAGGAGCGTCTGTGTGGGGGGCGGGGGTGGGATTTCTGTCATGACCACAGTGTGACTTCAAGCACAGTTGTGACTTTTTCCATCAGAGAGAGAGAGGCCTGGCTCCCACCCACCCCAGAGGAGGACACATCGTGGAGTGGCTTTGGGGAGTGGGCCCGTGAGTGGGCAGCAGAGGGAGTGACCGCTGACAGACATGACCACGGTCTTGCCCAGGAGAGACCAGGCAACCTGAGTCATTGCAGGCGGCCTCCTGAAGGACGCAGCACCTGCCGAGGGGCCTTTCCTTATACCTCTCAGTGCTCTGAGGTCTCCAGGGGCCTCAACTGGCCAGTGATCTGGTCAGGGAAGCGGGGCAGAGTCTTCAATGTCTGTGCCGGTGAGGACTGACCACCACTGCAGTGAGCAGTGTCTTTTATTCTGCGACTTCCTCCTTCCTCATTTCATTCTCTTAAGTGATGATAGTGGTGACTTTTGCAGTTGCTTTATTTTTAATTTGGGGGGTGGTGGGGATCGGGCGAGACTGAGTCAGTTTGATCAGTCCTCAGACTTGGCGGGGGCGGGATCCTTAACTGGTCCCTGAAATTCAGAGCTAAAGTTCTGGTTTGCTAGATTCTGGTTGAAGCTTGTTCTCCTTAAGGAGCCAGATCTTGTGCAGCTGTGAAACAGACCAAGTTATAAATCACACAACGTAAGTATCCAAAAACCACAAACAGGCTATTTCCATGGACGCCCAGGCATCCATCAGAACACACAGCCTCACTTAGAGGAGAACAGATCCTGGGAAGCTGGCCACCTCGGATAAGGGCAGAGTCCTCCACTCTCTTCACAAACACCCCAAACAGTAAATCTCACTGTGGCGTGAGACGAAGTGGGATAAGCTCCGACCTCCTATGTGACTATGAAACCCAAGCCAGCTGGTGGGGGTGGTTGCCGTTGTGCCTGATCCTGACCTCTGACCCTCGCTGCCACCTGCTCTGAGCTCCGGGAGGTGAATTCTCAGTGACTGTCCATAGCAAGGGGTATGGGTAAAGGGGCTGATGGCCGTCAGCTTATCACAGAATCCTCGGGTCAGAGGTGGCGGTGAGCCCAGCTGAACCATGGGGCCCTGAGCTGGCCCAACCTCGCCAAACGCTTCACCATCTTCCCCCAGGTTCTCGTCTGTGAAACAGGGACAAGGAGCTGTTTCAAGGAGGAGAGCCCTCCCGGCCACACCACCCAGGCCTGGCTGCCTCCACAGCTGTGGGGCTGTCGTACTGGACAGCCAGCAGCACCCAGGGCTCAGAGCAGGAGCCTAGGGGTGTTTGCATGGGGGCAGATGGACAAGACAACCTAGGGATGAACCCCAAAATGCTGCCTTGACGGGAAGTTTTGCTCACCGCCCACGAGCGGCTGATCCTCCTACCAAGCTCACAGGGAAACAGCTTCAGGCAGGCACCTGCCCGAGTAGAAGGACAGAGACCAGACCTGAGCAGCCCACCCGGGGATCCCCACCCTCCCCACTCAAGCTCCACTGCAGGGACCCCCCCCCCGCTCCCCGGGCCGGGTCAGGCTGGGCTCCACCTGCTGTAGGAGCCACGTCTGAGGGCACAGGACTGTCTCTCCTGGCTGCCCGTCCCCACCCCACGCAGATGTTTCCTGCTGATGCTGCACATTTCTGCTTTAATGCGAGGCCTGCCCAGCACTGAGCACGTGGTGGAAATATGCCGACACAGCCATTTATCTCCCTGTGTCGCAATTCACCCTCTCGGGGCAAAGTTCCAGCTGATGCCTCCAGAGGCGCCGAGGCTGAGCTAGAATCTCGGTTCTCCAAGGACCCGGGCAGCCCGGAACCCAGGGTGCGGCAGGAAAAGCGGTTGGGAGTGACGCATCGCGGGCCAGGGGAGCCGTCTGACCACAGCCGCTCAGAGGATGTGAGACATGAGGGCACTGCAATAGCCCTGCGCCTGCAACAGGGGGACGAGCACGGCTGGCCCTGCCGGGGGCGCTGCCCCCACGCAGGTGGGAAGCGGCTAAAGGACCCACCCCAGAGCCCTCGGGCTGCTGCTTCATCCTGAAGACTTGGAAGGTGGCGGTGGTCACCCCCTGGGTATTGCCAGAGGTGAGAGCGTGTGGAACGGAACGCAGAGCCAGAGGAGGAAACTGCCACCATGGGGGCGGGGCCCCAGTGGGCAGGCTCCCCTGAGTCTGACCCCGAGGGTGGCATCCGGGTGACACCCTTTTTCCTTGGGCTTCTCAGAATTTAGCTCCACATGCCACCACCAACCCTGGGCCAGCCCCTATTTGCTCTGCCTTGTTCACCGACTGGACTCCGGTCAGTTGATCCGCACCCTTGGCCTTGATCAAGCCCACAGATGGTGGTACACTGGCCAAGCCTCTGCCAGGGGTTCCACATCGCCCCCCCCCAACACCTGACAGCCGAGGTCTCTCGAGGATCCGACCCCTCCCCTTGGATGGCAGGCTGCTCCTTTTGCAGCCTTGACCTTGGATGTCCAACTCCTTGACTGGACTGCTCTTCACCCCTACCCACCCCTATCTCCAGTCACTTTCTCAGTGAGACCCGCCCCACAACTTAAATCGTAACACCCCCCACACATACCCTCCCTCCCCCTTGAATTAATACACGGTGCAGCGTTCTCATTTATCCACCTCACAAACACGCACAGCAAAGCCAGTCTGTAAGGTCCATGGAGGCATCAATTTTTAATGTTTTTACTCTGAAAAATTTCAAGCATAAATGCGAAAGTAGGCAAAACAGTATGATGTACCCAACGTCCCATTACTCAGTTTCAGCAACGCTCAACCCTTGGCCTGTCTTATTCCATCTGTGTCCCACCTTCTCACATACCACATTTGCCTGTAAATGCTGCCAAACTAGATGCGCTTTTAAAGAATTTAACCACACTACCATTATCACCTAAAAATTTAATAGTCTTAAAACCAAATAAACGGCCCATGTCCAGAATTCCCCAGTTGTCTCATTTCATACAGCTGTTGTTTTTAAACATCAGAATCCAGAGTCTAAAAAAGGGCAATGTGTTAATATGCCCCAAACTTTATTAATAACACTCTCTTTCGTTTTAATTTCTTGTTGAAGGAACTGAGTTGCTTACCCCTGTAAAATGTACCACATCCTGGCTCCAGCGGGCTGTGTCCCTAGGTTGCCTGGCTATCCTTCTGTGCCAATCTTTCCTGCAAGCCCGTGATGGACACAGAGATCAACCCACGTCAGGTTTGCTTTTCAGCAAGAGCACATCCTCACTGGGCTTCCCGGCATGTCTCCTGGGGGCTTCCTCAAGGATGTTGCCCTTGACTGAGGACCCAGGGCTGTTCAAGGCTGCTCTTACCTTCCCCACCTCCCTGTATCTGTCGGCTGGGTGTTTCTCTAAGAACCTTCTTGTCGACTGTTCATTCAGGAAAAGCAGGATAAATGCCTGCTGCTTTCCTTTACTTACCCATTTTTTTTTGAGTAACGAGTTGCTTTCCAGCATTTCCTAAAGGCAACCGAGAGCTCCTTACTTTTTTAATTCCCCTCCAAGTTTTCTTTGTTTTCTGGATAGTCATGGACTCATGCATTGTAATTTATTTATCGTGTTTCAACCCATTTTGGTCACTATACTTCCTGATGCTCTCGTGTCCCGCCTGTGGCCACGGGAGGCCCCTTCCCGTCAGCTGTGTGTCGTTGGACGAGAGTCAGGATGGCCCAAGCTCACGTGGGTGCCCAACCCCGGCAGCCCAGGCCCCAAAGAAGGACCAGTGCAAGAGTGGGCTGTGGTCCCGAGGGGGCGAGCACGCATGTGAGAAACTCATTTCCAGACAAAGCCTCGTGCTGCTCCATGAGCTTGTATGGGGCTCCTGCAACGCTCTTTCTTCTGGAGGTAATAATGCTTGCTCTCAGCCCCTCAGTATCTCCCCTCTCCCTTTTCAACCTGCTGTGACAGCCCCTGTCCTGGTTTCCTGGTTGTTACAGGCTTTTTGGCTCCGAGGGCTCCACAGCTTCCCAACCCGGATCCTGAGGCCTGCAAGCCACCCTTGACACCTGCCCCAGGTCGCATGCTCCACGCTCTGCGCTTCTGAGCTTCTGAAATGTTTCTAAAAACCAAACAAAACCAGACACTGGCACTGGCACTGCCTCCTTGATGCCATCCTGATGTGTCAGTTCACTCCTCTTGCAGGTGCCAAGGTTTCAGTCACGGGCGCCTACCCTTCTCCGCCACGTCTCCCCCTCACCTCCAGATTCCCATCATGCTGTCAGCCTCCAAGTCTGTCCCAGGGACCCTCCTCCGCAGGTATGTTGGGTGTGCATCTGGGTGGACCCCTCGCCTCCTGCCTGGGCCCCCTCCTCCTCCATCAACTCCTCCACCGTGTTTTCCTGGCTTGGGAGTAGCCTTGGTCACCATCGCCACCACCACTCAATGCGAGCCATGCTCTTCACTCCATCAGTCCTCAGCCCTCTGGACCCCCCAGTCCCACCTCCATCCCCTCCTCCCAAATAAAGCAAAAACTATTTGCATCTCCTTCCAGCACCACCTTTGACAGAAGGACACACTGCTGTCCACAAGCAGTTTCCCCCATTTCATTTGTGGGAAGGACGTACCCATTCAGAAAGCAGACCTTTCTGCCTCCTCTTTTAAATCCAAAATAATCTAAGAAAAGAGCTGGGCTCTACGGTATAGTTTCCTAGCACCCTTATCGTTTTGGTTAAGCAAAATGCTCCAACACACAATGCGTGCTCCCTTACCTGCTGGCTGGTGAGAAAAGCCCAAAGCTGTCCTTTGTGCAGAAGCAGGCTCTCCGCTCCCCCAAAGTGAGGCTGTGTCAGGTGAGGTTCATTCAGTATAGACATGGGCCCCCTTCAGCACTCAGCTAAGACCATTTACCTGCGGACACGAGCACTACTCAGGTGAGGCTGTTCACCTGCAGCGCGGGGTCCCCCCTCGGCACTTGGCATGGCTCTCGTGACATTTAGGTCCCACCTTCCTGTCTGCAGCTGCCCATCTACCTGGATTCCTCTGCATGTTCCTCTTCCCCTTCTCCTTTCCCTTGACATCTGCCTCTCCTTCTTTTTTGTCAAATAGCTTCACTGAGAGAGAGCTCACACATCATACAGCCCACCGTCTGAAGTGTACAATTCAGTGGTCTTTAGCCCATTCACAAGGTTGCGTGACCAGCGCCTAAGCTCAGCACATTTTCATCACACACCAGAGACCCCACACCACCAATGGTCACTCCTAGTCTCCCTTCCGCAGCCACCGGCAAACACTCATCTATTTCTTTCAGTGGATTTGCCTTTTCTGGATATTTCACATAAATGAACTGACTCTTTTTCACTGAGCGTCATGTTGTCAGGGGTCATGCACGTTGCAGTCTGCTTGGCAATTCATTCCTTTTGCGTGGCTGAATAATTGTCCACCGTGTGGACAGACCATGTTTTGTTTACCCTTTTGTCCACTGATGGACATTTGGATTATGTTATTATTCCTAATGGCTTCCCAGATGACACCGTGGTAAAGAATCTATCTGCCAGTGTAGGAGATGCAGGTTCTATCCCTGGTTTGGGAAGATCCCCTGAAGGAGGGCATGGCAACCCACTCCAGTGTTCTTGTCTGGAGAATCCCATGGACAGAGGAGCCTGGCGGGCTACAGTCCATAGGGTTGCAAAGAGTCGAACGTGACTGAAGCGACTTAGCACGCACACATACATTACTCCTGATAACACTTTGGGATTAGTATGAATAATGTCGTGAACAAGGTTTTGTGTGGATGTAGGTTTTCATTTCTTACAGGCTTACCCCTAGGAGTGGAATTGTTGGTCCCACGGTCACTCCATCTAACACTTTGAGGAGTTGCCAGACTGTCTCCCATGGCAGTGACCAGGGCTCCCGTTTCCCCGGCTCCTCCCTCACCAGCACTTGTTGTCCTCTGTCTTTGTAGCCAGTGGGCTGGTGAGGACCTGCGTCCACTCCACTCTGCCCTCAGCGGCTCCCTCTGCACTACCCAGCTGTGCTCGGCCTCCCGAGCCCGGGTCTCCACCTCGGGGAGGCAGGAGCCTCCTTGCCTCTCCACCTCCCCACGGACCTGCCCCTCTGCTTCCACTGGGGCCTCAGGATGCTCCTTTCTGCTGCCTGTCCTGTGACCCCTCCCCCACACAGCAAACTTTTCCACATTTCTTTGTTAAAATAATTAAGTATGAATATTAAGAACGTGTTTTTACGTTAAGTGCACTGTAATAACAGTTGATTGGGGAGAAGGCTCAGTGCTGAATCCCAAGCTTCACAAACCCGGTCTCCCAGCACCGCTGGGGACTGAGGACAGGCCTGGGAAGGATCACCCTGGTCCAGAACATTCTCCCCGTCCTGCTCCTGCTGTCCCGATGGCTCTCCTGCTCTTTCCTGGTTCTTCATCTTGATGTTCCTCGTACCTCTCACACCTCCCCATTTCTAACAGGACAAAACCCAAACCTGTTTGCCAGCTGTTGCTACAGGGCTTCATGATGGCTCAGGGATAACGAACCTGCCTGCCAATGCAGGCGACACCGAAGACATGGGCTTGATCCCTGGGTCAGGAAGATCCCTTGCAGGAGGAAATGACAACCCACTCCATTATTCTTGCCTGGGAAATCCCATGAACAGAGAAGCCTGGCGGGCTATAGTCCAAAGAATCGAAAAGAGTCGGACATGACTGAACAACTAAGCATACATGCTGCAGAACAAGAATTAGTGACTTAAAACACTAAGAAGCACTTACTAGCCTCATAGAGTCTATGGATCAGGAATTTGGATCAGCAACAAATGTGTTGCTTTGTGGTCTCAGCTCGTCTCACCTGCAGGCTTGACTGGGGCTGGTTGTTCCCCTGCCAGTGTGGCCCTTTGCATGGCTGGGGGCTGTTACTGGTTGGTGGTGGAGGCCCATTCCCCCAGGACAAGTCTCAGGCTTCTGGAACGTCCTCTGACCCTGGCAGATGGCTTCCCCCAGAGTGTATGTTCCTTGGGAGAGCGGCCCTTCCTCTGGCCAAGCCCCAGAGAGCACACAGCATCCCATCCTCCACCTTCTGCTGACTGGTATCAGACCACGAAGTCCAGCTCGCATTCAGGGGTGAGGGATTGGTCCCCACCTTCTGCACAGAGTAATGTCAAAAAACCTGCAGGTGTTTGCGCAACCATAATGCCGACCTCCAAGGCCCCACAGCTGGTCCCGCTGCTTAAGGAGATTCACAAGAAATAACAAGCTAAGGTGTGTGACAAGTCCTGTAGGTGGGAAACCTGCTTGACTTTTGTTCAATTCCAAGGTCTCCAAGGAAGGACGGGCAGGACTGCGGTGGGGCTGGTGTGGGCCCGGCCTCCCCGGGAGATGGTGCCCACCCTGAAGGCCAGTGCTGCCCTCAGCATGGGGTCCAGCGAGAGCTGGGGTCGGCGTTCGTTCTGTTTGTCCTTCTTGGCCTTTTCTCAGGCTCGGCGCCTCCTTTTTCTCATGTTTGGTCAACAGTCCTCCGCTCCCATCACAATTTTCCCAGTGTTTGCCCACCAGGGCCTCCTGTCAACTGTAAGAGGGCCCACAAAGCCGCCCGGCGCTGCGAGGCCACAGTCGTCCAGGGGCCCTGGCTGCCCCCACACACATTCTTCACCTGCCTTTAATTTACTTTTGACACCGGGGGTCTGAAGTCTCCGGCCCCAGAGGCCCCTGGGGTCCCCAGCTCCACAGCAACCCCACACGGGTCCCCGAGCTAACGAGAGCTCCGGAGTGGCATTGGGAGGGGCCGCTGCCGTGGAGACGGCCGGCAGTCACCCAGTTACCACGACGGCCGGCCGCGCCCCGGGTCGGCCAAGGGAGTCATCCAGAAATATCCTGCTCATCTTGTTTGCACCGAAACTCTGCAGTCAAAGCTCTGCCCCTGAGCTAAACTCCCACAGCGTCACACAGAAGGTCTGAACCGAGCCCCTCGCCCAGCTCCGCAGCCAGAAGGCCTCCAAGGCAGGCCCCTCCCAGCCCCTGTCCACCACAGGGACATGCCCTGAGCCTGGAAGGACCCCCACAGAGCTTCAGGAAGGGGAGGGCTCAGGGCAGTGTGGACTTTGGATGGCAGGGTGATGTTCTGAGTGTTGGGACAGGAACCCACTGTGTCCTGTCACCCCACACCATATCCCCTGCCCCTAACCCATCTCTCTTCAGACCCCACCATGGAGAGACCCATGCCCTCCCCTTGCCAACCTGGCTGCCCCCACACCTGGGCCACAGTGCCCCTGAGGATGGCACCCCTCTGTCCACATCAGGGCCCCTCAACCCCCTCCCCCCCAGCAAAAACACCTTCACACAGGAGTGAAAGTGGAAACAAGGAAGCAAAGGGAGCCGTGTGATGAAAGCCCACTCTATGCCCACCTTCTCTGCTCCCTGAGGAGCCCAGAGAGGTCAAGCAACTTGCCTAAAGTTGAACAGCCCTGAGTGGCAGCCCTGATGTGAGCTGAGAACCTGCCTTTCTGACTCACTCTCCCCAAGGAGAGCGTTTAAAGAAGACAGACGCCCACCTTAAAGGGACAAAACAGAGGACAGTCACCCACTAGAGCACGAGCACGTTGCTGTCCTTGCGGCCCCAAGATTCCAGGACGGGCTGGTTCCCTGAGTCACACAGGACACCAGCAGCCTCTGTGGTGCAGTGCTCAGCTCTGCTCAAGGTTGGGACCCCCGCCCCCACCCCCTGCCCCAAGATGCAGTTGAGAACGAGAGCTAGCTACATCTCGGGGGGCACCCCACTGGATAACAGGCACTGGATGCAAAGCTTCCAGGGTCCTTCTGTGTCCGGGTTTTACTGTTGATAGTGGAGCGTGGGAGCCATGCCAAACCTGCTCACCCTTGAACTTCCAGCAAGTTCACAACACAGCTCGTGACCCCGGGTGTGTGTGTTGCGGGGGGCGGAGGGCGGGGGGTTGGAACGGAACTGCCAAAGCTGAAAAGACTTTCTCCAACACTTTCACACACCTCGTGATGTTTAATGTCACTGTACAAATACTGGACAGGGACTCGGGGCTAGGACCACCCAGCCCTGAACAAAGAGTCAGAAAAACTCACAGAAAACGCAGACCCCTGTGTTTGCCTCCACCATCCAGGCTTCTTCCTGCACTCAAGCCTAGACTGCTCAGATTCAAATGGCATCTGATCTGCACCCCCCACCCCCACCCCCACAGCCCCAGAAAGTCTGCCTTGCCTCAAACTCCCAACTTGAACGGGCTTGAGGAAGATTGACAGGAAGGCAGACCAATGCCACCCCACCCTCAATGAGGTACACACCACCCCCTCCTCATTGAGGCACACCCCTATCCTCCCTTCCTGCCCATCTCAGATTTCTTTGGGAGAAAACAGTGGAAATCTCTAGAGATAATTCCTGTGAGGTTTTTGGTTTTGCAGGAGGCATTGGTTTGGGGGGTGAACTCTTCTCTTTTGCTGTCTCTCCCTTCTCCTCATCCTCTTTGTGAACCACGATACAAAAGAAACATGATTTTTCAGAAGACTGGAATTCACAATGGCACACAGTATTGCCTACAAGACCCTTTCACAGCTTCCTATCAAAGCCAACCCTTGGCCAGCGTGTGCATGTCTGGGGTGAAGGGGGGCTGAGCACGCAGCCTGGCGCTCAGGACCAAGGCACTCGCTGCCACCAGGGAAACTTCATGGCTCACATCGTCACACTTGTCACTCAGGACTGCTGGGGTGTGATGTCACTCTCCCTGACCCTCATCACCTGCTCCTCTCCAAATGGATGACACTCTCCTCCCATGATGGTCATGGAGACCCCCGGGCTCCTCACGGGTGATGTCTGGACAAGGCGGAGGAGAAGAATCCTTGCAGAGCCGCTGGGTCCTCAGCCCCTGGCAGTGCTATGGGGGTGGGGTGGGGGTGTCGACCCACAAAACACGGATGTAATCACTGGTGTGGTTGAACCACACTTGCCTGAGAGGTGCGTTGTTTACCAGAAATGTGGGGAGTTCTTGAGCATTGTCCTATAATTAATACAGTTGCTTGGTTGTTCAGTTCAGTTCAGTTCAGTTGCATCGATTGTTAAGCATCTAAAAAGCAGTCTGCTGGGTGTTAGGGACCCATGGAGTTTGGACCCCGAGTCTCCAGCCTCCAGCTTAGCCAGGACACAAGCCCAACCTGCTTGGGCTCAGGCCAGTGGCCAGAGGACAGGGGTGTCTGTCTGACTCATCGGCTTGCAGTTTGGCTAAGCTGCACCTTGCTGCCCATTTCAGATATGATACCCTCTTCACGGGGAGGGCTGTGCAGCCCTGAGGAGAAGAGGGAGCTGGAGGAATATCTAGTCTTCAAGCTGCAGGATTTCTCATCCCATTGGACGTGACTGGGACTCCCCAGACTCTTCTAGAACTCTGCAGAAGGCTCCATACAAACCAGAGCAGTGTTGATTATCACCCTATGCTTATCGTTTGGGTCGTGTCCAGGTTCTTGTCACTTCGCAGCTAATTACAGGGCAATGAAATGGTGCTGGCTGTACTTTGAATTTGCAAGCTCAGAGCAAAAGTCCTGATTCCTCTTGTGTCCCTGGCCTGCAACAGGACATGGTGCCAGCAAGTGGAAAAAGCTGCAGGGCCTGGCTTTTTAGCCCAAACAGCCGAGGCTCTCAAAGGTAGGGACACGTGGTGACCCGTCCCCTAAAAGGGAATCCAAGCCTCATCCGACCTCACAAAGGAGAATTCTTCCCTCTGGGATGCTGGGCAGCAGGGGGCTGTCATGCCCTAAGCTGACCCTAGGCTTTGGAAGTGACTCAGGCTCAGCCACCAGCCCTAACCCACAGGGTCCCCTCCCCTTTCCAGGGTTGACTACTTTTCCCCATCTCTTCTGAAGACTTTGGCTGCAGCTCTGGTCCACCTGGCCCTCCTATGAACTCCACTCCACACCTTTGAGACTTAATCCTGTCCGATCAGGGGAAACATTCTGAATGATTTCCCTGGACTGCCATTTTACTCCCAGAACTTTAAACTCTGCACGTGCCTCTCACAACCAGTCAGCTCTATTTGTATGAGGGTCGTGCATGAGACACAGCACTGCCACAGGTGAAGATCTCAGAAAATGAATGCAGATGAACAAATATGCTTTAGTTATTCTTAATATAGTTACTTATGAAAACAACATAGCATAAACTTTTAGAAATAAGACAGTTTTAAACCTAGTATATTTTACAAGGGGGTTTCCCAGGTGGCGCAGTGGTAAAGAATCCACCTGCCAATGCAGGAAACTCAAGAGACGTGGGTTTGATCCCTAGGTCGGGAAGATACCCTGGACTAGGAAATGGCAACCCATTCCAGTATTCTTGCCTGGAAAATTCCATGGACAGAGAAGCCTGGTGGGCTACAGTCCATGGGTCGCAAAGTTGGACATGATTGAGTGTACACACACACACACACACACACACGTGCGTGCACACACGTATCTTATAGGAGACATCTAATCCGAGTTCCAAACCTTTCTTTCCTTTGGCTCCTCCTTTTCCCCTCCTGGCCTCACCTCCTCCCCTCCTGGCCACACCCCCTCCCCTCCTGGCCCCACCTCCTCCCATCCTGGCCCCACCTCCTCCCATCTTGGCCACACCTCCTCCCCTCCTGGCCCCACCTCCTCCCATCCTGGTCACACCCCCTCCCCTCATGGCCACACCTCCATCCCTCCTGGCCACACCTCCTCCCATCCTGGCCACACCTCCTCCCATCCTGGCTCCACTTCTTCCCAAGCACCCAAGTGCCATTGGGAGGGTCAGTGCTGGAGGGGAAAGGGCATATTCCAATGTCACACCCTGAATCTGAGATTCTCTCTTGTTGTTCAGTCGCTCAGTCGTGTCTGACTCTTTTCGACACCATGGACTGCAACCCGCCAGGCTTCTCTGTCTTTCACTGTCTCCCAAAGTTTGCTCAACCTCATGTCCTTTGAGTCAATGATGTCATCCAACCATCTTATCCTCTGTCTCCCCTATCTCCTCCTGCCCTTAATCTTTTCTAGAATCAGTTTCTCTCTAGTTTCCAGTGAATAAAGATGTGCTGCCCTGGAGGACTTTGGGCCTCTGGCCTCAGGGAATTCTCAAACAGCTTTTTTTGCTTCCAATGAAGGTAAAAATCCACATAGAAAATTATTTAGTCCTTTCATAATGTTGTGCAATCATCACCTCTATCTAGTTTCAGAATATTGTCATCACCCCAAAACGACATCTTGTACCCATTAGCAGTCACTCCGCATCCTCAGCTTTATGCAGCCACCAATCTGCCTTCTGTCTGTAGGTCTGACTGCTCTGGATTCTTCGTATCAATGGGATCATAAAAGGTACAACCTGCGGCCACACGTCAGCAGCACGTTTCCCAGGCTCTTTGTGCTGTGGCACGTACCGGTGTGTCCTGCCTTCTCAGGACTGAACAGTGCTCCATCGTGCCCACCCGCTTGGCCCTTTCTGAGCTTTGGGCCCACAGGTTGCTGGGTCGTCCAAATTAGGGAGTGTCCAGAGGGACCCTGTAGGAGCTGGGCGGGCAGGGAGTGTCTGACCATGAGCATCAGGGCATTGGATGTCCGATCGTTTTCCTGTGCAGCCACTGACTACTCTGGAGGAGTGTGATCTATCTAGAGAAAGGGGAACTGGTACCCAGTTCTCAGGACCAACATTATGGGGATGGCCAATACTCAGCAGGAGAACGAATGGACCAGAACCTGTCCATGGTCAGCCCCAAATAAAGGACAAAATTGTACACTTAGTTTGTCTATGTAGGAAAAACAGGCTTCCCTCGTAGCTCAGTCAGTAAAGAATCTGTCTGCAATGCCGGAGACCTGGGTTCAATTCCTGGGTCTG
This sequence comes from Muntiacus reevesi, assembly GCF_963930625.1. Taxonomy (NCBI): domain Eukaryota; kingdom Metazoa; phylum Chordata; class Mammalia; order Artiodactyla; family Cervidae; genus Muntiacus; species Muntiacus reevesi. The sequence continues at coordinate 13,096,585 of NC_089266.1, read as the reverse complement.
GATGATCCCCTGGAGAAGGAAATGGCAGCCCACTCCAGTACTCTTGGTTGAAGAATCCTGTGGACAGAGGAGCCTGTCAGGCTACAGTCCTGGGAGTTGTAAGAGTCAGACATGAGTTAGTGACTAAACCACCATGTAGGAAAAACAGCAGAGCAAAATCTTCCTAAAATACAGACACTAGAGAGAGAAAACCAATGTGGAGGCCCTTCTAGATCAGACGGTGGTCTCCACGAGGGATTCCTGCGTCCTATACCTGTCGGTTGGTGCGTCTCTAGCTGCACGAGGGGAGGGGGATGGAGAATGTGTTTGCCTCCCTAGAGGCAACAACACACACCCAGGCCGCACACCCTTCCTGGTCACCTGCCCCGGGAGCCCCTTGCCGGGACCACGTGCCTCAGCTCTGGGGTTTTCACCCACTCCCTGAAAAGCCCCTGAGGTTCCTGGGTCTTAGAGAGGTGAATGCCAGCCCAGACCAGCCCCCGTTGTGAGGAATAAGCGGCACCTTCTTGCAGAGAATGAATCTCCATCTGTTTCACCTCCAACCAGCCTCTCCCTCTCAGCCAGCCTTGGACACCCAGCAGGCGGCCATCGTGGGGGCACCCGCTGCCCATGGAGGGGGAGCTGCATTTGAAGTCGCCCTGAGCCAGATGAATGAGCTTTTCATGGTCCCCCCCCACCCCCACCCACGCTGGACTCAGCCAGAATGTCAAATGGTAATTAGCAGCAGACCCGGCTCTGTCCCGGGCGATATTATCATCAGACTTCTTGGGTTTCAAAGTGAGCAGCCGACATGAAACGGTAGGCGGACTGGCCTCCAAGACGGGCCTGGTGGGGCCCGAGAAGTCTTGGAACCAGGACAGGGAGGAAGTCCCCCCACCTGTGGAGCAGGCCTGAGGGTCTGTGTGGATGACTGTGGCCAGTGTGATGCCCTTGGGCCCTCACCGCCCGCATTCCTCGGGCTCTGCACACTGTGCCCCCCACCTTGGCCTTTGGCCCTGAGGTCACAGAGATCAGCCACCATGGCCTCTCAGGCTGGCCAGTGAGTGCGACTCCCTGGGTACGCTCTCTGATCCTAGCCTTCTTGAAGGTGGTGGGGGACAGGCTGGTGTCCACACAGACAGGGGCTGTGACCAGAAAGGGGAGAAGACTCTGCAGGAGAGAGAGGGGCTGGAGAGAGGAGGGTCTGGCCTACCATGAGGTGAAGCCTCCTCTTTCCTTCTAGAACCTTCTCTGTACCAGGAAAGGGCTTTGCATCTTAGAATGCAACGAACTTCCCTGGTGCTCACAGACAGCAACAAACTCCACGCCCTCAATGGGCCTGGAGCAGCAGGACCTCAGGAGCCCCGTGCGCTGTGAGCCAGTGGCTAGGGCCTCCGGGGGGCAGGCACATCCTCTCACTCTAACACCAAGCTGCCTCTCTGTCCCCCAGGCTGACACTTCTGGGAGTTTGTGCGAAGGACAGAATGAGAGAAGGGTCAGATGGTCACCATGGCCTTCCTTATCATCCAAGGAGAAAAGGGAGACTTAAACCCTAAGTGTCCATCAGCTGTATTTGCCAAATAAAATCTGATGCAATTATTAGCCTTCATTTGTGGCCACGGAAATCTGTCGGCAAGACATTAAAGTTTAAAAATCAAGCCAGAAAACAGTAGATATAATATGATCCTAATTTTGAAAAGCCTGAAAACATACCTGTGTGTATTTACAAGTGGAGAGAACAGTCTATAACAAAGATTAAATAGATGATTCTGGGGTGTAACCCCAGTAGGTATTTTTTACTTATTTTTTTAAATAGGAGAGCAATAGTCATTTTGTGATTTTATCTATTTTAAAATTTTTAAAATATATCTTTGGCTCTGCTCAGTCTTTGTTGCTGGGCATGGGCTTTCTCTAGTTGTGGCAAGCAGGGGCTACTCTAGTTGCAGTGAGCAGGCTTTTCATTGTGGTGGCTTCTCTTTTTGTGTAACACTGGTTCTAGGTGTGTGGGTTTTAATAGTTGCAGCTCGCCGGTTCTAGAGAGAGGGCTCAGAAATTGCAGTGCATGGGCTTAGTTGTCTGCAGCCTGTGAAATCTCCCTGGACCAGGGATTGAACCCATGTCCCCTTCATTGGCAAGAGGAATCCTAACCACTGGACCACCAGGGAAGTTCCATTTTGTGATTTTAAAAAACAAGCCCCTCAAAGTCCGTTCTCAAAAGTGTTCAAGAAGGAATCTCACATGCCCTGACCCAGGGAAGGCGGAGCCACACCCTGAGACAAGGATCACTCATTGCTGGAGATTCACTCAGGCCCACCCTGCATATGCACACCAGAGCTAGGGCGCAGCGTCTTGTCTTGCAGGAAACAGAAGCCTGAGGGAGGGACAAGGACCCCTTCTGAGGCTCCACACAGGTTCCTCCAGGGCGCCCCTGACTCTGACGTCCCTCAGGGACTCACAGGGTCCTGTACCCCATTCTCATCAAGCACTTCCCCCCATGCAGACCACCACGGGCCTCTCCCGAAGCCCTTCTGCAAACCTTCTGTCCAGCTTCACAATACATCTTGTAAGTTCTCCTGTTGGTTAGACTTTGGTCTAAAATCTAACTTCTGCTATTATCTGGTTACTTCTATCTCAACGTTCTGCCAGACCACACTCCTTTTCATAAGGAAAAAAGGAAATGAATCCTTGACACAATCTATCCTCATGAAGAACTCACTGCCAGAGTGTGCAGGCGCTGGAGAAACAAAAATGGCACAGGCCCCAGGCCCCAGGCCAGCCAAGGCCCCTTCCCTGCAGGTCAGGCTTGGCAATCCTGTGCCTGTCTTCCCTCAGGAGTCCCAGCAGAGGATGGAGCCCTTACCCTCCTCCTCTCTCGCCCTCAGACAGCAGAGAAAGCATCAGATGAGGAGGGGAACCCCAGCACCCTGCCTTCTGTCCTGGAGTCTGTGGGCCCAAAGCACCTAAGGGCAGAAGTGGCATCTCCCACCAAGGAGCAGGGTTTGTAAGCCCAGCCGTCATGCCGACAGAGTTAACGGGCACACACGTTTATTGTCAGAAGAGGAAACAAAGAAACGGACTCAGGTTGGTGGCGAGGCTGGAGAGACCCTGACCCTCCAAACGTGAAGCCCTAAAGACCTGGGATATCGTGGGTTCCAAGCGCGCCAGTTCTATCAATTCCTGGGTCCCTGGGATGCGACAGGAAGCAAGAACATTTTGGAAGAGAGGAAACATGTTTTGTTTGAAACAAAACATTATACAGTATTTACACACCCATGTTCATAGGGTAATTCACAGTAGACAAAATGTAGAAACAGCCCAAGTGTCCACTGATGGATGGATGGGTAAACAAAATGTGGACAATGAAATATTATTCAGCTTTAAAAAGGAAGGAAATTCTGGCATACGCTATAGCGTGGATGAACTTTGGGGGCACTGCGGTCAATGAAAGATAAATAGAGTGTGATTCCACTCACATGAGGTCCCTAGGGTAGATGAAATCATAAAGAGAGAAAATTAGCCGGCGGGTGGGAAAGGGGAGTTGGTGTTTAATGGAGACAGACGTTCAGTTTGGGAAGATGAAAAAGGTCTGGAGATGGGACGGTGGCTATGGCTGTCCTGAAGTGTGAAGGTCTTTATGTCACTGAACTGTATACGTTAAAATGGTAAATTTGAGGTTGTGTGTATTTTACCACAATAAAATAAATGTTTAAACATATACATGAACCCCCGTCATGGGAATACACACACACATGCATAAACATACACACAGACATATGGTTTAAGTGATTCTGAAAGAAACGTACCAGCAGGCTGACGGTTGTCAGCTCTGCTAGTGAGATCACGCTGCTTTCCCTGCCTGATCTTTGCTGTGATTTCCAAGTTTTCTGAAAGGGGCAGCAGCATTTGCACAATGGAATAGAAGTTATCAAATGCACATCTTTCCCCACTGAGCCCGCTCCGCTGGCCTTTCAGCCTCCACACAATGGGTCATTCAGCCGCTCTGCCCAGTGCCCGCGCACTCGGCCATAAATCAGCCTGACGCTGAGCCCGCCTGCGGCCCCCTCGGCCTCTCTCCTGCCTCCTCTGGGGCGGCAGCAGGGCCCCGTGTCACGCCCACCTCCCTCCCACGCATCCCCCACCCCCGGGCCGCCCACACCCAGCCCCTGGAGGACAGTGACCCACATCAAGGCGGGTGCTGGGTACCCGCCAGCATCTTTCATCTCCTAGAGGGGAGAGACGCTTTCCCAGCTGCGCCACTTTGCTGTCGCCTCGGCTCTTGGTAAAATAAACAGAACCGGTGGCATCTACCGGGTTTCTTACGCATATTCCCCAAACGCATAATTATCTTTCTACGAGACACATTCTTGGTGCATTGCCATGCCTCCATGCCAGAACCCCAGACTGTCTTCCTGCATTCCTGGGCCATGACACCACCACGCCATCGCCTGCTGTGCTAGGCCAGATGTGTGCAGAGTGCCTGCCACGCCGGCCCGGCCACGCAGGCTCAGCTTGGGGCGAATGGACGCTGCAGGTGGGCACCGCAGCCACCACGGTGAGGTGCTGCCCAAATCCACCTCCGGTCAGAGGCCCCCGAGCCCGGCCTTGACACTTCCTGCCTGCTGCAGGACCTGGACTTGTGGTGGTCATTGTCCCGCCAGCCCCGGGTGACTGCCCTGTTTCCGGTTCTGCAGAAGAGAGGGCCTACTAGGTCTGAGATCCAAGAGCGGTCAGCAGGCTTGGGGAGGACCTTTCCTTCTGACCCCGAGCTCTGCTGTGAGCGGCCAGCCAGGGATGCTGTAAAGTGAAGCCAGATGGGTCAAAACAGCTTTCAGTCTGCTCCAGCCAGCTGGAGTTAAGAGATTGGTGGGCCAGCTTGGACGGGACAATTGGACCCAACAAGCACATGAGGGGCCTACAGGCCAGGACAACCCTCACTTAGAGATCACCCCAGGAGCCATTTGGAACAGCCCAGCCCTGGGGCCTGGCAAGCCGAGGTCATCTTCCTCTGAGCTACTGAGGAGTCTGGGAGAGGGGAGACCTCTCACCACAAACTCACTGAGGGCAGCAGAGACCTCAATTATTAGAGTTGACCAGGATCCATCACAACCATTATGTGTACAGTACTTGTGGATGTTGCCTGAAAATTCTGAGTTACTTCCTCAGCTGTGTGGCCTCGGACTAGTGGCTCACCGTCTCTGTGCTATGGTTTCTTCACTTGTCAGTGAGGACGTGTGTGCATGGGTGCATGCTCAGTCACGTCCGATTCTTTGCAACTTTGTGGACTGTAGCCCGCCAGGCTCCTCCCTCCATGGGATTACCCACACAAGGATAGTCAAGTGGGTTGCCATTTCCTAGTCCAGAGGATCTTCCCAGTCCAGGGATGGAACCTGAGTCTCTTGTGTCTCCTGCATTGGTAGACAGGTTCTCTGCCAGCTGAACAAATGAGGATGACAATAGTGCATACTCCATTGAGTGGTTGTGCCGTAAGCAGAATGCGGGTTCCAGAATGTGCCCCGCACTCGATGTTTCCATTGCACAAATGAAGCTCAGACGATTGAGGGGTCTCGTCCGTCCAGTTGGGGGAAGAGGTTCCCCTTGACTGGGACCCTCACAGCCTCCTGATCCCCATGCTTCCCAGACACGCAGCCCAGGCCCCTCCACCCCCCACCCTCTCCCACACTGGCCTCATCCTCCTTCCAAAACCCCAGTCTTGTCACTAAATCCCCTGTTCAGAAGTCTTAACCAGGAAGCCCATGGACCACAGGGACGAGGGTGCCAGGAGCCATTGCTCAACTGGCTGCAATTAAATGTCATCAGTGTGACAGGTGATGGGATGATGGCTCATTTCTTTTATTTTTATTTTTATGACTTTTTCATTTTTCTTTCATAGCACACTTTGCACGTGTTGGTTAAGACTATAAAGGCTTTATTTTCAAATCCTCAGCACTGGCTCTCTCCTTAGTACATCTTCTCTGCTCTGGTCAAGTTGACCCAGGCCCGCCCCCACCTCTGCCCGGACTGCCCACCATCTACCGTCCTTGTAGTGTCTCCTGTACCCCCACCCACCTCACACCCTCCGTCTGGGGGCTTCTCAGCACAGCTGAGTCCACCTGGACGTTCCTCATTTTCCATGGGGCCCCCTGGAGGGGCGACAGGTGACGGCAAAAGAGGGAAACCGGGCCTGTGGGAAACTTCATCCCTTCCCACGCCTCCCCTCCTTTGTGACAGGGACATCCATCACCACTGGCCATGGGACCTGAGTCTTTTGGACCCTGTCCTCAGGAGGAGCCCCTGGAGGAGACCTCAGGCTGGGTGGAAGGAATGAGGGGAGGGGCCGCCTGAGGCTCAGGTTTGTGTCCCAGACAGCCTCTCACCCCAGTCCATGTTCCCTCTGTGAGGGAAGATGGAGACAGGGTACCCTGCTCCCAGCAGTGGGTCTTCCCAGAGCCCCTGGCTGGCCACAGACCCAATCAGGTTTCTGAGGTTCCCAGTCAGAGGACTCAAGACACTCTCGTCCTTGGTCTTGAGGCTGGCAGAATCACAGAGGCAGCCCCCTCACCATGCCCTATGCACAGCCTCTGGGGTGACCTTGGAGTCTCAGGGTTGTTCTGAAGTCTGGGGGTGCTGCCTTTGGACTCTGAACTGCCCGGAGTTGCCATGGACATCCCAGGCACCCATGGATGACAGGACTATGCTGGGGGATAAGAGGTGGGGGCCCACTGTCTGCCCCCCTCAGACTCCTGAACTTTACCAGGCTGACCAGCCCAGGGACAGGAAGTGTGCATTGTCCAGCCCACCTCCTGAGACCCCTGCAGCCTCAGCAGCCGTCTACACTGTCCCAGCCCACTGTGACCTCCCCTTCCTGACCCTCTCTGCCCCTCTGTTCACACTCCTTAAAATTGCACTGAAGGGATTCAGTTCAACAAAATGGCCTTTGAGCCTACTCCGGGTTCTCCAAAGATGCAAGATCACTTGCTCCCCACATCCACTCTGCACAGACCATCTTCACCTTCCTCCCTGACGCCAGACCCCTGCAGTTGCCAATTCACCCAGCCCAAAGGTCAAATTTGCTGACAATGTTCTGTGTATATCAAAGCTATGATTTTTCCACTAGTCATGTATAGATACGAGAGTTGAACCATTAAGAAGGCTGAGCACCAAAGAAGGAATGCTTTCAAACTGGTGTTGGAGAAGACTCCTGAGAGTTCCTTGGATGGCAAGGAGATCAAACCAGTAAATCCTAAAGAAAGTTGACCCTGAATATTTAATGAAAGGACTGATGCTGAAGCTGAAGCTCCTGATGAGAAGAGCCGACTCATTTGAAAAGACCCTGCTGCTGGGAAAGATTGAGGGCAGGAGGAGAAGGGGATGACAGAGGATGAGATGGTTGGATGGCATCACCAACTCAAGGGACATGAGTTTGAGCAAACTCCAGGAGACAGTGAAAGACAGGGAAGCCTGGCATGCCACAGTCCATGGGGTTGCAAAGAGTCAGGCACGACTTAGCTACTGAACAACGAACAACAACAATGACCAAATTCCCTCCTGTTTCCTCCCACGTCCGCGACCAACATAGCTGGCCCGGCCAGGCCAGTGCCGTGACAGCCAAGACCGCCCACAGCGGCCCTCAGTCCAGCAATTGTCTCCCCAAAGGATCCAGCAAGTTTGTTTCAATTGCTCTGATTTTCATTTCCTTTAAATCCAGATTTTAAAATCGCTCCAACATTTGTCATCCTGACAGATGCCAGGAGCAAACACGAACCAGGCCTGAAGTAGGGCATCCTGTGGGCTGAGGGTCTCCACCCAGGACTGGTCTGGTGCCTTGCAGGCAGGGGTGTTGTCCACTGCCTGGCACCGACCCCAACAAAGCTGGGTTTGAATCCTGATGAGCGATTCTGATTGTCAGGTTCAGGTCATCCTCTGGTCCTGGAGGCAGGCGGCAAGGGTCTCAGGCAGGAGCGTGGGCAGGCGCCTGGGGGGACATCCTCATGGGTTTGTCATGCTTGACCTCATCTCAAGGCCAAACCCAAGAGCACTCTGGCCAGAGTTGACCGCTCACAGACACACCCTGCTGTGAACTGAACAATTAGTCCACCCACCTCTTTAGCCTTTGAGGACCTGAAAATGAACTCAGGGAAGGGGCCCAGCAAGAGTTCTTTTTTTTTTTTTTTAACATTTATTATTAGAAACAATTTTTTTTAGATGCACTGTGTGGCATGCAGGATCTTAGTTCCCTGATCAGGGATCAAACCTGCACCCCCTCCAGTGGAAGTGTGGAGTCTTAACCACTGGATCACCAGGGAGACTCTGGGAAAGGCTTTCCTGAGAAAAGAAGCCTGATGTCCCAGAACTAGGAGGGAAGGTGAAGAGTTACCATGAACTCAGTTCCACCTGTTTCCGTCTGTCCACAGTCACTGATCAGGCTGGTTGGGCTCATTGCCCCAGGATGGGCTAGGGAGCTGGACTTCCAGGTGCGCTGGGCTGAGAGGCAGGGGGACTCCAGCCCCAGGCCCACTAATAACGACACTTGTGAGTCTGTGAGATGGAGTGGGAGAAGGTGGAGGCCCTGGGAGCAGCAAGGACATGGGGAGCGAGGCAGTGGCCACCTCTCTGAGCTGCAGACTTTCTGGGCTGAGGGTCATCCTTCAATCCTTGCACTTTGGCTAAGATTTCCCCAGGCATGGGCCCCGCCTCCTCCTGGTGCAGGACAGTTTGCCAGGTCCCCCACCAGGGCCTAGTGTTGGTCCCCCAAGTGCCTCATGCTAGGCTGAGGTGTCACCACTCATACAAGGGACACGGAGGAGTCTGCTGGCCCCTCTGACCAACAGGGGCCTCTAGGGGGCGTCCCATCTCCTATGATCCCCCCATGATTGGACCTTCAGGGTCTGCCCCACCTGGATTAGCGCCAACTCCCCCGAATCTTCAGCCAGTCCATGTGGAGGCCCTTCCAGAGGTAGAAGGTAGCTGCCAGTGCCCGGCTGCCAAGAAAAATACGGACGGTGGGGTTCACGTCCTCAGCCCTCCACCCCCAATCTCCCCCCAGAGGCCAGGCCAGTTCACATAGGACAGGAAGCCACGAGTCTGATGGCTGGACTGGCTCCCTCACATCTCACCAGAATGCACTCGCTATCTCATCAGGAAACGCAGGCCGGTCCCGGGTTCGGCCTCTTCTACGTGGGTGGAAGCAGAAAGCTTCTCGCAGGCCCTGGGGGCCCCTAGAAGAAAAGTGCTTCCACCTGGGGCCAAGGGGCTGCCCGTGGGCTTGGCTGACCTTCCTTCAGCCTTGGGAGCTCACCCCTTACCGAGTGGGATTTATAAGCTCATAACCCTGCAATGATAACGACTTGCACATGTGTGATCAGCGTGTGTCCTGCCTTTCGCTTTGATTCGGTGTCAAATGCTAGAGGAGGTGGGCGTTTGGTGGCAGAGGGCCGGCGCCGGTGAGGGACAGCCTCCTGTGGGGGCTGGTGGCAGAAGCCACATGGTCTTTGCTATGAATGTCGTGATCACATCGAGTACCCCTGGCCCGGGACTGTGTCTCCTCTCCTCTGTGTCCGAGTTACACTGAGGTGGACCAGGCAGATGCCCAGGTGGAGACAGAAAAGATAGGGCTGGAGGGAGGTACCTGCCCAACACCAGTTATCTGTGATTAAAAATGTGCCCTGGAAAAAAAAAAAAAAAGAATGTGCCCTGGACTATTTTTACTTCATCTGTATTTTATTTCCCTCCTCTTCTGGTAGAGCTCCTTTTGGACATTTGGCCCAGTTCAGCAGAGCTAAAAGGGAAAGAGGGGTGGAGGCCCCTGTGCTTCTTACCATAGTAGGATGCTGGCATGGGAACATCCTTCTGCACTGCCCCCAGCCCTGGTCCATAGGACCACCAAGGACTCAGGTCTGGGAGTTGCAGAGGGCTGTGGGGTCCCCGGCTCTGATACTACAGGGGTCTAGCTGGGACCACAACACACACACACACACACACACACACACACACACACCTGCCTTTTCTGGGTTCAGGTGTGAGGGCCATAACACACAGACAGACAGACAGACAGACACACACACACACACACACACAGAAACACATACACACACACCTGTCTTTCTGGCCCTGAAGTCTTGTTTCTCTGCCTTCCCCTCTCCATCCCTCACACAAAACCCACAGAGGCTTTTTTTTTTTAAGCATTTTTTTCTTCTTACCCCAATCAAATTGATGACCAGGAAAGTATGTGGCTTGGTAAGCAAAATTCTTGTGAAGACTAAATTCCAAAGCCCTTGGCAGCCGTGACCTCACCGCACGGATACGCGGCAGATCACGGCTGTTTTTATAAATCGCCGCCCGCCCGGGGGCAGCACACAATGGCCAGTGTTGACACCGGATTCCTCACGTTCCCCGGGCCCCCAGTCTACGTGCTGCTGCTGGGGGTCCGTCCCCAGCCCTGGAGCCCAATCTGTCCTTGGGTGGACGCTCACCCGTGACTGCGTGAGGAAGGACAGGCTGGACCCTGGGGCAGGTGTAGCCCCAGGAGCACTGGCCATGGCCCAGGAGGGTCAAGCCCCACTGGGAACTGAGGCCCTGCCCTCCTCCCAGAGCCTCCCTGGGAGACCCAAACCTGCACCCTGCATCTCCAGCTGACTTTGTCCTGGTGGGAAGGTCTAGGGGAGGGGAGGTGGGGGCGGTAGGTGTTCAGGGTGCTCAGGGCTATGACTGCATGCCCCTTGCCCAGAGGACTCTCCAGGACCCCTCGAGGCGGCTTCCTTTGGCCTCCGCCCCAGCACAAGCCCTACAGACACCACCCCCTCCAACTACCATGTACTGATTTTTCACAGCACTTAGCCACCTGCCATCCGGGGTGGAATCACCAAGCAGGCAGGGACCCTGGATCATGCCGGCACACAGTGGGTTCTGCTCAGAGTGAATGTCAGCTCATACCTCTGGGGGGGTCTCACCAGCTCCCTGGGGGCCCCGCCAACTATGGCCACACAAAACAGCCGCTCAGAAAGGCGGCCTTGGGGGAGGGGACGGCACCCAGGCCTGCATGACTGATCTCACGGATTCCCTGTCACATGACGCCCAGAACCACTGCTCAGGCAGAAAGCTGCCCCAAATCTTACTCTGCAGAAGGGAATGCTGACAGCCTGGCCAGGCCAGTTCCCACCACACAGGCCTGAATTAAACAGTTTAATCAATTAGTGAGATGGAAGCCTCTGTGTCAGCTGCAGCTCTAATGAGGGGCTCCCTGCCCCCACCCGTGGGACGCATCAGCCTTCTCCCTGGGCGCCTCGACAGGGCCGGATTCAGCCCAGGTCCTCCCCAGGCGGTCGCAGCCCCAGAAGCGGGTCTGGGAGCCAGGCCCCATGGCCTCAGCTGGATGCTCGGCCACACAGGGCCAGGCCCTCCCTGCAACCAGCTTTCCCTCCACAGCCCAAGCGGCAGAGCCAGGAAGGCCCGGGGTGGGGGCGGTGGGGGCTGGGGGGAGAACTACACAACTGTCTCCATTTGTGGATGAGGACACAAAACTCCTGGGGCCCTGGATGTGGCCCAGTGGGACTGAGATTACAGGGCAGACAGGTGGACGAGCCAGCCCACCCTACTCCCTTCCCCTCGTTTCTCAGCCTCGGACACACACACACACCACAGGTACACGCACAGACACACGTGTAGACACACATGCATCTGTACGCAGAGGCTCCCAGGCTGCAATCTTCCAGTAGTTTCAAAGCGTCGGCACAGGACCCAGGCACCCTACAGAGACTCAGGCCCGGAACCTCCCCTTGATCTGTCCAGGTCAAGGCGCAGGGTCAGGGTCAACACCAACACGCATGTGTGATCACGTGACATTGTGGGGGCATGTCTGTCTGTTTCTGCCTGCCCCCCCCCCACCTCCCTAGCATCCGCAGTGAGAGTCACTCTGAACCCTGACTGCACCAGCCTGCATGTGTCCTTCTGACAATCAGACTGGACTTTCCTCAGTGGATTAGAGATAAAGCTGCCAACCCGCTCATGATCACTAGTAAGTTCCTCGTGTATTTACAGTGAGGGGGCTGAATGTTTCAACGCTTGGCTTCAGTGAGCAGGAAAGGCCAGTCAGAAAGCAAGCAAACCTCAGCCCAGCCCAATGTCCTCTGACTTCCGTTCTAAAAAAGACAGGGGCTGTGGGTCACTGACCTTGCACAGGGACTGGGCAATAATCTGGCGTAAATCTCTTTTCTTCTCTGGGCGCTGACATGTCCTGGGATGGAAGCTTGCCCGCAAGCGTGGGGTCAGGGCTGCATGCCTATCTGGCAGGGAGACCCTCACTCATACCATCAGGCCCTGGGGTAGCTAAGGAGATGGCTCGGGAAAAGGCCATTTAACACCCAGGACAATCTCCACTCTCCACAGAGAGGACCCTGCAGAGGGACAGAGGAGCCCAGGCTCACACATGCCGGCTGTGGGCTCCACACCCCGACACCCCAGCACCACTCACCTCCACACACTGTCCTTTGTCCACCGAGGGGTGGAACAGTGGTCCCACCTGGGGGTCCCAAGTGTGTGTCTGATAGTGACATGTCCACTACAAGGATGCAAGTAGCACAGCTGTTGTTGCCGCTGCTGCGGTTTAGTTGCGAAGTCGTGTCCAACTCTTTTGTGACCACATGGACTGTAATCCACCAGGTTCCTCTGTCCATGGGATTTCCCAGGCAAGAATACTGGGGTGGGTTGCCATTTCCTTCTCCAAAGGATATTCCCAACCCAGGGATCAGACACACATCTCCTGCATCTCCTGCTTGGCAGGTGGATTCTTCACCACTGCGCCACCTGGGAAGCCCACATACCCATGTCGTGCTCAAAATCACCGAGGGCCGTGCGGGCCGGGGTGCAAGCCTCCTCAGCCTCTGGGAGCTGGGGGCAGATCCTGTAGTGAGAGTCCCCCACCAGCCTCCTGGGTGCTGAACACAGTAGACAGAGGGGTCAGGGATCCCTCTCAGGGCAGGGAGGTACCTTCCCACTCTGCCCTTCTTCCCCTAATCCTGTGGGGCGGGCAAAGGACAGAGGGGCCTCCGGGAGGGGTCTTGTCTTGGAAGAGCCTTGGCAACACTTTGGAGCACATAGAGGGTCATCTTGGAGGGTGAGAAAATGCCATCCATCCATTCAAGGCAGCAGGACACAGTGTTTGATGGAGAAAGCCCCAGGCTGCTCCCTACTTACTGTACTTACTCCCATCTCCAAGTGGGCCCACTCCAGGGGCAAAGCCTGTCACACTCCAAGAGGCTGTGACAGGACTCCCGTGGACCAGCAAGGAACCAGTGAGTCCAGACCCGCCCCACCCCCAGCCGTGCCTGCAGCTGCTCCAGTGCGACTGTCCCCGCCCTTCTGAGCCCACCCTGTCATGCCACATCTGTGTCAGCAGTGCAGGTGGGTGGAGCCCAAACATAGGGCAGATGGGGCATCTTGCGGGGTGGGGGGGGACAGGTGAGGTCCCGAAATCCAGCCAGAAAAGAAGAGGAGCTGGGGAAGATAGGACGGGGTGGGGGGGCGGCGGTCCACAGACAGAACAGGAGAGAGCAATGGGAAAGGGGCCCGTGCAGAACTCGAGAGGGGCCACCCACAAGGACGAGAGGCCCAGGACGCTGGGCAGATGGGGGGCTGCAGGTGGGCCTGGTAGGCAGTCTCTCGGGCCACCAGGGCCCATCATCACCCTTGGTGCCTGGGGCAAGAAGGTGACTCAGGACAGGTAGTCCTGGAACCACACCTGGACTCTCCTGGCAGAGAGCTCAAAGGCAACCGGTTACAGTGTAGCATCTGGTGGCAGAGACAAGAGGGAAACACCTGGGATTGGGGGTGGAGGGCACAGAGAGAGACAGAGAGAGGAGAGACAGACAGAGAGACAGACGGGATGGGGAGACAGCACGGTCCCTCACACATCAAAAACCCCACCTGCCCTGTGGTTTCCACCTACACAGAATCATTGAACTCTGAGATTCAAATGAAAGTTGGGGGCCAGTTTTCTAAAAATGCAGACACAAACACATAACACGGCATGCTGCACACAATTTTAGGGGGAATTCACAGGCAAGCCGGGCTGCCCAGGGACCCCCCCCAAGCCCCCTTCACCCCAAGTAAGGAGGTACCTGGGTGGGTTTGTCTCCTGTAAATGTTGTAACAAATTCCCACAAACTTGTTGTGGCTTGGAAAGCAGCACGAGGTTATGATCGCCTGGCTCTCGAGTGTCGGGGGTTGATTCTCTCTGGGGGACCCTCCTCCACCTCCACAGCCAGCACACTGTTCTTCCTCTTCTCACTCTCTTCCTTAGAAGGGTTCTTTTAAGGACCCCTGTGATGACAACAGGCTTCCCTGGTGGCTCAGCGGTAAAGAATCTGCCTGTAATGCAAAAGTCACAGGAGCCTCAGGTTCAACCCCTGAGTCGGGAAGATCCCCTGGAGGAGGGCATGGCAACCCACTCCAGTATTCTTGCCTGGAGAATCTCATGGACAGAGGAGCCTGGCGGGCTACAGTCTATAGGGTCGCAAAGAGTCGGACACAACTGAAGCGACTTGGAACACACATATGTAATGACAGTAGGCCCAGCAGAATAATCTCCTCATCTGATTAGCAATCTTAGTTCCATGTGTGGCTTTAACTCCCCTTTGCCATGTCAGGTAACATATTCACAGGGATTATGTGAATAATTACTCCAGGAATTCCAATGGGGACCCCTTTGGGAGCCACTAGTCTGCCATCCCCTCCGCAGCGGGTGAAGATGACAGACAGGATATGGACCACACGCGTGGAAACATGGCCCAGGCAGCAGGGGGTTGAAACGAATTGTCTCCAGGAGACCCTGCTCCTCCTCCAAAACCAAGTCGTTTCCTCAGTGCAGACAGGAGACAGCAAAGGTAAAGGTCGCGTGGTGCTCCATCACTGTTTCCCCTCCCTGCACCATCCCTCCCTCCCAGGCCTGTTTGCTCCTCCCACATACCAGCTCCCACCTTCCTCAAGGCCTGGCTCAAACCCCACCTCAAACACCATGGGTAAACATCGGTTCCGCTGCCCCTGCCCACCCACACTGCATCCCAGACCCGGCTCTGCCCTTCCTTTCCCTCCGCACTAGCGGTCACCTCAGTGTGATTCAGCATCTGTGGGTTTATATACTGACAGTTCCCCAGCTCCGGAGCAGCCTCCTGGTGCCAGAGCTGGAAGGGAAGCCCCTCAGTGTGATTCAGCATCTGTGGGTTTATATATTGACGGTACCCCAGCTCTGGGGCAGCCTCCTGGTGCCTGAGCTGGAAGGGAAGCCCTGAAGGTGTGTCTGACTCCAGGCTCCGCTCTCGCCCAGCGAAGAGGAGGCTCACAGCGACAGCACATGGGCCAGCCAGTCTGGCCCGAGATGTCCACAGGGGCCCTCATCTGGGGGCCAGCTGGCCTCTGGAGGCCAGGACAGGGACTCCCACACGCAGCAGTCTGGAGGTTTCCCTGGGTCCCAGTGGACCACACGGACAGGTGTGGGTCAAGGCCAAGCCCTGGTGAGCACATGGCCCCTACACCTGGGGTCCATCCCACCCCGGCTCCTCCAGGCGGGCACCACGGTGGTGGGAATGAGGTCTGGGGCATATGATGAGCAGCCCGCAGCTGGAGGTTGCAGGGTCAGCCTGACTCCTTAGGTGGTCGGGACAGGGGAGAGGTGGGTGGTCCCCTTGCATTGGGGTGCAGGGGCCCGAAGCTTCAGGAAGCCCAGACCAGCAGGAGGAGAGGGCCAGGGCCCCATATATGTCCTAGGAAAGCACAGGGTGGAGAGGAGAAGAAAGCAGCCTCAGTACAGGGGCGCTGTCAGAAAACAGGAGAGCTGCTGCCCATAGACACCACGGTGGCCGAGAGGCTCGGAAAGTTTCTTGATCTCGATGTTATTGGACAGCCCGGGACCTGGGGCTCCCACCAGCATGCCCAGTGTCACAAAGGCCAAGAGAGTAGGGATCTCCCTAGGGTCTGCCAGAAGGAGGTGTTTCTCGGGTGGTTCCTGGGCCTTGGCCGACCGGTGCAGAGTGTGCAAGATGGGAGGGAGTGGACACGAGGGGTGGGGGTGGGGTCACCACTTGGAAGGAGGAAGGTGGGATCCAGGGCACCCCAGGCCAGGACTCAGGGCTCCTCCACGCCTCCCCTTCAACCTCTGGATGGAGCCACAGGGCGCTGCCGGCCGCTCCATCCACAGAGAGACATTGGGCCAAGGGCCACTGGTCACTCAGGACCCTCCAGAGACCCTCCAGGTGCCTAGTCCCCTCAGGCCTCCACAGTGTTGAGGGGGCAGGAGCTCTGGTGTTGAGAGAGTGGGCTGGTGCATGCGGGGGGCCTCAGACCCCACGGCAGCCCCTGGGCAGCAGGAAGGCATGGGCTGGAGGGAGGTGGGGGCTCTGCACGCCCTCAGAAATGGTGACCTTTCCAGCCCCTCCCCAACACCCAGCGGCCCTGGACTACTGCCAGGGTTCCGCTTGGCCAAAGAGAGAAACCTCCTACGTGCTGGCGCCAGGCACCCACCTGCAGGGCCGCACTCTCAGTGCCAAACCCCACCCCCTCCCCAACCTGTCCGATGAGCTCCCTCCAGATGTGCTCCTCCAGACTTTCCAAGAGGCCTCCGCCCCCAGGCACTTCCTGCAAAGCTTCAGCCTCACGTGGAGGAAAGGCTGCTGTCCACCAGACATCAGCACACAGGGTCAAGGTCCCGGAACCTCCTGGGGCAGATCCCAGCGTCCCTGTATTGACTGACATGAGGGACGCCAGCCTGAAGCCCGACAATCTGGTTCTGCAGCATCTGCATGCCCAGAAAACCCAACGCGTGAACCCAGGAGCGGGTCAGCTCCTCCCCCGCCGTGGGCCAGGCACGTCTGCTGCTGTTACAGGCGTCCTCCTGGCATCAAGCATCCCAGTAACTAGCCACAGTGGGCCCTGTGCCCATCACCAGACCTGCTGCTTCAGGTCATCAGCCTGCTTCTCGTTGGACAGGTATTAAGCACCTGCTTCTTGTTGCGACCTGCAGTGGCCCACAGGTCTGAGGCAGGGCACACCTGAGCGGACCCACAGGCCTGAGCCGGCAGACAGCCACTTCTCACGGTGTGCCTGTCTTCTGTGCAGCTGGCTGGGTGTTCGTTGATCAGTGTTGGCCTCTCCCAGGTCCTTGGTCTCTCAGCAGTTGCTTGGGAAGAATCACAGCCTTGGGTCTGATTACATGACACCCCAGCGACGTCCTTAACAGGATGAAGAGTATCTCCTGAGATTTTTATCTTACCCAGAAACTGTGCATATGAACTCATTGGGAAATGAAGTCTTTGCAGGCATGATCAAGGTGAGGTCTTACTGGATCAGGGTGGGCCTTGATCCAGCAACTGTTGGTCGTATAAGAGCAGAGACATGTGGACAGAGATACTCAGAGGGAAGAAGGCCAAGGGACAGCAGAACAGAGACTGTGATGAGTCCACCAGATCGAGGACCAAGGACTGTTGGCAACACCAGAAGCTGGAAGAGCCAAGGAGGGGTCTCCCCTGGCGCTGTTGCAGGGAGTGCACCCCTGTGCACACCTTGATTTTGGATTTGCGGTCTCGAGAACCGTGAGAGAACAAGCATTTGTTGTTTAAGCTCCTGGGTTGTGGTCATCTCTTGTGGCAACTGTAGGCCACTGACTCATCCTTGAGGATATGGGGCTCAGAACAGCCCCTGGGTATCTAGCCACTTGCCCTGGGATCAGGCATTTGGGGGAAGCTGAGGTCAAAGGGCAGGATCTGGGCTAACAGGAAGGGGGTGGGGTTGGTCCACCAGAAAGGCAGGGGTTGTAAGTATGGAGCTAACAGCCTCACTTAGAGTTGGGTCCAGTATGAAAGGTCCCTAATGCCAGGGCTGGGGTTAGGGGGGTGCTGACCCCAGGAGAAGACCTGACCTGGACCCCCAGCTAAGGGCCACACACCCCTGACCAGGGCCGAAGATAGACGCGCCATTGATCCGTCAAGTGGCTGGTCTTTATTCCCTGGAATGGAAACACCCTGCAGTCCCAAAATGATGATGGCTAGCAAAGCCCCTCCTTTAAAAATTCAAAAACAAAATGAAAAACGCTTAGGTGTCTGGCTCCATAAATTTCCATCAAAAGAAACAACTTTGAATGGTACCCAAGCCTGGTGTCCCGCATCAGCCGTGAGCTACATACAGCCCTCCCACTTCACCCAACATACCAGCCAAACACAGTGACTTCAGATGCTCAGAAAACAGTACAAAACGGAACACAAAGGCATTTTACGACACGGGAGTTTGCTTCCTATGGACATTTCTTTTTTAAAAAAAATATAATAACTTAGTTGGCATGTTACAGCATCTCCGATCAATCCGTCAGGGAGTCCTTGGCCGGAACCTCGTGGGGCATGCAGCGTGTGCCTCCCCAGCTTGAGCGCCAGGCACCCACCACAGTGTGCGTGTCCACCGCTGCGGCCGCGGTCACCTGGCGCTCACTCCGTGCCCATCTCGCAGGGGTTCATCCCCCTCTCCTCAGCATCCCTGTACATCCTTTGGAAATCCTTGAAGCGTGGGGCACAGCCGAGCCAGGCCTCCCCAAAGTGCATGTGACCGGTGAAGAGAAACTCGCCGTGCCCGGGCCGGACGCCGCACTCCAGGAGCGTGGAGACGCGCCCCCGCCAGCCTCCACCCTCGCCCTCGGGGGCTGGCCGGAACACCCTGCTCTTCTGCCGGTAGACCCGGCTCACGTTCAGGTGGATGGCTGACTCCTGCCGCTCTGGCTCGTGGATAACTTTCTGGATGGAGCCTCGGACGACTGCAGAAGAAGGAGAGAGGGTCAGCAGAATGCTTACCAAGCCAACAGCACACCCCCTACCCCGCAGCAAACTGGGAGCTGATCCTGAATGCTGCCTTCCAGAAATTCTCATTAAAAAGCTCAACCCACACACAAGAGGCTGCCTAGGGGCTGCCCCACCACCCACACTGTCGGGGGGCAAAGATGCTCTTCTCTCAAGGGCCAGTCACAGAAGTGGGGGAAAACAGAAGATACAAACCTCATTGTGCACCAACTTTTCAAGTTGGAACAAGAAAAGTGACTGTACTTAATACCCAAGATCTGCTGTGATTCTGCATCAAGATTGGACAGAAAGGGTGAAGCTTGGAGGAGAGGAAGGTGACAGGAAGGAGAAGGACAGAGCAGGCACAGCTTGGGGACCCCTTGCCTGGACCCAGATCCCCTCTGTGTGGGGCCAGAAAGAAGAAGGGGGATTGAACTTCCACTCCCCAGCTGCCCTGGGAGCCTAGGGGGCTGAGTCAGGTCCCGCTGGGCCGGCTCCAGCTAACTCATACTGAGTGTTGCCACCCTCAACCCGAGAACGTTTGTGCCAACGTCACAAACAGGCAGAGGCTGAGTCCCTGACCTCAGCCCTGACCCCACCAGTGCCTCCGACTCCCACACTTTGGTGCCTGCAAGGGACCTGGGTGTGGGTGGGGCGCTGCAGAGAGGCTAGAGCCAGGACTTGGGCTCAAGCACAAAGCAGAAAAATGCTCAATATGCCCTCAAATAGGAATTCCCACCTTAAAGAGGAATTCCCAACTCTTGCCCGGTCCTGCACACAGGTCCCTTCCCTTGGGCTGGGGTGGGGGGGGGGGGGGTCACTCTAAATGAGTGGAAAGGAAGGTATTTTCCCGTGACCTGCAATTGGTGATGGAAGGGGGGCCAAGCCCAGTCTTCAGCAGAGTCTCTTTCCCCCAGGGGGTCTATTTCTCCCATATGGTGGGAGCCTCCAGCATACTCACCAAAGTCGCTGGTGCAGACGGCCAAGAGAACCTCTGTGTGGCTGCAAGGGCGACACGGGGCTGCAGGAAGAGGAGAGAGTCAGGTGCAGAGTCAGATGGGGTCTGTGGAAGCTCGAGGAACACAGACCGTCCTGTCTACAGCACACAGGTCATGTGACATCCTATAACTCCTCTGATGTCAGCAACTGTCTAGGCCCCAGCCCTCTGCCACCAAGGAGCCAAGAGAGAAAGCAGGCGGGACCATGACCTCCGCCTCGTGGGTGGGGAGATGCGTCTAGGAGCTCCAGGCTTACCTAGGCTGCCTGCGATGGCATGAAAATGAAAGGCAAGTGGGGTTTTGTGCAGGACTGCACTCAGCTCATGTCTGTAGTCACACTTGGCAAGCAGCCACTGGGCTCCAAGTCACTTTTCGGTGCCAAAACCAACCCGTGCTCACCTGAAGCCGCATTCCTGACGCCAGCCTGGCCAAGAGCCTCTCCTGGCCTCAGTGGCCAGGCCTGGAAATGCCAGGGTCTCCCATTCACACTGCCCATCCCCACGGTCTCATCTGCCACCCCCATTCCACAGGAGGTCAAAGCACTGTCTAGAAGCACCACGAGGCTGCGGCCCTGCTAAACGCATTGGTGGGAGTGAGAGATGTGTCCACCTGCTTCAGCAGTGGGGTCCTTATCTAACCGACGGGACCAAGTGACCACCTCCAAACCCCTCTAGACACCTTTCACAGCAAGCCCAGTTCACAGAATCCCCTCCGAGATCCCCAGATGTGGGAGGGGGCTGATTCCTCCAGACAAACCAGTTCCTCTCGGTGGGCCTCTGCCCGAGTCAGCCCTCCACCTACTGACTCAGATGGGTAGGAGCCCTCCAGAAAGGCTGGGGCAGGCGGGGAGAGAGAAACCTCGAGACTTCGGGGACCCCTGGGGACCACGGCACTCCTAACTCAAGAGTGGATGTAGGGAGACACGAGTTCATTATTTGGCTCTGATGTTGCACTTTTCCTCACCTGTTTCTAGGGGCCCAAACTCCCTAACAACAGCAACATTAGGTATGAGCGCTCACCAGGAAAAGCTTCCCTCGGCCCTTTCACATTCTAAAGGCCCCACAGGGTCTCCAGCCTTGAGGCTCACTGGGCCTGGACGAAGCTACAGCTGTCCGCCTGCCTGGCTCTGAACTGGGCTGAGCTGTCACCTGCCCAGGGGGCTGCAGTGACTCAGGGCTCTGGAGGAAACAGGCAGACTCGGAGAACAGGAGAAGCCTCTGGGGCCCAGAGTGTGTGTGGGGGCAACCAGAGATGACCCTGGAGTCTCCAGCGTCCTGGGACCCCCTGAGGATGGACATGATGTGTCCAGAGCGCTGGCCTTCCTGTCCTGCCCCCGGCGGGGGTGGGTGCATGCGTCCCAGTCCAGTTTGGTGAGTGCATGACTCAACGGGAGCTTCTGTCAAGTTATCAGGAAAAAGGAGAAGCCGCAGAACAAGAACAGCCTGTCGGACGCGTCGGAAGCATCTGAGAGCACAGAGTGCCTCCCGCCCCAGCTCCAAATCCCGAGCCTTCGTGCTCTTTGTCACGAGTGTGGACCTGCCAGCCTCAAGGCCTCCCCTAAAAAAGAGGGTGGCCAACTGGGGGGTCCCCCACCTCTAGCCTGCTGGGGGCCTGCTGCCCACAGTGGGTCTGACAGAGGTCACTACGGTGAGGAAAGTGGGCTGCACAGCCTCACGTGCCTTGGGGGGACTTGCATCCTATGAGGTGGTGGAGAGACTTCCCGTCCTGGTGGTGCCCCCAGTGCCCACTGGGGCAGAGGCCCCCACCTAGGGCCGCAGGGCCAGGCCTTGCAAGCTTCAAGGGCAGGGGGATGAGAGGCGAGGTCCGCACAAGCTCTCTAGAAGCTGAGACAGGCCCAGGCCACGGACCCTGGTGGGACTGCAGGCCTGGGTGTGTGTAATCGCCAAGCCCTGGAGCCTCACCTTCAGTGGGTCGTAGGCCCCAGGACCTTGGCTGACTGCTGGGGAGAAAGGTGGCACGAGCTTGTCCCAGGCCCTGACTCAGGCCCAGTCCCATGGAGGATGTCCGAGGACGCGGTGGCCCCAGGGGCCGGTGGGCAGCAGCCTACAGACCCTCCTGTCGAAGCCTCAATGAGCTGGCGCCACGCTGACAGCTGGAGCTAACAAATCCCGCATCCCCTGCAACTCTCTATGACCCTGAGCTTTATGAAGTGTAGGCACCTTCGTGGAGAATCCAGGCTGCCGATGCTAGAATCCAGCAACAGTCTGGAAACAATTATTAATCGGAGTCAGGCTTGTAAAGGCGGAGTGGAATGCGCTGGTTCCTGACACATCGAATCTCGTTTCCTTGCGGGGAAGGTGAGGTGGGGGCAACCTAGGGGCCGGGTGGAATTCTGGCCTATAGTTCTTGGAAAAGGGGAGGGGCAGGGGAGTGTGGACGTGGAGCAGATTATTCTGTGTATAAAATGTGTATAAAATGAACTGAATGAAGTGGGGAAAAAAATCAGGGTCAAGGAGACCAGTCTGGGGGTGGCGGGGACGCAGGTGACAATAAGGGCAGCACCCCACTGTCAGACTCCGGGCAGCCCGACGCCCAAGGAGATGTTTGCAGATGGGGGGATGCTGCTTCAGCAGGTGGGACGGCCCAGGTAAGGATGACTAGGGAGATCTTGTGTGAGACACCCTCTGGGGTCTCCAGTGCAGCCTCGCCAGGTGGGGAAATGCAGCATTTTAACAGGGAAGAAAGTGCAGGTGGCAACGTGGCCAGTGTTCCCTAAGCCAAGAGCCTCCTCTGATCGGCACGACGACCCCGCGCTCACCCCAACTCCAGGCTGCAAGGTAACATCACCCCACAGGACCCTGAGGGACCTGACTGAGGCTGGTCGCCCCCTGTAGAGGCCCCGCAAGCACAAGAAACGACCCCCCTCACCAGCCGTCTCCCCCACACCTGCTCTCCTCCCTTCCTTTTCCTGGTGAGCCAGGGGTCACACCTTCCACCCCAAGAGCCCGGAGCTGGGTAAGATGAAAAGTAATCTTAATGACTTGGGGAGCTGGAGAAGCACTGGTGCAAGAAAACTAAATTTTCAGGGAAAAAATTAAGTTCTCTTCTGTTTCCAGGAAACAACCAAGTTTCTTCTCTTTTCTGCACGCTGTTGTTTATCTCCCACAGCCCATCAAGGCCACCCCTATATTCCAAGGTGCCTGAGGGGGGGATGTCAGCAGGGGGCCCTCAAAGGGATCATTTGCCTCTGACTCATCAACAGAGTGGTTTCAAAGGGGACGGGGAGGTGAAGCCCATCAGAAACTATGGGACCCAGGCCGCCTCACCCGACCTAGCACCCACAAGCAGCAATGGGTGTCACTTCTGAGCCTTCACGGCTGGCACAAAGGGGCGTCCTCCTGCCCCTCCAGCTGTGGGTCTAAAACACCACTGCTGTCCCCCTTCACCTGCACACAGAGGGCCAGCTCTGGGTGGGCATCACACACAGCCCACCCCTGCTTCTCAGCTCCCTAAGCAGTAAAAGAATAGGCTGGAATCAGGGGTCCCAGAGGAACCCCCAAAATAGGGTCTGCCTCTGTCTCTTAGAACCAGACCGAGTAACACCCCTGCCCTCCCTTGCTGGCCACCACAACGGGTCCCCCAGCCCACAGGGCCATGGGGTTGCTGACGGTGCCCGTTTACCCAAGTGTACTGGGACCCTGCAGAAGATGGTCAGTGGGGCCACAGTCAGGCCTCAGCATACAGTCCAGGCGTGGCCTGGAGCTGCTTCCACTAGTGAGTTGCATCTGGCTGCTCGCCTGCCTTTTATACCCTGCCAGGAGGAGGGAGTGTTGGGTTCCTCAGGTGCCTGGCGAGGCCCTCGTGGGAGGGGGACAGGAAGGGGCAGGTCCTCCTGCTCCGGCCACGTGGCAGCCCAATCCTGAGTCCCCCAGGGCTGAAGGACCACTGCCGCCTGCCTGCCCCTCTGTCTCCGCCTGCCTCTCCGTTCTGGCCTCTTCTTTGGCTGTCGGCACATCTCAGTTCATACGAGGCAGCCGATTGTGCAACATGATGAACACGAGGCTGACACGCTCACCATAAACACACCCGGCAGAACCACCCAGAACTGCGGCCGGCGAGGCTCATGCACACCTCCCCTCCTCCAGGATCCCGGCCCATAGGGCTTCTACTCTCATGTCAGCACAAACTGGAACTTGTGACTCATCGGCGAGGGAGAAGGCTTGTCCACCTCCCCAGCAGGTTGCTTCCTGGGCTGCTCGTCCCCAGGACGTGTGCTCACCTCCATGGCCCACACACCAGGGACCTGGCTTCACCGGGGTCTCCCAGCTGGAGCCAGGGCCAGACAGGAGGGCGTTGCCCTCTGAGAGCCCGCCTGGCCCCAGGGGAGGTCACTGCTGCCAGATGGCTGGCACCAGCATTCCACATTACGTACCCATTCCTTTGGCATTAAGAGCTTAGGGACGCATCCCTGGGGAGAAGGGACACACCAGCCTCCCCGGATCCCTGCTGCTCTCGCCTCCTTCAGGACAGAGAGGTGCTGGGCCCACAGCTGCCAGACCCTGGGAGCATCTTGAGTCCCCATCTCAAGTTCTGACAGTCACTGCGTCTGTACTGCCCCAGGCCAGCACCCCAGCCACTGGGCAGACAGATGGATATTTACACCCCAACACCCCCAGGGTCCCTGGGGATCCCTGCAGGCCCCAGATTTAAAAAGACACTCCAGGGGCAGGCAAGCATATGGCTGGGGGTAACAAGGGAATCCCAGCAGCCCAATGTCCAGCCGCAGTCATGCAACCAGTGTGGGGCCCTGGCCAGTGACCAGATGACCCACCCCATCACATGGGGCCTCCTCCCTGGGGCCCTGTGGGGCTCTCCCAAACCCACTTACTGCCCTAGCCTGGAAACATGGGCCTGGGGTCTGGGGAGGCACAGACCCTGGCCCCAGAGAAAGGGAGAGAAAGTCTCGGGTCCCCAGGGCTGAGTCACAGGCTGAGTCACCCCAGGCTGTGATCATACTGTGAATTTTCCACCACAGACTCCAGTCTGTGCTGACCGGAGCACCCAGGTGGCATCACGGAAAGGCCTTTACACCATGGCCTCTGAGAATCTGGTAGGAGCCACACAGCAAAGTGGAACAAAGTTCTAGCCGGAAAGAACGTGTGACCAGTAGCCCAATGGCTTCAACCCATCAACATTTTAATCAGTAAAAGGAATGCTAGTGAGTTCCTAATATCTGCCCCCTCGGCCAACCATCGCCGTGGTCAGGCACATCAAATTTGGTGACTGGATTTTTCCAGAACTTGTTTTCATGGCGAGTTTATCTCCAGTGGCTCCCTGCTCCATACGCATACACACCAGAGTGAGCCGGTGATCACTTGCTGGTGATCGAGATAAAGGCTGTTGTAGTTAAAGTTTTATTCAAGTCCTGGGGTTTTATAGCCGCTTTCAGCATTCCTGACAGGGTCCTATCCAGTCAGGCCCTGGGGGGAGGGGTCCTACCTGGGCAGTCATACGCTGAAGCTCTAGAACAGACCAGTTTAGGTTGAGAGAGAGTTAAGGTTTTAGAAACTCATCGGAGTCAAGAACAACAGGACAACATACTGTAGATTCACACTCGGGAGAAAAGTCTACATTTCAAATCCTAGGAGGTCTGAGGTTTCCCAGTGGAAGATTTTATTCACTAAAATGTGGAGATTATACTCTTCTTGGGGTTGGTCCGCCCCTCACACCAGGTGTTTGGACCTCAGCACTGCTGACGCGTGGGGCCAGGTCATCCTCCATGCTGGAGGGACCATGCCAACACTTGGGGCCAGCTCATTCTCCGTGCTGGGGCTGCCCCATGCATTATGCAGTATGAGCAGCACCCTTGCCTCACCTCCATCACTTGATGCCAAAGCACCCCCCAATGTTCATCATCTCAGCTGGTCACTGAAGAACAGCTGCCTGGAACCTGTCCCCAAGATGCTCCGAGCTCCCACCTTCCCCTTCGGAGGTATCTTGCTACCAACTAGTTTGAGAATTGAATTGACGAAGATGGTGCAGATGGCGCACCCAAGTGCTATCAGCCCCCGCCCCACACAATCGGACCCCGTGAAGCCATCTGTGCCTCGGGGCTAGAGCCCCACCGGGCCTGGATGTCCCTGATGAAATGACGAGGCCCCTGAGTTTGCCCTGTGTGGGAGCTCTTGGGGCCACACACTCCTCTCTGCCCACAGAACTTTCCAGAGACCAACACTGCTCTCCACACAGGGTGCATCAGAGCTATCTGTTGGCCTCAAAGAGAAGGAAGGAAAATCTGAAGCCAACACACCAGCCCTCGGCCACCCAGAGACTCTCTCAGGGACCTCGCCCGAAGTCCCCAGATTGTCACAGCCTCTCAGCCACCCTGCCTGGCACGGCGCTGTTGCCCTCAGCTCCACATGGACGAGTCCTCACTGACACCCACACATAAATCGGCTCGGGAACCCGGGACCGGCCCACAATTCAGGACACCCCAGCTCTGGAACGGGAATCAGCCTCAACTCCCACCCAGAACTCAAATGTTTCAGGGGCTGCAGCCGACACCCAAAACACCTGACCGACTCGTGTGTCAGAAGAAACTCTGGAGGAGTTTGGACGGTAACAGCACCCACTTCCAATTGCAGTCACAGCTGGTCCAGGGGAGAAGAGTGTATTGGGGCCAGGACTGTGTCACGGCTCTGTTCCGACCCACGGCCATCATCCTGAGTCCACACTGCCCACAGCACGCCGGGGGCAGCCTTGGCCACCCTCGGGCAGACCCGCCAGGTCTGAAGCCCAGACTCGGGCAGCATGGTTCTTCCCCATGGGAGGAGGTGGGGGCAGGAGACAACGGATGCGGGGCAGGCCCAGCGAACAGGAGAGGACCCCCCCGAGGCCACCCCCGCACCCTGCGCCCACACTCACCCGACAGGGCGTGCAGGTCCGGGCCCGCGCGCCTGCCGGTCAGCTCGTACTGGAAGCCCGTGGTCCTTCTGCTGATGTCTTGCTGTGGCGTCGCCTCCACGAACAGGCCCCCCTGCTCGAAGCCGAAGCACGGCGCCTGGCCGGGCCCGAGGTCCCCGTCCCGCACCAGCAGTTTCAGTTCTCCAGTCTTTTCCAAATAAATATTGGCCCCCGAGGAGCCCCTGAGGGGCTTGATGCACAGAGTCAGGTGCCGGGAGGGCGAGAAGGTGTTGGGGCGCAGGTTCACGATGAGCGCCCCGGTCGGGTACATCCACTCCACGGTGCCCGCCGCGCAGCGCAGGTAAACTTGCTCCACCTCCTTCCTGTGGGCCTCGTGCGTCAGCCCGCTGCGGAGAGGGGGAGACACGTCAGTCGGGAGAGGCACCTGAGCACCGCCGTAAGGCATCCGCCTACAATGGGGGAGCCGCAGTAGACACGGGTTCGATCCCCAGGTCGGAAAGATCCCCCGGAGGAGGGCACGGTGACCCACTTCAGTGTTCTTGCCTGGAGGATCCCCATGGACCGAGGAGCCCGGCAGGCCACAGCCCACAGGGTTGCAAAGAGTCGGACACGACTGAAGCAGCCTGGCACAGCATGGCAGCACCCCTCGCCCACAGACCGGAGTGGGCGCTGTCGCCACCATGCAGCTGAGGGCCCATCTCCAGGGAGGGGGGTGCGGCCATGCGGTCCCACTCGTCCGGCTCTGAGCACTCTAGTGCGTGTGGGAGCTCCCGGGCCCTCTCAACACCCCGACACTCCACTGGCCTCTGAGCCCAAGTCTTTGGGGTCTCTCCCTGAGCTGGGATGATGATGGGTGCGGTGGAGGTGGGAAACACGGAAGGGATGGATCTTCCAAAAAATAAACAGGGAAACACCAGCCAGACGTTGGCACCAACCCAGGTTCCCGATGACCAAATGAGGGTCAGGAAGCTCATTTGATGGGAGATTCCCATTGACTGGAGTGGAGACCAGGGAGCAGATTCAAGTGACAGGAAGCACGCAGGAATGCCAATGCCATACAATAAAGAATGCACTCCAGGGAGCAGCTTTTAAACCAAAGGGAACGTTAGCAATTTGGTGGTTTGGGAGGGGGGGCCGTTGTTGGAGGTTGTTGGTGAGTTTTGTCTTTAGGGTCCCCTTTAGACACAATGTTCCTATTGTCTTGAAGGCAATAATGTGACCGCTTTTCATTCATTTGTAAACCCGAAGACCCTGCATTGCCAATCGTGGTTTGTTGTTGTTGTTGTTGTTGTTTTCAAAACAAACTCAAATATCATCAAAGCAAGAAACAAAAGTGAAGAGAAGGTCCTCCACGGGGAGACACTGGAGGGAACTACCGAAAAACACTACAAAAGATCTGTGGATGCCTGTCTTCCTGATGGGGACTGCTGAGGAGTTCAGTGGGTTTCAGTCCTAATAAATGCCAAACAGGAAAAAATGAAGTGTGCTATGCTCTCGGGGTGGCAGGTCTTGAGTAAGTTGTAACATTATGTTTTCGAGAAATTGAAACCATCAAAAACGTTCAAGTTTCCCCTACTCAAACTTGTAATGTAAATGTCAGCTTGTGGTGAAGGTTACGTCATGACCACCGAGCAGCCCTGGAACTCAACCCGGTGACTTCAACTAAGTGTTTTATTACATGAAATTTGGTTCTGATCAGATCTCAGACAGGTTCACCCACATTCTTAGGATTTTTATGTGAAATAAACAATGCTACATTCAGAGTCCTGGCCTGAGTGAGTTACCAGAAACCTTTTCTGCAGAGGAGAAAACACATAACATATGGTTTGCATTTACTGTTGGTGACTCATGCTCCGGGCCCCGAAAAGCCTCGCTTTTCATACGACGGCCAGCTGCAGGCTGGGGCTGCACAGTCACCCTGCAGACCACATCAGAAGGACGTGTCAAGGAGGTGAACTCCCTCCTAACCCCACTCCCCACCCCCAAGGCCCTGGGTCATAGGCAGCCTGGCCTCAGACGCCTACTGGGGCCGCACACGCAGAACAGACTTACAAATTACAGCCACATAAAACTCACACAAGCTCATCTGACACACAGGAGGGGATGGGTGTAATTACAGTGCTGGGTGACAATATTAGACTAAATGGTGTGTGGTTGCCACAGATGACTATAATCAGCCCTGCTCTTATGCAGCCACACAAACTTTATCACAGTGTCCCTCCTCTCCTGGCTCCAGCCTCGAGGGGCAGCTGGACACTTGCCCCATGCCCAGGCACCAAGCCTCAACTCTCTCTCCCACAAAAACCATCCCATCAAAGGCTTTGCTTCCCTCTCAGTGGGAAGAGGGGACCCTAGGGGTCGAGGGAGTGGAGAACCCACGGCAGAGGCTGTGGGTACCTCTAAGCTGCCTTAACCTCAACAGTGGAGGGGGAAAAGGGGGTGGACTTACCCTCCACCCATGTCTTGGCAGGGGTGAAGAGGGCCCTCATGGGGACTGATGGCCAGCCCACGCTGCCCAGGGGGAGGTGGACCTGAGGCCCTAGGGGCTGCCACCACCAGCCTGGGCACGTGACCTCATGCATCCATTTACTCACAACTCACTCGCCACCTAAAAGAGGACTAGGAACAAAAAGACAGTGGACAGACAAGAAATATGGCGCCCATCACTTTACCCTCTAGCAGGTCCACCCCATCCCCAGAACCTACACAGGCTCTGCTCTGCCTCTTCTCTTTTTTTAATTACTTATTTTTATTTATTTATTTGGCTGTGCCAGGTCCTACTTGCGGCACACAGGGTCTGCTATCTTCGTTGTGGCACACAGGACCTTTAGCTGCATCATGTGAACTCTTAGTTGTGGCATGTGGGACCTAGTTCCCTGCCCAGGGATCGAACCCAGGCCCCCTACATTCTGAGCACAAGTCTTAGCCACTGAACCACCAGGGAAGTCACCACCTCTGCTTCTCTCTTGTTCTACTAAAACATCAGGACCAACAAGACTCCCACTAGGCGCCCAACACAGGAGTGTCCACGGTCACATCACAGCAAGAGCTCCATTCAGACAGACATCTGCTCGGTTCAGCCTGGGGCCAGCTGAAGTAGAAGATTCACGGTCTACCTAGTACCTACCGGAAAATCTAGTCACCACTGAAAGACTGAAAATGCAAAAGTGCTATTAATGCAAAAGTGCTGGAGATGCAAACACACAACACATTGGTAATGGTCACTGCTGACGGTATTTTACGATTTTCATATAACATGCAAGTGACATCCTAACCAAGCAAAAATGAAATAACTATGCCCTGATGTGATGAAGCTAAAGGATTCAGGAAAAAAAAAAAAGGTTCTATTCATCCTTAGGAAACTGAGAAAACTGATTTGATCTTGGATTATTTAAACTGAGTTAATGCATTAAAAAGGTGCAGGGGGGATGAGTTGGCAAGTGTCACTCCCAGGAGGACCCACGCCTGTGGAGCACCTTTCTGGGAAAGATGGCAAATTCCAAGTTGCTACAGGGACTATCTGACGGGGTCAGTGTGGAAGCCGCAGAGCCCACGCCGCAGAGCCCACACCACTCGTCCCCACAGCCTGGTCCAAACCCTGAGTCACCAGAAGGAAGTGATGGTCTCTGGTTGACTAAAGTCAGGAAGAGCTTCAGATCAAGGGCGAAACCAAAAGGCTCTGCTTCCTGGAGTTACCTTTCATTTCCCCACCTCGCAGGAGAGACAGCCCAGGTGTGGCATACTGACTGGCAGTACCCAGCCCGTCGCAGTGGGAAAGTTCATGGTCCACCTTTATGACCAGGGCCTAATAAAGATAGGACGCATCCTGCCCTGGCCGAGGGAGAGGGATTTCAAAACCCTCTACTTAATTGCTTGGATACACCCAGAAACACATCCAGCCTGTCAAATGTGAGTGGCCAGTGTCGTAAAAAAGCAACTCCCTTCGTATCAGGGTATCAGAAACCACCCTGCGCATCGGGGCTTGCACCACCCTGTGCTGCCTTTAGAACAGCTCATAAAAAGTCATAAATGCTATAGAATCAGCAGGCAAACCGGTGCACCAGGGTAAGAATCTGTCAGCTGATCTGTGAAGAAAAAAAAAAAAAGGTAACTGGAGGGGTAGCGATTACAACCCTGGTGTGGGGGGAGGGGGGTCTTATGCTCCTGGAATGTGACTTGGACCTCTCTCTGCTCCGATCCTACCCATAACTTCTACAGCCACTGCAGCCGCCCTTGACAAGTTTCTACCTCTAGGTTGAGTGGAGGACATTGGAGGGTGTCCAAGACCAGGGGTTCATTAGCAGTGATGGAGGGAGAGGGGATACAGGCAAGCGACTCTGCTTCTCCAGATAGATAAGAGGATGCACAGGAAGAAGAAGGGATTCCTCTATCCACTACAAACACCTGCATGGTCCCCAGGGGAGGCATCCTCTGCACACTGGTCCTCCAAGAATGTGAAAAGGGTATCAGCTCCTCCTCTGAAAATTCAAGCTCACAGGGGTGGGACTGGGTTTCTGTTTTTGATCTGCTGAAGCAGGACACCCCAAGGCCTCATTTTGGGGATGCACTGATTCATCCAGCAGAGGCTACAAAGCAGGGAGTTTAATTACCAGCGAGGGGGGAAAGGGCAGCCCCAGAAGAGTGTGTCAGAGTCAGAGGCTCCCAGCCAGCTCTGTGCCGGCGCCAGCATTCTCCAGGCCAACCCTCCCCCAGAGCTCGGATCCGCCGCCCTGCAGGGCCCAGTCTCAGCTCCACCAACCCCTGCTGCCGGGAGACCTTCTGTAGCCCAGAGGGCGGGTGACACCAGCCCAACCGCCCAGCCTCAGGAGCCCGGGACCTTCACTCTGGGATGGGTGGGAAGTAGAGAGAAAGGAGCAACGTAATTGCCAATTTCCACAGAGAACTGGGGGCTTCCCGGGCGGCTCAGCAGTAAAGAATCCGCCTGCAATGCAGGAGACACCGGTTTGATCCCTGAGTGGGGAAGATCCCCTGGAGGAGGAAATGGCAACCCACTCCAGTATTCTTGCCGGGAAAATCCCACGGAGGAGCATGCACAACTGGGTCTGGATTTATCCAAGATGACCAGCAGCTGCCCTGCTGACGCACAACCCAGCACCCTGGCACAACCCTGCCCTTCTCGGAAAAACCGTCTTCACTCAAAACAACCCCATGACACCCCCACAGCATGAGGTGTCTGCCAGCGGGAGTCTTCCCACCAGAAGGCAGGGTTTAAGGGGCCCTGCATGGTGGGACGCCCGGACACCCAGACCCCAAGAGAGTCCCGGCCCACTGTGTTTTCGGAGAAGACGACCCTAGCATCTCCCTCGCTCTGCAAACTCTTGAACCCGCAACTTCCGAAGCACATGCCTTCTTCTCCGACGGCGAGGTGCCGGGCTCCGGCCGGCGCCTTGGCAGACGGCTGTTCTCGTCCTGAGTAGCTGCGCTCTCACCAACCACCCCCCCTCCCCGCCCACGCTTGTGACTTGCCTGTCACACTGCAGTTTAAAAAAAAAAAAAAAGTCCTCGGCTGCCTGCCTTGGCGGAGGGCGTGAAGGGGGGTCGCCGAGCCCAGCGCGCGCTGCCAAGGGCGGCCTGACCTTCACCGGGCGGGGCGGGGGGCTCGACCAGGCCCAGAACTCGCCCGGCGCAAGGTGCCCGCCCGCGGGTCTCCGCCCGCACCGACGTGGTCAGCGCCAGGACCCCCTCTCCGACCACCGGAGCCGCCGCTCCTTCCTACCGATCCGTCTGTCCCTTCCCGCTCGGCCCTGAGCGCAGGCCCGGCTCCTCCCGGCCCGGGGCGCGCAACTCCTCGCCGAGGGCAGAGCCCGGGAAGGGCCAGAGGGCTGACTCCCGATCGCCTCCAGTGAAGGGTCGCGGGGTCCGGGCTGCTGCTCTCTGGGAACCAAGCGGCGACCCGTGCGATCCTGCGCCGGGAGAGCTGGCTGCCGGACCGAACCGACCCCACCGCGCTGCAGGCGCGCCTTCCCCTGGGCGTCTCCTGGGTCGGGGGACCGGGACGCCGCGGGCTCTTTTGTTCTAGAACCGGGGGCGGGGGAGGGCGGGGACCGCACTCGGCCTGGAGAGCGGGCCCCCGGGCCCCCGAGCCCCCGCACGCTCTGCCCGCGCGGGAGGGGAGTGGACGCGAGGGCCGGGCTCGCGCCGCGCGGACTCACCTCCCCTTCCAGCTGCACAGGTCGCTTGAGTACTGCGCGCCCGCGCCGCCCAGTAGCACGGCCAGCAGCAGCAACAGCGGCGGCGGTCCAGGGCCCGGGGCGGGGGGCCTCGGCCACAGCTGCCCCGCGCGCCCCCCAGCCGCCCGCGTCGCGCCCCGCATGCTCTGGCTCCGGCTCGGCCGCCTGTCCCGCGTCCGCGCCAACCGAGCAGACCCTAGACCCGGCGCGGCCGGGCGGCCGGGCTCCGAGTTCAGGAGGTCAGGTCGCGCGCCCCCCGCGCCTCCAGGGCGGCCGCCCGCCCATCCCCGCCGGAGTCGGGGCCGCCGGAGCCGCTGGAGCCGCTGGAGCCGCTCGACCCGTGCGCGAAGATCCGCGCCAGCCGCCGCCGCCAGAGCCTCTGAAGTCTGCAAGTCCGCGGTCCCGGTCCCGGCTCAGCTGGGGGGCGGTGCCCGTCCCACCGCTCCGCCCCCGCCCCGGGTCCGCCCCCGCGCGCCGGAACTCCGCCCCTTGCGCCCGCGCCCCGCGCCCAGTGCGCCCGGCTGGACGCGGCGGATACCCGAGTATGCTGCGTGGCAGGGGCGCGGAGCGCCGGGGGTGTGTGGCTCGGGGGTGTGTGGCTCGGGGGTGGGACAGGCTAGGACGCCGCGGAGAGGAGAGGGCTGCGCGAGGGACGGGGAGGAGGGCCCGGGAGGGAAGAGCCAGGTTGGAAAGTGGAATTTCGAGCGGGAGGGGGAAGGGCAGCAGCGCGTCCCGGGCTTCTAAGGTGCGGGGGCGGGGTAGAAACCCGAGACCCAGGGTCTGTGCAGACCCTAGCCGAGCGCCTGGCCGGCAGGTCCCTCCCGCCGGCAGACTGAGTCCGGAATGGCCTCTGGGATGTAGCAGGGGCGCCTGGCCGTGTCACTGGTGTGTGACCAGCCTGAGGCCGTCAGAGATGTTCCTGGCACCCACCCTCGACGGGATTTGAGTGTGCTTTGCGGAAGTTCAGACCGCCGTCCCGCGGCCCACGGGGGAGGGGAGGCCCGGCTGTGGCCGACTCACAGTTGAGTGTGCGGTGGACCCTGGGACACCCATTCCACAGAAAGGCTCTGGATTTGCCGGCCGAGGTCACCGCTTCTGTGCATCCCTCCCCCTGCGCCCCCCACCCCCACCCCGCCATCCCTGCTCCAAAGTTAGTCTCCTGCCCGATTCACCAGCTTCGCACTTGATTTTCATGGTGGGGGCCCTCTCGGGTACTGTAGGGTTTTAGCAGCATTCCGGAGTAGCAGCCCCCGCACCGCCAGGCTTGGCGACAGGACCTGTCTCCAGATGCTGCCAAATGCTCCCTGGGTGCAAGGTTTCCTTCTGAGCTCCCTGTTTTCGCAGCACCCAGCCTCCTGAGCACAGCAAGAGGAGAGCTGCTGCCCCCCAGGTGGTCACTGGGGCCAGCAAGTGCCCGACATCCAAACAGGAGGACATAGGCAACTCAGAGGACCCTGGCCTCTGGAAGGATGATAAGGATCTACCAGGTGGAGGGAGGGAGCCCTGGCACTCCAGCCAGCCAACCCAGGGATCACAGAAGCAGGTTTTTCTGCTTCCTCAGACTCGGGTGTTGATTTGAGTTCCAGAGTCTGAAACTCCGTCAAATAGAGAAATCTGACCTGGTTTTAGCATTTCTTTTCCAGCCAATATACCTTTCGGGAGGAATTGCAAATGACCCATGGGGGAGGGGAGTTACTTCCTATTATTTTTGCATTGCATCCTTTCATTTGGTTAGAGTTTGGAAGTCTAAGTCGGTTGTAGAAATGGAATTATCACCCTCTGGAGAAGCCGGAGGCTGCAGGATCCAAAACAGATGAGCCTGGGAGACAGCCTCTGGAGTGCTGGGGCAAGGCTGGGGGCGTGGTTCACCCTTGAAGGGGTTTACAGTTGAAGAATCTGCTTAAGGCAACCCTGAAATAGCAGGTCTACCCACCTAGCCTAAGCCTGGAGCGAGGACCTTCCCTGGTCATAAATAGTGATGTCATCCCAAGACCCAAAGTCAGCTTTGAGGCTGGAGGACTCTAAACACATCCATTCCGGCTTGAGGGCCTGCTGCACCCCCTCACCACACCCCTTTGGAGTGTGTGCCCCCTCCCCGCCTTGCTGCAAGTACCAGGGTGCAGAACTGCTCAGAGAAGTGAGTGAGCCAAGTGAAACTGCCACCCAGGCGGCAGGGGAGAGGGGTCTGCTGCTCGCGGATCTGGAAACTGCAACCACTTCTGTGCACCTCTCACCCAGGGCACTGTGGGTGATAAAGAAAGGCTATACAAGCAGCCTGACTGGGCTGAAGGGCCATGGGGCCGGTCAGGGTCCAGGTCTTCACACAGGATGGTGTGGGCCGGTTTGAAGGCCCCTTCATGTTATAAATGCAGAGACTGGGTGCTGTGAGCCTGAGGGATCTGCTCCAGGGTTTCAGAATTCTATAGTGACCGCTGGACCAAAGAGGAGAGCCGTTTTGGGGGGGCAAAGTGGAGCTGATTCCTGTCCCAGGCTCAGGACCGTGACCTGGAAAGCTGCCAAACCACCTCTGCCCAGGTCGACTTCCCTAAAACAAGCTCAGCATAATGGTTCTTGCCGGACCAGTGGAGCAGCGACCAGGAGCCAGCTCTGCAGCCTTCAGTTAATAATATATCCGCATTGGCTCAGCGATTATAGCACCTGTGCACATTAATGCAAGATGTCAGTAAGAGGAATCGGGCAGGGCAGGGAGTATATCGGAGCTCTCTGTAGTATCCGCTTAGCTTTCTATAAGCCTAAGAAATTTAAGACGATTAAAGACAAAAGTTTTAGCAGCGTTCTTGGGAGAATCTGATAGACTCTTGGGACCGTCCGACCTAAGTCTCTGTGACAGGCCCTCACTTCTGGGGACACAGGTACCTCTGGATTCCTGGAGGGTCCCTGAAGCAGGAATTTCCAGATTTCCCTCCTCATGTCAAGAGCCAGCCTGGGGGTGGGGCCACAGCAGCAGAACTGGTTCCTCAGTCTGCACTCAGCTCCTGGGCACCTCTTTGTCCTGCAAGGTGGGGCTGATGACCCCTCCTGGCCGAGCAGAGCCACTTCCTTGTGCTCACGGTGTCAGCTCTTGGGGGGCATGTGATGGTGGGTGTTGGGGCAGCACAATGAGGTGGGTCATGGCTGGTTGAGGCTGCCTGGCAAAGACCACCTGCCCCGCTTCATCAACCCCCACCGCACCAAGCAGGGAGCAGGGAAACCCTGTAGGAGCCCAGTCAGAGAACCTTGGGGTGTGTGAGTCCACGGAGGGCTGGGGTCGGGGGCACTTCGCAGTGGGACTTTCTCCCAGTTAAACCCAGGAAGGTGGTGTCCCCACCCCCACCAGAGTGAGAAGGTGGGTGTCGTGGCGTCTGAGAAAAGCTGGGTGCTGCATTTATGGTCCTCCCAATACCAGCATGCCCACTGGAAGGCAGGATGGAGGACTAGACCCACTGCGGTCAGACAGCAAAGCTGCCCATCCGCACACTCGGGTGACAGCCCCACCGTCTAGCTGCTCATCTGCACCCTCGGTGACAGCCCCACCGTCTTGCCTGAGTTCCTTCCACAGCCCCATGAGGCCAGAGGAATAGGGCTCAGCAATGACAGAGACCTCACAGCAGAGCTCAGCGTGCCCTTGAGGTGCACACCGCTGCTGGGCCTCGCCCCTTGCCTCGTGTGGAGGGGCAGTGATGCAGGGCGCTTAACCACAGAGCCGCCTGTCCTACCTCCTGGTCCATGCAGAGCACATAATGACGGAGTCCGTGGACCAAACTCAGGTCCGTATCAACCTTCACTCCTGATCTGTCCGTTCACTTACAGAGATGTTTCCCAGGCGTTTGCTGGGCACGTCTCTCGGGTGAGTTCCACGGCTGCAGCCCTGGGCCTGGGCCAGGTTGAGAGGCAGCAGCGATGGCCTCCAGCGAGACCACGACGACAGTTATGGCCAGACGACTGCAGCTCTGAAGTGTCCACCTGACCTGCAAGCGCCCGTGTGCTCCAACCTCTCTGGTGGTTCCTTTTAAGTACGACAGGGACCCACCACCTGAGGAAGGAAGCTCGCTGGGGTGGGATCTGTGGGGCCAGACATGCCAGCCTTTGAATGTCGGGGTGTGGCAGGCCCTGCGGGTGGTGGATGGACCACTGACATGGGCTCCGGTGTGGCCCCCCTCCGTGGGTCACACAGGCGGTCGAGTCAGGGTCTGTTTCTGAGTCTCATTACCTGCAAAGTAGGTAGAATCTTGATTCTCAGGGATATAGAGTGTGTGACATCATCACACAAAGCCTTATATAAGGCGGGCGTGATAAACCTCAGCTCCACACGGATGCTGACGTGGAGGTCAAGGTGCCACCCAACTCTCAGCAGGGCTCAGGACCTCGTGGGGGAACACTCTCCCCATGCCTTGCCCCACCGCTCTCATTGCACCATGAATTCTTTGAGCCAGTAACACTCTGTCCCTGTAAATGCTTTCATTTTCTGCCCAGTCTTGAGGTTTTCAAATGTGTATTGATGGTCATTCTATCATACATAATGTCCAGTCACCTGAGTTTGCTCATTGAAGAATCAGCTTCCTCCCCTAAAAACTGGACACTTCGAGAAAAACGTTAAAGATTTTCCCAAACATGTCCAGGGGATTCATTCTTTGGCATTGGAAAAACGTGGTGTTGTTGAAGTTGCTAAGTCATGTCCAATTCTTTGCAACCCCATGGACTGCAGCACGCCAGGCTTCCCTGCCCTTCACTATCTCCTGGAGTTTGCTCAGACTCATGTCCATTGAGTTGGTAATACCATCCAACCGTTTCATTCTGTCACCCCCTTCTCCTCCTGCCCTTAACCTTTTCAGGCATCAGGGTCTTTTCCAGTGAGTCAGCCCTTTTCATCAGGTGGCCAAAGGACTGGAGCTTCAGCTTCAGCATCAGTCCTTCCAATGAATATTCAGGGTTGCTTTCCTTTAGGATTGACTGATTTGGTTCACATGAAAACACCCAGATCCCCATCTGCCAAGGGAGGTTTACATGTGGCCTCAGCCCTGTCCCTCCTTAGCCCCTGGATCACTGTCATATCTGCCACGCTGCTTTCCCCTTCCAGGTCATTTTTGCTGACCTTCTCATTGGGACATAATTATTGTAATTGTGGTGAAATGATGGATCACGAGTAAACGCTTGTAATTTAACATTTAGCAACTGTAGCCAGCGGTGTGTAATTACAACGTGAAACAGCCCGGAAAGTGCTGGCTGGCCCCAACCCAAACACCTTCCCCCAGTCACCTCTTTAACCTAATTTACTGGCATGTTTGCTGTCTGTGCGGTTGAGAAAAGTGGGAGGGAGAAAGTGAGGGGCTCCTGCCAGTCAGCCAGGTGTGTGCGTGGGTCAGCAGCAAAGGTGGTATGATTATTCCTGCGCCCTTATCGCCGTTGTTTGCAGCGGGCACCTTGGCTCGGCCTGGGTTTGGCAGCATCTCACTCTGCCTGGCCATCAACAGACCACACAGTGGTAATCTCTGGTGACCCCACGGCCCTCACACCAGCAGAAATGTCTCTGTTCTCAGAGTGCCTTGAGATAGCCCCCCACAGGGGAGAAGGACTCCCACCCTGGCACCACATATTCGGTGAGTACTTGCTGCCAGTGGTTTCACCACCCTCCTCCTCACCCAGCTCACACATCACTTCTCCTGGGAATCCGGCTGAACTCCATCTCAACGACTCTGTCCCAGGCAGCTAGAGGCCAGGCCTGGCAGTGTCCCTTAGAACGTGCACATTTCTACAATCCAGCGGCTGCACCCGGTCTGTCATCAAGGCTTCTAAGCTGGGCTGGGATCATCCCGGAGGCCTGGTGACCCCAAGGTGGTAACATTGAGAGAGCGGTGTCCCGGTTGCTGAGGGTGGCGTGCCAGGGGGCCAGGCCCAGAGATCCTGCTTCTGTGCATGGTTGGCAGTCTCACTGTCCACATCCTCACCTGCGCCAGGCTCACCACTCCGCTGGAGCTCCCAGGTGTTCCCGGGAGATGCTCCCGTCTCCTCCAGTAGGTGCTCGTGTGTGTCTTCTGGTAGCTGCACCACGCAGGCTGCTCCCCACTCAGCCGCCCTGCTGGACCGCTTCTGAGCAAGGACTCAGAACCACACTGCCTCCCTGAGGAGCAGAAGTTTCTGACACAGCAGTGACCAGTGTGCACCCCAGCTGGGCATTTTCAAATGTCTGAAGCTGCCCAAGTCAGGTGCCGTGTGCCCAGCACCACACGCCCTTCGATTCACCCCCTGTCAGCTCGGGCGCATCTCTGTGTGTGTCTCGTGTGTGCACATGCGTTCACTTTCCGCTGGGCCATTCGATGAGTGGCAGAGGTCGTGAGTTTCGCCTTTAAATTCTGGAAGAAGAGTCGCCTGCTTCCTGGATGGTGCTGACACCACAGTGGTTCCGATAGCAGGTGAGGAGCTTACAGGGAGATGAGATCCCTCTGAGGAGAGGTCTGAGTCCCCGTTTCCTCATTTGTCCCCAAAACATCCAGCATGAGG
Organism: Muntiacus reevesi; assembly: GCF_963930625.1. Taxonomy (NCBI): domain Eukaryota; kingdom Metazoa; phylum Chordata; class Mammalia; order Artiodactyla; family Cervidae; genus Muntiacus; species Muntiacus reevesi. The sequence continues at coordinate 13,057,228 of NC_089266.1, read as the reverse complement.
AATAGAGTCTTTCTCTGCCCCGCCCCCAGCCCGCAGCCCTGTGCTGGGATGCACCAGCCGGGGGCAGGTGGCCCTGGGGTGGGGGGGCAGGCCAGCCGCCCCATTCACATATGAATTTCCAGCCACTCCTGCTGACAGCTGAACAAGGGTGAAGGGGGCCCTGTCCAGCCCCCCGTGCCTCTGCTCTTGCTGACGGTGGCCTGTCTTAACGTCTGTGGGCCCAGGAATCCAGGCATGTGGCATAGACAGTGACCGGGGCACTCCGGCCTTCAAGTAAACCAGGTGTGAAATCCCCTTCCTGCCCAAGAAAGGAGAAAAGAAGGCAGGTCCTGCGGAAACTCCATGTACACTCTGCATCCCCGCTCACAACAAGCTCTCCCCTCCCAGGTCCCATGGGTGCCAGCACACTCGGGGACCCCTTCATGGCCTCAGCCGGGAGCCCCAGCGACAGGCCCTCCCTGAGTCAGTTCTGGGTCACCTGCACCTCTGTGACTCAGCCCAGGCAAGCAGGCGGGGGCGGCTGTCAAACACGCTTGTCTGGAGCCTGGGGGGTGGGGCCTCGTCCCTTAGCGTCTCGCTCACTTGCCCCTCCCTGGGGAGAGGCCACAGCAGGCTGGGCAACTCAGGGCTGCCCCCGCCGGAGGGGCTAAGGGCAAGCCTGAGGGCCCTGCCATGGTGTGGGGGTGGGGGGACGCCCCAGTTACTGGAGAAGGCTAGAGGTCGTCATTGCAGCCATGGGCCATCATCCACTTGCCCAGAGGGTTCCATCTGGATGGACAGTCCCACCCAGCACCAGGAGAAGCAAGGAAGCTAGCCTGGGTGGACAGGTGAGGGTCACTCGCTGAGTTAGTGGTCCGTGCCATGCAGATGTGTGGAAAGTCCCGTGTGCCAAGGGGGCCTCACCTTCCCTGGGCCCCAGAACCCCACAAAGGTTGGGTGTGGAGTGTGGGTCCTGGGGCCTTGTGGGGGGGTCCCGGGGGTGACCACATGGGCTGGGCAGACCAGGAGACAGGCAGATAGTGTCAAGAGGATGGTGCAAGAAGGGGTGGGGGAGGGGAGGGACAGGTGCTGGGACCTGGGACAGAAGGAGTGCCGGGGCAGGGCCGGTGGCGTGAGGGGTGTCAGGTCAGGTCACGGGTGTGCCCCCCCCCCAAAAGAACTGGACCTAGGTGAGCTCACCAGGCAGTGGGCTGTTTTCATTACAGACTCGTTCTTCTGGCCTCTGAAGTCACAGTGGGATGTGTCCAGTCCTTAGAGAAGGCGGAGGAAACCTATTCAAGAAAACACAGGGCAGGAGCTGGGAGGCGGGCCTCGGTGATAGTTTGTCCCAAGTTAATGAGAAGATGTGGGTGGGGCCCGCAGGTGGGCCTCCTAGTCCCAGAGCTGCACGCCCGCCCCCAGTGATGTCCGCCTCTCTTCTGAAGAGGTCAACCCCACAATGCCTGGGTGACCGGTGTCGGCCTCCCCTGAGGCTGCTGAAAGTGGGTAAGAGGTGTGAGCCACGAGGAGAAGGAGGGCTACACTCCCAGAGAGGGGCGTGAGTCTTCTGATTTATGGAAGCAACAGCCCTGGGCACGTGTGAGGGGACAGGAGGGTGTGGGGTGCCCTGGAGGGAAGACCAAGGTGTCGGACATGGGCCCCACTGAGCAGAGACTGCAACGTGGGTCGTGGTGCGGGGGCAGGAAGGGCTCTGGTGGGCTGTTTGGCTGTGAATGAATTGGAAATGCAGGACTTGCCTCTTTCCTGCAGGAGGGGCTCAGAGGCTGGGGGAGATGGGCGTCATTTGAGACCTGCTCAGCCACGTGAGAGGGTCCAGAGACACAGCTCTTCCCACAGCAGTGAGGAATAAACCCGAGAGGGGGGCCCCGGCACCCCTGAAGTGCTCCAGTCACTTCTCCGTGGGTCAGAACTTATAGTGGGAGCCTCGGCCACTCAGTCTGGGAAACTAAGTGCTGTGGGAGTGGCTGGCTCCTGGGGTGGTTGGCCCCAGGGCGAGAGGGATATGGTCACCATGATGGACAGCAAAGCAGGCCATGTGGCACAGCCCATGGCCTTGGTCTTCCTGGGAGTGAGGCGGATAGGAAGCCTGTTGGATTCTTACTTCATCTGTGTAAGCAGAGAAGTTCTAGGTCAAGTAAACAAAAGTTTAACCCAATTCATAGAAGCAGATTCATGGCTTTCCATCACTTCCCGGACGAGAGCCAGTTTACAGACCCTAGAAGCCCCCAGATGAAGGGGAGGCCAGGTCCCCTTAAGGAAGAAGCCTGGTAGAGTGCCAGCAATTCATATGATTACTCTTTCTCCTCATGTTCTCTGAGGAACTTGTGACCTTTCACCAGGGTAACTGTGCCTTTGGAAAATGTAACTTTTTGGGGAACAACTGCATGCAGCTGACTCTGGACTGACCCTGATTCCAAGACTTGAAACATCACTGGTGCTACAGTCAGAGTGGGGCTGGTGGAGGTCACTGGTCAGTGGAGTCTTAGCTCAGGTCCACCTCACAGTGAGTCCAGTAGGTCCTGGAAACCATCCTGTGTTTATTTCCCCAGTTCCAGGCTTGACTGGAATAGGCATCCTCAGCAACCAGCAGAATCCCACGTTGTTTCCCCGACCTGTGGAGTGAGGGCTCTTCTGGTGGGAAAGGCCAGGTGAAGTCCCTAGAATAGCCTCCACCTAGCAGTAGCAGTAAACCAAAAACATCTGCTTTATTGACTGCACTAAAGCCTTTGACTGTGTGGATCACAACAAACTGTGGAAAATTCTTAAAGAAATGGGAATACCACACTACTTTACCTGTCTCCTGCGAAACCTGTATGTAGGTCAAGAATCAACAGAACCAGACATGGAACAACAGGCAGGTTCCAAATTGGGAAAGGAGTACATCATGGCTGTATATTGTCACCTTGCTTATTTAACTTATATGCAGAGTACATCATACAAAATACTGGGCTGAATGAAGCACAAGCTGGAATCAAGATTTCTGGGAGAAATATCAATAACCTCAGATATGCAGATGACACCACCCTTATGGCAGAAAGCAAAGAGGAACTAAAGAGCCTTTTGATGAAGGTGAAAGAGGAGAGTGAAAAAGTTGGCTTAAAACTCAACATTCAGAAAACAAAGATCATGGCATCTGGTCCCGGCCCTTTGTGGCAAATAGATGGGGAAACAATGGAAACAGTGATAGGCTTTATTTTCTTGCTCCAAAATCCCTGCAGAGGGTGACTGTAGCCACGAAATTAAAGGACACTTGCTCCTTGGAAGAAAAGCTATGAAAAACCTAGACAGCATATTAAAAAGCAGAGACATCACTTTGCTGACAAAGGTCCATATAGTCAAAGCTGTGGTTCTTCTAGTAGCCATGTATGGATGTGAGAATTGGACCATTCAGAAGGCTGAACACCTTGGAACTGATGCTTTTGAATTGTGATCTTGGAGAAGACTCCTGAAAGTCCCTTGGACTGCAAGGAGATCAAACCAGTCAATCCTAAAGGAAATCAACCCTGAATTAGAAGGACTGATGCTGAAGCTCCAATACTTTGGCTCCCTGATGCAAAGAGCCAAGTCATTAGAAAAGCCCCTGATGCTGGGAAAGACTGAAGGCAGAAGGAGAAGAGGACGGCAGAGGATGAGAGGGTTGGATGGCATCACTGACTCGATGGACATGAGTTTGAACAAACTCCGGGAGATGGTGATGGACAAGGAAGCCTGGTGTGCTGCAGTCCATGGGGTTACAAAGAGTCAGACACGACTTAGTGACTGAACAACAATTTGGCGGAAGACAATGGGTCTTGGAAAGTGACAGTAGAGTGTCATAAACTTAACCAGGTGGTGACTCCAATTGCAGCTGCTGTTACAGCTACGGTTCCACTGATTGAGCAAATTAACGCATCCCTTGGTACCTGGTATGCAGCCAGCGATCTGGAAAATGCCTTTTTATCCATCCCACTCCATAAGGCCCACCAGAATCAGTTTCCCTTCATCTGGCAAGGCCTGTGACACACCTTCACTGTCCCAGTTCAGGGGTACACCCCTTCTTTAGGCCTACATCACAGTTCAGTTCTCAGGGAATTTGAGCTATTCCCTTCCATGAGATAGCACATTGGCTCCCTGCCTCGATGACATCATGCTGATTGGAAGTAGTGAGCAGTAAGGAGCAATTAGACTTACTGGTCAGACACTCGCATGTCAGAGAGGGGGAGTTAAATTGGTCTAAAATTCAGCCTCTGTTTGTGGGACATGCTGAGACATACCTCCTAAAGTGAAGGATGAGCTGCTGCATCAGCCTGTCCCAGAACAATGACAGAAGCACAAGCCTCATGGGCCCCTTGGGATTTTGAGGCAACCTGTCCCTCATTTAAGTGTGTTACTCTGCACCTTTTTCTGAGTGACCTGAAAAGTTGCTGGTGTGAGTGGGGCCCCAGGCAGGAGAAGGCCCTATAGCAGGTCGTGCTGCCCTGCAGATACACTGACACTTTCTCTCTGTGTTATTTGGGGAAAATCATCTTTGCTTCGATTTACCATTCCCCATCTGTAAACGGATGGGCTTCCCAGGTGGCGCAGTGGTAAAGAATCCGCCTGCCGGTACAGGAGACGAAGGAGTATTGGGTTTGACCCATGAGTCGGGAAGATCTCCTGGAGTCGGACATGGCAACCCCACTCCAGTATTCTTGCCTGGGAAATTCCATGGACAGAGAAGCCTGGTGGGCTACAGTCCATAGGGTCACAAAAAGTGGGACACCAGTGAGCACGCACACATCTGTCAATGGACCTGATGAATTCACCATGTGGATCCTGCAGGGGCTGTGGGGGCCCAGTTGGTTTGTGCTTAGGTTCCAGGGTAGGTGAGGGTCCCATTTTCCTTTGTGATTCAGGAGCACTGACCCTCCCCTTCCTCCATCCTCCCTGATGTCCAGTCCTGACCCCCTCTTTCCTAGATGGCAGCACAACCGCTGGAAACTGCTGACATCAGTTTTAGCCTGGAGGTAGGAGGGGCTGGTTCTGGGTACCCTGGGCCCCCCTTGCTCGCTCGTGGCTGGTGGGGAGGTGCCTTCCCACCACCCCTCAACTCTGCCGAGTAGCTACACGTATGATGGAGAAAACAAGGTGAAAGACTATGATTGAGTCTAGAAAGCTCATTTAAATGTTTAAAGTCATCCTTCATTCTAAAAGTAAATACAGTTACTGAAAGAAAGGTCAGTTCTTCTGGAAGTGCAGAGAGAAAAGGAAGGGTTTCCCCTTGGTCCTCCCGACTATGCCGCACAGTTGGTGTGTTTCCAGTGTCCTCTGTGTGCTGCGGGTGTGTGTCTGCACACACGTGTACGGGGATTCGGCAAACTAAGTAAGGAGCATCCACAGTGGGCCCCTTGCACCTTCAGCCCTGGCAGGAAATCTACAGGGCACTGTAGGGGCCACACACCTGGTTCCGATGTCTGTGGGGCAGGGTCTGGATTTCCAGCCCTGATTTTAAAGAACAAATCACCACGCTGAGCTGTGGCTGACGCCGTGACTTTCCTTCTTGTCTTCTCGTGGTCGTGTTGTCGCCTGGGGGACGCAGCGCCAGCCGGGGCGCCGGCGTCGGGTGCGAGGAGAAAAGACTTAAGCCTGTTGGTGTCAACAGGAAGCCCTTTTGTTGGCGTCTTTGAATTCTGTCTGTTCTCACTTCTTTCAAGTCCAGCCGAGGGCGGGCAGAGCGGCTGCCATCTCCCTGGGTGACCAGCCTCTGAATGTCCACAGTCTCCTTTGCTGGCGACCGCCCAACCTGCCCACCCCACAGTCCCCCCTGACCCTCTCTAGGGTCTCAGACCGCCCCCCCAAGGCCACAGCTAAAGGCAGGGATGTGACGTGGCCCTTGGGTGTGGGCCTGCTAAGACCCGTCCCTCCTACCCACCCCCAGCCCCCACCACCTCCACCCACTGAAGGTCCCAGGCGGGCCCTCCCTGGGAGGAAGTCAGGCTGCCATCCTCAGGGTGGTGGTCAGGCACGGCCACCAGCTAGGGAGGTGGGAGCGCCCAGGCACCGCGCCCTGAGGCACCCCTGTCTTACTCAACCCCACACACAGTAGGTGCTCAACAGGACCTTAAACCAGTGAAGCGTTCTGACCTCAGCAAACGTGTACTTGAAAGGCCTGGGGCGACCAGTCTCCAAGACACCCTCGGGGGCGGGTGTGCTGCACAGCACCCCATGGCTGTTGGATGTCTGCGCCTCATGGCGCATGGCTCAGGCCACGTGGGGCCATGACTCAGACGTCCCCCACCTCCCTTATCCTCAGCACTGTCTCCCGGAGGGTGTGAACTCCTGTCCAGACCCTTCATGTGGCCCAACTTGGGAGGCGGGCTCCAGCCTCCGACACCTCCTTCCATGACTTGGAAGAGAGGCAAAAAGTCCCTGGATTAACCGGCATGGCTTGTGTGAATCCCTTGTGAACAAGGGCCAGGAAGTGGAAGGAGGGGCGCCCCGGTCTCAGCTTCAGGTCACGATCGATACTCCAGGGCTCATGCCACACCCACATTAGTGGTAGGGGAGGGAAAGGCATCACCTTCCAGAAGGGCCTTCTCTGGCTGGCTGACGGTCCCAGGGCCAGACCCCATCACCAGCACTCACTGCCGAGGGCTTGCTGCCAAGAGCATGGTGGGCAGGCGTGGCTCATGGCCTGGTTCCCTGTTCTCAGCTCCACTGTGGGGGCCATGACCCTATGTCCCTGCCCATGTCATGGGGCTGACCATAGCGGCCCCTTGGGGTGACCCCAGGAGGCCCCCATCCCCGACCCTGGGATCAAGCTGGTGTGCAAAGCTGTTCGCAGTGACACACTTCTGTGCTCTCTTGTTTCCTTCTCTGCATTCCCGTGCTTACAGGGGTGGTTTCTGTGAATCGTAAGTGGCTTTGACCATTTCCTAAAATGTCACCATTTTGGTAAACTGCGAGGATTTTTCCTTCGGAGAAGCTGAAGTTAGAAGGGATCCTCGAACTTCCTGGCAAAGCAGTGGTGCCCCTTCCAAGTCCGATTTGGGCTTTTGTCCTCCGTCACCTGCGTGTGAAGGGCTTCAGCCCCACCAGGCACACTCCCCGTGGAAGATGAAGGTTTTAGAGGCACTTTCCCTTAGTAAAACCCCATGTGTTTCCTGTACTTCCAAAAATGTCCAAGCAGGAAGAACTAAACCTCAAAAGGCAAAAATAACTGTGCCTCCCCCGCCCGAGATGGCCCTCACGGCCACAGAGCACCGTCTGGGCTGCCCGCGCCTTTAGATCCTGGGTTAACGTTTCTTCTCATTTTAAATCTGAACCGAGCCGACCTAACCTAACCCCACCCCATTCCCCCAAAGGCTAAAGTTCACTTTTCTTAGCCGGCTCAGGGGCCTTTATCTATGGCCTGTCTCAGTGAGAGAGGCTTCCCTCACGGCTCAGATGGTAAAGAATCCTCCTGCAATGCAGGGAGACCTGGGTTCAATCCCTGGGTTGGGACAATCTCCTGGAGAAGGAAATAGCAACCTACTCCAGTATTCTTGCCTGGAGAATCCCATGGAGAGAGGAGCCTGGCAGGCTACAGTCCATGGGGTCGCAAAGAATCAGACATGACTAAGCGACTAACACTTGCAACTTGTCTCAGTGAGGTCCCCAGGAATCCCTGCAGGGCAGCAAGCAGACAAAACACAATTTCAGATACACGAGCAGATGGAAGGGAGTGCGGGGGTCAGGCCTAGTCAGTGTGGGCTGTCCATGCCTCTCAGACCTGGGACCAGGAGCAGCCAGTATGGTCAGCTGGATGTAATGGCTGGGCTCAGAGTGTCTACGGGGTGAAACGGCCGTCCCGGGGAGAGGAGGGGGATCTGAGAGAGGCCTGGTCTGGGGCCTCATGGTGACCCCCACCCCGGCCAACACAGCATTCTTGTGCTTTTTGTAAGGTTTCTCTGCTTGAGGGCTGACAAGAAGCCAACGCATAAATCGGTGAGGATGACCGGTGACTCGGTGTCACCCTTCTCAGAGGCAGCCCCCCGGTGTGTGCCCTCACCGGGCCCTCCTTTTCCAGTCAGGAAGCAGGCTCTGCATCCCGCAGGCTGGCTAAGGGGAAGCCGGTTCCCCTGCAGCTCTGAGGAGTCCCCCTGACCGGCCCACCGGCCTCCCCTCGGGTCACACGACGCCTGTCAGGACACACACGCACCGTCGTCAGGGCAGGACCTGGGCCAGGCAGTGACCGGATAGAGGGGAGGGCAGAGCTGAATCTGGGAAATGACCACCAGTGCTGTTGAAGTTGTTCTTGTATTAATACTTTCCTGATAGAAACGGAGAAAATGGAGAGGCGGAAGGGCAGCCTGGTGACATTTCAGGGTGTCCTCACCAGGGTGGGGATGGAGGGACCATGGGTGAATCCCTGGGTGTGAACTCGGGAGCACCTCACATTGAACATGGCCCAAGACGCCCAAGACTGTGGTCCCTCAGGAGAACATGGCATCTGTCCCCGGTGGTGTGGCTAGTAAGGCAGACAATTTGGGGTGTCTACAGGCAGGGCTGGCTCTGCAGGGGTGCTGACAGCCACAGAGGGTCAGGAGTTCTAGCCTTGATACCTCCCAGGGTCATCCTGAAACATTCTGGGCCAGGAAAGTCTCCCAGAGTGACCTGACCAGAAAGGGGTGACTGGGTCCCCCACACACCCTGGGGTGTGAGAGCATCCTTGTCCCCAGCTGCTGGGGGGCTGGGCAGGCTTAGTCCTGTCTGCCTGGGACGAGGTGCCCCTCCCTCTCATGGGCCCCGTGTCCCCCACGTGTGCGCCGTGCCCAGGTCTTGTTGGCCGGCCACTGGTTCTTGCTGGAGCTTGGTGACCAACAGTCCTGATTTTCTAGGACTGAGGGGGTTCTGGGACATGGGACTCTCGGAGTTAAAACCAAAACAGTTTTAGGTAAACTGGGATGAATTGCTCAAGGCCGATTCTGCCGAAGCTGGAGGGAGGAGTGCTCTGACCTGGGTGCCCACACTGGCAGGAAGCTTTGCAACTTCTGGTCACTCAGGCCTCTAGAGGACTGGGGGACCCATGAGCCGAGAGGGGCCACATCCACTGACAATATTGGCAGGGCATGGACTCAGCTTCCCTGACACCAGTCTTACTGGGATACTGACAACCAACCAACCTTGTGGTTTTTTTGTTTGTTTGTTTTATTAATTAATTTATTTTTTTAATTGAAGGATAATTGCTTTATGGAATTTTGCTGTTTTCTGTCAAACCTCAATATGAATCAGCCATAGGTATACATATATCCCCAACTCTGTGTTTTTAAAGTCAGGAGTTCTGATTCACACATGCTCCAAACTCATGTGTTGGGTGATGCCACAGAGTAAGGTCAGCAGGAAATCTGAAAGCCAGATTTGGGCTCCATGAGAATGTTCCTCGAGGCTTCATGGACCGCACCCTATCTGGACATTTTCCCTTGTCACCTTGCATGTCCCAGCCAGCTGACCCTTCCCTGTGACAGCTCCAGCAAGGGCCCCATGTGGACGCTTTTCTCCCCAGTTAACCCTGCAGCTCCTCCATGGTCTCCCTGCCCCAACTCCTCCCTTGGGTCCTTCACATCACTCAGGGATACAGACATTATTCATCTGTTTTGAAGGCAAGGACATGAAGCTGAAGGGAGGCTGTGATCACCTGGGATCTACATTGCACCTTGGTGTCCCCCCAGCGCTCTGTGTGGTCCAGGACCTGGCTGGAAATGCTGCTGCCCTGGGGTTGAGAGGATGCAGGGGTGCCAAGCAGTCAGACAGTGCCTTTCTCCATGGCCAGGTCACTCCAGGGTGGCAGGGCTGAGGCAGGATCTGAAAGGCCATGCAGAAGCCAGGCAGCTCCTGGCTCAGCTAGGGGTAACCAGGGGCATCTCAGAGGCCCTGCTGTAGCCACCGGTGCACCCCTCAACTCCAGGGGGAGTGAATGACCCACCAGTTGAGCATGCATGCTGTCGCTTCTGTTGTGTCCAACTCTTGGCGACCCCATGGACTGTAGCCTGCTGGGTCCCTCTGTCCATGAGATTCTCCAGGCAAGAATACTGGAGTGGGTTGTCATTTCTTCCTCCAGGGGATCTTCCCAACCCAGGGCTCAAACCTACATCTCTTACATTCCTGCATTGGCAGGCTGGTTGTTTACCACTAGCGCCACCTGGGAAGCCCCGCCGACTGAGAGTTGAGGCCAAAAACTCTACCTGTTCATGACTTTGTGGTTTGGGCCTGCATAGTTCTCCATGAAGACCCCTTTCGCTTCCTCTTTCTTGGCCTCCTGCAAGTCACCGAGACTCACCAGTCCAGTCAGCATCCGGATCCTCGTGCCAGGAAACCTACAATTCACGAGCATCAGCACAGTTTATCAGCAGTGCCTCTCATTGCATTTATTAGATCTCTGTATGCTTATAGATCTTCTCAGGAGGAAACCCTGACTTACCTTTCAGCCAGTCGGCTGTGGGCCGGCAGAGAACTGATGGAGATCTCTCAGCAGGCTGGTTGCAAACTTGGGATTTGTTGAATCGCTAGTTGGAACGCTAATCATTAGGCTGGGACAGACTGGAAAGAGTCAGTGTTCTGGGGCCAATGCTCCTTCCTTCTGAAGTTTGGCAATGCTTGGTGTTGCTGGTTATTATTTCTTGTTTTTCCGTATCGTTAGCTCAGGAAGCTCAACAGTCATGCTGACAGACACATGGACAGTGCAGAAATGCCAGACATGGCCTCAAGAGACAAGTATTGCTTTAAAATACTCTTGCCTTTGAGTGTTTTTTTTTTTTTTTAATTAAATGCTCCCATTTGGTTAGGCTCTATCCATTTTAGAACTTTACAGTATGTACAGAAGTGATGCCAAGTGCCCTTACAGAGAGATCTCCCTGCTTGGGAAAGGCAAATAAGTCATGGACATCGGTGACCAGTGAGAGGGCTCGACTCGGGGAGGGGTTCTCACAAACTGCAGCTGTGATGGTCTACTCACTTGTCCTGGGCAGTAGGGCCTGGGCAGGACATGTGAGAGAAGAACCCCCGCCCAGCTCCCAATGTGGGTTCCAGCGGGGGATGACATGAGCCCAGGGTTGTCAAACAGTCCAGTTCTAAGAGAAGCCAGGACCCAAACACTGTGGGACTGCTAAGAGGTTGGATGTGGCTACGGGAAGGGGAGGCTTGTAGCCCCACCCACAGCCTTAGAACTGGACCATGTGAATTCCAGGAGAGCCTGAGTTATCAACTGACTTTACTGACCACACCAATCAAAATAACCAGCAGTTTATCCAGACAGAATATACCTTGTTCAGTCACTAAGTTGTGTCTGACTCTTTGTGACCCCAGGGACTGCAGCACTCCAGGCTTCCCTGTCCTTCACCATCTCCTGGAGCTTGCTCAAACTCAGATTCATTGAGTCAGTGATGCCGTCCAACCATCTCATCCTCTGTCATCCCCTTCTCCTCCTGCCTTCAGTCTTTCCCAGCATCAGGGTTTTTTCCAATGAGTCAGCTCTTTGCATCAGGTGGCCAAAGAATATACCTGGGGTTAGGCAATTTCTACACCAACCATATGAAATTTTGAGTTATTCGATAACATTATTAGGACTCTGGCTGGGCTCCCCCAGTGGCACTAGTGGTAAAGAACCCACCTGCCAATGTAAGGAGACATAAGAGGCTCGGGTTCGATCCCTGTTTCGGGAAGATCCCCTGGAGAAGGGCATGGAAACCCAGTCCAATATTCTTGCCTGGAGAATTCCATGGACAGAGGAGCCTGAGGGGTTATAGTCCATAGGGTCACAGAGTCAGACATGACTGAAGCAAGTTAGCACAGCACAGAACTCTAACTAGATCTAGTGTAGGCACCATCTCATTTTCTAGATTTTGTTATGAGTAGACTGTCCTGCATGCATTCATTCATTCTTTCCTTCTTTCCTGGTCAGGTACCCTATGCCATCTTGTTCTGAGATAGAGGCCCCAGTGAACAGCTGAGCAGTGTTTTCACGGACCTAGCTTCCCAGAGCGAGTGAATCAACTTGGGGATTTCAGGGACAAGGGTGAAGGGGGAGCAGGGCCATGCGGTCTGCCCGGGGAAGCCCCCCCACCTCTGCTTCACCAGGCTGCGGGCTGAGGTGCCCTGGATGCAGGTGTGCAGAGCCAGACAGGGGCTCGCTCTTGGGAACCAGCTCCCCCATTTCCCAGCCTCCCGTCCTGGCCCTGCATCGGCAGCCGGCTCACGTGGCTGCTGGCCTCTGCCAGCCGCAGAGAGCTGGCAGTGGACAAAAAGACGGTCCCTGCCCCCACCAAGGCAGCAGCTTAGGGGGAGACAGTGCAGTGAGTACTTAGGGCAAGGACCCACGCAGATGGGCCGGGGCGGGGGGCGGTGGGGTCTCTGAGGAAGTGAGCCATGGGGGAGGCCGAAATTGAGAAAAGAGAAAAGTCTGTCAGTGTTGGTACTTGCCCCGTCATGCTGGGGTTTTGTGCACTGATTTTCCTCCCTGCCTTTCATCGCCTGGGACTCCTCAAGCTGGTGGGTCCAGGACAGGTCCCTGGAAGGGAGGAGGGGGTTGTGATGGTGGGGCGCTACCCAGAACCGTGAAGGAGTCAGAGCTTTCCCTCCACTTCAAGCTAATGGGATGGCCAGCTGGTCACATTCTTTAGGTGCTGACTGAAAATACAGGCTCCTGTGCATATTGTGTGTGTGTACATGTGTACTCAGTCACGTCCAACTCTTTGTGACCCCAGGGACTGTAGCCTGCCACGCTCCTCTGTCCATGGGATTTTCCAGGCAAAAATACTGGAGTGGGTTGCCATTTCCTCCTCCAGGGGATCTTCCCAACCCAGGGATTGAACTGGTGTCTCTTCCATTGGCAGGTGGATTCTTTACCACTGAGCCACTTGGGGAAGGCCCCAAAGGAGATTATTACTTGCAGGAAAAGCAGTGGTCAGAGGGTCAAGATTAGCGTGTGTGTGTGTAGGGGGTGTTCCTGGAGCCTCCACTCTCCTGGGGGTGACGCAGTGGGGCCCTGATGGACACTGGTGTGCAGGAGGAATAAGCTAGAGGCAGCAAGCAAGCCCGCTCTTCCTCCTGAAGGGCATCATGACCTCATTCCTCAAGGCTACTCAGAAAAAGCCCAGGTAACCAGGGCACCCAGCTGAGTGGGGAGGAGCTCGGGACACCCATGCAGGAGTATCTCCCAACAAAGGCCAGTTAAGGAAGTTTTGAGATCCAACCTCAGGTCTCGAGGGGGTTCAGGGAGGCAGCACTGAAGGCCTGGCGATGCTGTCGTCAGTCCACATACAGGCCACCGATTCCTTGGAGGCTACTGGGTGACCTGGTGACCCTGTTCCCTTATCAAGGTCAGGGTCCTGCCTACCTCTTAGGCCTGATGATATGTGTGTGTGGGCAGCACCCCGGTGTGGAGCCAGCCCTAGCAGGCAGGAGGCCCAGCTGTGGGCTGAGGGGACAGACAGTTCCTTATGGGGAGGGATGGCTAACATTTCCCTCTTTGCATCCTGCAAACTCTCACTCTGCCCCATAAAAGGGGAAACTCACCGCTGGACCTGGGCTTCCCAGGTGGCTCAGCAGTAAAGGATCCGCCTGACAATGCAGGAGATGAAGGGAATGCGGGTTCGATCCCTGGGTTGAGAAGATCCCCTGGAGGAGGAAATAGCAACCCACTCCAGTGTGCTTGCCTGGAGAATCCCACGGACAGAGGAGACACAGGGTCGCACACAGTTGGACATGACTGAGTGACTGAGCACACACACAGGCACTGCTGAATCCAGCCCCACGGTGCACTCCACTTCTACGTCACCCCACTTCTGGGGTGGTCTCCTCACTAACAGCCTGGCCCTGGCCTTGACAGTGACACCAGCAGCACTGGCAGGTGGCCCTTAAAGCCTCTGGTATCCCCACTCTTCCGCCAAGTTCTAGCAGATGTGAATTTATCCAAGCCTCTGCTCCCACACATGATATTTTCCTGTTAACATGTAGGAGGAAGATGTCTGGTTGGCCTCTCCTGGCCTTTCACTGAATACCCAAGGGCCTCAGGCACTAGCACCCTGGCTATGCACATAGCTCCCGCAGGCACCTGGCGCCCACCTGTGCGTCATCCCAAATTTGAAGAGCAGTTGCTAAAATCATTCCAGAAGGATCCACATGTGCTAACTGTACAACAGGGCGGTTGGCGGGGATGCTGTTTTGAGTTTCCATCTGCCTTCCTGATCGCACATCAGGCTCCTCTGGCCCCTTGCTCCACCCTTCCGACATTCCTGGTCCTGATTCAAGTCCAGCCACTGCACACAGTTCTGGGCAGGTCTCACCTGGCCTATGGTGTGCTATGCACGCCAGTACTGAGGGCCACCTGTGGGATCCTGAAGTCACTACCCAGAAGTGCAGCAGAGGTAAGGTTTCCTTCCCTCTCGCTCAGGTGGTCAGCTCTCCAGGTCTCTGGGAAGGTCTGGGTGCTCAGCTCCAATGTCCATGATGGGGCAACACAGCATGCTGGTCCTGGACTGTCTCCTCCCCTGCCTTATTCCCCGGCTCCAACTTCCTGGGAACAAAAGCCCAACTCAGGCTAAGGGGGTCAGCATCCAGGACACACAAACGTTCTATGTGATACTTGAATGCTCCTGTCAAATCCATACCAAATGTTTGCCCAACTGTTAGTTGAATGCTTCCTGTGATGGGAACCTCATTACTTTCCACAGCTGGTAAAAAGTCTAGCCTGTTTCTTAACTCAATACAGTCAGTCTCAACTAGTCAACTAATCATTTAAAAAAAAAAAATGAGAGAGGAGCAGACAGGACACTGGTGCACACGACACTGTCACACAGCCGGCTGCTCCCTTGTGAATGGATTCATTATCAGGGCACTTTGACCACCACAGGCAGCCTGTCTTCACCCATTCAAGTGCACTGCCTCCATGGTCAGGCAGTTCCTGACCTCCCAGCAGTATTACTGCCCAGCAGAGGTCCAGCTGGAGCACTGTTGGGGTCTGTCCCCTCAGGAAACTCGGACAGGACGCTTGCTTGGTGGTCTTGCAGTGTGGGCTGTAGGGAAACATCCAGCGGCTGGCTTTAAAGCTTGACTTCACTCTTCATGGGCGTGCCCAGGGCAGACACATTCTGACTCTGGGTCCAGTGTGGTCAAGCCTAGACCTAAGCCCATCTTTGCCGCCTACACCCACATCGTAAGAGGGCTTTTAAATGTTGGAGGCCCTGGCAGTTGGCACTGGGTTTTCTGAATATAACCAGGATTTGCCAACAGTCTGCAGAAACAACATTTAAAAATAAAGAAAACTGTCACTCACGGGGTGAGCCAAGAGCTTTGGGAGACCTGCATCACTTCCTCTCCAGAGGCCCATGACTTTGTCACCTCCTCATCCTACCCTATGTTCATGTCCCTCGCGGTGGGGGGCGGGGGGGGAACGGGGTGGGTTGGTGTGTCAGGCCTCATAGCCTGGCCCCTCTGTTGAGAATCTTCCTACCATGAGGAAAAGAATCTCAACGTCACCCCCGTCCCCAGCCAAATCCTGCACTTTTGAAGTGCCTCTTGGCACTCTGAATGTTTGCAAAAAGCAGACTCTAGCCAAATTTTTATTAGGGGGAAGGCAGTGAAAAGCAAACTTCTGGCAGCAGGAGATGTGCAGGAAGCAAGACAGGAGCAGCCAAGCCCAATTCTGATAGCGTGTGCTGTGGAGTGGAGGTGCCAGACGCCGTGGGGACCCCTTATCTCTTCCTCCCACTGATTACTGAGGCAGTCCAGCTCCAAAGCCCACAGCACGATCTGGAAGTTACAATGTGACTTTTTACCGGGTCCCTTAAAATGGAACTATTCCTAACATACCAACCCTTGGAGCACACCAGGTCCTTGGAAACAAATCCTCAGATTGCTTTTGTCCCATTATAGATAAGGGTGGATTTTTCACTCATCTGGCCTAAGCGTTCCAATTTTTACAACGGGCTTTGAAAACATTGATGCAATTTAAGGAACAATGACATTTGAAGTAATGCTTGCAAGACATGAAACAGCAGTTCGGCTTTGTCATAATTGCTGGTTTGTCGAATGATTTGCATTCAACGTTAGTTTGAGTGGTGAAGGCTATGAAGTTGTGCTCACTGACCCGATGGGTCGGGACGCCCGCGTGACAGCCGGTGCACTCGGGCGCCGCTGAGGCGCCCCGTTCCCCGAGCAGGGGAGCAGTCACCTGCTTTTCACACAGCGCCTTTTCATGTCAGACGGCGCAGAGTCCTCCCACCGACCCCACCTCCTGCACGACCCATGCACTCCAGTAACACAAGCGTCCCTGAAGACAGAGGAGCTGCCAGCTCTCTCGGGAGCCCTCCCGCCCCTCTAGGCCGCGCCTCTCCATTGCCTGCGGGTCCCCGCTTGATCGACGTCCCTCTGAGCCAATCGGAGGCGCTCGGCCTCGGTCCCGCCTCCCGGCGAGCCGCCCGCGCAGGCGCTGTAGCCCGAGGTGGGCGGGGCAGCCCGAGGAGCGCGCGCCATGCAGGCCAGGGGGTACCCAGCCGCCGGGGAGATCGGCCCGACTAGCGCCCCCGCCCAAGTGGTAGGTGCCCGGCTGGCGGTGTTTGTGTGGGGGCGCCCCGCCCCTCCCCGGCCCTGCCCGCCCCTCTGCTCCAGTTCAGGTCCCAGTCTGTCAGACTCGCTTCCGCATCCGCTCCTCGCTTCACCCCTCGGTCCCCCTCACCTCCATCCCTCTACTCTCCGCCCCTTCTCCTCTCTTTTCACCTCCATCCCTCTTCCCTCCATCCTCCTCTTCTCCGCCCTGCTCCATTCCTCCATCCTTCTCCCCTCCTTCGTCCCGGGTCTCCGTTTCACACACTAACACCACCTCTTCTCTTGGGCAGCCTATGAGGATCTCCGCCCAAATAAACGTTTAAGCACTAGCAAGCGTGTGGACAGAGTAATCTAGGCTCATCTCTGGCAGAAATTCACATTATGTTTTGTATTGTAGATCTTGAGAACAGTAAAAATATTCTCTCCTTTTTTCCTTTAAAAAATAATTCCAAAGTAAGGATGTAAGTAAGTTAGGGAGATACTTTTGTGGATAACATAAAATAAATAAAAATACAATAAATAAATAAATAAAAATACAATAAAAAAAAAACACTGTTGAATTAGATCTTCAGAGTAAAGAACTTGCCTTGATGGAACTGTATTTTCGGTTCTTGTATCTATGAGCTTTTCATAACCATATTCAGATTTAGCATTTAAAAATCCTGTCTATGTTTTGTATAGATGTATTTGCACATGTGTGTGCATACATGCATATGTACACACTCACTTGGATGACCTGTTTCTGTTGTCTTGTTTAAGAATATGTCCACTCTTCTTTAAGGTAAAACTCAAAAGAGTGAGGACTGACTGTAACTTCTATTTTCATACCCAAAGTCTGTATTGCTTAATGTGACAGTGTATACAGAAGACAAATCCTGTAATCAGTTGTTTTATTGGCACTCAGGTTTCACTGTTTTTACTTTATAACACTTCAGAAATGTTTGTTTTATGTGGGCCCTGTGAGAAGAGGACAGTGCCAAAGTGTCCTAAACTGATAGGGCAAAGGAAGAGAGAGCTGGAGGGAGGTTACCTCCCTTTTCCCCAACCCTGTCCCCATACTTTGTTAAGAAAATTTGTGTGTATTAGTGTCTGACTCTTTGGGACCCCAGGGACTGTAGCCCTTCAGGCTCCTCTGTCCATGGAATTCTCCAGGCAAGAATACTGAAGTGTAGGGGGTATTTAAAAGGGTTTCTTTGTTGCAGTTCCTCTAACATCATGGTTTACTGAAAATGCTTATTTCATGAGTGGGTTCAAAGATACACAGATGCTTGTTTCAACCAAAATGATGATGTTTCTGACCACTGATTGGGAACCACATGAATTTGCCATTGAATTGGGAACATTTTTGATGCTTTCAGATTTTGTTTCCTTTTTAAAAGCAATCAAAAAGACCAATTCAGGGAAATCTAAGACAACAAATCTTGAGAGGAGGCGTAGGCACCTTTTGTTTGTCAGGTCGTCCTCTCCCTGGAATCCTTATTCTGGGTTGTTCTGTAAGTCATGCCTTGAGCTTTGAAAATGAGCATTGTGCAGATGGTAATGGGGAAGTAAATTAAGAGTCTTGGAAAGAGAATTAAGTTTCCACACTTGTTTCTCAATTCATTTGTTTTGAATTCCAGTCTGTTATCCTCCCGGTCCATGACGCTGAACCGTGGTTGGACGAATGCTTGGGGTCGGTTTTGCAGCAAGACTTTGAAGGCTCCATGGAGCTCTCCATTTTTAATGATGCCAGTAAGGTATTTACAGACTTCCTGTTGGTCAATTAGCCTTAGTGTAAGTCACCTCTGACCGTTTGGAGGAAAGTTTCCTGACCTGCCAACCTCCTCATGCTTTCAGGACAAGTCCATGACTATCATCGAAAAATGGAAAAAGAAGCTGGAAGGTTCCGGCATCCTCGTGGTCATTGGAGGGCATGATTCTCCTTCTCCCCGAGGAGGTCAGTAACCATGTTTAGTTTATTATTCTTATCAACTTATGTACTTAAATAGTTTCCTGTTGTTCAAATCTTGGTGAGAAGTATGCTAAGTAATATTGGAGTGTACCACTTATTAAGGACCTGGTAGGCCTGGCTTTCTTCTGCTTCAGTGAGGATTTGTGTACGACCTCTGCTCATTCTTTTTTTTTTATTTTTTATTTTGTATTGGGGCATAGTCAATTAGCAATGTTGAGGTACTTTCAGGTGAACAATGAAGGGACTCAGCCATTCACATACAGGTATCCCTTCTCCCCCATACTCCCTTCCCATCCACTCTGCCACATCACATTGAACCCCTGCTCGTTCTTTACTTATTTAGCCTAACAGAAAGCCCTTAAGTGTTTTTATTCCTGGTGTGATTGGTCATTATTGATCATTTCTAATTCTTTTTTTAAGTTTTATTTTATTTTTGGCTGTACGGGGTCTTCATTGCTGTGTGTGGACTTTCTCTAGTTGTGACCAGCAGGGGCTGCTCTTTGCGGTGCCCCGGCTTCTCACTGTGGAGGCTTCACTTGTGGAGTATAGGCTCCGAGCACACTGGCTTTAGTAACTGTGGTCTGTGGGCCCTAGAGCATGGGCTCAGTAGTTGTGGCCCATGGACTTAGTTGCCTCTCGGCATGTGGGATCTTCCCAGACCAGGGATCAAACCAGTGTCCCCTGCATTTCTAGGCGGATTCTTAACCACTGAACCATCAGGGAAAAAAAAGTGAAAGTTGCTCAGTTGCCTCCAACTCTTTTCGACCTCAAGCCCACCAGGTTCCTCTGTTCATGGAGTTCTCCAGACAAGAATACTAGAGTGGGTAGCCATTCCCTTCTCCAGGGGATCTTTCCAACCCAGGGATTTAACCCAGGTCTCCCACATTGCGGGTGGATTCTTTACCATCTGAGCCACCAGGAAGCCCTGGAGCACCAGGGAAGGACCCTCTAATTCTTAAAATTCTTTTCTTGTGACATTAGATTTGTTTTTGTCCATTTAAAAAACAGTCTTCTTAAAGAATCAGCTTTTGGTTTTATTGATTGTTTATATTGTTTTTCTTTTTCCTATTTTTGTCTGTTTTCTATTTCCACTCTGAATTGCATTATTTTCTTCTTTTCTGCTTATTTTGGGTT
This sequence comes from Muntiacus reevesi, assembly GCF_963930625.1. Lineage (NCBI taxonomy): Eukaryota > Metazoa > Chordata > Mammalia > Artiodactyla > Cervidae > Muntiacus > Muntiacus reevesi. The sequence goes on along the minus strand of NC_089266.1, from coordinate 13,037,604 downwards.
TAATTTATTCTTTTTATAATTCTTAAGGTGAAAGCTGAGGTCACTGGTTTGAGACCGTTCTCATTTTCCCAAACAGGCATCTAGTGATATAAACTGTCCCCTAAGTATCGCATTAACATCTCACAAATTCTGATATGTTGTGTTTTAATTTTCATTCAGCTGCAAAATACCTTCTAACATCCCCCTTTGATTTTTTATTTGATTTATGGATTATTTGAAGTAGAGTATTTAGTTTCCAAATATTTGAGGGATTTTCCAGATATCTTTATATTATTTATTTCTTATTTTAACTCTTCTGACGTAAGAGAACATACTTTTTTGATGTGATTCTTTTAAGTTTAGTAAGATTTACTTTACAGTCCAGGATAAGGCCTATCTTGGCAAATGTTCTGTGTGCACTTGACAAAGTTGTGTATCTGCTGGTGTTGGGTGGAGTTTTCTGTAAAGGCAAATCCAGTTGAACACAGTCTTGTTTAAATCTTCTGTATCCTTGCTGATGCAAGGTCTGCTTGTTTTATCAGTTACTGAGAGGGGGTATTGAAATCTCCAACTCTAATTGTAGATTTATTATTCTTTCTTGCTGTTCTATCATTTTTGGCTTTATGTATTTTAAATTTTACTCTGTTAAAATTTGAGACTGCTGTGAAGAATTGACCCCTTCATCATTATGAATAACTCTCTTAATCTCTGGTAATGTTCTTTGCTCTGAAATGTACTTTTTTTGATATTAATTTAACTGCTCTGGCTTTATTTTGACTAGTGTTAGCATAGTGTATCTTTTCCATCATTTTTTTCTCTTAACCCATTCCTGTCTTTATATTTAAAGGGTGCCATTATAGATTCTTGTAGGGGCTTCCCAGTTGGCGCTAGTGGTAAAGAACCGGCCTGCCAGTGCAGGAGATTTAAGAGCCATGAGTTCAATCCCTGGGTCAGGAAGATCCCCCAGTGGAGGGCATGGCAATGCACGCCAGTATTCTTGCCTGGAGAATCCCATGGCCAGAGGAGCTTGGCAGGCTACAGTCCATAGGGTCACAAAGAGTCGGGCGTGACTGAAGCGACTTAGCATGCACGCACACGTAGACAGCATATGATCATGCTTTTAAAATCTGATCTGACAATCTCTGCCTTTTAACTGGGATGTTTACATTAGATACATGTAATGTGATTATTGATATGGTTAGATCTGAGTCTCTCTTCTTGCTATTATTTTGTTAGTCATATCTGTTTTTCATTCCATTTTGCTTTTTTTCTGCCTTTGTTTGGGTTAATCAAATATCTTTTATAACAGTGTTTTTGAAATATAATTTATATACCACATAAGTCATCCATCAAAATATATAATCAAGTTGTTTTTAAGTAGGTTCACAGATGTGTGCAACCACCACCACAGTCAATTTTAGAGCATTTTCATCACCTCAAAAAGGAATCCTGCATCCTCTAGTTGTCACTCTCCATGCCTCTTCCTCCCAGTTCTATGCAACCACTGATTTACTTTCTGTCTATAGAGTTGCCTATTTTGGACATTTCAGATAAACTGAATCATATAATATGTGTTATTTTTGTGACTGGTTTCTTTCATTTTTCAGTGTTTTTAAGGTTCATGTTGAGGCATGTATTAGTACTTCATTCCTTTTTACGAGAGAATAATGTTTAATGGTATAGGTGTACCACATTTTGTTTATCCATTCACCAGTTGAGGCACATTTGGGTTGGTCTACTTTTAGGCTGTTGTGAAGCATGCTAGTGTAAACATTTGTGTATAAATTTTTGTTTGAACACAGGTTTTCAGTTTCTTTGGGCATATACCTTGTCGTTGTATTGCTGGGTCATATTGTAATTCTTTGTTTTAACATATTGAGGAACTGCCGGACTATTTTCCACATTGGCTGCACCATTTTACAGTGCCACCAGCCATGTATGAAGGTTCCAGTTTCTCCATATCCTCACCAACACTTCTTATTTTCTGGGTTTATTTTTGTTATGGCCATTCTAGTGGGTATGAAATGGTTTCTCATCTCATTGTGGTTTTGATTTGCTTTTCCCTTCTGACTAATGATATGGAACCTCTTTTTGTGTTTGTGTTGGCCATTTGTATATCGTCTTAGGAGAAATGTTTATTCAAGTCATTTTCAAATTTGTGCATTTTAAAATTTGATTGTCTTTTTTGTTGTTGAGCTGCAAGTTCTTTACATATTCTGGATACTAGACTCTTATCAGATATATGATTTTCAGATATTTTCTTTGGGTTGGGCTGTCTTTGGGTTGTCTTCTCACTCTCCTGAGAATATCCTTTGATGCACAAAAGTTATAATTTTGATGAAATCCAATTTATTCTTGTTGTCATTACATGTACTTTTGGTGTCATATCTAAAAAAATCATTGCCAAATCAAAGTCATGAAGATTTACTCCTTTGTTTTTTTCAAAGAATTTTATAATTTGAGCTTTTCTATATAGGTGTTTGTTCCATTTTGAGTTCATTTTTTATATAGTGTAAAGTAAGTATAACTTCATTCCTTTGCATGTAGATGTTGAACTGTTCTGACAGTATTTGTTTCAGACTGTTCTTTCTTCATTGAAAGTCTTGGTACCCTTTTGAAAATCAGTTCAGTTCAGTTGCTCAGTCATGTCCTACTCTTTGTGACCCCATGGACTGCAGCATGCCAGGCTTTCCTGTCCTTCACCAACTCCTGGAGCTTACTCAAACTCATATCCATTGAGTCGGTGATGCCATCCATCTCATCCTTTGTCATTCCCTTCTCTTCCTGTCTTCAATCTTTCCCAGCATCAGGGTCTTTTCAAATGAGTCAGTTCTTTGCATCAGGTGGTCAAAGTATTGGAGTTTCAGCTTCAACATCAGTCCTTCTAATGAATATTCAGGACTGATTTCCTTTAGGGTTGACTGGTCGGATCTCCTTGTAGTCCAAGTGACTCTCAAGAGTCTTCTCCAACACACAGTTCAAAAGCATCAATTCTTGAGCACTCAGCTTTCTTTAGTGTCCAACTCTCACATCCATACATGACTATTGGAAAAACCGTAGCTTTAACTAGATGGACCTTTGTTGGCAAAGTAATGTCTCTGCTTTTTAATAGGCTGTCTAGGTTGGTCATAATGTTTCTTCCCAGGAGCAAGCATCTTTTAATTTCATGGCTGCAGTCACCATCTGCAGTGATTTTGAAGCCCCCAGAAATAAAGTGTGTCACTGTTTACATTGTTTCCCCATGTATTTGCCATGAAGTGATGGGACCAGATGCCATGATCTTAGTTTTCTGAATGTTGAGTTTTAAGCCAACTTTTTACTCTCCTCTTTCACTTTCATCAACTAAAGAGGCTCTTTAGTTCTTTGAAAATTAGTTGCTGGAAATGAATGCCCTTTCTGGACTCTAAAGCCAGTAAGTGCCACACTGTTTTGATTACTATAGCTTTGTGGTAGGTTTTGATATTGGGAAGTATGAGTCTTTCAACTTTGTTTTCCTTTCTCAAAATTGTTTTACAATTTCATATGAACTTTGGGTGGGCTTCTCAGGTGGCACTAGTGGTGAAGAATTCACCTGCCAATGCAGGAGACATGAGTTTGATCCCTGGGTCAGGAAGATTCCCCAGAGGAGGGCATAACAACCCACTCCAGTATTCTTGCCTGGAGAATCCCATGGACAGAGGAACCTGGTAGGCTATAGTCCATGGGGTCACAAAGAACTGCACACAACTGAAGCGACTAAGCATGCACACATCCATGAACCTTAGGGTCAGTTTTTCCATGTTTTTAAGAAGGACCATTAGAATTTTGATGGGGGATGGCATTGAATCTGTAGATCTATTTGGTTTGTATTATCTCACTTTAACAGTAGTTAAGACTTCCAGTTCATGAACACAGAGTGTCTGTCCTTAGGTCTTCTTCGGTTTCTTTTATCAATGCTTTGTAATTTTCAAGGTACAAGTATTTCACCTCTTTGGTTAAATTAATTCTTCAGCATTTGTTTTTTCTTTGATCTTGTGAATGGAATTGTCTTTCTAATTTCCTTCTCAGATTGTTCATTATTAGTGTAAAGGGAAATTGATTTTCTTGCATGTTGGTCTTGTATCCTGAAACTTTGCTGTACTTGTTTATTAGCTCTAGCAGTTATTTTGTGTGTGAATTTTTAGGATTTTCTATATTTAAGATCATGTCATCTGCAACTGATTAGTTTTACTTCTTCCTTTTAATTGGTTGGTTTATTTCTTTTTCTGCCTAATTGCTTCAGCTAGAACTTCCAGTGTTTAGTAAGAGTGGGGAGAGGAGACATCTTTGTCTTGACCCTGATCTTAGGGGGAAAGCTTGTGGTATTTCACTTTTGAGTATAATGTTAGCTGTGGATTTTTATAAATACTGATTTATAATCATGCTGAGGAAGTTCCCTGCAATTGCTAGTTTATTGACTGTGCTTTTCTTAATCATGAAAGAAGATTTTGTCCATCCTTTTTTCTGTATCAGTTGAGATGATCATATAGGTTTTTTTTCCTTCAATTCTATTAAAGTATTATATTAACATTGATTGATTTCATATGATGAACTACCCTTGCATTACTGGAATAAATCCCACTGGGTCACGGTGTATAATCTTTCTAATATGCTGCTAGATTTAGTTTGCTAGTATTTTGTTGAAGAGTTCTATAAATATATTCATAAGGGATATTGGTATGTAGTTTTCTTCGGATGTATCTGTCTGGCTATAGTATCAGAGTAATGCTGGCTTCATAGAATGAGTTAAGAAGTGTTTTCTTTTCTTCTTTTTTATTTTTGGATGAGTTTGAGAAGGATTGTTGTTAATTCTCTAAATGTTTTGTAGAATTCATTAGTGAAACCATCTGATCCTAGCCTTTTTGTTGGGGGATTTTGATTACTGATTCAGCCTCTGTTTTTGTTATAGGTTTGTTCAGATATTTTATTTCTTCTTGAGTTAGTTTTGGTAGTGTGTTTATAGAAATTTGTATTTTTCATCTAAGTTTCTAATTTGTTGGCATATAGCTGTTCATAATATTCAATTATTATCTTTTTAGGCTTCTGTTAAGTTTAGTAGTAATGTGCACACTCTTTTTTGGGCCATTCTTCACAGCTTGTGGGATCAAACCCACACCCCCTGCAGTGGAAGTGCAGAGTCAACCACTGGACCGCCAGGGAAGTCCCCCCACTTTCATTTTTAATTTTAGTAATTTGAAGCATCTTTGTTCTTAGTGTACCTAAAGGTTTGTCAATGTTGTTGATCTTTTCAAAGAACCAACTTTTGGTTTCATTGAGTCTCACTTTTTTTTTTTTACTCTCTATTTCATTTGTCTCTGCTCTGATCCTTTTATTATTTCTTTCCTTCTGCTAGCTGTTTGTTTAGTTTGTTCTTCTTTTTCTAGTTCCTTAAGGTATAACATTAGGTTGTTGATTTGAGATCTCTTTTCTGTAGACATTTATAGCTTTAAATTTTCCTCTGAGCACTGATTTTGCAGCCTCCTATACGTTTTGGTATGCTGTGTTTTTATTTTGGGGCTTCCCTGGCAGCTCAGCTGGTAAAGAATCCACCTGCAGTGTAGGAGACCTTGGTTTGATTTCTGGGTTGAGAAGATCTCTTGGAAAAGGGATAGACTACCCATTCCAGTATCCTTGGGCTTCCGTGGTGGCTCAGACAGTAAAGAGTCCACCTGTGATGCGGGAGACCTGGGTTCAATCCCTGAGTTGGGAAGATACCCTGGAGGAGGGCATGGCAACCCACGCCAGTATTCTTGCCTGGAGAATCCTCATGGACAGAGGAGCCTGGTGGCCTGCAGTCCATAGGGTCACAGAGAGTCGGACACAACTGAAACAGCTAAGTACAGCACATTAGGTCTTTGAACATATTTATAGTGGTTACTTTGAGGTCTTTGTTAGATCAAACACCTGATGCTCTCGCTGGAAGTTTCTGTGCCTCTTCTTATTTGGTGTCTGGGTCGTGCGGTCTTGTTTCTTCACATGTCTCCTAATTTTGTTAGACACTGAACACATTAGATAACATGTCCCAGGTACTGGTTTCCCCTCTGTCTAAGGGTTGTTACTCTTATTGACTTATTTGCTTGTAAAGTGACTGCTCGGATCGCTTCAGTAAAGTCCGCTCCCCTGTGCCTGCAGTGTGAAACCTCTAGTGCTGTCTCAGGAACGCAGCGCCGGGTGTGCCCGCAGTCATCCTGAGGGGGCAGTGGTGTGGACTGACCTCTCTTTCCCTGACCGCACCCAGCTGTCAAGCTCTGCTTACTCCTGACTGCTTTAACTGTTTTCAGTTATACCTAGGGGCGTAAAAATAATTCAAGTGAATTTAAGCTCCTTCAAAGGAATAGTTCTTGAGGTCAGTGTTTAGTTTGTTCTGACCCCGGGAGGGCTCTTCCCAGCTGTCTCTTACCCGTTTATGTTTGACAAACTGGTCGTCCCACAGCTTAACCTGTATGGTCGATGAATCTATCAATCACCTCTTCCGGTGGCCTTTACTTCTGATTTGAGTATACCCCAGGACTTAAACTTCACACCTATTGCAAGTGAAGTAGGGGAAGGGCAGCAACCCCTTATCTCTCTTCATATGAACCGCCTACCCCACAAGCCAGGGCAAGGGCATTTGGGTCCCCAGTTTTCTTGGTGATACTACACCCAAGGTAGACAGAGCATCCAATGCAGCATGGGGGCTGGTGGGAAAAGGGAGCCCCACTTTTAAACTGCACTTGCCTGGGCCTCAACCTCAGCAACAGGTACCTGGAGTCAGGATGAGAAATGTCGATGCCCTGGCTCTTCCAGGAAAACAGCTTTTGAGAGGCCAAGCAGAAGAGGGAAGCTTGTATTTTTGGCTATACCTGTCTAGGGTGGGTTTCCTCCTTAGGGGGAGGGAAGGAGCAGATCTTAGCTCAAATATCTTGTTGTTGTTCAGTCACTCAGTTGTGTCCAACTCTTTGTGACCCCATGGACTGTAGCGTGGACTGCACCCAGACTTCTCTGTCTTTCACCATCTCCTGGAGTTTGTTCAGACCCATGTCCATTGTTATCAGTGATGCCATCCAATCATCTCATCCCCTAACGTCCTCTTTTCCTGCCTTCAATCTTCCCCAGGATTCAGGGTCCTTTCCAGTAAGTCGACTCGTTGCATCATGTGGCCAAAGTATTGGAGCTTCAGTTTCAGCATCAGTCCTTCCAGTGACTATTCAGGGTTGATTTCCTTTAGGATTGACTGTTTCGATCTCCTTGCAGTTCAAGAGACTCTCAAGAGTCTTCTCTAGTGCCACAGTTCAAAAGCATCAAGTCTTTGGCGCTCAGCCTTCTTTATGGTCCAACTCTCACATTCATGCATGACTACTGGAAAAACCATAGTTTTGACTAGATGGACTTCTGTTGGCAAAGTGATGCCTCTGCTTTTTAATACGCTGTCTAGGTTTGTCATAGCTTTTCTTCCAAGGAGCAAGCGTCTTTTAATTTCATGGTTGAAGTCACCGTCCACAGAGATTTTGGAGCCCAAGAAAATAAAGGCTGTCACTGTTTCCCTGTCTATTTGCCATGAAGTGGTGGGACTGGATGCCACGATCTTAGTTCTTTGAATGTTGAGTTTTAAGCCAGCTTTTTCACTCTCCTCTCTTACCTTTATCAACAGGCTCTTTAGTTCCTCTTCCCTTTCTGCCATAAGGGTGGTGTCATCTGCATATCTGAGGTCTTTGATATTACTGTTACTGAGTTTTAGTAGATTTTCTTGAATAAAATTTTTTTTTCCATTTGCTTGGTGCCCTTAGGGCTATTTCCAGAGACTGTAAATGGTTGGGTTTTTAAACATAAGTTTCATGGGAGGGGGGATCGGGATGGGGAATACATGTAAATTCGTGGCTGATTCATGTCAATGTATGACAAAAACCACTACAATATTGTAAAGTAATTAGCCTCCAACTAATAAAAATAAATGAAAAAAAAAAAAAGTTTCACCAGTTTTGCTGGCAAGCAGCTGTGGAGCTCTGCATGCTATCATACCAGCTCCGATCAAAATTCCTTCTGGTTCTACTTCATCTTCTTTGTTGGCTTATTAATTACAGTTCCCTTTTTTGCTGTTTCAATGGTTGATTTGAGTTTATAGTATGTACAACTTATCAAGTTCAGTCCCTCAAATGTGTGTAGAACTTCATGTATAGTGTGAGAACTGGACAGTGCATGTCCATTTCTCCCTTCCTACCTTTTTTGAGGCTGTTGTCATGCATTCTACTTTTACATGTGCTGTAGACCCCACAAATGTTGGTATTAACTTAAACAGTCAATCATCTTTTTAAGAGATTGAAATAAGAAAGAAAATTACTCATTTACTCATATAATTATGGTTTTCAGTGCTCTTCATTTCTTTGAATAGAGCCAGATGCCCATCTGTTTTTCCTTCTGCCTGAAGGACTTTTTAAAACATTTCTTGCAGTGATGGTCTGTTGGCAGTGAACTCTTAGACCTCTTGTATGTCTTTATCTGGTGCATTTGAGTGTTGGCTGGTGAATCCTGTGATGAAGAAATTTCATCACAAGCTTTATTATCCTTCCTTTAGTCCCTGCTTCTGCCCCCAGAGCCCTTCCCCATTCAGGTGAGCTTGTCTCTTGGGTAAGCTGCCTGTATGGTTTTGCCTTCCTCCCTTGTGCTTCCCTTCCGTTCGTCCTTCCATCTTCCTCTGTTCCTCTTTCTTTCTTATTTCAGAGTGGACGGGGAGAAGAGAAGGAGGAGGCCTTAGGTGGCTGGTCTTGTGTATTTGTGGGAGCAGCTTCTCCCATCCTGTGCTGCCTCCTTCTGCGGCACTTGTGCTTCACAGTGATGGAGGGACAGGGGGGCAGTCAGCTCACCAAACAGCAGTAGGTGGAGGAAAGAACATAGTCCAGAAGTTCTTGCCACGCAAGCCCCTGGACTGTGGTGTTGGTTTTCCTTCCATACCAGGATACGACCTCTTTCTGTCTCCTCTTGAGGTTCCTACGGTTTTTCAATTGGATGTTCAGAGCCTTATGATCTTTTGCCTCTAGTATCGACTTGGGTAGAGAGGGAAGACTCCCAGTTTCTTGGGTTCCCTGTCCTATCCAATGCCAACAGTTTATCACATTATCTTGGATTTTCTAGTTAGTCTAATCCTGAATAAATATTTTAATTTTGTTTCTTTATTTCTAATTTATTCTTTATTTTCATAAGTAGTATTGGGGTAGGAAGTCTAGAAGAACAATGTGGGATCACATTAACTAATCCTTTTATTGTGCTGGCTTAGTGGAAATGTTTGTAGTGTTTCCGTGTTACAAACATGATATTTGCAATTGCTTTCTGATAGATACTTTTATCAGGTACCTTGATATCTCTAATTTAGTAAGCCTTCAGAAAATGAGGTGTGAGTATAGAATTTAATTAAATGTCTTTTAAATATCTGTTAAGGTGATTGTTTTTTTTTCCTCCTAACATTTTTATTGTAGTAAATTACATTAGTATTTTTCTTAATAATGAATCACTCTTACAGTGCCAAAATTAATCAACAGTGACAGTATAGTGTTTTTATGCAATGAAATTGATCAGCTTTCTTAAGGATTTTTACACCTGTGTACATAGAGAACATTGGTTTGTAGTTTTCTTGTGTGAGTTACATGTCTGCTGGCTCAGTTTAGGTCTTGATAATGTAGCTTCGTAAGAGCAATGACTGCATAGAACAATTCAGCCCCCTTTTGTTTCAAACTCCCCAGTAAACTAGCTTCCAGCCTGCAATTAGATGGCAGGAAAACCATTTACTTACTTTCATGAATAAATGTCTGCTTTGACTAATTGCAGATTTTTTTAAAATAAAGAAAATGTGGTTTTTTTTAAAAATTTAGGCATATAGGAAAGTCTGCAATGAAATGTAAAAGCCCCACACCCTAGGAGCAACCAGTGTTTTTTAGTTCCTACTAGATTTATTTAACCCACAGAATCAGTTGATACTTGCTATGAAAGAGGAAACATTTAACCCACTGAAGGGACTTCACACTTCCCTTTCTCTTTTTTCCTCCCTCAGAGTTTTAGTTTGTTATAATATATTTATATTGTCAGCATTTATAATCTTCACATTCTGTTCTATAGCTCTTGTTGTTTTATATACTTGATTAATAAGTTGATTCCAACAGTTTAAACCTTGTAAAAACAACACTAGTGGTTTTTTTAAATAAGTAACTGTTCTTCACTGCAGACCACCTAGGGGATTAGACTTGGAAGAGGAACCGAAATGAATCTGCTGCTAACCCCATGCTGCACACTGAGGGGATTCCCAGGTGTCAAGATCTATGGAGCCTTTAAAAATCTTCTGCTTTATTCCCTTCTACTTTATATGCATATGCCATTGTTTGTTTTTTTTTCCCTTCGCTTTTTATTTTATTTAATTTTCTTTTTAATGTGTTTCTTTTTCATTTCTCTGGAATACTTCTTCAAGTAGTTTTTCCATATCTGGTATGTGGATGGTAAAATATTCAGGGTATTTACATGTTTGAAAATGTCTTTATTTTGTACTATGTTTATTTGACAGTTTAGCTGTGTATAGAATTCTAGGTGCAAAATATTTTTCCTTAGAATTTTGGAGTAATTGCCTCATTATTTGGTGTCTGCTGATTCTAGTAAGAAATCTTGTGTCAGTCTGATTCTTATTATTTTAAAGATATCTTTTCTGAAAGTGTCTAAGATTTTTCTCTTTATGTTTTGAGTTTTGAAATGTCATGCAGCTGGGTCAAGATGTGGTAGTTTCTTCATTTACCCTCGTTTCTATATAGAATGATTAGCTTTGCATTCTTAGCTTTAATTGTAATCTATTGTGCTTCCAGTAGTTTGACTTTACAATTTTCATGTAAAACTTGAGAATAAGTTTATATGCCTGCACAGGCTGCTAGAACTGAAGGTGGAGGCAGGACAGATGATAAGATTGGCTAGTGGACAGGTTCCTATAAGTTTTAGGAGTCATGTCTTTCTTTAAAAAGTAGTCTTCAATTTTGGCTGCATGTTAGAATAATCTAGGGGGCTTTAGGAAACCTGATGCCCAAGTCCTATCCTAAGATTTTCTTGTATAATTTGTGTGGGGTATAAACATAGCAGGGGGATTGTAAAAGAATCTTCCCAAGAGATACTGAGTTACATCCACTCCTTTATAACCCTCAGGAGTGTGCAGCTTCACCTCCACTCTATGGTGGGCTTGGTCTTGAGGGAGTCTTGTTAGCTCCTGACACAGCTGAAGGTTTGGGTTCCTCCTGGAATACCCCTCAGATGAGATCCAAGGGGGTGTTCGCTTTGAGATCCTGTTTGGATCCAGCAGGTGACTTGCCAACACACAGGGTCGCTGCTGCTCAGATCTTTTCCCGGTGAGGGGGTCAGTAGGGCTGTGGGGTAGGACTGGAGCATTCAGGGTAGCTCTCAGGGGAAAGGTGTGAGTGGGAGAGACAGTCCTACTTTCCCTACACCTCTCGTCCCGTAAGCCCCCTTCTTATCTTCCTGCATTCTCTCTGGTCCTTTCTTCCTGCACTGGGTGGTCAGGGGATTCGGTAGCTTTCTCTTGATGATTCTTGCTTGTGCCCCTTGCAAGTTCACATGGTTCTCGCCTGAGTCCTGGGAGGAGTGTGCTGCTATCCCTGGGGCACTTGCTGATTTACCTGGAGTTCATCCCCCACCCCCAAGTTGAGCTCTCTGGGGCCCGCCCTCTAACGGGTTTAAATATCTCTGAACACTAGCTCTTAAGGAATATGGTGCACTGTTCTGTGAAGGGGCTTATCCTCCCACTGAGGCAACCAGGATGAGTGCCCTTTGCTTTTCATAAAGCCTTTTGTAAAACTTCCAGCTAGTATTTTTGTTTTTGTTTCTTGGGGGGGGGGGGGGGGACAAGTAAAGGATGAATGTTGGTGAAGGTGAGTTAAGAAACAGTTGGGAAAAAAAAAAAAAGAAATAGTTGGGCTTTTGCGAATGAAACAAACTTCTCTCCCAAAATGTGCTCCCCTGCCCAGCCTTGTGTTCATCATAAATAGCAGCCAATGCCCTCCACCTAGGAAAGCAGAAAACTGTAGAAAATATTTTAGAAAAAAATTAAAAATCAGAAGTAATTTTAAAATCTTGGTCCTTTAAAAAAAGAAAGCTCTTTTTTTCTGCTTTTAGGAGGTTCCTATGGAAAGACTGTGTTCTTTGATATTGCACAGTGACCTCATGCAGAGGTGCCTGTTGGTGGATGAGGGCTCCAGGGTTGGGTCCACTGTACCTAACCCAGCCTTGATTTCCTTCTTTGTGAACAAGCCATATCAGTGCCCACGTGGGTGTTGGGAGGGCGTAGGACAAGCTGATGGGAGCAGGGTTCCAGAAGAGACCGCATGCAGTGGGCCCTCGAGAAGTCTAGCAGCTGTTCTGTTATTGTCTTCTTCCTCCTCCTCTTCTTCATCATCTGGTGCACATTTTTAATATATCCCCCCAAATATTTCTTATTTTCATTATCTTTAGTTTGTTAGAAATTATTTATAAACCAGTTGTTGTGGAGCGTCTATTTCAACTTCCTTCTGAAACATGCTGAAGAATTGATACTTTTGAACTGTGATGTTGGAGAAGAATCCTGAGAGTCTCTTGGACTGCAAGGAGATCCAGCCAATCAATCCTAAAGGAAATCAGTCCTGCATATTCATTGGAAGGACTGATGCTGAAACTGAATCTCCAGTACTTTGGCCACCTGATGTGAAGAGCTGACTCACTGGAAAAGACCCTGATGCTGGGAAGGATAGAAGGCAGGAGGAGAAGGGTATGACAAGATGGTTGGATGGCATCACTGATTCAACGGACATGAGTTTGAGCAAGCTCTGGGAGATGGTGAAGGACAAGGAAGCCTGGGAGTCCATGGGATGGCAGAGTCAGACACGACTGAGCAACTGAACAACAACTGTGAACAACCTTTGAAGATTTTTTTTAATTAAAATGTTTCACATCTTCCATAGCTGAATGAGAGTAAATGAAAGGCATTTTGATGACTGCTGTGATTGGTTGTATAATCTCCACTTTAAAAGCAAGTTGTTTTTTTTTTTTAAGCAAGTTTTGTCTTTCATAAAATGCTTTTTATAGAGTAGACATAACTTGAGCCACATCACATTTGTATGTATTCAATCAATAACAAAAGAGTAAATTGTAGTATTGTGAAGAAATGATTCTGCTGTCTCTTTGAGGTTGGATAAGGTGAATTCATGGGAATCCTGTGTTACACATTAGCAAAATGAAGTTAATTTGCTTATGTCAGAAAGGACACATTTTCCTATAATAATATTTTCTTAAATAGGCAATGTTATATTGACTATTGGATACTGTAAATCTGAAGTATCTATTTTTAGAAGTGTTGGGTATTTAAATTGGGTTAAGATTCATTTACTATTATTTCATATCATAGTAGAGCAAAACATTTCTTAATAATGTGGTCACTTGCTAAAATTGAAGTAAAACACAATCCCACCCTCTTCTCTCCAAGAGTAAGGAATGTTAATATCTCACCGAGGCGGGAGTTTTTCCTGCTGTGACCATGACAACCGACTCCCCTCACAAAGGGACAGGCCTCCCCAAACATCAGGCCCTGGCACAAACATTTGACTTTTCAAGGCAATAATATTAAAGCAAATTCCTTATCTTTGCCAAACACAAGACTCATCGTGAGAAACTTTCAGCTTCCTTGGTAGCTGCGTTTTCCTTCATTACCCAAATTCTTGGGGTCAGTTTTTCCCCTTCCAAAACCCAACACCAATAAAACCACTGTCTTGCTGATTTTGAAGTGATTATGAAAAATCTCTTCCCATTTATTCCGTTTTGATTCCATGAGCTCTTTCTCTGGGCCTACCTTGCTTTGCGGTGATGATGGAGATTCAGCTCTAGCTGCTAATCCATCCCCAGGGGTCATGAGGCCGGCCCCTGCCTCCCCTTCTGTGCTTTTCCTTTGCTTGCTTGTTATACCTGTTCTTTGAACAGGTTCTTTGAAATCTGTGACAGTCCCACCAACTGGTTTGGGTTGGCCCAGCTCTAGGTCTAATGCTGGAAATTAAGGTACTACCTCACGTGATAACAGCCAAAGACACTACTCTTCAAAGGGTCATACTCTTTGAAGCTCTGCGCGAGGTCCGCGGTCCATCCTTGCGGTTGCAGTGCAATTTGCTCCAGAGCGCGATCGAGTAACAGGAGGGACCTGCTTTCTCCTCCTGCTCCCCTTACTGCAGAAAATTGAGGAACACCTGGGGTGAGGCCTGGGGCAGACCTTTGCTGGTGTCCCCTGGGACGGACCACAGTCTTCAGGTCGTCTCAGCTTTGAGTCAAAGGGATTTATTGTTTCAATTCTGCACACATCTGCTGTGCTTTGTGTGACTTTCCTGGGTGGCCCCAAATCTAAGTGTCTCTGTAATGCGATTAGGGTACCGGAGCCTCTTTTCTAGGGAGGTGGGAATTGTGCCCCTCAAAGGCCCCTTGGCTCCTTCTTTGGGACCCAGTGCCTCCTCTAACCCGCCCTGCCCTCGGCGTGCAGACCGGGCCTGCTGTGTGTTGATTTCTGTGCTCTGTTCTGTTCTGAAGACTTTCCTAGCCACCCTCCCTGTGAGAGCTGTCTGTGGTCCACATGCTGCTCACTGCCCAGTCCATCACTGGGAACCTCATTCTCTCAATTTAAACTCATGTTGTCTCTCTGACCCCCTCTGCCATGGCCTCATCTCCTCTCCATAAGCATCCCTAGTGCCTCCCACCATTTGTTTGGCACCTCACATAGGTTTTCGGTTACCTCTCTTTCCAACTCAGTTGTAATCTCTTTGAAGATGAGGATTTTAAGCCATTTATTAGAATGTGATATCCATGTAGGAAAGTATACCTATCATCAAAGTACAGCTCAATTATTTTTCCACAAACTGAACACCCTGCAGCCAGCGCCCTGAGGCAGACCTGACCTCACTGGCCCTGGAAGCGCCCCCATCCCCGGGGCACCGCTTCCCTGATTCTCAGGCGCAGGTGAATCTGCAGCCTTTGTGCTCCATGTGCCGTCCCAGTGCTCAGCAGTGCAAGGGGCGCCAACTCTGTGTGCGGCCAGGATTTTCATACATGTGGTCTATTTTCCATTCCGTGGGGGGTTCTTGTGCCAGTCACGTCTTGGTGAAGTTGGATCTGCACCTCCTGGGGGAGCTGGGGGGCTCCCAGGACATGTAGGAAGAGTGGACACTGACAGGGCCTGTCACTCATCCCTGGAACATGTGCTCAGTGATATCTGTGCCCGTGAAGCGTCCAGTCCAATGAGCTGCTTCTACCAGCCGATCTCTCACGTGTTTGTGGCCACATCTCTCAAGTAACTGTAAAGTGACTTTTATCAGCAGAGACTTCTAGAGGAAGTGCTTCTGCCAGTTCTATTCAGAGACATTGTAATTTAATTTTGTGTTTTAAAAATACTCCCCAGGGTTACCTTAATGCTGTGCTGGATAGATGTTTGCGGGCTTTATTTTCCTTCTGTGAGCACATTCTGTCCTAACACTGGTACTGGGTGGACTGTTGTCTGTTATCATTATATTTACTGCATCAGTTTCATCTAAACTGGTCTGATTTTTTACTTGGCAGTGTGGAGTGTTCCTAGCTTTCCTACCGTGTGTATCGCAGTAAGTTTTATGCAAGAGAATCCACTAAAACTGAACTCTAAAAGAGCTTTTCCTTTTCTCTTTTAAACAGTCGGATATTCTAAAAATCAAGCAATAGCACAGAGCTCAGGGGCTTACCTTTGCTTCTTGGATGCGGTGAGTAACTGCTTTATTTAAATGTCTGACTGTATGTTGGTTCAGTAATTAAGAGATATTATATTTTAGTGTAGTTCTTTAAAATCACTGTTCTAATATGTTACAATCAGTCTCTCAGGTTGCTAGGTTGTTTCTGTATAATTGCTGTAGCGCCTATTGAGTGGATTGATTTTTGATAAATGGGGTTACATAAAAACAGAAAATTGCACAACAGAGAAACATATAGACAAAGTGAAGATAAACTAAGAAGCTGCTGACCGACCCAATACTTAAAAGATTAATCGCCTTTAATAGAAATAATTCATACAAGTTGGTGAGAAAACACAAAAGAATAATGACTAGTAGATAAACAGAGAAGGACAGGAGTGGAGACTTTCAAAGGTAGTTATGCAAGCAGTGATTTTAAAAATGTTACATCATTTGTGATCAAACACGAATTAGTTTGGTACTACTTTTTTTTTTTAGTTAATTAATTTGTTTATTTACTTTACAACATTGTATTGGTTTTGCCATACATTGACTTGAATCCACCATGGGTGTACATGTGTTCCCCATCCTGAACCCCCCGCCCACCTCCCTCCCCACCCCATCCCTCTGGGTCATCCCGGTGCGCCAGCCCCGAGCACCCTGTATCATGCATCGAACCTGGGCTGGCGATTCGTTTCCCATGTGATAATTTACGTGTTTCAGTGCCATTCTCCCATATCATCCCGCCCTCGCCCTCTCCCACAGAGTCCAGAAGACTGTTCAGTACATCTGTGTCTCTCTTGCTGTCTCGCATACAGGGTTATTGTTACCATCTTTCTAACTTCCATATATATGCGTTAGTGTACTGTATTGGTGTTTTTCTTTCTGGCTTACTTCACTCTGTATAATGGGCTCCAGTTTCATCCATCTCATTAGAACTGATTCAAATGTATTCTTTTTAATGGCTGAGTAATATTCCATGGTGTATATGTACCACAGCTTTCCTATCCATTCATCTGCTGATGGACATCTAGGTTGCTTCCATGTCCTGGCTATTATAAACAGAGCTGCGATGAACACTGGGGTACATGGGTCTCTTTCAATTCTGATTTCCTCAGTGTGTATGCCCTGAGGCATTGCTGGGTCATATGGTACTACCTTTAAAAATCAAATTAACCAAGTTCTCTAAACATATAGTTACTCAGTGTTTGGAAATGCTGTGTGAACTGATAACGTTGACAGCATAATTTTGCATTTTGTATTAAGAACTTTAAAAAGGCTTATGCTCTGGACCCTGAATTTCACTCTAGGTATCCTTGAAATTCTGAAAAAGATAATATGTACAAAGAAGCTTTAGTGTTATTAATTGTGATGGAAAATTAGTTAATGGAAACAAGTTAATACTGGACAGTAGAATAATGGTAACGTGAATTGTGGTCAATCTTTATGAGAAAATTACTGTAATGTTCATAAAGAATTTTTAATAACGTGATAAATGATGATTGTGAGTGAAAAAAGAACCCATAATTGTATGTGTTGTGTATACTCATGTGTAGATTTTCTTTTTAGTGGCACTCAAAGAACATTTCTCTGTAGGCAGCCTTCCCTTGGGCCCCTCCAGGCCTGGGGGCACAGGGTGGGGCTGCACTCCTTTTGTCTGACCTCTGCCCTTGGGGCTCCTTTTCCACTGTCTGTCTGTTTTGTTTCTCTGATTTTTTACCTTTGTGGTTTTGCATCTGGATTCATCCTGGTGCTCTACCTCGAACACCTGAAACTGAACCCTGGGCTCCATACTTGCAGCCCTTCCCCTTCTCTGAAGTGCAATATAAGGCAGTCGTTTTCTTCTCATGACAGCTGTGTGGTATCCCGTAGGTTCTGAGCAAAAATCCTAGTTCATTTTCCAGTTTCCATGGTAATTCCTTTCCCTCTTTGTGAACGTAGGTCCCCGGGTCTCAGGGGCACAGAACTGGATGAACCCTGACCCTGGGTTCAGGACACATCCTGGTTGCTGGTCCGTACATCCATCTCCTTATTTGTTTCTGTGCCCATGTTTCTTTTGCTAACACTCAGCACCCGTAATCTTGCCGTCCAAGACTAGTGCTAACTCCTGCTCCAACCTTACTTACTGCCTTCGATTCCTGGCGACCACCACACAACGCCCTGTCCCCACCCCCTGCTGAACTTTTTGGTGTCTAAGAAAATCTGAAAAAGAACCAATTAAAATTTTTTAGTTGTATTTAACTTTATAAAAAGGGTACCAGGCTGTATAAAATATTTTGGAACTTTTAAAGCTTATATTGTTAAGGTCCATCCATATTGTTGCACATCATTATAGTTCATTCTGTTTTGTTTTGTTTTGTTTTTTTAATTGAGGGAGAATTTATATACAGTGAAATGCAAGATTTTCATTTTGCATCAAAATGTGAAAATGTCATACAAAATGAGCAATGTGAGGGTTCTGACACCTGTACACACCCCTGTCACTCAGCCAAATTGGAGCAGACGATGATTCCATCAACCAGAGCTGCTCCCCTACAGAGGCCACGCGGTGTAAGCACCTGCATTTAGCATCCACACCACGTCGTGGTCACCTGTGACTGTGAGTGCTGGCGGGCTGTTCTCTGTTTTAATCAGTGGTATGAAGGTACCATGCTGATCATGCTACTACTGGTCAACATTCAAGCAGTTAGTTTGGGTTATTTTAATAAAAGTGCCATAAGCATCCCAATGTAAGTGTTCCTGTGGGTGTGTTTTCTGTTTCTCTTGGGAAGATAAAAGGCGTGGGGTTGAGGAACCACAGGTAAAGTGGCACATCTGTCTGCAGTGTAGCCCATCCTGTCTGCTCCACATTCTCCCAACACTGATGAGTCAGCCTTGGCTTCAACCCCTCTAGCAGAGTTGAAGTGCATCTCATTTGTTTTCATTTACATTCCCTGATGGCTAGTGATGTTGAGCACCTTCTCATCGGTTTACGGGCCATTCATAAATCCTCTTTTGTGAGATGTTGAAATCTTTGCCCATTTAAAAAAAAACAAACTGGATTGTCTTATTGGTTGTCAATGTTTGGTATGTATTCTGGATACAAGTTCTTTGTCAGATACCTGCTTCCTGAGTATTTTCTCCCCATGTGACTTGCCTTTTCATATTTTAATGGTGTCTTTTTGATAAGCCGAAGTTTTAAATCTTGATGAAGTTAAAATCACTGATTTTTCTCTTTTTATAGTTAATTTTTTTTTTCTGAGACATCTCTGCTTGCCCCAAAGAAGTTATTATCTTGTTTTCTTATTTTTCTGTTTAGACCTATTATCCACTTTGTGTTCATTTCTGTGTCTCCTGTGGTAGGAAGCAGGGGTTAATTTTTTCATATGGATATTAAGCTGCACCAGTGTTGAAGAGACTTTCTTTTCGCGGTTGTATTGCCCTGGTGCTTTGTTGAGAATCAATTGGCCGTGTCAGTGTAGGTTTATTTCCAGACTTTCTGTTCCGTTCTGTTTCTCTATTGTCTGCAGCTCATTCATTCGTTTGCTGTACAACATTCCACTGGGCAAACACACTGCGCGTATTCACCCGTGCTCCTACTGACGGGCACCCAGGCCGTTTCCACGCTCTTGCCCTTGTGCATAGCTGCTGGGGACATTCTTGCACGCACCCCTGTTGTACACATACGAGAGTTCCTCTGGGGTTCACACCCAGAAGTGAGTGCCCAGGCCTTAGGGGATGAGCAGTTTATCTACAGGAGAGGACCCGTGTGCTGCCATGTGGCTGGAGACGCGTCCCTCCTGGCAGGTCACTGTGGGCCCCGAGCCGCTGCAGCACCGGGTGCCCTCAACTCTCAGCTCTCGCCCAGCAGGTGGGAGCAGAGTGGAGCTTCACTGTGCTTTGATGCGTGTGCCCTGATCTCGAACCATGGTCGGCATCACCCCACGTTGACTGGCCATGTGGGTTTCCTTTTTTCATGACGTGTGTTTGCATCTTTTTGCCCACTTCCCTTTCCAACTGCGAGGAAGGTTGTAGGGATAGTACAGAAAGCTCTGTTTTCAAGGGCAGCATTGCTGACCCATTCCCCATCATCCCTGCGCCGTTCTGTGTCTATTTCCTGCAAACGAGGACATCTCCTCTGACCCAGAGCAAGGACGTCTTGCCTACAGGTGGCTGGTCCTAGTGCCCGCCTCCTTCACAGTCACCTAAGACCCCAGAATGCATGTTGCCTTTACCTGCGAGTCTCTCATCTCCTCATATGGAACATTCTGCAGGCTCTCCCTGACTTTCTTCATCTTGATGTTTTCATAGATTCCCAGGCACTTTTGTAGAATGCCCTTTAAACTGAGTGATGGTGTTGGGCCAAGCGTCTGTCCAGAAATCTCAGAAGGGGCACTGCCTTCTTCTCGCTGCCCCCGTGGGTACCTGTGGTTTGTGCCCCACCCCTGAGGAAGCCCTCTGGTCACTTGATGAAGAAGGCGTCTCCTATGTGGGATGGCCCACGGGGCCTCCTGTAGAGACCTCTCCTTCGGCCTGGCCTCCCTTGGGAGGGGGTGTGGGAGGTGGGCCTCGGCGCCCTGAGCACGCGCTTGCCGGGAGAAGGTGGCTGTGGTCTCCGGCGAGCACCCGGCCTGAGCCTGCCCGGTGTGTTCTGTCTCAGTGCGGGAGTCACGCCAGCGCAGCACGACCACAGCCTGTGTCAAAATGGACCGTTTCTGCATAAGGATTGGGTTCAGGAGGCCCCTTTGCTGGGGCACTGAGGTTGTATTTTGACCTGTTAGCTTCCTGGGATGCAGTCTGGTGACTGTGTCTGGATTCAGAACGCATTTCGTTACGCGCAGTAGCATAGCTGGAGGTCAGCTCCCATGCTGCTCCTGGACCAGAGCTCATTCATTCAGCAGATCGCTACCTGGATGTGCCAGGTGCCTCAGCGGGTGCAGGGCATACAGCAGCGGACAGATGGAGACAGCAAAGGCCAAAGCTCAGGCAACTTCAGGTCCTGAAGTCGCTGCCTCCCCAGCCTCCCCTGACAGCAGCTGCTGTGCCTCCCGCGCCCACACACCCCCCGACCCCAGGCCCTGCCATTTCTCTGTCTCTCAAGTACTTGCCTGGCCTACCGTCCCCTCTGGCTTCTCAGTGATACTCTCACCCCTCTGCGTGGTGGTGGGACCTGCCTGCGTCTGGGATGTCCCTGCCCCTGCACTTCACTTCTACACGCAACGTTTATCACCTTCAGTGCTGTGTCCTTTATTATCGTCTTTGTTTGCCTTCCCTTGTAGAATACCAGCTCCACACCGAAGGGAGTAGGGCTTGTTTTTTCCCTGATGTTTCTGAAGCACCTGGAACTTGGCAAATAGGAGATATTAATAGATGGTTGTGAAATGAATGAGTGGGGTTTGAGTTTATGTGTTCAATGTAAATGGTTATGTTAGATTGGATTAGTTACTTCTGTACACTTATCTTGGAACCCAGCCATCCTGTTGGCTGTCATTTCCACGGAGAGCGATCTTCTGAGTCTGTTTACAGATGGACTTTCAGCACCCATCGCTGTAGTGCAGTCCTTCAGGGAACGTGCTATTAGTAGCTGTCCTATAGGCTGCTGCCCGGGGGCCAGCAGTGCCTTTCGAGTGGGTTGGAAGGGCCACCCGGGGCAACCTCGGTGTCTCTCCCAGTCCCCGATGTGTCCAGAGATATTCATCTTGGAGAGAAAGTGAGCCACACAAAGATCCCAGTGGTCTCAGAGGGTGTCTTCGGGTGAGCAGGAGGTTGATGCCCATCCCCTCGTGGGAAGGTGAAGTCCTCAGGGACAGTCCCACCAAACCTGAGAGGCAAAGCAGAGCTCGGGGGACACAGGGACTCGCCCCAGAGGGAACCAGGGCAGCAGGCCTGGCACCTCCCGCGGGGGCTCGAGGGCTCTGTCTACAGCCTTCAGACAGAACCCACCCTGTGACCTGGGCACTGCTGTCAGGAAATAAATTCCTACTTAGAAGGGGGTGTCTGTGTCCTTTCCTAAACACGTGTTTTGCATTTGCTTACATCACCTTTGATTTCTTTCATCAACATCTTGTGGTTTTTCACAATACAGATCATGTACATATTTTGTTAAATTTGCACAAAAATATTTCATTTCCTTTGGAGCACCTGTTCATGAACATAGCATCTCTAATTTCTGTGTTCATTGTTAGCATCTAGAAATGTGATTATTTTATCTGTTGGTTTTGCAGAACTCAGTGGCTCTAGGTTTTTAGAGTAGATTCCTGAGGATTTTCTAGATGGCAGTTTTATTTCTTCCCCTCTGATCTCGATGCCCTTTTCTTTGCCTTCTTGCCTTATTGCTCTGGCTGAAACTTCTGTGCGTGTGGAGCAGACATCCTTACCCTCTCCTGACCTGGGAGGAAGCACCAACCTTTCACGTTGTGCATTGTCTTCCATTCCTAACATGCTCAGAATTTTTATCCTGTGGAAGGTGTTGGATTTTGTCACATGCTTCTGTATCAGTTGAAACTTGTTGGTTTTTAAAATATGGTTGTTACCGAAGATTTATAAGATTTTTTTCCATCTTCTTGGAATTTGGGAATTTTTCCCTGTGTGTCAGGAATCATTTCTGGAATATGGTGAGCTCTTTTAAAATGCAGACTCAAGGTTTTTTCCAAATGAAATGAAATTTTCTGTGTTGGCTGTTAATTCCTTCCTTGTGCCTTGTGCCTTGTTTCTTTCTTTGGCTTCCGGTGTTTGAATGCTGGGTCTTATCATCTGCTCACTTCCCTCTTGATTTCTGTTTCTCTGTAACTTTGCATTTTATAGTTTGACCCTCCAGTTCGTTTACTCAATTGTGAGCTGTGACCACCCATTCTGTCTTCGCCTTTGCTGTTAGAAGTCAGATGTATACTTTCCATCCCTTCACGTCCTCGGGCGCCTTGAGAGCTCCTCTTTTCTGTTTTTTTCTCCAGCAGTTCTGGAGGCCTGCCGCTTTGTTTTGCGCCCTGGGTCCTCTCAGGTTCACTGATGGTTGTTATGGCTCTCTGCTCCCTTGGAGGCCAGACCACATGGTCCAGGGACCATGGCAGCAGGCAAGCCAGGAGGTGTGGGGCCTCCACTCCTGGGATCGAGCCCTTCTGTCCACAGGTAGGTCTTCTCTGCTGGGTCTGGGAGAGACCTGTTTCCAGTGTCCTGTGTTTCTGGCCAGTTCAAAACCCAGCTCTCTCCCAGCCTCAGGGGTGAAGAGAAGCTTAATCCTTTGGCGTCGCTTTTCCCTAGCCCTCGAGCAGCTCTGCAGACATTCCTGGTGTGCATGGGCACGACGGCCCTCCCCAGGGCATCTGCGGCTCTGCAGGCTCCTGGAGCTTGTGGTCGGTCCTGGGGCGGCTGGCTCTTCTCCCCGAGAGTTCCCGTGCAGTTGTGGCCTTTCGTTGCCCTCTGGGCTGGCCATTGTGTTCCAGGAGAGACTGTTCTGGACCCTTGTGTTCTGGCTCTGTGCCCCCTGCCCCCACCCCGTCACCTTTGGGTCTAAAAGGAGATGTGGGACGGGGGGCCTGTCCGGCTGAGTCCTCCTGTGCCACGCCCACCTCAGTCTGGCTTCTTTAATTTACAGGATCAGAGAAGGAACTGGGTTACAGGGTCGGGGAAGGGAGGTCTTCTAACTGATTTACAGGTGACTGGAAGAGTGATTTCAGCCTCTTTTGCCATTAAACATTTTTTCCAAACTTCTGGTAAGTGGAAATATTGGCTGGTGTAGATATTAGTGGTTTGTACTTCTGTTTCCCCTCCAGCTCTTCACTGCGCTTGTGGGGAGGGGGAGGAATGTGGACACAGAAGGGAGAGGAGTGAGTGCCTCCCGCCACGTACCTCCTGGGAGTGGAACACGAGACCACGCACTTTACTTTGAGGTTTCTTGAGAGCAAAGCTTTTGACCACAGGTCATGGTGGTTCCCACAAGGCTACTGAATAATGTTATTTTCACTATATTTGGAATGGCACACTTGCCAGTAACTTATTAAATGCAGATGTTCCAACCGAGTGAGGAACTTCGTTTCTCCTGTCTCTACAACACATGCCACCTTACTTCTTTAAAAAATTTACTGAAGTGTAGTTGATTTACAATGTTGTGTTAATTTCTACTATACAGCAAAGTAACTGTATATGTATATATATATATTCTTTTTCATATTGTTTTCTGTTATGGTTTATCATAGACTATTTAATATAGTTCCCTGTGACCACCTGGTTTTTCTGTTTGACTTGACAACTTTAGTATGGGATCATTCAGAAAAGAATATTGTTATCAGCTAAAGAGAATCTGCTACAACTTTAGAAAGCAGTTGAGAAATGTTGTGTGTTCAGGTCTGGAACAGTTGGAGGCTGCTGAATTTCAGCTCCGCGGGTAAGCGTTGCTGCCCCTCAACCCCAAGCAGGAGACACATTGCTTGGAAGCCCCAGGAGAGGGGCAACCAGGCCGAGAAGAGCCAGAGCTTGAGGCGCTGGGGACCCTCCAGCTCCCGTCTCTTGCCATCTCGCTGTCCCTGAGTCCTCTCCCCTGTCTTATAGCTGCTGGTGCAGAGGAGGTTGTGTGTTTTCATATGAATATGTTTATTATTGAGCTGAACTTCAGTGGTTTTCACATCAAAGATACTTCTGCCATGTTTTAAAGTTATACTTTGGTTTGAAAACCACTGAAGTTCAGCTCAGTTATAAACATCTAAACACACCACTCATTTCCTTTCTGCTCCCCCTTGTCTCTTCTTTCCTTAGAGAAAAATTATGGACTTGTGTGGACCCAAGACCTGAAGGGTATCAGTTAGTGCAGGAGCAGGGCCATATGCTTGAGTGATGGCTGTTTCCCAGAAAGCTCAAGCAGCACCCCTGGGAAGTAGATTACGCTCTTGGTTTATTGAGGGGGAGGGGAGGGGGTGACCCCTAATTTGATGGTAGCTGCAAATTGGTAAAGATCCATGTGTATAGACTCTTCTACTCCTGTTCTTTGAAAGACGAGATAGTCATTCTTAACACTCCTGTTCAGAAGGGTTTTTCTCGAACAGAGGGAAGACAGAGAAGAGTTGAAGAAAGACCTGAGGAATCTTGGCACCCTTGCTACTCACACTTCCTCAACATCAGTCATTCGGCGCTCTACATATTCTTGTTTTGTCGGCACCATAACCTGTTGTGCCTGGAAAGCTGTAGTTCTTGCCAAGTGCCACTGGACTTGATGTTTTAAAAGAGAAGATTCTTCAGACACTAGTGAGCTTTTGAGATATTTTTTATGTGTGCAGAGTGTTTTCATTGTAAGGCTTGGGGAAGGGAAGTGACCCGGGTATTTATTGGGCTGCTCCTCCCCAGCGCTTGTTCCAAAACCTGCTGGCCAGGGAGAGAGCCTGCTAGAAACGCAGATTTGGGGCCCATTGCTGCAGGGGCTCAGACTCCAGGTCTCCTCAGCAGACTTGGCTTTAAGGAGCTCCACGGTGGTTCTTCTGTATTCAGCCGCGGTGGCATCCATGTTTTTATTCCCAAGTAGGTTGGTGCTGGACTGTGTTGTCCCAGACACTCCATCCACTGGGCTCCCGAGGTCTGAGTGGTCACCTTGTCCACTGCCATGTCTGGCCCTTACTGCCAGTTTCACTGTCCCTCTCTATCTTACCAAACTGCGGGCACTGTGAAAGCAGAAGCCTCTGCCTCCTGCAGTAGCGTCCTGGGCCCAGTGGGCACTAAATTCCAAGCTCCTGCCCTGCAGAGCCTACCACCAGGATGGACTTGCAGAGAGGTGGCAGAGTTGTAAGGAAAGATGCTGTGGATTCCACCCCAGAGAGGGCACCATCTGCTCTGCATGCGTGTGCTCTGGGCGGACCAGGACCACGGACAGTGCCAGGCGTGTCCTCCCCCTCCAGACTCCCTCTGCCCGCCTTCCTGCCAATCTCCTGTTGGTGGGAGGGGATTCTTGTCTTCTCTCCCAAAGGGAATTCCTTCCACCATCCACCCAGGACAGAGCAAGAAGCAGGGGCAGGGGCATTGGCAGCACGTAGGTTTTGGGTTCTGTTGGGAGCACTGTCAGCAGAGAGAAATGCACAACTTGAATTTTTTGGTATATAGTAAAATTGCATGTTTGATTCTAAGTTATTTTTGTGTTTTTCTTATGCTATAATTATAGCTGTTGAAAAATTATATATGCATATAGATAGAGACTAGAAGGGAACTTAGAATGGTGAAAATAGTATGTTCAGAGGATGATGATATTGTGTAATATATAATACTGAGCATTTCTGGTATTCCTGCTGTGGAGCTTATGCAATAAACCCAGAATTATAATATTTTCAAAAAGTGTCATGGAATGAACTCAGATTAATTTTTTTCTAAACACTGAGTGTACTTTTTGGTGGGTTCCAGCAGCCTCCTGTTGATGGTTGTTCATTAGACATTTGCAATTTTGGTGCTGTCACAGGAGATGAGTGCGCGTCCTTGTACTCCACCACCTTGAACCGGAAGCCCAACGCTGAGTGTACTTTGTTAGAGACAATATACTTTAAAAGGGCTTCCTTTGTGGCTCAGCTGGTAAAGAATCGGCCTGCAATGCGGGGGACCTGGGTTCAGATCGCTGGGTTGGGAAGAGCCCCTGGAGAAAGGAAAGACTACCCACTCCAATATTCTGGCCTAGAGAATTCCATGGACTGTATAGTCAATAGGGTTGCAAAGAGTTGGACATGGCTGAGTGACTTTCACTCACTTACCTTAAGAATCAGTGTTACTGGAATAATACTTGCATATAACAAAGTACACTCATTTAAGTGTACTTTCCATAAGTTTGACAAATGTATACATACATATAAAAACCAACTTAGTCAAGTTTAGAATGTTTCCATTGCCATAAAAAGTTTCCCCATGCCTCTTTGCAGTCATTCTCCCATGCCTTGAAGCAACCACAAATGCTATTTCTTTAGGTTAGTGTTCTAATTATATTATTTGTTCTTTCAGTACATTAGATTTTTACCCCCATTCTAGAACTTCATGTAAATGGAATCATACAATATGTACTCTTGTGGTTGGCCTTTGTTGGCTCAGCGTAAGTTTTTGAGATTTATCAATATTGTTTCTTATACCAATAATTCAGTCTTTTTATTGCTGACTAGTGTATCCTAATGCATGGATAAACCACAAATTGTTTATATATATATATATAGTCATCCATTGATGGACATTTAGGTTGCTTCCTATATTTGGCTATTATGAGTAAAGATGCTATGAAAATTTGTATACAGGTCTTATCATGGACACATGTGCTCATTTCTCATGGGTAAATATCTAGAGACAGATTGCTGAATGATACAATACATGTACATTTAACTTTGTGAGAAATTTCAAAACTATCTTTCAAAGAGACTGAAATCGTTTTATACTCCCACCAGCAACTTGTGAGACTTCCAGTAGTTTCATGTTCTTCCAACACTTGGAATTGTCTGTATTTTAAATTGGAGCCCTTGTAGCATACATGTGTTTCTATCTCATTGTTTTAGCTTGCATTTCCCTGATGTCTAAATATGTTGAACATTTATTTGGGTGCCTAGTGATCATGCTGGAGAATCCCATGGACAGAGGAGTCTCGGTTGCTTCCAAGTCCTAGCAACCGTAAAAAGTGCCGCAACGAGCATTGGGGTACATGCATCTCTTTTAACCCTGTAGCAGGTATAGTGATAAAGCTACAGCATCATTTAATTGAAAAAAAAAAATCAGGTATTGTAAATCCTCCAACTTTGCTCTTCCTTTTCAAAATTGTTTCAAATCTCTTTAGCTTTTTCAGGATTTCTGCAAAATTTTAGAACCAGCTTGTCAAGTCTGCTTGGATTTTTTTATTGAATTGCATTGAATTTATAGTTCTGTTTGGGAACCTTAATATTGAATCTTCTAATCTATAAACATGGTATATCTGTCAGTTTATTTGGGCCTTCTTAAGCTACTGTCAGAAATATTTTATAGTTTTCGATATACACGTCTTACATAAATTTAACGAAATACTTCCCAAGTATTTTATGAGTTTTGGTGCTAACAAAAATAGTTCATCTCCCAGTTTTATTGCTATAAATATACTATTAATAAATTACCTTATTTGTTTTAGTTGGTTTTGTTTTGCCTTTTGTTTTTTCGATTAAGAACTCACTGTTTAGTGACCATGGTATCCGTGAGTAGAGACTGCCTCTTTCTCTCTGGTCCACATGCTTTTCTTCTTTGTTCTTGGCCCAGTGTCCTGGCTGGGACGCCCCCATGCAATGTCAAATACGAATGGTTCTGTTGACAGTCCTTGTCATGTTCAGATTTTAATTTGTTTCATCATTTACATCATGGAAAAAACACACACATATAGAGGAGCATAAAACACAAATGTAAAGCTCAGTAAATTATCATAAGGCAAATATTTCTGAACTAGCATAGAAAATGACCACCTCAGAAGCACCTGTGTTGCCCTTTCACAGTTACCTTCTTCATCCTCCCCAAAGCTAAATATTGCCCTGCCTGTTTTGGAACATTTTATAAATGGAATCATGTATAATCTTCCATGTCTGGCTTCTCCCACTCTGTGGCTTGTCTTTTCACTCTCTGAAAGCTGTCTATTGATGAATAGAATTCTTTAAGGAGTTCTAATTTAGTAATCTTTTCCTTTCTGGTCAATATTTTTTGTCTTCTTCATGAGTTATATTCTCTTACTTGAAGGCCCTGAAGTTATTCTTTGATGTTCCAGATGCTTTTTTTTTTAAACCTTTTCTATTTTGATGTAAACCCCACTTGAAATTGATTTTGCTTATTTCTGTTTAACATATAAACACAGCACAGATCATAAGTGCACAGTCTGTTGAGTTTTGAGGAAGTGAACACTCCAATGCAGCCAATGACTCAGCCCAGGAATGGAACATGGCCAGTGTCACACATGCCCTCCTGTTCCTTGTCAGTAATTCCCCTCCTCTTCTCCACAAGACAGCTGGGATACTAACACCCTAAGTTAGTCATTTTGACCTTTATGTGATTCATCATGTGTTCTGTGCCTGCCTTATCTCACACAACATTACGTTTTGGAGACTAGTTCACATTATTTTGTGGAATGGCAGTCACTCCTTTTCATTGCTATGTAATATTCCATGATACAAATATACCCAGTTTATCCATTCTGCTGTTTGGACATTGGGGTGTTTGAGTAATGCTGCCAAGAAATCCTTGTGCTTATCTCTTGTCACACATACGAATGCACATGTAGGGATGGAACTGGAATGTCCTCAGGTGCCTGTGTTCAGTTTTGGTGGATGCTGCCAGGCTCCCATGTTGGCTGGTCAGTTTGCACTCCCTCTAATGAACAGGCATCCTGGCTGATTTGTATCCTTCCTTGCAGCTCTGTGAGCTGACTTTAGCCCAGCGTGAATGTGAGTGTGGCCTGTTTCTGGCCTCTGTGTTCTCTCTAGTTGGGTTGTCAATCTGTCCTTTTGTCTACCCTGATACTACAGAGTAGCTTTATAGAATGTCTAATTTCATGCTATATGTTCTCTTGTTCATCTATGTAGTAGTTGGTGCTATTTTTAAAAAATCTTTTTTCATTTTTAGGTAGATGTTACAGTAATCTTGTTCATTTTCACAAAATCCGCTTTGAGGATTTTGATTGGATTATATTGAATCAATAGATCAATTAGGTGAGAACAGCTTCTTTACAATATTTAGTCTTCCTAACAATGACTATATGTTTGTTGATTTATTTAGATCTTCTTTAATTTATCTCAATAGCCATGAGTAGTTTTCATACAGAGGGCTTACAGTCCTTTGTTAAATTAATTTCTTGATATTTGATTTAAAAAAAAACATTTTTATCAGTTCTCTTGAGATGCAGTTCACATAAAATTCACCCATTTAAAGTGTACAATCCAACGGTTTTCGGTATATTCACAATGTTGTGCAACTGTCACCACAATCTAATTTTAGACTTTTTCCATCACCACAAAATTAAACCCCGTACTTATTAGTAATCACCCCTCATTCCCCCAGCTCCCATCTGTGGGCAGCCACTAGCCTCCTTTCTGTCTCTATGGATTTGCCTGTTCTGGGCATTTCATATAAATGGAATCTACATAATGTGGTCTCTATGAATGGCTTCTTTCACTTAGCATAATGTTTTCAGGGTTCGTCATGTTATAGCTTGTGTCAGTACTACATTTCTCTTTGTTGTTGCATAGCAGTCCTTTGTATGAATATACACTTTATCTGTTTACTAGTTGATGAACATTTGGGTTGTTTCCACTTTTTGACTGTTATAAATAATGCTGCTATAAACATCCCTGTACAAGTTTTTGTGTGGCTAGGTGTTTTCAGTTCTTCCTGGAGTGGAGTTGTTGGGTCATGTGGTAACTCCATGTTTAACATTTTGAGGAAATACCATAATGTTTTCCAAAGTGACTATACCATTTTACATTCTCACCAACAATATATGAGAATTATTTGACCTTTCTTGATATTACTCTAAGAGGCATCATTGTACATATAAAGAAATTATTTATTGATCTTGTATCCAGAAACCTTATTAAATTCATTTTTAATTATAATATTTCTCTGTTGATTATTTTGGGTTGTTTATGTAAGCAGTCATTTTTCCTCTTTCTACTAAGCCTTGTAACTTTTATTTTTAATACTTATTTATTTGGCTGTGCTGGGTCTTAGTTGCGGCACGCAGGATCTTTATTTAGTTGTATCACGCGAACTCTTAGTTGTGGCATGTGGGATCTAATTCCCTGATCAGGGATAAAACTTGGGCCTCCTGCATTGGAAGCTCAGAGTCTTAGTCACTGGACCACCAGGGAAATCCCAAGCCTTGTATCTTTTATTTCTTTTTTTCCACTCAAGTCTCCAATGAATTGTTAAATGGAAATCATGATAATAGGCATTCTTGTCTCCCTTCACAATCTGAAAGAGAGAGCTGAAATTTTTCACTGTTAAGTATAATATGTTGTTTACCATAGTTTTTTTTTTTTCATATATAGCCTTAATAAATTATCTTCCAAAAGCCAAAGAAATATAGGATACCCTGAGACAGAAAAAGGGTACTGGGTTTGGGTGGAAATGCTTCAGAAAAGTGTCTTTTCTGTTTCCCTCCATTTTAACTGCTCTCCCCCCACTGTGAGCTCCATCCTGCAGTGGTCATCATCCCTCTGTGGTCATCACTCATAGGACTTCCTTTCAGGGTCTCTCCTTCAGCTAAATGCTGTAACACTCACCTCTGCAGTAGACTAAAAGATCTTAAATGTCAGGAAGGATGTTGTGTCTTTAGGGTGGTACTGGTTAGTGCTGGATATAGAATTTGCAAATGTTTTCTCCCAGTCTATGATAGTCTTTTTACTTTCTTGATAAATTTATACCTAAATTAAAACACAAAATTTTTAACTTTTGAAGAAGCCCAGTTTTTCAGTTCTTTTTCATTATTTGTGCTTTTGTTGTGATATCTAAGAATTCTTTGCTTAATTCAAAATAACTAATATTTGCTCCTAAGTTTTTTTCTCAAGATTTTTTTAGTTTTAGCTCTTACATTCAAGTCTGTGATCTACTTTGAGTTAATTTTTGTGTGTGTGTAGGGTCTTATTTACCTTTTCCCTGTGGTGATCCACTTGTCTAGCAGTTTGTTGAAAAGACTATTTTATTCCTGTTGAACTGCCTTGAATCAACCGTAATTGCAAAGGTATTTCTCTGTTCTCAATTATGCTTTACTGATTTCTGTTTATCTTTAGGTCTCCACTGTAGCTTTCCAGTAGTGAGTTTCAAAGTCAGAAAATGTGCAGAAGCTAACACAACACAATTGTTGTAAAGCAATTATATTCCAGTTTTTAAAAAAGTCAGAAAGTATAAGTCCTCCAATATTTCTTCCTTTTTCAACATTGCTTCCATTCTGGATCTTTTATATTTCCAAATGAATTTTAGGGTCATCTTGTCATTTCTACAAAAGAAGGAAATTGAGATTTAGATTTCAATTATATTGAGTCAGTAGGTCAATTTGGGGAGAATTGCTTTGCTGAGGAATTGAGTTTTCCAATCCATGAACATGGGATGTCTGATCTATTTATTTAGGTCTTTAATTTCTTTCATCAGTGTTTTATAATTTTTACTATACAAGTCTTATACTTCCTTTGTTAAATTTATACTTCAATATTTTGTCCTTTTGATGCTGTTGTGAATGTATTATTTTCTTAATTTTATTTCGGATTGTTCAATGCCAATATATAGAAATACTATTCATTTTTGTATCTTGATCTTATATTATGTGACCTTGCTGAACTTGTTTGTTAATTCTAGTAGTTTTTTTGGTGGATCTCTTAGGGTTTTCTAAATACAAAATCTTGTTGTCTGCAAATGGAGGCAATTTTTCCCTTTCCAATCTGGATGCCTTTTATTTCTCTTTCTTGCCTGATTGCACTGACCCGACATCAATACAGAAGTCACAGGAGCTCACCGTTAAGATGTGGCTGCAGGGGTTTTGTAGGTGATTTTTATTGTGTTGAGAAAGTTCCTTTCTTCCTACTTTGTCAAGAATTTTTATCATGAATGAAAAGTGAAAGCGAAAATCACTCAGTAATGTCTGACTCTTTGGGACCCCATGGAATTCTCCAGGCCAGAATACTGGAGTGGGTAGTTCCCTTCTCCAGGGGATCTTCCCAATCCAGGGATCAAACCCAGGTCTCCCGCATTACAGGCAGATTCTTTACCAGCTGAGCTGCCAAGGAAGCCCAAGAATACTGGAGTGGGTAGCCTATCCCTTCTCCAGCAGATCTTCCTGACCCAGGAATCGAACCGAGGTCTCCTGAATTGCAGATTCGTTACCAGCTGAGCTATCAGGGAAGTCCATGAATAACCATTAGATTTTATGAAATGCCTCTATGCACTTACTGAGATCACCATGTAGTGATTCTTTTTTTCTTTCAATATGATCTGTGACATTAATTGGCTCTCAGATAGTAAAGCAACCTTGCATTTCTGGGATAAATCCCACCTGGTTATAGTGTATAATCCTTTTTATATCTTGTTGATATTTTGTCAAGGACTTTTTCATCTATATCTATGTGAGATATTGTCTGTACTTTTCTTGTGATGTTATTTTCTTTGGTATCAGGTAATATGAGCCTCAAAGAATGAGCTGGGAAGTAATGCTTCCTCTTCATTTTTCTGGGAGACTTTGTAAAGGTGGGATGTTCTTTATTCTTTGAATGTTTATAGAATTCACCATCTGAGTTTGGACTTTTTTGTGTGGAGAGTTCAAATTACTAGTTCTTTTTTTTTTTTTAACTTTTTATAGATTTATTCAGATTTTATATTTCTTCAGTCAGTTTTATTAATTCATGTCTTTCTAGAAATGTGTTCATTTCATCTAAATTGTCTAAATTTTTGGCATGTAGTTACTTATAGTACTCTCTCATAGTCCTTTTAACTTTTGTGAAGTTAGAGCTACTGTCTTATTTTTTCACTCCTGAATCAGTTATTTGTGTCTTCTTTTTCTTGGTCTGTCTAGCTCAGGAGTCCACAGACTGCAGCTCACAGGCCAAAACCACTGGCAGCCTGTTTTTGTATACCCTCTGAGCTAAAAATGGTCTTTATATTTTTAAAGTGTTGTAAAAACAAAACAAAACAAAAAGAATATTGACAGAACCCATATGTGGCAGAAAAGCTAAAATATTTACTATCTGACCCTTTACAGAAAAAGCTTGTTCATCTCCAGTCTAGCTAAAGGTTTGATAAATTTCTTGATGTTTTCAAAAGACCAACCATTGTTTTAATTGATTTTCTGTTTTTCTTTCTTTTTTTTTTTTTTCTGCTTCATTGATTGCTGGTATAATCTTTATCTTCCTTCTGCTTACTTTTGGTTGACTTTGCTGTGTGTGTGTGTGTGTATGGTTGGTTCCTAAGATCTTTCTTTGTTACTTTAGGCATTAACAGCTATAAAATTTTCTCCAAGAATTGCTATAGCTGTTTTGTGTTGTGTCCTGTTTGCATTTTCATTCAAATACCTCAGAGTAGTTTCTACTTTCCTTTGTGATTTCTTCTTTAACCCATTGCCTATTTAGAAGTACATTGTTTATATCCCTATATTGGTGGTAGATGTTCCCAGATCCTATTTTTGAATTCTAACAATTTTGTGTGGTAGTGGAACACACTTTATATGGTTTTGTGTGCTGTGCTTAGTCGCTCTGTCGTGTCTGACTCTTCGCAACCCTGTGGACTGCAGCCCACCAGGCTCCTCTGTCCATGGGATTCTCCAGGCAGGAATACAGGAGTGGGTTGCCGTGGCCTCCTCCAGGGGATCTTCCCAACCCAGGGATCAAACCCAGGTCTCCCTTATTGCAGGCGGGTTCTTTACCGACTGAGCCACAGGGAAGCCCAAGAATACTGGAGTGGGTACCCTATCCCTTCTCCGGGGATCTGATCTTTAAAATTTTACAGTCCCTGTCTTGTGGTGTAGTATACAGTCTGTTGTTATTGGGTGTGAGTTCCATAGGTAGATGTCAGCAAGTTGATGTTGTTGGG
Source organism: Muntiacus reevesi (assembly GCF_963930625.1). Taxonomy (NCBI): domain Eukaryota; kingdom Metazoa; phylum Chordata; class Mammalia; order Artiodactyla; family Cervidae; genus Muntiacus; species Muntiacus reevesi. Next base: position 13,003,387 of record NC_089266.1, on the reverse strand, counting down.
TGGGTGTCCATAGAGAGAAGTCAGCTGGTTGGTGTTGTTGGTTGGTGGTGCTCATATCATCTGTAGCTGCACTATTTTGTCAAGTTATTCTGTCCATTCTTTTTTTTATATATTTATTTTTTTTACTGAAGGATAATTGCTTTACAGAATTTTGTTGTTTTCTGTCAAACGTCAACATGAATCAGCCATAAGTATACATATATCCCCTCCCTTTTGAACCTCCCTCCCATCTCCCCCCCCCATCCCACCCCTCTCGGTTGATACAGAGCCCCTGTTTGAGTTTCCTGAGCCTCACAGCAAATTCCCCTTGGCTATCTGTTTTACATATGGTGGAACTCATTTGAGTCTATTCTGTCCATTCTTGATGGTGGGTTATTGAAGTCTCCAACTCTTATTGTTGAATTGTTAATTTTTCTCTTCAATACCATTCTTTCTTGTTTCTTTTTGTCCCACTGTTGTGAGATACATGCATAGTTATAGTTGTTATATCTTTCTGATGGATTGACCATTCTGTCAGTGTTCAATGTCTCTCTTAGTTTCTTTTACTGTTCTTTCTTTTAAAGTCTGTTTTGATTCATGTTAGTAAAACTACATCTCTCTTACAGTTATACTTTGCTTGGTGTATCTTTTTCCATTCTTTTACTTTAATTTACTTTAATTTCCATTCATTTACTTTAATGTATTTCTGTCTCTGTACCTGAATTTTTGTCTGTTGTAAATAGCTTATAGGTAGAACTTGTTTTTGTTTTTGTTTTAGTTGCAGTTTGACAACTTTTACCTTTGATTAGAATTTTGAATTTATTCACATATTTAAGTTTTTTACGATTGGATTTATGTCTGCCATTTTGCTATTTCTTTTCTGTTTTCTATGACTCATGATTTTTTTCCCTGGTTTCTATTTACTGCTTCCCTTTTAAGAAAAATTAAATAGATATTTTCTAGTGTACTATTTGTAATAAATTAGTGATTTTTAACTCTTTTAAAATTATTTTCTTAATGGTTGTCCTGGGAAGTCTTTTATTATCTGTTCTTTTGTGTGTTTTTACTTACAGGTCCCTTTGTCTTTGTGCATTGGTCATTGTATTGAATACTTCTCTGTGGAGTTAATTTGAGGCCATGGATGAAAGTTCTTTGTTTCAGAGATTTTCCTCTTCTTCTTCTAGGTGCCTGGGAGAACCACCATCCTGGGACCCTTGTTATCCTGTTTGAGGCTTCTGGGCCTTGTTAGGCCACATATCTCATTCACCTCTTGAGGAGGTAACCTGCCATGACCTGAGCTCAGAACTGTTGTGGGTTAAATAGCAGGCCCCACCCCCACTCCCAGTCTTGAGCAGACCCTTGGCTCTGATCTCCATTCCCTGCAGCCTGGCAGGGTTACCAGAATCATGGGTCAGGGTTTAGCTATTTCTTGTAGATCAGTGAGGACTTGAGGGGAGAATTGGCTTGTTTCCTCGCTCAGCTGATGCGTCTCAGAGATTTGGACTCAGTAGTCCCCACTACCTTGTTAACTCTGTTTAAGACTCTTTCAGTATCTTTGGTAACTGTGTGCGATTACCCTGTCATTTCTGCAAGTGGATGTGGAGGCATTTTGACCTGGGTGTGGGTCCTGCCCTGCCATGACTTAGTTACTCAGGCTAAGTAGCAAATCACAGAAGACAGCTTCTCTCAAGCAGACCCGCTTCCCCTGTATCTCTGGCTTCGGGAAAATGTAGGTGGGTCATGTACGTGAGTTCCTAACACTGTGCTTTGGAAATTGGCTCTCAGCATGCAGGTGGGGTTTCCTCTGTTCTCTTCCCTGTCCTTCAGGGTCCTCTGCGTGAAGTGTGCATCCTGAGGTTGAGGTGTGACCAGGGAATTTCTACCTGTGTCTTCAAATCTTGTCCATAAGTCACGCATAAGGAGACTTAACAGAAACCACAACATCGACCTTGCTTTCTTCACAGATCTTCTTGACTGTAGACTGTTATTTCCTTCATGTACAAGTGGTTCCTCCTGCCCCTCACCCATCCTGGGAGTTGGTCATCCCTGGGGGTCCACAGCCTCGCTCCCTCAGGACTACCCTCTATTCAGAAGCTGCTGAACTCAAAGATGCAGGTTTCTTTTAACTCAAATTCTTTGACCAGATTAGTTTTTCTCTACTCAACATTCTTATGGTCAGAAAGGGAACAGTGTTTCATCTTGAATTAGTGTTATTTTTATAATACATTAAAATTCTTTCCCCTTGGCTGCCAAGGACATTTCTTACCTGGTTATCATTGTGGAATCTTGCACACTTTTGGCAAATAAATATGGAGGTTTTGAACCCTCCCTCCTGTGGTAGGGAAAGTCTGTCTCCAGATACACCTTGGGATCAGGACATGCAGACTCTGGGTTTTTGTAGTTCGTGCTGATGACCTTTTATATCCATCCTGTAGACCCCCTCCTGTTTGCATTGCAGATACCAGCTGACTTTTATTAAAACCAGCTCCTGGTATTGGGTACCAGCTGTGAGCACAGTGACCTTGACCAGAGCGGGCCCCTCCCTGGGATGGACATCGATGAAAGGCAGTGGGATCACAGCAGAAACACATCTGGGCTTGTTATTAAGATATCACATCACTTTTCATGTATAATAAAGATCTTTTCATGCTCCCATCTTTCAGCAAGTTTTTCCTCTTTCAAAATGGTCTTGAGAGAGCAAGGAACTTATCTATAATCTGCAGTCACTGTGCAGCTGAGACAGTCTGTTACCCTGTTACGCTGTCACTTTTTGACTTGAATGTTTACTCATTGTGTTCATCCTTGACCTTCTCAGCTTAGGGTCAGGGGTGTGTTAAATGTCTCCTGTATTCTCCTTGTACTTGCAGATGTTCACTTTATTCAGACACCTAGCAGCCGAGGCGATAGAAGACTGTATTAGAATGTTCTTGAGAGCTAAGACTTTTTGGGCAATTTTGCTTTTTGTGTAAATTCTTGAGCTGTAAAACTGGACCTGTGTTCAAATTTTAGTCCTGACGTGTAATTGCTATGAGATCTTGAATGGATTCTGTAGAGATTCCAAACCTTGGTTTCCTTGGCTACAAAATGGGGATAATACTAGCTGCTCTGCCTCCAACTGTAGAAGATGGTGATAAATAGCAAAAAAAAAAAAAGGAGTGTTGTGTAAATGGTGAGGTGAATTGAAAATACAATTCCGCCCTGAACAGACTCTTCATTTACTCAGCAAATATTTTTGAGATCCAGCCAAATACAACAGCTGAGCTGGTTCACACACGATAGCCATTGCAGTGGATGTCTTGGTGTCATTGAGTGTGTGTGGGAACTGGAGGCCAGAGGCTTGTGGTGGTGTTCCCGGGGTTCTCACCTGAGTTTGGAGGAAGTGGGGCTTGCGTGTGTGGTGCTGCCACTGCACAGGGCCCCAGGGGAGGTCATGCTGTGGGCAGAGGCCAGCCCTGACCCTGACCCTGACTGTGGCTTCCTCAACCCTCCCCACTTTCACTTTGAAACGCTTGCCTAGTCCTGTGCTGACCTGTGCACCTTCCCACTTGCAACCAGGAGTGGGGACTGGTTTAGGAAACCCTCAGAACTTCTAGGATTCGGCATGAGGCCCCCAGACACGGAGTCACTTTTCAGGAATTTGATCAATAGACCTCCCCTTTCAGGGAAATTTCCCTCTTTTGTCTCTGCCCTGCCGCCTTACTGTACCCTTTGTGGGAGAGAAATAGGCTGAACTCTAGCATAGCTTCTTTTTATTCTCCTCACATTGCTCACCCCACCCCCCACCCCCCACCCCCTACCCCACCACCACTTCAGTTTTCCTTGTTTTCCTTTTTACTGTCCAAGCAGCCAGGGAAGCCCCCCTGGTTTTCCTTTTTAAGGTTCCCAGCTGTGGTTGACCACGCACATGCCCACAAGCGTGGTCCTGATGGGAGCCAGGGAAGGATTCGGGCCTGGAATAGGCAACTGCTCCATTCCTGTTCTGACAGCTTCCTCCCTGCGTTTCTGTTCCTGCCTGCTGAGGGCGCCGCTGTGCCTGGAGGGGGCCCCTGCCCTGTCCATCCCCTTCTTCTCCCTGTCCTCTCCCTCCTCCTTCCCTCCCCCTACCCTCCCTCCTCCTCTTTCATCACCTCCTTCCCCCTTCTCCTCACATTAGCCACAAGCTTCCTCTCAGCTTACTTCACCTGCAGTTCATTTGATTAGCACATTAGCTCATGAGGCCATGTTGAAGAAATGAGAGATACAAATACAGGTCTTTTAGTTTATCTCATTGCTCAGTTTAAAAATAAATATCCTCCCAATGATATTATTTTTAGCTCTTCTATTGGGCATATTGGTACCATATTTGAATTTTTTTTATCAATTTAAAGCAGTTTTAAAATTGTGAGATGAAACATACCTATAGAAAAATACACAGAACATGCATGTACACTTTAAAGATTAATTAGGAAGTCAATACACATGTATTTACCTCTCAGCAAGTAACTGCATTGCTAACACTTAAGAGGTATACCCTGACCTCCTCCCTACAAAGTCACCACTATTCTGACTTTGGGATTATAATTTTCTTGCTTTCTTTATGGTAGTTCATATTATATGTGTGTGTATCTTAAATAATCAGGTTAATTTTGCTTGACTTTGAATTTTAAATAAATGGAGTAATACTATATATATTCTGTTGTCCTGCCTCTTTCACTCAGCATTATATCTGTGAAATTCACTTATGCGTGTGTAGCTGTCGTTCACTCTCATACCTCAATGGTATTTGACTATAGTGAGGCACACAGTTTACTTACCTTGGCTGGTCTGTGAACATCAAGTTGTTCCCCATTTTGAACAACTCTGTGGTGAACATTTCTCTACATCTCTCTGGTGCGTATGTGTAAGTCTTTTTCTGGCCATGGGGTAAATAAAGTTACTGGCTCTCGGGAATCAGAGTCTCCATCTTGCTGGACATGCCCCACTCTCTTCCCCAGATCCCCGTTCCTCCCAGCTGTGTGGTTCTTACTGGAATTGTCCAACTTCTCACTCATGCTGCACTGCATCCTGGGCAGTCGAGTTGCCCGGATGACTGATGGGGTCATGGGTCACTGGGCAGTGTCTGCACTGCCTGTTCTGGTCTCCTGCCTGCTTCGCCGTCAGGCTGTCTGTCTTCTTGCTTGTTTGTCAGAGTTGCTTCCTGGAGTTTCAAGTGTGTTCTCCCCTGCAGGACGACGTGATGATGCCTCAGAGAGTGAGGCTGCAACACGAAGCCGCTTTGCAACACCCAAAAAGTGTAAGTATGGATGTTTATGCGTGTTTCTACAACTTTTGGTAGAAATGCCATTATAGTTTTTTAGATTAAGATTCTTCCTTAGGATTGAAAGAGTCAGTTTGCAGTCAGACTGCCCTCTTGGAGAAAGATGTGTGCCTGGTGTGTCTACACACTCACAGGTGTTTTCCTTTCAAGAAAAATGTGCTTCTTGTTTTGAGTAGCACTTGTTACTTTCAAGTGTGTCCAAAGGATTTTTTAATTTATTTTTTGGTTTGGTTTAGTTTTATCAGCATTTTTAGAAGCTGTGTACCTTGGACATGAAAATAGATTGAGAGCTGTAGGGTGTATCAGTTTAAAAAAATCTTATTATCTGCATAACCTCAGACTACATTCTCATCTTTAGAATGGCTTCCACATTGGCCCCCATGAGTGAAGCTCCCCAGGACCCGTCCTCCAGGCAGGGAGGCTCACATCCCCCCGCAGGAGCCCCATGTAGGGAAGCATCTCCAACCCACTTAAACTTGGAAGAACATCTCAGGCCCATGAATCACTCGCCCCCTTGAGGCTCAGGGTCCAGGGTGGCCCAGGCGGCTGATCCTTAGACCTGGTGTTTGACCACAGGACTCACTGCTCAGATATCTATGATAAAGTTTTAGTAAAGACATCTTTGAATCACTGGTCTTGAAAGTGGGAAGGAGAAAGGTCCAGAATTGTCTTAAAATGCATCGTGTCTGCTGAGGAACTGCCCCTGGGTTTTGCTCACTTCTGTCCCTTTGCTGTGTCCACACACCAAAGTGTCTCCAGGTCATGAGTGCACAAGCCCCTGAGATCTGATCCTGGTTGTCTGTGAGGCCTGAGACTTTGCATTTCTCAGGGGCTCCAGGTGCTGTATTTGAGGTCTGACTATTGCCACTTGGCCTTCATGAAGGAGAGAGCCAGTTCCTGGGACAGGGCTCAGGGCTCAGAGCATGCACCCCATGAAATATGTACTAAGAAAAAGGTTCAAAAACACACTTCCTTCAGATAGTTTCTCAAGGAGTTTGAAGGATGATTTTTCATCCAAGATGAATTCTTTCTCTTCCAGTAGCCCCTAATTTTGGGGCTCTGAATTTAATCTGCTGATTTTCTCCTTTTAAGAAACAAAGATCTGTATAGTCAAAGCTATGGTTTTTCTAGTAGTCATATATAGATGTGAGAGTTGGGCCATAAGGAAGGCCGAGCACCAAAGAATTGATGCTTTTGAATTGTGGTGTTAGAGAAGACTCTTGAGAGTCCCTTGGACTGCAAGGAGATCAAACCAGTCCATCCTAAGGGAGATCAGTCCTGAATGTTCATTGGAAGGACTGATGCTGAAGCTGACGCTCTAATACTTTGGCCACCTGATGCAAAGAGGTGACTCATTGGAAAAAACCTGATGCTGGGAAGGATTGAGGCAGGAAGAGAAGGGGACAACAGAGGACAAGGTGGTTGGATGCTATCACCGACTCAATGTACATGAGTTTGAGCAAGGTCCAGGAGATGGTGAAGGACAGAGAAGTCTGGCATGCTGCAGTCCATGGGTTTGCAAAGAGTCAGACATGACTGAGTACCTGAACAACAAAGAAATGTACCCCTCATGCTCTGTCTCCGACGGCCCAGCCCCACACACGTGACTAGGACTCTAGGACTTGGCTGTCCTGTGAACACACCTGTGCACTCCTCCTAAGAGCTTTTGTTGTCTTTTCGTGGAATAGGTGATGTTCACAATCTCAAGTTTGATGTTGAGGATTCTTATTCCCTAAATTGTAATTGCACTTATATTGCTTACATTTAAACATCGTTAATATAAACAAGTCCTTGAAACATGCCTGTAAGAAGATAAAAACATCTGTCAGCTATGTCTTGAGAGTCCACTCCACTGTTTCTCAGGCTGGACATTTCCAGAAGGCTGGACTTAAGGGAGGCTCGAAAGTGCCCAGCTGCTCCCTTATTGACAAGTGGCCCTTCGACCAAGGTAGCATCAAGGGAACCACTGCGTGAGCTGGGGGCTGGTATCACCAACTCACCAGGGCTGCTGGAATCCTTGGGCCGGGCCCCCATGGCCCAGAGTCTGTCTGTGACCAGGAGGTCAGGGGTGGTCGTAACTAGACCAGCCTTTGGAAAGGAGCCCAGCAGCCAGCACTGCCTACCAGAGGCTGCTCCTAGTGCTCCGGTCCATCTGCAGTGGCTCAGAGGTCTGCTCTTCCCAGCAAACTCCCTGCATGCTGACCAGGGCCTGTGGGTTTGTATGTGTCCTTGCCCTAGCCACCTCCCAGCTTCCCACAGGTGGACATTCCAGGCTTCCAGGGCCTTGGAACTGTCTGAATGGGACCAGGCTGCAGTATCAGTCCCTTTTTGTGTTGTGCCAACCTATGACACTAGCCTGCCTGCAGACCTGCTCTATCTGTGGGTCCTAGGGGACCCCCATGAGGCTGTGGGTGCAGCTGAGGGAGAGTTCGGAGCCACAGGTGGGTGACCTGGGACCTCCACCCTCGTCTGCATGGCTACAGGGCCACTCGACCTCATGCTTCGGTGGTCTGAGAGTGCCCAGCTGCTGGTGGGCAGTGTGACCGTGTGCCCCGGCCACATCACGTTGAATGGCCCACAGCTCTGTGTCACAGGGTTTGGGGTTTGTGCTATGACAGCCCCGTTGGGGCTGCCGGTCTCCATGTTGTTGACCACCACCAACTTCCTCCAGGGCTCTGCAGCCTGAGGGCCAGGCAGCAGGCCTGTGCTTCTCCAGACCCCACTGTCAACAAGGGTCAGGGGTAAACAGGACCCCAAGAGGGCCAGGGAGACTGCCCAGTCCTGTGCCTCTCTCTCCAAGGACCTCACCTCAGAGAGGGAGACGTGGTGCCCAGACCTCTGGACCCGAAAGTCTTGCTCACCAGGTGCCACAGATGTCCTCACAGAGTGGCCAGTATGGGAATGTCCAGGGTGCAGACCACTGAACGATGTAAAGACAGCAGAGAGGGTCCCTAGTGCTGACTTGCTGATGCAGCATGTGAGTGAGACGAGTGCTTCTGCAGGGGTGTGTCAGGACCAGCACCCCCCTCCTTCAAGCCTCCGAGATGGCCCAATCTCAGCCTTTTCCTCAGAATGTGGTATGGTGTTCGGTTTACTCTCGCCTGGCCTTTCTCTTACTCGCGTCCCTAATCACATTCCGGGGAACCTGTGGGGGCTCGGCCAGGCCTTGAGGCTGTGCTCCCTGGTTACACCTTCAGGAACCCGGAAGTGGTCACCGGTAGGACCTGTGTGCCCATGAGCCCAGGTTATTACCTGACCCATGGACCCTTACTCCAGTGGGCATGATGGGTCTGGTGTCACCTGTGTCCTGTGTCCAGCTGCCTCATATGATCAGTGTCCCCTCCTAGCCTTACATCATGCATCTTGAGTGCGTCACCCTTGGCATCATAGGTCCATCCTCATGGTGGGGCCCCTCCCTCAGCTGGTGGGCCTAAGTCCGAGAACTGGTCCAGGTCTAGAGACGTCAGGGGTGCTTTTCACATAACTGGAAATGGCACACAGTTTCCAAGCATTGAGAACATATTTTACATTGAAAGAATTCTGTGTGAAGAATTTTGTAACCAGCGTTGACATTGTAGAGAGTGAGATACTTTTAGATCTATTGTTCCCCCCACTTTTCTGTGTTTGGTTCACATGTGAAGTTACTTTTGGCAGTTCTCCACTGGAAAAGGTCAGTTTTCATTACACTCCCAAAGGCAATGCCAAAGAATGTTCAAACTACTCTATATTTGCGCTCATTTCATGCGAGCAAGGTAATGCTCAAAATCCTTCAAGCTGGGCTTCAATAGTATGTGAACTGAGAACTTCCAGAGGTACAAGCTGGGTTTAGAAAAGACAGAGGAACCAAAGATCAAATTGCTAACATCTGTTGGATAAAAGAAAAAGCAAGGAAATTCCAGAAAACATCTACTTCTGCATCATTGACTACGCTAAAGCCTTTGACTGTGTGGATCACAACAAACTGTGGAAAATTCTTAGAGATGAGAATACCAGACCACCTTACCTGCCTCCTGAGAAATCTGTGTACAGGTCAAGAAGCAACAGTTAGAACCAGACATGGAACAATGGACTGGTTCAAAATTGGGAAAAGAGTACATCAAGGCTGTATATTGTCATCCTGCTTATTTAACTTATATGCAGAGTACATCATGTGTAATGCCAGGGTGAATGAATCACAAGCCAGAATCAAGATTGCCGGGAAAAATATGAACAACCTCAGACAGGCAGTGATACCACTCTAATGACAGAAAGAAAAGAGGAACTAAAGATCCTCTTGATGAGGGTGAAAGAAGAGAGTGAAAAATCTGGCTTAAAACTCAACATTCAAAAAACTAAGATCATGGCATCCGGTCCCATCACTTCATGGCAAATAGAGAGAAGAAGTAGAAACAGTGACAGATTTTATTTTACCGGGCTCCAAAATCACTGCAGTGACTGCAAACACGAAGTTAAAAAGATGCTTATTCCTTGGAAGAAAAGCTATGACAAATCTAGACAGCATATTAAAAAGCGAGACATCACTTTACCAACAAAGGTCTGCATAGTCAAAGCTATGGTCTTTCCAGTAGTCATGTATAGATGTGAAAGTTGGACCATAAAGAAGGCTAAGCATCGAAGAATTGATGCTTTCAAATTGTGGTGTTGGAAAAGATTCTTGAGAGTCCCTTGAATTGCAAGGAGATCAAACCAGTCCATCATAAAGGAAATCAACACTGGATGTTCATTGGAAGGACTGATGCTGAAGCTGAAGCTTCAGTACTTTGGCCACCTGATGCAAAGAACTGACTCATTGGAAAAGACCCTGATGCTGGGAAGGATTGAAGGCAGGAGGAGAAGGGGGCAACAGAGGATGAGATGGTTGAATGGCATCCCTGACTCAGTGTACATGAATTTGAGCAAGGTCCAGGAGATGGTGAAGGAAAGGGAATCCTAGCATGCTGCAGGCCATAGGGTCTCAAAGAGTTGGACATGACTGAGCAACTGAACAACAATGTGTAAGTTCAAAGACCTTGAAATCTAGGGATATATAAGGAACTTGGGAAAAATATAGACAGTGTCAGTTTATCTTGTGAGGTGAAAGTCACTCAGTCGTGTCCAACTCTTTGCAACCCCATGGACTATACAGTCCATGGAATTCTCCAGGCCAGAATACTGGAGTGGGTAGCCTTTCCGTTCTTCAGGGGATCTTCCCAACTCAGGGGTCGAACCCAGGTCTCCCACATTGCAGACGGAGTCTTTACTGTCTGCAACACAGTAAAGCTTATCTTAATCTTCCAGTTTATCTTAATCTTAATTAAAACACATTGTCTTGTGCTTTTATAAGGTTCTAGGTTAGGGCTTTTCTCCCTAAACTTGTGTTAAGTGTGCTGGATACTCTGTTCCAACAAAGGAGAAGCTTTTCTCCCAGCAGTGGAGCCGCTGTGCCTCCTCCGGCCCCGCATCACAGGTCTGCAGCGAGACCAGGGATTCAGGGCAGCCCTGCTGCACTAGATAAACCAGCTTGAGAAGGGCTGTTACTGTGGGGCTGGGTTTTATAAAAGTCATGACCTACAAAAATCTTGATTTGCAGTTGCCAGTTGGTGGTTTTGTTGATTATATCATATAGTTTGTTTGGAAAGAATGAAATGAATGCTAAGTATATGTTTGTCCTTGGTCATTACTTCTTTAAGGCCATTTACAAGAAAGCCATTTAATTGTGAGGATGTCAGCTCCCATAAGTCGTGCAGCTGCATATTCTCTGCAGAACTTTCTAAGATGGTACGTCAGGCGTTTCTCCACTCCCCTATTGAGCATTTTGGAGCAGGGTTCCGCTCTGGGACAGGAGTTGGGTGGGGTCAGGGCAGCCGCTGTGTTTGGTCCAGGCCCCTCCCTGAGGGGTCGCCTGTGATGGGCAGAGGTGGGAAGCTCTGTATTCTCAGGACTGTGGAGGCACTGAGGATGAAGGTGGGAAGGAGGCAGGGATCATCCTGCAGAGGTTCAGGGCGGCCCAGAATTTTTCCAGCACACATGGGCGGGTCATTCCCTGTGGTCTTGGGACAGGGCGATGGCTGGACTTCCCTACATCTGGATGTGAGTCTCCAGGGGGCTCGGGAGGAGTCCTCGGTGACCTGGCCTTCGCCCACCCTGCCTGGCGGGTACATGAGGCGGGAGGCAGGCACCGCGGACCCGTCTCCATCTTCAGGTGACCCCAGGGCAGTCATCTCCCCTCTGCTCAGCGCAGCCTCATCCCACCCTGTGGGTGTGGCTCCTGTGACCTCTGTCCACCGAGAGGCACTGACCTGGTCAGGCTGAGTGCGTGCCCGGGAATGACGGGCACTGCAGAGAGGGCATAGCTGTCTGAAGGGGAGGGCAAGGAGCCCACACTGCGTGAGGCTGGGAGGTGGTGGGTCTGCTGTCAGCATCTAAAGCCGGCGCCGCCTCACTTCTGGCTCTGTCCTCACCACTCCTCGCACACAGTGGGCACCGTCTGTGTACCCAGCAGCAGCTGGAAGAAGGAGGTGCAGATGGGGGCTTCACTTAGTCACACAGAACAGAGTCTGGTGGCCAGGCCCTGTGGTCCAGTTCTGCTTCACAGCACAGGAGACTGGGTGAGGAGCCCTCCGGCCTGCAGTGCCTGGGGATAGGTTTGCAGGTGGGCTGTGGGGGCCTCTGTGTCCACAGCTGGCCCTGATGGAGCCTGGGGAGGGGGCGTGTTGCAGGCCAGGCATCCATCTCTGGGAATACTTGGTATTTGAGAGGTGGGGTGAGTCGGGAGGGGGAAAGGGTGACTGGGGGGCTGTGGGGAGGCTACAACAGCCCTGCTGAAAGGGGACCTGGTCCAGTGCCCAGGAGATTTGAGAGGCAGAGGCGATGAGGGCACCTCCCCTCCTACAGTCTGGAGAGGTTTCTCAGGTTAAAAATCACAATGATGGAGCGGTGTTCTTCCACATCTGCCCAACGTTGTTGTGACCACCACACGTGGACAACACATGTCTGTGTATTTAGGTTTCGTGGAATGTGGCCGCCCCACACCCCAGTCACACCTGATACATACCACTCTTGATGAGTAAGCACAGGTGAACCTCTTGGGAACTGGGAGCGTGTTTGAATGGCCCTGTTTCCTAGTGGTGATTGTTGCCCAGGTGATTACACATTGATCTGTAAGTCATGATTTAGAAAAGATTTTTGATGACAAGAAGCATTTGGGAGTATGAAATAAAATAGTTAATCTAACTTAAAATATTAAAACACTGCCTCCATTCCTAAATGTACCCACTTTAAGTATTTTGAGGATTAGATCCATAAGGCAATTAGTTCTTAATGAAATCTAGTTTTTGTTTACATTTTAGTAATCTTTAAACTATTCATGAACATAAATTAGGAGCTAATTTCATAAATGTAGTTAATACAGCTTTATGCTTACATTTCCCCCCACTCCCACCCCTTATTTCTCATCTGCAGGCCGTGGTTCTGAGCGGCCTTGCAGGAGGGACCTTGCAGCCGCACCGTGAGGACAGTGGGTGGGGAGGGTGGGCTGCCTTCCTCTCAGAACTCAAGGTGCAGGTCCCGGGCTCATTTTACAACTTCCTATTCAAGCTTGTTGTCTGGTTTGTTATGTGGGTTTGCAGTATCAGTTCTCATTTCCATTAAGAACTGAGGTTAGTGAAGTTTAAAAAATTCAGTTTCTGGGACTTCCCTGATGGTCCAGTGGCAAAAACGCAGTGCTCCCAATGCAGGGAGCCCAGGTTTGACCCCCGGTTGGGGAGTTAGATCCCACATGCTGCAGCTAAAGATCCCATGAGCCACAACTAAGATCCAGCTCAGCCAAATAAATAAAAATAATTAATTTTTAAAAATAAATGTAAAAATTCAGTTCCTCAGTAAGAGCTTGTAGATGGGTACTGATCCCAGCAACAGCCATGCCAAGCCACCTTGCGATGGCACCCCTCCTAACTCGGGCACATGCCAGTCCCTCCCCCCTTTTTCTTTTTCTTTCTTTTTTTTTTTCTATTTTGTTGACTTTTGCTTTTTTATTACTGTGTTCCTTCTGTGTTTTATGTAATTGGTTTTCATCTTCTGTTTTGTGTTTTGCCTGAGCCTCTTTCCTCCTGGTCCTCTTTTCCGTGTTTTGTTTTATGATCCCACTTTACCTGTACTGTTGATTTATCAGCTATACCTCTTTGTTTCACTATTGTCCAGTGGTTGGCTTAGGGCCATGTGCAATGTGTACCTTACCTTTACATTCTACCTTAAATAGATGGTAGCATCTCACATGGAGCATAAGATTACAAAATCACATCCTGTCACACAGTTCATGCTGTAAACCCCACGATATTTGTTTTTATTTTTACCAGAATCAATTATCTTATAAAGAGGTTACACATGGCAAAATGTCTTCTGCTTTTACACATGTTTAACATCACTGCCACTTAGCATTCCGTGTTATCGGTCAGATCGTCTTTTTTCCCCCAGAGAGCTTCCTTCATCTTTTTTGGTAATTTAACTCTTCTTGTGATGAGTTATTTTGACTTTTGGTTTTTCTGAAAAAGTCTCTTTTCCTTTAATTTTTGAAAGCTAATTTCATTAGCTGGCTAATGAATTCTAGGTTGAAGTCCTTTCTTCCTTTAAAGATGCCTCTCCCTGGCGCTTCCCTGATGGTCCAGTGGCTAAGACTCTGTGTTCCCAATGCAGGGGGCCTGGTTTTGATCCCTGGTCAGGGAACTAGATCCTGCATGCCACAGCTAAGAGTTCACATGTTGCAACTTTAAAAAAGATCCTGCATGATGCAACGAAGATTGAAGATTATGCATGCCACGTCTAAGACCAGGCTCAGCCAAATAAATACAAATAAAAATATTTTTTAAAAAAGATCCCTCTCCCTTGTCTGGTTTCCATAGCTTCTGCCAAGGTGTCTGCTGCCTTCCTTATGTCTCTCTGTGTAATGGGTGTTTTTCTCTGACTGCTTTTAAGATTTTTTCTTCAATATTAGTTTTCAGCACTTTGGTTATGATGCACAAACATAAGTTTTTTCTTTTTTTTTTTTTTTTAGGAGGTTGACTCTAATGAGGCTTTGTTGAAGTTCTGGGATCTGTGGTTATAGCCTGCATCAAATCTGCAAAAATTTTTGACCATTATTTCTTGAAGCATTTTCTCAGTTTCCCACTCTTTGTGTTCGTCCAGCCTGTGCCTGTTGAGCACTGTGTACAGGTCCTGTGCTGGCGTGGTGTCCATAGCGGTCTGGCATGAAGGCAGGGCAGGCAGCACAGGAGAGGAGCTTGGCGTCCTGCTGCAGGTGCCTCTTTTATGGTTTGCCTTTGTCTGCCCTGTGGCCCAAGCCAGCATTCTTTTAAAAAGTGTTAATGCACACAAAGGACTTCCTTGGTAGCTCAGATGGTAAAGAATCTGCCTGCCAATGTAGGAGACCTGGGTTCGATCCCTGGGTCGGGGAGATCCCCTGGAGAAGGAAGTGGCAACCCATTCCAATATTCTTGCCTGGGAAACCCCATGGACAGAGGAGCCTGGTGGGCTGCAGTTCATGAGGGTCACAAAGAGTCAGACACAACTGAGTGTCTGACTTTCACTTTTCACTTTCACAAAGCAAACAAAATAGCCTTTCATTCTTTGTAGACCAACACTCACATTGATTAAAACCTCAAAGAACAGCCAGCCCCTGAAGCTCCAGCTTCATTTCATGTCCTCCTAGCCCTTCTCCATGTGAGACCCCACCCAGTGTAGTTCAGCCTTCCTCAGAGGCAGAGAGTGGAAGGTGAGGTTTGGGAAGGGGGCTCAGGTGTTCACTGCGGAAATAGCATAAGTCAGCCCATGTCCCAGAAAGGCCATGTCCGCCTCCCCTCACGGTCTGACTAGAACTGTGTCTCTCAGCGTGGGCTGGGCTGTACTCGGCTGGCCCACCACCCCCAGCAGCTGTTCATGACACAGCAGTGTGGGGCCGGGGCCTGGGTGTTTATACAGAAGTTAAGCCTCTTCATCTTCATGTTTGGGAATACTTCTGAAACAGAGGGTTTCTAGCTCACAGCTTTGATCCACATGTTTCCTTTTTTCTTCAAAACCTTTTCTGTTCAGCCATCAAACGCAAGCCAGTGTCAACGATACCAGAAAACAGATGGAATAGACAGTTAAAAATATATGCCTTGGTCACATCAGTCCTGCTGCCTCGCACTGGGCAAGCTGCTCATTCAAGAGCTGTTCTGATTTTTAACTGTGTTTAGTATGTGCTTTTAGGAGAAATACATAAAGGGTTCACAGAATTCAATAATATGTAAAAAGAATACACGCCTGTGGCCAAGTGTGTTTTATCTTAATCAGGAAATGGATGAAAGACATTACTCTGGAGGGTCAGGCAGATGAGAAATAAGCCCCCGGAAGGAGGTTCAGCCTCATGAGCCATTGGGGATGCATGTTACAACCTCAAGTCACTGCACACACCTGTCGGAAAAGCTAGACCAAAACACATGACGAGGACACGGGGAAGCTGGTCTCACATGCTGTTGTGGGGATGGAAGTGGTTCAGCCCTCAGGAAAACAGTTTCTTAAAACATGACATGACTGTATGACCTGCAGTCACACTCCTGGATGTTCATCCCAGAGAAACGAAGACTTCTGTTCATACAAAAGCCCCTACATGAGTATTTGCAACAGAATAATAGTAACAGCTTCAAACTGGAAACGGCCCAGGTGTCCTGCAGAGGGTTAAGCTGTGGAGTATTTTTCAGCCAAAAAAAAGGGGGGGGGGGCACAGATCTCCAGGGAATCACTCAATTGCTAAAGGCTACACACAATGTGATTGCATTTTTGCAATGTTCTTGAAAGAATTATGGCATTGAAGTAGCAGGTTTGTGGCTGCGAGCTAGCGGTGGGGGGAAGGGGCAAGGCGGGTGGGGTGGGTGTGGGGGGTCGGGGAGGGGGGAAGCAGCCATACAGGCACCGTGAGGGGCCCCTGTGGCCGTGGAAACGCCCAGTGTCCCTGAGCCCAGTGGAGGCCAAGTGTTGGTTTTTCAAGATGTTACCATTAGAGGAAACCAAGTAATAACACACATGGGATCTCTGTGTGTTATTTCTTACTACCACACGCGAATCTACCATTTCTCTCTCTCAAGAACAGATTAAAAAACCACAACAAACAAGGACCTACTGTATAGCACAGGGAACTCTACTCAGCGTTCAATAATAACCTGTATGGGAAAAGAATCTGAAAAAGAATGGATATGTGTATATGTATAACAGGATCATGAAACACAACCACAACAACGAAATTCAAGCAAAGTAGGCAAAAACCTTCTCAAAACTCTTCAGTAGCATAACTGCATTAATACAAATTAATCACCATGTGTAAGTGTTGTGTATATTAGAGCAAGTTTTAAGAAACTCAGATATCATGAGGTGACTTTTGCTCGTTTCTCAATAAGGAGACTTAGGCAGTGATTTAAGTCAACCAGCCACTCTTGACCTTCCTGACTGTGTTATCCGATGGTCGGGAAGGTGGGGAAGACAAAGCCTGGGGATCGGAGGTTAGTATCATCTCCCAAGGCCAGCCAGCCTGTGAGAGCCTCACAGGACCCTCACCGAGGGGCAGGCTCTCTGCCACCCTCGGACACTCCAGCTGCCCTCCCCTGGCCAGAAAAGGGGAGAAAGGCCTCCTCCTGCTGCTGCGAGGGGCCCCTCCCTCAGAAACTGGCCCATTCTCTGCATCTGAGCCTTGGGGCTGCTGGTGTCTGAGCATCAGGACCCCTGATATCTGCGGGAGGGGCCGGCCTCTCTCCAAGCCTGCCTCACTGACAGGAGGGCTGGACCCTTTACCTCTGAGCAGTCTTACGGATGTTTAAACGCACTGCAAGCAGCTACCCGAGCAGAGCGTGCAGGGGGGCTTCCCTAGGTGTTGGGTGCTGGGAGTCAGCCTGCGAAGCTGCGGAGAGGGGGTGGTGTCTATGGCCAGGAGGAGGCAGGGCTGGGTTCCAGAACCAAGAGCAGGAGGAGGAGTGAGGAGTAGTCCGGCAGGGTACAGGAGAGGATTTAGACGGCAGCTAGCATGGATTCTTCCTGGGGCGGGGAGTGCCTGTCTGATGGCATCACCGTGGGGGCTGCTCTGGCAGCCGAGACAGAGGGAGGCGGCCGGGGCAATGAGCTCTTAGGGCTGCAGCTCTTGTTTATTTAGAAGCTGAATGGAGAAAGTTATGGAAACATGGGGCTGCCCCCAAGGCTGCGTGGCTTTAAGTCCTGTTTGTTATTTTTTCACAGATTATCGGTTGTCAAGTGAGGCGGGAGCCCCCCAACTCCACCGAGCGGTACACGAGGTGGATCAACCAGCTGGCGCCTGACCAGCTGCTCACCCAGGTGCGTCTGCCATCTGGGGGTGGGAGGGAGTTTCCGTGCTCTCAGCCCCTGTACCTGCTGCCTCCTGGTGCCAAGCACAGTCGCGGTAGGCGCTGCCTGGAAGAGGAGGAACAGCGCTTCACAGAAGCCTGGCCTGGGAAGGAGCCAGAGCCAGGAGGCAAGTGTGGAGGGCCTGGCTCAAGACTGGGGAGCAGGACCCATGCAGGCCGGTCACACGGGCTGAGGTGGATGGAGGCAGAGGGCAGGAGGTGGGGGCCTGGGCAGTGCAGAGCAGCTGCAGGGTGGGGGCATCCAGAAGAGGTCTGAGTTTCTAGTGGGGTAGGGCCACCCCTGAGCAGGGCCGCTGGAGGGGGCCCGGGTCTGGAGAACGAGCTGAGATGCGCTGTGCCGAAGGTGGGCCTGGTCAGCAGGTAACGGAAGTCCACGGAGCTGGAAGTGGGTGTGGGCTCAGGTCAGACTAGAAACCACAGCAGGGCGGGGGGCTGGAGGAAGAGATAAGGAAGGGCCTCAAGGTCTCAGCCTGGGGGATCCCAAAGTCCGTGGGATGTCAAGGGGATCCTGCGAACTGACCGCATGTCGATGTGGTGTTAAGTGAGGACGAGAACCAAGCATTCTCTCTTTGTCCAGCTTTGAAAACAAGCCACTGCCTTAGCGTGTCAGCACCCACTTTAAGCTCTGTAGCATGTCACCCCAAAACAGAGACCTAGAGTAGCCCCGGGTTCTCGGGGATGGGCCCAGGCCTGTTCTGTTTGCCTCCTGGTCCGGCTCTGGCTGCCCCACCAACAGAAGACACTTCAGACTCTATCTTGCTGGACAAGCCCCTCCCAGGACCTAACCCCCCAGGGTGGGAGAAATGTGCTCCTCGGGGTGGGGCGGGGGGCACATCAGAGAGGGAGGAGTGGAGAGCAGCCTCTCAAAGCCCAACCAGGAAGAAGCTCTGGGAGGCGTGGAAACGTTCTTCCCCCAGTGAGGTGCTGGGGTCTGTCCCACATTGTGATTCCTTGAGATCCTGCCATATAATGAAGTGCTTTTTTCTAAACTCTGAGTTTTGAAAACTGAAATCTCAGTATAATGGAATGATTTATAATGATAATCAGCTTATGATTCTGGCATCAAGTGTTCTGTTCACTGAACTCAAAGTGTTGCTGAAGAAACCCTGAGAGTTGAATGGTGCCTGGGACCACCATGTCCCTCTTGTGGGCTATTTCACATAGTTCTCTGGATGATCCGAGCTCTTTACCCTTTCCTCTTTAGTTTTGGGTTTGCCTGTTGCTTCTGTTACCAAAACTGCTTCACCAGCTTTTAGGTTCTGTGCCATTCGTGCTGGTCCACACACAAAAAAGTTCTTTTGCATTTGGATTTACTTTTCCAAATGAACTTTTTTGAGATGACTATTCCAGGAATGGCCCAATGGCCACAGGTGGTGCACTCAGAACAGGTGGTGATAATAGTTGCACTAGTAACAGGGGAGGGTGGTGAGGGCACTGGAAGGCTCAGCGGTTTTCCTGCTGCTCCTCCAGCCGTGAGGGCAGGAGGAGAGCCAGCGTGTGTCTCCCAGGAGCCAGCAGGGTCTCTGGTAGTGGTGGGAGCACTCAGGTGTATGTTGACAGTCACACGGAACAGGGGCAGCTCTGTCCTGTCTGCACCGGGCGGCCCTGGTTCACCCACAGCCACACTGAGCGCCTGGTTGTTGCAGAGCTGTTGGGAGGCTGTCCTTCCCCTCTGAGGGGTGTGTGAGTTGGTGGAGCTCTGAGTCCAAGGAAGCTTCAGGTCTCTGAGCAGGACAGAGTCTTCTGTCCTCCAGGTTGTGACCTGAGCATCCAGTTAGGAAGCCAAGGGCTCTGGGTGCATACTCGCATCACCTTGCATCTCAGCTGGCATTTGGATATGAGTTTGCAAACCATCATTGGCGCGTGGAGAATAAGCACCGAGTCTGGGACTCCTGTCACTGTCCCAGTCCTTCCGTCTGTAGAGCACGTCCAGCCCTCGGGTCATGGTTCTGGGATGTGCCTGTCCTTTTACAGATGCTTTCCCAGCACATGCACTGTCGGTTTCAGAACAAAGAATCACAGCTACTTCAGCGGAGAGCTAGTAAGAGCTTTCATATCCTAACTGGGAAATTAAAATGTCCCATTTCGTGTGAAAGTGCTGGCCGGCGGTCAGCCCCGGGGGCCCCTGCTTTAGCGCCCTCAGATGTGGAACTCTGCACCCGCAAGGGGTCTCTAGACACGCTTATCTCAGCCCCGAGCGTTCGAGGGTCGGCAAGTTGGTGGGGAGGTGGCCTCGTGAGAGAAACTGCTGAGTCGGCTTCTGCTGTGTGCTGGATTCTCTGGGAGAACGTGAGTCACACGGAAACTATGTGACTGAATACTGAGGGTATAATTTACATGCAGCACACTCTCAGCCAGAATTACGAGTTCTGAGCCCAGGGTAGACTTAACTGTTAAGCGTCATAGAAATAATTAAGGGAGGATCTTCCTTAGCAGTGTTTCTCTTTAGGAAGTTAGGGGAAATTTAAGGTTTCTCGGAGCGAAAGAAGATATCTCTATTTAAGCCATTTCTCAACTGTTACAGTCACAGGAATCACCAGCACTCTGTAGGGTCATTGTTCCTAGTCTAAACTGAGTCACGTTTGTGAGGTGGGGAGCAACATACTTTGGTTTGATTTTTTTTTAACTTTTTATTCTGTATTGAAGTATAGCCAATTCACAGCATTGTGATAGTTCCAGGTAAACAGCAAAGGGGCTCAGTCATACTTATTGGTTTGATATTTGTGTGTCTACTTGAATGTCTTATTAGACACCAAGTACAGTGTTAAATCAGAGTTCAATTCAGTCGCTCAGTCATGTCCGACTCTTTGCAACCCCGTGGACTGCAGCACGCCAGTCCATCACCAACTCCGGAGCTTGCTCAAACTCATGTCCATTGAGTCAGTGATGCCATCCAACCATCTCATCCTCTGTTGTCCCCTTCTCCTCCTGCCTTCCATCTTGCTCAGCATCAGGTCTTTTCCAATGAGTTCCAGTAAATCAGAGTACCATAAAATAAATGTTCTGCTAATTCCAAATAAACTAAAAGATGGCACGTAGCCTGGACCAATGGTCTGGGACCTGTGTCAGCCTGTGCCACCTGTTTCAGGCAGTGCCCACTTTACACCTTCAGTGAGAGGCCGTTCCCAACAGACCTGCACCTCCTGGATGGGGCTGTGGTGGGGGGGAAGGGGAGGCAAGGCCAGACTGCATCCCTGCCTCAGAGGCTGCCCCTGGAGGGTCCTGGCAGCTCCAAGGAGAGGTTGGGGGTCAGGGCAGCTTGCATGGGTAGCTGTGACCAGCTCTGGCTGCCTGGAGTAGGTGCTCAGGTTCACATCGGAAGAAAGACAGCAGATGTGGGTGTGAGGTGTCTCCCTCATCCCAGCCCCACCTGGTCCTCATCCTCCATGCCTGCTCCCAGCTCCCCTTGCACCTCTCTCAGGGATCCATGCTTCCCTGGTGTCTTAGCCTGCTCACACTGCCACCACACATACAACAGACATCTGTTCCTCACAGTCTGGAGGCTGGACATTCGAGGTCAAGGTACTGGCAGGTGGTTCCTTCTGATACCTCTCTCCTTGGTGTGCTGATGGTCATCTCCTCAAGTCCTCACATGGCCCTCCTTCTATGCGCTTACTCACTCCCGATGACTCTTGGATCAGGGCCCCACCCTTATGACCTCATTTAACCTTAATTCCCTCTTCAAAAGCCTCATCTCCTAATACAGTTTCAGGGTGGGGGGTTAGGGCTGCGGTGGACTTTGGGGGACACAGTTCAGTCCATAGCATTTGGACACCCTCCCTGGCTCCTCCACAGCCCCTGTGGTCCCCTTGGCCTGGGCCCACAGGACACAGTGGCATGTGGACCAGGGCTGCACCAAAGGGAATGGCCCCCTCCTATAGAGCCTCTCCTCTCATTCGTGGCCCCATGTGTTCCACAGGGAGGGTGTCAGCTACCACTTCCCTGCAGTATCTGAGCAGCCTGACCATAAATGAGAAAAACGTACAACCCACCTGTCAGTGCTAATGTACAGACTCTCACTTTATCTAGCATCCAAGGACTCTAGACAAGCAAAATTTCTAGATGATTAAAGTTTGCCTCTACTTCTGTAAGTACAGTCTCTTTACCTAAACCAGTGCTCCCCAAACTTGTTTGATCATAAAATAGCTCAAGAACTTGAAAACAATGCAGATTCCTCATCTACTTCCATAGTTTCTGATTTAGTGGCCCTGGAAATGTGCATTTATAACACACACCTGAATATTTTTGATGAAACTCTGAGAATATTATTCCTGCTTAGAAAAACTGCTTCCCTATAGATCATAGAGTCATTTTACGAAGTCTGCATTTTAAAGTCTACAATTTAAACTCTGTGTTTTGAAATAATATCAGACTCACATAAAAGTTGCAGAAATAGAGTCCTGTGTGCCCTTCACCCCGATCCCCACCCATAATGTCTTACATCCATAGTATGATGTTCAAACCAGAAGATGCACGTTGGTACAACCCTGCTCGCAGGGAGTTCACGCATTCTTGGGGGGTGTGGAGTGTATGGCATTTCATCACACGTCTGCATCAGCACAACCCCTGCACAGTCAGGATATGGAACTGTCCTTCACCCCAGAGAAACTGACCCCAACAACATCCTATCTGTCCGCTTCACTGGAATCTTGTCATATGAGACAGTTGAATTAATGAAACTGTGGCTTTATCATTCCACGTGATGCCTTTGAGATAACAGTTCGTTCCTCTTGTTGCTGGAACGTGCCAGTCGTTGTGGGGCTGTTGCTAGAAGGGCTGCCATGACCCTCATGGACAGGTTTCACTTCCTGAGATGAGCACCAGGGTTGGATTATACGGCTGTGTTCAAACTGAAGTCCGTCCGAGGCTGCCCGAGTAGCTGCACCATTCCCCGTCCCAGCACTTGGTGTTGTCAAATTTTTCCTGCAGGCCGTTCCCAAGTGTCTCATCACTGCACTGCCTGTGTTTCCCTAATGGTGGCTTTCTGTGATCTTTTGCCCATGTTCTTATTGGACTATTTGTTTTCTTACTGTTGGGTTTGAGTTTTCTTGAGGACAAAAGTCCTTTGTTGGGTGTCAGTTTTGCAAGTACTTTCTCCTCATCTGTGGCTTTTCATCCATCTACTTAACAGAGCCCTTCACAGAGTCCAAGTTTTTAATTATGGTGAAGTTCAACTCATCTACTTTTTAAATAGATTGTGCTTTGGGTACCGATGTCTCAGGATGTTTTATGTAACCATAGGTCATGAAGATTTTCTCCTAAAGTTTTATAATTTTATGTCTTACATTTAGAGCTATGATTCATTTCAAGTTGTTTTTTGCAAAAGAAGTGAGCTTTGGATCAAGGCTGTCTTTTCTTTCTTTCTTTCTTTTTTGCTTACAAATGTTCAAGTGCTCCCACACCATTTTTGTTGAGAATACTAGCTTCCTTTGTAGAGCTGCTTTTGGACTTTGTCAAAGACTGGTTGGCTGTGCTTGCGTGGGTGTGTTTCTAGGCCATTCTGTTGTGTTGATCTATGTGTCACTCCATGGCTACACTGTCCTAGCTATAGAGGAAGTTTGAGATCAGTTACTGTGGGTCTTCCAACGTCATTCTTCTTTTTCAGAATTTTTGTTATTCTAGTTCTTTGCCTTTTCCTCTATGTGTTTTTTCAAACATGAGCAGTTCTTCCGTTCTGAGCAGACACTCAGTCAGTGTCCTACAGTTTCACTCAATTCTGACTCCATCTGCCTGGAGACAGCATCAGACACAGATTAAGGGCTCTGCCCCACGAGACTGCCTCACTTCAGCCCAGTCCCAAGTCCGGGCTGTCACCTGACTGGATGTAAGTCAGGGTTCCCACCGACCCCCTCCTCTGTCAGTTAATTTGCTCCAGCCACTCACAGAACTCAGAGGAAAGTTCATTTATGGCTACAGTTTACTATCATGGATACAATGAAAAACGCAGGAGAACAGGTGTGTGGAGGGGGGTCCAGAAGGGTCCTGAGTACAGGAGCTCTGTCCCTGAGGAACATGAATATCCACCCACATTGCGTGGATGGGGGCCTCGGAGGGTGGAGAACCTTTCATGTGTCACCCCGTCACCCCTGCTTAACCACCAGGACTCAGGGATGATGGTCCTCCTTCCTTCTATCCCAACCGAGGGCAGGTTCTGCTCTGGTCTGGCTCTAACCTGGATTCCCACTGAGAAATCTCGTGCCCAGCTCTTGCTGACTTGACACGGCACAATCCAGTGTAGTAAGATTTGTTTTTAAGTGGGAGAGAGTAAATTAGCTAAGAATATCTTTGCTAGAACCAAAGATATGGGCAGTCAGATTAAAAGGGCCCTTGAGTATCTTGCCCAGGGAGAGAAGAATGGCAGGAACAAATGTAGTCGTGGATTTTTCAACTGCAGTGGAATCTGTAAAACACCGGGACACAGATTTCAAAATTCTCGTAGAAATGGTTTTGAATGTTGAATTCAAAGCCTAACTATCAGTCATGTGAAAATACAACTAGGACTTTTTCACGTAAGGATTCAAAATCTTTGCTCCTGAAAAATATCTGTGTCCTTCTCAGAAATGTACTGGAAGATGCTCCATAAAATTAAGAAGCAAATCGAAGAGGAGGAAGATAGAAGATCTAGGAAGCAGGTCTCTAACATGGGCCAGAAGAAGCCCAGGCAGCAGTGGGGAGACAGAAAAAATGCTTCACACTCAAGGAGCATGTGTATGGAAACACTCAGGGAGAAAGGAAAATAAGGGAGAGGCAAAGGGGTGTGTGTGTGCCAGGAGATGTGACGGGGGGTGACCACACTTAAGCGGTTCCCAGTGCTTCAGTGGGGCTTCCCTGGTGGCTCAGTGGTTAGGAACCCGCCTGCCAGTGCAGGAGACACGAGTTTGATCCCAGGTTGGGAAGATCCCCTGAGAAGGAAATGGCAACCCACTCCAGTATTCTGTCCTGGGAAATCCCATGGACAGAGGAGCCTGGAGGGCTACAGTCCGTGGGGCCGCAAAAGGGTCGGACATGACTAAGAAACTAAACAACAACAAATGCTTGAAAGAAGGTGCAACAGCAAAGGAGCAGAAAGGCACCAAGAAGAACAGAGAAATAGAAACACGTCAGTTGAGGCCGATTACCTCTCAAATTGAGAAAGAGGAGAAACACAGCAGTGGGAAGTACCTTTTTTATTCTAATCCGGTACCTGCGACATCCTGACTGCACGCTCCGTGCCCTTGTCTCCATCCCCTGAGGCTGCTGGCTCACCCTGGGTCCCCAGCGGGTCATGTCCAGCCTGGTACCTGGCGTGGCAGGCCACTTGTATGTGTGATGCTCCGGTTGTTCACAGAGGGGCCCAGGCCACCCTTTACTCTGGTCCCCCCTCCCCTAACAAGAGCAGCCCCCAACCATCTCCTCTTACTTGCCATTGCATGTACATTTTCTTTAAAAAAAAAAAAAAATAGAAAAAGGAAAACTTTTTAAAAAATTAAAATATAATAGGTCTACAAAAGTGCAGAGAATCCATCTCCATCCTACCCTCTTGCTGCAGTGAATGCCCTTGGGTGACCCCCTTGCTGCTGTGTCTCATGCACAAGCCAGCCCCTCCTCTTTCCCTGGACAGTGTGCCTGGGCCCCCCTCTTCAGATGCTGCTGCTCAGACCCATGAAGGTCCCAATGTGAGTGCTGGGTCCCAAGGTGCTGTTCCTCACCCATAGGAGAACCGAGGGCCCGGGCAGCTGCAGTGTCTCCAGTGCCGAACGTTCACTATCGGCATCGCCTTCCTCAGTTTACACCCCGAGGCGGTCAGCTCCGCAACCAGCAGCCCCACTCCGGGACATCTGTCTCAGTCAGCAGCACCACCTCCCAGCTTCCTGACCTGACTTCCACCTCCCTTCCCCAGACAGGGCTGACCAAAGTGGGAACCTCGGTGATCTGCGTGAGAAGTCACGTGATCCTTCTCTCTTGACCTAGGAGGAGTAGGAGAGTTTGATAGGATACTGTTGAGCGGCTGAGAGTCAAGGTGGGGAGGCAGGGAGATGGGTGTCCCCACCCCGGGGGCAGGGCAGAGACTCACCCTGCGGGGTCAGCGCTGCAGGGGAGCAGGAGCGGGCTGGCCAGGAGGCTCCCAGGAGGTCCAGGGCTCAGGCCACACTGCAGGTCAACAGCAGCCCTGGTAAGAAAGCGCTGGTGTCCTGCTCCCTGAGTCCTTCTGGAATGGGTTCCCCCAACGGGTCGCTGCCCCAGAGGCCCCAGCCTGTGTCACCCCTCCAGCCAGTGCTCAGTTTCATTATTATCGGGAAAATGTGAGGGTTTAACAGCAACTCCCGTACTCCAGGGCCAACCATCTGAGTGACCCACAGGTTAGAAGATATTTAGCAGGACTAAATGAAGGTAACTTCAGCTAGTTGAGCAGATAGGGTGTGCAGTGGACTTGGGGTCACAGTGATGCTTTCCTGCCCGTGGGGCCAGGCCTCCCGTGAGCCCACTCTTGCGTCTCCTCTGTCACAGCTGCTTTGAAAGACCTTTCCCGTCATCCAAGCAGAATCTCTGCAACCAGGCTGTTGGAGCCCAGCCGGGTCACATATTCACTCAGCTCAGGGTCTTTCGCTTAGTTTTGTCCTTCACAGCTCAGTGGTGTTCACCTCATTCTAATCAGTTAATGTTCATGAAATTTTAAAAGTACGCATTTCAGAACAGAGTAAGCTATGCCATATATATTCATTTTCTCCTTTAAAAGGAGTATCAGAATGTGGCATCTACGTTACATGCAGTAGAACCGCAGTCCACTAGCAATTTTACCGCTGTTAGAAAAGTGGTTACTTACCCACTTTCTCTAAGACATACTATTGAGAAAGGAAACTTTGTATTAACGTCTGTGTCTTTATTAAATCCAGAAGCCATAGGTTTTGGATTTCACATCAAAGTTTATTCTTGTTGCTATGTGGGTGTTAAAATGTCAGAATACTGGAAAATTTGTTATCTGTCTAAAGATAGTCTTCCAACAAATTAGAATTTAGAAATAAGGATAATAAACCACAGGAATCTGGAAATGAGTCATATAAACTTTGCTCTTTTTCTCTAAGAAGAATTCGTATCACTTCCTGGTAAGATATAGCTAATGAGGTCTATAAATTTCATTAAATGCTTCATTCTCTTTAACTCAAGAGTTTCTCCTTTCTAAATAAAAACTGAGCTCATTGTAAGTCTATCATTTTTGCTTTGCTTTTGTATGTTTTAAGCACCAAAAGCATTAAGAAGTATGTACCTTTTCATGTGCTTTTCTTGAGAACCAAGGGTGGACTCGTTCAGGACGAAGTATGGCCAGGAGCTTACGAAATGTTTCAGTTTGTGCTGTATACTCCCCAAGGCACACTGGAATCAATTTTTAACTTGTATGAGCTGCGTAGAATGTCTTTTTGCAAAATGTACTTTCGGTTGGTGGCAAAACGAGAGGAGAGTGCAAAAGCAAACTGCCAGGACTCAGAAGAACAGTGTGACCCTGAGCCTTCTGCTTAACAAAGTTCCAAGAAGCTAGATTATCTAAATCAGAAACTAGATTACTAGATTATAGAGTACACTTGGTGACACATCAGAACCGGAAGACGTAGTGACAGTAAGAGGCAAAAATGAATGAAATGGAATCTGCTGTAAACTTGATGACCCTGGGGAGTCACCATCTGCACTCTCACCTGTGTGCTCACCTCCTGCTCACCTAGGTGCTCACCTCCCCCTCACCTGTGTGCTCACCTCCCCCCACCTGTGTGCTCACCTCCCGCTCACCTAGGTGCTCACCTCCCCCTCACCTAGGTGCTCACCTCTCCCTCACCTGTGTGCTCACCTCCCGCTCACCTAGGTGCTCACCTCCCCCTCACCTAGGTGCTCACCTCCCCCCACCTGTGTGCTCACCTCCCCCTCACCTGTGTGCTCACCTCCCCCCACCTGTGTGCTCACCTCCCGCTCACCTGTGTGATCACCTCCCGCTCACCTAGGTGCTCACCTCCCCCTCACCTGTGTGCTCACCTCTCCCTCATCCAGGTGCTCACCTCCCCTCACCTGTGTGCTCACCTCCCCCTCACCTGTGTGCTCACCTCTCCCTCATCTAGGTGCTCACCTCCTGCTCACCTGTGTGCTCACCTCTCCCTCACCTAGGTGCTCACCTCCCCTCACCTGTGTGCTCACCTCTCCCTCACCTAGGTGCTCACCTCCACCCACCTGTGTGCTCACCTCCCCCCACCTGTGTGCTCACCTCTCCCTCACCTGTGTGCTCACCTCCCCCCACCTGTGTGCTCACCTCCCGCTCACCTGTGTGCTCACCTCCTACTCACCTGTGTGCTCACCTGCCCCCACCTGTGTGCTCACCTCCTACTCACCTGTGTGCTCACCTCCCGCTCACCTGTGTGCTCACCTCCCCCCCACCTGTGTGCTCACCTCTCCCTCACCTAGGTGCTCACCTCCACCCACCTGTGTGCTCACCTCCCCCCACCTGTGTGCTCACCTCCCCCCACCTGTGTGCTCACCTCCCGCTCACCTGTGTGCTCACCTCCCGCTCACCTGTGTGCTCACCTCCCCCCACCTGTGTGTGTTCCTTCGTTGTCCTAGTGAACTAACAGGCCGTTCTGTGTCTCTTCAGCTGGGACCGTCCCCACCTGCACACATGACCTGTGTTCACAGCAGGACACCTGCAGTGGCCTCATGACCGGAAGCATCGTGTCCCGTGTCCCCCCACCAGGGTCCTTCTGCCCCTTCAAAACTTGCCTTTTCTGGCCCAGACATGAGCCAGAGGAGCGCACTGGGCCTCTGGGAACAACAGCCACCGCTGCTGCCTTTGTGTGACAGGGCTGCTCTCTGGCTTCGCTGTGGAGAGGTCATCCTCTGGTTGGTTGTGAATCTGCCGTGTTTGGGAACAGACTGTGGCTCACACTTGGGCGTCACAGCAGGGGTGATGTCCGGCCTAAGGTCCAGCTGCCACCTTCACTTCAGGCGCCACTTGAGTTCAGGGGCTTCTGGCGTCTGCGTACCGAGTGAAGGTCATCCTCGAATGTCCAAGAAAATCACTGCGATGTGTCCTGAGGTTGCAGACAGGACCTGTTGTCTCAAACAGGTCTCATCCCGCAGAGGGTGCTGGCCTCATCTGTTCACATAACAGCTCCTGGTCATCTGAGGAAACACTCTTCTTTCACATACTCACCCCTCCTCAAGTAAAGAGAGCTCTTCCCTGAAGACAAACTTTATGGTCCAGGGGGAGGAATGCAGTCACAGTAGAAATACAAAGCAGGGGTGAGGTGAAGACTGTACTTGTAAAAATATCACTGAAAACCAACTAAATGACTTCCCACGTGCTGGAGACAAAGGCCACTCGCTGGGATGCCTGGACATGGGGCGGTGGGTGGGCCAGGGCCCTCCTTGTGGGTGAGGAGGGCAGGGGTCCAGCCACCTGGCCCAGGGCGTGGGAGGACCAGGGGCGGAGCCAGCTGCGCCTCTTCCTTGGGGGGATGGGGGGATGGGGCAGGAGGGGGTGGGAGGGGGCCGCTCCCCCTCAACCTGTGAGAAGCAGCCAAGACGCAGCTCCACACCCCACCAGGTGTGCAGTCTCTCCGGGCGCCCCACGGGCGTCTCCCAGAGCAGTTTGCTGGCGAGGTGCGTTTGTGTCCCTCGGTGCTGTGTGGTCAGCCACGAGGTCTGCTGCTGCTGCCCGCGGGTCAGCTCCCTCCTCGCGGCCCGAGCGCCCTCTGCTGGGCTCTTGCACCCACACTGCACAGTCATCTGGTAACAATTGCACTTCTGTCACTACAGAATATGGATAGGACAGTCCCAGGGGAAAAGAGAAACCACCACAGCTCGTGTGTGTGTGTGTGTGAGTCATTTAATTGACTAAAGGGGTGATCTGGAGCAAGCCAGCCTCCACCCGGGAGCAGGAAGGTGATGTACCGAGCCAAGCCCACCCTGGTACTGGCTAGAATGTGCAGGTGAAACTCCTGGTCCCACGAATATGTGATTTATTCTTATCCTGGTCTCCTCATTAAGAAGGAAGCCATCTTGGGTGTCAGCTCTGTGTCGAGTGACCATTTCCATGTGCAACTTATTGGAGGTAAAGAATGAAGATAAACTGCTCACTGGGGTCAGATGTAGGCTGGTCTGAAGAATGACGGCAGGCGGGGACCCTTGAAGCAAACGGGGAGGTTGTCCTCATAGTTCCTTTTCTGTAGCTCCCTGGGGGGCTCAGATCCAGTGGAAAGCCAGCATATTCTCAGGTGTGTCCGAGGCTTCATGTGAGTATTAAGGCACAGGTAGGACGCAATCCCTCAGCTGTGGGTGGCAGGAGGCTGCTGGTGTCTTAAATCATGGGTGGCTGTTAGAAGCAGGAACAAAAGAAAGCTTGAAAGAAACCATCATGATGAGCCAACTTCTCTTTGAATTTTGAAAATAATTGCCTTGTTCTGATGGGACTCAAAGAAGTGGCCACCGAACTTGTACTTTCCTCGCCTTTTTTTTGTCCTGTTTTTATTGTCTTGTTCCCATTCTGCTTTCAGGCAATGTAGGGTGGTGGCAGTGCCTGTGTCTGTCACAATTTCATGCCTTTTTGTTACTAAATAATATTCCATCATATGTCCGTACTGCTTACACCACATTTTCTTTGTCCATTCATGTTTTGAGGGCCTCTGGGTTATTGCCACCTTTTGGCTATCGTGGCTAATGTTACTTTGAGCATTGCCCTACGTGTGTGCTTCATTCCCTGTTTCTGATTCCCTGGGGTGTATACCCAGGAGTAG
The DNA here is from genome assembly GCF_963930625.1 of Muntiacus reevesi. Classification (NCBI taxonomy): domain Eukaryota; kingdom Metazoa; phylum Chordata; class Mammalia; order Artiodactyla; family Cervidae; genus Muntiacus; species Muntiacus reevesi. Next base: position 12,972,983 of record NC_089266.1, on the reverse strand, counting down.
AATTGCAGGATCATTACATGTTTAACGTTTTGAAGAATGGCAGCCGCAGTGTTTTATATTCCCACCAGCAATATAAGAGAGTTCCAATTTCTCTACATCCTCGTCATTATTTACTGTTTTCTGGTTTCATTTTTTTTTTTTTTATAGTAGCCATTTTCACAGGTGTGAGGTGGTATCTCATGGTTCTGATTGGTAGTTCCCTAATGACCAGTGATGTTGAGCATCTTTTTTATGTGTTTATTGGCCATTTGTGTATCTTCTTTGGGAGAACACGTGCTCAAGTCCCAAGTGTGCAGGGTCCAGAGTGTTGGTATCCCTTCTCCTAGCCCTATTGTGCAATACCCCACATATTTCTTTTTTTCCAATAACTGACTCTTGGGGGGTCATTTGCTTGAATCAAATATGTGTCTCTTTAAAAGAAGAAATGTTTAATGATTTAGGGTAAAAAGTCAGGTGTCCTCTGGACATTCATTTTAAGGAAGGTTTTTCTGAGTCTGGCTTCTCTTCTTTGTTTTTAATTCTACCTTTGATTTTTTAAAAAAAATCCCAGGGAATTCATCATAAAATTGCCTAAGAATTGCACTTGATTTCCATGGGTCTTGGTTGGAGAAGGAAGAGAGGGAGCCAAGAGCTAGGAGGCCGCCTGCTGGCCCTCCTGGAGCACCAATGGGTCTGAGTCCCCAGCACAGTGACCATCTCCACACGGGGTGCTGGGACTCAGAGTCAGATGACCTTCAGCAGGATGACGGGCACAGCCAGGCTACAGTGAGGAGGTCTGCAGCCCTTGCTGTTGGAGCTATGATTGGAGCCAAAATGCCCCCGGGTGTGGTTCAGGGTCATTCAGGGTGAGATGTTTCCTGGAGGAGATGCCAGTTCATGAAAAAGAGGTGAAAAGGTGAGAAAGAAAGAGGAAAGAGGTGACAGTGAGGAGCGGCCAGTGCAGCCCTGGAAACAGCCAGCCGCTCAGGCTTCGCAGCCCCAACAGCGCTCAGTGAGAGGCCTGACGACCGAGAGGTGTCCTGGGAGTGGCAGCTGGGGACGGAGGCCTCCCACTTTGTTCTTGGTAGATCGAGAGAAACATTACGAAATGCTTTGGAAACTGTTCTGTCTTGTTCAAATAGGATTGGGGCAGGCGGGGGTCGATAAGACGGAGAAAGTATGAGGCTTTAAGAAATGTCTGGGAAGGAGCAACCCCCCCCAAATTATAGGTGTTCTGCTCTCGGTGATTAAGTATATAATCTGAAATGATTCCATGTAAATTGGGTGTTAAGGAATTCTCTGTGTTGGGTTGGGGCGGGGAGTGGGGATGCCCTGCAAAGCCCGCTCGGGATGGAGGCTTTGTTGCACATTCAGAAAAAGCTTCCCTCCTTCCCCCTCCCAAGTGGAGGTTGTATGTGAATTTGGAGATCAAGGCACAGAGCCGAGAAGACCCTCTTGCGATGATGAATCCTAGAGGAAGGGCCCTAGAGGGGGAGTCCAGACGCAGTCCGTTGCCATTTCCTTCCCCCTCTCCTTTTTCACTCTCCTCTTTCACTTTCATCAAGAGGCTCTTGGGTGCCCCCATCTCTGCCAGCAGCACCCCTGGAACAAACGTGTCTCTCCACCCTCCCTCCACCACTCCTGATCCTTGCTCACCTCCTGGGCACGCACCATCCTCGCCTGCCTAAGACACACAGGCATGAATGACTTGGGTTGGGTTCCACAAAGCAGAGCTTGAGACTGTACAGATGTGGCAGGGGAGAAGCCGGCCCGAGGCCCGCCCCTGCCGGGTCCACGGGGGTGCTGGACCATGAACCCACACCCAGCTGGAGGGATGGCGCTTCTGTGCCCCCCACATCGGAGGTCCCCCAGCTTTGCCACCCCCAGGGACACGGAGTACCCTTGGCATTTCTGGAGGACAAGTTCATGTTCCCCTGGAGGGCCATTCCCCCAAGGGGCAAGCTTGAGCTTAATGTCATGAAAAGGATAATTCTTCCCTGTCGTTGCCCATTTTCAACAAAAGGAGTTAGTTTAACAATTTCCTCAAATAATGACAGATGGACTTTTCCTGACATTGTCCTTTTTATCATTATCACCAACCCAGTGCTGGGTGGCCGGCAGCCAGCAGGGCCACACGGGAGCTCAGGGCAGAGCCAGCCTCAGGCTGTGCAGTGCCCTTGGCCCCCGTTCCAGGGAGACCGGGGGTGGGGGTCCACCTGGTCGGCGCTCCCTCCGCTGACGCAGGATCCCTGGCATCCGCTGTGTGAAGGAGCCGTTTCAAGGGCTGGGCTGTGCGCATGTCAAGGCCCCCCAAGGGTATGGTTGACAGCTGAGCCGTAAGGCTAAGGAGAGGCGGCCCTCAGGACGGCACGTAACTTCCTGGTGGTGCCGGTCGGTGTAGGGTGACGACAGCCCCTGGTCTGGGCGCAGCCGAGGCCTGCTGCGGCCCCACGGCCCCCGGCGTCCCCACGCCCAAGGGCCCAGCCGGCACAAGTAAGGTCCCCACAGGCAGAGCTGGGGGCGGCCGGACGTGTGGCGGTACTGCCGGCCCCTTGCCAGGACTTTCCTTCCTCTCACCCCCGGGGGAAGCTGGCATCTGGGGCTCCTGGTTGCTGCCCTGTTACTCATCTGCTGCTCCTTATCCCCAAGTTTAGGGCCTTTCCACAGCCTTGGTGCAGGCCATGTTCCCCTGTGGAGCCCGCCCCTCTCGCTGGCCCGGAGACTCTCCCAGGCCTCCCGCCCCTACGGGTCAAGCCTGTGAGACCCCGACCTCCAGCATCCTGCAGCTGAGTCTGACCTGGAGGGATTTATGGGACCTCCAAGCCCTCGTGGCCTCATCGTGCGCTCTCTGCTGGCCGAGGGCCTGCAGAGCCGAGGGTGGGACAGGCACTGGCACTGGGCTGCTCCTCTCTGGGGACTCCAGTTGGAACACGTGTGTGTGTCCCGCCCAGAACACTGCGTCCACCTGTGCCCATGCTCTGGGGGCTCGCTTGGCGCCCTCAGCCCCACGCAGTGTCCACCCACTGCTTCCCCGTCACAGTGGATGCTCGCAACTGTGTGTACCTGCACGCGTGTGAGCGGAGCACAGGCACAATCCTGATTCCCTCGAGCTTACCCACTCACCCACTGGACAGTTGCTGGGCCCCATGGTGAGCAGGACACCGCTGGACACCGTGGTACAGGGGAGAGCAGGATGGACACCCCGGGCCCTATCATGGGAGCGCGAACAGTTAGGAGTCCGGGTGGTGCCAGGCTTGTTGACTGCCTTGTGGGGTGACTGGCACCTCAGACACAAAGAAGGGATGGGGTCTGAGTCAGAGGTGCTTCCTGGCCAGACGTGGGCTGGATGGCTGGGCCTAGACGGCAGCACTAGGCCCCGGGAGATCCGAGCAGTGGTTCTTGGGGCCAACACTGGCCCCTCAGCAGTCGAGGGAGCCACATGGGTGCTGCCCATCCCAGATCCGCCCCCAAGTTGGGAGCAAGATGAGGGATTCTGCAGCAGCTGGGCCCCAGATGGCTCAGCAGCTGGCTGGGACGGTGTGTGCCCGGTTGCCAGGCCAGACCCTCATCTGCAGCCACCAACACTTTCCTCCACCGCAGCCCACGTCAATGTCAGAAGTGGCTCAGCAGGTGTTTCTGGAACCAGGGAACGTGGTAAATTGGGCCCCGTCCTCATGGGATGAGTGTGGATATGTGTGAACCAAGCCGCTGGCCCTGCTTGGGCATCCTGTGGGCAGAACTGTCCTCGAGAGCTCTTGCTACGGCATCTTGATCAGCATCACCCCTGTGGACGGCATGCATGTGCTGTGAAGTCTGAGCTGGAGGCATGTTGACAGAGCCCCGCACCCACCCTGAGGGGGGCATTGTGAGGCCACAAGGCCACAGAGCGCAGAGACGTGTGAGGACATGTGGGGTGTCGTGGTCGACATGGCCCCAAGTCCAATTCTCAGACACAGAGCTGCTTCTAAACCTGCTGTCAACCCTTTGTTTTTCCCTCTCATTTCAGGGGGAACCCAAGCGTTCTGCATTTCATTCTCTTGTCAAGTCAGTTTTATATCAAATGAGTGTCAATTTTCTACTCAAAATACTTTAAAAAGTGTGCCCGGATACTGTAGCCTACCCATGGTAGGCTGTAGGGTTTTCTTGCTTAATCCCATGTAATAAGTGACTTTTTAGTGTTTTAGTCCCAGGGGAACACACTGACCACATATCCGTGAATGGATGTGGGCCTTCTCCCCCTGTTCTCTCTGATTAGGATTTGAGATTTTAAGGCCTGTCTGAAATCTATTAATTCCACCCTCCATCCAGTTCCGCCCTAGATTCAGATGTAGCAGGTAGGCCTCGTTCCTCATTCCTGGTGCTGGAACAACTCAGCGAAATAAAATGGTGATGGTTGAGCATAGGCAAGAAGTGTTGATGAATCCGATGACTTCCCTGGGCCATATGTAGTCAGTTCTCGTGTGATGGTTTGTGAGTGAAGGGGTGCCCGAGCCTGTGGTCATCTGTTCTGCAATACTTCCAGAAAGTTCAGTGATTCAGACTGATTCAGGCCCCTCAGGGCCTACGGGATGGACGACCATTGCAGATCAGCTGCGTAGGCCTGACCCTTGGACTCCTTGACCCAGCCACACGTGAGAACATTTTCCAGCAGCGTCCTCATCAAGTGTTGAATATTCACATGCTGGAAACCTTGATGCCTTTTCTGAAAGAGCTGCTGGCAAATCTCTCTGGAACTTCAAAGGATTCCTCCCATCATTCCTCCAGCCCAGTGCTGGAGCTGCAAGTGGAAAACGTTTGCGGGACATGGAGGTTTCCATGGGTTCAGTCCGGAGGTCAGATGCCAAGGTGGACAGGCCCCACTTCATGGAGTGAGACACCGTGGAGAACACGGCAGTGCCCGGTGCACATGTGGGTGCTGGGGCTGGCAGGACCGGGGAGGCCTGCTCATGCAGTCAAACAACATGCCTGACCCATGGAGGGCTCACTGGGTCCTGCTGCTGTGACGACTCAGCCATGAAACTGGAGGAAATAGGTCCAAATCTGCTCTATGAATCTGCATTCCGAGCCCTCATCCTGGATGTGGGGTTTGTGGGACCCCAGGCACCTCTGGCCCGGTGTCCTTACTGGGGACATGTGTAGAGGGTCCCAATGGCAGCCATGAGGACTGTGGCCCTGAGGGCTATGCTCCCTCTTCCAGCTCTGGAGGTGGTCCCCTTCCTTCTCTCCCTCCACACCAACCCTGGACCGAGCAGGGCTGCCTGTGACATTTCTAACTTCTCTTACTTCTGGTCATGGTATCTCCACCACTTAGGCCATCCAACAGAGACACTTGGTTGGTTCTAGTTATTTACTGCTGCTTAACCAGCGACTCCAAACTTAGGGCTTGCAACAACTTGCTGTCAGTGGTCACGGTTTGTGGATTAAGTGGGCAGGCGAGTTTCTTGGGCTTGTGGTGGGCTGGTGGCGTCTGTGGCAATTTTCCTGCTTCCCCCCAGATCAGGCACCTGGTCTCCTTGCCTGGAACATCTGAGAATTTGTCCATTTTATCTGGTCATTGAATTTACTGGTATAAACTTAACAATGTTCCTTTACTTTCTTATTAATGTCTATAGGTTTTGTAGTGACATGTTCTTTTATTTCTCATATTGATCATTTGTATCTTTTATTTTGATAAGTTAGATATTTATCACTATCACTGGGGTTTTTTTGAAGATTAAGCTTCTGGTTTTATCGATGTTCTTAATCATTTTCTATTTCACAGATTTCTGTTCTTGTATCTGTTAGATCCTTTTTCTGTTTACTTTGAGTTTACTCTGCTATTTTCCTATCTGAGATCTTCTTTTCTAATATAAATGTTTTGAGCTATAAAATCATCTCTATTGTTCTGACTGCTTCCTATGATTTTAATGTATTGTTCTTTTCATTTTCATTTGGCTTAAAATATTTTCTAAGTTTCTTGTGTTTTTTTTTTTTCTCTTCAACCCATGGAAATCTAGAAATACTTTGTTTTAATTTCCAAGTATTGGTGGTCCTACCGAAGGAGCAGGCAATGCAGAAGGGAAGGCTGGTGCTCACAAATTCCACAGCTGCCCAGGCCTGACCCTCGGCCAGTCTGGTGATGGCCTCTCTCTTTGCTGACTAAACTCCTTCCCTCTCGCTGATGCTGCCCATTGTCTGAACTACCCTTTGCTGTTTCTGTGCATTTTCTCCTACTTCATGGGCCTATGCCACTTAAAGAATGGATTGACGGACTTCCTTGGTAGTCCAGTGGCTAAGACTCCATGCTCCGTGCAGGGGGCCCAGGTTTCATCTCTGGTCAGGGTACTAGGTCCCCCTAAGAGTTCTCCTGCCGCAACTTAAAAAGATCCCGTGTGCTGCATCAAAGATTGAAGATCCCACATGCTGCAGCTAAGACCCAGCACAGCCAAATAAATAATGAAAAAAAAGAAAAAACAACTCTGAAAATAAACTGTTTTTAAAAAGAAAGAAGTAGAACATGTTGAACTGTTTGGGGACAGATACTTAGAAATATGATGTGATGCAGTGGAAGTTGACACAACATTGTGGATCAATTATACTTCAAATTAAAAAAGAAATGAGTCACAAATGGAAGCCAAAATACAATTTTTAAAAATGTAGTAGTTACATTAAAAAGGTTTAAAAACAGATTAATTATAATAATATCTTCTTTAATGTATACACAATATTATCCTTTCAACATGTGATCAATATGAAAATATCAGTGAGGTATTTTACATGCTTTTTTTCATACCAAGTCTTCAAAATCTGACGTGCATTTTGCACTCAAAGCCTCATTTCATGCGCCTGTGTGTCTGGGGACTGGGTCTGTTTTCTCTGGTCAGTCCCACAACCGGGGGAAACAGCTGGAACATCAGGTGTGCGGCTGTGGAGTCACTCACCAGAAAACATGTCTGGAGTTTTGGCAAGTCAGCGTTGAAAACAGGAAGCTCAGTTTTGCTTTGTAATGGTTTCCAAATAATAGTGTGAAATCAGCTTTTTTCTGACTGTCGGGGGAAATTATGGAGCATGTTTGTTGGCACTGATGTTTTTGTATTTACTATATAATGCTGAGTTCAGAGGGCCTCAGGGGCCCTTCTGTGGCATTTGTTGGCTGTAGGCCTGGCTTTCCAGACCTTTCAGACCCCCTCCCACCCCCCAAGCATATGCTGAGATGCTGGGAGTCATGGGGCTTAGGTCTATACTGACGGCTTCAGGACGCTCATGCCAGCAGCTTGCTGCGTGGCAGCAAAGATTTTGTTAAAGACTTTTTAAGTTTGTGTCTTTGTACCTCGACTGCAGGCACCACTAACCTTATCTCTGTCACTAGTTGTTAAAACTTCCATTTTTAGGATTCTACACAAATAAACTGTGATGGCCGCACTTCGCTGACGTTCACCTGTGTTGCATGTGTATCAGTTGCTCTATTGCTGGGGGCGCATGCATTGTATCTGCACTATGGTGTCCTGCCATACACTGTTGCATAATGTTTGGGTTCTAACCTGTTTTATCTGCTGTGAAGAAAGCTGCTTGGAACATTCGTGGACAGGTTTTGTGTGGTATGTACCCAGGAGCGGAGCAACTGGTTGTGCAGAAGGTCTGAGCACCTGCTCAGGTGCTTTGCACAGTGGTTCTGTCTCACTGTCCTTCCTAAAACCTGTGCGATTTTCACTTGGTGTTGTCAATCTTTTTAATTGCAGCAGCTTGAGGGTGTAGTGTATTTCCTCACAGCTAAAACTTCGTTCCCCTGTCCCGCCTAGATAGCAGGAGTGCCCCTCCCCATCTTCTCATCCTCCCAAACCCCAGGTGTAACCACTGAAAAGGTCTGCAAACATCGACAAATGTCTACTGGGGGTGGGGGTTGCACTGGAAATGTTACTTTAAATGGAAAAAGCGTCTTTGCGAATGTGATGAAGGACTTCGAGACTGCCCTGCCATCGTAAGTGTCCTTATAAGAGGAGTCAGAGGAGATTTGACCCAGACAGATGAGACACCAAGCTGCTAGCTGTGAATACAGGAGAGGGGCCCTGAGCCAGGGAGGGCGAGCGGTGCTGGAGGCCTTCAGAAGCTGGAAGATGGTCCCCCTGCCTCTGAATGGAGCAAGGCCCTGCTGACACCCCAATTTCACACTGCAAGATTCACTTAGATCTTCTGGCCTCCAGGACATTAAGAAAATAAACGACTGTTGTTTTAAGTCACTAAGTTTGTGGTAATTTGTGGCAGCAACCACAGGAAACTACTATAGTTACTGCAAGAAATAAGCCTTAAGTGAATGGGGAGATACACGGTGCTCATGGGTTGGAGGACTCAGTGTTGTTGAGATGTCTGTCTTCCCCAGACTGAGCTGTATGTTCATCATGATCCCAGTTGATATCACAGCAGGGTTGTTTGTTGTTGGTTTTTGCTTTTGTTTTTTTTAATGGAAATTGACAAACTCATTCTACACTTTGTTGGAAATGCAAAGGTTTTAGAACAGTCAAAATTCATCCGAAAAAGAAGAACAAGGTTAAAGAACAAGCACTACCCAACTTCAAGGCTAATCCAGACAATGTGTGTTGGCATAAAGGTAGACAGATAGATCAAAGGAACAGGGTAGAGTCCAGAATTGACCTGTGTGTACACAGACAACTGATCTTTTATCAAAGTGCAAATGCAGTTCAGTGGGAAAAGAGCATTATCTTCGAACAGATGGAACACATGGATATCCGTATACAACAAAATTGAACTTTAAATCTTCACACTATATGTGAAAATTAACTCAAAATGGATCCTAGAATGATATGTAGAACATAAAACTGTAAAAATTCTAGAAGAAAACTTGGGAAAAAAGTTTTTACATCCTTGGGTTAGGCAAAAAAGTTCTCAGATACCAAAATCACAATTCATAAGAGGGAAAAAATGGGTAAATGGAATTCAAGAACATTGAAAACTTCTCTGAAAGGCATTGTTAAGAGAATGAAAAGACAAGTTCAGGGGAATGGGAGAAAATATTTGGAGATAACTTCTGATAAAGGGCTTGGGCCCAGAGCTCTGTTGGGCTCTCAAGGCTCAAAGATAAGAAAACAAACATCCCAATAAAAAATGAGCCAATGATTTGAATAGATGCCTCATCAATAAGGTATATGGATGGCAAATTTAGTTCAGCATCATTCGCCACTAGAAAAATGTTAAGTCCTCAATGAGATACCAGTGCATACCTGTTAGCAGTTCTAGAATAAAAGGGCTGGCCATCCCACGTGTTTGCAAGAATGTGGAGCAACAGGAACTCACACTGCTGGTGGGAACTCAAATGATCCAACCACTTTGGAAAACAGTTTAGCAGATTTTTTAGAAGCTGTCCATTCAACTGCCTTTTCATTCAGTCATCCCCTCCTGGGTGTTTACCTGAGAGAAATGGAAGTCTCTCCACCCAGAGACTGACACACAGATGCTCGCCACATAAACTAGGAGCAGCCCACGTCCAACAGGCGAAAGGGAAAACAGCTGTGGTTTAGAGCGAACAGGTGGTACTGAGTGCAGGAACCCAGAAAAGAGCACGGACTGCGTGACTCCGTGTGAAATCCTGGTAAATGCAAGTAACTCACTTGTGACAGAAGGCCAATCAGAGGATCCCCTACCGGTCCAGTGGTTACAATTCCACACTTTCATTGCCAAGGGCCAGGGTTTGATCCCTTTTTGAGGAACTAAGATCCTGAAAGCAGTGTGTGCCCGCCCCCCAAAAAAGCAAGTTAGCAATTGCCTGGGGGAGGGAGGTGGGAAGCTCACCCTGGGGACGGACACGGGCACGAGAAAGCTGGGGATGGGGTGGTTAGGTGTGTATACTTTGGTCACATTCATCAAACCTTAAATATGTGCCATGTGTTGCATGTTGATCATACTCAACAAAATTGTAAGTCATTTGAGTCGTCCTTCATGCAACTAAGGGAAGACGTTCGTGGGCAGCCAGGTTTGTAGTCTGGAGCTTGGGGTCAATTAGAGATGAGTGGTCATTGCTGATGGGCTCCTGGGTGCGAGTGCCTGTGGGGCAGGGCTCAGGAGCACTTGCCACAGGGGGACAGGGCAGAGCTGGAGGTCTGAGAATGGGGTGCACCTGTCCCGGACTGAACGCCCGTGTCCTCCACTCTTGAAGTCCTGAACCCTCAGTGTGATGGGACTGGGAGACGGGGCCTTTGGGAGTGACTAGGGTCAGCTGAGGCTGTGAGGGTGGAGCCCCGTGATGGGCTCAGACGCCAGAGCTCTTGCCACTCTGTGGGGACACACAGAGAAGGCCGCCTGCGGGCCAGGAAGGGGCCCCACCAGGCTGGCCCCTGGGCTGTGCTGTGAGTCGCCGCCTTCCGCCGTGTGCATCTCAGCAGCTCCAGCCAAATGAGGTGGTGCAGGGGAGCAGAGCCTGTGTGTACTATCCAAATGTTCAGCTTGGTGGTCTCAGAGCCAAGTGTGTGTTAGTTGTTAGAATCAGTGGACCCTAATCGGTGTTAGAATCAGGAGCACACGCTGGTCACTCTAAGCCAGTGCCATGGCTGGACACAGTGCCCGTGCTCAGAGGTGTGGGTAGGCATGGCTGTAACCAGGCCCAGCATGAGGACGCTAGCCCTCCTCCTGGGGCCTTGCCTGAGACACCCTCACCTGCTGAGGCCACTGCACTGCTGGGCGGGGGAGCTCGTGTTCTGGGCTGAGAAGGGTGGGACTGGCACCTGCCCTGTGCCCCCGATTAAGATGGAAGTGAGCTGACTTCAGTACAGGGGTCTTCAATTTCTGCAAATCCCACTCGCAGGTGGTGGGCTTGCCCTCAGGGCCCGCCTGCCCAAGGCAGTGGGATGCATGTTGTCTGTGTGTAGGCGTGTGCGTGTGCAAGGGGCTTGTCCAGGTTGAAAGCTCTGTGCCCAGAGTCCAGGGCAGAGAGAGGCAGAGAGGGTCTCCCTGGGGACCCCTTCCGCTCCTGAGTGCTGCCTCCTTCTCCCTCCCTGCCTTAGACTCAGTGCAGGCAGTACAGCCGAGGGAGGGGGGCCCAGTTCCCTCTGTATCCTCCCCACATCCTTCATGCCCCAGGCTGTCAAGGGAAAGAGCCCTATGTTCTAATCTCTAGTTGTTGGCAGAACCTCCATGGCCCAGGCCAGGCGCTGTGGCGGCAGTCAGGGTGAATCCCAGGGAAGCCAGGAGCCCCTCTCCACTCCTAGTGGACTGGCAGGACCAGCCTGAGCCCGTGGGGGCAGTGGAGGCAGAATCGTGACCATGCCGGGGAGCTGGCCCCGAGTGCTGCTGACCTGCTCGACCCACACTGGGGCCTGACCATGTGTCACGTCCAGAAACACGTGACCTGAATGCAGGAAGTGGCCGCAACAGGCCATTCATGGAAGAAAGGGCTGTTTTTCTTCTAAGACAGTTTTGCTCAAGGTTTCTTGTAATGAGTCCCTGGGGTTTTAGAAGTAGGATACGCTCATTAAGCCTACCCCACCTTCTCCTGAGGGCTCCACGGCTCCCCTGTTCAGCTGGTGGGGGGCCGGTCTGGACAGGACCTCGGCCCCCGACTCTGCTGCAGGACAAGGAAGGGGGACCCACTGGCAGCCTCAGGGGACAGACGGGAGCGCCTGTATACAGAGGGTGGCTGAGGAGCTCACACGCTACACCTCACACAGCAGGTTAAAACTCGGCATTTCTTCACCTGCACACAATTCAAACAGTGACTAGAACTGATGACTGGCAAATTTCTAAGAGGATTGTTAAGACCCTCACGAGTTCTGTCTTGCTGGAAACCACATTTAAATCTCAGAACCCACATGTCAGCAGCTGCTCCACTTCTTAAGCCCATGGTGGGGTGGGATGCAGGGGGGACCCCATGTCAATCACCAAGCCCTAGTCACAACAGCAGCCTCGCCTCTTCCCTGTGTCACCAAAGGGAAAGTTCCACAAACAGGTTTCCCCAGTCACCTGTGTTCAGTGAGGCTCCTGAGTGAGCAGAGAGCTTGAGAGGCAGGGGCTAGGCGCAGAGTAGTCGCTGGTGGAAATGTCTCGAAGCAAAAGTGCAGAAGAGTGACTTGCTCCGGGCTGAGTGAGCTTGGCAGGTGAGGGGTGCATGGAAGGGGTGGGCTGTCCCAAGTGACTGTCGGCTGCTGGATGTTCACAAACCATGTCCAAATACAGAAGAAACTTGTCCCAGGCACAGGGGGTGGGGGTCTGTCTGTCCCATTCAGTTCCAGTTCAGCTTCTGGGCATGACTCCCTGCCCCCAAGACGTGCTCACAGCCTCACACTGTCCATGATTCGGGAGCACATCGGACCAAATGTCAGGCAGGTTCTCACAAAGTCCATGGCACAAGTGCAGACTTTATAACCTACTAGAAATAAAGAGTTGGGAACCCCCAAGCCCAGCTGCCCAACAGTCAGGTGGACAAAGCCCCACATAGCAGACATGCAGTGCCTCTTTGTCGTCGCTCTTCATTTTAGGCATTCCTTTTCATTAGGGTGTAGGTGAGGCTCGATCACAAAGTGATTAGAGCATAGCCCCCGAGGACCTGGGGGTGGGCTTCCACCCTGTCTGTCTGCCTGGAGAGCCGGACATCATTGATCTGCCTCTAAAGCCACTTGAACATTTGTACCGACAGGGAAGGGACACGCACAGAAGTTTATCACTTTCTGGGAAGTAACCCGGGGGTTGTGTGTGATGAGCTGTTCTTCTCTGTTCATTGTGTCGATGCTAATTGCTTCCAGGTGTTTACCTCCAACGGCCCCACGGTGATCATGCCCACCTGGTTCTGCTCCCGAGCCTGGTTCGCCCACGTGGGCCCGTTTGATGAGGGCGGGCGGGTAAGTATGGTCCTTGGATCTCCCCCCACCCCCCCCCGGGCATGCGGGGAGGGGCTGTGAGGGCCTTCCTGGCGCTCCCTGGGCCTGCGTGCCGGTGGCTGGGCCTCCCCGGGAGCAGCGGGATTCTGTGTGAAGACCGTGGGCTCCTGCTCTGGGCTCATACCTGCACAGCCACCTAATCCTGGTTTAAGGGCTGTTTGTGGGAAAGTGCAGGATGCGGGCAGTGCTGCCCTGCCCCGCCGGATGGCAGCGGGAGAGGAGCGCCCCTCGCTCCCCTGCGGGCAGCAGCCCCGGAGCACTGGGGTCTGAGCTGCCCGGGGCCTCCCCCGCAGAGCAGGGCCCATGCTGGCCTCTGGCTTAGAAATGGGGACCCCGACCTGCTCCCCCTCCCTCCTTGATGGCCTTAGAGGGAACACGCCGACACAACACTCGATCAGAAGGTAAAACTTAAGGTTGATTGATTTCCTTTAACCCTCCTTAAATTGGCTTTGAGACGTGTGTTCTGGTCTCATGATGGATGGAGCCCGTGGGTCAGACGTGTTAAGGCCCATCAGGCCGGAAGGTGGGGGTGACGCAGGCTCAGGCTCACCATCTGCCCCAGGACCTTGGCCCCCCATCCGGCCTGCTCGGAGTCTCCTCTCCACTTTGGAGGGGACCGTCACTCACTGCCAGGGGCCCAGTGGATCCTTGGCTTGGGGCCCCTCCCGACCCCACCCAGCATTTCTCTGACCACCCCCAGGGAGAGGCCAGCTCCTCTGCTGCCCCCTGTGCTGGACCCTGGTCAGACAGTCCCTCTCGTGGCTACCCAGACTTGCCCTCCAGAAGCCGTGGCGGTCTCACGTGTACAAACCCAGGGCCCCGGTCGCCTGTCCTCAGGACTGGCCCAAGTGGGGAATCTCCACCGGCCCTCCCTGTCCTGGAGGGTCTTGTGAGTACATAGCCGCTCTCTGCCCAGGGACTCCCACCGGGGGCTGCAGGGGGCCAAGGCCAGAGAGGTGGTGGGGTGTCCTCCCTGCCAACAGATTCTCAAGGCATGGGGGGAGTGAAGGAACACCCCATGAGTCTCCCCACCACCAAGCACGTGCTGCTAACGCTGCTGTCGCTGGTGCCGAGTCCAAGCACCTGCTATCCTCATTCTTCTGCAGCACGTAGCCCCGAGCTGGTCACCAGGAGACATTCCTTAAATCACAGCCATGAGCAGCTTCAGGACGGGAAGTGCGTCAGGCCTCTCCAGTTCAGTTCAGTTCAGTCACTCAGTCGTGTCCGACTCTTTGCGACCCCATGAATCGCAGCATGCCAGGCCTCCCTGTCCATCAACAACTTCCGGAGTTTACCCAAACTCACGTCCATTGAATCGGTGATGCCATCCAGCCATCTCATCCTCTGTCGTCCCCTTCTCCTCCTGCCCCCAATCCCTCCCAGCATCAGGGTCTTTTCCAATGAGTCAATTCTTCACCTGAGGTGGCCAAAGTATTGGAGTTTCAGTTTCAGCATCAGTCCTTCCAATGAACACCCAGGACTGCTCTCCTTTAGGATGGACTGGTTGGATCTCCTTGCAGTCCAAGGGACTCTCAAGGGTCTTCTTCAACACCGCAGTTCAAAAGCATCAATTCTTCGGCGCTCAGCTTTCTTCACAGTCCTCTTAGCAGGAGTTTATTTTCCTTCCGCAGCTCCCTCTCCAGGAAGAATTAAGTCCATCCCTCTCTTTGTACAGGAATCAGGGACCAAGGACCTGGGCTGGGATGGGGCCATGGCTGCAGCAAGTGAGGGATGTGGGCATGAGGAGGGGATCACAGGTGGCCGTGAAGCCCACCGCCAGGATGAGGACATGAGGTGTTTCCTGGTTCCTTCAGGTCCTCCCCCAAGAAAACAGGTTGAGCTGAAGAGTTACTTGTGGAATGCATTTGAGGGAGCACCATGTACTGGGGCTGGATTTAGGTTTGGGGGCTGGTCCTCAGCTGATTGTCCGGGTCCAGGAGGCTGCAGTTCTCACCCGGGAGGGAAGAGCAGGGAACTGGAGCCGCCGGGACAGTTGAGGTGCTAAAGATCACAGAGCAAGATGGCGGTGAGACGGGGATAAACGAGGACATAGCGGGCGTGAGCCGGAGCCTGCAAGGTGCACTCCCAGAGTGAGGTGGGAGTTGGAGGAGGGCGCGGGACGGCACCCAGCTTGAGGGGTCTGGGTGTCCCCAGGAGGCAACTGTTTCAGGCCCTTAAACCAGAAGGAAAGTGACCAAAATGGTGTTTGTTGGTTCAGAACAGGGCTCTTCTGAGGGCAGGGATGGCCCGGAGGGGGTCGTGGTTGCTCGGAAGAGCTGCAGCCCGGCACGGCAGACACTTTTCAGAAGTGCCTCTGCACCCGTTGGAAAGATCCTCAGGCTTGGAGTCGCTGTGTGGCGTATGAGTTGTCGCCCCCTCTCTGGAGTGGGGGGGCCCAGGCTCCTTTGCAGTTTTTAGCCATTCTGACTGGGGTTCTGTGGTTTTCTGTTGTATTTTAATCGACATTTTCTAGATGACTTATGACGTTGAGCAATTTTTCATGTGCGGATTGGCTGCTCCTATGTTGTTTTATGAAGCATCCAGGTTTCTTTGCCCGGTTTTGAGTGGAGCGTCTTATTTATTTGGCCAAGGAGGTCTAAGTTGCGGCACACGGGATCTTCCATCTTCGTTGAAGCATGTGGGATCTTTAGTTGCAGCACTCAGACTCTGTGGGATCTAGTTCCCTGACCAGGGATCGAACCCAGGTCCCATGTATTGGAAGCCTGGAGTCTTAGTCATTTGGATTTGATGCTCCCGATGCAGGGGGCCTGGGCCGCCGGAGAAATCCCTGTGGTGTCTTCTTGTTGAGGTGTTGGTGTTCTGGGTCAGATATGTGCTCGTGGGTATTTCCTCCCATCCTTGGTCTCTGGGATCTTCCCTCACTCCCACCTATGCTCGCCCAGGTTCTGTCCCGAGGACGTCAGGGCAGCAAGGCTGGGGTGTCCTCCTCTGTTTTGTGGGTTTCATTTCCCCGCCCTGGCGCCACCTGCTCTGAGCCTGGGCCTCACAGGTGCTACAGAGGTTGACCTCTCAGACACCCAAAGACAGAAACCGGCATCTTCTCTCGTGCCTTAAAAACCTCTCTTGGTATCAAAGAAGGTTTGTATTTTGTCATCTCTGTATTGAATGCCCTTAATCCCATATGTCTTCTTAAACCTTTCCTGGTTAGCTTTTTATATTTGTTTTTGAAGGTATTCTGACTCCTACCTGTTGCTTGAACGGCAGTCAGTAGGTCAGCCTATTCCCTCTCTGTCTTCTGCTGATTTTGTCGTGTGATTTCTGCTCACATCAGGAGGCAGGCCCACACGCCGAGTCCCCAGGTGCCTGTCCGAGTCCCTGGACTCAGCCTCACACGTCAGGCTTCCCCACGTCTGAAGGGCCGTGGCATTCCTTGTTCCTGCACATTCAGATTGTGGTTTTAGACACACGAAGGAGGGATGGACTGAACAGAAAACCCTGGGCCACACCTTCCCTCCCGTCCTGAGGACAGCTCCCCGCCACCTCGCTTTGCCTGACACTGCTCAGACTTACCTGGAGGCAACAGGGGAATTCCTCTCTTGTTGTTAAAGACTCTTGGTTTCATTGGGGTTTGTCTTTATGCTGATCTAGTTCCGGTGTGTGGGAACCAGGTCTCCTCTTATCTGTTTTTGGCTTATAGTTTTAAGTTTTAGCTGTCCGCCATTGCTGTGGTTTTCTATTTCAGTATTCTTTATCTTTATCTTCCATTTCAACAACTTTCTCTTAACACTTTTTTATTATTTAATTTTCTTAATCTTCACTTTCTTGTCTCTTTTCCTACGTCTCTTCAGTGACCCTTATTTGTATTCAGATCTGTTTTCCCTGGAGAACTTTCTAATTTCATCTTCACTTCACATAGTTTTGCCTTTTTCTTCTATTTCTTTTCTGAATTCAGTCAACTCTCTCTTATTTAAAAGGTTTATTGGGGTATAATTCATATAATTCACCTGTTAAAATGTGCAGCTCAGTGCATTTTAGCACATTCACGGGGATGCACAGCCATCACCACCATCTGAGGTTTCGGAAGAGCTTCACCTCCCCGAGAAGCCCACCTGCGGTCACGCCCCCTGCCCCGGGCCTCCCCAGCCCAGGCTGATCCTCCTCCTCCCAGTCTCCTGTCTGTCCTTTCTGCACGGGTCCAGCTCTGTTAGTTATGGAATTTCTGGTTCATGATGGCCTCCTCTGTTCTCAAGCCCTGTGGAGGACGTGTGATTTCACTTGGGGAGTTGTTCACAGAATTTTTTCTTTTTTTTTTACTTGTTAATTCTTCTTTTTATTTTTACACAGCATGGCAAAATGAGGAAACAGCTGACAAGAGAATTTTTTCTCCTTCATGATTTTTGATGGTGGTCTTTTTATTTGGGGTGAATGTCTGTTCACAGAAGTGTTTGTTTTCTGTGTCTTCTCAAGCTGGCTTTGTATGGCCTCTGTTCACAGGATTCCTACCCCAAGGTCGCCGCCTCTGTGACCCCTCTGTGACCCCAGCGTTGAGGGCAGGAAGGGGAGGAGAGTGTGTTCCCCCTCCTGTTTCCTTTCGTCCCACAGGACCCTCATCCCCTTCTCCACACCTCCGAGGGCGAGGGCACACGCCCTTCAACCACATTCTCATGCCCCAAGGGCCCCCAAGGCAGGGGGTTGCTCCCCCAAGTCTCCTCAGGCCCCTGTTTCCATGCAGGCCTGGGGCTCAGCACCTGGTCTTCCACCTCCTCTGGTTAAATTCTCAGTTGTCTCTTTGCCAGAAATAAGGAAACTCTGGGGTTGAGTTCCTACTGGTCATGAGCGGAGAGGACATCGTCTCTCCTTCCTAAATCTATAAAGCGCAGGGTTACAATGTCTCTCGAAAGGTGCCTTTGAAAATGCAGAAAATTAGAAAAAGGAAAAACATACAAATCACCTGTGAGCCCATCACCACACGTCTGCTCTGAACTTTTGTGTGGCATCCTTTTGTCTTTCTTTTACTGTGGACAACTTTTAGCTGAGCTGCAAACAGGTTTTTTGTGTTTTGTTTTTTTTTTAAATTTGGGCTGCACTGGGTCTTCATTGCTGCTCACCAGCTTTCTCCAGTTGCGGCTGGTGGGTGTTGCTCTCTAGTTGCAGTGCCCATGCAAACACAATTGTGAAAGCTGACTTTTAACATTTTGGTATAAATCCTTTTATGACCTGTGGTCTTTGTGAAAACACTAGAGGCACCACAGTGGTCCATCAAGTCACGGAATGACTCAACCAGCTGACGCTGGGAGTGAGGCCGTTGCTGTGTTTCCCGCGTCAGTTTCCCATGCGGTCTGCTGCCCTGAGACCCCCTGGCGGCGAGTCCCCGGGCAGGGGTGGCTTTGCGTGGAGACCGACGCGGTGCTCCGCGTGGCAGCTCAGGAGTTGAGAGCCCAGCAGGCTGCCCCCGGGGTGGCTTTCAGGCCTGAGCCAGGAGGTGGCAGAATTCATGGCCGGGTGATCACAGACCCCAGAGGCTGGGTGCTTAGGGCCTAGTCAGGAGATACACTTGGGCTGGCCAAAAGGAGCCAGGAGTCCCCTCTCCCCGCAAGGGTGGCGGCCATGGGGCTCTACCAGGGCATCAAGACCTCAGAGGCCAGCCGTGCCGCCTTCCCCTCAGGATGGGTGAGCTGGGCGAGCAACTGTGGCTCTGCCGGGATCAGTCGGCCCCGCCGTGGTGCTGGCACTGCCTTGGCCTGACCTTGGGCTGCAGAGCCGGCTAAAGGGGCAGAACAGGCTGGGGCCGGCGCACAGCAGTCTCTGGGCTGTGGGGAAACCAGCATCTGCCCAGAGCAGGGGTCCTGGCAGCGTGCCCGGCTATCGCCGGGCTCTGCTCGCCAGACACACCGTGTGTGACCTCCTGTCCAGACCCTCTGCTCTCTGGCTTTTCACCTTGAACTCACGGAAGTGAAGGAGCTGCGATTGTTATCCCCGTCAGGACTGAGGTGCCCCGGACTGGCCAGCAGGGCAGCTGAGACCCCGCCGGCCGGCCCTGATCTGAGCCCTTCTCCAGACGAGGGTGGGCGGCCTGGGTTCTCACGGGACAGGAGGACCCTGTGGGATACTGCGGACCCTCGGAGCAGCGTGCCTGTCAACAGGGAGGGGGCAGTGGGGTCCAGGGTTCAGTTGGAGGCCATGAGTGAGAGCGACGACAGGACTTGGGTCTACTCCTCAGGCACCTTCTTGTCCTGGAGCCGGCTCTTATGGTCACGTTTGCCGAGCTCTGGCCGTGAGCTGGGGGCTGCAGTTGGCCGTGTTTTTTTCCAGCTGAGGCCTCACCGGTCAGGCTGGGCTTGAGCGCAGGGTCCTCGGGCCGACCCCCATCTCCCATTGCCTGAACCAAGGCTCTGTTCTGAGTGGACACATGTTCCTTCATCCTGCAGGGTGTCCCTGAGGACCTGCTGTTCTTCTACGAGCATCTGAGGAAGGGCGGCGGGGTCGTCCGTGTGGACCAGAGCCTCCTCCTCTACCGCTACCACCCCAGCGCAGCCACACACTCCGTCCTCGAGTACGCAGGTCCTGGGGTCTGGAACGGATGGGGCGGGGGGACCCAGTCAGGTCTGTGCCCCAGGGTGGGGGCCTGGGGGTGTGGCTGACACCAGGGCACACGGCTCATGGCCTCCCAGGAGGGAGGTCGTCCTCAGTCTGTGGACCAGCGTGTTCCTTGGGATCAGGGCTAAGTGTCTGTCCTCACTTTTATTATTTATTTCCGCTGCTCTGGGTCTTTGCTGCTGCACAGGCTGTCTGTAGTTGCGGCGAGCAGGGCCTGCTCTCTAGTTGCTCCTCATTGTGGTGGCTTCTCTCGTTGCGGAGCGCAGGCTCTAGGCGCTTGGACTTCAGTAGTTGCAGCTCAAAGTCTCTAGAGCATGAGCTCAGTAGTTGTGACATGGGGCTTAGTTGCTCTGTGGCATGTGGGATCTTAGTTCCTGGACTGGGGATCGAACCCGTGTCCCCTGCATTGGCAGGCAGATTCTTAACCGCTGGACCATGGCTCATGGACCATGTGGGTTTGATTCCCTGGGTATCAAAATCTTCTGATACCCATGGACAGAGGAGCCTGGCAGGCTACAGTCCAAAGGGTCGGACACAACTGAGCACCTAAGCACACACAGAATTCACATGTCGATGTTGTCTGGGGGTCTTATTCTCACTTGATTTGAGCTGAAAGGACTCAGAATGAGCCCAGCCACCACTGATGTGATTACAGCTGGGCTGGGGGCATCCTCTTCCTTCTCTGCCCACCAAGGGGAGGGTGGCTGGGGCAGAGGTTGGGTCGTCCCCTACACGGGGCATCGCCAAGGCTGGCCCCCTCCTTCTCATGGCTCATGGTCTCCCACGTTCCAAAGCTGGAGGTCGACTGTCAGGGGCAGGGCAGGGGAGGTGCCCAAAGTGCATGCCGGGTGAAGACAAGGGAGCTGTGTGGTTTCCTTTCTTTAGTTTGAACTCTGTGCATGTGCACATGTATGTTTGTGCACATGTGTGTGGGTGTTTTATTTCAAGCAACCACAAGTGCGTAGACCCTCGGTGCTACCATGATGCTGCTCACTTGGGGATGGAAAGGACTGGAGCCCTGAAACAGATCTGTGATCAGGCCATCTTCTGAGTGGAAAGAGCATGATGCAAAGACATGCATTTGAGTTTTTGCACACAGAAGAGACTCTGTTCTTCCCCAGAGGGTGAGACTCATTGGAAGGTGTGGCCTCTCAGCTGCTGACCAGAGAGGTCTCCTGTCCACTGTCACAGCAGGTGTGATGCTGACTGGAGCATGTGTCGTGGGGGGATCGCAGATTGCAGTATCCGTATTCATTTGGAAGATCTTTGAACTTTTGCACATGCGATATTCCTTACTGAAGCTTAGCTTCTTTGTTTTCCAGCTTTAAGCAAAAGAGCTTGATTTCTCTTGTCTTTTGTTAAATCTGAATTTTGATACAGTAGCTTTAGTGAAGCATCATAGGGAGTTTGTTGTCATGAACTTGACTCAATGTAAGTGCAGTTTGCATACATAAGGTAAAGGTCTGGGGGACATAAGAATCCTAAATGTGTATATCCTTAATCACAGAGTTTCAAAACATTCAAGGCAAAAACTGGTAGAAATAAAGGGAGAAGTAGACAAATCCATAGTTACAGTTGGAAAGTATAAATAATAATTAAAATTAGTAATTTTAAAACTTTTCATAAAGAAAAGCCAAGCCAGATGGCTTTACTGATATATTCTATCAAAAATATAAGGAAGACTAATACTAATTCCTTCAGGAAATAAAGAAGAGAAAGATCTATTGGATGTCAGGAGGGAGGAGCTTCACACTTACTCCCTAAGACCAGTATGACTCTGAAGTTTAAAATGCTACAAGAACAGCAATCAGAGCAGAAAAAGACATAAAAGGAATCCAAATAGGAAAAGAAGAAGTGAAACTCTCGCTGTTTGCAGATGACATGATCCTCTACATAGAAAACCCTAAAGACTCTTCCAGAAAATTACTAGAGCTAATTAATGAATATAGTAAAGTTGCAGGATATAAAATTAACACACAGAAATCCCTTGCATTCCTATACACTAACAATGAAAAAACAGAGAAATTAAGGAAACAATACCATTCACCATTGCAACAAAAAGAATAAAATACTTAGGAGTATATCTACCTAAAGAAACAAAAGACCTATACATAGAAAACTATAAAACACTGATGAAAGAAATCAAAGAGGACACAAACAGTTGGAGAAACATACCGTGTTCATGGATTGGAAGAATCAATATTGTCAAAATGGCCATTCTACCCAAAGCAATCTATAGATTCAATGCAATCCCTATCAAGCTACCAACGGTATTTTTCACAGAACTAGAACAAATAATTTCACAATTTGTATGGAAATACAAAAAACCTCGAATAGCCAAAGTAATCTTGAGAAAGAAGAATGGAACTGGAGGAATCAACCTGCCTGACTTCAGACTCTACTACAAAGCCACAGTCATCAAGACAGTATGGTACTGGCACAAAGACAGAAATATAGATCAATGGAACAGAATAGAAAGCCCAGAGATAAATCCACGAACCTATGGACACCTCATCTTTGACAAAGGAGGCAAGGACATACAATGGAAAAAGACAATCTCTTTAACAAGTGGTGCTGGGAAAACTGGCCAACCACTTGTAAAAGAATGAAACTAGAACAATTTCTAACACCATACACAAAAATAAACTCAAAATGGATTAAAGATCTAAATGTAAGACCAGAAACTATAAAACTCCTAGAGGAGAACATAGGCAAAACACTCTCCGACATAAATCTCAGCAAGATCTTCTATGACCCACCTCCCAGAATATTAGAAATAAAAGCAAAAATAAACAAATGGGACCTAATGAAAATTAAAAGCTTTTGCACAACAAAGGAAACTATAAGTAAGGTGAAAAGACAGCCCTCAGATTGGGAGAAAATAATAACAAATGAGGAAACAGACAAAGGATTAATCTCAAAAATATACAAGCAACTCCTGAAGCTCAATTCCAGAAAAATAAACGAACCAATCAAAAAATGGGCCAAAGAACTAAACAGACATTTCTCCAAAGAAGACATACAGATGGCTAACAAACACATGAAAAGATGCTCAACATCACTCATCATCAGAGAAATGCAAATCAAAACCACAATGAGGTACCATTACATGCCAGTCAGGATGGCTGCTATCCAAAAGTCTACAAGCAATAAATGCTGGAGAGGGTGTGGAGAAAAGGGAACCCTCTTACACTGTTGGTGGGAATGCAAACTAGTACAGCCACTATGGAAAACAGTGTGGAGATTTCTTAAAAAACTAGAAATAGAACTGCCATATGACCCAGCAATACCACTTCTGGGCATACACACTGAGGAATCCAGATCTGAAAGAGACACGTGCACCCCAATGTTCATTGCAGCACTGTTTATAATAGCCAGGACATGGAAGCAACCCAGATGCCCATCAGCAGATGAATGGATAAGGAAGCTGTGGTACATATACACCGTGGAATATTACTCAGCCGTTAAAAAGAATTCATTTGAATCACTTCTAATGAGATGGATGAAACTGGAGCCCATTATACAGAGTGAAGTAAGCCAGAAAGATAAAGAACATTACAGTATACTAACACATATATACGGAATTTAGATAGATGGTAGCGATAACCCTATATGCAAAACAGAAAAAGAGACACAGAAGTACAGAACAGACTTTTGAACTCTGGGGGAGAACGTGAGGGTGGGATGTTTTGAAAGAACAGCATGTATATTATCTATGGTAAAACAGACCACCAGCCCAGGTGGGATGCATGAGTCAAGTGCTCGGGCCTGGTGCACTGGGAGGACCCTGAGGAGTTGGGTGGAGAGGGAGGTGGGAGGGGGGAACGGGATGGGGAATACGTGTAACTATATGGCTGATTCATGTCAATGTATGACAAAACCCACTGAAATGTTGTGAAGTGATTGGCCTCCAACTAATAAAATAATATTAAAAAAAAAATGCTACAAGAATATTACAGGAAAATAAAATTACAGACCAATATCCCTTATGAGAATAGGTGTGAAAAATCATTCACAAAATATTGCCAAGTCAAATTCAGAAATATATATGAAAGGATAATACATCATGAATATAAGTCTGGTTTAACTCTCCAAAATCAATTAGCATGATTTACTACAGTAACAGAATAAAGGATAAAAATCACACAGCCCAACAGATGCAGAAAAAGCATTTAACAAAATTTAATATCCATTTATGGTTTTTAAAACAATCTCCGCAAACTAGAAGTAGAAGGAAACTTTCTCAGTCTGATAGTATCTACACAAACCTATAATTAACCTCATATTTAATAATTAAAGACTGAAAGTATTCCCTTCTAAGATCAGGAGGAAGCGATCTCCTGATTGTTCCTTTCACTACTTCTGTTCAACATAGTAAGGGAAGTCAGTGCAATAAGGTCAGGAGAAGAAAAGATACAAGCATAAGAAAGTAGAAGGAAAACTAGCATCATTTGTAACAATAGATGGCATAATTGTGTTTCATAGGAAATCAAAACCAATAATATAGTGAGTTTTACAGGATACAAGTTTATAGACTTGCAATAAAACAATTGAAAAAAAAACGTAGTTTAAAAAATGTACAATGGCATCAATAATAAAATATTTTTAAGTGTAACAAAGTGTATCTCTAACTGCTAAAATCCATTCCAGAAAATGCTAAGGGAAATTAAAACCTATAAAATAGATCGACGGAGAGCGATACCACATTCATGGATTGGAAGATTCATTATGTATATTTTTAAATTAATTTATTTTTGGTCGTGGTTGCTGCCTGCAGGCTTTATCTAGTTATGGCAGGCGGGGGCTGCTCTCTAGTTGCCGTGCACAGATTTCTTATTGCAGTCGCTTCTCGTTGCAGTGCATGGGCTCTGAGACACACAGGATTCAGTAGTTGAGGGCATGGACTCAGTAGTTGCTGTCTGTACCATCTAGAGCTCAGCCCAGTAGTTGTGGTGCATAGGCGTAGTTGCCCCGCGGCCTATGGAATCTTCCCAGACCAGGGATCGAACCTGTGTCCCTGCGTCGGATTCTTAACCACTGAACCACCAGGGAAATCCCAAGACTCAGTATTGTTAACATCAGTTCAGCCCAAATTGATCTGTAGATTCAGTACAATCCCTGTAAAAGTCCCAGCTGGCTTCTTTGTAGAAATTCACAAAAAATCAGAGGACCCAGAGTGGCCTAAATAATCTTGAAAAGAACAAAATTTGAGGATCCATTGTGCCTGATTTTAAGGCTTACTCTGAAGCTACACCAATCAGGAAAATGTATTGGTTGCATAAATGCAGAAATACATATCAGTGAAGCAGAGCAGACAGTCCAGAAATAGACTCACAACTGTTTTTCAACCAAGTCTCCAAAGGCATTCAATGGGGAAAAAAAAATATTTTGAACAAATGGATATGCATATGGAAAAAAAACTCACCCCCTTATTGAAGAATTAATTCTAGATGGCTTAAATGTAAAAGTAGAAGCAGTTAAATGATAAAACTTCTAGAAGAAAACATCAGGGAATATCTTCACAACTTTGGGATAGGCAAACATTTATTAGAGAGGACACCAGACTCTGTAGCCATTTAAAACTTGACAAATCAAACTTCAAAATTAAAAACTTTTTGCTCCTAAAAAGACACCATTAGGAAAATGAGTAGACAAACCACAGACTGGAAGAAAATATTCACAATTTATGTATGTTACAGAGGATAAGTATAGAGAATATATTAAGAAGCTCTACCACCCAAAAATAAAATCTAATAAAAATAAGCAAAATTCTTGAATGGACATAACACTTCACAAATAATATATAAATGGTCAATTAGTCCATGAAAAAGGTTTCATCATTATTATCAGAGAAATGCAAAGTAACCTCTGCACACCCACTGAAAGGGTTAAAAGTAATGTCTGCAGTTCTAAATCATGGGGAGGATGTGGACCCACCAGCCACACATTCATTGTTCTTGGGAGTGTAAACATGGTGCGTCCTCTCTCGAAAGTTGTTGGACCTTATTTTATTAATTAAACTGATACCTGCCCCGTGACCCAGCAATTCTGTGTCTAGGTGTTTATCCACGAGATATGAATGCATTGCTCAACATTTCTCTATTAGCAGTCAAGAGCGGGTGCAACCCAGATGCCCGTCAGCAGGTGATTGATAAACACTGCTGTAATGGAGCATTGCTCAACATGAGAACAAACAGCTGATACCTGCAAGAACAGAGCTAATGTCTCTCTCTCTATATATATATATGACTAGTAAGAGAAACCAGATACAAAAGCACACATACTGTGGCTTCCGCTAATTCCACAGGCTGAACTAGTCCACAGTGACAGAAACGAGACTGCTTTTCTCAGGGGAAGAAGGTACCAGAAACTTTCTGGGGTGATGGAAGTGCCCCACCTCTTGATAGGGGTGGGGGTTACCTGGATACATGTGTTTGTCATAACCACCTGACTTGTATGTACACCTAAGCCCCTTGCTCTTATTCTATGTGAATTTCATTAAAAATTATCAAACTGTCCGGCAAGTATATCTTCAGGGAAGTAACTACTTTCCCACCACCCATAAACGGAGTTGGAAACTCTGGGTGAATAAAATGCAAAGACAGTTCTTCTGGACACAAGTCTTCTGCGGAGCTGAGAAGTGCTTGGACACCTAAGATGCTCTGCAGGGCTGAGAGATGCCTAGACCTCTAGGATCTCTTCCATTGTCTCCTGAGGTTTCACGTACATGTGTCCTCACACTGAGCTCCTGTGAAGCAGGGTGATGTGAAGGTGGGTCTGTGACGCCCCGGTGGTGACCTGCCGCGGCTCGCCCATAGTGTGGAGGGTGCTCATGTATCTGGGGGGGCCAGGTATCCGGCCAGATGGCTGGTGCCACACACACCCTCATCCTGTTTTCATGCGATAAGTCTTTTATGCTGGGACTCTTCTCTTTTTGCAGTGTGAGGCTTTGCCACCCACAGTGTAAAAGGTGATCTCATGTTAGTTTCTGTGTCGGATTAAAGTCTTTGAGCGGCAAAACCTCACAGAGCAGCGAGTGCTAATTACAACTTCGGGCTTGTCGATAATTGAATTCCTTCAAAGTCTTTCTCCAAAAGCCCTGTGAGAGGCTCCCTGAATCTTGTCCTTTACATTTTAAATTGAGAATGATCAACATTTATATCATTTAACAGTTTCACTATGAAATACTTCCAACAGCCAGAAGGGCTGGAGGAATCATCTTTAAGATGAAGTTACCCATTTCCCCAAATCTGCATCTCCCAGGTTCCATTTCCTGGTGTCTCAAGTTTATTTGCCATAGGATCCATTTCTTTATACTCTGACCACATGTGATGTCCTCTAAACAGTATACTTTCCCTCTTTAAAAACGTAATGTTGGTGGTACATTCTGCCTCATTCTTTCTGAAAGTGGCAAGTGGCAGTTGCTGGACACCAGGGCGGCTGAGTCTTCCTTGGGCTCCCCCAGTTCTGTGCCTGGTGTCCCCCACACTTCCTGAGCACGTGGACATGAGCTGGGCATGTCCGAGGGTCCAGGTGGGGCAAGGAGTGTGACCTTGTCGTCTGGGCTTCTGGGTTCAGTCGCTCAGCCAACAGCTGGAGCGCTGCAGCTCCCCTGCCCCCGCCCACCCGAGCCCCAGACCAGCGGGACTTGTGGGGCAGACTCCCGGTTGGGGAGGAAGGCCTGGGGCATCAGAGGCCCTGCCCTCCTGGCTCTCACCCCTCACCCACCCCTCACCCCCGCAGGACCACCATCTGGGCCCACCGCGTCCGCTTCCTGGAAGAGCGGGCCCTGCCCCACTGGGCGACCTTCACCATCTGGAACGCGGGCCGGCAGGGCCGCCGGCTGTACCGCAGCTTGACGGCGGGCTCCAGGCGCAAGGTGGGGCCCCGCCCCTGCACCAGCCCTGCCCCAGCCCCAGCCCACCCTGCCCCACCCCCCACCCCACCCCTGCCCGCCGGCCGCACTGCCCCCGCTGCCCCTGAGGCTGTGTCCTATGTCCTTCCCAGGTGGCTGCCTTCTGCGACGTGGACGAGAACAAGATCAGAAAAGGCTTCTACTGCTACGAGGACTCTCAGGTGTGGGCCCCCACCCGGGAGCCGCTCACACCACACCTGACCCACCTCTGGGTGCTATCCCAGGCCTTTTGAGTAGACACTACCCAGAACCTTCCTCCTGGGGAAAGGCCATCTGAGCCCAGATAGCTGCCAGGCTTGGCAGAGGCAGCCCCCAGGCTCCCGGAGTCTCTTGGACCCCAGAGGGCCCCTGTGCCAGCCCCCCGCTACCCCCAGCCCCACTGGAGATGCTGTTCACAGGCCTGGGTCTGTCCACTGCCTGCCTCGGGAGTCCTGGGGTCGCTGTTGATGGCCGGGCCGGGGTGTTGGAGAGCAGGTCCAGTCTTGGGTCTGGCTGTGGCCCTGGTGCCCATCTGAGGGCATCAATCTGTGAGCAGGGCGGACGTGGGGGAGCAGGGAGCAGCATGGGGCAGCCCGCGACCCTTCCCTCCTGCCAGGAAAGGCCCAAGCCCCGGATCCCAGTCCTGCACTTCCGAGCTGCAAGGCCACCCTTTGTCATCTGCGTGAAGCTGGTGAGTATCAGCTCTCTCTCCGCGTGTGGCTAGGACAGCCCCAGGGTCAGGCAGCACGTCGTGTCCACCAGGAGGGCATGGGCTGGGATGGCAGGTGGCGACCACCGCTCTGGGGGTGGGGGGCAGGAGGGTGGCCTGCACGGGGGCCACCTCCAGCCAGGCCCGGGGTGCCAGGGAGGCGGCGGCGCCCCATAGAGCGGGCTGCATTTCCCCTGACAGCTGCAGGGGACGAGGCCGCCCAGCTGCAGCTGTGTGGCCCTGTGCGCCTGTGCCCACTGGGTGGCCAGTGTCCTGGCGCTTTTCTCCATCACACCCTCGCCGTTTCTCCCTATTTGTGGCCGCACGGGACAGGTGCCTGCTTCTCGGCTCCAGACTGGACACTGGGGTCCCGCAGGGAGGCTATGAGCTGGGTCCTTGAACTACGCTCTCCTCATGGGGGTCTCGTTCCCAGTGTGCGAGTTTCCATCACGAAGCCCGCTGGTGGGCCCTGGCGAAGGCAACCTTCTCTTGGCCTTGGAGCCCTCGGCCAGCTGGCCTGCCCGTCTCTTCTCCTTGGTTTCCAGGAGCCTGGCATCGACAGGTGCTGGCCCTTGGTCAACTAGTGTTCAGCACGTTTTCTCTGAACAACAAGACAAGTTGTGACTTGTCTTTTCACAGGTTCTTCCCAGAAAAACTTACTTTTAACACAGTACATTTATCAGCTTTTCTCTCATGATGAACACTTCTAGTGTCCTCCCATTTGGGGAATTCCTCCTTGTGGTCAGAAAGATAGTCACAAATGCAAGTGTAAAGTGTCCTTAACCCACCTGGACTGTGGGGCCAGTCCTGTGGGCTCGCTTAGGGCGAGGCTGCCCCAAAGTGTCCCCGGGAGGTGCCGGTGGTGGGTGAGTGAGCAGGGCCCCGTGCTGTGCCCTGGGGACGGGGTGTGGTGACAGATGTGCACACAGATGGCTGCTTCCAGCAGCTTCCAGCCTCTGAGGTTGGAGCTTCAGTAACCAGGGTGCCAGGCCAGAGGCCTTCCTGCAGGCAGTGGCTTTTGCAGAAGGAAGGCAGTTAGGCAACAGTTAGGCAACAGCAGCAGGAAAGCGAGCAGGACCCGCCTCTCACTCCCACCTCAAGTGCAGACACTAGCTGAGTCTTGGGCTCAGGGAGCCCGTGGGCCCCGCACACACTTTCACAGCAAAGGTGGCCCGCTCTGCGTGTACACAGTGGACAAGCCTGTGGAGGGCATCGGAGAAAGGAGAGCCCTTCACTGGTGACTGATTTGAAGATCCCAGGCCCCCTCCTGTACCTCCTTCTGCACTAGCGTCACTCACAGCTTCTGAGTGCAGTCTCCTGTGTGGTCCAGGGGTCCCCCAGACCGGCCAGGCAGCCCATGTGGACGGGGGATGGGGCTTCCTTGAGGCCGTGCTCCTTCAGGGCTCAAGCTGACGCGGTATGGGGGGTGTCGCAGCGTGTTGGTCAGGCGGGGGGTCGCGTGCGGGGCCGGAGCACAGGCTGGGCATCCCTCTTCTTCCCGTCACTCGAGGCACCGCTGTGGGAGAGCAGGTGTGAGGACAGGCTGAGCCCAGGAGCCTGGCGCAGGGAGTGGCCTCAGAGCGCCAGCCAGTCCCACGTGGCCAGGCGCAGCCCTGGGCTCCAGCCCCACAGAAGCCGCGAGGCAATAGAGGTGTGCTTCCCACTGCTCAGTCGGTGACTTTGCACCACGGCTGAGCTGAACACGTGGACCAGAACAGAACTGCAGGGGCACAACAGGCTTTGTCAGTCTGAACAAGGCCACGTGAACTGATTTCCACGTGGACGTGTTTTCACTTCTCTCAGACACAGACCTGCGGCGGAATCGCTGGTCTTAGGGCATCTCACGCTCCACCCATCACCCAGAGGTCCCAGTTCCTTATGTCCTCACCCACCTCGTGATGTGTGTCTGTTCATCACGGGCGTCCTGGTGGGTGACATGGCTCTCGTGGTGGTTTCGGTTTGCATCTGACACCTGAGGACTCAGACGTGGGCTTGTTAGACATTTCTCTGTCTCCTCTGAAGAATTGTCTGTTCAAGTCCTTTGCCCATTTTCTGAGCAAGTTGCCTTTTAATAGAGTCTTGAGAATTCTCAGTATTTCTAGATTCAAGTCCCCAGTCAGATGCTTTGGCACAAGTTTTTTCCTATCCTGTGAGCTGTCTTTTTCACTCTCTTAATGGTGTCCGTTGGTGCACAGAAATGCTTAACTTTGACAAAGTCCATTTTATCAGTTTTTAAAGAATACTATTTATTTCTGGCTGGGTGTGGTCTTGCTTGTAGCCCGTGGGATCTCTTGCGGTGGTGCCTGGGCTCAGCAGCTGCAGCAGGCAGGCTTCGTCGCCCCACGACCTTAGTTCCCCGACTAGGCACTGAACTCAGGTCCCCTGCATTGGAAGGCAGTTTCTCAACCACTGGACCACCCAGGATGTCCCCATTTTATCTATTTTAAATTTGACTGCTCCTGTTTTGGTGTCACTGCTAGGAAAATAGCACCCAGTCAGGGGTCATGAAGATTTACCCCTGTGCTTGCTTCTAAGAGTTTTATGCTTTCTGTTCCTTCATTTAGGTCTTGGACCCATTTTGAGTTGACGTTTGCATGTGGGGTCGGTAGGGGCCAGTTTCATGCTTTTGCAGGTGGCTGTGCTGTGACAGGCCCAGGGCCAGGTGGCCAGATGGCTCCGGTCCCAACCTGTCACCCTGAGGTTTTCTTGTTAGACTCTTTGCCAGGTTGAACCTGCATTAACTGTCGCTATATAGCAAACTACAAACTTAGCTTCAAACAACACACATTTATCACTACCTCACGTTTCTGCGGGTCAGAGGTCCAGGCACCACAGGTGGGTTTCAGCTTCAGCTGAGTGGTGGAGTCTGCCAGGGACGCGTCTCATCGGGAGGCTCGTGTGTAGCAGGTTTGCTTCCAGACTCTCGTGGTCACTAGCAGCAGTCAGAGCCCAAGGATGTTGGCCAAGGGCCTCAGTGCTTTGCTGGCTGTTTGCCACCCGCCCCCACTCCCCCCATGATGGCAGCTTATTCTGCAAAAGCCAACAAGGGGCTGGGTCTGTAGCAAGACGCCCCTCACAGTAACGCATGACCTAACCATGGGGGTGACATCCTAGAAGCAGGGGTTCCACAGGATGCCGGCGCTGTGAGGCGGGGTCATGGCCGTCTGGGGCCCGGCTGACATCCTAGGAGCAGGGGTTCCACGGGGTGCAGGCACTGAGTCAGGGTCATGGCTTTCTGGGGTCTGTCTGCCACAAGGACAGACTCACTGCTCCTGTGGCCCTCGCCCACCTGGTCTTGCATTTCCTGGTTTGGAAGCAGTTTCCTGAGAGGCCGAGATAAGCGATGTTCTAAGTTGCCAGGGACATTGGATGAATGATGATGGGGTTGCAAGGAGCAGTTGTAATGTGAAAATTTAAAGTATACACAGATGATACCTAACTTTTCAAAGAAGGTGGGCTCTCTTAAGGGTCTGCTTCTCAGGAACCTAAAATAGTCATGAAGCAGACAGCCCCACCCATGCAGACCTTGGCTGGGGAGCAGACGTTGGGCGGGGAGGGGGTACCTTTCCCGTTCCGTCACCTGCTCCATGCCTTTGGAGGGTCCAGAGGTAGAAATGCAAACACAAACGTGACCTTTTTTTTTTTTTGGGTCACACCACACCACATGGTATGCAGGGTCTTCCTCAACCAGGGATCAAACCCTTGCCCCCTGCATGGGAAATGCGGGCTGTTAATCACTGGACCGCCAGGGGAGTGTGTGTGTGTGTTTTAAACCAACATCAGCATGTCATCCATACTTATTCTATATTTTGCTTTTTCACCTAATGGTATATCTTGGAGTTAATTCCATATAAATCCACTGGCGCCACCTAACTCTGTTGTTCTTACCTTCATCGTGAAGGGAGCTTTCCGACACATTTCGGCCAAAACAGTGAGCCCCCGCTGCTGTCCTCTGAGCCCCAACTCCCCCAACCTGTGATCAAGGCAGATTCTAGCCTTGTTTCTTCATCATTGTTTCCTTAAAAGATTAAAAGCTTAAAAAAACTACCCAAACAACACTATCTCACCCCAAATATCCAGATATCCCATCAGTGTTGAAATCTGCCTTGTAGGTGTGTTTTATCTTTTCACGCTTGTGTGCTAGAATGCAGACCCGAGGTAACCTCCGTCTCCCTTGCTTTCTTGCGACCTGTTTGTTGACGAAACCGGCTTGTGGTGTAACATGTTTCTAGGGGCTCAGGTCCAGGGTTCCTTATGCTGGCAGGAATGCCTCCACCGCTGGCTGGCGGAGCTTCTGAGGGAATCACGTCCCTCGTC
This sequence comes from Muntiacus reevesi, assembly GCF_963930625.1. Taxonomy (NCBI): domain Eukaryota; kingdom Metazoa; phylum Chordata; class Mammalia; order Artiodactyla; family Cervidae; genus Muntiacus; species Muntiacus reevesi. The sequence goes on along the minus strand of NC_089266.1, from coordinate 12,940,666 downwards.
CTAAAAATATTTGCATCCCACTCAATTATACGGCCACTCCAGTACTCTTGCCTGGAAAATCCCATGGATGAAGGAGCCTGGTAGGCTGCAGTCCATGGGGTCACTAAGAGTCGGACACAACTGAGCGCCTTCACTTTCACTTTTCACTTTCATGCACTGGAGAAGGAAATGGCAACCCACTCCAGTGTTCTTGCCTGGAGAATCCTGGACGGGGGAGTCTGGTGGGCTGCCGTCTATGGGATCACACAGAGTCGGACATGACTGAAGTGACTTAGCAGCAGCAGCAGCAATTAAATGGATGTTTCATACATTTATTATCCAGATATTATCTATTATTATCTTACAGAAAATGTACAGAATGTAACATCTTGCAGAAAAACCCCAATGACCTTTCTGGCCAACCCAATACTTACTGATGTAGCTTCAGGCCATTTTTACTCTTTGCTGTTAGAAATAATGCTGCGTATCTTTATATATGCATAATTTTGCTCAAGTGGCTACACGCTTGGGAGAAATGTTTGAGAGGTGCTGGTCAAAGAGCATGCCCGCCATCAGCCATGAGACCAGCCATTCTGTCCCTGGAGGCTGAGCCAGTTTACACCTCCACCAGTGACCCTTCTCCAGTGGGACCAGATGCACCACCTTTGCAAGCTGCTGGTGAAAAATAGTAAGGTTATGGTTCCAACTGGCAATGTCATGTTGTAGGTAAGGGAGGGCGTCTCTTCACATATTTGTAATCGTCTTTATTTCCTTTTTGGTAAATTATCCTTTTCATTGGCCCATTTCTCTGTTGGTCTCAGTATTTTTCTTTATATAGTAACAAAAACAAACTACTATCTGTGAAGTGTTGCAAATTTTTCTGTGCCATTTGACTAAATTTGTATCTTTTGCCACTTGGAAATTTTTTATTCAGGTATAGTCAAAATAATTTTTCCTTTTAAGGCTTTTAGAGGTTTTATTCATTCTAAGACAATCATTCCTCATTATGAAATTTTATAAAAACATTAAGTCTGGTCCTCAGACTCTGGTTTTTTCCTTATATTTTCGATACAACTGGAATTTATTTTGTTATAGACTTTTTCTTTCCATTAGGATCCTCAGTTGTCCCAGCATGGTTTGGTGAGATGTCCATGTCTTTGCCTGTCAGAAAGTGCCATCTTTGTGTGTTAGGTATGAATGTGTATTTGGAGCTACTTCTGGAGTCCTGGCCTTTTTCTACTGATCTGTCTGCTTTGCATCATTACTGACTGTAGCTTTATGATGTTCACCACTGAGTGAAGCTAGTCTTCCTTCATTATTCTTTTTAGAACTTTTCTCACATTTCTTCTGTTTACTCTGAGGCTGTGCCGGGTGTCAGTTGCGGCACGTGGGATCTAGTTGCCTGACCAAGGATCAAACCCAGGACACCTGTATTGGGAGTGTGGAGTCTTAGCCACTGTACCATCAGGGAAGTCCCTCTCACATTTTTCTTTGATAAACTTTATTGTGAATTCCTCACACCTTTAGGAAATGGCCCAAGCGTGGCCTATCAGCTGCGTCTGTAAACATAGTTTTACCAGAACAGAGGCAACAAAGGGGTAAATACGAACCACCTGCCCTTTAGGAAACTGCAGCATTTGTTCCAGAACCTGCCGCAGTTTAACAGATGACAAGCCATCTCCCAGCACCGCCCGGTTCTGTGGTTCTGTACTTTCTCAGCTCGTCCTTCAGTCGGAGCGCGTGGTCCCGGCTTGTGTGATGGAGTTGGCTGTGTTCCCTGGGGTCCGGCCTCCACTTCACGCTAGAGGCCAGCTCTTCTCTTCCCGTCGGTGTTTCGGGATCCAGCCATGGGCGTCACACCAGAGCCTTGTGTGGAGGGTCCTGCCTGCTGTCCTCGGCTTGTGGGGTGGCCACGTCTTCTGCTTCGCTAGACAACGCCTAGGGAGTGGCCAGGGGACACACCTGGAGGCAGGGGGGTTCCGAGGCCCCACAACTAGACGGTGGGGTTCGTTTCCGTCTGATCATTGGCAGGGCTGAGACCTTTCCCACATCAGGTGTGTGGATTTCCTCCCCTGACGTTTCTGATCAGCTTGTCGACGCGATTGTGTGTCTCCTGACTTGCAGAAGTCCCCTGTGCCCTCTGGGTTCTCGCTCCTTGTTAGTTTTATGTCTGACCTTTCTGTTGTCTTACGGAGCTCTCTCCACTCATGGAAACATCTAACTTGATTAGTTTTGTGAAGTCAGTCCCCTCCCCAGGTCAGGGATGGGCCTGTCTGCCCGGTGGCTCCTCTATAAACCCAGGTCTGTGACTGGGCTGGCCCTGAACCCACAGGTCAATTTCCTTTGAAAATTCAGAGATAATGGGAGGAGAAAAGGGGGGCTGGGGACAGCAGGTAGAGGACAGAATGTGGAAATTCCAGTTGTTTTCCAGGTAGAATGGTTTCCATTCAAATACTTCTCGCAAAACTTAGGTAATAGCAGTAGTTGCAGAAACAGCCAAGGACAAGGAGGAGCCTCTGTGTGGGGTCCCAGGAGAGATGACACCCAACGGGAGGAACGTGGTGGTCAGCTCAGCCCTCCCAGGTCCTGCTGGAGATGCCCGGCTCTGCTGGTTATGGAGGCAGGAGGGGACCTGGCAGGTGGCGCTGGGACGAAGGACAGGGAGCCTGCAGGTGTTTCCCCAAACAGCGCAAGGGCGGGCTGGGGATCCATGAGGCAGCCCTGGTGCAGAGGCTCAGCCGAAGGGTTTCAGACCACTGGGTCCTGCACCAGAAAGGCCCCAGGGTGCCAGCAAGGTCCCAGGGTGGACGTGGGCAGAGCCTGCCTCCTGCAGGGCCACAGCTTGTCACAGCCATGGGGACAGGCCTGGAGTGGGGGGTAGGAGGGGCTCTGCCTGCAGCTGGTTGTGGAGTCACAGGCTCTGTCCCCAGGGCTGCCTCCCACCTGTGGCCCCTGCAGAGGGTGTGGGGCAGGGGGACATCTGAGAGACCCCAGGATCAAGTCAGGACTGGGAAGCTGAGTCTGCCCTGAACCCAGGCATGAGTGAACAGGATTGCCCATGTGAACCTCACCCAAGTCCCCGGGGTGGGTCAGCCACCTCCTGCAGCGGGGGGCCAAGGCCAGGGTGGGTGGAGGCCCCTCAGAGGACCCCCTGCCCCCATCTCCCTGGTGACCAGTGAGACAGTGGCCAGCGGATTCCTTTCGAGCCCCTCCCTCCTCTCAGCTGTGGAACAGAAGCTTGGGGTCCCGGGTGCAGGCTGGAGAGAGCCGACCTGTCGCCCCTCCCACAGGACCTCACGGGGGGCGTGTTTGAGGACAACCTGAGGTCGCTGAACCTGCAGGAGGGCCGGGACTTCCTTCACTTCAGCTGACAGACCCGTGGCAGCTGCTCCCAGGTACGTCCGAGGCCCCCAGCAGCTGCAGCCCAGGGCTGAGGCCAGCAGGGAAGGAGGGCCCTGGGGCCCCCACACGGGGAACATGCATGTGGGGGGTGGTGCCCAGACGCCCCACAAACTCCACTCACCAAGAGAGTGCTCAGTATTTTTACCAGGCATGTTTTATGTGTGGTCTACGCCCCACCATGTATTTGACACATGTCCACACGTGTGTACACACAGACCAAGGCCCGGAGCAGCTCCTCTGCTCAGTGCAAGGGCTTGGCTGCCCACCACGTGCTCCTCAGCCTCCCTCGCGTCATTGGCACCAGCAGCTTGTACTCGTCACTCCCGGCTCCCCAAGGCCATGATCCCCAGTGCCCGCCTCGTTCCCAGCTCTGGCCTCTGTGGAGTCTGGGCCACGTGTGGCTCTGTCTGTGTGGGGTCAGCCTGCATTAGAGACGTGGGGCTGGACGAGGCCCGGGGACAGAGGCTGTGCGCTGACGCTCCTCTGGTGGGGAGTCGGCCCCTCTGAGTGCGGCGGAGACCTGGGCAGGGGAGGGAGAGGCCCGCAGTGCCTGGCAGGGGCCGCGGGTGTGAGTGGGCATGGGAGCGCCTCTTTCTCTGGTCAGTCCTAAGTTGGAGGTGTGACCAGAGCTGGGGAAGGTGGCAGTTCTGACCACGTCCAGGCCACTGGGGGCCAGCGGCCACAGCAGTCCTGTGTTGAGAAATGGCCTGGCACTGCCCATTTGGTCTCTTGGTCTCAGGAGCCCAGTGGCTCTTCCCTGAAGGTGATGTTGGTGCCACTGGGCTTCTCCTATATCCAAGAAGAGATCATGGATGTGTTGAGTCGTTAGTGTCATCGATGCCGGAGTGAGTGATGACTCCCAGGGATGAGGGCCCTGCCCCTACAGTTCACCTGAACAAGGCAGTAACTCCCGGCTCCGAGGAGGGTCAAGGGGGCTTGAACAATCAGGAGTGGCTTCTTTGTGAAGCCACGTCTGGGTCAGAATTCCCAGCCTCGGTGATTAAAGCACTGGGGTCTCTGCGTGCAGAGGGTCTTGGGAGACCCTTCACAAAATAGAAAGGTGTCGATCAGAGGCAGAACTGGTGTTCTAGCCACAGGGCTCTAACACCTTCTAAAACTGTGTGTGTTTTCATACTGCTGCTACTGTTGTCAAAATTCTATGTGCTTTTGAAAATCCACAGAGTAGCTGTTGTTATTTTTGTTACACGGTCAGTTTTCAGGAATCTGCCTGAAGATGTTTTTGTCATCACAACTGGGAGGGGTACCCACCGGCGTCTAGGTTGTTGCTAAATATTCTGCAGCACAGAGGACAGTTCCCACAGCAGTGACTCGACTGGACTCGACAGTGTGAAGACGAGACCAGCCGTGTGCCGAGGAGGGTCGCTGTACCACAGGCACCTGGTCTGCGCTCACCAGGTGTGTCCAGCCGAGGCGGGCTGAGACCACCGCGGCCGCCACGCGTCCCACGAGAGGCAGTCCGTCCTGGCCCGACAGCTGCGCCTCACACGTTCTCACCCGTCCGTCCACACCTCTGCTGCGCCCGGACCTCACCCTCCCGGCTCTGAGACCGGCCACACCAGTGCCCAGGTGGGGAACCTTTACGCACACTGGCCTCTGGACAGGCCCGCGTGGGCGCCAGCCTGTGTGGAGAGAAGCCGCCTGTCTTTGCTTCACAAACCCTGAGTGTGTACCCCACTCTGAACAAATGGAAAAAGGGTACAGACCATGTGGTTCTTCCACTTCCTGGAGGTCACACGTTGGCACAGCAGTGAAGCTGCCGACCATACCCTGTTTCAGTCCGGGGTTTGAGCTACTGTCACAAGTCCCTGTGTGGGTGAAATTGGTCCCCGCAGCGTTCAAAAAAGTGTCAGCTCTGAACAAAACCACACAAAGGTAGGTAACTCGCGATTACTATGTGCACTGTATGCTAGAACAGGGTGAGGGAGGAAGACGCTCCCCACACGACCCCTCAACAGCCCTCTGCAAAAGGACCCGGAGAAGGCAGCCACTCTCAGCCCGAGGCATCGCGCTTTCTCTGCCCTGTGATCTGACATTAAATGTGAATCTCCTAGAGCTTGTCAGTGGGTTAGACCGAGCCCAGCAAGGCCACACCGGACGTGGTAACAGGACAGCCATGGGAGGCTGCAACCGGTCTTCCCAGGCCTGTGCTCCCAGAGCACCCCTCCCAGGGGCAGGGGTGGGTGGGGAGGGACCCTACACGCCCCTCTGGTTCCAGCTCCCCGACCAGACATCCCAGCCGGCACCAATGGCAGACACAGACGGGGAGCTGCTCAGCAGGTAATTTTATTAAACGCGGGTTGGGGATGAGGACAAAAGCACCGACAGGCCAGGGCACCCGGGCGCAGGACACATGTGAGGAGACGCCACCTCCAGGTAACAGACTCCGGGTCCCTTGTACGCACCAGCCAGGCCGCCATCCGTCCGCATCTTCCCTGGCAATGGTGCCCGGGCTTCTCCTGGCCAGGCAGGCACGAGCTCAGCTTCCAGGACCGGCCTCAGCGGACGGCAGGCTGCGGAGGACACGGGACGGGGTCAGCCGGTCAGTGCTGTCTCCCCAGCCGTCCCTGTGCCCCTTCCCCGAACGTGCCAGGAGCCCGTGGGCAGTGAGTGGGTGCGGAGCGTGACTGTGCTGTCCCCACAACTTCGCCATCTTTGCAACATTTTCCTAAAAATGTCGAGAGCACGTTTCCTCAGGAAGTCAGTGGTGTGCCTGGCCATCACACAAGGAGGCAGAATCAACACTCAGCCGGCCGTCATCAGCTGCCCCGCCTGAGGACCGACCAGTGCTGCCCCCGCCCCACATCTCAGGGGGTCCTGCGGGGCCCCCAGAGAAGACCAGGCAAGGGCCGTACCCTTGTACGGCAGGCGGTGGTGGGGGAGACTTCACCTCAGGAATAACTCCGCCGCAAAGAGAAGAAATGGAGAGTTAAAAGAGCACAGTGAACTGAAGGACAATGACGGGAGCAGTGGCTGAATGAAGGCACGCCACGACCGCCCGGGCCCTGGGAAGCGAGCGCAGCACAGCCCGAGCCCCCTGCGCGGTGCCGCCGTTCTGAGTGTGGCACATCGGGAAGGAACGCCGTCCTGATGGGCAGTCCCCGACAGAACAGCAGGAAAACTGCAGGACGTTAACAGAAGGGGAAGCGAAATGGTAAAAATGTCATTAACCACTGCAACCGCAGACAAGAAAGGAAAGAAGCAGGATTGAAGAGAAATCGGCAAACTAACCCAGTAAAGCCAAAATCACCTATTAAATCCAAGTGGATAAAACACTCAAGTTACCTATTTTTAATCCAGTTTAACCATTTTTGGTAAGACCTAGTTACTGTTTATAAGAAACTCAAATATAAGAACGTACATAAACACTAAGCAAAAACTCCACTGTGGCTCTCAACATCACACCAAGGAGACCTCAAGGCACGAAGCATCATCACAGATAAACGAGAATATTTCCACCAATGGTCAGTCTGCCAGGAAGATGTCACAGACTTAAAACATGCAGGCACCTGGAGCGAGTGAAAGCGGCTCAGTCGTGTCTGACTCTGCAACCCCGCTGACTGTAGCCCACCAGGCTTCTCTCTCCATGGGATTCTCCAGGCAAGAATACTGGAGTGGGCAGACTATCCCTTCTCCAGGGGATCTTAACAACCCAGGAATTGAACCAGTGTCTCCTGCATTGCAGGTGGATTCCTTACCAGCTGAGCTACAGGGAACACATCTTCAAATGCATCACAGAAGTTGAGAAAACTAAAAAAAGAAATTGAGATTTTTCTCAATCAACAAAATGCCACCGAAGTAGAGTCAGGCAGATTGGGGAGCCCTGTGCGGTGCATTTAAGAAAAACATGCACAGACTGAAAGTCAGTCACCTTTCTCAGCCCCCACCCCAAAGCTGGGAAACGGAAAGATCAGAAGATGAACTTAAATGGTGACTGACAAGCAGCTGGCGGCTGAGCATGATGGGGCACAAGCGCGAGAAGCCCTGGCGCCCTCTCCACGGAGCTCGCTCTCCCGTGTGGCTCCCGAGGACCAGGACCAGGAGCAGCTCTGCTGCAGCAAATGCCTCACACTTCGCTTACCTCGCTCCTGTTCCCCTGAAAGGCTGGTCTTAACAAAAACGTACAAAATACAAAAAGGCAAGAGAAAGCAGTCTGAAGAGACAGTGCAGGTGTAAGAACCAGACTCAGACTCAGAAATGGCAGAGATACTGCAACTATCAGACCAGGAACTTCAAACAGCTGGGATTACTACACCAAGGACTCTGGTGGACACAGTGGAAGCCACGGAAGGGCCAGAAGCCACCAAGTCTGTGAATGAAACAGATGCCTCCAATGGGCTCATCCAAAGGCCAGACATGGCCAAGGACATAATCAGTGAACTTGAAGACAGGTCACCAGAAACTTCCCAAACTGAAAGGCAAAGAGAAACAAAAATGGGGGGGAAAATCCAAGAACTGTGGGAGAAATACAAAAAGACATGGAACATCTCTGCTCCAAAAACCATAAAACACTGAGGGGTCCGTGGATGGAGACACCGTGTTCACAGTCAAGAAACTCAGAGCAGAAACGTCACTTCTCACCTAACAGACCTTCAGGCTGCAGGCAACCTCGGCCAAACTCCCAGTAAGTCTATCCTACAGGTGTGGTGGGGACCCGAGGGCTGGGAAGAGAAGACGACCATGAAGAAGGAAGAACCGTGAGACGGAGATAACTGGGCACCAGGACCCACTGTGAGATCCCAGACCCCTCCCACATCTCGAGGACTGAGAGCTGCCTCTGTGGCTGCAGGCTGGCTGGCTCATGGATGGACAATCTGGGAACAGAGCCACACGTATGGCCTGATGCCACCACGCAGCCAGGAGGGGGCTGATTAGGGAGATCATAGGTCCAAACGTAGAAAATAACACATCAAAGCTCTTAGGAAAAAGACTGTCAACCCTGGAGGAGGTCGAGATACCCAAGCAGGACCACGTTAAGTCGAAGGATGAGAAGGTCGTCCCTGGAGGAGGAGACACTTGCAGGACACACGTCTAGAAAAAGGCCCCTGAGGACAAAAGCAGAGAAAGACGGGCAACCTGGAGAGAACACAAGAGGTCCGACGTGCAAGGAAAGACAATGTCCAGAGACCTCAGATCTCAGACGAGCTCGTTCCCGTCACCAGGGAAACCAGGGAAAGCCCACCGCGGACAGCCACACAGCCCTGAGCGCGTGCGGGGGAGCGCTGGGCACTCTGGAGTCTGCTGTCACACTGCCCACCTGAGTCCTCTGCCTGGCGTGTCCACCGGAAATGGGAACTGTGCCCCAGCAGCCTGAGGCGCACGCCTGGGGTGGTCAGGGCAAAGACGGGGGCGCATGGAGACCTAGAGCTTCGACGCCACGCTCTCCTGCACACACGTCCCTCCTCAACCATCTCTCCAGAGCAAGGGTTCGTGCCCAAGGTCAGAGGACACAGCTGATGGGGACAGGGGGAGGGCACGCCCCTCCCCAGGGTCGCAGCTCCTGCAGGACCCACAGACTGAAAAGAAATAGAGCCCTTGATTCTCTGCCAGGAGCACAGAGAATAGTCTCAAGTCTCCCAAAGACACACTAGCTGCAAAAGCAGCTCGGGGCCCTCAATGTCAGGAAACCGCAGCTACGAGGCACACGCGCCATGGAGGACGGCGACCTTGGCGGGTGGACGGCACCGGCCCTGGGTGCGACAAAGTCCCGGAGTTGGACGGGTGTCTGGGGGCAACGGCACAGCGGAAGGCCGCTGTGCTGCTCTGAGGGCGTGAGACTGGGGTGCTCAGCGGGCCAGTCCTGGGTGCTGACGCGCCACAGGACACGAGACATGCTTGGCGGGGGGGCAGCGGCAGGAACACCGCCCATCGCGCAGGACGGCCCAGGGCTCAGGGGAGAGGCTAGGACGGGCAGGGGGTGGGGAGCAGGTCGGAGAGGAGAGGGTGGGCCTCAGCTCTGCCCCCATCCCACAGGCCTGCGGTGCTACCTCCTGGGGTCCTGAAAGCGATTGACGTGGAATGTGCGGCGCAGCCTGGAATGTTCTAGACCCTGGAGCTCAGAACAGGAGCTCACAGAGCCATGTCTGGAGGTCTCACAAGGAAGGGACCCCGGGGCCCCCAGGTGGCCTGAGGGGCAGGGGATACCTTGGGGACCAGCTGCGGCCTCGGCACGCCCAGGAGGTCACAGAGGTGGTTCCGCTGGGCTCTCACGACCGGGAGCTCGGCATCCCTGGGAGGAGAAGGCGGGAAGCAGCGTCAGTCATGGGGACGGTCCACGGGGTAAACCTGCCAAGATCTTCCTGGCGGGTGTGCAGAAACCCCCACGCCCGAGATGAGGTAGAAATCAGGGAAAAGGATGCCTCACCTGCACTCGCACAAGGCCTTGCTCCTGAATGCTTTCTCAGGGAACCCCAGAGGATAAGCTCCCCCAAACAGGGAGCCCCACCCAGGGGCCAGAGCCAGGAAATACCAAGACAGCAGGGAGATGGGGGCCAGGGCACAGATGAATTTTATTTCACTTTGAAAGCTGTTTACTTACAACTTTCATTAAAAATAAAAATTTAGCAACACCATAAAACCGGGCATGTTTTTTTTTGTAATAAGAAAAAAAAAGGTTATCCTTAAATCCTCTGGAATTTTTTAACAAAGGAATTCAGTTACGGGACAGGTTCCCCTCTGCCCTGAACTGTGAGAGGAGGAAGGCAGGTGTGGGGAGCTCAGGGGACCCTGGGGCCCGCCGGGCGCTGCTGGCTTCACGTTGCCCTCCCTTCACTGTCCTTCTCAAGCACGGAGGGCATGCCTCTGTGCTGTTATCACTGACAACATCACAGACAGACGTGTCCTCTCCAGCGCTTGCAGAGCAGAGGCGTCCCGTCTCCTGGGGCCATGCTTTCTGCTCTGGAATTTTCATTGCGGGGCCTGCAGCATGTTCACCAGAACGCCCTCCTCCTGGAGACAAGTGTCTCCCGAGGAAACCTCAATGAGGCCCTAAAACCAGAGGCCCTGCCATCCTTCAGGGCAGCCGGGCCGTCAGGCGGGGCGGAAGCTGCATCGACGCTCGGTCTGTGTGTAGGGCTCGGCCCCGCAGGAACGTCACTGTTTCGAGGGAGGTCCCTGTGAGGACATTACGCATGTCCCTCCCTCATAAGCAGAGTGAACTGACCTGGATGGAACCCAGTCCTGGGGGCCCCTCACTGCTGCTGCCTGAGTAACCTCTGACCTTTGGTTCTGTGCCCAAAATGGGGATGTGGAGAGTGGTCACCTTGAAGGAGCATGTGCAAGTGCCTGAGGGTGCACGCATACATGTGAGCATGTGCATGTGTGCAGTGCCTGGAACGGGACAAGCGTCACCCACGTGTCATCCTTCGGTGCTGCCTGCTGGACCCATGCTCACAGGCCACCCCTTCCCTGCTTCTCCATCAGCGCCTCCCTGCTCCACTCAACACCCCTCTTTCAAACCTGTCATCCAAACCCATCAAGAGTCAAGGAGCCAACAGAGATGGCAGGAAACTGCTTAAAACAAACCTGCAGCCCTGACTTGGAACAAGAGGCGACCCTGGGTGCCTAGGAGGGAAGTGAGTATCTGGGGTGGGAGGGAGATATTCTTCCTGGCTCCCTCAGTCTGTTTGATTTCTAAACATGTCCACATGTGGCGTTTTCCAATAAAAGTGAGCAAAGGCCAGTGGACAGCCCTCCTCTGAAAAGAGTTGGGGCCTGGAGGCTCCTTCTCTCCTCGGGGCCACGGCTGACACACGTGGTGCGTCCCCACGGAGGGAGACACTGTCTGCCACACCACACCTCCCTGCATGTCTGATGCCATAGTTCAGGGGGCAGGAGCTGCCGTTCTCAAGTGATTTCAACCCCAACAAACTGCAGAAAGGGTGCCCAGAGCCATGACATGATCAGTGGAAAAGTGGCCACAGAGAAATAAGAAGTTAGCCTCTAACCAATCTGTGCTCAGAACAACCCAACTTTTCACTTTAAAAAAATGGTATTTGGGGGAAAAAAAAAAGGTATTTGGGGAAAAATAATTTCACTTCAAAAATCTTCCAAGCTAAACACCCCAGGAGGCTCCTTCTCTTCCCTCATCCTCTTGGATGTGAGGAAGTGAGCCTGCGCGACAGAAACGCAGACACGTGGGTGAGGAGGGGTCGGCCAGACACCACTGCCTCCTCGTAACCCAGAGCTGAGCTGAGGGCTGGAGCCCCTCCTTCCTCTAACCTCCGGAGGCTTTTGGGAGAGACCCTGACACGCTCCGGGGGTCCCACTCGCTGAGGCGCTGCACCCGCCGCGCTCCCAGGGGAAGGCCGGGCCGCACTCACCAGGCTGTGCTGCTGAGCACGGCCATGACCTCGTCCAGGACGGCGGCAGGCACCACGTCATAGGTCAGCACCATCTCATACACCTGGCTGGCCGTGTTCTTCCGAATCTGGTGGGACCGAGAGCAGGCAGCTCCTGAGGGCCCAGAGTCCCAGGAAACCAGGAAAGGCTGGCTGGGCAGACAGCTAAGAGGAGCTGACCTTGGACCCCACTCAGGATCCGTGGCCACAAGCACCACGGCCGCCCCGCTCCCCCACGCCCCCCAGCAGCCCTTGTCAAGAGGAGACCGCACAGCTTCCAACGTGTCCTCGCTGAAATGCTGCGTTAAAGCCTGCCCCGTGTCAGGGCAGTCCTCTCATTCGTTTTCTTGTCTACTGTGCCTGGTGGGGACTTACTCCACGGAACAGGTGTTCTCAGAGCCCCCAGGCCCACCCCAGGGGGCCTGGCCAGCAGGTCAGGGCCTGAGAACCTGCATTTCTGATCATGGGGAAAGGGGCATCCATGACCCCCACTAGGAAGACGTCACATCTGGGTATCTCATCTGCCAAAGGAAGAGAAGACTTCCCGAGAACCTGACTCTGCGGTGGGGGCTGGGGGGCAGCTGTTGCCCCAGGTGGGGGTAAAGCCACTCAGCTTGGGCTTTCCACACCCACTCTCGCTGGGGGACCCAGGCGCACCTGTGGCCAGGATCCCAGGGGGCAGGGGTCCCCCCAAGTGTGGGCGTTTCCCTGACACCCGGGCCCATTGCCTGGGGCTCCGGGGGAACATCAGGACCCGCCCCCAGGGGCCGAGCGCAACCATCACACGGCAGCCGCCGCATGCACCAGGCCCGCCCTCCACTGAGGCCCACTCGCGCCAACACCAGGAAGCGTCAGCCCCGGCACCGCTGTGGGGGCTGGGACAGTGGGCCCCGGTGTCCACAGACAGGACCCGCAGCTCAGACACTCACCACAGGGAAGGGATGGCAGAGCAGGAGGAAGAGCTGCAGGAGGACCTTCCTCCTCACGTCTCCGGGGAACTGCACCAGCCCACAGAACCTGCAGGGACCCCACACTCCAGTGAGTGACCCAGGACGCCCCAAACCTTCACTTCCCGGGGCAGGAGGGGACCCAGGTTCTGCCTGTGAGGACCCCCCTCCCCGCAGGGAGGCAGCCCAGGTTCAGCATCACTTTCTGTCGGTGGGGCATCCAGACCGCCAGTGTCAGGGAATCAAGTCTTGTTCTATGACAAGGCTCCCTGACCCAGTGCCCGATGACCTGTCTAGGAGGCTGGTCCAAGGGTGGGCAGGGTGTGGCAGGGCCCCCCTGCTCCGCCTGGAACACGGGAACATCAGAACTAACACCCCCAACCCTGTGCTCTCAGCTGCTGGGCCGGCCTCTCCCCTTCCCGCGTTATTAAGTTCCTTGGAACTCACACTGCGATGCTTGACCGCAGTTTCTGGACGTCTTTGGACTTCTTGATCTCTTCCTTACAAAGCGCAAGCAGCTTCACACAGAAGGGGTGACTGAAAGGAGAGCAGAGGACCTGGAGGCGGGCTTCCGAGGAGCATCTGCCGATGGCGGCCCCCAAAGACAACTCACCCCGGGGGTGCCCACTAGGGCACACAGCCGGCCCCTTCGCAAGTGCAGCAGGGGACAGAGACCCACTGTCCTGTGCGCTCAACAAGCCACCTTCCCCACGGCCCCGCCCTGTCCTCACGGCCCCGCAACAGGAGGGCAGACCAAGCCCTGGTGGGGCCTCCAAGTAACAGGAGCACCCAGAACCCCAACCCCACTGCGAGCCCAGCCAACGTGGGCCATGGCAACACCAGGCTCAACCCAGGATCAGAGGAGGACGACCACGCCGTGACCGTGACTGGGTCCCACGGACTCCTGGGTCCAGGTTCCTGGAGGGTCAAGGAGGGACCAGAGGCGTCCCCCCACCCCCAGTTCTGCCTGACAGAGGAGAACATGCGGCCATGGCGGCCACGACTAGCGTGGGTGCCCATGAGAGGAACGTGCTCCCCTCCAGCAGGGCCGCAACCCCAGGCTGGTTCTGGACCCTGAGGTCCCTCCCGTCCTCAGCCTACATGGCTGCTCCCCCTCTGCTCCCCTCTCCCTAACAGTGGGGCACCCCTAAGGCTCTGCCAAGGCCCTGCTCATCCACGGTCCTACCCCGGCCACTTGTTACACCTGCCCCCCCGCCCCACCCCGTGACCTCATGGGGAGGGCACATACTACCCGTTTACTGAGGACTTTCTACTGAGTTTCAGCCTTGATGATCCACCTCTTCTGGACGAGCGCTATAAGTACCTTAAACCAAACATTTCTGCTATGAACCAAATGTTCGTGTCTACTATGTTGAAATCCTAATTTGGAATGTGAGGATATTGGGAGGTGGGGCCTTGGGAGGCTGACATGGAGCCCATAGGGGATCAGTGGGCTAAGAGAAGACCTGGTCTCTAGGTGGTCTCTCTGCCACTTGAAGACAGGAAGACCACGTCCCTCTGCTGAACCTGGACATCCAACCTTCGGCACTGGGAGGAATGAGTTTCTGGTGTTCAGCCACCCGGGCTGTGATACTTGCCACAGCATCCTGACCTGCTCGGAGAGCCTTCCAGCTCAACCTCTAGGCCGCTTGGGTCCACGGCGGCTCCAGCCAGCCTTCCTGTCTGAGAACCACCGCGCCCTCCCAGGGGCCAGCCCAGGAGCTCACAGGCCTCCTCGGCTGCCTCGTGCCGTCACGCCCACAGTGATCTGCTGGCAAGCTGCTCCCCTCCAGCACCAGCAGCCACGAACCCCCCAGCCGGAGATGAGCCTGACGACTTGGAGTGCTACTTTCTCCTGACCAGGAGAAAATTCTGAAAATTTTCAAAGCAGGAAAATAAATTAAGACTGAAATAGAACACTTAGCAAGTACAGTCGTGCAATATACACAAGGATCAAATCCCACAATCAGTGGGCACAGCCCATGCATGCACAGGCTACTGCTCTGACAGGAGGTGTAAGAAACACGCTGGGATGCGCCACCAACAAATTAAAGGAGAAATCCTTCGATGTTAAAAGAGCACTTGAGAGTCTCAGCGAAGATGGAGCAAGAGAGACCAACCAGATCCACTCCCACCTGGAAGAACTGACAGTGAACAAAACTCACAAGACGGCAGACTGCAGAGGACAGGACCACTGAGGCCTGAGCGGCAAAGGATGTGAGCCTGCAACCGCCCAGCTCCCTGCCTGCGGAGGGGATGCGGCGGGCACACAGAGGGGGCCTGGGCAGAACCCGCTGCCACCCTTTTTCAAATTGCAGGCCAGAGGGCCCGAAGGATTCTCCCAAGCCCTGCTCAGCACGAGGATGCTGCCCTGGCTGTGGAAGAACCCCCCCAAAATATGACCCTCAACCTAGGGGTCACTATCAGCCTAAGGGGAGCTCTGAGATCAAGTGACCGAGAGCAGAGACCTCAGGAGTGGGAGAAAATGAGCCCCAGATGCCAGAGCTGCAGATGGGGAGGCCAGCGCTGCAGCGGCAATGCCCTGTGCTTGGCAGCTGGGCAGCCCTGAGCCCAGCGGACAGGGACATGGCCTCACGGATCCGCTCCCTGCGCCCGCCCCACTGGCCTCCCAGTGGCCCCGCTCTGAGGTGGGCTCTTCACCTGGACCACGTCCCAGCACCGTGACCATCACAGGCCCTCTGTGACCCCCGTTCACCATCCAGTCCACCATCCACCGCTGACTGCAGGCCCCCGTCAGGGGCAACGCCCCACCTGCTGTTTGCCGTCTGGACAGCAGGAGCTCCCAACCCCCATGGGAGCAGCTGATGCTTCTTGGTGGCTCTTAGAATGTATATAAAAGCTGACCCTGAACATACCAGGAAACTATCTCCCAGAAGCCTGATCTCTGGATCTGATCAACGGTTCTCTCAAAGGTGAGCCTGAGGCTGAACCACTGAGGCAGCACTGAACACAGAACACAGGGAACACTCACTTCTCCTGGGTGGTGAAGATGTCGAAGCACCCGTTGGCCAGCATCTGGTCCAGCGTCTTGAGCAGCGGCACGGACACCCTGCAGGGAAGGCAAGTGTGAAACACCAGGTGTCAGAACAGTGGAGGGGCAGACCTGCGCACTCGGGAAACTCAGTGCTGCTGACACGCGGGCCCTCCCTGCACGGCCAGCAGCTCAACCCCAACCAATATCCTGGCAGGACGTGCAGAAACGACAAGCCAGTTCTAAGGCTAATGTGCAAACACCAAGGATGAAGGCAAGCCCACACAGCTATGGAAGAATGCACAGACTTGGAGAGCTAGCACCGCTTCATTTACATAATCGTGGCAGAGCTCAATTGATCAAAACCATGTGATCCCAGTGTGAAGACAAGCAAATACGTCCAAGAACAGAAGAGTCCCAAGCTGGGCTGCACACCCACCATTTCTGAGAATGATGCAAAAGCAACACAGTGGGAAGGTCAGTCTTTCCCACACGTGGAGCACCAGGGCATCCACAGGCAAAACTGGGACATAGACACCAACACCACACAGACCCGAGGTCTGAACAGAACACTCAAACTACGAAACATCTAGGAGAAAACGTAAGACACAGTCGTGTAGCCTTGAGTGAGGCAGAAGTTTCTTCGATATGATGACACAAAAAACACAATTCATAAAGGAACAAGGATACAAACAAGTTGATCAAACTGTAAATTATTTGAGACTTTTATGAGTCTTAACAGAGAGACTGTTAGGAGTGTGGAAGACAAGCTAGAGACTGGGAAGAAACATGCAAATCACATCTCACAGAAGAGTCATCCAACGTGTGTAAGAAAACCTCAAACTCCAGCAGCTTAAAAACAAGCATCCAGTTAAAAAAAAAAAAAAAATGTCAGAAGATCCGACAGACACCTGACCAAAGACGCTCTGCAGACAGCCAACGAGTGGCCAAGAAGAGGCCCAGCACCCTCAGTCAACAGGGCAGTCAGATCACAGCCACAGCAAGACACCGCACCCGGTCAGATCAGCTGAAGTGAAAGGACCGACCGGGCCAGCTGTGGTGAGGATGTGGGCACCCAGATTTCTGAGTGACGGAAAGCAGAGGCGTGGCTGCCTTGGGGCTGGGGGCCACGAGGGGTGGGGGCGGGGGCTCAGGAGGCAAACTGGGGGTGACGGATGTGCTTGGTTGTTTCATGGTTGTTGACATGAGTCACAACTTCTCAGACTGCACTCTTTATGTGCCTCTCGTTAGGTATCATCTACGCCTCCAGGGAGCTGCTCCCGGAAAGAGCAGAGCGCCCCGGGTCGAGTTCCTGTTTGCCGAGACTGTCTGGCTCCCCAGGAACAGGGCCTGCGTGAGGGGTGTGCAGTCCAGCCACAGTGACCGCTGCCCGGCCGCCCTGGGCCAGCTGAGCACCGAGTCCAGGAACAGCCCTCTCAGAAGGTGCACGAAACATCCCCAAGTCTGCAGTCAGGGCTTTGGGGTCTACAATCCATCTTCTTGGGCAAGCAGTTAACAAAATGCTGCAGCAAAAACGATGAGAAGACCGGTGGCTTTCCAATTCTGGTGGTCACGGTGTGTAGGCAGGTACAACCAGGAAGCACCACAGGCCAGGGCCGGACAAACTCTTCTGGGCTCACAGCCTCTGGCATTTCACTTCCAACATACACAGCTGGCTCAGAGGGCAGGCTGTGAGGGGCCTCGGAGGTGACGGCCAGACCCTTGCTGGGCTGTGCCCACCTTACCTCCCCACAAAACCCTGCTGGGCAGTGAGCCCCTGGGGGTCTGAGCAAGCACTGAGAGCCCCAGTGCTCACCTGTCGTTCAGAAGGTTATCCTCAAAGACCTGCAGAAGGGTCCCGCCGAAGTCCTCCAGGGCTGCCGGGTCATTCTGAATCTCCTTCATGTACTCAAAGAGGCCCTGTGTTGAGTACCTAACCTGCAACACAGAGAAGTGTTCTCATCAGAGGCACAAGACCACGCTGCTCCCAGCTCCCCCTCCCCGGGGCTGCCTGTGTGACAGACTGGAAACATCTGCTACACAGCATGGGGCTCTGGCAGAGGCTGTCCAGGCCGGGCGTGAGGAGCCCATTATGGGCGTGCAGACACCCCTATCAGGGAAATCGTTCTGGAGGCAACCCAAGCCCTCACACGCTGCCACTAAATTTGTCAGCGCCACTACTTAGATGCCTGGCATCTGGGCGACCACTGCCGCTGGGGAGCCAAAGCGAAGGCACCTCCCCTCAGGGTAACACCAAACGCCATCCACAACCAACACCCCACAGGGGACTCCTCAGCAGAGCAAGAGAGCAGATGCGGCCTCCCTCCCACAGCAGACACCGGCTCGTGAAACAGTGCGGGAGGACAGTGGGCCACGATTATTGAAGGAAAATGCAATCATGAGATGGATGTGCAAGGAAAAAGCACGAGAAACATTGCAGGTCAAACAATGGTAATACACAATTACTGAAACACCAAATATTCATGTGTGTGAGCAAGCTCCAGCAGTGAAGGACAGGGGAGCCTGGCGTGCTGCAGCCCTTGGGGGTCGCAAAGAGTTAGACACAACTGAGGACAAGAAAACAGTGACAAAATATTCACCCGTGGGAGGGAACAAGCAGGCTATGCAAAGCTGCAAAGCAGGCTATGAAAGCGGAGCAACTTCAGAGAAGCAGGCAGGTGGCGAGGACAGGCAGCGAGCAGGGAGCAGGGCAGACAACCTTCCAGAAGTGACAGAAACCACGAATCCACTCAATCGGGGCCAAGGGGTGGATGAGAGGCGGGGGAGGGGGGGGGGGGTCCCCACACGGGGGTGACAACAGAACAGAACGAACCACCACCATCACACACAAGCAGGTAACAGGAACCGGGAGAGACTGACTGGGGAACTGCGGGGCCCTGACGGTGTGGGGGAGTGAATCCAGACCCGAACAAAAGCCAGGGAGACGGGCTGCCGAGCTCCTGCCTCACGTGCCGTCAGGTCACGGGAACACCACCCCCCTCCCCCCGCAGAGGGTCCTAAAGGAAGGAGGCAGCGCTCCCTCACGGGGACGCCCACCCAGGCGCCTGCTCACCGTGGACTCGGTCAGGCCGCCCACGGACACGGCCAGCCCCAGCAGCACGTGGTAGCGGTAGGCAGGCAGCCCCAGGAGGCGGGCCATGCGCGGGAAGGCCTGGGAGGGCGCGCCCCAGTTCACGGAGGCCACGGCGGCCCTGCAAGACAGGAGCGTGAGCTGGAGGGGCTGCCCCACGGGGAACAGGGCACTCCCCCCGCCCCCGGAGCTGGGCCCCGTACCTGGGGAAGAGCCTCTCCAGCTCTGGCCGGGCGGGCACATGGGGGACGGCGGGGCTGTCCGCGTGGAGCAGCGCCAGGAACACGCGGGCCGCGTGCGCACGGAACCTGTCGATCTTCTCGCTCGCCTGCTGGGCTAAGCAGCACATGAGCCGCTGGCAGCTGCAGACCAGAGCGCAGGGTTAGCTCGTCTGGAGCCCGAGAGCGGGCACCTGGGCCACCCCGGAGGCGGGTGGGACGGGACCTGACAGCTCGGAAGCCCACGCAGGAGGTCAAGAAGTGAGCCTGACATGACTATGGGCTCAAAGAAAGGGAAGAAATGGAGGAAGGGGCATCTGCAGCCAGAGGAACTGGACCAGCCCGGGTCTCCTCAGGGGCCTCGACAACAAGAGCAATGGAGGGGGCACGGTGACCCCAGGCCGACAAGGTGCCCAGAGGTAGCCCAGTGTCCGGGGAACCGATGGAGGACAGGATGGCCAGTCCCCAGCGGCAGCGGGTGCAGGGACAGGGGCCCCGAGGTCAGGAGCTGGCTGTCCTCCAACAGGCCTGAACCCCAGGAGAGGCCGAGCCAGGGGCAGGGGCCCTTGGTGTCGGGAGGGAGGGCCCGGGCCGCCCCTCTCCCCACACGGGGAGAATAGACTCACAGGGGCGCCTCGATCAGTTCTGGCTGGTTCTGACCCAGCAGGAGAGTCAGGTCCATCAGGCTGGTCATGGCGGCCTCGCGGACCCTGCAGAGACAAGCAGGGGTTGAGGAGCCGGCCTACTGCCCCAGGGGCTATGTGACCACCAGTCACTCGGTAGGGCCAGGCTCAGGCGCCCTCAACCCGGGGCAAGAAACACGTAGAAGGCTCGACAAAGGCTGAGAAGCTTCTCTCACACACTACCTCAGAAACACCCGTCTGACACCCGAAGACCAATGGCCAGGGCCCAGAAAACTCTCACAAGGGCACAGAAGCAGCGCCGGTCTCCCCATGACCCTGATGCACAGAACATGCCCACACTGCAAAGCTGATTTGTTTTTTCCCCCTGGCAAAAAACCTTTTAAAGGCTTTTTGGCTTTTCAAGGGATAAATATATGTAGAACAGCTCCTGTTTGTTGGTCTAACTCCAGAGTGAGAGCACCATTTCAAACCTGGGACAAAGAACACTCAGCGCAGCTGGGCAATGGGAGCACAGACACTGCCCCACGTCACCAGGGCCGGCAGGTCCTACCCGCCGGGCACCCACCCTCCCGCCAAGGAGTGAGCGCCACCCGGGAGGCAGCACGCGCCATCACGCAGTCAGAACAGATCCCGCGCAGCCGCCCACACCAGGCGAGATGGAGACCATGGCTCTGCACGCAAGGCAGGCCCGCTGCCTGCTGCAGAGCCATCGGCGCCCTCTGGAAGGACGAAGGAGAACCACGGCAGAACACGGCACACAAAAGCAGGAAGAGGGGCCCCGTGTCCCGGGCAGGCACGTGAGCCCCAGCCGCAGTCAGAGCACCGTCGCCCACACTGCCCTGGGGATCAAGGGTCCAGCCTGGGTCAGAGCAGCGCCATGGACGCCCCACCTCTGGCCCTGGTGGGACACTCATGAGAAGGGCCGGGGACGAGGACGGCACGACCACCTCACCATGCCCCCACATCCCCACGGCTGTCGGTGGTGTAGTCCTTCAGACAGTCCAGCAGCGTGCAGTAAATCTGGGCGACGTTCTCTCTGCACACGGCTTCGTCCGGAGGCCCTTCTGCCCGCACACCGACAGTCTGGCAAATCCTAAAATTAAAAACGTGTGAAGCCCAGCTAACGTCTGAGAATCTCAAGCAAGCTCTCCTGCCGTTCTCATCATTTTGGCTGGATGTGTCTTTCCTGACAAGATGCCCTCAGAACAGACCTGTAACCTCAGAGGCAGACTCGGTAATGCTCCTGCACTAACGTGATGCTGAACGACACTCTTCTCCAAGCCACACTTTTAGCGTCCACAGTTTCAGGGCACACAGGGGGCCGTCTGTGGCTGGTCCCTCCTACCCCGCCACCCACAAAAGGCACGCCATGGGGCTCGTCAGAGAAAGGGCAGCCCCTGCTGACATGCACGTGTGTGACACACGTCAGCACTCCCTCCACACAGGCAACCTGGGGGCCATGGTCGTGAGCAGACACTTAGCCCCAGTCCCTGAGCAGGCCCACTGTCCCCAAAACCCAGAGGTAAGTGCACTATGGGTTTAAGTAGTCACTATAATTATGACAAAATTATGAGTTTTGTCTATGAGTTGACATGTTCTCGGACAGTCCTCTGAAAAGAAAAGAAACTAGAAAATAAAAATGTTTGCCTCAAAATAGATTCAGCCCCTGACACACGGGGCTTCTTACACAAACTGCTGTGAACATTCATGCTCGGTTGCTGGCTTTTGAGAGAACAGAGACTTTGGGGAGAAAAACCATTGGGGCTCACCTAGAGATGGCCTTCAAGGCATCCCGCCTGGCCTCAGCAAAGCTCACGTCCTTGGGAGAAATGTGGGTAACGGCCCTCAGGCCTGCTAGAACCTGAAAAGCAAAGACAGACCTGCTAGCCTGAAGATGCATGCACTGTGCATGCAAGTGGAGACCTGGGCTGGCACCCTGCACCCAGAACACAGCACAGCATGGCCAGTGGCTTGTCCGGGTGGACCACATGCCCTGGAGAACACACAGAGCCCCGAGTCGGGTAGGGGTGCCTCCAGCCCTTCCCACGACTGGCTCCTAACTACCCTCCTACCCACACCCCCATCACTGGCACTCAGGCAATCTCTGCCAGTCTGCCTCCTCCCTCCAGGGCAAGACACTGAACCCAAGGCCAGCCATTCCCTCCCGCCCCCTGCCTGGAGCTGGAGCCCTCGGCACACAAAAGTGCCCAGCTTCTCACATCTTCACCAGTTACTTCTGGAAGTGACAGTTCTGTTCTAAATGCAAGGTGTTTCAAACAGAAAAGCCCCTGGGCAGGGTTTGGATGGTCTGTTCCCTGACACCTAAGTTGGTCTGGGGCCTTGGATCCCAAGGTGTTGGGGGCAGGGAGAGGCAACACAGGTGAGGGGCACGTGTGTGCAGGCACCTGGCCACAGCGACAGCTGGGAGGTGGGCCGCCAGGGCCGTGACTGACGTGTGAGCGGAGGGAAAGGGGAGCGCAAGGGGGAGGGCTGGGCGGGCTGAGGCCGGCAGGGTCTCCTAGGTCAGGGTATGAGGGGAGCTGACGGGTCACCCCAGAAAGGAGACAGGCGGAGGACAGTGGAGCTCAAGGGCAAGCAGAGCCCCGCCCCCCAGCCATGCCAGGGCACAGGACCCCGCGCTGGGCAGACAGGGCACCTCCCCACGGAGGAGCTCTGGGGTGGGAGGCCCAGCACCCTTCATGTGGCCACGGGGGGGGGGGAGCCTTCCCAGACGAGGCTGGAAACATTTGCTCCTAATGCAGAAAAGGTTGGATGGCACACCACAGCTAAGTAAAGGCCAGGTCTATTTCCAGGAGGCTGAGGCTCCCTCCTCAGCCAAGGAGTCAGCTCCCCTCAGGCTCCTCAGGCTAGAATGTTCACCAGGCTCTCAAAGACCACTCGCTGCCCTGGGTGCTCCCCTCCCCTTTCTTACGGATGCACACGCTGGCCTGCAGGAATCCCTTCGGCCTACATACCCCGCTCATGTGTCCGGCCCCACACGACCCCCGCCCCGCTAGGCCAGCCTCACCTGCCCGAGTCGGCCCTTCAGGAAGAAGGCCGGCAGGGCGCCCAAGGCCAGGGCACAGCCGCAGCGAGTCATCTCCTCAGGGCTCTGGAGTTCGGAGAGATACAGCTTCACCAGCTCCTCTGAAAAGAAGGGACCAGAGCGTGACCACTGCTGTCCATTATCCACAAGACATACTCCTCACGTACAGGCCAGAAGACGAGCAAACCGTGCTGAAGGGAGGAGGGGGGCCACTCAGACGCCCAGAGCGGACGTGCTTTCAAAGCAGCGTGGATCGAACAGATTGAAGAAGAGAGGTTTTCAGTAGGTGCTTCTAAGATTTTCATAAGCAATTTTAATACACAATTTCACTCCTGGGAAAATAAAGCCAACAGTTTTACCCATAGTCAACACAGTCAAACTTCTGTTTTTTATTCACTAAGAACACAAATGCCTTCCTCAGAAGATGAGGATACTTCCTCAAAGACCAAGAGCAAATGTGGTCCCAAGCGGGAGCCCCAGGGCTAGGTGCTCAGGGGCAGCAGGGGTGCAAGGGCCGCTCCGCACAAGACGCCCACGCCGGTCGGGCAGAAACGGGCAGTGCAGTCAGTCAGACTGAGAGAGCGCACAGGGCTAGGAAAGCAGACCTTCCCACATGGGAAAGGCCAGTCGCGGGAACTGGAGAGCAACTGAAACAGAGGTTTGACAGGGAGACGCAGGAAAAGGGGGCTTCCCTTGTGGCTCGGCTGGTAAACAATCCTCCCGCCATGTGGGAGACCCGGGTTCCATCCCTGGGTTGGGAAGATCCCCTGGAGAAGGGAAAGGCTGCCCACTCCAGTATTCTGGCCTGGAGAATTCCATGGACTGTATAGTCCTTGGGGTCACAAAGAGTCGGACACAGATTCAGTGACTTTCACTTTCACAGGAAAGGGGTCCCTGAGCAATTCAAGAATTCAAGGAAGTAAAGTGGAAAAACCCGATCTATTCTCTGAAAAGGCAACTCAGAAGGTCAAGGAAAGCCAGACACCCTTAATCTTTACCTACCACAACCAAAGAGGTTCGTGTTATCACTGCTTACATTTCAACACAGCAAGACTTCTATAATGTGTATGTGAAAACCTTAGATCCTCACATATTAGGGTAGGAAAAAAAACTGGAATTCCACTTGCACGGACACTAAAATGACATCTTTGGTGGAACTTACAATAACACAGTTCAGCTGAAACATGGAAATCCTCTTTCTAGATGTGGAACCTGCAGATACAGAGGACCAACTGTGCTATCTCTTTATGTAAAACTGCATATGGTACAAGGACACAGTATAACATCACCAATTTAGAAAGTCTATCAGAAGATCAAATGACAAAGTATTTTCTAACTTTTGAAAAAATTCACAAAAACTCGATTTAGACTACTGCATCCATGATTCCAGATGTACAAGTTGGATTTTAAAAAGGCAGAGGAACCAGAGATCAAATTGCCAACATCCACTGGATCATAGAAAAAGCAAGGGAATTCCAGAAAAACATCTTATCTGTTTCATTAACTATGCTAAAGCCTTTTACTACATGGATCACAACAAACTGCAGAAAATTCTTAAAGAGATAGGAAAACTAGATCACCTTACCTGCTTCCTGAGAAACCTGTATGCAGGTTAAGAAGCCACAGTTAGAACTGGACATGGTACAGACTGGTACAAAGTTGGGAGAGGAGTATGTCAAGGTTATATACAGTCACCCTGCTTATTTACTTTACATGCAGAGTACCTCATGTGAAATGCTGGGCTGAATGAATTACAAGCTGGACTCAAGACAGCAGGGAGAAATATAAACAACCTCAGATATGCAAATGGCAAAAAGTGAAGAGCCTCTTGATGAAGACCCTCTTGATGAAGGTGAAAGACGAGAGTGAAAAAGCTGGCTTAAAACTCAACATTCAAAAAACTAAGATCATGGCATCTGGGTCCCCCATGGCAAACAGATGGGGGAAAAAAGGGAAACAGTGACAGACTTTATTTTCTTGGACTCCAAAAATCACTTCGGAGAGTGACTACAGCCATGAAATTAAAAGACACTTGCTCCTTGGAAGAAAAGTGATGATACACCTAGACGGTATATTAAAAAACAGAAACATCACTTTGCTAACAAAGGGCTGTATAGTCAAAGCTATGCTTTTTCCAGTAGTCATCTATGGATGTGAGAGTTGGACCATAAAGAAAGCTGAGCACCCAAGAACTGATGCTTTTGAACTGCGGTTGCTAGAGAAGACTTGAGAGTCCCTTGGACAGCAAGGAAATCAAATCAGTTAATCCTAATTTAGGCAATCAACCCCGAATATTCACTGGAAGAACTGATGCTAAAGCTAAAGTTCCAATACCCTGGCCACCTGATGTGAAGAGTCAACTCATTGGAAGAGACTTTGATCCTGGGAAAGATTGAAGGCAGCAGGAGAATGGCGTGACCGAAAATGAGATGGTTGGATGGCATCACTAAATCAGTGGACATGAGTTTGAATAAACTCTGAGAGATAGTAAAGGACAGGGAAGCCTGGCATGCTGCCGTCTATGGGGTCGCAAAGAGACGAGACTTAGCGACTGAAAAATAACCCGTGATTCTTCCATACTTAAAATAATTTTTAAAGTGTTTCATGTATTTTTGAAGTAACTAAAATAAATATTCTGTAATATGATACAAAGGAAAGCTACAGTGCCATATAACATGTAAATACAAAGGTTTTTAATATGAAACTAATACTCCTGAACTAGACACTACAAACAGGACCATGTAACGTGTCACATAAACTTCAGCTTAGAGGGTAGTTCTGGAAAACCCAACTGACACAAGGACATGCCACAAGACACTGTTCATGGGGGGAGGAGACATTAACACATAAGCTATTAACACATGAAGGACACGTGCCAGAAAAGCATTGTTGTGAGTTACAAAAATTCTAAATGCACTTAACCATGAAATAGAAAAGTCAATGAAGTAATCACTGAATGAACAGACTCCAAGGAAAAAGCATAAAATCAGGAGGATGTGGGGAGGCAGCAGAAGCGGACAACTCTGAGCTGACAGAGCCTGGGGAATGAGTGTGGACAACAGTCCTGATAATGAAGGCTGGACCCCGAGGAGGACCAGGGACAGGGCAGAAGGGAGGTCCCCACAGAGACATGGAGCCCAACCGCAGTACTGGGAGCCTCCAAAGTCCCAATCAGGGGAAAGTGGACTTAAAAACATAATTTAAGAAAACACTACTGAAATAAGAGTTGATTCTACAGTAAAGTGGTAACATCCGGGAAAGTGGACCCCATGTGGCCTCAGAGAAATCTGGCTCCAGGTGAGAATGGGATGGGCTGAGGAGGGGGTGGCGTCCTCACGGCCTGACGCCCACTCTCTCTACCCTCCAGGCCTGTCCACACTGCAGCAGGAGAGGCAGGCACCCCACAACCACACCACCCAGCCCCCAGCCCCACTGGATGCAGGGCTGAGTGCAGACACCCACTCACCCTGCGCGGCAGCCTCTGCCTCCCCAGGCTCCCGGGTGTGGTACTCACTGCAGAGGGCGGCCAGGGCCGACACAGCTGCCTCCTGAAACGGAGGAGACGTGAGTGAGCTGCAGGCTCCTGGTCAAGGAGCAGCCAGGTGGCCCTGCGGTCAGGCCAGTGACTTGGTTTGAAAGACCCAGAGGCTGAATGACATCATCCTTTCTGGTATGTCTGCTGGTCATTGTCAACATCGTCAGTCAGATGTGGTCGTAAGTTTAATGTTCTCTGGAACTAATACACTGGATATAAAAGTTATTTCCTCCATATAGTGCAAATTTCACGTCTTTCCATGGGAAAGGCAATGATGAAATGTGGCATTTTATTCTTTCCCAGCTGAAATAACGATGGAAAAGTGTGTTAAACACCAGAAGCAGCGTGGCAATGCCCCCCAGGTGAGCCACGAAGAGGCCTAGTATGGAGTGGAGTTGGGGTCCCAGGAATGCTGGGAACAGGAGTGGCTGGACAGAGGAAGGGCTGACCCAAGGCTGGGGCACCTCAGGGGCAAAGCGCAGGAAGGGGGTTCACACCACACAGATGCCCTTGGCCCCTCCTTTCGCCTCCACAGTGACTCACCTAAGCCTTTCTCCATCGTAAAGACCGAGTGGGGCAAACGCTGGGTTCGTGTGTTCTTCCCAAGTAAAAGTCGCTCGGTCATGTCTGACTCTCGGTCATGTCTGACTCTTTGTGACCCGATGGACTATACAGTCCATAGAATTCTCCAGGTCAGAACACTGGAGTGGGTAGTTCCCTTCTCCAGGGGATCTTCCCAACCCAGGGATTGAACCAGGGTCTCCTGCATTACAGGCGGATTCTTTACCAACTGAGCTATCAGGGAAGCCGGATTCTTCCCAGGGCTCCTTCAGATCAGGGAGCTCCAAGAGGGGTGCTGGGGGAGGGATGTCCTCATACAGATCGAGGAGCAGGCCAAACCATGATCACGACTGGTGTGAATCAACTGTGGATGTGTTTTAAAAGGAATTCTGACACTGATCATAAAGAACTCAACTTCAACTAGTAAAACTGTACCTGGGTTCTACAGAACGATAAAGTTACTTATAAAAAAGGGATGAGGACTGAAGATATGTTCTATTCACCCAACAGAAAAGCTGAGACACTGGAGGCTGGAAAGCTACAAGAAAGACCAATATGTACTTCCACTCCTTCATCCTCCACATCAAAGCCTAGATGTTATCAATACTGAGGTTATTATCTCTGCACAGGGGTAGGGATTGCAGTGCTGCTAGTCCAAAGTTCACCTGTCCTGAGGCTGGACAGCAGTGGCCACTGGGACTGGGACACACACCACACACTCTTGCTCACTTGACATGATTAACACTGACATCCTGTCATGATTCTAGCAGTTCGCTCATCCATACGTGAGCATCACAAAAGGAGCCTCCAACCTCACATTCTACAACTCAATAGGGAACACGTTTGGAAGGCAAATATAATTAATGAAACTAGAAACAATAATAAAAAGTTTAAATATTCTGGTCAATGATGGCTGCATTAGTTGTTCTGATCATAAATTACATAAACAATATCATTCAGAATTCCAAATATAATTACTGGCCTTTATCAATCATGTTGGTCTACAAAAGGGACTCATAATGCACAAAGATCTTTGAAACACTTAAATATTTCTACACAGTGCAAAAGCCAGAGAGCCCTCACTTCCCACACCTTTATACGTTGTCGAGAGTGACTTGAAATGAGGTGGAGATTTCTCAAGGTGTCGTTTATCAGCCACTGCCAACCATCTGTCAAAGAAACAAATTCATTCAGCTAGTAAAGAACATTTGTATCAAATTAGAAACACCACCACACAGATCTTCTACCTCTCAAGTCAAAGTAGACCGTGACCTTTGAGAGGAACCTGCAGGAAATCTGAGGTACACGTTCTCCAGGTCGAATGAAATTCTAAAGGCCTTTGCCTTCTCCACCTATAGGGGAAAGTCTTCTTTCTGCTGTTGAAATGTGAAAACTGTCATGATGGGCAAGTTTTTGTTCTTCTATTACACCTGTAAGCTTCAAGTGGTCTTTGACTGTACTTCTTCCCTGAACAATCTCCCCACCAATAAAAACCAAACACAAAATTCAACTAGATCTAATACTTGGAAACAAAGACTAAATCATTTTTTTCTTTTTCCTCAAGTTACAGAACTTCTGAGGCTGTAGAGCAAAAAGTCAGCACAGCCCAGCAGAGGCAGTGGCCCCAAGGCTTTTCCTACTGCCTCCCTGTGACCAGCGGCCACAGAATGCCAGAACCTGGAGAGGCTCCGGACCAGCGCCGGGGCCTGACCGCCACCCCGGGAAGAGCCAAGGCAGCTGCTGGCCCTCCCCTCGTCCTGTGAGAGCCTGCCCCTCGGGCTGGCACCGTCCGAACGGGAGAGGAGTGGCCCAGAGTGCCTGGTGCTGGGCACGGCCGTGACAGGCAGAGCCCCAGTCGGGAGCCCTGAGGAAGCAGCTCGACCCCTTGGAAGAGAAGGGAGAATCTCTGCTTCTGTGGGGAGACTGTGGGGGACACTCCCTGGTTACAGTGGGCTCTTAGCAGCAACTTCAACACAGATGCTAACGGGATGGAGTTTACCATCCACCTTAACAGGTCGGTCTTCACTTTTGAAGCTGAAGTAGTTCGGAAGAAAATGCCACGCTGTGAGTCACTGGAGGAGAGATGCACTTACCGATCACGGCGTCACCTCTGAAGGGCATTTTGGAAAGCGCCGAGTTTTCTATTAAAATGCATACTGGGAAGAAAAAGGATGAACGCAATGTCATTTCCCCAAAAGTGCCCATCTCAGCACCCACCTTGACGCACCTGAGCCCAGCGCTGCCAACACCAGCCTTCCTGCCCCTGCCCCCTCAGTGCTGGTGTCCGGAGGCAAGCCCCTAGCATGTCCTCTGCCCCAGACCTGGCCCAGGCTCGGGGGCAGCGCCAGGACCCAAGAGCAGCAGCATCAAGCCAGGGCCCTCGGAGAACCCTGCCGAGACAAGGGAGCAACACGTGGAGGCTGCAGGTTTGACCCCCATATGAATCCCCAGGGACAGACAACTCAGCTGTCAAACCACTGACACCCACAAGTGACCAGGAGCAGTGGCTGAGCAGCAGGCACCCTCCCGACGAGGACCACGGAGAAGCAAGTTCCCCTGGGGGAGAGGGGCTCCCCCACCTCAGGTCAGCACCAGGGTCAGAGGCGGTAACACTTATCACCCCCATGGGACAGTCCCCCAGATGAGTCACAGCGCTCAAAGCTCTGGTAAATTCCCGGCCTTGGTAAATAAAGTAGTGTCCATTTTAATAAACTACCACTCTGTGCGTGGAAGCATGAGCCAGTATAGCTACTCACTGGCCACCACCACACGGACATCTGAGCCTCGGTGTGGTGGCCTCACATGACTGTCCTGGCACCAAGGAGGCTCTGCGTGGGGACCTCTGCAGGGACCTGACCTGCCCGGCGCCGGCCCACAGGCCACGTGCCTCAGCCCATCCCGCACGACTCCTCACGCTGCCCATTCACACAGCAAGAGGGCGGCCTCTGCACCCCAACCTCTGTCCCTACGATGGAACAGCCTAAGGGTTTCCTCCTACTGCGTGAGTACTTTGCATTTGCTGGAAAAAAATCTAGCACTACAGAAAAATAAGATAGAAAACCACCACTGACATTTTGGCAGCCATGTAAGTTGGGCTGACCTTCACTGACCTTCACGGCTGAGAGCACAGGCACCCCTCCTGCCAGCTCTGTGCCCTGACCCCATCTCTGCCACCTTGCTCCCACCCTGACCCCGAAACTAAGCTGAGCTGGACCATGGCTCCCACACCTCCCCCCCACGCTCAGAGGGTCACAGACCACAGGCACCCCTTATGGCCAGGCCAGGCTGGGCTGGCAGCAACAAACCCCAACTTCAGCGTCCACAGCAACAAAGGCTCCCTGTGCACGCTGTACATCCGCCACGCCTCAGCGGGGGTGCCCGTCACTGCCCCCCAGGGACCAGTGACAGGCGGCGGCTGTCCTCTGAAATGCGGCCAGGCCAGCGAGGAAGCCAGCTCCGCAGTCTCTGTGAGCGCAGAAGGCTCCCGACGCTGACACCATCCCGCCTCCTCACGCTCCTGACTCCCACCGTCCTCAGCACAAAAGTGGCCGGCCAGCGCGAGGGGGCCCGGGGGCCGGAGGAGCGGCGTCCCAGCGAGTCAGGACGCGCACAGGCCCCCCACGGCTCCAGCCACCAAACTGCTTTTCTTCTCGAACAACATAACTGACCGTGGGAGAGCCCATGCTCTTTAGCAGACGGGCAACATCCCACAGTGTGGTTATGAAACTGTTAATCCAATATTTCCTGCCGGGCTCAGCTCTCCTCCCAGCTTCTGTCACGCCAGACAAGGTGGCCACACACATCCTGTCAGCACACAGAGTGCCCGTCTGTCCGGCAGGATGCCTGTCACTCCTACACGTTTTTGGGGTGCAAAGTCCTAGGAGTGGCCCCGCAGGACAGAAGACTGCACATCTTTAATCCTAAGAGACACTGCCCTTGGCAGCCTGAAAATGCTGTAACAACACACACGCCAGAGCAGGCTCTCCATCGGCAGAGGGCCACCCAGCGCTGACGGAGCCAATACGATCGAGGAGACGCGTCCTCCTCGTGGAGCTAACCAGCATCTCCCCAGCAACCAGGCGAGGCCGAAAACTTCCTGGGTAGGAAGTTTTTTAGGGACCAACATGATCCTCTGATATCTCCTAAAATTTCTTTGAAGTTTTAAAAATGTATCTTTTATACTTAAGTTTAATCAGAAATTAATCAGTTAAGTATCTCTTAATTAGAAATTTAGTTTCGTGTATGTGTGCAGTGGGGACACAATTTTGTTTTCTTCCATGTGGCTCCTTGGGACATCATCAACCACTGTATCAACTGCCCTCTTCAGCGAGGTTGGAAACACATACCTGCTTTGTCACACGTGAAATCCCACGTATGTTTGAAACTTCTGATTCTCTTTTCTGTTTTACCAATCTATTCAGCTGCTCCTAAGAAATGCCCTTCTGCTTTGAACAGAGCAGTTCTAAGGACTGGAGGAACTGACACTCCTCCAACCCCCGCCACTAGCCCTCCCCTCCCCTCCACCCGAGCCCAGCATGGAGCCAGGACCGATCTGGCGCCTGATAAACACTGAGTCCTGGGTTTTCTGGTAGGTTTAGCTGGAAAAGCTTCAGGAAATCCAAATATTATTGTGTTGGCAACTTTTGAGTTCCCTGCAAACATTTAAACATAACCTTTAAACACTGTTTCTTGCTCTACATTTACATTTAAAGATCATATTGAAGAGGGAAAGATGGCAACGTTCACATTCCTAACTTTATCACCCCTTCATGGTAGACGCATCTTACCTCTACTCATCCATCCCACCTCAACCGCTCCCAGCCCCGTGGCTACTAAAATTTATCAAAACCCACAGAAGCTGAAAATTAAGAGCCTGGAGTGAACACACACAGGAGAAGCAGTGGGCTGAGTGGGCAGCCCTGGAGTTACGACATGCAGGCCAGGTGCACTGCCATGGTAATTCTGACCAGAAAACGGCCCAGCCGTTTGTCACTGCAAAAGAACCCGTCAGGGAACTTTACAGGGTTGAAAACAATAAATACCCTTGGGACTTTTGTTTTCCCTCAGTGGTGGGAAGAAAGGACCCTGACCCATAACCTGCAGCCTCTGTCTCAGACCTACCTGCTTGTCTCATGAGCTCTCCTCCCAGACCCCTGAAAATTAAAGAAAACATTCAAAGTTAAAACTCTCGTTATACAAAACAACATAAATATCTTCACTAAGTAACAGGTGTAACTTTAGGCTCCAAAAAGTATCCCAACATTAAATAGTTGCATTCATTGTTGGCCATGTGAACTACTTTTTATGAAAAGAAATGAAAATATGTTCTGTGATCGCTTATGAGATGATTTTCAGTTTTCACTGGAAACTAATCCCTGGTGTGAATTATATCACAGAATCACATGTAACAAATTCCAAACACTGTTCAGCTCTTACTTTGTAAGAACTATATGGACTTAAAGCACCAGGAAGATATCATCACCTGGCAGGACCGGGGAAAGGTGCCGTCCGCCGGACCCCGACTGACATGGGACGCTGACAGTGGGGAACTGGGGGACGCGAGTTCGAGAAACACTCTGGGAGAAGGCAGGAAAGCTGTGAGACAGTGGCTTCTGACCCAGGCAGAGGAGCAGGATTCGAGTTTGACCTCCTGCCTCAAACAAGTGGAAAATTGGACAAAAACCCAGAGGTCGTGGGAGGAGGGAAGGAGCAGCCAGGCCCAAGGCCCAGCAGGGAAGCCCCCACAGATGGGAGGTGGGGAGGCCAAGGCGGCCGGAACCTGAGGGGCTGCGGAGCAGCACACACCCAGCGCTGACCCTGAGCTGCACGTTCGAGAAGAGAGACCACCTGAGCCTGAAGGAAGAGAAGCACTCCTAAGAAGATGGCAGGGCACTTGTGGGGTCCACACAGGCAGGGAGGAGCCCCCTCAGCCAGAGCACTGGCCTCCTCAGGCACACGACACCCGGAGACCCCTCGCAAGGACCACCTGAGGGGCCAGCCCACTTGTTTCGGCCCTACCGAGCCTCCAGAGCTGGCTGTGAAAGGATCCAACTGAGCCCACCAACCGAACACCACTGGCCAGCGCAGCTGGCGCCCAGCGACAAAAATAGCATGGAGCCCAGCACCCCACCGGGAATTCAGAACACCCCCCACGACTCCAAGAAAGCAACCCGCAAAGACCCAGCAGCCCCCCAAGAGGACGGGATACACATGCAGGGTCAGCAGAACAGCTCTCAGCTCATGCACGTGTCCCAGGAGGGGAGGAGAGAGACTGAGTCACAGCAAGACACAGACAGGACCAAATGCAATCAATGATGATGGGAACAGAAACCAAAGTAATAAAAGCAAAGAGGTTTAAAGAGACCTTGCTCAAAGACAAGCGAATCACGTAAAAATGACAAAGGGGTCCATTTAAGCAGCCTCTGGTGGGCCAAGTACGGAGCAGTTTAAGTCACAGAAGGAATAACAAGGATGTTACTGAATTACAACATGGTGTGTGTGGGGGGCGGTCGGTGCAGTCTATGGTGATACATCAAAAAGCAAACAGTAGGGTGGGAGTAGGGAGGGACACTGTTCTTTCCATACAAGTTCCAGAAAATGCACATGGAAAGAATGAGGGAATCAGCCAGGCACCCACTGGCAGGCCGCAGGGTGATGGCTGACTCAGGCAAGGCAGGCGCTGGAAACCAGGAACCGTGGGTCTTGAAACCACCCCTCAGGCCAGTCACTAGCTGCAAGGGGGTGCATCCCTCTCACCAGCACGTCTGACCTTCTGGAGGTCATCCCTAAACCCAGGGGTCAACTCAGTGTCTCCACCAGGGGGCAACCACACCGACTTGACGGGCAGCACAAGGGTCCGCACCAGCCACGCCATGGGCAAGCCGGATCCAGTCCCGCAGGGACCAGCCCGGAACCCGGAACGTGCACTGCTCCACAACACGCCTGGCCTGGAGAGAGGCTGGGTCGTGGAGAGCAAAAAGGGAGCTGACTGAGAAACACCCAGCACAGCACAACAACTCGCGCAGGTCCTAGTTCAAGGGGGAGAGGCGGCTACGGAGAGCACTTGAAGACAACCTGGAGGAGCTCCGCGGACAGGTCACAGGGGTCACACGGAGCCTCCTGGGTGCGGTGGAGACGATGGTGGCCACACAGGAGAAAGTCCCTGCTCTTCCCTGATGCTTTCTCAAGTTTTAAAGAGGAAGCAACAGGCCCACAACTTACTAAAGAAAACAAATAATACACGTATACAAAGAGAAAGAAAACAATCCGTCAAGATGTTATGAATAACTGACTGAGGTGGGGGAAGGGTGAACAGGTATTCACTGCAAGATTCTCTTAATTTTAGCTAGACCCCAAATTCAAGATAAAATGTTCGGGGCTAAGGAAAATCAGCCCTTGCTACGTCCTCCCCCAGGAAGATTTCTGAGCACAGTTCGCCCAAGAGAACGGAGTTCCCAGTGTCACTCTGATCGCTGAGAAAGCAAGGGGGGCCCTAAAGAGACCAGGGGGACGCAGCACTGCCAAGGCCTCAAGGCCATGGCTCCCAGGACAGCAGGCGGCCTCCCAAGGGCCAACTTCTTCACTCACAGAAGGGCAGGAGCACACCCCCCAGGGGACCAGAAGAGAGGGCTGGTACAAACCCCACGTGCAACTCTCATTTCCCTCCAAGATCAAGATCCAGCTCCCTCAACCACATGACCTGCCGTTTCCATTTCCCCACAGTTCACATTTCTTTAAGACTTTCGTCCTGCAAGGGATGGCCTGTCACCACTCCTGCAGGAGGGACTGGGACACGGCCATCACAAGCAATGAAGCCCCCACGCACTCAAGTGTCAGAGGAAATTCAACGCGGGCTCCCCAGAGAGCTCCAGGCCCGCCGACGGGAAGCGCCTGCCAGGTTTCAGAGCCTGGGGACCCAGTCAGGAGCGCCATGCAGCTGGCCAGTCCTCACCCTCCTTCCCCTACCCTTCCAACCTGCCGGACACAGCGAGCGCTCAGAGCTCCCACTGCACATGGCGGTCCTCCCGGCACACGCCCCCCACAGCCAGTCAGCACTGACCACCCCGGGTGTCACGGGGCTGCCCTGTCAGCTTGTCAGAGCCTGGGAGACACTCCAGCCCTGTGTCCTTTGCCAGTGTAAGAGGGATCTGCAGGTCACGTGGGACCCAAGGCTCTAGCACCAGACTGACCTAAGGGGTCCCTTCCAGGAGAGAGGATTTACTTCCACAGGCGAGGCTGCTTCCTGGAGGTCAGGGCCAAGAAGGGTCTGGAGCTTTGTCCCAGCTATGGAGGTCACCTCCAAGCCCCAAGAAGGCTCTGCCGGGCACAATCTTCCATTTACCTGGGCCAGGGGCCCTGTGGGAGGTCAACACTGGGAGTGCCATCTGTGGTGGGGCCTCATCACAGAGAATCAGCTCAACCCAGTGGAAACCCTGGATGCCAAGGCTGGGGCGTGGTCTCCCTGGGTGGCAACAGCTGTGTGTGTGTCAGAGTAGCCAGGAGGAGGATTCGGTGCGACTCCACGGGGACAGGACCCAGCCAGGAAGCTGCACCTGGTCTACTGTGGACTCTGTCCTCTGGGCCTTTGATGCTGCCGATTTGAATGAACACTTTTGCGGCAATAAGCCACAACCACAGCATCAAGAGCTCAGTTGGTAAAGAATCTGCCTGCAATGCTGGAAACCTGGGTTCAATTCCTGGGTTGGGAAGATTCCCTGGAGAAGGGAAAGGTTACCCACTCCAGTATTCTGGCCTGGAGAATTCCATGGACTGTATAGTCCATGGGGTTGCAGAGTCAGACACGACCGAGTAACTTTCACTTTCATTTTCTTCACAGCATCAAGAGCCATGCTGAGTGCTGAGTCCTTCTGCCAGGCAGTCCCTGAGCCTGCGAGTGGTCTCAGGGACTCCCAAACTCACAATAAGGAAATAGTCAAAAGAAATAGGGGGGTTAAGCTAGATCTCACAGGTCAGGACTGGACTCTCGGATTCAAGCCCCCACAGTTTGGTCCTGCGGGGCACGTGACCTCCCTTCTGTGGTCTGTGTGGGAGTCACACTTGGGGCACAAACACTGCTGAGGCACCAGGCCCGTCCCACTCAGAGTCCTTGCTACACCAGACGCCACGTGCATCATCTCCCTACACTGGCCTCAAGGAAGGGGTTTATTTTCTATTTACTTTTGGGATTTATCACTAGAAAAGAACACTTAAAGGCAATGAGCAGACGTGCATTTGGAATTTGCAAGATGCTAACGATATCATCAGAAGCCTTCAGCTCCAAAGAAAGCCACACACGACAAAAGCACAATGGCCCCAGGCTGGCCAGCAGTTCACTCCTCAGTTCACTCAGCACGCAGCTCACTCCCTGCTCATCCATGGTTAGTCCAGCGGAGTTCGGGCCACTTCATCAGGAACAAGTGAACACATATGAACAAGTGAACATGTATGAGGAAATGAGTCATTCCTTTCTTTCTCTTAAAACAGATGAAAAGCAGGCAGGCAGCATTGGTGGAACAGCCAAGAGCGCCCAAGGGAACTCCCTCCAGGCCTCCACCCAAGAAGTAGCAGAGCCACACCCACAGGTCCAGGTCCACACCAGGCTCCACCCACCCAGCAGGAGAATCGCTCAGCAGAGTTTATCACCTGCAGGATGCCGCTAAGGGAAGGACCAATAAATAGGAAACAGATACCACCAAAGAGCCCAGGAACCTTGTCCCATCTCCACACTGACCATAGAGGGTCCTGACACAGGTATTCACCCAAGAAAAACAGAAACACACGTCCACACCAAGACTGGGATGTCAATATTCACACAAGTTTTATCCTCAAAGGCTGGAAGATGCCCACCGCCTGGCAAGAAGATACCAAGCGCACAGGTCGCTGACCACCAACAGCTCCACGAGAGAACACAGCACTGTATGCCAACCACACTGTGAATCTCAGCAACAGCGCTCTCGGTGAGAAAGGCCAGACGCCAAGACTGCACAGTACAGTTCTATCCACGTGACATTCACAGGGCAGACCACAGCCACCAGGGCAGAGGGGACCTGCTGCAAAGGGCAAAAGGCAGATCCAGGCAGTGCCGGTTCTGCGGGTGGTCTGTCCACAGCCACAAGCCTGTCAGACTCCACAGTCAAACGAGGGAGCTTCCCGTCATGTTGCCTGTGAAGCTCAGAACCCAACCAGGACTTTCACGGCTCTTTACTCACTCAAATACAACACACAGATGACTCAGCAAGGACCACTCAGGAGATGCCCGTGACGAGGGGCCCGATATTTTCTTCAAAAAACATAAAACTTCAGGTATGTAAATCTTACCTGTATAACTGACGATCGTAAAGCTAAAAATAAAGAATTGAAAATTAGTCATCTGAATTACTAGGATTTAAAAATATAACACGGCAGGTATATAACATCGAGTATCAGAAGGTAAACAGAGACACAAGCACAGGCAAGCGTTTCCCAGGAGGGGCTGATGGACTCCACGCCACTCTCCAGTAGCAGCTCGCTAACAGCCCCTCCCTCGCTAAGACCCTCCGTGCACAACTGCGTTTGATCCTCAAGACAGCCCAGATTCCTCCTTCCCTTGCCTTGTAGGGAAACCAAGGGTCAGAGCAGGGAGGAAAAGGATCACCAGCCGGTGACAGCGGGGGAGATGCCTGGATACCGGACCTGCCCCCTAAGAGCCCCTCAGGCAGAAAGTTAACCCTGACGGCCCTCTCCTGGAGAGGAACTCGGAGAACCACCTCACAGCATCGCCACTAGCTACCGCCCCTGCCCTCACTCACTGAAAGCTCACACTGTGCCAAAAACTCCACCCAGCTCTCCAAACACATTCTTCAGGTCTCACAGAAACTCAGGTAGGTTCGCTATTATCCAGGCTCTACAGAAAAAGGAAGGCGAGGACGGGGGTGCTCCCCACTCTGAAGCTTCTACAGCACCACATGGCGTCAGCCTGGCTCCACAGTGTCAAGTGAGCACCAGACTCCACTCTACAGGTGAGAAACGAGGGCTTCCCTGGTGGTCCAGGGGTCAAGAATCCGCCTTGCAATGCAAGGGACACGAGTTAAACCCCTGGTCGGGGATCACCCATGCGGCAGAGTAACTCAGCCCATGCGCCACAATTACCGCGACCAAGCTCTAGAGCCTGTGAGCCATGAATACTGGGGCCCGAGCGCCCTGGAGCCCACACTCCGCAACAAGAGAAGCCACCACAACGAGAAGCTCGAGCACCGCCATGAAGAGTAGCCCCTGCTCACTGGAATGAGAAAGCCCGCATGCAGCAACGACGACCCACCACGGCCAAAAAACATACATAAATAAACCTATAAAGGTGAGAAATGCACCTAAGCAGATGAAGACTTTGCTAGAATGAAAATGAAAGCTAACAGCACCAACAGGATGAGGGAAGGACATCAAAATGGTCAATTATCACACAAAGAAAAACCTTAGAACTCTACCCAGAACAACAAATGGTAAAGCCATTTAACATTCAAGTGACTTTCATGTTATCCTGTAACATTAAGACCCACAGCTCGAACTTCACCAATTTTGAATCACAAAAGCCTTTGTGAATCTCAAAACCCAGAAAAACACACACACCTCCTCCCCAGAGAAGTGCGTGCACAAACCCTGGGTGTGACTGCAGACGTGGAGCTCCCCCTGTGGCGGTAAAGCTGGGGGTGCAAGGCCTTCTGTGAGCCACCACCTGCCCACCATCCCGCAAGCACGCCCTGAGTGAGGAGGGCGGCCAGGAGAGGCGGGCATTCTCTGCCGGTCCAGCGGGGCACACTTGGCCTCACGGGAGAGCCTGAGCTCAGCCCCAGGGTTCGTGCCCAAAGCCCCAGGACTGACTCCAGGCTGCACTTGGAGCTGAGGAGCGGGAAGGGCGTGGGGCAAGGAGGCCCCCAGGCACCTAAGGGGCGGCCCCGGCGGCTGCACACTGACCTGCTGGTGGATCTGCTTCAGACCATGCATGGCCTTCTCATCCAGGAAGTCCGAGACGGGCCTGAAGGAATTCAAACACGACATTTGAGGACCATGGTTTTGAGTCTGGGGC
Source organism: Muntiacus reevesi (assembly GCF_963930625.1). Lineage (NCBI taxonomy): Eukaryota > Metazoa > Chordata > Mammalia > Artiodactyla > Cervidae > Muntiacus > Muntiacus reevesi. The sequence goes on along the minus strand of NC_089266.1, from coordinate 12,901,836 downwards.
AGGGGACTTGAAATTCCCAGGACCCCTGGGGAAAGAAGGAGGGTCAACTCAGATCCCCTATCATCGTGCCCCCAGGGAACCACCTCAAGGGACAGCAATCAACTTTATATAATACAATATTCTCAAGGCGGAATCCAGGAACCACGGGACAGACATCACAGTGTGTGGTGAGCTGTGTCTGTGAGGAAAAGTCAGTCAGAAAGTAAGAAGATGGAGCAGCTGCTTCACAAAACATTCTCGACATTCAGGCGATCTCAGTCACCCCACACTGCGTCTGTTGTTATTTATACCAACTGCACCAAGAGAAGAGACCCCGGGTTGAAACTTTTATATCCTCCGGTATTTTATATTATTGTAAGGGATAACGAGCAAAGGATACTGAATACACAGGCTACTCCACACCAACTCTGGAAGACGTGTCTTTGCTTTACAATCTATTTAAATCTCAGAAAGAACGAGGTGACAAGAGAAGCCCAGAGAGGTGGGATCCCCTAGAGAGGACAGGGGACCACGGACAGGTGCTGTCAGGAGCACGGAGCACACCACGGGTACACATGAAGGGTTCCTACCTGCCCTGCTGCGTGGCCAGCGTGTGCAGGCTGCGGGCGACCTCTGCGCAGGCGAGCACGGCCCCATGCCGAGTGTGCAGGTCTGGACTCTGTGTCATCGACAGCAGACGCGGGAACACTGCCAAGCACACAGTGGGTGACTGTCAGACGCGGGTTCAGGGTCCAGGGGAGGAACGCACCCGCTCAGTTCTATCATCATCCTACAGCCAGGGCGAAACTAAGGCCTCTAACACGCTGAACTCCATCAGCAGACACGTGAACAGGGAGGGCGAATGTGACTTAAGATCAAACAGCGCACATCTCCGGGGCCCCAGACACAGGGTGGGGACTCAGGGTGAGGACAGACAGCAGGGAAGAAGGAGAACAGACTGTTTTCCAGGTCTTTCTTATTGTTCAGGGACCCCTGGGGGGGCAGGGAGGACAGAGGCCAGGCTGTAGAACCCTACAGCCAACACATGTTGGTTCAGGCAGGAGCTCCCTCTATGCCGCTCAGAGCAGAGAAAGCCTCGGAGCCTGTGCTCTGGGGACAGAAAGCAGGATCAGGGTCCCTGCAGCCTGGCCGGGAGTACAGGCAAGAAGTCACAACCACAGAGGCTCTGTCCCTCCAGCCAGGGAAACCATGGTCACAGCCATGCAGAGGCCATGGAAGCCAACAGCATCCTTGCTGGGAGGGGGCCCTCATGGGCGCTCAGGTGTGGCAGCTGGGAATGGCCAGTGTTTAAGAATCCTGGAGCAGTCAGCACTCCTGAGCTGGGAAGAAAGTGTCCCCTTCATTTAGGCAGCAGGACCATCATCAAAGGAAAGTAAACACCAGGTGAGATTCCTGACATGAAGTTTAATTAAGAGACGGCGAAGCTGAAAAGGCACTGAGGACCTTCAGAGGCCCCAAGTCTTCATGTAAAATCCTAGAGTGTCTGAGTAAAATCAGTAACTCCAACTGAACAACTGTAATCCAACAGCAGTTACTTCTCTAATTAATGTCTGTGGGAATAAGTACAAGTCAGAGAAACCTATGTATTGTTTCCTGAACTGAAATCAGATGCCTATTGATTCCAAATAGAAAAGACATGATGGAACAAATACAGGGTCTTTTCTTAACGATAAGGGCATGTCATTAACTCAGACTGGCTGTCTTGTTATCGAGTAGAGCGCACTCAGGCCCAGCCCAGGAAGTCAGCAAGTCCCCCAAAGCCCTAGGTAGGCAGCTCACTGTTCTGCATGCTACATTATAAGCTGCTTCATTTGTTGTTTTAAGGCTCATCCTGAAACACACGCGGTGCACAGCAGATCCGTACATTCTGGCTGGGATGGCAGGGGAATGAACCCTGGGGCTCCCGGGGACACGCACACCTCAGTGCTCACAGCACCTGCGCTCCCAGAGGCTGGGGCACCTGGTTTGTGTTCTGTCCCCGACAAAGCACAGACCAGTTCCTCGCACCCTTCCCAGCAAGAGAGAAACTCTCAGGCCTTAACATTAGCGAGGGGGCCTCCGGGGCCTTCTGTTGGGTGCGTGTGTGTGTGTCTGTGTGCACACATGTACCATGTGAGGGCGTGCGGGGAGCACCTACCGTCGCGGGCGGTGTGCTCGGGCGCTCGATGCGCCAGGTTCCGCAGCGCCTTGGCGGCCAGCTCCCTGATGGCCCTGGGGGCGGGGCAGAGAGCACTGTTAGTCCTGCAGGCTGAGGAGTCTGGCTTTTACTCGAGGGGACAGCGTGTGGGAGCTGTCGCCTGGCCACTTAGTCAACACTATGAGAACAAACACAAATAAACCAGCAAATAAGAACCTCTGTTCGTAAATGAGGGAGAGAGCCTTCACCAAGAGGCGGCACTACATGCAAGCCTGTGTCAGGACACAGCCGCCATCTGCATGGTGCTGGATGGCCAAGTGGGTCTAAGCTCCTGCGCCCCGAGGGGTGCAGAGGACAGGAGCACCAGGAGCCTGGGAAACACCACTGGGAAAATCGTAGGCTGAATGAGGGGAGTTCCAGTGGCTCAAGCTAAGAAACAGGAGGTGCACATCACATCAGTGCAAATATCTCCAATCAAGGCACAGGTGATACGTTCTCAACACATAGAACAGAAGGACGACCCCAGACTGGTTAATAAAACCAAGCCTGCCAGGGGCCAGACGGGTTCTGATCAAACCCAGAGGGTCACTTGTGAGGTGGATGCCTGCATCCATGCACGCCACCCCCCCAGACCCATCCTGGCAGTGATCTTCTCAATCAGTGCACTCTGAAGATAAGTTTTCTGTATTTAAAAATAATATTATTTATCATCTAAATGCCAGATCTCATTTATAAAACTCTTAGGAAAAAACATAAGGAGAAAGCTTCATGACATTATATTTGGCAATGTTTTCCTTGCCAAATCTAAACTTTTCTAGATCTTTTTCTAAAATGTTTTTCAACACCAAAAGCACAGGCAAAGGACAAACTACATATACTGATAACAGATAAATTGATTATAGTTAAACTGGACTGTGTTAAAATCTAAAACTTGCAAGTATCAAAAAATCAAGAGAGAAAAGGCAACTTACAGAATGGGAGAAAATATCTGCAAATCATGTATCTGATAAGGGACTAACATCCAGAATATATAAAGAACTCTTAAACCCAACAACAACAAAGAAAACGAAGTAACCCATAAAGATCAACACTTTAGAAAAAAGCAGAAGGTAACAAGTACTGGTGAGGATTTGCACAAACTGAAATCCTTGTGCATTTGTATTGGGAATGTTAAATGGTACAACCATTATGAAAAACTATGCTATGGATCCCACTTCTGGGTATATACTCCCAAAACAGAGAGCAGGGTCTGGAAGAGATACTTACACATCCATATTCATAGCAGCGTTACTCACAATAGCTGAGATGTGCAAGCAACCCAAGGATGATGGGTAAAGAAAATGTGGCAAGTATATAGAATGGACTACTTGGTCTTATAAAGGAAGGAGATTTTGACACACGCTACAGCATGGATGAACCCTGGAGGACATTATGTTGAGTGAAATCTGCTAGTCACCAAAGGACAAATCTTGCAGGATTCCACAGGAGATTCCTAGAAGATTCAGATCCATAGAGACAAACAGGGCTGCCAGGGGAGGGGGAGTCAGTGATTAATGGGTATGGAGTTTCAGTTCTGCAAGATGAAAAGGTTCTAGAGATTGGTTGCTATTGAACTGAACGCTAAATATGATTAAGACATTAACATAAATATTATGTGCATCTTACCAAAGTCAAAAATTTTTAATTATGTTTATCTTGATACATAAAGTATTTGGGGTGAGTATGTCCAAGTATCAGAAAATGTTTATTTTTTTTATTGAAGCACAGTTGATTTACAATGTTGTGTTGATTTCTGCTGTATAGCAAAGTGACTCGGTTATACATATATATTCTTTTTCATATTATTTTCCATAATGGTTCATCAGGATATTAAATATAGTTTCCTGTGCTACATAGTAAGACATTGCTGTTTATAAAAAAATGTTTATAAAGAAACCCAAAACACTGGATAATACCTTTCAAAAGTATATACTATTAGAAGTATGACAGAATACCTACACTAGTGAAAGTACATTTACACCACTAAAGAATTCTGTAAAGCTCCCCATTTTCCACAAACCATGTATTCACAGGATACTGAAGAGACTCCGTTTATCAATTTTTAGCTCATATCTCTTTATGGATATAATCCAGGCCAAAAACAGAGAAAGGCAGAAGTATCTCTGCCTCTGAAGAATCATTTAAAAATTAGGCATAATTTTGTTCCATGAATTCTAACATTAAAAAAAAATCTGAGCAGGTAATATCATGAGGACCTTCAAATCTGACTGCAATTTCCCCTCCATTCATGAATCCTGGAAATTTCAGGTTTTTAGAGCTTATATTAAAAAGAATACTTCCACAAAGAATGTTTTAAATAAAATTAACACTTTAAAAAATGAGGAAAAAAACAAACCACATAGTAAAACTACAAGTGTAAATTAAACAACATGGATAACCACATCAGGTGTGAAAAGACTAAAGCCCTCAAATAAAACGCATCGGTCGCCAGGCTGGATGTAAAGGAGGGACCACTGCCATCCCCCTGCAGACAGACAGGGGTGCAAGGTGACTGACAGGCCTCTTTGTGTTAGGCCCCAAGCTTAGAATGGTTTTCACATTTTTAAAGGATTTTATAAAGGAAAAAAAAACAATAAAGTACATGGGACAATGACCTAAAATATTACTCTCTGGCCCTTACAAGAAAAAGCTTGCCAACCCTTAAGCTATAATAATACCAAATTACACTTTAAGAAATCTAACATGAAACAAAAAGAGACATTTCATAACAATAAAGGGTCAATACATTTGGAAGATACAAAAAAAATTAGAACTCTATATGCACCTAACCAGAGAGTCTCACCCAAAATACATGAAGGAAAAAAGACAGAATTGAAAGAAGAAATAAACATTTCAACAACAGCTGGAGATTTCAATAGCTAAAAAGTTTAGTCTCTCACCATGGGTGACATAGTTGCAATTTTGGTTTTAAATGGCCTATTGACTACAAGCAACACCCACTATAAGCTGGGATTCCAGATGTAGAGCCTGAAGAAGCTACTTACACACACACCTCGGCCAGAGCGCCGGCAGCTACACAGAGCTTTCCAAGAGAAAATAAGCCGTTTTCCCAGAGGTGCTGACAGCAGCACTGATAACCCGCTCTGGGTCACAATGAGGCCCTCCCCATTGGACAGACACATTTAACTGCTGGGAAATGCGAAGACACCTTGAAACTGCCCCGTAATCAGGAAAAAGGAGAGGACTGCCTAGCTCCAGGAAGGACGGAGGAGACGGCGAAACGGCCAAACGCAGCAGACGCGAGGTGGGAGGCCGTGGCCATAGAGGGGTGAGTGGATCCCACAGCCCTCATGACATGGGAATGTTTACACACCCAGCAGATGTCACTGAAGTCTCCAGAAGTAAAGCTGGAGGTAGACCATTAGCCAACACATCAGGTGTGAAGAGTGGAACTTACATTACTTCTCAAGAGTTACTTCAAAAATATGAAATCTATAACCAAAAAAACGTACTCAAGGCTTACGAGCTCAATTTAATCTCTCCCTTGGGAAATCATAAGAATCCTTATTTGACAGATAAATTAATCAGGCAAACACAAAAACACAACACCTACCCATCCCAATGGTTGATCTTCATGGTAACCAGGTGTTCTATCATTGGTTGTGTGTACTCAGGAAAGCCGGCAATAAACATGCTGGAAAAAACAATATTCAGAGATGGTGAGAATGTGCAGGAACAAGAACTCACACATTGCTTCTGAGAAAGTAAAGCGATATAACTACTTCCAAAAACTGTTTGGCAGTTTCCTATAAACACACAGAAATCCCCTTTAAGTATTTATCTAAAAGAAATGAAAATATAAATCCACAAAAAGACTTCTAAATAAATAAAGACTTCAAGCAGCTTCATTCATCAGAGCCCAAAAGAGAAGACCACCTAAATGTCTGTCTATAACAGGAGGATTAACAGATAAACTGCAGAACAGTGGCAGACTCAGACAGCTCAGCAATAAAGAGGAACAAGCTACCAGCACACGCACAGTGTGACCTCTGAAACCACCGTGCTGAGAGAAAGAAGCCAGGTCTCGTGTGACATTCTACAAAAGGCATCAGTGAGCTACGGCGATGGGCAGAGCAGCGCCTGGGGCCAAAGAGCCGCGCTCTCCACATCTCAGTGGCAGTGCTGGTCACCCAGGTGTGCAGGCTGCCAGCACGCACTGAACTGTACGCTTCGTATGAGGACAGCTGATGAAGTGTAATTACGCCTTAAAAATAAAAGCTACATCTGAAAATACCATAGGAGAACTTCTAAAAGTAATTTCCAAGTGGGACACGCCTTTCTAATTATGACTCAAAACCCAGAAGCCAAAAAAGAAGAAATTGGTACATTCAGAAAAGTCAACCAAAGGAGAAAAATGCTGCCAGGGAGAACACACCATAAAACAAAAAAATATCTGCAACTGCTATCACAAACAAGATCTCCTCACCTAGGAGAAAAATCACCAAAGTTTATAGAAAAGATACAGCTCAAACATTCAGCATCATTCAATGGGAAACAGAAAGAAAAGTTTTGTCCAAAGTTTTTGGCAAACTGCCAAAATCAGGGTTTTACAGCTGCCACTGGAAGGATCTAGAAGCGCTCAGAAGCACTGCTGGGGACAGCACCTTGGCACCGCCTCTAGAGACAGCAAGTGGCAATGCCCAGGAAATTGAGAACGAGCACCCGTTGGTTCAGCAGTTCCACTTCTGTTAACTCACTCAGATATAACTACACAGGTGAGAAGATACACAAGAATATTCACTTCACATCGTTCATAACAGCGAAAGACAGAAGCCAACGGCCAGGAGGGGGAGATCTACAGGTCACACTCCACATAAAGATAAGGAAGGCTCTCCAAGACACGCAGCACGTCACGGGCAGCAAACGGCGTCCGTGCTCTGCTGTGACGGCACACGCAGAGAGCTGCCTCCTTACTACTGACAGCCCGACGTGACTACTACAGGCTGCCCTCGTTTTATTGTACTCCACAGACACTGCATATTTTACAAATTGAAGATACAGGGCAACCCTGTGTTGAACAAATCAGCACCATTTTCCAGCAGCATTTGCTCTCTTGTGTGTCACATCTTGGTAACTTTTGCAACATTTCAAACCTTTTTTCAATATTATTACATGTGATGTGTTATGGTGATCTGTGAACAGTGATGGATCATGTTACTATGACTCGCTGAAAGCTCAGATGATGGTCAGCACTGTTTGGCAATAAAGCATTTTTAAATTAGAGCATGTACATTGTTTTTACAGACACCTAACTATCACCCCCTAACAGACTACAGATTTGTGTTAAGATAACTCTCATATGCAGTGGGAAACTAAAAAATTCATGCGACTCACTTTAATGCAATATTCGCTCTGTGTCAGCAGTCTGGCCCGGAACCCACAATATCCCCAGGGTGTGCCTGTATCCGACCAACCCTCTGTGGAAAGCACTTTGGTGGTTCCAACCTTGCGCACCGTGTGCCCCTGCTCAGCATGGACAGAAGGAAGTCAATACAACCACAGACACGATGTGAACCAAATCTCTCTAGAAGACACGGGAACTGGGGGTCAGCAAGGACCCCCAGGGTAGAGCCAGGTGCCTGAGAGGAAAGGGGAGACGCCCTGGTTTTCCCCAAACAACTCCTGCACCTTCTGAATTGTATACCAAGCAGATGTATTACTTACTCCAAAAAACACACTTTTATACTTAATGCCTCTAAAACACCAACTGCTTACATTTATTGTCTGAACTTGCCACACCATCTACATAGCCCCACTATGGACTTGTCCATCACCCGCGTGTTACACAGAGGCTGAAAAATACAGTGGATGGCACAGAAGGCCAAGAAGGGGGAACAGGATTTTACCCAAACCCTGTGCAGACACACTGCATGTACACAGGGTGAACACGGGTGCCAGGTGGGCATGCGTGTGCTACAAGGCATGAGCTCTGGGAGAGTCAAGTCAGGGAAAATCTGTGCTCCGGGCATGAGAGGAAGAAAAGCAGAGACTTCTCCAGCAGCGAGCTGGATTGAGAGCCCCTCTAAAAACGAAGGAATCACTTAAGCGGGAGTCAGAAGAAGAAAACAGAACAGTCAGGACAGTCAAAGCTGTCAGAAATGGAGCCAAGATGTGACTCCTGGTCCCACATAACCTATGGGGCCTTGGCCCCACCCAACAGACAGACCCAACCCAGGCCAGCAACCTGAGCTCCCAGAGAAGTGGGCAGACAAACCAGCAGCCTCACAGGAAGAACCAGACAGGGGCTGGCCACCTGAATTCTAGTCTGAGCTTTGGCACTAACTAGCGGCTGACCTTGGAGAAGACGCACGGCTAGAACCACCAGCCCAGGCAGCACTCAGCACTTACAGGGACTCAGGCACGGAGGCCAACTGCAGTCTAAGAGGGGTATCCACCATGGGGCGAGGACTACAGGCAGGAGGGCCAAGGAGGGCCAGGAGGCAGGGGGCGTGCGACAAAGAGGAGCATTCCGTCCTCACGCAGACAAGTGACAGGGTGGCCATGGAGGCTCTGCAGCTGACCAGGACAGTGAGAGCTGGTGACGACTGAGCAGGCACGCAGTGTGAATGTTTGAGGGTTGTTAGGGAGGAAGGAGTGACAGAACTAGGTCACCAACTGGACATGAGGAATGAGAGAAGGAGAAGCAAAACTGAGCTGACGATGTGGGCAGCATGATGTTCACTGAATTAGGAAGTAACAGGGAAAGTTCAGTCTGGGGCTTCCTTAGTTTGAAGCACTTACGGGACAGGAATGTGCAAAATAACTGGAAAGCACACCACTTGAAAACAGAACATGACAAAATCCATCTTCAGAAGGATGCACAGTGCTATGGTGCCAGCGATCTGTTAAGGAAATTTGCAACTACAAGAAGACAAACCAACAAACAGTGCTCACAACTGCTTGTCACGCCACAGCAGAAGACAGCTGGGCAAAGAGAAGCACCACCCGGACGCACACATCCGGAGCCAAGCGGCTCGGACGGCCACCAGCTGGTGAGCAGGGCACAGGGCGCAGCCCGTGCGGTGGGCTGTGAGCGGCATCGACGGGCGATGACACAGAGGCAGGAGCCCACACACCACGCGACTGTCCCACACGTTCTAGAAAAGGTCAACTCCAGTGACAGAAGGCAACTCCGAGGCGGTCAGGGCCCGGGTTTGAGGGCGCTTTCTGGAGTGACAGAAACATTCCCCGTGTTGACTACAGAGGTGATTATGTACCTGCCAAAATCCACATTTTAAATGGGTGAACTTTACTGTATGCAAATCAAATGTAATAAAATAGGAGAACAAAACTTAAGCTGATTTTTAACAAAGGGTTTTGTCTTTAGGAATACACAGGACACTGAAAAGACAGGCCACAGACAAGGAGAAAGCATGAGCAGATCATGGGCCTGAGAGAGGATCTGCATCCTCTGAGGAAGAACTCTCAAAGTCTCAGTAACATGAAAACAACTAGCCCAGGAAACAAACAGGCAAACGATTGGTCAAATAAGCCCATGATAAGATGCTCAATGTCATTAGTCATTGGGGGAAAAAACAAATTAATGAGCTCCACCTGCACATTCACTAGAATGGCTGAGATTTAAAAAAAAAAACAAAACAAAAACTGACCACACCAGGGACCAGCAAGGACAGGGTAAAATGAGGTAGTCACTGTGGAAAACCGTCTGGCAGTTTCTTAAAGTCAGTGTCCAGCCACTCCACTCCCAGTGTTTTAAAGGAAAGCACCTCCCCACAGACATATGTGCACACAAAGGTGATCGAAGCCCCCACCTGGAAACTCTGAGATCTACTTCACAGATGGACAGACATGGTTCATCACATGAAGGAACAAGGCACGCATGGGCACCCACGCAGGAAGGACACATCTGAGGAAGCAGGCAGAGCGCAGGTGGCCAGAACAGCACCCAGAGTCCACACCACACGATTCCAGTCACCGAACGACCCAGAGTGACAGGAACAGACGGGTGCCTGGAGGAGTGCCTACGTGCGTGCTCAGTACTGTCTGACTCTTTTCGACCCCCCTGAATTCTAGACTGCCAGGCTTCTCTTGCCTGTGGGATTTTCCAGGCAAAAATACTGGAGTGTGTCGCCATATCCTACTCCAGGGATCTTTCAGACCCAGGGACTGAACCTGCATCTCATGTCTCCTGCAGTAGCAGGCAGATTCTCTACCACTGGAGGAGGGGCACCTGGAGATCCTGTGGAGCCAGTCTCTCACTGTCTGTGTTCTGGTGACAGAGATCGGTGCCCGTCAACACCGATCAGCATCTACACATTAAACACGAGCAGTTTTCCGTTTGTCACCAGTACTGTGACAAAGCTCTGAGTCAAAAGTAGAGGTAAGACGATGTCAGTCTCCCCACCTGATGGCCCTCGTCCACAAGTTTCAATTCTGCATCAGACACTCCCATCTCCAGGAGAACCATCCACACATCAGCCATACGTCCACTCAAGATGTGCCATGAGCCCCTCATGTTTGGTGAAGCTGAGCTCCAGACCTTCCCCCAAACCCAAGGCATTTTCTCCCTCATTGGTGCACCCAACACCCCAACTCTCCTGGTGACCCAACTCCTGCACCCTAGCCATCCCCTGACCATGTCCCCCCACCTCAGGAGGGGCCCTGACCTTCCCCTGACCGTCCCCCACCTTGTGAGGGGCCCTATCTCCTTGCTTCCAGTTACCAAAATGTAACCACAGTGATAGGCTCAAAATGCAGATCTGACCATCAAACCTGGCTCCCTGACCTCAGGACAACCCAAGGACCACTGTGGCTCAGAAGCCCTACCCCGTCAGGCTGGGCCCTGCTCTCTGGACTCTTTCCTGCAGGGCTGTATCCCCAGCCCCACCAGGCTCCTTTGGCATAGGACCCTGGGTGTCAGCCCTGCCTTGGGGCAAAGGGAGAGCTTGCCCAAAGCGCCCTGTGGTAATGGGGTGAAGCCACAGCCCCTGGTCCATGACTGCTGGACCCATCTGCACAAACTGCCTCTTGTCCAGGCAAGTGTGCAGAACCCTCTGTAAAAAAACACAGACCCCAAGCCAGCCCGTCTATGAAAAGCAGACCAACTATGAGACCTCAGCCACAAGAAAAGCATGCCAAGGCAGAACGCTGAGAGTTTTTAACTAGAAAACCTGGGCAAAGGTGGGAGATTCTCCATGTATAATACATGTTCAAAGATTAACAATCAAAGAAAACAGAATTAAAACAGGAAAGAACTGATAAGGCAAAGAAGCATTAAATGCTGAGGAAAGGTGGAAAGGATGCTAAAAATACAGAGTCTGTCTGGGCAAAGATTATTTCTGGGAAAGAGGCCAAATGCTACATCTTTAAAAAAAAAAAAATCTATCTGTGCTGGTTATGGAGAAATGCAGTTTCTGCACAGTTTGCACAGCAGGGGTGTTGGGGAATCTACCCTTCAGACACATAATGGTTAACAGTTTAAAAAGGCACTGGCGCGCTTCCTCTCCCAATTCAAAGCAAAATTTAAGGCAAATAAGTCACTTCATGAAATCAGGCCCATCCTGTACTACCGCTGCGATGGGTTAATTAACTAAGACACTGGGCCCACTGCCCCACGACTTACGTACTTAAATTATGTAAGCTTTGATGCGATTTCTGTAAAACTGCAGTTAGGGATGTTAAATATTTATTCCTTGACCTGATTTCTCAAATACCTCTTTTTTTACTCATAAAGAAGCTAGAGATAACTCTCACTTGGGAAACACTGCTTCACTGAAACAATAAAAGAACAGTCCCTTTCAATGTGAGGGTTCATTCTGAGAAGCTCCCCAGTGGAGCAGTGGCCACACAGAAAGCAACACACAGTTTTGGCTCGCAGCTATTCCCTGCAAAAGACCATGCTCTAGAAGAAATACCTAATGAAATGGACTGGTTTAAGGGAAAAATAACCACCACAGCAGTGTTCTTCAAACCGTTAACACCTCTTTAAAAAGTGAGCACCCCCTTCTCCAGGCCACCCATGACGGGCCACTGTCCTCCTTTGGATTTTTTGTGAAGTTTTATGTAAACAGACTCACACCCTAGGCACTCTGTCCCATCAATGAGAAAGAAACCTTTCAAAACAGTTTTCAATTCCTTTTTCAATCTTGTTACACACAAATTTACTTTCAATGGATCTTCCAGGCTCAAGAGACCAAAGGGTGGAAACTGATCTGTGAGATCTGTGATTCAAAGAAAACATTGTATTTTATGATGACTATTAAAACTTACCTTATAACCAGGAAACAGTTAGACCTGTTACCGACAGCAAAGTAGTCAGCTGTGGTCAAAATATCGATCCCATGAGGGAAAGTGCCCTAATGAAAAAGCGGGGGAAAAAAAGAGATGAAAGTTATTTCAATGAGTAAAAAAGGCAATTTCAAAGTTTGATAACCATATGCACATGAGTTAGGTTTATAAACAAATTGGGAAGTGCTGGGGAATGTAGACTTGGTTACTAAACTGACAGCTAAAACTACATGCCTTAACTAAGCTCACCCAAAGACTTTCAAGTCAAGGACTACTGACTGCCTCTCCGAGGCTGGATACTGTGCTAAAATTATTTGAACCACTTAAAAAATTTTTTTTCCTAACAATTATAGCATTTCAACTTTAAAATACTGTAAGAGCCCTTTCTTTAAACCACACACCACAGAAAGACATCAGATTTCAGCAGAACTAAAGTTTAGATTTCATTCAACCAGTGTCCCTCCAGCCAGAAGGACCCCAGAACCCCTGTGGGGGGGCGGCACCTGCCTGGGTTGTGAATCCTGGACAGGAGCCCACCCCCACAGCTGGTGGGAGAATGAACAAGACAAAAACTGGGAGGTCATGTGTGGGGGCCTGACAGCTGACACCCAGGACCAGACTCTGAAACAAGCGGGTGGGGGAGTCAGGGACACTGGCCATACCCAGGGACACGTTCCCAGCCTCGGCCCAGGCCCCACCCCAAAGTCTGCAAGTTATTATTGACACCACTCTCTGGTTACAATACTTGAATATCTGAAAACAAGACAATATGCTTTCTAAAAGGACATAAATGACAAACTTGCAACCAAGGAGCGAATGCTGTGCTGTCACTAACCATGAGAGGGTTTGGGGAGGCCTGGGTCCCTGGCACCCTTCCTCACTGAGCAAGCCTTAGGCAGAGGGATCCATAAACCGCTAACCTTCCACACTATCTTTTTGAGGGAGCCCCACACATGAAGAACTGAACTTGAAATTTGACTCCAAATTGTCAATGGACCCTGGCAAGTTTGTCACGGACACAACCTCAGGATCGGAGGTTTGGTTCTCAAGTGAACCTAAAAGCCAAAAATCCATCTCCCGACACAGCTCAGTGCAGGGGAGGCTCCCCCAACACCCCAGGGGCAACCGCACACCGGGCTGACTCCTGTTGGACGCCAGGCCACCCACACCAGCCTGAGGCCGAGCTAGACAGAGGCCACTGTGGCTGCAGAAGGAGGGACCCTCTGCTCCATCACGCAAGCTTGCCGCCCCTTGGACAACGCTGAGACGCCTCCTGACGCCCCAGGGTCTCCTCAGTCCAGCCACCCTCCAGAGGCTGGCAGCTGCTGAGTGACTAGCTTTCTAAGTTTTCGGGGTTCCAGGAAGACAGGACTAAGTGACACTCAAGCACACTGGGTCTGTCACCTCACAGCAATGGAAGAAAGGCTGAGTCCTTACTAGGTTCTCGGAAAAGCACCGCTGAAGGATGAGGTGGCACCTCAACAATCTCAATGTACCACAAATTCAAGTTCAAGTTGTGTGATTTGGTTCCCTCTACCTTTGGCAATGACTGTGGAATTCAAGTCTTCGTTTGAATCCACCTTGGCATCAGTTTAGCCTTAACACTGCATTCAGAACTGGACACCTCACCTCAAGGCCCTAACCTCTCCACGTGTGGGGTCACAGTTCACAATAACAGGCTACAGAACTCCCAGTTAATCCACCCTCCTCACTGCCCCTCGGCGGTTCTATGGCCTTCGATGGAAGGTGAGCAAGTCGGCTGCCTTCACAGACCTGGTCAAGCCTGAAGACCCGCTGATTCCTTTCTCAGCTCCACCCTGAGGGCTGGGGGACCGCTCCAACACCCGGGCCACATGGGTGGAAGCACCCCTACCCATGCTCAGTATCCCATGCTTCCAGGAGACCCTCCCACCGTATACCAAACATCATCCCTGTGGAAGCTGCAGCATTAGCCCTCTCACCCTGGTCCCTCCCTGTCAGCCCAGGAAAGGCAAGTCAATCCAGAGGCCGTGGGCCCAGTGCTGGGAACACAGGCTCTGGTTCAATGGCAAGGCCAGCCCTGCTGTGAGAACCCTGACGGACTCGGGCTCACCCAAGGCAACAGTTCTGCACACTCAGTTTCTCCCAGATGTCCAGGCAGGAGTCTTGGAATCCCGTGTTGTCCAAGCCTTCCCTCTTGAGGACAACCACCTCTCCCAACTACCGCCTCTCCCGCCCGCCAAGCAGCCATTCTGCGTGGGCTCCCCTCAGTCCTGCAGTCTGAACTGTGCCCCTCAAGGCCTCAAGGCCCATCACTGCTTGTCCCCAGTATTCCCACACCTGAAACTCACTCACCTCCAGCCCAGACCCCTCTCCTGGCGCCCTTCTCAACAGAGCTCAGCTTGGTATCTCCCCTAAGAAGACCTCTCCCCCATTTGCCACCAGATTGGCCACACTCCCAGGGTGGTCATCATCACATACAGTATGAATGACTTGGGGGTAAACGCCACACTCCCAGCCCAGGCTGACCAGTGCTAAGAGATTCATGGCCTGCAGCAGGATGCTGCGCCAGGAGGGGCCGTGGGGCGCTGGCAGGAGGAAGCTGGCTCCTCCCACAAAGGGGACAGGCAGGGGCCATGTCTCTGCCCCTGCCCAGCCAGGCTCCTCTGCCCAAACCCCTCCGGGGCCCAGGGGCAACTGCTGACATCTCAGGGTCTCAGCAGTGCTTGAGGCACGGATTTCTGACGTTTGTGAAAACTACACATTCAAGTTTCCTGTAAAACAGCTACTAATTGTATAAAACTTGTGTCAACATTCACCCGAGTTATGAGTGAATATGTGACCAGAAGTCACCCTATGAAGTACTAGCTTATTTTATATTTTAGGTCAATTCTTTATCCATGTCAGTGGCTCCACTATTTTTACTTTTACATCTACAGGAAGTTTTAGGAATGAAGATATTTAAAAGTAACCATACCTGTCGTCCCACATTCTCCTGGAAAGCAGCCTAAGGAAGAGAAACACAAACAGAGTGGTGAGCTAGGTGTGCACTCGCTGGCCATTGGTGATGGACGCACAGCAAAGCTGGGGCAGAACAAATGAGCCACAGCTTTATTTTTTTTTAAATAAAGGTCTCATTGTTGGCCACTCAGAGCCTTAGGAGTGGTTTTATCTTTCTCTTTTTACATCCTGCTGTGCTCTCAAACCACAGGTTAAGAATTCAAGTTTATAAAATCTGCTAAGTGGCCGATGCTGACTTTCACACCAAAGCCTGATTCAAGGCCTTAGATATAGAAACAGGAATAAAGCCAAATCTATCTGGTTAACTAAAGGCCCAAACCCCAAGTCATCTTACTGGGGATCTGTGATGACAGCTCACAGGATGGTGACACCGAGTGCCTGGTCTCCCCGTGCCACCTGCCCCAGGAACTGCAGTGGACACGCTCCACGTCCCGCTCACAGGCCCAGAGCAGGGCTGTCCAGAAGGTCCAGAGCTTCACTTAAAATGAGGTGCCCTCAGATGGACCTTCTTGTTTGTTGTTTAGTCACTCAGTCGTGTCTGACTCTTTTGTGACCCCATGACTGTACCACAAAAGGCCTCCCTGTCCTTCAGGGACCTTCTCGCCACCAGTTATCAAAAGCACACAATGCAACTTCATCGCCACGTGCCATCCACCAGAGACAGGTCAAAGGGCAGAGGTCAGGTGGCCAGTGGCTTCAGGGAGCTCCTGGGAGGCACAAACCTGCTTACAGACACAGGCTGAATGCCTGGAGCGGGAGTGTCCTGGGAATGAGGTCATAACCTCCAGGACTTTCATCTCACCCACACCATCACCATCCCCTGGGAAGAGCACACCCAGTCCTTTGCACGAGGAATCAAGACAACAGAACACAAAGACCCCCACATAATGTTTAAATGGGTGCCTAACACCTCCCGCAGGTGACAGAGGAACGTAAAAAACTTGACTGTCTCCAAGACCAAGCATTCGGTGGCCTCAGGGAGGTACAACTAGAACCGCCCTTCCCTGAGGGCCCTCGGGCAGCTTACACTGGAAGCGGGGGAGACTGGACTTCTGCTATGTACCATGTTTCAGCTTTCGCAATAAATTCATTAAAGAAAACGAAAAACGAAAATGAAACCAACCAAAAGGCAATGAAAAAAAAATACAATGTCAATTTATGTAACATGCACTATTTAGGAACACATTTACTATTCTGGTGACATCATTTAAAAGGTTAAAAAAAAAAAAGATTTATAGGAGAAAGCACAAGACCTAAAATAGTGACACAATTTGGGGGGAAAAAAGGAAATGAGACGACTCACTCTACCCAGTATTAGGGTTGCTATGGAGCCATGAAAACCCAAACAGAAAGACAGACATAGATCAATAGGACAGAACCGGAAAAACCTTTAGGATCGAGAGCTAGGCAATGAATTCTCAGATTCTCAGACTTGACACCAGAAACATGATCCATAAAAGAAAACAGTAGTGAGTTGGATGTCATTGAAATTAAAAGACTTGTTGTTATGAAAGACTTCTAAAGAGGATGAACAGAACCCCACAAACTGGTAAGAAGAACATGCAAACCACTCGCCCAAGAAAGGACTCGTATCTGGAATAGACAGACTCCCAAATTTAACAATAAAAACAAACAACCCAGTAAAAAAGGGAGGCAAAGACTTTGTTGGAGCTGAAGGCAGGCCACCCAAGCCACATATTGTTATTCTGAGTTAAAGTTACTTGACAAATGACAAATGGCTGGGGGCGGGGGGCCGGGGGGGGGTGCAAAAATGGTATTTTAAACACCCCAACTCCGAAAGCAAGAATAAATGTCTCACGTGACGGTACATTCCCCATTTCAGGAGGCAAGAAAGCATCCTCATAACCAGTTATGGAAATCAATCTTGTCACACCTTCACCAGCCCCTTCTGTTTAATCTTCACAAATAACCATTCTTTGTCCAAAAATGATATATAAACAGCCTGCTTTGGTCACTTTAGGGGGCCCATTTTATGAGACCGTCGTGTGTATGAATTAACTTTTTTCCCCTGTTAATCTGTCTTTTGTCATTTTAATTACTAGATCCACCAGATGCACACAAAGAGCATTGGTGGTTAAATATCACAAACCAACATTTCACTGAAGAGGATATAGGTGGTAAATACCACATGAAAAGATACTCAACATCACTAGCATCACCATGAGAGAAATGCAAATTAAAGCCATGGTGAGCTATCACCACACATCTAAGCAAAGTAACGAACACAAAAATGATGACACCACCAAACACTGGTGAGGCCATAGAAAAACCAATCACTGACAGATGATGGAGGGCAGGTTTACAGTGATGCAGCCCCTCTGGAAAACAGCAAGGCCCTTCCATACAGATCTAAACGTGCAACCACCATATGTCCGCCAAATCCTATTCTTGGCATTTATCCCAGAGAAACAGAAACTGTATTCACATGAAAACCTGTACGTGAATGGTCACAGCAGCTTAATTCTTAATAGTTCCAAAGCAGAAACAACCCAGAGGCCCAACAGCAGATGCACAATTCAGGCAGCTGTGCACAGCTGGACAGGGGACGCGACTCAGCCAGGGGTGGGCCGGAAGCGGGGGCTGCCAGTACTGCCAAGGCCTGGCTGGACTCTGGGAATCGCGCTGCAGGAAAGGTAGTCCTAAAGGTCACACTGTATGTTCTTGTTCAGTCGCTCAGTCACGTCTGACTCTTTGCAACCCCATGGACTGCAGCATGCCAGGCTTCCCTGTCCTTCACCAACTCCCAGAGCTTACTCAACCTCATGTCCACTGAGTCAGTGATGTCATCCAACCATTTCATCCTCTGTCGTCCCCTTCTCTTCCCATCTTCAATCTTTCCCAGCATCAGGCTCTTTTCCAATGAGTTGGTTCTTCGCATCAGGTGGCCAAAGTATTGGAGTTTCAGTTTCAGTCCTTCCAATGAATATTCAGAACTGATTTCCTTTAGGATGAACTGGGTAGATCTCCTTGCTGTCCAAGGGACTCTCAAGAGTCTTCAACACCACAGTTCAAAAGCATCAATTCTTCGGCGCTCAGCTTTCTCTATAGTCCAACTCTCACACCCATACATGACTACAGGAAAAGCCATAGCTTTGATCAGATAGACCTTTGTTGGCAAAGTAATGTCTTTGCTTTTTAATATGTTGCCTAGGTTGGTCATAACTTTTCTTCCAGTGAGCAAGCATCTTTTAATTTTATGATGGCAGTCACCATCTGCAGTGATTTTGGAGCCCCCAAAAATAAAGTCTGTCACTGTTTCCATTGTTTCCCCATCTATTTGCCATGAAGTGATGGGACCAGATGCTATGATCTTAGTTTTCTGAATGTTGAGTTTTAAGCCAACTTTTTCAGTCTCCTCTTTCACTTTCAACAAGAGGCTCTTTAGTTCTTCTTCGCTTTCTGCCATAAGGGTGGTGTCATCTGCATGTCTGAGGTTATTGATATTTCTCCCGACAATCTTGATTCCAGCTTGTGCTTCATCCAGTCCAACATTTCTCATGATGTACTCTGCATATAAGTTAAATAAGCAGGGTGACAAAATACAGCCTTGACGTACTCCTCATCCTATTTGGAACCAGTCTGATGTTTCATGTCCAGTTCTAACTGTTGCTTCTTGACCTCCACACAGATTTCTCAGGAGGCAGGTCAAGTGGTCTGGTATTCCCATCTCTTGAAGAATTTTCCAGTTTGTTGTGATCCACACAGTCAAAGGCTTTGGTACAGTCAATAAAGCAGAAGTTGATGTTTCTCTGGAATTCTCTTGCTTTTTCAATGACCCAGATAACCCCGATGGTGTGATCACTCACCTAGAA
Organism: Muntiacus reevesi; assembly: GCF_963930625.1. Classification (NCBI taxonomy): domain Eukaryota; kingdom Metazoa; phylum Chordata; class Mammalia; order Artiodactyla; family Cervidae; genus Muntiacus; species Muntiacus reevesi. The sequence goes on along the minus strand of NC_089266.1, from coordinate 12,882,558 downwards.
CCAGACATCCTGGAATGTGAAGTCAAGTGGGCCTTAGGAAGCATCACTATGAACAAAACTAGTGGAGGTGATGGAATTTCAGCTGAGCTATTTCAAATCCTATAAGATGATGCTGTGAAAGTGCTGCACTCAATATGCCAGTAAATTTGGAAAACTCAGCAGTGGCCACAGGACCGGAAAAGGGCAGTTTTCATTCCAATCCCAAAGAAAGTCAATGCCAAAGAATGTTCAAACTACCACACGATTGCACTCATCTCACACGCTAGGAAAATAATGCTCAAAATTCTCCAAGTCAGGCTTCAACAGTCAGTGAACCATGAACTTCCAGATATTCAAGCTGCATTTAGAAAAGGCAGAGGAACCAGAGATTAAATTGCCGACATCCACTGAATCATCCAAAAAGCATCCAAACCACAAAGATGGCAGCTCACCACGCTCATAGCACCCCCTACACCTTGGTGCCAGAGGAGAAGGCCCCAGGTCACTGGGTGTGGTGTCCCATGGCGCGCACAAAACCAGAGCACAAACAGGAGTCCAAAACGGCCAAACACATCATCACAAGGAAGCAGCTTTGTGATAAGAGAAATTTCATCCCCAATAATTAGGTACTCGATCCCTACCTTTTCAAATGAGCTTCAAACAGAAGCATCTTTCACTGCATTAGACATGCGCCACTAAGTAAGGAGGAGTTACTTAGGTGGTGTTTAATGCAAAGAACTTCCACTAATTTTAAAAGATTTTAATTGTAGCTTGAAAAAGAAAAAAAAAAAATTTCTGTTCTTCTATTCCACCTCTTCTCTAGGATATCATAAAAGCATCAATGCTTTTATTACTGCTTCCCAAAATTAGTTCTGAGGTTCCAATAAACAGAAAATATAAAAGGCAATTTCTTTAAGGCCTCACAGCGCAGCTGTGTGGATCGAACCCAGGCTCCCTGCAGTGGAACCCCAGAGTCCCAACCACTGGACCACCAGGGAATTCCCCAAAAGGCAACTCTTAAAGATTTAACAAGAGTTTTACTGTATTTCAAGGAGTTTTACAATTACTGCCTGGGGGAAATATCAAGGCACAGACGTGAAGATTTCTCAAGGAATCACTAGGTTTCCTACTGATGCTCAAGACAAAAGAGAAACTGCAGGACACAGATAAGGTTCTGGGCTTTCCTGGGAAACTTTTGCTTGAAACACAGTTTCAAGGACCCCACGTACTTCAGAGAACAGAGAGCTGGCAGGCCATGGGGAGCTCTGTGACCTGACGGAGCCCCAACATCTGAGGATAGAGGTCGCGATTCCATATCACCCACAAGTAGAGGGCACGGCTGCCACACCAATCCCAGGCCCCACACTCAGATGGCAGCACCCACTCACACTCGCCCCTCGGGGACCCCCTGCCTTTCCGCCTGGAGGCCGGCAACCCATCGTGACCCACCCGCCACAGGCTACAGCCCACTCCCCAGCCGGGACCCAGAGGGAGTGGGAGCCACACTCCCACCAGCCCCTGGGCCTCCCTCCTGCTTCACAAGCCGGTGACAACAGCCTCTCGGGGGAGGTGGTCACGGGTGAGAGCCACCCACACCCTCAAGAAAAGGCCCAAACAGGACAACTTACAGAGGCTGCTCTCCTGCAGTTTACATCTCGGTCGAAAACAGTGGCAATCACCAGCGCGCTGTGAGGAAGAGAGGAGGTGGTTCATGAAAGGGACTCTCCACAGACCCTGGGACGCTGACCCCACAGTCTCCCTCCTCCACGCGCCCATGAGCCCGTCCATGGCTCACGGCCTCGGTGGAAGATATGCTCGAAGCGCAGCGAGGGTGGCCAACCCCAACTCCACCAGAGCCAGCGGGGTCACAGGGAAGGTGGCCTCGTGAACGGGCCGTGTAGGGCAGGACCACAGGTACAAACAGAGAAACAAGGGGGCCCGGGAGGCCAGCAAGAGCAGCGACGAGCCCTGCACCTCCCCAGAAACGGCAGCGAAGCGGAGAGCTGCTCTGAGGGGCCTATTCCCCTGGTCAAACTCTGACCACGGTCAGCAAGAAGGAAGCCCCCACAGGCTCAGACTGTCCATCAGCTTCACTGAAACTTCCCTTCGCTACATCATCACCCTCAACCATCAGGGACATACCAGAAGGAGCTCAAGTGCCCACCTGGCTTCGGCAACAACAGAAAACAAAGTGCGGACAGAGCGCTGCTGCAGATGTGACCTGGTATCTCCTATCAGCCCCCAGAGGAAATGTTTGAAAAGGGGTTATCTCAGACACGCAGAGGTCTCCTGAAAAGGATGCTGCCCTCCTGTCTGACAGCCATTCTGTTTGGTACTGAAACTGGGGGACCCAACTCTACGAATCTGTCAAAAGCTGTTCATGAGAGTGAATTTTCCCAAGTGCAAATTAAAAAGTACAGGAAGCGGAGGCCCTGGGAAAGTGGAAATGTACCTGTGTCAGTCAGGGACACCCCACTCGATGGACGGGGAGGACGCAGAGGAGCACTCTCCCCTGGAGCAGCTGTTTCTCACGGGGAGAGTTAGCAGTGCTGAAACCACTGCACACAGACGCAGGGCAGGGAGCCGGGATGAAGAAGTACCGTGCACAGGAAAGAGGTCAGGGGACCCGGCCGGCCTGGGCTGGAATCGCAGGTGTCCCCGCAGTGGGCCAGGCTGGAGGTACAAAGGTAGTGTAGGGGTGGGTGTGGGCGTGGAACCCAGGTCTTAGATTCTAAACACCATTCTCCACTAAGAGGAACAAGGACTCCTGGAGGTGGTGGACTCCAAGGCTGGGGCAAGGGAAAAAGAAAAGCCTGGGGCATCTTGCTGTGCTACAAATAACTAAACGTACTGCAATCTGACAACAAAATAACCAACGGTGTTAGAAGACAAGCCGGGGTCCACACTGATGTAAGGAAACAAACGAGCAGGAAGCGGACAGGACCGTTTTCCTATGAAACCACCACCATCGCTGCTGGCCTAGCACAGCAGCTGATGGGCACTGAGTGTGAAAGCTGGACAGTTATTAATCTCAAAGCACCCCCCAAAATGCCTATCGCTTTTTAAACATTAATTTTATAGACTTCAACGGGGGCAGTGAGCTTGGGGCACACCCCAAATTCAACAGCAAGATGGCACATCGCCAAACAGCAGCTGCGGTTTAACCACTGGCCCCACACAATGCTCATCTTTGGCCTCCTTAGTGAGAAGTCAACATTCAGGGAAGCTGATGAAGGGCTCTTATGGGAACTGCTATTATTTCTGCTATTCTTCTTTAGGTCTAAAGTTAGTTTAAGCTTAAAAGTTTTTTCTGAAAAGCAACTAAATATCTAAAGATTTTTAAAGATCTAGTATTAGTATTTGGGGTCCTTTCACTAGTTAAAGCTGAAATTAATTTCAGCAAAACTCTTATTAAACAGAAGGTTCTTCCCTTTTCCTCTCTCAACTCTTTACTATATTATAAACTATAGCTAAGATGAGATTTTTTTAAAAAAAATACTAGGCTTAACACTAAAGGAAATTCGTTGACTTTAGTGGGACCATTTAAAGATTAATTGATTCCATTTCAACATCTAAATGCTTTTGTTAACAAAATCTCAGAAATCATTAAACTGACCAAGACATGTAATTCTGTGATCTTTCAATAACCAAAAATTATAAAACTACTGGGCTTCTTTAAAAAACATAGTTGACTTACAACGTTGTTAGTTTCAGGTGTCCAGTGAAGTGACTCAGTTACACACAGGTGTGTGCCTACCCTTTTTCAGATTCTTCTCTCACAGGTCACTGTAACATACGGAGTATCACTCCTTGTGCTACACAGGAGCTCAGCTGTTTCCTGGTTTACATACAGCAGTGTGTGTGATGCCAACTGCAGCCACATGGCCAGACCTAGAGATTACCAACCAAGTGAGGCAAAGGCAACAATCATACGGCATCACTTACACTTAAGGGTGAGACGTACGGCAAGAGTGACGTGGAAACTCACATGACCATATATAAAATAGACAGCCAACGAGAATTTGCTCTGTGGTTCAAGAAACTCAAACAGGGGCTCTGCATCAACCTAGAAGGGGTGGGATGGGCAGGGAGAAGGGAAGGAGATTCAAAAGGGAGGAGATATATACATGTATATACCTATGGCTGATTCATGTTGAGATGTGACAGAAAACAATAAAATTCTGTAAAGCAATTATCCTTCAATTAAAAAATAAGTAAAATTTTTTTTAAATGGTACTAATAAACTTTTATACAAAACAGACATAGACCCACGGACATATAAAACGAACTTACAGTTACCAAAGGGGAAAGGTGGCGAGGGATAAATTAGGAGTTTGAGATTAACATATACACGTGACTATTCTTAGTGAAAACATATTTGATATTTTACTCTAAATATACTCTCATCATCAATGGAATTTTAAGTATTATATTTACATATGAATAAGTGCTAATGCTAAGTCACTTCAGTTGTGGCGACTCTTTGTGACCCCACGGACGGTAGCCCGCCAGGTTCCTCTGTCCATGGGATTTTCCAGGTAAAGAAACCGGAGTGGGTTGCCATTTCTTCCTCCAGGGAATCTTTCAACCCAGAGATCAAACTTGTGTCTCCAGCATCTCCTGCATTGACAGCGCGTTCTTTACTACTAGCGCCACCTCCATAAGATCATATGTATGCTAGGAAAATATACTAACCAAGACTTCCCGCTTTCCTTCAGTGTCTGACACAAGAAATATGTGGACATGTTTCTACTGACTCTGGGTCCAGTCAACACTACCAGAAGTTCACATTACACACTGAATTCTTGAAATTTCCTGTCAATCTATTTGCCCTAAAATACAATTTTTAAAGTATTGAACACTTCTAAATACAGAGAAAATGGGAAAAAAATAGAAAAGAAACTTAGAATCACCTGCCATCCTACAGGCCACCATAACCCCTGCAAGGTCACTGCTAAGTTATACACCAAACCCCTCCGACCCCCAGATGCCCCCCGGCTGTGGACACACCGGCCCTGCCCAGTTTCAACCTTGGTGCAGCCAAGGCCACGGAGCCAAGTCCAAGTTCCTCTCTGTACCACCTGCCGCGCCGTGCAGGTCAGCCTGGGGGGCCTGCCCTGTGGTGCCAAACGGAGACAGTTGGGCTTTAAGACTGTATGTTTACATTGTAATCAAGCCAAGACAGTAATGAACTCCTGAGTTGAAGGGCCCTTCCCAGCTTCATCATGTGTGGATTACCTCCTTCCAGCCACGGGCAAACGACTCTATCTACTTCACTCTCTGCACACGCTCCCCATGGTTACCTGGTAGCTATGAGGGGTGCAGCAGGGGTCGTCCAGGTCGAGCTCAGGCACTCTCTGCAGGGGACTCCGTTCACACTCACCTGCGGACACTCTCCGTTCGCCCTCAGGTGGGTCTGTGGGCGCCCCCCGCGGTAAGGCCTCACTGGCCACACAGCAGTCCTTCCTGGAGAGACTGTGTGTCATGGGAACCCCAGCAGAAAGCCCCCTGAATGGCAAGCAGTGGTCTGCCTCTGGGTGCAAGGCCCCTGCCCCTTCACGGTGAGCATACCCTGGGCCTTGTGGTCACAGGGGCAGAACCCCACAGTTCACGAGGGCCCCAGGGCCACGACACCAACTCAGACAGGCAGGGTGAGGCTTGTCCAAAGACCGGTTTACCAAAGGGCTGGCACTGGCCACACCCTGAGACCCTGACTCTGGGGCACCACAGATGGGCCCACAAACTTCCATCAGGTTGCTTCTGCATTCGTAAGTAAAGGGCCTAAAACATTTACTGCTTTATCCACATTTAACCAGCCTTCACAGCTTTTAAGTATAGACTCAAGTTAATTCAACAAGTCCACTGGGTATACTTCTGTGACTGTAACAGGTTTTTAATACTGTTCTGATGTGGACTAAATTTTGAAAATTATTCTGATTTCACACTTTCAGAACAAAACTGGCTCATCTGGAAATACTAGCATGTTTCAAATAACAGTACGTGTGACAACAATGGTTACATATAAACATGAGAGATTCTCTAGGGCCCCCACGTCCTGTGGGCTGTGCAGTTTTCCTGAGCAGAACGGGGCGGAGCGTGACTCTCTGCTCTCATTTCACCTTTCCGAGAGGGGTGCAGGGGCCAGGCTGCAGTCAGCAAGGACCATTCTGAGCACCTGGCAGCCACTAGGCCTGGAACGCTCTCGGTATCTTCACCTGTTTGCTTTCACTGGGAGAGTTCAGGTGATACTTCACCAGGATTTCCCAACACAGAAGGATGGTCTATGTCAAACAGAAAGGGATTTTCTTTCTTGTCCGAGTCAGGGGAGCTGCATGCCCAGACCTGCTCTGAGTTCCAGGCACCTGGCTTTTAGCAGGTACAGCAAAGAACAGATCTTACCCCAAACTCAATTTTTGTTAGTTTGTCTAATATTTTTGTGGCAATAAAAAAAAAAAAAATCCTTTTTACCTTGATTAACAGCAATCTTGTCATTTCAAAGTCAAAACCTTTTTAAAATATCAAGACAGATGATTTCTTACCCATCCATGCTTAAAAGCTACAAGTCACACTATTTGGGGAATAAACTGCAAGACCCGCCTGTGGCTAAATTTTTCCCTAAATCAGAAGAATCAAAGCTCAGGAGCCAGCTGACGTGACGGTAAAACACAAGACACCTGCAAAGTGCTTTCAATCACAGCAGAGCTAAGATGGAAACCGAGGGGAGGCCTAACAGGTGGACGGATGGGAACACCCTGGTCAGGAACTGCCACTTAATTTTTCTCAAGAAACAAAAAAGGTTCTCTTCCCCTGGAAGTCTGCCATCAAGAAACGCTGAGTGGGAACAAGACGTAGCTTTGAGCAATGCTTGCCATTTCCTGATTTTTCAGGACAATCTTGCCCTCGAGGAAGAGATCTGGGAGCCAATCCCCAGGTGCTGCCCACGCGGCCCTGCTCGCCCAGCTTGCTCCGCGAGGCTGAGCTGGGTACTGCCCCTAGCACGGGAGGGGCCCTGCAGGGTTGATGTCAACAGGAGCTTGGCTTACAAAAGAGTTTCAGGTGAGGAAATCACTAGAAGGTGACAACCAACGCATATGCTGGCAACAGGGCTCTTTTTTTTTTCCTTTTCTTCTTACAAATTAGTTTTTGATTACTGCTGAGAAGGTATTTCAAAATAATACACGACCATCCTCTACCATTGTAACTTTGTTTCTCTCTGTCCCTAAATTACCCTTGGCTTCTCAGGAAGCCCGATTTACTTATCCACAAAATAGTTATTCCATCTCTTAATCTGTGTGTAACACTTAGGAAAAACAGGTTTTCAAAATCAACCAACACTAATTCAAACTATGTTGCAAACTGACCTAAAAACTTTCTTTGGGATATTTATAAAACAGAGATGGTGAGCATGTATCCACAGGTGAAGTAAAAGGATAGTTCCTCACGTTCCTCTAGGAAGGTGAGTGGCTGACCCCTGAGTTCTTCCCTGCCCGGCCGTCTGAACTGGGGGCCAGCCACACTCTGACCTCTCCCTCTGTGTGGGCTGAGCCCAGTCCTGCCTCATTATTACCACCGCCTGACTCTCTTCATCAGATTTGTCTAGTTCGTTTACAGAATTACAGTTTGATCTCAACTGTCTACTTTTGCAGGATCCAAACTGAAGAGTTTGTGAAAGTATAGTTGAAGATCTCAAGATTTTATCATGTGCCAGGATGAATGGGCTTAAAAGCTGACAATTAAAATGTGGTCACTTATTACAAACCAAGGGAGGCAAATCTCGAAGGACACACCCCAACCGATACTCCTGAGGCAGGGAGGCGAGCACCAGCAGCGTCCTGAAGGCTCACATGGCACCGTGACTCACCCTGCAGCCTGCCCGCTCCACCCCCCAGGCCTGCCATCGAGATGGACCGGGAAGGGTTGGAGCACAGGCTCCCTAGGAACCTGCCAAACTGGACTGAGACAGCTGCCAGGCACAGCCCCAATGGGCACTTGCCAATCCAGTCCTGGGATGGGTGCAGGGGAAGGGGATGAGAGGGGCCCCCTCTGAGCTGAAACTCCACAAGGCACCAACTCCAGGGTCAATTAGGGGAAATTAGGAGGGCTGTGAAGCAGGAGCCTCTGGGCTCCCCTGCCAGCTTGTGCTTTCGGTGAGTGTAAACTCATCAGCAATCGCTTGGGCGTGCCCAAGACATCAGGGAAATTTCAGCCTTCCTCGAGATCAAAGGCCCCGAGTGAACCACACGAGTTTCTGCGGACAGACATGGCCACCAGTACCTGCAGCTGTGATCTGTCCTTCAACCCAAGCACCATTTCTTAAAATAAATCCCAGCTCAGAAGGCCTGGCATCCTGACCACCCACCTCCACTCCGTCCCCCCACATTCCAGAGCTCTTGGGGATCCCCTGGTAGGGCCTGCCCTGCATCACCTTCACCCTGAAGGTTGGCCGCAGAGGCCTCTACCCAGTGGGGTCACTGGTCTCTCCAGACAGGCGCAAGCTCCAGGACGTGACCCCTTCACCAGACAGGGTCTTTCCTTTTCTGAGTAACAGGGTCACACTGGAGTAAGATGTGCGGTGCCCCTTCAGCCTCCTGGAGAACTGGATGGGAGTCTGTGAAGGATCGCCCACACTGGGACACCATGTTTCGAGTGTCACACGTTACACGAGGGCCAGGCTTAACGTTCACCAGCACTCCTGCGCACCCTCACTGGCTGCTACTCTGCATTAAAACCTCTGCTGAGACGAATACTGCAATGGTGTCTGCTTACAGCTGAAAGAGCCTCCGTTCCCAAGTCAAGGGCCCACACAGAATCCTGCTCTCTGGCTCATCTGTGCCCATAGGGCTCAGGACCCTTCACACTATGTCTCTTCAAGTTGGCAATGAAATCTTGTGACTCTGATGCTCTCACCTATTGGGTGGCGAGAAGCTTCTGCCCCAAGCAGAGGACGTTATGAGTGGTGGCCACCCAGTTCTGTGCCCAGCACCTCTGCTGACCCTTCGGCCCTCAGTCCTGATTCTCTCTTTGGCTGGGCTGAGCCAAAGGCAGTCCCCAGAGAAAGGAGGGGCCCAGGTTCCTGCAACCTTCAGCGCTCTCAGCCACAAAGGTTAAAGTGAAAAAAGAAGACTGCCGAGATAATTTCACTCTGAAATGGGAATGACCCTTTGAAGTCAGGTCCCCCGAAGTCGAGGCATGTCAGCTTCCCGAAGCAGTGCGACAGGTGCAAGGCTGGACCTGCCTGGGCCCTGGGCACAAGACCTCGGCTGAGTGGGAAGCCACGACTGTGAATGAGACAGCTCTCATCCAGAGGCTCATCATGCTGTGACTACTGATGGAAACAGCGAGCAAAATACACCTGTGCTTTCATTCTAGTTACAGAAGCAGCTTCCAAAAAGCTGAGGAGCAGAGCAAGAAGGCAGTAGGCAGAACCCTCCCCGAAGCTGTATTAAGTAAACAGCAATCTCCCCTTCGCAGAGCAACAAGAGCGCAGGGAATACACGCGAGGGCAGGAGCAGGGGACAAAGGCACGGGCAGCCTGGTCTCCGCAGCCAGGCCTCAGGCCGCAGACACCTACCACAGCCTCTCCAGGAGCCTACTGCCCTCCTGCCCCTCCCGGGGTGGACATGGCCAGGAGAAGTCAGACACTTCTACGACTTCAAGGAAGCAGTGTATCTCCCTGAGCAGGGATCAGAATCCCCAGGCTGCTCTGCAGGCCTTCCCTTCACGTGAGGGTCAAGATTGAGAGATACAGCCTGGCCACGCGACCTGAGTAGTAAGCGAGCCTGAGAACCCTCTCCTGACCCTCGAGTGGCCCCCGTCCCCTGCGGCTTTCCCTCAGGCACCGCTGGTGCTCAGACCACGGGGGAGCCCGATGCACTGGGCAGAGGAGGAGATAGTGTCGTCCTGTGGAGACGTTATGAGACCTGGGGGTCTCCCACTCTTGTCAGGGCACCTCCTTGGTGGGAGGCAGCTTCTGGGACTGGAGATCATGTTAAAATCCATCACTGAGTAACAGTGGTCGGGTCAGTGTTACAACCATGACCAACCCAGCGCTCAACTCCTCTTCCAGCGTGACATGGAACCAACCACCGGAAGTGGACAGCTGAACTCCCTTTTCATGTCAAAGGGACTCACTTCAGTCTAACAGGAGACAGGGAGAAAATTAACATCAGTATACTAGGGACACATCTAATTTTCCCAGGCACAGACATCGGATCCTAAAAGTGGGGCCCACGCCCATGTGGCTGGCACAGCCTGCTGCCCTCAATGCTCTGCCCAGGAAGCCACGGAAAAGGTATTTTTCCAACCTCATGAGGCTGTGCTGGTTTTCACTGTACAGGAGCAGACAGTGAAGCAGGCAAGCTAATGCTGTCACTAGTCCAAAGCGATCGGAGGATCATTTAACAGGCTTTACCTTGAGATTGCCGCGACGAAAGGCTTCAACTCCTGAGGCTCGTAGGCACGTGCGAAGGCCCAGCACACGTAGCAGGCGGCATCCCGGACGTTGGAGCCCACGCTGCAGGCGCCCCGCTTCTCCTCGTACGTCAGAGCCTTCAGGATCACGGTGACAACTGCACACGGGGGAGAGAGACTGTGAGGCGGCCCTGACGCCACGCTCCGGACGCCACAGACACCGCGGCCGCTGTACCACCACCCTGCCTGCACCTTGGCCCCGCAGAGCCCGGTGCGAGCAACACACGCCACGGTCCTGCCCCAAGTCACTCGGAAACTCATGACGTGCTCAGAAAGTCACTCACAAGTCCACCAGCTCGACTCAGGTGAAAATGTTTCTGAAAAGCTGCCCCCAAACTCCTAGAGGATGGCACAGACATGCCTGCCGGCCACACCCAAAGGATGCTGCCAGGCCCTAGGAGACGCAAAGGGACACGGGCTGCCAGGAGCGAGGGAAGGGGCTGGCACATCAGGGGAGTAACAGGAGGGTGGGCAAGGTCACCCAGGACACCGTCCAGTGAGGAAAGAGTACCTGACCCACAGGCCACCGGCCCCGAGTCTTGTTGTCAAGGGGACCACAAGCAATACATGGGTTTCTAACTCTGGCCAATAGCAGTCACCAGCTGGGGAGTGAGCATGGACACCGTTACACGGGTGCGCTAACTCTGCTCAGAGGGCATCTGTGACCTCGCTGAGCTTCAGGGCTGAGAACTAGGAATGACAGGGTAAAGCAAGCCAGGGTCACTCTGTGATAACTTCAGGAATAACCCAGGTATGTTTAATTATGTAAATCATCTGTGATATTTAAAATAATTGGAAGTACACACAGATTATCTTTCTAGTTCCATTTAAAAATGTCTCACTGAGTTTCTAATATTGTATATGTAGTTTTCTATATAAAGATGCAAGTGAATTTAAGAACCATGGGAAGAACACTGTACTGGTTAAGGGAGCTGAAGTTGTACGGTATTTGCCTATTAAGTTTATCATATTCATGTATTTCATGTATATGGGAAGGGCTTGTCTATTAGAGACATGTAAATTACTTTAAAAGAAAATAAAATATATAACACTCATGCATAGAGTTTTATGCTGGCGTGCTGCCGTCCATGGGGTCACAAAGAGTTGGATTCAGCAACTGAACAACAACAAACGGGATTTAAAAGTGTAGGAACTAAGCTCGTGTGCCACAACTGCTAAGCTTACGCTATAGAGCCCACATGCTGCAACTACTGAAGACCGTGCGCCTAGAGGCCCTGCTCAACAACGAGAAGCCAGCGCAATGAGAAGCCCACACCCCACAACCACAGAGCAGCCCTCACTCACTGCAACTTGAGAAAGTCCAAGAGCAGCAGCAGAGACCCAGAGCAGCCAAAAATAAGTAACTTTTAAAATAAAAATAAAATAGACAACCAACATGGAACTATACTATTTTAGAATATCCTTTAGGCGAAAAGAATCTGAAAAATGTGTGTGTGTGTGTGTGTGAGTGTGTGTAAAACCAAACCACTGCTATACATCTGAAACTAACATGATATTGTAAATCATACTTCAATAAAATAAAAAAAATAAAATATGAAGCAGGTATAAATGCCAAACCAAACCAGAGGACACTATCACAGCTATTTCAGATAAAGTAGTTAAATCTAATTAGCCATTTTAAAAATTATTATCTCAACTTTAACTAAATCTGTAATGCTTAAAATTGGCCTTCATTTGTCTTACCTGGGAAAGTTCTACTTTACCTGGAATTACTCCTATTTTTCTAGCATTGTTCATACTCTCTGTGCTAAGAGGGTAGCCTATTCATGGCCCAACACACGTCAAAACTAACAGGCTATGGCACCTTGAGGGGACGCATCGTATAAACTCAGTGCCACTGCCTCGCCACATTCTCTAAAATCACCACTTTACCCAGCTGCCCAGACACTTCTGGGGAAGACCGTTCAGCAACTCTATAGCCTGAGGGAAATCTGGATGCTAACTGCTGAGTCCCAATTTATCGGTCCACTGGACAAAATCAATTTCCAAACAGACAACTATGAATGACAGCGGTCAGTACTGTCCACGTGTACTTCAGGTGGACGTCACATCCAACTACTACCCTGTGAAATGCTCAGGGACCCCTGGGAGAAGCCCACCTCCACAAGGACACAGCCTCACCCTTGACCGCTGGCCGCCAAGGCCCCTGAGCGGGCGGGGGCGCCTGACGCCGAGGTCAGAGTGAGATGGCTCCTGAGGTCAACCAGTCACAAAGAAAAGGACACACACTGTGACCCGTGCCCACCAACGGAGGTCTGCCGCAGCACAGTAAGAGACCTCTCACAGCCGACTGGCATTTGTTGAAGGGAAAATCGTTATGCTCGGAGGTCCGACCACAAGGCTCTCTGCCTGGAGGAATGGATGGAGGCCAGCTGTGAGAGGGCAGAGGGAGCCATATGTTGCACTCAGGCTCAGACCTATTTGAGAGAGAAGGAAAACAGTACAAAACATGGGCTCTGAGATCTGTGTAGCAAGGTGGCCCCCACAAACCCCAACTTTGGTCCCTGGCACCCACACATGCCCATGTGATGTGCTCGGGTAGCTACTGGCGCTCAAGACACGAAGGCTCTGGACTGCTCTGCATCTGCCCAGCTAGGTCAGAGAAGCAGAGACCTGAGCCCGCCTGGGCCTCAGGGCCTCGACTGCCCGCCCTGCCCACCCATGTGGCCAGGCTGCTGCAGCTCCCCTGGCAGGTCCCACCCCAGTTCTCAGCACAGGCAGTTTCAAATTCTTTCTCTCGAAAGCTCTGGTGACCGCTCTATTACACCTGCCTCTAAACACCAGTGGCTGAGGCCCAAGTACAGGTGAAGAAGCGCTCAGTTCAGTTCAGCTCAGTCGCTCAGTCATGTCAAACACTTTGAGACCCCACGAACTGCAGCACGCCAGGCTTCCCTGTCCATCACCAACTCCCGGAGCTTGCTCAAACTCATGTCCATCGTGTTTGGTGATGCCATCCAACCATCTCATCCTCTGTCGTCTCCTCCTTCTCCTGCCTTCAATCCTTCCCTGCATCAGGGTCTTTTCCACTGAGTCAGTTCTTCACATCAGGTGGCCAAAGTATTGGAACTCCATCATCAGTCCTTCCAATGAATATTCAGGACTGATTTCTTTTAGGGTTGACTGGAAGAAGCGCTGCCAGCAATAAACACAGGCCTCGCTGCTGGGCTGGGGTCTGCGAGAGGGGACTACACGGCCACTGACAGCAATGGTGGGACTCCTGCCTCACGTCACTGAAAAGGGATTTGATTTTCCTAAAGTAAAACAACTCAGGAGGAGAGAGGGCGAGATGACAGATGTCTTCAACAAGAAAACTGAAAAATGAGGCTCTCTGCTTCAGTTCACCCAAAGGTGGTAGGAAGTACCATGCCCTGGGGGATAGAAGGATGGGTTTGGCCTGCTTCTGCTGCTCCTGGGCAGGGTCCATGGCTGCCCCCGACCTCTCAGCCCTTCATCACCAGGCTCTTCTTTGCAGAAGGATGAGCTGGGCTTCTAGTTCGGATATCCAGGGATGGGAAGACGAGACAGATCAGCCCCAGTCCGCGTAGGGTACGGAGCAATTACTGAACTTTGGGGTGGTATATGAAGGAGACACAGTCTTTGCCCTAAATTTATATAAGAAGCCATTATCAGAGGAAAAAATTCAAAAACTAACAGCTCTTTCCAGATTCAACAGGTTTAAAATAAGGAAACTCTTCAATCACACTGAACAAAAAACCTTTCTCACGGTTCCAATTACACACTGCAAATACATGTCAAATATATAAGGTTCCCCAGAGGGCTTCCTTTTGGCAACCCAGAGTCCAGCAATGTAATTTAAATACCCTTCTCTCTAGACAGCATGTCATTTGTCTAACGCCAATTGCCTAAGGACAAAGCAGCCTCCAGGTGAGAGAAATGAGTTAACCCTCACAGCACCAAGTCCCCACCGCAGGGCTTTACAGATGTACATCCAGGGGTCAGAAAGGAACTCAGACGTTATCTGCAGCATCCTTAAAAAATAAAAAAATCATCATACAGCCAGCTCAGAAGTAATGCGTTTTGGTAAGTATTGAATTATACTAATTTATACAGCCACCTCAGAAGTAATACGTTTTGATAAGTAATGAATTATACTAATTTAAGCAGTCCATGAGGTCACAAAGAGTTGGACACAACTGAGCAACTGAACAACATACTACTTCAAAAATCAAACTCATCACATAAGGAATATCACTGCATGAGGCCAAGTCTCCCAGAATCACTGAGCCATGTCCCCTGAGATGCACTTCAGTATCTATCAGGATGCACTGTGCCAAATCTCCCAAGCAGTACTAGAATGACATCTCCCAGGCACATTTGGCTGAGTCTCCCGAGATGCCGCTGAGTCTCGGCACATGATGGAACTGCCTGTGCGGCCATGAGCCCACCTGCCCGGTCTGAGCCCAGGAAAGCTCCAGTTTCCCGGGAGCAGGTGTGGCCAGCACCACTGAACTTCTATTTCAGCCACCAGTACAAACAGCCATCATACCTTCCTAAAGAATGCAGTCCAACTTGCTCGGAAAAAAAACATGCTGAATTTGCTGGGGGAAAGGAAATGACGGACAGAAAATCTGGTTCCACAGACATCTAGCTTTTAGTTCCCACAGGACATCTGAAAAAACTATCCCAAAGGTTAACCTGTGGGCAGCACTGCGAGCCATAGCACCAGCCACTCTGCACTCGGGGGGAAGTGCAGACTTGGTACTGGCATTCTCTGGAGGGTGAGGGATGCCCACCCCACAGACCCTGGGAGACCTCAGCCAGGGCTCATCTCCACAAGTAAGATGGAGCGGGATCTTGGAGCATCCTGTGTGGCTGGGGTGGGCACCTGGCCCACGCACCACGTGCTTTCCACTCTCCCCCAGGTGCTCCCAGCACACTCACACTGCCACGCGGGAGCACCCATGAAGCCCTCTGCCTCCCCTTCCGTAAGAAAGTCATGTGGCCACGCTGGTCCAAGGGCCCTCTCACATGTCCTCCCTATGAACAAGACCCCCACCACCACCACTGCCCATGGTGCTATGGTTGAGAGCAAGCCTCAGCTGTCCAGAGGCCAGAAACGGACATTCCCCTCACCAGATGCCATAAAAACATGAGAGGTCCCAGTGTGAAGCATGCAGTCCAGGATTTCGTGGGATGCATATTTAGCCACAGATAAAGGCTCTCCTCAAAAGAGAAACACAATGGCAAGACAGCAGGAAGTTACTGTTTTAGGGCAGGAGCCCATAGAGTCTTGGGGCAGGACCTTGTGAAATGCTTAATACAATCGCAAAGCAAGACTGAGGCAAACAAGAAGCACCTGCTCTTCCATCTGACAGCACCCTGTCCCCTCAGCGTGCAGGGCAGCTCCTGCCACATCGCCTGCCAGAGGAAGAGATTGGCGAACATTCCTACACAAAGCATCTCAACCCTCGGTGGATCAATACACTCAAGAAAGTTTTAAAGCGAATAACAAACAAGGTAAGTGTTATGATGGATAAAGATGTGATGGCAATTACATGTAAAAAGCTCACATACATATATCATGTGAATATTCTAATCTAAAAAGGGGAGAAACAGCAGATGGGGAAACATGGGGGGAAATGTTAAAAATAAGGACAGGAGAGCCATTTCTGAAGATCACAGGAGCAGAACCTGACTTTCAACAAAACCTCCAGACCTGTGTGCTGATGCAGCAGGCCGTGTGGCCATGACCCATCCACAGGGCACTGTCCGGAGGGGAGAGTGCTGGAACTGCTCTGCGTTCAAGCCACACCATGGACTCAGGAGGAATGGGTAACAAGGTGGTGAGGGCAGTGCAGGCAGACGGCCCTGGTCCTGCGTGCCGGGGCCTCCTGGGGCACGTCCCCAACGTGGCAGAGGCTGCACTGCTGCCACCATGGTTCTAAGTGCAGAAATAAACCCTGCCATGATGGGACGGGGGTGCTGTTTAAACACAACAGAGCCACTCAATGCAACTCATGCTGCTACCCAAAGAATACTTAACGACAGGAGGATACTCAGAACCCTCAAGTAGGCTGTACGCTGTCAATGGTTCACGTGCTGACACTGGTGACAATCAGCACTCACTATGGGCCAGGCCTTTATCTGACTGACCCTGGAGGTAGGGGAACTGAGGTACAGAGAGACAGACCAGCCCCAGGACTGCAAAGCCAGCCCAAGCATCACGCTGAGAGCCCCAGGTGCTCACAGCCCCCACTTGCTACAACCTCAATGGTGCCGACCTCCAGGCAGTGAGATTCCAGGTTTCCTTAGCTGCTGCTTCATGGCACTGTCCCAAATGTCCGTAATGATCAGTCACAATCTTCATAATCACTAACAAAGCCAATACCACACTTTAAAATGTGGTTTCACCCCTTCCACTATTCAGAGGGCACTGCTTAGCCACTAGGCCAAGAGCAGGTGAAGGACCCTGGGATCAGGATGACTGCTCCTTGGGGTCCACCAGCTAGCATGTGTCCCAGGAGACTGACACTTCAGAGAGGATCACAGCGGGGTCCTTCTCAACATCAGACACATATGCCCCATTACTAACAGGAACCATTCCTGTGTGGAACGTGCATCACAGAAGAGGACAAATCAAAGAAGAGTAAACACTTAAAACGATCTGACTGCTTGCTTCAGCAGCGCTGAAGCTGGGACGACACAGAGAAGATTAGCACGCCAGCACTTGCATCTAAATCTAAACACGACACAACCTAAAATGCAACGCAAGTGAACCTACTGACAAAACAGGAACAGTCCCACAGACACAGAGAGAAACCCGTGGCTGCCAAGGGAGCGGGGCAGTGGGAAGAAGGGGTGGGAGGCTGCGGTTCGCAGATGTGAGAGATCAGAGACAGGGGGATCAACAGCAAAATCCCGCTGGACAGCACAGAGAGCTACACAGTCAACATCCTGGGATAAACCATAATGGAAAAGAATGTTGCAAACAATCAACACAACATCGTAAATCAGCTATACTTCAATAAAAATAAATAAGAAACACCAAAAACAAAAGAAGATCTGACATCAGCCAAGGCCACAGGAAGATAAAAACACAGATTTCACATGATCCCAGGTATTCAAAACTTAATCAAGATTTCAATCAGAAGTGCTCTTCTTTAACCCACCACACACACAGGGGTCCTCCTCCAGCCCACAGCAGTCCCCCTACCCCAAGCGGCAGCCCCAGCCCAGAGTGGTACCCCTACCTCACCCCTGGGGTGGCCATGGCAGAGTACCAATGAAGCCGAGTAACTGACAACCTTTGAGCCATGGCTTCCTCCTCACCTGTGCTATCAGAGCATCCACCCAGGTGACATCGGGTACCCCTTTCCTCCCCTCCAGCTCCCTGAGCTCCCAAGAGGTTTAAGGAAGGTACCGACTAGGAAAGCGAGTGCCCAGTACAGGAAATGCCCCTGTGACCACCCTGGTAAGTTTCCATGAGGCTGGACGAGCAGGTACGCTTTCCACAAGAACTCCTGGTTAGGCTGTTTATACGAAACATCTGGTATCCACCTGGCACAGAAACAAACTGTTCTAAACCAGATGGCTCCAAGTAACCCTTCGAGTAACCTTGGACTCAAGTGTGCTTAGCCGGTTTCCGTGACCTTCCATGATGGAACACGACTCCAAAAACACAGACTTCACATGATCCCAGGTGTTCAAAATTTAATAAAGATTTCAATCAAGAGTGCTTTTCTTTAAAAATTTAATTTTTTTAAATGACACTTTTTGGACTACACTGTAAAATAACCTAGATGCGTATCTTTCCTATTTTAAAAGACAATTGCTTGTCTTTTTTAAAAAATCAGTTAAAATACACTGATGTACTAAGGTATCAATAGAATGTAAACAAAAGCACCTCCTCTCTTCGCTGCAGAAAGCATCCGAGGGGACAGTGGCGGCTGCTTCTAGAATCTGATCCCCTCAGGGTGCTGCCGCAGAGGCCCTGCCCCAGGACGAACTTCGGGGTGTTAAGATCTTTAACTCGCCATGACTGAGGACAGGGGCTGACCCGTGTGGCCCGGCAGCTGACCTCCCAGGTCTGTGCCCACGTCCCCACCACACCTCATCCCCTGGACGTCTAACGTGTGGCCGACTCCAGGGGTGTCATGACAGGTCTGCACACAATGAGACAACTCAGTGCTGGCTGGCCCTTCTGACCGTGGTGGGGCCAACTTTGAGTAAACAGATTATCTCCTCAGTTACCAGCTCTCTGGTGCAGGGGAAACGAGCTGCTGGTCCTGTCGAATGAAACACGACTTCCACAGGCTATGAAGATGACACTGAACACGAGGCGAGTGTGAGAGACAGCAACTGAGCCTTCGGGGGCGGGGGGATGAAGGGCCTCCAAGGAAGAAACAGAAATCGTGGGGTTCCCAAATCCCCTACCACCATGCCCAGAAAACAGGACGACTTGCACCCTTTTTGCTGCCACCATCCACATAAATCATAAACGAACATCAAGGCAAACTGACAAGGCTTCCCTGAAGCCACTCTCTTGGGGCCAGCTGTTTCTGAGCAGGCCGGAACAGGAACCAACAGCTGGACCTCTGTCAGGAAGCACCCACAGGGCCGAGTGTCACATGAGCATACTCGGGGGCTCAAAGAATTACTGAAGAAGGGCAGGAAGTGTGCCTGCCGCAGACGGTGAGCAAAGACAGCGGGACAATAGCTGTGAGGGCAATGTCCCAGTAAGACATGAGCACAGGACACAGCAGGTTTTACAAATTCTGAGCACCAACTGCACTTTCCATGAAATCAAGATGCTGGATCCTTTCACAGAGGCCCAGAAGAGCAAATGAAGTTAAAAGGCATGTGGAAGGTTTCTCATCTTCTACTCACTTTCTCCAAGAAATGAGCCTACGAAGAAGTCCCCACAGGAAGAGGAAGGACGCCGTGTAGCATTTACTTCATTTAAGACACTCCTGAGAACCGACTCACGGAGAGCTTCCAGTATCGAGAACTGTGATGTGTACATGACAGAGACATCTCTCCGTTTAAACCCGATGGTGCTATGTTCTGTGTTAGTCCACTGAGCTGCCCCTGAAGGTGAATCAGCATTTGAAAGAATTGAGGATCACACCTCCCAGTGAATGCAGGTCACCCACTTAAGCCCCTACTCCCCTCAAGGTGGTCCAGGCATGCATCATGGGGGCCAGCACGTGGAGCCCAGCCCCCAGAGCAGCCTCCCCACCCACACCATCTAGAAGATGCACTGCACACAGTAGGTACAAAACTGAGTGAACCTAACTGTTTCTCTCTCATTCCTTTTCCAACACACCACACACATCCTTTGAAAATTTTTTAAACTGCTTAAGCCATTGCTCCTGGAGGCATTTCCCTAATGTTTCCCACAAACATAATCTTCTTTTAACTGAAGGGTAACAGACACCTCTCTACCCTCTTGAAATACACTTACCATCTGCAATCTTTCAGCTTCTCCAAAGTTTATGTATATTAACGACAGTCTAAAGCTTTGGAGGAAAACCTCTTTCCTACCCCGCGACCTGTCGCCTAGCCTGAAGTAACTGTGACCTGAGTTTGATCTGTGAATAAGGCTGGCGCCTGGACACTCTGTGGACAATACAACTCCAGGGACAGGCAGACTGTGGACTGGTCCTCTCAGCACAGGCCCCTGGACTACTGGAAAGTCACAGAGAGAGGTGATCAAGGTAGAATCCTCGCATCTCCAAACACATTAACGAGCCTCCCCAAAGAGGAGCATGAGAAAGCAAGGAGCTACTTTCCACCCAGGTGACCAGCCCCCACATCCCAGTCACACCACGAAGGAGAAGAGCCTTCCCCAGCTGGTCACAACCCACGTGCCCCACAGCACATGGCAAAACTGCCTGCTGAGGAGGGTCTCCAATAGGGTGGCCGCCTGGGCATTTAGAAATCTCCGCTGGTGACTGATTCCATGGCCACCGTGGGAACTGACTGCTTTAACTCTTAGCTGGGAAACAAAGTTTCTAAACTGAATCATCACTGGACTATGCTAAAATTCAAATACAACTGCTCGCTTAGAAATAACCCTCAGAGAGAAAATAGTCTTCTACTGACAGACTGATTCCCTTTTTTCAACACTGAAAGCCCAAATTTTCAGTTTCTCTAAGATCAAAACACCCTACCTTCTCTAAGTCCCCGACAGCCCCCCTCCTGGATCTGTGAGGAGGAAGCGCATCCCAGGAGGAGGGAGCAGGCGGCCCCCACACCTCGTCCCCACTGAACCCAACGCGGGGCCACCCGCCCTGCAGAGCCTGCGGCCAGCACACACTTCCCGCTGAGTCAGGGCTGTGCGGGAGCAGCTGTCACTCTGTCAGCAGCGATGACAAGCACCACCACAGTGCCTGGAGCAATGCCGCTGAACAGGGGCTCTCTCCTCACCCAGCCGTGGTTTATTAAATTCGAGCTAGAGGACGCCAAAGGGTACCCAGGGGAAGCTGTCGCCGGGAAAACACAGGCACAAGACCATTTCAGCGGTGCTGCCCACACCTGGCCCAGCTGCCCACTGTGCATGCCAGGGGCCAGGACTTGGGGACAAGGAACACACTCTCCCAACACCCCAGAAGCGAGGTGAGATGAACCCCCAGAGGGGTCCCATCTTCGGCAGACAGAACTGTCCCCCTGCTTTCGCAGCTGCAGCAGAGCCAGAGCGTCTCCTGGTTCTGTTGTCACAGGGGGTGCTGGCTCCCCAAGGGGCCTGCCCGGCCTCAGTCTACAGAACTCTCTTTTCAGGCCATCTAAGTGATGGTTCTTGTCAAATTAAACTCTCGTGATCACTGAATAACCCTCCTCGGGGAAAGATAACACAGGCTCTTTCCGTCCCTCTGCCCTCTGCCTAGGACACAGCACGCGGGGCCCAGTGCCTGCCCGTCCAGTCCCTCCGCCAAAGGCCACGCACGAGAGGGGGCGGGCCGGGGGAGGGCGGCGCGGCTGTGCCGCTGGCGCAGGAAACGCCCACGGCTGACGGCAGAGTGGCCCGAGTACAGCAACTTGAAAGAAGCAAAAACAAGCGTTCAAGAGAATTAAAGGCTTAACCAGGAAGTCAGGGACCAGTTCTGCCACTGACTCACACCCCTGGATTCCTGGCCACAGTGCCCCAGCCGCCACTGGCCCCAAGAGTGTCCGGAGCACAAATTTCAGGACTGGCAAGACTGGAGGACTATGCTGCCAGAAAGCTGAGGGTCAATGGACTGGAGGCCTGGCCCACGGTCAGATGGCCAGAAAAAGGAAGGCGGGTGGATGTCAGACGACGGGTCACTCGTGTTTGATTGATGACACGCCTGCACCTGGCTGAGGGTAAGCTCTCTGAAGAGTTTTCTTCTCTCATCTACCCACCTGGGCCACCGGCTTGGAGAGCTGGGACACGGGAGTGTGGATGGCAGACTTTCAACCACAGGCCAAGCATCTCACACAGCACCCTGCCTGGCCTGCCCCAGCGACCTCCCATGTTGACCTCCAAGGGTGAAGGCAGACCCTCAGGCATGGTGGTGCCCGCCCAGTAAGGGGCTGTCCCACCAGGGAGTGGCAGAACTTGGCCCAGATAACGGCAGGTATCCCCACCACGGGCCCCTCCCCAGGACACAGCAGGCAGAGCTCTGCCCTCACTTCTTGGGCCCCCTAGCACTCCTCTGCCGCCCACTGTACCCCCTGAAGATCTGGACCCCCCCCCCCAAGAGCTATGCTTCACCTCTCACGGCACCCAAGCACAGAGCAAGCGGAGAACCCTGCAGCAGCACCAGGCCTGCCGGGGGAGAAATCAGGCCTGCGCGTCTTCCCCGGTGTGACCACTGGGCTGCTCCCCAGGGCACTCCTGCGGGCTCCCCTCCCAAAGCCTGGGACCAGTCTGGGGCCAGGGACAGGCCCACACCAGCACGAAGAACAGAGCAGCGGCCCCATGGCTCTCACAGTGGGAGCCAGGCAGGGAAGCACCTGCAGCCGTCCAGCCCCGAAGAGGCTCCTATGGGAGCGAGAACTGCTGTGTGCCAGGCAGCCTCGCCCACGGGGGCAGCGAGCACGGTAACCTCACCCCAAGCACATCACACCAACCTCACCATGTCCTCATCCTGGGGCCACGGTGCCCTTCCAGACGCCTTACCTGCTAACAGGCTCCTTCCATGGCCAAACCTGAAACGCAAGCGGAGTGAACCCGCCAGCTGTCTTCCTGGCTAACAACTAGCTCCCCAATCGAATCAGCCAACCTGCATGGACTTCAAACACCAAACAGGCTTGCTGCGAGCAGAAATGGGTGACAAAATTAAGGAGAGGTAGAAATAAATTAGTGGACGAAGGGTCTTTCCAGGTAGAAAAATTTCTCATTAAAAGATTCAGAACAAGATTTTCCATTAAAATAGCATAAATGTTATCAAAGTGTCTAAAATAAGAAACTGTGTGGACAGACATGACTTTCTGAGCACACTGTATATAACTGACACACAACTAAATCACTTTATAATCATAAATGTCACAATCTTGGTTTTGAACCAAACTATGAATTTCAACTCTTAAAAATAACATAAAGTAATACGATACAAGATGTTTTGTAATTTGCATGGCTTCCATACTTGTGTCTAGTATAAATTCTAAACACACACCACTTAGGCATGCTTAATACTTCCTTCAAACTATGAATTATTTCATAATCTCAATACTAATTTTAAAAAGTTACCAAATTTTGAAAACAAAAAAAGATAACTCTTTAAAAAACCATACATATACATGTATATACACGTTCCTGTCCCCCAAAATTGCACATATAAAGAGAAAAAGAACTTAAATGAGAGAATTAAAGAAACGATGAGGGAATTCCCTGGCGGTCCCATGGTTGGGACTGTGTGGTTGGGACTGATGAGGGTGAAGGTTTAAGCCCTGGGGAACTAAGATCCTGCAAGCCACACAGCAAGGCCAAAAAAAAAGGAGGGGGTGAAATTTCCACATCAAAAATGACACAACACAAGATCAAGAAAATAGACAACCACAGAACTGGAGAAAATATTTGCAAATTGTCTACCTGATCTAAAAGTCTAGAATCCAGAAAACACAAAGAGTTTGTGTAGTTCAACAACAAGACAACCCAATTTAAAAATGGGCAAAGGACTTGAATAGATGCTCAATGTTATTAGTCACCAGAGAAATTCAAATGAAAGCCATAATGAGATATCCATTGATTGGTTACAATTTTTTTTTTTTTTAATGTAAAATGATAGGGGCTGGTGAGGACATGGGGAAACTGGAACCCATGCCCTGCTGGCAGGAACATAAAGCAGCAGCCAAATCTCCATCTGCTGACACAGGATAGACAAAATGTGGTATGTCCTTCTGCTATGAGCTGAATTATATCCCCCCAATAACTCATAATGGGACTGCATTTGGAGACAGGGTCTTTAAAGAGGTAATTAAGGTAAAATGAGACCATATGGATGGGCCCAAATCCAATAGGGCTGCTGTCCATCCAGGACACAGACACTGATCAAAGGGCAACCACATGAAGACACAGCAAGAAGGTGGCCATCTGCAAGCCAAGGAGAAAGGCCTTGAGAAAAACAATCCTGCCAGTACCTTAATCTCAGGACACCTAACCTCCAAAACTGTTGTTTAAGCCACTCAGTCTGGGTAATTTGTTATAGGAGCCTGAACCAACTAATACACCACACTATGCAGTAATCTTCAGCAAAAAAATGAAATGATATACACATGCTACGACGTGGATGAGCCTTGAATCCTGCCGAGTGAGAGAATCCTGCCACGAAGGACCACGTGTTGTATTATTCTATTTATCAGAAACAACCAGATCAGGCAAGTCCACAGCAATAGGAGGTAGATTAGTGACTGTGCATTGCTGAGGAGAGGGGTTTGGGATGACAGCTAAGGGTCATGGGGTTCCTTTTGGGGGTAATGAAATGCTCTAGAACTGATCGTGGTGCATAACTCTGTGAATAAACTAAAAGCCACTGATCTGTACACTTGAAATGGGTGAACTGTACAGAATTAAATCATATCTCAATGAACCTATTTTTAAAATCTTATAGATAAGCAGTTATTATCTCAAGTAATCAATAAGGATACTTCAAGCACAGATAAGTTACCTTTCTACTTCTACTGGGGTCAGTTTTGATAAATCATATTTTTCTAAGAATGTCTATTTCTGTCTGAGCTATCAAAGTTACCAGCAAAAGACAGTCTGAACATGTGGCTTTTATTCTCTGCAGAACCTGTCTTATAGCCCCCATCTGGGTGTCTACTATGGTTTATTCGTTTCTCCTCCTGCTCTGTTGATGAGCCAGAAGTCTCTCTCTTTGGGAGGTCTTTTTGGCCATTGATCCTTGCAGACCTGTGTCTTCTCCCTCACTCATTTCCTGTGCTCCCCTTCACTGTCTCCCCTGCTACTACCCGCGCTCTTTCCCTGGCAGTTTGAGCCTTTCTTCTCCTCCTTACGACGTTAGGAGGAGGATAAGGTAGGGGTCAGCAGCAGTTTCTACAAAGGGCCAGAGCCCAAACACTGAGATTTTGCAGACCACTGGCTGCTTCCCTTTTAAGGAAAAAAAAAAAAAAGGAAAGAAAACAATGTTGGGAGAAAAAAAGGAATAACCACTCTAGGCTCCAAGGCCATACAAAAACAGGCCAAGGCCAGCTTGGGCCTGCAGGCCATGGTTTCACAATTCCTGCTTAAGGTTTTAGATTGCCCTTTAAGTACACTGCTAGCTGCATCTGGAGAGTTCTGATATACAATTGTATTACTGTTCATTTCTACCTTTAAAATTTTATTGCAAAATTTCTATTGGGATTTCTTCTTTAACTCCTGTGTTATTTAGAAATCCACATACTTTCAAATTTAACACTCATGTCATGCGTTTATCTTTCTGTATCCAACTTTCAATTTCATTGTTTTGTTGGTCAAAGAATGTAGTCTGTACACCAGTGGTTCTTTGAAATTTCTTGAGACTTGTTTTACAGCCTTACTAGTAAACGTGCAGCATTTGTAAATGCTCCCGTGTCCAAGAAAGCACCCCCTCAACCACAGCTGCACAGCCCTACGTGAACCCACAGAATCAGGCCTGTCTCCTGCTGTCTAAGTCTTAGATACAAGGCTCCCTGCTAGTCCAGTTCATCCCACTATTGTCTTTCCTAAATGAACTGTCAGCAATGGAGAGAGGTGTTCTGAGTTCTCAGGACGACACCAGATTTGTCCATTTATCCCTGGAGCACTATGATTTCTGCTTCTCACGTCCTCAAGTATAACAGCAACTTGTGTCAGTCACGGATGATGCCAAATGACCAGGCTACCCACATCTGTTCCCTCTGCCTCTGCTACTGGTGTCGGCGGGATCTGGGCATGGGGAGGGGACAGCAAGGACAAGGGGGACCTCTGAGCACGTGCTGCAATGCTCACATCCACCCTCTGGCCTCTCAGCTGTCAACGTGGAGGATGCAGTCACGCTGTTGAAGAGCTGGCACACCTCACCACGGAACTGCCTCTGAGTCTAGATGAGCTGGGGAGAGGTCCTGGAGAAGGGGGAGGAGCCGTGACAGGACGGGGTGAGGGGAGCAGCTGTATCACAGTGTCAGCAGACCAGCGTCCACACACACCATCCATGGAAGCACTGCCGCAGGATCTGTCCCAGGTATCTGCCTCACGTATACCCTTCCTGCAGAGCCAGAGAGGGACGGGATCTCAGCAGAGGGACCCAGCTCAGGCACTGCGGCAGTGTGGTGGGGGCCTGTGGAAAGGAACCTTCCAAGACAGGGCTGGAGGAAGCGAGGGCAATCGTTCCCTGGGTTCTGCACGAGCCCTCCCCTTCTCACCTGAATGCTTCAGTTTCCAGGGTGACCAGGAAGACTCAGAAAAATGTCTGGTGTCCAGGAGGTACTCAATGAAGATTCTCAAATTGCTGTTTTGGTTATTTCTGGCAAGCATGCCTAGGAGCACCACTTGCCCTACAGCCAAGGGCTGGGGTCTGACACCCAGGCCAACTTGGGACACGTGGCCTTGGGCCTGCTGAGACCCTGCATGGCCTCTAGGCCACCCAGCCCGAACTCCTAGTGGAAACGAGGACAAGCACAGCTGCCAGCAGTGCCTCGCGCCCTCCACGACCCGGGAAGAGGGGAAGTTCCACGAGGAGTCAAAGCCCCACCTGGGCCGCATGAACCACCTTGAGGGGGATGAGCCCATGCTGAAGGACACACAGGAAGCCGGCTCCAGGCTGTCCCCCAGGTTCTAGACAAACATGGTAACCGGCTGCCTCGAAAGAGGTGGAGTGAAAGGCAGTCATGGTAAAATCACACAAGAAAAGCAAACACGTGAGGGAGAGTCTTCAGATGCCACAAAAGGACAGAAACCCAACACTCCATATAAAAACAGAACCTAAAAGATAACACTGGAGGAGCTTCCCCTGGTGGTCTAGTTGGTTAAGAATCTGCCTGCCAATGCAGCAGACAGTCCCTGTGGGAAGATTCTATATGCCGCAGGGCAACCAAGCCCGTACACCCCAACCACTGAGCCGGTGCTATAGAGCCCATCATCACAATGAAGAGTAGTCCTACTACTAGAGAAGCAACTAGAGAAAACTTATGTGCAGCAACAAAGGCACAGCGCAGCCAAAAATAAATACATAAATCTTTAAAAAAAAAAAAAAAAAGATAACATTGCAAATGGAGGCCTAGAACACTAAACATATAAGAGGAGTGAAAATCACAGTGAAGGAATCAAGGAAGATTTTAAAAAGAATCGAAACAATGTCTGGAAATTAAAGGAGAAAAGATTCAAGGCACGGGTGGAGCTCTACGGCGGCCTTGGAGGCCAAGCTCAGGAAGTCAGCCCGGCCGGCGGAGCAATGAGACACCACACACAAGAGGGCTGGCAGCCGGGCTCAAGCAGAGCAAGGGAACGGCTGAGTACAGGGCCTGTTCCCCGCTGTCTTTAGTCTGTCCGCAGCTCTTTTACTGCTATGTTTTCACTGATGTTAATTGTAGCAAGAGACAAAAACATATCAGTGTGCTAATTTTTTCCCTTGAACTTGTTTGCTTTAAACTAAGTGACTTCTACATGCGGTTGTGAACATATCCAGAGACATCAGGTAAAAAGCCCTTTTAAAACAAATTCAGGGAATTTCCTGGTGGATCAGTGATCAGGACTCTGCTTCCACAGCAGGGGGCACGTGTTCAGTCTCTGCTTGGGGAACTAAAATCCCACAAGCCACATGGCACAGCCGAAAAAAAAAATGTGTTTAATGAATAAACAAACACACACACACACACAAATTCAATAAAAGGAAGTAAGCACCTCATCACTTGCCCCGGGAAAAACATAACGAGCCTGATGAGAGACCAGTGAGGACCCTGAAACATCAGCAGATACTGTTGGGCAGGCAGAGGGAAGAAGAGAGGAAAGCTGTGGGAACCCTCGAATCTTGGCCCAAGTTCACAAACCTGAATCAGTCTCCCAGCCAAAGACAAAACAAGCCGGAGCTCATGGTTTCAAGTTTCACTTGAGACACAGAAGCCACAGCCCAGATCATGCTGGGCTCGGAGACCCTGCCCAAAGCTGAACCCCTCCTCCCAGCCCGGGCCCCCATGGGGGCTGGCCAGGTGAGGAGCCCTGGGTCCAGCTCAGCTTGGCTGGGCTCCACACCTCCCTGGGGGAAGGCGTCAGCAGGGAGGAGTCCCGGGAGCTGCCGGCACAGAAGCTGCCCACAGGCCACAGACACCGAAACCGGAAGCCCTACGGCCACCGTCCGGGAGCACAGGACACAGCATGGCGCGCGCCCCTCCAAAGCACAGAGCAGCTCCAGTCCCACAGTCGTCCCAACAGTGGCCTTTACTGGGATCACAAGCAAATTAAAATTCAAGTAATGCATTACACATCTCAGACTTCACGTTACAAACGAGCCCTCCACTTACTCATCAAAGGAAGGTAAACGTCCAACAATAAAACTTTCCCTGGACACTCCCACATCCCCTGGCCTGCCTCACTGGACAGCCAAATAAACTCTACTTTCATTTCTATTTTTTAACTATTTGATTAACAAAAGATCAACTGATACCCTCAGGATTTTTTTTTTTTTAATGAGACACCAAGTACCTCACCGGACAAAGACAATCACAGTTCCAGCCCCCACCTCTGCCAGCATGTGCCCCGTGCTCCCCACACTTGGTCTCATAGGCCCAGCTCTCACATGTTGACAGGGGAGGACCCTGAAGACCTGGTGGGCGCAAGTCCAGCCCCTGCACACACTACACTCAGCTCAAGCGAGGTGGATCACACAGGCCAAAGGCTTGAAACTGGGGGTTGGGGGTGGTGGTCAGCACGGGGGCGGGGCACCACCAGGAGCCTCAGTCCTGGGCCTCCTGCAGGAGTCTGAGAATATGTCTGTCCTGATCCCCTGGACTGGTTCTCCAACCAATGAACAAAGGCCTAGTGAGCACATGTGCATGAACATAAGCTACCACGAAAGACCTTAGGCCTGCGCTCCAAAGCCCGCAAGTCGCACCTACTGATGCCTGTGCACCTAGAGTCTGTGCACCTAGAGTCTGCGCTCTGCAACAAGGCACCAAGGTCAGCCCCCACTTGCCACAACTAAAGAAAGCGGCACATGTCAACAACGAAATCCTAGCACAGCCAGTAAGTAAAAAAGAACACATGTTCATCTCTAAGAACTTAATGAATGTCACCTCGGAAGCTGCTTAGGGTTTACTATCCTTTACAACAACCAAAATTTGAGAAAATGAAATTATGCTTAGGGTTTTCTGTAGAGTTTTCATTTCCTTTTCCTTTCCTCTGGATGCCATATCCCAAAGGAGCACTAGCAACTGAAAGTAAAACTAACTGGCATTTACTTGTAAGGTCGAAAGTATAAATGATCTGCTTCCTTCATCAAACACGTTTTGTTCTGTGACACATACCATTCCCACCGTACAAACACAATTTGGTGGGATACTGTAATTAACCCATCAGGTTCCAAAAAAATCCAGGAGTAGAGGCCTCCAGGGCACCTTCTACACATAGGAAAGCTGAGGCCCAGGTCAGACAACTACTCTAAGCCATAGGAGGATGAAAGAATGGAGTCAAGACTCAAATGTCTTGGTAGCAGCCACAGAGGACACGTCCCTGATTCAACTCACAGACATGGCATCCCTCCCCCGGGGCAACCTTTTCACTGCCTAGAGGACTCTGCTCTGCTGTCCCTGAGGCTGGGTGACCTTGGCCAAGTTACTTACCCTCTCTGTGCTTCCTGACTGCAAATCAGGCTCCTGAAGTTCCCATTTCAAAGAGTTACTGCAGTGATTAAATGGATTAATAGAGATAGAATGTTTACTCAGCACAGGGCCTTACATCTAATAAACACTCAACCTGCTCCACCAAGAGAGTAAACTCTGGTGATGATAAGCAGGTGAAGGAGGGATCACAATGAAAAAAGAAAACCTTTGTGGAAGAAAGGGAGACTGCAGAAGGAATAGCACCACCTGTCAAAAGCCATCATTAAAATTCCCAGAGAAATAAGAGAAGCCTACTGCAATTACTACCTAAGAATAAGATACTAAGAAAGGAACACTCAAAAAAAAAAAAAAAGAAAGGAACACTCAGAGAACATGCATGAACTCATGGAAAGCAAAAATCGTAATATCAGGATAGAAGGGTCAGAAGAGAAAGCTAAAGAAAGTGAGAACACTGAGAAGAGAGAAAAGAGCCTACAAGAGAGAAGCAATGGCATGTGAAGAATCAGGAATCACCATTTAAACAAAATTTTACAACAGGTAAAACTAATCTATAATGGAAGAAAATCCAGCCAGCAACTGCTTCCGAGTAGTGATCGTAGTGCTCTACTTCCCAACAGAAGGCATGCCCAAGACTCAGGGAAGGGTACTCTTGGGACCTGTGCCCTCATCACATGTGAATTCTACCTTCAAAAGAAGTATTAATAGTTAACAACACGCTTGCTGAACACATCAGTCTTTGAAATGCAACAAATACTTGAGATGGATCGACATGTGGAAAAGAGGAGGGAATGTAGAATACCCTGAGTGGTAGGGCAGAGAAAACGCTCACTGCAGAACCAGTGCTGAGTGTTCACTTATGTGAGTTATGTGACTCATCTGTATGTCTGAAATTTTTCATACTAAAATGTTGCAGGGAAAGAGTCAGGGATGAGAATCACATCAAACTTTTCAGAAGCAGCACTGAAAGCCAGATCAATGGAAAACACTTTCAAAACACTGACAGTAAATACTTTCTGGCCTAGGATTCTATACCTAGCCAAACTATCAACTAGATAGACGGGCAGAAAAAAAGACACTTCCAATCATTGAGGCTCTCAAAGATTTGCCTCTCTTGCATTCTTTCTAAGGAGCCTACCAAAGGGCTGTGCTTCATTTATACTCAAAGGAAGGATCAACCCAAGAGAGAAGACAATGTGAGATCCAGGAAGCCTGGCTTCCAACTCAGGAAAGAGGCAGAGGGAATCTCAGATGACAGGGAAGGCAGGCGTGGAGGTAGAGGCGTTAAAGAGCTACATTCTCACTCCCTATAAAGACAACAGACCACACCCAAAACTGGGAACAGTGAAGGGGGGTGGGGGGAACAAAACAAGCAACAGAATAATGTTATTTGTAATCAAGGAGGTAAATTTCCAAAATCATCAGCTAAGAAAAGGTCCAAGTGGGGCTCCTGGCAGGGAGGATGGGAGGGGGCAGCCAGTGACAGGCTCCCACTGAGAAGCTGGGGCCCCTCCCCTCCTTCAAACCCAAGAGAGCCAAGTGTGATCCTGTGGCACTTTCTACTCTGAGTCCCACACGGAATAAGACTGACCAGCCACCCTGGAGAGGCCTCTGGACGAAATCAAAGGGAGGAGGAGGGATCAGCTGCTCCCCCAGGACATGAGGCAGCTGAGTGCCCACTAACGCCACAGCACACAAGGCTGGCCTGGAGCAAGCTAGACTCTTGACCCGAAAAATCTTGAGATCATAAAAATGGAAGTTTTTTAAGACACCTGTTTTGGGTGGCTTGTCATCAGCAAGAGGTGAGAGGAGCAGCAGGAACCACTGTTATTCTGTGGTAAGACAGAACTATTTTTTTTACTCTCTAAATTATGTGGATGTCTAATTGGATGAAAGTAACTAAAAGACCTTTTTTTCAATTCAGCATGAAGGTAATAAAGCCAAGTAAAATCTTAAGCCTAAAAAGAAAAACCTAAAACAGCATCTGGGCTGGTAGGCCCACCCTGGCGCCCACACTCACGCCATGCACACCTATCTCCCTGTCCCCACACCTGCACCACATGCAGCCTCCCCGAGAGAAGGGAGGCAGCCAGAGACTCGACAGCAACCAGTTGAAGGGGAGTGGGGGGTGCCCTGGATCACAAACTAAGCGTCTTAATCATCTGAAGAGAAGAAAAGGGGGACCAAGGAAAGGCATGGAGACCATTCCCAGCAGCAGCACACAGTCACGCAGCAGGGCAGCCTTACTCAGGGCTGGTCCTGGGCGTGCACCGGCAGGTCGCTGCGGCAGTCCAGGCGGCCCCCCTCCGGCTCTCCAGGAGGACCCGGGCAGGTCTCCCAGTCCCCGGGGTGGAGGGTGACAAAGGTTCCGTCAAACCCTCACGGGGAGGACACCGGGGCTGTCGGCATCCGTTAGAAGAGATGCATTTCAGGCTAAATGTCAGCATTGGCTGCCGCCGCCTGCACACACCACAGCTCCCCTGGGAGGCCTCTACCCTCACCTCGAATGTGTGCAACCCCCAAGTTCACAAAGAGCCAGGCGGCACTACCATGGCACTCAGGAAACCTGGGCAGGGAGCTGCCGTGAGGCATGGAGGTGGCGCTGGCTGGCCGGCTTGGTGGGTGCAAACACATGAATCGTAGCTGCGGGCGGGAGGAATATCAGGTGCATCTCTACGCCCCGAGGGCTCGACTCCTACATTAAATCCCTCCCACTGGAACAGCCGGCTCCAGTTTCAGCGAGAGCGAGCGTGAGAACAGGTCCTGCTCTGGCCCGGCAGCCGCAGCTTCTACCTCCCCACCTCTGGTAAGTACCTACTATTTGTACCTACTATTTCTTCTCAAACGCGAGTTTTCTTTGAAAACTCCTCTCAGATATATCTTAAAACTATCTGCTCAGTGAATCACCTGCCCAGAGTCTCTCTGCCCTGCTCTTTTCTCTACGGATTACTCAGGACCCAGCAGGTGCACTGCTGGAAAGGAGACCATTATTACAAAACTTTTAATAAGGCTTACACTTTATTCTAAGAGTATAAATGAGTTTATTTGGATGTGAAGTTCTCGTTTCTACCATAAAATCAACAACTTTAAACCCAAACTCAATTTGATATTATGCTTATCTGTTCTTCACCTTAAAAAATTAACGTTTCAACATAAAAGGACCACATATATAGATAGTTGCAGATCTTAATTTATAATTTATTTAATTTTACAACCTTTTAGATTAAAAAAATGATTAACACTGGGAGTCACTGGGGAAGGGACCTGGGGAGCAGAGGTGGGAGTGAGATTTTATTTTTACTGCTTTTTGAATTCCAAACTCTGTGAATGTATTCCCTCCCCCAAAATTTTAAATTAAAGAGGAAAAAAAATTCAAACTTCTGGAGTTTAAAGTAAGTGCTATTTTGACATAAGCTTACCAAGAAAACAAAAAACATCTAACTAAAGAGGATCTCTGTACATACAAAAAGGGAATTTTCTTAACTCTTAAAAAAGTTTCTCATAAATTTGCATGAAAACAATTACTGACCAAATTATTGGTCAGACTGGCCAACATCAGACTTAACGTAATGAAAACCTGTCTATTTGTTATCCTGATTTTTATTTTGTATTAGCCAAATCCTTCCAATGCTTTAACCTGGTGCTTTAAGGTGAGGAGGCGGGCAGTTTGGGGCTCTGGCTCTAGGGAGATGGCCCGAACGTTAAAGTTGTGCGTTCACTGCTGAACACTGTCTGTAATCCAGGGTCTTTGGCTAAAACCAGAAAAGAGCCCCTGGTTGTCTTCCTGGATCCATTTCTCCAAACTATATTCCAGAAAACTATCTTTTACCCTAGGTCATGGTTGCCCTAATGTTTATCCTTCATTTTAAAGAACTGAAAGTCTGGGAGGGAGTGGTGGTTAATCACTGGAAAAGCTCAATTGGGAATAAAACTCACAAATCTCGTTCTTGCGACACCCCAGTGGGTAGGCGACAATGGCGTGTCCTTGAGTTATGCAATAATGCCACATCACAATATCGTAATTATAGCATGCCCTTCAGAACGCGCTACCTGGCGAGGCTCCCTGCCAGGTAGCTGGACACCACCGGGGAGGGTGGAAGATTCTCCCAGTGCAGAGGTTAGCACGCATGACATGCATAGCTACCCGGCACGTCACAGCAGTGCCCCATAAAGTTAAGCTATAATTACCTCTATTGTGTCCTATCAAAGTTCAAAAAACATCTTTCTCTTGCCTGTTTTTCGGAGTTCAGACTCTCTAGAAAATTGTTAAACATACCGGCCACTCGCTACCACCCTAACGACTGGCAACTGTGGAGACACTTGTCCACACTTGGGAGGGTGCTGAGAGACACGCACTGGCACCTCAGTGCTTCCGAGACAGGCAGACAAAGCCCCGTGGACACGGAACCACAGGCGGCTCAGAGCGCCCTGTGAAGCGCCACCCGGCGGCCCAGGCCCGTGGGAGGGGACGCCGCAGCCGGCTCCCCGGTCCCCGGGAGGGACACAGGCAGGGGAGGCGGCACGTGAGGGGTCACAGGAGCGTGTTCTGAAACAGAGTGGGCTCGGGCCAGGGGCCACGGCGTCCCTGCGGCCCTCCCCACCCACGCCCCTCAGGGTGGGACCCAACTCGGCTGAGGGCACAGCTGAGGGCAGGCCTCGCACCCAATAGCGGCTCGCAGGCAGGAAGGCAGGCAGGGACCCCCTCCCGCGTTCGAGGACAGCACCCTGACCTGACATGCAGGGCTCCCCATGCCTCCTGCTGACCCAGTGATAGGTGTAAGAAGGGTAAAAGACGCTGTCCCACAAATAACCTTCTAGGACTAGGCTAACATCTGCGTTTTCAACTAACATGCTAACGCTGCAGTTCTCCCAGGAAAGCCAAACCAAGGGCCCTGCTTTGTTAACCTCTCCCTGTGTGGCCCCTCCAGCCCCCAAACTGTACCAGCTTTCCCAGGACAAGGACCATGAAACACCAATCTGATCACCTTCAGAAAAAACCTCACCTCTGATGTTAATCTAAACTTCCTATTTACAAACTTAAATTCTGGATTATATTGTTTTGGCAACAACACCCTTTCTTTCCCCATCCCCACCCCGCTGCCAGCCTGCACCAGGTCTGGCAGATATAAACTGACCAGAGATGGGCAAACCCTGTTTCTGTGGCTGGCCAGACTGACGAGGTCCTGGGCACTCAGCTTTAGCTTCTCACCCTGTAAACCTCACCTGGGCAGGAGAAAACCCACGGACTGACATCATCTTCCTAGAGGCTGTCCCCTTTGGAAGCTTACAGAAGCCTCAATCTTACCCCATTTACTTCTCTGACATGATTGCATTTTTATAACCCGGTGAACTAGCTCGTCTCCATCGGCGTCTGCAGCAGCTGCACTCCCTTGTTTTAATTAGTGAATTGTGCAACCCTGGAGAGGTCAGTTTACTCAAAGCTACTAAAACTGCTGCCCCTGTGACTCCATCCAGGCTCGCCTTCCAACAGTTGCGCCCCGGAATACTCTCACCTCCCAGAACACTGGCACAAAGGAAAGCATCCCCTGAGAACCTGTTCACTGTCCTCGTAAGCTAGCTGACCAAGAACAAAAGGTTCAGACCGAAACTGCGGGCACAGTATCATCTGACTGAAAAAAAGTACATATTAACATAAGAGCAATTAATTCCCAAACTATTGAGTAATGCTGTGAAAACTTACATACAACCGATCTCCTATAGACCTTTGGGGAAACTTAACCAAAGTGAGCTTATTTTATATTTTGGCCTCAAAGTATGAGCAATATCAAACAATACTGCTTTTAAAGCTAACACCATCGTCATCTTAAAACCGAGGGATTTTCGGCTGGTTTGGGCTCGCGGGTCCGGGGTGGTGCAGCAGGTGTGTGTCTGTGTTCACTCCTGGTACCACCAGGACTCTCGGGCTCACACTTGATAAAACGTTTTGCAACTGTCATCATTTTGATCACCGTGCTTCCAGCTAGTGATGAAATCATCAGTTTTCAGATCTCTGCCATAACATATCCTATACAATCATGGGAACCTGACTTGCAGAGGTTCTCACGCCTTCAGAATCAGGGAGCATAATGGGACGTGCCAGCACAGGTTGCCCTGACTTATCAGGCTGGCCCCGAGCTGGCTGGAATCGCTTCCTGACGGGAGGCAGGAAATCATGCTTTTATAGCCCAGGGCACACCTGCCCCACAAGGTATGGACTGAACTCATAAACTATTTCGCATTTTCACTTAATAAAAGGGGAAATTAGGAAGACGCAAAGCTGTGACCACATGTTTAACCCGAGCTGGGCTTTCACACTGTGCGTAGTTCCCGCAATTGTTCCCAGGGGGAGAGGAGGAAGGCGGGCGAGAGTCGGGCACCAGGTGCTGCTGGGCTGGCCGCTGCCCACCTGGTACCCTACCAATGAACACCCCCAAAGAGGGCCTGCAGAGCCCGCCTCTTCAATTCGGGGGCAGCCAAAAATCTCACTTCTCGTCCAAACTATGCACCCGAGCAACCCTGCTCTGCAGAAACTCTCCCCACGACAGAAGACAGCAGGCCACCCAAACCACTTCTCAGGAACACATCTTCGAGGGGATGGGGCAAAAAAACAGGTTAACAGAGGCAGCTTGTTGGGAGGAGAGTGGTTCTTTGTCTTTTTGAGAAATATGAACATAATGAGCAGAGGAACCAGTCTGCTGAGAGTAAGATCAGAGTTGTTTTTTTTTTAAAAGAAGATATCCAAGTGAAATTAAAATCCCACTCCCTCCCCACTTAAGCCCTCCTCTCGCAAACTACCCATTACCTCATCTCCAATGTGTGAGACGGTAGCTACGTTTTATTGTGAAAACAAGCCTCTTAGATTTCCCATGCATATTTCTCTATTTTTAAAGGGCTGCTTTCCAACTCAGTGTTTTAACCAACCCGATGTCTAGAAGGTGATGCTTTATACAAGCAAGTTCACAAGGCTCAGAACTAACCATATTTACTCATTCCTTAAAACAAAACTGCAGTTGCAAGTTCTTTCCTTTATAAGTTTATTTTTTTAAGTGTTTAAAAATATTGAGAAGCTAAGTCCTTTCGACATTCTTTTATGCAAATTAAAGTGCCGGCCTCGATTCCTCACCACCACCGCCCCCAGCCCTCCCCACCCATAGGCTTTCTCTAAGACACAGTCACCCCATGGGCTGATCCTGGACACGCAGCCGCACCCGGCCCTGCCGAGATCCTCCCAGACCTCACGTCTTTTGTTCTCAGCTTCAGTTTATGAGGCAGAGTGAGAGCCCAGGGGTGTGCAGAGCAGCCTCTGAAGGAAATTCAGGAGATTAAGCTTGAGGGGTGGGCAGGGACAGGAGGACTCTGGGGAAGAAATCTGGAGGCCCCTTCTACAGGTTAAAGGCTGGGCTGAGTTCCATCCAGAATCCAATCATTTCTAAAATTAGGCACCACTCACTCTGGTTTCCTCTTGCCAGGAGGGCTGTTAAGCTTTTCTGCCTTCTGGTAAGGCCAGAACAGGCAGGGACGGGCTACTATCTGAAGTGGGCAGTGGAAGGCGAAAGCGCATGAGGACAACTGCTTACTCACAGGCTCATCGCATCTTAATATCATTCAAATCGTGCTCGCTTCGGCAGCACATATAATAATAATATCATTCAAATCAACAAACAGCACGTTTGTATGCAGGCCAACACAAACACTACTCAGAAAGCTGACTTTTCATTTGTGAATGTAGAAGCAGGCGGGGGGGTTGCACGGGAGGGTATGTCGCATTTTTACTTGTTCTTCACTTTTAAATATTCCTTCGTAGAACAGAACACTGTGATTAAATAGGGCAGATGGGCTGAATGTTACAATCACACTCGCCTTGTCCTCAGTGAGCACAAGCGTGAATGTCACAGGCACGCGTGAGCCCAGGCCTTCTCGGCACTCAGTCCAGGTGACAGGACTCAGTCCAGAAACCTCAGGCACACAGACAGGGGCGGGATCTCAACAGTCACTCAGTCAGCTGGTGCACAACCTTCCTGACAAATGAGGCCTCAGATCACAGGTTAAAGGTTCCCCAAACCCAAAGAGTTACAGGTATTCTCTGAAACTCCACTAAACCGTCCGGCAACCACACTCCCCCTACGGTAACAGAGAACACTGCGGGGGTGGCACCTGGGGCATTGCGGAGGGGCGGCTGATGCCCGTCTCATACCTGCCCCTACTTCAGCAGTTACATCACCTGCAGGGGCCTTTGCTTCTCCTCCTCCTTGAGCCAGGGAGCTCAGGCTGGTTCTTCGTTAGCCTGTTAGCCAGCATCCTGACACTAAGGCTCTGCTCCTCCATTTCAGCTCCTGGTCCCCAAATGAGCCAGACTTCCCTGGTCACACCTACAGCCCGTGAAGCCGGCTTCAAGTAGAAGCGCTCAGAAAGGAAAGCAAAGGAGAAGTGGTGACCTGCTTCCTTAAAAACCACCAAGGCTGAACTGCGCAGGAGCCAGCGGGGCTCAGACGCCAAATCACAGAAGGAAAATGAGCCTTCTCAAAGAGCGAAAACCAAAAAAGCCACATTACATCCCCAGGCCCCCAGGAAAGCCATTCAAGTACAAGTGTTTCCAGTGTCCCTTTACTTGCAATGAAAAGTCACATCTTTTCAACCACATGAAATATGGTCTTTGTAAAAACTCCATCACTTTAGTGTCCGAGCAAGATCGCATTCCCAAGTGCTCCAAACCAAACTCTTCGGACCCTAAGCAAACCAATCAGCCCGACCCTGTGGTAAAGCCCACCTCTTCCAAGCCCGTCCCAAGCGGGCTCTCACACCTGGATGCCAAGCTCCAACACGGCCTCGCCAAGGACGACATCAAGGAAAACCTGGACCTGCATGCACGCGGGCCCCACAGGTGCCTCGGACAGAAGCCTGCTCCCAACAAGGAAGCAGCGCCCCCAAGCCCAGCCCCAGAAGCTGCCGTGGGCACCCAGCCTGTTCTGGAAGGAGCTGTCCGGCCTTCAGCATTCGTTCCAGTGGGGGAGCACAGACTCAAAGGGCAGGAGCTCACGGAGGCTCCGGAAGCGCTGGCCCTGACCCACCCCCCTGCCAAAGCTGCCTCCTTCCACACCAAGTCTGCCTTCCATGCCCCTGGCTACCCCTGGAGAGCTGGCTCACCTTTCCTCACACCTGAGTTTCCACATAAAATCCCATCCACAAAGAGCTTTGGCGCCGCTTCCCCGTATGTGCACCCCAGCATCACGGAGTACCCGCCTCATTTTTACACGGAGCACGGACTGGCCACCATCTACTCACCTTACCTACTCGCAGGGAACTCGCCCGAGTGTGACAGCCCCCTGCTGTCCGTCTACGGGGCCCAAGACCAAAGACACTTCCTGCCTCACCCAGGGCCCATCCCCAAGCACCTGAACCCGGCTCCATCCACATACGACCATTACAGATTCTTCCAGCAGTATCACTCCGGCCTGCCAATTCCTTACGGATTTTACAGACCCGAGTCTGCATTCTCCTCCTACGGCCTCAGACTCCCACCCGTGGCTGGCATTTCACGGGACCAAAGCTCACATCTACTGGAAGAAGCTGCCCTGCGTTACCAGGCCTTGAGTCCCTCCAAGTTAAACTCCTCCAACTCCCACAAAAAACACACAGAGTTGGAGAAGGAGAGTCCAACTCCCGAGGCTAAAGAACCTTCCAAAGATGGGCAGAGGGACACGGAAGGGACCAAAATGAGCCCACGCGCAGGCAGTGCGGCCACAGGCTCCCCGGGAAGGCCAAGTCCCACCAACTTCACACAGACAAGCCAGCCGTGCGCGGGGGTGTGCAGCCTCTCAGATGCGCCCGCCCCCGGAGCCCCAGGAAGGATCCAACCACCAGAACAGGGCCTCGCAGCCTTCAAGCCCATCAAGAACACGGAGCACCCACATTCCCAGGCCCCAGAAAACAGAGCGGCGTCCCCGAAAAGGTAAGCGAGTCCATTTTCCAAACCTCTGAAGTAATGTTTCTGGTTGTGTTCAGTCAGAGGGGATGGCACTTGCCCAAACTCCCCATGGGCAGGGTCCCTTAGCAAGGTCCCTCTGACGCCCTCTCTGTGTCTCTTCCAGCCTCGAGGCCTCGAACACAGATGCTCCAACTCAGCTGGGGAGCCTGGAGGCCTCTCCCTCCAGCCCGGAGGACAGCTCCAGGGTGGCCCCGCTGAACCTCTCCACGAAGCCAGAGGCTGAGCCGGCCGCCACGCACAGCCCTGCCTACGGAGAATTTGCCGAGCCGCAGGACGCACCACTCAACCTCTCAGTGAAGGACCCCTGCAACGCCCTGACCTCAAGGCCCTCTGTGTGCAGCCCCCCGCGAGGGGCCGAGCCCGCGGCTGCCCCCACCCCCTCTCCAACTCAGCAGAGGGAGCCTGCAAGCTCTGGGAACAGGCCTGAGCCCAGCTCTGTGGAGGCCCCGGTGCCCGGCCCCACTGGGAAGGCCCAGGAAATACGTGCAGCCGACAGCGATGAGCAGAAGCAGACGGCGGCCGTGGCCCTCTGCCAACTGGCAACCTGCAGCCCGGTGAATGTCGAGCCCGCGGCCCAGGAGCCCACCTGCCGGCCAGACGCACCCAGCCCCAGGGCTCCAGGGAGCCAGGAGGCTCAGTGCGACCTCAGACCCAAAGGGCAAAAGAGGACGAGCCCTAGGGAGGCGGGGAAGGGCCAGCAGGGATCCAAGAAGGCAAAGCCCAGTGACACAGCCAGAGTGTTCACACTCCGGAAGAGAACTCGGGTGTCTTAGAGCCGCTCCTGGGCAGCCGGAGCTATAGCCACAAGCACGACTTGCAATGTAGGCGAGATAGCAGCAAGCCCCCACCTGGCCCACACTTTTCTCATCTGGTCAATTTTTACAACTCAGTTGTCTTCTTCACAAAATAGGGGGAAAAAAAATTTAAGATAAAGCTGCAACTCAACCAAGTTTTGTAAATATTAAGCATAGACGTTAAAAGGTGCTTCTACTTCTGGCTGTAAAATATTTGAATGACTCACACTTTAGGACCTGATGCAAAATGTCAAATGAAATGCATAGGACTGAAAGGTAACTTTTAGGTGTTAGCATCTTAGAGGAGCTCTCTTTAAAAATACTTATTTTTAATTGTTTTTCTATTATGTCTACTACATGTTTCAAAGTAAAGAACAATTACTAGGGGGAAAAAATCCCAGGAAAAGACATTTCCGGTACTAGCATTAAAGTGCTATGTGTAAAAACGCTGTTTGTTATGACTGAATTACAGACAGCAAGAGGCTATTTATACAAGTAATTTATTTCCACTGGGAAGAAAGCATTGCTGGGGAAGCTACTCTCAACGTGCTCTGTCTTCACTACATTACAGTGAATCTTCTGACTCATTCGGCCTGGTTTTCCACTTTCTAAAATGATGTATATGTTGCTAATTCTCCAATAAACTCATAAGTAAAATTCGAGGTTACGTAAAAAGAAGGTAAGCATAAATGCTGTGTTATATTTTACCACAATAAATAAACTCATTGGAAAAAGAACTGAGGCAGCAGCAATTAAAACTGAGGGTGAGGATACCTCAGTGTGTGTGTGAGGGTGCATGTGTGCGTCTGCTATCTACCAGCGGTCATCAAGCCTGGGTGAGTGCATGTGCCTGGGGTACCTTTGAAGACCAAACATCCAGGGCCTCAGTTTCCTAAGCTGCTGCCTAAAAAGCCATAGGGCCCCCCTCCCTTCACAAGGGCCATTCCCCACTGTTCAGAAGGTGCCTCTCAAAAACACAATGTGCGGGCACAGGGGGTCAAGGGCCTGGAAACGGCGGCATGGAGCTGAGCTGACTGGACTGAGTGAGCTCTCTCTCCACAAGACGAGACGTTTCAACTCAACTGACAAAAACAGGAGCAGTCCCAACAGAGCCACCCAATGAGAACAAGCACTGCTAAAGCTAACACCTGCTGTTCCCAGTGACATGCACGTATAACAAGGCTTCTCAGCGCTTACAGCCAAAAATTTAAAAGCTTTAAATAAAAAGTCGCCTTGTTCTAGATATAAGCACTATTCACCGAAAGATTGTTTAGTCACTAAGTCGTGCCCGACTCTTGCGAACTCATGGACTGTAGCCCGCCAGGCTCCTCTGTCCAGGGATTTCCCAGGCAAGAATACAGGAGTGGGTTGCCATTTACTTCTCCAGGAGATCTATCCAACCCAGCGATCAAATCCGCATCTCCTGTACTGGCAGGAGGATTCATACCACCGAAAGACAGACTGAACTAAAAATCCATCTGGTTTATAATAGCTGCATTTCAATAAGATATTATTTTCAGTTGTTTTGATCAAGATTATACTAATAACTAATTCTGTAAAAACTCAATCTAGAAAACTTCTTAAACAATTAGTATCTTTTGGCAAAACAAAATGTGAAGAGCTGATGTCTGCCTTCACAGACATCCTCGTGCTGAAGACACCTGACAGAGAGATCAACAGAAGATTCTCAAGCACAGAAACATGTTACACTAGGAAAATCCTCTGGGAAAAGTAAATGGAAATACTAGTTCAAGGAGATGAAGGATAAAGTCCCTGCATTTCAGATGGAGTATGGTGTATTCCAAGGCATCATGATGCCTGGATCCCACCAGACACATCCCAGGCAGTGATGCAGTAGCTTTGTGTTAAATGACAGTATTCAGGGGACTTCCCTGGTGGTCCAGTAGTTAAGACTCTGCTCCCGATGCAGGAGTCCTGGGTTCAATCTCTGGATCAGGGAACTAGATCCCACATGCTGGAACTAAAACCCAGTACAGCCAAACAAATAGTTTTTACAAGAAATTTTTTTTTAAATGACAAGGACTTCCCTAAGGGTCCAGGGGTTAAGACTCCACCTGCTCATGAAGAAGACACGGGTTTGATCCCTGGTCTGGGAATAGCCCATGTGCTGCGGGGCAACTAAACATGTCACCACAACTACTAAGCGTGCTTTCTAGAGCCCACACACTGCAACTACTGAAGCCCATGAGCCCTAGAGCCTGTGCTCCGCGATAAGAGAAGCCACTGCAATGAGAAGTCCGTGTGTCGCAATGAGAGAGAAGCCCCCGCCTGCCACAACTAGAGAAAGTTCACGGGCAGCAATGAAGGCCCAGTGTCGCAATAAATAAATAAATAAAAATAATTTTTAAAATCCTGCTTATTAAAAAAAAAATGACATTATTCAGTATGGCAAACAACCTGCCTTCCAGCAAGTTAAATTTATATAAAACCACTGATACCAACTCATATACTCCAATACTTCAGCTACCTGATACGAAAAGCCAACTCATTGAGAAAGACCCTGACAGTGGGAAAAACTGAGGGCAGGAGAAGAAGGGGATAACAAAGAATGAGATGGTTGGATGGCATCACTGACTCAATGGACATGAGTCTGAGCAAGCTCCGGGAGATAGTGAAGGACAGGAAAGCCTAGCGTGGTGCAGTCCATGGGGTCTCAAAGAGTCAGACACAGCTTAGCAACTGAACAACACCAACCCACAACAGGGATGTAGAGCTGGTCTTGATTCCTTTAAGGTAAATAGGCCGCCACTGTTACATATTGCCACTGTTACAAATTGTTATAAATCATCAAGGATGGCCTGTGAGTCCCTGCCCCACACCACCAATCCAACACATGT
Source organism: Muntiacus reevesi (assembly GCF_963930625.1). NCBI lineage: Eukaryota > Metazoa > Chordata > Mammalia > Artiodactyla > Cervidae > Muntiacus > Muntiacus reevesi. The sequence goes on along the minus strand of NC_089266.1, from coordinate 12,839,236 downwards.
GTTGTCATGACCAGAAAGCAACGCACACATGCACAGCCCTCACTGGCAAGCCTGGGCTCTCGTGTTTCTGTATACCAGTATGCTTTGACAGAGACCAAAAACAGGGTACCCCTGCCTTCCAGCAAGTCCACACCCTGCAAGCAGCAAAGCGGAGAGTCAGAAGCTGTTCCAGGCTTGGGGCCCAAAGCCTCAGGCCCTAGAGATAAGCTCTCACCTCGCGCCTTACAGGCAAGAACATAAAACTTCTGTTTTGGGGGCCCAAAGATTCTAAGCTCAACCAAGAATGTCTACCACCATCTTTAACGACAACAAGAAGAAATGGAGACAGTTGACGACGGTGCCGAGTCCTGCAACCACACAAGCCATGTTCACGGTGGAGCCACACGTGCCTGCAGACCCATGAAATTCACCCGCCTGAGGGAATTCCTCCAAAAGGTCACCGGCACACATACAGCCACAGAAACCATGCCGGCTCTCTGCAACTACCTCTACAAGCACAGTGGGATCTTAGATCTCAGCAACAACGGCAAAAAAAATTGTCTTGCTGATTTATCAATGATAGTACCTTTCTTCATTCACTTATAACCCAACTCCAGAGCTGTCTCTAACCTTCATGTATAAAAAGCTGTAAATCCTCAAAAACTTTAATACAGAATTACCATGAGACCCAGCAATTTCACTCTTAGGCATACACCTAAAAGAAATGAAAACCGGGATTCAAACAGATACAGGCACCCAATGTTTGTGGTAGCAGTATTCAAAACAGTAAAAAGACAGAAATAACCCAAATATCTACTGACAGATGAACACATAAATAACAGGTCATCCATACACACAGAGGACTATTACTTAGCCATAAAAAGGAATGAGACTTTGGCATGAGATACAAAATGAATTTAACCTTGAAATCCTAAGTGAAGTAAGTAGGACACAAAGGACAATCTTGCACAATTCCACTTATATGAGGTCCCCAGAGCAGTAAACTCACAGAGGCAGATAGATTTGTGGGTATCAGAGGCAGAGGGGAAGGTAGGGGGAGTTAGTGTTTAAGGGGACATGGTTTCTGTTTGGGAACATAAAAAAATTTGGAAATAGTTGGTAATGATAATGGTTATACAACACTGTAAATGTAGTTAATGCCACTGAATTTTACACTTAAAAATAGTTAATATGGCAAGTTCTATGTCATATATAGTTGGATGGCATCACCGACTCAATGGAGATGAGTCTGGGTAAACTCCGGGAGTTGGTGATGGACAGGGAGGCCTTGCGTGCTGCAGTCCATGGGGTCGCAAAGCAATGGACGCGCCTGAGCAACTGAACTGAACTGATGCCATATATATTCTAAAATGTTTTTGAAAGTCGGTAATGTAACAAACCAAAGCCACTGAATCAGACACTTATAATAGGTAAACTGTATGTTACGTGAACTACACATCCTGGTAAAACTGAAAATAACTTCTAAAAAGGGTCCTTGCATTCACAGTGAAGAAACAAAAGTACTGACAACCTGCTTTGTAACAGTCTTCCCAGCAGCCCACAGCCATCTACTTTTACCCCTGGTTTCATCTTCAACCAAAGTGCCCCCACTCCCAAGACAGGGAGAAGAGTATGAAATAAAGTACGCACAGACTTTCACTCAAGGAGAAAAACATTTTGATACAGAAAAACACAACCCCTACTCCACACACTAAGCCAGAGATGTCTCGGTATGGCCAGCACTTTTCTTACAGGCTGGAATGTCCAAGAGTTCAAGATTGTACAAAGGTTAAAAATCAGTAAAGTACACAGTCATCAGGAGAATGGGAAAGTTCTAGGAGAGGTCAGGCGCAGTGGAGAAGGAAAGCCAGGCACACAGGCCCATGGAGAGGGAGCAGTAAGGAGACGAGAGAGGTTGGCACTCTGCACATGAGGGCTGTGGCCAAGGCAGGACTCACCCACAGGCACAGGCTGACCCCAGGCCCCACGGCCACTCCAACAAGGAGGGAGGACAGCAGCCACGCCGTGCAGCCCATCCCAGGGAGTAGAGAATGTGTCTGAGGCTGACTTTAGTTTGAGGATCCCCACTCCCCCAGAAGCCCTTCCTGAGACCACAAGGCCCACCAGGACGCCACCACCCACACCCCAGCCCCGCAGGTCTTGGGGTCGGAAGGTGGCTCTGCCAGCCTTTCCAACATTTCCTAATGAAGTAACTTGCACACTTAATCCTGTCTTGGTGTCCACATGTTCTCAGAGGACCCAGAGTAACACTGGAATGCTATTCAGATGCTGGTTTTTGGATGATGTCATAGAATATGGCCGTAGGGAGCTCCACGAATTGGTCCCTCCACCAAGGAAACCAGCAAGCTGGTAAAAACAGAATCTAGCTTTTCAGCACTCTGGAATCTAATTAAAAAAAAACCTCCATCAACCAAGGGTGCTTAGTGAACAAAGAGGCTAATAAATTTCAGCATCTAAGAAACCTCTGTTAGGTCACTGGCTATAGACTAAAACAACAGAAAAGAGACCTCAGTGACCAAACAACAAGGAATACAGTCATTGCAAAAAAAAAAAAAAAAAGTCTTGGAAAAAGTCACTAAATAAAGAGATGACTAAACCATCTTCAACAGCAAGAGCAGCAAACCTCTGACAAGGGAGAACGCGATTTCTAGAGTTATCACATCATATGTCAGAATGCCCAGTTTTCAACAAAAAAGTAACAAGGCACACAGAGAAACAAAAAACTATGGTACATTCACAGTGGGGAAAAAAACAGAAATTGACAGAAACCACCTCTGAGGAAGGCCAGACAGCGTTTTACAAGACATAGACTCTGAATCAATTATCTCAAATATGCTCCAAGAGCTAAAGGAAACACGAGAACAATGTCTGTACAAACATGGAGTCTCAATAAAGAGGCTGTAAAAGAGACCACAAAGAAATTCTAGAACTGAAAATACAGCAAATGACATGAAAAATTCAGCTAAGTTAGGAGAACAACTACAGGTTTGAGCAGATAGAAGGAAGGACCAGAGAACTTGAAGACAGGGCAATTAAAACTGCCCAGTCTGAGGAGCAGGAGAAAGGATTAAAGAGAAGTGAAGGGTATTAGACCCGTCACCTCTGGAGCCTGCTCCAGGACAAGACTGCAGTTGCCTGCACAACCCATCGGAGGCAGGAAGACAGCGCAGCTCCGCAAGCCACCAGCCACACGAAAGGTCTGCGGAGAGGCCTGGCTCGCCAGGAGGCGGCCAGCACCGAAGATCACAGGCCAACTCATCACAGGTGACGTCTCACAGTTTTCTGGCCCCATCTTGACACTTTTCATCTACAACAATACATTTCATCCACCACTATACGTTCTCACTCTGGCTGCTTGCGGCTGGTGGAGGCTGCTGACATCACGATATATGACAGACATACACTGTGCCAGCCGGTCTCAGGCATGAGAAGCAGTGAGGGCTCTGGTCTCCTTCAAGTTAAACTGGAATCGGCACCACAGAGGCAGAGACTTCCTCTTGACCCATGACACCCTCGCACACACACACTCACATGTCTATTTTCACAAATAAACGTGTAAGTCACTGAGGACGGAACAAGAGTAAATAAAAGTACAGCAGTACATCTCCGTGGCCTTGGGGTAGGCAATGACTTCTTAGATATGAAACCAGCGGCACAGGCAACAAAAGAGAAAACTGGTAAGTTAATCAAAACTCACAACTTCAGTGCATTAAACCCCATGAGCAAAGTGACAAGACAACCACAGAAGAGAGAGAATATCCACAAATCATGTATCTGATAAAAGGCTTATATCCATAAGAATTCAAAACAATAGAAAGACAAACAGCCCCACTTTTTTAGATTAACAAAGTACTTGGACATATCCAGTGAACATATCCAAATGGTCGATAAGCACATGAAAAGATGCTCAACAGAGTTAGTTGAGATGCAAATCAAAACCACAGTAAGATACACTCTACACCCACTAGGATGGCTATTTAAAAAAAAAAAAAACAGAAACAAGAGTTGGAGAGGATGTGGCGAAACTGGAACCCTCATACACAGCTGGTAGGAATGTAAAGTGGTGGTGCGTGGTACAACCATTTTGGAAAAGTTTATAGTTCCTCAAAAAGTTGAAGACAGATTTAGCATTGATCCAGCAACTCTACTCCTAGGTCTACACCTAGTGATTTGTAAGAGAACTCAAATCACATGGCCACAGAAAACTTGTACACAAGTGTTCAGGGTAGCATTATCCACAGTAGCCCAAGGTGAAAATCCCAACGTCCATTAACTATGACAGGATTAATAAACATTAGCCGATTATTCAGCCACAAAAAGGAATGAAGTACTACGGCTACACGGGACAACAGGGGTGAACGTTAAAAACATTACGCTAAGTGAAAGGGGTCAAGGCCAAAGACCACTACTGGAGATCCCATTTATACGAAGTGGCCAGAAAAGGCAGTTACGGAGACAGAAAGATCAGCGGCTGCCTAGGACTGGGGGTGTTAAGGGAAAATGGGGAATGACTTCTCCTGAGTATAGGGTTTCTTTGAGGAACAATGAGATTAGACTCAGATGGTGGTGGTTGCACAACTCTATAAATATACTAAAAACTACTGAATTGAACTCTTTAAATGGGTGAACTTTATATTAATATAAGCTATATCTCAGTAAAGCTGCTACAAAAATAAGCTGAAAGAGCCCATAGAAATCAACGGTCTAGACACTCTGCATGTGCCTCACAACGCCGAGCACACAGCCAGCACCTGTGACAGCCCCACTGCTTGGCTGCTGCTGAGCAGCACCTTCTCTGCACAGACATCCCTGCCCTGGACAGAAGTCACCCCCAGGGCGCATGGCATCTGTGGAGACACACTCCAACAAAAGGCCTTCTTCATCCCTCCCAGGTATCCGTCCCTTCCTTCCACAGAGGCACTGCTGCTCCCAGGGACATCCCCACCCACCACAGACAGGCTTCTTGTGGCCTTGGTCCCAGCCTGCACCTCCATGCGGCTGCTCCAAGAGACAGGACATGCGAGCCTCAAAATCAGTGGTCTGTCTGCACCTGCCACGCTGTCCCCCTGCTCAGGCCCACTGCAAGCTCCCTCCCCATCCCCTCACTGGCGTGAACTTGCTCCCAGGAACCATGATGTCACTGCAGGAGAAGAACCATGGCCATGCACACATTCTTAATGGGCGACAGCACCCCCCCGAGGGTGAAACTGGTTCTGGGGGACAAGACAATCCTAGACATCACAAAAGCTCACGCACAACCCTCCAAATCGGGACCGACAGGATACTGAAACTGCACAGAAGGGAGAAGAGACACTGGGACTCAAAAACGCCTACGTGAGAAAGAAGGCTGAGGACACAGGTCTAGAAGGCTCTCTCCTGCAACACTCATGATGCGCGCATCACGCCACGGAGTGGGCCGCGCCAGGGAGTGGCCCGCGCCAGGAGGGGGCTGGATGAAGCACCACAAGGTGCACACACAAAATGAGCTTCACACTCACCGTCTGAGAGCCGGGAAGGGAGCAGCAGGCCGCGTCTGCCCAGTTCCGCCAGCGCCAGACACCCGCCATGCCAGGCACTGTCCGTCTCCTGGAAACTGAAAATATAAGAGAGCATGAGACCCCAGAACCATGCCAGCTTGTCCCCCCCAGGACCCAGAGCACACAAACACCTGCTGGGGTGAAAGCATCACTAAAACTCTTAGTAAGTTTGTAAAATATCAGTCAGCTAAGGAGATAAAGTACTCCAAACCAACTGGAGACAACAGCCATCTTCAGATCTCCGGAGAGAGAGTCAAAGTCCTGGGTCAGCATCACATGCCCCAGAAACACGCCTGCCTCTGTGATCTCCCCACATACCTGAAACAGTCCAACACCGACCCAGTCACGTCATCTGCCAGCTCTTTGGGCAGTCTTCCAGCCATCCTACCGATTCTGAAAAGGAAAAGCAACATCAGCATCTGTCAGCATGACCAGCCCATCGAGGGCCCATGCTATACTAGGAGCATCCCGAGAGATTGTCCTTCCCTCCAGAGAGGGCAAAGTGGCTGAGTCTGCTCCACAAAAGCCACCTGCCCCATCAGGGGGCCCATCACACTGACATGAACACAGGACAGGTATCTGGGGGACCCAGGCAGAGGGCATACATTTGTCTCAGTCAAGGCTCCCAGCTCAGGCCACCAAGGTCTGACCAGCAGACTGTCCCACCCCCATGCTGGATGCCAACTGGGCTGGCTCCCATGAGGTTACCTGCCTGGGTTTGTCCCGGCCAGCAGCATCCCAGGAAGACTCACCCTCCCAGCCCATCACACTCCAAGCAGACAGGACTCTGGGCTTCAAAGTCACCCAAAAGCCTCCACGTGAGCTCCTTTCCCTGGCACCTGCTACATGAATTAGTTGGCACAGAAACCCAGAACTCTGGGGGGAGGGCCCACCAGCACTTCCATCCATTCTACTTTTCTCCGTAACATTTCCTTTGTACTCTGTCCCCCATGCCCCTCTGGACCCCCTGGGTAGGCCTGGGCACGTCTGCTGGCTGTTCCCTCAGGCGCAGCAGAGGGGAGATGCCAATCCCTCCCAGGGACTCTGGGATTAAACTGGGCTGTACAGCATCCCTTCCCACATGAGGGGTGGACCCCTGGCCATGGGGGCAGGAAGTGGGGGTCACGATGATGAGAACGTGAACGAGTAAGAAAAGGAACACCTTAAGGTTAAAAAAAGGCAAATGTGACTCACTCCAGCCAAAAAGGCAAGAAAATGAAAGAGCCGCTGACCAACCTCAGCAATGTTCTTGAAAATTAGGACATAAAGCAATAAATATAAATTAGGGGGAAAAAAAAGTCTACCTTTTAAAACTCTCAGAGCTGCTCACAGCTCTCAAATTCCACAGGAAGTTCTTCATGATTAAGAAGACCCAGCAGACCCGTGAGTAAGCTGCCAGCCCCCGCCCCGAATCAGGCACCTACCCTTTGGCCGCAGACCACCGCACGATCGTGTCCTTGTCCTTCAGCCCAACCAGCAGCTGCTCTGAAAGAACACAGGAAGGCCAGTCTGTGAGCCACATGGAAGCACCTGGAATTCGAGCTGAGCTCTCAGTTTCCAGCTTTAAGGTACCCAGCCTGCACGTCACTCAAAACAGTACCATAAAGGGAATCACAGGAAGAACCTTAATTCTAATCATAAGAAAAGGACATTTCCTCCTGTGTGTTTTCAAGTCATCATTTAAGACTAACTTCTGCCATAGCTCCTAAAAAGTATATCCGCCCATCCTAACAGGCACTGGGCAGAGAGCACCAGTGAGGGAGGCTGCCCAGAGAAAAAAGTGTCTGCTGGAGGCTGCAGAGAGCAGTTCTCCTGGGGACCGGGTCTTGGCAACAGTCAGCCACTAGAAGAGGCTGCACAGGGGCCTCCTGAGCATGATGGGCCTTGGAAGCCGCTCGGTGGAGGCCCTGCGAGGAGCAGAGACAGCACAGGCAGCACGGGGCCCGTGGAGGTGCGCACAGGTGCACTCTGACCACAGCGATCTAGGGCCGCGTAAGAGGGCGAGGGGGACGGCAGGTGCAGGAATCCCAGCCTCTCCTCCTGCCCTGCAGAGACCAGAGGTCGAACTGGGTGCCCTGCAAGGGGAGATGAGGTGGCCCGCACTCACCGATCACACTCTCCACCTCCTCGGGGATGTCATCCTCTCCGTCGCTGTCGGGGGTCTCAGCCTGTGTCATGGGCTCTCTGGGATTCTGGATGGAATGCTGTAAGCTCTCGGCCAAGGAGCGGCAGCCCCGCTGGTACCTGCAAGAAGCAAACGAACCTCAAGACCCACTGGGACACCGTGGAACTAGAAAATCCTGACTGAACCAGCAAGTTATGAACAGCATCACTGTGAAAATTCCATGTGCTTTCCAGGGATGGGACGGACAGGAAGGAAACTGAGTGATAACAGTCGCCAGCGTGGACTGTCAAGGAAAGATGACCACCTCATCTGAGCTTCAGAACACAGATTAACCCTCTAGAGGACTCAGAAACCCTCACGTGTTAGAAAGCTTTCTTAGCAGAAAGGCAGATGATAAAGTGTGACAATAAGAATATGAGCAACAGAGATGGCAGAAAAGGCAAGTTAGAACCCACTGGCCTGGGCCCTATTTCCACAGGCTCCGCCTCCAGGTCCCACCTGACTGAAGTCCCACCCCCGCCCCTGGGCCAGACACTGCCTTCCGCACCCCAGGGGCCACAGCTGGTCCCTCCAGCTCCCACAGAGCCCACCTCCTGAACGGCTCTCACTACTTCCTGGCAGATTCAGAACTGAGTCCACACTGCAGGTCACACCTGCACCACACCCCCTGCCTCCACCGACTGGGGTCACCAGCATTATCTCCCATGGCGCCGTGAAGGGTCCCACAGCAAAGGCCAGGTCAGTTGTCTGACTGCACAGTCCCTGAACCTCTGGTTGCCTCAGTTTCCCTGTTTGTAAAATGAGGCCAGGTGGGAGGATGCGCACGGAGCACTCAGACTAGCACCTGTGCAGAGCGAGGTCCACAAACCCCGCCTCCCTTCCTGGAAGCCAGGCAGGCACGCTTGGGCCTGACTCTGGGGCAGCTCCATCTCAGGACAGGGCCTGGGGCATAAACGGTGACAGGCTGAGTTACAGCATGACTAGGGGCTGCCGCCTAAGGCCAAGTCCGGTAAGAGATAACTGGGGCTTTGGAGATAGAGGCAACCTGGACATTGTTAGCTGTGGCCTTGAGGCCTCAGATTCCGTGGGGCAGTTTCCAAGATGGAAGGTCAATCAACCACCAATGGCCAGTGACGGAACCAACCCTGACTATGCAATGAGGCTTCCATTAAAACCTAAAAGGAGTGGGTCAGGAGAGACTCCAGGCTGATGAACAGGGTGGTTCACTCAGAGGGCATGGAAGTCCTGACTATTCCTAAGCCTTTTGCAACAAACCAATAATCTTGTAAATAAAATATTTCTGAGTTTTATGAGCAACCCTGGCAAATTATCAAACCCAACAAGGGGGTAGTGGGAACTGCCAACCTGTAGCTCAACTGTCAGAAGCACAGGTGACAACTGACACTTGCAACCAGTGAGGGGAGGGGTTGAGGGGGGAGGAGACTGTCTTGTGGACTGAGCCCTTAATCTGTGGGACCTGGTGCTGTCTCCACTGAGGCAGATTCAGAACTGAGTCCACACTGCAGGTCACCCAGAGGGTGTCCGACAACTGCCAGGTCTGGGGAAAAAACACCCAAGAACCAGAGCAGCAACAGGTAACTGAATCAGGGAGCAGGTCAACAGGCACCACAGGACTGTGGTCACAAAGCGCCCAACAGGCAGCAGGCACGTGGCAACACCTGCTGACTCTGTTGCTGTTCTCCTCCAGTGAGGACACATGCTCATCACCTCACAGGAAAAGTCCTCATCACTGTCCAGCAACCAGAGACCAGAGAGGCTGCCACTGGACTCTCCCTCCTGCCTTAACCACAGATCTAGACAAAGTGTACAAACCAACCGCTGGCAGGCACAAGACACCCACGGCAAGGCTCCAAGCTCTCACAGCAGGCAAGCCCTCAGGCGCACCCACTGTCCCCTCTGCTTCCTCCCAGAGGAACTTTCTAAACCACAGCATAGAAGAGTAGAGTCCAAGCAGAGAGCAACTGTCCTGATGGACAGAAAAAAAATTGTGACTAGTGAGATGGCTACCAAGTGGGGACAGACACTAAAGGATAGGACCTGAGAAAGCACCCCGAATTCTGCATAAGTCTCCCTGGAACCTCAGGCAACTGTGAGGCGTGTTAAGATCCAGACACGCCATCAGAGAGCAGGTGGGACGCCAGGAGCCAGAGTCCAGAGGTACCCATGTAACACTGGGCAGTCACTGCAGTGTGGGTCCAGTAGGAGGGACTGAAAGGCCACACGTAAGACACGAGCAGCTGCCGCAGGACCAAGGGCCACATCCCAGTGGGAGGAACTGACCAGGCTCAGGCAGACAGCAAGAGGGGCACTGCAGCCAGTTACCCGCCTGCCAGACAGACTCACTCCTCCTAAGGGGATGATGACCAAAAAGGGAACGAATCTACAAGAGAACATGAAAGTGCATCAGAGGGGATAAAATGAAAAAAAAAAAGATAGGAGAGAGAAAGCAAACAACAAGACGGAAGACTGAAGCCCCCACGGTAATGATCACACCCAGTGCCCAGGAAGGTACAGCCTGAACAACGTAACTGTGATGCTGAGTTACTCTCCTTCCCGAGTAAACGCTTGGAGTACTTGTGATGGTTCATTTGAAGGTGTCAAGTTGGCCGGGTCACAGGACCCAGATATTTGTTCAAACGTTATTCTGGGTGTGTCTCTGTGGGTGACTGTAGGTGAGATGAACATTTACCTTGTGGGCTGAGTAAAGCAACTTGCTCTCCCCAGTGTGGTGGGCCTTGCCCAGTCCGGTGAAGGCCCGGGGACCACAGACGGGATCGCTCTCCCCTCAGTGAGGGATTCTTTCTGCCTTCAGACTCAGACTGAAACATCAGCTCCTCCTGAGTCTAAGCCTACCAGATCTGGAGACTCACAACCACGAGCCGATTCCTTGTGTCTCTTTACACACACACACACCCACACCCCCAACTCCCCCAACTGGTTCTGTTTCTCAGGGAAACGCTAACACAGTCCAGAACGTTAATCTTTTACAGCATCTGGAAAGTAAGACACTAACATTAGTCTCATAAACAATTTACAGAACATACTAACAGTATGCAAAATACTCAAAAGGTATTTCAGTAAAACATCACTAATATATGACACACTTCTCTGGAATTTCCTATAACTGGAAACGTAATTAATAATTCCTCATAATCATAATCAAATAATTCCTCCCAAAACACACATATTAATACTTGAAATAAAACTGAAGACTGTTAAAAATGTAGTACCCCAGCACAATAGAACAGGCTGTTTCCATGGGAGCCAGTAGGACCATTAAGACATCTTTTCCATCCACAGGCAGAGACAGATCTCTCTGAGTAAACCCTGAGGAGTGAGCCTGAAACCCAGACTGAAATGACCAGAACAGAGCTTCCCCTGCAGTGTGACCCGCCAGTGATGCTGGCCTACACCAGGATGGGCACTTTCAGAACGAGAGACAAGTTTTCCATCTCATCAGCCCCACTTCAAAAGAAGCCCCACTTCTACCTGGAAGATGTGAAGTCAGAAAATTATCCAAAGAAAAGCTGATCCTTTCAAAATCAGAAACCCTCTTGAGACTGGGGGAAAAAAATGAAAGCAGGAGGACACATCAAATAGCCCATTGTGCCCGGCTGCCTGAAACCTCAGGCCCCACACCAGCCTCCAGACACGCCCTGGCTGCATGGTCACCGCTCAGTCTACCAACCTCCATTTGGCCACCTGGGGTTTCAGGAAGGTCAGGCCCAGCCGCTGCACGAGCTTCACCCCGAGCTTCCGGAGCAAGGTCTGGTTGCTGTCGGGGAGCCTGCAGCTGTCCAGGCACTGGAGAACGGTGGCAGCTGCGAACACAGAACATCCTGCTCAGTTTGGTGGGAAGGGTTTGTGTGATCTCCCGAACCCACCAACCCCACCGGACACGCACAACATCAAAACCAGACACTTCACAGCCCCCTCCTCCAAGTCAGTGCAAAGGCCTGCATCCACGCTGCACCCCTTGAGCTCTGCTTCATAAATACCCCTTCACCTCATGTCATTCACTAAGTGCAGCTGGAGTCGGACCTGCTCCACCTTCTCACCATGAAGCAGGCATCCAGAGATGGTATGCAGAGGAGCCCAGGGAGGGAGCGGCAACTTGAGCAGAGAGAGCGGGTGTGTGCATGGCAGGTGGAGCACACGCTAAGGGCAACGAGGACCATGCAGACAGACTTGGGTGTGAGGCTGTAAGAACAGGGAGGGATCTCCACAATCAGGGAAGCAGTGTGATCGGGTCCCCCTGCCACTAAGGCTGTTCGGGGCAATAAGGAGAGCGTCAGGGAAGGCAGAGGCGAGGAGAGCACACGAGACCATGTTTCGTGTTGAGACAAGAGCAGGGCGGTTTTCAAGCCAAGTTGTGATGGCATCTGGGTAACTCCCCAAAAGACCCAAACATCATACAGTGACCAGCCTGGGTACAACTGATGGTAACTCAAGACAGACTCGGGGTCTGCATGTACAAGTCTGTTGAGGACAAACATGTGACGATGCTCACGTTCTCAGGTGTGACCATGACATCAAGATTATGTCTCTTTTTAACCTTATCTTTGACAAAGGAGGCAAGGATATACAATGGAAAAAAGACAACCTCTTTAACAAGTGGTGCTGGGAAAACTGGCCAACCACTTGTAAAAGAATGAAACTAGAACACTTTATAACACCATACACAAAAATAAACTCAAAATGGATTAAAGATCTAAATGTAAGACCAGAAACTATAAAACTCCTAGAGGAGAACATAGGCAAAACACTCTCCGACATAAATCACAGCAAGATCCTCTATGACCCACCTCCCAGAATACTGGAAATAAAAGCAAAAATAAACAAATGGGACCTAATGAAGCTTAAAAGCTTTTGCACAACAAAGGAAACTATAAGTAAGGTGAAAAGACAGCCCTCAGATTGGGAGAAAATAATAGCAAATGAAGAAACAGACAAAGGATTAATCTCAAAAATATACAAGCAACTCCTGAAGCTCAATTCCAGAAAAATAAATGACCCAATCAAAAAGTGAGCCAAAGAACTAAACAGACATTTCTCCGAAGAAGACATACAGATGGCTAACAAGCACATGAAAAGATGCTCAACATCACTCATTATCAGAGAAATGCAAATCAAAATCTCAATGAGGTACCATTACACGCCAGTCAGAATGGCTGCTATCCAAAAGTCTACAAGCAATAAATGCTGGAGAGGGTGTGGAGAAAAGGGAACCCTCTTACACTGTTGGTGGGAATGCAAACTAGTACAGTCACTATGGAAAACAGTGTGGAGATTTCTTAAAAAAACTGGAAACAGAACTGCCATACGACCCAGCAATCCCACTCCTGGGCATACACACCGAGGAAACCAGATCTGAAAGAGACACGTGCACCCCAATGTTCATCGCAGCACTGTTTATAATAGCCAGGACATGGAAGCAACCTAGATGCCCATCAGCAGACGAATGGATAAGGAAGCTGTGGTACATATACACCATGGAATATTACTCAGCCGTTAAAAAGAATTCATTTGAATCAGTTCTAATGAGATGGATGAAACTGGAGCCCGTTATGCAGAGTGAAGTAAGCCAGAAAGATAAAGAACATTACAGCATACTAACACATATATATGGAATTTAGAAAGATGGTAACGATAACCCTATATGTAAAACAGAAAAAGAGACACAGAAGTAAAGAACAGACTTTTGAACTCTGTGGGAGAAGGTGAGGGTGGGATGTTTCGAAAGAACAGCATGTATATTATCTATGGTGAAACAGATCAACAGCCCAGGTGGGATGCATGAGACAAGTGCTCGGGCCTGGTGCACTGGGAGGACCCAGAGGAGTCGGGTGGAGAGGGAGGTGGGAGGGGGGATCGGGATGGGGAATACGTGTAACTCCATGGCTGATTCATGTCAATGTATGACAAAACCCACTGAAATGTTGTGAGGTAATTAGCCTCCAACTAATAAAAAAATAATAATAAACCCCCCCCCCCACACACACACAAAAAGAGTCAACAGATGCCAGTGGGATGACAGGGTGTCTGGGGCAGGTGTGAGGGGGAGCATGGATGAAACAGGATGCCCATGCATCAAAAACCTGAAGCTTGCGGTAGAAACATGAGAGTCCACTATACCAGTTTCTCTTCCCTTGTGTATATGAAATGTCCCATGATGAAAATGTCAAGAAATAAACAGACTCTACTACCCAAATCTGATCCACGCATCTTCTAACGCACAGACTAAGAAATTTCTCTTGTTCCAGGTGGTAAGCCTTCCTGCAGCAAAATAGGTTTTCATAAGTTGAAGTTTAATCTAAAATTAAGAGAATGAGATGAAAAGGGCAAATGAGGTCGCCTTGGTGCCAGCAAGAATGCAGATCCTAAGAAGCGAGCTGAAGACCTCAGGGCTAGGTCTACATTCCAAGTCCCCAGAGACCTGTCAGTCAGGAACCCAGACCTCCTCCCGGACAAGGCCGGAGGTCAAAGAGTTAGATTATTCACACATACACACTCTCTCTTACACACGCACACACACACATGTGTACACAGAAGACCAAAAAAAAACCTGTGACAACATTCAAATACAAGAAGTCACTAATTTTTGTGCCTATGAATAAACTGTTACTGAGACACATTTGATCAGAATTTGGGCAAACTCACATCACAAACACATCCTCACAAATAAACCTTACCGTAGGGTAAACAGTCTTCACGTTTTCCATGCTTAAAAATTTGTGCCTAAAAAAAAAAAAGACTATTAAAATATTACAAAAACCTTTACAAATTTAAAACATAGATTATCAAAACAACTCATTGCAATCTTCCAAAATTTTTATCCTAAACACTCACCATGAAGTAACAAGATTTGCTATACATGACAAAGAAAGAAATTACGAGATTGAAAAGAAAATCTTCCAAGTGGGCAGCATAAACCAGGGACGCAGCCTGAGGCGGGGCTCACGGACACACGCCAGTGTTGAAATAAGGGCGCTGGCCTGCACAGAAAGGAAAGAATCGCACCAGGTTTCCAGGACCAGCAAGTAACTGAAGGTACCACAGGATAAGAACTACAGGTTGAACTATCCCACTCAAAGGTAAGGTTCCCACGAACTCATCCTCAATCTGAGTCAACAAAGGAGAAAGGGCTCCTCCTGCACTGCGCACACGTGGGACCAGCATGCCATCAAAACATCAAAACCCCGGAGTCCTCAACCTGAAATTTTACCCTCTGCTTTCAAGTCTGCAAAGTGAAAGTGTTAAGTCGCTCAGTCGTGTCTGACTCTCTGCAGCCCTATGGACTGTAGCCCACCAGGTTCCTCTGTTCATGGAATTCTCCAGGCAAGAACATTGGAGGGTTGCCATTTCCTTTTCCAAGGGATCTTCCTGATCCAGGGATTGAACCCAGGTCTTCTGCATTGCAGGATTCTTTGCCGTTTCCTTCTCCAAGGGATCTTCCCTATCCAGGGATCGAACCCAGGTCTTCTGCATTGCAGATGGATTCTTTACCATCTCAGCCACCAGGGAAGCAAGTCTGCAAAACTTGTGGTAATTCACACAGGTACCCAAGCCCTTGAACGAAGAGCTCTAAAGCTGAGCACCTGTAAGAAAACAGCTAAAGAAATCCTCCTCCTCCTTCAGGAATAGCATTTAACTGGCACAGGACACCACTTCTTAGACCATCTGAAGGTACATGGGCCTGACTGCCCTGGACCCTGTCCCTGAAAACCAGGTCCTGCCGGCCAACGAGCTACATTGAGTTGAGATGAAGAGGGTGAACACCATCCCAGACACTTAGTCAGTGGTGCTTCATGTGGAGTTGCACGTGGAGTCCCGGGAGCCCTGGACACATCAAGGCAGGCACACAGGACAGGCCACCGGGGCTCAGACCCACAGGTCCAAGACATCCCAGTACTCAAAGCACGAAGGAAACTCCCAGCCAGCAGCCCACAGCTTCACCACCATCTCCCAGCACACAGGACAACGTCCTCACCACACCAGCCCTGCTCTGCACCTCTGCTGCAAAGCCCACTGGCAGAAGTCACGCTCTCCTCTGAGCTCTCCGCCCTTCTCCCCACCAACTCAACCCCAAAACCATGAGCCAGCCATCGGATTAGGAAGTTCAGGGCATTTTGCTCCCCCATGACACACACTATAATTGGAGAAGTGACCCCCGGACATCCACAGGTCAGGTCTGAAATATACTCAGTTTTAGGACTGGTGAACCACTCCCCGAACACCTGAAATCTTTGCCTTTATACTCCGGATTTATGACAAGGGGGAAAGTCACCCAGATCCCCGCGCCTCTTCCTGGTGAACTTTGGAAGCAGTCAGGGAGGTGGCTCTGTGGGAAGGAAACCATCCAGCAGCCGGATGAGTCTCAACAGGACGTGGAAGCCCCCAGGTAAGCCACCCACAGCCCCGAGCAGAGCATTCCACAGCCTGCTCCAGCGGCAGTGGCCACAAGAGCAACCTGCTCAACGCTGGCCATCAGACTCCTGCCCAGACTGCCAGGACAGGCCCAGTGGACAGGCTCAGAAGGACAGAGGCCCGAGCTGGTGGCCCTGGAGCTGGTCTGAGACCAGGAGGAAGGGGAAGGCAGGCCACACCTCGCAGCCCACTGCTGTCCCTCACCTGCCTCGCATCCCTCCAGCTCTACCCTGCCCTCCCCAGAGAGCCAGGCCAGGCCTGCACACGGGATCCAGCAATAAAGCTTACAGGACACACCAGTGTGGTTAGATACCTCTAACTTTAAAAAACTAAATGTCAGGGTTCATAACAATAACCTGGTCATGGCGGTCTCAGCTCCAAAGTGCCGCACATACAAACCAGGACAGAGAACCCGGCCAAGGATGGGGCCTCACCGAGGGTCCGGTTTCTCCTCCAAGCGGAGCAGGGCTGGGGGGAAGGGGTGTGGGGTGCTCAGGGCTGGCCCAGCCCAGGTCCTGGCGCCAGCGCACCCTGTGTTCACACACCACCTCCCCTCTGTCCTTGGAGCACAAGGCCATCCACACCGCCAGTGCCGCTGCACAGAGAGACAACCAGAGCCGACAACACAAGCACGCGAGTTACGAAAGCCACTCGGGTCTCAATCGACTTTCAAAGTGAAAGCAATTATACACTTAAAAACACAAATAAATGTCTTGGCATAAGAATAATTGCGAACACAAATTTTGCCAAAATTTTCTAAAACCGTGAAGCACACTCTAGTGTGCCAACAGCTCTAGGAAGTGAAGTAGAAAATACCACAGGGAAGACAGACTATCTCAGCTTCTGAAGCACCAGAACCGCCGACAGCTCTGAGCCCTGCCCGCCCCAAGCTCCACGCCGAGCCCGGGGGGGGCAAGAGGGAAGACCCCGCCACACACTCTGCGTTCTCTTCCAGTAGCTACTACCATCAGAATTGCTACCATGTGGGCATAAAAAAGGACGAATCTGAGCCAGTTCTACTGAGGTAGATGAACCTGTTAAAGCCTGTTAAAGTGAAGGAATTTAGAAAAACCAATCTCCTGTATTAATGAATTTATGTGGAATCTAGAAAAATGGTACTAAAGAATCTATTTGCAGGGAAGGAATGAAGACAAATATATAGAGAACAGACTAGTGAACACAGTGGGAGAAGGCAAGTGCGGGATAAAAATGGAAAAAGTAGCACCAACAGATATATCTATATATGTGAGAAAGAAATGGCAACCCACTCCAGTATTCTTGCCTGGAGAATCCCATGGACAGAGGAGCCTGGCGGGCTACAGTCTATAGGGTCACAAAGAGTTGGACGTGACTGAAGCAATTTAGTAGGCATGCATGCTACATATACTCGTGGCTATACACACACACATACCCACATATATATTGATACATATAAAACAAATAGTTGGTGAGAACACAGTGACCCCAGTCTGGCATTC
This sequence comes from Muntiacus reevesi, assembly GCF_963930625.1. Lineage (NCBI taxonomy): Eukaryota > Metazoa > Chordata > Mammalia > Artiodactyla > Cervidae > Muntiacus > Muntiacus reevesi. Next base: position 12,821,648 of record NC_089266.1, on the reverse strand, counting down.
TGTGATGACCTAGACAGGTTGGATGGAGAGAGGGGAGGGAGGTGATATATGTATTAATTATGGCTAATTTGCATTGATGTGTGGCAGAAGCTTCCCTGATAGCTCAGCTGGCAAAGAATCTGCCTACAATGCAGGAGACCCCAGTTCAATTCTTAGGTCAGGAAAATCCGCTGGAGAAGGGATAGGCTACCCACTCCAGTATTCTTGTGCTTTACTTGTGGCTCAGCTGGTAAAGAATCCTCCTGCATCCTGGGAGACTTGGGTTCAATCCCTGAGTTGGGAAGAACCCCTGGAGACAGGAAAGGCTACCCACTCCAGTATTCTGGCCTGGAGAATTCCATGGACTGTATAGTTCATGGGGTTGCAAAGAGTCAGATATGACTGAGCAACTTTCACTTACAGCAGAAACCAACACAATATTGAAAAGGAATTTTCCTCCAGTTAAAAAATAAGTTAGAAAAAAGAATTATTACCATGTGGGGGAAAAAAAAACTTTTCTTTTAAAAATTAGTCCTCAAAATCAGCATGCTGATTATGTGAAACACCCACTGAAGTATTTAGAGGCAGAGGAGTGACTTAAAACAGTTCAACAACACAAGTGTATGTGGTTGTGTACTTTAATATACACAAACACGTTCACACCAACACATACAACATGCATAAAGTCAGGAATTCAAGGACTTCACAAGAGTTCACAGAAACCAAAAGGATAACAAAGGAATTTTATAAACAACTTTATGACAACAAGTAAGACAACTCAAAGGAAAGTGACAAACTATGAGATTCCAAATTAGCAAAAATGACTTAAAGAGACAGAAAATCTGAAAGGACCTGGATCATGTAAAAAAAAAAATTAGTACTGCAGAATCTTTCCAGAAAGAAAACCCCAGGCCCACGTGGCTTTATAACAAATTCCAGCAAACGTATCTTGTGCAACACGCGTGGAGAATCCTCAGCACATTAGTGGGCAGAGTACGAGAAGCCCCCTTCGAAAACTCATTTTTACTCGTCCTTGGTGACAAGATCAGCAGTTTAGGGGCGGTGCGTCTGTCCCGTAAGCTTTACTGTTGGGGTATGAGCTGTCTGGGTCCCATGTGAGGGCCTGGCCTGGCTTCCAGGGGAGGCCGTGGAAGAGATGGAGGGAGGAGAGGCAGGTGAGGGACATATTGAAGCCGCTAATACGTCGTACACCAACGCCTGAGCCCTTTTAATAACACTAATCGCCACCTCTTTCACAGCCATTTACAGCACTCGCATTATTTTCTTCGCACTCTTAGGACAACCTCGATTCCCAACCCTAATTACCATCAACGAAAACAACCCTTTCCTAATAAATTCCATTAAATGCCTAATAATTGGAAGCCTTTTCGCAGGATTTATTATTTCTAATAACATTCCTCCAACAACGATTCCCCAAATAACAATACCCCATCACTTAAAAATAATAGCTCTGACAGTAACAATTCTAGGTTTTATTCTAGCGCTAGAAATTAGCAACATAACCCAAAACCTAAAATTTAACTACCCAACTAACATTTTCAAATTTTCTAACATATTAGGATATTTCCCCACAATTATACACCACCTGACCCCTTACATAAATTTAATAATAAGTCAAAAATCAGCATCCTCTCTCCTAGACCTAATTTGACTCGAAAATATTTTACCAAAAACAACTTCACTTGCCCAAGCAAAAATATCAGTTATAATCACAAGCCAAAAAGGCTTAATCAAACTGTATTTTCTATCTTTCCTAGTTACAATTACTATCAGTATAATCCTATTTAATTTCCACGAGTAATTTCCATAATGACTACTACACCAATTAACAAAGACCATCCAGTCACAATAACCAAGTACCATAACTGTATAAAGCCACAATCCCTACAGCCTCCTCACTAAAAAATCCAGAATCCCCTGTATCATAAATAACTCAATCCCCAAGCCCATTAAACTGAAACACAATTTCTACCTCCTCATCCTTCAACACATAATAAACCATCGCAGCTTCCATTAATAAACCAGTAATAAATGCCCCTAAAACAGTCTTACTAGATACTCAAATCTCAGGATATTGCTCCGTAGCTATTGCCGTTGTATAGCCAAAAACCACCATTATTCCTCCCAAATAAATCAAAAACACCATTAAACCTAAAAAAGACCCACCAAAATTTAATACAATACCACAACCAACCCCACCACTCACAATTAAACCCAACCCGCCATAAATAGGTGAAGGTTTTGAAGAAAATCCCACAAAACCAAGCACAAAAATAATACTTAAAATAAATACAATGTATGTGATCATTATTCTCGCATGGAATCTAACCACGACTAATGATGTGAAAAACCATCGTTGTCATTCAACTACAAGAACACAAATGACAGATATTCAAAAAACCCACCCACTAATAAAAATTGTAAACAACGCATTCATTGACCTCCCAGCCCCATCAAACATTTCATCTTGATGAAACTTTGGCTCCCTGCTAGGAATTTGCTTAATCCTACAAATCCTCACAGGCCTGTTCCTAGCAATACACTACACATCCGACACAATAACAGCATTCTCCTCTGTTACCCATATCTGCCGAGACGTCAACTATGGCTGAATTATTCGATATATACACGCAAACGGAGCATCAATATTCTTTATTTGCCTATTTATGCACGTAGGACGAGGCCTGTATGACAGCAAAGGGCTGTGCGGTGCGGCCTGCCCTCTGCTTACTCCTGGCCCCAGACCAGCTCCACGGCCTCCACCGGGACTCTGTACACGGGAAGGGAAGGGTCACAGGAGTTATGGACTCTCCCGTGAGTGGACTCAGAAGGGCAAAGGGGGTGCACAGGAACAAGAATCACAGAAGTCCGGGGCTTTGGTTTTGTTGGTTGGTTGGCTTTTCAACAGGAAACGGGGCCGTCTTCACTGGCCTTCCCTCCTGAAAGCATACGGTCCAACCCAGCGTGCGCAGAGGACGGTGACCCTCAGCAAAGAGAGGAAGTGGCCCACAGAAACACTCTGGTCTTCAGATGGTCAGGAGAAGCCATCAGCCAAGCCACTAAACGGGGAGGGCACCCCACTTTTCACGGACGCATAGGACACGAGCCAACTGAAGACCACTGAGGCAGTCACCCCACAGAGAGACAGACCATACAGCACGCACATCTGAGGCGAGATGACTGTTCCTGCTCTTATAGAAACCAGCCCAGCACAAGGTGCAAAGAGACGCATTTCTCAGTAATCACTCTCAACCACCACACCTTCCAGTCACCACCCACCCAAGCCGGCTCTTCTGCCCGCTGTGCAACCAGCTTCCCTCCCCGGGACATGTTCTCCAGCCGTAAATCACAGGCTGTCAGCTGCTGGAAGCAAGTCTGCCCGGCTGCCCGAGCAGGAGATGCTGGTCTGAGGCCCCTGAAGGCACCAGCAAGTCAAGGCCAAGAAAAGCAGCTCCACCCCAGGCTCCGGGAGAAAGGGGCCCACGCCACGCGGCTCAGGGGTGCCACCAGTACCCAAGAACCGTCCCGCGAGCTGACGAGCACTGGCACCGCGGGACTCCTGGCTGCACGACGGCCCCCTTCCCGTCCCTCAGGACGCCGTGACATCGCCAGCAGACGGGACAGGGCCAGGAAGGGCAGCCTCCCCTGTTCTGTGCCGAGGAGGGCACCGGGCCCCAGTACCCCTGTTCCTGACGTGCACACACAAAGAGGACAACGCACCAACACTTCAGTTCCAGGCTGGATGCCACTCAGAGCTTGCCCGACGGTCCTCGTGGGAGCCAGAGCCCAAGCAGGGCCACACCTTCCATGGAAGGCAACAAAGGCTAATTGCTCAGCCCCCTTGGAGTAAACCCAAAGGCACTGTACAGAAGGATTCTCTTAACTCATACTCCAGGCCCCCTCCCAGCAGGTCAGAGAAAAAAACCCCACCACCCACCTCTTCCACCACCCCCCACTCGCCCCCCCGACATACACACACACACACACACACGACTGGAGGCTTGCAAAAATAAAAGGGGGGGGACATGAAATGTGCCGTCATCTCCCTAAGAAATCAAAGTAAGCTGAAACTGGATGAGGGAGCACTAAGAAACACAGAACTGACCTGAAGGCCATGCCCAACACATTATGCTGAGAACAGGTCTGAGGCAGGGGAGGGGGCAAGCCAGCCCGCCCAGAGGCACCTCCAGCCTCAAGAAGCAGCAGGACATCTGTTCTCTTGAGAGTGGTGCCTGCTGTATGTCCTCGGGGCGACATACATTAAAGGGAAAAGAAAAAAACTTTCTCAACTATAGAAAAATTCTAATTGCTGAAGATGAGTTTTCAATGGTTGGGATAAACAGCTGATTATTATCAGCTAGGACCCAGAATGAAAAACTACAATTCTGATAAAACATATTTATTAATACATCAAGTAAACTTAAAAGGATTTTAAGCACATAAATATGTAAATAACAGTTGACAGTTATAAAGAAATGTTTAAACAATCAAAACAATCACATCCAGTTTTATCCTCCCACTGTGTGTTCAATCTTTCCCTAACAGTGAAAGCCCAGCAGTAAACACACACCTTCACAGGCAAGGAGATGGAGCCCCGCCCCAGCCCCTGACCACAGCCTCCAGAGTCCCGTCTGGAAGAGGAGGCGGCACCAGAGCTCAGAGGACACCTGAGCACATGCCCTCCTGTCTTCAGATGTCAGTCTGCTTGTGACGACGCGTTCTACCACCTTATTAGCCGCCGAGCTTTCTCAACCGTTCCGAACAGAACACGGACAGGGCAGGACCCTAACAGCAAGGTGCATTCAGGTGTTGCCACTGAAACAACCGCTCCCCAGACCCGAGCACGTGGGCAACCTCTGGTCTCACTACGCGAGGGGCCCAGCTTTTCCGGGCAGGGGGCAGATGACTGGGAAGCCGTTCGGGTGGCTCTCACCTGACCCGGCCACCCCGATGAAGCCTGGTCAGACACCACAAACCACGAGCAACCACACAAAGGTACGGGCACAGGCAGGCTTCCCACCACCCCAGTACACCAGTTTCAAACACCATGAGGCTAAAAAAGCCCAAAGCTCTTCTCTTAAAAGGATCCCAATCAATCTGAAGAGCAGTAAAGATGCTGCTGCACCTCGACCTCCACACTGGGAGGATAAACCCCGAAGATGGGAAAGACCAGGAGGAGCAGTCTTGGAGGCAGAGCCAGACCAGCGGACTTCCGATCCCTCCCAAATGGGCCTCACTAGGACCAATGACTTTACTGCTGAAGATTCTTCAGACGAAAACAGACTCTCAATTGACTGACGAGTACCAAGAATACTGACTGCACGTCCTACTTGCCTAACGCATGACAAAGGATACAAAATGCACAGTTCCTATCCCAGAAACTGAGAAACTATCAACATAGAGCTTGCCCAGCTCCCAGAGCAGAGGTCAGAGGAGGCAGCTGTGATCCCCAGAGAACAGTCCCAGGCAGAGCTGGCTAGGACGCAGGAAGGGGCAGGGGCCGAGCTCAGGAGCCGAGCCCAGCAGGAAGACAGGATTATGTGCAGAAGTGAGACAAGAGGAGACACAAGGAGAAAGGGGAAGAAGAGCCTCGCCTGGGACCAGACGGGCAGGGCTGAGCCTACTGCACCGAAGGGCTTTGACGGGGCAGACCAGTGGGCAGCAGAAATTAGCACGGGACGCAGAACACCCAGAGGCAGCGCCCCTGCCCGGAGGGACCCTCAAGACGGGGCCAGCCGCTGAATGGAGGGAGGGCAGCAGCAGGCAGACACCCGCGCTCGAGGCGAGGACCTGGGTGGAGAATGGGGGGGCACGTGGGGGTGGCCAGCGTGGCCCAGTGAGCACTGGGCCAGTAAAGGAGGGCCGGGGAGACACATCGCGCCATGTCCCCGCCGTGGGGCTCAGCACTGGACTTGGCCTGGGAGGGCACAGAGAGCACCGGCCGGCACCCTCCTCTGCTGCAGGGCCGCACTCAGAACTCGGGCAGGAGGAGGGCAAAGCCTCAGCACGACAGACCTTGCCCTGAGCTGTGGAGCCTTAAGCACCAGAGGTGAGCAGAGTCAGGGCCCTGGGAGCGAGGACAGAAACCAGGGACGGAGGTCAGGGGAGACTCAGGCACACACAGAGTGCGCTGGAGGGCAGGGGAGGGTGGCCAGGCAGCCGGGTGGGTGGGGGCTTCGAGGCGGGCATCACTGCCTGGGCAGAGGGACACGGGCAGACAGGCTGCGTCTGTCTCCCACAGGGCACAGCGCGCTCTGTCTGTCTCTCATCCAAGGGTCAGGGGCGCTGCGATAGCCGAGTCCCTTCCCCTGCAAGCGTGGGCCCAGGCTGGGCCGCCGGCGAGGGCGCACCTGTCCTGCAGGACACGTCACCCCATCACACAGCAGGTGTACAAACCAGGCCGCCGGGGAACGGAGGCCAGCCTCACACCGTGCGTGTTCTAACAAGACCTGTGCACTGGGCCGCCCGCCGCGCAGAAAACAATGAGTCACGTGAGATGAGAGCGGCCTCGGCGTTGGCTGCTCCACATCGCAGACACACGAGGAAACCCAAGGTGCCTTATTTCTGCTGAATCCAACAACAGCGCACGAACCTTACATAAACGTGCACACCCTGAAAATGGCCACGTTCAAAGGACTCCTACCCCATGTTCCTCCACCCAGAACCTTGCTCCAGGCAAGTGCCATGACTAGAAAACCCAAGCAGGTTCATCTGTCCTCTGGTCAAACACCTTAAAGGAAACCACAGGGTGCTATTTCCAAAGAACCGAGAGGACAGGCGTCACATCCCCAGCAGAGAGGTCCTGTGTGAGCCAGCGCCTTCTCTTCACATCCTGCCCCTTCACTTCCCCGGTTTTGCATGTTGTTTGTCACCGCTTCACCCTTTAACAAGGTGTACTTGTGACAGTGATAGAACGGATAGAAGCAGCCTCACTGTGAAGGGGGGACACACCCCCGAGGCTGGCAGACTGTCCAGCCTGGGCGGGGGTCACGGAGTGGCAGGGCGGGGCGCACAGAGCGCCCCCCGTCCGTCCGTGAACCTCCAACCTGCAGGGCCAGGGCGAGCACGCCACACGCGCCGGCGGGAGCAGAGCGTAGCAAGTCCAGACGGCCAGCAGCCCCCGTTGTTAATACTGTGCTTCCTTCCCTGGAATTTTCTAGATTTCCACTAACCCTAATGCTTAAAGAGGGCCTAAACCAAAGGGTGTTTCAAAGAGCTAGAATTAAGGGGCCTTCCAAAGACATGAAGCTGCTGGACACTTGTTTCCCTCCCCCAAAAGTTAAAAAAAAAAAAAAAAGAAAAAAGAAAATCACCGCTGCAAGAGGAATATGCTTCAAGGGAAATAAAAATCAAGCCCCAGTTTCGACAGTACTTGTTACGAGTCCACCTGTTTCGCCTAACCCACACTAATGAGCAGGTGGACAGAGTGAAGCCAAGTGCATCAAAGAGAGGCAGACGGAATCCTGAGGCGCAGCACGCCTGCAGGTTTCATCATGCACAGCGCGCGCCAAGCCTCCCCGTTCAGGTCTGACGAGCTCATGGCGAAACCGCTCCTGCCCGGCAGAGCTCAGCTCCAACACTGCTTCCTCCTGCCTGGGCGGGCGGCGGCAGCAGCAATTAGACCAAATTTCTCCTTCAAAAGGAAGGAAAGGAGAGAAGGTACATGACTCCAGAGACACCCTAGGGTATTTCTTTTTCTTCTTTCTCCAGAGGAACCACTGGGCTTCTAAGGTTCCAAAAGAGATGGGCCTGCCCCCGGGAGCATAGGAGGGCCACCTCCCCTGGCAGGACTCTCGAAGCAGGTAATACCCTCGCCGAGGGCACATCTCCCCAGAAAGCACTGGGGTGTGGCTGCCAAAGCACCTCAGCCCACAGGGCTTCCTCCTCTGGGCCAACACTGGGGCAGGGACATGGGGTTCAACTTTGCTAAGGCTTTGAGAAAACCACTTTACTCCTCAGGAGGAAGACAAAACAGGCCTTCACTCCTGCTGAGTGTAAAACGGGAAGGCCACCCGGTATAAAGCCCTTCCCCACTCGTGGCCGGTGAAGGGGCCGGCAGGAGGGCCCTCCACAACGCCAACGTGTGGAGAAGGAGCAGAACTCGGCAACAACCTAGAAACAAGCAGTGAGAGGATCAAAAATGTTTTTTTTTTTAAAAAGGACCCCTGGGCCCAGCCACAGCAGAAACTGGGCAGAATGTGACCCCACGACCTTCTCAAGCCAAGAGGCCCCAGCACCCCGAGGTCTTGAGTTGGAGGAGGCCACAGGACCACTCGCTGGTGGCCTAAGCACAAAAGCCCACCGCCACCAGTTTTGGGCGACGGACACGGAGGCCCCACCAGCTGCAGGCCCCAGGGGTGGTCACCGCTGGCTCCAGCCCCACAGTGGAGGCACCCACCGCCCAGGTGCCCTGACCTGAATGCGCCAACGGCCTCAGGAGGGGTGGCTTCTAGGCCAGGAGGCACTGCCAGGAGACCCCAGGAGCCTGTCAAGGGAGAGGTCTAAAGCAGGACAAAAGTGAGTCAGGAAACGGCACCCATGTCTAGACGGGTCTACCCTGCAGGCCCAAGTGGACTGACAGGCTCAGCAGCGTTCGTCAGACCCTTGTTTCTCTATGACCTAAGACTTCTCAATGTGACTCACACAAAAAAACTAAGAATCCACTTACACTCAAACCTTCAAATAAACCATCTCAGCCCTATTCACCCATTCTTCACCAGGGCTCGATGCCCTACACATGCCCACCCAGGAACCCCACAGCAAGAGCCCGGTGACTAGACCACTCCCTCCCCTCTACTCCACACTCAGCACCGTAATCGGCCAGCCTCCCCCAGCACTGACTCCCAACAAAGCAATAAAGTCCTCCTGACGCACCTCCCCACACACGCAGCTGGAACGAGAGTTGCCTGCAGCCACAGACTGATACCCATGTTTCACCAATATGACAGGTGGGTATGCCATAAAAAATTTCTAGAAGACCTCAGAAACAGGAAATATATTTAAATTGTTACACTTAAAAAAAAAATCTATTGCTACTATTGTAACAAGGAAGTTGAAAATATATGCTTAAACAAAATCTTACACACAAGCTTTCAGATCAGGCTTATTCAGAGTATCTCAGAATTCTGAGTAACTACAGTGGAGTATTAAGAGGGAAGGAGGCACTGACAGGCTACAACATGGAAGTCCTGTGGAAACATGACGCTAAAGAAGCCAGATTCAAAAGGTCACACTGTATACGATTCCACTTGTAGGAAATGTCCTTGATAAGCAAATCCAGAGAGAGGAAAGTAGGTCACTAGTTGCCAGGAACTGGGGGTGCTGGGGGGGTGATGAGGAGGCACTGCTCATGTGTGGGGGTTTCCTTCTGGGGTGACCAGAGTATTCTGGAATCAGACAATGGTGACAGTTGTATCTTGTGCATGTAAGAAAATAATCATTGAACTCACACACTTTAAAGGGTGTATTATGCAAATTATATCTCAACTTTTTAAAAACCATTGTAACAACATATCACATTTATTTACAAAATGAAAGGACACATGAAAAAACAGACATCACCTCAACAGACTACAGGAATTCAGGACAGGTTTTATTTTACAAGGTTTCTGGTCTTTTTTTTAAATGTCTTGAGATAGTCTCATCATTTAAATGACAGTCCTTCCTGAAGATATTGTGAATGAAAAGACACAGATGAGAGAACATTCTAGGAGCGGAGGAGGCAGGGCAGAGTGCTGTCTTCTGCTTCCCCCACCTCCTGTCCCTCTGCCCCGGGCCATCACGCCATCAGCCCCACTTTCCCCAGGCCCTCTCGCCTCCTACACCCCGTCAGAACCTGCCACCACCAAAGAAAGAAGATGGGACGACACCCAAGAAGATGACATCACACTGAGTCATGGCACAGATGCCCCCATTTAAACACAGCCCAAAACACCCTGCTCTCCTCTAAGCGGGCCCTGGGCCCTCCAGCTTCAGAGACAAGGACAAACTCGTCCACTGCCAGGACCACAGGGCCCAGGGAGGGGAGCCGTGACCCCAGAACTTCAGGTGTGGCAGCCTCCCCCGCCCCAAAGAATTTAAACTAACCTTTCCTCCCCATCTATACTAGAAAAGTACCACCAGACAAGCAAAGCAGGCAGCCAGGAAAGGGTACAGGTCCAGTCTGCACTTGGTGCAGTGATTACAAACACCCAGAGCATCTGAACAAGAACAAATTCCAAAACCTGCCTTATTTCCTTCACGCTGGTTCTGACCATTTTCCTCTGCAACAAGCCTAAGCAGCAGGAAGCCCGAGGACACTCCCCTGCCCGCCCCTTGCCTCTGGCTCTGGCTCAGCTCTGCAGGCACCAGTGCCCCCTGGCGGCGACGCACAGCATCACCAGTCCATCCCCTTCACCTGGGCAGAAAGCCCATCGCTAACAGCACAGGGCCAGCCCTGGGTCACAGGGCCCAGTGAAAGCAGCAGAGGAAAGAAAGATGTTGTCGGGATTCAACATCTCCTGTGTTCCAGCCACTTCACAATGAAACCAAGGTATTAAATAGGGCTTGTCCCTGCCATTCCCACAATCCCAAGGACTGACTGCTGAAGCCCCACAGGGGCAATTTTCATTTTACCAGGGCCTGCAGCGTCCCATCCATGGCGATGACCCCCTCAATGGTCTGGAAGGAGGAGCGGGCCAAAGTGTACAGGCTCCAGTCCAGGAAACTCGCCATCTTCTTCTGCTTGACATCAGGCCGCGTGACAAACCTGCCGGAAGGGAACAGACAGGTAGTGACAGCTCAAACCTGGCCCTGGCTGACAATAGCCACCCTTTCCTGACCCACCACCACCACCTCTCTGGGGTCTCACACAGACAATCCCTCCCAGCTCCCGCCTCCCGAGACCCCGCTCATCCCGAGGCCCCGTGAACCATAGGCCCACCTTCACCCAAGCCCAGCAACGCCCACTCCTTGGCCCGACTTGGCATCCCTTCCCCGTGAGACTCCGCGCTGCCACCTGCGATCTCCCACTCCGCACCTGCCTCAGGACCCCTTCCCCATCCTCTCCACCTGCTGCACAGCCCCACGCAGAGCGCCGGCCGTGTCCACAGCCCCACTGTCCCCATCGCAGGTGCGTGCTCCCCACGTGCTGGCGCTCGCCCACCCTCCAGCACGCGGTCTGGGCCGGCCGCCCCCCTTGGGCTCCCACACTGAAGCCTGGGCCCCATTCGCTCCTCTCCAGCCAGCGCACACGCCCGTCCCCCGGCTCTCGGGCTGAGGCTGAGCCCCCATCCTCCATGGGAGCCTGCAGCCTGGGGGCAGAAACACAGGAAGCAGGCCAACAAGAAGGAAAGAGTTGAGGGGAGGATGGGAGGCCCAGGGACAGCATCAGGGAGGTGACCTGTGAGGACTGCTCACTCTGCCAGGGGCAGGCACTCACAGGGCGTGAGTGTCTGGGCACCAATACCACGGAAACACGCCAGGTCACACTTGCCCCGGGAGCAGCATTTGGCAAGCCCAGCACCGTCCTCTGCACCCTGCAGGAGCCTCTCATCCTGACCGGAAGCCCCCCACCGCCCCCCACAGCCCCCCCTTCTCTCAGCCACCACCACCCAGCGCTAGAATTACACTGCAACCACATGGAAGGTCTCTGGGTCAAAAAAAACAAAGCTGCCATTTCTGTCTTCCGCCACCCCCAACAGGGCGCACACCCAGAGACGTGGTCACCAAGGATTTACCAAACTTTAGGATGCTGGTTACCCAGGAAAACTAACATGCCATACCCTCAGACGTCTTGTTTTGGTGGGTCTGGGAAAAGGGGCCAGAAAGTTCACAAAATCTGCACTTCAGGGGGATCACCTAAAATGGATAACTGGTGATATATACCCATCTCAATGTCCTTGGCCTTGTTTAAAGCCCTTTGATGGGGGGAGGGTGCAGATAGGATGAAGGCCACACCCATAGCGATTTGATCCTCAGCCTGACGTCTGATCAGCCCACAGGCTGAAGACAACAGCCAGCCGGCAAGCACCACACAACTCCAGCTGGCACGCATCACACCACGTGGGCAGGCACAGCACCCGCAGCGGGGCAGCCCTCGGGACAGGCAAGGGTGCAGGCACAGAGTGGCCCACAGGGCCGGGACCCAAAGCCCTACTCAGAGACACAAGTCACGGCGCCAGCCGCTCGGGGTCCCACACCCTGCTCCCTCCACCCGCTCACCTGTGGAGTCAGCAGGAGCCCAAAGTTCTGGGTGCATCCTGAAGTGGCTGACTTCCATTCCTGGGCAAACCACACAAGGGGAGTTGCCAACTCACAGTAAAACACCCAGGGCTCCTCTGAAAGGTTTAAGCAAGGAGATTTTTTTTTTTCTTACTAAAAATGTGACATTGGCAGCAGAGGTCCTCAAGTACAGATAAGCAAAAATGGAAAACTACACCACAGATGTAACGCCCAAAAAAAGACTTTTCTGCAAACACTGAAAGATCTCTGAATCCTAGGCTTCCTTACTTTTTAGGAAAACTTACATCACAAATTACGTCCACTGTCAATGTGGAGCCCAGAAAACACACGTGAGTGTTGAAGGTAAGCTCCACAGAGTGAGCAGCAAAACCTTTTAACAACAGGACCAGACCTAGCAGGGGGACTAAGTGCAGAACACTGGTGGGATGGACACACCGCTCATCGACACTGTTACCACCCGGCACCTGGCCCGAGAGTGAAGCAGCACAGGTGAAGGGACAAACCCTACTTTGTGTAAGAACTTACTATGTATTTTTAAATAAACAAAGGAAAAGTGAGATGTTCATAAAATGCTGAATTTAGTTACAGAGGGAAAAAAATCTATTATATACCCTATGACAAAAGAAATTCCAAATGGATTAATAATTCCATATGAAACAATAAAAAGCTAGAAAAATATCAGTCAGTTCAGTCACTCAGTCATGTCCTACTCTTTGTGACCCCATGGACTGCAGCACGCCAGGCTTCCCTGTCCATCACCAACTCCCTGAGTTTGCTCAAACTCATCTCCATCGAGTCAGTGATGCCATCCAACCATCTCATCCTGTCGTCGCCTTCTCCTGCCTTCAACCTTTCCCAGCATAAGGGTCTTCACAAATGAGTCAGTTCTTCGCATCAGGTGGCCAAAATATTGGAACTTCACCATCAGTCCTTCCAATGAACATTCAGGACTGATTTCCTTTAGGATGGACTAGTTGGATCTCCTTGCAGTCCAAGGGACTCAAGAGTCTTCTCCAACACCACAGTTCAAAAGCATCAATTCTTTTGAGCTCAGCTTCTTTTATGGTCCAACTCTCACATCCACACATACTACTGGAAGGAAAAACCACAGCTTTGGCTAAATGGACCTTTGTCAGTAATGTCTCTATGCTGTCTAGGTTTGTCATAGCTTTTCTTCCAAGGAGAAAGCGTCTTTTAATTTCATGGCTGCAGTCACCATCTGCAGTGATTTTGGAGCCCAAGAAAATAGTCTCTCACTGTTTCCACTGTTTCCCCATCAGATGCCATGATGTTAGTTCTCTGAATGCTGAGTTTTAAGCCAGCTTTTTCACTCTCCTCTTTCACTTTTTTTTTTTTTTCCTCTTTCACTTTTATCAAGAGGCTCTTCAGCTCCTCTTCACTTTCTGCCATAAGGGTGGTGTCATCTGCATACTGATTATTGCAGGTTATTGATATTTCTCCTGGCAATCTTGATTTCAACTTGAGTTTCATCCAGCCTGGCATTTCACATGATGTACTCTGCATATAAGTTAAAGAAGGAGCATGACAATATACAGCCTTGACACTCCTTTCTCAATCTGGAACCAGTCTGTTGCTCCATGTCCGGTTCTAACTGTTGCTTCTTGACCCGCAGACAGGTTTCTCAGGAGGCAGGTATGAGGATCTGGTATTCCCGTCTCTTTTAAGAATTTTCCACAGTTTGTTGTGATCCACACAGCCAAAGGTTTTAGCATAATCAATGAAACAGAAGTAGATGTTTTTCTGGAATACTCTTGCTTTTTCTATGATCTAACGGATGTTGGCAATTTGATCTCTGGTTCCCCTGCCTTTTCTAAGTCCAGCTTGAACATCTGGAAGTTCTCGGTTCACATACTGTTGAAGCTTAGCTTGGAGAATTTTGAGCATTACTGTGCTAGCGTGTGAGATGAGTGCAATTGTGCAGTAGTTTGAGCATTCTTTCGGATTGCCTTTCTTTGGGATTGGAATGAAAACTGCCCTTTTCCAGTCCTGTGGCCACTGCTGAGTTTTCCAAATTTGCTGGCATACTGAGTGCAGCACTTTCACAGCATCATCTTTTAGGATTTGAAATAGCTCAGCTGGGATTCCATCACCTCTGCTACCTTTGTTCATAGTAATGCTTCCTAAGGCCCACTTGACTTCGCATTCCAGGATGTCTGGCTCTAGGTGAGTGATTCACACCACTGTGGTTATGTGGGTCATGAAGATCTTTTTTGTATCGTTCTTCTGTGTATTCTTGCCATCTCTTCTTAGTATCTTTTTGCTTCTGTTAGGTCCATACCACTTCTGTCCTTTATTGTGCCCATCTTTGCATGAAATGCTTCTTTGGTATCTCTAATTTTCTTGAAAAGCTCTCTAGTCTTTCCCATTCTATTGTTTTTCTCTATTTCTTTGCATTGATCGCTGAGGAAGGCTTTCTTATCTCCCCTTGCTATTCTTTGGAATTCTGCGTTCAGGTGGGAACGTCTTCCTTTTCTCCTCTACCTTTCACCTTGGAATGCAGAGTTCCAAAGAATAGCAAGGGGAAATAAGAAAAATATCATTCTTTGTAAAATCTCTTATGAGGGTAAGTCTTTAAGCATAAAAGTAAAAAATAAATAAAGGAAAACAGTTACCATGTTGACTTTAGAATTAAAAACTTCAGTCCAAAGAAGAAGTAAAAGGCTACCATCTGGGCTTCCCAGGGGGCTCAGTGGTAAAGAATCCGGCTGCCAAAGCAGGAGCGGGTTCAATCCCTGGCACAGCAAGACCCCACACGCCATGGAGCGACTAAGCCTGTGCTCCAGAGCCCGGGAGCCGCAGCTGCTGAGCCCAGGGGCTGCAGCTACTGAAGCCCGAGCGCCTGTGCTCCACAACAAGAGAAGCCACTGCAACGAGAAGCCTACACAGGGCAACTAGAGAGTAGTCCCCGCTCACGACAGCTGGAGAAAGCCCACGCAGCAACACAGACCCAGCACAATCTTAAATAAATAAATTTTAAAAAAAGGTTACCGACCACCTGGAGAAAATATCACACCCTCCTTGAGCTAACATCCTTCACAGAGAAAGCGCACACTAGCAGAAAAAAAGCCCCAAGACACCCACAGATATTAGAAATCAGATTACAACACAGGACATAAAATGTCTGAAATAAGATTAATGTGTTGAAACTCACCAGCGATCAGTGAAATACAATCTAAACATGAGTAATAAATAAAACAATGCACAATCCAACTGGGGCAGCAGGGTTGTGCGTAAGGCTGCCTGTCGTGGCAGGGGTTTTGAAAACTTGCTCCCAAGAGTCACTGGTGCACAGATTCAACAACATCCTTGTGTCCTGTGGCCACCTCTAGGGGACTATCTTAAGAAAATAATCCCAAATATCAAAATAGGTTTACATCCAAAGTTAGTCATTACATCATTACTGATAAGAGGAAGACGTGAGGAAGCTGGTTAGAGTAAAAACAGTGGAATATAAAGAGGCCATTTAATCAGTCGTAATGTGAAATTAAGTGAAAGAACAAATGTTAATTCATGAGATTGTGCTACGCAAATTCCATACAGTGACAGCACAGAAAGACAAAACAAAAAAATACAACACATGTATTGTGTGTTACAATTATAAATGGGTAGGGTTTTCCTAATTTTCTATGTTCCAACTTTTCCACATGGAACACACATTGATTTCATAGCTAGATAAAAACATCTGCTTTTTAAAACTAATATAATCAGGAAGAATAAAGACATATTTTTCCATCCACAAGTTTCTATAAAGTAACATTCATACTCAAATGTCTTGGCATATTTAACAAAGTTACAGAACGTGCAGCCCATGTTTAAAGGTTCTTGTTAATGAAAGCAAACAGATGCAGCTGCAAATAAACTACACATGGTAAGAGGAAGCATTCAAAGCTGAAGGGTATGACAGGCAGCTCCCTCATGAGACACCAGAAAACAGACGCCAGCGGGGACAAAGGCCACATGTGACTACTCTTCACACCCAGGGTCTCACTGTAACAGCTCACCAAAAAAGACTGAGAAACAGGCGAGTCAGAACCCACCTGTGAGGTAGGGTTACCTAGGCTCTAGACCTGAGGTCATCTGCCCTTTCTAAGGCTAAAGGAAACTGGGTGCACCTACACCCTAGCAAAATCAGCTGGAGCTCTTTTAATGAGCTAACAACCTGGCCTCAACCTCACAAACGCCAGCTTGTCCAACCACTAGATGGCGCAGGAGCAGCCAGTCAGCAGCGCACAGGCCACCAGGGGCCTCTGGCTACCACCCTCCTGGAGGACACCTGCCACCGAGAGATGCCACCGAGAGAAGGGTTTAGGGTTTCGTCCCACAGGTGCCGTACTCCACCAGGTCAGGCTCAGCACAACGCTACCAAATCAGCACTGCTGATAAAAAGACATGACGTCTCCTTTAACAAAGAACGCTACCAAATCAGCACTGCTGATGATAAAGACATGACGTCTCATTTAACAAATTTAGCAAACATTTGTAAGATCACATGCTATGTTGATAAATACTGGGAAAAAGGAGACTTTCAACTTGATCAACCTTTCCAGTAGCTGCATTTAAAACCCCTAGAATGTTCATTCCTCTTCTAGGAATTCATCCCCCAGAATTATCAGAAATCAAACAATCTCACAGAAAAAGAGGTCAGACCTATGGTTGTCAGAGAAAGGGGTCAGGGAGGGGAGCTGGAGAAGGGCAGTCAAAAATTTCCAGCTATAAGATGAATAAGTACTGCAGATGTGACATGTAACATGATAAATGTAATTAACACTGATAAGTGTCACATATGAAAGTTGTTCAGAGTAAATCCTGGGGGGGGGGCGGCAATAAAGGAGTAGGGAAAAAAGGAGTTATGAGATTATATGAAATTACGTGCATCAAACTTCTGAAAACTGGAAAGCACTACAGAATATGACGAGTCTTTCATTCAATTAAAAGAAAAAAGTAAATCCAAAGTCATCACAAGGAAAGAGCCATCACAGGGAAAAAAAAATTTTTTTCTGTATCTTTAATTTTGTATCTATGTGAGATGATTGATACCTGTTCACTAAGCCTACTGCAATAATCATCTTATGATTTATGTAAGTCAAGTCTCCATGCCGTAAGCCTTAAACTTGTACAGTGCCATATGTCAATTATATATATATATCTTAACAAACCTGGAAGGAAAAAATAGAGCCAATCAAAAGAGTATGAAGTTTTATTTTGAGTGTCTGAGGCGGTGCTAATTTTACTAACAAAAGGTCTACTCATGCAGCAGGACTGGAGAAAGAATACATCACACCTCCATCGCGTCTGGAAGACTGACCAAAGCTCCAGGCCGGCCTGCCGGCACCTGGAACAAACCTGCAAATGCACCCACGTGCCAGGGATCGACACGCCCACCAGCAGGGGAGAACAAAAGCCCCAGCAGTTACGTCTCTGGGGATGACAGTACATGCGAGTCTTATTTTGCACTTTTTTTTATCTTCCAAAACACACATGATTACTTTCACAGTTAGAAAGAAACGCATGCGTTTTCATTCCTTGTTAAAACCATGAGAAAGCTCTGTTGGTGACTTTCTCCTCACCCAGCAAAGGTGTATCAGACATGTATCAGACATCTTCACTCCTAAAATCAACCTCTTGTTGAATTCAGGCTCTGCCCAATGGTTTACTTACACAAATACTTACTTACTTAAAGTACTTACACAAATATTTCCTTCAATGCCCCTAAATGCCCCATAAATCAAGCATGTCTCTTCCCACCTTGCACAAGATCATGGCTACACACACAGGACAGGGTTACCCTGAAGTGTTGCCACAATCAAGACATCCAAAAGCTCTTACAGCCAGTTTTCAACTTTCATAAACATGGAGGGGAGATAAAAGTCCAATTTTTTAACTCATTTACACTCTACACATACTTTAAATCACATCATGCAAAAGATTTATAAAAACTGCTTTCTTCCATTCTCATATTCCATGAAACAAGTCTACTCAGTTTTCATACCCATCTTTGGCACCTTTTTTTTTTTTTTTTTGAGACTTCAGGCCCTGCTGCCTGGGTCGTCTTACTCAGTTCATCAGAAAAATCCATCTTTGCCTGCTTCAGGCAGACTGTTTTTAGTTAACATGCAATGTTTGGGGATTTTTATCCCCAGCCATAATGATGCAATCACAGCCCATGATGTCCACAAACCACAGTGTGGACTGCTAAATGACTTCCAAAGGCTCTTTTAAGTGACACCCCCCTAAAGGAGAGGTCTGGCCCCACAAAAGTGCTACACCTGTTCAAAATCTGCACTCCCCTGATGGGCCCACGAGCCACTAACCTGGCATCGGATAACCCTGAGCCCCTAACCAGCAAGGACGGTGGTCACATCAGGTTCAGGTTCCCTTTCCCAGTGCTGGGTTCCCTCAGGGAAAGCAGCCAAGTCCTCAGGACAGCAAAGATTCCCCAGGCCTCTCAACCGAGTGTCCTCTCTGATGACCACAGAGACACAGGTCACAGACCGCGAAGAGTCTCAGAAAGCACTTACTTGGACACAAGGACAGCAGCTGCGTCTCGGGCCTTGTCGCTGACGACCAGGTAGGACTAGAGGGAAGGGTAAAAGGACAGGCGGCGTTACCACACGATGCAAACATCAGGGCCCACCCAGCCACCTGCTCCCACACCCAGCAGATCCGCAAAAGTGCAGGCTCAGGGGCAGAGGCCAGACTCGGAAGCTGCATGAACCACTCATGAATGTGGGCTCAGGGCTGCAGCTGCCACACATACGCTCACCCGCAGGGGAGGGCCCAATCTGCACGCAGCATGTGGCCACACTCCTTGAAACGTACATTTGAAAATGTGGCTGAAAAATGAAGCATGTGTGTTGCTACCCAGAGTGCACATGGACAGGCCTGGGGCCCGCCAGCACCACGGCGTTCAGAAGAGCTGGGAAGCCCTGCTCAAACACAGGAAGGCTGCACTTTAACACAGGGACTCAGACGTTTCTGAGGTTTCCAATTCTCAACTGCTTACCAAATGATATATTTAAATGACCTTTTTTCCTGAAGGAGAAATCTTTAGAAACTGGGCCTCTCCTCGGGCAATCCCACTTAGGAGACAAGCACCCAGAGGGTAATCAAACTCAGCTGATTACTAGTTTCTAGCTAGAAACAAACCACCCATCTAGAAAAGACTATTCATATTTCAGAAATAAGGATACAGTGGTGCACCTTTTCCCCTAACGACTCTGAGGGAGATGTCTACTTACTGACGTGAGACATTCAGACCAAACTGCTCCGGGGAAAAGCAGGTCCCAGAGCAGCAGGACACCAGGGGCCCCTGTACGCGTGGGCCACACGGAGCACCACAAAGGTGGCTGGGAGCCAAACCCCTGTATTCAAATTTGGATCCACCACGTGTGAGGAAGAGAGCTGGCCGAGTCACATATTTTTCACACATGTTACCTCCTCAGTAAAATGAGGATAAAAACAGTGAATTGTCTCAGTAAGCAGGATGAAAAGCCTCTTTGAAGAATGTCTGGTGCAGAGCAGGCACCCAGAGCAGCTTAGTTTAAGTGTGGTGGGCGAGTTCTAAGATGGACCTTGGTCCTGCCCACCAGTGCCCACGCCATGACTTGCTTCTAACCAAGAGAATTTGGCAGGAGGTAGGATGTCACTTCCTACAGACCCTGCCCCGTGCTGGTTTTCACAGGGTAAGTCGCCATTGTTTGGGGGGGAAGGGGTGGGCGCTGCATGGCAAACAGCCAGCAAAGCACTGAAGCCCTCAACCAACACCCTCAAGATCTGACTCCTGCCAACAACCATGAGAGCTTGGAAGCGGACCCGTCCCAGGTGGGCTCAGTCCGCAGCCTGGGGAGACCTTGAGAGAGGGCCCAGCAAGGCCACGGCCAGATTTCCTGATTCACAGAAACTGTGAGATGAAGAATGTGGGCTGTGTTAAGTCATTTAAGTTTAGGGTAATATTTTCCACAGCAGAATATACAAAAACCTATATCTACACACATAATGCATGCATCAGGAAAACCTTGAAGAAAAAAAAAATACACGTTGTTATCTCTCAACACTAGTAGTTGAGAGATTTCACTTTAATATTTTTTCTGCTTTACTTTCTGATTTTCCTATGATGATCATGTATTACTTACACAGTGCTAAAAATTAAAAATTAAATTTTAAATGGACCTTTAATTTCTCTTATCACTGCCCCCGAAACCCCTTTTTTACTATCATCAGAGTATCTGTATTATCTACAGAGAAATGAGATTTGCTAAAATAATTCAGCCTGATCCCTATAAAAATTATCAGTTTCATGTTAAGTCATGAAATAGAATTCCACCTCACTGAAAGAGAGTGACAACAGCTGAAGAAATATCCAAGCGTCACAAGTGTACCTAGTTAAGTCCCAGCGGCAGGATGGCACGAGAAAGACACTAGTCAGCGGCTCATTACCGCAGGGCCACACTCACCTCTGCTACCTGGAGGATACGGTCCATGGTGGACGCTCGCTCTTGCCCGGGCTGAGAGAGGAGGTTTCCGTCGAGGCGGGAAAAATCAAACGGGATCAGGCAGGTCACAGAGAGCCAGAGAAGCAGCATGTAGCGGGTCTCCCAGGTCTATGGGGCCAAGATAAAGCGACAGGATTCCTGTGTGGAGGGCATCCACGCGGTCCCACAGCCCCTCCTGCTCAGCGCCCACCCAGGACTCCACACACACAATGCACTACCACACAACCTCTGGCACGCAGCCTGGCTGCTACCTTGGTAGGCAAGAAAAACAGCAAAATGAACAAAAATCATTAACATGTCAGTGTTAACGGCTTCTTATCCCTGGCACCCTTCAGCATGCAATCAGCATTTCAAGAAAAATGGAAAACAGAGTAAAAGATAAAAAAACAGAAGACTTTAAGAGGAAAGAAAAAAATTCTCAACTTCTTGTCACAGAGGAGTCAACAAAACAAGATTCCGCTTTGGCTCCAGACTCCCTATCAGAGGCAAGAGAAACAGAGGCGAGCAGGCCACATACACAGCAAGAGGACTTCCTGAGTCTGAAGTTACAACGCACGTGCCCTTCTGAGAGTCCTGCGCCCAAGAACTCTGCTGCGCACACAGCTGCAAGGCTGGCCCTCGGCAGCCACCTGGGAGCCTGAACGGGGGGAACACTCCCACTGCGTCCTAACTGACGAGGGCCACTGTGCCCAGACCGTTGGCACACACCATGTGGCTCGTGCCGAACACCTGCTCGCCTTCTGTGGTTTAGTATGTGCCTGACAGAGTACCCGCATGACCAGCCTCATAGAAATCGTGGGTGCTGGCCCTGTGACCTTCCTGTTGGACACCTCGTGTTCTCACAGCTTGGTGCTGTGGGAAATCACAAGTGCCTGGGGTGACCCAATGGAGAGAAGACTCTGGAAGCTCACGCCTGGTTTCCTCTGGACTTGACCCCAAATGCCTTCTCCCTCTGCTGATTTTGTTGGAGTGAGTCAAAGCCATGAGGATAACTAGATGCCAATTCTTGTAGTGGTCCTAGGGAATCACTAAACTTGGGGTGGTCTTGGGGACCCCCAACATAGTTCTACTTTAAGTTAAAAAAATTGTGGATAATAACATAGGTATCATCACACCATATTCAGGTATAGTTTTCTTTATAAAAGACATTTTGAAAAGAAAATAATTTAAAGCAACATACATAAAAAGAGAAAATCAAAGGAACAAATGAAAAAAGAGGGAATGACACAAAATAACACAAGATAAAATTGAAGGAAACAGAAAAGGAACCTACCAGTATAGAAGCAGGCAAACCAAGGAATCAGCAGGGGGTGGGGGAAGGAAAGGGACACTTACTTCATGGTCTTTAGGATTCTGATTTGTAAACATGTCTAAAACAGGGTGCACATCAGCCACTTCATGTGGAAATAAACGAAGAAATGTTTTATATCCTCGAACCTATCAAATAAAAAGATACTGAATTGTATAATTAGCAAATACAGAAAGTAGCAAGATTACTTCTCTATTATCAAAAACCACCACCTATGCCACCCAATGACCAAAGAAAATTACATATTACAGTGATACAACTCAGTAAGACTAAATAATAAGAAAGCCACCTTTACTTCTTAAATCATTTAAATCACTTCAGAAAAAAATAAAATAAAATAAAAAATAAATAAATTATTTCAGAAACACGTTCTGTCCCAATTTGACCAACCAATCTTGGCTCATCAGACATACAGGTATGTTACATACTAACAAGTTTTGCTTCTACCTTGATTATGAGGAATAAGTCCTCGAGAACCCAAAAGGTCCCAAATTCATTAAGGCTTCTGTGAAACGCGGCACTACACCTTCAGGAGACCCTGCACTCAACCAACCGAGGGCAAGGAGTGTGCACGCAGGCCTCTCTCTACCACACGGCAGGCCCCACAGAGGCAAAGCCCCAGCCGAGAGGGCCGAGTCTCTCCCATGACAGGTCTACAGGCCAGCACACACCTCTCCTGGGAGCCTGCAAGAATGCAGAGTATCAGGCCTCATCCCAGACCCACTTAACTCGGAATCTGCATCCTACGAGATCCCCGGAAAGCCATCTGCACATTCACCGCTGAGAAGCATTTCTGCTTCCAACTTTGTTTGCTTTCTCCTCATAGGAAACTTTTCTCACTCACATATATATACATGTATGTATGTGTACATATATCCTCTCCCTCCCTTTCTGGCTAGCTGATGCCTGATCCATTCAAGTGCAAGACGCTGAAAACAATGCTGAAAAGCGCTGTTGCAGCCAAAGGATCCCGAGTCACTAACATCTGATCCCCAGCAAATGGTAAAAAGAGAAACGATGAAACCCACAACTTTTGTGTGAGAACCATCTTTCCAGATAACATTTTGGAAGGTACCTCTGGACCAAGTATATCAAGAAAGTGTTTTGTCAGCTACAATGTGCTATCTAAATATTACCTTGGAGATGATGTAAAGAAATTTAAAAGCCAGATGTACAAGGTCTGCCGGAGATGTCTTATCTTGCACAAATTCCAACAACAAGTTCAGCATCCATTCTAAGGAAAAACAAATGCAAAATATTTGCTATTAAATTAACTATTAACATGACACTAAAACAAAATGCCCAAAGGAAAAAGAGCTACTTAGAAATATCATAAAAGTTTAATATTAGTAAATCTCTATAATCCAAGTGTCAACAGAGCAAAAGAAAAAGTTCCACCTTCAGTTTCTAAAAGGGGAATACAGTTAATATAACATTCATTCCTGCTTTTTAAATGCAGGGAAAATATTTTTTATTATTACTCTGTCTCAAATCAATATCTAATACCATGCTTTACAGAAGACACCTCAACAACTACTATGTTTAGAACAATTCGGTTCTAAACATAATAAGACAGAAGAAAAAGGATTAAAAGGATTTCCACTTCCAGTTATAAAGAATAATTTATTTGGAACTACCTTACCACCACCACCAATTAGACAACCCAACAATTGTACTGGGTTGGCCAAAAAGTTCCTTTGGTTTTCAAGTAAAAATAAAAGACATATTTTTCATTGTCACCAAGGATTTTATTGAGTAACACATTCACCATTTTGTTCCACTACACTTTGCCATGTTTCAGGCAACTTCATAATTCCATCTTCCCAAAACACAGAAAATCTATCTTCTGGAGCAAAGAACTGTTCCAGGTGCCTTTTACAGCCTTCCAGGGAATTAAAATCTTTTCCATCAGGAGAATTTTGTAAAGACCTTTGAAATAAACAGAAATCCAAAGGTGCAATGTTGAGGCTTCCCTGGAACCTCAGCAGTAAAGAATCTGACTGCCAATGCAGGCGACACCGGTTTGATCTCTGACCCAGGAAGACCTCACAATCCACAGAGCAACTAAGCAAGTATGCCACAACTACTGAGCCTGTGCTCTCAAGCCAAGATCCACAACTACTGAAGCCCATGCACCCTAGAGCCCACGCTCCCCAACAACAGAAGCCACTGCAATGAGAAGCCCACGCACCACAACTAGAGAAAAGCCTGCACAGCAACAAAGACCCAGCACAAGTCAAAAATAAATTTTTTTTCAAGAAAAAGGTGCAGTGTCTCTTGAATATGGCGGCTGCATTAGAACATCCCAGCGAAGCTATAACAGTTTTTGCCAGATCATCAAAGAAACATGCAACCTTGCGTTATCCCGATGGAAGATTGTGTTTTCTGTGGGCTAATTCCAGATGCTTTTCATCCAATGCTGCTTTCAGGAGGTCTAACTGGGAGCAGTACTTATTGGAATTAATTGTTTGGTTTTCCAGAAGAAGCTCATTAAGAGAGGACTTCCTTCCAGTTCCACCATAAATACAGCATCACCTCCTTTGGATGAAGACCAGCCTTGGTGTGGTCCATCCAAGTTCACTCACCCCATAATCTCTCTTGCTCCACATTACTGTACAGCATCCACTTCACTGCCCGTCACAATTTGTTTTTAAAAACAGAACAATTTCATTATGTTTCAGTAGAGTATCACATGCAGAAATATGGTCAAGAAAGTTTCTCCGCAGCTTATGTGGAACCCAAACAAAGCAATTACATAACCAAGCTGGTGCAAATGATTTTTTTCCCAATATTGTAGATTATTTAATGATATAAGAAAATAAATGCAAATGATTTTCAACACTTGATTTGGATGTTTTGAGTATGTCAGCTATCTCCCACATGGTATAACGTTGATTGTTCTCAATGTCTCAGTTTGATTGCTCTCAACTTCAACCAGTCTACCTGACCAAGAGCACTGTCCAGTGAGAAATCTCCAGCATGAGACTTCACAAACCATTTCTGACAGATCAGTCACAGTCCCTTCTCCATACACTACCCAAACCTTTGTTTTTATTTCCACCATGTACCTTTCTTGAAATAATTAAGCATAATATGCCAAAAACGTTGCTTTTCTTCTTCCATCTTCATTATTAAAATGGCTACATAAAAACACCAATTTTGATAAAATTTTTTTTAAATGCATGCTGATATGACAGCTGTCACAATATAACCTAACAAAATTGTTTCAAATGAAGTTAAAGACAACCGAGCATTACAAGAGCCCACTTATGACGCACCCTTCGATAGCTCAGCTGGTAGAGCGGAGGACTGTAGTATCACAAGAAACCACTTATGGAAAAAACCAAATGCACTGCTTGGCCAACTCAGTATTTTCAGGCAGTAGGATGACAACACCTTGTAACCAACCAACTGGACTCCACAGCTGCCCAGCCCGTCCACTAGAAAATAACTTTTAGAACCCACTGTAGAGAAGGGGGACTCAAGCAGAGCAGAGGCTGCTTTAGCTGAAATTTGCAGGGCAACATGTTAGAAGAAGCTAAGCAGAAAACAAGCTCTGAAAGTCTGAAAGGTCCCCTCAAACCTTTGGCTGAATCTTCACATGCACAGTGGTTAAGAGTCCACGAGGCTAGGTAAGAACTGCCAAGAAGCTCTAAGGCAGAGTTCCCATAGCCCATACAGGGCTGACATTCAGACTCCATCAGGCCAGAGTGCAGAGTCCTTCTTGAAGACCCAGAGAAACCAGCAGACATTCCAGAAAATTCTTTACTTAGTAGTAAGACTAAATTAGAAAAAAACTAGAGAAAAAGCTATATCTGCCCTAACTTAAAAAGGATTGAAAGGATATACATGATATGCAATTAACTAAGCTGTTGGCCAAACTTCACTCTTTAAAGACAAAAACCTTAAAACCAACCAACATAAAAATCACAATGTCAATCAGCCACTCAAAAGTTACTAGACATATCATAAAAAAGGACAAAATAATGCCATCTGCTGAAATATGGATGGACCTAGAGATTATCATACTGAGTGAAGTCAGTCCGAGAAACAGAAACATATGATATCCCTTGTATGCGGAATCTAAAAAGAAATGATACAAATGAAATTATTTACAAAACAGAAACAGACTCCCAGACTTAGAGAAGGAACTTACTGTTACCAGGGAGGGAAGGGTAGGGGGAAGGGATAGTTAGGGAGCTTGAGATATCATGTACACACTGCCATACTTAAGATGAACAACCAGGACTTTCCTGGTGGCCCAGTGGTTAAGAATCTGCCTTGAATACAGGGGATGCAGGTTAAGACCGAAGGGTCTAAAACGAAGATGGATAACCAAAAAGAAGCTACTGTACAAACACAGGGAACGCTGTGCTGTTCGATGTGATGTCACAGCCTGAATGGGAGGGGAGTTTGGGGGAGAATGGATACACTTTATATACATGGCTGCCTTGCTCTGTAGTGCACCTGGAACTATCACAAGTTGTTAACTGGCTATACCCCCAAAGTTTTAAAAATAGTGACCTTCTGTAGGTATTATGAAGTTATTGTGATGATTACGCTGAATCATTAAAAATCATTTAGAACAAGGTAAATACATTAAATGAGTATGAACGGACAGTTCACAAAGGGGAAAAGTATTGTGCAAATGTAATAATAAATGTTAAAAAAAAAAATTCGTCCTCACTAGGAAACAAAATGCAAAATAAAAGCACATGATGCCTTTAATAGATAACTTTATGTTGGTAAAGATTTCAAATATTCAAATCTCATCTTGGCAATGATACATACTATTGAAAACGTAAGTTGAATTTGAAGTTAAGTATCAAAAGCCCAAACTGACTGATCAAGCCAGTTAATGCTAAAGGAAACCAACCCTGGATATTCATTAGAAGGACTGATGCTGAAGCTGAAGCTCCAATATTTTGGCCACCTGGTGCGAAGAGCTGACTCACTGGAAAAGACCCTGATGCTGGGAAAGACTGAGGGCAGGAGGAGCAGGGGGCAAAAGGGATGAGATGGTTGGATGGCATCACCGACTCGATGGACATGACTCTGAGCAAACTCCAGGAGACAGTGAAGGACAGGGAAGCCTGGTGTGCCCCCATGCTTCAGTCCATGGGGGTCGCAAAGAGTTGGAGAGGACTGAACAACAACAACAAATCAAAAGCGCTTCCACTTCCTGCAACTCCAAATTGTGCAGAGGTGCGTTAAGGATGTTTAGGCTACCTGGAAGAGTACAAAACTGGACAAAACAGGAGTCCACACACATTTGCTTTCTCTTTCTCCTAAGAGCGAGTAAAATAAAAGCACAGTGGCACAAAACGAAAGTCCTGACCAATGGCAAAAATGGGGACAGAGCAGATGTAAAGACTTCTGGGAAAAAGCCAGCTCCAAATTAAACAGGCGGAGAAGCCCACTTTATAGATGCCCACATGCAGAACCAAGGAGAGCCCAAACTCAGGCGGCACGGTGCAGCCCAAGGTGGGGAAGGGTCTACAATAACTGCAGCCCCAGACTCTCTCCACTGGGACCAAGCCCCAAGCCAACCCTTAAACAAAGGGCTCTCCAGAGGACACAGGAGTGCCCTAGATAAAGGCCTTCAATTCTGGCATCTGGAACATCCTCGATGTGATAGAGAATTCTCTACCAACTCAAAGTCAGATGACAGATTTTAAGACAACTCATCATACTGCCTCACAAGGAGCTGCCTATCAGAATCCCATTTAGGAAAAGCCCAGACGAAAAAGCTCCAACTTACAACAGAAGCAGAGGAGCCCTTGTCTGCATCCATTTGGTCTGAAACACAGGCAGAACCAGCAAGACAAAAAGATCAAATTACAAGGAAAAGCTGACCCCAGAAGTAAAGGGAGAACCTAGGGACCAGTTAGAGAGCAGCCAGGGCTTGGCTCAGAGAGACTCAGACAACACAACCCTCACCATGAACAGAGGATGGTGAAAGCCGTTGACTCCAGTGGTCCCCTGAGCAACGCCCCCTCCAAACTCCAGTAAATCAACAAAGAGAAATAAATCCACAAGGAAAAGGAGAAGAGGAGAAGAAACAGTAGCCAGGAGATCTCAGACAGCACGCTGTAACTGAGCCACCCAGGGAAAGAAAGTACAGCAGCGGCTCCTGTGCCTCAGCTTGAGGCCAGCGGCTTGAGGTGCCAGGGACGGCCCAGGACAGAACGGAGGTGGGGCTGAAAACAGGAGGAGTGGTCCAAGGTCTCCAGACCACAGCCCTGTGCCAATCCAGGCAGAAGACTAAAGGCTTACTCGAGAGTGGAGAATACAATCGCCACTGGCCACATCTGGGGTTTTTTATTAAACTTAAATCAAATTTTAAAATTCCAAGAAGAAAACAAAAAAATAAGATGAAATAAGACAAAATTCAGTTCCTCAGACATATGAGCCATATTTCAAGTGCTCAATAGCCACATGTACCTAGTGGCGACCTTACCAGACAGACAGCACAGATCTTGAACATTCCATCATCACACAAAGCTCTCCTGGACGGAGGTATCCCAAAGACAGTAGGTTGAAGGGCTTAGAGCTGGAAGCCAGCCTCGGTGCCTGACTCAAAAGGGAATTCTGGGTTAGGAAGACCACTACAGGACCCTCCCCGTGGGGCCACGGGACACAGCAGCCGGGCATGTGCTCCCCAGGGAGGAAAACCTGACCAGTAAGACAACTGTGAAATACACCCAACCAAGGACAAGCACTCTAGTAAAAATGACTGTCAAAATAATTCAAGAACATCTTCTTTGTGCAAAAACAAAGATCTGAAGGTAGAACTATAAAGGAAAAGGCTTAGGGACCCATAGGATCACTCCTGGAAATTCAATACCCAGTTCACAGGCACACCAGGAGGAGGCCGAGCAGAGATGCGATCAAAAACACACCAGAAGCAAAGTCCCCTGTACCAAAAGATGCAAGTCTTTAGCGTAAAATTGTCCAGTTAATGCCTAACATAAGAAGAGAATGGAATCGTAGACACAGAGGGGGAAGGGGAGGGTGGGGCAAATTTAGACAGGAGCACTGACATATATATATTACCATGTGTAAAACAGACAGCTAGCAGCATGCTGCTGTGTAATACAAGGAACCCAGCCTGGCGCTCTGTGATGACCTGGAGAGGTGGGATGGGGGGAGGCAAGGTGAGACGGAGGCTCAAGAGGAAAGGGATATATGCATACACTTATGGCTAATTCATGTTGGTGTACAGCAGAAACTAACACAACTTTACAAAGCAATTATCCTCCAATTTTAAAAAAATTTTAATAAAAACACTTAAGAAAACAAACAAAAAAAAAGGCCAAGAGTGAGTCATACCCTCCTAAAATATCAAGCTCTAAAAACTTTCCAAGGCAAAAAAGGCTCCTGCGAAAGAAACTCAGACAAAGACTTGGCATAACTGGATGAGAGACTATGGACCCATGCCCTCCATCCCCACCCAGCCAAACAGGCATGAAATGTATGTATTCTGCCCAAGATAGCGGAGAGTTCAGAATGCTTACCTTCCACAAAACCTGCTGGTTACTTAAAAAAGAAAAATCAACACACAGAGCACCAGCCCACTTTTTCAAAGGCACCTGTGTGCACACTGAGGCTAACTGTTGGTACCTCTCTGGGGATCTGAGATCTCCACAGCCCCGCGGGCAGGCAGCACTGATGACCGCACATCACAGGTGAGGAGACTCAGGCATACAGCAGCTCAGCTGCAGAGCTGGGATATAAATCCAGGCGGTCCAGCCCCAGGGCTGGTGACCTAACCACCACCCCATGTTTCCCTCAATGCTCAATGTAAGTTACTATCACTACCTTCCTCCTTCCCAAACTCACTTCCAGGAGGAGGTGTTACTACTGCTGGCCGCACTAACAAGAACAACCTGGGCAGTTTATCCTGATAGTCTCAGCTGGTGCGCAACCACGTGCGTGCCCACGCACACACACCTGTCCCAAGGCCTCTGTAATGTATCTGTCAATGATCAAAGCCTCAGCTTCTGTTCTTACCTAGGTGTGGGTCCAACAGATGAGGCTGCTCCTGATATTTGTCCATTATTACTAAAAAGAAAAACGTGAGACTTAACATGAGCCCTGGAAACTCTCGAGTTTTCCCATACAGGCTTTCCCAAGCAGCTCCCAAGAGCACAGGCCAGCTGGAGTGAGCTGCCCCCCTCCACCCGCCTCCTCAGGGCCACACCACCCCGGCCTCTGCTGTGTACTCAACACACCTTCCTCTCAGGTCCTCACTCCTTCCTCCCCTCACTGCCTGCTGAGAGCCAAGCTGAGTTCTCCCCTCCATTAGGACACACACCTTCCATTCTCCCTCTGTCACACACATCAAGCCACGTGCCCTCCAAGACCCCTCATACTGTGGCCTTCTTAATCCCAGGCAGCCTGGTTTCTACTCCCTCCTCCCAGCAGCTAGCACCGTTGCTATCAGATCCCACGCCCACCTGGCCTATGGCAGTTCTCATGAGCCTCACACACCTCCACATCTGACCACTACCTGTGAATGGGAAAGGCGGCTTTCACTGCTCCCTGGATTTTCACCTCACCCTCAGGACAGTTCTGTGCCCAAAGTATTTTCAGTGCTAACCCAAGCAGACAGCCAGAGAAACGGGCACAATCAAGCAAACAGCCCAAGTAGCAGAGCGGGATTCGAACCCGGGGAGGAGTTGCTCAAGGGAATGCTCCTACTCAGCCGGCCACATTGCCCTTCCTGAAGTTAAAAATTGTTATCACGAGTCCACCAAGGCAAAATCATGTGGAAATTCCTATAGCTAGAAAGGTCCCCAAGGACGGTTTTACTTAATCACAAAAACCTACACAGTTATCTAACCACGGGATCTTAAGGAATCGTTTGTAAGTTACCCATTATAGACAACGGCAAGGGTCTGTCTAAACCTGGAGAACCTAGTCTGACTAAGCATCTTGCGCTGCCCGTAGCCCCGCTACTGAACTGGGCTGCAAGCACGGTCTTGGGAGAGCCACGGGCGCTGAGGGAAAGGCTCTGGGTGGGGGCCCCCGCCCGTCCCTGCTTGTTGGGCCTCTCCTGCTCCCACTGCCCCGTTCACACAGCTGTCTCGGAGGAACTGCGCTTTGCGGTGGTCCCAGGACAGGATGGGGACAAGGACTAGGAAATACCTCATTAAGGGGAGCTCCACCATCCCTACTCGTGACGGTGAAGGCCCACTGCCCTCCACCACTTAGGCACGCCCGTGTCTGGGGCCGCAAGAAAGGAGACTTGCACACCCTGCACGCTGTTCCCCTCCTCCGACCCGTGCGCACCCCGAAATCGCTCCAGGGCGCCCTCCCGGGCCGAGCGGTCAGCGAGCACCGCCGGCAGACGGCCGAGCAGCTCCCGCGTCTCCGCGCTCTCGCCAAACGACTCGAGGGCGGCGCCGCAGGCCAGAGCCGCGTCCTCCGCCGCATCCTCCACCGGGTCCTCCACCGGGTCCTCCGCAGGGTCCTCAGCGGCGCCCGCGGCCGGCTCCTCGCTCAGGGCCATCTTCGGCAGCCGGACTACGCCCGCGCGCGGGGTGCAGGCCGTGGGACTCGGGGCTTGGGACACTGGGCACGCGGCGATGGGCACGGGACGCTAAAGACGCCTGAGGCTGAGAAGGCGGCAATAACGCCAGCTCCACCCCCACGAACTCCGACCTTGCACGCCGGGCCCCGCTACGGAACGCGCCGGCCACCAAAAGAGTGCGCGCGGAGGCCGTGCCGAGCCCAGGTGGGGCAGGGCCCAGGGGACTGGGGCGGGCGAGGGCGGAGCACAAGACTCCGGGCCGGCCGCGCCTCCTTCCCCGCGCACGCGCGCTGAGTTTCCCCGTGACCGCCGACAGGTGTCGGGAATCTTTCTACAATACAAAGCAGCCCACAGGTGCGCAGGCTGCAGTGGGAGATAGGCACTTAACAGAGAAGGGTTGGCTGGGCGCTCGTAACGCCCCGAAATAATTGGTGATGTGAGCGGCTCCGTCTTCACTTGGGTGGCCGCGGGGCCCGGCAGCCCCGCCTTTCCACGGTGACACCCCGATCACCCTGGACACCCCACGCACCCACCAGGGCACACCCGCTATCCAAGGCTCCCGCCCGCCCCTTATCGAGCAAAACTACCAACTGCAAAATGGAGCACGGAAGAGGGACAGTGGCTCCAGCACTTGAGGGGTAAGGGGGCTTTCTCCCACCCGTCCACCTAAGTAAGGGTGGACTTGGACACAGCCCCAGAGCCACTGCTCAAGAGTTGGGCCCATTTCATGGTCCCCAACTCTACCTAAGCCAGAAACAGGAGCCCTGAGTCCACGACGGGGACTGTAACACCAACTTCTGCCTAAGCAAACCCCAGATCTCTGTGAATTTCTGTACAATTGTCATGAAAGTATCCAAACTCCATGTTCCCCCTAGACTGGACTAGGTGATGAGCCTGTCAGAGAACTTTCAGGTGATCTGGGCCCCCAGTAAATTAACCCAGCTGCATGGAGGACAGAGACGCGGGTGAAACTAAGACACACACAGTTCCATCCCTGAAACCCCCATGGACTTTATTTGTCCCTGAAACCACCTTGGTGCGGCCGCCCTGGTCCCTTGGCAAGCAGCTGGGCAGAGGACACAGACCGGCTTCTATTTGAGAAGCTTCCTCATGGTGCCCAGCGATGGGCTCCTGTACTGCCTACCGAAGTGGTTCCAGTGGTTCAAGTAGTTAAAGAGCTGATAGAGCAGCAGCCTCCTGTCAAACCCTGGAGCCTTGGGGACCTTCTGGTGGTAGGCGGTGAAAAAGGGCCTGGGAAACCCCCCAAACATCAAGGCAATTGCCAGTTCAAACTCAGAATGGCCGTAGAAGGAGGCTGGGTCATAAATAATGGGCCCGCTGTCATCCTCTGCCACATTTCCCGACCAGAGATCCCCATGAAGAAGGGCAGGGACAATCTCCAGGCCACAAAACAAATCTGGAATCTTCACCTAAGAAAATAATTATGGTACATAGAGTTATCACAGGCCTGGGAGCCACAGTCTGCTCATCCAATACTTGGAAATAAGGTAAAGAGGACCTTGTGTTTACTCAGAGTCCAACCACCACTGCCTACTAAGCCCAGAGATAAAGATCCTCTGACTCCAGGGGAATGTAATTTTGTTTTGGTATTTACTGCTAATTTAGGTCTAAAAGCTCTACAACATTAGTGATTGTCATACAGTAGAGAACCTCGGAGGTTATGGTTTTACTGTTGTGTAGAATATGAACCTGAGTGAAGTTTTTCGTATGTAACTTAGCAAACTTTCTCTGCTATTCTTTCATTTCATAGTGCATATATATCTGCACCTCTTTTGAAGCCTGATTATTTCAGTAAGAAGTTCAATAAAATTTCTTTTATGCGTGCTCATGAGGTACTGATATGCAAGTTCTGTTTTTAACATCTTGAGATTTCTGTTTTGAAGCCAGTCATTCTGGGGCACCTGCTGTTCACACCTGCTCTAAAAGGTAAGACATTTGTACCTTGGTGGAAAGAACAGCATAAGAGTGGGCAAGAAAGTAGTAGTAAATGCCACCATTCACAAGTCAAACACCTACATTTCTCGTGAGCAAAGTTTGAGGTTAAGTATCTGGTGACCCAGGAAGTGAGAGATGCTCTCAGGGGCCACCCCCTTCTTAGTTTCCCCATTGAACCAAAAGTCAGGGCACTTATGTGTCCATGATTTGACCAGCCCTGCTCCAGGCTCAGTGGTCCCCTCTCTGGCTCTGCTCTAGCAGAGGGCCCCACACAAATGTTGGTAAGGCTCCTAAGAGGACAGTCCTTCTCCCAGAGGATAGCTGCTATGCCCACCTGTAGCTGTGACCAGAGTTCTCGTGCCTCTCGGTCAGCATAATCCTTCTCAATGAGGTCCAGCTGTGATTGGAGCCGGTGCCGGGTGAAGAAGGTTGGCCAGTCATCCTGCCACTCGTTCACCTGAGCGACAAGGGAAAGGAAGGGGCTGGTGCTGCAGCTGATGGTCACGGGACAGGAAACTGCATGCATGGAAACTGCCTAAACCCTAGAGCAAACACTAAAAGAACACAGCAAATGTTATCATTGGACAACAAGGGAGACAAGATGAAGGCATTAAAAAACACTTAGTTAATTCAGAAGAGCATAAAGGGGGAACAGATAAGACAAATTAAAAAGAAGAAATGACAAGACAACAGATCCAAACCTAACCATATCAATAAGTACATTAAACATGAACGGTCTATAGACCCCAGTTAAATGACAGATCAACAGGTTGAAAAAATAAAGCAAGACCCAGTTATAAGCTGTGAATAAGACATGCACTTTATACACAAAAGGAGAAACAGGTTAAAAGGATAGAAAAGATGAATCATGCTAACATTAGTCAAAAGAAAGCTGGAGTGGCTATATTAATATCAAAGTAGATTTCAGAGCAAAGACACTGACTATAAAGTCATTTCCCAATGGAAAGAGAGTCAACTAATGAGGAAGACACAATAATCCTAAACATTTATGTCCCTAATATATAGCAAATAAGCACCTGAATAGATGCTCCACATCCTTAGTCATCAGAGAAAATAGAACTTCACTGAAATACCAGTTCACAATCACTGGATGGCTACAATTTTAGGAAAAGGAATATACCAAGTGCGTGAGGGCACAGAAGACCTGGAACTTTCTACACTAGTGGTGTGACTGTAAAATGATATAACCACTTTGGAATATATTTTGACAGTTTCTTCAAAAAGTTAAATATGGTGCTTCTCAGGTGGCTCAGTGGTAAAAAAAAGAAAATCCGCCAGCCAGTGCAGGAGACGTGGGTTTGATCCCCGATCCAGAAAGATCCCACATGCTGTGGAGCAGCTAAGCCCGTGTGCCAGCACACTGCAACTAGAGTAGCCCCGACAGCAATGAAGACCCAGCACAGCTCAAAATAAGAGACAAGTGTTTCTAAAAAGTTAAAAATGAACCTACATATGACCTAGTCATTGGTTCCTAGGTATGAACCCAAAATAAATGGAAGCATTTGTTCACACAAATTCTTGTACACAAAAGTGCCTAGCAGCTTTATTTGTAAAAGGAAAACTTGGAAACAACTCAGATACCCATCAACCAGTGAATGGATAAACAGACTGTGGTTTATTGTACAATGGAATGGACTTTTGGCATGTGTAACAACATGGATGAATACTGAAATGATTGTGCTGAGTAAAAAAAGCCAGACAAAAAGGAGCGCACACCATATGATTTCATTTACGTTAAATTATGCAAAATGCAAACCCGTCTATGGTGACAGAAAACAGATTGGTGGCTGCCGGGGCAGGGAAGGGCAGGAGGAAGACATTACAAAAGGGCAGAAGGACACTTTTGGGGTGACACTTATCGACACACTGACCTAACTGTGGTTAGTGGTTCACAGGTGTGTACACATGTCAAAACTTACCAATCTGTACACTTTAAATACGCGCAGTTTATTTCATGTCAACTATATACCTTAATAGAGTTTTTTTTTTTTTTTTAAGATGTAAAGCTTATTTTATACAAAGGGTTACTTAATGAAATTCCTTAAGGGAAGAACTTTCCAGACAACATGCACTCCCAGTCAGCATCCTGTGCTGAGGATTGTGGTCACTGAACCCCTGGGTTCATCCCCTTGGTGCACCTCAAGAGAAAATGGGAATTCCCCTCCCCAAACAGCCTAAGGCATATGGGATGGCATGCCCTCCTGCCCCATCTCCTGCCTAGGCCCATGGTGTCCCAGCCTTGGTCTTCCTCCTAGATGACCAGGTCATAAAAGACACAGACTGTGTTTGAAGCTGGAGACCGGCATGGCTAGCCCTCCACCTGGACAGAGGGGCCCCTCTGCTTACCAGCTGCACGACTAGACACCACCTGGCTTCTCTGCACACATCATTTTCCCCATCTATAAAAGGAGTCAGTGAAAACCTGCTTCCTGAGGTTGCTATGGAAACTAGGGAGCTGAATCAGACATGGCAGCGAACAAACCATGTCAGTATTCTCACCAAGCCAGTGGTCCCAAGGGGGCTCAGCTCAGGGTACCATCATTCAGGATTGCCACATCAATGGCTGAAGCCCCTTAGGGCCCACTCAGTAGTCCCAAGGAGCAGGAAGCTTCCTGAAACTTCAGGCTGGACTATCCAGGCTGTGTCCATCAGATGCTACGTCCAGGACCATCTTGTCACAGCACAAGGAGGTGGGCCAGGGGTCCTCCCAGGTCTCCCACCCCTTCTTAGTCAGGCTGCAGCTAAACTGCTGCTGCTGCTGCTAAGTCACTTCAGTCGTGTCTGACTCTGTGCGACCCCATAGATGGCAGCCCACTAGGCTCCTCTGTCCCTGGGATTCTCCAGGCAAGAATACTGGAGTGGGTTGCCATTTCCTTCTCCAGTGCATGAAAGTAAAAAATGAAAGTGAAGTTGCTCAGTCGTGCCCGACTCTTAGTGACCCCATGGACTGCAGCCTACCAGGCTCCTCCGTCCATGGGATTTTCCAGGCAAAAGTACTGGAGTGGGGTGCCATTGCCTTCTCCGCAGCTAAACTAAGTTGGTTCATTGATCCTAGACTCTGATGTGGGTGCTCAGTGGCTGCCTGTGTCCCTAACAGGCCAGTTCCATCCTCACCAGCTTCACACATTGGGGTTCTGTGTACAAGTTCATTCCTCAGTTCTTGAAAAGTCAATATATGAGGTCTACTGGGTCTTTATAGACTTGCATTCTTAAACTCAACATCTGAAGCAGGACAGGCCACATTTGGCCACACTGGCCTGGGACCACTATTGTGCTGGTCACTAGCTCCAGATGGGTATGTAACCCCAGGGGAGCTGGCTTCAGCAGAGATTCATAGGGTCTTAATAAGCCTGGTAAACCACTGGGTACAGTTCTAGGTACCCCAGATCTGAGGGCTGCCCCTTGACTGAGATCCCTAAATCTGCCTCCAGCCTCATAAGGATTTTGCTCCTAGTGACTCTGCCTGGGAGAACAGCCCTCTGCCCACACTGGGGAGACACAAAAGGCTATCTACTGTGTGATTCCATTTATACAAAATGTCCAAATAGGCAAATCCTAGAGAAAGAGATTGAGGCAGTCAGGGAAATAGGGAGTGACTACTAACAGGTATATGGTTTCTCTGGGGTGATGAAAACATTTCAGAGTTAGGTAGTGGTGATGGTTGCATAATATTGTGAATATAATAAAAATCACTGAACTGTACAGTTTAAAATACTGACATTTATGTCATTGAATTACACCTCAATAGTATTAATAATTTTTAAAAAGCCCCAGGAGAGGGGATGAGTGACCAGGGCTTAGTCCCTGACCTCAAATGCTGCCCCCCAGGCTTCCGTCCCTCACACTTAGCACATGCCCTCCTGTGACAAGGCCTTTGCACCTGCTGTTTCTCCTGCTTAGAATGTTCTTCCACCTGCCCCGCAGCTCCTTGCTTCCTCTAAGCTCAGTTCAGTGAACCTGAATATCAACTCTCCCAGCTCACACTCTGCTTTCAGGAATCAGGTAGTCAGACTTCCTTATGCCCAGGGGACTGGCACTCTGTTAGGCACAAGGGGTGGGATGAGCAGCCCTAGAGTGTCAGGAACTAAGTAGGCACACCCTCTCCCAGGCACTCACCTGTGGGATGAAGCCGCAGCAGGTCACTGTGTGGAAGCCAAACTTGGTCACATACTGGGGCCCGGCACCCTCGGCCCTCTGGCCTGTTAACAGAAAGAGCTGCTTGTCATTCTCTTAAATGTCAGACCTCTGCAGAGCATCAGGACCACACTGTTAGGATATGGGTGGCTGAGGAAGTACTCAAGAACATTGTGGGGGCACACTGCCTGCCACATCCTCCCAGGTCCCTGAGCCCCACAACAACCCAGCCTTGGGACCCAAGCCTGCCCAGTTTCCAGGGATGTAATACCAGCCAAGGTCACCACGGGATGATGTGGGAACAATTGGTCCACACACAGACGAGCCAGAACATGCCTCTCTCTAGCACACTGGACAATAGGGCTGGGTATAAAGGGGTCATGAGCCAATTCTACTAGCTTATCATCAAAACTCTTTTTTAACAATCTCATTTTTCACACTGCAGTCTATGAGCAGGTGGCATGAAACCCAAACCGTTACTAAAATGTCCCCCCACGCACCTACCCAGGGTAGACGCACCCAGGTCAAGGGTTCACAACAGCATTCTGAACATACCCACTCTGTTCTCCTCCTCCCTCAGCTTCTCCCCAAGCTTCTGGTTGTAAAGGTGCAAATCTGCCATCTGGTCTCCAAGTTTTGCTGCCTGACTGAGGATAGAAGAAAATGAAGCCAATTAAAATAAGAAACAACAACCAGGGAACATGTTCCATTTTGAGAAATGTTTTAAATACCTTAAAAAACAACTCTCTGTTCTTTAAAAAGTGAAAAATGAATTGCAGGTAATGATCTTCTCCAAAACATCAAAATAGTGTAAAATCACCCAAGAAGGGTAGGTTTCTGTTAAAGCCCAAGGAGATATTAGCATTTAAGGGTCAAATACCGAAAAAGTAATGTCAAGGAAAAAAAAAAGCTCACAATTTTTTGGAAAAACAAATGTAAATCACAAAAAAGAAAACAACAATCACACATTCACACATCATAGCTGTGACTGCTCCCTGCCGCTGGGATGACATGTGCCTTTAGTCTTTTCATGAGTTTGCCTCTTACACCATTTTTTAAACAATAAACATACATAACTTCGGAGCTCCCCAGGCAGCACTACTGGTAAAGAACCCGCCTGTCAGTACAGGAGACATAAGAGACTCAGGTTCCATCCCTGGGTGGGGAAGATCCCCTGGAAGAGGGCATGGCAACCCACTCCAGTCTTCTTGCCTGGAGAATCCCATGGACAGAGGAGCTTGGCAGGCTCTATAGTCCATAGAGTCGCACAGAGTCAGACATGACTGAAGCGCCTTAGCATGGCATAACTTTCATAATTAGATTTTAGATAATTACTAGATCAGACCTCACTGCCCATACTGAACAGGCACCGGTGTCCACTAAACACAGAGTAACAGATGGTTCAAACGTGCTTGTTTGGTGCATCTTTGTGAAGCCAAACTAGCCTCAGACTGGCCCTGCGTGGAAAGCAAGAGCTCCTGTCTCCATCAGGGAGGCAGGTGTGGCTCTTGGCCCTGCCTCTGCTCTTGTACTGAGTGATGTGGGCAGCTCAGCAAGAGGCTGTTCCCTCTGCCTCTCTCTTGTCTCCCTCTCTGTCCCTCTGTCCTCCTCTCTCCTTCTCTCTTTCTCTCTCACACACACACTCTCTCTGTCTCTCACCTGCTCAGGCCCCTCATCTTCAGATGCTCCATCACAAAGGCAGCCCCACCTCCAGGCAGGTCAATCACCTTGATGGGCCGAGGCACCCGCACCAGGCCAGTGCTCCGAAGAGCCTCCAGGCTCGCCATCTCCCCCTCAAACATCTGCCGGGCCTGCGTCCAGAACACGGCTGTGAGCTCCAAAGCCAACAGCGGCTCTGCAGCCAGACTGAAGCCACCACAAGGAATCACAAGTGCCAAGACCTCCGGATGCTGAAAACTGAGTGGAGAGCAAGGCATCCGCCCCGCAGAGAGTGGGATGCAGGTGGTCCCCTTCGGATAGGAAGGGGCCACAAAGACGAGGTTGTGTGGGGAGCTTGGGGTGGACAGGATGCTGATGTCTGCAGCAAGCACCTGCCCTGAGAGGTGAGGAAGCACAGGCCATGGTGGGGGGGCCCAGGTTCTGGGGGTGCTGGGGGGGACCCTGGTAGGCGGGGAGCAGCTGGGAGGCCATGGGGTGACGTGGTAGACCATGGGGGTGCTGGGGTGCCACGGGGTAGGGCCTGGGTCCCCTGCCTCGTTACCTGCCCCCACGATGTCTGGGGCACTTACAGCAAATGAGGGGCAGCATGGGGCAGGGTGGGAATGTGACTGGGGCACACACTTGGGGCACGGGAAGCCAGGGGCTGGGGGGGGTCAGCTGGGCCTGGACTTGGGTCCAGGGCCAGTCCCCAGGGGCAAGCACCCAGCAGGGCCTGGGGGCTTGGAAGGAGCCATCCACCCCACCCAGGAAGAAGACAGCCATGCCCCAGGGCAGCAGAACAGCCTCCACCGGGACCAGGGGTCTTCCTACTTCTAAAACATTTTGCACAAATATCCCAATTTTAAATTAGGTGAACTCTCACTTCAGGTACACTATACCTGGGTAAAATATGTGTTTGTTATAAATATGATTTGTGACTATCTCTGGCTATAGAATTAACCCTTGTGAACAAGACTGAAACATCTATATCCACATAAGAAAAGAATTCCATCTTTTAATTCAAGTACCTGAGGGGAGAACCTGCAAGACGTCCTAACTGCCAGCCCACACCTAGAATCATGGAGTGGGGTGTCCAGCGACCCTCAGTCACGCTGCTAAACATACAGGGGCAGCCAACACCTGGGCTTCAGGTTGCCCACATCCTGAGGGCTTCACCTGTCCCCTGTTCTCGTGTATTGATTGAGCACCTACTGTGTGCCAGCACTGAAGGTTTCAAGGGTGAATAGTGGGATCCCAGCCTAGAAGAGCTTTCTGGAGTCAGTGTGAACCTTGAACCCAATAACGCTTCCTGGTAGGTAGCACTGAGTTATTTGGACTCTGAAACCAGACTCTAACAGATCCCAGCGCCAATGGAGCACGGACAGCAGACCAACACCAACCTACAGTCCATCCTCGCAGTGGGTGGTGCTGCAGGGAGACTGGAGGGGTCCACCCACTGCTCCATCTCAAAGGGGCTTGGCTTTCAGGGCCTCCCTGGAGTCCCCCACCAGAGTCAAAGAAACGCCATCCTTGGCATCCTCAGCACTTTCTGTGGGTGCACACACAGAAAGTCAGCCATACTGACTTTCTCAACCTGTGAATATATCTATGGAAATATACATGGAAAGTATATGTAACAGCAATATTTTAGGCTGACAATGGAAATCAGGTCCAAACACAAGCAAGGTCTGTGAGTAGAAGAGCAGGGACCTGGCCCTCAAGGTCGGGCAAGGGTCCATCCTGCCTTTTTCCATCTGCCCAGGAGGACCCAGCCGCTAAGGGAAATGCAGCCTAGAGCTGGGCCCCAGGGGAGCTGCAGAAGCAGCTCAGGACCCCAAGCCTCACCTCCTCCATGTTTGATGAGTAGGGAAATTAAAACAGACACCGAAAACGCCTGGGCATCCAGGCAAAAGGGAGTAAATTAACCCCGCAGCAGACAGAACCCTGGAATCCTGCAGAAAACGCTTGAGCCCTCCTCCCCCGGCTGGTGACAGCCCAGCAAGTCCCCAAGCTGACCCCGCGGCTATGACGCCAGGGTTGGAGCGGACCAGACCACAGCGCCCCCTTCCCCTGAGCCCCGGGCCCCCTCGCCCCGCTCCTCCCCCCTCCCACTTCCCCCAGCCCTCCCCTCCCCGCAGCCCCTTCTGCTTCCAGCTCCGGAGGCGGGCTCAGGCCGCTGGGGAAGAGTGCGGTGGGATGGGATGGGTGAGGGGCACGCACCAGCGTCCTGTGGTTGATCTTGACAAACACCGGGCCGGCATCTGTGTCATAGGCGCGCCCCTCGCTGATGCAGCCGGCCCCGGGGCTCCCGAAGGCGCGCAGGGTCGCGGTGCGCAGCTCCGCGCGCAGCAGCTGCTCCATGGAGGCGGGGGCAGGACGGGGGACGGAGGACACGGGGACACGGGGGCCGGGCACTGCGCAGAAAGCGGGCCGAGCTCAAGCTCACCGAGGACGCTGCCGAGGCAGCTGTCCGCCGCGGGGGAGGCTCACGCTCTGCGCGGCCTACGGGTTCCCAGCGGCTCCCAGCACCCAGATGTCCTGCCTCCGGGTCCGCCTCCGGCGGGGGCGGGCGGGGGTGTGAGGGCGGGGTGCAACCAGGATGGGCAAGCGTTCCTTGTCTCGCACCCGAGGGCCAAGCGGGGTGGTCCCAGCCCTGGGGGAGAAGGGCGGAGCTCTCTGGCAGGGGACAGACTTGGAGGCGGTGCCCTCCCGTGTGTCCACAGTTCCTGCGCCTGGACCCAATGGGGATTTGCCCAGGCTCTGACCTCCCCGCACTGAGGCTCTCTGAACCCTGCCAGCGCCTTGGCCCAGGCTCCTCCCACCCAGCCATACCCAGGACAGTCCAGGGGAGATTGCGGTCCCTGGGATGCAGGTCACAGGCCTAGCTTGGTCTCACAGCCTCTGTAGAAGGCTGGGGGTCTCCACCATGTCATGCCAGGCTCCAGGCATGCCTGGTGACACCAGCTGCTGGCACTGAACTTTCTCATCAGGGCACCTGGTGCCCATCAGAGATAGAGTGTGCCCTTGTGGTTCTGATACCCCACCAGAACCACAGGCAACTGACCCCACCCTGAGTGGGACTCCTGATTACAGAAACCAGCTGCCCCCGGAAGGCAGCTTCAAAACACACATGTGCCCTGTGCTCACAGGCATGCATAAATGCATGCACATGCCCTGGCACACACAGGCCCAAGAGCAGGTGGGCAGGAGACTGTGTGGCATCTGCAGGAAGGGCCTGACCTCCCCGTTGGCAGTCTCCCTCCTCCCAGCTCTTCCTCTCATCCTGGTTAAGTCCAGTCTCTTATTGCATCTTGAGAAGGAATCTGACAGTAGAGCTGAGCTCTGGCACTTCTGCACATGTCTTTATTCTTGATGAGCAGTCCTGCTGGGTATGGAATTCCGGGCTGTTCTTGCATCATTGAGATGGCTGTGCAACTTCACTTTCCAGCTCTTGTGCCATTAAAAGCTGGAAGCCATTTGGATTCTTATTTTCTGTGTGGAGATTGTTCTCTCTCTGGAGGTCCCTCGGTCCTCTGTCACCAGTACCTGACAATTCCTCAGGAAGGTGGCCAGGGTGAGTCTCCTCTGGGCAGGGCAGGTGAGCCCGTTCAGGATGGAAACAGGTCCTACATCCCTACGAGGTTGCCTTCAGCTTTTTCTGCTCTCTTTATGATTTCCATTGTTTTCTCTGTTCTTTTGGAATTCCAAATCTTTGGTCTAAACCCAGTCCCAAAGTTGCCAGGGTCAAGTGCCTGTGAGCTCTGCCCTCCAACCTCCTCCTGCCCCCTTTTGGGGGAGACTCTGGACTTGACTGAGCCCCATTCTGGACTGTGGACACAGTTTGCCCAAGCAGGGTCTGAACATGCCAGGTGGCAGGCAGACATGGCACACCATCTTACTGGTCCCCAACCGAGACACTGGGGCTACCCCCTAGGCCTCCCAGCTCCCATCTGAGCAGCCCTGGGTCTGAAAGCAGACTCCTCAGCATGAAGACAGGTGTTCAGGAGAGCACTCTGACACTGCAAACCAGCCCAGCCTCCTCCCACACCTTTGGTTTATGGTCGGAAACTCAACTGGGAGATGTGACTCAGGCACATTCAAACAGCCCCTGACCCACTGTGGCCAGTCTCCTGGTTCTACTGGTTCCCCCAAAACCAGAATGATAGCTGCAAAGGTGCAGAAGGCACTTCTCAGCCCCAGGTGTAGCCCAAACTTAGGGAGCTGTTGCAAGAGTTCTCAGGAAAGGTATCTGGGGGTGTGGATCAGGGTGGTGGGCCGGGCCAAGGTACTGGGGTCGCTAGGCAGAGGAGCGCCTGTCCTGCTCATTCAGACCCTTACCATGAACACCAAGTCCAGTGGCACTGAGAAGGAGAACGGAGCCCACAACCAAATGTGTCCTGTCACTCCATGTGGGGGAAGGCTCAGAAGGGTGAGGGGGCGTCATGCTATTTAGAAAGACAGCACCAAGGAGACAGCTGACAGCACGGCCCAAGGGCCATTCTAATAGTCCATTCTGAAGTCGGGCAGCTGGGACGGGGTTGGGGTTCTGAGGCCTGGCCGCCAGCAGGGCTGGTGGACGCCGTCCAGGTATCAAGGCTAGACCACCATCCTGGCCTCCAATGCAAGTGTTCTGGGTTCATGCCTCTCACCCAGACTCTGAGAAAGGGAGAGGAATCCTGATGTCGCTTCAGAATTCAGAGATGGCTGTGCTGGGGCGGCTGCTCCACGCCCTCCACAGTTCCCTACCGCCTTGATCCCCGATCGCCGTTTAGTGTGTCCACATACTTCTGCCTAAGAGGAAACCGCAGCCAGGAGGCAAGTTCTCACAAAAGGGACTCCTGGAAGCAATTTTACTAGACCAGGAATTCCCTGGCAGCCCAGTGGTTAGGACTCCGTGCTTCCACTGCAGGGGGCAGCGTTCGATCCCTCTTCAGGGAACTAAAATCCCACAAACAGCATGGCATGGCCAAAAAAAAAAAAAAGAAAAAAATTTCACTAGGAGACCATGAGGCGGAGAACAGAGAAAACTGCCCACTCACCCGGCCCTGGGAAACAGACTCTAGACATGCTGAGCAGTGCTTACAGGCAAGGTACCCACCAGGGAGTTAATCTCCAATAACCCCTTGGGTATTGCTACCTGGGCCCACCTTATTTTTTTAAAAAAATATTTATTTATATATTTGACTGTACCAGGTCTTGGTTGCAGCATGGGGTATCTTGGGCCTTCACTGCGACATTTGGGATCTAGTTCCCTGGCCAGGGCTTGAACCCCGGCCCCCTGCGTTGGGAACAGAGTCTTAGCCACTGGACCACCACGGGAGTCCCTTTGCTGTTTAATTTCTTTATATTACTTTTATATTCTATTGGAATATAGTTAGTTAATGTCTGCTATACAGCAAAGTGATTCAGTCATGCATTTACATATATTTTTTCATATTCTTTTCCATTATGGCTTATTATAGGATATTAAGATAGTTTCCTGTGCTACACAATA
Organism: Muntiacus reevesi; assembly: GCF_963930625.1. NCBI lineage: Eukaryota > Metazoa > Chordata > Mammalia > Artiodactyla > Cervidae > Muntiacus > Muntiacus reevesi. The sequence continues at coordinate 12,776,805 of NC_089266.1, read as the reverse complement.
GGACCTTGTTGTTTACCTATTTTACAGATAGTTGCTTGAATCTGTTAATCCCAAACTCCTAATTTATCCCCTCCTATCCCTTTTCCTCTTTGGTAACTATAAATTTGTTTTTTTAATGTCTGTTTCACAAGTAAGTTAATTTGTCTGTTTTCAGTTTCACATATAAGTGATATCACACAGTATTTTGTCTTTGTCTAATTTACTTAAGTATGATAATCTCTAGACCCATCCATCTTGTTGCAAGGTCATTATTTCATTCTTTTTTATGGCTGAGTAGTACTCCATTGCGTATAGGTACATCTTTATTCATTCATCTGTTGATTGACATTTAGGTTTCCAGGTCTTGGCTATTGTAAAGAGTGCTGCTATAAACATTGGGGGTACATGTATCTTTTCAAATTAGTTTTCACCTTTTCCAGATTTTTGCCCAGGCATGGGACTACTAGATCACATGGTAATTCTATTTTTAGTTTTTTAAGGAACCTCCATACAGTTCTCCACAGTGACTGCACCAATTTACATTCCTACCAATAGTATAGGAGGGTTCCTTTTTCTCCACATTCTCTTTAGCATTTGTTATTTGTAGATTTAACGATGGCCATTCTGTCTGGTGTGAGGTGGTACCTCACTGTAGTCTTGATTTGCATTTCTCTAATAATTAGCAATAGCGAGCATCTTTCCATGTGCCTGTTGGCCACCTGTATGTCTTCTTTGGAGATATGTCTACTTAGGTCTTCTGCTGAAACCATTTTAGAAATGAAGGAGTCAAAGTTTAGGTAAAACTTAAGAGTCCCCTCTCAAATTGGTCTCCTGGCCCCAAGCACAGCTTGGTTTCCATTATACCAGAAGTGGAGGGTCTCCAGGCTTCTAAAACTGTCCACTAGGTTGGTTCCTAACTCCTCCAATAGGATGTCATAGACATATAGTCCTGTGTGATGCAGGTTAAGTGTTTGCTAGATTCACGTCTGTTTGAAGCAAAGTGGCACTTTCTTCTGGAGGTTGGGTGCACTGTTCTCTGGAACAAACTGAACTTCTTTCCAAATGAGCATTTTCCTCCCTGATTTTGGCTGTAATATCCCAGATTCCCTCTGAATCCCAGACAGAATACATCCCACGTGAAAATGAAAGTTGCTCAGTCATCTCTGACTCTTTGCAAACCCATGGACTATACAGTCCATGAAGTTCTCCAGGCCAGAATACTGGGGTGGGTAGCCTTTCCCTTCTCCAGGGGATTTTCCCAACCCAGGGATCAAACCCAGGTCTCCCATGTTGCAGGCTCATTCTTTACCAGTTGAGCCACAAGGGAAGCCCAATACATCCCATAACATCATCCTATAACAGAGTCTCAACCATTTACAAGTGTCTTTCTGACACCCTGCAGACATGAGGCTCAAGACAGCAACAGACGGGGCCCTCCATGGCCACCAACATATCCAAGCTGTGGCTTTGCACAGCAAGACAGGACCTGTCAGAATTCCAGCTTTTTACAGTAGGGATCCCACCCGGGTCAAACTCTCTTCTACAAGCATTCTCTCTCCGTTATCTCAGCTCATGCTCTGAGCAACAAACTGAGAATGAGCCCGAGAATAATCTCAAAACCCAAGCCCTGAAAACACACACTTCACTCCCAAGAGACTTCAGGCCTTGCCTCGAGTCTGTTCTGGACGCCACCAGTTACATGATTTTCTTATGTTTCAGAAGCAGCAAGTTAGAACTGAAGGAGGGGAAGGTGAGAGGATATGGGGACAAAGGGAAATGGTAAATGAGACAAAGGGAAAAGTTGTATGTGAAACCTTAATGACGTTGATGATATGCCATAAACTGGGGAGGGGGGTCTCTCAGCACCCCTGCACCCAAGATGCTGTCAAGGGCATAAACTGAGCACACAGCTGGCTAAGGCCCCTTAACATAAACAAATGACCTGAAACACTTTTAGACACACAGGGGGATGGTTTGGACAATGAAGACTGATTACAAAGGCAGTAAAGGTCACAGGCATCCTCTGTTTAAAGTAGAAAAGTCAACCACAATGAGGTACCATTACATGCCAGTCAGGATGGCTGCTATCCAAAAGTCTACAAGCAATAAATGCTGGAGAGGGTGTGGAGAAAAGGGAACCCTCTTACACTGTTGGTGGGAATGCAAACTAGTACAGCCACTATGGAAAACAGTGTGGAGATTTCTTAAAAAACTGGAAATAGAACTACCATATGACCCAGCAATACCACTTCTGGGCATACACACTGAGGAATCCAGATCTGAAAGAGACACGTGCACCCCAATGTTCATCGCAGCACTGTTTATAATAGCCAGGACATGGAAGCAACCTAGATGCCCATCAGCAGATGAATGGATAAGGAAGCTGTGGTACATATACACCATGGAATATTACTCAGCCGTTAAAAAGAATTCATTTGAATCAGTTCTAATGAGATGGATGAAACTGGAGCCCATTATACAGAGTGAGGTGAGCCAGAAAGATAAAGAACATTACAGTATACTAACACATATATACGGAATTTAGAAAGATGGTAACGATGGCCCTATATGCAGGGCAGAAGAAGAGACGCAGAAGAACAGAACAGACTTTTGAACTCTGTGGGAGAAGGGGAGGGTGGGATGTTTCGAAAGAACAGCATGTATATTATCTGTGGTGAAACAGACCACCAGCTCAGGTGGGAGGCATGAGTCAAGTGCTCGGGCCTGTTGGGCTGGGAAGATCCAGGGGAATCGGGTGGAGAGGGAGGTGGGATGGGTGACCGGGATGGGGAATTCGTGTAACTCTATGGCTGATTCACATCAATGTATGACAAAACCCACTGAAAAATTAAAAAATTAAAAAATTTTAAAAAAAAAAAAAAAAAAGTAGAAAAGTCCATGTTTCAGGTCCACTTTCATCAAAAGGATACAAAGTAAGCAGCTTTGGGTGGAAAGCTAAACTTCGGTTATCTGAAGACTTTCTTCGGAAGACTGATGCCCTGACAGCAGCAGATAACCAGATGTTTTGATATAATATTCTTATTTTCAGTAAGAAATAAGTGCCACTGTCCCAGAGCCGAGACCTGAGGCTCCTGCATGGGTGCCTGGGGCAGCTCCCACCTCCCTGGGCCTCCTAGGATGCTCGACCACCTCAAAGGGCACAGGGCACCTCCTCTCGTCTATGACCAAGGAGTCCAGGAGCTCCAGAGCTGGCCCTTGAAGATCTAGTCATATTTCCCCCTTACTTAAGGGGTCAGCAGGCCACCCTGCAGGGACACAAGCCACATACCTGCCCCTTGAAATCGTGCCTCTCTATCAAAACCTCCCCACCCCAATCCATTTGTGCTAGCCTATCCTCAGATGCACAGAGGGCCTTCAAGAAACAGAACACTCCACAAATAGTAACTCTGGAGAGTCCAGTAGCCTTTGGCCTGAGGTCTATACAATTTTGGCAACCCTTTATACACGAATATTTACATACTTATGAATACAAAATGAGACACCAAAATAGTTATTTTAGAATAAACTACCGCAGCAAAGTGCAGTCTAAAAAGCTGACAGAAGGGACTTCCCTGGTAGTCCTGTGGTTAAGACTCTGCGCTTCCACTGCAGGGGGGAGCAGGTCTGATCCCTGATCAAGGAACCAAGATCCTGCATGCCGCACAGTGCAACCAAAAAACAGCTGACAGGTACTGCACCATCACAAAGCTGGGAAACACCACAGTATTATCACCTGAGTGCCTGCCACAGCTCTGAGATATGCCCCGACATCCGTGTCTTAACCACACTGACTGGCTGCCCTCCTAAGATGCAGTGCCCCAGGAAAGCTCTGGCCTTGGCTCTCCTCCCTGGTCATGTTGGGCTGACATGGTGGGGGAGCCACTGTGGGGCAGAAGCGCCGCTCCCTGAACCTGGCACAACCCCAAGATGACTCTCTTGGAAGGAGTCCATCGTCCTCCTTGTCGGGAAGCCCCAGGGTCCTGTCCCTTCTCCAGACTGCCTCCCCATTTTAGAACCTGTAGGGTGGAGTGTGGCCTGCAGGCAAGTCCACTGGAGCAGAAGTTGTGTCCAACTCTTTGCAACTTCATGGACTGTAGCCCACCAGGCTCCTCTGTCCATGGACTTCTCCAGGCAAGAATAAGAAAACTGGTAGCCATTCCCTTCTCAGGAGATCTTCCCAACCCAAGGATTGAACCCGGGTCTCCTGCAATGCAAGCAGATCCTATACCATCTGAGTCACCAGGGAAGCCACACCAAGGTCACAGTAAAGATGCTAAAATTCTGGCAAACAAGTTTAGGAATTACTAGGTTTGAAACTTTTGACAAACCACAAGCTCTTAGAAGTCACAGTCCAGACAACTAGCACTCAAGTGAGAGGGACACGTGGGGACTGCAAGGTGGTGGGAACTCACTGCTGGACCCCCAGGCAAAGGCCCCCCTCCATCTACCTGGTGAGATTTCTCAGCTCAGGGCCGGGGCCCCAGGAGGAGAAGGGGAGCCAGGGATGCCTGCTAAGGGGTTGGAGGGGACAGGTTTCTCCCCAACATGCCTCCTGGCCCAGGCTGGGGCTGATCTGGGGCACCCAATTTTGCTTGGAAATTTCACTGCAGGTGCCCTGCTGGGCCAACCTCAGCCCCCAAGCACAGTGAGGAATTTCCTCCGACCAAAACACATTCTTCCTGTGTCATCTTCAGTCAGTCAAGACACCTTTTGTGCATGGAGAAATTTTATTTATGTATTTTCTCATGCCACTGCTGCCAATACAGTGAAGAAACATCAATAAATGACAGTAATTTTTAAAAGAGTAACAATTAAAGTGATTTTTAAAAAAAGGTCACTGGGATTGCCCTGGTGGTCCAGTGGTTAAGAATCCTCCTTCCAGTGCAGGCGAGGCAGGTTTGACCCCTGGTTGGGGAACCAAGATCCCACTTGCCAAGGGGCCACTAAGCCAGCGCGCACAATGAAAAGATCCTGAGTGCCGCAACTGAGACTCAACGCAGCCAAAAAAAAAAGTCACAATCCTCTCCCAAAAACCAAACTCTGAAGCCACTTCTGAATTCCACTGAGGAGCCCTGACCCAGAAACAAAAAACAGACAAGGGGCAAACATGGATGTATCCTCTTGGACCTTTGTCATGAGAAACTGTCCCCTCTAACACCAGTGTCCTCCAAGGCCTGAGCCAGAACTAGTAGGGGTCACCCATCGCCTTCTTCCTTGAAATGCAATTTGAGAGTTACTTTCAACCTCCCGTTACCATTAAGCAAATCTCATATGATGACAATAGCAGTTAAACTGGTAGCAGCAACTCCTCAGGCCACACCTGCCCTTATTTGGAAGCTCTGAGCTTTTCTCTTACTGAACAAAGTCAAGGAGGAAAAAAAAGTGTTATTTTTAAGAAACAACAGTTGTACCTATTTATTGTCACATTACAAGAGTTTCCTGGCAAACGGCTCCAATAAACAGAAGAGAATTTAAACGAGGAAAATACAGTCTCACGCATCACTGAAGCCACTCAAAGTTTATTCCAATTTTTATGCAAAAGGATTTGCTAGCATCAATGGCATTCATGAACATCTCTCACCACCGCAAGACTGAAGGAGGGAAACCACTGCTGCAGTACTGGTTTCTACACTGTCGATGAACGACAGCTCACAAGCTATAAAGATGAGCAGGTCCAGCGGCAGCAGAGGAAAGGGAGCGTATTGGGTTTGGAACTGGTCATCGGGCGGTGCTCCCAGGACAATGCCTTCACGTCCACAATCAAGTCTGACCCACCAAGAAGCATGACCCTGGATACCAGTCGCTCCTGTAGACGGGGAGCTGGTGGGAAGATGCCCTTGGTGACAGCACCTGGCACTCTGGCCACCTCCCTTCTCTACCTTTGGGGCAGCTGTGGGTTAAAGGCAGCCCACCCTCCATTGGTCCCTTGGTTCACACCAATTTCTAGTGCAGCTGCATCCAGCTATGAAGTCTAACTTTAGGGTGATAAAAGCTTTCATCTGAGACATCACATACTTTATTTATGAGGCTGGGAAAATTGGTATGAAGCTATTCCAGGGTAGGAGAGGCTGGCCACAGGGGTCCAGTCACGATCTGGCAACCAGGACTCGGGCCTCCCTCCCGAGCTCAAGTGATGAGATTCCTCATGATGCTGAGGGAGGACCCTCTGTACCCGGATCCAAAGTGATTCCAGTGGTTCAAGTAGTGGAAGAGCTGATACAGCTTCAGGCGCTTCTCGAAGCCTGGGGCCTTGGGGATTTTGCTGTGGTAGGCAGAGTAGAAGGCGCTACTGAAGCCCCCGAACATGCCGGCTATTGCCAGCTCATACTCCGAGTGGCCATAGAAGGAAGCGGGGTCAAAGATGATGGGCCCAGAGGAATCCTCCGCTACGTTTCCTCCCCAGAGGTCTCCGTGGAGCAGGGCTGGGACGATGTCCAGATCACGGAACAGGTCGGGGATCTTTAACTGCCGGGGTAAATGCAGCCTCAGCAAAGTGATGGATGCGTACGGGAGGGACACATGGGCTTTTGTGAGTGTGGCTCCCAGTGCCTGGTTGGTGCACAGACACACCCGCCTCCCGTCCTGACCCAGACCAAGGTGGCTGTGTCGGCCACAGCACCTGCAGGACATGATGGGCACAGGTGGGGGGGAGGGCGCAGGGAGACGGACACTCACCTGCAGAGCAGCCCAGAGCTCGCGGGCCTCCCTGTCCCCAGACCTCTGCTCCACCAGATCCATCTGGGGCTGAATGCGCTGCTGGGCGTAGAAAGTGACCCAGTCCCGCTGCCAGTCGTTCACCTGTGTGGGCGACAGCAGAGCTAAGGGGAAGGCGCCAGAGCCAGGCTGGGGAGGGCTGACCCCCAGAGGCGCCACCACAAGGGCAAGTGTGAAGCAGGGGAGCTGACCCAGCAGCCTGGGGTCTGGAGGACGTGCAGGGACAGCAAGCTCCTGGACAACCTCCCACAACATCTCAAGATCTGAACCGAGTGGACAGTGCCCTGTGGCTTACTCAGTGCTGCCCTCCCAGGAAGCTGCTTGCTTTTCCTCAGAGGGCGCAGTTGCCATCCTACCCACTCGGCCTGAGTGTGGCTCCCCGGGCTGAATCCCCCAGGGCAGCCAACCTCAAAATCATAGAACCCAAAGTTACAGTCCCTTTCTATTATGCTACTTTGAAAGTCTCCTATTTAAGATCAAACGCTGTTTAACCTTCTAATTTTCAGCCCCCTTGGTATCCAGCATCCTAACCTAACCTGCTAGTCCTTCCTGGCTCCTCTGAGCTGACCTAGCATGAGGTGGACACTCTCCATGCCGATCTCTTTACATTAGCAAAGAAAAAAAAGAAGCAAAGACCTTTTAACAAATTTCACCAAAAGAGAGGGTGCTTCTAAATGGCTGACACAACTGGGAAATGCAGGCAAAGTGCTGGTGTCACTCACCTGGGGGAGGTACCCGCAGCACGTCACCACGTCAAACCCGAACTGGGCCACAAAGGGCCGCGCCACCTGCTCATCTCTTCTCCCTTGCAAGCAAAAGGAAACCAGAGAGATGACAATCCCCCTGCTCCCTTGGGGCCTGCTCTGGGAGCCCAGAGAAGCTCTGAGGCCTGACCTCAGCGTGCCCTTCTCCATCTTGGGTCCTCTTCCAGAAACAGACAAGGGTCCTGGCCTCCACACACTATCAAGGCCCAGAATAAAGCTTGCCCCGTCAGAGTCAATGATCCTGGACACCCACTGCTTCCCAGGAGAGGCATCAGAGGAGTGACAACAACCCTGTGTCCCAACAAGGAGGGAATCCACCCCATGACCCAACAGGAGAGAATGGCTTCCAGTGGCCGCTTTAGCATCTGTCACTTATGGGAAATAAGCCGCTGTGCTTGTAAATGGTCATCCTCTGTGGCTTCCCAAACTCAAAGCAAATCCTGAAGGCCTGAACTACATGTGGGTGGAGGCGATGAGGCTGTCTTTTCTAACTTATTTTTTATTTTTTGGCCACATTTTTGGGATCTTAGTTCCCTCCAAGGATTGAATCTGTGCCCCCTGTAGTGGATCTCCAGGGAATTCCCCTAAGACAGTAAGTTCTTGGTCGTCTGTCCCTGCTGTGTCTGCTACTTTGCCAGGCGGAGAAACCATCTGGGCTACAGGTGAATTCTCCAATGTCAAAGGATGAAAATCCTGGAAGACACTCTCAGCCCTAAAAAGGTCAGTTGTGAGGGCTCTCATTCTGAGCCTCGTGTGTGACTGTTCCTAGAAGAAAAGGCACGGTATGGTAAGCCAGAGAAACTTCGATAGGCTTTCTTCTGGGGAGTGTGAGATCAAAGGAACTATAATATGATGGAACTTCGAGTTACAGAAATATTTCCTGTCTTTCAAATGCATTATTGAAACAACACACTAGTCGCATTCACTGTCTACTGCACACCAAATATGCAGCCTTGGGTTTACACTCCTTTCCTGTGGCAGCAACACAGGTCTGACCACACACAGCAGCAGCACAACTCTGCCCACACACCCATACTGGCCAGCTGTCTCCTCTGTCTGGTGGGGGGGTGTCCCCTCGGGCCCACAGCCGTACCTACTATGCCAGCCTCCTTCTGGAGAGTCTCTCCAAGCCTCTTGTTGTCTAGGTGTAGATCTGCCAGCTGGGTGCCAAGCTTTGCAGCATGACTGTGAAACCAAAAGGGAACCACTAAACACGTGGCAGAAATGGGGGCCCACCTGTAATTGAAAGATCTCAAGCGACATGAAGCAGGTGAGGCAGTGAGAAGAGAGTCTGTTCTGGTGAAGCAAGGGGGAATGGAGGACCTCATTGGAGCCTACAGTCAGGTCCTCTGTCAGCATCTCAGCACAAGACTCCTCTCCTGTTTGCCTTTGGCCCTCCGAATACATGCTGCTCATTCTGCAGGACCCAGGGATTTGTGGGGTCACAGGTTTCTTCTATCACATCCCGCAGAATTGTACCCCCAAATGCAAGCTTCCCACTCAGAGGAAGGACAAAGCCCCCCAGAGGTGAAGCTGCCAGGACGTACCTGCTCAGATGCCGCATATCCAAATGTTCCATCACCAGCATGCTGCCGCCTCCTGGGGCGTCAAGGACCTTGATGGGTTTGGGCACCTTCACTGTACCTGTCCTCAGGATGGCAATTAAACTTGCCATCTCACCTTCAAACATCCTTCTGGCCTGTCAGAGAAACAACAAGGGAGGGGAGAAGGAGGGATAGCAAGGTTCTGTGTGAACGTGTTTTCTCCAGCACCACAACCAAGGCTCTCTGACTGCAGACTCAATAGAACAGACAGCTTTTCCAGTTTTTAGTAGAGCAGATTATACTTTCTGAAGCTTCATGGGAATTAAAGAAAGGGATTGTGCTTGCCAGTTTTGTGTATGTTTATGCTGTCATTGGGCTTCCCAGGTGGCACAGTAGTAAAGAATCCACCTGCCAATGCAGGAGACAGATTTGATTCCTGGGTCATGAAGATCTCTGGGAGAAGGGTGTGGCAACCCATTCCAGCATTCTTGCCTACAGAATCCCATGGACAGAGGAGACTAGCAGGCTATGGTTGCAAAAGGGCTGGATACAACTGAGCACATATGCTGTAATTGATCCCAGTCTCTCCAGAGGGAGGAACCTATGCCTGGTGCACAACTGGACTGTGTACATGGGTCATCCTCACACAGCACCTCAATCATAATCCTGTCCCACTGGGCCCTCAGGCACAGGTGGCCCTCAACTGCATGTGCCACCAAGCTGGTGACACTTCTCACCTGAATGGACCACCAAATCCTATGGCATCTCCTAGCACGGGACACTACTTCATCTCCATCGCCTTTCCCATTTCTAGTTCAAAAGTCCTTGCTCCTGCTTTAAGGCAAATCTCACCCTGGAACACACCCCAAGCTGTCACCCCACTTCCTGAGTGACAGCCCCATAGGGTCTGGCTCTGCCCACTCCCCTGCACCCTCATCTGGGCTCCTACCTAGGCTCCACCTCCACACTTATATGCCAGTGCACACACCCCTTTTGCTCCTGGATTACAGCCTCTCTCAGTTCCTCAGAGATCCCCAGCCACCTCCAGCCTGGAGACCTCCACATGCCATGTCACCTCTGCATGGAATACCCCTCCCCATTCTTTCGCTAAGTCAGCCCCTTCCTTGTCATGCTTCACATTTCAACTTAATAAAAATTTTTATTTCTCAGAGAAATCTTCTCTAACTTACCAGACTAAGTAATTCCTCCTCTTTAAAGTATCTTTTTTAAGTAAAATTTCTACAGACATATATGAAGAAAAATGCAAACTCAAAAGCATCCAACTCTAATTCTTCCAAAGTCAGCACATCCACATGATGGCCGCCTGGCACTCCTCTCCGCCCAGACACTCCCACCCCACCAGAGCATCTGTCCGTCTGTTTTGTCATCTACACAGAGGCAGACAATCAGGCCTCTTCATTTCACGCTGCATTTGTAATGCTGGCGCATCAATAGAGTTTATTGTCCTTGTTCTGTAGAGCAAAGGTTCTAAAATGTGTTTGTCCAATGAAGGACGCTGGGCTTCCAGTTTGGGTCCACTAAAAACAGTGACCCAGGATATTCTTCTACTTCTATCCCTCATAGCTACTAACTCTGTGGCCTTGGTTTCCTCATCTGTAAAATGGAGTTAATAACGGTACCAATTTCATAGGTTTGCTGCTGTAATTAACTGAGTTAGCAGCTAACAGTTAACACAGTCCATTCTAAACACTTTACAAATTATTAGTATACTACCTTGGAGAGCTAAAGTTGCTGAGAAGTAAGAGAAGAACTGTGTCTTACGGAGAATTTTCATAGCATTCTCTGAAGATGAAGGAACACACCTGGGGCCAGGATGTACTTCGTACTAAAGCACCGCTGTGCAGCATAAAGCAAGGAATAGAATTTTAAAATTTTTTAATAAAAAATAAAAAATGCAGGGAGAGGTAAAAAAGGGTCTGTGAACCCAGCTAGAGGCGAGGCTCCCTCACAGAAGTGTCTACTACCACAGTCCTACGTGTCTAACCCTAAGACCACTCCTTCAGAGTGGGACCAGGGCAATGTAAGCATCAGTTGGGGCGCAGTTACAAAAGATCCAGGACTTAGAAGAGGAACATGAGAGAAAAAACCAAATATATAAGCATGCAAAGGACAGATAAGCATAACGAAGAGGAAAAACTTAAACCAGGTCAATCGAGCAGAGAGTGAGAAGGAAAACAGAAGAGCAGCCATGTAGTCTTCTCTTAGAAGTCCAGAAGACATTTTCACCTCCTAAAAAACAAAGCATAAAGACAGTCCTATTTTCTATACAATCAGCAAATGTTTCTGCTACAGCCGGTACATCTGCATAACTCACACAAGTATCTATCCAAGCAAACTAGAAAAAGACCTTTTTGAAACTATCTACCAAAGAATTAGAAAGAATTTATGTGAAGACTAGCAAAAATAAAATAGACCCTGATGACAAAATAAAAAACAAGAACTGGAAGAAATAGTAGTAGAAGGGCAACGTTTAAAAAGCACTGCTGAGTTTTCTTGAAAAAAAAATAAAAAATAAAAAAAAAAAAAATAAAAAGCACTGCTGAGCAGTTCCATTTTAATCGCTGGAAAGCATTTGCTTCCCTGTAATCCATACCAAGTTTTGAAAGATTACAAATACTAATGACAGTGAAAATATAGACATGAAAAGGACAGAACCACATAATAGAAAAAGAACCTTGAGAAGGCCTGTGATAGAAAGTAAGGAAGGACACCTCCACTACATCAGTACTGCCTCGGGGAAACCAATGTGAAAGAGCAACTTCAAGGGCCGTTTTTTGCCAAATTCCCTATAGAAGGGATGTACAGAATGACATGCAGCCGATCCCTGTACAACAGAGTTGAGGGCTGGTCTTGAGATATCAGCATCAATCCAGAAAGGAGATCATCCCACACTATGTAGGGTGGGATTCTGCAAGTGTGATTTCCAAGGAAAGGATAGAAGCGCTGAGGGTGCGCGACACACAGGATCTAGTACTGGGGTCACGGCCTTCAGCCCTATTTGAAGCAAGGCATTTCCAGTCCTGCTCCCGGCCTACTAGAGGCATCTGGGACCTCCCAGCTAACACTACGGGCACGACCCACCCAAAGTGTGCAAAGAAGTGACATCCCAGAGTAAGTCAACTTCAGCAGGGAGGCTCACCTATTTTATACGGGAACCCTTGAGAAAACGTTCAGGTACCAATAGAATGGAGGGGTGGCCCTACAGACGGAATGTGGCCCCGGAAAATTCATAGGTTGAAACCTAACCCCCAATATAATGGTGTTAGGAGGCGGTGCCTCGGGAAGTGACCAGGCCACAGGAGTGGAGCCCTCATGGGAAGATTAGAGCTCCTCTAAGAGACCCCAGAGAGCTCTCCCGGGCCTTCTGCCACATGGGGACATGGGGAGAAGTGGCCTTCACACCAGGAAAGGAGGCCTCACCACGTTCTTGGACGTCCAGCCTCCAAGACCAGACCCCGAAAAACACACGTTCGGGTTTAAAATCGCCTAGAGTGTGGTAGTGTTGACGAAGGCCTGAGAACGAAGGCCAGGGCTACATTACTGCCAATACTCATAAAGGGTTTTGATCTCTGCAAGTTCAAATAAATCGCAAGACAAGGGGTTTCTGTTACCTGTCCTTATTCAAAACTCGCCAAACAATGGACTTTCAAAGCAGCGGCCACCTGGGTCGCGCGGGAAAACCATCCACAGCGTCCAAGTGGCGACAGAGGCCCGCGCCGGACCGGCATGGACCCGCACCGACCTCCCGAGGGTTCGAGGGGCCGCAGAGTTGAGCCACTGAGACCGAAAAAGTCCAAGCCGGCCCGACGACGACACTGGTCACCCAGCGCCTCCTCAGCCAACGGCCCAGGCTCGGACCGGCTCCTGACACCGAGCCCGGCCACGGACCCCAACTCCAGACCGGCCCCCACCCGCAAGCCCGGACCAGGGCCTGGGAACACAGACCCTCGGCCCGGCCCGGCCCGGCCCCCCAACCCGCACCCGCGGAGACCCTGACCTCGGGCTTGGGGTTCACTTTCACAAACACTCGCCCTTTGTCCGTGTCGTAGCTCTGGCCCTGGCTAATGCATCCGCCACCCGAGTGACCCGTGGCCTTGACGGAGTCGCAGCCCAGCTCCCGCTTCAGTAGCTCCTCCATGTTCCCCGCCCCAGGGCCGCGGACCCTACTCAGGCCTCCGGCCCAGCTCTGAGCCGCCAACCCGCATCAAGCCGCACGCAGGCGCAGCGACGCCACGGCGGCGCGCGGGGATTGGTTGAGGGGCGGGACCGGGCCGGAGCGCGCGAGGGTGAGGGGGCGGGGCGACGTGAGGTCGGGGCGGAGCCTTGTCGTGCTCCAGCAGTCCCGAGACCCCGGTGACTCTCGCCCAAGCCTTTCCCCGACCTGACCTGTGACCTGCCCGTGACAGTGCGTCCTGCTCCCGCCCCTCATCACCTCCACCGGCTCCAGGTCTGAGCATCACCCCTCCCAGGGACTTTCTCGACCTGGACGCTCCTGTAACACCCTACGGGATGCTGTCGTTTCTGTTTGTTTGCAGGTGATTACTCAATTGGGCTTCCCAGGTGGCGCTAGTAGTAAAGAACCCCTCTGCCAATACAGGAGACCTCAGAGACTCGTGTTTGATCGCTAGGTTGGGAAGATCCCCTGGGAAAGGGCATAGCAATACCACTCCAGTATTCTTGCCTGGAGAATCCCATGGACAGAGGAGCCTAAAGGGTTGCAGTCCATGGGGTCACAAAGAATCAGACGTGACTGAAGCGACATAGCACCCGCGCATCCAATTATCTTCAATCTCCCAAGTAGATTTTAATGGTTTGAGGTTTGAGGATTGAGTAAAATCTTTATTCCATCGACTGAAAAAAACAAACAGCCTAAAAGTTGAGACTCATTATGTTTTATTGGAGACACTGCTGCTGCTACTGCTACTAAGTTGCTTCAGTCGTGTCCGACTCTGTGCGACCCCATAGACGGCAGCCCACCAGGTTCCCCCATCACTGGGGTTCTCCAGGCAAGAACACTGGAGTCGGTTGCCATTTCCTTCTCCAGTGCATGAAAGTGAAAAGTGAAAGTGAAGTCGCTCAGTCGTGTCCGACTCTTAGTGACCCCATGGACTGCAGCCCATCAGGCTCCTCTGTCCATGGGATTTTTCCAGGCAAGAGTACTGGAGTGTAGTGCCATTGCCTTCTCCGATTGGAGACATTACTGAGGACTTAAGCTGGGAAGATAGCCTCTCAGGTGGTTCTGAGGGACTAATCAGAAGAGGGAAGGAAGGGCAAGGATGTATAGACGTTTTTGCAAAAAACAAAACAAACAACCCACACCAAAACAACAAAAACAGGTAGTCAAACATCAAAAGACTTCTGCTAATTAAAAAAAACCAGACATCTCGAATAAATGAACCTGGTGCTATTCTGTGTATGTTTGTGTGCTTAATGGCTCAGTCGTGTCTGACTCTTTTCGACCCTTTGGACTGGAGCCTGTCAGACTCCTCTGTCCATGGGATTTTTCAGGCAAGAAATACTGGAGTTGGTTGCCGTTCCCTTCTCCAGGGGATTTCTCGGACCCAGGGATCGAACCTGTGCGTTGCAGGCAGATTCTTGACCTGCTGAACCATCAGGGAAGTCCTATTCTATGTATAGGAAGATGCAAAAGTCTGAGCTTAGTGAAACCATTCCTTTGATACATACACCCTAACTATCTAGGGCCAGTATTCTGTGTTCTCCATCCTGAATCTCCTGAGGGTACACAGTTGTGGGGAGGCGGGTGGCTTTAGTAGTTAAGGGCTTGATGACCTCAACATCTTTTGTTCACTGGTACAGCAGGTGGCATTCTTTGTCTATAGATCCATGTGTCAATCAGCAATCTCCAGAGAAATCGAATCAACAGGGTGTGTGTGTATATATAGAGGGAGGTTTGTTTTAAGGAATGGCTGTGAGGATTAATAAAGGGAAACCTGTTTAAAATGGAGCGGGAAGGCCAAAAGGGAGAGCTCACACACAGTCCGCCCAGACCCAGCCTGAAGGTAAAGATGAGTCAGCAAGAGCCATTGCCTTGGGGCCGCTCAGGGTCAAGAACAGGAAAAACTGTCAATTACAGACCCCAGCAAGAAGAATCATCAACAGGAAAGAATCCTCAATTAAATGTGCCTCATCAGGAGAGGTGTTCTTTGCATCTCCTACAAGAAATCAATTACCCAGTCTACTCAGCCAATGAAAACCAGTGATTACCCTCAACTCTCACTTGCTTCAGTGGTGAAGTCGCTCAGTCATGTCCAACTCTTTGTGACCCCATGGACTGTAGCCTGCCAGGCTCCTTCGTCCATGGAATTTTCCAGGCAAGGATATTGGAGTGGGTTGACTTTTGTTCAAAACAACCCCTCCAGCTTCCTCCTTTCTGTCTATAAAATAACATTCCTCTCCTTTGTTTGTTGGCTTTGTCTGCAGCTTTTTCTTCTCCCGAATCGCAATGTTTTGCTGTTCTGAATAAACCCATTTTGCCTGTATACCAACAAGACGTTCTGTTTCTTAGGTTAACAGGGCTCACACGACTGTGGAGGTAGCAGTAGTGTAGTAGTGTAGTGCTAGTTGCTCAGTCGTGTCCAACTCTGCGACCCCACAGACTCCAGGCTCCTCTGTCCATGGGATTCTCCAGGCAAGAATACTGGAGTGGGTAACCATTCCTTCCTCCAGAAAATCTTCCTGACCCAGGGATCAAACCTGCATCTCCTGCACTGCAGGCAGATTCTTTATCGTCTGAGCTACAGGGAAGTCCTTACTTGTGGAGAGACAAGGTCAAAATCTGCAGAGTAGACCAGCAGGCTGGAGGCCCAGGGCAGAGTCCTGTTGGCAAAATTCCTTCTCCCTCATGGGAGGTCAGTATTCTCAGCAGACCTTCAGCAGAGTGGACATGGTCCACCCACCCTGGAGTGGGTAACTGGCGTCACTCAAAGTCCACTGGTTTAAATGTTAATCTCATCTAAAAAATACCCTCACAGAAGCATCCAGAATAATGTTTGACATCAAATATCTGAGCACTGTGCCCCAGCCGAACTGACACCTAAAATTGACCATCACGTTCCCCATTGTTTCCCAGTGCTTACTTAGCATGATGCACAATGCCAGTTATGTTGTGGGCATTCACTGAGAATGTGCTAAAACAATGGAAGAATGAATAATAATTGAGGTTCTGAAGTTTGAAGAATTAAGGAAAAAGCTGATAGTTCAGTCCAACATTCCTGCTAAAAATAACCAGAATGCTGATTCAGACAGCTTCAATACATATACAAAGCACTAGAGAGATGACAAGATAGCAAGGACCATTAGCCCCTAATCTCTCTTCATACATACACTGGGGAGTTCTACCCGGAACCAGTGCTGCTGGCACCCTGACATCCAGCCTCCAGAGCTATTCGAAAATACACTTCTGGACTTCTCTGGTGGTACAGGGGTTAAAAATCCACCTGCCAATGCAGGGGACACAGGTTCAATCCCTGGCCCGGGAAGATTTCACATGCTACAGGCAACTAAAGCCGAGTACCTGAACTATTGAGCCTCTGCTCCACAGCCTGTGAGTCACAGCTACTGAGCCCAGAGTCAGAAGTACTGAGTTTGCATGCTGCAAACACTGAAGCCCGAGTGCCTAGAGCCTGTGCTCTGAAATAAGAGAAGCTTCCACAACGATAAGCCTGTGCACCGCTACAAAGAGTAGTCCCCGTTTACCGCAACTAGAGAAAACCCACTCGCAGTAATGAAGAGCAGGCACAACCAAAAATAAAATAAATGAATTTTAAAATTTTAAATAAATAATTTTTTAAAATGCATTTCTCTTAAGTGCCCAATCTCAGATGCTATAAAGAACCCAAGGAAATAAAATTTATATTTTAAGGCAAAACAAGAAAATTTAGGCATAACATACTTCCTGTCCGTAATGGGTCCTCTGTAATGTACATCTGCATTATGTTAATACATTAACTGTGCATGCTCAGTCGTGTGCGACTCTTTGCGACCCCATGGACTATAGCCTGCCAGGTTCCTCTCTTCATGGGATTTCCCAGGCAAAAATACTGGAGTGGGTTACAATACCCTCCTCCAGGGGATCTTCCCAACCCAGGTGTCGAACCCACATCTCCTGCAGCTCCTGCATTGGCAGGCGGATCCTGTACCTCTGAGCCACCTGGGAAGTCCATACGTTAACCAGACCTCCTCAAAGCTGGGAATGCTGGCCTGAACTTCTGATACCAGTAATGTAACTCTTTGGAAGATTAATTTTTTCCTTTCTTAATTCTATAAGGGATCATGGATCTAATCTGTTGAACCTGTTCACTAGGCTTTAAATTTTTAATATTATGTTTTTATCTCTAAAAGCTCTTTTTGGTTTGTCAACAGCAACAAAAAATGAATCAATAGTCAATTTAAAGAGGAAATAGAGAATTCTAATCAAGCTGACCTGAGGACTATAATCTGGGACACAGTCTTTCAGAAAGCTTTGAGTCCTATTAGAAGTTGAAAGCATAGCCACATATAAAAGACCTAGTGCTTGCCTGTACATGCAGATCTGGACTATATATATTTGGTGAAGTTTATGTCTCCTACACTCCTGGCAGATTCTTTACCATCTGAGCCATCAGGGAAGTCCCTGATAACACCACAGTCTTTCACAAAAGTCAGGAGAGTGGTTGGAACAGATGTTGTTGGTACCCCATGCATGCGCCTTCGACATTCACTGATATTCACCAGCCCGGGGATTCCAGGATCTGGCTACTGGGACTGTGCAAGAGTTTTCTCTACCCCTGGTGCTGGCCCAGACCAGTGGCCCCAGGAGCAGCTATCTCTGAGGCTGCCCCACTGCTAAAGTTCCCCAGAGGGATACATTCCAGTCAACATTCTTTTCTGACCTCCTGGTTCACTCCCCACCCCCACAAAGGTTTCCCAGGGTCACCCTCACGTAAGTTATTTGTACTTGTACCTTGTCTGTTCCTGAGGGAGCCCACCTCTGAGACAGTGATTGCAGTCACGCAAGAGGGAGGGTGTTGTATTGGGGAGGTATGTGCAGTTTCTGGTGCACCAGCCATGCTGTATTTCTTGACCTGTGGGGGTGATTTTTTACAACTCAAGTATTTATAATTATTTATTAAGTACACACATGTGTTTTCATGCACTTTTTCATATATATATATATAGTATTCCACAATTGAAAAAATATTTATTTCTATTTAGTTAATATTTGGGACTTCCTAGTGGTAAGAACCCACCTGCCCACATAGGAGACATAAAGAGGCAGAACAGGTTTGATCCCTGGGTCAGGAAGATCCCCTGGAGGAGGGCGTGCAACCCACTCCAGTATTCTTGATTGGAGAATCCCTTGGACAGAGGAGTCTGGTAGGCTACAGCCCATAAGGTTTTGAAGAGACAGACACAACTGAAGTGACTTAGCACACCCACACGAATTATTTGACTGCACTGAGTCTTAGTTACAACATGCAAACACTTAGTTGCAGCATACAGACTTCTAGTTGCAGCATGTGGGATCCAGTTCTCTGACCAAGGACTGAACCCAGGCCCCCAGCACTGGGAGCTCAGGATCTTAGCCACTGGACCACCAGGGAAGTCCTGAATTTCACAATTTTAAAAAGCATAAGTGAGCAGATGAAAATCTACAAATGGTAGAAGGTGAACTGACACTTCAGAGGATAGTAAGGAGAATTTCAAAAATTTTGTAAAGGTCATGGAGTACCTGAATCACATCTGTCCAAGGTAGCACAGCAGTGTGCAGGGTCAAGGCCTGTTACAACCCGTCTTTATCTGTGGTCTCAGTCACTTTAACTTCATGCCATGAACAGGAAAGTTTTCATCAGAATTATGCCACCGCTAATTGAGATTTTGCTGAGAAATTACATTCATGAGTGAGTTTTACGAGTCCATTTAATTTCTGACCTCATTGAAATGGTTTATTTTTATAACCATTTTATTTTTCAATTTTAATTTGAATGAAATTATTGTCATCACATCAATTTAACCCTTCAGTGCATTTTTTTTTGTCCACATAAGATTTTGCTGACTATGCATCTACTGTTAGAAAGGCTCTCCCAGGGCCATTGTATCTACTGAGTCTAATTTTCCTGAATCAAATATAAAGAGGTAAATTCACCTTGTGCTTTTTAAGCCTATGTTATTTTAAAAATTCATGTTGATATTTGAAGAAGAAATATTCATTATATATTAGATATGACTAATCATTTGTATGCGCTTATTCATCCATGAGAAAATGTCCCATGATTGCTCTGTGGTGGAAGATGGGACCATGGCCTTGCTAATCCAACCCTTCCATACATTTCCAGATACTCTTGCCTTTGAGTCAAACATCCTGCCCTTGCAATTTCTCGGTGTTCCTTTCCTCCAGCTTCTCCCTCATCTCATCTCAACACAGTCCTACCTGAAAAAGCAGAGTCGGTGAGACTCCTCTGCAAATGGCACTCTCTTCTCTGTGTCCTGAGGTTGTCCTCCGGAGGAGGGCTCCAACCTCCCTCTCTCTGGGACCCTGTCTGCTCCTCTGTGCTTGTGTACATGGGCATGTGTGTACCCCAGTGCAACTATCCCGTCTCAATGGCAAGACCCAACCTCACTCCTCCCATCCCAGGCACCTGCTGCAGAGCCAGGGGCAGCTGGCATTCGTGTGGCAGAGGTGGCTGGCATGATGGGGGTGACTGGTGGCAACATATTTCTACCTCACCTCTCCCTGAGATGCCTGTGATGCACTGACACAGAATGAGTTGGGTGAGCTGCTGCAGTATCAAAAGTTAAAACCACAGTGGACCAGAGTGGGCAGGAGCATGAAGGGTATCCAATGGAGGCTCCATCAACACTCCACAGGAACTCAGCTGATGACACTTGCTGTGTACCAGTCACTTGCCCCAAACACTTGCCAAGTGTGAGGATCATAGACTTCTCACAAGCAGGGAAGGGGAATTTCCTGGCGGTCCAGTGGTTAAAACTCTGCACTTTCACTGCTGAGGGCCTGGGTTCAATCCCTGGTGGAGGAACTAAGATCCCACAAGCCAACTGACAAGGCCAAAAAAAAAAAAAAGAGAGAGAGAGAGAGAGAGAAGCAGCAGCAGGGAAATTGAAGCCCACAAAAGTGATCATTCACCCAACTTCACACAACTGGGGAGATGGAGGCAGGATTTCACCGCAGGCAAGTCTTTAACTCCTTCTGACCTCAAAATCCACAAACCCACTCCCCAGAAGGTACTCTGAATTGGAGACAATACAGGGACCAGACACCACTGATCCTTCTGCACCACCCACTTTCAAAGAGGGTGGTCAGTCCTCAGGGGGGCTTCAGGGATCTGCATTAGCAAGAGCCCTCTCTGTCCTCCAGCTTGCACCTGCTCTGCGGGGCCCTGCCGTCCACCTCAAGGCTTCCACAGCCCACAGGGCCTTGGTGCAGAGACTGGGGGTCCTCTCCTCTGAGGGCATCCCACTTTGTCCGTCTCAGCACAATCCTAACCGAAAGAGCAGAGTCGGGGAGAGCGCCCTCAGATGACTCCTTCCCAGCCAGGGAATGAGCGAGTCCCTGCCCTCACACCCACACCCCACTCCTTCCTGGTGTCCAGCTCCCTTCCTGCAGCCCCCACGTGCCCTTGTCAGCCTCCACACAGAAGCCTCCACCAGAGAGCTACAGAGACCTTCACTCTGGGGCTCAGCCGCGGACCTGGGGGCAGGGGCAGGCAGGACAGGGATGGGGGCTGTTGTCCAGGGAAGGTGGACGCCAGGAGCTTCCCCTCCTCCCCAGGCAGGGCTCACTTGCCACAGAAGAACCTGCACTGCTCCAACTGGCATAACCTCAGAATTACTGTAAAGGACAACCTGGCTTATATTTTAAGAGCTTCCACCCTGACCCCCAATTTCTTTCTTTCTTTTTTTTATAATGTATTTTTATTTTTGGTTGCGGTGGGTCTTCCTTGCTGCATACCAGTTTTCTCTAGTTGTGGCGAGCAGGCGTTCCTCTTCAGTGTGATGCTCAGACTTCTCATTTCAGTGACTTCTCTTGTTGCAGAGCACGGACTCTAGGCACAGTAATTACAGCACGTGGGCTCAGTAGTTGAGTAGTGCAGCTCTAGCGCACATGGACATCAGTAATTGCAGCACACAGACTCAGTAGTTGCAGCTCACAGGCCCTAGGACACTTGGGCTTCAGCAGTTGTGGCAAGAGGGCTCAGAAGCTGCTGGGCATAGGCTTAGTCGCTCCACAGCATGTGGACTCTTTCTGGACCAGGGACCAAACTTGTGTCCCCTGCACTGGCAAGGCTGATTCTTATCCACTGCACCACCAGGGAAGTGCCCCAATTTATTTCTTATCTGAATCTTCTCTCCTTGACAACGGAGGAGGGGTTTCCACGTCCTCTAGGACGTGTAGGAGCTGGGGGCAGCTCCGGGCCAGAGAGCCAGGACTGGCTGCCTGGAAGTGGGCAGAGGGGAGCCAGGTGTCCCCTCCATGCCTCCACCAGGTAGGCCTGATGTTAACAGTCCTAAGAATGAAAACGACGGGCTACTGTCTTGTGGAAGACGAGAGGGGCAGTGCAGAAGAAGCCTGGCTCAGAGGCGGCCAGAAAGGGACACAAGCCTTGGGGGGCCCCCGACCACAGCTGGCCCTGGAGGTCTGGCAGGCGGTGGAAAGGCCAGTCGCCTTGGGTAGGGGCGAGGCTGGAGTCTGGGAGGAGCACTGAGTGGGCGGGATAGGATATCAACGAGTGGGCGGGGTATGGCAGTGGGCGGGGCTTCGAACACGCCGTGCGTGGGTGGAGCGACGCTCTGACATGAAACCTACATTGTACGGATTTTGTCTCTACAGCTCTGGTGCTTTCTGGGAGCATCCGTGAGGTTACAGTTTTATCTAAAATAGGTTTTCTTTCCATGGCGTAAGAACAACTGGCACCTTGGCTGCGAATTCTTGGTGAGTCATCACCAAATATACACCCAGTGTGAAATCTGTGCTCAGCTGTTAGTTTCCATTTACTTCTCGACAGCAGGAGAAAGAAATAAGAAGAGTTAATTGGTGTGTGCAAGCGCCTGGCTTTGGGGAAAATATGGTTAGTCCTTTTTTAGTTCCTCGATCTATTTTTATTTGAGCATCAGAGAAAGAAACTTGAGAAATGCTTTTCCATAGTCAAATGGCATAAGGTGGCATAAAAAGATCCCTTGCTTTATCACCTGACAATAGCAGACATGCCTTCTCTCCTCTGCTGTCCGCTTCTAGGCCAGAGGCCACTGCACAATGCCGCACAGATGCAGTGCAAACTTCATAATGATTTCAGTGCTCCAGAAATTATACCCTTGTCTGGCAGTTCCTCAAGCACTCACAGTAGTTGCTACATGGCCCAGCAATTCCACTCCTATGTATGCACCTAAAAGAAATAAAAACACATCTTCCTGGAAAAGGAAATGGCAACCCATTCCAGTATTCTTGCCTAGGAAGTCCCATGGACAGAGGAGCCTGGCTACAGTCCACGGGTTCTATAAGAGTCGGAGGCGACTGAACAACTAAACAGCAACAACAACGACGCAGAGACACAGAGTAAATTGGTAGTTACCGGGACTTGAGGGGTAAGGGGAATACAGACTGAATGATTAATGGATATGGAGTTCTCTTTCGAATGATGAAAATGTTTTGGAACTAGACAGAAGTGGTGGTTGCATAATATTGTCAATGTAGTAAATGGTCACTGAATTGTATACTTTGAAATGGCTAATTTTATATTTTGTGAATCTTTACATGAATAAAAGTATATTTATAAAGGAAAAAAACCAGACGTCTGCACAGAAATTTGTACAGGAATGTTCACAGAAGGCATTATTTACAACAGCCAAAAGGTAGAAGCAACCCAAATATCCATCAGCTGAGGAATGGGTGAACAAAATGTGGTCTATTCGTACAATGGAATATTATTCAGCTTTACAGAAGAAGGAAATTCTAACACATGCTACAACATGTATGAACACTGAAGACACCCTAAGTGAAATAATTTAGTCACAAAAGGATAAAGGATAAATACTGTAAGATTCCATATGCAATCCCTAGAGTGGTCAAATTCATAGAGGCAGAAAATAGATTGGTGGGTGCCTGGGGCTGGGGAGAACAGAATGGGGAGATATTGCTTAATGATGACAGAGCTTCTGTTTTACAAGATGAGAAAATTCTGGAGATGGATGGTGGTGATGGTTGCATAACAATTTCAATGTGCTTAATACCACTGGATTATAACACTGAAAAATGGGTAAGATGGTATAATAAATTGCATGTTATGTATAGTTTAGCACACTTTAAAAAGGAAAACGAGACAAAACCAGGTCTCTGCTGCCACACTGATCAGCTTCAGCCATGGAAGACCCAGGCAGGACCTCGGTCCTTGAAGGCTTCTCTGAGCCCTTGTTTCCCTGATGTCAGCAGGAATGACACCCCCACCTCTCAAGGTTGCCGTGAGATTAATGTGGGCTAATCACAGACACTCTAAGACCCCTTTACTGTCCAGCAGCCACAGGCCTGGACACTCTGGATTTTTTTTAACTCTTTATCAAATTTGTTACAATCTTGCTTTTGTTTTACAGTTTTGGTTTTTTGGCCCCAAGGCATTCAAGATCTTAGTTCCTAGACCAGGGATCAAGCCCATGACCTCAGCAGTGAGAACAAGGAGTCCTAATCACTAGACCAGGGAATTTTCAAGATCTTTAAAAATGTTTAACTTTTCTAGGCAAGTTTGCTTGTAAAACCAGACATGTCCTACCAAACACTTCTGAAGTTTAGGGTCTGCCATCTGCTGAGTTTTTGAAACAATCTCTCTGTCTCTGACATCTCTAAATATATTTTTCCTAAATGCCTTTGTGTGACGTGCAGAGATTTTAACGCAAAAATTGGGCATGGCTTGTTGAAACCTTAGGAAGCACAAATGTGTGGGAGCTTTCACTTAAAAGCACAAGGTTGAGGGTGAAGTTTTGCACAAAAGAAGCTGCTTGTTTTCTTCCTCTGGCATTCTGAATCAAATAGATTTTCTCTGAAAAGAAATGTTCTTCAGGCTCTGGGGTTGAGAAGGGATATTTTCTGTAACTCAAGAGGGGAAGAAGTGGTGGGTTTGGCACAGGATGAAAATGTTCTCTTTCAATAAATAGCATACTTTTTTCCTGGAGAAAAGCACCTTCTGCAGAGCATTGGGCTGGCCCGCCTCTTGTAGGATCTGGGCTACAGCATGTCCATGCTGCCCCCCCCCACCCCCACCCCCTACCCTCCCACCCCTTCCCCACACCCTGCTCCCTGGTACCCAGAACAGGAACTGGAGGCTGGGTCTTCTAACTGCAGCCAAGGGTGCACGCTAACTCCCAGCTCCAGTTCCTTTGGATTTAGTGCTCAGAGGAACACAGGGGAGATGAGGGCGCGGGTGGGGTGGGGGGCGGTGCAGGCTGCAGGTGGCTTCTGCATTCACTGCCTTGGGTTCTAGGTCTGACTTTCCCATCTCTGCTCTGGATCTCATGACCCTGATGACCCAGAGCAGTCAGGGTGTAGGGACCACTTCTTTCAGGGTCTAATTGGTGTGAGACCAACTCCAGCCTTTCTGTAGCCAAGGCACACACTCCTGTCCCCAGCATCCTGGCCTGACTCAGGGAGCTTCTCACTGAGAAGATGGCACATGAGCAAGAGCTGGGCACAGGGGCCCTGGGAGAGCCCACCATGGCCTTAAGTCCAAGTCCTCATGCAGCCCCTAGTGTTTGTGAGATCTGGAGCGGCTCCTTGGAGGGGGACACAAGGCTCTGCCCCTACACATAGTCCACGACACAGTGACGGGTGCCATAGATGGAACCCCAGGAAAGGGTGAGAGCGTCCCCTGGTCTGGGTTTGGAGCAGCCAGCTTCTGAAAGACCCCACTGTCCCGTTCCTGTGGATGGGGAGACAGGGAAGATGCTGTTTTCAACTCACTCACTGAGCACTTTGGGCCTCACGTTGTGTCAGGAAGCTGCCCACTCCCCTAGTTATAATCATGTTTTCAAATCCCCAACTTACGCAGTTGGTGGGAGAAGGAATGCCCAAACAGGAACATTCAGTTAGATACAAAGCTGATGAATGCCCTACAGAATGGTGAAAACTTAGCAGCCAGGCAGGAAAATAAGACTGCAAGTTCATCTCTCACTTCTCTGTGTTGCGCCAAGTCAGTGTGGATAGTGAGTCAAACTTCATTCCCAGGTGAATCGGTGACTCTTAAGCAGTTCTCTGGAAATTGCTTGGCCTTTTCCCTGTGCTGTGGATAGTTGGTGCTGTTTGTGAGATGATGGACATGCAAACGGATGTTTTATTTAGACACAGGATGAGGCCCAGCGCAGGTCAGGAGGGTGGAGGGAGGGTTCCTGGGAGGAGGTGTCTCTGTGGACACTGATCTAGTGGGAAGGAGCAAGTGTGCATGAAGCACAGGGCTGAAGTGGCATCACGCGCTCCAGAAATACACTGGTGTCCCCAGCAAAGAGTTGGAGATGAGCAGGACACAGAGCTGAGCCTACGGAGCCCCCTTCGCACTGTGGCCAGGGCAGGCCAGGGAGCGCTGCTCTTCAGGTGGGGGAGATGTCAGATGTGTGAGTGGCACCACCAACCCTGAAGTGAAACTGCAGTGGGGGTGGTGGTGTGAGGGAATCAGGTGAGGGCCAGATCAAGGTCAGGTCAGGACTGGGTGAAAGTCAGGGAGGGATCAGACAACGGTCAGGGGCAGACAATTATTTCATGAGGGTCAGGTGATGCAACTAAGCAAAATATGATAAGGGTGCACGGTGGACCCTCACTTGCCCCGGAAGAAGATAAAGAACAATGATGCTCTGCCCCAAAGAAAAACGCTAGAACTAGATATTGGGCATGTTACTGAGGCTTATTTTAACTTCCAGCAACAGAACATCCATCTGGAGATGGCTAGGGCCGTGGAACTGTTCCAGTCACATGACAAGAAGTCCGCAGCTGGTGGACCACAGAAGAGGTTTCACGATGCCCTCATGGTCACTAGTTTCAGCTGGAAGTTGGCTCCCTGGTGTCCCTTTTTGAAGCCCGCAGCAGACACCCCTCATGTTCCTTTGCTAAAGTCACATGCTAGGCCACACCTCCACTGGTTAGAGCCAGGGGACAGACAGGCTCAGATCAGCAGTTTTCAAGTGTGATCTGAGTGGGCTCTTTCATGGTCATATAGGTAGGATTAGGGCCCACCTTGATGACTTCATCTTAACTTGATTATGTCTGCAAAGACTCTATTTCCAAATAATGTCACATTCACAGGTACCAAGGATAGGACTTCAATAGATCTTTTGGGGATAACCCTCATCATATAGTATACGGTGAACACGTGTCTCCAGTTTTCCACTACAGTATTACAGTCAAGGCTGAGCAATAGAGCTTTTAGCATTGATAAACAAGGCATGTTATTTAGAAACACAGAAGGAGCTTGAAGCAGTTCATAAAATTGGGATGGCATGTCATGATGCCATCCTGGCCCCACTATGCCACCAGTGGGTCTTTGACACCTTGCGGTTACAGTATTGGTTCTATCTCCACTTGAAAGAGATCAAGTATTTGAAGGGGGCTTTTTCTGATTTTTGGAGAAGGAAGACTCTGGCCTTTAAAAACTGTTTTTCTTAAGAACAGTTGGAGGCCTGATGCTATCTTAACAAAAATCAGCTGTAGGAGTTTTGTGGTGTTTTTTAAATTTTATTTCATTTTTATTGAAGTATAGTTGATCTCCAGTGTTGCTTAATCTCTAACTGTAGTTTTATGTCAATGAATTCTTCAGAATTTCTGGAGCCCTGACCAGGGTGGTGTGTTGTAGAAAATCATAAATGACAGTCAAGGATCCAGTAAAGGACCAGTTGGCCCTCCAGCCTCCTTGACCATCAGCACAGTGGCCTCCCCCCTATCTTCCTAAGTATGTCTTTACCGCTTCATCTTCTAATTACATCTTATCCATGGGGAAGCATCTGTAAATAATCCTGTCTGCCCTTCTGTTTTACTTGCATTGCATTGTTCCCAGTCAGTGTCTGTGCTAGCAGGAGCCGGGAAGAGGTGTTGGGGGCTTTACTTTAGCCTGACCTCTGGAGCAGCTCCAGGAGATGTTCAGGGAGCCAATTTCAGCTTGGCCACAGGAAGGAATTTTCCAATGGTCAGAGGTAGATGGGACTGGAAGCCTGGCCTTGAGTTGTCAGATGGGCAAGTGGCATACAGATTCCTCTACTTTCTGCCAGGACTTTGATTGAAATTTGCCGGGGTGGGGGTGGGCAGAAGTCAGTGTCTAGCCATGGAATCATCCCCCAGGAGGCTGGGGGGGGGGGGGGAGCTCTAGTGGTGGGAACCCTTCTCCTTTTGTGAAATAAACACCTCTGGTGAAGACATTCCTGGCACTGTTCAGTGGGCCTTATTTTATCCTAGGGCAGAAATATGGAAATCCATATGTGGATATAAGCCTTTTCTTAGGAGGTTACTTTTATTTGGGAAGTCCAGCAGAAGGAGGGATCCTCTTTAACTAGATAATTGTCAAGTGGCTCTCAGCCAATAGGGACCGTGGAACTGAGAGTTGGAGATGGGAAGAAATTCCCCTGAGTTTTTTGGTTTGGTTTTTGCAAGAAGAGGAGTGGGGACAGAATTCCACCTCCTGCATATTTTTCCAATGTCCACTTTCCATCTTTCAATCTTACTGTATTTCCTTTTTAATTAAACAGTGGCTTCACCAGTACATAAACTAACCAATCAATCAATAAGCAGTAAGTTATAAACTAGTGTTCCAAAAGAAACCTGTTTTTAGGTCCAAATGACAACGATAAAATTCTTAAACAATTGGTTTTTAAATTCGTCTTCTCTCTCTCCTCTGCCCCCTCTCCCCAAGTGGGGGCTACAGCAGTTCCCTGCACGCGCGCAGAGACGCAGAGGGCTTTTTCCAACATTGACTGGAAGGATGGGGCGCGAGAGGCTGGGCACGCCGGCGCGCCGGCGCGCGCCGCTTAGCACTGTCTGGATTCCGCGCGTAAAGGAACGCACACCTAATGGACACCCAGCGCAGAAGACAGGCCCTCCACCCGGCGCCCACTGCTCCCTAGATGCGGAAAGGAGCCCAGGAACTGGAGGGTCCTCACCTGGTCCTCTCTCCCAGCATCTGCACAGACACTTGCACGGACTCACACACAAGCACCTGAAGACATACCCAGGCACAGGTGCGCAGACGCATGCACACGCGCGCGCAGAGGCACGCGGATGCACACAAACACGTGAACAGGCTGTCACAAGCACGCGCACCCAGCACTCTTCGTGGTGCGGTGTGAGGACCCGTGGGAGCGACCGAGAGCCCGGGCTCGCCTGGGGCACGGCCCTTGACATCAGGCTACCTCCTGCGTGTCTGCGACCGGAATCGGCCCTTGCGCCGACCCCATCCGGCCCAGTGAGGACTCCGGGTGGGTGGGAGGCGAGCCCTGGCACCCAGCCCATGGGCTCATGCTGGAGTGTGATCACCCGGCCTCGCCCCCTGATCGCCCCGCCCCGCCCCACCCTTGGCCCCGCCCCACCCCGCCTCCCGTCTACCAGAGGCGGCAGAGACCGTAGGTTCCCGGGAGGGGCGGGTGGGGAGCGGCCTGGAGGCGGAGACGAAAGCGAGATGGATGGGCAGTCAGCCAATGAGAGCGTATAGCCGCCCTAGCAACTGCGGCCGGCCAATGGCTGGGCGGAGCCCGAGTGCGCGCTGTCAGGCTGCGGGGACCGCGAGGCTAGCAGTGCTCCAGGGACCTCTGGACCCGCGCGGCGCCGGACTGCCAGGCCACCGCCTCTGCGCTGTCCCGTGGGCTGGGCATGGGCGCGGGCGCTGGCGCGGCACGATGAGCACCGGGGGAAGCCCGGTCCGCGCCTACGACTTTCTGCTCAAATTCCTGCTGGTGGGCGACAGCGACGTGGGCAAAGGCGAGATCCTGGCTAGCCTGCAGGACGGTGCGGCCGAGTCCCCGTACGGCCACCCGGCGGGTGAGCGCCGGGCCGGGAAGGAGTGGGGGTGGAGCGCGCGGGGGCTGGGGAGGAGAGGGGCGCAGGCCCGAGAGCTAGGCGGGGGAGGGTTGCAGGGGAGGAGAGGAGAGGGGGTGGAGAGCGCGGGGGCTGCGAAGAGGGGTAGCTGGCCCGGGGAGGGGCGCCAAAGAGCCGAGCAAAAGAGGCCGGGGATGTACGGGGTCCCGAAGGGGAGCGCTCCGCGGGCGGAGGGAGCAGGGAGATCAGGGAGGGGAGCGGGAGGCGCGGAGCCTGTTAGGGAAAGCGAGGCCGCCGAGGCGCGGAGAGGAGGGGTGGAGCGCGCCGGGACTGTGAAAGAGAGGGGACGCGGGACCCGGAAGGGGAGTGCCGGGCTTAGGGCCGTCGAGTCTCTGCCTGAATCCCACTCGCACGACGCGGGCAGTCCCGGCTGCACACCCCGAACCCTGGACATGGGGGACCCAGGGGACTAGTGGGGGTGCGGCTGGGACGCGCGCACTCCGAGCGTGAGTCGGGAGCGAGCGGCTGAATGGGGCGCTGGGGTACTCTGACCTGGAGGTGACTGCCAGACGACCACACAGTCCGGGTTTGAGGAGGAAGGTTGGCGGGGCTGCTCCAGGGTGTCCTGCCGGGAGGTCGCATTTGGCACACGACGAGTCTGGAAAGGACGCGTGGGGATGCGACGCCGGCGAGGGGCTGGGAGCGTGGGATCGGAACACAGCGGGGGCAGGCTCGCAGGTGGTGGCTCTGCGCGTGGGTCGGATGGGAAGGGAGGGAGGGAAAGCACAGCGGACACATCTCGAGGCTTCTCCAGGGTTCCCTGTGTGTGGAGGGGCTCCTCCTCCTGGTGGATAGGCCTGAGAGGGCAGGGTACCCTAGTAACTCTAGGGAGCATGGTCTGGGGTGCAAGAAGGGAAGGACCGACAGAGAGTGAGGGTCCCAGGGTGAGGGAAGACCAGAGGACCCGATGGCAGCCTACAGGGGGTCCGGGAAGTTTCTGGTTTGAGAGCAGCAGCCCCTGAAAGAAGGTGGGCATTAGGAGGAAAAGAAGGGCAGCAGGGAGGAAAGTGGGCAGAACTTGGCCAAGAGGTGGGAGGACCAGGTGTTCCCGCAGTGCCCAGGTCTTTACCCACTACAGGCTGCTTGGCCGGTGCAGACTGAGTGGCTGTGGAAGGAGACCTGTGGATGTTCACCCTTGAGCTAACATCTCAGGGGCAGAAGCCACATTTCCAATACAGAGGCTGCTGCTTGCTGTCTGGTTCCTGGGTAGCTGAGGAAGGCAGCCTAGGGAATGGAATCTTAATGTTCAAGCCTGCCTGGGGCTGCTTCTTGTCCTGGTCAGTCAGGGTAGGACTGAGAAGACAATGGGCAGCACAGTGAGTTGGGGAAGGCTTGAGATGGGGGCATGAGCTGACGGTGAAAACCTGGATCCATTCTCACACTGCAGTGCATGTAACAGTCACCCCCCTGGTCCTATGAAAATGCAGATTCTGATTCTAGAACAGACTGTCCAAGATGATGTCATCAGCTACAGGTAGTTTTTTACGCTTAAAGCATGTTAGAAGGAAATACAACTAAAAGGGTGCATGCTCAGTCACTTCTGTCGCATCCAATTCTTTGTAACCCTATGGACGATAGCCTCCATCCATGGGATTCTTCAGGCAAGAATACTGGAGTCGGTTGCCATGCTCTGCTCCAGGGGATCTTCCCAACCCAGGGATGGAACCCAGGTCTCCTGCATTACAAGTGGATTCTTTACCGTTGAGCCACTGGAGAAGCCCTAAAAGTGTGCATTAGCCACATTTATAGTGCTGGACAGCCACTTGCAAGGCAGCAGAAGTGCTGGACAGCGCAGTGCTGGGTTTAAGCTCTAAGAGGCTGGGGAGCTGTGACTGTTTCCTCCTCAGCTGGGTCCTCTTGGTGTGGGGCTCAGTGAATGGATGGGCCAGAGGTGAAGTAACAAAACTTTCAGCGAACACAGTGCTGTGTATGTTTGGGGGGAATAGGCTGTGGAACGTTTTCTGTTCTGTAGTAGATGAACAATGTGGGGGCAAAAAGGAACGTGGACCAGCGTTTGCACAAAGGTCCTTCTGGCTGGTGTGAATGGAGGCTTGGTGCTTCTGCTCTGTTACTTTCATTCTATGTGCTGAACTGAGACTTCCAACAACTAGTTAGTGATTTCTCCTGAAGTTTTTTCCTCGACACAAAGGGAGGATTTAGGCTAAAAAGACACGTTCCACAAAAGGTCTTGTCAGCTTGGCTTGAGACGCTGCAGATAGATGCGCCCTCTGTGGGTCTTTGATTTACTAAAAGATTTTTCTTGGATTAAGAAAAGAGACTATGGGGCTTCCCTGGTGGCTCAGTGGTACAGAATCCGCCTGCCAATGCAGGAGACAGGGGTTCAATCCCTGATCCGGGAAGATCCCACATGATGCGGACCAACTAAGCCTGTGCTGCAGAACCCAGAAGCTGCAACCCTTGGGCCCAGGGGCTGCAACTTCTGAAACCTGCGTGCCCTAGAGTCCATGCCGTGCAACGAGGGAAGCCACCACAGTGAGAAGCCTGCACCCCAAAACTAGTGAGTGGCCCCCACTTGCCACAACTAGAGAAAGCCCGCATAACAACAGAGACCCAGGCAGCCAAAAATAAATAAATAAAACTATTCACAACTGAAAAAGATTATGAAAAATTGTAAGAAGTTGGAATCATCATGATTATTACTTTAAAGATACATTCCACTCTGAAACAGTGTGGGTGCTTCTGGCCGAAAAGGTGAGGGCCTTTCAGCCTCACAACCCATCTCCCTCCACCCTATGCCTGAGTTCAGAGGCTGTTTATTATGTTCAGGTTGCCCAGGTTCCAAACAGCCAATTCTGCATAGTAGCTATAATGCCCACAATTGCTCAGTGTTAATTCAATATTTCAGAGTACTCTTTGCTCACCGGTAATCTTTTATTTTGCTGTCCCTCTGATTAATGACACTAGTTTCATTTTCAATCATTTTTTCAGGAAAGGCACATGAGTATTTCCTAAGCATTTTCAAGTCTGACACTGTCCTTTGCCTCTATCTTTGAACACTGTCTTGGCTGGGTGTAATAGTCTCAACTGCTGTTTTCTTTCCCTCAACCTTTGTGAGTACTGCTCCATCCTCTGCCATTGGATGTGGGGAAGCCTGAAGTCAGCTGATTTTTTCCCCCCATACAGGTGATTTGTATTTTCTTCACGAATTTCTGAAGGGTTCCTTCCTTTTGCTTCATTTCTTGAGCTTAACCAGACCATGTCTCAGAGCTGAAAGCTTCATTTTGAATTCCTGACACACTGAGTACTCTTTCAATTTGCAGATTTTTTTTCTCAATTTTAGGGAAATTTATTTTATGTCCTCAAAACATCTTCTGGTGCATTTATTGGTGTTTCTACTTCAGCGACACCAGTTGTATTAGTTTCCTGTGGCTACTGG
Organism: Muntiacus reevesi; assembly: GCF_963930625.1. Lineage (NCBI taxonomy): Eukaryota > Metazoa > Chordata > Mammalia > Artiodactyla > Cervidae > Muntiacus > Muntiacus reevesi. Next base: position 12,744,318 of record NC_089266.1, on the reverse strand, counting down.
GCAAATTGCCACAAATGTAGTGGCTTGAAATAACACAAAGTCTCTTACAGTTCTGAGGGGTGGTAGTCAGCACAATCTCATAGGCTAAAATAAAGATCAGCAGGCCTGCATTCCTTTCTGGAGGTTCTAGTAGTGAGTCTGTTTGCCTGCCTTTTCCACATTCTAGAATCTGCCTTTGTCTCTTGGCCTGTAGGTCCTCCCCCACCTTCAGGGCCAGCAGTGGGGGTTGGGGGGGGTCTTTCTTGAATCTCATCATTCTGAGCTGGACTCTGCCTCCTGCCTCACTTTTAAGAAAGGTTGTGATCACACTGGGCTTCCCAGGTGGTGCTAGTGGTAAAGAACCCACCTGCCAATGCAGGAGATGTAAGACATATGGGTTCGAGCCCTGGGTTGGGAAGATCCCCTGGAGGAGGGCACGGCAACCCAACCTAGTATTCTTGCCTGGAGAATCCCATGGACAGAGGAGCCTGCAGGGCTACAGTCTATAGGCTCACAAAGAGCTGGACATGACCAAAGAGACTTAGCATGCACGGATGTGATCACACTGGGGCCACTGGATGATCCAGAATAATCTCTGTATCGTAAGATCACCTCACTAGCAAAACTTAATTCCCCTTTGCCTTGTAACCTAACATATCCACAAATTCTGTAAATTAGGACATGGACTCTTTGATGGGCCATTATTCTGCCTGTTAGTAGCTCAGTTGTGTCCATCTCTTTACAACCCCGTGGACTGTAGCCTGCCAGGCTCCTCTGTCCATGGAATTCTTCAGGCAAGAATACTGGAGTGTCTTAGTTTCCCAACCAAGGATCAAACCCATGCCGTCTACAGTGAAAGCACAGAGTCCTAACCACAGGACCACCAGAGAATTGTCTAATTTTTCCTTACTTTTAAAATTTTCCTCTTTTTCAATTTTTAAAAACTTCTTTACAAGTTCATTAAAAAACTCTCCTTTGAACTATTTTACCAACTTCATGTTTTTATTAGATTGTTTCATTGCATGAAGTAACTGGAATGAATTTCCATCTTCTCCTGGGCTCAAATTTCCTTACAAGTTGAATTGTTTCCCATTCCTTTTTAAACTTTTGTTGAAGTATGAATCATACATATAGGAAAATGTACCTATTATAACTGCATAGCTCAGTGAATTTTCACAAAGCTAACAAACCCATGCAACCAGCACCCCGGAAGCACAACACCAACAGGTTCCTGGGCCCCCAATCCTTCTGCCAGCCACAACACCCCAAAACATGACCGCTGGCCGGACTTCTGACAGCACGGGTCATTATTTTTTCATTCATTCTGTGTAAAAATTAGAGCTGTACTGTGACTGCTTCTCTTGCTCTCATTGTGTAAGGCTCTCCTGGGTCATATATGGTTGTGGATGGTTTATGATATCCCTGGTGTGAATGCGCCCTGATCTATTTATTTACCCATCCTGCTGGGGTTGGCATTTCTGTGATTTCCAGTTTCTGGCTGTTGTGATTAGTTCTGCTGTGAATGTTTCTACTGTGTGTCTTTGGAATACCAAAGACCTATTTCTGTCAGAATATACCTGGGATGGCTGAGTATTGTGGGACACATATGTTTAATTTAAGAAGATATTCTGAAAATGTTTTCAGTTTAGACTCTTGCTGCCAAGTTTGGGAGTTCTGTTTGCCCACATCCGTACCAACACTTGGTTCTTGTTCTTTTGCATTCTATCCCTTCTGGAAAGTATAGTGTAGTTTGAATTTGTATTTCTCTAATGACTGATGAGATTGAACACCTTTGCCCATTTTTTATTAGGTTGAATTTACTGGGCAGTGCGGGTGTTTGAAAAAATACATTCTGGCTGTGAGTTCTTTGTCAGAAATACGTATCGTGAGTACCTACTCATGTGTTGATGTGTTGCCTTTAATCCCTTTAATAGTATTTCTAAGAACAGAAACCCTTCATTTTTACATAATCCAAATGATGGGTATTCATGGTGGGGCCTCTGGGTGCTGAACAAGTCTCTGCCTGTTCCAGGCTGGGGATGTCCTCTGAGGCTCCACTGTCTTATCTCTGACCTTAGAGGTTGCTGTCCCCCTGGACTGAGGAATGGTGGGGGGTGGAGATCAAGACACATTCTTTTCCAGTTGGATACCCAGTAGAGACCCCCTTCCCCGGCATTGCTTTGTCATTCTTGTCACAGCCGGGGCACCAGACAACCCCCCACCTGCATGCTTTCTGCTCTGCAGGTGGGTCTGCTCCGTGATCTCAGGAGGAGCTGCTGTGTATCCCTGTGTCTGTCTCATACCCGGGCAGCTCCACCTGCATGTAGTCTGTGCTCTGACACAGTCTGGTGAGGCCTGGCTTCTCCGAAGGACCTTCTGTTTTCCTCCTAGCCTCCAGTTGGAGGGCAGGGTCTTGGGTTCCTGACCCTGTCCTGCAACCCAAGCTCTGGGAGGAGCAGGAGGGTGCATGTGAGCTGTGGAGACCTCTCACTGGGTGGCCCATTGCCCAAGGAGCTGTCCTTCCACCCCATGAGTGACATGCACACTCATGGTCCTGCCAGGCCTTTACTGGCCCTGGAGCCTCACTGCTGTCCAGTGGGTTGGTGCTCAGTCCTGCCTCTTCAGCCCTTGGAAGTCCTGCTCCGGGCAGAAGTGGAAAGAAGGCCTCAACAGCCAGGATCCAGAAGGAGGCGAATCAAGGCTGCGGCTCATCTTGGGTCCCCCGGGCTCGGGCTGGAATGTTCCTGATGCCACGTCCATACCCTTTCCTTCCCTGACTGCTGAGTTTCTACATTTTGTTCATTTCATGAGTAATGGGAGTGGATCACACTGACATTAAAAGCTACAATCTCTCGCCTTCCAGTTTTTTTCCTTCCCAACAGGAGACTCACTGTTTCTCTGACTACTTTCTTTTGACTGTTTCTCCAGCTTCCTTTTCCCAGCAGGAAGCTCCTATCTTTCTTTTTCCATTTCATGTTTGCCAAGAGCTAAAAATAACAGTTCCCACTTATTGAGAGTATAGAAGAACCATGGTGTGAAATAGGTTATTTGTCTTTTCTCTTTGCCTTTGACAGTCTTTCTGCCAGGAGATGCCCACTCTCTCCTGCTACCTTCTAGATGCTGCAGACAGCTTACAGGGACTCTGCCCGTCTCCCTGGGCAACCACTTTAAGATTCAAAACACGATTTATAAAGTCATCACTTTCCAGTTTGAACTGAGAGTTGAGTCGTGTTTTATCCTCCTTCTTCATGGTCAAACTCCTTCATCTCCCTCAGTACCACTTGTGAGCACTCAGTAAACTTAATGCATTGGGTTTTTTAAATTATGTCGTAAATACTTCCATGTATTTGAAAATGATAAAGAAAAAAGTGCATTTGTATGAGATTTTCTTGTTAAAAGTCCTTGAGTAAGTCCTGCCTCTCCTGTGTCTTTGTGGGATCTTCTCCCTGCAGTGGTGACAGCCCCTTTAGTCTGACCTCTAAATCCTGCAAAGCCCCAGTCCAGGGTGAACCTGACTTTAGGTGATGGACAGGGAAGGGCTCAGAACTAGCCAGTCCAGGTTCCTTCCACTCAGAGACTCAGCTACTAGAGCCAGAGGCCCCCCCACCACCCCTTGTGTCCTTTGCTACTGTCATGGGATGCCTGGTGGCTGCAGGGTGACCTCAGCCAGGTAATCACAGCCTCCAGGGCCTGCCCAGGTCCTGCCAGCCACACCTGCTTATTCGTCAGTGGCCCAGGAGCTCAGATTCTACATGTCCACTGTTAGCGGTGAAGAGAGGCAGCAAGGTGTGTGGAAATGGCTGGCATATTGCTGAGCACTTGCAGGCTGTGGCAGGCTCACTTCACCTTAAGAGATTGCTTTGAACCTCTGTTTCAAACTTTCCAGGCTTCTTTAGCTTAACTGGGGGCAAAGGGTGAATTGTGCATAAACAAAAACAGAAGAGCTGCAATGCCCGAGGGGCTTGGACCTAAAAATATCAGCTATGTAGATTTTGTCAGATCCACAAAGAAGACACTTTAAAAGGGGCTGTGATGTAAGACAGCAGCTTCAGTGACGTCTTCAGGGTTTACCTTCTTCAGAAGTGAGCTTGCCTCCTTGGAGGCCTCAACCAAATTCCTCACTTGACTTGGGTCACCCTCCCCTCTCCTCCTCTCCAGGAGCAAGGGTGCCGATCCACCCACCCATTTGCATGGGCTCCAGGGGCTCCTAAAGCTGGTCTGACTGCAGCATGCTGGCTTAAGATGCTACCAGCGTTTCATCAGTTTGCTAATGCAGATGACTTGTCTCTTTAGGTGATCTTCTTTTTTTTTTTAAGTTTAGTTTTGGCTGCACTGGGTCTTCCTTGCTGCCTGAGAGCTATTCTAATTCCTTTCGTTTTCCATATAAAATTTAGCTTTGTCAATCTACCCACCCCCAAAACATCCAACCAGGATTTTTGGCTGAAACTGAATCTATGAATCAATTTGGGGAGAACTGCCAACCTAACTATACTGGGTCTATCAATCCAATCCATGAACACATTATTTCTCTCCACTTATTTATGCCGTCTTCTCAGTCAACCGGCTTTCATCGTGTTCCTTGCCCCAACATCTTGCCTCTTGGATTCATTTACCTGTTGTGTGGCAAGCAGAGGGAACTTGGACCTGATCACTGAGCCCTGCTGGTGGCCTGAGTCCAGGTCTAAGCAGTGCCCACATTAAGGAGTGACCTTGAGACCTGGCAGGGGCAGCTTTGCAATTTGAAGGGACTGGGACCCTCTGAGGTGTCAGGGCTCTGGAAAGAAGGGGTAGTCTTTGGCCCATATCAAGTGATAGTTAGGGGAAACTCTGGGTTACCCCTAATTTCATTCTTGGTGGGTGATGTACTGGGTCCCATCAGTATCCGGTTGGTGGAGCTTGTTCTTGCTGTGGGATTTCACAAGGCCTGAATACAGTAGTTTAGCACATAGATTGTTAGGGGAAAAGGTGGGCATGACAGTGGTCCTGTCCCTGCCAGGGAAGGCATGGGAGTTTAGCCCCCAAATGGGGAGTGAGCAACTGGGGCAGCTAAGAGCTGGGAGCTGTGTAGATGAGCTGGGGTAGCCAGGGTCAAACCACTTTGCTATTTTTTTTTTTCTTTTTGTCCATACTATGTGTAGCATCTTAGTTCCCTGACCAAGGATTGAACCCTTGCCCCCTGCATTGGAAGTTCGGACTCTTAACCACTAGAGTGCCAGGGAAGTCCCCACTTTGCTATCTCAAAGAGAAAAACCAGGAAGGAGAAATGTGCAGGGAATACACTTTCCTCCCTGGTGATTCAGACAGTAAAGAATCCACCTGAAATGGGGGAGAACTGGGTTCAATCCCAGGGTTGGGAAGATCCCCTGGAGGAGGTCAGGGCAACCCACTCCAGGATTCTTGCCTGGAGAATCCCCATGGACAAAAGGATCCTGGTGGGCTACAGTCCATGGGGTCACAAAGAGTTGGACACGACTGAGCGACTAAACACAGACTCTGAAAAAGAGCGGGACTTGGGGTGGGGAGGGAGGTGGGAGAGGGGATCGGGATGGGGAATACGTGTAAATCCATGGCTGATTCATGTCAATGTATGGCAAAAACCACTACAATATTGTAAAGTAATTAGCCTCCAACTAATAAAAATAAATGGAAAAAAAAAAAAAAAAGAGCGGGACTAGTGTGGACTTCAGTAGCTGCTCTCTGCGAGGTATTCTCATATGATGAACACACTTCAAATCCCCATTTAAAACATGACACTTTTAGAACCACTTAGAAACGTGAGGCAGTCCCACAGGGGCAGGCTCTGAGCCGTGGGTGAAGCTTGGGCCTGTACCTCAGCCCTGGGGTCTCCATGCTTCTCCCATGCTGAGCTCCCTCAGTCCTGTGAGGCGCCCCAACATTTCCCAACAAAGTACCCCTCTGATCTGAAAAGCTGGGCAGGGTACATCTTGGGATAGGACTTACGTATAGATTTTTTTTTTTAAGGTGAAATTCACATAATATAAAACTAGTCATGTTAAAGGACTTTTCCTGGTGATTCAGCAGTAAAAAACCCGCCTGACCTGGAGAAGGAAATGGCATCCCACTCTAGGATTCTTGCCTGGAGAATCCCATGGACAGAGGAGCCTGGCAGGCTACAGTCCACGGGGTTGCAAGAGTTGGACATGACTGAGCGACTAACACTTTCACTACTATATATAAAATAGATAACTAATAAGAACCTGCTGTATCACACAGGAAACTCTACCCAATACTCTGTAATGACTGATACGGGAAAAGAATCTGAAAAAGAATGGATATATGTATATGTGTAACTGATTCATCTTACCACACACCTGAAACTAACTCAACATTGTAAATCAACTATATCCAATAAAAAGTTGTTTAAAAGAAGAAGAAAAAAGAAAAAGAATCCTCCTGCAATGCAGGAGCTGCAGGAGACACGGGTTCCATCCCTAGGTCAAGAAGTTCCTCTGGAGGAGGGCATGACAACCCACTCCAGTATTCTTGCCTGGAGAATCCCACGGACAGAGGAGCCTGGTGGGCTACAGGCTACAAGGTCACAAAGAGCTGGACATGACTGAAGCGACTTAGCACACACACATGCAACCGTGTTAAAGTGAATCATTCAGTGGCATTTGAGACATTCACAACCCTGTAACTTTCTAATTTTAGAGCATTTTCCTCATCCCTGCAAGTGGAAACCTGGACCCTCCCTCACCCCTGGCAGCCAGCACTCCGCTTTCAGATATTTTAATTCAACATAAGACATGTTCTCAAAAGTCAGGTTCTCATGATGAATACGTTCGTCAATGATACTTAGCCAGTATTTACATGTCTGGATCCTCCCAGTCATAGAGATAGAATTCAGCAGGTGCAGAAGGAGCTGAAATAGATTATTTACACATCCGGTGGCCTCAAAGTGTAAGGAGTGGCTTAGCAGTTGACATTTGCTTTTTCTTTTAGGCTAAAATTATCTCTCTTCTTGTCTCTGTTGTTCTGATTCACTCAGTGAACATTCCGACAGGTTTTGTTCTAGGAGCTTTGGTGTATTTTTATTTTATTTTGATAGACAGAGCTCTTGGTGAATTGGCTGAGTGCACCGAATGTGTGTTACACCTTCTGAGCCTAACAGGGACACTACTGCTGTCAAAACTATGAACCAAAAAGTAACAGTCAGAGAAGAGGAAGTACAATAAATAGGCACATAGCAAACACATAAATGGAGGAACATTTTAAAAAAAACCTGTTCAATAAATAAGTGGATGAAGAAAGAGACCCTTCTCACAATGAGGCTTTGAACCTGGCATGACTAGGTGGGACTTGGGGGCTTCTCCGTGGCGGGCACAGCCTTGATGGAGGGTTTGTCTTCTGGGACCCAGAGGCCTGGGGAAGAATGGAGCTTGTGCTGATCTGAGGCCACTGCTGGTGGCAGGTCTCAGACATGAGCCATCTGGGAAACTGAGGCACAGGAAGAGGGAGGGAGAAAGAGAAAGATAAATACCGTATTTTAACACATATATACAGAATCTAGAAAAATGGTACTGAAGAATTAATTTACAGGGCAACAGTGGAGAAACAGACATAGAGAATAGACTTATGGACATGGGGAGAGGGGAGGAGAGGGTGAGATGTATGGAAAGAGTAACATGGAAACTTACATTACCGTATATAAAATAGATAGCCAACGGGAATTTGCTGTATGGCTCAGGAAACTCAAACAGGGGGTCTGTATCAACCTAGAGGGGTGGGATGGGGAAGGAGATGGGAGGGACTTTCAAAAGGGAGGGGAATATATGTATACCTATGGCTGATTCATGTTGAGGTTTGACAGAAAACAGCAAAATTCTGTAAAGCAATTATCCTTCAATAAAAAAAAAAGTTAATTAAAAAAAGAAAAGAAGAGGGAGGGAATTGCTGGTCATCAGGAATGGGATTTTCCCACAGTGCCACAGAGCTTCTCCTTGCAGGTTCTTCACAGTCCTATATGGGAAACCTGCGGGGTCCCTGGTGGGCTAGCCCATCTTTGCTCCCACTTTCCACCCTACAGATCAAAGGGGGGGAATGTTTTCTCAAGCTTTATTTCAACTCTCCCTGTCAACCTCCCCTGTTCTTCCCTGTCCCAAATTCTCAGCTACAGGGATAAAGGAGGTGCCTGCCATGGGAGTGGGTCACTCAGCTGCACAGATGGGTCTGTGCAGGAAGAAGGATGGGTCTCAGCTCTAAAGGACATTAATACTGATGGAGACCATGTGGGCCTGGGTCTCCAGAGCACATGTGACTCGAGGAGGGTGCCTGACGGTCCCAGGCATCACGGTTGGTGTGCCGAGCACAGGTGAGCCGGCAGGGGTTGGCCCTGATGAGAAGCACCACCAGAGTCAGGGTTCAGTTTGGGTCCCAACGTTAATAGTTAGATCATTATCACTGAGTTAGATTTTTAAAATTTATTTATTTTTATTTATTTATTTGGCTGTACCACGTCTTAGTTGCGGCATGTGAGCTCCTAGTTGTGACATGTGGGATCTAGTTCTGCAACTAGGATTCGAAGCTGGGCCCACTGCTTTGGGAGTGTGGAGTCTTAGCCACTGGACCACCAGTGAAGTCCCTAGATTTTCTTTTAAATACATGTTTGGTGGTCAGTTGCTAAGTCATGTCCGACTCTTTGTGACCCCACGAACTGCAGCCTTCCAGGCTCCTCTGTCCATGGAATTTTCCAGGCAAGAAAATTGGAGTGGGTTGCCATTTCCTACTCCAGAGTATCTTCCTGATCCAGGGATCGAACCCATGTCTCTTGGGTCTCCTGCACTGGCAGGCGGGTTCTTTACCACTAGCACTGCCTGGGAAGCCCAAATACATTTTTACTGTTAGTGAAACTCCGGGGTGTGGAGGGCATTGTGCTCTGCTTTGGGAAGATGTTAAAAGGTACTTCTGTAGCTTTTCCAAGATTTGTGTGTCAAGTTTTCTCTGTCTTTCTCTCCAGTCACTGTGCTTCATGGGTTTTCTGTCAGACAGAGCATTTTCTGGTGCAGTGTCCACTCAAAGAAGCTTAAGCAAAGAGAAGTGTGTGGCCTCATGTAACTGACAGGTTGAGGGGTGTGCCTGATTTCAGCCATTCTGGATTCTCCGCTATTCCTTCTCTTCAAAGCTGCTCCCTGCCCACGCCCCATCCCTGCTTCTTCTGTGTTAGGTTAATTTCCACCTGGGGAGGAAGCTGGCCCCAGACAATTCCAAACTATACGATTGTTGCAAGCTATGATGCCAATGTGGAGAAAACAATGAAGACACTCTTTCTCCCACTTGCTTAGTCAGTCACTCTCCAGGGTTGTCAGCTCACTGGTTTTTATATGATGTCCACCATTGAGAGTTGTTATCTGCAGGAGGGCTGGTCCAGTAGGAGCTTTGTGGCTGTGACCAGAGGCAGAATGTCAAAAGGGAGAAATCAAAAATTAACAAAGATCTTGGAAATTGCAAATGTGATGGCAGAGATAAAATTTCCAAAGAAAGGCAACATCTTATTAATAACACCCCAGAGGAAGAAAGCATCATTCAAGAAAGTTTCCCCAGGGACTTCCCTGGTGGTCCAGTGGTTAAGAATTTGCCTTCTAATGCAAGGGATGAATGTTTGATCCCTAGTCTGGGAACTAAGATCTCATATACTGCGGAGAAGCTTGGCCCGTGTACCACAGCTAGAGAGCTCAGGTGCTGCAACTAAGACACGATGCAGCCAAATAGCTAAATATGGAAAAAAAAAGTTTCCCCAAATTGAAAGATTTGCACCTCCAGATTGAAAGAGCTCATTGAGTGGTTAGCAAAACAATGAAGAATGAAGATGCCCCATAATAAGGCTTAGAACTGCAAAACACCAGCGTCAAGAAAAAAATCCCCTCATACCTTGCCAAGGAAAGGTCAGATTGCATTTCTGAAGGAAAATTATTTCCTACCTCAGCTGTGGGCCTATCTAAGCTCAGTGAGGAGTAAGGGCAGCCTAGACATTTATTTATGTTGTGTCTAGGGCAGTCACTCTTCAATGAGTTTAGATAGGCCCACATCTAGAGATTTAGATGACAAGGGAGATTATAGGGAGGAGTTAGTGATAATTTCAAGAAAACTAAGCAAGTAAACCAAAAGGCAATCTTTAACTCTGGAAGAAACAAACAAATAAAAAACTCAGGGAATTCCCTGGCAATCCAACTAAGACTCTGTCTTGCAATGTAGGGGACACAGGTTGGATCCCTGATTGGCAAACTAAGATCCCACATGTCACACAGTGTACCCAAAACAAAAACAAATTGTACATGAAGGACAGATAAACACAGTACACCACATGGGTCAGTTCTGGACAGTGTTCACTTGGTCATATTGATGTAAAATTGAATACTGATTTAGCTAAAACAGCAACATAACTAGACTTTGTTAGTGTGTGCATGTATAAATGAGAGAGAGAATGTGTGTTAGAGATAGAGGCAGGGGGTAAGGCAGTGAAACAGAACTATATTTTCACCTTCTGTAATGGAAAATTGATTAATGCCTAAAACTGAAAAGTCAGGAAGTAGGAATATAAGTATGTTGTTTACAAGTTTGGAGAGATACAGCAAAAGAAAGGACTAGTGAAAATTGAAATGGGGAATGAATGGAATTCCCTGGCAGTCTAGTGGTTAGGACTTGGTGCTTTCACTGGCATGGGCCCATGGTTCAATCCCTGGTCAGGGAACTAATATCCTACAAGCTGTGCCGTGAATCTAAATAAATAAATGAAATGGAGAGTGGAACACAGGTGTGGTATATTTTCCACACTAAGCCCTAGACAATGATGTGACCCCTGAAACCATGTGTGTCCACAATTCATGAAAACAAAAACCAAATACAGTTTTAAAAACTCATTTAAAAAGTATGCTTAAGAAGACCATCAGGAATGAATTCTTTTACATTTATGGAAACTTTTTAAATTGTGGACCTAAAATATAAGTACACTAGGAGACTTTCTCGGAGAAGGCAATGGCACCCCACTCCAGTACTCTTGCCTAAGGAGTACTGGAGGAGCCTGGTAGACTGCAGCCCATGGGGTCTCGAAGAGTCAGACATGACTGAGCAATTTCACTTCCAATTTTCACTTTCATGCATCAGAGAAGGAAATGGCAACCCACTCCAGTGTTCTTGCCTGGAGAATCCCAGGGACGGGGGAGCCTGGTGGGCTGCTGTCTATGGGGTCACACAGAGTCAGACACGACTGAAGCGACTTAGCAGCAGCAGCAGCAGCAGGAGACTTTCTAAATCAAAGGAGCCAGCCCAGCTCATGCGGTAGATTAACTTCCTTTAGGATAAAAGTGAAACAGCTCTCTAGCCTGTGAGTAGCAAGTGTCTTCTCTCATTGTCTGGAAACAGATGTGCCAAAGCCCACGTTATCTCCAGATGCAAAAATAGATACCCAAGTGTACTTATGTATTGCTTCAGGCAGACAGTGAAAAACCTTTAAGCATTCCAAGGGAAAAACTAAATATTTGTGTGTGTGTGTGTGTGTGTGTGTGTGTGTGTGTATGCAAAAAAAAGCATTAGTCCCTCAGTTGTGTCCAACTCTTTGTGACCCCAAGGACTATAATCTCTGTCCATGGAATTCTCTGGGCAAGAATCCTGTAGTGGGTAGGCATTCTCTTCTCCATGGGATCTTCCCAACCCAGGAATCGAACCCAGGTCTCTTGCATTGTGGGCAGATGCTTTACCGTCTGAGCAACTTCAAAGTTAACTTTTATGTATGATGGTGGTGGTTTAGTTGCTAAGTCAAGTCCAACTCTTGTGACCCCATGGACTATAGCCCACCAGACTACTCTGTCCATGGGATTCGCCAATCAAGAATACTGGAGTGGGTTGCCATTTCCTGCTCCAGGGGATCTACTCCATCAGGGATCAAACCCATGTCTCCTGTATTGAAAGTGGAGTCTTTACCACTGAACCATAAATATATACTTCTATATTCTCTCTATATAAATATGTATCAGCTCAGTTCAGTTGCTCAGTTGTGTCCAACTCTTTGCAACCACATGGACTGCAGCACACCAGGCCTCCCTGTCCATCACCAACTCCTGGAGTTTACTCAAACTCATGTTCATTGAGCCCCCATCCAATCATCTCATCCCCTGTCATCCCCTTCTCCTCCTGCCTTCTATCTTTCCCAACATCAGGGTCTTTTCAAATGAGTCAGTTCTTTGCATCAGGTGGCCAAAGTACTGAACTTTCACCTTGAACATCAGTCCTTCCAATAAACACTCAGGACTGATCTCCTTTAGGATGGACTGGTTGGATCTCCTTGCAGTCCAAGGGACTCTCAAGAGTCTTCTCCAACACCACAGTTCAAAAGCATCAATTCTTCAGCACTCAGCTTTATTTATGATCCAACTCTCACATTCATACATCACTACTGGAAAAACCATAGCCTTGACTAGACGAACATTTGTTGGCAAAGTAATGAATGTTTCTGCTTTTTAATATGCTGTCTAGGTTGGTCACAACTTTTCTTCCAAGGAGTAAACGTCTTTTAATTTCATGGCTGCAGTCACCATCTACAGTGATTTTGGAGCCCAAAAAAATAAAGTCTGTCACTGTTTCCACTGTTTCCCCATATATTTGCCATGAAGTGATGGGACTGGATGCCATGATCTTAGTTTTCTGAATGTTGCACTTTAAGTCAACTTTTTCACTCTCCTCTTTCACTTTCATCAAGAGGCTCTTTAGTTCTCCTTCACTTTCTGCCACAAGAGTGGTGTCATCTGCATATCTGAAGTTACCAATATTTCTCCTGGCAATCTTGATTCTAGCTTGTGCTTCATCCAGCCCAGCATTTCTCATGATGTACTCTGCATATAAGTTAAATAAGCAGGGTGACACTATACAGCCTTGACTTACTCCTTTTCCTATTTGGAACCAGTCTGTTGTTCCATGTCCAGTTCTAACTGTTGCTTCCTGACCTGCATACAGATTTCTCAAGAGGCAGGTCAGGTGGTCTGGTATTCCCATCTCTTTCAAAATTTTCCACAGTTTATTGTGATCCACACAGTCAAAGGATTTGGCATAGTCAATAAAGCAGAAATAGATGTTTTTCTGGAACTCTCTTGCTTTTTTGATGATCCAGTGGATGTTGGCAATTTGGTCTCTGGTTCCTCTGCCTTTTCTAAAACCAGATTGAACATCTGGAATTTCACGGTTCACGTATTGTTAAAGCCTGGCTTGGAGAATTTTGAGCATTACTTTGCTAACATGTGAGGTGAGTGCAATTATGTGGTAGTTTGAGCATTCTTTGACATTGCCTTTCTTTGGGATTGGAATGAAAATTGACCTTTTCCAATTCTGTGGCCACTGCTGAGTTTTCCAAATTTTCTGGCATATTGAATGTAGCACTTTCACAGCATCATCTTTTAGGATTTTAAATAGCTCAACTGGAGTTCCATCACCTCCACTAGCTTTGTTCGTAGTGATGCTTCCTAAGGCCACTTGACTTCACACTCCAGGATGTCTGACTCTTGGTGAGTGATCACACCATCATGATTATCTGGGTTGTGAAGATCTTTTTTGTACAGTTCTTCTGTGTATTCTTGCCACCTCTTCTCAATATCTTCTGTTTCTGTTAGGGCCATACCATTTCTGTCCTTTATGGTGCCCATCTTTGCATGAAATGTTCCCTTGATATCTCTAAATTATGTACAGTTTATATAAAATATATAATGTAATTATCATTGTATTTATTATGTGTATATATTATATGCATTCATACCTATTTATTATGCATATATATACTCTACTTCTTAAATATGTATATATTCTATTTATTTATTGTGTATGTGTGTGGGTGTCTCATGCTACATTTGCCCCAGTGCTGACTATTGCTAAAGGAAGGACATAAGCATTCGAAGGGATTTAAAGGACTGTAAAGCGGTCCTTGGTAGTTGCTACAAGATGTAATTTCAGGACTTCCCTGGTAGTCTAGTGTTTAAGAATTCTCCCGCCAATTCATGGAACACAGGTTTGATCCCTAGTCTGGGAAGATTCCACATGCTGCTGAGCAACTAAGCCTACACACCGCAACTACTGAGCCTTCTAACTCTAGAACCTGTGCTCTGCAACAAGAGAAGCCACCACAGTAAGCTCACCTGCCACAACTAGAGAAAGCCCGAGTGCAGCAGTGAAGAGTCAGTACAGTCAAAAATAATTAAAATTAAATAAATAAAAAATTATTTTTAAAAGATGCAATTACCCAGATCTGAAACTACTGACCTAAACACTCTCTGGCATCCATACTGTGTCCTAAACACTTGGATGATGTGTCCTCAGAACGTGAGGCTGAATATTCTGCCATCCCCACCAGACACGTGGCATTGCCCTTAACCTGCTTTAAGACAGGAGACTTATGAAGAAGACTTTTTTTTTGGTTGTGTCGTGTCTTCATTGCGGCAGGTGGGCAGGCGGGATCTTCGTTGTGGGCTCAGTAGTTGCGCATGGGCTTAGTTGCTCGGCAACATGTTGGATCTATCCTGACCAGGAGTAGAACTCACATCCCCTCTATTGCAATCTGGATTCTTAACCACTAGATGTCCAGGGAAGTCCCCTGCCTTGGGGCTTTTGCATACCGATTAAAACGGGTAAAATAGTTTAAGATGAGTTTTTTAACAATTAGGAGCCTTTCCAATTCAAATGATCCAAGAAACTAGCCCCACAAATATTTTCTGCTGCTAACCCAATTTTAAGGCTTCCCAGGTATCTCTAGTGGTAAAGAACCTGCCTGCCAATGCAGGAGACATAGAGGTGCAGGTTCGATCCCTGGGTCGGGAAGATCCCCTAGAGGAGGGCATGGCAACCCACTCCAGTATTCTTGCCTAGAGAATCCCATGAATGGAGGAGCCTGGAGGGCTTCGGTCCATAGGATTGCAGAGTCAGACACGACTGAAGCGACTTAGTATGCATGCACACAATCCAACTTTAGAAAAAAGAGCTTTCTATTACTCTAGTTTCCAGGAGACCCTGCCAGCAGGGTCAGTCAGAGACTGACTGACATAGCCAGCAAATCCTCTGCTGGCTTCCTCTGAGTGTTCACACAAAAATCAGTTCTGGAATGCCAAAAAAAGAATCCCAACTTGGTCATTTCAAGGCAGGATTTCTTTTAATTCCCAATTAAGTAAGCACTTGCAAACATCAGTTCTACATAAACCCAGCTTGTGTCCCCATAGGCGGCTGTCCATCCGTGAGCTGTTTGGCCTCTGAAGCACAGTTTCCCATTATTGATTTGGTTGCCTAATTCAGAGATGAGATATGATCTGAACAACTTCCTGAGGACAGTGTGGTTGATGAGCTTTGTGCTGCTTCTGAGTCTAGCTCTCCAGGGTGTTACCCCCAGGATCGGCTCGACTTTTTTACGTATCTTAGTTTCACCCTCTGACAGTCTAAAACCACTATGGGTGCTCGGAGTACTGGGTGATCAGCTTTTATCTCATGTGTCCCCAGAACAGTGTTGTAGTGGGATCTGCTGTTAGCACTGCTGCTCATCTGGAGAATTGATCCCCGGACACCTCCCTTAGGTTCTCAGTCACCTGGGGACACCTTGTGGCGGGAAGGAGCTGATGTCCCTTGTTCTTGGGACTGAGCAGGCTGGCTTGTGTCATTGGCAAACTGTTTGGTCAGACCATGTATCAACTTGTTTTTTTTTTCTTTCTTCTTAATTGAAGCCAAATTTAACAAACCCCCAGCTGCCTATGTTTCTTTGAGCATCCTGCCCAGACTTCCCTAGGACTCTACCAAGGAAATTCACCAGTGCCCCTTAAGACTCCAAGTCAAGTACAGAAAACCTTAAATAAAAGTTGTAGGATCAAAAAAAAAAAAAAAAAAGTTGTAGGATCATCACTTAAACAGTGAGATCTGGATATCAGGAGAGCTCCCCAGAACACCTGAGGAGTACAGAGAAGCCAGCAGGGCTCAAAAGGCTGATACTGAGCGCCCATTCAGGGTAGACCCCTGGTGTCCTCCGGTCGGTGTCTCTGATATCCTCTCAACTACACCATGAGTGTCAATGAAAAATTAATCAATTAGTCTAAGAAAGAAAATGAAGGGTTTCCCTGGTGGCTCAGATGGTAAAGAATCTGCCTGCAATGCAAGAGGCCCAGTTTCAACCCCTGGGTTTGGAAAATCCCCTGGGGTAGGTGATGACAACCCACTCCGTTATTCTTGCCTGGAGAATTCCATGAACAGAGAAGCCTGGTGGGCCCTAGTCCATGGGGTTGCAAAGAGTTGGACATGACTGAGAGACTAACATTTTTCAAGAAAGAAATGGAAAATTTTATTTGTACCAACCTGTGAATTATAACCTGGGAGACTGTCTTTTGGAAAGCTCTGAGGACTGCTCTGCCTGTCACAGGTCAAAGCACAGTTATAAATGTTTCTGAGACAAAGGGATATACATCAAAAGGCATGTTGACGGTTTACATAATCTAGGTCTGCTCATCCAAAGCAAATCCGGGTCATCATGATCCCTCACAACATTAGGAAAGAAGGTTATCTCCTGAGGAGTTATCAAGTGCTGACCAGGCCATCCTGATGGTTTACAAAATTAAGAAGGAATGTTCTCTCCTAAGGGCTTCCCTGGTGGCTCAGCGATAAAGAACGTGCCTGCAATGCAGGAGATGCAGGTTGGATCCCTCGGTCGGGACGATCCCCTGGAGGGGGGCATGGCAACCCACTCCAGTATTCTGGCCTGGAGAATCCCATGAACAGAGGAGCCTGGTGGGCTACAGCCCATAGGGTCACAAGGAGTTGGACACAACTGAAGCGACTTAGCAGGCACGCACGTTGTCTCCTATGGAGGTGTGATCAATGCAGATGTCCGATACACAAGGAGGAGGGAGGCAGTCCATGTGGGCAGAAAAACGATCTATGTCTAAGTTTTTCTTTCTTGCCATAGTACAGGAACTTTACTTCATCACCCTTGTGCACGTAGGCACATGTTTCATCTTTGCATAGTTGAGATAATACTTCCTTACTAATTTCATTTTCTACACACTTATACCTTACATTCTCAGTGGGATAACTTGGGAGGAAAGGAGCGCCATGTTCTAGCCCTGAGTCCAGCAGAGACAAGGGTATGTGACTGGGCGGCCCAGAATCTCTCAGCAAACCTGGGGCCAGCAGGCCATGTGTAGGGCCAGTGGCAGAATGGTTCTGGGGGCTCCTGCTGCCCACCCCTCAGGTCGTGGCAGGGGCCTGGGCACTGAGCTGGAGGTGGTGGTGGTAAGGGAGGAGTGGAGGTTGGAGACTGCTTCAGATAGAAGGTAGGTGAGGCTGGGGGGCCAGGGTCCAAGTGGGGCCCAGTTCAGCTGCCCTGTGAGCGCTGGGTCCCACCAGTGGGAAGTCCTTTCTCCCCCAGCATGAGATTGTCTCTCTGATCTGCACCTTTTACCAGAACAAGACTTTGTGGAAGTGCTTGGCACTTAAGCTGCCTCGACCCTCTTTCACAGGCATCGACTACAAGACCACCACCATCCTGCTGGACGGCCGGCGGGTGAAGCTGCAGCTCTGGTGAGTCGGGGGTCCCTCCTGACCCCTGAACACGGGGTGGGGGGGGCTGTCCTGCCCCTTGGGGACTCTGATGCCATCTGAGGGAAGATCCACTGCTTCAGCCCCAGCCTGACCCAATGGCTCCCGAGGGAGTTGAGGTCTGCATGGGCCTCGGAGTCAGTCCAGAGCATGTGGACTTCTTCTGCCTCGCTGGTGCCCAGAGGGGCCATACGCTGTGACCAAGCTCACCAGGGCGGAGGGTGGACGGGGATGGGAGTGTAAGAGGCCAGGGCGTCGCCCAGCTCTGCACTGGGTCTCTTTCTTGGTCCCCACTCCCGGCAGCCTTGGTTCTGATGATACCCCTGGCCCTCCAGCTCCAGGGGTGGGTGACTAGGGTTTTCCTGCTGTGACTAATCCCTGGGTTGCCCCTACACCATGTGGCTTTCCTGACCACCATCACTAGCTCCTGTGTCATCCCCTCTCTTGGGCCACCTGCATGGTTCCGTTCTCCCGCCTGACCATGCCAGATCTCTCTCAAGGCCACAAGTGTCTCCAGTGGGCCCAGAGCCCCTTCTCCCACCCCCACCTACCCCTAACCAGCAGCAGTAAGCCCCCAAGGCTGCCCGGGAAGCCTCTCTCCATGATGTCCGCTCGATGTCCCTATCCTGCTGACTCTCACATCTCTTTTCCCTTCCTTCCTCCCCAGAGACCTCCTGAGGGCGCCCCTCTCAACCCAGACTTTTCCTGGACTCAGAAGTCTGTTGTAACAGCTGCTCCTGTTTCTTTGGCATCTGAAATGGAGCCACTGTGCCTGGTTGGGGTGGTCAGTCCATCTCAGTGAATGTCCTGAGACAGGGTGGAGTCCGTCCCAAAGTGCTATTCTTCTTTATCCTGATGAATGCATCCCAGGATCATTTCCTCTTATTGAGGAACATAGGGGTGTATCCACAGGGCTAGCTTCTTGTGATCTTTTCTTGCCAGATCTTAGTTCCCCGACCAGGGATTGAACCTACGCCATTGGCAGTGAAAGCAAGGAATGCTGAGCACTGGATATCAGGGAATTCCCATGATGTTTTTTGAGTTAATTGAAGTGGAGTGACCCCACCAAATCCTTTGGCCTCTTTCTCCCTCAGTGTAGACTCACATTCCTTACTACATAGCTTTATCTCCAAATTAAACAACTTTTAAAAAACCTAAATTAGATTTATTGAAATGTCAGAATTATTATGTGGAAACCCATTACTCTGGAGAAGGGAAATGGCAACCCACTCCAGTATTCTTGCCTGGTAAATCCCATGGACAGCAGAGCCTGGCGGGCTATAGTCCATGGGGTCGCAAAGAGTCGGACACGACTGAGCAGCTAACACATCACATTTCAACCCATTACTACTTTCTCTAGTTGACTTTTCAAATAATTAGAAAAGAGAAAGGGCCCAGAAGGACATCTCAAGGTCTGGATCTCTCCAGGGAAAATGTGTCCAACGTTTTGTTGGGAGCTTGGACTTTCCTTTGGGATGGCCACTGACTGATAATTATAAAATGTACTTGCTCTGGCTCCCAAGTTCAAAATCCTTGTTGTCAAGAAGCAGTGATTTCTTCTTACAGGCCTCTAATATCTTTTCCAGGGACACATCGGGTCAGGGAAGATTTTGTACCATATTCCGCTCTTACTCTCGTGGCGCACAGGTAACATCCCTTGAACTGGGCGGTCAAACTGACTTTAATAATGACTTTCGGGATGCTCTTTAATGGATACTTGGAGGACAAGGCAATTAGCTTACATATAAGTTGATGCCAGAATCTAAAGTTGTGCTGTGGACTGTTTGGTGACTCCCAAGCCTTCAGCATCAGGGGGGTGTGGTTGCATGTGTTGCATTTGTACATATGTGTGCATGAGTGGTGTGCATTCACGTGCATTTATGCATGTGCATACATAAATATGCAGGCATGTGGGTTGTGTGTGTACCACATTCACATGTGTGTGTGTCTGCACATGTGTGGGAACTCTCTGTACAGGTGGGTGGGCTCTGCAGTCCCCCCCACATTCCATGTCCCTGGACCAGCTCATGAATGTGGGGAACTGAGCTCCAGTACCCAACTCACCTTCACATTTGAGGGTTTCTTCATGAGCTTATGAAATTATCATTGGAAATGACCATATAGCTGCTACATTTGGCACATAAATTTTAAAAAATGTGTTTTGCGTTAAAATAAGTAGAATGACTGTTTAGCTCATTGTGAGTATGTGCCTGAGTGGCCTGCGTGCTGGCCACTGAGAGGCCTGTTGCCTCCCCAGGGTGTGATCCTGGTGTACGACATCGCAAACCGCTGGTCCTTTGATGGCATCGACCGGTGGATTAAGGAGATCAATGAGGTACAACAGGGGCAGGGCTCCCTCCCTGTGGGCCCACGGAGGGGTGGGCAGGGGAGCCAGGGCACGAGGCTCCAGCCACAGCAGGGAGGACATGTCGCCTCCTAGCACAGGATGAGGCCCTGCACACAGTCAGGTGGGTTGACCAGTGGTGACTAGGCTGCTGCCTGCTGGCACCCTGAGCAGCCCAGCTGCCAATGGGGACGTCAAGTGGTCAGTCCCACCCACTGTTGTGAGTGTCCTGGGGTGGCTGTAACAGCTCACCACAGACTGTGTGGCTGAACACAAAGGAAACTCAGTCTCTGAGTTCTGGGGTCAAAGTCCAAAATCAAGGTGTTGGCTCCCTCTGTTTGAGAGGAGGATCCTTCCTGCCTCCTCCAGCTTCTGGTGTTACTGACCGTCCCTGGTCCTTGACCTGTGGACGCCTCAATCCATCTCTGCTCTGGGGTCCTGTGTCCTCTCCCCTTCTTAAAAGGACACAGTAATGGGATGTCGGGTCTACCCCAAGACCTCATCTTAACTAATTCCATCTGCAAAGCCCCTACTTTCAAAAAAAGGACATACTCTGAAGTTCTAGGTGGATATCACCCCAGGACACCTGTCATACCAACAACAAGCTTGCACCTGACCCACTTTCCTTGCCTCTTTGTCACCCTGTAGCATGCCCCTGGGGTCCCTAAGATCCTGGTGGGGAACCGCCTGCACCTGGCCTTCAAGCGGCAGGTCCCCACAGAGCAGGCCCAGGCCTACGCGGAGCGCCTGGGTGTGACATTCTTTGAGGTCAGCCCGCTGTGCAATTTCAACATCACTGAGTCCTTCATGGAGCTGGCCAGGATCGTGCTGCTGCGGCATGGGATGGACCGGCTCTGGAGGCCGAGCAAGGGTAGGTGCTCCTCCAGGCTGCCCGGCAGCCCCGCAGCGCTCACCCTCCCAGGACCTGCCCCCAGGTCGCTGTCTCCATTCTCATAAATCGGAGCTTCTGCCCCTTGGCATTAGAGCCACTTGGGATGGAGTGTCCTCTGGTGGGGGCGTCTCCTATGCTGTGGGTGAGCTGCATCCTTGGTCTCCCTGTCCCCATTTGTGAAAACCATCAATGTCTCTAGACTTTGCCGAATGACCTAGGGAGTCAAAATCGCCCCTAGTTGAGCAGCACTGTTCTGAAAATTATCAGGATTCTAAAAGGAGCCAAAGCCCTGGGTTGTGTTTCTTCTGTCTGATCCTCCAGGGGTTGAGGAGTGCCCTGACCGCACCAAGGGTGAGACACAGTCTCTGCTCCCAGCAGGCCCCTTGGAAGCCCTGCTTTATCTGAGCAGGGACTCTGACTCCGTTATAAAACGAATGATGTAGGTGAAATATAAGTGACAGCATTTGCTTTTCTGGTGTATTCTCCAGTATGTCTTTATAAAGCTGATAACACACATTTTTTGGGTCAGCTACTCAGTTGGGAAGCACATTTCCTGAAGCCCTTGGCCTCAAGCCCCAAAAGCTGGTTGCATTAATCCTGAGGAGACCTCATTGGCCGTCACCGGGCAGAACTCATCTCTCAGACCCAGTGGGAGAGACAGTGGTGGTCTCAAGTTTGGAGGCAAACTGGGTTTAAGGAGACGGAAGCAGGACCACCCATCTCTAATCGCCACATGTAGGCACAGGGTGGGAGACTGGGACTTGACACCTTGCCCCAGAGTCCCAGAGAGAAGGGTGGACAGGTGTCCTGCTGCCCCAGCGTTGCCCCCACGCCCAGGACAACACAAATGAACCAGGTTTTCTTTTCTCTCCCAAGTACTGAGCTTGCAGGACCTGTGCTGCCGGGCAGTGGTGTCCTGCACGCCTGTGCACTTGGTGGACAGGCTGCCGCTGCCCACGGCCCTCAGGAGCCACCTCAAGTCCTTCTCGATGGCCACCGGCCTGAATGCCAGGATGCTGCATGGCCGCCCCTGCTCCCTTGCCACCAGCTCCGGCCACAAGAGGACCAGCCTCCGAAAAGCAAAGGGCACCCACCTCCCCCAGAGCCCCCCCAGACGCTGCTCCAGAAACAACTGCAAAGTCTCTTGAGGAGGGTACAAGGCAGAGGAGGGGCACAGACGGGAGGGGGAGGCCACTCTGGATCCAGACGCCCGCCAGTGTCGGGGTGACCACGTGGCCCTGGGCAATGAAACTGAGGCTGGTACCCTGCTTACCAGATACTTCTGCATGGATGGGCATGGGCTCTTATTTCA
The DNA here is from genome assembly GCF_963930625.1 of Muntiacus reevesi. Lineage (NCBI taxonomy): Eukaryota > Metazoa > Chordata > Mammalia > Artiodactyla > Cervidae > Muntiacus > Muntiacus reevesi. Next base: position 12,722,226 of record NC_089266.1, on the reverse strand, counting down.
GACATGTGTTTATAAAGGGAAGAACTCTGGATAACATGGAATTTTGAATGTAACGTATCATGATTGCAGTGCAACTTTTTTCTTAAAATAACTACTTTTTATAAGAATGGTGATGTTTGTGATGAGTATAAATTCTAGGGACTACAAAAAGTGGGAATGGAGAGAGAAGTTAAGAATTTTCGACACTATGAGGGGTCTTTTTATAAACCTCCTTTTTAATGTCAAAGCACTAATTTATAAAACACCATAGATAAGTTAGAGATTATGCACAACCAATCTGTCCAGCTTGTGTATGAAACGGATTTGATCAAGTTTTTGCTACGTTATTTACTACGTTTCAGGATAAGTGATTTATATGCATATTTTCTGTAAATCTACATTTTTTTGTACAAATGTTTTACGAGTTACGACGCTAAGGGAAGAAAATGCCAAAGATATTTCTAGTTACAGTGAATACACTGCAGCACGGTTACACCACGTCCAGACTGGCAAGAGAATGTCACTCAGAGCCGTTTTCAGCTAAGAGTGAAGCGAACACTGTTGTTTAAGAATCGATGTTTCTTGACAATAAAAAGTATACTTGTTTCTTGGTAGACTCGTTGGCTGCTTCTTTCTGGTTTTGTGTACTTCCATCGCCCTTGATCCCATTTGCTTTATTGCCTATTTCAGTCACCAGAGTCAGTGCTAGTACCTGGCATTGCCAACAGGGCTGTGTCCCTGACCTGAACCACAGGGTGAAAGGATGCCTTTTCCTGAAAAGAACGCAGAGGCAGACAGTGGGGCCTGAAGAGGCAGCTGTCCGGCCTGTGTCTGTACAGGACGAGTGGGAGGTGCTCTGGCCCCAATGCATGGGGCATCACTGCCCAGCACGAGTGACGTCAAGACTGGAGCTGACCCTGCCAACACTCCCGGCAGGGCCTCCTTCCTGGTTCTGTGGCTTGGCTCTCTTGTGGCAGATGGAAGATGCAACAACAGATTAAAAAAATAACTTTCAGAGAAGAGAAAACACCCAGATGTCTTTGGTTTCTGTTAGTAATTTATAGTTTTTGTTTGCTCTTTGGGCTGTACCACCTGGCATGTGGGATCTTCATTCCCCAGCCAAGGATTGAACCCACACCCCTGGCAGTGGAAGTGTGGAGTCTTAACCACTGGACCACCAGGGAAGTCCCTGATTTACAGGTTTTTAGAAATTTAAAGAAAGCGACACCTTCAGAGATGGTGGAACTGTGGCCTGGAGAGGAGGAATGAGCTTAGCTGCTGCTGGTCACCCAGCCCCCTGGGCATGAAGGGGACAAATGTCCACAGGAGAGCAGGTGAGGACATAGCAGGTAAGCCTGGAGGGGACAGTCTCTCTGCAAGGGGCTTCGGGCCTGGGAGGACTTGCTGGCGGACTGTCGCATCCTTCTCTCTGTTGGGCAGTGGATGAAGAAAGGAGAGTGAAGAGCTGACCTGCTGACCACGAAGTCAGACAGCTGAGGTGGGGTGTCACTTCCCTGACCGCGACCAGCAGAAAAGAGGAGGAGTCCATCCTGAATGCAAGCCCTTCTCCCCACCCTTGAAGGGTACAAAGAAGTACAAGGTGCAGGTTCCCCAGGTGGAGGGGAGGAGGCTGGAGAGAGATGCCTGGTCGCAAGGCTAAACCAGGCCCCTTCTGTCCCTTTTCATTGTTTAATTGAAGGACCCCTGGGGCCACCAGAAGCTGGAAGAGGCAGAAGAGAGCTCTGCCCACACCTGGATTCAGACTCTGGTCTCCAGAACTGTGAGAGGTAGATTTCTATTGTTTTAAGCCCCCTAGTTTGTGGCGATCTGTTATAGCAGCTCCAGGGCTCACACGAGAAAATAAGTTATGCTTCATAGTAGAAAGTGTTATCAAAGTAGCATTCCTGTGAAATAAAAATAAACCCTAATACAGTGGCGCTAGTGGTAAAGAACCTGTCTACCAATGCAGGAGATCTCGGTTTGATCCCTGGGTTGGGAAAATCGCCTGGAGGAGGGCATGGCAACCCACTCCAGTATTCTTGCCTAGAGAATCCCAATAGACAGAGGAGCCTGGTGGGTATAGTCCATAGGATCACAAAGAGTCGGAGATGATTGAAGTGACAGCACTCATGCAATATAAAATGTATTACGTACAAGTATGCATGTTCTGGTGGTGAGAACACAGAAATCATAACTGAAATGTAAATTGAACCCTGGAGAAACTGTTCTCAAACTTCACCATTTTCTCCTGTGGCTTCTCTGCTGGCAAAATCCACCCCCCAGTATAAACAAGAACACCAAATTGTGTCCCAGCTGTTTGTAATTGTCTTTTCAAGCGTCTACATTCAAAATGCATTATGTACAATTATGTCTTCAATTGCCCTGTGAAAATTACTGCAATGCAGAGTAATTTCCTAGACAGTTTACAACTTTGATGAGGAATGATCCAGGCAAATATTGAATCTGCAAAAAATGTCAATTACGGGCTTGATAGTATTTGTTTTGCCAAAGAGAGGAAGATAGAGATGTTTCCCTTTGCGGGAGAAGTGTGTCATCAAAGTAAATGTGAATTTGAAAAGCAAGCATGAAGCTGCATGTATCGGGGAACTGGGGGGAGGTAGCCAAGCTGTCATGGGGGGCAGGGGACGTGCCCTAAAACACACCGGGAGGGTGGAACCCCATGTTCACTTGCTGCTCCCTATGTGCTCTCAGACCTCTCTTCTCTTGGGGCCCCAACCTTCACCAGGGGTGTCGTCAATATGCTGACCTAGTGGTTGAGGCTGACAAAGCCTCAGAACAGGACGGTTGTTGTTGTAGATGCTCCTGCTGGCAGCAGGCAGATGGGTTGATGGTAGCAATGGGAGCCACCTCTCACATAGGCAGTGGGTGCCCAATAGGGATCCCTGCCCTGGCGAGGGTCAGGCTGGCCCCGTCCCTCCTCACCTCTGACCACTGATCCCCAACCTTTGCTCCCCAATCAGCCTAAATTCAACAGTCAGGGTCTGGCTCCATCTGTTCCAGCTTTGATGGAATATTTGGGTCTGCACCCTCCTTCTTCAGATCTCTGAAATCTCACATATTGTTCTCAAAAAAGGCTGGTTCCTGCCCATCAAGTTTTGGCTTTAAATCCTACCATCCCTTTCCTGCCTCAGTCTAAAAATCAAGTGTGGAATATAGCTTCTTTCACTCTCCTTTCCCATGGGAACAGTGGAGCCAGCCCAGGCACAGAGGCCTCTGAGTCACTGCGGAGAGGAAGACAGAGACAAGGAAGAGTTCCAAAGTCCACTTCGGTCCAAAGGCTGTTGCTCCAGCCTTTATCCGTCCTAGGCAAGGCAGCCCAAAGGTGCTCTCACTGCTGTCAATCACAGGTCATCAGGAACTCAGCTGACTCATCACAGTGAGAGAGAGTGCGCAAGGTCGAGAAACATGGACATTTCCAGAGGATGCTGGAAAGGATTCAGACTACCTTGTGCAAGAACACTCTGCTGTGTTCAACACTCTCAGGGAGCAGGGGTGATTCTGGGATCACTGTTTTAGTAACTCTTACCTAGAAGGTGTGAAGACTGAGCCAGGTTAAAGCTGTCTCTGGCAAGAGCAGCAGCAGCTCTGACTCCATGATGGGGTCTGGTCTTTGCTGGCTCAGACACTGCTCCATTCTGGACTGTGTTCATGCAAGGTCTTGCTTTTATGCTGTGCCTATAAGCCAGAGTGGCCTTGCCCAGGCAGCTGTCATATCCTACAGAGCCTGCTATGACCAGACTGGGTATATCAGAATCTCTGGTGCTCTTTCTGTGCCTGATGAGATGACAGGAAGGTGACTCTCTCGGCCAGGAGTGGACTTGGTACTCAGGTCTAGAAAACGCCTGTCTGCCCTGGTAGAAGCTGACTTCCTACTTCTACTGGAGGACAGTGCCTTGTGTAGCTGAAAGTCAGCCAGCATTGTCTGCTGGTTTCTTGATACCTTGCCCCCATCCCAATTTTATCTTTGTTCCTTAGTCCACTTCAGAAATCGGGGGTAACGATGGTAGCTTTCTGAAGGTTCTCTAGATTGTTTTACTAGTGAAACACTGTATCATATGAAACAACTTTATTTCCAAAGCCCTCTGCCTGTTGTAATAGTTTCCTACTGCTCTTATATTCTAAGTTTTCTGTGGCTGTTGTAACAAATTTACCAACAGTAGGAATGTATTCTTCCACAGTTCTAGAGGCCACAAGTCCAAAATGGGTACCACTGGGCTGACGTGAAGGTGTGGGCAGGGCTGTGACCTCTCTGAAGGCTCCAGAAGGATCTCTCCTGCCTCTTCCAGCTTCCGTGACCTCGGGTATCCTTTGGCTTGTGGCTGCATCATTCTGACCTCTGTGTCTGTGTTCACATGACCTTCTTCCTAAGTGTATCAAACCTCTCTCTGCTTTCCTTTTCTAAGGACACATGTGATGGCACTCAGGGCATATCCGGATAACCCAGGGTCATCTCCCCATCTCAGGTCCTTAACTTAATCACAGCTGCCAAGATTCTTTTTCCAAAACAAGGTAATATTTGCAGGTTCCAGGGATGAGGACCTGATATCTTTGAGGGCCAGTCTTCAGGCTGCTACATGAGGTACTGAATCATTGGCTGTGGTGATTTACAACAATATATATTTATTCTCTCACGGCTCTAGAGGTCAGAAGCCCGTAGTCTTGAGACCAAGGTGTGGGCAGGGCTGGGGCAGGTTCTTTCTTCTGGAGACTCCAGAAGAAAATCAGTTACAGGCCTCTTCCAGCTTCTAGAAGCTGCCATTGTCCCCTGGCTCATGGCCGCACCACTCTAATCTCTGCCTCCAGGGTCACATTGACACCCTGTCTTCCTCTTACCAAGGGATGCCATTTAGAGCCCAATCCCCACCCCCCTCCCCATCTCAAGGTCAATAATCACATCTGCAAAGTTGCTTCAGCCATACAAGGGGACACATTTACAACCTTGTGGGTAGTTTTTCAACTGACCACACAGGCCCCTCCCCTCTTGCAGATGACAACCCTGCTCCAGGAGAAACCACCATCTCCAGTTCTGATGGTGCAGCAGGTAAAGAATCCGCCTGCAATGCAGAAGACATGGGAGATGCAGATTTGATCCCCGAGTGGGGAAGATCCCCTGGAAGAGGGCATGGCAACCCTCTCCAGTATTCTTGACTGGGAAATCCCATGGATGGAGGAGCCTGGTGGCTACAGTCTATGGGGTCGCAGAGTCAAACTGACTGAGCAACTAAGCACAACAGCATAGCCAATTCTGTGTTGTCTTCTCTACTTGTCTGCATCCACCTTGGTATGCATCCCTGAACAGCGGGTTCCTGAGTCTGCCTGCTTTGAGCTTTGTGCAGAGTGAACTGCATGTAGGTCTGCTTTGCAACTTGCTTTCTTTGCTCAACATGTTGATAGCTTACAGTGAATGATGTGGGATTTGTGATCTCGGAAGATTTAGCCTCCCTGGACCAGGGACCAGGCTTGATCACTCAAGAGCTTTTGTGTAGCAGAAAAGAGCTTTTGTGTCCTTTTATTAAATGGACAGAAAGCTTCCGCCCAGGGGCTCCGCATGCTAAGTGGCCCGGAGCTAGCGGGCAGGCTTCAGGGAGGGGCCTGACTTGGCCCCAGCGGCCGCCATGGCGGAGAGCGGCCCCATGGGGGGCGCAGCGTTGGAGGCCCCGGCCAACGGACTGGGGCATAGCGGCCCAGGGCCCGGGGTGTCTACTTTCAAGCCCCCCTGGGGCTGCAGACGAGGGCTGCCACGAGGGCCCAGTGAGGCGCCAAGGTAAGGTCACGGTCAAGTAGGACCGCAAGGAGCTACAGAAGCACCTCAACCTGGAGGAGTGGATCCTAGAGCAGCTCACTCGCCTCTACGACTGCCAGGAGAGGAGATCCTGGAGCTGGAAATTGATGTGGATGAACTGGACACAGAAGGTGATGATACCCAGGCTGCCAGGATCAAGGAGCAACTGGTTGACTGTTACAAACCCACTGAGGCCTTCATCTGTGGCCTGTTGGACAAGATCCAGGGCATGCAGAAGCTGAGCACACCCCAGAAGAAGTAAAGGTCCTCGACCCAGCTGAACGGTGGCTCCACAGGATAATTGCTGCCCCCGGACTTCATAGCAACAGCAATATCAGGGGTCCCTGCGGCCAGGCCCGGTGCCACGAGCAGGGCTCCCTGTGGCCCTGCCCCAGGGTCCTCTTCCCTGCGCCCTCAGTTTTCCATTTTTGGGGTTTTTTATTATTATTAAACTGACGGGACTTTTTGTGTTTTTATATTGACTGCAGCGTGGGCCCTTTAATAAAGCTAGGATGTGCCTTTGGTGCCAAAAAAAGGAAAGAGAAAGCTTCTGACAGAGACTTCAGAAGGGGGCCCCCACCCACATCTTTATCAAGGCCTTATATACTTTAACCAGATCCACTCCCACAACATACACCTTAAATTAACAAGATTAGAATTAACAATAGAAAGGTCTTACCAGACCCACTCCCACAACATACTTCTTAAGATAACAAGATTAGTCAGAAGGTTCTTGTTAAGGAGAAACATGTCCACAAGCAAGACACTTTGTTATATTGACTGATACAAAGCAATATAGGGAAAAAAAAAAAGGTGGTCCTTTTCTCCTCCTTGAGAGCCCCAGACCCCTTCCTATTTCTCAAGGGCTCCAGACCCCTTTCTCCTCCTTGGGGACCCCAGACTTCTTATCAACCTGCCTAGGAATTGACTCTCTTCATTTGATGTTCATCCATGTGGACATAAGGGGCTCTAGTGTTCGCTTCTTGCCTCTCTGGTGCTGCGTATCTGTCCATTGAAAGGTAGATGGAGATGCAGTGCAACTCTTTTCCATGGGTAGCTAAATTCCCTGGCCTTGCTCAGTACTTTTTATCTTTTAAAAGAAACTCTTTAATAACCCCACAGTAGACAGACAGCTCACTGGATGCCCAGCCCCCAGTGGAGACACACTTGGTCACAGGGACACTGACAGCATTCCAAAAGCATTCTGAGAAGTGGGGCCTACGCTGTTAAAATGTTAGAGGGTGTTTTCCCTCTTACAAATAGAAAGCTGGGTTTTAATACAGAACAGATTAGTGCCTCTTGGGGGGGCTTTGTGTCCTGGGGGGGCCCTGTGTCCCTACAGGAGCTTCTCCGTGTCCTGAAGGGGGCTCTGTGCCTTGGGTCATCTGTGTCACCTGCGTGTCTGTGGGTAGCTCCGGGTCCTGGGCTGGGGGGCAGTCTGCGTCCCTGTGGCGGGGGTCTCTCTATGGGGAGGTGGAGGGTGGGGTGGGAGAGTCTAGACATTCATTTACACTTGACTCTTGAACAACACAGGGGTTAGGGACGACCGCCTTTCACACAGTAAAAACATCTGCGTCTAATTTACAGTCTTCCCTCTTATCTATGATATCTATGGTTCTGCAGCTGCAGATCTAACCAACCAGGGTCGTGTGGTAGGCCGGAGACGTATACTCTTGAAAAAAAAAATCCGCGTGTTAAGTGGCCCCGCATTGTTCAAGGGTCATTTGTGCTTCCATTTCCTCACTTCCACCCATTTTGCTCTTTTCGCGAACATTTTACTAGCACACCTGTTAAAAACTCCACAAAGCATTGTTATTTATACTGAGATACTTATCCTTTTATCAATTAAAAATAAGAAAATCTCTTACTTTAATTTGCATGATTTCCGGGGGGACAGGCTTGAGTTAGTGTGAGAGTCTGGGTCCTGCCTGCTCCTGAGGTTTGAGGGGAAAGGCTAGGGTACCCAGTCAGGTGGTTCCCGCCCTCAGCCCCGTGCTCCAGGGATGCGACCCCGCCTCTCAGGTCAGGCCCCGCCCCCAAGCCGAGTCGACCCTCCCTCTTCGGACGCGGCCCCGCCCCCCCGTAGACGTGACGCTCTCGGCGTTCCCTCCCCGCCCGGCAGGCCGCGGGTGGATTGCTCGGCGCTCCGCGGTTCCCTGGCTGCGCGCGCAGGCGGTGGGCCTTTCGCTTCCGGCCGCGGCAGCGTCGGCGCTGGCCGGACGGATCCCAGCGGTCGACCTCCCGGAGCGGCATGCGGCGCTGAGGCGCGGTGGATCCCGCGGCGCCATGAACCTCCTGCCCTGCAACCCGCACGGCAACGGGCTGCTCTACGCCGGCTTCAACCAGGACCATGGTGAGGAGAGCCCTTCACTGGCCCCGGCCCCCCCCGCCGCCGCTTCCCCTCCGAGCGGGGTCCCGCCCTCAGCCCCGCGGTGGCGTCCTCACCGGGTTCAGGCCTCTTCTGCCCGCAGCGTTCTCTCCCCTGCCCCTGAAGCCGCCCTCCTTCCCCAGGCCTTTCCTTTCCCCCCGGCCCAGGCCGCTTCCCCGCCGCCCTGACCCCCCACCCCCATCCAGGTCGGACAGTGATGGGTTTTTCCGGGGCGGCGTCGGTTCTTTCTTGTCGGTTTAGGGTCCCCAGCGGCCAGGATGGGGTCGCATCGAGGTGGGAATGCCCCTGCAGGCCCAGGACCTCGTCTGCGAAGGTCCTCACCGTTTCTGCTGATTGTCGTAGAATATGCCGCCGGACTCATACTTTTTTTCTTTTGTTGGGTGGCAACCGGACTCTTCAGCCCGGCTTTTGGGGGAGATGGCCTTTTTCGCCTTTCTGAAATCTTGCGTGATGCGGGACTGCGCCCCACTCTAGCCCAGGGAGGGGGACCCGCGTCGGTTCTGAGGGTTCGCTTTGGAAGCCAGTTTGAAGAGGATCCAGAAGCAGGAACTGCAGGATCTGTGTCTGTGGAGCCAGTTTGGGCTAGAGTTACTTAGGCCGGGCAGGGGTCGCCCAGCTGTGTCAGCGCGTGAGCGCGTGGGGTGGTGGCTCCAAGGTTCTGACTGTAGGGCCCCGGGAGAGTAAAGTGTGTTCTGGGAACCGAGGCTAGGCCGGGATTTCCTTCAGGGAGGAGCCCTTAAGGGCGGGAAGAGTTCTTGGAGGGGTGGAGTTGGACGAGGGGGAAAATGTGGGATGCGGGCGGCTGGGCTGGGGCCCGCAGGGGTTGTGGGGTCCGCTTTGGGGGCCAGAAGTTGGGGATCGAGCAGTGAGTGTGTGGCTGAACGCTTTGGATTTTTATTTCCAGAGGAGGGCCAGTAGGTTTCTTAAAAGGTTCTGATAGTTGAAAACTCATTAAGGAGTTTAGCAACTTCTTAAGAAATGTGCTTTCAATGGAAAGAAGTGACTGATTAATATTAAGGGCAGGGAGAGGCAGTCCTAAAAAACAAACACGGAAACACAAAGCTTACTGACTCTGTGGCCTTTAAATCCAAGATCTATACCCACACATCTGAGCGACTAAGCACACATACCTACCTGTCTCAGGGCCAGATGAGGAATCCTTGTAGTAGGTTTTGGTATAATAATTGAGGCTCACAATAAAGTTAATTATTTTAGAAACCAGTGAAGTTTATAATGTTTTTATAAAGGTTTCATCAAAGATTATTTAGAAGATACAGCTCTGGCTTTTAAGTGGATATATTTCAGTTTTCTGAAAAACACACTCTCACTTTTGTAAAACCACCTCATTTGGTTGTAATAATTAAAAGGAAAACTTACAGTGTTGCTGGAAAGCAAGTGCATTTATACTTAACCTTCTGCTTACCCTTAGCTTAATTCCCTATAATGTAAATGTATGCCAGGTTGTGGAGTTCATTACATTTTGTATTTATATTGACTTTTAATTTTTACTCAGCATTTTTAGTACTCTCATTGAAACTTTAGCTTTAGAAACCTTTGCTCATAACTTTAAATTGTTCAAACTTTTGACTTATCTTCTCCCAAAGATAAGTTGTATTACAGTTTCGAGATTTTGAATTGTTGATATGTGTGCATTTCTATAATCTGGCTGCTGTTTTTCTTTCTCTTCCTGTGGGAAACAGAAGGTTTGAGTGGATACACTTCTGTAGACTAGATTGTCTTGCTGGGACCTAGTCTGAGGCCACAGACTGATTTCGCTGGCTCACTTGGCTGTGGATCTGGAGTGTAGGTGAAGAACACTTGTGTATGGCGTGCACGTGGCTTGTGTGTAGAAGAATGCCCTTCAGTGATTCTGATGCCCTGTTGCCAATCGGCTTTCTCTGCACTGTGCTTGATCACTCGCTGTTGGCTTGAGGACTTCTCTGGGGAAAAGTTTCATTAAGATAGCGAGGACGGGAAGGTTCATGCCAACTGTTGTGTGATTACCAACTAAAATCAGCTAATTTATTTCTCCCACCCCACAAAATAGCAAAGATAATGCCTAGTCTTCTTAGAGAGTGGTTTCCAGTCTTGTGTTTGTAGGACTTTTTTTCTAGCTTTTTACTGAAGTGCATTACTCTTACAGAAAAGTGCATGTATCCTAAGTATTCAGCTTGGTGAATTTTCCAAACTGAACACACCTTCCACAGCACCCAGGTTAAGAAACCAAATACCTTGGCACCCTGTGCTCCTTCAGGCCACTCGCCCAGTCTGACTACTAGCGACATAGATTAGTTTTGCCTGTCTGTACTGTATTTTGTTTCTGGCTTTTTTATTCAGTGTCGTGCTTGCAAGAGCTTTTTTCCCGTACTGTTGAGTATAATTGTAGGCCATCCTCATTGGTGCACTATTTCTTTGTGTGACTACATCACAGTTGGTTTGTCCGTTCAACCTTTGGTAGGCATTTGGGTAGGTTCCCAGTTTGGGGCCATTTTGAGCATGCGGGTGCTGCTGTGACCGTTCTGTTACCTGTCTTAGTGAATGTGTGTTGTCATTTTTACAAGGTTTGTATACCTAGGAGTAGAATCGACAGTGGCCGTCATGCAGTTTTCCGCAGTGGTTGTCCTGGCTTGCCCTCCATTCCCATGCCTCTCTCCTCACTCATTTTGGCCTTTTTGGCCATTTTGGTGGATGTTTAGTAGATCTCATTGTGGTGTATATGTGAGATTGTATTTGCATTTCCCTGATTCTGTAGGTTTATTAAGCATTTGGGTATTCTCTTTTGTGAAGCGTCCAGATCTTTTGCTCATTTTTCTATTGGGTTGTTTGCCTTTTTCTTAATGGATTTATAGGGATTGTTTGTGTATTTTATACAAGTCTTGTCAGAAATATGGGTGTTCTGGCGAAGACAAGTAAGATTGGTGTAGGCTTAAAACTTGTGGAAGGTGTAATAGTTGAGAAACAAAAGGAAGACTTTCGACTTTTGTATTATTTCCATATTTTCCAGAAAGCCAAGCTCTGATTCTTCTGTCCAGATTACATGATTCCAGTAACACAAAGAGGGAGTTACAGCCCAGAATAAGAGATAATAAGTAACATTGCACTTTTGAGTGAGTGTCAGACTCCAGGCCCAGATAAAGTTCATTTCAGAGCCTGAGAGTTGATTACAGAACAGATTCCAACTTCTGGGAAAGCTGTTAAGGTCTGTAGTTTTCTGCCTCACTTGGACAAAAAATAGAAGCATGCTTTTCACATTGTGGGGATGGAGTGGTTGATAGGATAGAATAATGTCATTCCAGTGCTGGAACACGGATCGAAACCAGAAGAGACTCTGAGGGTGGCTTTGGCTTTCAGGTCAGTGATGTGTTGTGCTGAGGGTCCAGCCACTGCAGCTTGTCTTGGGAAAAGAAATGGAAAGTTTGGTGTGTGTTTCTGGTCACAAGTTTCATATGAGCCAGCAGTCGAACTTGGTGGTGTTGACAGAGGTTAATGTGGTCTTGATTACACTTAGGCAGGTGAAGTCCAGGTCCCAGGGTCATCGTAAAACTTGAGTGCTTCCTCACAGCATTTTCAGCTGGACCGTTAACAGTCTGGTGTGTGACTCGTGGATGGTGACTGAGATGGGTTTAGGGAGTTAGGATTAGTTCCAGGTGGGAGTGAGGTCATGGAGACCTCAAGCTGCCTTCTAACTAAAAGACCGTCCATGCTAGCGCTTCCACCCCTTCTCCAACTGGATGTGTCCCTGCCTGCTGAGGTGGCCTGCTTTGTGGCTGTCCTCTTGGACTCTCTTGTGTGTTGTTGCCTCTCTAGGGCTTAGGGCCTGATACAGCCCTGGAGAGGTGTGTTGGGAACAGGGAGGCCAGTGGTGGGCATTAGAGGCTGGAGTTTAGGGACATGTGGGGTGGCAGAGTGGCTGGTTCGGTAGCTGGTGAGCCCCTCTTGCAGGAGCTAAGTGTTGGAGCAGAGAGCCTGGTCCATGGGATGCCAGAAGGGCCCTGCGGAGGTAAGTGGAGTAACGTGCAAACCCTCTGATAGCAGTCCATGAGGCAGGTCATCGTGACACATGCAGACCACATCCGTGTGGCCTGAGCATCCACGCGAGTTCCTCAGAGAGGCCACTGTCTCTGGACCCCTTGCATGTGCTGCTCCAGGCCTGGGGTCTTCAGCTGAGACCCCAGTGAGGTGATTAATTTGTCTCTCTCACACTTTAGGATGCTTTGCGTGTGGGATGGAAAATGGATTCCGAGTCTATAACACCGATCCACTGAAGGAGAAAGAGAAGCAAGGTAAGAGTAACACATTTCTCGCTTTCTACCCATTTCCAGTCCTCAGAATCTAGGTACTGTCTTTCACATCGGAGCGGAGTGGGCTGTGAGAGGTTGTTGTTCATGGCCCTGTCAGCCTGGATGCAGCTCTGCTCTTCCTCGTGCTGAGCTTTTGTGAGTGCTGGGCTCTGTGGACTGGGTGCAGTATGATCAGTGGGTACTGGTGACTGGTGAATCCAGCACCTGCTGGCCCTGCTGAGAGTCAGGTGTGGTTGTGCTGGCCTCTTCGTGCTTCCTGTCCAACGTGAAGCGGTAGGGAGCTGAAGTGAGGGCTTTAGATACAGCAGGTAGGACTTAGACTCTTAAAATAACTCTTTCTTCAAAAAATACTATTGTGGCAATAAATTATAGTTGCTTTCTTTTTTTCTTATTTCAGTGTCTTTTTTTTTTTTTTTTAATTTCAGTGTCTTAAATTATGTTTTCATGGAATACAAGTTTTCACGGAATACAAGTTTTCACAAGCTGAAATCAGGAATTCTTTTGGTAAAATAAAATAATGGTGGTCCTTTTCCCATTTGTCAGGGAAAATGTGTAATTTAACGGGTAGAATTTTCCCATTTGCTTCTTTCCTACGTATTTTTCTTAAGTTTTTAAGTGACTCCTGGTCCTTACCTGCCAACAGATTAACAAATCTCAGATAAACCATAAACAGCGAGAAACCTCCTTTTTCTTCCTGCAGTTATGGTTTTGGTTTTTATTCAGTGTGCAAGTTATATTTTCTGATGCAAGAACTGTTTCTCATCTTTAAAAGGACGTCACTGCATTCTTATGCTCCCCTATCAGCCCCCTTCTGTTTTGACAACTAATAGTCTACATCAGAGATTTTCAGAATTTTATTTTTTTTCAGCAGTGAAACCTCTTTGTCAAGTAAAATCTTCTATACAACCCTGGTATGTAAAACAGCAAGTGATACTTTATTTCTAGGAGTTTATTTTGTAAGCTGAAGTCTGTTCAGTTCAGTCGCTCAGTCATCCCGACTGCAGCACGCCAGGCTTCTGTGTCCATTACCAATTCCAGAGCTTACTCAGACTCATGTCCATTGAGTCGGTGATGCTGAGGTCTGTAATTTTTATTTATTAGAGAAAGACCAGGGTAGCCAGGTGGTAAAAGGCTCAGACTCTGGACCCACACTGTTTAGATCCCAGTCCTGCTCTTCTCCATATCAGGTGGCTGTGTGATATGGGACTGGAGTACCCTTGGGTAGGTTACTCACCTTCTCTTGGCCTCAGTTGCTTTTTGTGTAAAAGTGAAAATGTTAACTGCCTACCTCCTAAGTTTCTTGTAAAGATGGATGAATTAGGATGAGGGAGACACATGGGCTAGTGGCAGTACACACACTGAAAGTGCTTTGTAAGCTTATTCGCTCGTCATTGGTCCAGCAGTGTTACCTTTAAAGAGTGGGTCTTTGGAATTAATGAGGGTTATAGGTGATGGTGGGAGTCTCCTCTCGGTCTTCTATGCTTCTGACTTCTATTTAATTTGGTTAGGTTGCATCATAAATTAAGACAGCTCTGTTTTATACAGAAAAATAGTTCCAAAGTATTTTGAAACAGCTTGCCTTGCGAATTTCCAGATGCTTTTTACCTAAATTGACCTAGGAACTTAGGAACTAGACTTCAGTGTCAAAGTTGAATCATTAGCGGCATATTAAAAGTTGCTTCCTAAGTAATGAAATGTTTACAGTGAATCTAGGATTTCTTATAACAGTAAGTTAAAACAAGAAGTATCTCAGCCCTCAGGAAGGCTTGCTATGGTCATGTCGCAGCGCTGTGTCTGTTCCCCGTCCCTGCTCAGCTGCAGTGTGTCTGGGTCAGACTGTCTCTGAGCTTCGCTTGTGGTGAATTTTGCACTTGCCGGGGATCCAGCAGGGCCATGTGGTGCTTACTGATGGCATCTTTAAGGCCTCCACCTACACGCGCCTGCAGGCTGGTCCGCTGCTTTATTTCTGGCAGCGAACTCAAAACAGGCAGAAGACTTGACCTTGTTCCTATTTTATCGTCGAGATTTGCTTTCCTGTATGAGAAAGGAAGTGTGCCTGCATTGGAGGGTCATTCCCAGATCTGGGCTTTCAGGTTTGTCTGCGCTGTGACCGTGGCTCTGCCTAGGGGGACTGCACGACAGGCTGAGATCCGCCGGCATCTTGCAGTCACACCCACTGCTGGATGGAGCTGGCAGTGCCAGGAAGCTGTCTTGGGCATCCTGGGTCCCCTGCACAGAGCCGAGTGGCTCCCTCAGGAGGAGTGGGAGCCCTGGGAGAACAGCCTGTGTGGCGTTCTCACTAGGGTGCTGCAGGGCCAGAGTGTAGACTCTGATTCACGTACATCACACACACGTCCAAGCATATCCTGGCAAGAAGGTTCAAGTCATAGTTTGAATAAAGATGTGTCAGGAGTAATACATTTGGATAAAATTATATCTAAGTGGTTATAAAAATAAAAGGAATACTAAAAACGTTAACTCCAGTCTTCATTTAGAAACACAACCCTCCCACATTCCAAAGGTGACTAGAACTTCTGTAGCCCACGCTCAGTGAACTTGCAAGGTCCTTAAGACCCTTGTCTTCGGCGCTGCCTGACTCCTCTTACACACCGCCAGCGCTCACACGTGTAACGTGGGCAGCCGTGTGTGGGGAGCAGAGGGCACACGGAGGCCTGGATGGGATGACTCGTGACAGACGGGACAGCAGCTGAGGCCACTTGTTTCTGAGCCCACTAAGCGCTGCACTGGGGCCGGAGGATGCAGTGATGAGTAATGTGGGCAGGGTCCTTGGTGAGGCCACCCAGTGACTGGAAATAACAGGTGACCTGTCTGCACACGGTCCATGCTGCTGCCCAGTTCAGCACCTGCCTGGCCTGACAGTCTTTCAGGGTCTTACCCGTGGCCCCTCATCCTCCAATTTCAGAGCAGGTCGTGTGGGCTCCATGCCCTGTGTGGTCAGTCAGTCCAGCACGTGGTGAGTGACGGAACGAGAAAGAAGTGGGAAGCATGTGAGGTGGAGGGGGCTGAGCTCATTGTGGGTGTAGCGGGAATGGGGTTGTGTCCAAGTTTGCGATGGCTCTGGGGAGGGTGTGGAAAGGCACATTCCTAGCCTTGATGGTACAAGTTTAAATTGGTAGAACCTTTTTTGTAGGAAAATTTGACAGACGGTTCATTTTTTATATTTGCGCACACACATACGCATACTCTGATTCAACAATCACACTTAAAGGATTTTATCTGAAGGAAAAAATTGGGGAAAAGACAGTAGATGCTGTGGTACATGTGACGTGAGGGTACAGCTGTGATGCACTGTAAGAGCTAATGAGTTGGAAAATAGTATGATGGTGCCGTTGGTTTGAGTTCAGTAGTACACACATGATCTCCTTCACAGCTGTTCCCACATTACGCTTTTCTGTGTTGTTTTATTTTTATAGTGATAATATGTGATTTGTAGGATGTGAAATAATTAAGCTATTTCTATTAAAAGAAAACACCTGGGAAATAGGAAAGAAGCACCTGAGGGTTGCAGGGCAGATGCCGTGTGAAGAGGCTGGAGGCTAGTGTCACTCTGGAGGGCTGAGTTCTGCCCCATCATCAGTGGAGTGGAGGTTAAGCCAACACTCAGGATGTCCCTCTCCCCCATTTTCTTTCAGTTTCTGTGTGTGTGTGTGTGTGTGTGTGTGTGTGTGTTTATTTTGGCCAAGCTGCTTGTGGGATCTTAGGTCCCAGCCAGGGATTGAACCCAAGGCCTTGGCAGTTGAGAGCTCGGAGTCCTAACCACTGAACCACCAGGGAATCCCTCCAGTTTATCATTTTTTGAGGCAGATCCTCTTGGAAGAGTGGGACATGTCAGGTATTGATTTGTGCCTGAAACTTTCATTGGTCAAAGTTTCCTGGGAGCCTGTCTTGTGTTCTCCATCTCTCTGTAATTTTAGTCTGCTGCACAGCCAGCCACTGGGCCTGGCTGCTTTTAGAGACATGGGTGCGTCTCTGCTTTTTCCGCCAATTGGTGACCCCTGTGGATCTTTCAGGACCAGCCCTTGGGGCCTGGGGTTCGGGGGCTCTAGTGGCAACCTTGGGCTTCCTTTCAGGAGGACCCCCTCCTCTCCAGCTACTTGTGGGCTGTGACCCTTGGTTTGGGGGAGCTAAAAGTCCTCAGATTCTCCTGGAGTTAGGAGTCTTGCCCTTAATTGCTTCTGCTCTTCCCAGGAAAGCCTCTTGTTTCTCTTTCCCCACCTCACTGGTTAATGCTGAAGAATCTGCTCTTCTTCTCTCTTTCCAAAGTTAAATCCCAGAGACCATGACTGTTTCCAGTTGTTAAAACTGCTTCTCTGTCTTAGTCCTTAACCCTTAACATCTTTGTAATCTTGACATTGATTTTTAAAAAAAGCATCAAAATATTAGCCATAAATTAGGCATCCAGGTAATTAATACAAAATAATTCTGATTTCATGTAACACTGTTTTTGTTGTTGTTAGAAAGAGGCTTAGAGGGACCTTCCTGGTGGCCCAGTGACTGAGACTCCATGCTCCCAATGCAGGGGGCCTGGGTTCAATCCCTGGTTAGGAAACTAGATCCACACCTAAGACCTGGTGCAGATAAATAAATAAAAGTAAATAATTATTAAAAAAAAAAAAGAAAAGAAAGAGGCTTAGAGAAAAGTCACAACCTCTATCATTTAAGTTAAAATAAAAAAAAAAACACCTTTGAAACAGAATGTAATTTCCTTTTAACAGAAATTTTTGGTGATTTCTTCGTGTGAAGTACATCAGTTTTTGTTTTTTTCCAATTGGTTCACTGTGCCCAGGTCACATTTCTGAGGCTGTTGTGCCTCCTGGCATTTCTTTATTCTCCCATTAGCTTGGTCAGATCTTGCAAGTGACTCACTGCTTTTAGAACTTGAGAAGACTTACGACTGACAAATCCAACATTAATAAGTTTGAAGTCTCAGTGCTCACGTAGTGTTGTTGATATTAGTCTTAAAACATTCTCCCTTGGTTGGATAGTATTTTAAAAATGTATTAGTTACCCCTTGGCATCATTTACAGGTTTCTCCTGATATATTTGATTCTAGAACTTAGAAACTGCACTGAGGAAATAATTGCATTCCTAACAGACCCCCAGAACTCTTCATCTTGCAGAACTCTGTCCCCATTAGATACTGACTGCCCACCCCCAGCCACCATCATCCTACTTCCTATCTTCATGAATTTGTCTAGTCTAGGGACCTCATATAAGTAGACTCATGCAGTATTTGTCCTTTTGTGACTGGCTTATTTCATTTAACATATATTTGTCCTTTTGTGACTGGCTTATTTCATTTAACATAATATTGCATACACATAGAGGTTGCTTCTACCTCTTGGGTGTTGTGAATAATGCTTCTGTAAACATGCATGTGAAAATGTTTCTTTGCAACCTTGATTTCAGTTCTTTTGAATATATACCAACACGAGGGATTGCTGGAGCCTGTGGTAGTCTGTTTTTAGTTTTTTGAGGAACGACCATACAGTCTCCTGTAGCACCTGCACCAGCAGTGAGTAAGAGTTCCTATTTCTTCACATCCTTGCCAACATTTGTTATTTTCTGTTTTGTTTTGTTTTGATGGTGGCCTCATTAATGATTGTGGCGACATACGAGTGATATCGTAGGATACTTGTCTTTGTCTTTGACTTCCTTGCCTTGGTATGATAATCTCTGGGTTCATCCATGTTGCTACAAATGGCATTATTTTGTTCTTTTTAATGGCTGAGTAATATTCCACTGTGTGTGTCTATCATGTCTTCTTTATACATCTGTGTGTTGGTGAGCAGTTAGGTTGCTTCCGTGTCTCAGCTATTGTAAACAGTGCTGCTGTGAGCATTGGGGTGCGTGTATCTTTTCAAGTTAGAATTTTCTCTGGTTATATGCCCAGGAGTGGGATTGCAAGTTAATGTGGTGACTCTTATCTTTAGTTTTTAAAGGAACCTTCATACTGTTCTCCATAGTGGCCATACCAGTTGGTATTCCCACTCATAGTATAGGAGAGTTCCCTTTTCTCCACACCCTCTCTGGCATGTAAAAAAATAATCCTTATTTGGTCTTAGTTGCAGCACCCAGGATCTTGCATATTGGCACAGGCTGTTTGTTGCGGCATGCAGGCTTCTGAAGTTGCGGAGGTTAGTTGCTCCACAGCATATGGGATTTTAGTTCCCCATCAGGGATCAAACCCACGTCCTCTGCCTTGGGAGGTGGGTTCTTAACCACTGGACCACCAGGGAAGTCCCTCCAGCATTTAATATTTGTGGACTCTTTGATGATGGCCATTCTGACTGGTGTGAGGTGGTGCCTCAGTGTAGTTTTTGATTTGCATTTCTCTAATAACTGGCAATATTGAGCATCTTTTCATGTGCTTGTTGGCCATTAGTATGTCTTCTTTGGAGAAATATCTCTTTAGGTCTTCTGCCCATCTTTTGTTTGGGTTGTTTGTTTTTGTTATTATTGATTTTATGAGTTGTTTGTATATTTTGGAAATTAATCCCTTCTTGGTAGCATTGTTTGCATATGTTTTCTTCCAGAATGTAAGTTGTCTTTTTGTTTTGTTTATATGGTTTCCTTTGCTGTACAAAAGCTTTTAAATTTAATTAGGTCCCATTTGTTTAGTTTTGTTTTTATTTCCATTACTTCAGGAGATGGATCCAAAAAAGTATGGTTGTGATTTATGTCAGAAAGTGTTCTGCCTATGTTTTCTTCTAGGAGTTTTATAGTATCTCATCTTACATTTAGGTGTTTGTTTCTTCTTTTGGTTTGGTTTTTGCAGGTTTTTTTGGCCATGCTATACAGCAAGTGGGGTCTTAGTTCCTCAACCAGGGATTGAGCCCATGCCCCCTGCAGTGGAAGTGTGGAGTCTTAACCACTGGGCCACCAGGAAAGTCCTACATTGAGATTTCTAAGCCATTTTGAGTTTTTTTTTTATTTTTGTATATGGTTTTAGAGAGTGTTCTGATTTCCTCCTTTTACTTGTTGTTCAGTCATGTAGTGGTATCCAACTCTTTGTAACCCCATGAACTGTAGCCCGCCAGGCTCCTCATCCATGTGATTTTCCAGGCAGAAATACTGAGTGAGTTGCCGTTTCCTTTTCCAGGAGATCTCCCTGACCCAGGGGTTGAACCCGAGTCTCCTGCATTGGCAGGTGGGTTCTTTACTGCTGAGCCACCAGGGAAGCCCTCTTATATGTGGTGGTCCAGTTTTCCCAGCACTATTTATTGAAGAGACTGTCTTTTCTCCATTGTATTTTCTTGCCTGCTTTGTCATCTGCCTGCCAGAGCAGGAGATGTAGGAGACCTGAGTTCGATCCATGGGTCAGGAAGATCCCCTGGAGTAGGAAATGGCAACCCACTCCAGTATTCTTGCCTAGAAAATTCCGTAAGGTTGCAAAGAGTCAAACACGACTGGGCAGCTGAGCACACCGCACATCTTCCTGTACCTGGTGAGCGCCGGGGAACCAGGTGAGGCCCCTGGTGGTGGAGGCGTGTCCTGGCCTGGGGGGTGGAGGATCCCTGGGCTGTGATGGGTCTGAGGCCACATACCAGCAGGGAGCGGTTTAAGGACTGAAGCGTCCTTTGAGTTTGGGCTGTGGCCACATTCTGTTAGAGCCAGAATTGCTTGAGGTGGCTTGTGTGTCATAGGACAGTAAATTGTTTATAAGGAGAGCTGTGTTCCTTGTGGATAGTATTAAGTACAGAGTCCTAGGGTTTCTACTAGGCCTTGAGTTTGAAACTTCTCAAGTGAGCCTGTGGACTTTGGGTCCATCTTGTGTGCCTCCGACTAGACAGGTAGGAGTCAGTTCTTAGGTTAACTTCTGATTTTCAAAGGTTTGGGTTCCTTGCTTGCCCTCTGCTGTACCCTCACTATCCCAGGGCCTGGGACAGACCAGAGTGAGGGCTGAGGGGCCAGGGTAGGGGCGCCCAGCTGTGACGTGAACCGTTCAGAGAGCAGTGTGCGCCTCTGACTCCCCGCACTCCTCGTGGGGGTTCTGTTGTTCCCCTGAGTATTGGGCTTCCTTCTGTCATGGAGCACACCTGAAAATCTGCTGATATACTCCCCTTCACATAATTTGTGAACATTTGTGAACATTTTGGACTTCCAGAGGAAGAAGTGTTTAAAAATGGTGAAAAGGAATTCCAGCTTTTGCATCAGACCATATGAGATGCTTTCTCAGATCTTACATACTTTGCTGCACTTTAAATTATGAATTCAGATATTTCATACATTTTGCTATATTGGCTTCTTAGGTGATCAGTGTTTATACATGAAAATACAGTTCTTGATGCTGAGAGGTTTGAAGCTAATTATTTTCCTAGCTGGTCACTATTTTCATTTCTGATCATAGATACAGATTGCTGATTAAAAATCAAATGCTGACTGTTTTTACCTTTTTTTTTTTTTAATGTAAAATATACATACTGACTTCTTTTTATCATTTCAGAATTTCTAGAAGGAGGAGTTGGCCATATTGAAATGTTGTTTCGCTGCAACTATTTAGCTTTAGTTGGTGGTGGGAAAAAGCCAAAATACCCTCCGAACAAAGGTAGGTAAAATAATCCTGCATTTGATAATGCATCTCACATGTAGTCCCATCTTGAACTTTATAGAGTATCTTTGTGTCTCTGGCCACACTGGATCTCCCCTGGTGGCCCTGTGACTCCTGAAGGGACAGAAGCATGCAGAAAGAGTGCTGTGCCCTCTGCTGTTCCCAGAAGAAACATGTGACCAGAGTCACTTTTCCCTGTGGAGAGAGAGCACCTGCTTTTCACTCAGGTTGACTGGATGGGGGCCTCCACCCACATTTTGTCCTGGGTGTTCTTCTGCGATGGGTGTTCTGTGCTGTGAGTTTCGTTGAAAGCCAGGTGTGGGGAGGCGACTACTTCTGCAGAGAGCCATGAACTCATGGAAACGCATAGAACCGAGAACAGCTGGGCTCTGGGTTGAAGAATGTTGTTCCTGCTGTGTATGTGTGAACCTGTGTTCAAAGAGACGGCAATGTAAAGGGTGTGGCTCTTTGAAAGTAAGGGAGAAACACAAACTTTACTAGTTCAGCTGACTGTCACGTGTCTGTAAATGTAGGTGTCGTTTGGGGCACAAGGAAGAAACCCAGTGAAGGAGGGTAGAGCAGGGGAAGAGGGGCAGGTGGACAGGGAGAAGGTGGGGGCAGACCCCAGGGCTTCAGATGCCAGGTGAGGGTGTGGTTGGGAAAGCAGTGCCAGCAGTTCTCAGGAACAGTCTCAGGACGCAGTTAAGAATAAGCTCAGCAGACGCGGCAGTTGGAAGAAAAGAAAGGGGAGCTGTGTTCACAGAAGAGGCAAGAGAGGAAAGTGAGTGTGGGCATCAGGCAGATGCTAGAGACGGGAGGAGGCCTGGGTGACCACTGCCGCCCTAGGGGGCTGTTGAGTTGGAGCCCACTGGTGACAAACTCCACCATGTTAGGGGCCACGAGACTACTCTTTCAAAGCTTGGTGGGAAAGGAAAGGAGTATAGCAAGGGAGGTCTCCCTACAGAGAATAAAGGTTGGGGGTGAGCTGAAGATCTGCCTGAGACCATAAAGTAAAGAAAGAGGGTGGGCACGGAAACGCACAGAGTTCTGTTTGGGCCTGACTGGCAGTTTCTCAGTGCAGCCTGGCGGGTTGTGTGGATGTGATATGGGGAGGGGAACCCACTCTCAGGTGAGGGTTTGCCCTGATAACATGGGCCGAAGGGCAGGAAGCCTGGCTGCTGTCCAGGTCATTGCCGGCGTGGCGTGGATGGGCAGGACTGTGGCTGTGCGTCCTGGAAGAGGCCCCCCAGAAGTGGCAGTCCTGCAGCTGTGCTGGGGCCAAGGGCAGGTCTCGCAGTGGAACAGGAATTACCTGACCTGGGCTCCGTGGGAATAGGCACAGATCCTGCTGCTGGATCAGCCTTTGTCATATGAAGAATTTCATTGATCACTGGTGAGGAGTCAGGAGCCTGGCCCCACCTGTGGCACTGTTGGGGAAGCGGGGGTCACTGCTCCCCACCCCCAAGGAAGCAGTGGGTTGGATAATCTGGGGTCTCTCACCTGTAGCATCTTAGTCTCAGTAAAAAATTAAAAAAATTCTGAAGTAAGAGAGTCTCAGGAATTTTACAGATTTAGAAGAAAGCAATTTTCTAACTGAACATTTTGAGTAAAATGTAAGCTTTTTGTAGTGTGCTAAAGGTGATTTTTAAGAAAAGAACTTGGTCTTTATTAAACTTACGTAAGGTTAAAAGTAGGTGTTTTCAGTGATGTCAAAATTACTTCTAAATGTTTTCATAATTGCCAGTTAGGATATGTGGTGTTGCAGTGTGAAGAATATACTTCTTTGGTTTGTGAGCACAGAATAAAACAGGACTGGAGGAGACTGGTTGTCACGGTGACCAGCTGGGTCCAGACAGGGTGCTGTTCTGGGAGCAGAGAGGCCCTTTCCTTTTTAGAAGGGAGTCCAGAATTTTGGAATACTGATTTTGATATTAACAACTATATTATTAAAAGACAGAATCCCGCCCAGTACATTTTAAATTTCCAGTTCCCTGCAGCAAAGCAGCTCACAACTTGCAGAGGCCACAGGGAGTTGGCATTAACTGGAGTCCTTGGATTTTTCTCACTACCCAAGTCATCGTGTCCAGTCACTTTTGTGAGTGAAAATTCATGCTGCTGCATCTGGCGTTTCATCACACTGTTTCCAAACGTTTCTGAAAATGGGGTTCACCTGTTTTTATGACACCCTTGACATCCTTCTGTCTGGGCTTCTGTCTGGTTTGAGCTGGTTCATGTTGAATTACAGACTTTCTGGTGTTAGGTTGCAGGGCCAGAAGAAGTTCACTGAATCGCCTTTTGTATTCAAGAGTAGAGTGTCCTTTGCCAGGAAAAGTTGTGACCATTTGGTTTTGGAATGATGTTATTTTCAACAAGGTAACCGTCTACTCACTGACATGTTGGTGCCCTTTAAGGAGAAGCTGACGGGAGAAGTTTATCATAGATGGTGTTTCAAGGAGCAAAAGGATAATTCTCTGCTTCATTTTTGAGTGGTTATGAATTATAACTAACCTCTTCAATAGTAAATATGTTCTATGTTAATAATTTTGGCGGTTCTGGTAGGCTGGTATTCAGTTCTTTCTTGATTTGAAACTTAGATGACACTTACCCATTCTAACAAAACTGACCCTGAATCCCACCCCCTGGACTGTTGTTGGTCACGTGTTGAGACCTTGAGGGAAGCATTCTTTCCCTTCCATGCTCAGTCAGCTGTGACCTGACTGTGGAGGGAGCTTTTTTCCCTCACCACACGTGCCTCATACCCAGCTTTTCAAGTGAAGGAAAGAAGAGGTCTGGACACACACTCCTGATCCGCCAGGGTTGTCTGAAGTCGTCTCAGCCCTTGGGACGTAAGCTGCTGATCCATCCTGAAGGAAGCTTGTGGTGTGAGCAGAAGGCATTCTCCAGCTTGAAGCAGAGTGAGAACAGTCAGGGCCGAAGAACCCTGACCTGGGTTTTTATGTGTCTGATTTCCTCATGAAACAACCCTTTCAAAAATAAAAAAAAGAAAAGACCTTTCTTTTCTTGGTCCAGGTTTATCTCCAGCACTTGGTACCTGTGATTGGGCTTGCTTTTCGGCTCAGTCTAACGGAACCAAGGAGCGAGAGGTGGAGAGAAGTTTGCCTGAAAACTAGGGAGGAGGTTCGAGTGTGTGTGTGTGTCGAGAGGCAGAGGTTGGGTACCTGAGGTGTGAGCAGGCATGCTGCAGAGTGAAGTGGGAGGGCGGGAGGGAGCAGCAGGGCCTGGGAGAGCTTTATATCTAGGAGTTTATTTTGTAAGCTGGTCTGTAA